>NC_091791.1:114815000-117315000 GCF_041296235.1 Equus asinus | reverse complement strand
TTTGGGCACCTTGGGGTGGACTGGGCGAACCAGAGAACTGGAGGAGCCCCAACCTGCAGCACCAAAGCCTCACCCCTCCGGCGGCGCCCCAAACCGCGAGGGGTGCTCCAACTGCCTCACCAAGCCAAAAGGCAAGAACAGCTGACGGCCGCCCGCCTGGCCCGGGGCTCTCATCAGAAACCACGCGACCTTCCACTGCTTACTGCTCAGCTCTGAGACGCAGACCCCCGGGGCCTTCGTCCCCAGCGGGAACCAGGCCCACACAGCCACAGGGCCCTGAGCTCACGGGGCCTGTGCCAGCGCCACACTCTCCGACTTCCCAACCTAGGATGCGAGCTGCCAGCCACGGCCCTCAGCCACAGGCCGTTCAACCAAGCACCGCCGACTGACGGACACCCCCCTCACGCGGTGAGAGGAAGGACCCCCAGATGCCACGGCTCCCAAATGCGGACGCCCGGCGTGGTGCCCGTGCCCGTCCCAGTGCGCTCAAGGGGAAGCGGTCCCTCACTCCTGCCATGCCTGGGGAAGACAACGTGCCGGACCTCAGTTTCGATGAGAACGACGGTAGTGAGTTCTCACTCATTTTGTTCAGATTTTCCAAGGAATGCATGTGAGGGAGTCATCATCGATCCGAGCACGTTCTGCCAACCTGGACAAACTAACCAGGCAGGCTGGGGGGCTCCGCAGCGGGCGAGCCGATCGCCTCATGGGCGCCAGCGGCCTGGAGAATCCAGAGCCGAGCCCCGGAGCAGGGGCAGCAGTCAGTCCGCCCTCAGAGCACGACGCCGCGGGCCCCCGGGCACACGCGCACAAGAAGCCTCTAAGGCAGGTCTAGCGAAGCCCTCAGGGCGACAGGCCGAACTTGGGACAAAGCAATGCTGACCGCCCTGGGCCGTCCGAGGGCGTGGTGCGCATCCCGGGCCACACTTCCGCCGCGACTGCCTCGCACCTGCGCTCGTCACGGGACACGAAGGGTCTTCTTCTGTCGGTGGGCGGCAGCGAGCTTTGCACGGCACTTCCACCTGAGGAGTGTAGAGAAAGCACACGCGTGCTTCAGAAACGTGCCCAGCTGGTCAGAAGACAGGATCCGTGCCACAGTTCCCCCCGCGGCACCCTTGCATCTGCTTGCCCTGTACCTCTATCCCTTCGGGATGACCGAAGGCGCGTGTGATATCCCGAGGGTAGGCAGATGCGCAGGCCTGCGCACGTGTGTGTATGTGTGTGTGCGTGTGTGTGTGTGTTTGCGCGCGCGCGTGCGTGCGTGCCTGCGGGCTTCCGTGTGCGGTGGCCTCAGCACCCGGGAAAGCACGCCGTCCTCACAGATGCCTGACCTCGTGCCCTGCCACCCCACGCGGAAGCCCGGTGACTTCCCAAGGAAGGACGCCAACTCGCACCGCTAGAGGCTGCTGCAATCGGCCCCGGACTCCCTCTCTGAGCGCCACTCCTTCTGAGCAAAGGACACGGACAATCCACCTACACCCTCACCCTGACCGTGGATGTGAGGTCCACGTGGCCAGCGTGTCCCCGCGAGCTGGGCCGGGGGGAACGGCACTTGATGGTAAGGCTACCTGGCTACCGCCAGGACAACAGGGCTGACACGAGAGCCGGCACCACTCGCCCACGGGCGGCGCAACAGAAGCAGCCCGTCTGAACCTCCAGGGGCCCGACGCCTTCAGGCCGCACTCCGGTCTGGGCTATCTAAGCCAAGACGCCCTGGGCGGGCCAGCAGGGAACCCCGCTGCAACGGCTGGTCACAGCCACCGAGACCCGGGGCAAGACCCGTCTCAGACCACAGCCAATTCCCACGCAGCGATGCGGCATGTCCACCGCCTGCGGGTTGCGGGGCGCTGGCCTTCGGGGAAACGTTCAACCCCGCGGCTCCCTGCTCCAAAGGGGAAGCCCCCTCACGCCTGCACAGCAAGTCCCCCAAGGTGTAGCCTCCAACACCTCGCGCGCCAGGCGGGCAGGGAGCCTCCCGGACGGCAGCCGTCAAGGAATTAGGACTTTGCCTAAGTCGACCGCATCGCACTCAACCTATGACCCCCTCCTTCGGCCCCAGAACACCACAGACGACCTCACAGAGCACAAACGCTTCCTCCTCCTGGAAGACAAGGCAAAGAATGAAACTAGGACACCGCTCCCACACAAGGAGACGTGCTCCTCCTCCACGCTGGACGTGCGTCCGGGGCAGGGCGCCCAGGATCGCAGCACCCTCGGGTCGCTGCCACGCCCGCAGGCCTCCGCACACCGCTCTTAACCACCCCTCGCGCACGCCCCCCCCACCCCCCGCCCCCCGACGCCCCACACCGCCACCTGGCCCCGTTCCCCGGCACGCCCGGGACCACAGGAGCCCCCCCCCCCCCCGGGCCAGGAAGAGCGAACCTTCCTGCAGCAACGCCTTCACCTGGCAAGCGCCGGACCCGAGGGGGCGCAGGGTCAAAGAGATTGTCCGCCTCAGCAATCCAGAGCAGACGGGGCCGGTGGCCAGTCGCGGGCCTGTGGGTCTCTTCAAGGCGCTAGGACGACAAACACTGGGGTCCGAACCTCCCGGGGGCGCGACGCCGTCTACCGCACAGGTCATCTACCGCAGCCGAGCCTTCCCTGGCAGGCAACAACCGGCAGCCCCCTTGGGACCCAACGCCACCCCTGGCAAGACCGCGACGGCGGTCGCAACCCAACAAGAGGGTACGTCCTGTGCAAGCCCGTGGAACCGCACTACGGCCGCTCCCCTCCGCGCCCTTTCCTTCCTGCCCGCCCTGTCAGCCACCACACTGCCTGGACGTCAGCGCCAGGGCCACCTTTGGCCAGCTGTGTGTGGCCCGGGTGAGCAGGTGACACACAGGAGCTGCCAGCTGCAGCGCTGCGGCCTAGGGCCGCTGCCCCCGCCGCCAAGACCACGGGCCCATCACACGTCCTCACCAAGCCAGAAGGCAACCACAGGCGCTGCGGCTTGCCCGGCCCAAACCGAGGCTCCGAACGGAACCCAGGGAAGACTCGGCTGTTCGGCCTCCAGACACGGACCGCCACGCCCCCCGGGGCAACGGCTCAGGCCAGAACCGGGCCAGCGCGTACTCAGCGCCAACCACGGGCCGGGCCCATGCCAACGCCACACTCTCCGACTCTAAAGACGCCCATGCGACCCGGGCGCCGCGCCAGCAGAGGCCGGCCATGCAAGCAAGTCCCTCCGAGTCGCAACCGCCCAGCTCATGCGGTCACGCTACCGGTGCAAACACGGCAGACGCCCACATGCGGAGGCCCTGGGCGGTTTCTGCGCGAGTGTCATCAAGCAGAAGCTGTCCCTCACTCCTCTCACCCCCGGAGAAGACCAGGTGCTGGACCTCAGTCTCGGCGAGAACGACGGTAGTGAGTTCTCACTCATTTTGTTCAGATTTCCAAGGAATGCATTTGAGGGAGTCATCATCGATCCGAGCACCTTCGGGGCAGCTGGCGGGGCTCGGCGGGTGAGCCCATCACCTCAGGGTCGGCCAGCGGCCCGGAGAATCCCGAGCCAAGCCCCTGAGCAAGGGCAACTGTCGACCCACCCTCAGAGCGCCAGCTCCGCACGCCCCCGGGGACCCGCGGGCTAGAAGCCTCTCAGCGCGGTCTGGGACTCCCAGGGCCAACGGCACGAACTGGGTGCAGGGGGATCCTTACCAGCCTCAGTGACCCACGGGCACGGGGCGCACCCGAAGCCACGCTTCTTGCGGGATTCCCTCGCGTCTCCGCTCCACAAACGACAGGCAGGTCTTCTCTTCTTGGGCGACGGCAAGCTTTGCTCGGAGATCCCACCTGGGAAGTGCAGAGCAATCGCACGCGCACGCCTCAGCGACCCAGCCAGGCTCTCAGGTAACCAGAGCCAGGCCAAGGGTTCCACCCCGACTCCCCGCCCCGGGGCAAGCCTTGCATCTTCTTGGCCTCTACCTCTTCCCCTCAGGTGTGACAAGAAGGCGTGTGCGACAGCACGAGCGCAGGAAGGCGCGCAGGCGGGCGCGTGTGCGTGTCTTCGGGTGCGCGGGGCCCGAGCCCCTGAAGAAGCACGTCTTCCGCACACATCCCTGGCCTCAGGCCCTGCCGCGAGACCAAGAGCTCGCGCTGGCGGCTTTGACCTCGACTCGCCCGGCGGCTCACCTCTGCCCTCTCGGCCTGCTGAAATAGCCCACAGGCTCCCTCTCTCACAGCCCCTGCCTCTGAACACCGGAACACGAGACTCCAGCAGGTTCACCCTCCGCCTGACCGTGGGCGCCCGGTGTCCCCGCACGCCGTGCCACGCGAACCGCGCCCGACGGAAACACGCCGACCACTGCTGGACCTGAACCACGTAAAGCACCTACAACACTCGAAGGCTGGCGCCGCTGGGACACGGGCTAGAGGGCAGAAGCAGCAGCCCCTCCTGATCTCCAGGGGCCAGCGCCTCTTCCTGCTGACTGAGGCTACACCCACGCCCTCAGCGGTGCCAGCGGCAGGGGAAGTGCCAGGAAGAGGTGGTCTGTGGCCACCACGACCCACGCTAAGACCCGACTGAACCTGGAGCCCACTCGCGACCAGGGACCTGGCGTTTCCACAGCTGGCCCGCTTTCTGGACCCCGGCCTTCCAGGACTCCTTCCCACCCACGCGCTGCCTTGCCCACCTCAGGCCTGCGAGGCAAGTCCCGCAAGCAGTACCTCAAACCCTACACACACGTGGCGGCCAGGGAGCCCCGGGGAGGACGGCCACGAGGGAATCTCGACTGTGCGCACGGGACTCGACCCGTCACGTTCAACGTCTGGACCCGCCCTCGGCACCAGTAACACCACAAACGACCTCACACGGCCCCAAGGATGGCTCTGTCCAGGAAGGCAAGAGGAGGCACGGAACGAGCACACACACCCCGCCCCCGCCACCCATGGAGAGGCGGACGTTTTCCAAGGCGGACGTCTGTGCGCGGCAGGGCAGCTCGGGTCACGGCCCCCGCCGTCTCTGCCAGGCCCACAGGCTTCCACGAAGAAACCTAAAGCCCTGCGACGAGGCATGAGGCGAACCGCGCCAGGAAAATCAGACCCTGCTGGAGGAACGCTTTCTCCTTGGAGACCCCGCGCCTGAGACGGCGGAGGATCCAAGGCCACGGTCGCCCAAGCAATCGAGGAGCAGCGGCGGCCGGCCGGCCGGCAGTCACGTGCCGGGCCCCTCTTCAAGGAACCGTGGAAAGAACCGGCGAGCGCCACCGCTCTGGAACAAGGCCCGCCATCCGCCACAAAGGTCACCGACCACAGTGCACACCCCCGGGCCTTCAAGCCTCCAGCCTTCCCCGGCACGCACCAATCGCCAGCCCCGTCAGAGCCAGGGGACGTTCCCGACAAGCCGCTGCCAGCGCTCGGAACACAACGAGGCAGCACGTCCCACGGAAGCCCACGGCATCACACTGTGACCTGTCCTCTCCGTGCCCTTCTTCCCCCCCCAGCTCCCACGACCAGGCCGTCAGCCACCACAGTGTCTTGACCTGCGTGCCAGGCCCACAGCCCGGTCCCCGTTTGGGCACCTTGGCGTGGACTGGGCGAGCCGGAGAACTGGAGGAGCCCCAAGCTGCAGCACCAAAGCCTCACCTCTCCGGCGGCGCCCCAAACCCCGAGGGGTGCTCCAGCTGCCTCACCAAGCCAAAAGGCAAGAACAGCTGACGGCCGCCCGCCTGGCCCGGGGCTCTCATCAGAAACCACGCGACCTTCCACTGCTTACTGCTCAGCTCTGAGACGCAGACCCCCGGGGCCTTCGTCCCCAGCGGGAACCAGGCCAACACAGCCACAAGGCCCTGAGCTCACGGGGCCTGTGCCAGCGCCACACTCTCCGACTTCCCAACCTAGGATGCGAGCTGCCAGCCACGGCCCTCAGCCACAGGCCGTTCAACCAAGCACCGCCGACTGACGGACACCCCCCTCACGCGGTGAGAGGAAGGACCCCCAGATGCCACGGCTCCCAAATGCGGACGCCCGGCGTGGTGCCCGTGCCCGTCCCAGTGCGCTCAAGGGGAAGCGGTCCCTCACTCCTGCCATGCCTGGGGAAGACAACGTGCCGGACCTCAGTTTCGATGAGAACGACGGTAGTGAGTTCTCACTCATTTTGTTCAGATTTTCCAAGGAATGCATGTGAGGGAGTCATCATCGATCCGAGCACGTTCTGCCAACCTGGACAAACTAACCAGGCAGGCTGGGGGGCTCCGCAGCGGGCAAGCCGATCGCCTCATGGGCGCCAGCGGCCTGGAGAATCCAGAGCCGAGCCCCGGAGCAGGGGCAGCAGTCAGTCCGCCCTCAGAGCACGACGCCGCGGGCCCCCGGGCACACGCGCACAAGAAGCCTCTAAGGCAGGTCTAGCGAAGCCCTCAGGGCGACAGGCCGAACTTGGGACAAAGCAATGCTGACCGCCCTGGGCCGTCCGAGGGCGTGGTGCGCATCCCGGGCCACACTTCCGCCGCGACTGCCTCGCACCTGCGCTCGTCACGGGACACGAAGGGTCTTCTTCTGTCGGTGGGCGGCAGCGAGCTTTGCACGGCACTTCCACCTGAGGAGTGTAGAGAAAGCACACGCGTGCTTCAGAAACGTGCCCAGCTGGTCAGAAGACAGGATCCGTGCCACAGTTCCCCCCGCGGCACCCTTGCATCTGCTTGCCCTGTACCTCTATCCCTTCGGGATGACCGAAGGCGCGTGTGATATCCCGAGGGTAGGCAGATGCGCAGGCCTGCGCACGTGTGTGTATGTGTGTGTGTGTGTGTGTGTGTGTTTGCGCGCGCGTGCGTGCCTGCGGGCTTCCGTGTGCGGTGGCCTCAGCACCCGGGAAAGCACGCCGTCCTCACAGATGCCTGACCTCGTGCCCTGCCACCCCACGCGGAAGCCCGGTGACTTCCCAAGGAAGGACGCCAACTCGCACCGCTAGAGGCTGCTGCAATCGGCCCCGGACTCCCTCTCTGAGCGCCACTCCTTCTGAGCAAAGGACACGGACACTCCACCTACACCCTCACCCTGACCGTGGATGTGAGGTCCACGTGGCCAGCGTGTCCCCGCGAGCTGGGCCGGGGGGAACGGCACTTGATGGTAAGGCTACCTGGCTACCGCCAGGACAACAGGGCTGACACGAGAGCCGGCACCACTCGCCCACGGGCGGCGCAACAGAAGCAGCCCGTCTGAACCTCCAGGGGCCCGACGCCTTCAGGCCGCACTCCGGTCTGGGCTATCTAAGCCAAGACGCCCTGGGCGGGCCAGCAGGGAACCCCGCTGCAACGGCTGGTCACAGCCACCGAGACCCGGGGCAAGACCCGTCTCAGACCACAGCCAATTCCCACGCAGCGACGCGGCATGTCCACCGCCTGCGGGTTGCGGGGCGCTGGCCTTCGGGGAAACGTTCAACCCCGCGGCTCCCTGCTCCAAAGGGGAAGCCCCCTCACGCCTGCACAGCAAGTCCCCCAAGGTGTAGCCTCCAACACCTCGCGCGCCAGGCGGGCAGGGAGCCTCCCGGACGGCAGCCGTCAAGGAATTAGGACTTTGCCTAAGTCGACCGCATCGCACTCAACCTATGACCCCCTCCTTCGGCCCCAGAACACCACAGACGACCTCACAGAGCACAGACGCTTCCTCCTCCTGGAAGACAAGGCAAAGAATGAAACTAGGACACCGCTCCCACACAAGGAGACGTGCTCCTCCTCCACGCTGGACGTGCGTCCGGGGCAGGGCGCCCAGGATCGCAGCACCCTCGGGTCGCTGCCACGCCCGCAGGCCTCCGCACACCGCTCTTAACCACCCCTCGCGCACGCCCCCCCCACCCCCCGCCCCCCGACGCCCCACACCGCCACCTGGCCCCGTTCCCCGGCACGCCCGGGACCACAGGAGCCCCCCCCCCCCGGGCCAGGAAGAGCGAACCTTCCTGCAGCAACGCCTTCACCTGGCAAGCGCCGGACCCGAGGGGGCGCAGGGTCAAAGAGATTGTCCGCCTCAGCAATCCGGAGCAGACGGGGCCGGTGGCCAGTCGCGGGCCTGTGGGTCTCTTCAAGGCGCTAGGACGACAAACACTGGGGGCCGAACCTCCCGGGGGCGCGACGCCGTCTACCGCACAGGTCATCTACCGCAGCCGAGCCTTCCCTGGCAGGCAACAACCGGCAGCCCCCTTGGGACCCAACGCCACCCCTGGCAAGACCGCGACGGCGGTCGCAACCCAACAAGAGGGTACGTCCTGTGCAAGCCCGTGGAACCGCACTACGGCCGCTCCCCTCCGCGCCCTTTCCTTCCTGCCCGCCCTGTCAGCCACCACACTGCCTGGACGTCAGCGCCAGGGCCACCTTTGGCCAGCTGTGTGTGGCCCGGGTGAGCAGGTGACACACAGGAGCTGCCAGCTGCAGCGCTGCGGCCTAGGGCCGCTGCCCCCGCCGCCAAGACCACGGGCCCATCACACGTCCTCACCAAGCCAGAAGGCAACCACAGGCGCTGCGGCTTGCCCGGCCCAAACCGAGGCTCCGAACGGAACCCAGGGAAGACTCGGCTGTTCGGCCTCCAGACACGGACCGCCACGCCCCCCGGGGCAACGGCTCAGGCCAGAACCGGGCCAGCGCGTACTCAGCGCCAACCACGGGCCGGGCCCATGCCAACGCCACACTCTCCGACTCTAAAGACGCCCATGCGACCCGGGCGCCGCGCCAGCAGAGGCCGGCCATGCAAGCAAGTCCCTCCGAGTCGCAACCGCCCAGCTCATGCGGTCACGCTACCGGTGCAAACACGGCAGACGCCCACATGCGGAGGCCCTGGGCGGTTTCTGCGCGAGTGTCATCAAGCAGAGGCTGTCCCTCACTCCTCTCACCCCCGGAGAAGACCAGGTGCTGGACCTCAGTCTCGGCGAGAACGACGGTAGTGAGTTCTCACTCATTTTGTTCAGATTTCCAAGGAATGCATTTGAGGGAGTCATCATCGATCCGAGCACCTTCGGGGCAGCTGGCGGGGCTCGGCGGGTGAGCCCATCACCTCAGGGTCGGCCAGCGGCCCGGAGAATCCCGAGCCAAGCCCCTGAGCAAGGGCAACTGTCGACCCACCCTCAGAGCGCCAGCTCCGCACGCCCCCGGGGACCCGCGGGCTAGAAGCCTCTCAGCGCGGTCTGGGACTCCCAGGGCCAACGGCACGAACTGGGTGCAGGGGGATCCTTACCAGCCTCAGCGACCCACGGGCACGGGGCGCACCCGAAGCCACGCTTCTTGCGGGATTCCCTCGCGTCTCCGCTCCACAAACGACAGGCAGGTCTTCTCTTCTTGGGCGACGGCAAGCTTTGCTCGGAGATCCCACCTGGGAAGTGCAGAGCAATCGCACGCGCACGCCTCAGCGACCCAGCCAGGCTCTCAGGTAACCAGAGCCAGGCCAAGGGTTCCACCCCGACTCCCCGCCCCGGGGCAAGCCTTGCATCTTCTTGGCCTCTACCTCTTCCCCTCAGGTGTGACAAGAAGGCGTGTGCGACAGCACGAGCGCAGGAAGGCGCGCAGGCGGGCGCGTGTGCGTGTCTTCGGGTGCGCGGGGCCCGAGCCCCTGAAGAAGCACGTCTTCCGCACACATCCCTGGCCTCAGGCCCTGCCGCGAGACCAAGAGCTCGCGCTGGCGGCTTTGACCTCGACTCGCCCGGCGGCTCACCTCTGCCCTCTCGGCCTGCTGAAATAGCCCACAGGCTCCCTCTCTCACAGCCCCTGCCTCTGAACACCGGAACACGAGACTCCAGCAGGTTCACCCTCCGCCTGACCGTGGGCGCCCGGTGTCCCCGCACGCCGTGCCACGCGAACCGCGCCCGACGGAAACACGCCGACCACTGCTGGACCTGAACCACGTAAAGCACCTACAACACTCGAAGGCTGGCGCCGCTGGGACACGGGCTAGAGGGCAGAAGCAGCAGCCCCTCCTGATCTCCAGGGGCCAGCGCCTCTTCCTGCTGACTGAGGCTACACCCACGCCCTCAGCGGTGCCAGCGGCAGGGGAAGTGCCAGGAAGAGGTGGTCTGTGGCCACCACGACCCACGCTAAGACCCGACTGAACCTGGAGCCCACTCGCGACCAGGGACCTGGCATTTCCACAGCTGGCCCGCTTTCTGGACCCCGGCCTTCCAGGACTCCTTCCCACCCACGCGCTGCCTTGCCCACCTCAGGCCTGCGAGGCAAGTCCCGCAAGCAGTACCTCAAACCCTACACACACGTGGCGGCCAGGGAGCCCCGGGGAGGACGGCCACGAGGGAATCTCGACTGTGCGCACGGGACTCGACCCGTCACGTTCAACGTCTGGACCCGCCCTCGGCACCTGTAACACCACAAACGACCTCACACGGCCCCAAGGATGGCTCTGTCCAGGAAGGCAAGAGGAGGCACGGAACGAGCACACACACCCCGCCCCCGCCACCCATGGAGAGGCGGACGTTTTCCAAGGCGGACGTCTGTGCGCGGCAGGGCAGCTCGGGTCACGGCCCCCGCCGTCTCTGCCAGGCCCACAGGCTTCCACGAAGAAACCTAAAGCCCTGCGACGAGGCATGAGGCGAACCGCGCCAGGAAAATCGGACCCTGCTGGAGGAACGCTTTCTCCTCGGAGACCCCGCGCCTGAGACGGCGGAGGATCCAAGGCCACGGTCGCCCAAGCAATCGAGGAGCAGCGGCGGCCGGCCGGCCGGCAGTCACGTGCCGGGCCCCTCTTCAAGGAACCGTGGACAGAACCGGCGAGCGCCACCGCTCTGGAACAAGGCCCGCCATCCGCCACAAAGGTCACCGACCACAGTGCACACCCCCGGGCCTTCAAGCCTCCAGCCTTCCCCGGCACGCACCAATCGCCAGCCCCGTCAGAGCCAGGGGACGTTCCCGACAAGCCGCTGCCAGCGCTCGGAACACAACGAGGCAGCACGTCCCACGGAAGCCCACGGCATCACACTGTGACCTGTCCTCTCCGTGCCCTTCTTCCCCCCCCAGCTCCCACGACCAGGCCGTCAGCCACCACAGTGTCTTGACCTGCGTGCCAGGCCCACAGCCCGGTCCCCGTTTGGGCACCTTGGCGTGGACTGGGCGAGCCGGAGAACTGGAGGAGCCCCAAGCTGCAGCACCAAAGCCTCACCTCTCCGGCGGCGCCCCAAACCCCGAGGGGTGCTCCAGCTGCCTCACCAAGCCAAAAGGCAAGAACAGCTGACGGCCGCCCGCCTGGCCCGGGGCTCTCATCAGAAACCACGCGACCTTCCACTGCTTACTGCTCAGCTCTGAGACGCAGACCCCCGGGGCCTTCGTCCCCAGCGGGAACCAGGCCCACACAGCCACAAGGCCCTGAGCTCACGGGGCCTGTGCCAGCGCCACACTCTCCGACTTCCCAACCTAGGATGCGAGCTGCCAGCCACGGCCCTCAGCCACAGGCCGTTCAACCAAGCACCGCCGACTGACGGACACCCCCCTCACGCGGTGAGAGGAAGGACCCCCAGACGCCACGGCTCCCAAATGCGGACGCCCGGCGTGGTGCCCGTGCCCGTCCCAGTGCGCTCAAGGGGAAGCGGTCCCTCACTCCTGCCATGCCTGGGGAAGACAACGTGCCGGACCTCAGTTTCGATGAGAACGACGGTAGTGAGTTCTCACTCATTTTGTTCAGATTTTCCAAGGAATGCATGTGAGGGAGTCATCATCGATCCGAGCACGTTCTGCCAACCTGGACAAACTAACCAGGCAGGCTGGGGGGCTCCGCAGCGGGCGAGCCGATCGCCTCATGGGCGCCAGCGGCCTGGAGAATCCAGAGCCGAGCCCCGGAGCAGGGGCAGCAGTCAGTCCGCCCTCAGAGCACGACGCCGCGGGCCCCCGGGCACACGCGCACAAGAAGCCTCTAAGGCAGGTCTAGCGAAGCCCTCAGGGCGACAGGCCGAACTTGGGACAAAGCAATGCTGACCGTCCTGGGCCGTCCGAGGGCGTGGTGCGCATCCCGGGCCACACTTCCGCCGCGACTGCCTCGCACCTGCGCTCGTCACGGGACACGAAGGGTCTTCTTCTGTCGGTGGGCGGCAGCGAGCTTTGCACGGCACTTCCACCTGAGGAGTGTAGAGAAAGCACACGCGTGCTTCAGAAACGTGCCCAGCTGGTCAGAAGACAGGATCCGTGCCACAGTTCCCCCCGCGGCACCCTTGCATCTGCTTGCCCTGTACCTCTATCCCTTCGGGATGACCGAAGGCGCGTGTGATATCCCGAGGGTAGGCAGATGCGCAGGCCTGCGCACGTGTGTGTATGTGTGTGTGCGTGTGTGTGTGTGTTTGCGCGCGCGCGTGCGTGCGTGCCTGCGGGCTTCCGTGTGCGGTGGCCTCAGCACCCGGGAAAGCACGCCGTCCTCACAGATGCCTGACCTCGTGCCCTGCCACCCCACGCGGAAGCCCGGTGACTTCCCAAGGAAGGACGCCAACTCGCACCGCTAGAGGCTGCTGCAATCGGCCCCGGACTCCCTCTCTGAGCGCCACTCCTTCTGAGCAAAGGACACGGACACTCCACCTACACCCTCACCCTGACCGTGGATGTGAGGTCCACGTGGCCAGCGTGTCCCCGCGAGCTGGGCCGGGGGGAACGGCACTTGATGGTAAGGCTACCTGGCTACCGCCAGGACAACAGGGCTGACACGAGAGCCGGCACCACTCGCCCACGGGCGGCGCAACAGAAGCAGCCCGTCTGAACCTCCAGGGGCCCGACGCCTTCAGGCCGCACTCCGGTCTGGGCTATCTAAGCCAAGACGCCCTGGGCGGGCCAGCAGGGAACCCCGCTGCAACGGCTGGTCACAGCCACCGAGACCCGGGGCAAGACCCGTCTCAGACCACAGCCAATTCCCACGCAGCGACGCGGCATGTCCACCGCCTGCGGGTTGCGGGGCGCTGGCCTTCGAGGAAACGTTCAACCCCGCGGCTCCCTGCTCCAAAGGGGAAGCCCCCTCACGCCTGCACAGCAAGTCCCCCAAGGTGTAGCCTCCAACACCTCGCGCGCCAGGCGGGCAGGGAGCCTCCCGGACGGCAGCCGTCAAGGAATTAGGACTTTGCCTAAGTCGACCGCATCGCACTCAACCTATGACCCCCTCCTTCGGCCCCAGAACACCACAGACGACCTCACAGAGCACAAACGCTTCCTCCTCCTGGAAGACAAGGCAAAGAATGAAACTAGGACACCGCTCCCACACAAGGAGACGTGCTCCTCCTCCACGCTGGACGTGCGTCCGGGGCAGGGCGCCCAGGATCGCAGCACCCTCGGGTCGCTGCCACGCCCGCAGGCCTCCGCACACCGCTCTTAACCACCCCTCGCGCACGACCCCCCCACCCCCCGCCCCCCGACGCCCCACACCGCCACCTGGCCCCGTTCCCCGGCACGCCCGGGACCACAGGAGCCCCCCCCCCGGGCCAGGAAGAGCGAACCTTCCTGCAGCAACGCCTTCACCTGGCAAGCGCCGGACCCGAGGGGGCGCAGGGTCAAAGAGATTGTCCGCCTCAGCAATCCGGAGCAGACGGGGCCGGTGGCCAGTCGCGGGCCTGTGGGTCTCTTCAAGGCGCTAGGACGACAAACACTGGGGTCCGAACCTCCCGGGGGCGCGACGCCGTCTACCGCACAGGTCATCTACCGCAGCCGAGCCTTCCCTGGCAGGCAACAACCGGCAGCCCCCTTGGGACCCAACGCCACCCCTGGCAAGACCGCGACGGCGGTCGCAACCCAACAAGAGGGTACGTCCTGTGCAAGCCCGTGGAACCGCACTACGGCCGCTCCCCTCCGCGCCCTTTCCTTCCTGCCCGCCCTGTCAGCCACCACACTGCCTGGACGTCAGCGCCAGGGCCACCTTTGGCCAGCTGTGTGTGGCCCGGGTGAGCAGGTGACACACAGGAGCTGCCAGCTGCAGCGCTGCGGCCTAGGGCCGCTGCCCCCGCCGCCAAAACCACGGGCCCATCACACGTCCTCACCAAGCCAGAAGGCAACCACAGGCGCTGCGGCTTGCCCGGCCCAAACCGAGGCTCCGAACGGAACCCAGGGAAGACTCGGCTGTTCGGCCTCCAGACACGGACCGCCACGCCCCCCGGGGCAACGGCTCAGGCCAGAACCGGGCCAGCGCGTACTCAGCGCCAACCACGGGCCGGGCCCATGCCAACGCCACACTCTCCGACTCTAAAGACGCCATGCAAGCAAGTCCCTCCGAGTCGCAAACCGCCCAGCTCATGCGGTCACGCTACCGGTGCAAACACGGCAGACGCCCACATGCGGAGGCCCTGGGCGGTTTCTGCGCGAGTGTCATCAAGCAGAAGCTGTCCCTCACTCCTCTCACCCCCGGAGAAGACCAGGTGCTGGACCTCAGTCTCGGCGAGAACGACGGTAGTGAGTTCTCACTCATTTTGTTCAGATTTCCAAGGAATGCATTTGAGGGAGTCATCATCGATCCGAGCACCTTCGGGGCAGCTTGCGGGGCTCGGCGGGTGAGCCCATCACCTCAGGGTCGGCCAGCGGCCCGGAGAATCCCGAGCCAAGCCCCTGAGCAAGGGCAACTGTCGACCCACCCTCAGAGCGCCAGCTCCGCACGCCCCCGGGGACCCGCGGGCTAGAAGCCTCTCAGCGCGGTCTGGGACTCCCAGGGCCAACGGCACGAACTGGGTGCAGGGGGATCCTTACCAGCCTCAGCGACCCACGGGCACGGGGCGCACCCGAAGCCACGCTTCTTGCGGGATTCCCTCGCGTCTCCGCTCCACAAACGACAGGCAGGTCTTCTCTTCTTGGGCGACGGCAAGCTTTGCTCGGAGATCCCACCTGGGAAGTGCAGAGCAATCGCACGCGCACGCCTCAGCGACCCAGCCAGGCTCTCAGGTAACCAGAGCCAGGCCAAGGGTTCCACCCCGACTCCCCGCCCCGGGGCAAGCCTTGCATCTTCTTGGCCTCTACCTCTTCCCCTCAGGTGTGACAAGAAGGCGTGTGCGACAGCACGAGCGCAGGAAGGCGCGCAGGCGGGCGCGTGTGCGTGTCTTCGGGTGCGCGGGGCCCGAGCCCCTGAAGAAGCACGTCTTCCGCACACATCCCTGGCCTCAGGCCCTGCCGCGAGACCAAGAGCTCGCGCTGGCGGCTTTGACCTCGACTCGCCCGGCGGCTCACCTCTGCCCTCTCGGCCTGCTGAAATAGCCCACAGGCTCCCTCTCTCACAGCCCCTGCCTCTGAACACCGGAACACGAGACTCCAGCAGGTTCACCCTCCGCCTGACCGTGGGCGCCCGGTGTCCCCGCACGCCGTGCCACGCGAACCGCGCCCGACGGAAACACGCCGACCACTGCTGGACCTGAACCACGTAAAGCACCTACAACACTCGAAGGCTGGCGCCGCTGGGACACGGGCTAGAGGGCAGAAGCAGCAGCCCCTCCTGATCTCCGGGGGCCAGGCGCCTCTTCCTGCTGACTGAGGCTACACCCACGCCCTCAGCGGTGCCAGCGGCAGGGGAAGTGCCAGGAAGAGGTGGTCTGTGGCCACCACGACCCACGCTAAGACCCGACTGAACCTGGAGCCCACTCGCGACCAGGGACCTGGCGTTTCCACAGCTGGCCCGCTTTCTGGACCCCGGCCTTCCAGGACTCCTTCCCACCCACGCGCTGCCTTGCCCACCTCAGGCCTGCGAGGCAAGTCCCGCAAGCAGTACCTCAAACCCTACACACACGTGGCGGCCAGGGAGCCCCGGGGAGGACGGCCACGAGGGAATCTCGACTGTGCGCACGGGACTCGACCCGTCACGTTCAACGTCTGGACCCGCCCTCGGCACCTGTAACACCACAAACGACCTCACACGGCCCCAAGGATGGCTCTGTCCAGGAAGGCAAGAGGAGGCACGGAACGAGCACACACACCCCGCCCCCGCCACCCATGGAGAGGCGGACGTTTTCCAAGGCGGACGTCTGTGCGCGGCAGGGCAGCTCGGGTCACGGCCCCCGCCGTCTCTGCCAGGCCCACAGGCTTCCACGAAGAAACCTAAAGCCCTGCGACGAGGCATGAGGCGAACCGCGCCAGGAAAATCGGACCCTGCTGGAGGAACGCTTTCTCCTCGGAGACCCCGCGCCTGAGACGGCGGAGGATCCAAGGCCACGGTCGCCCAAGCAATCGAGGAGCAGCGGCGGCCGGCCGGCCGGCAGTCACGTGCCGGGCCCCTCTTCAAGGAACCGTGGACAGAACCGGCGAGCGCCACCGCTCTGGAACAAGGCCCGCCATCCGCCACAAAGGTCACCGACCACAGTGCACACCCCCGGGCCTTCAAGCCTCCAGCCTTCCCCGGCACGCACCAATCGCCAGCCCCGTCAGAGCCAGGGGACGTTCCCGACAAGCCGCTGCCAGCGCTCGGAACACAACGAGGCAGCACGTCCCACGGAAGCCCACGGCATCACACTGTGACCTGTCCTCTCCGTGCCCTTCTTCCCCCCCCAGCTCCCACGACCAGGCCGTCAGCCACCACAGTGTCTTGACCTGCGTGCCAGGCCCACAGCCCGGTCCCCGTTTGGGCACCTTGGCGTGGACTGGGCGAGCCGGAGAACTGGAGGAGCCCCAAGCTGCAGCACCAAAGCCTCACCCCTCCGGCGGCGCCCCAAACCCCGAGGGGTGCTCCAGCTGCCTCACCAAGCCAAAAGGCAAGAACAGCTGACGGCCGCCCGCCTGGCCCGGGGCTCTCATCAGAAACCACGCGACCTTCCACTGCTTACTGCTCAGCTCTGAGACGCAGACCCCCGGGGCCTTCGTCCCCAGCGGGAACCAGGCCCACACAGCCACAAGGCCCTGAGCTCACGGGGCCTGTGCCAGCGCCACACTCTCCGACTTTCCAACCTAGGATGCGAGCTGCCAGCCACGGCCCTCAGCCACAGGCCGTTCAACCAAGCACCGCCGACTGACGGACACCCCCCTCACGCGGTGAGAGGAAGGACCCCCAGACGCCACGGCTCCCAAATGCGGACGCCCGGCGTGGTGCCCGTGCCCGTCCCAGTGCGCTCAAGGGGAAGCGGTCCCTCACTCCTGCCATGCCTGGGGAAGACAACGTGCCGGACCTCAGTTTCGATGAGAACGACGGTAGTGAGTTCTCACTCATTTTGTTCAGATTTTCCAAGGAATGCATGTGAGGGAGTCATCATCGATCCGAGCACGTTCTGCCAACCTGGACAAACTAACCAGGCAGGCTGGGGGGCTCCGCAGCGGGCGAGCCGATCGCCTCATGGGCGCCAGCGGCCTGGAGAATCCAGAGCCGAGCCCCGGAGCAGGGGCAGCAGTCAGTCCGCCCTCAGAGCACGACGCCGCGGGCCCCCGGGCACACGCGCACAAGAAGCCTCTAAGGCAGGTCTAGCGAAGCCCTCAGGGCGACAGGCCGAACTTGGGACAAAGCAATGCTGACCGTCCTGGGCCGTCCGAGGGCGTGGTGCGCATCCCGGGCCACACTTCCGCCGCGACTGCCTCGCACCTGCGCTCGTCACGGGACACGAAGGGTCTTCTTCTGTCGGTGGGCGGCAGCGAGCTTTGCACGGCACTTCCACCTGAGGAGTGTAGAGAAAGCACACACGTGCTTCAGAAACGTGCCCAGCTGGTCAGAAGACAGGATCCGTGCCACAGTTCCCCCCGCGGCACCCTTGCATCTGCTTGCCCTGTACCTCTATCCCTTCGGGATGACCGAAGGCGCGTGTGATATCCCGAGGGTAGGCAGATGCGCAGGCCTGCGCACGTGTGTGTATGTGTGTGTGCGTGTGTGTGTGTGCGCGCGTGCGTGCGTGCCTGCGGGCTTCCGTGTGCGGTGGCCTCAGCACCCGGGAAAGCACGCCGTCCTCACAGATGCCTGACCTCGTGCCCTGCCACCCCACGCGGAAGCCCGGTGACTTCCCAAGGAAGGACGCCAACTCGCACCGCTAGAGGCTGCTGCAATCGGCCCCGGACTCCCTCTCTGAGCGCCACTCCTTCTGAGCAAAGGACACGGACACTCCACCTACACCCTCACCCTGACCGTGGATGTGAGGTCCACGTGGCCAGCGTGTCCCCGCGAGCTGGGCCGGGGGGAACGGCACTTGATGGTAAGGCTACCTGGCTACCGCCAGGACAACAGGGCTGACACGAGAGCCGGCACCACTCGCCCACGGGCGGCGCAACAGAAGCAGCCCGTCTGAACCTCCAGGGGCCCGACGCCTTCAGGCCGCACTCCGGTCTGGGCTATCTAAGCCAAGACGCCCTGGGCGGGCCAGCAGGGAACCCCGCTGCAACAGCTGGTCACAGCCACCGAGACCCGGGGCAAGACCCGTCTCAGACCACAGCCAATTCCCACGCAGCGACGCGGCATGTCCACCGCCTGCGGGTTGCGGGGCGCTGGCCTTCGAGGAAACGTTCAACCCCGCGGCTCCCTGCTCCAAAGGGGAAGCCCCCTCACGCCTGCACAGCAAGTCCCCCAAGGTGTAGCCTCCAACACCTCGCGCGCCAGGCGGGCAGGGAGCCTCCCGGACGGCAGCCGTCAAGGAATTAGGACTTTGCCTAAGTCGACCGCATCGCACTCAACCTATGACCCCCTCCTTCGGCCCCAGAACACCACAGACGACCTCACAGAGCACAAACGCTTCCTCCTCCTGGAAGACAAGGCAAAGAATGAAACTAGGACACCGCTCCCACACAAGGAGACGTGCTCCTCCTCCACGCTGGACGTGCGTCCGGGGCAGGGCGCCCAGGATCGCAGCACCCTCGGGTCGCTGCCACGCCCGCAGGCCTCCGCACACCGCTCTTAACCACCCCTCGCGCACGCCCCCCCCACCCCCCGCCCCCCGACGCCCCACACCGCCACCTGGCCCCGTTCCCCGGCACGCCCGGGACCACAGGAGCCCCCCCCCCCGGGCCAGGAAGAGCGAACCTTCCTGCAGCAACGCCTTCACCTGGCAAGCGCCGGACCCGAGGGGGCGCAGGGTCAAAGAGATTGTCCGCCTCAGCAATCCGGAGCAGATGGGGCCGGTGGCCAGTCGCGGGACTGTGGGTCTCTTCAAGGCGCTAGGACGACAAACACTGGGGGCCGAACCTCCCGGGGGCGCGACGCCGTCTACCGCACAGGTCATCTACCGCAGCCGAGCCTTCCCTGGCAGGCAACAACCGGCAGCCCCCTTGGGACCCAACGCCACCCCTGGCAAGACCGCGACGGCGGTCGCAACCCAACAAGAGGGTACGTCCTGTGCAAGCCCGTGGAACCGCACTACGGCCGCTCCCCTCCGCGCCCTTTCCTTCCTGCCCGCCCTGTCAGCCACCACACTGCCTGGACGTCAGCGCCAGGGCCACCTTTGGCCAGCTGTGTGTGGCCCGGGTGAGCAGGTGACACACAGGAGCTGCCAGCTGCAGCGCTGCGGCCTAGGGCCGCTGCCCCCGCCGCCAAGACCACGGGCCCATCACACGTCCTCACCAAGCCAGAAGGCAACCACAGGCGCTGCGGCTTGCCCGGCCCAAACCGAGGCTCCGAACGGAACCCAGGGAAGACTCGGCTGTTCGGCCTCCAGACACGGACCGCCACGCCCCCCGGGGCAACGGCTCAGGCCAGAACCGGGCCAGCGCGTACTCAGCGCCAACCACGGGCCGGGCCCATGCCAACGCCACACTCTCCGACTCTAAAGACGCCCATGCGACCCGGGCGCCGCGCCAGCAGAGGCCGGCCATGCAAGCAAGTCCCTCCGAGTCGCAACCGCCCAGCTCATGCGGTCACGCTACCGGTGCAAACACGGCAGACGCCCACATGCGGAGGCCCTGGGCGGGCTCTGCGCGAGTGTCATCAAGCAGAAGCTGTCCCTCACTCCTCTCACCCCCGGAGAAGACCAGGTGCTGGACCTCAGTCTCGGCGAGAACGACGGTAGTGAGTTCTCACTCATTTTGTTCAGATTTCCAAGGAATGCATTTGAGGGAGTCATCATCGATCCGAGCACCTTCGGGGCAGCTTGCGGGGCTCGGCGGGTGAGCCCATCACCTCAGGGTCGGCCAGCGGCCCGGAGAATCCCGAGCCAAGCCCCTGAGCAAGGGCAACTGTCGACCCACCCTCAGAGCGCCAGCTCCGCACGCCCCCGGGGACCCGCGGGCTAGAAGCCTCTCAGCGCGGTCTGGGACTCCCAGGGCCAACGGCACGAACTGGGTGCAGGGGGATCCTTACCAGCCTCAGCGACCCACGGGCACGGGGCGCACCCGAAGCCACGCTTCTTGCGGGATTCCCTCGCGTCTCCGCTCCACAAACGACAGGCAGGTCTTCTCTTCTTGGGCGACGGCAAGCTTTGCTCGGAGATCCCACCTGGGAAGTGCAGAGCAATCGCACGCGCACGCCTCAGCGACCCAGCCAGGCTCTCAGGTAACCAGAGCCAGGCCAAGGGTTCCACCCCGACTCCCCGCCCCGGGGCAAGCCTTGCATCTTCTTGGCCTCTACCTCTTCCCCTCAGGTGTGACAAGAAGGCGTGTGCGACAGCACGAGCGCAGGAAGGCGCGCAGGCGGGCGCGTGTGCGTGTCTTCGGGTGCGCGGGGCCCGAGCCCCTGAAGAAGCACGTCTTCCGCACACATCCCTGGCCTCAGGCCCTGCCGCGAGACCAAGAGCTCGCGCTGGCGGCTTTGACCTCGACTCGCCCGGCGGCTCACCTCTGCCCTCTCGGCCTGCTGAAATAGCCCACAGGCTCCCTCTCTCACAGCCCCTGCCTCTGAACACCGGAACACGAGACTCCAGCAGGTTCACCCTCCGCCTGACCGTGGGCGCCCGGTGTCCCCGCACGCCGTGCCACGCGAACCGCGCCCGACGGAAACACGCCGACCACTGCTGGACCTGAACCACGTAAAGCACCTACAACACTCGAAGGCTGGCGCCGCTGGGACACGGGCTAGAGGGCAGAAGCAGCAGCCCCTCCTGATCTCCGGGGGCCAGGCGCCTCTTCCTGCTGACTGAGGCTACACCCACGCCCTCAGCGGTGCCAGCGGCAGGGGAAGTGCCAGGAAGAGGTGGTCTGTGGCCACCACGACCCACGCTAAGACCCGACTGAACCTGGAGCCCACTCGCGACCAGGGACCTGGCGTTTCCACAGCTGGCCCGCTTTCTGGACCCCGGCCTTCCAGGACTCCTTCCCACCCACGCGCTGCCTTGCCCACCTCAGGCCTGCGAGGCAAGTCCCGCAAGCAGTACCTCAAACCCTACACACACGTGGCGGCCAGGGAGCCCCGGGGAGGACGGCCACGAGGGAATCTCGACTGTGCGCACGGGACTCGACCCGTCACGTTCAACGTCTGGACCCGCCCTCGGCACCTGTAACACCACAAACGACCTCACACGGCCCCAAGGATGGCTCTGTCCAGGAAGGCAAGAGGAGGCACGGAACGAGCACACACACCCCGCCCCCGCCACCCATGGAGAGGCGGACGTTTTCCAAGGCGGACGTCTGTGCGCGGCAGGGCAGCTCGGGTCACGGCCCCCGCCGTCTCTGCCAGGCCCACAGGCTTCCACGAAGAAACCTAAAGCCCTGCGACGAGGCATGAGGCGAACCGCGCCAGGAAAATCGGACCCTGCTGGAGGAACGCTTTCTCCTCGGAGACCCCGCGCCTGAGACGGCGGAGGATCCAAGGCCACGGTCGCCCAAGCAATCGAGGAGCAGCGGCGGCCGGCCGGCCGGCAGTCACGTGCCGGGCCCCTCTTCAAGGAACCGTGGACAGAACCGGCGAGCGCCACCGCTCTGGAACAAGGCCCGCCATCCGCCACAAAGGTCACCGACCACAGTGCACACCCCCGGGCCTTCAAGCCTCCAGCGTTCCCCGGCACGCACCAATCGCCAGCCCCGTCAGAGCCAGGGGACGTTCCCGACAAGCCGCTGCCAGCGCTCGGAACACAACGAGGCAGCACGTCCCACGGAAGCCCACGGCATCACACTGTGACCTGTCCTCTCCGTGCCCTTCTTCCCCCCCCAGCTCCCACGACCAGGCCGTCAGCCACCACAGTGTCTTGACCTGCGTGCCAGGCCCACAGCCCGGTCCCCGTTTGGGCACCTTGGCGTGGACTGGGCGAGCCGGAGAACTGGAGGAGCCCCAAGCTGCAGCACCAAAGCCTCACCCCTCCGGCGGCGCCCCAAACCCCGAGGGGTGCTCCAGCTGCCTCACCAAGCCAAAAGGCAAGAACAGCTGACGGCCGCCCGCCTGGCCCGGGGCTCTCATCAGAAACCACGCGACCTTCCACTGCTTACTGCTCAGCTCTGAGACGCAGACCCCCGGGGCCTTCGTCCCCAGCGGGAACCAGGCCCACACAGCCACAAGGCCCTGAGCTCACGGGGCCTGTGCCAGCGCCACACTCTCCGACTTCCCAACCTAGGATGCGAGCTGCCAGCCACGGCCCTCAGCCACAGGCCGTTCAACCAAGCACCGCCGACTGACGGACACCCCCCTCACGCGGTGAGAGGAAGGACCCCCAGATGCCACGGCTCCCAAATGCGGACGCCCGGCGTGGTGCCCGTGCCCGTCCCAGTGCGCTCAAGGGGAAGCGGTCCCTCACTCCTGCCATGCCTGGGGAAGACAACGTGCCGGACCTCAGTTTCGATGAGAACGACGGTAGTGAGTTCTCACTCATTTTGTTCAGATTTTCCAAGGAATGCATGTGAGGGAGTCATCATCGATCCGAGCACGTTCTGCCAACCTGGACAAACTAACCAGGCAGGCTGGGGGGCTCCGCAGCGGGCGAGCCGATCGCCTCATGGGCGCCAGCGGCCTGGAGAATCCAGAGCCGAGCCCCGGAGCAGGGGCAGCAGTCAGTCCGCCCTCAGAGCACGACGCCGCGGGCCCCCGGGCACACGCGCACAAGAAGCCTCTAAGGCAGGTCTAGCGAAGCCCTCAGGGCGACAGGCCGAACTTGGGACAAAGCAATGCTGACCGTCCTGGGCCGTCCGAGGGCGTGGTGCGCATCCCGGGCCACACTTCCGCCGCGACTGCCTCGCACCTGCGCTCGTCACGGGACACGAAGGGTCTTCTTCTGTCGGTGGGCGGCAGCGAGCTTTGCACGGCACTTCCACCTGAGGAGTGTAGAGAAAGCACACGCGTGCTTCAGAAACGTGCCCAGCTGGTCAGAAGACAGGATCCGTGCCACAGTTCCCCCCGCGGCACCCTTGCATCTGCTTGCCCTGTACCTCTATCCCTTCGGGATGACCGAAGGCGCGTGTGATATCCCGAGGGTAGGCAGATGCGCAGGCCTGCGCACGTGTGTGTATGTGTGTGTGCGTGTGTGTGTGTGCGCGCGTGCGTGCGTGCCTGCGGGCTTCCGTGTGCGGTGGCCTCAGCACCCGGGAAAGCACGCTGTCCTCACAGATGCCTGACCTCGTGCCCTGCCACCCCACGCGGAAGCCCGGTGACTTCCCAAGGAAGGACGCCAACTCGCACCGCTAGAGGCTGCTGCAATCGGCCCCGGACTCCCTCTCTGAGCGCCACTCCTTCTGAGCAAAGGACACGGACACTCCACCTACACCCTCACCCTGACCGTGGATGTGAGGTCCACGTGGCCAGCGTGTCCCCGCGAGCTGGGCCGGGGGGAACGGCACTTGATGGTAAGGCTACCTGGCTACCGCCAGGACAACAGGGCTGACACGAGAGCCGGCACCACTCGCCCACGGGCGGCGCAACAGAAGCAGCCCGTCTGAACCTCCAGGGGCCCGACGCCTTCAGGCCGCACTCCGGTCTGGGCTATCTAAGCCAAGACGCCCTGGGCGGGCCAGCAGGGAACCCCGCTGCAACGGCTGGTCACAGCCACCGAGACCCGGGGCAAGACCCGTCTCAGACCACAGCCAATTCCCACGCAGCGACGCGGCATGTCCACCGCCTGCGGGTTGCGGGGCGCTGGCCTTCGAGGAAACGTTCAACCCCGCGGCTCCCTGCTCCAAAGGGGAAGCCCCCTCACGCCTGCACAGCAAGTCCCCCAAGGTGTAGCCTCCAACACCTCGCGCGCCAGGCGGGCAGGGAGCCTCCCGGACGGCAGCCGTCAAGGAATTAGGACTTTGCCTAAGTCGACCGCATCGCACTCAACCTATGACCCCCTCCTTCGGCCCCAGAACACCACAGACGACCTCACAGAGCACAAACGCTTCCTCCTCCTGGAAGACAAGGCAAAGAATGAAACTAGGACACCGCTCCCACACAAGGAGACGTGCTCCTCCTCCACGCTGGACGTGCGTCCGGGGCAGGGCGCCCAGGATCGCAGCACCCTCGGGTCGCTGCCACGCCCGCAGGCCTCCGCACACCGCTCTTAACCACCCCTCGCGCACGCCCCCCCCACCCCCCGCCCCCCGACGCCCCACACCGCCACCTGGCCCCGTTCCCCGGCACGCCCGGGACCACAGGAGCCCCCCCCCCCCGGGCCAGGAAGAGCGAACCTTCCTGCAGCAACGCCTTCACCTGGCAAGTGCCGGACCCGAGGGGGCGCAGGGTCAAAGAGATTGTCCGCCTCAGCAATCCGGAGCAGACGGGGCCGGTGGCCAGTCGCGGGCCTGTGGGTCTCTTCAAGGCGCTAGGACGACAAACACTGGGGGCCGAACCTCCCGGGGGCGCGACGCCGTCTACCGCACAGGTCATCTACCGCAGCCGAGCCTTCCCTGGCAGGCAACAACCGGCAGCCCCCTTGGGACCCAACGCCACCCCTGGCAAGACCGCGACGGCGGTCGCAACCCAACAAGAGGGTACGTCCTGTGCAAGCCCGTGGAACCGCACTACGGCCGCTCCCCTCCGCGCCCTTTCCTTCCTGCCCGCCCTGTCAGCCACCACACTGCCTGGACGTCAGCGCCAGGGCCACCTTTGGCCAGCTGTGTGTGGCCCGGGTGAGCAGGTGACACACAGGAGCTGCCAGCTGCAGCGCTGCGGCCTAGGGCCGCTGCCCCCGCCGCCAAGACCACGGGCCCATCACACGTCCTCACCAAGCCAGAAGGCAACCACAGGCGCTGCGGCTTGCCCGGCCCAAACCGAGGCTCCGAACGGAACCCAGGGAAGACTCGGCTGTTCGGCCTCCAGACACGGACCGCCACGCCCCCCGGGGCAACGGCTCAGGCCAGAACCGGGCCAGCGCGTACTCAGCGCCAACCACGGGCCGGGCCCATGCCAACGCCACACTCTCCGACTCTAAAGACGCCCATGCGACCCGGGCGCCGCGCCAGCAGAGGCCGGCCATGCAAGCAAGTCCCTCCGAGTCGCAAACCGCCCAGCTCATGCGGTCACGCTACCGGTGCAAACACGGCAGACGCCCACATGCGGAGGCCCTGGGCGGGCTCTGCGCGAGTGTCATCAAGCAGAAGCTGTCCCTCACTCCTCTCACCCCCGGAGAAGACCAGGTGCTGGACCTCAGTCTCGGCGAGAACGACGGTAGTGAGTTCTCACTCATTTTGTTCAGATTTCCAAGGAATGCATTTGAGGGAGTCATCATCGATCCGAGCACCTTCGGGGCAGCTGGCGGGGCTCGGCGGGTGAGCCCATCACCTCAGGGTCGGCCAGCGGCCCGGAGAATCCCGAGCCAAGCCCCTGAGCAAGGGCAACTGTCGACCCACCCTCAGAGCGCCAGCTCCGCACGCCCCCGGGGACCCGCGGGCTAGAAGCCTCTCAGCACGGTCTGGGACTCCCAGGGCCAACGGCACGAACTGGGTGCAGGGGGATCCTTACCAGCCTCAGCGACCCACGGGCACGGGGCGCACCCGAAGCCACGCTTCTTGCGGGATTCCCTCGCGTCTCCGCTCCACAAACGACAGGCAGGTCTTCTCTTCTTGGGCGACGGCAAGCTTTGCTCGGAGATCCCACCTGGGAAGTGCAGAGCAATCGCACGCGCACGCCTCAGCGACCCAGCCAGGCTCTCAGGTAACCAGAGCCAGGCCAAGGGTTCCACCCCGACTCCCCGCCCCGGGGCAAGCCTTGCATCTTCTTGGCCTCTACCTCTTCCCCTCAGGTGTGACAAGAAGGCGTGTGCGACAGCACGAGCGCAGGAAGGCGCGCAGGCGGGCGCGTGTGCGTGTCTTCGGGTGCGCGGGGCCCGAGCCCCTGAAGAAGCACGTCTTCCGCACACATCCCTGGCCTCAGGCCCTGCCGCGAGACCAAGAGCTCGCGCTGGCGGCTTTGACCTCGACTCGCCCGGCGGCTCACCTCTGCCCTCTCGGCCTGCTGAAATAGCCCACAGGCTCCCTCTCTCACAGCCCCTGCCTCTGAACACCGGAACACGAGACTCCAGCAGGTTCACCCTCCGCCTGACCGTGGGCGCCCGGTGTCCCCGCACGCCGTGCCACGCGAACCGCGCCCGACGGAAACACGCCGACCACTGCTGGACCTGAACCACGTAAAGCACCTACAACACTCGAAGGCTGGCGCCGCTGGGACACGGGCTAGAGGGCAGAAGCAGCAGCCCCTCCTGATCTCGAGTGGCCATGCCACCGGGGGACCGGGGGCCAGGCGCCTCTTCCTGCTGACTGAGGCTACACCCACGCCCTCAGCGGTGCCAGCGGCAGGGGAAGTGCCAGGAAGAGGTGGTCTGTGGCCACCACGACCCACGCTAAGACCCGACTGAACCTGGAGCCCACTCGCGACCAGGGACCTGGCGTTTCCACAGCTGGCCCGCTTTCTGGACCCCGGCCTTCCAGGACTCCTTCCCACCCACGCGCTGCCTTGCCCACCTCAGGCCTGCGAGGCAAGTCCCGCAAGCAGTACCTCAAACCCTACACACACGTGGCGGCCAGGGAGCCCCGGGGAGGACGGCCACGAGGGAATCTCGACTGTGCGCACGGGACTCGACCCGTCACGTTCAACGTCTGGACCCGCCCTCGGCACCTGTAACACCACAAACGACCTCACACGGCCCCAAGGATGGCTCTGTCCAGGAAGGCAAGAGGAGGCACGGAACGAGCACACACACCCCGCCCCCGCCACCCATGGAGAGGCGGACGTTTTCCAAGGCGGACGTCTGTGCGCGGCAGGGCAGCTCGGGTCACGGCCCCCGCCGTCTCTGCCAGGCCCACAGGCTTCCACGAAGAAACCTAAAGCCCTGCGACGAGGCATGAGGCGAACCGCGCCAGGAAAATCGGACCCTGCTGGAGGAACGCTTTCTCCTCGGAGACCCCGCGCCTGAGACGGCGGAGGATCCAAGGCCACGGTCGCCCAAGCAATCGAGGAGCAGCGGCGGCCGGCCGGCCGGCAGTCACGTGCCGGGCCCCTCTTCAAGGAACCGTGGACAGAACCGGCGAGCGCCACCGCTCTGGAACAAGGCCCGCCATCCGCCACAAAGGTCACCGACCACAGTGCACACCCCCGGGCCTTCAAGCCTCCAGCCTTCCCCGGCACGCACCAATCGCCAGCCCCGTCAGAGCCAGGGGACGTTCCCGACAAGCCGCTGCCAGCGCTCGGAACACAACGAGGCAGCACGTCCCACGGAAGCCCACGGCATCACACTGTGACCTGTCCTCTCCGTGCCCTTCTTCCCCCCCCAGCTCCCACGACCAGGCCGTCAGCCACCACAGTGTCTTGACCTGCGTGCCAGGCCCACAGCCCGGTCCCCGTTTGGGCACCTTGGCGTGGACTGGGCGAGCCGGAGAACTGGAGGAGCCCCAAGCTGCAGCACCAAAGCCTCACCCCTCCGGCGGCGCCCCAAACCCCGAGGGGTGCTCCAGCTGCCTCACCAAGCCAAAAGGCAAGAACAGCTGACGGCCGCCCGCCTGGCCCGGGGCTCTCATCAGAAACCACGCGACCTTCCACTGCTTACTGCTCAGCTCTGAGACGCAGACCCCCGGGGCCTTCGTCCCCAGCGGGAACCAGGCCCACACAGCCACAAGGCCCTGAGCTCACGGGGCCTGTGCCAGCGCCACACTCTCCGACTTCCCAACCTAGGATGCGAGCTGCCAGCCACGGCCCTCAGCCACAGGCCGTTCAACCAAGCACCGCCGACTGACGGACACCCCCCTCACGCGGTGAGAGGAAGGACCCCCAGATGCCACGGCTCCCAAATGCGGACGCCCGGCGTGGTGCCCGTGCCCGTCCCAGTGCGCTCAAGGGGAAGCGGTCCCTCACTCCTGCCATGCCTGGGGAAGACAACGTGCCGGACCTCAGTTTCGATGAGAACGACGGTAGTGAGTTCTCACTCATTTTGTTCAGATTTTCCAAGGAATGCATGTGAGGGAGTCATCATCGATCCGAGCACGTTCTGCCAACCTGGACAAACTAACCAGGCAGGCTGGGGGGCTCCGCAGCGGGCGAGCCGATCGCCTCATGGGCGCCAGCGGCCTGGAGAATCCAGAGCCGAGCCCCGGAGCAGGGGCAGCAGTCAGTCCGCCCTCAGAGCACGACGCCGCGGGCCCCCGGGCACACGCGCACAAGAAGCCTCTAAGGCAGGTCTAGCGAAGCCCTCAGGGCGACAGGCCGAACTTGGGACAAAGCAATGCTGACCGTCCTGGGCCGTCCGAGGGCGTGGTGCGCATCCCGGGCCACACTTCCGCCGCGACTGCCTCGCACCTGCGCTCGTCACGGGACACGAAGGGTCTTCTTCTGTCGGTGGGCGGCAGCGAGCTTTGCACGGCACTTCCACCTGAGGAGTGTAGAGAAAGCACACGCGTGCTTCAGAAACGTGCCCAGCTGGTCAGAAGACAGGATCCGTGCCACAGTTCCCCCCGCGGCACCCTTGCATCTGCTTGCCCTGTACCTCTATCCCTTCGGGATGACCGAAGGCGCGTGTGATATCCCGAGGGTAGGCAGATGCGCAGGCCTGCGCACGTGTGTGTATGTGTGTGTGCGTGTGTGTGTGTGCGCGCGTGCGTGCGTGCCTGCGGGCTTCCGTGTGCGGTGGCCTCAGCACCCGGGAAAGCACGCCGTCCTCACAGATGCCTGACCTCGTGCCCTGCCACCCCACGCGGAAGCCCGGTGACTTCCCAAGGAAGGACGCCAACTCGCACCGCTAGAGGCTGCTGCAATCGGCCCCGGACTCCCTCTCTGAGCGCCACTCCTTCTGAGCAAAGGACACGGACACTCCACCTACACCCTCACCCTGACCGTGGATGTGAGGTCCACGTGGCCAGCGTGTCCCCGCGAGCTGGGCCGGGGGGAACGGCACTTGATGGTAAGGCTACCTGGCTACCGCCAGGACAACAGGGCTGACACGAGAGCCGGCACCACTCGCCCACGGGCGGCGCAACAGAAGCAGCCCGTCTGAACCTCCAGGGGCCCGACGCCTTCAGGCCGCACTCCGGTCTGGGCTATCTAAGCCAAGACGCCCTGGGCGGGCCAGCAGGGAACCCCGCTGCAACGGCTGGTCACAGCCACCGAGACCCGGGGCAAGACCCGTCTCAGACCACAGCCAATTCCCACGCAGCGACGCGGCATGTCCACCGCCTGCGGGTTGCGGGGCGCTGGCCTTCGAGGAAACGTTCAACCCCGCGGCTCCCTGCTCCAAAGGGGAAGCCCCCTCACGCCTGCACAGCAAGTCCCCCAAGGTGTAGCCTCCAACACCTCGCGCGCCAGGCGGGCAGGGAGCCTCCCGGACGGCAGCCGTCAAGGAATTAGGACTTTGCCTAAGTCGACCGCATCGCACTCAACCTATGACCCCCTCCTTCGGCCCCAGAACACCACAGACGACCTCACAGAGCACAAACGCTTCCTCCTCCTGGAAGACAAGGCAAAGAATGAAACTAGGACACCGCTCCCACACAAGGAGACGTGCTCCTCCTCCACGCTGGACGTGCGTCCGGGGCAGGGCGCCCAGGATCGCAGCACCCTCGGGTCGCTGCCACGCCCGCAGGCCTCCGCACACCGCTCTTAACCACCCCTCGCGCACGCCCCCCCCACCCCCCGCCCCCCGACGCCCCACACCGCCACCTGGCCCCGTTCCCCGGCACGCCCGGGACCACAGGAGCCCCCCCCCCCGGGCCAGGAAGAGCGAACCTTCCTGCAGCAACGCCTTCACCTGGCAAGCGCCGGACCCGAGGGGGCGCAGGGTCAAAGAGATTGTCCGCCTCAGCAATCCGGAGCAGACGGGGCCGGTGGCCAGTCGCGGGCCTGTGGGTCTCTTCAAGGCGCTAGGACGACAAACACTGGGGGCCGAACCTCCCGGGGGCGCGACGCCGTCTACTGCACAGGTCATCTACCGCAGCCGAGCCTTCCCTGGCAGGCAACAACCGGCAGCCCCCTTGGGACCCAACGCCACCCCTGGCAAGACCGCGACGGCGGTCGCAACCCAACAAGAGGGTACGTCCTGTGCAAGCCCGTGGAACCGCACTACGGCCGCTCCCCTCCGCGCCCTTTCCTTCCTGCCCGCCCTGTCAGCCACCACACTGCCTGGACGTCAGCGCCAGGGCCACCTTTGGCCAGCTGTGTGTGGCCCGGGTGAGCAGGTGACACACAGGAGCTGCCAGCTGCAGCGCTGCGGCCTAGGGCCGCTGCCCCCGCCGCCAAGACCACGGGCCCATCACACGTCCTCACCAAGCCGGAAGGCAACCACAGGCGCTGCGGCTTGCCCGGCCCAAACCGAGGCTCCGAACGGAACCCAGGGAAGACTCGGCTGTTCGGCCTCCAGACACGGACCGCCACGCCCCCCGGGGCAACGGCTCAGGCCAGAACCGGGCCAGCGCGTACTCAGCGCCAACCACGGGCCGGGCCCATGCCAACGCCACACTCTCCGACTCTAAAGACGCCCATGCGACCCGGGCGCCGCGCCAGCAGAGGCCGGCCATGCAAGCAAGTCCCTCCGAGTCGCAACCGCCCAGCTCATGCGGTCACGCTACCGGTGGAAACACGGCAGACGCCCACATGCGGAGGCCCTGGGCGGGCTCTGCGCGAGTGTCATCAAGCAGAAGCTGTCCCTCACTCCTCTCACCCCCGGAGAAGACCAGGTGCTGGACCTCAGTCTCGGCGAGAACGACGGTAGTGAGTTCTCACTCATTTTGTTCAGATTTCCAAGGAATGCATTTGAGGGAGTCATCATCGATCCGAGCACCTTCGGGGCAGCTGGCGGGGCTCGGCGGGTGAGCCCATCACCTCAGGGTCGGCCAGCGGCCCGGAGAATCCCGAGCCAAGCCCCTGAGCAAGGGCAACTGTCGACCCACCCTCAGAGCGCCAGCTCCGCACGCCCCCGGGGACCCGCGGGCTAGAAGCCTCTCAGCACGGTCTGGGACTCCCAGGGCCAACGGCACGAACTGGGTGCAGGGGGATCCTTACCAGCCTCAGCGACCCACGGGCACGGGGCGCACCCGAAGCCACGCTTCTTGCGGGATTCCCTCGCGTCTCCGCTCCACAAACGACAGGCAGGTCTTCTCTTCTTGGGCGACGGCAAGCTTTGCTCGGAGATCCCACCTGGGAAGTGCAGAGCAATCGCACGCGCACGCCTCAGCGACCCAGCCAGGCTCTCAGGTAACCAGAGCCAGGCCAAGGGTTCCACCCCGACTCCCCGCCCCGGGGCAAGCCTTGCATCTTCTTGGCCTCTACCTCTTCCCCTCAGGTGTGACAAGAAGGCGTGTGCGACAGCACGAGCGCAGGAAGGCGCGCAGGCGGGCGCGTGTGCGTGTCTTCGGGTGCGCGGGGCCCGAGCCCCTGAAGAAGCACGTCTTCCGCACACATCCCTGGCCTCAGGCCCTGCCGCGAGACCAAGAGCTCGCGCTGGCGGCTTTGACCTCGACTCGCCCGGCGGCTCACCTCTGCCCTCTCGGCCTGCTGAAATAGCCCACAGGCTCCCTCTCTCACAGCCCCTGCCTCTGAACACCGGAACACGAGACTCCAGCAGGTTCACCCTCCGCCTGACCGTGGGCGCCCGGTGTCCCCGCACGCCGTGCCACGCGAACCGCGCCCGACGGAAACACGCCGACCACTGCTGGACCTGAACCACGTAAAGCACCTACAACACTCGAAGGCTGGCGCCGCTGGGACACGGGCTAGAGGGCAGAAGCAGCAGCCCCTCCTGATCTCGAGTGGCCATGCCACCGGGGGACCGGGGGCCAGGCGCCTCTTCCTGCTGACTGAGGCTACACCCACGCCCTCAGCGGTGCCAGCGGCAGGGGAAGTGCCAGGAAGAGGTGGTCTGTGGCCACCACGACCCACGCTAAGACCCGACTGAACCTGGAGCCCACTCGCGACCAGGGACCTGGCGTTTCCACAGCTGGCCCGCTTTCTGGACCCCGGCCTTCCAGGACTCCTTCCCACCCACGCGCTGCCTTGCCCACCTCAGGCCTGCGAGGCAAGTCCCCCAAGCAGTACCTCAAACCCTACACACACTTGGCGGCCAGGGAGCCCCGGGGAGGACGGCCACGAGGGAATCTCGACTGTGCGCACGGGACTCGACCCGTCACGTTCAACTCTGGACCCGCCCTCGGCACCTGTAACACCACAAACGACCTCACACGGCCCCAAGGATGGCTCTGTCCAGGAAGGCAAGAGGAGGCACGGAACGAGCACACACACCCCGCCCCCGCCACCCATGGAGAGGCGGACGTTTTCCAAGGCGGACGTCTGTGCGCGGCAGGGCAGCTCGGGTCACGGCCCCCGCCGTCTCTGCCAGGCCCACAGGCTTCCACGAAGAAACCTAAAGCCCTGCGACGAGGCATGAGGCGAACCGCGCCAGGAAAATCGGACCCTGCTGGAGGAACGCTTTCTCCTCGGAGACCCCGCGCCTGAGACGGCGGAGGATCCAAGGCCACGGTCGCCCAAGCAATCGAGGAGCAGCGGCGGCCGGCCGGCCGGCAGTCACGTGCCGGGCCCCTCTTCAAGGAACCGTGGACAGAACCGGCGAGCGCCACCGCTCTGGAACAAGGCCCGCCATCCGCCACAAAGGTCACCGACCACAGTGCACACCCCCGGGCCTTCAAGCCTCCAGCCTTCCCCGGCACGCACCAATCGCCAGCCCCGTCAGAGCCAGGGGACGTTCCCGACAAGCCGCTGCCAGCGCTCGGAACACAACGAGGCAGCACGTCCCACGGAAGCCCACGGCATCACACTGTGACCTGTCCTCTCCGTGCCCTTCTTCCCCCCCCAGCTCCCACGACCAGGCCGTCAGCCACCACAGTGTCTTGACCTGCGTGCCAGGCCCACAGCCCGGTCCCCGTTTGGGCACCTTGGCGTGGACTGGGCGAGCCGGAGAACTGGAGGAGCCCCAAGCTGCAGCACCAAAGCCTCACCCCTCCGGCAGCGCCCCAAACCCCGAGGGGTGCTCCAGCTGCCTCACCAAGCCAAAAGGCAAGAACAGCTGACGGCCGCCCGCCTGGCCCGGGGCTCTCATCAGAAACCACGCGACCTTCCACTGCTTACTGCTCAGCTCTGAGACGCAGACCCCCGGGGCCTTCGTCCCCAGCGGGAACCAGGTCCACACAGCCACAGGGCCCTGAGCTCACGGGGCCTGTGCCAGCGCCACACTCTCCGACTTCCCAACCTAGGATGCGAGCTGCCAGCCACGGCCCTCAGCCACAGGCCGTTCAACCAAGCACCGCCGACTGACGGACACCCCCCTCACGCGGTGAGAGGAAGGACCCCCAGATGCCACGGCTCCCAAATGCGGACGCCCGGCGTGGTGCCCGTGCCCGTCCCAGTGCGCTCAAGGGGAAGCGGTCCCTCACTCCTGCCATGCCTGGGGAAGACAACGTGCCGGACCTCAGTTTCGATGAGAACGACGGTAGTGAGTTCTCACTCATTTTGTTCAGATTTTCCAAGGAATGCATGTGAGGGAGTCATCATCGATCCGAGCACGTTCTGCCAACCTGGACAAACTAACCAGGCAGGCTGGGGGGCTCCGCAGCGGGCGAGCCGATCGCCTCATGGGCGCCAGCGGCCTGGAGAATCCAGAGCCGAGCCCCGGAGCAGGGGCAGCAGTCAGTCCGCCCTCAGAGCACGACGCCGCGGGCCCCCGGGCACACGCGCACAAGAAGCCTCTAAGGCAGGTCTAGCGAAGCCCTCAGGGCGACAGGCCGAACTTGGGACAAAGCAATGCTGACCGTCCTGGGCCGTCCGAGGGCGTGGTGCGCATCCCGGGCCACACTTCCGCCGCGACTGCCTCGCACCTGCGCTCGTCACGGGACACGAAGGGTCTTCTTCTGTCGGTGGGCAGCAGCGAGCTTTGCACGGCACTTCCACCTGAGGAGTGTAGAGAAAGCACACGCGTGCTTCAGAAACGTGCCCAGCTGGTCAGAAGACAGGATCCGTGCCACAGTTCCCCCCCGCGGCACCCTTGCATCTGCTTGCCCTGTACCTCTATCCCTTCGGGATGACCGAAGGCGCGTGTGATATCCCGAGGGTAGGCAGATGCGCAGGCCTGCGCACGTGTGTGTATGTGTGTGTGCGTGTGTGTGTGTGTGTGCGCGCGTGCGTGCGTGCCTGCGGGCTTCCGTGTGCGGTGGCCTCAGCACCCGGGAAAGCACGCCGTCCTCACAGATGCCTGACCTCGTGCCCTGCCACCCCACGCGGAAGCCCGGTGACTTCCCAAGGAAGGACGCCAACTCGCACCGCTAGAGGCTGCTGCAATCGGCCCCGGACTCCCTCTCTGAGCGCCACTCCTTCTGAGCAAAGGACACGGACACTCCACCTACACCCTCACCCTGACCGTGGATGTGAGGTCCACGTGGCCAGCGTGTCCCCGCGAGCTGGGCCGGGGGGAACGGCACTTGATGGTAAGGCTACCTGGCTACCGCCAGGACAACAGGGCTGACACGAGAGCCGGCACCACTCGCCCACGGGCGGCGCAACAGAAGCAGCCCGTCTGAACCTCCAGGGGCCCGACGCCTTCAGGCCGCACTCCGGTCTGGGCTATCTAAGCCAAGACGCCCTGGGCGGGCCAGCAGGGAACCCCGCTGCAACGGCTGGTCACAGCCACCGAGACCCGGGGCAAGACCCGTCTCAGACCACAGCCAATTCCCACGCAGCGACGCGGCATGTCCACCGCCTGCGGGTTGCGGGGCGCTGGCCTTCGGGGAAACGTTCAACCCCGCGGCTCCCTGCTCCAAAGGGGAAGCCCCCTCACGCCTGCACAGCAAGTCCCCCAAGGTGTAGCCTCCAACACCTCGCGCGCCAGGCGGGCAGGGAGCCTCCCGGACGGCAGCCGTCAAGGAATTAGGACTTTGCCTAAGTCGACCGCATCGCACTCAACCTATGACCCCCTCCTTCGGCCCCAGAACACCACAGACGACCTCACAGAGCACAAACGCTTCCTCCTCCTGGAAGACAAGGCAAAGAATGAAACTAGGACACCGCTCCCACACAAGGAGACGTGCTCCTCCTCCACGCTGGACGTGCGTCCGGGGCAGGGCGCCCAGGATCGCAGCACCCTCGGGTCGCTGCCACGCCCGCAGGCCTCCGCACACCGCTCTTAACCACCCCTCGCGCACGCCCCCCCCACCCCCCGCCCCCCGACGCCCCACACCGCCACCTGGCCCCGTTCCCCGGCACGCCCGGGACCACAGGAGCCCCCCCCCCCGGGCCAGGAAGAGCGAACCTTCCTGCAGCAACGCCTTCACCTGGCAAGCGCCGGACCCGAGGGGGCGCAGGGTCAAAGAGATTGTCCGCCTCAGCAATCCGGAGCAGACGGGGCCGGTGGCCAGTCGCGGGCCTGTGGGTCTCTTCAAGGCGCTAGGACGACAAACACTGGGGGCCGAACCTCCCGGGGGCGCGACGCCGTCTACTGCACAGGTCATCTACCGCAGCCGAGCCTTCCCTGGCAGGCAACAACCGGCAGCCCCCTTGGGACCCAACGCCACCCCTGGCAAGACCGCGACGGCGGTCGCAACCCAACAAGAGGGTACGTCCTGTGCAAGCCCGTGGAACCGCACTACGGCCGCTCCCCTCCGCGCCCTTTCCTTCCTGCCCGCCCTGTCAGCCACCACACTGCCTGGACGTCAGCGCCAGGGCCACCTTTGGCCAGCTGTGTGTGGCCCGGGTGAGCAGGTGACACACAGGAGCTGCCAGCTGCAGCGCTGCGGCCTAGGGCCGCTGCCCCCGCCGCCAAGACCACGGGCCCATCACACGTCCTCACCAAGCCGGAAGGCAACCACAGGCGCTGCGGCTTGCCCGGCCCAAACCGAGGCTCCGAACGGAACCCAGGGAAGACTCGGCTGTTCGGCCTCCAGACACGGACCGCCACGCCCCCCGGGGCAACGGCTCAGGCCAGAACCGGGCCAGCGCGTACTCAGCGCCAACCACGGGCCGGGCCCATGCCAACGCCACACTCTCCGACTCTAAAGACGCCCATGCGACCCGGGCGCCGCGCCAGCAGAGGCCGGCCATGCAAGCAAGTCCCTCCGAGTCGCAACCGCCCAGCTCATGCGGTCACGCTACCGGTGGAAACACGGCAGACGCCCACATGCGGAGGCCCTGGGCGGGCTCTGCGCGAGTGTCATCAAGCAGAAGCTGTCCCTCACTCCTCTCACCCCCGGAGAAGACCAGGTGCTGGACCTCAGTCTCGGCGAGAACGACGGTAGTGAGTTCTCACTCATTTTGTTCAGATTTCCAAGGAATGCATTTGAGGGAGTCATCATCGATCCGAGCACCTTCGGGGCAGCTGGCGGGGCTCGGCGGGTGAGCCCATCACCTCAGGGTCGGCCAGCGGCCCGGAGAATCCCGAGCCAAGCCCCTGAGCAAGGGCAACTGTCGACCCACCCTCAGAGCGCCAGCTCCGCACGCCCCCGGGGACCCGCGGGCTAGAAGCCTCTCAGCACGGTCTGGGACTCCCAGGGCCAACGGCACGAACTGGGTGCAGGGGGATCCTTACCAGCCTCAGCGACCCACGGGCACGGGGCGCACCCGAAGCCACGCTTCTTGCGGGATTCCCTCGCGTCTCCGCTCCACAAACGACAGGCAGGTCTTCTCTTCTTGGGCGACGGCAAGCTTTGCTCGGAGATCCCACCTGGGAAGTGCAGAGCAATCGCACGCGCACGCCTCAGCGACCCAGCCAGGCTCTCAGGTAACCAGAGCCAGGCCAAGGGTTCCACCCCGACTCCCCGCCCCGGGGCAAGCCTTGCATCTTCTTGGCCTCTACCTCTTCCCCTCAGGTGTGACAAGAAGGCGTGTGCGACAGCACGAGCGCAGGAAGGCGCGCAGGCGGGCGCGTGTGCGTGTCTTCGGGTGCGCGGGGCCCGAGCCCCTGAAGAAGCACGTCTTCCGCACACATCCCTGGCCTCAGGCCCTGCCGCGAGACCAAGAGCTCGCGCTGGCGGCTTTGACCTCGACTCGCCCGGCGGCTCACCTCTGCCCTCTCGGCCTGCTGAAATAGCCCACAGGCTCCCTCTCTCACAGCCCCTGCCTCTGAACACCGGAACACGAGACTCCAGCAGGTTCACCCTCCGCCTGACCGTGGGCGCCCGGTGTCCCCGCACGCCGTGCCACGCGAACCGCGCCCGACGGAAACACGCCGACCACTGCTGGACCTGAACCACGTAAAGCACCTACAACACTCGAAGGCTGGCGCCGCTGGGACACGGGCTAGAGGGCAGAAGCAGCAGCCCCTCCTGATCTCGAGTGGCCATGCCACCGGGGGACCGGGGGCCAGGCGCCTCTTCCTGCTGACTGAGGCTACACCCACGCCCTCAGCGGTGCCAGCGGCAGGGGAAGTGCCAGGAAGAGGTGGTCTGTGGCCACCACGACCCACGCTAAGACCCGACTGAACCTGGAGCCCACTCGCGACCAGGGACCTGGCGTTTCCACAGCTGGCCCGCTTTCTGGACCCCGGCCTTCCAGGACTCCTTCCCACCCACGCGCTGCCTTGCCCACCTCAGGCCTGCGAGGCAAGTCCCCCAAGCAGTACCTCAAACCCTACACACACTTGGCGGCCAGGGAGCCCCGGGGAGGACGGCCACGAGGGAATCTCGACTGTGCGCACGGGACTCGACCCGTCACGTTCAACTCTGGACCCGCCCTCGGCACCTGTAACACCACAAACGACCTCACACGGCCCCAAGGATGGCTCTGTCCAGGAAGGCAAGAGGAGGCACGGAACGAGCACACACACCCCGCCCCCGCCACCCATGGAGAGGCGGACGTTTTCCAAGGCGGACGTCTGTGCGCGGCAGGGCAGCTCGGGTCACGGCCCCCGCCGTCTCTGCCAGGCCCACAGGCTTCCACGAAGAAACCTAAAGCCCTGCGACGAGGCATGAGGCGAACCGCGCCAGGAAAATCGGACCCTGCTGGAGGAACGCTTTCTCCTCGGAGACCCCGCGCCTGAGACGGCGGAGGATCCAAGGCCACGGTCGCCCAAGCAATCGAGGAGCAGCGGCGGCCGGCCGGCCGGCAGTCACGTGCCGGGCCCCTCTTCAAGGAACCGTGGACAGAACCGGCGAGCGCCACCGCTCTGGAACAAGGCCCGCCATCCGCCACAAAGGTCACCGACCACAGTGCACACCCCCGGGCCTTCAAGCCTCCAGCCTTCCCCGGCACGCACCAATCGCCAGCCCCGTCAGAGCCAGGGGACGTTCCCGACAAGCCGCTGCCAGCGCTCGGAACACAACGAGGCAGCACGTCCCACGGAAGCCCACGGCATCACACTGTGACCTGTCCTCTCCGTGCCCTTCTTCCCCCCCCAGCTCCCACGACCAGGCCGTCAGCCACCACAGTGTCTTGACCTGCGTGCCAGGCCCACAGCCCGGTCCCCGTTTGGGCACCTTGGCGTGGACTGGGCGAGCCGGAGAACTGGAGGAGCCCCAAGCTGCAGCACCAAAGCCTCACCCCTCCGGCAGCGCCCCAAACCCCGAGGGGTGCTCCAGCTGCCTCACCAAGCCAAAAGGCAAGAACAGCTGACGGCCGCCCGCCTGGCCCGGGGCTCTCATCAGAAACCACGCGACCTTCCACTGCTTACTGCTCAGCTCTGAGACGCAGACCCCCGGGGCCTTCGTCCCCAGCGGGAACCAGGTCCACACAGCCACAGGGCCCTGAGCTCACGGGGCCTGTGCCAGCGCCACACTCTCCGACTTCCCAACCTAGGATGCGAGCTGCCAGCCACGGCCCTCAGCCACAGGCCGTTCAACCAAGCACCGCCGACTGACGGACACCCCCCTCACGCGGTGAGAGGAAGGACCCCCAGATGCCACGGCTCCCAAATGCGGACGCCCGGCGTGGTGCCCGTGCCCGTCCCAGTGCGCTCAAGGGGAAGCGGTCCCTCACTCCTGCCATGCCTGGGGAAGACAACGTGCCGGACCTCAGTTTCGATGAGAACGACGGTAGTGAGTTCTCACTCATTTTGTTCAGATTTTCCAAGGAATGCATGTGAGGGAGTCATCATCGATCCGAGCACGTTCTGCCAACCTGGACAAACTAACCAGGCAGGCTGGGGGGCTCCGCAGCGGGCGAGCCGATCGCCTCATGGGCGCCAGCGGCCTGGAGAATCCAGAGCCGAGCCCCGGAGCAGGGGCAGCAGTCAGTCCGCCCTCAGAGCACGACGCCGCGGGCCCCCGGGCACACGCGCACAAGAAGCCTCTAAGGCAGGTCTAGCGAAGCCCTCAGGGCGACAGGCCGAACTTGGGACAAAGCAATGCTGACCGTCCTGGGCCGTCCGAGGGCGTGGTGCGCATCCCGGGCCACACTTCCGCCGCGACTGCCTCGCACCTGCGCTCGTCACGGGACACGAAGGGTCTTCTTCTGTCGGTGGGCGGCAGCGAGCTTTGCACGGCACTTCCACCTGAGGAGTGTAGAGAAAGCACACGCGTGCTTCAGAAACGTGCCCAGCTGGTCAGAAGACAGGATCCGTGCCACAGTTCCCCCCGCGGCACCCTTGCATCTGCTTGCCCTGTACCTCTATCCCTTCGGGATGACCGAAGGCGCGTGTGATATCCCGAGGGTAGGCAGATGCGCAGGCCTGCGCACGTGTGTGTATGTGTGTGTGCGTGTGTGTGTGTGCGCGCGTGCGTGCGTGCCTGCGGGCTTCCGTGTGCGGTGGCCTCAGCACCCGGGAAAGCACGCCGTCCTCACAGATGCCTGACCTCGTGCCCTGCCACCCCACGCGGAAGCCCGGTGACTTCCCAAGGAAGGACGCCAACTCGCACCGCTAGAGGCTGCTGCAATCGGCCCCGGACTCCCTCTCTGAGCGCCACTCCTTCTGAGCAAAGGACACGGACAATCCACCTACACCCTCACCCTGACCGTGGATGTGAGGTCCACGTGGCCAGCGTGTCCCCGCGAGCTGGGCCGGGGGGAACGGCACTTGATGGTAAGGCTACCTGGCTACCGCCAGGACAACAGGGCTGACACGAGAGCCGGCACCACTCGCCCACGGGCGGCGCAACAGAAGCAGCCCGTCTGAACCTCCAGGGGCCCGACGCCTTCAGGCCGCACTCCGGTCTGGGCTATCTAAGCCAAGACGCCCTGGGCGGGCCAGCAGGGAACCCCGCTGCAACGGCTGGTCACAGCCACCGAGACCCGGGGCAAGACCCGTCTCAGACCACAGCCAATTCCCACGCAGCGACGCGGCATGTCCACCGCCTGCGGGTTGCGGGGCGCTGGCCTTCGGGGAAACGTTCAACCCCGCGGCTCCCTGCTCCAAAGGGGAAGCCCCCTCACGCCTGCACAGCAAGTCCCCCAAGGTGTAGCCTCCAACACCTCGCGCGCCAGGCGGGCAGGGAGCCTCCCGGACGGCAGCCGTCAAGGAATTAGGACTTTGCCTAAGTCGACCGCATCGCACTCAACCTATGACCCCCTCCTTCGGCCCCAGAACACCACAGACGACCTCACAGAGCACAAACGCTTCCTCCTCCTGGAAGACAAGGCAAAGAATGAAACTAGGACACCGCTCCCACACAAGGAGACGTGCTCCTCCTCCACGCTGGACGTGCGTCCGGGGCAGGGCGCCCAGGATCGCAGCACCCTCGGGTCGCTGCCACGCCCGCAGGCCTCCGCACACCGCTCTTAACCACCCCTCGCGCACGCCCCCCCCACCCCCCGCCCCCCGACGCCCCACACCGCCACCTGGCCCCGTTCCCCGGCACGCCCGGGACCACAGGAGCCCCCCCCCCCGGGCCAGGAAGAGCGAACCTTCCTGCAGCAACGCCTTCACCTGGCAAGCGCCGGACCCGAGGGGGCGCAGGGTCAAAGAGATTGTCCGCCTCAGCAATCCGGAGCAGACGGGGCCGGTGGCCAGTCGCGGGCCTGTGGGTCTCTTCAAGGCGCTAGGACGACAAACACTGGGGGCCGAACCTCCCGGGGGCGCGACGCCGTCTACCGCACAGGTCATCTACCGCAGCCGAGCCTTCCCTGGCAGGCAACAACCGGCAGCCCCCTTGGGACCCAACGCCACCCCTGGCAAGACCGCGACGGCGGTCGCAACCCAACAAGAGGGTACGTCCTGTGCAAGCCCGTGGAACCGCACTACGGCCGCTCCCCTCCGCGCCCTTTCCTTCCTGCCCGCCCTGTCAGCCACCACACTGCCTGGACGTCAGCGCCAGGGCCACCTTTGGCCAGCTGTGTGTGGCCCGGGTGAGCAGGTGACACACAGGAGCTGCCAGCTGCAGCGCTGCGGCCTAGGGCCGCTGCCCCCGCCGCCAAGACCACGGGCCCATCACACGTCCTCACCAAGCCAGAAGGCAACCACAGGCGCTGCGGCTTGCCCGGCCCAAACCGAGGCTCCGAACGGAACCCAGGGAAGACTCGGCTGTTCGGCCTCCAGACACGGACCGCCACGCCCCCCGGGGCAACGGCTCAGGCCAGAACCGGGCCAGCGCGTACTCAGCGCCAACCACGGGCCGGGCCCATGCCAACGCCACACTCTCCGACTCTAAAGACGCCCATGCGACCTGGGCGCCGTGCCAGCAGAGGCCGGCCATGCAAGCAAGTCCCTCCGAGTCGCAACCGCCCAGCTCATGCGGTCACGCTACCGGTGCAAACACGGCAGACGCCCACATGCGGAGGCCCTGGGCGGGCTCTGCGCGAGTGTCATCAAGCAGAAGCTGTCCCTCACTCCTCTCACCCCCGGAGAAGACCAGGTGCTGGACCTCAGTCTCGGCGAGAACGACGGTAGTGAGTTCTCACTCATTTTGTTCAGATTTCCAAGGAATGCATTTGAGGGAGTCATCATCGATCCGAGCACCTTCGGGGCAGCTGGCGGGGCTCGGCGGGTGAGCCCATCACCTCAGGGTCGGCCAGCGGCCCGGAGAATCCCGAGCCAAGCCCCTGAGCAAGGGCAACTGTCGACCCACCCTCAGAGCGCCAGCTCCGCACGCCCCCGGGGACCCGCGGGCTAGAAGCCTCTCAGCGCGCTCTGGGACTCCCAGGGCCAACGGCACGAACTGGGTGCAGGGGGATCCTTACCAGCCTCAGCGACCCACGGGCACGGGGCGCACCCGAAGCCACGCTTCTTGCGGGATTCCCTCGCGTCTCCGCTCCACAAACGACAGGCAGGTCTTCTCTTCTTGGGCGACGGCAAGCTTTGCTCGGAGATCCCACCTGGGAAGTGCAGAGCAATCGCACGCGCACGCCTCAGCGACCCAGCCAGGCTCTCAGGTAACCAGAGCCAGGCCAAGGGTTCCACCCCGACTCCCCGCCCCGGGGCAAGCCTTGCATCTTCTTGGCCTCTACCTCTTCCCCTCAGGTGTGACAAGAAGGCGTGTGCGACAGCACGAGCGCAGGAAGGCGCGCAGGCGGGTGCGTGTGCGTGTCTTCGGGTGCGCGGGGCCCGAGCCCCTGAAGAAGCACGTCTTCCGCACACATCCCTGGCCTCAGGCCCTGCCGCGAGACCAAGAGCTCGCGCTGGCGGCTTTGACCTCGACTCGCCCGGCGGCTCACCTCTGCCCTCTCGGCCTGCTGAAATAGCCCACAGGCTCCCTCTCTCACAGCCCCTGCCTCTGAACACCGGAACACGAGACTCCAGCAGGTTCACCCTCCGCCTGACCGTGGGCGCCCGGTGTCCCCGCACGCCGTGCCACGCGAACCGCGCCCGACGGAAACACGCCGACCACTGCTGGACCTGAACCACGTAAAGCACCTACAACACTCGAAGGCTGGCGCCGCTGGGACACGGGCTAGAGGGCAGAAGCAGCAGCCCCTCCTGATCTCCGGGGGCCAGGCGCCTCTTCCTGCTGACTGAGGCTACACCCACGCCCTCAGCGGTGCCAGCGGCAGGGGAAGTGCCAGGAAGAGGTGGTCTGTGGCCACCACGACCCACGCTAAGACCCGACTGAACCTGGAGCCCACTCGCGACCAGGGACCTGGCGTTTCCACAGCTGGCCCGCTTTCTGGACCCCGGCCTTCCAGGACTCCTTCCCACCCACGCGCTGCCTTGCCCACCTCAGGCCTGCGAGGCAAGTCCCCCAAGCAGTACCTCAAACCCTACACACACGTGGCGGCCAGGGAGCCCCGGGGAGGACGGCCACGAGGGAATCTCGACTGTGCGCACGGGACTCGACCCGTCACGTTCAACGTCTGGACCCGCCCTCGGCACCTGTAACACCACAAACGACCTCACACGGCCCCAAGGATGGCTCTGTCCAGGAAGGCAAGAGGAGGCACGGAACGAGCACACACACCCCGCCCCCGCCACCCATGGAGAGGTGGACGTTTTCCAAGGCGGACGTCTGTGCGCGGCAGGGCAGCTCGGGTCACGGCCCCCGCCGTCTCTGCCAGGCCCACAGGCTTCCACGAAGAAACCTAAAGCCCTGCGACGAGGCATGAGGCGAACCGCGCCAGGAAAATCGGACCCTGCTGGAGGAACGCTTTCTCCTCGGAGACCCCGCGCCTGAGACGGCGGAGGATCCAAGGCCACGGTCGCCCAAGCAATCGAGGAGCAGCGGCGGCCGGCCGGCCGGCAGTCACGTGCCGGGCCCCTCTTCAAGGAACCGTGGACAGAACCGGCGAGCGCCACCGCTCTGGAACAAGGCCCGCCATCCGCCACAAAGGTCACCGACCACAGTGCACACCCCCGGGCCTTCAAGCCTCCAGCCTTCCCCGGCACGCACCAATCGCCAGCCCCGTCAGAGCCAGGGGACGTTCCCGACAAGCCGCTGCCAGCGCTCGGAACACAACGAGGCAGCACGTCCCACGGAAGCCCACGGCATCACACTGTGACCTGTCCTCTCCGTGCCCTTCTTCCCCCCCCAGCTCCCACGACCAGGCCGTCAGCCACCACAGTGTCTTGACCTGCGTGCCAGGCCCACAGCCCGGTCCCCGTTTGGGCACCTTGGCGTGGACTGGGCGAGCCGGAGAACTGGAGGAGCCCCAAGCTGCAGCACCAAAGCCTCACCCCTCCGGCGGCGCCCCAAACCGCGAGGGGTGCTCCAACTGCCTCACCAAGCCAAAAGGCAAGAACAGCTGACGGCCGCCCGCCTGGCCCGGGGCTCTCATCAGAAACCACGCGACCTTCCACTGCTTACTGCTCAGCTCTGAGACGCAGACCCCCGGGGCCTTCGTCCCCAGCGGGAACCAGGCCCACACAGCCACAAGGCCCTGAGCTCACGGGGCCTGTGCCAGCGCCACACTCTCCGACTTCCCAACCTAGGATGCGAGCTGCCAGCCACGGCCCTCAGCCACAGGCCGTTCAACCAAGCACCGCCGACTGACGGACACCCCCCTCACGCGGTGAGAGGAAGGACCCCCAGACGCCACGGCTCCCAAATGCGGACGCCCGGCGTGGTGCCCGTGCCCGTCCCAGTGCGCCCAAGGGGAAGCGGTCCCTCACTCCTGCCATGCCTGGGGAAGACAACGTGCCGGACCTCAGTTTCGATGAGAACGACGGTAGTGAGTTCTCACTCATTTTGTTCAGATTTTCCAAGGAATGCATGTGAGGGAGTCATCATCGATCCGAGCACGTTCTGCCAACCTGGACAAACTAACCAGGCAGGCTGGGGGGCTCCGCAGCGGGCGAGCCGATCGCCTCATGGGCGCCAGCGGCCTGGAGAATCCAGAGCCGAGCCCCGGAGCAGGGGCAGCAGTCAGTCCGCCCTCAGAGCACGACGCCGCGGGCCCCCGGGCACACGCGCACAAGAAGCCTCTAAGGCAGGTCTAGCGAAGCCCTCAGGGCGACAGGCCGAACTTGGGACAAAGCAATGCTGACCGTCCTGGGCCGTCCGAGGGCGTGGTGCGCATCCCGGGCCACACTTCCGCCGCGACTGCCTCGCACCTGCGCTCGTCACGGGACACGAAGGGTCTTCTTCTGTCGGTGGGCGGCAGCGAGCTTTGCACGGCACTTCCACCTGAGGAGTGTAGAGAAAGCACACGCGTGCTTCAGAAACGTGCCCAGCTGGTCAGAAGACAGGATCCGTGCCACAGTTCCCCCCGCGGCACCCTTGCATCTGCTTGCCCTGTACCTCTATCCCTTCGGGATGACCGAAGGCGCGTGTGATATCCCGAGGGTAGGCAGATGCGCAGGCCTGCGCACGTGTGTGTATGTGTGTGTGCGTGTGTGTGTGTGTTTGCGCGCGCGCGTGCGTGCGTGCCTGCGGGCTTCCGTGTGCGGTGGCCTCAGCACCCGGGAAAGCACGCCGTCCTCACAGATGCCTGACCTCGTGCCCTGCCACCCCACGCGGAAGCCCGGTGACTTCCCAAGGAAGGACGCCAACTCGCACCGCTAGAGGCTGCTGCAATCGGCCCCGGACTCCCTCTCTGAGCGCCACTCCTTCTGAGCAAAGGACACGGACACTCCACCTACACCCTCACCCTGACCGTGGATGTGAGGTCCACGTGGCCAGCGTGTCCCCGCGAGCTGGGCCGGGGGGAACGGCACTTGATGGTAAGGCTACCTGGCTACCGCCAGGACAACAGGGCTGACACGAGAGCCGGCACCACTCGCCCACGGGCGGCGCAACAGAAGCAGCCCGTCTGAACCTCCAGGGGCCCGACGCCTTCAGGCCGCACTCCGGTCTGGGCTATCTAAGCCAAGACGCCCTGGGCGGGCCAGCAGGGAACCCCGCTGCAACGGCTGGTCACAGCCACCGAGACCCGGGGCAAGACCCGTCTCAGACCACAGCCAATTCCCACGCAGCGACGCGGCATGTCCACCGCCTGCGGGTTGCGGGGCGCTGGCCTTCGAGGAAACGTTCAACCCCGCGGCTCCCTGCTCCAAAGGGGAAGCCCCCTCACGCCTGCACAGCAAGTCCCCCAAGGTGTAGCCTCCAACACCTCGCGCGCCAGGCGGGCAGGGAGCCTCCCGGACGGCAGCCGTCAAGGAATTAGGACTTTGCCTAAGTCGACCGCATCGCACTCAACCTATGACCCCCTCCTTCGGCCCCAGAACACCACAGACGACCTCACAGAGCACAAACGCTTCCTCCTCCTGGAAGACAAGGCAAAGAATGAAACTAGGACACCGCTCCCACACAAGGAGACGTGCTCCTCCTCCACGCTGGACGTGCGTCCGGGGCAGGGCGCCCAGGATCGCAGCACCCTCGGGTCGCTGCCACGCCCGCAGGCCTCCGCACACCGCTCTTAACCACCCCTCGCGCACGCCCCCCCCACCCCCCGCCCCCCGACGCCCCACACCGCCACCTGGCCCCGTTCCCCGGCACGCCCGGGACCACAGGAGCCCCCCCCCCCGGGCCAGGAAGAGCGAACCTTCCTGCAGCAACGCCTTCACCTGGCAAGCGCCGGACCCGAGGGGGCGCAGGGTCAAAGAGATTGTCCGCCTCAGCAATCCGGAGCAGACGGGGCCGGTGGCCAGTCGCGGGCCTGTGGGTCTCTTCAAGGCGCTAGGACGACAAACACTGGGGGCCGAACCTCCCGGGGGCGCGACGCCGTCTACCGCACAGGTCATCTACCGCAGCCGAGCCTTCCCTGGCAGGCAACAACCGGCAGCCCCCTTGGGACCCAACGCCACCCCTGGCAAGACCGCGACGGCGGTCGCAACCCAACAAGAGGGTACGTCCTGTGCAAGCCCGTGGAACCGCACTACGGCCGCTCCCCTCCGCGCCCTTTCCTTCCTGCCCGCCCTGTCAGCCACCACACTGCCTGGACGTCAGCGCCAGGGCCACCTTTGGCCAGCTGTGTGTGGCCCGGGTGAGCAGGTGACACACAGGAGCTGCCAGCTGCAGCGCTGCGGCCTAGGGCCGCTGCCCCCGCCGCCAAGACCACGGGCCCATCACACGTCCTCACCAAGCCAGAAGGCAACCACAGGCGCTGCGGCTTGCCCGGCCCAAACCGAGGCTCCGAACGGAACCCAGGGAAGACTCGGCTGTTCGGCCTGCAGACACGGACCGCCACGCCCCCCGGGGCAACGGCTCAGGCCAGAACCGGGCCAGCGCGTACTCAGCGCCAACCACGGGCCGGGCCCATGCCAACGCCACACTCTCCGACTCTAAAGACGCCCATGCGACCTGGGCGCCGTGCCAGCAGAGGCCGGCCATGCAAGCAAGTCCCTCCGAGTCGCAACCGCCCAGCTCATGCGGTCACGCTACCGGTGCAAACACGGCAGACGCCCACATGCGGAGGCCCTGGGCGGGCTCTGCGCGAGTGTCATCAAGCAGAAGCTGTCCCTCACTCCTCTCACCCCCGGAGAAGACCAGGTGCTGGACCTCAGTCTCGGCGAGAACGACGGTAGTGAGTTCTCACTCATTTTGTTCAGATTTCCAAGGAATGCATTTGAGGGAGTCATCATCGATCCGAGCACCTTCGGGGCAGCTGGCGGGGCTCGGCGGGTGAGCCCATCACCTCAGGGTCGGCCAGCGGCCCGGAGAATCCCGAGCCAAGCCCCTGAGCAAGGGCAACTGTCGACCCACCCTCAGAGCGCCAGCTCCGCACGCCCCCGGGGACCCGCGGGCTAGAAGCCCCTCAGCGCGGTCTGGGACTCCCAGGGCCAACGGCACGAACTGGGTGCAGGGGGATCCTTACCAGCCTCAGCGACCCACGGGCACGGGGCGCACCCGAAGCCACGCTTCTTGCGGGATTCCCTCGCGTCTCCGCTCCACAAACGACAGGCAGGTCTTCTCTTCTTGGGCGACGGCAAGCTTTGCTCGGAGATCCCACCTGGGAAGTGCAGAGCAATCGCACGCGCACGCCTCAGCGACCCAGCCAGGCTCTCAGGTAACCAGAGCCAGGCCAAGGGTTCCACCCCGACTCCCCGCCCCGGGGCAAGCCTTGCATCTTCTTGGCCTCTACCTCTTCCCCTCAGGTGTGACAAGAAGGCGTGTGTGACAGCACGAGCGCAGGAAGGCGCGCAGGCGGGCGCGTGTGCGTGTCTTCGGGTGCGCGGGGCCCGAGCCCCTGAAGAAGCACGTCTTCCGCACACATCCCTGGCCTCAGGCCCTGCCGCGAGACCAAGAGCTCGCGCTGGCGGCTTTGACCTCGACTCGCCCGGCGGCTCACCTCTGCCCTCTCGGCCTGCTGAAATAGCCCACAGGCTCCCTCTCTCACAGCCCCTGCCTCTGAACACCGGAACACGAGACTCCAGCAGGTTCACCCTCCGCCTGACCGTGGGCGCCCGGTGTCCCCGCACGCCGTGCCACGCGAACCGCGCCCGACGGAAACACGCCGACCACTGCTGGACCTGAACCACGTAAAGCACCTACACCACTCGAAGGCTGGCGCCGCTGGGACACGGGCTAGAGGGCAGAAGCAGCAGCCCCTCCTGATCTCGAGTGGCCATGCCACCGGGGGACCGGGGGCCAGGCGCCTCTTCCTGCTGACTGAGGCTACACCCACGCCCTCAGCGGTGCCAGCGGCAGGGGAAGTGCCAGGAAGAGGTGGTCTGTGGCCACCACGACCCACGCTAAGACCCGACTGAACCTGGAGCCCACTCGCGACCAGGGACCTGGCGTTTCCACAGCTGGCCCGCTTTCTGGACCCCGGCCTTCCAGGACTCCTTCCCACCCACGCGCTGCCTTGCCCACCTCAGGCCTGCGAGGCAAGTCCCCCAAGCAGTACCTCAAACCCTACACACACGTGGCGGCCAGGGAGCCCCGGGGAGGAAGGCCACGAGGGAATCTCGACTGTGCGCACGGGACTCGACCCGTCACGTTCAACGTCTGGACCCGCCCTCGGCACCTGTAACACCACAAACGACCTCACACGGCCCCAAGGATGGCTCTGTCCAGGAAGGCAAGAGGAGGCACGGAACGAGCACACACACCCCGCCCCCGCCACCCATGGAGAGGTGGACGTTTTCCAAGGCGGACGTCTGTGCGCGGCAGGGCAGCTCGGGTCACGGCCCCCGCCGTCTCTGCCAGGCCCACAGGCTTCCACGAAGAAACCTAAAGCCCTGCGACGAGGCATGAGGCGAACCGCGCCAGGAAAATCGGACCCTGCTGGAGGAACGCTTTCTCCTCGGAGACCCCGCGCCTGAGACGGCGGAGGATCCAAGGCCACGGTCGCCCAAGCAATCGAGGAGCAGCGGCGGCCGGCCGGCCGGCAGTCACGTGCCGGGCCCCTCTTCAAGGAACCGTGGACAGAACCGGCGAGCGCCACCGCTCTGGAACAAGGCCCGCCATCCGCCACAAAGGTCACCGACCACAGTGCACACCCCCGGGCCTTCAAGCCTCCAGCCTTCCCCGGCACGCACCAATCGCCAGCCCCGTCAGAGCCAGGGGACGTTCCCGACAAGCCGCTGCCAGCGCTCGGAACACAACGAGGCAGCACGTCCCACGGAAGCCCACGGCATCACACTGTGACCTGTCCTCTCCGTGCCCTTCTTCCCCCCCCAGCTCCCACGACCAGGCCGTCAGCCACCACAGTGTCTTGACCTGCGTGCCAGGCCCACAGCCCGGTCCCCGTTTGGGCACCTTGGCGTGGACTGGGCGAGCCGGAGAACTGGAGGAGCCCCAAGCTGCAGCACCAAAGCCCCACCCCTCCGGCGGCGCCCCAAACCGCGAGGGGTGCTCCAACTGCCTCACCAAGCCAAAAGGCAAGAACAGCTGACGGCCGCCCGCCTGGCCCGGGGCTCTCATCAGAAACCACGCGACCTTCCACTGCTTACTGCTCAGCTCTGAGACGCAGACCCCCGGGGCCTTCGTCCCCAGCGGGAACCAGGCCCACACAGCCACAAGGCCCTGAGCTCACGGGGCCTGTGCCAGCGCCACACTCTCCGACTTCCCAACCTAGGATGCGAGCTGCCAGCCACGGCCCTCAGCCACAGGCCGTTCAACCAAGCACCGCCGACTGACGGACACCCCCCTCACGCGGTGAGAGGAAGGACCCCCAGACGCCACGGCTCCCAAATGCGGACGCCCGGCGTGGTGCCCGTGCCCGTCCCAGTGCGCTCAAGGGGAAGCGGTCCCTCACTCCTGCCATGCCTGGGGAAGACAACGTGCCGGACCTCAGTTTCGATGAGAACGACGGTAGTGAGTTCTCACTCATTTTGTTCAGATTTTCCAAGGAATGCATGTGAGGGAGTCATCATCGATCCGAGCACGTTCTGCCAACCTGGACAAACTAACCAGGCAGGCTGGGGGGCTCCGCAGCGGGCGAGCCGATCGCCTCATGGGCGCCAGCGGCCTGGAGAATCCAGAGCCGAGCCCCGGAGCAGGGGCAGCAGTCAGTCCGCCCTCAGAGCACGACGCCGCGGGCTCCCGGGCACACGCGCACAAGAAGCCTCTAAGGCAGGTCTAGCGAAGCCCTCAGGGCGACAGGCCGAACTTGGGACAAAGCAATGCTGACCGTCCTGGGCCGTCCGAGGGCGTGGTGCGCATCCCGGGCCACACTTCCGCCGCGACTGCCTCGCACCTGCGCTCGTCACGGGACACGAAGGGTCTTCTTCTGTCGGTGGGCGGCAGCGAGCTTTGCACGGCACTTCCACCTGAGGAGTGTAGAGAAAGCACACGCGTGCTTCAGAAACGTGCCCAGCTGGTCAGAAGACAGGATCCGTGCCACAGTTCCCCCCGCGGCACCCTTGCATCTGCTTGCCCTGTACCTCTATCCCTTCGGGATGACCGAAGGCGCGTGTGATATCCCGAGGGTAGGCAGATGCGCAGGCCTGCGCACGTGTGTGTATGTGTGTGTGCGTGTGTGTGTGTGTTTGCGCGCGCGCGTGCGTGCGTGCCTGCGGGCTTCCGTGTGCGGTGGCCTCAGCACCCGGGAAAGCACGCCGTCCTCACAGATGCCTGACCTCGTGCCCTGCCACCCCACGCGGAAGCCCGGTGACTTCCCAAGGAAGGACGCCAACTCGCACCGCTAGAGGCTGCTGCAATCGGCCCCGGACTCCCTCTCTGAGCGCCACTCCTTCTGAGCAAAGGACACGGACACTCCACCTACACCCTCACCCTGACCGTGGATGTGAGGTCCACGTGGCCAGCGTGTCCCCGCGAGCTGGGCCGGGGGGAACGGCACTTGATGGTAAGGCTACCTGGCTACCGCCAGGACAACAGGGCTGACACGAGAGCCGGCACCACTCGCCCACGGGCGGCGCAACAGAAGCAGCCCGTCTGAACCTCCAGGGGCCCGACGCCTTCAGGCCGCACTCCGGTCTGGGCTATCTAAGCCAAGACGCCCTGGGCGGGCCAGCAGGGAACCCCGCTGCAACGGCTGGTCACAGCCACCGAGACCCGGGGCAAGACCCGTCTCAGACCACAGCCAATTCCCACGCAGCGACGCGGCATGTCCACCGCCTGCGGGTTGCGGGGCGCTGGCCTTCGAGGAAACGTTCAACCCCGCGGCTCCCTGCTCCAAAGGGGAAGCCCCCTCACGCCTGCACAGCAAGTCCCCCAAGGTGTAGCCTCCAACACCTCGCGCGCCAGGCGGGCAGGGAGCCTCCCGGACGGCAGCCGTCAAGGAATTAGGACTTTGCCTAAGTCGACCGCATCGCACTCAACCTATGACCCCCTCCTTCGGCCCCAGAACACCACAGACGACCTCACAGAGCACAAACGCTTCCTCCTCCTGGAAGACAAGGCGAAGAATGAAACTAGGACACCGCTCCCACACAAGGAGACGTGCTCCTCCTCCACGCTGGACGTGCGTCCGGGGCAGGGCGCCCAGGATCGCAGCACCCTCGGGTCGCTGCCACGCCCGCAGGCCTCCGCACACCGCTCTTAACCACCCCTCGCGCACGCCCCCCCCACCCCCCGCCCCCCGACGCCCCACACCGCCACCTGGCCCCGTTCCCCGGCACGCCCGGGACCACAGGAGCCCCCCCCCCCCCGGGCCAGGAAGAGCGAACCTTCCTGCAGCAACGCCTTCACCTGGCAAGCGCCGGACCCGAGGGGGCGCAGGGTCAAAGAGATTGTCCGCCTCAGCAATCCGGAGCAGACGGGGCCGGTGGCCAGTCGCGGGCCTGTGGGTCTCTTCAAGGCGCTAGGACGACAAACACTGGGGGCCGAACCTCCCGGGGGCGCGACGCCGTCTACCGCACAGGTCATCTACCGCAGCCGAGCCTTCCCTGGCAGGCAACAACCGGCAGCCCCCTTGGGACCCAACGCCACCCCTGGCAAGACCGCGACGGCGGTCGCAACCCAACAAGAGGGTACGTCCTGTGCAAGCCCGTGGAACCGCACTACGGCCGCTCCCCTCCGCGCCCTTTCCTTCCTGCCCGCCCTGTCAGCCACCACACTGCCTGGACGTCAGCGCCAGGGCCACCTTTGGCCAGCTGTGTGTGGCCCGGGTGAGCAGGTGACACACAGGAGCTGCCAGCTGCAGCGCTGCGGCCTAGGGCCGCTGCCCCCGCCGCCAAGACCACGGGCCCATCACACGTCCTCACCAAGCCAGAAGGCAACCACAGGCGCTGCGGCTTGCCCGGCCCAAACCGAGGCTCCGAACGGAACCCAGGGAAGACTCGGCTGTTCGGCCTGCAGACACGGACCGCCACGCCCCCCGGGGCAACGGCTCAGGCCAGAACCGGGCCAGCGCGTACTCAGCGCCAACCACGGGCCGGGCCCATGCCAACGCCACACTCTCCGACTCTAAAGACGCCCATGCGACCTGGGCGCCGTGCCAGCAGAGGCCGGCCATGCAAGCAAGTCCCTCCGAGTCGCAACCGCCCAGCTCATGCGGTCACGCTACCGGTGCAAACACGGCAGACGCCCACATGCGGAGGCCCTGGGCGGGCTCTGCGCGAGTGTCATCAAGCAGAAGCTGTCCCTCACTCCTCTCACCCCCGGAGAAGACCAGGTGCTGGACCTCAGTCTCGGCGAGAACGACGGTAGTGAGTTCTCACTCATTTTGTTCAGATTTCCAAGGAATGCATTTGAGGGAGTCATCATCGATCCGAGCACCTTCGGGGCAGCTGGCGGGGCTCGGCGGGTGAGCCCATCACCTCAGGGTCGGCCAGCGGCCCGGAGAATCCCGAGCCAAGCCCCTGAGCAAGGGCAACTGTCGACCCACCCTCAGAGCGCCAGCTCCGCACGCCCCCGGGGACCCGCGGGCTAGAAGCCCCTCAGCGCGGTCTGGGACTCCCAGGGCCAACGGCACGAACTGGGTGCAGGGGGATCCTTACCAGCCTCAGCGACCCACGGGCACGGGGCGCACCCGAAGCCACGCTTCTTGCGGGATTCCCTCGCGTCTCCGCTCCACAAACGACAGGCAGGTCTTCTCTTCTTGGGCGACGGCAAGCTTTGCTCGGAGATCCCACCTGGGAAGTGCAGAGCAATCGCACGCGCACGCCTCAGCGACCCAGCCAGGCTCTCAGGTAACCAGAGCCAGGCCAAGGGTTCCACCCCGACTCCCCGCCCCGGGGCAAGCCTTGCATCTTCTTGGCCTCTACCTCTTCCCCTCAGGTGTGACAAGAAGGCGTGTGTGACAGCACGAGCGCAGGAAGGCGCGCAGGCGGGTGCGTGTGCGTGTCTTCGGGTGCGCGGGGCCCGAGCCCCTGAAGAAGCACGTCTTCCGCACACATCCCTGGCCTCAGGCCCTGCCGCGAGACCAAGAGCTCGCGCTGGCGGCTTTGACCTCGACTCGCCCGGCGGCTCACCTCTGCCCTCTCGGCCTGCTGAAATAGCCCACAGGCTCCCTCTCTCACAGCCCCTGCCTCTGAACACCGGAACACGAGACTCCAGCAGGTTCACCCTCCGCCTGACCGTGGGCGCCCGGTGTCCCCGCACGCCGTGCCACGCGAACCGCGCCCGACGGAAACACGCCGACCACTGCTGGACCTGAACCACGTAAAGCACCTACACCACTCGAAGGCTGGCGCCGCTGGGACACGGGCTAGAGGGCAGAAGCAGCAGCCCCTCCTGATCTCCAGGGGCCAGCGCCTCTTCCTGCTGACTGAGGCTACACCCACGCCCTCAGCGGTGCCAGCGGCAGGGGAAGTGCCAGGAAGAGGTGGTCTGTGGCCACCACGACCCACGCTAAGACCCGACTGAACCTGGAGCCCACTCGCGACCAGGGACCTGGCGTTTCCACAGCTGGCCCGCTTTCTGGACCCCGGCCTTCCAGGACTCCTTCCCACCCACGCGCTGCCTTGCCCACCTCAGGCCTGCGAGGCAAGTCCCCCAAGCAGTACCTCAAACCCTACACACACGTGGCGGCCAGGGAGCCCCGGGGAGGACGGCCACGAGGGAATCTCGACTGTGCGCACGGGACTCGACCCGTCACGTTCAACGTCTGGACCCGCCCTCGGCACCTGTAACACCACAAACGACCTCACACGGCCCCAAGGATGGCTCTGTCCAGGAAGGCAAGAGGAGGCACGGAACGAGCACACACACCCCGCCCCCGCCACCCATGGAGAGGCGGACGTTTTCCAAGGCGGACGTCTGTGCGCGGCAGGGCAGCTCGGGTCACGGCCCCCGCCGTCTCTGCCAGGCCCACAGGCTTCCACGAAGAAACCTAAAGCCCTGCGACGAGGCATGAGGCGAACCGCGCCAGGAAAATCGGACCCTGCTGGAGGAACGCTTTCTCCTCGGAGACCCCGCGCCTGAGACGGCGGAGGATCCAAGGCCACGGTCGCCCAAGCAATCGAGGAGCAGCGGCGGCCGGCCGGCCGGCAGTCACGTGCCGGGCCCCTCTTCAAGGAACCGTGGACAGAACCGGCGAGCGCCACCGCTCTGGAACAAGGCCCGCCATCCGCCACAAAGGTCACCGACCACAGTGCACACCCCCGGGCCTTCAAGCCTCCAGCCTTCCCCGGCACGCACCAATCGCCAGCCCCGTCAGAGCCAGGGGACGTTCCCGACAAGCCGCTGCCAGCGCTCGGAACACAACGAGGCAGCACGTCCCACGGAAGCCCACGGCATCACACTGTGACCTGTCCTCTCCGTGCCCTTCTTCCCCCCCCAGCTCCCACGACCAGGCCGTCAGCCACCACAGTGTCTTGACCTGCGTGCCAGGCCCACAGCCCGGTCCCCGTTTGGGCACCTTGGCGTGGACTGGGCGAGCCGGAGAACTGGAGGAGCCCCAAGCTGCAGCACCAAAGCCCCACCCCTCCGGCGGCGCCCCAAACCGCGAGGGGTGCTCCAACTGCCTCACCAAGCCAAAAGGCAAGAACAGCTGACGGCCGCCCGCCTGGCCCGGGGCTCTCATCAGAAACCACGCGACCTTCCACTGCTTACTGCTCAGCTCTGAGACGCAGACCCCCGGGGCCTTCGTCCCCAGCGGGAACCAGGCCCACACAGCCACAAGGCCCTGAGCTCACGGGGCCTGTGCCAGCGCCACACTCTCCGACTTCCCAACCTAGGATGCGAGCTGCCAGCCACGGCCCTCAGCCACAGGCCGTTCAACCAAGCACCGCCGACTGACGGACACCCCCCTCACGCGGTGAGAGGAAGGACCCCCAGACGCCACGGCTCCCAAATGCGGACGCCCGGCGTGGTGCCCGTGCCCGTCCCAGTGCGCTCAAGGGGAAGCGGTCCCTCACTCCTGCCATGCCTGGGGAAGACAACGTGCCGGACCTCAGTTTCGATGAGAACGACGGTAGTGAGTTCTCACTCATTTTGTTCAGATTTTCCAAGGAATGCATGTGAGGGAGTCATCATCGATCCGAGCACGTTCTGCCAACCTGGACAAACTAACCAGGCAGGCTGGGGGGCTCCGCAGCGGGCGAGCCGATCGCCTCATGGGCGCCAGCGGCCTGGAGAATCCAGAGCCGAGCCCCGGAGCAGGGGCAGCAGTCAGTCCGCCCTCAGAGCACGACGCCGCGGGCCCCCGGGCACACGCGCACAAGAAGCCTCTAAGGCAGGTCTAGCGAAGCCCTCAGGGCGACAGGCCGAACTTGGGACAAAGCAATGCTGACCGTCCTGGGCCGTCCGAGGGCGTGGTGCGCATCCCGGGCCACACTTCCGCCGCGACTGCCTCGCACCTGCGCTCGTCACGGGACACGAAGGGTCTTCTTCTGTCGGTGGGCGGCAGCGAGCTTTGCACGGCACTTCCACCTGAGGAGTGTAGAGAAAGCACACGCGTGCTTCAGAAACGTGCCCAGCTGGTCAGAAGACAGGATCCGTGCCACAGTTCCCCCCGCGGCACCCTTGCATCTGCTTGCCCTGTACCTCTATCCCTTCGGGATGACCGAAGGCGCGTGTGATATCCCGAGGGTAGGCAGATGCGCAGGCCTGCGCACGTGTGTGTATGTGTGTGTGCGTGTGTGTGTGTGTTTGCGCGCGCGCGTGCGTGCGTGCCTGCGGGCTTCCGTGTGCGGTGGCCTCAGCACCCGGGAAAGCACGCCGTCCTCACAGATGCCTGACCTCGTGCCCTGCCACCCCACGCGGAAGCCCGGTGACTTCCCAAGGAAGGACGCCAACTCGCACCGCTAGAGGCTGCTGCAATCGGCCCCGGACTCCCTCTCTGAGCGCCACTCCTTCTGAGCAAAGGACACGGACACTCCACCTACACCCTCACCCTGACCGTGGATGTGAGGTCCACGTGGCCAGCGTGTCCCCGCGAGCTGGGCCGGGGGGAACGGCACTTGATGGTAAGGCTACCTGGCTACCGCCAGGACAACAGGGCTGACACGAGAGCCGGCACCACTCGCCCACGGGCGGCGCAACAGAAGCAGCCCGTCTGAACCTCCAGGGGCCCGACGCCTTCAGGCCGCACTCCGGTCTGGGCTATCTAAGCCAAGACGCCCTGGGCGGGCCAGCAGGGAACCCCGCTGCAACGGCTGGTCACAGCCACCGAGACCCGGGGCAAGACCCGTCTCAGACCACAGCCAATTCCCACGCAGCGACGCGGCATGTCCACCGCCTGCGGGTTGCGGGGCGCTGGCCTTCGAGGAAACGTTCAACCCCGCGGCTCCCTGCTCCAAAGGGGAAGCCCCCTCACGCCTGCACAGCAAGTCCCCCAAGGTGTAGCCTCCAACACCTCGCACGCCAGGCGGGCAGGGAGCCTCCCGGACGGCAGCCGTCAAGGAATTAGGACTTTGCCTAAGTCGACCGCATCGCACTCAACCTATGACCCCCTCCTTCGGCCCCAGAACACCACAGACGACCTCACAGAGCACAAACGCTTCCTCCTCCTGGAAGACAAGGCGAAGAATGAAACTAGGACACCGCTCCCACACAAGGAGACGTGCTCCTCCTCCACGCTGGACGTGCGTCCGGGGCAGGGCGCCCAGGATCGCAGCACCCTCGGGTCGCTGCCACGCCCGCAGGCCTCCGCACACCGCTCTTAACCACCCCTCGCGCACGCCCCCCCCACCCCCCGCCCCCCGACGCCCCACACCGCCACCTGGCCCCGTTCCCCGGCACGCCCGGGACCACAGGAGCCCCCCCCCCCCCGGGCCAGGAAGAGCGAACCTTCCTGCAGCAACGCCTTCACCTGGCAAGCGCCGGACCCGAGGGGGCGCAGGGTCAAAGAGATTGTCCGCCTCAGCAATCCGGAGCAGACGGGGCCGGTGGCCAGTCGCGGGCCTGTGGGTCTCTTCAAGGCGCTAGGACGACAAACACTGGGGGCCGAACCTCCCGGGGGCGCGACGCCGTCTACCGCACAGGTCATCTACCGCAGCCGAGCCTTCCCTGGCAGGCAACAACCGGCAGCCCCCTTGGGACCCAACGCCACCCCTGGCAAGACCGCGACGGCGGTCGCAACCCAACAAGAGGGTACGTCCTGTGCAAGCCCGTGGAACCGCACTACGGCCGCTCCCCTCCGCGCCCTTTCCTTCCTGCCCGCCCTGTCAGCCACCACACTGCCTGGACGTCAGCGCCAGGGCCACCTTTGGCCAGCTGTGTGTGGCCCGGGTGAGCAGGTGACACACAGGAGCTGCCAGCTGCAGCGCTGCGGCCTAGGGCCGCTGCCCCCGCCGCCAAGACCACGGGCCCATCACACGTCCTCACCAAGCCAGAAGGCAACCACAGGCGCTGCGGCTTGCCCGGCCCAAACCGAGGCTCCGAACGGAACCCAGGGAAGACTCGGCTGTTCGGCCTGCAGACACGGACCGCCACGCCCCCCGGGGCAACGGCTCAGGCCAGAACCGGGCCAGCGCGTACTCAGCGCCAACCACGGGCCGGGCCCATGCCAACGCCACACTCTCCGACTCTAAAGACGCCCATGCGACCTGGGCGCCGTGCCAGCAGAGGCCGGCCATGCAAGCAAGTCCCTCCGAGTCGCAACCGCCCAGCTCATGCGGTCACGCTACCGGTGCAAACACGGCAGACGCCCACATGCGGAGGCCCTGGGCGGGCTCTGCGCGAGTGTCATCAAGCAGAAGCTGTCCCTCACTCCTCTCACCCCCGGAGAAGACCAGGTGCTGGACCTCAGTCTCGGCGAGAACGACGGTAGTGAGTTCTCACTCATTTTGTTCAGATTTCCAAGGAATGCATTTGAGGGAGTCATCATCGATCCGAGCACCTTCGGGGCAGCTGGCGGGGCTCGGCGGGTGAGCCCATCACCTCAGGGTCGGCCAGCGGCCCGGAGAATCCCGAGCCAAGCCCCTGAGCAAGGGCAACTGTCGACCCACCCTCAGAGCGCCAGCTCCGCACGCCCCCGGGGACCCGCGGGCTAGAAGCCCCTCAGCGCGGTCTGGGACTCCCAGGGCCAACGGCACGAACTGGGTGCAGGGGGATCCTTACCAGCCTCAGCGACCCACGGGCACGGGGCGCACCCGAAGCCACGCTTCTTGCGGGATTCCCTCGCGTCTCCGCTCCACAAACGACAGGCAGGTCTTCTCTTCTTGGGCGACGGCAAGCTTTGCTCGGAGATCCCACCTGGGAAGTGCAGAGCAATCGCACGCGCACGCCTCAGCGACCCAGCCAGGCTCTCAGGTAACCAGAGCCAGGCCAAGGGTTCCACCCCGACTCCCCGCCCCGGGGCAAGCCTTGCATCTTCTTGGCCTCTACCTCTTCCCCTCAGGTGTGACAAGAAGGCGTGTGCGACAGCACGAGCGCAGGAAGGCGCGCAGGCGGGTGCGTGTGCGTGTCTTCGGGTGCGCGGGGCCCGAGCCCCTGAAGAAGCACGTCTTCCGCACACATCCCTGGCCTCAGGCCCTGCCGCGAGACCAAGAGCTCGCGCTGGCGGCTTTGACCTCGACTCGCCCGGCGGCTCACCTCTGCCCTCTCGGCCTGCTGAAATAGCCCACAGGCTCCCTCTCTCACAGCCCCTGCCTCTGAACACCGGAACACGAGACTCCAGCAGGTTCACCCTCCGCCTGACCGTGGGCGCCCGGTGTCCCCGCACGCCGTGCCACGCGAACCGCGCCCGACGGAAACACGCCGACCACTGCTGGACCTGAACCACGTAAAGCACCTACAACACTCGAAGGCTGGCGCCGCTGGGACACGGGCTAGAGGGCAGAAGCAGCAGCCCCTCCTGATCTCCGGGGGCCAGGCGCCTCTTCCTGCTGACTGAGGCTACACCCACGCCCTCAGCGGTGCCAGCGGCAGGGGAAGTGCCAGGAAGAGGTGGTCTGTGGCCACCACGACCCACGCTAAGACCCGACTGAACCTGGAGCCCACTCGCGACCAGGGACCTGGCGTTTCCACAGCTGGCCCGCTTTCTGGACCCCGGCCTTCCAGGACTCCTTCCCACCCACGCGCTGCCTTGCCCACCTCAGGCCTGCGAGGCAAGTCCCCCAAGCAGTACCTCAAACCCTACACACACGTGGCGGCCAGGGAGCCCCGGGGAGGACGGCCACGAGGGAATCTCGACTGTGCGCACGGGACTCGACCCGTCACGTTCAACGTCTGGACCCGCCCTCGGCACCTGTAACACCACAAACGACCTCACACGGCCCCAAGGATGGCTCTGTCCAGGAAGGCAAGAGGAGGCACGGAACGAGCACACACACCCCGCCCCCGCCACCCATGGAGAGGTGGACGTTTTCCAAGGCGGACGTCTGTGCGCGGCAGGGCAGCTCGGGTCACGGCCCCCGCCGTCTCTGCCAGGCCCACAGGCTTCCACGAAGAAACCTAAAGCCCTGCGACGAGGCATGAGGCGAACCGCGCCAGGAAAATCGGACCCTGCTGGAGGAACGCTTTCTCCTCGGAGACCCCGCGCCTGAGACGGCGGAGGATCCAAGGCCACGGTCGCCCAAGCAATCGAGGAGCAGCGGCGGCCGGCCGGCCGGCAGTCACGTGCCGGGCCCCTCTTCAAGGAACCGTGGACAGAACCGGCGAGCGCCACCGCTCTGGAACAAGGCCCGCCATCCGCCACAAAGGTCACCGACCACAGTGCACACCCCCGGGCCTTCAAGCCTCCAGCCTTCCCCGGCACGCACCAATCGCCAGCCCCGTCAGAGCCAGGGGACGTTCCCGACAAGCCGCTGCCAGCGCTCGGAACACAACGAGGCAGCACGTCCCACGGAAGCCCACGGCATCACACTGTGACCTGTCCTCTCCGTGCCCTTCTTCCCCCCCCAGCTCCCACGACCAGGCCGTCAGCCACCACAGTGTCTTGACCTGCGTGCCAGGCCCACAGCCCGGTCCCCGTTTGGGCACCTTGGCGTGGACTGGGCGAGCCGGAGAACTGGAGGAGCCCCAAGCTGCAGCACCAAAGCCTCACCCCTCCGGCGGCGCCCCAAACCGCGAGGGGTGCTCCAACTGCCTCACCAAGCCAAAAGGCAAGAACAGCTGACGGCCGCCCGCCTGGCCCGGGGCTCTCATCAGAAACCACGCGACCTTCCACTGCTTACTGCTCAGCTCTGAGACGCAGACCCCCGGGGCCTTCGTCCCCAGCGGGAACCAGGCCCACACAGCCACAAGGCCCTGAGCTCACGGGGCCTGTGCCAGCGCCACACTCTCCGACTTCCCAACCTAGGATGCGAGCTGCCAGCCACGGCCCTCAGCCACAGGCCGTTCAACCAAGCACCGCCGACTGACGGACACCCCCCTCACGCGGTGAGAGGAAGGACCCCCAGACGCCACGGCTCCCAAATGCGGACGCCCGGCGTGGTGCCCGTGCCCGTCCCAGTGCGCCCAAGGGGAAGCGGTCCCTCACTCCTGCCATGCCTGGGGAAGACAACGTGCCGGACCTCAGTTTCGATGAGAACGACGGTAGTGAGTTCTCACTCATTTTGTTCAGATTTTCCAAGGAATGCATGTGAGGGAGTCATCATCGATCCGAGCACGTTCTGCCAACCTGGACAAACTAACCAGGCAGGCTGGGGGGCTCCGCAGCGGGCGAGCCGATCGCCTCATGGGCGCCAGCGGCCTGGAGAATCCAGAGCCGAGCCCCGGAGCAGGGGCAGCAGTCAGTCCGCCCTCAGAGCACGACGCCGCGGGCCCCCGGGCACACGCGCACAAGAAGCCTCTAAGGCAGGTCTAGCGAAGCCCTCAGGGCGACAGGCCGAACTTGGGACAAAGCAATGCTGACCGTCCTGGGCCGTCCGAGGGCGTGGTGCGCATCCCGGGCCACACTTCCGCCGCGACTGCCTCGCACCTGCGCTCGTCACGGGACACGAAGGGTCTTCTTCTGTCGGTGGGCGGCAGCGAGCTTTGCACGGCACTTCCACCTGAGGAGTGTAGAGAAAGCACACGCGTGCTTCAGAAACGTGCCCAGCTGGTCAGAAGACAGGATCCGTGCCACAGTTCCCCCCGCGGCACCCTTGCATCTGCTTGCCCTGTACCTCTATCCCTTCGGGATGACCGAAGGCGCGTGTGATATCCCGAGGGTAGGCAGATGCGCAGGCCTGCGCACGTGTGTGTATGTGTGTGTGCGTGTGTGTGTGTGTTTGCGCGCGCGCGTGCGTGCGTGCCTGCGGGCTTCCGTGTGCGGTGGCCTCAGCACCCGGGAAAGCACGCCGTCCTCACAGATGCCTGACCTCGTGCCCTGCCACCCCACGCGGAAGCCCGGTGACTTCCCAAGGAAGGACGCCAACTCGCACCGCTAGAGGCTGCTGCAATCGGCCCCGGACTCCCTCTCTGAGCGCCACTCCTTCTGAGCAAAGGACACGGACACTCCACCTACACCCTCACCCTGACCGTGGATGTGAGGTCCACGTGGCCAGCGTGTCCCCGCGAGCTGGGCCGGGGGGAACGGCACTTGATGGTAAGGCTACCTGGCTACCGCCAGGACAACAGGGCTGACACGAGAGCCGGCACCACTCGCCCACGGGCGGCGCAACAGAAGCAGCCCGTCTGAACCTCCAGGGGCCCGACGCCTTCAGGCCGCACTCCGGTCTGGGCTATCTAAGCCAAGACGCCCTGGGCGGGCCAGCAGGGAACCCCGCTGCAACGGCTGGTCACAGCCACCGAGACCCGGGGCAAGACCCGTCTCAGACCACAGCCAATTCCCACGCAGCGACGCGGCATGTCCACCGCCTGCGGGTTGCGGGGCGCTGGCCTTCGAGGAAACGTTCAACCCCGCGGCTCCCTGCTCCAAAGGGGAAGCCCCCTCACGCCTGCACAGCAAGTCCCCCAAGGTGTAGCCTCCAACACCTCGCGCGCCAGGCGGGCAGGGAGCCTCCCGGACGGCAGCCGTCAAGGAATTAGGACTTTGCCTAAGTCGACCGCATCGCACTCAACCTATGACCCCCTCCTTCGGCCCCAGAACACCACAGACGACCTCACAGAGCACAAACGCTTCCTCCTCCTGGAAGACAAGGCAAAGAATGAAACTAGGACACCGCTCCCACACAAGGAGACGTGCTCCTCCTCCACGCTGGACGTGCGTCCGGGGCAGGGCGCCCAGGATCGCAGCACCCTCGGGTCGCTGCCACGCCCGCAGGCCTCCGCACACCGCTCTTAACCACCCCTCGCGCACGCCCCCCCCACCCCCCGCCCCCCGACGCCCCACACCGCCACCTGGCCCCGTTCCCCGGCACGCCCGGGACCACAGGAGCCCCCCCCCCCGGGCCAGGAAGAGCGAACCTTCCTGCAGCAACGCCTTCACCTGGCAAGCGCCGGACCCGAGGGGGCGCAGGGTCAAAGAGATTGTCCGCCTCAGCAATCCGGAGCAGACGGGGCCGGTGGCCAGTCGCGGGCCTGTGGGTCTCTTCAAGGCGCTAGGACGACAAACACTGGGGGCCGAACCTCCCGGGGGCGCGACGCCGTCTACCGCACAGGTCATCTACCGCAGCCGAGCCTTCCCTGGCAGGCAACAACCGGCAGCCCCCTTGGGACCCAACGCCACCCCTGGCAAGACCGCGACGGCGGTCGCAACCCAACAAGAGGGTACGTCCTGTGCAAGCCCGTGGAACCGCACTACGGCCGCTCCCCTCCGCGCCCTTTCCTTCCTGCCCGCCCTGTCAGCCACCACACTGCCTGGACGTCAGCGCCAGGGCCACCTTTGGCCAGCTGTGTGTGGCCCGGGTGAGCAGGTGACACACAGGAGCTGCCAGCTGCAGCGCTGCGGCCTAGGGCCGCTGCCCCCGCCGCCAAGACCACGGGCCCATCACACGTCCTCACCAAGCCAGAAGGCAACCACAGGCGCTGCGGCTTGCCCGGCCCAAACCGAGGCTCCGAACGGAACCCAGGGAAGACTCGGCTGTTCGGCCTGCAGACACGGACCGCCACGCCCCCCGGGGCAACGGCTCAGGCCAGAACCGGGCCAGCGCGTACTCAGCGCCAACCACGGGCCGGGCCCATGCCAACGCCACACTCTCCGACTCTAAAGACGCCATGCAAGCAAGTCCCTCCGAGTCGCAAACCGCCCAGCTCATGCGGTCACGCTACCGGTGCAAACACGGCAGACGCCCACATGCGGAGGCCCTGGGCGGGCTCTGCGCGAGTGTCATCAAGCAGAAGCTGTCCCTCACTCCTCTCACCCCCGGAGAAGACCAGGTGCTGGACCTCAGTCTCGGCGAGAACGACGGTAGTGAGTTCTCACTCATTTTGTTCAGATTTCCAAGGAATGCATTTGAGGGAGTCATCATCGATCCGAGCACCTTCGGGGCAGCTGGCGGGGCTCGGCGGGTGAGCCCATCACCTCAGGGTCGGCCAGCGGCCCGGAGAATCCCGAGCCAAGCCCCTGAGCAAGGGCAACTGTCGACCCACCCTCAGAGCGCCAGCTCCGCACGCCCCCGGGGACCCGCGGGCTAGAAGCCCCTCAGCGCGGTCTGGGACTCCCAGGGCCAACGGCACGAACTGGGTGCAGGGGGATCCTTACCAGCCTCAGCGACCCACGGGCACGGGGCGCACCCGAAGCCACGCTTCTTGCGGGATTCCCTCGCGTCTCCGCTCCACAAACGACAGGCAGGTCTTCTCTTCTTGGGCGACGGCAAGCTTTGCTCGGAGATCCCACCTGGGAAGTGCAGAGCAATCGCACGCGCACGCCTCAGCGACCCAGCCAGGCTCTCAGGTAACCAGAGCCAGGCCAAGGGTTCCACCCCGACTCCCCGCCCCGGGGCAAGCCTTGCATCTTCTTGGCCTCTACCTCTTCCCCTCAGGTGTGACAAGAAGGCGTGTGTGACAGCACGAGCGCAGGAAGGCGCGCAGGCGGGCGCGTGTGCGTGTCTTCGGGTGCGCGGGGCCCGAGCCCCTGAAGAAGCACGTCTTCCGCACACATCCCTGGCCTCAGGCCCTGCCGCGAGACCAAGAGCTCGCGCTGGCGGCTTTGACCTCGACTCGCCCGGCGGCTCACCTCTGCCCTCTCGGCCTGCTGAAATAGCCCACAGGCTCCCTCTCTCACAGCCCCTGCCTCTGAACACCGGAACACGAGACTCCAGCAGGTTCACCCTCCGCCTGACCGTGGGCGCCCGGTGTCCCCGCACGCCGTGCCACGCGAACCGCGCCCGACGGAAACACGCCGACCACTGCTGGACCTGAACCACGTAAAGCACCTACACCACTCGAAGGCTGGCGCCGCTGGGACACGGGCTAGAGGGCAGAAGCAGCAGCCCCTCCTGATCTCGAGTGGCCATGCCACCGGGGGACCGGGGGCCAGGCGCCTCTTCCTGCTGACTGAGGCTACACCCACGCCCTCAGCGGTGCCAGCGGCAGGGGAAGTGCCAGGAAGAGGTGGTCTGTGGCCACCACGACCCACGCTAAGACCCGACTGAACCTGGAGCCCACTCGCGACCAGGGACCTGGCGTTTCCACAGCTGGCCCGCTTTCTGGACCCCGGCCTTCCAGGACTCCTTCCCACCCACGCGCTGCCTTGCCCACCTCAGGCCTGCGAGGCAAGTCCCCCAAGCAGTACCTCAAACCCTACACACACGTGGCGGCCAGGGAGCCCCGGGGAGGAAGGCCACGAGGGAATCTCGACTGTGCGCACGGGACTCGACCCGTCACGTTCAACGTCTGGACCCGCCCTCGGCACCTGTAACACCACAAACGACCTCACACGGCCCCAAGGATGGCTCTGTCCAGGAAGGCAAGAGGAGGCACGGAACGAGCACACACACCCCGCCCCCGCCACCCATGGAGAGGTGGACGTTTTCCAAGGCGGACGTCTGTGCGCGGCAGGGCAGCTCGGGTCACGGCCCCCGCCGTCTCTGCCAGGCCCACAGGCTTCCACGAAGAAACCTAAAGCCCTGCGACGAGGCATGAGGCGAACCGCGCCAGGAAAATCGGACCCTGCTGGAGGAACGCTTTCTCCTCGGAGACCCCGCGCCTGAGACGGCGGAGGATCCAAGGCCACGGTCGCCCAAGCAATCGAGGAGCAGCGGCGGCCGGCCGGCCGGCAGTCACGTGCCGGGCCCCTCTTCAAGGAACCGTGGACAGAACCGGCGAGCGCCACCGCTCTGGAACAAGGCCCGCCATCCGCCACAAAGGTCACCGACCACAGTGCACACCCCCGGGCCTTCAAGCCTCCAGCCTTCCCCGGCACGCACCAATCGCCAGCCCCGTCAGAGCCAGGGGACGTTCCCGACAAGCCGCTGCCAGCGCTCGGAACACAACGAGGCAGCACGTCCCACGGAAGCCCACGGCATCACACTGTGACCTGTCCTCTCCGTGCCCTTCTTCCCCCCCCAGCTCCCACGACCAGGCCGTCAGCCACCACAGTGTCTTGACCTGCGTGCCAGGCCCACAGCCCGGTCCCCGTTTGGGCACCTTGGCGTGGACTGGGCGAGCCGGAGAACTGGAGGAGCCCCAAGCTGCAGCACCAAAGCCCCACCCCTCCGGCGGCGCCCCAAACCGCGAGGGGTGCTCCAACTGCCTCACCAAGCCAAAAGGCAAGAACAGCTGACGGCCGCCCGCCTGGCCCGGGGCTCTCATCAGAAACCACGCGACCTTCCACTGCTTACTGCTCAGCTCTGAGACGCAGACCCCCGGGGCCTTCGTCCCCAGCGGGAACCAGGCCCACACAGCCACAAGGCCCTGAGCTCACGGGGCCTGTGCCAGCGCCACACTCTCCGACTTCCCAACCTAGGATGCGAGCTGCCAGCCACGGCCCTCAGCCACAGGCCGTTCAACCAAGCACCGCCGACTGACGGACACCCCCCTCACGCGGTGAGAGGAAGGACCCCCAGACGCCACGGCTCCCAAATGCGGACGCCCGGCGTGGTGCCCGTGCCCGTCCCAGTGCGCTCAAGGGGAAGCGGTCCCTCACTCCTGCCATGCCTGGGGAAGACAACGTGCCGGACCTCAGTTTCGATGAGAACGACGGTAGTGAGTTCTCACTCATTTTGTTCAGATTTTCCAAGGAATGCATGTGAGGGAGTCATCATCGATCCGAGCACGTTCTGCCAACCTGGACAAACTAACCAGGCAGGCTGGGGGGCTCCGCAGCGGGCGAGCCGATCGCCTCATGGGCGCCAGCGGCCTGGAGAATCCAGAGCCGAGCCCCGGAGCAGGGGCAGCAGTCAGTCCGCCCTCAGAGCACGACGCCGCGGGCTCCCGGGCACACGCGCACAAGAAGCCTCTAAGGCAGGTCTAGCGAAGCCCTCAGGGCGACAGGCCGAACTTGGGACAAAGCAATGCTGACCGTCCTGGGCCGTCCGAGGGCGTGGTGCGCATCCCGGGCCACACTTCCGCCGCGACTGCCTCGCACCTGCGCTCGTCACGGGACACGAAGGGTCTTCTTCTGTCGGTGGGCGGCAGCGAGCTTTGCACGGCACTTCCACCTGAGGAGTGTAGAGAAAGCACACGCGTGCTTCAGAAACGTGCCCAGCTGGTCAGAAGACAGGATCCGTGCCACAGTTCCCCCCGCGGCACCCTTGCATCTGCTTGCCCTGTACCTCTATCCCTTCGGGATGACCGAAGGCGCGTGTGATATCCCGAGGGTAGGCAGATGCGCAGGCCTGCGCACGTGTGTGTATGTGTGTGTGCGTGTGTGTGTGTGTTTGCGCGCGCGCGTGCGTGCGTGCCTGCGGGCTTCCGTGTGCGGTGGCCTCAGCACCCGGGAAAGCACGCCGTCCTCACAGATGCCTGACCTCGTGCCCTGCCACCCCACGCGGAAGCCCGGTGACTTCCCAAGGAAGGACGCCAACTCGCACCGCTAGAGGCTGCTGCAATCGGCCCCGGACTCCCTCTCTGAGCGCCACTCCTTCTGAGCAAAGGACACGGACACTCCACCTACACCCTCACCCTGACCGTGGATGTGAGGTCCACGTGGCCAGCGTGTCCCCGCGAGCTGGGCCGGGGGGAACGGCACTTGATGGTAAGGCTACCTGGCTACCGCCAGGACAACAGGGCTGACACGAGAGCCGGCACCACTCGCCCACGGGCGGCGCAACAGAAGCAGCCCGTCTGAACCTCCAGGGGCCCGACGCCTTCAGGCCGCACTCCGGTCTGGGCTATCTAAGCCAAGACGCCCTGGGCGGGCCAGCAGGGAACCCCGCTGCAACGGCTGGTCACAGCCACCGAGACCCGGGGCAAGACCCGTCTCAGACCACAGCCAATTCCCACGCAGCGACGCGGCATGTCCACCGCCTGCGGGTTGCGGGGCGCTGGCCTTCGAGGAAACGTTCAACCCCGCGGCTCCCTGCTCCAAAGGGGAAGCCCCCTCACGCCTGCACAGCAAGTCCCCCAAGGTGTAGCCTCCAACACCTCGCGCGCCAGGCGGGCAGGGAGCCTCCCGGACGGCAGCCGTCAAGGAATTAGGACTTTGCCTAAGTCGACCGCATCGCACTCAACCTATGACCCCCTCCTTCGGCCCCAGAACACCACAGACGACCTCACAGAGCACAAACGCTTCCTCCTCCTGGAAGACAAGGCGAAGAATGAAACTAGGACACCGCTCCCACACAAGGAGACGTGCTCCTCCTCCACGCTGGACGTGCGTCCGGGGCAGGGCGCCCAGGATCGCAGCACCCTCGGGTCGCTGCCACGCCCGCAGGCCTCCGCACACCGCTCTTAACCACCCCTCGCGCACGCCCCCCCCACCCCCCGCCCCCCGACGCCCCACACCGCCACCTGGCCCCGTTCCCCGGCACGCCCGGGACCACAGGAGCCCCCCCCCCCCCGGGCCAGGAAGAGCGAACCTTCCTGCAGCAACGCCTTCACCTGGCAAGCGCCGGACCCGAGGGGGCGCAGGGTCAAAGAGATTGTCCGCCTCAGCAATCCGGAGCAGACGGGGCCGGTGGCCAGTCGCGGGCCTGTGGGTCTCTTCAAGGCGCTAGGACGACAAACACTGGGGGCCGAACCTCCCGGGGGCGCGACGCCGTCTACCGCACAGGTCATCTACCGCAGCCGAGCCTTCCCTGGCAGGCAACAACCGGCAGCCCCCTTGGGACCCAACGCCACCCCTGGCAAGACCGCGACGGCGGTCGCAACCCAACAAGAGGGTACGTCCTGTGCAAGCCCGTGGAACCGCACTACGGCCGCTCCCCTCCGCGCCCTTTCCTTCCTGCCCGCCCTGTCAGCCACCACACTGCCTGGACGTCAGCGCCAGGGCCACCTTTGGCCAGCTGTGTGTGGCCCGGGTGAGCAGGTGACACACAGGAGCTGCCAGCTGCAGCGCTGCGGCCTAGGGCCGCTGCCCCCGCCGCCAAGACCACGGGCCCATCACACGTCCTCACCAAGCCAGAAGGCAACCACAGGCGCTGCGGCTTGCCCGGCCCAAACCGAGGCTCCGAACGGAACCCAGGGAAGACTCGGCTGTTCGGCCTGCAGACACGGACCGCCACGCCCCCCGGGGCAACGGCTCAGGCCAGAACCGGGCCAGCGCGTACTCAGCGCCAACCACGGGCCGGGCCCATGCCAACGCCACACTCTCCGACTCTAAAGACGCCCATGCGACCTGGGCGCCGTGCCAGCAGAGGCCGGCCATGCAAGCAAGTCCCTCCGAGTCGCAACCGCCCAGCTCATGCGGTCACGCTACCGGTGCAAACACGGCAGACGCCCACATGCGGAGGCCCTGGGCGGGCTCTGCGCGAGTGTCATCAAGCAGAAGCTGTCCCTCACTCCTCTCACCCCCGGAGAAGACCAGGTGCTGGACCTCAGTCTCGGCGAGAACGACGGTAGTGAGTTCTCACTCATTTTGTTCAGATTTCCAAGGAATGCATTTGAGGGAGTCATCATCGATCCGAGCACCTTCGGGGCAGCTGGCGGGGCTCGGCGGGTGAGCCCATCACCTCAGGGTCGGCCAGCGGCCCGGAGAATCCCGAGCCAAGCCCCTGAGCAAGGGCAACTGTCGACCCACCCTCAGAGCGCCAGCTCCGCACGCCCCCGGGGACCCGCGGGCTAGAAGCCCCTCAGCGCGGTCTGGGACTCCCAGGGCCAACGGCACGAACTGGGTGCAGGGGGATCCTTACCAGCCTCAGCGACCCACGGGCACGGGGCGCACCCGAAGCCACGCTTCTTGCGGGATTCCCTCGCGTCTCCGCTCCACAAACGACAGGCAGGTCTTCTCTTCTTGGGCGACGGCAAGCTTTGCTCGGAGATCCCACCTGGGAAGTGCAGAGCAATCGCACGCGCACGCCTCAGCGACCCAGCCAGGCTCTCAGGTAACCAGAGCCAGGCCAAGGGTTCCACCCCGACTCCCCGCCCCGGGGCAAGCCTTGCATCTTCTTGGCCTCTACCTCTTCCCCTCAGGTGTGACAAGAAGGCGTGTGTGACAGCACGAGCGCAGGAAGGCGCGCAGGCGGGTGCGTGTGCGTGTCTTCGGGTGCGCGGGGCCCGAGCCCCTGAAGAAGCACGTCTTCCGCACACATCCCTGGCCTCAGGCCCTGCCGCGAGACCAAGAGCTCGCGCTGGCGGCTTTGACCTCGACTCGCCCGGCGGCTCACCTCTGCCCTCTCGGCCTGCTGAAATAGCCCACAGGCTCCCTCTCTCACAGCCCCTGCCTCTGAACACCGGAACACGAGACTCCAGCAGGTTCACCCTCCGCCTGACCGTGGGCGCCCGGTGTCCCCGCACGCCGTGCCACGCGAACCGCGCCCGACGGAAACACGCCGACCACTGCTGGACCTGAACCACGTAAAGCACCTACACCACTCGAAGGCTGGCGCCGCTGGGACACGGGCTAGAGGGCAGAAGCAGCAGCCCCTCCTGATCTCCAGGGGCCAGCGCCTCTTCCTGCTGACTGAGGCTACACCCACGCCCTCAGCGGTGCCAGCGGCAGGGGAAGTGCCAGGAAGAGGTGGTCTGTGGCCACCACGACCCACGCTAAGACCCGACTGAACCTGGAGCCCACTCGCGACCAGGGACCTGGCGTTTCCACAGCTGGCCCGCTTTCTGGACCCCGGCCTTCCAGGACTCCTTCCCACCCACGCGCTGCCTTGCCCACCTCAGGCCTGCGAGGCAAGTCCCCCAAGCAGTACCTCAAACCCTACACACACGTGGCGGCCAGGGAGCCCCGGGGAGGACGGCCACGAGGGAATCTCGACTGTGCGCACGGGACTCGACCCGTCACGTTCAACGTCTGGACCCGCCCTCGGCACCTGTAACACCACAAACGACCTCACACGGCCCCAAGGATGGCTCTGTCCAGGAAGGCAAGAGGAGGCACGGAACGAGCACACACACCCCGCCCCCGCCACCCATGGAGAGGCGGACGTTTTCCAAGGCGGACGTCTGTGCGCGGCAGGGCAGCTCGGGTCACGGCCCCCGCCGTCTCTGCCAGGCCCACAGGCTTCCACGAAGAAACCTAAAGCCCTGCGACGAGGCATGAGGCGAACCGCGCCAGGAAAATCGGACCCTGCTGGAGGAACGCTTTCTCCTCGGAGACCCCGCGCCTGAGACGGCGGAGGATCCAAGGCCACGGTCGCCCAAGCAATCGAGGAGCAGCGGCGGCCGGCCGGCCGGCAGTCACGTGCCGGGCCCCTCTTCAAGGAACCGTGGACAGAACCGGCGAGCGCCACCGCTCTGGAACAAGGCCCGCCATCCGCCACAAAGGTCACCGACCACAGTGCACACCCCCGGGCCTTCAAGCCTCCAGCCTTCCCCGGCACGCACCAATCGCCAGCCCCGTCAGAGCCAGGGGACGTTCCCGACAAGCCGCTGCCAGCGCTCGGAACACAACGAGGCAGCACGTCCCACGGAAGCCCACGGCATCACACTGTGACCTGTCCTCTCCGTGCCCTTCTTCCCCCCCCAGCTCCCACGACCAGGCCGTCAGCCACCACAGTGTCTTGACCTGCGTGCCAGGCCCACAGCCCGGTCCCCGTTTGGGCACCTTGGCGTGGACTGGGCGAGCCGGAGAACTGGAGGAGCCCCAAGCTGCAGCACCAAAGCCCCACCCCTCCGGCGGCGCCCCAAACCGCGAGGGGTGCTCCAACTGCCTCACCAAGCCAAAAGGCAAGAACAGCTGACGGCCGCCCGCCTGGCCCGGGGCTCTCATCAGAAACCACGCGACCTTCCACTGCTTACTGCTCAGCTCTGAGACGCAGACCCCCGGGGCCTTCGTCCCCAGCGGGAACCAGGCCCACACAGCCACAAGGCCCTGAGCTCACGGGGCCTGTGCCAGCGCCACACTCTCCGACTTCCCAACCTAGGATGCGAGCTGCCAGCCACGGCCCTCAGCCACAGGCCGTTCAACCAAGCACCGCCGACTGACGGACACCCCCCTCACGCGGTGAGAGGAAGGACCCCCAGACGCCACGGCTCCCAAATGCGGACGCCCGGCGTGGTGCCCGTGCCCGTCCCAGTGCGCTCAAGGGGAAGCGGTCCCTCACTCCTGCCATGCCTGGGGAAGACAACGTGCCGGACCTCAGTTTCGATGAGAACGACGGTAGTGAGTTCTCACTCATTTTGTTCAGATTTTCCAAGGAATGCATGTGAGGGAGTCATCATCGATCCGAGCACGTTCTGCCAACCTGGACAAACTAACCAGGCAGGCTGGGGGGCTCCGCAGCGGGCGAGCCGATCGCCTCATGGGCGCCAGCGGCCTGGAGAATCCAGAGCCGAGCCCCGGAGCAGGGGCAGCAGTCAGTCCGCCCTCAGAGCACGACGCCGCGGGCCCCCGGGCACACGCGCACAAGAAGCCTCTAAGGCAGGTCTAGCGAAGCCCTCAGGGCGACAGGCCGAACTTGGGACAAAGCAATGCTGACCGTCCTGGGCCGTCCGAGGGCGTGGTGCGCATCCCGGGCCACACTTCCGCCGCGACTGCCTCGCACCTGCGCTCGTCACGGGACACGAAGGGTCTTCTTCTGTCGGTGGGCGGCAGCGAGCTTTGCACGGCACTTCCACCTGAGGAGTGTAGAGAAAGCACACGCGTGCTTCAGAAACGTGCCCAGCTGGTCAGAAGACAGGATCCGTGCCACAGTTCCCCCCGCGGCACCCTTGCATCTGCTTGCCCTGTACCTCTATCCCTTCGGGATGACCGAAGGCGCGTGTGATATCCCGAGGGTAGGCAGATGCGCAGGCCTGCGCACGTGTGTGTATGTGTGTGTGCGTGTGTGTGTGTGTTTGCGCGCGCGCGTGCGTGCGTGCCTGCGGGCTTCCGTGTGCGGTGGCCTCAGCACCCGGGAAAGCACGCCGTCCTCACAGATGCCTGACCTCGTGCCCTGCCACCCCACGCGGAAGCCCGGTGACTTCCCAAGGAAGGACGCCAACTCGCACCGCTAGAGGCTGCTGCAATCGGCCCCGGACTCCCTCTCTGAGCGCCACTCCTTCTGAGCAAAGGACACGGACACTCCACCTACACCCTCACCCTGACCGTGGATGTGAGGTCCACGTGGCCAGCGTGTCCCCGCGAGCTGGGCCGGGGGGAACGGCACTTGATGGTAAGGCTACCTGGCTACCGCCAGGACAACAGGGCTGACACGAGAGCCGGCACCACTCGCCCACGGGCGGCGCAACAGAAGCAGCCCGTCTGAACCTCCAGGGGCCCGACGCCTTCAGGCCGCACTCCGGTCTGGGCTATCTAAGCCAAGACGCCCTGGGCGGGCCAGCAGGGAACCCCGCTGCAACGGCTGGTCACAGCCACCGAGACCCGGGGCAAGACCCGTCTCAGACCACAGCCAATTCCCACGCAGCGACGCGGCATGTCCACCGCCTGCGGGTTGCGGGGCGCTGGCCTTCGAGGAAACGTTCAACCCCGCGGCTCCCTGCTCCAAAGGGGAAGCCCCCTCACGCCTGCACAGCAAGTCCCCCAAGGTGTAGCCTCCAACACCTCGCACGCCAGGCGGGCAGGGAGCCTCCCGGACGGCAGCCGTCAAGGAATTAGGACTTTGCCTAAGTCGACCGCATCGCACTCAACCTATGACCCCCTCCTTCGGCCCCAGAACACCACAGACGACCTCACAGAGCACAAACGCTTCCTCCTCCTGGAAGACAAGGCGAAGAATGAAACTAGGACACCGCTCCCACACAAGGAGACGTGCTCCTCCTCCACGCTGGACGTGCGTCCGGGGCAGGGCGCCCAGGATCGCAGCACCCTCGGGTCGCTGCCACGCCCGCAGGCCTCCGCACACCGCTCTTAACCACCCCTCGCGCACGCCCCCCCCACCCCCCGCCCCCCGACGCCCCACACCGCCACCTGGCCCCGTTCCCCGGCACGCCCGGGACCACAGGAGCCCCCCCCCCCCCGGGCCAGGAAGAGCGAACCTTCCTGCAGCAACGCCTTCACCTGGCAAGCGCCGGACCCGAGGGGGCGCAGGGTCAAAGAGATTGTCCGCCTCAGCAATCCGGAGCAGACGGGGCCGGTGGCCAGTCGCGGGCCTGTGGGTCTCTTCAAGGCGCTAGGACGACAAACACTGGGGGCCGAACCTCCCGGGGGCGCGACGCCGTCTACCGCACAGGTCATCTACCGCAGCCGAGCCTTCCCTGGCAGGCAACAACCGGCAGCCCCCTTGGGACCCAACGCCACCCCTGGCAAGACCGCGACGGCGGTCGCAACCCAACAAGAGGGTACGTCCTGTGCAAGCCCGTGGAACCGCACTACGGCCGCTCCCCTCCGCGCCCTTTCCTTCCTGCCCGCCCTGTCAGCCACCACACTGCCTGGACGTCAGCGCCAGGGCCACCTTTGGCCAGCTGTGTGTGGCCCGGGTGAGCAGGTGACACACAGGAGCTGCCAGCTGCAGCGCTGCGGCCTAGGGCCGCTGCCCCCGCCGCCAAGACCACGGGCCCATCACACGTCCTCACCAAGCCAGAAGGCAACCACAGGCGCTGCGGCTTGCCCGGCCCAAACCGAGGCTCCGAACGGAACCCAGGGAAGACTCGGCTGTTCGGCCTGCAGACACGGACCGCCACGCCCCCCGGGGCAACGGCTCAGGCCAGAACCGGGCCAGCGCGTACTCAGCGCCAACCACGGGCCGGGCCCATGCCAACGCCACACTCTCCGACTCTAAAGACGCCCATGCGACCTGGGCGCCGTGCCAGCAGAGGCCGGCCATGCAAGCAAGTCCCTCCGAGTCGCAACCGCCCAGCTCATGCGGTCACGCTACCGGTGCAAACACGGCAGACGCCCACATGCGGAGGCCCTGGGCGGGCTCTGCGCGAGTGTCATCAAGCAGAAGCTGTCCCTCACTCCTCTCACCCCCGGAGAAGACCAGGTGCTGGACCTCAGTCTCGGCGAGAACGACGGTAGTGAGTTCTCACTCATTTTGTTCAGATTTCCAAGGAATGCATTTGAGGGAGTCATCATCGATCCGAGCACCTTCGGGGCAGCTGGCGGGGCTCGGCGGGTGAGCCCATCACCTCAGGGTCGGCCAGCGGCCCGGAGAATCCCGAGCCAAGCCCCTGAGCAAGGGCAACTGTCGACCCACCCTCAGAGCGCCAGCTCCGCACGCCCCCGGGGACCCGCGGGCTAGAAGCCCCTCAGCGCGGTCTGGGACTCCCAGGGCCAACGGCACGAACTGGGTGCAGGGGGATCCTTACCAGCCTCAGCGACCCACGGGCACGGGGCGCACCCGAAGCCACGCTTCTTGCGGGATTCCCTCGCGTCTCCGCTCCACAAACGACAGGCAGGTCTTCTCTTCTTGGGCGACGGCAAGCTTTGCTCGGAGATCCCACCTGGGAAGTGCAGAGCAATCGCACGCGCACGCCTCAGCGACCCAGCCAGGCTCTCAGGTAACCAGAGCCAGGCCAAGGGTTCCACCCCGACTCCCCGCCCCGGGGCAAGCCTTGCATCTTCTTGGCCTCTACCTCTTCCCCTCAGGTGTGACAAGAAGGCGTGTGCGACAGCACGAGCGCAGGAAGGCGCGCAGGCGGGTGCGTGTGCGTGTCTTCGGGTGCGCGGGGCCCGAGCCCCTGAAGAAGCACGTCTTCCGCACACATCCCTGGCCTCAGGCCCTGCCGCGAGACCAAGAGCTCGCGCTGGCGGCTTTGACCTCGACTCGCCCGGCGGCTCACCTCTGCCCTCTCGGCCTGCTGAAATAGCCCACAGGCTCCCTCTCTCACAGCCCCTGCCTCTGAACACCGGAACACGAGACTCCAGCAGGTTCACCCTCCGCCTGACCGTGGGCGCCCGGTGTCCCCGCACGCCGTGCCACGCGAACCGCGCCCGACGGAAACACGCCGACCACTGCTGGACCTGAACCACGTAAAGCACCTACACCACTCGAAGGCTGGCGCCGCTGGGACACGGGCTAGAGGGCAGAAGCAGCAGCCCCTCCTGATCTCCAGGGGCCAGCGCCTCTTCCTGCTGACTGAGGCTACACCCACGCCCTCAGCGGTGCCAGCGGCAGGGGAAGTGCCAGGAAGAGGTGGTCTGTGGCCACCACGACCCACGCTAAGACCCGACTGAACCTGGAGCCCACTCGCGACCAGGGACCTGGCGTTTCCACAGCTGGCCCGCTTTCTGGACCCCGGCCTTCCAGGACTCCTTCCCACCCACGCGCTGCCTTGCCCACCTCAGGCCTGCGAGGCAAGTCCCGCAAGCAGTACCTCAAACCCTACACACACGTGGCGGCCAGGGAGCCCCGGGGAGGACGGCCACGAGGGAATCTCGACTGTGCGCACGGGACTCGACCCGTCACGTTCAACGTCTGGACCCGCCCTCGGCACCTGTAACACCACAAACGACCTCACACGGCCCCAAGGATGGCTCTGTCCAGGAAGGCAAGAGGAGGCACGGAACGAGCACACACACCCCGCCCCCGCCACCCATGGAGAGGCGGACGTTTTCCAAGGCGGACGTCTGTGCGCGGCAGGGCAGCTCGGGTCACGGCCCCCGCCGTCTCTGCCAGGCCCACAGGCTTCCACGAAGAAACCTAAAGCCCTGCGACGAGGCATGAGGCGAACCGCGCCAGGAAAATCGGACCCTGCTGGAGGAACGCTTTCTCCTCGGAGACCCCGCGCCTGAGACGGCGGAGGATCCAAGGCCACGGTCGCCCAAGCAATCGAGGAGCAGCGGCGGCCGGCCGGCCGGCAGTCACGTGCCGGGCCCCTCTTCAAGGAACCGTGGACAGAACCGGCGAGCGCCACCGCTCTGGAACAAGGCCCGCCATCCGCCACAAAGGTCACCGACCACAGTGCACACCCCCGGGCCTTCAAGCCTCCAGCCTTCCCCGGCACGCACCAATCGCCAGCCCCGTCAGAGCCAGGGGACGTTCCCGACAAGCCGCTGCCAGCGCTCGGAACACAACGAGGCAGCACGTCCCACGGAAGCCCACGGCATCACACTGTGACCTGTCCTCTCCGTGCCCTTCTTCCCCCCCCAGCTCCCACGACCAGGCCGTCAGCCACCACAGTGTCTTGACCTGCGTGCCAGGCCCACAGCCCGGTCCCCGTTTGGGCACCTTGGCGTGGACTGGGCGAGCCGGAGAACTGGAGGAGCCCCAAGCTGCAGCACCAAAGCCCCACCCCTCCGGCGGCGCCCCAAACCGCGAGGGGTGCTCCAACTGCCTCACCAAGCCAAAAGGCAAGAACAGCTGACGGCCGCCCGCCTGGCCCGGGGCTCTCATCAGAAACCACGCGACCTTCCACTGCTTACTGCTCAGCTCTGAGACGCAGACCCCCGGGGCCTTCGTCCCCAGCGGGAACCAGGCCCACACAGCCACAAGGCCCTGAGCTCACGGGGCCTGTGCCAGCGCCACACTCTCCGACTTCCCAACCTAGGATGCGAGCTGCCAGCCACGGCCCTCAGCCACAGGCCGTTCAACCAAGCACCGCCGACTGACGGACACCCCCCTCACGCGGTGAGAGGAAGGACCCCCAGACGCCACGGCTCCCAAATGCGGACGCCCGGCGTGGTGCCCGTGCCCGTCCCAGTGCGCTCAAGGGGAAGCGGTCCCTCACTCCTGCCATGCCTGGGGAAGACAACGTGCCGGACCTCAGTTTCGATGAGAACGACGGTAGTGAGTTCTCACTCATTTTGTTCAGATTTTCCAAGGAATGCATGTGAGGGAGTCATCATCGATCCGAGCACGTTCTGCCAACCTGGACAAACTAACCAGGCAGGCTGGGGGGCTCCGCAGCGGGCGAGCCGATCGCCTCATGGGCGCCAGCGGCCTGGAGAATCCAGAGCCGAGCCCCGGAGCAGGGGCAGCAGTCAGTCCGCCCTCAGAGCACGACGCCGCGGGCCCCCGGGCACACGCGCACAAGAAGCCTCTAAGGCAGGTCTAGCGAAGCCCTCAGGGCGACAGGCCGAACTTGGGACAAAGCAATGCTGACCGTCCTGGGCCGTCCGAGGGCGTGGTGCGCATCCCGGGCCACACTTCCGCCGCGACTGCCTCGCACCTGCGCTCGTCACGGGACACGAAGGGTCTTCTTCTGTCGGTGGGCGGCAGCGAGCTTTGCACGGCACTTCCACCTGAGGAGTGTAGAGAAAGCACACGCGTGCTTCAGAAACGTGCCCAGCTGGTCAGAAGACAGGATCCGTGCCACAGTTCCCCCCGCGGCACCCTTGCATCTGCTTGCCCTGTACCTCTATCCCTTCGGGATGACCGAAGGCGCGTGTGATATCCCGAGGGTAGGCAGATGCGCAGGCCTGCGCACGTGTGTGTATGTGTGTGTGCGTGTGTGTGTGTGTTTGCGCGCGCGCGTGCGTGCGTGCCTGCGGGCTTCCGTGTGCGGTGGCCTCAGCACCCGGGAAAGCACGCCGTCCTCACAGATGCCTGACCTCGTGCCCTGCCACCCCACGCGGAAGCCCGGTGACTTCCCAAGGAAGGACGCCAACTCGCACCGCTAGAGGCTGCTGCAATCGGCCCCGGACTCCCTCTCTGAGCGCCACTCCTTCTGAGCAAAGGACACGGACAATCCACCTACACCCTCACCCTGACCGTGGATGTGAGGTCCACGTGGCCAGCGTGTCCCCGCGAGCTGGGCCGGGGGGAACGGCACTTGATGGTAAGGCTACCTGGCTACCGCCAGGACAACAGGGCTGACACGAGAGCCGGCACCACTCGCCCACGGGCGGCGCAACAGAAGCAGCCCGTCTGAACCTCCAGGGGCCCGACGCCTTCAGGCCGCACTCCGGTCTGGGCTATCTAAGCCAAGACGCCCTGGGCGGGCCAGCAGGGAACCCCGCTGCAACGGCTGGTCACAGCCACCGAGACCCGGGGCAAGACCCGTCTCAGACCACAGCCAATTCCCACGCAGCGACGCGGCATGTCCACCGCCTGCGGGTTGCGGGGCGCTGGCCTTCGAGGAAACGTTCAACCCCGCGGCTCCCTGCTCCAAAGGGGAAGCCCCCTCACGCCTGCACAGCAAGTCCCCCAAGGTGTAGCCTCCAACACCTCGCGCGCCAGGCGGGCAGGGAGCCTCCCGGACGGCAGCCGTCAAGGAATTAGGACTTTGCCTAAGTCGACCGCATCGCACTCAACCTATGACCCCCTCCTTCGGCCCCAGAACACCACAGACGACCTCACAGAGCACAAACGCTTCCTCCTCCTGGAAGACAAGGCGAAGAATGAAACTAGGACACCGCTCCCACACAAGGAGACGTGCTCCTCCTCCACGCTGGACGTGCGTCCGGGGCAGGGCGCCCAGGATCGCAGCACCCTCGGGTCGCTGCCACGCCCGCAGGCCTCCGCACACCGCTCTTAACCACCCCTCGCGCACGCCCCCCCGACCCCCCGCCCCCCGACGCCCCACACCGCCACCTGGCCCCGTTCCCCGGCACGCCCGGGACCACAGGAGCCCCCCCCCCCCCGGGCCAGGAAGAGCGAACCTTCCTGCAGCAACGCCTTCACCTGGCAAGCGCCGGACCCGAGGGGGCGCAGGGTCAAAGAGATTGTCCGCCTCAGCAATCCGGAGCAGACGGGGCCGGTGGCCAGTCGCGGGCCTGTGGGTCTCTTCAAGGCGCTAGGACGACAAACACTGGGGTCCGAACCTCCCGGGGGCGCGACGCCGTCTACCGCACAGGTCATCTACCGCAGCCGAGCCTTCCCTGGCAGGCAACAACCGGCAGCCCCCTTGGGACCCAACGCCACCCCTGGCAAGACCGCGACGGCGGTCGCAACCCAACAAGAGGGTACGTCCTGTGCAAGCCCGTGGAACCGCACTACGGCCGCTCCCCTCCGCGCCCTTTCCTTCCTGCCCGCCCTGTCAGCCACCACACTGCCTGGACGTCAGCGCCAGGGCCACCTTTGGCCAGCTGTGTGTGGCCCGGGTGAGCAGGTGACACACAGGAGCTGCCAGCTGCAGCGCTGCGGCCTAGGGCCGCTGCCCCCGCCGCCAAGACCACGGGCCCATCACACGTCCTCACCAAGCCAGAAGGCAACCACAGGCGCTGCGGCTTGCCCGGCCCAAACCGAGGCTCCGAACGGAACCCAGGGAAGACTCGGCTGTTCGGCCTCCAGACACGGACCGCCACGCCCCCCGGGGCAACGGCTCAGGCCAGAACCGGGCCAGCGCGTACTCAGCGCCAACCACGGGCCGGGCCCATGCCAACGCCACACTCTCCGACTCTAAAGACGCCCATGCGACCCGGGCGCCGTGCCAGCAGAGGCCGGCCATGCAAGCAAGTCCCTCCGAGTCGCAACCGCCCAGCTCATGCGGTCACGCTACCGGTGCAAACACGGCAGACGCCCACATGCGGAGGCCCTGGGCGGTTTCTGCGCGAGTGTCATCAAGCAGAAGCTGTCCCTCACTCCTCTCACCCCCGGAGAAGACCAGGTGCTGGACCTCAGTCTCGGCGAGAACGACGGTAGTGAGTTCTCACTCATTTTGTTCAGATTTCCAAGGAATGCATTTGAGGGAGTCATCATCGATCCGAGCACCTTCGGGGCAGCTGGCGGGGCTCGGCGGGTGAGCCCATCACCTCAGGGTCGGCCAGCGGCCCGGAGAATCCCGAGCCAAGCCCCTGAGCAAGGGCAACTGTCGACCCACCCTCAGAGCGCCAGCTCCGCACGCCCCCGGGGACCCGCGGGCTAGAAGCCCCTCAGCGCGGTCTGGGACTCCCAGGGCCAACGGCACGAACTGGGTGCAGGGGGATCCTTACCAGCCTCAGCGACCCACGGGCACGGGGCGCACCCGAAGCCACGCTTCTTGCGGGATTCCCTCGCGTCTCCGCTCCACAAACGACAGGCAGGTCTTCTCTTCTTGGGCGACGGCAAGCTTTGCTCGGAGATCCCACCTGGGAAGTGCAGAGCAATCGCACGCGCACGCCTCAGCGACCCAGCCAGGCTCTCAGGTAACCAGAGCCAGGCCAAGGGTTCCACCCCGACTCCCCGCCCCGGGGCAAGCCTTGCATCTTCTTGGCCTCTACCTCTTCCCCTCAGGTGTGACAAGAAGGCGTGTGTGACAGCACGAGCGCAGGAAGGCGCGCAGGCGGGTGCGTGTGCGTGTCTTCGGGTGCGCGGGGCCCGAGCCCCTGAAGAAGCACGTCTTCCGCACACATCCCTGGCCTCAGGCCCTGCCGCGAGACCAAGAGCTCGCGCTGGCGGCTTTGACCTCGACTCGCCCGGCGGCTCACCTCTGCCCTCTCGGCCTGCTGAAATAGCCCACAGGCTCCCTCTCTCACAGCCCCTGCCTCTGAACACCGGAACACGAGACTCCAGCAGGTTCACCCTCCGCCTGACCGTGGGCGCCCGGTGTCCCCGCACGCCGTGCCACGCGAACCGCGCCCGACGGAAACACGCCGACCACTGCTGGACCTGAACCACGTAAAGCACCTACACCACTCGAAGGCTGGCGCCGCTGGGACACGGGCTAGAGGGCAGAAGCAGCAGCCCCTCCTGATCTCCAGGGGCCAGCGCCTCTTCCTGCTGACTGAGGCTACACCCACGCCCTCAGCGGTGCCAGCGGCAGGGGAAGTGCCAGGAAGAGGTGGTCTGTGGCCACCACGACCCACGCTAAGACCCGACTGAACCTGGAGCCCACTCGCGACCAGGGACCTGGCGTTTCCACAGCTGGCCCGCTTTCTGGACCCCGGCCTTCCAGGACTCCTTCCCACCCACGCGCTGCCTTGCCCACCTCAGGCCTGCGAGGCAAGTCCCCCAAGCAGTACCTCAAACCCTACACACACGTGGCGGCCAGGGAGCCCCGGGGAGGACGGCCACGAGGGAATCTCGACTGTGCGCACGGGACTCGACCCGTCACGTTCAACGTCTGGACCCGCCCTCGGCACCTGTAACACCACAAACGACCTCACACGGCCCCAAGGATGGCTCTGTCCAGGAAGGCAAGAGGAGGCACGGAACGAGCACACACACCCCGCCCCCGCCACCCATGGAGAGGCGGACGTTTTCCAAGGCGGACGTCTGTGCGCGGCAGGGCAGCTCGGGTCACGGCCCCCGCCGTCTCTGCCAGGCCCACAGGCTTCCACGAAGAAACCTAAAGCCCTGCGACGAGGCATGAGGCGAACCGCGCCAGGAAAATCGGACCCTGCTGGAGGAACGCTTTCTCCTCGGAGACCCCGCGCCTGAGACGGCGGAGGATCCAAGGCCACGGTCGCCCAAGCAATCGAGGAGCAGCGGCGGCCGGCCGGCCGGCAGTCACGTGCCGGGCCCCTCTTCAAGGAACCGTGGACAGAACCGGCGAGCGCCACCGCTCTGGAACAAGGCCCGCCATCCGCCACAAAGGTCACCGACCACAGTGCACACCCCCGGGCCTTCAAGCCTCCAGCCTTCCCCGGCACGCACCAATCGCCAGCCCCGTCAGAGCCAGGGGACGTTCCCGACAAGCCGCTGCCAGCGCTCGGAACACAACGAGGCAGCACGTCCCACGGAAGCCCACGGCATCACACTGTGACCTGTCCTCTCCGTGCCCTTCTTCCCCCCCCAGCTCCCACGACCAGGCCGTCAGCCACCACAGTGTCTTGACCTGCGTGCCAGGCCCACAGCCCGGTCCCCGTTTGGGCACCTTGGCGTGGACTGGGCGAGCCGGAGAACTGGAGGAGCCCCAAGCTGCAGCACCAAAGCCTCACCCCTCCGGCGGCGCCCCAAACCGCGAGGGGTGCTCCAACTGCCTCACCAAGCCAAAAGGCAAGAACAGCTGACGGCCGCCCGCCTGGCCCGGGGCTCTCATCAGAAACCACGCGACCTTCCACTGCTTACTGCTCAGCTCTGAGACGCAGACCCCCGGGGCCTTCGTCCCCAGCGGGAACCAGGCCCACACAGCAACAAGGCCCTGAGCTCACGGGGCCTGTGCCAGCGCCACACTCTCCGACTTCCCAACCTAGGATGCGAGCTGCCAGCCACGGCCCTCAGCCACAGGCCGTTCAACCAAGCACCGCCGACTGACGGACACCCCCCTCACGCGGTGAGAGGAAGGACCCCCAGACGCCACGGCTCCCAAATGCGGACGCCCGGCGTGGTGCCCGTGCCCGTCCCAGTGCGCTCAAGGGGAAGCGGTCCCTCACTCCTGCCATGCCTGGGGAAGACAACGTGCCGGACCTCAGTTTCGATGAGAACGACGGTAGTGAGTTCTCACTCATTTTGTTCAGATTTTCCAAGGAATGCATGTGAGGGAGTCATCATCGATCCGAGCACGTTCTGCCAACCTGGACAAACTAACCAGGCAGGCTGGGGGGCTCCGCAGCGGGCGAGCCGATCGCCTCATGGGTGCCAGCGGCCTGGAGAATCCAGAGCCGAGCCCCGGAGCAGGGGCAGCAGTCAGTCCGCCCTCAGAGCACGACGCCGCGGGCCCCCGGGCACACGCGCACAAGAAGCCTCTAAGGCAGGTCTAGCGAAGCCCTCAGGGCGACAGGCCGAACTTGGGACAAAGCAATGCTGACCGTCCTGGGCCGTCCGAGGGCGTGGTGCGCATCCCGGGCCACACTTCCGCCGCGACTGCCTCGCACCTGCGCTCGTCACGGGACACGAAGGGTCTTCTTCTGTCGGTGGGCGGCAGCGAGCTTTGCACGGCACTTCCACCTGAGGAGTGTAGAGAAAGCACACGCGTGCTTCAGAAACGTGCCCAGCTGGTCAGAAGACAGGATCCGTGCCACAGTTCCCCCCGCGGCACCCTTGCATCTGCTTGCCCTGTACCTCTATCCCTTCGGGATGACCGAAGGCGCGTGTGATATCCCGAGGGTAGGCAGATGCGCAGGCCTGCGCACGTGTGTGTATGTGTGTGTGCGTGTGTGTGTGTGTTTGCGCGCGCGCGTGCGTGCGTGCCTGCGGGCTTCCGTGTGCGGTGGCCTCAGCACCCGGGAAAGCACGCCGTCCTCACAGATGCCTGACCTCGTGCCCTGCCACCCCACGCGGAAGCCCGGTGACTTCCCAAGGAAGGACGCCAACTCGCACCGCTAGAGGCTGCTGCAATCGGCCCCGGACTCCCTCTCTGAGCGCCACTCCTTCTGAGCAAAGGACACGGACAATCCACCTACACCCTCACCCTGACCGTGGATGTGAGGTCCACGTGGCCAGCGTGTCCCCGCGAGCTGGGCCGGGGGGAACGGCACTTGATGGTAAGGCTACCTGGCTACCGCCAGGACAACAGGGCTGACACGAGAGCCGGCACCACTCGCCCACGGGCGGCGCAACAGAAGCAGCCCGTCTGAACCTCCAGGGGCCCGACGCCTTCAGGCCGCACTCCGGTCTGGGCTATCTAAGCCAAGACGCCCTGGGCGGGCCAGCAGGGAACCCCGCTGCAACGGCTGGTCACAGCCACCGAGACCCGGGGCAAGACCCGTCTCAGACCACAGCCAATTCCCACGCAGCGACGCGGCATGTCCACCGCCTGCGGGTTGCGGGGCGCTGGCCTTCGAGGAAACGTTCAACCCCGCGGCTCCCTGCTCCAAAGGGGAAGCCCCCTCACGCCTGCACAGCAAGTCCCCCAAGGTGTAGCCTCCAACACCTCGCGCGCCAGGCGGGCAGGGAGCCTCCCGGACGGCAGCCGTCAAGGAATTAGGACTTTGCCTAAGTCGACCGCATCGCACTCAACCTATGACCCCCTCCTTCGGCCCCAGAACACCACAGACGACCTCACAGAGCACAAACGCTTCCTCCTCCTGGAAGACAAGGCGAAGAATGAAACTAGGACACCGCTCCCACACAAGGAGACGTGCTCCTCCTCCACGCTGGACGTGCGTCCGGGGCAGGGCGCCCAGGATCGCAGCACCCTCGGGTCGCTGCCACGCCCGCAGGCCTCCGCACACCGCTCTTAACCACCCCTCGCGCACGCCCCCCCCACCCCCCGCCCCCCGACGCCCCACACCGCCACCTGGCCCCGTTCCCCGGCACGCCCGGGACCACAGGAGCCCCCCCCCCCCGGGCCAGGAAGAGCGAACCTTCCTGCAGCAACGCCTTCACCTGGCAAGCGCCGGACCCGAGGGGGCGCAGGGTCAAAGAGATTGTCCGCCTCAGCAATCCGGAGCAGACGGGGCCGGTGGCCAGTCGCGGGCCTGTGGGTCTCTTCAAGGCGCTAGGACGACAAACACTGGGGGCCGAACCTCCCGGGGGCGCGACGCCGTCTACCGCACAGGTCATCTACCGCAGCCGAGCCTTCCCTGGCAGGCAACAACCGGCAGCCCCCTTGGGACCCAACGCCACCCCTGGCAAGACCGCGACGGCGGTCGCAACCCAACAAGAGGGTACGTCCTGTGCAAGCCCGTGGAACCGCACTACGGCCGCTCCCCTCCGCGCCCTTTCCTTCCTGCCCGCCCTGTCAGCCACCACACTGCCTGGACGTCAGCGCCAGGGCCACCTTTGGCCAGCTGTGTGTGGCCCGGGTGAGCAGGTGACACACAGGAGCTGCCAGCTGCAGCGCTGCGGCCTAGGGCCGCTGCCCCCGCCGCCAAGACCACGGGCCCATCACACGTCCTCACCAAGCCAGAAGGCAACCACAGGCGCTGCGGCTTGCCCGGCCCAAACCGAGGCTCCGAACGGAACCCAGGGAAGACTCGGCTGTTCGGCCTCCAGACACGGACCGCCACGCCCCCCGGGGCAACGGCTCAGGCCAGAACCGGGCCAGCGCGTACTCAGCGCCAACCACGGGCCGGGCCCATGCCAACGCCACACTCTCCGACTCTAAAGACGCCCATGCGACCCGGGCGCCGTGCCAGCAGAGGCCGGCCATGCAAGCAAGTCCCTCCGAGTCGCAACCGCCCAGCTCATGCGGTCACGCTACCGGTGCAAACACGGCAGACGCCCACATGCGGAGGCCCTGGGCGGTTTCTGCGCGAGTGTCATCAAGCAGAAGCTGTCCCTCACTCCTCTCACCCCCGGAGAAGACCAGGTGCTGGACCTCAGTCTCGGCGAGAACGACGGTAGTGAGTTCTCACTCATTTTGTTCAGATTTCCAAGGAATGCATTTGAGGGAGTCATCATCGATCCGAGCACCTTCGGGGCAGCTGGCGGGGCTCGGCGGGTGAGCCCATCACCTCAGGGTCGGCCAGCGGCCCGGAGAATCCCGAGCCAAGCCCCTGAGCAAGGGCAACTGTCGACCCACCCTCAGAGCGCCAGCTCCGCACGCCCCCGGGGACCCGCGGGCTAGAAGCCCCTCAGCGCGGTCTGGGACTCCCAGGGCCAACGGCACGAACTGGGTGCAGGGGGATCCTTACCAGCCTCAGCGACCCACGGGCACGGGGCGCACCCGAAGCCACGCTTCTTGCGGGATTCCCTCGCGTCTCCGCTCCACAAACGACAGGCAGGTCTTCTCTTCTTGGGCGACGGCAAGCTTTGCTCGGAGATCCCACCTGGGAAGTGCAGAGCAATCGCACGCGCACGCCTCAGCGACCCAGCCAGGCTCTCAGGTAACCAGAGCCAGGCCAAGGGTTCCACCCCGACTCCCCGCCCCGGGGCAAGCCTTGCATCTTCTTGGCCTCTACCTCTTCCCCTCAGGTGTGACAAGAAGGCGTGTGTGACAGCACGAGCGCAGGAAGGCGCGCAGGCGGGTGCGTGTGCGTGTCTTCGGGTGCGCGGGGCCCGAGCCCCTGAAGAAGCACGTCTTCCGCACACATCCCTGGCCTCAGGCCCTGCCGCGAGACCAAGAGCTCGCGCTGGCGGCTTTGACCTCGACTCGCCCGGCGGCTCACCTCTGCCCTCTCGGCCTGCTGAAATAGCCCACAGGCTCCCTCTCTCACAGCCCCTGCCTCTGAACACCGGAACACGAGACTCCAGCAGGTTCACCCTCCGCCTGACCGTGGGCGCCCGGTGTCCCCGCACGCCGTGCCACGCGAACCGCGCCCGACGGAAACACGCCGACCACTGCTGGACCTGAACCACGTAAAGCACCTACACCACTCGAAGGCTGGCGCCGCTGGGACACGGGCTAGAGGGCAGAAGCAGCAGCCCCTCCTGATCTCCAGGGGCCAGCGCCTCTTCCTGCTGACTGAGGCTACACCCACGCCCTCAGCGGTGCCAGCGGCAGGGGAAGTGCCAGGAAGAGGTGGTCTGTGGCCACCACGACCCACGCTAAGACCCGACTGAACCTGGAGCCCACTCGCGACCAGGGACCTGGCGTTTCCACAGCTGGCCCGCTTTCTGGACCCCGGCCTTCCAGGACTCCTTCCCACCCACGCGCTGCCTTGCCCACCTCAGGCCTGCGAGGCAAGTCCCCCAAGCAGTACCTCAAACCCTACACACACGTGGCGGCCAGGGAGCCCCGGGGAGGACGGCCACGAGGGAATCTCGACTGTGCGCACGGGACTCGACCCGTCACGTTCAACGTCTGGACCCGCCCTCGGCACCTGTAACACCACAAACGACCTCACACGGCCCCAAGGATGGCTCTGTCCAGGAAGGCAAGAGGAGGCACGGAACGAGCACACACACCCCGCCCCCGCCACCCATGGAGAGGCGGACGTTTTCCAAGGCGGACGTCTGTGCGCGGCAGGGCAGCTCGGGTCACGGCCCCCGCCGTCTCTGCCAGGCCCACAGGCTTCCACGAAGAAACCTAAAGCCCTGCGACGAGGCATGAGGCGAACCGCGCCAGGAAAATCGGACCCTGCTGGAGGAACGCTTTCTCCTCGGAGACCCCGCGCCTGAGACGGCGGAGGATCCAAGGCCACGGTCGCCCAAGCAATCGAGGAGCAGCGGCGGCCGGCCGGCCGGCAGTCACGTGCCGGGCCCCTCTTCAAGGAACCGTGGACAGAACCGGCGAGCGCCACCGCTCTGGAACAAGGCCCGCCATCCGCCACAAAGGTCACCGACCACAGTGCACACCCCCGGGCCTTCAAGCCTCCAGCCTTCCCCGGCACGCACCAATCGCCAGCCCCGTCAGAGCCAGGGGACGTTCCCGACAAGCCGCTGCCAGCGCTCGGAACACAACGAGGCAGCACGTCCCACGGAAGCCCACGGCATCACACTGTGACCTGTCCTCTCCGTGCCCTTCTTCCCCCCCCAGCTCCCACGACCAGGCCGTCAGCCACCACAGTGTCTTGACCTGCGTGCCAGGCCCACAGCCCGGTCCCCGTTTGGGCACCTTGGCGTGGACTGGGCGAGCCGGAGAACTGGAGGAGCCCCAAGCTGCAGCACCAAAGCCTCACCCCTCCGGCGGCGCCCCAAACCGCGAGGGGTGCTCCAACTGCCTCACCAAGCCAAAAGGCAAGAACAGCTGACGGCCGCCCGCCTGGCCCGGGGCTCTCATCAGAAACCACGCGACCTTCCACTGCTTACTGCTCAGCTCTGAGACGCAGACCCCCGGGGCCTTCGTCCCCAGCGGGAACCAGGCCCACACAGCAACAAGGCCCTGAGCTCACGGGGCCTGTGCCAGCGCCACACTCTCCGACTTCCCAACCTAGGATGCGAGCTGCCAGCCACGGCCCTCAGCCACAGGCCGTTCAACCAAGCACCGCCGACTGACGGACACCCCCCTCACGCGGTGAGAGGAAGGACCCCCAGATGCCACGGCTCCCAAATGCGGACGCCCGGCGTGGTGCCCGTGCCCGTCCCAGTGCGCTCAAGGGGAAGCGGTCCCTCACTCCTGCCATGCCTGGGGAAGACAACGTGCCGGACCTCAGTTTCGATGAGAACGACGGTAGTGAGTTCTCACTCATTTTGTTCAGATTTTCCAAGGAATGCATGTGAGGGAGTCATCATCGATCCGAGCACGTTCTGCCAACCTGGACAAACTAACCAGGCAGGCTGGGGGGCTCCGCAGCGGGCGAGCCGATCGCCTCATGGGCGCCAGCGGCCTGGAGAATCCAGAGCCGAGCCCCGGAGCAGGGGCAGCAGTCAGTCCGCCCTCAGAGCACGACGCCGCGGGCCCCCGGGCACACGCGCACAAGAAGCCTCTAAGGCAGGTCTAGCGAAGCCCTCAGGGCGACAGGCCGAACTTGGGACAAAGCAATGCTGACCGTCCTGGGCCGTCCGAGGGCGTGGTGCGCATCCCGGGCCACACTTCCGCCGCGACTGCCTCGCACCTGCGCTCGTCACGGGACACGAAGGGTCTTCTTCTGTCGGTGGGCGGCAGCGAGCTTTGCACGGCACTTCCACCTGAGGAGTGTAGAGAAAGCACACGCGTGCTTCAGAAACGTGCCCAGCTGGTCAGAAGACAGGATCCGTGCCACAGTTCCCCCCGCGGCACCCTTGCATCTGCTTGCCCTGTACCTCTATCCCTTCGGGATGACCGAAGGCGCGTGTGATATCCCGAGGGTAGGCAGATGCGCAGGCCTGCGCACGTGTGTGTATGTGTGTGTGCGTGTGTGTGTGTGTTTGCGCGCGCGCGTGCGTGCGTGCCTGCGGGCTTCCGTGTGCGGTGGCCTCAGCACCCGGGAAAGCACGCCGTCCTCACAGATGCCTGACCTCGTGCCCTGCCACCCCACGCGGAAGCCCGGTGACTTCCCAAGGAAGGACGCCAACTCGCACCGCTAGAGGCTGCTGCAATCGGCCCCGGACTCCCTCTCTGAGCGCCACTCCTTCTGAGCAAAGGACACGGACAATCCACCTACACCCTCACCCTGACCGTGGATGTGAGGTCCACGTGGCCAGCGTGTCCCCGCGAGCTGGGCCGGGGGGAACGGCACTTGATGGTAAGGCTACCTGGCTACCGCCAGGACAACAGGGCTGACACGAGAGCCGGCACCACTCGCCCACGGGCGGCGCAACAGAAGCAGCCCGTCTGAACCTCCAGGGGCCCGACGCCTTCAGGCCGCACTCCGGTCTGGGCTATCTAAGCCAAGACGCCCTGGGCGGGCCAGCAGGGAACCCCGCTGCAACGGCTGGTCACAGCCACCGAGACCCGGGGCAAGACCCGTCTCAGACCACAGCCAATTCCCACGCAGCGACGCGGCATGTCCACCGCCTGCGGGTTGCGGGGCGCTGGCCTTCGAGGAAACGTTCAACCCCGCGGCTCCCTGCTCCAAAGGGGAAGCCCCCTCACGCCTGCACAGCAAGTCCCCCAAGGTGTAGCCTCCAACACCTCGCGCGCCAGGCGGGCAGGGAGCCTCCCGGACGGCAGCCGTCAAGGAATTAGGACTTTGCCTAAGTCGACCGCATCGCACTCAACCTATGACCCCCTCCTTCGGCCCCAGAACACCACAGACGACCTCACAGAGCACAAACGCTTCCTCCTCCTGGAAGACAAGGCAAAGAATGAAACTAGGACACCGCTCCCACACAAGGAGACGTGCTCCTCCTCCACGCTGGACGTGCGTCCGGGGCAGGGCGCCCAGGATCGCAGCACCCTCGGGTCGCTGCCACGCCCGCAGGCCTCCGCACACCGCTCTTAACCACCCCTCGCGCACGCCCCCCCCACCCCCCGCCCCCCGACGCCCCACACCGCCACCTGGCCCCGTTCCCCGGCACGCCCGGGACCACAGGAGCCCCCCCCCCCCGGGCCAGGAAGAGCGAACCTTCCTGCAGCAACGCCTTCACCTGGCAAGCGCCGGACCCGAGGGGGCGCAGGGTCAAAGAGATTGTCCGCCTCAGCAATCCGGAGCAGACGGGGCCGGTGGCCAGTCGCGGGCCTGTGGGTCTCTTCAAGGCGCTAGGACGACAAACACTGGGGGCCGAACCTCCCGGGGGCGCGACGCCGTCTACCGCACAGGTCATCTACCGCAGCCGAGCCTTCCCTGGCAGGCAACAACCGGCAGCCCCCTTGGGACCCAACGCCACCCCTGGCAAGACCGCGACGGCGGTCGCAACCCAACAAGAGGGTACGTCCTGTGCAAGCCCGTGGAACCGCACTACGGCCGCTCCCCTCCGCGCCCTTTCCTTCCTGCCCGCCCTGTCAGCCACCACACTGCCTGGACGTCAGCGCCAGGGCCACCTTTGGCCAGCTGTGTGTGGCCCGGGTGAGCAGGTGACACACAGGAGCTGCCAGCTGCAGCGCTGCGGCCTAGGGCCGCTGCCCCCGCCGCCAAAACCACGGGCCCATCACACGTCCTCACCAAGCCAGAAGGCAACCACAGGCGCTGCGGCTTGCCCGGCCCAAACCGAGGCTCCGAACGGAACCCAGGGAAGACTCGGCTGTTCGGCCTCCAGACACGGACCGCCACGCCCCCCGGGGCAACGGCTCAGGCCAGAACCGGGCCAGCGCGTACTCAGCGCCAACCACGGGCCGGGCCCATGCCAACGCCACACTCTCCGACTCTAAAGACGCCCATGCGACCCGGGCGCCGCGCCAGCAGAGGCCGGCCATGCAAGCAAGTCCCTCCGAGTCGCAACCGCCCAGCTCATGCGGTCACGCTACCGGTGGAAACACGGCAGACGCCCACATGCGGAGGCCCTGGGCGGGCTCTGCGCGAGTGTCATCAAGCAGAAGCTGTCCCTCACTCCTCTCACCCCCGGAGAAGACCAGGTGCTGGACCTCAGTCTCGGCGAGAACGACGGTAGTGAGTTCTCACTCATTTTGTTCAGATTTCCAAGGAATGCATTTGAGGGAGTCATCATCGATCCGAGCACCTTCGGGGCAGCTGGCGGGGCTCGGCGGGTGAGCCCATCACCTCAGGGTCGGCCAGCGGCCCGGAGAATCCCGAGCCAAGCCCCTGAGCAAGGGCAACTGTCGACCCACCCTCAGAGCGCCAGCTCCGCACGCCCCCGGGGACCCGCGGGCTAGAAGCCCCTCAGCGCGGTCTGGGACTCCCAGGGCCAACGGCACGAACTGGGTGCAGGGGGATCCTTACCAGCCTCAGCGACCCACGGGCACGGGGCGCACCCGAAGCCACGCTTCTTGCGGGATTCCCTCGCGTCTCCGCTCCACAAACGACAGGCAGGTCTTCTCTTCTTGGGCGACGGCAAGCTTTGCTCGGAGATCCCACCTGGGAAGTGCAGAGCAATCGCACGCGCACGCCTCAGCGACCCAGCCAGGCTCTCAGGTAACCAGAGCCAGGCCAAGGGTTCCACCCCGACTCCCCGCCCCGGGGCAAGCCTTGCATCTTCTTGGCCTCTACCTCTTCCCCTCAGGTGTGACAAGAAGGCGTGTGTGACAGCACGAGCGCAGGAAGGCGCGCAGGCGGGTGCGTGTGCGTGTCTTCGGGTGCGCGGGGCCCGAGCCCCTGAAGAAGCACGTCTTCCGCACACATCCCTGGCCTCAGGCCCTGCCGCGAGACCAAGAGCTCGCGCTGGCGGCTTTGACCTCGACTCGCCCGGCGGCTCACCTCTGCCCTCTCGGCCTGCTGAAATAGCCCACAGGCTCCCTCTCTCACAGCCCCTGCCTCTGAACACCGGAACACGAGACTCCAGCAGGTTCACCCTCCGCCTGACCGTGGGCGCCCGGTGTCCCCGCACGCCGTGCCACGCGAACCGCGCCCGACGGAAACACGCCGACCACTGCTGGACCTGAACCACGTAAAGCACCTACACCACTCGAAGGCTGGCGCCGCTGGGACACGGGCTAGAGGGCAGAAGCAGCAGCCCCTCCTGATCTCCAGGGGCCAGCGCCTCTTCCTGCTGACTGAGGCTACACCCACGCCCTCAGCGGTGCCAGCGGCAGGGGAAGTGCCAGGAAGAGGTGGTCTGTGGCCACCACGACCCACGCTAAGACCCGACTGAACCTGGAGCCCACTCGCGACCAGGGACCTGGCGTTTCCACAGCTGGCCCGCTTTCTGGACCCCGGCCTTCCAGGACTCCTTCCCACCCACGCGCTGCCTTGCCCACCTCAGGCCTGCGAGGCAAGTCCCCCAAGCAGTACCTCAAACCCTACACACACGTGGCGGCCAGGGAGCCCCGGGGAGGACGGCCACGAGGGAATCTCGACTGTGCGCACGGGACTCGACCCGTCACGTTCAACGTCTGGACCCGCCCTCGGCACCTGTAACACCACAAACGACCTCACACGGCCCCAAGGATGGCTCTGTCCAGGAAGGCAAGAGGAGGCACGGAACGAGCACACACACCCCGCCCCCGCCACCCATGGAGAGGCGGACGTTTTCCAAGGCGGACGTCTGTGCGCGGCAGGGCAGCTCGGGTCACGGCCCCCGCCGTCTCTGCCAGGCCCACAGGCTTCCACGAAGAAACCTAAAGCCCTGCGACGAGGCATGAGGCGAACCGCGCCAGGAAAATCGGACCCTGCTGGAGGAACGCTTTCTCCTCGGAGACCCCGCGCCTGAGACGGCGGAGGATCCAAGGCCACGGTCGCCCAAGCAATCGAGGAGCAGCGGCGGCCGGCCGGCCGGCAGTCACGTGCCGGGCCCCTCTTCAAGGAACCGTGGACAGAACCGGCGAGCGCCACCGCTCTGGAACAAGGCCCGCCATCCGCCACAAAGGTCACCGACCACAGTGCACACCCCCGGGCCTTCAAGCCTCCAGCCTTCCCCGGCACGCACCAATCGCCAGCCCCGTCAGAGCCAGGGGACGTTCCCGACAAGCCGCTGCCAGCGCTCGGAACACAACGAGGCAGCACGTCCCACGGAAGCCCACGGCATCACACTGTGACCTGTCCTCTCCGTGCCCTTCTTCCCCCCCCAGCTCCCACGACCAGGCCGTCAGCCACCACAGTGTCTTGACCTGCGTGCCAGGCCCACAGCCCGGTCCCCGTTTGGGCACCTTGGCGTGGACTGGGCGAGCCGGAGAACTGGAGGAGCCCCAAGCTGCAGCACCAAAGCCTCACCCCTCCGGCGGCGCCCCAAACCGCGAGGGGTGCTCCAACTGCCTCACCAAGCCAAAAGGCAAGAACAGCTGACGGCCGCCCGCCTGGCCCGGGGCTCTCATCAGAAACCACGCGACCTTCCACTGCTTACTGCTCAGCTCTGAGACGCAGACCCCCGGGGCCTTCGTCCCCAGCGGGAACCAGGCCCACACAGCAACAAGGCCCTGAGCTCACGGGGCCTGTGCCAGCGCCACACTCTCCGACTTCCCAACCTAGGATGCGAGCTGCCAGCCACGGCCCTCAGCCACAGGCCGTTCAACCAAGCACCGCCGACTGACGGACACCCCCCTCACGCGGTGAGAGGAAGGACCCCCAGATGCCACGGCTCCCAAATGCGGACGCCCGGCGTGGTGCCCGTGCCCGTCCCAGTGCGCTCAAGGGGAAGCGGTCCCTCACTCCTGCCATGCCTGGGGAAGACAACGTGCCGGACCTCAGTTTCGATGAGAACGACGGTAGTGAGTTCTCACTCATTTTGTTCAGATTTTCCAAGGAATGCATGTGAGGGAGTCATCATCGATCCGAGCACGTTCTGCCAACCTGGACAAACTAACCAGGCAGGCTGGGGGGCTCCGCAGCGGGCGAGCCGATCGCCTCATGGGCGCCAGCGGCCTGGAGAATCCAGAGCCGAGCCCCGGAGCAGGGGCAGCAGTCAGTCCGCCCTCAGAGCACGACGCCGCGGGCCCCCGGGCACACGCGCACAAGAAGCCTCTAAGGCAGGTCTAGCGAAGCCCTCAGGGCGACAGGCCGAACTTGGGACAAAGCAATGCTGACCGTCCTGGGCCGTCCGAGGGCGTGGTGCGCATCCCGGGCCACACTTCCGCCGCGACTGCCTCGCACCTGCGCTCGTCACGGGACACGAAGGGTCTTCTTCTGTCGGTGGGCGGCAGCGAGCTTTGCACGGCACTTCCACCTGAGGAGTGTAGAGAAAGCACACGCGTGCTTCAGAAACGTGCCCAGCTGGTCAGAAGACAGGATCCGTGCCACAGTTCCCCCCGCGGCACCCTTGCATCTGCTTGCCCTGTACCTCTATCCCTTCGGGATGACCGAAGGCGCGTGTGATATCCCGAGGGTAGGCAGATGCGCAGGCCTGCGCACGTGTGTGTATGTGTGTGTGCGTGTGTGTGTGTGTTTGCGCGCGCGCGTGCGTGCGTGCCTGCGGGCTTCCGTGTGCGGTGGCCTCAGCACCCGGGAAAGCACGCCGTCCTCACAGATGCCTGACCTCGTGCCCTGCCACCCCACGCGGAAGCCCGGTGACTTCCCAAGGAAGGACGCCAACTCGCACCGCTAGAGGCTGCTGCAATCGGCCCCGGACTCCCTCTCTGAGCGCCACTCCTTCTGAGCAAAGGACACGGACAATCCACCTACACCCTCACCCTGACCGTGGATGTGAGGTCCACGTGGCCAGCGTGTCCCCGCGAGCTGGGCCGGGGGGAACGGCACTTGATGGTAAGGCTACCTGGCTACCGCCAGGACAACAGGGCTGACACGAGAGCCGGCACCACTCGCCCACGGGCGGCGCAACAGAAGCAGCCCGTCTGAACCTCCAGGGGCCCGACGCCTTCAGGCCGCACTCCGGTCTGGGCTATCTAAGCCAAGACGCCCTGGGCGGGCCAGCAGGGAACCCCGCTGCAACGGCTGGTCACAGCCACCGAGACCCGGGGCAAGACCCGTCTCAGACCACAGCCAATTCCCACGCAGCGACGCGGCATGTCCACCGCCTGCGGGTTGCGGGGCGCTGGCCTTCGAGGAAACGTTCAACCCCGCGGCTCCCTGCTCCAAAGGGGAAGCCCCCTCACGCCTGCACAGCAAGTCCCCCAAGGTGTAGCCTCCAACACCTCGCGCGCCAGGCGGGCAGGGAGCCTCCCGGACGGCAGCCGTCAAGGAATTAGGACTTTGCCTAAGTCGACCGCATCGCACTCAACCTATGACCCCCTCCTTCGGCCCCAGAACACCACAGACGACCTCACAGAGCACAAACGCTTCCTCCTCCTGGAAGACAAGGCAAAGAATGAAACTAGGACACCGCTCCCACACAAGGAGACGTGCTCCTCCTCCACGCTGGACGTGCGTCCGGGGCAGGGCGCCCAGGATCGCAGCACCCTCGGGTCGCTGCCACGCCCGCAGGCCTCCGCACACCGCTCTTAACCACCCCTCGCGCACGCCCCCCCCACCCCCCGCCCCCCGACGCCCCACACCGCCACCTGGCCCCGTTCCCCGGCACGCCCGGGACCACAGGAGCCCCCCCCCCCCGGGCCAGGAAGAGCGAACCTTCCTGCAGCAACGCCTTCACCTGGCAAGCGCCGGACCCGAGGGGGCGCAGGGTCAAAGAGATTGTCCGCCTCAGCAATCCGGAGCAGACGGGGCCGGTGGCCAGTCGCGGGCCTGTGGGTCTCTTCAAGGCGCTAGGACGACAAACACTGGGGGCCGAACCTCCCGGGGGCGCGACGCCGTCTACCGCACAGGTCATCTACCGCAGCCGAGCCTTCCCTGGCAGGCAACAACCGGCAGCCCCCTTGGGACCCAACGCCACCCCTGGCAAGACCGCGACGGCGGTCGCAACCCAACAAGAGGGTACGTCCTGTGCAAGCCCGTGGAACCGCACTACGGCCGCTCCCCTCCGCGCCCTTTCCTTCCTGCCCGCCCTGTCAGCCACCACACTGCCTGGACGTCAGCGCCAGGGCCACCTTTGGCCAGCTGTGTGTGGCCCGGGTGAGCAGGTGACACACAGGAGCTGCCAGCTGCAGCGCTGCGGCCTAGGGCCGCTGCCCCCGCCGCCAAAACCACGGGCCCATCACACGTCCTCACCAAGCCAGAAGGCAACCACAGGCGCTGCGGCTTGCCCGGCCCAAACCGAGGCTCCGAACGGAACCCAGGGAAGACTCGGCTGTTCGGCCTCCAGACACGGACCGCCACGCCCCCCGGGGCAACGGCTCAGGCCAGAACCGGGCCAGCGCGTACTCAGCGCCAACCACGGGCCGGGCCCATGCCAACGCCACACTCTCCGACTCTAAAGACGCCCATGCGACCCGGGCGCCGCGCCAGCAGAGGCCGGCCATGCAAGCAAGTCCCTCCGAGTCGCAACCGCCCAGCTCATGCGGTCACGCTACCGGTGGAAACACGGCAGACGCCCACATGCGGAGGCCCTGGGCGGGCTCTGCGCGAGTGTCATCAAGCAGAAGCTGTCCCTCACTCCTCTCACCCCCGGAGAAGACCAGGTGCTGGACCTCAGTCTCGGCGAGAACGACGGTAGTGAGTTCTCACTCATTTTGTTCAGATTTCCAAGGAATGCATTTGAGGGAGTCATCATCGATCCGAGCACCTTCGGGGCAGCTGGCGGGGCTCGGCGGGTGAGCCCATCACCTCAGGGTCGGCCAGCGGCCCGGAGAATCCCGAGCCAAGCCCCTGAGCAAGGGCAACTGTCGACCCACCCTCAGAGCGCCAGCTCCGCACGCCCCCGGGGACCCGCGGGCTAGAAGCCCCTCAGCGCGGTCTGGGACTCCCAGGGCCAACGGCACGAACTGGGTGCAGGGGGATCCTTACCAGCCTCAGCGACCCACGGGCACGGGGCGCACCCGAAGCCACGCTTCTTGCGGGATTCCCTCGCGTCTCCGCTCCACAAACGACAGGCAGGTCTTCTCTTCTTGGGCGACGGCAAGCTTTGCTCGGAGATCCCACCTGGGAAGTGCAGAGCAATCGCACGCGCACGCCTCAGCGACCCAGCCAGGCTCTCAGGTAACCAGAGCCAGGCCAAGGGTTCCACCCCGACTCCCCGCCCCGGGGCAAGCCTTGCATCTTCTTGGCCTCTACCTCTTCCCCTCAGGTGTGACAAGAAGGCGTGTGTGACAGCACGAGCGCAGGAAGGCGCGCAGGCGGGTGCGTGTGCGTGTCTTCGGGTGCGCGGGGCCCGAGCCCCTGAAGAAGCACGTCTTCCGCACACATCCCTGGCCTCAGGCCCTGCCGCGAGACCAAGAGCTCGCGCTGGCGGCTTTGACCTCGACTCGCCCGGCGGCTCACCTCTGCCCTCTCGGCCTGCTGAAATAGCCCACAGGCTCCCTCTCTCACAGCCCCTGCCTCTGAACACCGGAACACGAGACTCCAGCAGGTTCACCCTCCGCCTGACCGTGGGCGCCCGGTGTCCCCGCACGCCGTGCCACGCGAACCGCGCCCGACGGAAACACGCCGACCACTGCTGGACCTGAACCACGTAAAGCACCTACACCACTCGAAGGCTGGCGCCGCTGGGACACGGGCTAGAGGGCAGAAGCAGCAGCCCCTCCTGATCTCCAGGGGCCAGCGCCTCTTCCTGCTGACTGAGGCTACACCCACGCCCTCAGCGGTGCCAGCGGCAGGGGAAGTGCCAGGAAGAGGTGGTCTGTGGCCACCACGACCCACGCTAAGACCCGACTGAACCTGGAGCCCACTCGCGACCAGGGACCTGGCGTTTCCACAGCTGGCCCGCTTTCTGGACCCCGGCCTTCCAGGACTCCTTCCCACCCACGCGCTGCCTTGCCCACCTCAGGCCTGCGAGGCAAGTCCCCCAAGCAGTACCTCAAACCCTACACACACGTGGCGGCCAGGGAGCCCCGGGGAGGACGGCCACGAGGGAATCTCGACTGTGCGCACGGGACTCGACCCGTCACGTTCAACGTCTGGACCCGCCCTCGGCACCTGTAACACCACAAACGACCTCACACGGCCCCAAGGATGGCTCTGTCCAGGAAGGCAAGAGGAGGCACGGAACGAGCACACACACCCCGCCCCCGCCACCCATGGAGAGGCGGACGTTTTCCAAGGCGGACGTCTGTGCGCGGCAGGGCAGCTCGGGTCACGGCCCCCGCCGTCTCTGCCAGGCCCACAGGCTTCCACGAAGAAACCTAAAGCCCTGCGACGAGGCATGAGGCGAACCGCGCCAGGAAAATCGGACCCTGCTGGAGGAACGCTTTCTCCTCGGAGACCCCGCGCCTGAGACGGCGGAGGATCCAAGGCCACGGTCGCCCAAGCAATCGAGGAGCAGCGGCGGCCGGCCGGCCGGCAGTCACGTGCCGGGCCCCTCTTCAAGGAACCGTGGACAGAACCGGCGAGCGCCACCGCTCTGGAACAAGGCCCGCCATCCGCCACAAAGGTCACCGACCACAGTGCACACCCCCGGGCCTTCAAGCCTCCAGCCTTCCCCGGCACGCACCAATCGCCAGCCCCGTCAGAGCCAGGGGACGTTCCCGACAAGCCGCTGCCAGCGCTCGGAACACAACGAGGCAGCACGTCCCACGGAAGCCCACGGCATCACACTGTGACCTGTCCTCTCCGTGCCCTTCTTCCCCCCCCAGCTCCCACGACCAGGCCGTCAGCCACCACAGTGTCTTGACCTGCGTGCCAGGCCCACAGCCCGGTCCCCGTTTGGGCACCTTGGCGTGGACTGGGCGAGCCGGAGAACTGGAGGAGCCCCAAGCTGCAGCACCAAAGCCTCACCACTCCGGCGGCGCCCCAAACCGCGAGGGGTGCTCCAACTGCCTCACCAAGCCAAAAGGCAAGAACAGCTGACGGCCGCCCGCCTGGCCCGGGGCTCTCATCAGAAACCACGCGACCTTCCACTGCTTACTGCTCAGCTCTGAGACGCAGACCCCCGGGGCCTTCGTCCCCAGCGGGAACCAGGCCCACACAGCAACAAGGCCCTGAGCTCACGGGGCCTGTGCCAGCGCCACACTCTCCGACTTCCCAACCTAGGATGCGAGCTGCCAGCCACGGCCCTCAGCCACAGGCCGTTCAACCAAGCACCGCCGACTGACGGACACCCCCCTCACGCGGTGAGAGGAAGGACCCCCAGATGCCACGGCTCCCAAATGCGGACGCCCGGCGTGGTGCCCGTGCCCGTCCCAGTGCGCTCAAGGGGAAGCGGTCCCTCACTCCTGCCATGCCTGGGGAAGACAACGTGCCGGACCTCAGTTTCGATGAGAACGACGGTAGTGAGTTCTCACTCATTTTGTTCAGATTTTCCAAGGAATGCATGTGAGGGAGTCATCATCGATCCGAGCACGTTCTGCCAACCTGGACAAACTAACCAGGCAGGCTGGGGGGCTCCGCAGCGGGCGAGCCGATCGCCTCATGGGTGCCAGCGGCCTGGAGAATCCAGAGCCGAGCCCCGGAGCAGGGGCAGCAGTCAGTCTGCCCTCAGAGCACGACGCCGCGGGCCCCCGGGCACACGCGCACAAGAAGCCTCTAAGGCAGGTCTAGCGAAGCCCTCAGGGCGACAGGCCGAACTTGGGACAAAGCAATGCTGACCGTCCTGGGCCGTCCGAGGGCGTGGTGCGCATCCCGGGCCACACTTCCGCCGCGACTGCCTCGCACCTGCGCTCGTCACGGGACACGAAGGGTCTTCTTCTGTCGGTGGGCGGCAGCGAGCTTTGCACGGCACTTCCACCTGAGGAGTGTAGAGAAAGCACACGCGTGCTTCAGAAACGTGCCCAGCTGGTCAGAAGACAGGATCCGTGCCACAGTTCCCCCCGCGGCACCCTTGCATCTGCTTGCCCTGTACCTCTATCCCTTCGGGATGACCGAAGGCGCGTGTGATATCCCGAGGGTAGGCAGATGCGCAGGCCTGCGCACGTGTGTGTATGTGTGTGTGCGTGTGTGTGTGTGTTTGCGCGCGCGCGTGCGTGCGTGCCTGCGGGCTTCCGTGTGCGGTGGCCTCAGCACCCGGGAAAGCACGCCGTCCTCACAGATGCCTGACCTCGTGCCCTGCCACCCCACGCGGAAGCCCGGTGACTTCCCAAGGAAGGACGCCAACTCGCACCGCTAGAGGCTGCTGCAATCGGCCCCGGACTCCCTCTCTGAGCGCCACTCCTTCTGAGCAAAGGACACGGACACTCCACCTACACCCTCACCCTGACCGTGGATGTGAGGTCCACGTGGCCAGCGTGTCCCCGCGAGCTGGGCCGGGGGGAACGGCACTTGATGGTAAGGCTACCTGGCTACCGCCAGGACAACAGGGCTGACACGAGAGCCGGCACCACTCGCCCACGGGCGGCGCAACAGAAGCAGCCCGTCTGAACCTCCAGGGGCCCGACGCCTTCAGGCCGCACTCCGGTCTGGGCTATCTAAGCCAAGACGCCCTGGGCGGGCCAGCAGGGAACCCCGCTGCAACGGCTGGTCACAGCCACCGAGACCCGGGGCAAGACCCGTCTCAGACCACAGCCAATTCCCACGCAGCGACGCGGCATGTCCACCGCCTGCGGGTTGCGGGGCGCTGGCCTTCGAGGAAACGTTCAACCCCGCGGCTCCCTGCTCCAAAGGGGAAGCCCCCTCACGCCTGCACAGCAAGTCCCCCAAGGTGTAGCCTCCAACACCTCGCGCGCCAGGCGGGCAGGGAGCCTCCCGGACGGCAGCCGTCAAGGAATTAGGACTTTGCCTAAGTCGACCGCATCGCACTCAACCTATGACCCCCTCCTTCGGCCCCAGAACACCACAGACGACCTCACAGAGCACAAACGCTTCCTCCTCCTGGAAGACAAGGCAAAGAATGAAACTAGGACACCGCTCCCACACAAGGAGACGTGCTCCTCCTCCACGCTGGACGTGCGTCCGGGGCAGGGCGCCCAGGATCGCAGCACCCTCGGGTCGCTGCCACGCCCGCAGGCCTCCGCACACCGCTCTTAACCACCCCTCGCGCACGCCCCCCCCACCCCCCGCCCCCCGACGCCCCACACCGCCACCTGGCCCCGTTCCCCGGCACGCCCGGGACCACAGGAGCCCCCCCCCCCCGGGCCAGGAAGAGCGAACCTTCCTGCAGCAACGCCTTCACCTGGCAAGCGCCGGACCCGAGGGGGCGCAGGGTCAAAGAGATTGTCCGCCTCAGCAATCCGGAGCAGACGGGGCCGGTGGCCAGTCGCGGGCCTGTGGGTCTCTTCAAGGCGCTAGGACGACAAACACTGGGGGCCGAACCTCCCGGGGGCGCGACGCCGTCTACCGCACAGGTCATCTACCGCAGCCGAGCCTTCCCTGGCAGGCAACAACCGGCAGCCCCCTTGGGACCCAACGCCACCCCTGGCAAGACCGCGACGGCGGTCGCAACCCAACAAGAGGGTACGTCCTGTGCAAGCCCGTGGAACCGCACTACGGCCGCTCCCCTCCGCGCCCTTTCCTTCCTGCCCGCCCTGTCAGCCACCACACTGCCTGGACGTCAGCGCCAGGGCCACCTTTGGCCAGCTGTGTGTGGCCCGGGTGAGCAGGTGACACACAGGAGCTGCCAGCTGCAGCGCTGCGGCCTAGGGCCGCTGCCCCCGCCGCCAAAACCACGGGCCCATCACACGTCCTCACCAAGCCAGAAGGCAACCACAGGCGCTGCGGCTTGCCCGGCCCAAACCGAGGCTCCGAACGGAACCCAGGGAAGACTCGGCTGTTCGGCCTCCAGACACGGACCGCCACGCCCCCCGGGGCAACGGCTCAGGCCAGAACCGGGCCAGCGCGTACTCAGCGCCAACCACGGGCCGGGCCCATGCCAACGCCACACTCTCCGACTCTAAAGACGCCCATGCGACCCGGGCGCCGCGCCAGCAGAGGCCGGCCATGCAAGCAAGTCCCTCCGAGTCGCAACCGCCCAGCTCATGCGGTCACGCTACCGGTGGAAACACGGCAGACGCCCACATGCGGAGGCCCTGGGCGGGCTCTGCGCGAGTGTCATCAAGCAGAAGCTGTCCCTCACTCCTCTCACCCCCGGAGAAGACCAGGTGCTGGACCTCAGTCTCGGCGAGAACGACGGTAGTGAGTTCTCACTCATTTTGTTCAGATTTCCAAGGAATGCATTTGAGGGAGTCATCATCGATCCGAGCACCTTCGGGGCAGCTGGCGGGGCTCGGCGGGTGAGCCCATCACCTCAGGGTCGGCCAGCGGCCCGGAGAATCCCGAGCCAAGCCCCTGAGCAAGGGCAACTGTCGACCCACCCTCAGAGCGCCAGCTCCGCACGCCCCCGGGGACCCGCGGGCTAGAAGCCTCTCAGCGCGGTCTGGGACTCCCAGGGCCAACGGCACGAACTGGGTGCAGGGGGATCCTTACCAGCCTCAGCGACCCACGGGCACGGGGCGCACCCGAAGCCACGCTTCTTGCGGGATTCCCTCGCGTCTCCGCTCCACAAACGACAGGCAGGTCTTCTCTTCTTGGGCGACGGCAAGCTTTGCTCGGAGATCCCACCTGGGAAGTGCAGAGCAATCGCACGCGCACGCCTCAGCGACCCAGCCAGGCTCTCAGGTAACCAGAGCCAGGCCAAGGGTTCCACCCCGACTCCCCGCCCCGGGGCAAGCCTTGCATCTTCTTGGCCTCTACCTCTTCCCCTCAGGTGTGACAAGAAGGCGTGTGTGACAGCACGAGCGCAGGAAGGCGCGCAGGCGGGTGCGTGTGCGTGTCTTCGGGTGCGCGGGGCCCGAGCCCCTGAAGAAGCACGTCTTCCGCACACATCCCTGGCCTCAGGCCCTGCCGCGAGACCAAGAGCTCGCGCTGGCGGCTTTGACCTCGACTCGCCCGGCGGCTCACCTCTGCCCTCTCGGCCTGCTGAAATAGCCCACAGGCTCCCTCTCTCACAGCCCCTGCCTCTGAACACCGGAACACGAGACTCCAGCAGGTTCACCCTCCGCCTGACCGTGGGCGCCCGGTGTCCCCGCACGCCGTGCCACGCGAACCGCGCCCGACGGAAACACGCCGACCACTGCTGGACCTGAACCACGTAAAGCACCTACACCACTCGAAGGCTGGCGCCGCTGGGACACGGGCTAGAGGGCAGAAGCAGCAGCCCCTCCTGATCTCCAGGGGCCAGCGCCTCTTCCTGCTGACTGAGGCTACACCCACGCCCTCAGCGGTGCCAGCGGCAGGGGAAGTGCCAGGAAGAGGTGGTCTGTGGCCACCACGACCCACGCTAAGACCCGACTGAACCTGGAGCCCACTCGCGACCAGGGACCTGGCGTTTCCACAGCTGGCCCGCTTTCTGGACCCCGGCCTTCCAGGACTCCTTCCCACCCACGCGCTGCCTTGCCCACCTCAGGCCTGCGAGGCAAGTCCCGCAAGCAGTACCTCAAACCCTACACACACGTGGCGGCCAGGGAGCCCCGGGGAGGACGGCCACGAGGGAATCTCGACTGTGCGCACGGGACTCGACCCGTCACGTTCAACGTCTGGACCCGCCCTCGGCACCTGTAACACCACAAACGACCTCACACGGCCCCAAGGATGGCTCTGTCCAGGAAGGCAAGAGGAGGCACGGAACGAGCACACACACCCCGCCCCCGCCACCCATGGAGAGGCGGACGTTTTCCAAGGCGGACGTCTGTGCGCGGCAGGGCAGCTCGGGTCACGGCCCCCGCCGTCTCTGCCAGGCCCACAGGCTTCCACGAAGAAACCTAAAGCCCTGCGACGAGGCATGAGGCGAACCGCGCCAGGAAAATCGGACCCTGCTGGAGGAACGCTTTCTCCTCGGAGACCCCGCGCCTGAGACGGCGGAGGATCCAAGGCCACGGTCGCCCAAGCAATCGAGGAGCAGCGGCGGCCGGCCGGCCGGCAGTCACGTGCCGGGCCCCTCTTCAAGGAACCGTGGACAGAACCGGCGAGCGCCACCGCTCTGGAACAAGGCCCGCCATCCGCCACAAAGGTCACCGACCACAGTGCACACCCCCGGGCCTTCAAGCCTCCAGCCTTCCCCGGCACGCACCAATCGCCAGCCCCGTCAGAGCCAGGGGACGTTCCCGACAAGCCGCTGCCAGCGCTCGGAACACAACGAGGCAGCACGTCCCACGGAAGCCCACGGCATCACACTGTGACCTGTCCTCTCCGTGCCCTTCTTCCCCCCCCAGCTCCCACGACCAGGCCGTCAGCCACCACAGTGTCTTGACCTGCGTGCCAGGCCCACAGCCCGGTCCCCGTTTGGGCACCTTGGCGTGGACTGGGCGAGCCGGAGAACTGGAGGAGCCCCAAGCTGCAGCACCAAAGCCTCACCCCTCCGGCGGCGCCCCAAACCGCGAGGGGTGCTCCAACTGCCTCACCAAGCCAAAAGGCAAGAACAGCTGACGGCCGCCCGCCTGGCCCGGGGCTCTCATCAGAAACCACGCGACCTTCCACTGCTTACTGCTCAGCTCTGAGACGCAGACCCCCGGGGCCTTCGTCCCCAGCGGGAACCAGGCCCACACAGCCACAAGGCCCTGAGCTCACGGGGCCTGTGCCAGCGCCACACTCTCCGACTTCCCAACCTAGGATGCGAGCTGCCAGCCACGGCCCTCAGCCACAGGCCGTTCAACCAAGCACCGCCGACTGACGGACACCCCCCTCACGCGGTGAGAGGAAGGACCCCCAGACGCCACGGCTCCCAAATGCGGACGCCCGGCGTGGTGCCCGTGCCCGTCCCAGTGCGCTCAAGGGGAAGCGGTCCCTCACTCCTGCCATGCCTGGGGAAGACAACGTGCCGGACCTCAGTTTCGATGAGAACGACGGTAGTGAGTTCTCACTCATTTTGTTCAGATTTTCCAAGGAATGCATGTGAGGGAGTCATCATCGATCCGAGCACGTTCTGCCAACCTGGACAAACTAACCAGGCAGGCTGGGGGGCTCCGCAGCGGGCGAGCCGATCGCCTCATGGGCGCCAGCGGCCTGGAGAATCCAGAGCCGAGCCCCGGAGCAGGGGCAGCAGTCAGTCCGCCCTCAGAGCACGACGCCGCGGGCCCCCGGGCACACGCGCACAAGAAGCCTCTAAGGCAGGTCTAGCGAAGCCCTCAGGGCGACAGGCCGAACTTGGGACAAAGCAATGCTGACCGTCCTGGGCCGTCCGAGGGCGTGGTGCGCATCCCGGGCCACACTTCCGCCGCGACTGCCTCGCACCTGCGCTCGTCACGGGACACGAAGGGTCTTCTTCTGTCGGTGGGCGGCAGCGAGCTTTGCACGGCACTTCCACCTGAGGAGTGTAGAGAAAGCACACGCGTGCTTCAGAAACGTGCCCAGCTGGTCAGAAGACAGGATCCGTGCCACAGTTCCCCCCGCGGCACCCTTGCATCTGCTTGCCCTGTACCTCTATCCCTTCGGGATGACCGAAGGCGCGTGTGATATCCCGAGGGTAGGCAGATGCGCAGGCCTGCGCACGTGTGTGTATGTGTGTGTGCGTGTGTGTGTGTGTTTGCGCGCGCGCATGCGTGCGTGCCTGCGGGCTTCCGTGTGCGGTGGCCTCAGCACCCGGGAAAGCACGCCGTCCTCACAGATGCCTGACCTCGTGCCCTGCCACCCCACGCGGAAGCCCGGTGACTTCCCAAGGAAGGACGCCAACTCGCACCGCTAGAGGCTGCTGCAATCGGCCCCGGACTCCCTCTCTGAGCGCCACTCCTTCTGAGCAAAGGACACGGACAATCCACCTACACCCTCACCCTGACCGTGGATGTGAGGTCCACGTGGCCAGCGTGTCCCCGCGAGCTGGGCCGGGGGGAACGGCACTTGATGGTAAGGCTACCTGGCTACCGCCAGGACAACAGGGCTGACACGAGAGCCGGCACCACTCGCCCACGGGCGGCGCAACAGAAGCAGCCCGTCTGAACCTCCAGGGGCCCGACGCCTTCAGGCCGCACTCCGGTCTGGGCTATCTAAGCCAAGACGCCCTGGGCGGGCCAGCAGGGAACCCCGCTGCAACGGCTGGTCACAGCCACCGAGACCCGGGGCAAGACCCGTCTCAGACCACAGCCAATTCCCACGCAGCGACGCGGCATGTCCACCGCCTGCGGGTTGCGGGGCGCTGGCCTTCGAGGAAACGTTCAACCCCGCGGCTCCCTGCTCCAAAGGGGAAGCCCCCTCACGCCTGCACAGCAAGTCCCCCAAGGTGTAGCCTCCAACACCTCGCGCGCCAGGCGGGCAGGGAGCCTCCCGGACGGCAGCCGTCAAGGAATTAGGACTTTGCCTAAGTCGACCGCATCGCACTCAACCTATGACCCCCTCCTTCGGCCCCAGAACACCACAGACGACCTCACAGAGCACAAACGCTTCCTCCTCCTGGAAGACAAGGCAAAGAATGAAACTAGGACACCGCTCCCACACAAGGAGACGTGCTCCTCCTCCACGCTGGACGTGCGTCCGGGGCAGGGCGCCCAGGATCGCAGCACCCTCGGGTCGCTGCCACGCCCGCAGGCCTCCGCACACCGCTCTTAACCACCCCTCGCGCACGACCTCCCCACCCCCCGCCCCCCGACGCCCCACACCGCCACCTGGCCCCGTTCCCCGGCACGCCCGGGACCACAGGAGCCCCCCCCCCCCGGGCCAGGAAGAGCGAACCTTCCTGCAGCAACGCCTTCACCTGGCAAGCGCCGGACCCGAGGGGGCGCAGGGTCAAAGAGATTGTCCGCCTCAGCAATCCGGAGCAGACGGGGCCGGTGGCCAGTCGCGGGCCTGTGGGTCTCTTCAAGGCGCTAGGACGACAAACACTGGGGGCCGAACCTCCCGGGGGCGCGACGCCGTCTACCGCACAGGTCATCTACCGCAGCCGAGCCTTCCCTGGCAGGCAACAACCGGCAGCCCCCTTGGGACCCAACGCCACCCCTGGCAAGACCGCGACGGCGGTCGCAACCCAACAAGAGGGTACGTCCTGTGCAAGCCCGTGGAACCGCACTACGGCCGCTCCCCTCCGCGCCCTTTCCTTCCTGCCCGCCCTGTCAGCCACCACACTGCCTGGACGTCAGCGCCAGGGCCACCTTTGGCCAGCTGTGTGTGGCCTGGGTGAGCAGGTGACACACAGGAGCTGCCAGCTGCAGCGCTGCGGCCTAGGGCCGCTGCCCCCGCCGCCAAAACCACGGGCCCATCACACGTCCTCACCAAGCCAGAAGGCAACCACAGGCGCTGCGGCTTGCCCGGCCCAAACCGAGGCTCCGAACGGAACCCAGGGAAGACTCGGCTGTTCGGCCTCCAGACACGGACCGCCACGCCCCCCGGGGCAACGGCTCAGGCCAGAACCGGGCCAGCGCGTACTCAGCGCCAACCACGGGCCGGGCCCATGCCAACGCCACACTCTCCGACTCTAAAGACGCCCATGCGACCCGGGCGCCGCGCCAGCAGAGGCCGGCCATGCAAGCAAGTCCCTCCGAGTCGCAACCGCCCAGCTCATGCGGTCACGCTACCGGTGGAAACACGGCAGACGCCCACATGCGGAGGCCCTGGGCGGGCTCTGCGCGAGTGTCATCAAGCAGAAGCTGTCCCTCACTCCTCTCACCCCCGGAGAAGACCAGGTGCTGGACCTCAGTCTCGGCGAGAACGACGGTAGTGAGTTCTCACTCATTTTGTTCAGATTTCCAAGGAATGCATTTGAGGGAGTCATCATCGATCCGAGCACCTTCGGGGCAGCTGGCGGGGCTCGGCGGGTGAGCCCATCACCTCAGGGTCGGCCAGCGGCCCGGAGAATCCCGAGCCAAGCCCCTGAGCAAGGGCAACTGTCGACCCACCCTCAGAGCGCCAGCTCCGCACGCCCCCGGGGACCCGCGGGCTAGAAGCCCCTCAGCGCGGTCTGGGACTCCCAGGGCCAACGGCACGAACTGGGTGCAGGGGGATCCTTACCAGCCTCAGCGACCCACGGGCACGGGGCGCACCCGAAGCCACGCTTCTTGCGGGATTCCCTCGCGTCTCCGCTCCACAAACGACAGGCAGGTCTTCTCTTCTTGGGCGACGGCAAGCTTTGCTCGGAGATCCCACCTGGGAAGTGCAGAGCAATCGCACGCGCACGCCTCAGCGACCCAGCCAGGCTCTCAGGTAACCAGAGCCAGGCCAAGGGTTCCACCCCGACTCCCCGCCCCGGGGCAAGCCTTGCATCTTCTTGGCCTCTACCTCTTCCCCTCAGGTGTGACAAGAAGGCGTGTGTGACAGCACGAGCGCAGGAAGGCGCGCAGGCGGGTGCGTGTGCGTGTCTTCGGGTGCGCGGGGCCCGAGCCCCTGAAGAAGCACGTCTTCCGCACACATCCCTGGCCTCAGGCCCTGCCGCGAGACCAAGAGCTCGCGCTGGCGGCTTTGACCTCGACTCGCCCGGCGGCTCACCTCTGCCCTCTCGGCCTGCTGAAATAGCCCACAGGCTCCCTCTCTCACAGCCCCTGCCTCTGAACACCGGAACACGAGACTCCAGCAGGTTCACCCTCCGCCTGACCGTGGGCGCCCGGTGTCCCCGCACGCCGTGCCACGCGAACCGCGCCCGACGGAAACACGCCGACCACTGCTGGACCTGAACCACGTAAAGCACCTACACCACTCGAAGGCTGGCGCCGCTGGGACACGGGCTAGAGGGCAGAAGCAGCAGCCCCTCCTGATCTCCAGGGGCCAGCGCCTCTTCCTGCTGACTGAGGCTACACCCACGCCCTCAGCGGTGCCAGCGGCAGGGGAAGTGCCAGGAAGAGGTGGTCTGTGGCCACCACGACCCACGCTAAGACCCGACTGAACCTGGAGCCCACTCGCGACCAGGGACCTGGCGTTTCCACAGCTGGCCCGCTTTCTGGACCCCGGCCTTCCAGGACTCCTTCCCACCCACGCGCTGCCTTGCCCACCTCAGGCCTGTGAGGCAAGTCCCCCAAGCAGTACCTCAAACCCTACACACACGTGGCGGCCAGGGAGCCCCGGGGAGGACGGCCACGAGGGAATCTCGACTGTGCGCACGGGACTCGACCCGTCACGTTCAACGTCTGGACCCGCCCTCGGCACCTGTAACACCACAAACGACCTCACACGGCCCCAAGGATGGCTCTGTCCAGGAAGGCAAGAGGAGGCACGGAACGAGCACACACACCCCGCCCCCGCCACCCATGGAGAGGCGGACGTTTTCCAAGGCGGACGTCTGTGCGCGGCAGGGCAGCTCGGGTCACGGCCCCCGCCGTCTCTGCCAGGCCCACAGGCTTCCACGAAGAAACCTAAAGCCCTGCGATGAGGCATGAGGCGAACCGCGCCAGGAAAATCGGACCCTGCTGGAGGAACGCTTTCTCCTCGGAGACCCCGCGCCTGAGACGGCGGAGGATCCAAGGCCACGGTCGCCCAAGCAATCGAGGAGCAGCGGCGGCCGGCCGGCCGGCAGTCACGTGCCGGGCCCCTCTTCAAGGAACCGTGGACAGAACCGGCGAGCGCCACCGCTCTGGAACAAGGCCCGCCATCCGCCACAAAGGTCACCGACCACAGTGCACACCCCCGGGCCTTCAAGCCTCCAGCCTTCCCCGGCACGCACCAATCGCCAGCCCCGTCAGAGCCAGGGGACGTTCCCGACAAGCCGCTGCCAGCGCTCGGAACACAACGAGGCAGCACGTCCCACGGAAGCCCACGGCATCACACTGTGACCTGTCCTCTCCGTGCCCTTCTTCCCCCCCCAGCTCCCACGACCAGGCCGTCAGCCACCACAGTGTCTTGACCTGCGTGCCAGGCCCACAGCCCGGTCCCCGTTTGGGCACCTTGGCGTGGACTGGGCGAGCCGGAGAACTGGAGGAGCCCCAAGCTGCAGCACCAAAGCCTCACCCCTCCGGCGGCGCCCCAAACCGCGAGGGGTGCTCCAACTGCCTCACCAAGCCAAAAGGCAAGAACAGCTGACGGCCGCCCGCCTGGCCCGGGGCTCTCATCAGAAACCACGCGACCTTCCACTGCTTACTGCTCAGCTCTGAGACGCAGACCCCCGGGGCCTTCGTCCCCAGCGGGAACCAGGCCCACACAGCCACAAGGCCCTGAGCTCACGGGGCCTGTGCCAGCGCCACACTCTCCGACTTCCCAACCTAGGATGCGAGCTGCCAGACACGGCCCTCAGCCACAGGCCGTTCAACCAAGCACCGCCGACTGACGGACACCCCCCTCACGCGGTGAGAGGAAGGACCCCCAGACGCCACGGCTCCCAAATGCGGACGCCCGGCGTGGTGCCCGTGCCCGTCCCAGTGCGCTCAAGGGGAAGCGGTCCCTCACTCCTGCCATGCCTGGGGAAGACAACGTGCCGGACCTCAGTTTCGATGAGAACGACGGTAGTGAGTTCTCACTCATTTTGTTCAGATTTTCCAAGGAATGCATGTGAGGGAGTCATCATCGATCCGAGCACGTTCTGCCAACCTGGACAAACTAACCAGGCAGGCTGGGGGGCTCCGCAGCGGGCGAGCCGATCGCCTCATGGGCGCCAGCGGCCTGGAGAATCCAGAGCCGAGCCCCGGAGCAGGGGCAGCAGTCAGTCCGCCCTCAGAGCACGACGCCGCGGGCCCCCGGGCACACGCGCACAAGAAGCCTCTAAGGCAGGTCTAGCGAAGCCCTCAGGGCGACAGGCCGAACTTGGGACAAAGCAATGCTGACCGTCCTGGGCCGTCCGAGGGCGTGGTGCGCATCCCGGGCCACACTTCCGCCGCGACTGCCTCGCACCTGCGCTCGTCACGGGACACGAAGGGTCTTCTTCTGTCGGTGGGCGGCAGCGAGCTTTGCACGGCACTTCCACCTGAGGAGTGTAGAGAAAGCACACGCGTGCTTCAGAAACGTGCCCAGCTGGTCAGAAGACAGGATCCGTGCCACAGTTCCCCCCGCGGCACCCTTGCATCTGCTTGCCCTGTACCTCTATCCCTTCGGGATGACCGAAGGCGCGTGTGATATCCCGAGGGTAGGCAGATGCGCAGGCCTGCGCACGTGTGTGTATGTGTGTGTGCGTGTGTGTGTGTTTGCGCGCGCGCGTGCGTGCGTGCCTGCGGGCTTCCGTGTGCGGTGGCCTCAGCACCCGGGAAAGCACGCCGTCCTCACAGATGCCTGACCTCGTGCCCTGCCACCCCACGCGGAAGCCCGGTGACTTCCCAAGGAAGGACGCCAACTCGCACCGCTAGAGGCTGCTGCAATCGGCCCCGGACTCCCTCTCTGAGCGCCACTCCTTCTGAGCAAAGGACACGGACACTCCACCTACACCCTCACCCTGACCGTGGATGTGAGGTCCACGTGGCCAGCGTGTCCCCGCGAGCTGGGCCGGGGGGAACGGCACTTGATGGTAAGGCTACCTGGCTACCGCCAGGACAACAGGGCTGACACGAGAGCCGGCACCACTCGCCCACGGGCGGCGCAACAGAAGCAGCCCGTCTGAACCTCCAGGGGCCCGACGCCTTCAGGCCGCACTCCGGTCTGGGCTATCTAAGCCAAGACGCCCTGGGCGGGCCAGCAGGGAACCCCGCTGCAACGGCTGGTCACAGCCACCGAGACCCGGGGCAAGACCCGTCTCAGACCACAGCCAATTCCCACGCAGCGACGCGGCATGTCCACCGCCTGCGGGTTGCGGGGCGCTGGCCTTCGAGGAAACGTTCAACCCCGCGGCTCCCTGCTCCAAAGGGGAAGCCCCCTCACGCCTGCACAGCAAGTCCCCCAAGGTGTAGCCTCCAACACCTCGCGCGCCAGGCGGGCAGGGAGCCTCCCGGACGGCAGCCGTCAAGGAATTAGGACTTTGCCTAAGTCGACCGCATCGCACTCAACCTATGACCCCCTCCTTCGGCCCCAGAACACCACAGACGACCTCACAGAGCACAAACGCTTCCTCCTCCTGGAAGACAAGGCAAAGAATGAAACTAGGACACCGCTCCCACACAAGGAGACGTGCTCCTCCTCCACGCTGGACGTGCGTCCGGGGCAGGGCGCCCAGGATCGCAGCACCCTCGGGTCGCTGCCACGCCCGCAGGCCTCCGCACACCGCTCTTAACCACCCCTCGCGCACGACCCCCCACCCCCCGCCCCCCGACGCCCCACACCGCCACCTGGCCCCGTTCCCCGGCACGCCCGGGACCACAGGAGCCCCCCCCCGGGCCAGGAAGAGCGAACCTTCCTGCAGCAACGCCTTCACCTGGCAAGCGCCGGACCCGAGGGGGCGCAGGGTCAAAGAGATTGTCCGCCTCAGCAATCCGGAGCAGACGGGGCCGGTGGCCAGTCGCGGGCCTGTGGGTCTCTTCAAGGCGCTAGGACGACAAACACTGGGGGCCGAACCTCCCGGGGGCGCGACGCCGTCTACCGCACAGGTCATCTACCGCAGCCGAGCCTTCCCTGGCAGGCAACAACTGGCAGCCCCCTTGGGACCCAACGCCACCCCTGGCAAGACCGCGACGGCGGTCGCAACCCAACAAGAGGGTACGTCCTGTGCAAGCCCGTGGAACCGCACTACGGCCGCTCCCCTCCGCGCCCTTTCCTTCCTGCCCGCCCTGTCAGCCACCACACTGCCTGGACGTCAGCGCCAGGGCCACCTTTGGCCAGCTGTGTGTGGCCCGGGTGAGCAGGTGACACACAGGAGCTGCCAGCTGCAGCGCTGCGGCCTAGGGCCGCTGCCCCCGCCGCCAAGACCACGGGCCCATCACACGTCCTCACCAAGCCAGAAGGCAACCACAGGCGCTGCGGCTTGCCCGGCCCAAACCGAGGCTCCGAACGGAACCCAGGGAAGACTCGGCTGTTCGGCCTCCAGACACGGACCGCCACGCCCCCCGGGGCAACGGCTCAGGCCAGAACCGGGCCAGCGCGTACTCAGCGCCAACCACGGGCCGGGCCCATGCCAACGCCACACTCTCCGACTCTAAAGACGCCCATGCGACCTGGGCGCCGTGCCAGCAGAGGCCGGCCATGCAAGCAAGTCCCTCCGAGTCGCAAACCGCCCAGCTCATGCGGTCACGCTACCGGTGCAAACACGGCAGACGCCCACATGCGGAGGCCCTGGGCGGGCTCTGCGCGAGTGTCATCAACCAGAAGCTGTCCCTCACTCCTCTCACCCCCGGAGAAGACCAGGTGCTGGACCTCAGTCTCGGCGAGAACGACGGTAGTGAGTTCTCACTCATTTTGTTCAGATTTCCAAGGAATGCATTTGAGGGAGTCATCATCGATCCGAGCACCTTCGGGGCAGCTGGCGGGGCTCGGCGGGTGAGCCCATCACCTCAGGGTCGGCCAGCGGCCCGGAGAATCCCGAGCCAAGCCCCTGAGCAAGGGCAACTGTCGACCCACCCTCAGAGCGCCAGCTCCGCACGCCCCCGGGGACCCGCGGGCTAGAAGCCTCTCAGCGCGGTCTGGGACTCCCAGGGCCAACGGCACGAACTGGGTGCAGGGGGATCCTTACCAGCCTCAGCGACCCACGGGCACGGGGCGCACCCGAAGCCACGCTTCTTGCGGGATTCCCTCGCGTCTCCGCTCCACAAACGACAGGCAGGTCTTCTCTTCTTGGGCGACGGCAAGCTTTGCTCGGAGATCCCACCTGGGAAGTGCAGAGCAATCGCACGCGCACGCCTCAGCGACCCAGCCAGGCTCTCAGGTAACCAGAGCCAGGCCAAGGGTTCCACCCCGACTCCCCGCCCCGGGGCAAGCCTTGCATCTTCTTGGCCTCTACCTCTTCCCCTCAGGTGTGACAAGAAGGCGTGTGTGACAGCACGAGCGCAGGAAGGCGCGCAGGCGGGTGCGTGTGCGTGTCTTCGGGTGCGCGGGGCCCGAGCCCCTGAAGAAGCACGTCTTCCGCACACATCCCTGGCCTCAGGCCCTGCCGCGAGACCAAGAGCTCGCGCTGGCGGCTTTGACCTCGACTCGCCCGGCGGCTCACCTCTGCCCTCTCGGCCTGCTGAAATAGCCCACAGGCTCCCTCTCTCACAGCCCCTGCCTCTGAACACCGGAACACGAGACTCCAGCAGGTTCACCCTCCGCCTGACCGTGGGCGCCCGGTGTCCCCGCACGCCGTGCCACGCGAACCGCGCCCGACGGAAACACGCCGACCACTGCTGGACCTGAACCACGTAAAGCACCTACACCACTCGAAGGCTGGCGCCGCTGGGACACGGGCTAGAGGGCAGAAGCAGCAGCCCCTCCTGATCTCCAGGGGCCAGCGCCTCTTCCTGCTGACTGAGGCTACACCCACGCCCTCAGCGGTGCCAGCGGCAGGGGAAGTGCCAGGAAGAGGTGGTCTGTGGCCACCACGACCCACGCTAAGACCCGACTGAACCTGGAGCCCACTCGCGACCAGGGACCTGGCGTTTCCACAGCTGGCCCGCTTTCTGGACCCCGGCCTTCCAGGACTCCTTCCCACCCACGCGCTGCCTTGCCCACCTCAGGCCTGTGAGGCAAGTCCCCCAAGCAGTACCTCAAACCCTACACACACGTGGCGGCCAGGGAGCCCCGGGGAGGACGGCCACGAGGGAATCTCGACTGTGCGCACGGGACTCGACCCGTCACGTTCAACGTCTGGACCCGCCCTCGGCACCTGTAACACCACAAACGACCTCACACGGCCCCAAGGATGGCTCTGTCCAGGAAGGCAAGAGGAGGCACGGAACGAGCACACACACCCCGCCCCCGCCACCCATGGAGAGGCGGACGTTTTCCAAGGCGGACGTCTGTGCGCGGCAGGGCAGCTCGGGTCACGGCCCCCGCCGTCTCTGCCAGGCCCACAGGCTTCCACGAAGAAACCTAAAGCCCTGCGACGAGGCATGAGGCGAACCGCGCCAGGAAAATCGGACCCTGCTGGAGGAACGCTTTCTCCTCGGAGACCCCGCGCCTGAGACGGCGGAGGATCCAAGGCCACGGTCGCCCAAGCAATCGAGGAGCAGCGGCGGCCGGCCGGCCGGCAGTCACGTGCCGGGCCCCTCTTCAAGGAACCGTGGACAGAACCGGCGAGCGCCACCGCTCTGGAACAAGGCCCGCCATCCGCCACAAAGGTCACCGACCACAGTGCACACCCCCGGGCCTTCAAGCCTCCAGCCTTCCCCGGCACGCACCAATCGCCAGCCCCGTCAGAGCCAGGGGACGTTCCCGACAAGCCGCTGCCAGCGCTCGGAACACAACGAGGCAGCACGTCCCACGGAAGCCCACGGCATCACACTGTGACCTGTCCTCTCCGTGCCCTTCTTCCCCCCCCAGCTCCCACGACCAGGCCGTCAGCCACCACAGTGTCTTGACCTGCGTGCCAGGCCCACAGCCCGGTCCCCGTTTGGGCACCTTGGCGTGGACTGGGCAAGCCGGAGAACTGGAGGAGCCCCAAGCTGCAGCACCAAAGCCTCACCCCTCCGGCGGCGCCCCAAACCGCGAGGGGTGCTCCAACTGCCTCACCAAGCCAAAAGGCAAGAACAGCTGACGGCCGCCCGCCTGGCCCGGGGCTCTCATCAGAAACCACGCGACCTTCCACTGCTTACTGCTCAGCTCTGAGACGCAGACCCCCGGGGCCTTCGTCCCCAGCGGGAACCAGGCCCACACAGCCACAAGGCCCTGAGCTCACGGGGCCTGTGCCAGCGCCACACTCTCCGACTTCCCAACCTAGGATGCGAGCTGCCAGACACGGCCCTCAGCCACAGGCCGTTCAACCAAGCACCGCCGACTGACGGACACCCCCCTCACGCGGTGAGAGGAAGGACCCCCAGACGCCACGGCTCCCAAATGCGGACGCCCGGCGTGGTGCCCGTGCCCGTCCCAGTGCGCTCAAGGGGAAGCGGTCCCTCACTCCTGCCATGCCTGGGGAAGACAACGTGCCGGACCTCAGTTTCGATGAGAACGACGGTAGTGAGTTCTCACTCATTTTGTTCAGATTTTCCAAGGAATGCATGTGAGGGAGTCATCATCGATCCGAGCACGTTCTGCCAACCTGGACAAACTAACCAGGCAGGCTGGGGGGCTCCGCAGCGGGCGAGCCGATCGCCTCATGGGCGCCAGCGGCCTGGAGAATCCAGAGCCGAGCCCCGGAGCAGGGGCAGCAGTCAGTCCGCCCTCAGAGCACGACGCCGCGGGCCCCCGGGCACACGCGCACAAGAAGCCTCTAAGGCAGGTCTAGCGAAGCCCTCAGGGCGACAGGCCGAACTTGGGACAAAGCAATGCTGACCGTCCTGGGCCGTCCGAGGGCGTGGTGCGCATCCCGGGCCACACTTCCGCCGCGACTGCCTCGCACCTGCGCTCGTCACGGGACACGAAGGGTCTTCTTCTGTCGGTGGGCGGCAGCGAGCTTTGCACGGCACTTCCACCTGAGGAGTGTAGAGAAAGCACACGCGTGCTTCAGAAACGTGCCCAGCTGGTCAGAAGACAGGATCCGTGCCACAGTTCCCCCCGCGGCACCCTTGCATCTGCTTGCCCTGTACCTCTATCCCTTCGGGATGACCGAAGGCGCGTGTGATATCCCGAGGGTAGGCAGATGCGCAGGCCTGCGCACGTGTGTGTATGTGTGTGTGCGTGTGTGTGTGTGTGTGTGCGCGCGTGCGTGCGTGCCTGCGGGCTTCCGTGTGCGGTGGCCTCAGCACCCGGGAAAGCACGCCGTCCTCACAGATGCCTGACCTCGTGCCCTGCCACCCCACGCGGAAGCCCGGTGACTTCCCAAGGAAGGACGCCAACTCGCACCGCTAGAGGCTGCTGCAATTGGCCCCGGACTCCCTCTCTGAGCGCCACTCCTTCTGAGCAAAGGACACGGACACTCCACCTACACCCTCACCCTGACCGTGGATGTGAGGTCCACGTGGCCAGCGTGTCCCCGCGAGCTGGGCCGGGGGGAACGGCACTTGATGGTAAGGCTACCTGGCTACCGCCAGGACAACAGGGCTGACACGAGAGCCGGCACCACTCGCCCACGGGCGGCGCAACAGAAGCAGCCCGTCTGAACCTCCAGGGGCCCGACGCCTTCAGGCCGCACTCCGGTCTGGGCTATCTAAGCCAAGACGCCCTGGGCGGGCCAGCAGGGAACCCCGCTGCAACGGCTGGTCACAGCCACCGAGACCCGGGGCAAGACCCGTCTCAGACCACAGCCAATTCCCACGCAGCGACGCGGCATGTCCACCGCCTGCGGGTTGCGGGGCGCTGGCCTTCGAGGAAACGTTCAACCCCGCGGCTCCCTGCTCCAAAGGGGAAGCCCCCTCACGCCTGCACAGCAAGTCCCCCAAGGTGTAGCCTCCAACACCTCGCGCGCCAGGCGGGCAGGGAGCCTCCCGGACGGCAGCCGTCAAGGAATTAGGACTTTGCCTAAGTCGACCGCATCGCACTCAACCTATGACCCCCTCCTTCGGCCCCAGAACACCACAGACGACCTCACAGAGCACAAACGCTTCCTCCTCCTGGAAGACAAGGCAAAGAATGAAACTAGGACACCGCTCCCACACAAGGAGACGTGCTCCTCCTCCACGCTGGACGTGCGTCCGGGGCAGGGCGCCCAGGATCGCAGCACCCTCGGGTCGCTGCCACGCCCGCAGGCCTCCGCACACCGCTCTTAACCACCCCTCGCGCACGACCTCCCCACCCCCCGCCCCCCGACGCCCCACACCGCCACCTGGCCCCGTTGCCCGGCACGCCCGGGACCACAGGAGCCCCCCCCCGGGCCAGGAAGAGCGAACCTTCCTGCAGCAACGCCTTCACCTGGCAAGCGCCGGACCCGAGGGGGCGCAGGGTCAAAGAGATTGTCCGCCTCAGCAATCCGGAGCAGACGGGGCCGGTGGCCAGTCGCGGGCCTGTGGGTCTCTTCAAGGCGCTAGGACGACAAACACTGGGGGCCGAACCTCCCGGGGGCGCGACGCCGTCTACCGCACAGGTCATCTACCGCAGCCGAGCCTTCCCTGGCAGGCAACAACCGGCAGCCCCCTTGGGACCCAACGCCACCCCTGGCAAGACCGCGACGGCGGTCGCAACCCAACAAGAGGGTACGTCCTGTGCAAGCCCGTGGAACCGCACTACGGCCGCTCCCCTCCGCGCCCTTTCCTTCCTGCCCGCCCTGTCAGCCACCACACTACCTGGACGTCAGCGCCAGGGCCACCTTTGGCCAGCTGTGTGTGGCCCGGGTGAGCAGGTGACACACAGGAGCTGCCAGCTGCAGCGCTGCGGCCTAGGGCCGCTGCCCCCGCCGCCAAAACCACGGGCCCATCACACGTCCTCACCAAGCCAGAAGGCAACCACAGGCGCTGCGGCTTGCCCGGCCCAAACCGAGGCTCCGAACGGAACCCAGGGAAGACTCGGCTGTTCGGCCTCCAGACACGGACCGCCACGCCCCCCGGGGCAACGGCTCAGGCCAGAACCGGGCCAGCGCGTACTCAGCGCCAACCACGGGCCGGGCCCATGCCAACGCCACACTCTCCGACTCTAAAGACGCCCATGCGACCTGGGCGCCGTGCCAGCAGAGGCCGGCCATGCAAGCAAGTCCCTCCGAGTCGCAACCGCCCAGCTCATGCGGTCACGCTACCGGTGCAAACACGGCAGACGCCCACATGCGGAGGCCCTGGGCGGGCTCTGCGCGAGTGTCATCAACCAGAAGCTGTCCCTCACTCCTCTCACCCCCGGAGAAGACCAGGTGCTGGACCTCAGTCTCGGCGAGAACGACGGTAGTGAGTTCTCACTCATTTTGTTCAGATTTCCAAGGAATGCATTTGAGGGAGTCATCATCGATCCGAGCACCTTCGGGGCAGCTGGCGGGGCTCGGCGGGTGAGCCCATCACCTCAGGGTCGGCCAGCGGCCCGGAGAATCCCGAGCCAAGCCCCTGAGCAAGGGCAACTGTCGACCCACCCTCAGAGCGCCAGCTCCGCACGCCCCCGGGGACCCGCGGGCTAGAAGCCTCTCAGCGCGGTCTGGGACTCCCAGGGCCAACGGCACGAACTGGGTGCAGGGGGATCCTTACCAGCCTCAGCGACCCACGGGCACGGGGCGCACCCGAAGCCACGCTTCTTGCGGGATTCCCTGGCATCTCCGCTCCACAAACGACAGGCAGGTCTTCTCTTCTTGGGCGACGGCAAGCTTTGCTCGGAGATCCCACCTGGGAAGTGCAGAGCAATCGCACGCGCACGCCTCAGCGACCCAGCCAGGCTCTCAGGTAACCAGAGCCAGGCCAAGGGTTCCACCCCGACTCCCCGCCCCGGGGCAAGCCTTGCATCTTCTTGGCCTCTACCTCTTCCCCTCAGGTGTGACAAGAAGGCGTGTGTGACAGCACGAGCGCAGGAAGGCGCGCAGGCGGGTGCGTGTGCGTGTCTTCGGGTGCGCGGGGCCCGAGCCCCTGAAGAAGCACGTCTTCCGCACACATCCCTGGCCTCAGGCCCTGCCGCGAGACCAAGAGCTCGCGCTGGCGGCTTTGACCTCGACTCGCCCGGCGGCTCACCTCTGCCCTCTCGGCCTGCTGAAATAGCCCACAGGCTCCCTCTCTCACAGCCCCTGCCTCTGAACACCGGAACACGAGACTCCAGCAGGTTCACCCTCCGCCTGACCGTGGGCGCCCGGTGTCCCCGCACGCCGTGCCACGCGAACCGCGCCCGACGGAAACACGCCGACCACTGCTGGACCTGAACCACGTAAAGCACCTACACCACTCGAAGGCTGGCGCCGCTGGGACACGGGCTAGAGGGCAGAAGCAGCAGCCCCTCCTGATCTCCAGGGGCCAGCGCCTCTTCCTGCTGACTGAGGCTACACCCACGCCCTCAGCGGTGCCAGCGGCAGGGGAAGTGCCAGGAAGAGGTGGTCTGTGGCCACCACGACCCACGCTAAGACCCGACTGAACCTGGAGCCCACTCGCGACCAGGGACCTGGCGTTTCCACAGCTGGCCCGCTTTCTGGACCCCGGCCTTCCAGGACTCCTTCCCACCCACGCGCTGCCTTGCCCACCTCAGGCCTGTGAGGCAAGTCCCCCAAGCAGTACCTCAAACCCTACACACACGTGGCGGCCAGGGAGCCCCGGGGAGGACGGCCACGAGGGAATCTCGACTGTGCGCACGGGACTCGACCCGTCACGTTCAACGTCTGGACCCGCCCTCGGCACCTGTAACACCACAAACGACCTCACACGGCCCCAAGGATGGCTCTGTCCAGGAAGGCAAGAGGAGGCACGGAACGAGCACACACACCCCGCCCCCGCCACCCATGGAGAGGCGGACGTTTTCCAAGGCGGACGTCTGTGCGCGGCAGGGCAGCTCGGGTCACGGCCCCCGCCGTCTCTGCCAGGCCCACAGGCTTCCACGAAGAAACCTAAAGCCCTGCGACGAGGCATGAGGCGAACCGCGCCAGGAAAATCGGACCCTGCTGGAGGAACGCTTTCTCCTCGGAGACCCCGCGCCTGAGACGGCGGAGGATCCAAGGCCACGGTCGCCCAAGCAATCGAGGAGCAGCGGCGGCCGGCCGGCCGGCAGTCACGTGCCGGGCCCCTCTTCAAGGAACCGTGGACAGAACCGGCGAGCGCCACCGCTCTGGAACAAGGCCCGCCATCCGCCACAAAGGTCACCGACCACAGTGCACACCCCCGGGCCTTCAAGCCTCCAGCCTTCCCCGGCACGCACCAATCGCCAGCCCCGTCAGAGCCAGGGGACGTTCCCGACAAGCCGCTGCCAGCGCTCGGAACACAACGAGGCAGCACGTCCCACGGAAGCCCACGGCATCACACTGTGACCTGTCCTCTCCGTGCCCTTCTTCCCCCCCCAGCTCCCACGACCAGGCCGTCAGCCACCACAGTGTCTTGACCTGCGTGCCAGGCCCACAGCCCGGTCCCCGTTTGGGCACCTTGGCGTGGACTGGGCGAGCCGGAGAACTGGAGGAGCCCCAAGCTGCAGCACCAAAGCCTCACCCCTCCGGCGGCGCCCCAAACCGCGAGGGGTGCTCCAGCTGCCTCACCAAGCCAAAAGGCAAGAACAGCTGACGGCCGCCCGCCTGGCCTGGGGCTCTCATCAGAAACCACGCGACCTTCCACTGCTTACTGCTCAGCTCTGAGACGCAGACCCCCGGGGCCTTCGTCCCCAGCGGGAACCAGGCCCACACAGCCACAAGGCCCTGAGCTCACGGGGCCTGTGCCAGCGCCACACTCTCCGACTTCCCAACCTAGGATGCGAGCTGCCAGCCACGGCCCTCAGCCACAGGCCGTTCAACCAAGCACCGCCGACTGACGGACACCCCCCTCACGCGGTGAGAGGAAGGACCCCCAGATGCCACGGCTCCCAAATGCGGACGCCCGGCGTGGTGCCCGTGCCCGTCCCAGTGCGCTCAAGGGGAAGCGGTCCCTCACTCCTGCCATGCCTGGGGAAGACAACGTGCCGGACCTCAGTTTCGATGAGAACGACGGTAGTGAGTTCTCACTCATTTTGTTCAGATTTTCCAAGGAATGCATGTGAGGGAGTCATCATCGATCCGAGCACGTTCTGCCAACCTGGACAAACTAACCAGGCAGGCTGGGGGGCTCCGCAGCGGGCGAGCCGATCGCCTCATGGGCGCCAGCGGCCTGGAGAATCCAGAGCCGAGCCCCGGAGCAGGGGCAGCAGTCAGTCCGCCCTCAGAGCACGACGCCGCGGGCCCCCGGGCACACGCGCACAAGAAGCCTCTAAGGCAGGTCTAGCGAAGCCCTCAGGGCGACAGGCCGAACTTGGGACAAAGCAATGCTGACCGTCCTGGGCCGTCCGAGGGCGTGGTGCGCATCCCGGGCCACACTTCCGCCGCGACTGCCTCGCACCTGCGCTCGTCACGGGACACGAAGGGTCTTCTTCTGTCGGTGGGCGGCAGCGAGCTTTGCACGGCACTTCCACCTGAGGAGTGTAGAGAAAGCACACGCGTGCTTCAGAAACGTGCCCAGCTGGTCAGAAGACAGGATCCGTGCCACAGTTCCCCCCGCGGCACCCTTGCATCTGCTTGCCCTGTACCTCTATCCCTTCGGGATGACCGAAGGCGCGTGTGATATCCCGAGGGTAGGCAGATGCGCAGGCCTGCGCACGTGTGTGTATGTGTGTGTGCGTGTGTGTGTGTGTGTGCGCGCGTGCGTGCGTGCCTGCGGGCTTCCGTGTGCGGTGGCCTCAGCACCCGGGAAAGCACGCCGTCCTCACAGATGCCTGACCTCGTGCCCTGCCACCCCACGCGGAAGCCCGGTGACTTCCCAAGGAAGGACGCCAACTCGCACCGCTAGAGGCTGCTGCAATCGGCCCCGGACTCCCTCTCTGAGCGCCACTCCTTCTGAGCAAAGGACACGGACACTCCACCTACACCCTCACCCTGACCGTGGATGTGAGGTCCACGTGGCCAGCGTGTCCCCGCGAGCTGGGCCGGGGGGAACGGCACTTGATGGTAAGGCTACCTGGCTACCGCCAGGACAACAGGGCTGACACGAGAGCCGGCACCACTCGCCCACGGGCGGCGCAACAGAAGCAGCCCGTCTGAACCTCCAGGGGCCCGACGCCTTCAGGCCGCACTCCGGTCTGGGCTATCTAAGCCAAGACGCCCTGGGCGGGCCAGCAGGGAACCCCGCTGCAACGGCTGGTCACAGCCACCGAGACCCGGGGCAAGACCCGTCTCAGACCACAGCCAATTCCCACGCAGCGACGCGGCATGTCCACCGCCTGCGGGTTGCGGGGCGCTGGCCTTCGAGGAAACGTTCAACCCCGCGGCTCCCTGCTCCAAAGGGGAAGCCCCCTCACGCCTGCACAGCAAGTCCCCCAAGGTGTAGCCTCCAACACCTCGCGCGCCAGGCGGGCAGGGAGCCTCCCGGACGGCAGCCGTCAAGGAATTAGGACTTTGCCTAAGTCGACCGCATCGCACTCAACCTATGACCCCCTCCTTCGGCCCCAGAACACCACAGACGACCTCACAGAGCACAAACGCTTCCTCCTCCTGGAAGACAAGGCAAAGAATGAAACTAGGACACCGCTCCCACACAAGGAGACGTGCTCCTCCTCCACGCTGGACGTGCGTCCGGGGCAGGGCGCCCAGGATCGCAGCACCCTCGGGTCGCTGCCACGCCCGCAGGCCTCCGCACACCGCTCTTAACCACCCCTCGCGCACGACCCCCCACCCCCCGCCCCCCGACGCCCCACACCGCCACCTGGCCCCGTTCCCCGGCACGCCCGGGACCACAGGAGCCCCCCCCCGGGCCAGGAAGAGCGAACCTTCCTGCAGCAACGCCTTCACCTGGCAAGCGCCGGACCCGAGGGGGCGCAGGGTCAAAGAGATTGTCCGCCTCAGCAATCCGGAGCAGACGGGGCCGGTGGCCAGTCGCGGGCCTGTGGGTCTCTTCAAGGCGCTAGGACGACAAACACTGGGGGCCGAACCTCCCGGGGGCGCGACGCCATCTACCGCACAGGTCATCTACCGCAGCCGAGCCTTCCCTGGCAGGCAACAACCGGCAGCCCCCTTGGGACCCAACGCCACCCCTGGCAAGACCGCGACGGCGGTCGCAACCCAACAAGAGGGTACGTCCTGTGCAAGCCCGTGGAACCGCACTACGGCCGCTCCCCTCCGCGCCCTTTCCTTCCTGCCCGCCCTGTCAGCCACCACACTGCCTGGACGTCAGCGCCAGGGCCACCTTTGGCCAGCTGTGTGTGGCCCGGGTGAGCAGGTGACACACAGGAGCTGCCAGCTGCAGCGCTGCGGCCTAGGGCCGCTGCCCCCGCCGCCAAGACCACGGGCCCATCACACGTCCTCACCAAGCCAGAAGGCAACCACAGGCGCTGCGGCTTGCCCGGCCCAAACCGAGGCTCCGAACGGAACCCAGGGAAGACTCGGCTGTTCGGCCTCCAGACACGGACCGCCACGCCCCCCGGGGCAACGGGTCAGGCCAGAACCGGGCCAGCGCGTACTCAGCGCCAACCACGGGCCGGGCCCATGCCAACGCCACACTCTCCGACTCTAAAGACGCCCATGCGACCTGGGCGCCGTGCCAGCAGAGGCCGGCCATGCAAGCAAGTCCCTCCGAGTCGCAACCGCCCAGCTCATGCGGTCACGCTACCGGTGCAAACACGGCAGACGCCCACATGCGGAGGCCCTGGGCGGGCTCTGCGCGAGTGTCATCAAGCAGAAGCTGTCCCTCACTCCTCTCACCCCCGGAGAAGACCAGGTGCTGGACCTCAGTCTCGGCGAGAACGACGGTAGTGAGTTCTCACTCATTTTGTTCAGATTTCCAAGGAATGCATTTGAGGGAGTCATCATCGATCCGAGCACCTTCGGGGCAGCTGGCGGGGCTCGGCGGGTGAGCCCATCACCTCAGGGTCGGCCAGCGGCCCGGAGAATCCCGAGCCAAGCCCCTGAGCAAGGGCAACTGTCGACCCACCCTCAGAGCGCCAGCTCCGCACGCCCCCGGGGACCCGCGGGCTAGAAGCCTCTCAGCGCGGTCTGGGACTCCCAGGGCCAACGGCACGAACTGGGTGCAGGGGGATCCTTACCAGCCTCAGCGACCCACGGGCACGGGGCGCACCCGAAGCCACGCTTCTTGCGGGATTCCCTGGCATCTCCGCTCCACAAACGACAGGCAGGTCTTCTCTTCTTGGGCGACGGCAAGCTTTGCTCGGAGATCCCACCTGGGAAGTGCAGAGCAATCGCACGCGCACGCCTCAGCGACCCAGCCAGGCTCTCAGGTAACCAGAGCCAGGCCAAGGGTTCCACCCCGACTCCCCGCCCCGGGGCAAGCCTTGCATCTTCTTGGCCTCTACCTCTTCCCCTCAGGTGTGACAAGAAGGCGTGTGTGACAGCACGAGCGCAGGAAGGCGCGCAGGCAGGTGCGTGTGCGTGTCTTCGGGTGCGCGGGGCCCGAGCCCCTGAAGAAGCACGTCTTCCGCACACATCCCTGGCCTCAGGCCCTGCCGCGAGACCAAGAGCTCGCGCTGGCGGCTTTGACCTTGACTCGCCCGGCGGCTCACCTCTGCCCTCTCGGCCTGCTGAAATAGCCCACAGGCTCCCTCTCTCACAGCCCCTGCCTCTGAACACCGGAACACGAGACTCCAGCAGGTTCACCCTCCGCCTGACCGTGGGCGCCCGGTGTCCCCGCACGCCGTGCCACGCGAACCGCGCCCGACGGAAACACGCCGACCACTGCTGGACCTGAACCACGTAAAGCACCTACACCACTCGAAGGCTGGCGCCGCTGGGACACGGGCTAGAGGGCAGAAGCAGCAGCCCCTCCTGATCTCCAGGGGCCAGCGCCTCTTCCTGCTGACTGAGGCTACACCCACGCCCTCAGCGGTGCCAGCGGCAGGGGAAGTGCCAGGAAGAGGTGGTCTGTGGCCACCACGACCCACGCTAAGACCCGACTGAACCTGGAGCCCACTCGCGACCAGGGACCTGGCGTTTCCACAGCTGGCCCGCTTTCTGGACCCCGGCCTTCCAGGACTCCTTCCCACCCACGCGCTGCCTTGCCCACCTCAGGCCTGTGAGGCAAGTCCCCCAAGCAGTACCTCAAACCCTACACACACGTGGCGGCCAGGGAGCCCCGGGGAGGACGGCCACGAGGGAATCTCGACTGTGCGCACGGGACTCGACCCGTCACGTTCAACGTCTGGACCCGCCCTCGGCACCTGTAACACCACAAACGACCTCACACGGCCCCAAGGATGGCTCTGTCCAGGAAGGCAAGAGGAGGCACGGAACGAGCACACACACCCCGCCCCCGCCACCCATGGAGAGGCGGACGTTTTCCAAGGCGGACGTCTGTGCGCGGCAGGGCAGCTCGGGTCACGGCCCCCGCCGTCTCTGCCAGGCCCACAGGCTTCCACGAAGAAACCTAAAGCCCTGCGACGAGGCATGAGGCGAACCGCGCCAGGAAAATCGGACCCTGCTGGAGGAACGCTTTCTCCTCGGAGACCCCGCGCCTGAGACGGCGGAGGATCCAAGGCCACGGTCGCCCAAGCAATCGAGGAGCAGCGGCGGCCGGCCGGCCGGCAGTCACGTGCCGGGCCCCTCTTCAAGGAACCGTGGACAGAACCGGCGAGCGCCACCGCTCTGGAACAAGGCCCGCCATCCGCCACAAAGGTCACCGACCACAGTGCACACCCCCGGGCCTTCAAGCCTCCAGCCTTCCCCGGCACGCACCAATCGCCAGCCCCGTCAGAGCCAGGGGACGTTCCCGACAAGCCGCTGCCAGCGCTCGGAACACAACGAGGCAGCACGTCCCACGGAAGCCCACGGCATCACACTGTGACCTGTCCTCTCCGTGCCCTTCTTCCCCCCCCAGCTCCCACGACCAGGCCGTCAGCCACCACAGTGTCTTGACCTGCGTGCCAGGCCCACAGCCCGGTCCCCGTTTGGGCACCTTGGCGTGGACTGGGCGAGCCGGAGAACTGGAGGAGCCCCAAGCTGCAGCACCAAAGCCTCACCCCTCCGGCGGCGCCCCAAACCGCGAGGGGTGCTCCAACTGCCTCACCAAGCCAAAAGGCAAGAACAGCTGACGGCCGCCCGCCTGGCCCGGGGCTCTCATCAGAAACCACGCGACCTTCCACTGCTTACTGCTCAGCTCTGAGACGCAGACCCCCGGGGCCTTCGTCCCCAGCGGGAACCAGGCCCACACAGCAACAAGGCCCTGAGCTCACGGGGCCTGTGCCAGCGCCACACTCTCCGACTTCCCAACCTAGGATGCGAGCTGCCAGCCACGGCCCTCAGCCACAGGCCGTTCAACCAAGCACCGCCGACTGACGGACACCCCCCTCACGCGGTGAGAGGAAGGACCCCCAGACGCCACGGCTCCCAAATGCGGACGCCCGGCGTAGTGCCCGTGCCCGTCCCAGTGCGCTCAAGGGGAAGCGGTCCCTCACTCCTGCCATGCCTGGGGAAGACAACGTGCCGGACCTCAGTTTCGATGAGAACGACGGTAGTGAGTTCTCACTCATTTTGTTCAGATTTTCCAAGGAATGCATGTGAGGGAGTCATCATCGATCCGAGCACGTTCTGCCAACCTGGACAAACTAACCAGGCAGGCTGGGGGGCTCCGCAGCGGGCGAGCCGATCGCCTCATGGGCGCCAGCGGCCTGGAGAATCCAGAGCCGAGCCCCGGAGCAGGGGCAGCAGTCAGTCCGCCCTCAGAGCACGACGCCGCGGGCCCCCGGGCACACGCGCACAAGAAGCCTCTAAGGCAGGTCTAGCGAAGCCCTCAGGGCGACAGGCCGAACTTGGGACAAAGCAATGCTGACCGTCCTGGGCCGTCCGAGGGCGTGGTGCGCATCCCGGGCCACACTTCCGCCGCGACTGCCTCGCACCTGCGCTCGTCACGGGACACGAAGGGTCTTCTTCTGTCGGTGGGCGGCAGCGAGCTTTGCACGGCACTTCCACCTGAGGAGTGTAGAGAAAGCACACGCGTGCTTCAGAAACGTGCCCAGCTGGTCAGAAGACAGGATCCGTGCCACAGTTCCCCCCGCGGCACCCTTGCATCTGCTTGCCCTGTACCTCTATCCCTTCGGGATGACCGAAGGCGCGTGTGATATCCCGAGGGTAGGCAGATGCGCAGGCCTGCGCACGTGTGTGTATGTGTGTGTGCGTGTGTGTGTGTGTTTGCGCGCGCGCGTGCGTGCGTGCCTGCGGGCTTCCGTGTGCGGTGGCCTCAGCACCCGGGAAAGCACGCCGTCCTCACAGATGCCTGACCTCGTGCCCTGCCACCCCACGCGGAAGCCCGGTGACTTCCCAAGGAAGGACGCCAACTCGCACCGCTAGAGGCTGCTGCAATCGGCCCCGGACTCCCTCTCTGAGCGCCACTCCTTCTGAGCAAAGGACACGGACACTCCACCTACACCCTCACCCTGACCGTGGATGTGAGGTCCACGTGGCCAGCGTGTCCCCGCGAGCTGGGCCGGGGGGAACGGCACTTGATGGTAAGGCTACCTGGCTACCGCCAGGACAACAGGGCTGACACGAGAGCCGGCACCACTCGCCCACGGGCGGCGCAACAGAAGCAGCCCGTCTGAACCTCCAGGGGCCCGACGCCTTCAGGCCGCACTCCGGTCTGGGCTATCTAAGCCAAGACGCCCTGGGCGGGCCAGCAGGGAACCCCGCTGCAACGGCTGGTCACAGCCACCGAGACCCGGGGCAAGACCCGTCTCAGACCACAGCCAATTCCCACGCAGCGACGCGGCATGTCCACCGCCTGCGGGTTGCGGGGCGCTGGCCTTCGAGGAAACGTTCAACCCCGCGGCTCCCTGCTCCAAAGGGGAAGCCCCCTCACGCCTGCACAGCAAGTCCCCCAAGGTGTAGCCTCCAACACCTCGCGCGCCAGGCGGGCAGGGAGCCTCCCGGACGGCAGCCGTCAAGGAATTAGGACTTTGCCTAAGTCGACCGCATCGCACTCAACCTATGACCCCCTCCTTCGGCCCCAGAACACCACAGACGACCTCACAGAGCACAAACGCTTCCTCCTCCTGGAAGACAAGGCAAAGAATGAAACTAGGACACCGCTCCCACACAAGGAGACGTGCTCCTCCTCCACGCTGGACGTGCGTCCGGGGCAGGGCGCCCAGGATCGCAGCACCCTCGGGTCGCTGCCACGCCCGCAGGCCTCCGCACACCGCTCTTAACCACCCCTCGCGCACGCCCCCCCCACCCCCCGCCCCCCGACGCCCCACACCGCCACCTGGCCCCGTTCCCCGGCACGCCCGGGACCACAGGAGCCCCCCCCCCCCGGGCCAGGAAGAGCGAACCTTCCTGCAGCAACGCCTTCACCTGGCAAGCGCCGGACCCGAGGGGGCGCAGGGTCAAAGAGATTGTCCGCCTCAGCAATCCGGAGCAGACGGGGCCGGTGGCCAGTCGCGGGCCTGTGGGTCTCTTCAAGGCGCTAGGACGACAAACACTGGGGGCCGAACCTCCCGGGGGCGCGACGCCGTCTACCGCACAGGTCATCTACCGCAGCCGAGCCTTCCCTGGCAGGCAACAACCGGCAGCCCCCTTGGGACCCAACGCCACCCCTGGCAAGACCGCGACGGCGGTCGCAACCCAACAAGAGGGTACGTCCTGTGCAAGCCCGTGGAACCGCACTACGGCCGCTCCCCTCCGCGCCCTTTCCTTCCTGCCCGCCCTGTCAGCCACCACACTGCCTGGACGTCAGCGCCAGGGCCACCTTTGGCCAGCTGTGTGTGGCCCGGGTGAGCAGGTGACACACAGGAGCTGCCAGCTGCAGCGCTGCGGCCTAGGGCCGCTGCCCCCGCCGCCAAAACCACGGGCCCATCACACGTCCTCACCAAGCCAGAAGGCAACCACAGGCGCTGCGGCTTGCCCGGCCCAAACCGAGGCTCCGAACGGAACCCAGGGAAGACTCGGCTGTTCGGCCTCCAGACACGGACCGCCACGCCCCCCGGGGCAACGGCTCAGGCCAGAACCGGGCCAGCGCGTACTCAGCGCCAACCACGGGCCGGGCCCATGCCAACGCCACACTCTCCGACTCTAAAGACGCCCATGCGACCCGGGCGCCGCGCCAGCAGAGGCCGGCCATGCAAGCAAGTCCCTCCGAGTCGCAACCGCCCAGCTCATGCGGTCACGCTACCGGTGGAAACACGGCAGACGCCCACATGCGGAGGCCCTGGGCGGGCTCTGCGCGAGTGTCATCAAGCAGAAGCTGTCCCTCACTCCTCTCACCCCCGGAGAAGACCAGGTGCTGGACCTCAGTCTCGGCGAGAACGACGGTAGTGAGTTCTCACTCATTTTGTTCAGATTTCCAAGGAATGCATTTGAGGGAGTCATCATCGATCCGAGCACCTTCGGGGCAGCTGGCGGGGCTCGGCGGGTGAGCCCATCACCTCAGGGTCGGCCAGCGGCCCGGAGAATCCCGAGCCAAGCCCCTGAGCAAGGGCAACTGTCGACCCACCCTCAGAGCGCCAGCTCCGCACGCCCCCGGGGACCCGCGGGCTAGAAGCCCCTCAGCGCGGTCTGGGACTCCCAGGGCCAACGGCACGAACTGGGTGCAGGGGGATCCTTACCAGCCTCAGCGACCCACGGGCACGGGGCGCACCCGAAGCCACGCTTCTTGCGGGATTCCCTCGCGTCTCCGCTCCACAAACGACAGGCAGGTCTTCTCTTCTTGGGCGACGGCAAGCTTTGCTCGGAGATCCCACCTGGGAAGTGCAGAGCAATCGCACGCGCACGCCTCAGCGACCCAGCCAGGCTCTCAGGTAACCAGAGCCAGGCCAAGGGTTCCACCCCGACTCCCCGCCCCGGGGCAAGCCTTGCATCTTCTTGGCCTCTACCTCTTCCCCTCAGGTGTGACAAGAAGGCGTGTGTGACAGCACGAGCGCAGGAAGGCGCGCAGGCGGGTGCGTGTGCGTGTCTTCGGGTGCGCGGGGCCCGAGCCCCTGAAGAAGCACGTCTTCCGCACACATCCCTGGCCTCAGGCCCTGCCGCGAGACCAAGAGCTCGCGCTGGCGGCTTTGACCTCGACTCGCCCGGCGGCTCACCTCTGCCCTCTCGGCCTGCTGAAATAGCCCACAGGCTCCCTCTCTCACAGCCCCTGCCTCTGAACACCGGAACACGAGACTCCAGCAGGTTCACCCTCCGCCTGACCGTGGGCGCCCGGTGTCCCCGCACGCCGTGCCACGCGAACCGCGCCCGACGGAAACACGCCGACCACTGCTGGACCTGAACCACGTAAAGCACCTACACCACTCGAAGGCTGGCGCCGCTGGGACACGGGCTAGAGGGCAGAAGCAGCAGCCCCTCCTGATCTCCAGGGGCCAGCGCCTCTTCCTGCTGACTGAGGCTACACCCACGCCCTCAGCGGTGCCAGCGGCAGGGGAAGTGCCAGGAAGAGGTGGTCTGTGGCCACCACGACCCACGCTAAGACCCGACTGAACCTGGAGCCCACTCGCGACCAGGGACCTGGCGTTTCCACAGCTGGCCCGCTTTCTGGACCCCGGCCTTCCAGGACTCCTTCCCACCCACGCGCTGCCTTGCCCACCTCAGGCCTGTGAGGCAAGTCCCCCAAGCAGTACCTCAAACCCTACACACACGTGGCGGCCAGGGAGCCCCGGGGAGGACGGCCACGAGGGAATCTCGACTGTGCGCACGGGACTCGACCCGTCACGTTCAACGTCTGGACCCGCCCTCGGCACCTGTAACACCACAAACGACCTCACACGGCCCCAAGGATGGCTCTGTCCAGGAAGGCAAGAGGAGGCACGGAACGAGCACACACACCCCGCCCCCGCCACCCATGGAGAGGCGGACGTTTTCCAAGGCGGACGTCTGTGCGCGGCAGGGCAGCTCGGGTCACGGCCCCCGCCGTCTCTGCCAGGCCCACAGGCTTCCACGAAGAAACCTAAAGCCCTGCGACGAGGCATGAGGCGAACCGCGCCAGGAAAATCGGACCCTGCTGGAGGAACGCTTTCTCCTCGGAGACCCCGCGCCTGAGACGGCGGAGGATCCAAGGCCACGGTCGCCCAAGCAATCGAGGAGCAGCGGCGGCCGGCCGGCCGGCAGTCACGTGCCGGGCCCCTCTTCAAGGAACCGTGGACAGAACCGGCGAGCGCCACCGCTCTGGAACAAGGCCCGCCATCCGCCACAAAGGTCACCGACCACAGTGCACACCCCCGGGCCTTCAAGCCTCCAGCCTTCCCCGGCACGCACCAATCGCCAGCCCCGTCAGAGCCAGGGGACGTTCCCGACAAGCCGCTGCCAGCGCTCGGAACACAACGAGGCAGCACGTCCCACGGAAGCCCACGGCATCACACTGTGACCTGTCCTCTCCGTGCCCTTCTTCCCCCCCCAGCTCCCACGACCAGGCCGTCAGCCACCACAGTGTCTTGACCTGCGTGCCAGGCCCACAGCCCGGTCCCCGTTTGGGCACCTTGGCGTGGACTGGGCGAGCCGGAGAACTGGAGGAGCCCCAAGCTGCAGCACCAAAGCCTCACCCCTCCGGCGGCGCCCCAAACCGCGAGGGGTGCTCCAACTGCCTCACCAAGCCAAAAGGCAAGAACAGCTGATGGCCGCCCGCCTGGCCCGGGGCTCTCATCAGAAACCACGCGACCTTCCACTGCTTACTGCTCAGCTCTGAGACGCAGACCCCCGGGGCCTTCGTCCCCAGCGGGAACCAGGCCCACACAGCAACAAGGCCCTGAGCTCACGGGGCCTGTGCCAGCGCCACACTCTCCGACTTCCCAACCTAGGATGCGAGCTGCCAGCCACGGCCCTCAGCCACAGGCCGTTCAACCAAGCACCGCCGACTGACGGACACCCCCCTCACGCGGTGAGAGGAAGGACCCCCAGACGCCACGGCTCCCAAATGCGGACGCCCGGCGTGGTGCCCGTGCCCGTCCCAGTGCGCCCAAGGGGAAGCGGTCCCTCACTCCTGCCATGCCTGGGGAAGACAACGTGCCGGACCTCAGTTTCGATGAGAACGACGGTAGTGAGTTCTCACTCATTTTGTTCAGATTTTCCAAGGAATGCATGTGAGGGAGTCATCATCGATCCGAGCACGTTCTGCCAACCTGGACAAACTAACCAGGCAGGCTGGGGGGCTCCGCAGCGGGCGAGCCGATCGCCTCATGGGCGCCAGCGGCCTGGAGAATCCAGAGCCGAGCCCCGGAGCAGGGGCAGCAGTCAGTCCGCCCTCAGAGCACGACGCCGCGGGCCCCCGGGCACACGCGCACAAGAAGCCTCTAAGGCAGGTCTAGCGAAGCCCTCAGGGCGACAGGCCGAACTTGGGACAAAGCAATGCTGACCGTCCTGGGCCGTCCGAGGGCGTGGTGCGCATCCCGGGCCACACTTCCGCCGCGACTGCCTCGCACCTGCGCTCGTCACGGGACACGAAGGGTCTTCTTCTGTCGGTGGGCGGCAGCGAGCTTTGCACGGCACTTCCACCTGAGGAGTGTAGAGAAAGCACACGCGTGCTTCAGAAACGTGCCCAGCTGGTCAGAAGACAGGATCCGTGCCACAGTTCCCCCCGCGGCACCCTTGCATCTGCTTGCCCTGTACCTCTATCCCTTCGGGATGACCGAAGGCGCGTGTGATATCCCGAGGGTAGGCAGATGCGCAGGCCTGCGCACGTGTGTGTATGTGTGTGTGCGTGTGTGTGTGTGTTTGCGCGCGCGCGTGCGTGCGTGCCTGCGGGCTTCCGTGTGCGGTGGCCTCAGCACCCGGGAAAGCACGCCGTCCTCACAGATGCCTGACCTCGTGCCCTGCCACCCCACGCGGAAGCCCGGTGACTTCCCAAGGAAGGACGCCAACTCGCACCGCTAGAGGCTGCTGCAATCGGCCCCGGACTCCCTCTCTGAGCGCCACTCCTTCTGAGCAAAGGACACGGACACTCCACCTACACCCTCACCCTGACCGTGGATGTGAGGTCCACGTGGCCAGCGTGTCCCCGCGAGCTGGGCCGGGGGGAACGGCACTTGATGGTAAGGCTACCTGGCTACCGCCAGGACAACAGGGCTGACACGAGAGCCGGCACCACTCGCCCACGGGCGGCGCAACAGAAGCAGCCCGTCTGAACCTCCAGGGGCCCGACGCCTTCAGGCCGCACTCCGGTCTGGGCTATCTAAGCCAAGACGCCCTGGGCGGGCCAGCAGGGAACCCCGCTGCAACGGCTGGTCACAGCCACCGAGACCCGGGGCAAGACCCGTCTCAGACCACAGCCAATTCCCACGCAGCGACGCGGCATGTCCACCGCCTGCGGGTTGCGGGGCGCTGGCCTTCGAGGAAACGTTCAACCCCGCGGCTCCCTGCTCCAAAGGGGAAGCCCCCTCACGCCTGCACAGCAAGTCCCCCAAGGTGTAGCCTCCAACACCTCGCGCGCCAGGCGGGCAGGGAGCCTCCCGGACGGCAGCCGTCAAGGAATTAGGACTTTGCCTAAGTCGACCGCATCGCACTCAACCTATGAGCCCCTCCTTCGGCCCCAGAACACCACAGACGACCTCACAGAGCACAAACGCTTCCTCCTCCTGGAAGACAAGGCAAAGAATGAAACTAGGACACCGCTCCCACACAAGGAGACGTGCTCCTCCTCCACGCTGGACGTGCGTCCGGGGCAGGGCGCCCAGGATCGCAGCACCCTCGGGTCGCTGCCACGCCCGCAGGCCTCCGCACACCGCTCTTAACCACCCCTCGCGCACGCCCCCCCCACCCCCCGCCCCCCGACGCCCCACACCGCCACCTGGCCCCGTTCCCCGGCACGCCCGGGACCACAGGAGCCCCCCCCCCCCGGGCCAGGAAGAGCGAACCTTCCTGCAGCAACGCCTTCACCTGGCAAGCGCCGGACCCGAGGGGGCGCAGGGTCAAAGAGATTGTCCGCCTCAGCAATCCGGAGCAGACGGGGCCGGTGGCCAGTCGCGGGCCTGTGGGTCTCTTCAAGGCGCTAGGACGACAAACACTGGGGGCCGAACCTCCCGGGGGCGCGACGCCGTCTACCGCACAGGTCATCTACCGCAGCCGAGCCTTCCCTGGCAGGCAACAACCGGCAGCCCCCTTGGGACCCAACGCCACCCCTGGCAAGACCGCGACGGCGGTCGCAACCCAACAAGAGGGTACGTCCTGTGCAAGCCCGTGGAACCGCACTACGGCCGCTCCCCTCCGCGCCCTTTCCTTCCTGCCCGCCCTGTCAGCCACCACACTGCCTGGACGTCAGCGCCAGGGCCACCTTTGGCCAGCTGTGTGTGGCCCGGGTGAGCAGGTGACACACAGGAGCTGCCAGCTGCAGCGCTGCGGCCTAGGGCCGCTGCCCCCGCCGCCAAAACCACGGGCCCATCACACGTCCTCACCAAGCCAGAAGGCAACCACAGGCGCTGCGGCTTGCCCGGCCCAAACCGAGGCTCCGAACGGAACCCAGGGAAGACTCGGCTGTTCGGCCTCCAGACACGGACCGCCACGCCCCCCGGGGCAACGGCTCAGGCCAGAACCGGGCCAGCGCGTACTCAGCGCCAACCACGGGCCGGGCCCATGCCAACGCCACACTCTCCGACTCTAAAGACGCCCATGCGACCCGGGCGCCGCGCCAGCAGAGGCCGGCCATGCAAGCAAGTCCCTCCGAGTCGCAACCGCCCAGCTCATGCGGTCACGCTACCGGTGGAAACACGGCAGACGCCCACATGCGGAGGCCCTGGGCGGGCTCTGCGCGAGTGTCATCAAGCAGAAGCTGTCCCTCACTCCTCTCACCCCCGGAGAAGACCAGGTGCTGGACCTCAGTCTCGGCGAGAACGACGGTAGTGAGTTCTCACTCATTTTGTTCAGATTTCCAAGGAATGCATTTGAGGGAGTCATCATCGATCCGAGCACCTTCGGGGCAGCTGGCGGGGCTCGGCGGGTGAGCCCATCACCTCAGGGTCGGCCAGCGGCCCGGAGAATCCCGAGCCAAGCCCCTGAGCAAGGGCAACTGTCGACCCACCCTCAGAGCGCCAGCTCCGCACGCCCCCGGGGACCCGCGGGCTAGAAGCCCCTCAGCGCGGTCTGGGACTCCCAGGGCCAACGGCACGAACTGGGTGCAGGGGGATCCTTACCAGCCTCAGCGACCCACGGGCACGGGGCGCACCCGAAGCCACGCTTCTTGCGGGATTCCCTCGCGTCTCCGCTCCACAAACGACAGGCAGGTCTTCTCTTCTTGGGCGACGGCAAGCTTTGCTCGGAGATCCCACCTGGGAAGTGCAGAGCAATCGCACGCGCACGCCTCAGCGACCCAGCCAGGCTCTCAGGTAACCAGAGCCAGGCCAAGGGTTCCACCCCGACTCCCCGCCCCGGGGCAAGCCTTGCATCTTCTTGGCCTCTACCTCTTCCCCTCAGGTGTGACAAGAAGGCGTGTGTGACAGCACGAGCGCAGGAAGGCGCGCAGGCGGGTGCGTGTGCGTGTCTTCGGGTGCGCGGGGCCCGAGCCCCTGAAGAAGCACGTCTTCCGCACACATCCCTGGCCTCAGGCCCTGCCGCGAGACCAAGAGCTCGCGCTGGCGGCTTTGACCTCGACTCGCCCGGCGGCTCACCTCTGCCCTCTCGGCCTGCTGAAATAGCCCACAGGCTCCCTCTCTCACAGCCCCTGCCTCTGAACACCGGAACACGAGACTCCAGCAGGTTCACCCTCCGCCTGACCGTGGGCGCCCGGTGTCCCCGCACGCCGTGCCACGCGAACCGCGCCCGACGGAAACACGCCGACCACTGCTGGACCTGAACCACGTAAAGCACCTACACCACTCGAAGGCTGGCGCCGCTGGGACACGGGCTAGAGGGCAGAAGCAGCAGCCCCTCCTGATCTCCAGGGGCCAGCGCCTCTTCCTGCTGACTGAGGCTACACCCACGCCCTCAGCGGTGCCAGCGGCAGGGGAAGTGCCAGGAAGAGGTGGTCTGTGGCCACCACGACCCACGCTAAGACCCGACTGAACCTGGAGCCCACTCGCGACCAGGGACCTGGCGTTTCCACAGCTGGCCCGCTTTCTGGACCCCGGCCTTCCAGGACTCCTTCCCACCCACGCGCTGCCTTGCCCACCTCAGGCCTGTGAGGCAAGTCCCCCAAGCAGTACCTCAAACCCTACACACACGTGGCGGCCAGGGAGCCCCGGGGAGGACGGCCACGAGGGAATCTCGACTGTGCGCACGGGACTCGACCCGTCACGTTCAACGTCTGGACCCGCCCTCGGCACCTGTAACACCACAAACGACCTCACACGGCCCCAAGGATGGCTCTGTCCAGGAAGGCAAGAGGAGGCACGGAACGAGCACACACACCCCGCCCCCGCCACCCATGGAGAGGCGGACGTTTTCCAAGGCGGACGTCTGTGCGCGGCAGGGCAGCTCGGGTCACGGCCCCCGCCGTCTCTGCCAGGCCCACAGGCTTCCACGAAGAAACCTAAAGCCCTGCGACGAGGCATGAGGCGAACCGCGCCAGGAAAATCGGACCCTGCTGGAGGAACGCTTTCTCCTCGGAGACCCCGCGCCTGAGACGGCGGAGGATCCAAGGCCACGGTCGCCCAAGCAATCGAGGAGCAGCGGCGGCCGGCCGGCCGGCAGTCACGTGCCGGGCCCCTCTTCAAGGAACCGTGGACAGAACCGGCGAGCGCCACCGCTCTGGAACAAGGCCCGCCATCCGCCACAAAGGTCACCGACCACAGTGCACACCCCCGGGCCTTCAAGCCTCCAGCCTTCCCCGGCACGCACCAATCGCCAGCCCCGTCAGAGCCAGGGGACGTTCCCGACAAGCCGCTGCCAGCGCTCGGAACACAACGAGGCAGCACGTCCCACGGAAGCCCACGGCATCACACTGTGACCTGTCCTCTCCGTGCCCTTCTTCCCCCCCCAGCTCCCACGACCAGGCCGTCAGCCACCACAGTGTCTTGACCTGCGTGCCAGGCCCACAGCCCGGTCCCCGTTTGGGCACCTTGGCGTGGACTGGGCGAGCCGGAGAACTGGAGGAGCCCCAAGCTGCAGCACCAAAGCCTCACCCCTCCGGCGGCGCCCCAAACCGCGAGGGGTGCTCCAACTGCCTCACCAAGCCAAAAGGCAAGAACAGCTGATGGCCGCCCGCCTGGCCCGGGGCTCTCATCAGAAACCACGCGACCTTCCACTGCTTACTGCTCAGCTCTGAGACGCAGACCCCCGGGGCCTTCGTCCCCAGCGGGAACCAGGCCCACACAGCAACAAGGCCCTGAGCTCACGGGGCCTGTGCCAGCGCCACACTCTCCGACTTCCCAACCTAGGATGCGAGCTGCCAGCCACGGCCCTCAGCCACAGGCCGTTCAACCAAGCACCGCCGACTGACGGACACCCCCCTCACGCGGTGAGAGGAAGGACCCCCAGACGCCACGGCTCCCAAATGCGGACGCCCGGCGTGGTGCCCGTGCCCGTCCCAGTGCGCCCAAGGGGAAGCGGTCCCTCACTCCTGCCATGCCTGGGGAAGACAACGTGCCGGACCTCAGTTTCGATGAGAACGACGGTAGTGAGTTCTCACTCATTTTGTTCAGATTTTCCAAGGAATGCATGTGAGGGAGTCATCATCGATCCGAGCACGTTCTGCCAACCTGGACAAACTAACCAGGCAGGCTGGGGGGCTCCGCAGCGGGCGAGCCGATCGCCTCATGGGCGCCAGCGGCCTGGAGAATCCAGAGCCGAGCCCCGGAGCAGGGGCAGCAGTCAGTCCGCCCTCAGAGCACGACGCCGCGGGCCCCCGGGCACACGCGCACAAGAAGCCTCTAAGGCAGGTCTAGCGAAGCCCTCAGGGCGACAGGCCGAACTTGGGACAAAGCAATGCTGACCGTCCTGGGCCGTCCGAGGGCGTGGTGCGCATCCCGGGCCACACTTCCGCCGCGACTGCCTCGCACCTGCGCTCGTCACGGGACACGAAGGGTCTTCTTCTGTCGGTGGGCGGCAGCGAGCTTTGCACGGCACTTCCACCTGAGGAGTGTAGAGAAAGCACACGCGTGCTTCAGAAACGTGCCCAGCTGGTCAGAAGACAGGATCCGTGCCACAGTTCCCCCCGCGGCACCCTTGCATCTGCTTGCCCTGTACCTCTATCCCTTCGGGATGACCGAAGGCGCGTGTGATATCCCGAGGGTAGGCAGATGCGCAGGCCTGCGCACGTGTGTGTATGTGTGTGTGCGTGTGTGTGTGTGTTTGCGCGCGCGCGTGCGTGCGTGCCTGCGGGCTTCCGTGTGCGGTGGCCTCAGCACCCGGGAAAGCACGCCGTCCTCACAGATGCCTGACCTCGTGCCCTGCCACCCCACGCGGAAGCCCGGTGACTTCCCAAGGAAGGACGCCAACTCGCACCGCTAGAGGCTGCTGCAATCGGCCCCGGACTCCCTCTCTGAGCGCCACTCCTTCTGAGCAAAGGACACGGACACTCCACCTACACCCTCACCCTGACCGTGGATGTGAGGTCCACGTGGCCAGCGTGTCCCCGCGAGCTGGGCCGGGGGGAACGGCACTTGATGGTAAGGCTACCTGGCTACCGCCAGGACAACAGGGCTGACACGAGAGCCGGCACCACTCGCCCACGGGCGGCGCAACAGAAGCAGCCCGTCTGAACCTCCAGGGGCCCGACGCCTTCAGGCCGCACTCCGGTCTGGGCTATCTAAGCCAAGACGCCCTGGGCGGGCCAGCAGGGAACCCCGCTGCAACGGCTGGTCACAGCCACCGAGACCCGGGGCAAGACCCGTCTCAGACCACAGCCAATTCCCACGCAGCGACGCGGCATGTCCACCGCCTGCGGGTTGCGGGGCGCTGGCCTTCGAGGAAACGTTCAACCCCGCGGCTCCCTGCTCCAAAGGGGAAGCCCCCTCACGCCTGCACAGCAAGTCCCCCAAGGTGTAGCCTCCAACACCTCGCGCGCCAGGCGGGCAGGGAGCCTCCCGGACGGCAGCCGTCAAGGAATTAGGACTTTGCCTAAGTCGACCGCATCGCACTCAACCTATGAGCCCCTCCTTCGGCCCCAGAACACCACAGACGACCTCACAGAGCACAAACGCTTCCTCCTCCTGGAAGACAAGGCAAAGAATGAAACTAGGACACCGCTCCCACACAAGGAGACGTGCTCCTCCTCCACGCTGGACGTGCGTCCGGGGCAGGGCGCCCAGGATCGCAGCACCCTCGGGTCGCTGCCACGCCCGCAGGCCTCCGCACACCGCTCTTAACCACCCCTCGCGCACGCCCCCCCCACCCCCCGCCCCCCGACGCCCCACACCGCCACCTGGCCCCGTTCCCCGGCACGCCCGGGACCACAGGAGCCCCCCCCCCGGGCCAGGAAGAGCGAACCTTCCTGCAGCAACGCCTTCACCTGGCAAGCGCCGGACCCGAGGGGGCGCAGGGTCAAAGAGATTGTCCGCCTCAGCAATCCGGAGCAGACGGGGCCGGTGGCCAGTCGCGGGCCTGTGGGTCTCTTCAAGGCGCTAGGACGACAAACACTGGGGGCCGAACCTCCCGGGGGCGCGACGCCGTCTACCGCACAGGTCATCTACCGCAGCCGAGCCTTCCCTGGCAGGCAACAACCGGCAGCCCCCTTGGGACCCAACGCCACCCCTGGCAAGACCGCGACGGCGGTCGCAACCCAACAAGAGGGTACGTCCTGTGCAAGCCCGTGGAACCGCACTACGGCCGCTCCCCTCCGCGCCCTTTCCTTCCTGCCCGCCCTGTCAGCCACCACACTGCCTGGACGTCAGCGCCAGGGCCACCTTTGGCCAGCTGTGTGTGGCCCGGGTGAGCAGGTGACACACAGGAGCTGCCAGCTGCAGCGCTGCGGCCTAGGGCCGCTGCCCCCGCCGCCAAGACCACGGGCCCATCACACGTCCTCACCAAGCCAGAAGGCAACCACAGGCGCTGCGGCTTGCCCGGCCCAAACCGAGGCTCCGAACGGAACCCAGGGAAGACTCGGCTGTTCGGCCTCCAGACACGGACCGCCACGCCCCCCGGGGCAACGGGTCAGGCCAGAACCGGGCCAGCGCGTACTCAGCGCCAACCACGGGCCGGGCCCATGCCAACGCCACACTCTCCGACTCTAAAGACGCCCATGCGACCTGGGCGCCGTGCCAGCAGAGGCCGGCCATGCAAGCAAGTCCCTCCGAGTCGCAACCGCCCAGCTCATGCGGTCACGCTACCGGTGCAAACACGGCAGACGCCCACATGCGGAGGCCCTGGGCGGGCTCTGCGCGAGTGTCATCAAGCAGAAGCTGTCCCTCACTCCTCTCACCCCCGGAGAAGACCAGGTGCTGGACCTCAGTCTCGGCGAGAACGACGGTAGTGAGTTCTCACTCATTTTGTTCAGATTTCCAAGGAATGCATTTGAGGGAGTCATCATCGATCCGAGCACCTTCGGGGCAGCTGGCGGGGCTCGGCGGGTGAGCCCATCACCTCAGGGTCGGCCAGCGGCCCGGAGAATCCCGAGCCAAGCCCCTGAGCAAGGGCAACTGTCGACCCACCCTCAGAGCGCCAGCTCCGCACGCCCCCGGGGACCCGCGGGCTAGAAGCCTCTCAGCGCGGTCTGGGACTCCCAGGGCCAACGGCACGAACTGGGTGCAGGGGGATCCTTACCAGCCTCAGCGACCCACGGGCACGGGGCGCACCCGAAGCCACGCTTCTTGCGGGATTCCCTGGCATCTCCGCTCCACAAACGACAGGCAGGTCTTCTCTTCTTGGGCGACGGCAAGCTTTGCTCGGAGATCCCACCTGGGAAGTGCAGAGCAATCGCACGCGCACGCCTCAGCGACCCAGCCAGGCTCTCAGGTAACCAGAGCCAGGCCAAGGGTTCCACCCCGACTCCCCGCCCCGGGGCAAGCCTTGCATCTTCTTGGCCTCTACCTCTTCCCCTCAGGTGTGACAAGAAGGCGTGTGTGACAGCACGAGCGCAGGAAGGCGCGCAGGCGGGCGCGTGTGCGTGTCTTCGGGTGCGCGGGGCCCGAGCCCCTGAAGAAGCACGTCTTCCGCACACATCCCTGGCCTCAGGCCCTGCCGCGAGACCAAGAGCTCGCGCTGGCGGCTTTGACCTCGACTCGCCCGGCGGCTCACCTCTGCCCTCTCGGCCTGCTGAAATAGCCCACAGGCTCCCTCTCTCACAGCCCCTGCCTCTGAACACCGGAACACGAGACTCCAGCAGGTTCACCCTCCGCCTGACCGTGGGCGCCCGGTGTCCCCGCACGCCGTGCCACGCGAACCGCGCCCGACGGAAACACGCCGACCACTGCTGGACCTGAACCACGTAAAGCACCTACACCACTCGAAGGCTGGCGCCGCTGGGACACGGGCTAGAGGGCAGAAGCAGCAGCCCCTCCTGATCTCCAGGGGCCAGCGCCTCTTCCTGCTGACTGAGGCTACACCCACGCCCTCAGCGGTGCCAGCGGCAGGGGAAGTGCCAGGAAGAGGTGGTCTGTGGCCACCACGACCCACGCTAAGACCCGACTGAACCTGGAGCCCACTCGCGACCAGGGACCTGGCGTTTCCACAGCTGGCCCGCTTTCTGGACCCCGGCCTTCCAGGACTCCTTCCCACCCACGCGCTGCCTTGCCCACCTCAGGCCTGCGAGGCAAGTCCCCCAAGCAGTACCTCAAACCCTACACACACGTGGCGGCCAGGGAGCCCCGGGGAGGACGGCCACGAGGGAATCTCGACTGTGCGCACGGGACTCGACCCGTCACGTTCAACGTCTGGACCCGCCCTCGGCACCTGTAACACCACAAACGACCTCACACGGCCCCAAGGATGGCTCTGTCCAGGAAGGCAAGAGGAGGCACGGAACGAGCACACACACCCCGCCCCCGCCACCCATGGAGAGGCGGACGTTTTCCAAGGCGGACGTCTGTGCGCGGCAGGGCAGCTCGGGTCACGGCCCCCGCCGTCTCTGCCAGGCCCACAGGCTTCCACGAAGAAACCTAAAGCCCTGCGACGAGGCATGAGGCGAACCGCGCCAGGAAAATCGGACCCTGCTGGAGGAACGCTTTCTCCTCGGAGACCCCGCGCCTGAGACGGCGGAGGATCCAAGGCCACGGTCGCCCAAGCAATCGAGGAGCAGCGGCGGCCGGCCGGCCGGCAGTCACGTGCCGGGCCCCTCTTCAAGGAACCGTGGACAGAACCGGCGAGCGCCACCGCTCTGGAACAAGGCCCGCCATCCGCCACAAAGGTCACCGACCACAGTGCACACCCCCGGGCCTTCAAGCCTCCAGCCTTCCCCGGCACGCACCAATCGCCAGCCCCGTCAGAGCCAGGGGACGTTCCCGACAAGCCGCTGCCAGCGCTCGGAACACAACGAGGCAGCACGTCCCACGGAAGCCCACGGCATCACACTGTGACCTGTCCTCTCCGTGCCCTTCTTCCCCCCCCAGCTCCCACGACCAGGCCGTCAGCCACCACAGTGTCTTGACCTGCGTGCCAGGCCCACAGCCCGGTCCCCGTTTGGGCACCTTGGCGTGGACTGGGCGAGCCGGAGAACTGGAGGAGCCCCAAGCTGCAGCACCAAAGCCTCACCCCTCCGGCGGCGCCCCAAACCGCGAGGGGTGCTCCAACTGCCTCACCAAGCCAAAAGGCAAGAACAGCTGACGGCCGCCCGCCTGGCCCGGGGCTCTCATCAGAAACCACGCGACCTTCCACTGCTTACTGCTCAGCTCTGAGACGCAGACCCCCGGGGCCTTCGTCCCCAGCGGGAACCAGGCCCACACAGCAACAAGGCCCTGAGCTCACGGGGCCTGTGCCAGCGCCACACTCTCCGACTTCCCAACCTAGGATGCGAGCTGCCAGCCACGGCCCTCAGCCACAGGCCGTTCAACCAAGCACCGCCGACTGACGGACACCCCCCTCACGCGGTGAGAGGAAGGACCCCCAGATGCCACGGCTCCCAAATGCGGACGCCCGGCGTGGTGCCCGTGCCCGTCCCAGTGCGCTCAAGGGGAAGCGGTCCCTCACTCCTGCCATGCCTGGGGAAGACAACGTGCCGGACCTCAGTTTCGATGAGAACGACGGTAGTGAGTTCTCACTCATTTTGTTCAGATTTTCCAAGGAATGCATGTGAGGGAGTCATCATCGATCCGAGCACGTTCTGCCAACCTGGACAAACTAACCAGGCAGGCTGGGGGGCTCCGCAGCGGGCGAGCCGATCGCCTCATGGGTGCCAGCGGCCTGGAGAATCCAGAGCCGAGCCCCGGAGCAGGGGCAGCAGTCAGTCCGCCCTCAGAGCACGACGCCGCGGGCCCCCGGGCACACGCGCACAAGAAGCTTTCCAGGCCTTTCTACCAAACCCTACCTAGATATATGCTGAACTTTGGAGAAAGCAGTGCTGACCATCCTGAGCCATCCGTTGGTGGGGTGCACATCCCTGGCCACACTTCCGCCACAATTCCTTTGTAGTTGTGTTCATCAAAGGACAGGAAGTTCTTCTCTTGGTTCTTGGCAGTGACCTTTCATGGCAGTTCCACCTGAAGAATGTAGGGAATTTTCATGGATTCATCAGAAATATACCTAGGCCATGCTTTATAATTTTAGTTCAACATGTTCTCTTTTCTCCATCAGTATCTTGTGTGCATTTGTCCTTTTTCATAATTTGTGTTTCTTTTCCAAGCTTACAAGAGTAGCACACACTCACATCCACCAATTTTGCATTTCCTTCACCCATAAACTTTGTTTCGTTCTCTTTTAAGAGAAATTCAATCACATAGTTAATGTTTCACAGGATTATCTTCTTGCCTGGAACACAAGATCACTGTGAAATAGTCTCAAATATCATGTGATCATGCATTCCAGTAATCTTTAGGGAGCACATCCACACACTTTTTATTGTCATCAATCACATATGCTTCAACATATTATCCATACGTCTGCATCTTGTTGTTACAAATAACAAACACAATTAACTATCACCAAATCAATAGGAATAGAATAAATACATCCTTTAACAAATTAACAAAGAAAGTACGTAAATTCCATTCCATCATTATTCATGTATTTTCTGGTTTATGGATACCATTTATAAAGAAAGTACAGGTCATACAATCTTAGAAAACCATTTTCAAATTATATTTCTCATAAAATATTTGTTTCCATATTACATAATGAAGTCTTTCACTTAACTACAAAACAAAGAACCCAATTAATATGTTAAATTATTTTATTTGACATCTAACCACTGAAGATATAGAAGTGACAATTAAGTCCATGAAAATATTCCCATCTTCTTTAACGGCTTTGAAATTCAAAAATGAAATAAGGAGTGACATTTTAGCCAAACTGACAGAGTAAGGAACTTCAAAAGTCTGTCCCTCCATAAAATGATTGCCAGAAAAAACTGTCAAAATCTTGAAGAATGAACTTATTTGAAATCAGGAAACTCACCATGAGATGTGTAAGCACAGGGGATCTCTTAATAAAAAAGAAGTTGAGTCTTTATAATCAGGAAACACTGTGCTGTTTAACTTACCCTTTTTCTACCTGTTACTCCCTACCTCAGTAGCATTATTGAAAGTAACAGTCCACCTTCCTGGTAATGGTACAGGAGAGAGAACTGACCTCACATCCAAATAATTGTAATTATTTGTTTTTATTTGTATGTTGCCTCCCTAAAAGACTGCCTCAAAGACTTGCTTTTATTTCTGCTAATTGAGAACTCACTTGTTGTTACAGTGGCTAGACTGGTAGATCACTAATGATTTTGTGGTGTTAGTTGCTACTCTCTCATGCAGCGGATAATCATTGTAGAAAAATTAAATTAACCAAAAACTTTGTCAGGAAAGGTTGGGGAATGAGATTTTTTGTGAAATAATGGCTGTGAGAAAATCCAGTTGTTCTTGGGACTCTATCAGGACAGTACAGATATACAGTTATGTCCATATTCGGGAAAGATGAGAAAGCCCTAAGCTCTCTTGTCTGGGTGAATGTGAGGCTCTTGGGAATCAAAAATTGAGACTAAGGGAAAGTTTAAAATGCCTGGCTATGTGTTAAAGGCATATGCTGACATACAAAGAGAGACTTTCTGCAAAGACAGGGAGATTTTGTGGTTTCACGTTTTTTTAAGGAAATCTCTGTCCAATTATTAGGTGACCCCTAATTTAATGGAACAGTCTTCAGTGGCCACACACTACAAACAACTTTCACAACAATAAGCAAGAACAAACCAAGGGAGTGAGGGATGATCTGATATCCAGAGTTGCCATATTATGATATTCAATATGTCCAATTTTCAACAAAAAAGTATGGGCATTCAAAGTTACAAGAAAATATATCCCATACACAGAGAAAAAAAATCCAAAGAATGTCTCCCTCAGGAAGTCTAGACATTGGACTCAATAGACAAATTCTTTAAATCCATTATTTTAAATATGTCCAAAGATCTATAAGAAAATATATCTAAAGAACTAAATAAACCCTGCAAACAATGTCCCATGAAATAGGGATATCAATAAAGAGACAAATTTTTCAAATGAAACCAAGTAGAAATTCTAGAGTTGAAAAGCGTGATAACAGAAATGAAAAACTCACTAGAAGGGCACAACAGGAAATTTGAGCTGACAAAAAAACAATTTAACTTGAAGATATATAAATTGAAATTATCCAGTTAAAAGAATTAAAAAACTATTTTAATGAACATAGCCTAAAAGTCCTGTGAGGACACCTTCAAGTATATCAACATATGCATAAGGAGAATTACAGAAGAGAGAAAGGAACAAAAAGCATATTTCAAGTAATAATGGCCCAAGCCTACCGAAAGTTCATGAAAAATGTTAATCTACCTATACGTTTTACTCCTATATAATCTACCTATACATTTTTCAACAGTCCAGTGAACTCGATGTAGGATAAATTCAAAGAGATCCCTGCTGAGTCACATCACAATGAAACTGTTTAAAGACAAAGAGAGAACCCTGAAAGCAGCAACAGCATAAAAGTAATCCTCAATAAGATCAACAACTGATTCTCATCAAAAAACCTAAAAGCCAGAAGGCAGTATGAGGACACTTTTGAAGTGCTAAACAAAAAGACATTCAACCAGGAATTCTTTATCTGACAAAAATTTCCTACAAAAATGAGGGAGAAATTAAGACATTCTCAGATTAACAAAAAGTGAGAAAGTTCTTTGACAGAAGACTTGCCCTACAACAAATGCCAAAGGGAGCCCTTCAAGCTGAAATGAATGGATAAATAAACCGGTAAATTTTACTTTGTTGTTAGCACCATGTTGATTTCAACTCCTAGTGATCCTGTGTACAGCAGAGCAAAACTCACCCCAGTCTTTTTGCACCATCCTCTCACCATCTGGCACTATATCAGACAATGCTCCACTGCTACTCATAGGGTTTTCATGGCCAATTTTTTTGGAAGTGGGTGGCCAGCTTGTGCTTTCTAGTCTGTCTTAGTCTGGAAGCTCAGCTGAAACTGTGAATGACCAGTGTGAATGACCCTGCTGGTATCTGAAATACCAGCAACATAGTTTCAGCATGACTGTAACACATAGCCATCACAGTATGGCAATCAACAGATAGGTGGTGTGGTTCCCTGACCAGGAAACAAACCCAGGGCGTGGTAGTGAGAACATCAAATCTTAACCACTTGACCATCAGGGCTGGCTAAAGATAACTACAAGGCATATATAGAAGCCAGAATTAATGTATTTTTTGTAACTTGTTTCCTATCATATTTTTAAATAAGTGCATAGAACAATAAATATAAGTCTGTGGTGATGAGTATATACTTATAGAGACATAATTTGTAACAATGCCAACAAAATGGGGAAATGGAGCAATATAGAAGCAAAGACTTTATATATTATTGAAATTAAATTGGTATTAATTTGAAGTAGGTTGTCATAAATTAAGATGTTAATTGCTATCCTTAAGGTAACCACTAAGACAATAACTAAAAAATATATAGAAAAAAACAAGAAAATTAAAAAAATAAAATGGTACACTCAATAATATCTATTTAAGAAAGCAATAATGGAGGAAGTAAAGACCAAAAATATATAAGACAAATAGAGAAAATGAATAGTAAACAACATTTCTTATAAATATTGAATAGAAATCTTCAACAAAATACTAGCAAACCAAATCTAGCAGTATATTAAAAGCATTATACACCATGACCAAATGGGACTGACCCCAGGAATGCAAGAGTGGTTCAACATACAAAAATCAATCAGTGTAATATAAGCTTTTAGCAGAATGAAGGACAAAAACTACTTGATCATCTTTTTTTTTTTTTGAGGAAAATCAGCCCTGAGCTAACATCTGCTGCCAATCCTCCCATTTTGCTGAGGAAAACTGGCCCTGAGCTAACATCCATGTCCATCTTCCTCCACTTTATATGTGGGACGTCTACCACAGCATGGCCTGTCACCAAGCGGTGCCATGTCCACACCCAGGATCTGAACCGGTGAACCCTGGGCTGCCGAAGCAGCACGTGCACACTTAATCGCTGCACCACTGGGTCAGCCCCATACTACTTGATCATCTTAAGAAACATAAAGCATTTGACAAAATCCACCACTGCTACTCAACATATTAAAAACAGAAGGAATACTCATCCTGATAAAGAGTGTCCAAGAAAAACCCATAGAGAACATCATACTTAATGCAAAAGACTGGATGCTTTCCCCCTAAGATTAGGAAAAAGACAAGGATATCTGATCTCACTGCTCCTATTAAACATGGTACTGGATGTTCTAGTGGCAGAAATTAGGTAAAAGAAAGAAATAGTGACTGAAAATTAAGGGGGTGGGAGAGTTCAAAAATTAGATTGCGATGATGGTCACATACTGTGTGTATATAAAAATAATTGAATTGCACACACTTAATGGGTAAATATATGATTTGTGAATTATATCTCAATATAGTTTTAAAAATTCCTGCTTCAATTAGTCTTAAAATAGTCCTAGCTTTTGATATTTAGATGAACTCAAATCTCCCTGTTGTTCTACAACTCATAACTTCCTCCAGCAACTACATATCTTTATGAAAAATGGGTCAGGATAACAATTTACAGGTTATGCTCTTCTTCCAAGATCCTCTCAGTTCTGCATACTAAAAGCAAAAATATCTGAAAAAGTAGTCATACATCCATCATATCTTGTGCCTCCTTTGCCAATATCTACTACCTGTATATTACTCTTTGTTCACATTTAATCTGATATTCATAATCTTTCATAATTAGCAACACATAAACCTTTGTTAAATAGTTTTTAACATCACTAAAGATGAAAACTCCATTAATTCTGATTTAAAAAGACAAAAATCAAGGGAAACTTACATATTTAACCATAATTAGAGCAAAACAGTTGAAGTGAAATGATAAACATTATTATTATTAAAATAGTGGCTCTATAAATAATTGGCAAGAATGTAATAATGCTTACCACATTGTTGACTCCAGAAAAAAATACTAGAGTAATTCAGGATTCCTTCTCATTGGCATAAGAAATAGCATATAGATTAAAACAGGACATGTGTTCTATTTTTTAATTATACATTTGCATATTTAACACAAATTACTGTTAACTATATCTCATTTAACATAATATTGAAATATGTATTATTGTGTAAGATATTTAGAAAGTATTTTGAGATGTCAGCATGCTCAAAATTATTAGATGATGATATCCTGCAAAATGAAAATGAATTTATGTATATCACCATGCCAAAATATTGATGTTAAAACAGTAGTCTGGGAAAATATCAAGACAAGGCTATTTATCTTTATGAAATGAAAATAAAGGAGAAATTTGAGAATCTGCCACTCTTGTTTAACACATTATTTGAAGTCCTAGCCAGAGCAATCAGGCAACAAAAAGACATACAAGGGATCCAAATTAGAAGTGAGGTAGTGAAACTCTCACTATTTGCAGATGACATGAGTTTACATATAGAAAACCCTAAAGAACCCACCCAAAGACTTTTTGAAATAATAAAAGAATACAGTAAAGTTTCAGGATACAAAAGAAACACAAAAAATAGTTGTTATTCTATACAATAACAACAAAATAGCAGAAAGAGAAGTTAAGAATAGAATCCCACTTACACTTGCAAGAAAGAGAATGAAATATCTAGGAGTTAACTTAATCAAATACGTGAAAGCTCTGGACACTGAAGACCATAAAATATTGTTGAAAGAAACTGAAGAAGCCACAAGAAATAGAAAGACATTCCATGTTCCTGCACTGGAAGAATTAACATAAAGTGTCCATATATCCTACAGCAATCTACAGATTCAATGCAATCCCTATCAAAGTGCCAACAAGATTTTTCACAGAAGTAGAACAAAGAATCCTAAAATTTATATGGAACAAAAAAAGAACCCAAAAAGTCAAAGGGATCCTGAGATACAATAACAAAGCTGGAAGCATCACACTCCCTGACTTCAAAATATACTACAAAGTGATACTAAGCAAAACAGTATGGTACTGGCACAAAAACAGGCACACAATCAGTGAGGCAGAATCGAGAGCCCAGAAATAGACCCACACATTTATGGACAGCTAATGTTTGCCAAGGGAGCCAAGAACATGCAATGGAGAAATGGAAGTCTCTTTAACAAATGATGCTGGGAAACCTGGATAGCCATATGCAAAATGAAAGTAGGCCATTATCTTATACCATAAGCAAAAATTAACTCAAAATGGATTAAAGACTTGAATGTAAGACCTGAAACCATGAAACTTTTAGAAGAAAACATAGGTAGTATGATCTTTGACATCGCTCTTAGCAGCATATTTTCAAGTACCATGTCTGTCCTGGCAAGGGAAACAATAGAAAAAATAAACAAATAGGACTACACCAAACTAAAAAGCTTCTGCACAGAAAGGAAACCATCAACAAACCGGAAAGACAAACTAACAACTGGGAGAAGATATTTGCAAATCTTATATCTGATAAGGGTTTAATATCCAATCCTTCAAAGGATTAAAAATAGATCTACTGTAAGATCCAGCACCACTACTGGGTATTTATTCAAAGAACATGATAACATACATGCATAAAGATATATGAACCCCTGTTCATCACAACATTATTCACAAGAGCCAAGACTTGGAAGCAACCTTGGTGCCCATCAAGAGACAAATGGATAAAGAAGATGTGGTATTTATACAAAATGGATTACTACTCACCCATAAGAAATGATGAAATCTGGCCATTTGTGAAAACATGGATGCACCTTGAGGGCATTATGCTAAGTGAAATAAGTCAGAGGGAAAAAGTCAAATACCGTATGCTTACACTCATAAATAGAAGATAAAATGACAAACAGACACGTAGAAACAGAGATTGGATTGGTGGTTACCAGAGGGGCATATGAGAGGGAGGAGGGTGAAACTGTGTGGTGACAGATTGTAATTAGTGTTGGAGTGGTGAATATGTAATCTACATAGAAATCAAAATATATAACGACGTACACTTGAAATGTATATAATGCTATAAACCACTGTTACTGCAATGCAAAACGAATCAAACATTAAAAAAACAATCATATGGAAATACACATACATACAAAAGTCCTCAACAAAATATGATCACCATGATCAAGTGGGATTGATCCCAGGAATGCAAGGATGATTCAATATGCTAAAATCAATTAATGTGATACATCACATTAACAAAACAAAGGATAAAAATCATGACCATTTCAACAGATGCAGAAAAAGCATCTGACAAAATTCAACACCCATTTATGATAAAAATTCTCAACAAAGGGAGTATAGAGGGAATGTACCTCAATATAATAAAGGCTATACATGACAAACCCACAATTAACATCATACTCAATGGTGAAAAGCAGATAGCATTTCTTCTAAGATGAGGAACAAAACAAGGATGACTGACTATTCTCATCACTTTTATTCAACATAGCATTTGCAGTCCTAGCCACAGCAATAAGACAAGAAAAAGAAATCAAAAGTATCCAAATGAGAAAGGAATAAGTACAATCTTCACTATTCGCAGATGACATGATACTATATACAGAAACCCTAAAGACCACACCAAGGAAAATATCAGAACTAATAATGAACTCACTAATGTTTCAGGATACAAAAATCAATAAACAGAAATCTGTTGCATTTCTAAACAATTGGAAAAAGGTTAAAAAAAATACCATTTAAAATTCTATCAAAAAGAATAAAATACCTAGGAATAAATTTAACGGAGATCAAAGACCTGTATTTGAAAACTATAAGATGCTGAAAAAAGAAATTGAAGAGGACATAAATAAATGGAAAGATCTATCATGGTCATGGACTGAAGGCATTAATATCATTAAAATGTCTCCCTACCCAAAGTGATCTACAGATTTGATGAAATCCTAGTCAAAAATACCAAAATTCCAAAGTATGAGGGCATTTTTCACAGAACTATAATAATCCTAAAATTTGTATGGAACCCCAAAACACCGCAAATAGCAAAAGCAATCTTGAGAAAGAAAAACAAAGCAGGAGGTATCATTCTCCCTGATTTCAAACTATACTGCAAAGCTACAATAATCAAAACTGTATGGTACAAGCACAAAAACAGACACATAGATCAACAGAACAGAGAGCCAAGAAATAAACCCATGTTTATATTGTCAAATAGTCTAAGACAAAGGAGACAAGAATATACAATGGGGAAAAAATAGTCTCAAACAAATGATGCTGCAAAAACTGGACAGGTACATGCCAAAGAATAAAACTAGACCACTTCCTTACACCATATAAAAAAACCCTCAAAATGTATTAAATACTTAAATGCAAAACCTGAAACTAGAAAGCTCCTAGAAGGAACCATAGCCACTCAGCTCTTTGACATTGGTCTTAGCAATATTTTTATGTATCTCTCTCCTCAGGCAAAGGCAACAAAACCAAAAATATACAAATAGGAGCACAACGAACTAAAAAGCTCTTGTACAGTGAAGGAAACCATCAACAAAACAAAAAGGCAACCTACTGAAGGGGAGACTATATGTGCAAATGATATATCTGATAAAGTATTAATATCCAAAATATATAAGGAATTCATGGAACTCAATATCAAAAAAACCAAACAAATCAACTAAAAAATGAGCAGAAGGCCAGAATAGATATTTTTCCAAAAAAGATATACAGATAGCCAATAGACACATCAAAGGATGCTCAACATCATTAATCATCAGAGAAATGAAAATCAAAACCACAATGAGATATCACCCAACACCTGTCAGAATGGCTATCATCAAACAGAAAACAAATAAGTCTTGGCAAGGATGTGGAGAAAAGAAAACCCTGTTGGTGGGAATGTAAATTAGTACAGCCACTATGGAAAACATTATGGAGCTTCCTCAGAAAATTAAAAAACAGAACTACCATACACTCCAGCAATTCCACTTCTGGGTATTTATCCAAAAAAAAATGAAAACATAATTCAAAGAGATATATGCACCCCTATTTTCATTGCAGCATTATTTACAATAGCCAAGATATGCAAGCAATCTAAATGCCCATCAGTAGATGAATGGATAAAGAAGATGTTGTATATATACACAATGGAATATTATTCAGCCATTAAAAAAGAAATCCTGGCATCTGCACCATTGATGAACGTAGAGTGTATTATGCTAAGTGAAATAAGTCAGACAGAGAAAGACAAATACCGTATGTTTTCACTTATATGTGGAATCTAATAAACAAAGCAAATGAACAAGCAAAACAAAACAGAAACAAACTCATAGACACAACAAACAAACTGGTGGTCATCAGAGGGGAAGGGAGTGGGAGGATGGGTAAAGTAGGTGAAGGGGGTTAAGAGGTACAAACTTCCAGTTATAAAATAAATAAGTCATGGGGATGTAATGTACAGCATAGGGAATACAGTCAATAATATGGTAATGCCTTTGTATGGTAACAGTGCCTAGACTTCCCATGGAAATCATTTCACGATATATATAAATGTAGAATCACTATGCTCTTGCCCTGAAACGTGTAATATTGTATGCTGACTATACTTCGATTAAAAAAAAAGATTAGAGTACAATTTTTAATACATATAAGCTGATTCTGAAATGTATAAAAAAGAGCAAAAAAACACTAAACAATTTTTGATAAAGAAGAATGAAGTTGGAGGAGTCATACTATCTGGTTTTAAAACTAATATAAAAATACAGTAATCAAGACAACATAAAACTGGGTAAGGGAGAAGCATATAGATGAATGAGAAAGAATAGAGAGTCTAGAAACAGATCTATATAAAAATGTCCACTTGGTTTTTCACAAAGACACAAAAGCAATTCAATGGAGAAGCAAATGGTGTTAGAACAATTCGTCATACAATTGCAAAACAATGAACCTTGACCTAATCCTCATGTTATATACAAAAATCAACTCAAAATGAATATGTCTAAATTATAGATCTTGATGAAACATTAAACTATAGGACTAATAACAAAAGAAAATCCTTATGACCCAGAGTTAGCTGAACAGCTATTATACATGCAACCAAAAGTATGATCTATTTAAAAAAATGATAACTTGGATTTTATCAAAATTTTGAACTTTTGCTGTGAGAAATACACTCTTTAGAGGATGAAAAGACAGGCCAGATTGTGAAAAAAGACATGGGAGTCACATATCCAACATAAAGGATTGGCAAAATATGTCCCAATGGCCAACCACCAGTTTTGTAGATAAAGTTGCATGTAAACATAGGAACACTCATTCATTTCTGCTACAATAAACAGAGATGAGTAGTTTGTGATAGACACTGAATGGCCCACAAATGTAAAGTGTGTATTATCTGGCACTTCAAGAAAAATTTTGCTGCTACTCACTATAGAGAAAACTTAGGTTCACACGGAAACCTGTAGATAACTGTTCATAGCAGCTTTATCTGTAATAGCCAAAAACTGGAAACAGTGTAAGTGCAATTCAAAGAATGAATGAGTACATAAATGATGGTGCATCCAAAGAACAGAATATTATTCAGCAATAAAAAAGAAACTATTGGGGCCGGCCCGGTGGCACAGCGGTTAAGTTTGCATGTTCCGCTTCTTGGTGGCCCAGGGTTTGCCAGTTTGGATCCCAGGTGTGGACATGGCACCGCTTGGCAAAAGCCATGCTGTGGTAGGCGTCTCAGATATAAAGTAGAGGAAGATGGGCATGGATGTTAGCTCAGCGCCAATCTTCTTCAGAAAAAAAGAGGAGGATTGGCAGTAATTAGCTCAGGGCTAATCTTCCTTAAAAAAAAAAAAAAGAAACTATTGATACAACTACAACCTCGATGTATCTCAAGGGAATTATGCTGAGTGAAATAGCTTCAAAAGTTACATACCGTATGATTTCATTTCTATAGCATTCTCAAAACTACAGGGATAGATAAAATATTAGTGGTCATCAGGAATTAAGAGTGGAGGGAGAATATGACTATAAAGGGACAAGAGAGTTTGAGGAGTTAAAGGACAAAGCATACACCTGTTCTGTATCCTAATTATGCTCATGGTTACACAAATTTACACGAGTTAAAACTCAAAGAAGTATACACTAAAAGAAAAAAATATGGTAGAATTGACACCATAATAATTGTAAAAAGATTTTTAACATCAAAGGAAACTACAAGAATACAATATCTTCAATCTTTAAGACTTCTGAATTGTTTAGCACATTATCATAAGAGAAAAATGGATAAGTACATAAACACATGGAAAAATACATATTTTCCTCAACTTACAAGCGGGTTACATCCTGATAAACCAATACTAAGTTGAAAATATCTTAAGTTGAAAATGCATTTACTACATCTAACCTAGAGAATATCATAGCTTAGCCTAGCCTACCTTAAGCATGCTCAGAACACTTATCTTAGCCTACAGCTGGGCAAAATCATGTAACACAAAGCCTATTTTATAAAAAAAATGTTGAATAGCTCACATAATTTATTGAATACTGTACTGAAGGTATAAAACAGAATGGTTATATGGGTACAAAATGGTTGTAAGTTTATTGATTGTTTACCCTTGTGATCACATCACTGACTGGGAGCTGTGGCTCACTGCCACTGCCCAGCATCACAAGAAAGTATCATACCACATATTGCTAGCCTAAGAAAAGACCATGAATCAAAATTCAAAGTATGGTTTCCACCGAATATATATTGCTTTCACACCATTGTAAAGTCAAAAAGTCATTGAGTTGAACTATCATAAGTCATGGACCATTTGCCTACAAATATGTAAAAATTATGAATACATGAACAATCACTCCTTGATACGGTTTGCTGAAATGCCTTGTTAAAAAGAGAACACTCTTGACTTACCCTAAAGACATCAATCGTCAGGTCCCAAGTAACACAATCTATTGGACAATTTGTGGAAAACATATTAACCAATGTTTAGACTTAGTTCTATGGGCTATTTTTACCTTTCTATGGAAGTATAATATAGATAAAGTGTAGGCATTACATTGTACAGGTTAATAAATTCGCATCTCCCGAACATAGCAATTAATCAACATGTAGATCAACAAACAAACATTACCAGCATTCCAGAAACCACCCAGCTATTTTCTTTCTATGACTACCTTCCACAGATATTATCATCGTCCTTGATCTATGGGTCAATCCCTTCACCAACATACTATCTTGTTTCTTTACCACTGTAGTAAGCCTTAAAATAAGACAGTGTGAGTTCTCTGACTTTAGGACTTGTTCAGAACCTCTTTTGCTATTCTAGTTGTTTTACCTTCAATATAAATTTTGGAATCACCTTTTTGCTTTATACAAAAAAGCTTGCAATGATTTTTATTTGCATTGCATTGAATCTACACATGAAATTGAGGTAACTGACAACTTAATAATACTGAGACTTCTGATCCATGAATGGAGTACGTCTCTTCATTTATAAGGTCTTTAATAGCTTTCATCAGTATGATGTAGTTTTCATCATAGAGATACTGCACATTTGTATTAGATTTACACTGAAGTAATTCATTTTTGTGCTATTATAAAAGGTTTTTATTTCAAATTCCAAGTGTTCATTGCTAGTTTATAGTAACATGATTGACTTTTGTATATTGACCTTGTTAACTTGCTAAACTTAGTTTTTAGTTCCTGGAGTGTTACTTGGAGATTCTTTGGGCTCTTCTAAGATAGGCAATCACATCATCTGCAAAGAAAGCTTTTTTTCTTCCTTTCTGATCTTTATGTCTTTTATTTCTTTTTCTTGCCCTGTTGCATGGGTTAAAACTTTGTAGAACAGTATAAATAGAAGTAATGAGGCAGCACATCACTGTCTTCTTAATCTTAGAGAGAAAGCACTTCTTTTTAAAATACACTGGGTTGTACATTTAATACTTGCTATTTACATCATCAAGAGTATACGTCAATAAACTTCCACACATTGAGACAGTAGCCACGCACCACAAATTTACTTATATACTAACATAGGAAAATATACAAGTATGTATTTGTAGGATCATATTTATTATACCAAAATACTTTATAGTATTCCTGTCATTCATATTCATCCTCAAATGTTTTTTCATGATGAAGTTTCTACAGTCCATTTCAGTATCTGATAGGGCTCTTTTCCTCCCTGATGCTATAATTATTAGTGTTCATGGCTATTTTATTAACTGTTATTGAGCTTATTTGAGTCACCTTGCTAGGTTCTGAAGAAATGAATACACGGGTTAAAATACATAAATAAGTAAATACGTATAAAAAGAACACACAAAAATTATTACTTGAAAGAATTTTTGACAAGAACTTTGTCAAGAGAAAAACAGAGTTTATCTATTCCTAAAGTATTAAACACCAGGCCCCAAGTAACATAAAACCTTCTGTGTAATCATGCCAAGAAATATACAGACTACATCTTATTGATGAATGTTTCAATTTTAACAGCAAATAATGATTAATGAATTAATATATGAAATTTCATTATCTCTCCACTGGATTAACCCAAACTAATATGTTTTGTGAGGCCAACACAGAAAAATGAAGTACTTCATGGCAGTTTATCATATAAAATCTTCATGGTCCTGGAAAGATCTCATAAAATTTAACATATACATTTCCACATCAAAAAAAAAAACTAACTAAAGTCAAACCTCAATGATGAGAAGAGTAGCAATAATGATCCAAAATGATCTCATGGACTTGGCCAAAATGATCTGACTATGACCAACTTAATCTTGGGGTCAATACTCCAAAACCATAAGAATTTGTTAAGGAAACTCCCAAGCATAGCTTAATTTCACAAAAGGATATTTCATTGCAATATGGAGCTAAAAAAAAATCAGCAATTTTCCAAAATTCTACACTTGTCACTCCACCTAAAACTTGGAAATGAGAGTGGAGACACTCAGCAAAGAAAAAAAACATACCATGAAGATATTATCCAGTAAGTATTACACTTTTCAGTGGAAAAGATGAAGACAGAGACCTTAGGATGTTGCACGGAGCACATGACACATGTAGCTACTCACCCCTATTCTCTTAAGTGGGGGACTTCATTCCAGCCCTTTCTACCTCAGAAACACACGACAGAAAGAAAAGTAAAGATATAGTCTCAGAAAATACTTAACAGTAAAAATAACAAAGCACTAAAATTGATTCCATGTCAATATTTAGTATAGGCATGCAATGCTCCCTTCTTTTTGTCCAACACTAATGAGACTCGCAGTACCCATCACAGTTTTTGACCCTTTTTTAATTCAATCTTTCTTTCTTTCCTCATTCATTATTCAAGAACATACTTACTATATAAGTATCTGTCTTGTTCAAAATTAACAAAATGAAGCAAGTCTTGGTCACTCAGCATATTTACATTTGCATACTACCTCATAAGATAGGATGCTAATGCCTTCTCCAAGAGAAGGAATTATGTTGTCTCTGAGAGATCACCAAATAGAGCCAGGCTCTGAGAGTCTTATTTGTCCTATTAGAGGGCTACTCATCTGGACCTCAGATTGACATCTGGAATGAGTCCCTCAGCATCCTCAGACAATTGTGCTCATCATTGATCCAGACAAGCACCCTCTCAACAAATAAGCAGTTCCATAGCCAGGCTTATTTTCTTCAGGCTTATCTACTGCATTATGAATAAAGAACAGCAAATGCACAGTAGACACTGTGTTTAGTATCTGAGCAATGAAACTCTCATATATATAGCACAAAAGGTATATGACCTTGGATTGCTCTAATAAAATTAAACAAAATATATTGGGAAAATAAAAATTAGTCAACTAAAATTTCAAGGAGTAATGGGGTAGCATTGTAAATCAGGTAGCAAATAAATTGTGACTACAGTAGAAATATGAGTGGAAACATCTATATTCTGAATATTCCAGTAACAAAAAAGATACATAAATCAATATTTTGGCATATTTAAATTTAGTTACAAGATTATTTTCATATACTATAAAATGGTATAAAAAGGAAATATATCAATGATCCCCAAAACTTATTCACGTTACTTCAAAAATAGATTTTTATTTAATAAAGAAAAAAAAACAATAATGAAGATTTAATGAAGATTCCTTTAACAAAGTAGGTACACCTATTGGAAAAAATATCTATTATAAAAATATTCTCAGGCTGGCCCCATGGCCAAGTGGTTAAGTTCACAAGCTCTGCTTCGGCGGCTGAGGGTTTCATTGGTTCGGATCTTGGGTGCGGACATGGCGCCGCTCATTGGGCCATGCTGGGGCGGCGTCCCACGTGCCACAACTAGAAGGACCCACAACTGAAAACACACAACTATGTACCAGGAGGCTTTGGGGAGAAAGAGGAAAAATTAAATCTTTAAAAAAAATATTCTCCCTTGAGCCTCTGAAAGAATGAGCCCACAGAACTTGAAGTTCTGATATCACAGGCTTCAATACACACACAGAATTTCCAAAGCACCAGAGTATCAGCTTACCTCTCTTCTCTGAAGTATGGTAACTTGTTCTAGCCTTTGACCTGCAACAAAACATCACAAAAATATAAATCAGATTAGAAAATACAAAAATAATCTTTTAAAAATAAGGTACCATAACTACTCCTTTAGTAATTATTTCTCATATAAGCATTCCCTACACTTCTGGTCCTTGCCACACAAATTATAGTTGCTTAGTCCTTTGTCACCTTTGTCATTTCATTTTTTCACTTATTTCCTCTCTTAAATTTTCACTCTGCAAATAGGTAATAATCCTCTCTACCATGCTATGCAAATTAGTGGCACAGCAATTTTTTCTTTGAATGAGAAATTCTAAAGTTTTTTTCCACCAAATAAACCCTTTCTGAAAATGCTCTCTGATGGGTAAAATGAAGGGCACATGACAAGGGTGTTGTCAGACCTATATTCTGGGTAAAAGATAAGAAGTGTGAAAATCTATTACAAACAGCACATAGAAACTGATGGAATAATGGCAAGAATAGAAAAACAGAAATTTCATAAGACAAACGGAAATTATAAAAAAAAAAATGGAAAAAGGACATTAGAGAGGTAAGACATAAGAGGAATAAGATGGAGTAAGCATGGTCTATCCTTACTGAACATGGAATGCAATTAAGAATCCTAGGAGGCATGCAGTGATAAGCTAGTAGAAGTCTCTGAAGGTTAAATGCTTGCAAGTGAACTGAGGAATTCAAAGTGCTAGGTAAAAGGAGCCAGACTTCAGAGGCTATGTAATGTTTGATTCCACTTAAGTTATATTTTTTAAAGGCAAAACTATAGAAACAGTGGTTGCAAGCGATTGGGGAATAGAAGGAGGGGTTGACTAGAAAGGAGAAACACAAGAGAATTTTAGGGTAATGGAACCCCCGCATATCATGATTGTGGTATTAGATATGCCATTCTATACATTTATCAAAACCCATAGAACTGTACACAACGAAGAGTAAATTTTACTGTATATAAAATAAAATTATATAAATGTACACATAGGGGCTGGCCTGGTGCTGCAGCGGTTAAGTTCGCACATTTTGCTTTGGTGGCCTGGGGTTCACCAGTTCAGATCATGGGTGTGGGCTTATGCACCGCTTGTCAAGCCATGCTGTGACAGGCATCCTACATATAAAGTAGAGAAAGATGGGAATGGATGTTAGTTCAGGGCCAATCTTCCTCAGCAAAAAGAGGAGGATCAGCGGCAGATGTTAGCTCAGGGCTAACCTTGCTCAACAAATAAATAAATAAATGTACACATATAAAATTGACAAAGGCTAGGACAGAATGCTGGGCCTAGTGTCCACGTACCCACTCAGGGCTAATCTTGCTCAACAAATAAATAAATAAGTGTACACATATAAAATTGATAAAGACTGGGACAGAACACTGGGCCTAGTGCCCACGTACCCACTCCACACTCTCATGTTTTGAGCCTGTATGTTTGTTAGCAAGCATCCACTTAAACGAAGACCAGTTAACCAAGGAGCCAGATATTCAGAGATTAAATGTTCAATACATGCAAGATTTGTAGCATTCAAAGCTACCAAAAACTTTGTGATGGCAGTAAAGTAAGTGGAAGTCCACTCTCATTTGCTTAGTGTGGAAACACTGTAATGTTCAAAAACAAGATTTTGTCTACCGTTTTCTTCAGATTTTTCACAACATATGAATATATGATCCAGTCACATTTACTCAAAAGGATACCTTTTGCTTTCTGCCAGTGAGAAAGGATAGACCCCGGAGCCACACATGAAATCACACAGGCATTCATGCTGAACATATTCAAACATACTGAACCACTTGATCTACACGTGGAAAACGGAGATGACAATGAACGAGGGAGGTTGCATCAGATATTATGTCCATGAGCTACAGTTTTTCTTTGCAGTTCTCCAAGCTCATTATGAGGAAACTCAGTATATTTCTGTGGCAAAATTCTACTGATATAAACAATCCTATTATCATTGAATAATATATAATTCATTTATTCGAGACTTTTGTCATCTTAATTAATGATGTAACACAAGGAAATGCTTTGTATTCAAACCAACATTTATTTCTTAACATTTAAAACTGAGAACACAAAAGCAAAAATGTGCAATGATAAAAATATATATATACCCATTGAATCAAATGGATAAGCAAATTATGATATAGCCATACAACAGACTGTTACTCATCCATTAAAAGGCATGGAGTTCTATTACATGCGACAACATGGCTGAACCTTGAAAACACTACACAAAGTGAAATAATTGAGGGTAAAAAGACTTGTTCAAATGCACACAGAGAAGACCTATTGGCATCACAGTATTCATGCTCTTAATCCATACTTTCCTATTTCCTGAGCAAGTATTTATAACTGAAGCCATATGCTTCAAGCCATTCCTCTTTTTACAATTCTTTCATATTATCATTTTGACCTAGTTTCATACTCAAAGAGCAGATTCAAGAGAATCCATAATTTTTGGATAATTTCCACCTGAATACCCTATTTGCTTACATTTTATTACATTTCTTTAATCTCTTTTCATTTTCTCAACTTATTTTTTGAAATATGTATATTCAAATATTATTTTATCCAATTTGAAAACTGCAGCTATGATGTTCCTTTACCACCTAAGTATTTTTATTTCTTTAAAACAAAGATTTTCTGTTCCATAGCCTAAGTATTATTATCAAAATTAGGCAATTAATACTACAATCTATTTGACGGATTTTCTTAGAATTTTGTCAATTTTCCCTTTAACATCTTTTATAGAAATCATGAATCAATTTTATATTCAGTTTTCATGTCTGTTTAGTCTGACTTAACCTGGAACATTTCCTCAGTGATATTAATATGTTTGAAAACTAAAGGTCAGGGTTTTTGTTGTAGGATGTCACTCAGTTTGGTGCTGCTCAATTTCCTCATGAGTGGATTCAGGTTTATGCACTTTTGTCTGAAATACTACAGAAATGAGGCTCTGTTCTTCTCAGTGCTTCATATCAGTGATGCCAGATGACCCCTCACTGGTGGTATTATCTTTCTTCTCTTAATTCAGGTAGTGTCTACCAGTTTCTCCACCTGTAAGTTATTTTCTCTTTGTAACTGATAAGTATATCATGGAGGAGATAATCATGTGGGTGATAATCACAGATTATAAAAGTATCCTCTTCATCCTCAAATTTTCTCCAAGAAGTTTTAGCATCCTTTCATGGTTCCTGGTTGAAAGGTTATGATTATTTCCAAATGTTGATTTTTTATATCCTATTGTTCCTATTATGTTTATTACAGCTTTCTGTTGTAAAGAACTTTACTTTCTACCCTATTTATCCATCCATTCACTCATTCATTCACGTATTAGTTTAATAACATTATAAACATCTTTAATAAGTTTTCTCATCCTTAAAGAGATTTACCATGGCCAAACTACCCCAAATTGTATCAAAGTCAAAATGAGAGGTGGCTTACTGCTCAGCGTCCAGCAGTCCTCTTTGACAGATGCAGCCTTACCCATCTATAACTGCTTTCTCCTTCTGTACTTATCTTCCTCCTTCAACATTCTCAATGTTCCAGAGCCCCAACTGGAAGTAACTTATATAGTCCATTTCCCCTCAAAATACCAGAAGAAAAAAAGGCAAAGTTAGAATAGCATAGCACATTCCTTACATTATAAACCAAATTTCTAAACATACTTTATCCACTGTTGTGGCATAGTCAGGCAAAATTTATGTCACAATTCCCTCTGTTTATCATTTTGGCCAACATTTCAGCTACTAGCTCAGAATTGCTAATTAACTGCACTCACAAGACACAAAACGTTGTCTTTGGAAAAGGGTTAGAATGAATATAGATAACTGGGGAGAAGTGAACTGATTATGGAACACATACTCAAATGAGATAGGTAGTTTAGAATCCAGACCATATAGTCATAAATTACAACTGGAAAAAAAATTCCAACAGGAGATTATAACATTTACATCTACACCTTTTGGGGATTGCTTTTTCGCTCTGAGATCCTCATTGGCCTTTTTCCTGCTATCTGCAGTATTTATGTTTTGGTATTGCCTGTCATCAGGTCTATTCCAAAATTGGTTTCTCTCATTTAGTGACATTCATCTTGACTGGCCATTTCTCTTTGCACTTTGATCTCTGCCCTCATGGTATCCCCATGTTTCATCTATGAAATGGTTTCTGCTAAGGAACAGTGTCCCGTCTCCTAAGCACTGGTACCCCATAATTCAAGAGGTCATTTTTTGCAGGTTTATACCGTGGAATTTTCCAGAAACCCATGTCCTATTCATCTTTTTCGCCTGTTCCTGCAATATTTCAACACTTACACTTTTTAGCTCAATAAATTGCACCTAGTAATTCTCATGGCTCTGACCTTACAGACAAAGGGAGAATGAATATGACCTCAGAAATTTTCATTCTTTCCCAAAACACTGTTTTCTTAATAGATTTAGCAAAATATAAGTATTTTTAATTATCTTCCAAAAGCTGTGACTCCATAGGGTCATGTTTTTTTAAAGTTATACAATCAAACTCAGCCTCTATTTTCTTATCTTTGAAAGGGAGTAAATATCCTACTCCGTATGGTTATTATGAACATTAAATGAGAAAATCCATGAAATAGTGTTTATCTTAGCATGTGGTACATATACTAAGAACTTAATAAATGCTATATATAACTGAAATATATATATATATTTTAAACTATACACACACACCACACACAAATGAAACAGTAAAATAATGATCAGAATTCACTATAACTTTTTTTTAATACTCTTCCTATTAAATTGCTTTATTGGTCATATCCAAACACATACATATATAATTTTACATGAATGAAATACAATGTTAATGCCTCAAACATAGTTGGTATTCAATAACTGGTGGATAAATGAACTTTCGAAAACCCTGGATTTTTGTATCAATTAATTTGAAATACATTACCATATATAACTGAATATAATCCAACTGGATAAATGTTATCATGACTAATTTGCCTAGCCTTACGACTTAACAGGTTACATCAATTTTACAAGTATAACTAAGGTTGCAATGAGTATGCTTGAATTTACATACATCTTTAAACACTTCCTACTATACCCTATAGGTAAATTTCTACAAATAAATTTGTTAGTCAAAATGTGCTAATTTCCATCTGATAGATATTTTCCACTATCTCCCGAAAAAATTCTCCACCCTGTATTAGCAAATGTAACTATTCATCTGATAGGTGAAAAAAGCAAGTAATTGTTGATTTATTTCATTATGTGCTTCATTTTGTGTGTGTTATGTGTATGTACACACAGACACATACATATATAATTATTTCATTATATAATAATTTATAATTGTTTAATATATCTATTTAATTAATTTATTATAAAGATTGATAAAGTTGAGCATATTTTTATATGCTCTTTGCCAATCATAGAACACTTTTTAAAAAAAATATTTATTTATTTTTGGTGAGGAAGATTGGCCCTGAACTAATATCTGTGCCAATCTTTCTCTGTTTTGCATGTGGGATGCCACCATGGCATGGCTTGATGAGTGGCATATAAGTCCACACCCGGGATCTAAATATGCGAACCACAGGCTGCCAAAGCAGAGTGCATGAACTTAACCACTATGCCACCAGGCTGGCCCCAATACTTTTCTTTTACGAATTGTTAATTTATATGCTTTCTCACTTTCAAACTCAGATATCTTTTTTCTAATTGATTTTGAGTGACGTTTTCATAGAATATTAACAATAAATTGGCCATAAAAGTTTCAAGTGAACACACATATATATTTTTAGTTGACTGCAAAATTAAAAAATAGGACAATTTAAGTAAGTTAACAATTTTTAGGCTCTCTTTTTATTTCTAAACCCTCCGATGCACATAACGTGGACAAACAAGAAGAAACTTTGAAAACACAGTTCGATTGGATTAAAGATTGTATCCACTGGTTATGTATATTATTGACTCTTTCACCTTTTACAAACTAGGTTAAATAATAGCGTTGGAATATATAAATCCTATTCTGAGATGTTGAAACAATTATAACTCCTCAGATGAAGTCAAAATAGACTTAAGTCATTGCCCAAGGAGGCTGGATACCACCAAAAAAGCTGAGAGAAATGGCTATATTCAGTGAAGGCCAGAAAACTATGCAATATTGTCTTTAATGTACTAGAAAAAAATTCAAGCCATAATTCTATATTCAGTAACAATATCCCTTAATAAAGAAGACTAAAACAGACAGTATCAGATAAAAGAAAACTATAAAAAAATTAGGGCCAGTCATCATAGTGCTAAAGCAATTTCTGTGGGAAGAAAGAGAATGATAACAGAAAGAAACGTGGACCTTCAGGATAGAATGAAGTGCATGGAAACTGACTAATATTTAAGTAAATATGAAATATTATTTTTCCCTCAAATTCTTTACAATAAATACACTTATTTAAAACAAATATATGATTGGCTGTAGAGTTGATAGTAATGGAAATATAATATATATGACAACTCTAGCATAAAGAGGGCAGGGACTAGGAAAATGAGTATATGTGGGTTTAAGATTCTTATGTTTATGTGAAGTAATATAATATTTACTTTTAAAAGACTGAAAAAACTAAATATATATATTGTAATCAATAAAAAATGCAAGGAGATAGACTTAAAAAGATAAAGGAAAATGGAATTCTAAAAAGTATTCAAACAATCAAAAGAAGGCAAGAAAGAAGAGAGACAAGAACAAAATACAAAACATAGACACTGGAGGTGAGTACACATTTACAAATAAACAATAAAAATGGTAGAAAATCCACATTTTCAATAATTATACGTAAATAAAAACTCCAGCTGTTAAAAGTTAAAACATATCTCAACTATACTGCTGTCTAAAATGACAAAACTGTACATAAAGATAGAGGGTGAAAGAAAAAAAGGTGAAAAGATACAGCCTAAGAAGGCTGGGGTGGCTATACTAATTTTAGATAAAATAAAATTCAAGACAGTGTATTACCAGAGATAGAGATATTTCACAATATAAGAAGGTCAATTTACAAGAAAAACGTAACAATTATGAACGTTTATCTGACTAATAACAGAGTTTCAAATTACATGGAATGAAAGTGACATAAATAAAGGGAGTAACAGACAAATCCACAGTGGCAGTTGGTGATTTTAACTCTACTCTTTCAGTAATTTCTAGAACAAGACACAATAATATCACTCATAGAAGACATGAGCAACACTATCAACCCTCTCAACTGAATGGACATTTATAAAACACTATAACCAACAACTTTAGAATGAACATACTTTTTTTTAAGCGCCTACCGTACATTCACTAAGACAAACTATATACTAGGCCAAAAACCAACTCACAAAAGCTTTAAAATCTTTCAAATGATATAGAATATGTTTACTGGCCATAATGAAAATCAGATCCACAGAATAAAATATCTTTAAAGAAAAAAAAGGAAACAGTGAAAGACGTATATATTTGCATAGCTAATGAAATTTGTATAGCTAATAAAATTTGTGTAGTTAATGCAAATTTCTCTGATTTTCCACAATTATATGTTCTTAACTTAGTTCTGTTTTAAAGTAATCCTTACTTAAAATAATAAGTCAGCACAGGATTGAAATGCAACCCTAGAATAATGGTTCCAATCTCAGGAAGAGCTTTGGCAGAAATAAATATTTTTATTGTCATTTAAGTGAGGCATCTAACTCAAGGGTAAGAAAACTCAGAAGATTAAAATATTACTGAAGAATATACTTCAAATTTGGAAAACAATGTTAGGGAGAAGGTAAAAATTTTTACTGAGAAGCAAGATTCAAAGTTTAGGAATTGGGAGTTGACCAAGATGGTGCATAGAAGGCTCCTGAGCTCCCTGCCTCTTACAGACATACCAAATGTACAGCTACACACAGAGCAATTTCCTCTGAAAGAGATCCAGAAACTAGCTGAGCAACTCCTACACATAGGACAAATCAGAAAATATCCACATTGAAACAGGTAAGAAAGGCTGAGACACTGTGCCGTAAAATCCACCCCCAGCACAGCATGGTACAACTGGGAGGGAATCTTCAACTTCTAGCTTCTCCCAGAAGAGTTAATGGCTTGGATTCCACATCTAACACACCAGCATTTAAGACTATCACCAGAATGACCAGCTCACAAAACCCCTACCTCTAAATGCCAATGGAGCTTGTGTCCACAAGACTCATAAGACTAACAAACAAGGAAGCAATTCTTAACCACTGTGCACTCACCAAGGATATCACCCCAGGGATCAGTACAGAGGAAACAGGCAACACAACACATCTCATCGTCTTTCCATGAAAGAGATTTATCTGCATACTTTAAAAGCTGCTGCCTAAAGGCCAGTCTTCTAATTTAGCAGGCACTGGCTCTGGCTGTGATCCTCCCCAGAGACTGAGGAAGTAGACACTACTCACACCTTCTCACTCCAGCCTGCTCTAAGTTCCAAGTATCTCCCTGTAAGGAGCTTATACACTCACTTGCACCCCAGCATTTGTAGCTGCCACTGAGGACCAGGTCTCCAGACCATCTGGCTCTGATAGATAAAGGGGCTTCCATTCACAAGTCCCACAGGACTGTAGCAAATAAAGAAGCATATTCCCAACCAACTATACCCTCTAGGTTCAGTGCAGAAGGAATAAGCAAAATTGCCCATCGTCTAATTTTCCCCTGAAAGAAGTCTGTCTGCAAACTATAAAAGCTGTTGCCTGAGGGCCAGGCTTCTAATTTATCAGGCCAACTAGGGGCTGGCCGCAATCTTCCCCAGAAACCAGAGAGGCAAGCAGATACCTCTCACACCTTTTCCCTTGAGCCCACTCCAATAATAAAACCAAGTTACCAATATTTCTCTGGAAGGAGCTTCTACACACATCTGGTACCCCAGATTTTGTGGAAGCCACCTGAGGGACAAGCCCCAAGATCACCTGGCTCTAACAGACAAAGGAGCTTGCAATCACAAGTCCCACAGGACTGTAGCAAACAAAGAAATAGCTCTTAACAGGTGCAACAGCACTCCACCCTATGGCTATCTACCCAGGCCCACAACAGAGGGAGCAGGCAAAAATGTCCATCTTCCAGCTTCCCGCTAGAAGGACCTTAACTACATAGTTTCCCAATTGCTGCCTGAGGGGCAACCTTCTAATCAGCATGCAACTAGGCACAGACTGCGAACCTCCCCTTTGGGACACTCTTGGGTCTTGGCACATCCACAAATACTGGGACCCTCTAAGAACAAAAAAGAAGGCTTGGACAATCACAAAGGTTTGAGAGACAACTAGAAGGTTGGGCTGGGCTGATCAAAAAGATTCATTTCCTACACAAGACCATTATTTCATGACTGAGAAAAGTGGATATTTTATCTTATGCACAGAAACAAGACAGAATCAAGGAAAATGAAGAAACAAAGGAATATGTTTCAAACAAAAAACAAGATAAACATTCAGAATCAGATCTTAATAAAATCAAGACAAGTGATATACCTGATAGAGAGTTCAAAACAATGGTCATAAAAATGCTCCCTGAGATCAGGAAAGCAATGTATGAACAAAGTGAGAATTTCAACAAAGAAAAAAAAAAATTAAAAGCACCAAACAGAAACCAGAAAGCTAAATAACACAATAAGCGAACTGAAAAATCCAATAGGCACATTCAATAGTAGACTAGATCAAGTAAAAGAAAGGATTGGTGAAACTGAAGACAGAGCAATAGAATCCATCCAGTCAGATAAGCCAAAAGAAAAAAAGAATGAAAAAGTGGAGATAGCTGAAGGGACTTAGGGACACAATCAAAAGAACAAATATACATATTATAGAGGTCCTAGAAGGAGAAGAGAGAGAAGAAGGAGCAGAAAGCATATTCAAAGAAATAATGACATGAAAACTACCCTAATATGGGGAAAGAAACAGACGTCCAGATCCAAGAATCCCAGAGAATAACAAAAAAAGGAAGACAAAGAGACCCACACCAAAATACATTATAATTAAATTGTCAAAAGTTTAAGAGAAAATTGTAAAAGCAGCAAGAGAAAGCAACTTATTGAATACAAGGGAACCCTCATTAGACTTTTAGCAAAATTTTCAGCAGAAATCTTGCAGGCCAGAAAGGAGCAGGGCAATATATTCAAAACACTGAAAGAAAAAACTGCCAACCAAGAATATTCTCCCCAGCAAAGTGGTTCCTCAGAACTAAAAGAGAAATAAAGTTTTCCAGACAAACAAAAGCTGAAAGAGTTCATTTACTACTAGACCAGTCTTACAAAAAATGTTCTTCAAGCAGAAACCAAAGGATGTTAATAAATAGGAGGAAAACATATAAAAATATCAAACTTACTGGTAAAGGTAAATATACAGTTAAACTCAGAATACTCTAATGTAATGGTGATGTGTAAATCACTTATAACTGTAGATGAATGTTCAAAGACAAAAGTATTAAAAATAACTATAAGTACAATAATTCATTAATGGATACACAATGTAAAAAGAAGAAAATTGTGACATCAAAAACATATGTGGGATTGGGGGAGCATTGATACACATTCAAAGATATTACAAACTTAATACAGACTTATATACATAAAAGATATCTTATGTAAGCCTCATGGTAACCACAAAGCAAAAGCCTATACTGGATGCACAAAAGATAAAGAAATCAAAGCATACTACTACAGAAAATCCTCAGATCAAAAAGCAGTTGAGGAAAAGAGGAAGAAAGGAGCAAAAGAATTACAAAACAACAACAATTAACAAAATGACAATAGCAGTCCAAATCTGTCTATAATTACTTTAAATGTAAACTGACTAAATTCTTTAGTCAAAAGACTGAGTGGCTGAGTGTATGAAAAAAAAAAAAGACTCAACTATATAATGCCTAGAAGAGACAACTAAGCTTTAAGGACACACATAGAATGAAAAAGGAGGAGTGGAATAAGATATTCCATGCAAATGGAAACCAGAATAAAGCAGGGGGAGCTATACTTATATCAGACAAAATAGATTAAGCCAAAGATTGAAAGAGACAAAAAAGCCATTATATAAGGATAAAGGGGTCAATTCATCAAGAGGATATGACAACTGTAAATACTTACACCACTGACACAGTAGCACCTCAATATAAAGAGTAAATATTAACAGATCTGAAGGAATAAATACACAGCAATACAAGAAGAGCAGGGGACTTCAATACCCCACTTTCAACAATGGATAGATAATCCAGACAGGAAATCAATAAGGAAATGTGAAATGTAAAACAAAACGGGGTCACTTATTTCTAAGGGCTTTAAAATAGTGCTGGGAAGCCATTAAGGAAATTGGTCTTATAAACATCCTCATCAGTCAGAATATGAACTTTTGAACTGAATTAAGACACAAATAATCTGAGACCACCACAGGAGACCTGCAACTGGTCACTGTGACAAACTTTTACCTCAGTTTGGCCATAGTCTCACAATTATGTTTAGCCAAGATGAGCTTTCTACAGCCAATCCAAATTAACATTCTTTGTAATGCAAACCTTCCTCTTTTGTCTTCAAAAGCCCCTACCTCTTACTACCTAACAGGATGCTATTCCAAATTGCAATTTCGTGATCCCAAAATAAATGCCTCTCATTTTGGCTCTTTATTTTTACGTTAACATACATGGTGTCAGAAAGCAGGAGCTGAAGTGATCTCACCTTTGTGGATTGGCATCCCCTAGAATGGGATACAGTGCCTACACAAGCCCCTTGGGCTCACCATTTCCGCAGATCACTGATTCTTCCAATTGTGAGTCTTCTCAGGTGCTGAACTCCCTCCATTTGGTCAAGACCAGTGCCTTTTGTGGGGAAGGGGTGGGAGGATCAGGGGCAACTGGCCAGGAGACAACTGTCTCAGTGCTGGTGTGGCTTTTTTGGCTTATGGTCATTGCTGCAGGAAGAGTTTCCCTCAGCAAGATTCTTTTTCCTTGATGGGTAAGTACACTAAATAAATAGACGGATTTTGCTATTATCATTCTCATTTGCATGCTTTTCTTCACCATGGGACACTTCATTTTCTAAAGTTTCCCAAGAAATTCCTTCCTCGGGGAACTCCAGCTGGTATCATGTGTAAGAACTATGGTCCTTCCTCTCGTAAATGTCCATCTCGGTGGACCAATAACACCAAAGATGATTTAAAATTACAGTGACCACAATGTGGCTCTTTCAAAGTTTCTAAACGTATTTGTCTGTGCAATAAACTTGAAAGACATAGAACAAAGCAAGCTGAATGGGATATTTACTTTAATTGGTATTTAGAAGCTTGTAAAAGAGTCCAGGACTCTTAAAATTGCTCCCCTCCCAGACACAAATCCTAAATTTACTGAAAAGATTTCTCTATTACAAAAGACTCGTTTTTCCTGTTACCCCTCTGCTCAATCTCCTCCCCTTCTGGCTTCTCAAACCTGTCCTCCACCCTCCACATCCCTTTTCCCTTTATTCTTCCCTTGCTAAACTCTGTTTTTATCTCCTAGACCCTGAGGCTTGCCTCAATCCTCCAGCCCCAACTTCTCTTACTAAACCAGTTCAAATTCATCCTTTTAAACTAAGAGAACATCCACCTAAATATAGCTTACATGCCTTGGACAAAAGCAGAATTGAGGGCTATAGGTAAAATATTTCCCAAGGTTACTGAGGACCCTCACCAGTTTGGAGAAGATTTTAACATTGTTATTTAAACCTATGAGAGCCTGGATTTTCCAGTCTTTATCAATTAATTCCCCTGCTCGTGGGAGGTGGTCAGGCCCAAAATTACACGGCTAACCTCGGGTGGAATCATCCTTTACAGGACTTTTCATAACCATGCCAGATGATAGACCTACAGCCCAACAAAAAGCAAAAACCTTATATGAGGCCATCCCTTGGCCTTACCAAAACCTGTTGATTGGAATAGAATTCAAGCATGCACACACAGGACTGACAAACCTGTGCATGACTATTACAACAGGCTTGAAGTTATTTTTAAGGAAAATTCTGGACTCCCTTCAGATACAGAGTCCACTAAGGTGCCCTTGAATTCCGTGTTCAGACATGTCTTAGATGAAGATCTTGCACTTCTAGTAAAGTGAGCACAACTTAATTGGGAAATTATAACAACTCCTGATTTGGTTAATTCAGCAAATCAATTAGCCCAGACTATCCAAAAATCAAATAAACAAAAGGCTACTAAAATCAAGAATTTACGGCTTCAAGAACTATCAGCCTCCTTTCAGCCTCACCAAACTAAGTAAAACCCTTTAAACTCTAAAAATGTTTGCTATTTTTGCAAAAAGTCTAGCCATTGGCAAAACAATTGTCTTAAACTAAAACACTCTAAACAATCCTCCGATGTTAAGCCTCAGCTCCTCCTATGGACTGAAGCTGCTCTGGAAAAAAACAAGGAGTTTTTCTGATCCTCCTCATTAATCACCTGGGTGAAACTTCCGTAATAATCAGAAATGAGGTCCTTACTATCTTAATCAATGCTGAAGCCACACTTTCCATGTTCAACCCTGCCAACCTCAAACAACCCCTTCCTTAGAGTACTGAGAAAATTCAAATTGTGGCAGTATCTAATAAACCCCTTACAGCTTATAAATCCCTTCCCTTCCCTTTCCAATTGGGCCCTCTCTAGGACAGTCATTCTTTCCTATTGGTCAATTCTGCTACTGCCAACTTACTGGGACAAGACATTTTAGAAAAATATCATGCTGCCATCTCTTTTTCTCAAAAGGGGGAAATACTTCTTGAAATCGACTCAACCCTCACTGCTTCAGATAACATTAAGAAATCTTCAGTATCTCTAACAGTTTTTCATCATAAAACAGAGGATAACTCCAAGAACCCAGCCCTTTTGGAGGAAGTCCCTAAAACCCTTTGGGCAAAATGAACAAAAGATATTGGGAGAATTCACTCAGCTCCCCTGATAAAAATTCAGGTTGACTCTAATAAGCTTCTCCCAAACATTAATCAATACTCTTTAAATCTTAAAGCCCTTGCAGGAATTGAACTAATCATAGAAGAATACAAAGTTCAAGGCCTCATATTCCCCCATACCAGGCCCTTGTAACACACCTAACCTTCCTGCACAAAAACCTCTTGGACAAGGATGGAGATTTGTAGATGATCTCTGGGCTATTAAGAATATTGTCATTCCTCGACACTGTTGTTTCCAATCCTCATATTCTCCTAACCTCCATTCCCACGGAAAGCAGATTCTTCACTGCGAGTGATCTTTGTAGTGCCTCATTTCACATAACTGTAGATCCTGAAAGCTGATTTCTATTTGCCTTCAGTTGGGATGGGCAACAGTTATGCTGCAAGGTTACACAGAAAGTCCTACCTGTTTTTCACAAAGAAAGCTTTTTTTTCTTAAGAAGCATGAGAACATGATAGCCTCTGCCTCCTTAAACTACTAGCAACTAAAGGGCACAAGGCATCTAACGAAAAACTCCAATTTGTTCAAACTCAAGTTAAATATTTGGGACATTTACTTGTTTACTTTCAGATCAGGGATTGCTTCTAGACTCTGATAGGCTGCAGAGCATTTTGAGTTTTCCCCAACCAAAGACTAAAAGAAAACTCAGAGGATTTCTAGGCCTTTCAGGATACCAAACTGTAACCTAACAGCCCAACCTTTATTTGCCTTATTAAAGTCTAATCAGCCTGATCCCACAGAAAGGAATGAAACTGCTCTTACAGTCTTTTGCCAATTAAAGGAAGAGCTTCTCAGCCTACCAGTGCTGAGACATATAGATTACCAACTCTCTTTTTCCCTTTTTATACATGAGAAGGAAGGAAATGCCTTGGATGTCCTTACTCAGAAACATGGAAAACAACATAGACTGCTTGGTTACTATAGTCAACAAACAGATCCGGTAGCCAAAGGCCTCCCCTATTGCATGAGAGCAATACCTAGTACAACAGCTCTTACAAAATCAACAGAGGAAATTATGAGCTTACCCCTCACTATGTTCCTCATGCTGTGGAAGCCTTACTCAATTCTCATCATTCTCAACATCTTTCTGCAGACTGACTTACCTCTATTGAGATCCTGTTGTTAACTTCTCCCCACATTATGCTCTCCCGTTATAGAAATCTTAACCTTTGACTCTCCTTCCCCTGCCTTCCAAAGATGCACTTCGTGACTGTTTAACCTTGACTGACCAACTACTGACACCTACGGTTGATTTACAGGGAACTCCTATTACAAATGCTGAGCTCTCACAGTTTACTGATCGTTTCTATTTAATAAATGCTAAGAGTAAATATTGTGCTGGATATACTATTACAACTCCTTTTGAGGTGATGGAAGCAGCTCCACTTTCAGCAGTCACTTCAGCTCAGCAAGCCGACCTATGTGCCTTGACTCAAGCTTGTACTTCAGCAAGAAAAAAAACTGCAAACATTTATACAGACAGTTATTATGCCTTTGGGTGCATTCATGATTTTGGTATGCTCTGGAAACAGAAGATTTCTAACCTCTGGAGGATCCCAAATTGAAATTGATCCTTCACTATAAATTACTAGAATCAATGCAACTTCCATCTCCCCTAGCCATCATTAATGTGCCCGAGCATTCAAAGTTAATTTCAGATGAAGCCAGAAAAAATAATTTGGCTCAACAGGCCACAAGAATAGCTGCATTATGTGCCACCATACCTGAAGTGATTATAGCAAATTTTGTCTGCATTCCAAAAGAGGATCTAAGGAAAATGATCAAAGATGCCCCATCTAAGGCACCGCCTAAAGAAAAGCTTTATTGGACAAACAATGGTTACATTTTTAGCCCATTAACCAATTTATGGCATCGCCCAAACCAAAAACCTATCTTGCCAGAGTCCATGAAAATATGTCAGATGACCCACTAGGCAGTAGATAAACTTACAAGTTCCATAAAACAATACTGGTGGGGAAATATTTCTAAAGCCACCCAGGAGGGACAATGTACTTGTGCTGTATGTCTCAAATACAACCCAAAAAGACTATCCAGATTGCTCCTGGACATTTAGACTTCCCTAAAGGGCCTTTTGAGGTATGACAAATGGATTTTATCAGGTTGCCTCCTTCTCAAGGCTATAAATTTGTTCTTGATATCGTTTGCATGTTTTCTCATTGGGCTGAAGCATTTCCCTTGGCAATGGGCTACCAGATTGGCAGCGGCAAAAATATTACTAGAGATTATACCCACCTGTGGTATACCTTCAGAACTACATAGTGACCAAACGACAAATTTTACTGGCCATCTTATGAAATAGGTATGTGAAGTTTGGCCTATTCTACAGCATTTTCATCGTGCTTATCACCCTCAGTCCTCTGGACTGGTAGAAACAACAAATGGCATTATTAAGACTCAATTGGCAAAATTTATGGAAACCTTGAAATTGGCTTGGCCTAAAGCACTTCTTCTGGTCCTTCTGAATGTGAGAGCTATCCCCTTTGTTTCCACACAAGCTGTCACTATTTGAAATAACTACCAGCAAACCTATGCACTTGGCACTCTCTGCTCTTGATATTAAATTCATTAAAGGAGACAAGCTTCAATACTGCAAAGAAATAATAAGAGCCTTAAATAAAAAACATGCCCTGGTACAAGCATATTTCCACAGTGTGCTCCCAGGAGACTGATACAACAAAGATCACAACCTACAGTCAGGTGATTTTGTCTACTGGAAACTACATCTCCAGAAAGATTCTTTACAACCTAGATGGAAAGGATCATATCAGGTATTGATTCTTGGATTCATGTTTCTCATAAGGAAGGCTCCAATGCTCAAGTGGACTTCCAAACCCACTGGAGGATTAGGAATAAAGTTAACTAGCAACTGAAGCAGATGGCATCTGATGTTGACAGCTTTCCCAAGGTTCAGGACCAGGCAAGTATACCCAGTATATATGCTCTAACCTTATTACTGATCCTCTTCATGATAGAACAACTCTATCACACAAATAAATTTACTGAGCCTCATGATAATAATTCAAGATTCTTGCAAAAACCAACTTAGTTAGCTACTGGTTTCAGAATATCACTTAATGACTTCCTTTATTATATCCAAGATGGTGACTAGTCAACGCTTTGTTACAATCGTTTTAATCTTAGCAGAAATTTTTACCTTCACTGAGGGCATGACTATAGGCAACTGGGAAGATAATATTCTAGTGAACTATTCCCAAACTATAGCCCCTGGGAAAAATCTCTCCAAGTGCTCAGTGTGTCTCCAAAGGCCACAAGCAACCAGAACTAAGGACCCCCTAGCTATACTCATCACCAATTTCTCCCTGGTCCCCAAGTACTACAAAAGATTTTAAGTGCCCAGTCCTTAAAAGTGCCTACAGAATAAAACTATTTGATTGAGTATAACCACTTTGTTTTTGGTTGATCTCCACAAAACATCTCCCTAATGCCCTATTCCTCTTCTATTCCAACCATCCAGACTCTCAATGCCTTTTTCTTTGCCTCAGGCATCAAGCAAATGGCTAAAAAAAATTTCTAAGAAATATAATATCACCCCTTTATGTAAAGCCTTTTGTCACAACAGGGCCTGATGGTTATTAGCTGGCCCCTTAATGGGCTGTAATACTCACACTGATCCTTGGCTAGACTGTATCCCAAAGCTCATACCTGCCAATGAGAATATAAATAACCACACTCTTGGTGGCATGCTATGTGCCTTTTCTGGGTACAGGTGTGTGTGTTATTACAATGAGGAACCATGGGCTTATGAATGTCTAGACAGTTGGCGTTTGGCAAGCCAATGCCTTTTAGGACACCATAGTGTTACATTTCATGTTCTTATTAAAGAAAACTCAACCACAATTTCTAGGTTTAGGTGCAACTTGGAATCCCCCTTTGTACATCCCATCTACTCTCCATTGATTATCACTGCCAAAGGATTTGTCCATTGGGTTGATATAAACCATAATGACCTGTTGATAAAATAATTTATCCCTAACTACAGCTAAACTGGCAAATTCTACCACTCGAGCCTTGGCTCAACAATAATGATCCCTGGATTCCCCAGCAAGGATTGTATTAGATAACTGAATAGCACTTGATTACCTCCTTGCAGAACAGGGTGGTGTCTGTGCCATAGTCAACACCTCCTGCTGTACCTGGATCAACTCTTCTGGTGAAGTTGAGTTAGAGCTTGGAAAAATTAGAAAAATAGTGCAGGACCTCTCCAGTCCAATGTCTTTTAATGATACCTTCTGGTTACCTACCAAAGTTTTCAGCTGGCTTCCTTCAGGTATATGAGCTTGGATAAGATCAGGACTTCAAATATTGTTTACAATTATTATTGGAATTTTCCTATATGTACTTGTACTTGAACTTCTTATGCTACTACTCACTCAGATGTGCTATAGAACTTCTATAAACACCAAGATTATGGCCACTCAAGATATTGAAATGATAGATCCGTCTTATTCACCTGAACCTTCAGGTAACCAGACGAAATTCCAAGCAGCGAACTGCCTACAAGTCATTTCCTGACTGCCTCCTTGTTGTACAAATGTGGCCTAACCCTTATGATAAGGACTCCCTGGAAAAATCATCAGAACAAAGAAATTTCCCCCAGACACGGGACAAGACTTTCTGGGACACACACATGCCAGTGACATGGGACTAGACAAATCTATGGTTGATCAGCGATGCTTTCAGAGACAGATCATGATTAAAAAGGAGAAAATTTAAAAAGTGAAACAAAAGGGTCACTTACATCTAAGAGCTTCAAAATGGAGCCAGGAAGACATTAAGGAAACAAGTATTATACATGTCCTCACTGGGCAGAACATGAACTTTTCTTTTTTCCCTTTGCCAGGAAAAACTCACTCTAACATCGGCTGCCATGCCTCCTTCATTTCTTTTTTTCCCCCCGAAGCTGCAGCAAATAGCTGTATATTCTACTTGTAAGTCCTTCTACATCTTCCATGTGAGCTGCTGCCTCAGCATGGCCACTGACAGAGTGGTGTGTTCTGCTCCCAGGTAGCGAACCTGGAACACAGAAGCAGACAATGTGGAAATTTACCCACTAGGCCATTAAAGCTGGCTCCAGAACATGAACTTTTGAATTGAGACAAGACAGAAATAGTCTGAGACCCCTGAATGAGATGTGCAATTCATCACAGCAAGAGACTTTTGCTTTTATTTAACTATAGTCTCTGTAATCAATTATGTTTAGCCAAGATTAGCTTTCTACAGCCAACTGCAATTAACATTCTTTGTAATGCAAACCTCCATCTTTTGCCTTTAACAGTCCTGCATCTTACTCTCCAAGTGGGACACCATTTAGGTTGCTACCTGAATCTGTGTTCCCTGAATTGCAATTTTTTGATCCCAAAATAATTGCCTGTCTGCCTTTCATTTTGACTATTTCTTTTTAGGTTAACAGAATGAGACAGACTTAACAGATGTATTCAGAACGTTCTTCTCAAGTGTACATGGACCATTCTCCAGAATAGATCATATCTTAGGCCAAAAATAAGTCTTAATAAATGTAAGGAGATTGAAGTCATATCAAGTATCTCTTCTGACCACAGTACTATGAAATTAGAAATCAATTACAAGAAGAAAACTAGAAAATTCACAAATATATATAGATTAGAAAAAATGCTCCTGAACAACCAATGGGTCAAAGAGGAAAAAAGAGAAATCAAAAAATATCTTGGTATACTGGACGTCAGCATCATGGCAGAGAGCTCTCCCAGTGATCTCTCCTCTCCACAATACAACTAAAAAGACATTCGTATTTCAACAGAGACCATTCATGCAACACAAAAGTCATCTGAGAGACACACTCAGCCATATGTCAGAAGGTAGAGGTGCCAGAACCCTCCTTGGTGGATGGGTAACTGGGTAAGAGAAAGTAGTGCTGCCTCCCCAAAGACCTGGGTATTGCAAGTGGCTTTCAAGGGGGAAGGCAGGTGGTAGGGGCACGCTCATTCATGGGGACATCAAAGGTCCATGAGGTCCCTTGCAGCCTAGGGGAAAGCCTCCCACCAGGGTGAAAGCTACCATGAGGCATGACTTCATCAAGCCAACACCCCAGGTGAGCGAGTAGCAAGGGCAGAGTGAGAAAACCCAAGAGCAGGTAAAAAAAAGCACCTCTCCCTCCACCTGCCCAGTGCCAGCTCCAGCATCTGGAATCCCAGTGGAATGCAGAGGGCTCAGAATACACAGCTCTTGAACCCTACCCAGAGGTGATGCATGGTAACTATGACCAAATAACACCACAATGCACAAAAACAGAGCCACACAATCCAGCAGTATCAAAAATTATATTAAATCTCCAGAGGAGAAGGAAAATGACAAGTACACAAAAATCAATCCTGAAGACACAGAATTATGGAATCTAAATGACAGAGAATTCAAAATAGTTATCATCATAAAATTCAATGAGTTAAAAGAGAATGTACAGAAACAATTCGAGGAATTGAGGAGCTACTTCACAATAGAGATTGAAATTATAAGAAGAAGCAATCAGAAGTATTGGAGATGAAAGACACAATGGATTAGATAAAACAAAATATGGATTCCCTGAATGCTCAAGTGGATATCATTGAGGAGTGAATCAGCATGATTGAAGATAGATATATTGACATGGTCCAGATAGAAGAGGAGAGAGACTTAAGACTAAAATTAAATGAAAGTCTCAGAGAAATATCCAAGTCAATTAGGAAATGCAACATAAGAACTATAGGTATTCCACAGGGAGAAGAGGAGAACTGAGCAGAAAGCTTGTGCAAAGAAATAATAGCCGAAAGCTTCCCAAACTTGGGGAAAAAGGTGGAAATCCAGGTGAAAGGCGGTACCAGATTCCCAAAAATGTCAAAGTAAGAGGACCTATTGCAAGGCATATAGTAGTAAAACTGGCAAAAGTGAATGACTAAGAAGAAATACTAAGGGCAGTGAGGCATAAGAAAATAACCTACAAAGGAATCCCAATCAGGCTTTCAGCAGATTTCTGTGCAGAAACCTTAGAGGCTAGGAGAGACTGGAAAGACATATTCAAATCTTTCAGCCAAGAATATTCCATCCAGTGAAAATAACCTTCAGATATGATGGAGAAATAAAAACGTTCCAAGATAAACAAAAGCTAAGGGAATTGGTACCCACAAGACTGCCACACACACAAATAAATCCTCAATAAGGCCCTCATAACTGAAAAAAAAGGGAGGAAGGGGTTATGAATCCCTGAGTAAGGAGCTAAATAGGTAGACAAAAATAAAAAATTGTAGCTATATATCAGAATAGGATAGAAAATACTCAAGTATCACATTAAAGATAAAGGGAAGGGAAAAAACACCAAAAACAAAAGGATAACTTTGTCATTTTAACCACATGCTCACAACACAAGAGGGAATAAGATGTGACAAGAACAACATAGACGGGGAAGTGGAAGGGGACTGAATTGGTTTAGTCTAAGAAAATAAGAGGCAATCAGAAAATAGACTATCTTATCTGTGAGATTTTGCATACAAACCTCATGGTAACCACTAAAGAAAAAAGTAGAACACAGATACAAATAATAAATAAGGAGATAATAAAGAAACTCAACATAAAAAGCTACATAACTCAATTGGTGAACTGAAACACATGGGACGAGAAACAAAGAAAATGCAGGAGAACCAGAAAATGAATCATACAATGGCAGCATTGAGCCCTCATATATTGATAATCACCCTAAATGTAAATGGATTGAATTCTCCAATAAAAAGACAGAGTGATGAGATGAATTAAAGAACAAGACCCAACAAAATGTTGCCTCGAGGAAACACATCTCAGCTTCAATGACAAACACAGGTTCACAGTGAAGGGATGGAAGACGATACTCCAAGCTAATGGCAAACAAAAGAAAGCAGGTATTGAAATACTTATAGCACACAACGTAGACTTCAAGATAAGCCAGGTAAAGAGAAACAAAGAGGGGCAGTATATAATGAAAAAAAGGGACACTCCACCAAGAAGACATAACACTTATAAATATCTATGCACCCAACACAGGAGCACCAAAGTTCATAACACAACTATTAACAAACCTAAAATGATATATTAATAATAACACAAAAACAGAAAGGGACCTCAACACTGCGCACATATCAATGGATAGATCATCCAGACAGGAAGTCAACAAGTTAACAGTGGAATTAAATGAAAAGCTACACCAGCTGGACTTAATAGACATATATAGAGAAGACTCCATCCAAAAACGGCAGAATACACATTCTTCTCAAGCATGAATGGAACATTCCCAAGGATAGACCATATATTGAGAAACAAGGCAAGCCTCAATAATGTAAGAAGATTGAAATAATAACAAGCATCATTTCATATCACAATGCCATGAAGCTCGAAATAATTACAAGAAAAAAGCTGAGAAAGGGAGAAAGATGTGGAGACTAAACAACATGCTATAGAACAAACAATGCATCATTGACGAAATTAAAGGGTAAATCAAAAAATATCTGGAGACAAATGAAAATGAAAACATACCATATGAACTCATATGGGATGCAGAAAAAGCAGTAATAATAGGGAAATTCACCACGATACAGGCTCACCTTAACAAAAAAGAAAAATCCCAAATAAGGAATCTCAAACTACACCTAACTGAATTAGAAAAAGAAAAACAAACAAAGCCAAAAGTCAGCAGGAGAGAATAAAAATCAGAGTAGAAATAAATGCAATTGAAACAAAAAAGGCAGGTGAAAGGATCAAAGAAACAAAGAGCTGGGTTTCTTTGAGAAGAGAAACAAAACCAACAATCCCCTAGCCAGATTTACAAAGAAAGAAGAGAGAAAGCTCAGATAAACAAAATCAGAAATGAAAGAGGAGAAATAACAACAGACACCACAGAAATAGAACAGATTATAAGAGAAGACTATGAAAGACTGCTTGCAAACAAAATGGATGATCAGAGGAAATGGATAAATCCTTAGACTCTCACAACCTCCCAAAGCTGAACCAAGAAGAAACAGACAATCTGTATAGACTACTCACAAGAAAAGAGATTGAAACAGTAATCAAAAGCATGCCAAAAAATAAAACCCCAGGCCCAGATGGCTTCCCTGAGAATACTACCAAACTTTCAGAGAAGATTTAATACCTATCCTTCTCAAGCTATTCCAAGAAATTAGCAAAGATAGAACACTTCCTAACACACTCTATGATGCCAACATCACTCTGATACCAAAGTATGACAAAGACAACACAAAAAAGAAAAGCAACAAGCCAATATCGTTAATGAACACAGATGCAAAAATCCTCAAAATTTTGGCAACCCAAATTCAACAATACATCAAAAGTATCATACATCATGATGAAGTGGGATTTATACCAGGGACACACAGATGGTTCACCATCCACAAATCAATCAACATGATACACCGCATTAACAAATGGAGGAATAAAAATCATATGAACAGCTCAATAGATGCAGAGAAAACATTTGACAAGATCCAACAGCCACTTATGATAAACACTGTGAACAAAATGGGGATAGAAGGAAATTACCTCAACATAATAAAAGGACATATATGACAAACCCACAGCCAACATCATACTCAATGGGCAAAAACTGAGTACCATCACCCTAAAAACAGGAACAAGACAAGGGTGCCCACTCTCACCACTCTTACTCAACATTGTACTAGAGGTTTTGGCTAGACCAATTAGGCAAGAAAAAGGAATAAAAGGAATCCAAATAGGAAACGAAGAAGTGAAACTCTTGCTGTTTGCAGATGGTATGATTTTATATATAGAAAACCCTAAAGAATCAATTGAAAAACTATTAGAAATAACCAACAACTACAGTAAAGCTGCATGGTACAAAATCAACTTACAAATATCAGTTGCATTTCTACACTCTAATAAAGAACTAACAGAGAGAGAACTCAAGAATCCAATTTACAATCGCAACAAAAAGAATAAAATATCTAGGAATAAAATTAAGTGTGGATCAACAGATGAATGGATAACAAAAATACCATATGTATGTATGTATGTGTGTATATATATATACATATATGTATATATATATATACACACACACACACGGAACATTATTAACCCTTAAAAAAGAAGGAAATTTTGTCATTTGTGACAAAATAGATAAACCTGGAGGACATAATGCTAAGTGAAATAGGACAGAAAGACAAATCAAATACTGTATGGTATCTCCTATATGTGGAATCTTAAAAAAAAAAGAAAGTCAAAGTCGTAGAAGTCTCTCTACAGAGAGCAGAAAAGTGGTTGTTAGGGGCTGGGGGGTGGGAGAAATAGAGAGAGGTTGGTAAAAGGGTACAAACTTCCAGTTGCAAGATAAATAAGGTCTGAGGATCTAATATATAACATGGTGACTATAATTGTTAACACTATTGTATAACTGGAATTTGCTAAGAGAGTAGAACTTAAATGTTTTCACCAAAAACAAGAAAAAAAAATGTGAGGTGATGGATGTTTTCACTAACTCAATGGGGGAATTCCTTTCACACTGAGAGCGTGTGTGTGTGTGTATGTGTGTGTATACATATGTATATGTGTATATCAAATCATCTTGAAATATAACTTTACGCATCTTACAATTTTATATCATACTTTAAAGATCCGACAATTTTGTCGATTATACCTCAATAAATCTGGGGAAAAAATTTTAGGAATGCAGATTTCCTAAGCAATATCAAACAAAATTAGTAGCAACTGGCACAACTAAGCCCTTATATTTCCCTGGGAAACACAAAGAGGATTTCTTAGTCCAAGAAAGCTCACTTCCTTTGCATCTCAATGAATCTGAAGATAGATCCAAATTGTTATCAGTGGTAGCCCTCTCCCTTCCCTGCACGAATTCAAAGGGGTTACCAAAGTAGGAGTCACAGAAAAGTGTGAATTATACAACATTCACATGGAACAGACATAGGAAGGAAGACCCAGAGTGAAGCTTTTCTAATTTCCCAAATTCAGACATTTTTATAGTTATTACCTATTACTTAATTTTAAACAAACCACTTTATAGAGTTAATACCTACATGTCTACATCTAAGAAAAAAATCATTAAATTTAATGTTCTCTTTCAACATTGTCAAACACAAGAGATTCACAAATTACTCAAATAAGATCATGTCTATCTGAATAATGCTATCACTCCTTTATTGTTATAGTCTCTCATTATTTATGACCTCTCTCTCACTCCTTAAAAAATTTGTTTACTTAATAAACTTTGATGAAATTCTTACTTTCTGACATTGCAGCATAAGACAAGACAATAGAAAAAAATATCCCTGTCAAGTAGGAGCTCATTATACGTATTTTGGGAAAAGGAGACAGAACACAAGACAAAGTGAATCAGAATTGGTCTGGGTATTAATAAGGATGGAAATTTATTATTTAAGAGTTTGAAGTTGGAAGCCAAAGCAAAAAGACTGAATGCATGCACCTATTTACATTAAGACATACTGACCCGTCCTGAAACACTTCAGATTTAAGTGCCAATCAACAATGGTCTCATCCAAAATTTAGCATTTTATCATGAATCCATTCAGATGCTCTCTCCAAACCACCACTTTCTCCACTAAGAGAAGGGGGTGTGGGTGGGAATCCCATATAATATTATGAATGAAGATAACCATGAATGAACTAGACAATTTAACAGAGCTCTAGTTGTATCTGTACTCCAAATTGAGCCAACGGTAGTATTTTTGTAAAGTTAATAAAGTCAGAAGAAATTTCAAACCCAGAACAGCTGATTAAAAGCCAGAAAGAACACAAGAAGAGGTCTATCTGCTATTCACCTGATGCTTCTGCCCTTCTATAAATCAACACTCTCAGACAACTTGGTCAGCTCTCTGCTGATAGGATAATTTTCACCTCTTCACAATCTCCATAAAGTTGAGTTTTCTTATTATTGTAGACTTCCTAAACCTAAGAGTATTGTGAAAGACTCATGTATAGTTCTTTTTCCTTATTGTCTTTCTTGTTCTCTTATTTGAAACACATATACTCCCCCATCCAACATTAGTCAGTCGACATTTCTTCAGCACTCCTTGAATTCCAATACTAAACAAGTGAACTGAGTCACATAGATGAATACATACTTTTGGGAAAGACCTATCATATTGTCATGGTAGGTTGGCATACAGATACACAAAGAAATAACTTTTAAAAGTTAGAAAGTTCAAATAAAGTAATATAAATACAGTATTATGAGGACACTGAATGGTCTCACGAAAGTCAGCCATATATATTGTACTATATTGCTCCTCCTCATAAACTGAAAGCCATTTATAAGTGACTATATTCTAAATTCTATGTCTTATCATTGATCTGTCCACACTCTCTCCTCAATAACAGCTGTTCTCTTTCAAAGTAATTTTAAATATATTGGAGCGTATTATACAGAGAAAATGAGTATTTTCTGAGACATACTGCACATAACAAAAGCAATACTACAAAGTATGTTGTTGATTCTATCCAAAGGAAAAAAGTTTAGCATATATAAAGTTTCCTCTTTGAATTTTGTTTGAGACAACCCAGGAGAAAACAAGGACACCACTGGTACATGCCATACTATCAGGAAAGAAAACAAAAGTTGCATTCTACTATTCCACAGATATAAATGGGGATTTAAAACTCAACCCAAAATTTTCATCACAAAATGTCTAATCCAGCAGATGCTCAATTCCCCAATACTACAGTCTGTATTTGCACATTCCAACTCTGCATAGTCTACATAATATATGATTTCCTCAGTCATGGCCATAACCTCCCCATAAAATGTCCTCAAAGAGATCCCTCATGCTGGGTCTCTATAAACTTCTATTTTTCTTGCTCTTTAAGTGATTGCCTACTTCATCAAAACCTCACTCATCCACTAATCAAGTAGTTCAGTCAATGCAGTTATAAAATTATATATCTGCTACATGCTAGGCTCTGTAAGGTAGTGGAAAGTTAAATATGAATAGGAAATATCCCAGTCCAAAGGAGTCCATTATTTCTAGTCTGTTAAACCGCTACAAAATAAAACTTGGCAAATGAAACGTGAGAGACATGAAGTATGTCACAAATTGAGTGGTGGCAATTTAGAGCAGTTGGACAAAAAATTTCCAGACTCATTTCTAAGCCATTAACTAGTGATTGCCAATATACAATAAGTTTCTGCAAATATCCCACACTCAGCTGTGAAAGATCATCTTCCAGAGTCATATCTTCTCTTGACTTTAGTGATGTTATTGACATTTACCACCCTCTAGCACTAGTATCTACACTGTAGATTCAGCACACCTTGGCCTTGCCTTTACAGCTCTGTGCTTCAAAATTCCACCTTCTGTACATTCCATCTCCCATGACTCCTTGATTCCTAGCACTATCCTTTCTTCATTTCTTTTCCACTTGTTTATGATTAGGTTGTTATTCACTTGGCCCTTCACTCATTCCTTTCTTCAACAGTCTTTACTCCACATCTCACAAAAGCCAAGATCTCTGAGATATTCCACCATGACCAATGGATGCAGGAGCAGATAGACACAATGTAAGTGGGAACTCAAAGGATAAAGTTGCACAAAGGTTATTACTGGAGGACTGAGGAGTTGTAATGAAGACAACAAATTCTATCCTGTGTGCATATAATGTGAAACACTGAAGAGGATCTCAAATTGCTCCATTGAGATGCATCTTTATTTTATTATGATCTATGCAAATGAACTCACAAGATTCTAGCACGTGTCTATGCCAGGCTGACACTGGTAAGATCTTTACAGGGTTGTCTCAGAGGGATCCTTTGATTTGGCCTTGCCAATATTAAAAGTATTATCGTCCGTACAGCACTTTTAATTAAAATCAACGACATTCTCTTTCTTCCCAAACTTAATTGTGCTTTCAATGCCATGCAAAAGCCACCTGCTCTCGCATTCCATTTTGAAACTCATTCTTCATTTCTCATTAGGGCCAACACAACACTGGTTTTTACTCACTGACTGTAGCCACTCTTGACAATCTCCTTTAACAGATCCTTCTCATTTATTCCATATCTAAACACTATAGCACCCAAGGCACAGTCTTCAGACAAATGTATTTCTATTCCCATATATATTCCATCTCTAGATCTCATCCTTTCCCCTTGACCATAAGTAACAGTTTTGTATGGATTAACGCAAAGTAACATCTCAAACTCCAATCTCCTCCATGAGCCCCAGAGTCCTATTTCTACCTTGAAAATCAACACCTTAATCTATGCATTTACTATGAATACAAAACTGGCAAAACAGATCTCTTTCTTATCATGCATTCTGAGAAACTCAATCTTCCCTAGCTAAGTAAATGGTATCACCATTCACTTGGTTGCTGAGGCTATGATCATACTGTCCTATTTGAATCCTCTTCTGGTCTCACCCAGTACCATTCAATCCTTTGTCAAGTAGGATTGACAATACTTTCAAAGTACATCTTAATTCTCAGTACTTCTCAACACTTCTACACCAACCAACTTAGTACAACATTTTTAATATGACTACTGAAATAATCACGTAACTTGCTTTCTTCCACTTTCGCTATCTTACCAGTATTTTATCCATGGTGATTTCTTTCCTACCTAACCTTTTTGAATATATAAAAATATTTAAAACTTAAGTACAGTGAAAACCAAAGTTTGGCTATTTTGAAAAACAAAAGCAGTTGGCATGTTAATTACGAATAAAATGCAGCCATTGAACAGGGGAACAAGTCTTGCCCCAAACACTAAGTGAGAACACTCTACCTTGGAAAATGCTGAATGAGAAATTATGGGAGGGAAGACATTTTTAGGGTTTATATAGTTCATGGAGATAAATAATATATCAGATTTAATTATCTTCTGGAAAAATTAAAGATAACATGCTTGTTATATAATTTCATATATGATGAACTAGGCAAAATGATGTAGCACAGACTATCTCAAATTATCAAATAAATACAGAAGTAGCAATTTTAACCAATTGTATAGTTTTCCTTTAGAATTAATTTAATGTCCTATTTAAACCAATTACCAGAAAAGCCACAGGTCTGGATTTATGTGCAAATTATTTATGAGAGTAGTAGAACTCAAGAGATACAGAAAGAAATAATAGGCTACAATCTTCTCCTTAAACTTTTCTTTGTCTACCTCACTCTGTTCCCACTAAGAGAAGAACATTGCACCCTGATTGGAGAGATTCCACAGTCATTGCTGGGCCTATCTTTAATGGGAAGTCACTGTGTTCATCCATATTTACTCCCCTTTGCATCTTCATTTCAAGTTCATAGGCTGCTTCCTTGAAAGTGCCTTTCATCATGAAAAAGACCCAGGCATGTTGCCCCCTTGCCCTCTTCTCCAGGCTAAGGGCATATGGATTCTATTTACATTTAAAATTAGAGAGGCAGAGTTCTCTTCAGGACTAATCTACATTCTTCTCATATCAAAAAATGGGGGTCGGTCCCGTGGGCAAGTGGTTGGGTTTGCGCGCTTTGCTTCAGTGGCCCAGGGTTCATATCCTGGGCACAGACATGGCACTGCTCTTCAGGCCATGCTGAGGTGGCATCCCACACGGCACGACCAGAGGGACCTACAACTGGAGTGTGCAGTTCCGTAGTGGGGGGCTTTCGGGAGAAGAAAAAAAAAAAGATTGGCAACAGATGTTAGCTCAGGTGCCAATCTTAAAAAATAAACAAATGTTTAGCAACAGAGTTTCTGTTATCATCCCAGAGAACAATTAACTAGCAAATGCTTTACTGTTGTGATTTCCTATTTATTTTTTGAAAACTCCTTTCATATCATGGAAACATTAAGGGTTTTCTACATTGAGGCTGAATGTATGAATTTGGTAATAAAACTGTCTTAATGACCTAATACCAAAACAATAATCTGATATACACAGGCTCATGGAAGAGAGGAGAATGTATTTAATCAGGCAGATTTCAAACTTTCCAAGATATATGAAAGTAACAATATTTATTTTAAAATGGTAACAGACCTGATAGCCTTCTTCAATTGTTTCACCTTCTTTAGATGACAAGTTTTTCCACTGGTAATTTGCCTGTTTATTTGCACGACACAAAGAGTCGCTATGTCATTTGTTTACAGTTAGTAATTTTGGTCTCACTTCCATTTTATTGTCATGCATTTAATGACAATATTTACTGAACCACTGCTACAAGCCTGTCATTAAAGACTAAATACAAAGTTGGATTCAGGGAGCAGGGAATATTCAGATCACCATTTTAAGCCAAATCTTTAGGTCATGTCCATGCCTCCACAAATACATGGCATTGGTTTACAATTTATAAACTGGTATGCCATTTCTACTCATATCAGGTTGACTGCATCTCAGCAACACTGAGCCAGATTTTGAAACTCATCATATTCAGGATGATTAAGAACATTTCACCAATTCAACCCAGACACTTTTCAAAACTTAGAATATCTTTATTCTGGAAATCTTATTTAACTGGCACAAAATTTGGAATTATGATTACATTACTTACAATTCCCTGATTACAGAAAACAAACAACAGAATTTAGGGATATATAGGCTTTAGCCAACATAACCACTGCAGCAGTCTGTATTATCAACACAGACATCACCACACAAGGTTGGAAGGAACAGTGACAGGTGAAACAAATAAAAATTCAGAAAGCTGAGTGTTCATCTTTACATCACATCTCAAATACAGTTCCTTCATCATCAATATCAGATACTCTAAAGGGTTATGGATATTTAACAAAGCAACAACAAAAAAAATAGGGAGGAATATTAGTAATTTACCATCTACATAGATTATCAATCTAGAGTCAATATGAACCTGGATTCCACCATAATGCCTCACAGTCAGTTGAAGAATATTGTTGAACAACTTGCCAATAAAGATGGCATTGACACATTCCCTAGCTAAGACTTATTACTAAAAGCATGACTTTTCTCCTTCTGCCATGCAAATCTATTTCATCAAACACCTCTAAAGATGTCTATGTGCCACTCACATTCAGCTGCATACTTTAGACATAAAATTCACTAAAGTCATTAGATAAGCCTCTCCCTGCTTTATTCTGTGCATTACCATCTCACTTTTCCTTCAGTACTTTAAGTCAGAAAATACTTTGTTGAACGTGTCTCACAAGCCATGATACACTAACTCCCTTAGAGCAGAATACCAACTAATATACATAACCAATAACAAAGATTTTGAAGTCACCATTGATTCTGCTAAAAATCACCTGAAACTGCTAAAACTATGGCATAAATAAGGTTGATGGACAAATAGGATATTTATATATTTTTTAAATGATATCCCTAAAGAATATTTATTAATTAGAAAGGAATGTTAACTTTGAAGTGGAAAAACTTAGTGGATACTAATTGAACCAAGTGATTAAAGTTAATGTCACCAATAACAGGTCAAAGTGACATCATTTGCCACCTGATGTGAATCACTGAATTCAACAGACAATTATGAAGTATTCCTGCCAAAAATACATAACCTAAACCTATTCACGAGGAAACATCAAAAAATTAAAAATTTGAGGGATCTCTTTAAAAACTATTAGCCATTACTTCTCAAGAATACTAGTGTCATCAAAGACTAAGAATGAATGAGAAACTGTTACAGATTAAATGAGTCTACAGAAATATGACACTTAAATGCAATACAGGATCCTTTTCTGGGGCCTGAATAAGAGCAGAAATAGATGTAAAGAACATTACTAAAGCAACTGGTGAAATCTATGGGCTATATATTAATGTTTGTACTGTTGATAAATTTCATGATTTTGAAAACTGTACCAAGGTTAATATAAGATGATGCCCAGGCTCTTAGAAAGTGAATGGTGAAGTATTTTAGGTTAAAGAGACATAACATGTGTAAGTGACAAATAATTCATAAAATAAGAACAATATGGGGAGGGAGAGAAAGAAAGAAAGAGGGCGGGAACGATGAATGAGGAAAGTAGGGAAAGTAAGAAAAAAGAACACAACAATGTAGGGGAAAAACCTGGGTGAAGAGTATATGGAGTCCTTTATACGATTCTCGAAACTTTAAATCTAAAATTTTATTTTAAAAATAGTCAAAAAATGTACAGTGGTATATGGTATACTTACGAAGTTTATGAACCTCCAAAAAGCACTACACTTAGCAAAGGTCAATGGTTTCAACCTTTGACAACTGGGATGATTTGTGATTAGAAGGAATGTGAAATATTGCTTTTTTTAAAATAAATAATCCATCACTATTTGGTCTTTTTTATCCATGGCCATTTACTGTTTAAATTAAACTTAGGTTAAAATTACTATTTTCACCTATTAGATTGGCTATAAGTTTAAAAGATTGATGATACCCATGATGTAAACCTTTTTTATGAAAATTAGCACTGCCATTCCACCACAGCTGTGTACTGGCCTGGAAAACATTTCAAGAGCAATTTATCACTATCTACTGAAATCAAAAGTATGCAGAACTGATGATGTAACCATGCCACATCTAGAAATCTATCTTATAGGATTAGGAGCCCAAGTACATTAAAATAAATATATAGTTATATACATTACAACATTATATGCAGTGGCAAAAACAAACATTTAACTTGTATTTCCCAAAATTGAGAAATGAATAAACCCATTACAATATGTGCTTTATTTCCAATGAAAAGTCTGTTGATAAGATATATTTATTGGTTTGGAAACATATCCATAATGCATTAAAAAGCTAAAGTTGGAAGACAACATATACCATAATGATGGTATATTTGTAAAATAAATTCCACATAAATTTATATAAGCTTAGAAAACTTATTGACAGCTATACCACAAATAGTTAATTTGTCATCCTTGGGGAATAGGAGTGGAAGATGGAGGAGAATGACTACAGTTCACTTTAAATTGTTTAATAACTCACTCATTCTTCTCAGCCCTGTTTCAATGTACTAGGTGTCAAGCCTGTCTATTGAGAAAGATTGGGCAATGCAGTTAGTAGTTCCCTGATGACAGTGCAGTTTATGTTCCAGACGTAGACAATTAAAACTTCCAATAAACACAACTGTCTATACTAAGCCCACTTAGGTTAAACAGAAAATAAATAAAAATCAGGGTAATGTGGATAAAAGTGAAATCTCTTTGGTACCCTGTGTTTTTTACTCTAGTCCCAAAGAACAAAATTACAGTAATACCAGGAAAATAATGGAATCATGTGTTCTACAAGATGGCATCACCATGACTCAAAATGTCACTGCAAAGGTCTGGCTCTCCTTTATACAACCAGAGTTGTGATGGCATCCAAGTCTTGAGTTCAGGCATTGGGGAAGAGATCCACTGCAGCCAGACTCAGATCCTGTTCTAGAGTGAGATCTACTAATAAAAAGCAAAACTATAGATGGCCTACTGCAGGCAATGGGATGTCTTAAGACGTTCTTGTTTGGGACCTCTCTAAAAACTGTGGGCTCATGATTCAAATGAGGAACCAAATATCTCACAAACGGTACCAGAAGTGGTACATGTGAGGCACTCGGATTATGAGAAAGCCTGGCTGTTATCTGCCGTGTGACCAAGGTGTCCATGAGGTTGTTTTCATTACATTTACCACACACAAATCTCCCATTTGTAAAGTAAAACAGAGACAAAAAATGCAATGAGGTAAATACAACAATAAAGGTAAGCACAAGATATATTCACAGCACAGAGAAGTACTTAACAACATTCCAGGCAACTACTTGCCACAAGCAGGTCACTTCTATTCCTGGGGACACATATATAACAGCTGTGCCCTTTGAAATACAAAGGTGCAAAAAGCTCCCAAAAGGGGGAAATAATGACAGCATTTGGGTGATGCTGTGGTTGGAACCACTGGAGAAGGTATCTGATCCTCTTCACACGGTCACCACCTGGGAGAGTTCAGAGGGAGAGATTGCAAATGAAAATAAACAACAGGTTATCACATAGCCATGTCTTGTGACAGATGTATATCATCCTCAAGTCAAGTATTTTACTGGTACTCCATGGAAAACAACTCCCATGATCCTGATGCTAAATGTCTCCAAGCTACAAAAGGTATACTCACTGTATGAAAATGATGAAACCATAATTTTCCTTCCTTGGCCCATTTACTGTGATTTGAGTACTTATCTTCTATTCCAAATTACTTCCATGCCATTCAACCATGCAGGCATTCTTTGAATCACAATTTCTTCTGTAACTGCTTAGTGATAATTTATATACCCGTTCAGGATTAAAAAGTACAATAAATAGACAATGGTACAAGGAAAAACTAATAATGTGCTCTGTACATTCCACAGTACTTCATGAAAATATTTCCAAAAACCAAAACCCATTATCACAATATTCACATATCTATTCTCCATGCTTTCCTGGATGCTTTTTGTGCAACTTCTGATAGTCCTAACTGGAAGAAAACCCCTTGTATTTCCACTCGTGATGCTATTATGTATCAATCACAAACCAGAGATAACTCTAAAATCCTCTGTTAAACTAGAATCTCAAAACAATCACATAGGCCACATAATAAGTTTGATGAAAAGGAAATGTAGTGTCAAATAACTCAGACAAGAATGTAATAAATCATCAACACACCCAAAATGATATCTTAAGAATCAGAATATAGGCCTTAATGCTCTTACCTGCAGTCAAAATCCCTTTGGTCCTTGCTTATGAAAGATGCTTGTGAAAGAAAGAAAAAAGGAATGCTTGAAAATATTTTACAAATATTCATTCACTCATCATATGAAAGGGTGTTAAGAACCTACTTCCGCCACCAATATTGGAATATTCCTCAACTTCTGTCTACTCACATTAACTACCCACTGATAGTATCAGCAATACCCTAAATCATTCATCTGGAGATAAAATTCAATTTCCTGGTGTCATTAAGACTCATTATTTGCAGCAAATTCTACTTCCTAATGGCTTGTCTTTCTGAGGTCTTTTTATATTCATTTCACTTTCCCCCCCATCTTCCTAACTTCCTTGTCTTCCTCTACCCAACCACCAATAATGCATTTATTCTAAAATGTTTAATATTTACATGAATTTTAAATTTGCCAAGCATACTGATAGAGAGTATAGTCTCTTTCTAGATAACATCATATGCTCTGGTGAGAGCAGATAAGAATAGTAAGTCAATCTACATAATCTATATATCAACACAGCATCAAAATTTAATAGGCTTTTTATCTCTTCTATTGCATCTAATTGGCAATCACTCCACAATTTGACAATTTTATATGTTTTATAGAATTCATATATGGTCTTGGATTTTAAAATATTACATGTTAGATTCCACATCAAACTAGTCAAGAAAATAAAGAGTACACCAGTATTACTGATTCTTCCCAGCACTTTTGAAGAATGAAGTCCACAGAGAGGATAAACAAGTACAAGAATTTGGATTGATATAAAAATGTCAGGTAATGAAGGATCTAAAATGTCTCACTTCAAAAGCTGGTAACACCTCAGTTAAAAGTGTGAAAACTATGGGAACATTGTGATATATATACTGACCAACATAAAATACAGAAGGTAAACTCGGCACTCTGATCAACCTCCCAAAAAGCTCCAAATTATTAAAATATAAAAAATCGTTAATAGAGAAAACTACTCTTGTGAACTCACTACATTTGCTTTCTTTTGTTTTTTGCTATTTACTATCACAACACTTTGAGAAGCCAATGACCAAACTTTTCTGATTTTATTAATAACAAATTAGCCTGTATCCCTCAATGGTCCATCTATCCTTTCATTCAACTTTACACGTGATTTTACTATCAGTCTACTCTCCCCATGATAAAATTCCTATACCACCCCTTCTTGAATTAATCCATCCATGCATTAATCCATCTATCAGGCCACCCTTAAACCATTAAAGATGCTATCACATTAATGCAATCAATTTATCTGTGTAGTGTTTCCTACATTCATCCATTATTCTAGCCAGCCATTGACAGATTGCATCTACCAATCTAAACACTCAGATTATCTGTATATGATCCATGCATCCAAAATTCTGGAATACACTCAAATTCTAACATATACTTATCTAACCATCTAGACCTTCACTGAATATTGAGTCCATCAATTCATACAACTGTACATACCTCCAACTGTTTTTTTCAAAACATTCATTCTTGATTCTTGCATACAGCCATCCACTCATATATATTCTAGTTTAAATCCATCCTGACATTCACCCAGTTTTGCATTCATCATCCATTATTGTACCCTAAATTCTATAAAAAAAAGATTCTTGCATCCATCTTTCCACACTTCTTTTCAAATATCCAACGTTGTATTCCTTCATCCACTAATTCTTAAACCCACATAAGCTTATGTTATTATGTAGAAAATTTCATTCTTCCTTCCATCTATTCACTCCTATAGCCAGGTCTTAAAACCATCAATCCAATCCCCGATTCTATGCATTCATTCACCGATCCTTGAATTATTGCATGCAATTTATCCTTGTATATTAACTCAGTTTGAAATCACAGCAACTTCAACATCTCACTGGCTTAACACAACAAACATTTATTTCTCACTCATGAAAAAACTTCTGTGGGTCTGACACAGTGACTCTACAGAGGAACTTCGCTCCATCTGATAGCTCATTATTCCAGGATAGTCTCCTTTTGTAGCACCTCTTCTTCAAAACATGGTTCTATGATCACCATAAGTAAGACATTGAGAACTACATACAGGCTAGTAAAGTCTTCTGCCCATGACATGTTATGTATTCTACATATTTGAGTTGTACCACCCAAGGAACTGAAAATCTCTGATTATTTAAGTCTTAAAATGACCTTTAGGCCTTAACTCTACCTAAACAGAGAAAGCTCTGCAGCTCCCCTAGAAGATATCTCTCACACTGCCTATCTTTAAAAGTCAAGCAGGATAATGGGAATCCAACAACGTGGCAGAGGGCCAAGGTAGGCACAGGAAGAACAAAGGACAAATAAGTATCTCCCAAGGCCTAATAATACATTCTCCGTTTCCAAGGAGACCTGAAGGATTACCACAAATCACCTCCTGATCCCAGTGCATAACTGAGAGGTACTGGATTTTTATGACACTTGTTTGTTCCCACTGAGAAAGAGGTAAAGTTTACTGTGTTAAGTATAAAATAAACCCAGTATTGTGAAACCAAAGGTCTCCCATGGTAGATATTACTATTGCTTAATATGTCCTTTCTACTTTTCTTTGGAAAACACAGACTACAATTTCTAAATCCCCTAAAATTACAGATGTCCAGGTGATTGATTTGTTGTATGCAACATGTCATTCTAGAATAAAATCATCTAAGAGATACTGTGCAATTTTCCATGTTCTCTCCCTCAGTGACAATGAATCACAAAATCTTGTTGTGATGGAAGCAACATGAGGTATTACTGTCTTTGTGACAATTGGGCTATCAATGACTCCCACAAGCACAGGACCCCTCACAATCCCTGCTGGACAGTCACTGTGAGAAATACATCTTCATAAAATTTGAAGTCACTGACATTTAGGAGTTAGCCTTTCATCAAGCGACCTATCTATATATTCTTGCAGGTATATACCCATCAATTCATCCATTCTTATGTCCACTTATTAATCTGCTCATTTTGCATTCTCAATATACATTAATGTATCTATGTCCACAGAGACAATTTTTATCCATACTCCCATTCTTCAACTCTATTATATACACTAATACATTTATACATGCATACAAGTATGTCATCCGTGCTTATTAAATTATACGTATACCTATATATATGCTTGTTTCTTAATATCATCCAGAATGCATTTCTGGATCCATCCACCCACCCAACCATCCATCAATCCACACATTTAAGAATCATCTGTTTTTGATTCCATCCATCTTCCTGACATGACAACCATCAATTTATCCATTCCTGCATCTGTTAATTTATTCACACATTCTGGCATTCATCCAGCTATCCAATGAAGCAATGTTACATTTGTCAATTCCACTCACTGATCACACACATCACCCAGCTGGAAAGGCAGAGCTCAGTACAGCTAAGACTTCTAAATAGGTACTACAGTTTGCTTCAACAAATATATTTTTCACTGATGGAAATCAACTGGCCACAAGTCTAACTTCAAATAACCCTCCTAATGTCTGACTTTAAAATCTTTACATTGAATCACAGATAGCTGTGAGTTTCTAATATTGACCAAATTCTTTGAGAGCTACCTGAAATCATTCTGAAGGAAAATGAAAGCACAGAGCTCAGGACTTGCTGTGGGAATGGCCACTGCTCTGCTAGAGAAAGCTTTTCCATTATTTTCAGTACAAAAAAATGCTGCCTTTATACTTATGCAACTTTTCAGGAATAGCTATTCTTTTCTCTATGACATGACAAAACCACCAATGCCCTGAATGCCTACCTAAATCAAAATGTATTCCTTTATTTCTAACTTACTGTATAATACACACACAATCATTCTAGAGCTAATTTCCTTAACCACTGTCTTATTTGATGAAATTCTATTGAAAGTCCTAAATTGTTTCTGCTACCACTCAACAATAGATATAAAGACACTTATCATAGTTATGGTGATAAAAAACACCAGAAGTACCATTTAGTCATCATCTTTTCCTATATAGCAATGCTACCCTATTCCTATTTAATCCCAAAATTTATTCCACAGTCATACAATAATATTTATCAATCCTTGATAGGGCTGCATATTACTGCAAGATGTACTATGACTTGGCCACAGATTAAGCAAACTTACTAGATATTTAATTCTAATCCATAGAGGCTTTACAATTTACACCACCACCAGGAACACATGATTTGGCCCAATTCTCGTCAGATTGCTGAAAAACAATGTCAAACATCTGGATTTACAGATAATTTGCTGGTTGAGTACTTCATTTATTTTGGTTCTATTTTCAATTATAATTATTCTTATTATAGGTAAACCAAAGAATCCTTTCATATGATTAATAGTGATTTACATTTCTTCTATGAACTATCCATTCAAATGGTTTTCCCTTAAGTTTATTGGTATTTTTCTTCCTTTAGGGATTTCAGTCTTCTCATGTGATGTTAAAAATATATTTTCCCAGTTATCACTTGGTTTTTACTTTGCCTATTATTTTTTTTGTTAACAGCATAAAATTTATCATTCTTTATTTCTTATTGATTCTGGAATTCAGATCTTAAGGAAAAAAATTTTCCTTGCTCACAGGTTAAATATAAATTCACCATATTTTCTGTAATCCAGTTATTTCTTTAGTTTTAATTTAAACCTCTGATTCACTTTTAATTATTCTTGCTGTATATCATCAAGAATGCATCAGGAGATCTCGTCAAGATGGCATCATAGGCAGACTCTGAACTCACCTCTTCCCATGAACACAATGAGGTTACAACTATTCTTGGAAAAATGAACCTGGAGAGAACACTGAAAACTGGATAAAAAGAACCCCCACAACACAGGACAGTCCTGACTGAGGTAGAAGAGGCAGAAATTCCTTCTGGAGAGAAAGCAAGCCACCTTCACGAGCAGCACAGCTTCACAACCAGCCAGGCAGGAGCAACCCTAACAGATGCAGCCCTCCCTGGATAAGTGTGGACCTTAGCAAGGGCACATTATTACTATAAGAATCCTTCACACTCACCACAACTGAGACGAGTGTCCCACAATCTGGCTTTGCTAGCTATAACTACAACGGGGAATATTCCCAGAAATGTTATTGGACCAAAGCTGAAAAAACCCAGCTCTTAAAGGGCCCCTGCAAATACCCCCATCTCAGAGAGCAACCTAAAATCACAAAAAAGACACTCCTTTGGTGAAAAGAGACTCCACCTGGCAGGCTCTGGGTGCATCTTAGTGAGAGCTGAGACCTCTCCAGAGACTCAGACATTGGTGGTGGCCATTGTTGTGACCTAGTACATGCACACTGAGACAGACAGACCCTGGCAGATGCCACTAAAGTCTCTCCCCTGGCCTGTTAGCCCAGGGGTCTGCCACACCCACTATAGCACAGATTTAATCCAGTTCAGCCAGGGAAGACAGCCCACCCTATGGACCGACCCCACCCAACAGAAAGTCATCAGGCTACTTGTCCTGCATAGACTGGGTGCTTGATCCTCTACAGGTAGGCAAGTGTGTCCACCTCTGTGGGACAGGAGCTGTGTGACCACCAGGTGAACTGTGGGGGGTGTTGGTGGAGAGGTGGGGGCCTCTGCAGTGGGGCATCGGAGAGTGCTCCAGGAGGGCAGGAAGTGTGCATGGACCAGGGCTGTGTTGAGGGTGTGTGTGGACCTGTAGTGGTGGGGCGTATCAATGGCAGAAGAACTGTGCTTCACAAACAGCCACAAAGATGATCAGCCCTTCTCTCCAAAGCCTGAAACAATAGGGTGCTCCCATGCCCAGAGCCAGCCCTACTCAGCTGCATTCCTAAAAGAGCTGACAACAGCCTTGCATGCCTGAGACCTACAGCAACTGTAAGCCCCTGAACCTAGCAACCAGCTACACTGGGTACCTACACAATTAACAGGAAAAGTGAAACAGGAGTGTACTGTTAGATCTTGCAGCCAACGGCTCTGGGGCTCCCCAAACCCAATTTACAAAACAGCAGCCAGGGAAGGAAAGACAAGAGACTCATGGGTACCTGCAGTTAAGAGCAACCCTGGCACAGCAGGAAACAAGTAGCCCACACAACGGTCACTCTTGGATCATCTGGACTGGTGACAAGAGGGAAGCACACTGCTGGGCTTCAAAAGGCATCTCTTAGATATGGCCACTTCTCCAAGATCAGGAGACATACCCGACTCACATAATACATAGACAGAAGGACACGGAAAGAAGCATAATGAGGAGGTAAAGGAATACATTCCAAGAAAGGAACAGGACACGACCGCAGAATAAGAACTAAATGAATCAGAAATAAACAATCTACCTGACAAAGAGTTCAAACAAAAACTCATAAGGATGCTCACTGATATTGGGAGAAGACTGGACAAACACAGTGAGAACGTCAACAAAGAATTGGAAAATATGAAAAGAACCCATCAGAAACAGAAGAATACAATACTGGAAATGAAAAATTCACTAGGGGGAATCAATAACAAAGTAGATGATAGAAAAGAATGAATCAACGAGCTGGAAGAATAACTAGAAGAAATCACCAAAGCTGAACCAAAAAAGAAAAAAAAAAGAATTGATGAAGGATGACATCAGTGACATGGCAGAGTGAGCTCACCCGGGACTCTCTCCCATCTTAACTATATCCAAAAGGACCAACTGCTTTCCAACCAAACAAAAAAAATCCTAATAACCAAAATCATCAGAGACACACAGCAGACAAACAACAGAGGGTGGAGAGGCTGGAGCCGCCCTCGGAGGAGTTGGGATGAGATACAAAAGAACTTCGCTCCCTCCTCTAGAGACTGGGATTGCTGCCATGGGTGAGGGAAGGGGCAGGGGAAGGGCCGCACATTCACAGGATTGTCCAGGACTCCCACAGACCTGTGCAGTGGAAACCCTCTAACAGGAGAAAGCTTTCATGTGGGGGTACCCCATCAAGCCAGGGCCCTGGGAAACCAGAGAGTGAGAGCTGAACAGAATCCAGATCTGACCGCGAGAGAAAGTGCCAATCCTCCCCCAACCTGTGCTGCTGTCGCAGCTGAAGGCAGAGGGCTCAGAGCGTGTGGCTCTCAACCCCCATCTAGTGGTGACAGGCTGTAACTGCAACCAAATAATAGCATTATGTGCAAACAACCACTCCTCTACAAGCCAGGAATTTATAAAAGTTGCAAACCAAGAGGAAAATAATAAAAACACAGAATTATGTCCTGAGGACTTGGAAATAGGTAAACTAAGTGACAATGAATTCAGAGCAGCTATCATTAAAAAACTCAGTGAGGTAAAGGGAAAGATAGAGAAACAAGTCAACGAGTTCTGGAGTTACTTCACAAGAGACTGAAGTTATAAAGAAGAATCGATCAGAAACCGTAGAGATGAAAAATACAATGGATCAGATAAAACAGAATATGGATTCCCTGAATGCACATGCAGACACCATCGAGGAGCAAATTAGCACAATCGAAGATAGACAGGCTGAATGGCTCCAGACAGAGGAAGACAGAGAAGAATTTAAAAAACTGAAAATAATCTCCAAGAATTAGCTGACTCAATGAGAAAATGCAACTTAAGGATTATCAGAATTCCTGAGGGTGGGGAAAAGGTAAATGGAGCAGAAAGGGTGCTTAACGGAATAATAGAAAAGAACTTCCCAAATCTAGGGATTGAGAGAGAAATGTGTGTGGAGGAAGCTTTCAGATCTCCTAGATTTGTCAATGTATAAAGACCTACTGCACGGCATATAGTAGTAAAAATGGCAAAGATGAATGACCAAGAAAGAATACTCAGGGCAGCAAGGCAGAAGAAAATAACCTACAAAGGAACACCTATCAGACTTTCAGCGGATTTCTCTACAGAAGCATTCCAAGCTAGTTAAAATACATTGGAATGACATATTCAAAACTTTAAAGGATAAAAATCTTCAGCCAAGAATACTCTATCCAGAAAAAATATCTTTCAGATATCAAGGAGAAACTAAATCTTTTCCAAACAAACAAAAGCTAAGGGACTTTGTAGCCACAAGACCACCACTATAAGAAATCCTCAAGAAGGCTCTCATACCTGAAAAAAGTAAAAAAAGGGAGAAAGGGGTCACAAGACACAGAGTAGGGAGACAGATAGAATCAGAATAGCATAGCAAATATTTAACTATAGCATTGGGATGAAGGGAAGGAAATCACCAAAGTAAAGACAATCTTATCACTCTAACCACGATCTCACAAGACAATCTGGAATAAGAGATGAAAGTAATAATTTAGGAGGGGAGGAGGAAAGGGACTGAATCAGTCTAGGTTAAGCAAGTAAGACACCACCACAAAATGGACTATATTATACACAAAATTCTGAATAGAAACGTCAGGGTAACCACGAAACTAAAAAACAGAACAGTGACACAAAACATAATCAAGGAAAACTCTAAGAAAACCAGCATAAGAAAACACAGAAGTCAATGGGTAGGCTAAAACACACAGGACGAGAAACAAAGGAAACACAGGAAAACTGGAAAAGGAGTGACAGAATGACAGCATTAAGCCCTCACGCATCAATAATCACCCTCTCTGTAAACTGATTTAAATCTCCAATAAAAAGAGAAAGAGTGCCAAAATGGATTAAAGAACAAGATCCAACAATTTGTTGCCTCCAGGAAACACACCTCAGCTCCAGGGACAAACGCAGGCTCAGAGAGAATGGGTGGAAGACAATACTCCAAGCTAATGGCAAACAAAAGAAAGCAGGTGTTGCAATACTTACATCAGACTAAACAGATTTCAAGATAAGGCAGGCAAAGAGAGACATAGAGGGCCAATATACAATGATCAAAGGGACACTATATCAAGAAGAAATAACGCTTATAAATACCTGTTCACCCAACACAGGAGCACCAAAGTTCATAAAGGAACTATTAACAAACCTAAAAGAAGATATCAAAAACAACAATAATAGTAGGGGACTGTAACACCCAACTCACACCAATGGACAGATCATTCAGAGAGAAAATCAACAAGGGAACAGTGGAGATAAATGAAAAGCTAAAAGAGTTGGAATTAATAGACATATATAGAACACTCCATCCGAAAACAGCAGAATACACATTCTTCTCAAGCACGCATGGAACATTCTCGAGGATAGCCCATATGTTGGGAAACAAGGCAAGCATCTACAAATTAAAAAAAAAATTGAAATAATAACAAGCATCTTCTCTGATTATAATGCTACAAAGTTAGAAGTTAATTACAAGAAAAAAACTGAGAAAGGCACAAGGATGTGGAGACTAAACAATATGCCACTGAACCAAGCAATGGATCACTGAAGAAATTAAGAAATAAAAAAATACCTGGAGACACATGAAAATGATACCATGCCATACCAACTCATAGGGAATACAGCAAAACCTGTAGTAAGAGGAAAATTCATCACAATACACACACATCTTAACAAACAAGAAAAATCCCAAATAAGCAACCTTAAACCACACCTAACTGAATTAGAGAAAGAAGAATAAACAAAGCCCAAAGTCAGCAGGAGAGAAATAATAAAAATCAGAGCAGAAATAAATGCTGTTTCTTTGAGAAGATAAATAAAATTGACAAACCCCTAGCCAGACTTAGAAAGAAGAAAAGAGAGAAATCTCAAATAAACAAAATCAGAAATGAAAGAGGAGAAGTAACAACAGACTCTGCAGAAATACAATGGATTCTAAGAGAATACTACGAAAAACTATATGCCAAAATGGATAACCTAGAGGAAATGGATAAATTCTTGGACTCCTACAATCAAGAAGAGACAGACAATCTGAACAGACCAATCACAAGGAAAGAGACTGAAACAGCAATCAAAAGCATCCCAAAGAATAAAACCCCAGGAAGAGATGGCTTTCCCGGGGAATTCTACCAAACTTGTAGAGAGGATTTAATATGTATCCTTTTCAAGCTATTCCAAAAAATTAGGCAGGATGGAACACTTCCTGACACATTCTACAAGGTCAACATCACACTGATACAAAAGCCTGACAAAGACAGCAGGAAAAAGGAGAACTACAAGCTGATATTGCTGATGAACATAGATGCAAAAATTCTCAACAAAATTTTGGCAAACCAAATTCAGCAATTCATCAAAAAGATCATAGACATGTTCAAGTGGGATTCATACCAGGGACACAGGGATGGTTCAACATCCGCAAATCAATCAACGTGATACAGCACACTAACAAACTGAGGAATACAAACCACATGATCATCTCAATAGATGCAGAGAAAGCATTTGACAAGATCCAACAGCCATTTATGATAAAAACTCTGAACAAAATGGGGATAGAATGGAACTACCTCAACATAATAAAGGCCATATATGACAAACCCACAGCCAACATCATACTCAATGGGCAAAGACTTAGTGCCATCCCCCTGAAAACAGGAACAAGACAAAGATGCTCTCTATCACCACTCTTAACATATTACTGGAGGTTTTGGCCAGAGCAATTAGGCAAGAAAAAGGAATAAAAGGAATCCACATACGGAGGGACGAAGTGAAACTGTCGCTGCTTGCAGACAATATGATCTTATATAAAGAAAATCCCAAGGAATCCATTGGAAAACTTTTTAAAGTAATCAACAAGTACACTAAAGTTGCAGGGTATAAAATGAATTTACATAAATCAGCAGCACTTCTATACTTGAATAACGAACTAACATAAAAATAACTCAAGAACACAATACCATTCACAATCGCAACAAAAAGAATAAAATATCTTGGGGTGAATTTAACCAAGGAAATGAAAGACCTATATGACGAAAATTACAAGGTTTTTCTGAAAGAAATGGATGGCAACATAAAGAGATGGAAAAACATTCCATGTACATGGATTGGAAAAATAAACATGGTTAAAATGCCCATTCTACCTAAAGCAATCTACAAATTCAATACCATCCCAATCAGAAGCCCAATGACATTCTTCACAGAAATAGAACAAAGAATCCTAAAATTCATATGGGGCAACAAAAGACCCCAAATTGCTAAAGCAATCCTGAGAAAAAAGAACATAGCTGGAGTCATCACAATCCCTGACTTCAAAACATACTACAAAGCTAAAGTAATCAAAACAGCATGGTACTGGTAGAAAAACAGATGCAAACACCAATGGAACAGAATTTAAAGCCCAGAAATGAAACCACATGTCTACGGACAGATAATCTTTGACAAAGGAACTGAGGACATACAATGGAGAAAAAAAGTCTTTTCAACAAATGGTGCTGGGAAAACTGGAAAGACACCTGTAAAAGAATGAAAATTTACCATTATCTTTAACCATTCACCAAAATAAACCAAAAATGGATCAAAGACCTAAAGGTAAGACCTGAAACCATAAGGCTTCTAGAAGAAAATTTAGGCAGCACACTCTTTGACATCAGTATTAAAAGGATCTTTTCCGACACCATATCTTCTCAGACATTGGAAACAATAGAAAGAATAAACTCATGGGACTTCATCAGACTAAAGAGCTTCTTCAAGGCAAATGAAAGCAGGATTGAAACAAAAAAACAACCCACTAACTTGGAAAAAACACTTGCAAGTTATACATCCAACAAAGGCTTAATCTCCATAACATATAAAGAACTCACACAATTCAACAACAAAAAATCAAACAACCTGATCAAAAAATGGGCAGGAGACATGAACAGACATTTCTCCAAAGAAGATATACAGATGGCCAATAGGCACATGGAAAGATGTTCATCATCACTGATCAGGGAAATGCAAATCAAAACTACACTAAGGTATCACCTTACACCTATTAGAATGAGAAAAAAATAACTAAAACAAATAGTAATAAATGTTGCAGAGGTTGTGGAGAAAAAGTACACTGCTGGTGGGAATGCAAACTGGTGCAGCCACTATGGAAAACAGTATGGAGATTTCTTCAAAAAATTAAAAATGCAACTACCATATGATCCAGCTATCCCACTACTGGGTATCTGTCCAAAGATCTTGAAGTCAGTAATTCCAAAAGTCCCATGCACCCCAATTCATAGCATTATTTACAATAGCCAAGACGCTGAAGCAACCTAATTGCTCATCAACAGATGATTGTATAAAAAAGATGTCGTACATATGTGCAATGGAATACTCCTCAGCAGTAAAAAAGAACAAAGTTGTCCTATTTGCAGCAACATGGATGGACCTTGAGAGAATTATGTTAAGTGAAATAAGCCAGATAAAGAAAATCTCTGTATGACTCCACTAATATGAGGATTTTAAAAATGCAGACAAAGAGAACAGATTAGTGGCTACTGGGTGAAAGGTGGGGTTGTGGGGTGGACAGAGAGGGTGAAGGGATGCACTTACAACATGACTGACAAACAATAATGTACAAATGAAATTTCACAAGATTGTAACCTATCATTAACTCAATAAAAATTACATTGAAAAAAAGAAGAATTGGACAGAATGAGAACAGTCTAAGGGAACTCTGGGACATTATCAAGCACACTAACATTCATATTATAGGTGTCACAGAAGAAGAGAGACAAAGGTGCAGAGGATCTATTTGAAGAAATAATAGCTGAAAACTCCTAACCTAAAGAAGGAAGCAGACATCCAAATACTGGAAGCACAGAGAGCACCAAACAAGATGAACACCAAGACGCCCACATCACAACACATTATAATTAAAATGTCGAAAATTAGATAAGAGAGAATCCTAAAAGCTGCAAGAGAAAGGCAATAAGTGACATATAAAGGAATGCCCATAAGCCTATCAGTGGACTTCTCAGTCAAAACTCTACAGACTAGAAGAGTGGCATGACATATTTAAAGTGCTGGAAAGAAAAACCCTACAGGCAAGAATACTCTATCCAGCAAGGTTATCATTCAGAATGGAAGGAGAGAGAAGGAGTTTACTAGACAACAAAAATTAAAGGAGTTTATCACCAAGAAAACAGTTCTAAAAGACATGCTGAAGGGACTTATTTAAGTAGGAAAGAGAAGACCACAAATAGGGATGAAAAAATTATCAAAAACTAAAAAACAAACCAGGCAATAAAATCACTGCTAAATGTAAAAATATAATAAAGGTAGCAGATCATCCACCTATAAAAATAATATGCAAGTTAAAAGACAAAAGTACTAAAATTACCTATTTCAATGATAAGAGGGTAATTGACAACACACAAAACAAGAGATAAGATTTCAAAAACGGAAAGTTTGGGAGGATGGGAGTAAAATAGTGGAGCTTTTAGAAAGAGGTCAAGCTAAAGAGACTATCAACTTAATATGCATTGCTATATAGGTAGGATATTTATAAAAGCAACCTCATGGTAATCACAAATCAGAAACCTATAAGCAGTAAACAAATAAGTAACAGGAAATAAATCAATCACAGTACTAAAGAAAGCCATCAAACCACAAGGGGATAGAGCAAGAAAAGAACAAAGAACTACTAAAACACACAGAATAAACAAAGTAACAAAATCACAATAAATATTTATCAGTAGCTACTTCAATGTCAATGGATTTAATGCTTCAATCAAAAAGAATAGAGTGGCCAACAGGATAAAAATAAGACCCACATATATATGCTGCACACAAGAGACACATTTTAGACCTAAAGATACTCACAAACTGAAAGTGAAAGGATGGAAAAGATACTCCACGCAAATGGCAAAGAAAAGAAAGCAGCAGTGGCAATACTTCTATCACACAAAATAGACTTCTATCACATAAAAACTCTACCAAGAGACAAAGAAGGGCACTAAATAATGATAAAGGGAACAATCCAACAAGAGGATATAAGACTTGTAAATATCTATACACCCAACATAGGACCACCTAAATATATAAAGCAATTATTCACAGACATAAAAGGTGATATAGACAGTAACACAATAATGGCAGGGGACTTTAACACTTCACTTACATCAATGGATAGATCATCCAAACAGAAGATCAATTGGGAAACAGTGACCTTAAATGACACATTAGACCTGATGCACTTAGTAGATATATACAGAACATTCCATCCAAAAACCACAGAATACACATTCTTTTCAAATGCACATGGAACATTCTCCAGGATGGATCACATATTAGGCCACAAAACAAGTCTCAATAAATTTAAAAACATCAAAATAATACCAAGCATCTTTTCTGACCACAAAATTATGAAACTAGAAATTAACTGCAGGAAGAAAATCAGAAGAGCCATAAAAATGTGGAGATTAAGCAAAGTGCCACTGAACAATGACTGGGTGAATGAGGAAATCAAAGGAGAAAGCAAAATGTACCTGGAGACAAAAGAAAATGAACATATGACATGCCAAAGGCTATGGGATACAGTAAAGGCGGTTAACCTAGAAGAAATGGATAAATTATTAGAATCATACAACCTTCCAAAACTTGGTCAAGAAGTAGAGAATCTGAATAGACCAGTCACCAATAAGGAGATCAAAAGAGTAATCAAAAACCTCCCAAAAAATAAAAGTCCAGGATCAGATGGCTTCCCCGGTGAATTCTACCAAACATTCAAAGAAAACTTAATACCTATCCTTCTCAAACTCTTCCAAAACATTGAAGAGGACGGGACGTTTCCTAACTCATTCTACAAAGCCAACATTATCCTGATACCAAAACCAGAAGGACAACACAAAAAAACAAAATTACAGGCTAATATCACTGATGTACATCGATGCAAAAATGCTCAGGAAAATACTAGCAAACAGAATACACTGTATTGTTATACATCAAAAAGATCATACATCATGATCAAGTGGGTTTTATTCCAGGGATGCAGGGATGATTCAACATTCGCAAATCAATAAACGTGATGCACCACATTAACAAAATGAAAAATAAAAAATCACATGATCATCTCAATAGACACAGAGAAAGCATTTGACAAGATACAGCATACATTTATGCTAAAAACTCTAAATAAAATGATTATAGGAGGAAAATACCTCAACATAATAAAGACCATATATGACAAACCAATAGTATTGGAAGTCCTGCCCAGAGCAATCAGGCAAGAAAACGAAATAAAAGGGATCCACATTGGAAAAGAAATGAAACTGTCACTATTCGCAAACAACATTATTTTATAAATAGAAAACCCTAAAGTATCCACTAAAAACCTTTTAGAAATAATAAATGAATACAGTCAAGTCTCAGGATACAAAATCAACATACAAAAATCAGTTGTGTTTCTATACCCTAACAACGAAGTCAAAAAAAGAACTTAAGAATACAATCCCATTTACAATTGCAAAAAAAAAGAATAAAATATCTAGGAATATACTTAACCGAAGAGGTGAAAGATCTGTACACTGAAAACTATAAAGCATTGTTGAAACAAATTGAAGATGATGCAAAGAAATGGAAAGATATTCCATGCTGTTGGATTGGATAGTTAAAATGTCCATACTTCTTAAAGCAATCTATAGATTCAAAGCAATCCCTATCAAAGTTCCAACAACATTTTTCACAGAAATAGAGCAAAGAATCCTAAAATTTATATGGAACAAAGACCCCGAATAGCCAAAGGAATCCTGAGGAAAAAGAACACAGCTGGAGGTATCATACTCTTGGATTTCAAAATATACTACAAAGCTATAGTAAACAAAACAGCATAGTAGTGGTACAGAAAATTGACATAGATCAATGGAACAGAATCAAGAGCCCAGAAATAAACCCACACACATATGGACAGCCAATTTTTGATAAGGAAGCCAAGAGCATACAATGGAGAAAGAACACAACAAAAAAACAACCCAATTTAAAATTGGGCAAAGGATCTGAACAGACATTTCCTCAAAGATATCTGGATGGCCAACCGGTGCATGAAAACATGTTCAACATCACTATCAGGAAAATTCAAATCAAACTACAATGAGATATCCCCTCACTCCTGTCAGAATGGCTATAATTAACAAAACAGGAAACAAGTGTTGGAGAGGATGTGGAGAGAAGGAAACCCTTGTACACTGCTGGCAGGAGTGAAAACTGGTGCAGCCACTACAGAAAACAGTATTGATTTTCCTAAGAAAATTAAGAATAGATCTACCATATGATCCAGCTATTCCACTGCTGGATATTTATCCAAAGTACTTGAAAACACAAAGTCATAAAGGTACATGCACCCCTATCTTCATTGCAGCCTTATTCACAACAGCCAAGACTTGGAGGCAACCTAGGTGCCCATCAAGGGACGAATGGATAAAGAAGATGTGGTATATATACCCAAAGGAATACCACTCAGACATAAAAAAAGAAAATGGTGAAATCCAGTCATTTGTGACAATATGGATGGACCTTGAAGGTATTATGCCAAGTGAAATAAGTCAGAGGGAGAAAGTGAAATACCATATGATTTCACTCATAAGATAAAAACAATGACAAACACATAGCAAGAGAGACTGGATTTGTGGTTACTAGAGGGGAAGGCGGAAGGAGGGCAAAAGGGGTGATTAGGCACACATGCTGTGATGGACTGGACTGCAATTAGTCTTTGGATGTTGAACATCATGTAATCTACACAGAATTTGAAATATATTACGAGCTACACCTGAAAGTTATATAATGTTATAATCCAATGTTACTGCAATAAAAAAAAGAAAATATACAGATCTAAGGTGGGAGGGAAAGAATGGATCAAATTTTGTCTTTCTCCATTTGGCTACCAATTTACTTCAAGGAGTGCAGATAATTTTATTGCTATTTTCTTTTTCTCGTGCAAGATTAAATTCTGGATTTTCTATACTATTACATAACTCTGCATATTCATATGCCAAAAACATGTGACTAATTACATGTTTTGTTGTAACATCTGGGATCACTAGTTAACTCATCTTCCATTCCTACTCTATACAAACTTTTCCTATTCTTATAGGTTTATTCCTCAAATCTATAATCAAAAAATGCCTAGAAAGTGATTTTTTTAAAAATAATTATATTTTAAATTAACTTATAAATAACTGACTTATGATCTTGAATCTTAAGTGAAGATAAACTTAGTGTCAACTATCACTGCCAATTTTAAGAATCTGGCTCTCAAAAATATTAAGTACGTACTACGTTTTTGCACTGAGAGACACGAGGAACAGATGTATCAAGAAGATTCTTCTTTGTCATCCTTATTGCACATGTAAATATCTGAATCACCCTAGAAGAATGAGACAGCCTGATATTTGTACACATTTTCATAAACATAATAGCCATCCTTAGCCCAGAAATAGGCTTTTATTTGAAGTACTACTACGCTATAGTGAAACCTCATTAATAACGCTTCTATCTTACATCTCACCTTAATATAAAAAATTTGGCTTTGATGATCACCAGCCAAGTGACAGAGGTGAGACAAGCAGATAAGAGGGAAAAAATATGCAAAGAAATAGCATTGATACTTATTTAAAAAGCTAACCAAAGAAAATTTACGAATAGACCTCCAGGTTCATGTTTTTCCCAACAGACAATAAAACTCATAGAATGAAACAAAAGAATAATAATTTCCTTAACTGTTCTTAAAGACTAGTTTTATCACAAAATAATTCAACAAATTGTTTCTACAAAATGAATCAGATTCACTAAAAACATACTCATATCTTCAATTGATTCTTATACATGTTATCTTCAATTTTATTTGCTAATGCACTCCCTCTCTTAGACATTTGAAAACTAACGCATTCATGGAATCTCCAGTCCTCTACTAGCATGCATTTCTCTTTATATGAGGTTTGTTTTATGCTGGAAGTTGTGAGAAGCCTTAAAAACATACAACTAATTGATAATAAGCTTTTGTATTTATTATAAAGCAGACAATGAGTAGACTGTGACATAGTTCCAAGTGATCTTTGAGGAATGCATCCTTCTACTTTTAGAATATATCCAGGTAGAGTAAGAAACCCAATAACTGACCACTTTAATAGTGTACTCTGTTAATAATCTCTTGTCATGGGATAAGAAACTAACAGCAAACCTGTTAAATATGAACTACCTCTTAACTATGCTTCTATTACCACAAAATTAATCCAATTGATACACTAAGTTAATGAAAGTGGATACATTGAATACATACTCTCGGGCAGAAACCAAGTATTGCTCATGAGTACATAGCAGTACAGCATTAAAGTTATGGGACCAGGACTTCAAATGAGATGCATCAAGTTTCAGTTTCCGATCGTGATTCACTTCTTAACAACATATTACTGGTATTACTATCATATCAGTATTACTACATGCAGGAAAAAGGGCACTATGATGAGTCAGGCCCATTTCGTACCTGTTTCTGTATAATTCACTTAATGCTTCAGAACTCTTTGAGACAAACACTGTTTGTCCTCACTTTACTGGTGAGGAAACTTGAGACACATCTATAACAGGAGTAAAATTAAAATACCTATCTCATAAGTGACTTACGAAACTGTAAAACATAGACCACGTCACTTATGTTTAAGAACTCAATGTTGACTATTATAATCATATTGATTACTAATATTTACATATATGGAGATAGAACATGTCTTCAACTTTCAACAAAAATGTCAAAAGTAAAACATTCACAAACTGCTCAAAAGTTATATATATGTACTTAAGACTATTTTAAAAGTTGTATCTTTTAAATTGTAACTTGTAGAGGAAATATTGTGCACCTTTCCAAAACAATGTAGGGAAAATAAGTCAAAGTAACAAATGGAAACATGATTTTTTAAAAGGAAGAGACAGAAAACATGAAAAGGTAAACAAGAGATATATAAAAAGTAAATAAAAACTAAACATTATTTGCTCTATATATGAATGAAATAAAATTAATTTTACAAAAGCTGAGAAAAAAGAACATATCCTAACTACAAGCTGTAAAAGTCAATCATATAAATTGAATATATATTGGAATAAATTGGTTAGAAAAAGTAAAATAGGTATTATCTATATTTTATCCTACTATTTATATGTATGTGCATTAATCTTATAATTGCAATTTTAGCGTTATATTAGCAATACCATTGCTAAATACTCAAGTTTCTTTGCAGTTCTTTCTGTCTTTAGACTACATTATATGAATTTATACTACTACCTTTTGGAGACTGACAGGATATCAAATTCATTATTCTATAAATGTTAAGGGAAAGAATCAAAATTCATGCGACATTTTCTTTTGAATTAAAAACTTTAAATAGCTGAAAATAGTTCTTATTTAAACGAAGAAATTGCTCATCATTGAGAGTAATTTACTTTTAAGCAAATGTGTGACTACTAATGTGATAACGAAGATGCCATGATTTTTCAGGTGAAAAGGTGATGCCAAAATTAAATACTCAATGATTCTCTACATTGTAGAAATATGCAATGTAGAAAAAACACAAACATTATGATGTGATATAATTAAGTAGTGTTCTTATAATAAAGGAATTATGATGTCATCCAACTAGAAACATTTCATAATAAATGACTAAAGAATTAATAAATGTTGGGCTGCCCCTGTGGCTACGTGGTTAAGTTCATATGCCATGCTTCGGCAGCCCAGGGTTTTACCAGTTTACATCCTGGGTGCAGACCTAGCACCGCTCATCAGGCCATGCTGAGGCGGCATCCCACAGAGCTCAGCTAGAAGGACCTACAACTATAATATACAACTATGTACTGGGGGCCTTTGGGGAGAAAAAGGAAAAAGAAACACAGTAAGACTGTCAACACATGTTAGCTCAAGGCTAATCTAAGAAAAAATTAATAGATATTAAGAAATAAGAGAAATTGAGGAAAACATTAAACACTACCACAGTGATGGCATCTACCATGTCCAGAATGTACAAATGTGAATGTTCTAAAGGTCAGGGGCAGCCAGGGTTGACTAGTGTGTCTCACTTCAGCGCACTCCTGGGTTCAGTTCCTGGGTGTGGAGCTACACCACTCTGTTAGCGGCCAAGCTGTGCTGTCGACCCACATACTAAAAATAGAGAAAGACTGGCACAAACGTCAGCTCAGGGTGAATCCTCCTCAAGAAAAAGGAAAAAAGTAGTTCTAAAGGACAGAATAGCTGATTTCCTCCAAAAGTAAATGGCAAGAAACAAATTAAATACCAAGGACTGTTGCAGATTCAAAGAACCACAGATTAACAAACCAAATGGAATGGAATGCATGATTCTACAAGAGCTGATTTAAACATAACTTTTAATTAAACACATAAGACAAATTGGAATAAGACTTTTTTACCAAAAAGCATTTCATAGGTGGTACTGATTATTCATTGTGATTAACAATATAAGGAATTATTATTGCATTTTATACTTTTCAACAGGTAGTTTGATGATTGTGTTTCAAAAATACTGGTGCCCCAAATACTGAGATATAACAAAATACATTCGGAATAAATTATAAGAGAAAACTAAGTCTTAAGTTGTTATTTCTTGCATGGGAGATGGGAAAATAGAAGTGCCTTATCAGATTCTATTTGGGATGTATTTTAAGAAATCCCATGACTGTGACTCATGGAAACTGAAAGCATGGTCAAACATTTCAAACTTGAAAGCATGGTCAAACATTCACGTTAACTCCTGGACCTATAAAAAGGATCAGTTAACAACAGTACGTCAATGGTAATGTCCTGGTTTAGATAATTGTATCATGCATATGAAACTTGCTAACGTAAGAGGAATCTAAAGAATATTTTTACAAACTACGTACTACTTTTGCAATAGTTTTGTGTGTCAAAAATTATTTCAAAATAAAAATTAAAGCAATAATGGCAATACTTCTTTCCAGTCTATATCAAAAATACACAAAACACTTTCAGTAGAGCCAGTTAACCAAACACAAAACCCTGACCAAAACAAAATAAAGTTGTTTAAGATTTTTTTCAGAAATCGCAAACAAAATTATAATGATTATAATAGGGAAGTGTGTATTTACATACATATATATTTATATATATAATTACACATATACACAATTAAGTTCATTCATTCACTGGATGCAAGAATGTTCACTTTTAGAAAAAGTTAATTTTTACCCTAGTCAATAATTATAATGGCAAGTATGATCAACTGTAAAACACAAGACATTTTATTAAACTTGTCATCAAATTTAGTGGAAAATCCTCAATGAAAGGAAGGAAGCTGTTTCCTAAAATGACTCATAAGTAAACCTTTAACAGGATTAGTATTAATAATGAAATAACCAAGGGCACTTTCTGCTTTCATACATTCTGAAACCACCTATGAATTGTGAAAAAAGAAAACCATAATGTTGGTATTTCAATTAAACGTCACTAGAAAAGTACATGAAATGGCTTTCACATATTAATAAGAAAAACTGAGTGTATGATCCCCATCGCTACACTGACAAAAGTATGAGATGAGTTGGGATTAATCAAAAAATAAGAAAATAAAACTACACTAGCAATATTCCCACATAATTTAATTAAAAATAGAAACACATACCTTGCAGTTGGATAGGAAGGCTGAGTTAAAGAGATCTAATTCTCTCCTAATTACTCTATTAAATTTGGTGCAAATGAAATTAAAATTGCATTTTTTTCCAACTTGGAAAATAATTTTAAGCGTCAACTGAGGGAAAAAATTTGAATGTAGACAGGGAATATTCTGAAAAATTATGAGAAATGAGAGAATTCAATGGAATAGCTAAGACTAGAAACCATCGGTAATTTTAAAGTATCAATATAAGATAAAGCAAATAAATAGAAATGTAGCCAATTATGTGGGAATTTCCATATCATTACAGAATTTAAATTAAGCAGTAATTGCTTAAGTCAAGGGAAACAATTTGAGTATGTAATACTTTAAATACCATGGTAATGATTAATGGAAAAATAAAAGGACAAAATGAAAAGTATTAGAAAATACAGAGAAAGAAATGTATGATACTAATGCAAACATGTTTTTAAAAGAAAAACACAAAACTCAAAAGGCATAAAACAGAACATTATTGTATTTCAATACATAACTTTTGTACAACCAAAAAATAAAACACCACAGTAAAATGATGCCGAAAAGAAAACATGGTATTTCACTTGCAATGCATGACATATGGTTAACATCTTTAGTTATAAATGAGTTTTTAGAAATGAGCAACACAGACACTCATACTCCAAGGGAAATGGAAAAAAACAAAAAGCAGAGGAAAATGAAATAACACAAATGACAAGTAAGGATTAAGGATATACGAAGATGATGGAGACAAACAAGAGAAGAAAAAAAGCAATTTCTTCGTAATATCGCATTGTTAACGATTAAAACACTGACATCTAACATGTGTACCATTTTAGGAAACAGAACTCTCATGAACAAACACTGGGAGACAATATTGATGAAGACTCTCTATGATTAGGGGGAAAGCTGTAGTTTTGACTCAAAACATAAATTTTTGGACATCCCTAGTCCTAGCAGTTCCAATTCTCTGAAATTATCAAAATAATTTATCTGTATGCCTTTTTACGGCATAGAAAATTTATAGACATAATATGGGCCAAAAAGAGAGTTGCATATCAATCTGTTTATCAACACACCCCAAAAAGATGTGCACAAAACTACACTGACAGTAGATAACGCTGGAGAATAGAATTATGAGGGGAAAAGGGCATGAGTTAAAAATACCATACTTCACAAATTTCTATACCTTTAAAATCTTGAACAAGATGATTTTTTATGAAATAATTTTAAGTTGATCCTGTGATAAGTGAAAATTATAAATACATGCACTTAATACTTATGGGAGCACTGAAATGAAGCCTTGCAATTACACCATCCTGAGATTCTGTGTAATAACGTCTCTGGCATTCAAGCTCCTGAGATTTAGTCCAATGGCAACAATGAAAACTGTCAACAGGCCTGGTTACAATTCTCTCCAATTACACTCTTTAGATTACTTTAAAACATGAGCTTTCTCAGTCCGGTTTTTCTGATCTGCAAGGAGTGTCCACTGCAACACACGAAAGAGTCTCCATACATTATGAAGACCATCTTTTGGTTTGATGAAGATGGTGTCAGAAGAAATGGCATCAGTTTCCTATTCAGTCATCACCTGAGAGGACACAGTGGGATCATCAGTAGGAACTAATAAAATTTCTATGTACAAGAAATGCAACAGGCATTCTATGAAGAAATAACAGGTGGATCAAAATTGTTGTTTGAATTTTATAATAGTAAGAAGGCCAGATACTGTTACTCTTTCTTCTTACACCTTGCTAAATGGACATACCTCCTCATGTTGTCTGTGCCTCTTTTCAATTACGCATTTGGTTGCTTATATCACTAGATCACTCTCGTTCAAATAGAAAATTATTTCACGCAATCTACATGCATTTCTTCCTATACAAGCAACAAGAGTGCCTAACCACCATAGTGAAAATAACAAAAGGAGAAAAAATTAACTGCATTAAAGCTATGGAAGCTACAACGTAACTTAGAAAAAGATTTAGCTCCTAACCCAGTATTCTAGCTGGCTATCAAAACTGCTGGGTAGGTACTTCCTCAAAAGTCATTAATCTTCAATTTAGCTATGATTTATCCTAAGAAAAAACATTTTCTGATTAAAACCTTCACTTTCAAGGTTATTCCACGGATAACAGATAGGCAATAACACTCTCTGAGAAAGAATGTTTAAGAAATTTGTCATCATTCACTATTGGCAGTACATCCCATGAATTACCTTCCTAAAGGACACGATGGGGAATGAAGGAAAAATGAGAAGCACAAAAATCATGGTGTGTCAGGAGCTAGCATTCACTATTTTTCTATAAGATCATGGTTTCATTAACAACTGCCCCTCTCACTCTTTTGACAGTTTCACAGCTTTAGTAGTTATATTACACATTTCAGCATCAGCGAGCGTATTGCACCTGGTTCTTCTCTCTTTTGCATTCCCCAAACTGACTTTATCTCAAAAATCTTGTAATTTTTTTTCCTTTCTCCACCCCTTATCTTTTGCCTAATTTACTCCCAAAGTCATAAAACAAGTCAGCAAGACTTTATTCAATTCCCACAGTGAATAAGGTTTTTGTTCAAAACTATCCACGAGAAATTCGGTCTGTGTGAGAAGTGATATTCTGAAAATCAATTTAATAATTGATTTAATAAGGATACATGATTTGATGAGAACATTGTGAAAGGACCCAAAAATGTAAAAGAAAATACTGAAGCTCCACAGCTCTTAACTACTATGCCTTCTTTCATCCAGTCCTACATGTAGTCTGGGTCTCCAGTTACCTTGGCACTCTCTCACTATAAGATGGAATCTCTGCTGGAATTTGGGCTGGTCATATGACACTGCTGGCCAACAGAATATGGCGGAAGTGATGCTACATGACTTCTGAAGCTATCAGAAAGGCCACACCACTTTCACAAGGCTCTCTTCTAACACTCATTCTTACGATGCTTCCTCTGTGAACCTGGCTGTGTGAAAGTACTCTAGTTGAAAGCCTCCAGTAAGCCCAGCCTTCCACATCACCACAAACCAAGTGCCAGATATGCGAATGAAGTAGTAGATGTCTGAATCTCTCTCAACCACTGGGTCCTTCCCAGTTGATCCTATATACATTCTGGCACTGTCAGAAATCTTCACCCACAGAATCTACGGAATTAACACAATATTTTATGCCACTAAATTTCAGGATAATTTTTTACTCAGCAATACATAACCTGAAAAGATCTCAATACCCACTAGCTGCCACAAAAAGTTCATTAACTTAAAGAGAATATCAACTCTTGTCTAACCAAAGTCCCCCCTACCCCCTCCCCATCAAATGAGCACTCAACTGTCCTTACAATCATATCGCCAAGGGGTACTCCTAGGACCAGAGATGGCAGTGACGAACACCTGAATGAGGAATATTGCAATAGAGATCCAGTGGCACCGATTCTTGGGATTAAAAATGAACTTGGTAAAGTATCTTTTCTCGGAATTATCATCTCCTGATGGGGAAAAAAAGAACATCGTAATGTAAGGTCCACACCAGTCTGATGGAATAGCTAAAGAACGAGTTAAGTGGAGGTTCATGCTGAACTTTGTTACAGATTTAACACAAAATATTCCTCATCAATAAACCCTCTAGCTGATTCAATTCTCCAATGTCATCCATGACTTTACTACTAGTACTTTTCAATATCAGCACCTTTTTTAGGTTTCTATAAACTTCTCCCTTTATCACACTACAAAACTATAATTGCAAAATGAGTTTGTCTATTTCATAATTTCCAATTCTTAGACAACTGATCGTTTCCTTTATACCATTAGTTACGTTGCCATATTTGGTCATAAATAAGTAAATTAATTGAAACAAAACTCAATCTCTTACACTCTGCATATACTCTACAGCTTTAATGAGTTAAACATATCTTTTTAAATAATGAATTTACTCACTAATTTTCTGGCATGGGTGAAAATCCCAAATTGCCAAAAAGAAGAAAGTCTGTACCAGCATTATTTTCCTGAGCCTAGCCAAAACCTCATCCTTCACAGGACTTCTTGATCCAGAACCTTCTTACCTTTGATTCACGGTTAAGACTTATGAATTAAGGAACTCCATAAAAGAGGAATGTTCCTGATGATGTCACAGCTGTACTCAGATTATCTGCAAATGTTTTTCTTCCACCATATCCAACTGCAAAGTAAGTATACAAATGCAATATAGCCAAGGTTAGATACAAATGATAAACCAGGACGTACAAATTAAGATGGCTTTAGAATGGTCAGGAACAGTAAATGGAGATAATTAAACACCCAGCAAATATGACTGCCCAGAGAGAACCTTTTTACTTTCTCATCTTTTCAAACCATCTTCAGCACAAATGTAGAGAATATTGAAACATTGTCCATGCTAATTCTGAACAATCTAAAAAATTTAAGACCTACTTTAATCTATTCCCCAATTTCTTCCATTAACTACCTCATCCCAAGAACCTCTTCCTCCAACAACTTGATATAGTTAGTAACCATAAATATGGCATTGCCTTATGCAAATTTACCCTTTAAAGAAAATTTCAAGGACTATTTTCATCCCTCATCTTTTTTGTCAACCCAAATAGAATTGTTTAGTACCTACCTCAAATCCCATCTTCTCCCTTCTTTCCTTGGGTGATCCAATACACTCTGTTCACTCTGTAAAACTCTCTGCTGCACAAGTCTCTAAATCACATGCTCTTCATGACCACTCAAAAACCACTCATAATGGCCACTGAGAATACAAAGTTGGATACAACAGCCCCAAATCCCAAGATGTCGAGAGGCAAGGACGAAGACAGGCACAAACTGCTTGTATCTTTAAAATTCCCTCTGTTTAAATGTTCCTTTTGAAATAGCTTTAAAATTTCAAATGCAGAAAGTAGAAGCAGTCCTTCTATTCCTCTATCTCTATACAGTTATGTTAAAACTTTTTCATACGTCCTTCCAGATATATTTTTATTTAATAATTCATATATTCATTTTAGATTGTCATGTAGCAACATACAAATACATAAACAATGTTTTACTATTTAAATTATACATGTACAAAAATTTCAAAAAATGGTAAAATAATCACCATTAAAATAACACTGACCAGTAAGCATTACTTAACACGATAATCATGCCAGGATAATCCCATTCCCCAGGAATAGTAACCATTAACACTTCAGTTTGAAAAACTAGAGGCATATAGACACCATTGTAAACACAATTAATTGATGTTTGTTCAAAAATGACAATTTTAAATATGACCTAAAAACAGCCTTCCATACGAGAATTTTTTTTTCAGTATTTGAATTACATTCATGTGACCAATAAGCTGTAATCACTACGACCTTTTATTGACGAGGATTTCAGATGTTCAAATTATTTGTCATCTCAATCTACAAAACATACTTTCTTCTTTGAGAGTTGCAATAGATAAAATCAAGAGCAAGTTATACCATTTTAAAAGTTTTACATACTCAATTATGATCGTCAGTGCCAAACTGTTTAAAAAGGTACACTGATTTATACTTTGATGAACACTGAATAGAATCTAAGAAATTTTCATAATTTATATTAGAGGCAACTGAGATGAAAGACTTTTGACATTTGTTTCTGACTATCACATATCAAATATAACTATTCACTGGAAAATTTTAAAGGTCCTCAAATTTTTAAAAATATTCATTATCAGAGGAATTCTGTTCACATATATGTGTATATATGGAAGCAGACTAGGAAACAGATACAGAGCTACTTAATCATTTTATATAAAAATTAACATACATGTAGCTATAACATGAAGTGGGCCTCTAGAAATGTTTAAGCTTAGAATTAAAATACTATCTCCATTGTTTTCAAAAAAAAATGTGAAGCAATAAGCTAACAAATGACAAAAGAGAGTATTATCAAATCTATATCCCTAAAAGTAATTTTACCTGTATATGTGTATATATACCTTTATATCTATGCATATACATATATAAATTTGTAAAGAGTAAATTTATATAGTATAGCAAAGTGACAATTACTTTAGCAATGTGAGAATCTCCTGTGAATCTGTGATTTAAAATGATGATTCCTTCTCATGTCTTCCTTTTTCTTCCTAAAATTAAAAATACATCCAGGGGTATTTTTCTTTGTTTGTTCTAAGTATACAATCTAATGTTTTCTTCTACATGAAAGCTTAACAATCTGAGGGGATGTGTCTATCTCTCTTCCCAAAACTCAGTGAACAAACACCAAAATGTTAAACAGCCCTAAGAGGCCGATTATTAATTACACAGCCAAAACATTTACCTGAGCCAATTTATGATATTTTACAATGAAATATTTACAGATTTATGTTTGTGAAACTCCGTTCATCTAGAAAAACCACATTCTTTCAAAATAATACATCTGTTATTTACAAAGTTGTCTTGAATGTTGTCATGCAGTTGAAATACAAAACTATCATTCAAAGAGGGAAAACAAAATTTCTTATATAACATTTCCTATGTTTAAAGTACATAATGCCCAATATCAAGCAGTACAACTACAAAATTATGACTTAGATATCAATTTCACTACGACATTGGAAAGAAAATAATGAAACCATGATATTTTACAATGAATTATTTACAAAATTATACTTTGTGAGACTCTATACATCTAGAAAAACTAGATGTTAAAAATTAAAAATTTACATCCTATTATTTACAAAGTTGTCTTGAATATTGTCATGCAACCAAGGGAACACATACAGAACCGTGTATAGTTCCAAGAGGTAGTAGAAAATCTCCTTGATAAAGTCATTTATATGCTGAATGTTAAAAACAAAAGAAAAAAAATATATGGGGAGGTATGAATAGGCAGAGCACGGAGGACTTTCGGGGCAGTGATGGATCCAAGTTATCACAGATTTGTCCAAACCCATAGAATGTACAACACCAACAGTAAACCATAACATAAACTATGAGTTTTGAGTGATTGCAATGTATCAATGTAGGTTCACCAATTGTAACAAATGTATTACTCTGTTGGAGAATGCTGATAAAGGGGATGATTACAGATGTGTTGGGGTAAAAGGTCTAAGGGAAATCTCTGTACCTTCCCTTCAATTTTGCTGTGAACCTAAAACTGTTCTAAAAAAATTAAGCAACATTAAAGAAATAAGTGAGGAAGTTCACTACATCCAGAAATACCACATAAATTTACATTGTCTAAGTTTAATATACAATTCATATTTGATACAATAGAAACTATTCTTCTATATGAGAATGAGGTAAATGCAAAATCCTGTCAATTCCTTCTAACGACCAAATTAATATACGATTAATTTTGTATAACCCCAAGAGTCTGTTTATCAACAATCAGTTTCATTGCCACGTTAATTTTAGAAGACAAGAGAACAAATTTACAATGAATATTTACAAAATTATACTTTGTGAGACTCTCAATACATGTAGAAATACTAGATATTTAAAATTAACTATCTTACTTGCCATTATTTACAAAATTATCTTGGTTATTGCCATGTAACAGATAAACAAAGAAGTACATAACTCAGAGATTTTATAAAATGTTCTTTAGAAAACTGAATTGCATAATTAACTTCAGTACACCTGGAAAATAAGATATACCTACATGTTCCTGAAACTGACAGATATTTTTATATAAAATGGAAACAATTTAATGTTTATAATCTAATTTTTCTTTTAAATGAAAATATGATGTAAAAGAACTTTTAAATGTCACGATCTTCTCCCTAACATGATAATATATACATAAGGAACAAGAATATAGCTCAGAGAGTTTTAACTCAATTATGGTAATTTGTCTTTAAGGATCCCAGCAGTCCAATGAAGACTCCATAAGGGTGAACTAAAAATATCATCAAAAGAAACTGGTTCTAACCTCTATCATTCCGTTTATCAACAGTTCTATACATTCACACTCAAAACGTTATAAAGCAACTATTATAAACTCAGTTATTTAAAAAAAAAAAGACCAAGCCATATAGTTTCTAAAAACATTTGCAAAAGTTAAGCGTTTCAACCATACAGTTTAAAACCGCATGACTGAAACATACGATGTCCACAATCTCTATAAAGCAAAAAGAATAAAGCTAAAGCATCATATACTACAGACATGAGATCAGAAAACATCCAACACCCTTGTCCATATCCGTCACCACAAACCACTGAACATGCAAAAAAAGCTAATTACTATACTGATAAAAAAGTTCCTGATATTTAAAAGTATATTCTATCAGCAATGTCTACATTTCTAGAAAGAATAGGTGTTTTAAAGATAACTATAGTTCAACATGAATATATTTAGAGTGTGTGTGTGTGTTCATGTGTGTGTGCATGTGCCTGCATATGAAGAGGATGTTTCTACATGCCTAGGAAGTTAAGATGTTATACAAGAAGCTTGTCTATCATATATACAGCAGTCAAATGCTTCCCTGCTCTGTCCCAACATTTATCAATCAAAAAATTAGATAAGAAAAATCATACAAGTTACATATTTAAAAATATGAATGGCAATGACATAGACTAACAAAAAAGATCTAATTAAAAAACTCAAAACACAAAAATAAACAAAAACCCTTAAAATCAAGCCAAACTCATGAATATGCTCATTCTACTGCACCTATGTTCAAACAGTAATTCTACCTTTAACATTTCAATAAAAACATATTTTCAAAATTGACAGAAGTTACATATTCAAAAATGTTTTATAAAATGACATTTATCTTCGATACATGAATCAAAGTAAAAATATAATCCCCATCAACCAAATACATCCCAAATGGACTCAGTATAGGAATTCAATTTACCAAAATAAAGTGTTTTCACCTTTGTCTATATCGGTTTGATCTTCAAAAATGTATGCCTATTAGCAAATCCTATGCAGATGTTATAAAACAAAGACTAACATTTGTCTACCATATATCTAGCAGCCTCACAGTATCCTCCAGGTACTAAATAAAGTTCAAAAACTAAAACTTCCTATATCATCTACCCTCAAACAACCCAAAGAACATAGACTAAAGCCCGAATGACAATTATTTGGCCAAAAAATGATGTTTCTATTTTCTGAATTTTAAGAAACACTTGTTTCATACACATATATGTACATATGTGCATGCATGTGTATATATATACACATACACACACCCCCATATGTATAAGTAAGCAATCCCTATAAATCAAGAACTGAAAGTTTAAAGCAAAACTATTACATATTCTAACTTTTTACACACAACTATCTAACAAAAACCCCTTCAGCTGCCCAATTATTTACTCATAGAGACAATGTGACAACCATTTGGGTAAGTTTTCATTCTACAATTAATATACTTATGAAACATGCAGATATAGTATTCTTATCCTTTAAAAAATAACTATGTCCATTATATACACATAATACATAAACATTCTTTTGATCAGCTCATGATTTAATGAACTCAGATTTGATACGCCATTGCTAACATTTCCCATAAAATCTTATAAATTGCTTAATCAACTAAGTACTTTAAAATAACAATTCACTATTATTAAAAGTTAAATTTCACCGGCAACTGAAAACTTTTGTAACCTATGCTATTTTACCACAAGTAGAGGTTTCTCTATGTTATACAAAGGACTGTGTTATTTGTATGCAAACGTTTCTAAAACCAATAAGCAAAGGCAGACCACCAGTTACAAGGACATTTCCACCATGATGAATCTTGTCATAAAACAATGACATGTTAGATGAGATACTACACATTATATTTACCACAACCTAAAAATAGAACCTACTGATTCAATGAACACAGAGGTTAGATCTAACCATCTCTTTTGGCAAACAAAAATGGTTCTACCCTTATAAGTTCAAATGAATTTACAATGATGTCTATACATGTAGAAAACTAGATGTTAAACAAAAATATCTAACATTAATAACAGTTTATAACAAAATGTATAACAATATCTACCAGAAATGAATTAATGTTCAGAGGCAATTTAAACAATTGCAGTGGTGGAAGGGGAAAAGTCTACCTCTCTTTAACATTAGAATATTTTACAAAACATATGTAGATTACCAACATCTGAGCATGGAGTAACGCCTGGAGGCTGTTCAAGAACTCTCCTTGTATATATGCATGCATATATACATACACAGCCCTCCAAAACGTCTTATTCTCTATCTCCTGAATTCAGCTCTTTTACAAAGCAGTCTAGAAACACCTCTCAGCAAGCAACAAAATTATATTTTAACAACTGAAATGACCAAAATGTCAGCCACTTCTATGCTTGATAAGATGATATAACAGTACTTTTTTCATGTGTATACAGAGCAATAAAAAGCCCACTCAACCCTGAACAGGCAAAGTGTTCATTGAGGATGGCCTCTTGTGCAACAATCTCATTTTGAGAATAAAATCTAATGCCATACAAATTCTAACATATAAAGACCATTTACAGAATAACATCTACATCCACATAAAGCAGCCTTAACAAAATTTCTTACAGACAGTTGTATGCAGAACAATCCTACTCCCCGCAGAAAACCCACAGCAATAATCCGATCAAATGATTATAAATACACATCATTCAGAGGTATTCTAATTATTCTATTTCTATAATCATCTATTAAAATATTTCTATGTATTTTAGCAAACTCTTTGTTAGCAATCACAATACTCTAAGAAATGTCACAAAGCAATTATATTCAGTTATTTCATACAAAGCATTCTCAAAATGCACATGAATAACTAGTGCCTTAACTTTTTTCCTGATTAACGTATTAGACACTCACCATGCCCATTTCTTTTCTCCTATCCATAAACGCTCAAACAATGAATAGAGAATTATGTATAGCTTTACAAAATGTCCACAGAATTCCTTCCAAAAATCTTTTTGAGATACGATTTTACCAAACACATTTTTAGAAACTTCCCTGGGAAACCAGCTCTATTATCACAGCAACGATTTAAAAAGTATCTAAAAATAGTAGATTCATGTTTATAAATGTAAGTCTCTATGCTTCAGTATTAGGGTCCAAGAAAAACTAAGCTAAAAGAGAATACAATAAAACTATCCCATGTTGAAATTTTCATTCTCTTCATTTCCTAATATGCAATATACAGTTCATATATATTCATCATTCACTTAGTATGTTATATTTCCATTTCAATAATATTACCCAAACACAATTTTCCGAAGTATTTCAATAAATTCTTATGCTATATATGTCCAGTAGTTAATAGGATCAGATTCCAAGCTGTTTTAAAATGCTAGCTCCAGCAGGGGTGTCGGGGGGGAGAGGCCCACACTAAGATCTGTTTATCACATACACATACAAATGTCACATATGCAAGGCTTTTACTGGTAAATCTTTTGAAGGCAAGTTGATACTCCATAGCAAGCAAGACACAGTTTTTCCCCCCTCAAATCCAAATGTAAACATTTGAAAGGCAAGATGAAGTTCAGAAGAGTATAAATCTATTTTTATTTTGTCTGTGATGATGTAGCTGGTGAAGTTTCTAGCTGAATTCAAGATGTGCTGTTCTTCCCTTTCTATCCACATATTCCTGCAAGGTTGGCTTGTGTGTACTTGACATTGTCCAGACTAGCCCAATACTACTCTCATTTTATCCACTTGAAATAATTTTCAATTCAGTAAATACCCCCTCACACACTTCCATTTTTGGGAGGAATGCGGAATGAGATGCTGTCCTGATGCTGTTGGACCAGGCAAATGAGCAGAGTCGAGGATCAAGAGAGTGGCTCTACACAGGTGCCCTGACCAAAGACCCCTTAAATCAGCATGAGGTTTAAACTTCGATAGCAGTCTGTAAGTAAAATTGCTCAGAATACTCCAGAAGAATTTGAAAACTACAGTTTTATGAATGCAGGAGCAGTCACTCAGGCTAGTCTCTCCTGCTTACTTACCTATGTTAATGGAAAAAAGATTTGCAAATCTACTCTAAATCTTCCTGGGTTGCAGTCACGTTGCTTCCTGCTGTACAAACTTCTAAAGATTCTTATGCAGAGGCTAAGTGTGAAAGAATGTCTAAAAATTTAAGAATCCAAAAGTTCAGTGACTAAAAGTGGAAAATTTCCAGTTTTGAAGTGGCAAAAGAGGCTGTAAATATTATCAGTTTATATAATCCTTGTCCTCTGATTATTGCTTATTTCTAATACTCCTGAAACATGTCAACTGCAGACTGATGAAGAAACATGATGTGGTGGTCATCTTTCCAAAAGACTGCTTTGGCAGATAGATGAATTAGAGAATCTGAGGCTAGAAGTAAAGCGACCAGTTAGAAGTTTTAATACAGTTAAAAGACAACAAAACTCTCAAATAGAAAGGTAGCTCAAATAGAGCAGCCATCTAAAGAAGTCTAAACAGTATCTATTGTGCAATAAATTTCCTAAGTTTCTGGATGAAATCCTTGTCCATCTTTCCTAAAGTCCATTCAAGTCCATGTAAGACAGCCACATCCTCACCTCCTAGTTTGCATCACCTTTTTACATCTTTGTAAAATTGACAGTCAAATGTATCATAGAATGATTTTAAAAGGATGTTTAAGTGAGTTTGAGATATTTCATGTTTACTTGCTATTATTTTGCTATTATTTTCTTCTTTGAATTATCACTACATTTTTGTCATTTTAGAAACAACTGGTTCAGGTCTTTTACACTGAGCTGCAGAAGATGTTTATGTTAAACATTACAAATACCAAGGGAATAAATAACCAATATATTATGCCAAGGTAAATAATATGATACATTTTCACATATTTTTATGCGGTCAAGTACTACACTACCCACTAACAAATCAACTGTCATATAATCTTCAACAACGATGTCCTCTTGATTTTTAAGAGATTTGTACAAGGGATAAGTTCAAATGAACATGTGGGTTTTCTTTTCTTTTATAACATGGAAGATTTCTTCTCCAGTGAGCTAGTCTGAAACAGGTGGAGGCATGCAATAAAAAGAGTAGACAACCTTAAGAAACACCCTTTTCTCTTTCCACCAAAGCCTCAAATCAAAATTTGGCATTCCATTTAAGTATTTCTCTAATTGATGGAAGAGGCAAATTGGGTGTAAGATACTATCACCCAATTCCATTCCCAGAAACACGGCACAATAAAATGCACTCATTTCTTGACTCAAACCCTTACAAAGAATGAGAAAATCAAGGGTTAAACTGGAAGCCAAATTTTGCCTATAACGCAAATTTCTTGTACTTTTTGTTCATTCATGCATTGATTCTACCAATAACTATAATAATACACCAATATAATGAAATTATTAACTATCCATCAAACACCTACTAGATGCTAATTATTATGCTGGGCCTTAGAGAACAGTAATAAATGCTACCAAAGCCTCTAGTGAACCATTAATGTTTTGTTCCTCTCATAAAGAAAGAATACCAGAAAAGTCGGTCTATGTCTTCTTGTAAGCATTTTTCCAAATCTTGCCATATTAAAACCTTACACAAACAAAATTATTATTCACTAAGTCGAGACTTTCATGAAAGTTTCTTCCTTGTGACTTCAGCAATTTTTGAGGGATGGGATATTTCTATTGCTATTTTGACATCACGTGGGGTCATACTTCACTCAGCCAAGAAAACAACCAATCTATCTAAATTCAAAGCCACAGTCTCCAGCCAAGACTAGAGAGGGCTACACATTATGCAAAGGATAATGAGAAAAATACCATGCCCCAAATTTTCCATGCTACAAAAATAATAAAATCAGTATCACTGCAATAATTTATTCTCACAGAAATCTTAAATTATAATTTTTTTAAAATCCTGTGTAATTTCTTATTCTTTTCAGTCCAAGCCACAGAAAAGAAGTCTCCTTGTTTAAAGCCTAGGTTCCTTCTTCAGTTGCAATAGGATGGGGAGTGACTCTGACTTCCTCTATATCTATGTATCTACATTCTTCAGCACTTTCAAACCTGGAGGAATCCCAAATAAAGTGGCTAATTTTCAAAATTTATAAGTGGACAGTCCATTATAACACTATTCCCATAGAGAAGCATCATTAGAATATCAGATTTCAATAACTAAATATAGCCACTGGAGTATCTGCAGCCAAACAATAACATATGTTGACATTTCCTAAGAAAACAGTATTTCTCAAACTCAACACCCAGAAATCCACTGGTATTGCCAGTTTATGGCCCACTTACAATGATTTAGAAGTGGATGCTTAAAATAAAACAAAACATACGCCTATATGCCAAGTAATTCAAATTATGCATAGTTCTATGACTAACATAGAAGAAAAACTGGATAAACCTTACCCCGAAAGTGCATTAGGCAGAAATTACTATGTCTAAGAAATCAACACACTATTCACTAAGATCGTATCTACTCTTTTTTTTTTAAAGATTGGCATCTGCACTAACATCTGTTGCCAATCTTTTTTTTTTCTTCTCCTCCTCCCCAAAGCCTCCCAGTACATAGTTGTATATTCTAGTTGTGAGTGTCTCTGGTTTTGCTATATGGGACGCTGCCTCAACATGGCTTGATGAGCCATGCCACGTCCACGCCCAGGATCCAAACCAGTGAAACCCTGGCCCACCGAAGCAGAGCAGGAGAACTTAACCACTCGGCCATGGGGCCGGCCACTACTCTTAAAAATGTCCAATCCCATGGCAGAGTGGATAGCTTTGTGCACTCTGCTTCAGCAGCCCAGGGTTTTGCCAGTTTAGATCCTGGGTGCAGACATGGCACCACTCATCAAGCCATGATGAGGTGGCACCCCACATACCATAACCAGAGGCACTCACAATTAGAATATACAACTATGTATTGGGGGGCTTTGGGGAGGAGGAGAAGAAGGAAAAAAGAATGGCAACAGATGTTAGCTCAGGTGACAATCTTTTAAAAAGAAAGCTTTAAAAAATATCTACTTTTTTTTGGAAATTTGTGTTTATTGGTCATTTTTATCCAACATAAACTTAATGGAAATGTATAGTTGATTATTAAGAAAATTAGCAAAAATAGGTTTCCTCAAATGAGGTACATAATTTAAAGTACATTGGCATTTTGTTATAAGATACATAGATTCATATTCTCAAATAAATTGTAGGATTGTCTCCCCTATCACACATTTGACCCCAATGACTCTTATTAGTCACTTCTATTTTGTTATTATCTTGCAAGAAAAAAATACAGTATTTTGCACTGAAATTGATTATAAGACAACTACTTTTCCTTTAAAATTCCCTGCTTATTTTCATACTTATAACTGTTCTATAACATATTTACTTATGTTATCCATATAAATTAGCAATCATAATAGCACTTTCAGAAAATACATATTTAATTCTGAATAAAATTCAGTTGTTCTCCATATGTGGTACCTAAACCAGCAGCATCTGTCAGACCTAGACCTACTGAATCAGAAACTCTGACTCAAACTGTACAAGACCTTGAAATGACTCCCATACGTACAAAAGTTTGATTTAATCGAAGCTGCCTAGAAATGTACAACTCTTTATCCATTTAACTAACCACTGCAGGAACAGACATTTGAGCAAATCTTGCTCATCACAATCATCTCAACAGAAGACACAATATTGCCAACAGTCAACAAGAAAGGACACAGAACCTACCATGACAAAGCAGCCTGAGACCCACACACTGAAGTTGAACAGAATATAGCAGGTAAATGGTAATTCTGACTCCTAAGTTACCCCAACTGTTCCAGTAGTCAAACAGGGGAGCTTTCCTACTGCCAACAATGGAAACAATCAAAACAATCCAGATACTGCTCTGAATCTACATGTCTCCCTTCTCACTTGAACAAGACAAGGACATGCTACAATCACTTTAAACCTTGTTTTTTTCCTTTTTCTCTTCCTTTCATCTACCACTGCATTCTGTGTCTACTGCTAACTCATTCCTTCCATTACTCTCTCACCAAATTGCACCCATCATAAATTAGATTGGCTGGACCTCAGATTTCCCTTTGCAAGAATGAAAGCTGTCATTAGGCTCAAGAAACAATGAGTCTGATCATAAAGCTAATCCTCCCTTCCTCCAAAAGAAAAACCCAAAAATTGATCCTCTTCCAGGGATTCATATTTAAAAGGAATTTTCTTTATTTCACTTCTAAAGAAGCATCATCCCAAGAATGGGATTATTTGGATGGGGCTAAACCAGCAACTACCACTGTATCCAGTCTCCCAGAATAACTGACCACTCTGGATTGCACCAAAAATCCGAAGTCAGATAACCCTATGACAAACACTACACCTCAACAGACCCCAAAATCATTTCTTTCCTTTCTCACTCAACTGTATGCTTCTAATCTAATTCAGTTAGTAGCAAGGTAGCTCACTTCTCTCAATTCATCCGGCATATCCCTACCAGCCAGGATTAGGATCAGGAACACTAAGAGAAATGAAACAAATCTGAGAGGTTATAAATATACTAAATTTTCTGGCAGGAAAACAGGGACTTGATAAGGAAAATAATTGTGAAAAAATGTGTCTACCTCGCTTTGAAAAGAATGTATTCTGGGCCTGTCCTGTGGCAGAATAATTGAAAGTTCCACACCCTCTGCTTTGGCAGCCCAGGTTCACGGGTTCAGATCCTGGTGTAGACCTACTCCACTCATAAGGCCATGCTGTGGAGGCATCCCACACACAAAATAGAGGAAGACTGGCACAGATGTTAGCTCAAGGGTAATCCTCCCCAAGCTAAAAAGGAGGAACACTGACAATGGATGCTAGCTCTGGGTGAAATCTACCTCACCAAAACAAATTTAAAAAAGAATGTATTCTTCTGAACCCCAATACTTTTTCCCTATAAACTACTCACTTGTTATAGTATCAACACCCACATCATTTATTCATATATACACACACACCTCTTAAATTTAAGATGACTGTTTAAAGATAAGATCTTGATATATTCAACTGTCCACAGTACCTTTTTTTATATAGGTTTTCCTAAAGTATCTGTTTCCTTACTACTTAACCACCTAACAGCTAGTATAAGCAAAGCACAAGCACCTAATCATAGAATGCCGCTCACAGATAATAAAAGATCCATTACCTATACAAGTGAAGATAAATATTAAACACTGTGTTATTGAAAACCTGATTCAAAGAAATGCATACTATTTATCAAACAGTTCCTCTCTCCAGGATTCAGCACTGACAAGTACAAAAAGCTGATTTCATTCCCCTGACTCACAAAGAGTCAAAACTTCTAAAGCTCCATCTGTGTCTGGCCAAGATAATTAAAGTGGTGATTTATTAAGGATTAGAGTAATCTCTCTGAATGTAACTTAATCATTCGTCTAAAAATATAAGTCTCATCTTAGACCAAAGCTGGGTCTCAACAACTAGCACTTTTTCATTCATGTGGTAACTGGAGCTGGTTCATAAAGGTTGGGAACATGCAATCAGTAAACTTTAGCACAAACACCAACAGCATCCGTGTGAAGGTACTTACCACATTCATTGTATTTCATCATAATATTAGTTTCTCTCCTTCCTGGACATCAGTTAAACACCTAGCACTGTGGCATTCAAGGTTTGATCCAAGAGGTGCTAAATTTCCTTTTTGCGTGTCCTTCCTTCCATCTCACCACACGCGTGCCTTCTCAGATCCAAGGATGTGCTTTCTTTTTTGCTTTCATCAGCATGCACATATATACAGTAAAAAAAAAAAAAAAAAGGAATTATCCCAGAATATCTATGAAAATAAAAAAGGGTAACTGAGTAACTGGCAAAGTGTACTACTACACCTGCCATTTCTAAGTATTCAAAGTTTTCACATGTCAAGCCAACATTCTCTCAAGAATAATGTTCTCTGAAAAGTAATGAGGCACATTGACTGGATTTCAGGGTGTCATTTTAAGCTCAAATTTTGAAATCACTTTGTTCAGACAAGGTCCTGTATCATCATGAACCTAGCCAAGGCCTCTGAAATACTCTTACTTTTTTCTTTACAAGGTTATTTTACCTGGAGTGGTTTAAGTTTCTCTTCTAAATGCAGCTAATCCGATTTTCAGCCTTGTTGCAACACTACTTGGTCGGCTCCACAATGACAGGTCAGAAAATTCAGTGATCAAATTCTCTCTTCCTTTCAGTCATCAACTAAGCGGGCAAAAAGGCACTGCTTAAGACTGAAAAAGCTGCAACACAAAAAACCCATGATAACATGCCTTGCTTTACTTATTTAATAAAATTCAAGTACTGCGCATTTTTATATGTATGGCCAGTCTCAAAGGAATTGGAATGCAAAGATGACTAAGACAGAATCTAGCAATGTATTATCAACTGGATAAGATGTATTTGAAAATTTCATATAATATACCAGAGGCTATGAATACTTGCTGAAATCAATAAAAGTTTTATTTGAAATGAACACAGTATGTTTTTCTGATCTTTCAAATGAGATTATGAAAACTCTAGACAAGTATTATCACCTAATTCCATAAAATACTTGAATTGTTCTATTACAAGTAAAGACCTACAAGAAGTAAAATGTTTTATTACAAAAATTACAAGATTTCTGATCTCACTCATATATGGAATCTAAAAAAGGTGAACTCATAGAAACAGTAGAATAGTGGTTGCCAGGAACTTATGGTTGGGGGAAACGGGGAGATGTTGGTCAAAAGGTATAAACTTTCAATTATAAGATGAGTAACTTCTAGGGATCTAACGTATAGCATACTGATTATTGTTAACAATATTGTATTGTACACTTAAAATTTGTTAAGACAGTAGATCTTAAATGTTCTCACCACAAAAATACAATGGTGAACTATGTGAAGTGATAGAGGAGTTAACTAGATTTATTGTGGTAATCGTTTCACAATATATATCAAATCATCATGCTGTACATCTTAAAATTAGATGGTTTTTATCAATTATATATTGACGAAGCTGGAAAAAAATCATGGGACTTCTAAATTTTGACATGATCACATGATTGAGGACCAATGAATTTATGAAGGGATCTACATCACTTTTGACATGCATTTATACCAAGTCCAGTTAACCTACCAAATAAACACAGACCACCGCAAATAACAAAAAACATAAAGGTTTAAGGTAGTGTAACTATTAAATCCCAGAATTCTATTTGAAACTGTCTGTAAACCACAATAAAAACTATATTGATAATGCAATGTGTATATACTTATGGAGTCACAGTTAATAAATGTGACCAGGAAATCACTGTCCAACTGTGTTTTGGATGAAACACGTACTTACTTGAATGCAGGAATGTAGGAAAAATCCTAAGGGACAGAAAGCACTTACTGCTTTTAAAATGTTTAGAATACAATTCATTTAGAGCAAAACGAATATTTGAAAGCTAGTATGTTGTTATGTGTGCCCACGGGAACCCTGCAAAAGCACAGATCTATCAACGTGTAACAAAAGAGCCACACACTTATTTTACATCCTATGTGCAATTATATAAATATGTCTCCCGAGTTGTCTTTTAGTCTATGTCCCACAGTCAGAGTTCTCAAAAAAATCCAAGGAAGCTCTAGGCAGAGAAGAATATTACCACCACCAAACCCAAAAAGCCACTAGAAGCATCTTGTAGAATCTTGAATTCCTGTCACTCACCTCTAACTTGCTAAAGAGGCCATCTTTAGTTAAGGAAATATGAGAGAACAGGTTCTCTTCAAACATGCTGCACGATCGCTCATGCCAAAATCAAAGGGCCATCCATGCCAGCAGTTCTATGTAGAGGGACGTTTTCCTTCCAAAACTAGAAAAAGTACCACAAATTATTCGAAATTGGTCCACAGAACAGACTTCTTAGAAAACAAGGCTCTTCACATGCCACCTACATAATTTTTAGAACAAAAGTAGCTGTCATATATCAGCTTTGCCTCCAGAGATCTAGATAAAGAACTTTTCCTACAGCTCCGGTAGCCAGAAAGTTTCTTAACATTGATGAATTCTGAAAAAAGTATCATCTGTATCACATAAATCTCCTAAACCAAGGAAGGCGTGGCTACATTATGTTCCTTACTTGAAAGTGACCATCAATCCTGGAAACTACTGTGGGAGAGATCAGACTACATAAAGTATATAATAAAATATATAAAGTTGGTGATGACAACGGTAATCATTTTTAAGGTCCCTTTTCCTTGGGAGACTATTTCTTGAAAGGCCATGAATTAAAAGATGGAAAAGGTGGCATACATACAACGTCTGCTGATAAAATTAAAAGACACAATCAGTCTACCCATCTTAGGTTATTAAGGCTTAATACCAATCTCTAACTGCAGTATTTTATAAGCTAACTCCTACAATCAATAAGGATTCACTCATTGCCTAGTTGAAACCTTAGCCGTAAAACCTAAAATCCTCCTCCCTCTTCCTTTTAAAAGTGATTTCATTGCTTCATAACGAACTCAAAGAGAACTAGATACTTGGACACTCCTTAACTACTGGAAAAGACTCTCTGCTCCTCTGAATACTTTCAGTAAATCACTAAGTAATGCAGTTGATGATAATCTGTAGTTTAGAGTCAACTATATTTTAGGGTGTAAGTTATCTTTATTTTAAGTAACATAGCTTACCTCAAATACATAACCTCCCTGGCTCCCTATACACAGGCTCTGCCGTAATTCAAAAATTTATAAGTGAATACTTACTCACTGGTAGGGAATGATGACTATTCCAGGATCATGTCATCTACTCTGATCACAGAAGGCCCAAGGGACCTGTAAAAGCTCATTAACTGAGGTAACCTTTCAAGGAAAAAAGAGTACCTCCTATTCCAAATGCTTGATTTAATGAACAAAGTCTGATTCAGTACCACAATTTCCTTTTATAGGTGGTCTTTCATCCCATCCCTTCAGTTATGTACAGCATAGTAAAGTGCAAGAGGCCACGTGTGAGTCTTAGTTCAACCACTTAACCCCCCTGGGTCAAGAGGTTCCTTATGTGTAAAAGATATTAAATGACACCAGTCACTGCACAAAGTGAAAGTTAGGAAACAAACAAGAAGCACAACCATTTTGTCATAACAATTAAAGAGAAAATTATATGAGTTGCTGAACAGGATTCACCTCATCCACAATAATGTCAAGACCAGAAAAATCCCAGTCATCACTCTGACCTCAACAAACGAATGGGCCAAAAAATGTACAAGTACCTCACAGTTTAATTGCTCTATGCATTTATTAGCTAATATTAATTCAGCAAAGAGGGGACAAAAGCTCACAATCACTCTACACAGTTTCACAAGACACACTGCAGGAGAAAAGTGACTAAGAAGAATCAATAGTATCCTAGGGTCTTGGTGGACGCATTCCTGGGGGAGGTGGACCTGGAAAAGAAAAAGTAAAATTAGAAAAGAACACATAAACATTCAGGGCCCTGGCTGGCAGCACTGAGCACAAGTGTATCCATTCACCTCTAATTCCTGGTGGAGGGGGTCTCATGCCTGGAGGGGGCATGCCTATTGGCGTCCCTCGAGCAGGAGGAAGTCCAATTGGTGGGCCCATGGGTGGTCTCATACCAGGTGGAGGAGCCATAATGCCTAGAAAAGAAAAATGGCAGCAATAAAAGCCTCATAAATCAGCTAAACTAAGATGACAGAATTAAACACAAGATAATATTTAAAGAAACAGGCCCAGTTACCAAGTAGAGAGTTGAATCATTTCTCCTTGACCATCACCATGTTAAGTCATCCCCAACTCAAGAGTCCATAGCCTTTCATTAAAAACCACTATTCAGAAATGGGAAACATATCCCAAGCAACTAGTTAGGTACTTAGGATGAGTCTGAATTCAGCATTTTTTTTTTGAATAGATGAAAAAATATTTTCCCCCAGCTTTATTGAGATATAATTGACATATAACACTGTGTAAGTTTAAGATGTACAATGTGATGATCTGATGCACACATATATTGAGAGATATTTACCACAATAAGGTTGGTTAACACATTCTTCAGCTCACATAATTACAAATCAAATGAAAACAAATACCGTATAATCTCATTTATATGTGGAATCTCAAAACACTGAACTCATGTAAACGGAGAGTAGAATGGTGGATGCCAGTCACTGAGGAGTGGAGGAAAGGCAGAGACGTAGACTAAAGGGTACAAATTTTCAGCCATAAGATAATTAAGCTCCAGGGATCTAATGTACAGCACGGGACTATAGTTAACAATATTGGATTGTTTACTTAATTCAGTATCTTCTTAGTGAGAGTTATCCTTAGTCATCACTTCCTCAAGATGATACAATCTCTTCACAGACCCCTACCTATATCTCGTAACCAAATTCTTTTACTTCCTGTTCATCAATTCCTTACCTGGAGGTGGGGTTGCTCGGCCCACAGGTGTGGGTGGAGTCCCCCGTCCTGGTGGATACTGAGTTGGGGCTCCAGCAATGCTGGCAGTAGCAGCAACTGCAGCAGCTGCTACAGTGCCTCTTCCCTGTGGAGTCATTACCTGAGAAGGCATGGTCAGAAAAACATTAAAGGTGGGGTGGAGGGTGGGCATAAGGGGTGAAGGGGAGCACCTATGTGGTGACAGACAAGAAATAATGCACAACTGAAATTTCACAATGATGTAAACTATTATGACTCTCAATTTTACAAAAAATTTAAAAAGAAAAACATTAAAGGTAAGACACATCCTCACGTTACTCAAACACAGAAAATAACTGGTGGTCCATGACCTAATTAAATATGAAATCGTTACAGCAATTTTGCACTTCCCCCATTATTCTCATTTAAAAAATCTTGGCTCACTAACGCATTCCCTTTTAAATTGAATATGCCTCTAATTTAATAAGTCCTTTTGCATTTCCTCAAGTCTGTTTTATCCACCCATATTTCTCTTTACTCACCAATAGTGGTAAATTGCTCATATCAAGATGGCTTTAATCTATTCCCTTCTTAATGTGTATTTGTGTCTCAGTTCTCTCTATAGCATATGCTGCTTACACAGTAGAGGGTATACACTCAGGCTTTTAAATCTCCTCAGCCTCGAGTTCTAGACACTTTCTCCCAATAATATAAAACCTTCTCCTGGTTCCTCACCTGTTGGGATGGCCCCCCAACCCCTCGAACAGGGCCTGCTAACCCAGCAGGAGCCTGGGGTATTGGAACACCAGCTGGAACACCTCTGCCAGCTGCCCTGCCAACGCCAGGGCCTCCTGCAGCTCCAGCAAGTGGTACTCGAGCAATGCCAGTCTGAAACAAGAAAAATTATAGCTTGAAATCAAATGATTTACCAAGCTTATCATTAATCTTATTCCTAAAAGATCACTCCTTCCCACCATTTTCCCACACGACCTATCTCAAATTAGTTCTGTATTCAAAGGAATAAATGGAGAAGTGCACCATGGAGGCATTCTGCAGATTAAATGCACATTCATCAAATTATGAGTATATATATTTTTATGACCCTACCAATAAAAAATAAATCAGAAGCTCCTTCCCTTATCTAGGTAGTACCCAGCACATAAAAGCATTCATCAGAAAACCCTTAATCCTCAAGTATAGACAAGCAAGAACTGACATCGAGTGCTGGGTACACTTTACTTGACAAAGGTACATAATACTGTGCCTCTGTTGTACTCTGCTTTAGCAAACATCTCAAGTAACGTGATGCCCTTCCACATTAATGTTCTGTCCTGCCCTACACCTTCCTTACATCTTTAGGGGGTGGTCCCTCCACAGTCATGGAAACCAAGTTCTCCCCACGCAGCAACACCAGACCCAAAACTCGCTTTTCTTCACGCTCTGGCTGCTTCGCATTCTTTGGCCTATAAATCAGAAGTAAACTTCAGTAAGATAAGTTAGGGATTATTCTACTCTAAAATATTTACAGATCATTAGGTATCAATTAAGATAATAACAGATGCCAAGATGCTCAGGCTCAAACAGTTACTGAGTTGTGACCAAAAATCTAGACTCAAATGATAAAGGTGAATGGTAAAGCTCTTTTCCTGTCAAACTTTAATCCTCCAGAATATTCCCTCAATGTTCTACTATAGCAAAACATTTCCTCTTTGTGAAACACAGATGCAAATGGCATGGCTAAGACTCAAGAAAGACAAAACTGAAACCTCAGTTTTCATATGTTAAGATGCAAAGTAAATCTTTCAAAATAATTTTTTACCTAATAAGTAAATCTTGATGGCAGACAACTAAAGAAATGGGAAAAGTAAGAGGCAAGTGTATTTCTGGCCTTACCACTTACTATATAACCATGAAAAATAAAAAAAAAATAAAAACCTCTGTGATTCTAGTTTCTTCCACTGTCAGCAGCAAACACCATACATGCATGACGATTATATCATGTGTAAAAGCAAGTGACACAATGCCATTCAACAAACCCCAGTGAGTACTACCAGACAAAAATGCATGACCTTAAAGCATTATTTTGATGAAATTATCCCTGTAACTTAAGAGTGAAACAGAAAAATTAAGAATATGCCAAGCTTTCATCAAATGCCTTTAGTGTTTATCAACATCATAAGGCTTATTATTATTTCCAGTAAAGAAGTGGAATATTTAAACAAAAAAAGATTAACACTGAAGCATCCACCATCCAGAATTTCTGGAATTATCAAACTTGGTGTACAGGAAGGAGATTAAGAATAAATGAGGGGCCACCCGAGTGGTTAAGTTCGTGCACTCCACTTCAGTGGCCCAGGGTTTCACCAGTTTGGATCCTGGGCACAGACATGGCAGTACTCATCAGGCCATGCTGAAGCATCCCACATAGCACACCAGAAGGATTTACAACTAGAATAGACAACTATGTACTGGAGGGCTTTGGGGAAAAAAAGAAGAAAAAAAAAGCCTGGCAACAAATGTCACGCTCAGGTGCCAATCTTAAAAAAAAAAAAAAAAAAAAAAGAAGAAATAAAAAGGGAAAGACAAGGACTATGCTATGAATTCTATTCAAATTTGACTAAGAAAAGACTTAAGACTACAGCAGGCAGGCAATGTTGAATATCACCTTTTTCTTTATATTTAATAATCCTAAGTGAAGTGGGCAAATTAAATTTCTGAACACTGTATCATTAACTGTGGGAATAGAGGAAATCAAGCCAAGGGTCAAGGTGATCCATTGTTAAGTTCTGCCCCAATATAAGAGTCGGAAACACAGTCATCTTGGAAATACAGAGATATTACAAGCACCGACCCAAATACTCCAAATAAAATGTCAACTGAGTGAAAGTAGGATGCCGAGTTCTATGCTCTTGTTGCATGTAGTCCAACAGCACCCTGTTAAAGGAAGCTCCCCAATCACAGGTACAAAGAGAGTGGCCTCATGTGATAAGGTTCAAGCACACAGAGGTTAGTCATGAATAAATGAAATGGGTAAATCACAAAGACAAATAAATAAGCAAAAGGAGAGACTGACAGCAAACCAACAATGAACATGATTCAGACCAAAAAAAGGGGCATGAGAAGAGGCTGGATGAAAAGTGCTAGACGTGGCACGGAGTACTCTAATCACATCCCAAGTCCTGAATCATGAAAAGAAATTGTTGTTCTTAAGATTCCTTCAGTCTGAAGGAATGCTGCAGAAGCCGACCAATTAAGAACATTCCTCAATTTTTATGATAAACATAACTTGATATTTTGATTGCACTGTACAGTTTTATTCTCAGTTAAGTTCATGATTGTATTTGGAAACTTAAAACAAGTAGTGTTGATACAGTAACTTTAAGACAGGGAGACTGATTCAATTCAGAGAAGAGGCCAGGTGGTCAGACAATACACCAGCCTTGCCACATTTTCCCTGCCTCCTTCAGTTATCCTGTATAAGCCCTTACCCCTATATTGTGCCTTTCCCTCAACCTTCCATTACCCAAACCCAAAGTGGTCTTACTTGATCTTCCTGAACTCATCACAATCACAGAGGATCAAGTTCATATGCTTGTCAAAAGCCTTAAAGGTACCAATGAAGATTCGGCCATCCTGTAGGATACATCTCATTCTATAGTCAATGTGCTGCAGCATCTTACTGCTCTTTCCTACAGTCTGGAAGGGGTAAGAGAAGAGTCAGTCATCAGCTTATCTGCAGCTATTTTCTAATCCTACCCCATTTCTTCCTCACTCCTATACCAATCCAAATCTGGTTTCCCTAACACATCCCCCCTTCCACATTTTCTCCAACATTCCTCCCCACCTTTTCAAGATCCGGGACAAAATTTGGACCCAGGACCAATATACTCCTCAATGGATCTCTCTACTTCTCAGAATCTCTCCCTATGCAGTTTCCCATCATCCTAAATATATTTACTCCCCAACTGAGATTCCCAAGCCAGTTCCCCTTTAGTATTCCATCATTCCAATCCTCCTCTCCCAATTATAATCCCAAATCCAACCCTGCTATGGAACAGTTGACCCTGTGGACTATTTTTCCCCCCAGACACTAGCCAAACAATGGGAAATTCCCACCTCCAAAAACTCCCATCAACCCAATGCAAATACAGTGCACAAATTTTTAGTTCCCCAAAGGCCTCTGCCCTAGTTCCATCACAACCCACATCCCATATCATTTAGAACTTTTATCAGTGCTTCTCAAATTTTCTCTTTCATTTTTGTCCTACTAAGGCACCTTTTTAAAACATTTTTATCCCAATCACCCACTCCACTGAAATTTTAATATGCTCATATGCTATCTCTCTACATATTCTGACCCTTTGGAAGGCCACAAACCATAGTAAAATCAAAGACTTTTCTCAAGAAAATCTCCTCAAGAACCAATTTTCGTCTCCTTAGGATATCCTTCCCATTGAAAATACATCCTCTAGATTTTCCAAAATTTAACAGAACCACCAAATTGATTAGGATGCTGTCTCCTTCTTTACAGACTGCTTTCCTTTATAACAATGACGCCCCAAAGCCCCAAACACTTCCATTTCCTAAGTAGACTTTATGTCTATTGTAACCTGACCTGAATCTCCCACCTGCAGAATGGTCCCTTACTACTGTAATTATCACCAAAAACTCTCTTCTGTATTTTATCACATTATAAGATCACTGTAAAAATGTCCTCCAAACCATGTATCACTGTAACAGGATAATAGACATAGCTCTTCTCTAGTTGTTATTCCATGCAATGAGATACCATCTCTATAGATACCTTATTTCTAACATTAAGAACTCCAAATCACCCCACGTTCTGTCAAACCATTGTGTCGGGCCCTTACAGTAGCTTCTCATGCCCCTACCCTAATATACATCTTACCATGATTGCTGTTTCTCCAAATCCAACGTCCGCAGTAAAGTGTCAGGATCCTTAAGACCTAAGGGAAGGCTACAGATAAAGGGATGATGCAGGTTCTCTTACAAACAACGCAAGCTGGGGCAGAAGCTTCAAACAGTAGATGGAGCCTGCAGAGGAAAGCATGATCTTGCAGCACTGCAATCTACCATATTTTAAAACAGGCAGACACTTTTTCATGAAATCACTATAACAGACATATTCAAAAAGATCTCCCCCATGTTCCCACACCCACCAAGTAAACAACAAATTTCACTATTCCCTCACCTTAACACCTACATTTTATGCACCTAAGATTAACAAAGTTTTACACAAAAATTCTTAAAGGTTTCAAAAATAAACTTCATTTCCATTCTCAAAATGGTTCTCTTTCCATCCTTATTTAAGGTAGCGCTTCATTCTCTAGCCTCAAGTTAGCACCAATTATCTCAACTTCAACATTTTGATATGCTTCCGTTTCTTCATCTGAATTACTCCTGAGTTAGTTTTTTGCTTCTTGGCTGAACCCACTAAACATTTTCAACCTCAGTGTTCCCACACACATGAAGTCCCTTCACAATAAAGCTAGGTAATCTTTCTTCACCAACAACCAAATGTATTAACATGTACCTGCTTAAGATTTCATCATGTACCTACTTAAGACTTCCTATGTTAAAAGCTGACATAACAACTACTGAATGCTTATATGGGATACTATGGGCAATCTTCTTAGTGATCAAACGAACATGTATTATAATAATATTGTCATTTTCCCAAATATACTAAATAAAATGCTTTTATTATGTACGGCAACGAAATCTAGCTAAAAATGGTAAACAGTCTCAAACTACTGATTATATTCATTAAAAAAGGAAACAAATTACTTTTGAATGGGAAGTTGGCTTTATGCCTAAAAGTAGCCCAGTATCATAAACAAATCCAATTCACTTTTAACAGTGCAAATATTTCCAGTAAGATTGTTCTCCACTGTTTTCAATAGAGAAAATTTGCAACCGGCAAAGTAAACTTAAGTAAATTCTGAATCCTCTATTTCAGGATGTGAAAATGAAATTATTTAAATGGTGGTTAAGAACTAAACCAACATCAGAATAATAAAGTAAAAGACATGTTTTGAGGACACCATTTTCCATGTGGAACTGTATGACACTTGATCAGAAGAGAACAAAACGGGATGAAAGAAATGATTCAGTAAGGGTGGTAAGATGAAGGGATGCTTCTCTATAACTACCAAAAGTTGACAGCAGTTAAATAAATCTTCTATGAGAACTTTGAGGATATCAGATTATCTAAAAAATAAATTTGAGCAATACTCTGAATATCTCCCAAACTTTGTTCTCCATATGCAAACTGCTATGCATCCTTTGTGCAGTTTTTCCTCGAAGATGATCTATGTATACCCTCAACACAGTGTCAACACTCCTCTGAACACTCATCATAACTGATTCTACTATCTATGTACTTGTCCCTTCTCCTACCTACCCAACTTAGTCCTCAAAGATACAAGAATGACATCAGGGCTAGCTCCATGTCTGGCATTCAATATTTGCAATACAGGAATTAATGTTTTACAAAAAACTGATAAGTAAAGATCTCAAAAGATCTATTCAAATCAGCAGACTAACACCTCCTTGCCCAATAAATGTAGTTTCTGACCTAAACCCACTTGAGTAAGTTTAAGACCTATCATTTACATGTTCAGAATTCTCTATAAAACAGTGTCTAAATCCAGGAATACCTGGCACATGTTTGAATCATTAGCAATTTTCATTTTTATAGATTTAGGATCTTCAGCAATCCATGAAGACAGGAAGTAAATTAAGTGGTGCCTGAACTACAGGGTGAAAATAGAGAATGAATGTTAATGGTTACTAGGGGTCTGACTTCGGTAATGCAAAGTCCTAAAAGTACCCTGTGGCAAAGGTTAAGAAATTCTATAAATCTACTTAAAAAAAAAAAAATCGCTGACCTATACACGGTTAAATTTTATGGTATACAAACTGTACATCAATAAAGCTAAAAAAATAAAATGTCAGGACCTTCAAATACAGTATAAAGTTCCTAAGATTACTTTTTGTATTGTCATTGGTGCAAAAATAGAACAGCTAACCATTCAACAAAACACTATTACTGGAACACACTCCCTTACCAACAACTGAGACATACTACCAGACAATGAACAACAAGACAGCGATTATTTGGAAAAAAACAAAAGAAAAAACAGTAGCGGTGGATGCAGCTTTTCAAGATTTCATTCAAAGGAATAAAATGTAATCACAATACAATTTCTTGTGTAAAATTAATGTAATGGGACCAGCATGAAATGTGCTTTTAAGGTAGGAATTTGTACTAAGTCACTTCTCCAGTAAAAGTTTGAAATTCAGAGACAAAGCTTTATCTTCAGGTGCCAAAAAGATTTAGAGTACAGATTTCCCCATCTGGATCAGTTTCAAATGTTCTATCCCACTTGGCATTTCAGTGAACACATAGCGTCCAGCCCTAGTTCATACAGTTTAGCTGGAAGAAATCAACAAATTCAAACAAGATTTCCTTGCCTTAGTGAGACGGACTTAAATTTTAGGAACAGTTATCTCCTGTCCCTAAACTTAGCAAACCATAATCATGAACCCTTATAAAGAAAAGGAGATCATTTGTAGAATGATCAAATTTATATCCACAGCAAAGGAGAACAAAATGCCTCAAGAGACAGAGGAGAAGAGGAGCAGCAACATCACACTGACTTGATGAATTACAAGTTACGGTACATCTCCTTACATCAAAGGGCTCATAAGCAAATAAATGGTCATGAGTCCCTGACTCAAACATCCTCAGATCTTTCACATCAAGTTATCAAACTTTTGGTTAAGTGTGGACTTTCAAATGATTAAACTGCATAAGAATGTGAAGCTTCTTTAAGTCAAAAGATAAGATGGTGAGAACTCAACCAAGGCACATACAACAAATGAGAAATCAAGGAATAACGGTAACACATTAGCGCTCACTCAAAGCTGGTAAAATAACAAACCCTTCACAGAAAAATGCACAAAAAAGTTTAACAAGTAACAGGAGAAAACATAACTAAATGGAAAATATGCGTTCACAAAGCACTGCCAGCTAAAACTACGAGAAAATAATTTTCCTTTTCTGGAATTACTTATCAAAAAAGATACCAAAGGTGGTACTGAGAAACTAACACTCTAGTAATTATTCTTGATGGCAATCAACACTGCTTACATAATGCTGTTAGAAAGTAACATAACAAAATATTTAAGAGTCATACTAGTATTTATACCCATACTAATATTTATGTAGCTCATAAGTGGATCCTTATCCAATAAATTTAAGGTACTGAATATAGCTTCAAAAACATACAACATTCATCATAGCATAGCAAACTAGAAAAAAAAAACACACAAGTACAAGAGAAAGTAAATCACGAATGGACTATCTTTTATTCATTAAAAATGATAATTATGTGGGCTATGTAATAAAATGGCGAAACATTAATGATATTAAATTAGTTTAAAAGCATGATTCCAACTAACTATATTTTCAAAAGAATAACAAATGGGGAAAATGGGAAAAAAAATCAACCTCATGCTGTGGTTGAAACATAGGTATAGGATGTCTTTGGTTTACTTTCTCATTTTTCTTGGCTATCACTCACATGCTTTAGATTTTTATTTTTATAATGAAAAAGGAACATATCAATTGTTAAAATGTCTTTAAAAACTACTCATCTGCATGTATAGCTGACTATAACATGATTCTTAGACCTGACCCTTGCTCCGGAAATTCATCTAGTTCTCTACCCTGTAATGCTTACTTCATATTTTAGGCTCCGCCTGCCATTCAATCTGTCACAACTACTTTAATCTGCCATTGTAGAGTCAATACAGCAATAGACCATATGTAAAAAATAATTGGACATGGTTGTGTACCCATAAAATTTTATTCAGAAAAGCAGGCATTGAGTGGGTCAGATACTTTACCAACCCCTGCTCTAAAGTAATCCTAGTAACTAGCAATTATTTACATAAAACTAGTACTGGAGACTAGAATAAAATATAATACCAAAAAATGAGATAGTCCTACTTATACATCATAATATTTGTTTCAAATAGTAAACTTAGGGACTTACTCAAGTATGTGAACTGCATTGAGGAGCCAAAAAATTCCTGGTTAAAAAAAAATTCAATTTTTCCTACTTGCTCATTTAAAAATTTCCTTACTCTGGGGAACAAGTGCTGGGGACAAGAATCAGATTCCATTGTCTTACAATCAAGTTCAGGCAATTACTACAGAATGCTGGGGACAGGATTCAGCAAGGGAGGGTTTTTCTCAGATAACTTATTTTTAATCCATTGCTCTGAAACTCAAAATGGTGGCCGGAAACAGACCTAAATCATTTGAGTTGAGGGGTAATATTTCAAAACAGAAATAAAGAAAATCTAGAAGAAAACTCATCTATAAACCCCCTTCATCTCTTAGTTTCTAAAAAGCATATATTAAACTCTTGGGATTGAGGTCCTTCAAATCTTAAAATTAAAAAAAAGTCACAAAAAAGAAACAAAGTACTAAATCAAAATCAACTTCTGAATAGCTTTTTCTTAAAAATGTAAACAACCAACATAAGAGACTAAATAAATCTACATCACATTAAAAAATCATGGATAACAGCTTTATTAAACTGTCAGCTGATTCAAACAAAAAAGTGAGAAAAAGAGAAACAAGAATAATTAGTAAATAAGTATGGGGAAATTAAGCTTATCTCCCAATGAATGTGATGTGTTATTTATAATTCAATAAAGACAAATGATATGTAATCAAAATAACCAATGTAGGTAAAAGTCTATTGTAACTGGCACTATTTTTTCAAGGCAATAGAGACTAATATAATACCTTGCAATACAATTTAGAAAATGTATCTTAAAGTTTATAGTCCTTGACTCAATTTATTTTCATATCTGCATATTTGAGGAAAGGATCCTATCTAATGTTTTATGCAAAGCAATTCATTGAAGCTTTATTCAAACTACCAGCAAAAAAAAAAAATGAAGTCTCACAAAAGGGAACTATAAAACATTCATTAACAGAATATTCAGCAGCCATTTGTAATGAAACACTTTTCATATAAAGTTGAAAATCAATACAAGTTAAATGTGAATAAAACCACCTAAAAAGCATGCATGACAATGACTGGACAGTAATATAGAAACATTATAAAGTCTAAGAGCAAGAGCCTTAAAGTCCTGCTTTTACTTTTTTAAACTTGCTGCAATGTTTTTATTGTAAGAAGCTCTTAAGGAAAAAAATTGTCTTTAAAATATCCTATATAATTAAGTGACCTCCAAACACTCTATTCTTTAATTATTTCTTTATTACCAATCATGACTTCATCAGCTCTAACCAGGTTTTTCACTTACAATCAGCTACCTGGATGTTCCAATACTGTTTTAACCACCTCTTGGTGTCTCAGCTAAGAATGCCTGTCTCAGTTCTGCCTGGAAATCCAGCAGAGGTATTTGCTGTTGCTGAGATCGCCTCGGGTACAGCTGACACCTATGACAAGAGCACAATACATATAAATGAAAAGTCTTTTGACTATATAGATAACAATATAGAAGAAAACGTAGAGATTCTTACGACATTCAAAGAGATTCTCATTTGGGTCAGAGCATGCCACTACCTCATGAAGAAATCATAAAACAGGAAACAGCAGTCTCTCTCTGCATACAGGAATGTACAAGGAACTGAGGTATACTTACCCACTTTGGGGATACTACCACGTAACTAAAAAAAAAAAAGCTCTTTTGGTTTAAAAAGCCCTGTGGAAATGCCATCAGTACCATATCCATTACTCACTTTCCAATCATCCTATCTCAAAACCACTCTCTAACCGCTAGTAAGACGGTGGTACACTTGCTTAGGCATTTCCATTGAGACATTAAGGCTGTCATCCATACTGATCCTCCTGAGAAAACACTACCTGAAACAAAAAAAGTCCAGGACTCAGGCTGTTTAGGCTCTCAAATCTCATAAACCAACTATCTGTTAGGAGGAAGTTCTGGAAAAAAGCCCTCAGTATATCCACATGGATCAGTAATCTGGTGTGAATCTCAGATTGCTGGTTAAAAAGACAAGCAAGAGAAAATAAATCCCCAGCAATCCTGCCCTTGTTGACAAGCATTATATATATGAAAATATTCAACAGCAGTTGGATTTGGAAATGGGACTGTGATAAAAGGTTTTCCACTACTTTCCGTAGTTTTTAAATAACATCTTTATCATTGTGCTATATAATAAAGAATGAGGCTGGACTTTGTCCATTGTTCCTGGAAGATAAATTCAGGGATTTTAGAGGTTATCAAGTGACAGGAGTGTATTCTGTTATTCACGGTGGGTGCCTTGGATCACACCTGAGTTAACGCTGAAAAGATAATGGGATTGGGGCTGGCACCTCTTGAATAGAGGGTTGGGGCGTAGAGCCTGACCTCCTGGGAAAGGACTGGAGATGGAAATTGAGTGAGGTGGAGTTCAATCATGAGCCAGTGACTCAATCAATCACATCTAAATAACGAAACACTAATAAAAACTAGAGACATGCAAAGTTCTGGTGACCTTGCTTGGGTGATGATATACATTGATATGCTGAGAGATTATCACAGCCTGATGACATGGAAGCTTCAGATCTTTCCCTATGGGTCTCCTCACTGGCATATCCCAATCTGTATCCTCTATAATAAAATTAATAGTAAGTATAGTGCTTTCTTGAGCTCTGTGAGTCATTCTAACAAATTATGGAACCTGAGGGAATAGTGAAAACCTAGAATCTGTATCTTCCTGTTGAGATGTACAGGTAGCCTAGAAACCTTGGACTTGAAGTTGGTATCTAAATTGAGATACTCTCGAGAGACTGTGCCTTTAACCTGTCAAGTCTGCCCTAACTCTAGGTAGTAAGGGTCAGAATTGCATTGCTCATTCCTTTAGATTTTCCCATTCCAATGACTGAATAATTAAAATCTTTACTTGGGCATTCTCAGTTCCAATCCTTCTGTTACCAAACGGCAAAAAGGTTGCCTGCTTGCTCTGACATAACAAGGTTCTCAAAAAAGTGTTTCAGCCCTCCAAAAAAACCCTTTCTTTTCCCTTCTTCTAACTCCTATAGCAGTGCCCTTCTTGGGTTTAACCTGAAACCCAACTGAAGACTAAGGTAAGACTGAGAAAATAAGATGCAGTACACAGCATTTACTTCAAAAAATGCAGAATATAACTTTAGAAAGACAGTTGAAAAGGTGCATGAAAGAGATTCAGGGGACTCTCCAGACCCAATCTCCAATTTCTCCCAAACTCAAATACATCAAGAAATGAGGAAAACATTCTTTGGTCCAAAAGAACAAGAGCTGATTTGATGATCCACTAAAAGACAGAATAACCATCAATTCGGGAATGCAAATCAATGAACCTTTATTAATACTTAATGTAGGGTTTGTGGGATGTTTTGTCTGCATCTTGTTTGGGTTTTTACTCAACTTTGTTTTGTATTTTTTGGATGGATAGTAATAGCAATCCTTTATTGGTCTTTAGAACTGGTACCCACACAATTCCTTAGGAATACTGACTCCTGGTACTTACGGCTTGGGAAAAGGTGGGCTGATGGATTATTATTAAAATGAACACTGAGATTCTAACTATTAAATGTCCTAATTCTGAGAGAATCCTGAGCATATGTATCATTAAAGCACGGCTTAGAGACTATCCATAGTGCTTAGCCATTCTTATAATCTACTTACTCTGAAAGCAGAGACAGATGACTAGGGAAATTACACTATTTCCCTAACCCAAAACTTCTCTCAGATCCCTCCCCTAATTTAGCACCCTGTAGTATTTATACATAGCTTTTACAGCAGAGGTCAGAAAAATGAAGTTATTGCTTCTTTGAAAGCTACAAAATGTTTCCATAGATATAGACAAGAAAATGACACCTAAAGAAGACTTAAACAAGACAAGCATGAGATCACCTGTCATTCTGATCCAAGCTGATGCTGCATAGGATAAAAACTAACAAAATATAACAAATATGATAGAACCTTCATTCACTAACAAAAGATCCTCCCCCAAGAAATCCCTCCTACCTATACCTCAAACACAGTCTCTAAAGTACCTCAAGATATTTCTAGAGATTCTGGGGAAAAAATGGCACTTTTAAAATCCCTAGAGTTACAAAAGACCGAAGAGAAAAAATAAATTACCATATAAAAGAAAAATAATAGGCAAACATCCTATTATAAAAGACAAATTATATAAAATGTTCATTCATAAAATACTCCTTTTCAAAGTAATTTTCAAAATAAAAATTTAATAAAGAATGAACTCAAAAGAGTAAACAAAATAAACAGGGAAAAATGGTGAAATCTTTAGCCTCACCAGTAATTTAACACATACATATATTGCAATTTTTCATGTGCAAAATGAGAAAATAACAAAAATAAGACAAAATGCTACTCAATGTTTAAAACAAGTTTTTAAAAGCTTTAGATTTGAGGAGATAAAACGCAAATAGTAATAACTAATATTAATTTTCAGATTGACTGCTCTTATGTTCTTTGTTTATAATAGCTAACAAATGCAAACAACCTGAATATCCATCAGTAAGCAAATGATAAATTGTTATTCCACCACCAAACTCTGCAGTTTGTAAAATAAAGTAGACTCATATGCACTTACATGGAAAGATGCCCAAGGCATATTGTTATAGAACAAATCTCATGTATGTAAACAAACAAATCACAAATATGACTCTCTCCCGCTCCCCTCCATAGGTGCGTGTGTGTATATACACATGAATGCATAAGAAAAGGGCAGAAAGGACAGAGATCAAAGTACCTGAGTATTACCTCTGGGGAAGAAAAGGGACTGGACTGGTGTGACTTGAAAATACCTACTTTTTATCTCAAAATTATGTTTTACAAAAAAACTACATTCATATACTATTAATACTTGTCATCTTGAAAGGTAATCTAATAAAACCGATTTAGGAAAGAAAAAAGAAATGCTGCCCACTGACACTGCCAAGATTTGTGGTAATGACAAAATGCAACAGATTCAATGTATACTCAATAGCTACCAGGTCATTAAAAATGTTCACGTTTTTAATTAAAACACCCTTCTGGAAACCTAAATTTAAAAGTGTGTGTGTATATGTGTATGTATCCCAAATAAGGAGAGGGAAAAACGTATGTAGTTCAAATTTTTAACTGGATAAATGCACTAACCAAATAAAAATCTAAATATTGCAGAGCAACCATGAATGCATAAATTAACATCCCTTTAGTACACAGAACATTTTGCAAGCATATAAAAAGTGATTTAGTAACAACATCAAAAATAAAGCAGAAATAATTTAAATATAAATATGTTGACAGATGTAGAATTTTATAAAGATAAAACCCACATAACACACGTATGGAAAAAAAGGAAATATATTTTACTAAAATTTTAACAGAAATTGAGTTAAGTTAGGACTACATGGTTAAGGATGATTTCATTGCTTTTTTGCTCCTTCTTCTGGATTACAGTCATGTGTATCTTTTATTAATTAACCTCATTTCAATCCCATCATTGCATGATACTTTGTTCCAATTTGATAAAGGATTCTAATTAAATTGGTTCTCAACCCAGACTGTACTCACTCTTGATTGCTCAGTGAGGCCGTCCTTCTACGTTTGACTTGCACTTCAACCTCTGGTACGTGCTGTTCCGTAGTCCGTCTCAGGTGTAAGCGGTCCCTGAAACGAAAAGATGGATTTGTTTGATAGGTTTCATGAATTCCTGAAATAATCATTTATTTAAAGGTTAGTTTTAGAGCTATTTTTAACGTGTCTGGAGTCTTTAAAGTGCCCATAATCTAACTAAAACAAAGTACAGTAATGTATGTTAACTATATCTCAATAAAACAGGGGGGCAATGTATAATTAAATTATTAGAAGTTCTTTATTCTCCAATAGTCAGGATCTGACCAAAAACCACTTTCTCCCTTTAGAAGTCCCTTCACATCAGAAAAGCTGGGGGAAAATACCAATTAAGCAAAAATAAAATATTTATTTCTCCTTACTGTCACACATACAGATATAAAACTACACACTTACAGAGCTATATTTAGTTACATGGACATATGACCCATATCTCCGCCCCCCAATAGCAATGTTGATTCCAAAAACGGTTTAAAATATATTTAGAACAGATAGATCCTTTTGTATGGTGGAAAAAGCATTAAGTTTAAATTACAAAATGCCTACTTAAGCAACCTCCTACACATTGCTGCTTGCTTAGGATTTTCATAACAGGAAACAAAAGGGCTGCTTGAACAAAAAAAAATAAAAATAAAAACATTGCTTCTGCCGTATTCTGAGCTGCAGAGCAATTTACAAAATGGCTACTCAAGGGATCTACGCATGAAATCTTCCACTTGGGTCATCCATATTAGAAACTAGAGGAAGTAATCATAAACCTAAAATCAAAGAATGTTAAACCAGAAAGGACAGAATGAAAGATATTTTACAAAAGTCATGCAACGTAGTATTTCAAAGGCAGAATTCAAAGCACATATCCCAAAAGCTAATTCCCTGAACCTTATTTTAAAATTCATGTTAGACTACGCAAAGTAACCCAAATAGCTTACCAATAATCCCAACTTGTTTTATTGCTGCAAAAACCTAATGTTCTAAACAAGCAAGAGAAAAAGATCACTTGGAAAAAAATCAGTCATGTACATACCAGACTTCTAAATGATAAAAGTATACACTTTGCCAATCTCCTTGACCTTTGCTTAGCAAAGCATGTGATACCTAGAGTAATTAATGAGAGAGGAATCCATAAAGTCAATTTCACCAAAAATAAAAAATGTCTTTGCTTCAAAGGACACTATTAAGAAAGTGAAGAAATAACTAACAGAATAGGAGATAATATTTGCAAATCACATAACTAAGGAAAATGTAGTATCCAGAATATGTAAAGAACTCTTCCAACTCGATAATAAAATTTAAAAATTCAACTTAAAAATGAGTAAAGGATTTGACAGGCTGCTTTCCAAAGATATACAAATCTCCATCAGCACTAGAAATGATGATCAGTATCATTACAGTCATTAGAGAAATGCAAATCAAAACCATGAATATATACCACAGGAATAGAGGAGGATTTGTGTACACTTGTTAGTGGGAATGTAAAATGGTACAGCCTCCGGCATTTCCTAAAAATGTTAACAATGTAGTTATCATTTGATCTAGTAATTCCACTCCTTAATGGAGTAAAGTAAAAACACAGACACTTGAGCATGAATGTACCTACCAGCATTAATCATAATAACCAAAAAGTGGAAACAACTCAAAGTACAACTATTGATGAATGATAAACAAAATACAACGTCATATGGTATATCCACACAATGGAATGCCATTCAGAGATAAAAAGGAATGAAGTACTTGACTCATGAAACCACACAGTAGTTTCCCAAATATATTTATTAATGTAATACAATATTATATTAATCTAACACAACAAGAGACCATATCATATGCCTCTCCTGTGTCACAGACCACTGATGACAATTAATAGTGTAACTGAGAACACCCCATTACCAAAAAAAAAAAAAAATTCAGTTTCTTTATGCCTTCATCAGTTGCCTCAGTATGAAAAGGTCTGAGTTCAACTGAGAAAAGAACCAGTGTACAAAACTGTTCTATTCAATTACCCAAATCAATTTTTCAAAGCTACATGCAAAATCCTTTATGAGTAGCTTCATTTCTAAAATAGTGGTTTGTTCTACATAAGCCCCCCCACACACACGCATTTAAAATGTTCCTAACTGCTTTCCCAAACCAGAAACCAGTATTTCAGAAAATTAAGCATTTAACGGAAAAAAATGTTGTTATATGTACACAATGTTAATTTTTTGCTCCAAAATCACTTTCATAAAAAAAAGATACTAATTTGGAAATACACTGAAAAGCAAAAAGTGATGAGTGTTTTCCCAAAGTGCCTAATATGTTATCAAATATTTAATATGCCTTACACTCCCGCCAAAAGACCTTAAAAACTCAACTAAGATATCAAAAATGTAAAATAAAAATTAAGAAGATAATGTGAGATGATCCCAGTCTTCAGATCTTTCCACAAACAAGAAAATCAGTGCTTCATAACAAAACCTGTGGAATCATCAAAAAAGAATTCTGGACCAGCCAGAATTCCGAAACTCCAGACAAAATAAATAATTTCCACGCCCAATCTTTATTAGTGAAGCAGGCTGCCTTAACCATCCAAAACTCTTACTCAAGCTTCCTGGCTCTGGTCCCCAAAAGTGGAGGGGACAGACAAGACTAGCAATAAAGTTCTAATGTATACTGAAAGAGGATTAAAAACCTCACTGTCTCCTGTCACGTTGAGGCAGCACTTATACCCTGCTTACAGATTCTTCCTAAAAACAGCTAAGTAGCAAAGTGAAGTGTCAAAGTTAAGAGATTAATTTAGAGGCCTTATATCTTACATGTGACATTTGTTAAAAACAAATCTAATCACATTAAGAAAAGCAAGAGGGAAACAGAGGAATAAAGATGTAGTGTAACCACATACAGGTAAAATATTTCAGTAATGAAACACCAGACAGAACACTGGGAAACCAAGATAATAGAAAACAAACTGAATAAAGCCAAACCAGATAGTATCTTGCCTTAGAGAGCAACAAAACAGTACCTCGACTAAGTTTCCTTGGTCTAAATCACAGGATGGGCTCACATTCCCTCCTGATTTTCAAAAAGCCTTGGTACTAAGCCAAACATTCACTGCGCAGAAAAGACGCCCTACAGCTTCAGAGGTCTTTCCAAAGGGATCCGCCATATTGAGATCCTGAACCTGAGTAAAAGACTACAAAATGGCGGACCAGGATAACTCGCTCATCGCGCAGAAAGTCAAATGATAAGTTAAACCAAAATATAAATATTTGAAGCAATTATCTTCATACAAGCAGGAAAAATGGGCAAATCCTAAGTATCACAAAGTTCCAGACTCCTGCTGTTTTTCCAACTACTCGAAAAGAAACAATTCCAGAACAAAGCTTTCAAGCTTCTGGATTTATTTCCCATAATGACATTCCAACTCAGCACAGACACACACACTGGTTATGATGAATGAAAACAGAGAAGAAAAAATGCAAGCACATCAAAATCCTGCAAAGGAAAATGAATTCCTTAAAAAAGTCAGGGAAAAAATCTAGTAGAATATGGAATACAAGAAAAGTTATGTTAATTATCCTTTCTCACGAAATTTACATAAGACCTTCAACTTCAAAAATGATAGTTCAAAAAGCATTAATCTAAAAATCCCACTAAGGGCTATAATTCCTTAATTCCAGGTACACCCACAGCCCTGTAGCCTACTAGTTCTCTGATTCTCTCCTCTCTTCTCTGTGAGCAAACAGCTTACAGCTCTAGCTCCTAGGAGCCTTCATCCTCCGATTTAAGGAAATCATCTCTAAAGGATGCATCACAAATAGAATATCCAGAGATTAAGAAATATGACAAACTCTCAAAGGTGAATGCACTTAGAAATCAAAGGTTATACGAAGGGGAGTTGCCTTACGAGCTAATGAACGCTCTTTGAACATGGAGAACAATTAAGATTGCGCACAAAACATCCTAGGGAGAACAAAAATGAAAAGGTATGCCTTTCTAGACTCAGGAAACATTTAAAATCTCCAGCACAAGTGACGAAGCCTGCCTTAAGTAGAACGGTGGATCCTGGGAAGGCCTCGCCTTTTTTGGCATCCAAAGCCCCCACACCTGTCCTACTTCACAGCAGAAAAGCAGCAGTACGCCAGCCATAAGAAGATGTCGAATGTACAAATCGCCTCCCAGTAAAATCCCCAGCCTCAATGCCCTCCCCCCTCCACTGCGTTCTTATATAGTGGGGGCGGCCGCAAGGCAGAGGCTGAGCAAACCTGTGCCCTTCTTTCTTCCTCCCTCCACTGCAGCACAGCAAGGAAGGATCAACTGCAGTAGACAGGTGAAGAAGGTGGCCACCACCACCTCCAGGGACAGGATGCGTAAACCCCCTCCCCAGTTGCCTGCCCTACTGCTGGACGGAGGTGATGTCATCTCTGCTGCGCCTGCGCACCCCGCCTGCTTCCAAGCTGCGGCACTTTGAAGAGGGGCAGCCGCCCACTCAGGCCCGCCTCCTCCCCTCAGCAATGCACTTTGGGGAAGGCGCAGCCGAAATTCCTTCCCTGCAGAAGCGGCACAACTGCCCCTCCCCCACTGCAGCACTGGGGCGGGGAGAGGGTGGCCACCTCCAAGCTCTGGCGCAGGCGCAGAGTCGTGCATCTGCAGCGGCAGCCATCTTTGAGAGCCGCACAATGGCTGTGACGCGGCTTAGGACCTTTGCGTGCCTGAGCCTGCCTTTAACAACCGCCTGTCTTTGAGAACTGTGTTCAGAACGCAAGGAAAATCAGTGCGAGGAAGACGTCCCGGCGGTGTCACATCCCAGAACCTGGCAAGTCTCTCACGAGATGCGTAAAGTAAGTTCTGCACACGATATCCCCAATCTTACACCAAAAGCACAAAAGCCAATGATTATCAATAAGTAAAATATATAAAGACGTGAACATTTCCGCAGCCATCCCATCAGCTGAATGTGGGCCAACAGGTTCCCCACAATACGCAAACTCTAGGACGGCCACAGGTCTCAGAATATTTAACGTACTCCCTTCAAACCAATGGCTGTACACCAGATACCACCCTCTCCATCTGACGCCACCTCAGACGCCCTGCCCACCGCCATCGCTCCACCACCACCATGGCAGCCACTCCGCTAAGCCCCTCCCACACACCACCGTCCCTACTGCCGCCCACTCTATCAATGCTGCGGTGGTCACCCCGCCACTCCCTCTGTATCACCGCCACGGTAACCATCTCCCTACCTCTTCCCTACCACTGCCACCGTGGCCACCCCACTGTCCCCTCGCACCATGGCCACCGCGGTCCCCCTGCCATCCCTTCTGTATCACCGCCATGGTGAGCACCCCACTGACCCCAAACCACCGGCATGGATACTGCGGCCACTCCCTCACTACTACCACCACTGTGAACATCCCATCCTCCACCCCTCCCACCACTGCCATGGTGGCCACACACCGTCACCGCCACCAGGGACGCCCACAAGTATCCCACCCGCCACCACCACCATGGATGCCCACTAGTATTCCACCTGCCACCACAATGGTAGGCACCCCTGCAAACACCACTGTCTCCAAAACCATAGACACCCTACCGTGTCACTGCCCCCCATCTCTGCGGACCCCCCCCCCACTGACCCCTCCCTGTCGTGCCCTTCCCCCCTTCTACGCACCACGGCCAACACCACGTACCCCTCCGCACCTGCGGTCACGCCCTCACATCTCAAGGGCAAAGGGCCCCACTAGAAAGGATCTAACGGGACGCAATAGGATGATGCAGATGGGCCAAGAGAGACACGATGAGGGCAGGACACGGTCCAGTGAGGTAGAGCCAAGCCCCAAGCCTCCAAAGGTTTCCCATCCGGTTCTCCAGAACAAAGAACTTTAGGGCCCGGATTCCCAAGACAGTACTCCAAATTCTGCACACCTGAAACATCAAACAAACAAAAATGTCCCCCAGGCTGTCTCTGAGGGAAGACACCTGCACGGCTGACCTGGGCCGCTCCATTGCGACGCTGGCCGCTCCTCAGAAGAGAGCATCAGGCATCTCTGGCGGCCGCTCGAATCTGCGCCGGAGTCACCACCACAGCGTCAACTAATTGCAGCAGCTCCGCCTACGCATGCGCAACAACTCGGCCCCCTCAGTCCTTGACCACGCATGCGCGTCCATTCGCTGCAGAGCCGAGTTCTTGCCGCAATGCGGGGGCGCTAGTGCCTTGCTTGACTCGAGCAACGGGGCATGGTGTGTACTGTAGCGCAAGAGGCCAAGGTGCTCGCGCCCTGAGACGGGGAATACTGGGTCCACCGCCATCCTGAGGTTAATGGCAACGTCCCCCTGTTTTTAAATATGTGTAAAATGTTCAAGAAATAATACTTAATTCCCCAACAAGTCTTTGCTGGCCCCACTAGCCAAACAATCCTGATTGATTATCACTCTCATGTTTTTCTATATGCGGTACCGAAAATGCTGGTTTGGAAGAGTTAAACTGATGCAAAACCACAGTGAATGCAAATATGCTAGATACCTGAAGGCCTGTCTAGAAGAAAATATAACTCTAGGAAGATGTTGTATTGTTCAAATTTGGTGGGCATTTTTCCCCTTTTTCTCCTTTCTGCAATTTTTTTTGTAAATTATGAAAATTATGCCAAACAAATTATAATGTAAACTCTCCAGTACAGGATGGATAGATCATTACATTGGGAATATTGGCTATTCATTTCTTGTAAAACAAAAAAATGAACTTGGATCCCTACAGAACACAAGAACCTTTACTTGGCTAAATTTAAATTTTTACCCATAATCAGTGATATCCGAAGTGGAGGAAATAGCACTTTCATGCAATACTAATAAACAGATACAAGATTTTTTCACTAATAATACCATGTCTACAGGTATAATGGACACTTCAGTAACTCCAAAATTTCTACATATGCATAGCATGGAAAAAGACAATGCAGAGAAGTGGAAGCTAAGGAAATAATCCTGAAGCTGTATTTGCATAGCTTTTTACATAGCTTTTCCCTTTTCTCAATTGTCCATATCAAAGGACTGAGGGTAAAAGTGACTAAATGGCTAAAATCTCCTCCCCTTCTCCCTAAGCTCCAGCTCTTTTCCCAATGATCTTATATGCAAACAAGTGTGAAGAGACATATTAATGTACATCTCTATCATAATAAAAAGTTGAAAACTATGTAATGTGCATCATGAAAGACAATCTAAATAAATTAATGTATATATCAATAAAATACAAGTTGGGTGATATAAAGAAGTATTAGACTGAACCATGTGAAATTAATATCTAACAGTGTTTGACCTACAAAACTTACAACTTATAATAGTGCATTTTTACATATTCATGGGAAGTAACATAGGAAGGAGATCAGAACATGCCACCTCAAAATATGCCGCTCTGGCATATTGACTATATTGAGTTAATCCACTATACTTAGAAAGTCAACTCTAATCATAGGAGTGCATAGCAAAATATAATGATGAATTATATGTGGATATCTTATGTAAATATATTTACATGCATTGAAAAAAGTATGAAAGAACACACACCACTATAGTTCAGTGATGAAAACCGTGCCCTTGAACTCAGACTCATTTGATTCAAAGTCTAGCTTTGACGTTTGACAGCAATGTTACCTTGGACAAGTTATCTAACTTTCAGTGCCTTATTTTCCAAATCTGTAAAACACAGGGGAATTGTACTTATATGATGATTTGACAACTAAATGAGTTAATATACATATTTAGAATAGGGTCTGATACAGACTAAAAGCTCTATAGAAGTGTTAGCTCTTAGAATTGCTCCAAATATTACTGTGGTATTTCCACCTGGAAGCAGTACTCCCAGGGGATTGGAATTTGGTATATATTTTTTATTGTAAACTAAATTCCACACCTTATTCAGATTTCCTCAGGTTTTTCCTAACGTCCTTTTCTTGTTGCAAGATACCACATGTATTATGTTCAGTAGTCATGTCTCTTTAGTCTCCACTTGGCTATGACAATTTGGGCAATTTTTTGGTTTTGTTTTTTACTTTTTACCATGTTTATACTTTTTGCAGTGATCATTAAGTACTTTTAAAATTTAAAATTCAGTATTATGATAAAACAAAATTATACTTCGTTCTCAACTCTAATGTACTTGATTGTCTAGTTTCTTGACCCATCATACACTCTTTGTAGCCTGCTGTTTTTGAGAACTCAGACCACTCTCCTCATAACTTCCTGGCTGCTCTACCGCATTATGAAGCTGGCTTTGGATGCCAGAGAAGGCATGATGGGCTTTCTGTGCCTTACAGACAACCCAGAGAGCTTCCATTTTGGCTCACTCATCTACTTGAGGACAATTTTATCAGTTTATAAGCCTGACTGAGCATATCCTGCAGTTGAGAAGTAAATATACAGAAAAGGAGACTTCATCAGTAAACTTGGCTATAAGGACCGTGCCACTAGACCTTGATGTGTCTCCCAACCATTCCATTTTTTCCGAAGTCTAGACTTATCCCTGAGTAAAACACTCAAGGATAGGAGCTTACAGGATACCAAGTCTGGATTAAAAATGCTATCTATACAACTAGAGCTGGACGATCTGCAAAAACTGATCAGAACTCATACATCACACCATATACAAAAATAAACTCAAAGTGGATCAAAGGAATAAATGTAAGAGTTCAAAATATAAATTTCTTAGGAGAAAACATAGGTGTAAAACTGTGTGACTTTGACTTACACAATATTTTCTTATGATACCTAATGCAAAAGCAACAGGAAAAAATAGATAAATTGGACTTCATCACAATTATATAAAAGGTTTTGCTTCAGGGACACTATTAAGAAAATGAAGAAAAACCCAGCAGAATGGTAGAAAATAGTTTCAAATGATATGGCTTATATAGGAAGTCTTACAACTCAACAAAAGAAAGACAAAAAAAAAAAACTTTAAATGGGCAAAGGATTTGAATAGACAACTAACCAAAAAATGATAAACAAATGGCCAATCAGCACATGAAAAGATGCTTAACATCATCAGTCATCAGGAAAATGCAAATGAATAACTCAATGAGATAGCACTTCACACTCTCTAGGAGGGCTATAATCAGAAAGACAATAACAAGTGTTATGGAGGATGTGAAGAAATTGGAACCCTCATAAATCACTGATAAGAATGTAGAATAATGCAGCCACTTTGGAAAAGAGTTTGAGGGTACCTAAAAATTTAACCATAAAGTTACCCTATGACCCACAATTCTATCCCAAAAGAAGTGAAAATATACATCTACAAAAAAACTTGTACATGAATTTTCATAGCAGCTTTATTATAATAGTTGAAAATTGGAAACATCCCAAATGTCTATAAACTGATGAATGAATGAACAAAATATGATGTGGTATGGCACATCTTATACAATGGAATATCATTTGACCATAAAAGGGAAGGAAGTATTGATTCATGCTATAAAATAGACGAACCCTGAAAATATGCTAAGTGAAAGAATCTGAACACAAAAGGCCACATTTTGTATGAGTCCATTTATATGAAATGTTCAGAATAGGCAAATCCATAGAGACAGAAAGCTGATTAGTGATTGTCAGGGAATGGGGGAGGGGTGATGGGGAGTGACTACTAAATGTTAGGGAGTTTCTTTATAGGATGCTTAAATGTTCTGAAATTAGATAGGGGATGTTTGGGATGATTGTAAAACTGTGAATATACTAAAAAGCACTGAATTGTGCAATTTTGAAAAGGTAGATTTTATGATACTGCATTATAAATCAGTTTTTTTAACTCAGTTGAGGGACATTCTATAAAATACCTGACTAGTAATCCCAAAACTGTCAAGGGCATCAAAAACAAAGAAGTCTGAGAAACTTTCTGAGTCTTTTCACAACCAAGAAGATCACTGAGATAGGAGTAGTAAATGTAATGTGTTATCCTGGATGAGATCCTGGAACAGAAAAAGGACATTAGGGAGAAACTGAGGACATCTGAATAAAATATGACCTTCAGTTAATAATAATGAACCAATATTTGTTCATTATTTTGTAACAAATGCACCATACTAATGTAAGATGTTGATAACAGGGGAATATATGTATGAGGAATAAAGGAACTCTGTAATTTCTTTGAAATATTATGTAAATTTAAAACTGTTCTGAAATAAGTTAATTAAGGGAAAAAAACTGATCAAGAAAGGATATACAAAAATGTCCTAATTTAGTCACTGACTAAGGAGAAGAAGCCTGGCAGACAAGGGTAGAAGAGTGATGTCCCACTGAAGAATCTCAGTAACTCTAATTTTTAAAAAAATTTCTGTCATTTGAATTTATGAATTGTACCAAATAAAAAGCAAACAAGCAAACAGTACAGAAAAAGTCATTCAAGGAAACTTGTCTGGCAAAAAGACACAATAAACAAGGTTAAAAGAAAAGAGATAGGAGTACCTATTTGCAATATACTTAGATAATAAATTAATATCTATTGGCTACATCAGGAATTCATAGAAATCAATAAGGAAAAGGGAATTTGAAAGAAAAAGTGCAAGGATGCACAGTCATTCTGAAGTGTTTGGTCTTTGTGATTGCTCCACTCTGCACCTATTGCAGCTCTCTCTAGCTGGGTGGTCCTTCCTACTTTGTGCTTTTGACACAGCATGTGGACTCCCCACCTCTGGCTTTAGCAGTCCTGTAGCAGGTGAAAAACAAAGAACACCAGGCTTACTCCCTGGCAGTGGAGCCCATCCCTCCTTCACTATCAAACCCCAGCCCACCATCGGGAAGAGAGCGGGGCAGGCAGGTGAACAGGTGAATACTGGAAGATGTTGAGAATCAGCAGGACAAAATGTTACATTCTAACCATGAAGTCTTTGGATTTCAAACACACACTTTGTGGTCCCTAGAAAATCTGCTGCTTGGACAAGATCTGCACAAATCCCAACAGCATTATTTTTAGTTTTCTTGATTTTTCAAACAGTCCAAATAAACAGTGATAATTTCAAATACACAGACGGTGTTTTCTGAGGTAACTGGATCAATCTTAGTGAAAAAGTTTGTGGGCAGGGAGGAGCAAAGAGAATGTTTTGTTTTGAAGGTAATTTCTATTTTGAGGTTGTTGTTAAATGGTGAAATACTGATAAAACATTAAAACATTCTTGTAGAAAAGAGAGTGGTAGGTTGAGATGTTTTGACTCATGTAAATTGTTTTGTATTTCCTGAATTTGAGGCAAGTATACAGTCATGCCCAGACATGAAAATAAGATATGAAGGGGGACCAGCCTCGTGGCCAAGTGGTTAAGTTCGCGTGCTCTGCTTTGGTGGCCCAGGGTTTTGCCGATTCAGATCCTGGGCGCGGACATGGCACCACTCATCAGGCCATGCTGAGGCAGCGTCCCATGTAGCATAACCAGAGGAACTCATAACTAGAATATACAACTATGTTCTGGGGGGCTTTGGGGAGAAGAAGAAGGAAAAAAAAAAAGGTTGGCAACAGTTGTTAGCTGAGGTGCCAATCTTTAAAAAAATAATAAATAAAATAAAAATTCAGAACCAGAAATTTAAGGCAATAAAACTGTAAAGACTACACAGTTTGAAGTTTGCATTCTATGTGAGCAGCTATTTTTATTTACTTTACAAATACATATTCTGCTTTCTATGCACCAGGTGATTTTACAGGCACTTTAACATTAGTCCAAATAACAACTATATGAGTTATTTCCTATTCCATCCCTTTTACACATTAGGAAACTGAGGCCCAGAGAGGTGAAGAACCACAAAAAAATTCACACAGCTCACACGTAGATGAACCCAAATTGAAGCCTAGCACTCTGGTTCCCATGACCCTGCTCTTAACCACTACCCTATGCTGTGATTACAGTCTACTAAGGGTAATGACTTTCTTCATTATAATTTTTATTCCACAAAGGTTTGCACAAATCCATATATATGAACCTAAAGTCCAAGAAGAAAGCTGGGTGAAAAAACAAAACAGGACATACATACTTTCAGCAGGAAAGCCCAAAAGCTGCCCTGAAAGGCTCCTTTCTCAAGGCACTGGTGGCAGCCTTTTACTATGTGCATAACTGGTTCACAAGAAAGCTGACCAGGAGAGAGAAATCTTTGCCATAGGCTCCCTCTCCAAGTCTGGGGAATAACAGGAGGAAGATTCTCCTAATAGCAGCAGCCTTCTTGGAAAAATCTAAGGAACAGTTATAGAAGAGGCTGAGCAAAGGAAAAAGAGTTCCCACTCCTCTTGAGAATGCTCAAACAAAAAAGACACTCTTACTCACTACATTTGCACACATTCTCACTGTGTCCAGGCTTTAGATAAGAACACCCTAGATGGCAAAAAACTATGCTAGATCCCATCTACTGCCCGTACGTTTTTTAAATGGTAGACAGGGAATCAAAAGAAAGATTATTTTGTGACATATGAAAATTATATTAAGTTCAAATTTCAGTGTCTATAAATAAAGTGTAATTCGAACACAGCTGAATAGAAAAATTCAGTCTCCCTCATGAGTAGGCAAAAATCCAGTTCTCCACCTCCTGTGTGTTTCTCCTTTAATCTCACACTACTACCAGTCACGCAGACTACTTCATTTCTAACACTTCTATCACCAAATGTGAGGGGATTTTCTCCGAACCAAGCAATTCTCCAAGACTGGATGTCCTACAACTTAACTCTGATACTATCTACATGGATATAGCATCAGATCCCATAGGTGGAGGGCTCAGTCCAATGAGACTGCCCCCCCCTTCAGATGCCAATCACAAGTAGTAGAGCCCCAGGTTACCCACAACTTCTTTTTGACTTGGCTACAAATTGGAGGTTCCCATGTCCATCTCTTCCTCCCTTGGGTTCTATTAATTTGCTAGAGCAGATCCCAGAATTCAGGGAAACATTTATCAGTTTGTTAAAGGATGTGATAAAGGATACAGATGAACAGCCAGATGAAGAGATACATACAGTAAGGTCTGGAAGCGTTCCAAGCACTAGACCTTCTGTCCCCGTGGAGTTGGGCGCATCATCTTCCCAGTACTAGGATGTGTTTGCCAACCTGGAAGCTCTCTGAACCCCATACATTTGGAATTTTTATGGAGGCTTCCTCACATAGGCATGATCAATTATTAAGTCCATTTCCAGCCCCTCTCCCCTCTCTGAAAGATGAGAGGTGGGACTGAAAATTCCAAGCTTCTAATCATGGCTTGGTCTTTCTGGTGACCAGCCCCCATCGAGGAGCCCACTCGCAGTTACCTCATTGGAAGAAAAGATGTTCCTAGTGCTCTTATCACTTAGGAATTTACTAAGCTTTTAGGAGCCCTGTGAGAGGGACAGGACTCAAAGACCAAATATTAGAACAGGAGATGCTCCTAATGTTCTTACCACTTAGGAAATTACAAGGGTCTTAGGAGGTCTGTGCCAGGAACTGCGAGCAAAGACCAATATATGTATTTTCTATTATCTCACTACAGCCATGCCCATTTGTTTACATATCATCTATGGCTACAACTCAAGTGGACGGTTGAACAGTTATAACTGATGGCATTCAGGACCCACTACCCCAAAATATGGCACTTTGGCATATTGAATATTTTAAGCTGAAGGGTTTGAGAAAATGGCAGAAGCAGGAAGGTCACTTTGATCTTCCCTCTACTCTTCTCTTCTGAAATAGGTCATATAAATCTCTTGTGAGAGGTGCCCTCCCTATACCTGGAGGGAAAGAGCATCCTTATTTCCAAAGACAAAGGGAAGCCAAGAAAAATCTGAACAAACAAGCCTTGCTAAATTTCCCCCTGTTTACTACTCTAACCTCATACTCTTTGACCTATCATATTTCTACATGACTGCTCACTTCATCAAAGCTAGCATAAAAACAGTCAAGCCTAAGTGTTTATTTGGGTCTTCATTTCCTTAAAAATGAAGGCTCCCATGTCACATAAAACTTATCAAATAAATTTGCATGACCTTATCAGTTTAATTTTCTGACCCAGTCAGAGATCTTAAGAAAGTTGAGGAAAACTTTTTCCTCCCTGACACAGTAGAAACCATATGGTCCACAAAGACAAAAATATATACTATCTGGCTGTGATGATAATTTTTTGTGTCAAATTGACTAGGCCACAGTACCAATATATTTGGTCAAAAACCAATTTGTATGTTCCTGTGAAGATATTTTTTATATGGGATTAACATTTAAATCAGTAGACTTAGAATAAAGCAGATTATTCTCCATCATGTCAATGAGCCTCATTCAATCAATTGAAGGTCTTAAGAGAAAATTGACTGAGGTCCCTCTAAGAAAGATAGAATTCTGCCAACAGACTGGTTTTGGAATCAAGCTGCAACATCAACCCTTCCCTGGGTCTCCATCCTGCAAGCCTACCCTATGGGATTTTGGACTTGCCAGCCTCTAAAATAACATGAATCAGTTCCTTAGAGTAAATCTCAATCTTTCTCTCTTTCAAAATAGCTCTCTCAAAATAAAAAGAGAGAGAGATCAACGCTATATACATACCCTATTGGTTCTGTTTCTCAGGAGAACTCTGACTAATACAGATTTTAGTACTGAGAGTGGTTCTAAAGGAACAGAATCTTAAGGATGAATTTTCTGAATTGGTTCTGAGGTTTCTGCAATTGGTCCTTTAATCTGATTAGATTTAAAGACATTAATAACTCTATATCCAGTAGTAAAGAGAGCATTGATAGTCCACAGTATGATGTAGCAATAGAGATATGCAAAATATCACCTTTGGATACCCCAATCACATACTTACAAGAAACAAGGTTCTGGATGACCACGGATATGATACCCTCAAAACATTTTTCTCATATTAACAGCTGAAATGAGATTAGCTGATTATATGGCCTCATAGAGATGCCCTATGATCATATAACAGAGGAAGAGAAAACTCAGGCCTGCATGATATGCAGACACCACCTGAAAGTAGACAGCTCCAGGACTATGGTCCCTTTCTGGGATGTTCCTCAAGGAGAGTGGTAAAAGGAAATCCTTCCAGTGGGCAGAACTTCCAGAAGTGCACCTAATTGTTCACTTTGCTTAGAAGAAATGGCCAGACATGTGATTATATACTGATTGGGCAAGCTGTAGCCATGGTTTGGCTGGATGGGTAAGGAATTACAAGGAACATGATGGGAAAACTGGTGACAAGGAGGCCTACCAAAGAGGTATATAAATAGAATGCTCTGAACGGGCAAACAACGTGAAGATATTTGTGTTCCATGTGAATGTTTACCAAAGGATCATCTCAGCAGAGAATTTTAATAATCAAAGGAACAGTATGATTCATTCCGTGGATACTAGTCAACTTCTTTCCCCAGCCACCAACGTCATTGCCCAACAGACTCATGAACAAAGAGGCCATGGTGCCAGGGATGGAGATTATATGTGGGCTCAGCAGCACAGGCTTCCACTCACCAAGGTGGCTACAGCCACTGCTGAGACTCCAATCTGCCAGCAGCAGAAATTAACACTGAGTCCCTGATATGGCACCATTCCTGGGGGTGATCAGTCAGGTACCTGGTAGCAGGTTAATTACATTGGACTACTTCCATCATGGAAGGGGAAGCATTTTATCCTTATTGGAGTAGATGTTTACTCTGGATACAGATTTGCCTTCCCTGCATGCAATACTTCTGCCAAAACTACCATCCGTGAACTCACAGAATGCTGTATCCATTGTCATGGTATTCCACATAGCATCGTTTCTGATTAAAGAACTCACTTCAAAGTGATGGGGTTCAGGACATTCTATCCCCAAATATGGCATCTTGGCATATTAAATATTTTAATCTGAAGAAGTTTGACAAAACAACAGAAGCAGGAAGGTCATACTTACCTCACCTGCACCTCACCCATCTTCCCTGAAACAGGCCATAAAACCCTCATGTGAGAGATGCCTTCCCTATATCTGGAGGAATGGAGCATCCTCATCTCCAAAGACAAAGGGACACTGAGAAAAATCTGAACAAGCAAGCCTTTCTAAATTTTCCCCAGTTTACTGCAATTACCTCATACTCCTTAACCTATCATACTCCTCCATGACTGCCCACACTTCAACAAACCTAGCATAAATATCCTCAGGTCTAACTTTCTTTAAGTCTTCATTTCTTTTTTTTTTTTTTTTCCTGCCTTATCTCCCCAACCCCCCCCCACCCCCAAGCCGTACATAGTTGTATATCTTAGTTGCAGGTCCTTCCAGTTGTGGGATGTGAGTCTTCATTTCTTTATTAAGGCTTCTGTGTCACATAAAACTTATATTAAAAAAATTTGCATGCTTTTCTTCTGTTACTCTGCCTTTATCATTTTAATTGTCAGACCCAGCCAGGGACCCTAAGAAGGTCAAAGAAAACTTTTTCCTCCCCTACAATAGCAAATGACGTGCAGCAATTGACCCATGTTCATGGAATTCACTCATTTTATCATGTTCCCCACCATCCTAAATCAGCTGGCTTGGTAGAAGGGTGCTGATGCATTGCCAGCTAGTGGCAATACCTTGCAAGGCTGTGGCAAGGTTCTCTGGGAGGCTGTACATGATATGAATCAGCATTCATTATATGATTCAGTTTCTCTGATAGCCAGGATTCACAGGTCCAGGAATCAAAGGGTAGAGATGAGAGTGGCACCATTCACTATTAACCCTGGTGACCCACTAGCAAAATTTTTACTTCCTGTCCACACGACCTATGCTCTACCTGCCTAGTGATCTTAGTTCCAAAGGGAAGGATACTTCAAACAGAAGACACAACAATGATTCCACTGAACTGGAAGTTGAGACTTCCATCTAGCTACTTTGGGTTCCTCATGTCTCTGAGTCAACAAAGCAAGGAGCTACTCTGCTGGCTGGAGTGACTGATCCTAATTACCAATGGGAAATTGGACTACGATGCCACAGTAGAGGTACTGAAGAGTATGTCTGAAATATAGGAGACCGCTTAGGGCATCTCATGGTATTACTATACCCTGTAATTAAAGCCAATGGAAAACTCCAATAACCAGGCAAGACTACAAATAGCCCAGACCCTTTAGGAATGAAGCTTTGGTCACCCCACCACATAAAGAACAACAACCAGCTGAGGTGCTTGCTGAGGGCAAAGGGGATACAGAATGCGTAGTGGAAGAAGTTATAAATGCCATCTCCAACCATGTGATAGTTACAGAAAGGAGGACTGTAATAGTGATAAGTATTTCTTCCTTATTTTGGTATGACTAAGTTTGTGTGGGTGTATGTTCATATATATCTTTGTTTTCTTCCCTCTCCTATCTCCTTATCATATAAAATAAGATGTAGTAACTTTTTATCATAGTATTTCAGTATTGTTAACTTTATATTATTTCAATTTCAGGATACCAAGGAAAAGAATGAACATCACTCAAAGACTGCATTCTATTCTCTTCTGGGGAAGGGGTGAGTGAGTTTTTAGTTTTACGCTAGACAGTTGTATCATGTTAGGCAGAAGTATGACATTGCTAGTGTCTTTATTTGGAAATGAAGCATGGATTAAGGAGATGTATATGGGTGCCAAGTTGACAAAGTGTGAAAATTACCATGTGATGGTCATTTTATGTGACAACATGGCTAGGCCACAGTGCCCATATATTTAGTTAAACATCAGCCTGGATGTGGCTGTGAAGGTGTTTTTTTGATAAGATTAACATTTAAATCAGTAGACCTGTAGTAAACTGGCCTGTCAGAGAAAAAGTTTGCTGATCTCTACCCTAGTCACTTAGCCTATATCACAAATTTGTCAGGGATTCCTGGTCATAATAGTGTGATTAACAATCTTCTTCATTGTATTTATTCCTATGTGCCATACTAAAAATGCTTATTTTGAAATGTAAAGCCTAAAAAATATTTTTAAAAAAGAATGCAAAACATATAGACCAAAGGAATAGAGAGACCAGAAATAAATGTTTGCATATAGGTCAAATAATTTCAAAAAGGGTGCAAAGGCCATTCATGGGGAAAGGACAGTGTTTTCAACACATGGTGTTGGGAAAATTGGATATCCGCATGCAAAAGAAATGAAGTAGAACCCTTTACATAATACAGAAAATTAACTTGCAATGGGTCACAGACCTAAATTTAAGAACTAAAACTATACATTTCTTAGAAAACATTAGGGAATGCTTCAGGACACTATATTTGGCAATGATTTCTTGGATATGACATCAAAAGTACAGGAAATAAAAGAAAAATCTTTGAATAGGAGTACATCAAAATTAAAATCTTCTGGTGCATCAAATCAAAGTGAAAAAGCAATGCACAGGGTGGGAGAAAATATTCCAAATCATAGCATATAAGAGGTTAATATCAAAAATATATGAAGAGTTCCTACAACTCAACAACAAAAAGAACCTTATTAAGAAATGGGCAAAAGACTTGAATATACATTTCTCCAAAAAAAGATATACCAATCAGTAAAAATCAGTATACAATGAGATACCACGTTACACCCATTAGGATGGCTATTATGTTAAAAATGAAAAACAGAAAATAAACATTGGCAAGGATGTAGACAAATTAAAATCTTGTGCCTTGCTATTGGGAATGTAAAATGCTGCTTCAGCTATGAGTACATTGTATGTTGTTTCCAAAAAAAGTAAAAATAGGTTTATCATATGTGGTATGTATATATAGTATATACATACAATAGAATATTACTCGGCCTTACAAAGGAATGGATTCTGACACATGGCTACAACATGGAACCTTGAGGACATTATGTGAGTAAAATATTTCAGAGAGCAAAGTACAAATAATGAATTATTCCACATATATGAGATACCTAAAATAGTTAAATTCATAGAGACAGAAAGTAGAATAGTCATTGCCAGGGGCTAGGGATAGGGACAAATGGGGAATTGTTATTTAATAGGTACAGAGTTTCAGTTTTGCAAGATGAAAAGAGTTCTGGAGATATATAGTTGATGATTGCAGAACAATATGACACACTTAATGCCGCTGAGCTGTACACTTAAGAATTGTTAAGATGGTAAATTTTTTGTAATATGTACTTTAGCACAATAAAAAAATAGTGCAAACAATTATGATGAATGAGGAAATTATTAGACTCATAAAATGCAAGTCCAGATGCAAATTTTTAAAATACTAAAAAGTGTCAGTATATTAAACATTTCCAGGAAATTTATTTTGGTTCTGTTAATAGCTTTATAAGTTATTGGTAAAATATATATATATATATATATATATATATTTTATCAACAATGAGTTCTGTTGAGAATTAAAAATAAGTAAAATATGTTGTTAGCCCCACTTTCCTGTCCTCAACCATCATTAGTCCATTGGTCCAAACATGCAATGTGCTCAAGTCCAACTCCCCTCCCACCAAGATTCTGGTTCTCAACTCCCTCACAGTTCAGTACCCACCACCATTTTACCAGATATCAGAAATCTGGTTCCCTGAAAGTTATGGCACCAAGCTTCCTTCCAACTCTTGATGACAAAGGGCATGTTAAGCTGTCCCTGATTCTTAGAGACAAATTTTACTCAAAATTATGGAATATAAATAAGTGTATCTTTTAGCAGGAGGTTCATTAATTACACAATTCACAGGACACTCATGGGAATCTTCAGTGGGAAGGAGAAGAAAGAGTGCAAAAGGGAGAAAGACTATAAACAACACAATTCATAATATTTCTCTGCCTTGTCCCAAAAAGCAAACACCCGCAGTTCACTTTTCCCAAAAACAGGAAGGACCTTCTAATGCCTAACCTTAATTTGGGGCAACTTTTGAGATTCCATTAGTCTGAAAGCCCTCCTGTTTAAAACTTCCCGGGATTGCATTCGCTCCACACAGGCCACACAAACTGGAGGTGACATATTCAGAACAAAGTGATCTCCAATTCAGTGACAGTGTGGGTCACTCCCCTTGGAACATTTCCTGCCCCCTCTTCCCTGCTTTTTCCCCAAAATGCTTCCCACTTCACTTCATGCTCAAGACAAGAGATACTCCCCATTCCTCCATGGTCCTTTCACATTCAAATCTAAGTTCAGACTCTTGCCTGCAGCCTAGAACATTTTTCTCTCCATGCTTGTCTCAGCTGGGACAGCACAACATTCAAGAAGCCTCTCAGGAGGTTTTTGGAGGCAGAGACACTTTAATATAAAACACATTCCCCATGCCAGTACTTCTATCTAGATTTCAAATAAACCTATCAATTAAACAAAATCTATCTTCCGCCAGAATGAAACCTCTAAGATAAATTTGTGATCTCCCATAACATACACACAAGTAACTCAGTGCCTGCCTTCATATGGGCTTTCAGCAAAAATTGTTTAATTGTATAAATCAGAGGTGAGCAACCCTTTTCTGTAAAGAGCCAGATAGTAAATATTTTAACCTTTAAGAGCCACAGGTCTCTGTTGCAACTACTCAACTTTGCTGATGTAGTGTAAAAGCGGTGATACACAATGTGTAACTGAATGGGCATGACTGTAGTCCAATACAACTTTACTTATGGACACTGAAATTTAAAGAAATAGTTCTTTTCTTTTGATTATTTTCAACTACTTAAAAACATAAAAATCAATTTCAGCTCACAAGCCATATACATACAGGGAGCAGTCGGGATTTGGCAATAGGTTGTCCTTTGTTAACCCCCAGTATAAAAGAATACAGTTTGAATCAGTCCCAAATGTGTCTCTATGATCTCATTCTTTCTCTTTTTCCAATTATCCTACAGAATTCTCCATAGCTTACCAGAGGACCACCCTGATGAAAATCCTTCAATGTATGCCATGCATCTTCCATTCTATAGGGCCTGTATACTTGTTAAACCCCATATCTTGCCTCTCCTTTCTCTCCCCATATATTTGTGAGGCAGGCCTTTTGCCTTTTTTTTTTTTTTTTTTGAGGAAGATTAGCCCTGAGCTAACTGCTGCCAATCCTCCTCTTTTTGCTGAGGAAGCCTAGCCCTGAGCTAACATCCATGCCCATGTTCCTCTACTTTATATGTGGGACGCCTACCACAGCATGGCATGCCAAGTGGTGCCATGTCCACACCCGAGATCCAAACAGGCGGACCCCAGGCTGCCAAAGCAGAACGTGCACACTTAACCGCTGTGCCACCGGGCTGGCCCCATTGCCTTTTTGGCAGTAACTCTGATGTGCTCATGTTCCTTGTCTGTGAAGTTCCATCAAATCCCTCCACTTCTCTATCCTGGGCTCACCCCTGAGTTCCAACCCATTCATTGTCTTCCTTAAGAATCCCTTCCTGGCTACCCTTCTCAAGGCTCCTAAACACAGGATACTTAACTCATCATCCTCTCATAGACAGCAGATTGTCTGATCGCTTTCCCTCTCTTTTCCACATCAGCTCCCCACAAGAGCCATAGCTGTTTTGCCAACAGTTTCACAAATGGGCTTTTTGCCAAAAAAGTGAACTTTCAATCAAAATTACAGAACCAATGACTCACTGCTGGGAGATACATTATAATTAAGAAAGAAGAAAACTGAAATAAACTGGAAATCATTTAATATATCTGGCATCATTGCTAGTATAGACAGTGGCTTAGAAGGGGAGCACCACCAGGCAAAACTAAAAAACAGAAGAGGCAGTGGCTCTGTGGTGGTAAGAGATGGGCTGCAGAGTGTCACAAAGGCTGAAACTTGCCACTGGGACTGCTGGAAGTTCACAGGATATGGAGCTCCAGTCCTGAAGGTGAGGCCCTTACTTCTGGGGAACTGGATTCTTGTGATATTGTGATATATAAGAAATATATATTGGGGCTGGCCCAGTGGCTGAGTGGTTAAGTTCACAGGCTCTGCTTCAGTGGCCCAGGGTTTTGCCAGTTCAGATCCTGGGCATGGCCCTAGCACTGTTCATCAAGCCATGCTGAGGCAGGGTTCCACACGCCACAACTAGAAGGACCCACAACTGAAACATACACCTATGTACTGGGGGTCTTTGGGGAGAAGGAGGAAAAATTAAAATAATAATAATAATAATAAAACACTACTAACTTGGCCTAAAGAAAAGAGAACATGCAAAAAAAAAAAATATATATATATACACACACACTTGGTCTTCATCCCCCTTTCTGCCATAGATCTCCTAAAACCGTTGAAATTTTCTGTAATCAGAACGATAAAGGCATCTTTTGTTATGTTGATGAGGTGACATTAGAAGTCATCGAAGGATGGGGGATAGTTTGCTTGCCAGGAGAACCAAGCTGTCAGAAAGTTGGAACTTTCAGCCCTATCCCCCTGACCTCTGCAGAGAGAAAAACGGCTGGAGATTGAATCAATCTCCAATGGTCAATGATTTAATCAATCACGCCTGTGTAATGAATGGCTCTCTAGTATGTTCTCTGAAAAGAGTGATAAGGAAACTGATGCACAGATGGTTTAAGTGACTTGCCAAAAGTTCCATATCTTTTTTTATCATAAGGCTAAGAAAATCACAAGCACAGTTCAGTGAATCAGCAAGATATCTATCCAGACAGTACTACAGATGCGGAAGATGTTAAGTTGTTGAAGAAGAACTCACGAAAGAATGTAAAGAAACATGGAACGATATGGAAGAATGTCAGAATCAATTATCTCTTCTTGGAACTGAGACACTCACTGATTCAAATGCTCAGTTATCATTGTTAACTCTGCAAGTAAAATATCTGACCACCGAATTCAGTTAATGGTAGAAAGAAACTCCTGAAATAATTCCACTGAATGAACATGTTCTGGTAGCGTTAGGAAAAGGAGAGTTCCAAAAACTGAGATATGATCTTGAAATGGCACTTTCTACTATTCAGTCAAAGAATGGAAAGTTACAGGAAGACCTGGAAACAGAATAACAATGGTTAGATGAACAGCAACAGATACTGGAATTTCCTTCCCAATTATAAGGAATGAGTGGGAGTGAAATGATGTGGGGGCAAGAGGAAAAGAGTCCTTTCTTATGATAAACTGACAACTACAAAATACTGAAGGAATGTAGTTATAAAACTTCATTTTTGACCAGAAGAGTAAAAAAAATTGTGTTGTGCCAACCAAAAAGGCATCATCTTAAAACAGTCTTGAGGACATTTCAGACAGATTCATGTGGAGGGCATTCTATAAAATAACCGGCCTGTATGCTTCAAAAATAATAAACACATGAACGGCAAAGAAGACTAAGGAGCCATTCCAGATTAAAGATGATTTTAAAAAGGCATTGCAGCTTGATAGAATCTGTAGACCTGAACTAGATCTTCAACAGAAAAGAAATGCTATGTAGAACATTACTGGGACAACTGAAGAAATTGGAATATGTAATATAGATTAGCTGAAGGAATTGCATAAATGTTAAATTTCTTGAATTAATAACTGCACTCTTGTTATCTAAATATGTATCCCTGTTCTTAGGAAATACATGCATGGCAAACTTCTCTGAAATTGCTCAGAACAAACAAACAAGAAAGTTTACACATAGAGGGAGAGGGGGAAATGACAAACCAAAATGTGGCAAAATATTTAAGATTAGTGAATCTGGGTAAAGGGTAAATGAGAGTTCTTTTGAATATTCTTACAACTTCTATACATTTAAATTTGTTTCAAAATAAAAGTTAAATAAAAATAGCATGGATACACTCATTTGTTTAGTATATGTGATGCGAAAGTGAGCACTACACCCATTTGTTTAAAAATTTAAAAATAGAATCTATGTATTTACTTACAAATGTATAAAAGTCTTTTATTGTGAGAAAAGGTTGGATTCTAAAACAAGTATATTTAGCTTTATACTTTTGGTGGTACTCATAGAATAGATCTACCCAATTCTTTGAATAGCTATTTTATATTCTACTGTAAGGAGATTCTAATAATTCAGCCAGTTTCCAGTGTTTATGATATTTCTGAATACTTAAGTTGTTCTTTAATTATGTTTTTATTTATGTATTTGAATAGCTAATATGTTCATAGTTAAAAATCAAAATATACAGAATGACAAACAGTGAAGTCTACTTTCAACCCCTGATCACCATATACCCCATTTGCCTGGTAAAGACTCAGTTTATAACTATTGTCCTGTCATAATTATGAATAGCCCCTTCTTTCTCTCAGAAGTATGCTAGTTTGGATGATAAATTATAAACTCTACTTAGATCCCTGTTCTTTCACCACACTGCCACCCAAAGACATACAGAGGCACCAATGTTACCAGTGTTTGTGTAGACTTCTGGGGGAATTTTATGCATATATAAGTAAATACAAACAAATTCTATTCAAACATTTTTCAACAAATGGGTCTATCCATGCCACTTTTATTTAACTTTTATTTTGATACAGGCTTAAGCATATAGAAATTGCAAGAATATTAAAAAGAATTCTCATTTGCACTTTACCCGGATTCATTAATATTAAATATTCTGTCACACTTGGTTTATCATGTTCTGAGACACCATTACCTTCACCTGGATTACAGTTTCCAGCCCCCTCCTCTCTAAACTCTCCTAAGTGATTTGGAAAAATTAATACACAAAAGGAAGACTCCAAGAGGACGATATGGAAAATTCATGGAGTATGACATTGGCAGAAATGGTAGCAGAGGAAGGGGTGTGTGGAGGCAGTGGAGTGTGAAGTGTGCACAAGGGGAGGCTAGCAATCCTAATTTTGAGAATCAAAGAATTACAAACTCTTAGGCACACAGATTCTTTTTCTGTGATTGACATAAAACACTGCAAATGTTCTTTCTCCCAGGAGCCCTTTATAAACTACTAACTAATACGTGTACCATACACTTGGAGGCATAGGCTAAAAGAAAAACACAGAGGCTGAAATTTTAGCTTTTCCTATTGCTAACCCTGAATAACTTCAGTATAAGCCTTCATACACAATTCTATTTGTCAATAAAGAAGACACCCATATGCATTTGCCTGTATTGTGTTCACAGTCCAATAAAGATAGGAACAAGCTAATGAATTTGGATTTAAGTAGACAGAAAATCACCACAGCTAAACCAGAGGCCTCAGTCCTTCAATCCCCACCCAAACCTCCTGCTAGACATGCCAGTTATCTATTGACAATCATCACTTGTCAGTTTTCACATTGCTAAGTGTAAGGATTTTTGTCTACTCTTACATTTAAATGTAAGGGTCTAAGGATACGCATACTTAGATGTTCACAGCAGCAGCGTTCGTGATAACTGCAGACTACAATGACCCAAACAGTTGTCAGGTATAGAAGGGATGCATCTACTGTGGGATAGATGTAGCTATAATGATAGCATTCATACATATATACATATATTTAACATCCCTATATATCCCAAATATGCTTAAGTATATATCTATACATATATGTATTAGGCACATGTATACATATACAGTAGTATTAGATATAGATTTAGTGGTAATAGATATAGAGAGATAATGATAGGATACTATCTGGAAATGAATACATTTGTATGTACGTATACATACTACATGTGTATACATACATTTGATAGTATGAATACATACTATCTGGAGCTACATAAAACATGGATAAATACTGAAAACATAATACTAAGTGAAAAAAGATAAAACAGTTAAGAGCAGGCAAAACTGTATAAAGTATATTCCTATAGATAAAATATGTAATCATAAGGGATACAACTGTAACAAGCAGCATTAAAGATTCATCTCTGTTGGAAGAGGTCGAGATTGGGAAAGGACACCCAGTAGTTTGGGGGAGAGCCAGGGATCTTCTTTTCTTCACTTGGGTGTGAGTCTGGCTTGAATAAGCCACTTAGCCTCTTTGTATGATATTTTTATAATCTCTAAAATGTAACATTCCATGGAAAGCAAGACCAGTGGCCAACGCAGAACAAGTAGTCAATAGATGCTGGCTGATACTGGTTACATTCACATCCTCTGTTATATTCAACCCCCAACATCCCAAGGTCTGCTCAAAAGCACAGTTGTTTTAATGGGCCAAGGAAGACCATGGTGAGTTGGTCTGGAGAGCTCTGCCTTCCTTTTCAGCACTGGACACTTGACTGGAAAATGCAAAGCAAGATGCAGTCCTGAGCCTCACTTCTGATATGATCTCAGGCCCAGGGCAGACTATAAAGGTTGTTTACCAAATCCTGGGCAACTCAATTTCCTTGGTGTTCAGCTCACTCCTCTGGCTGGAGCCTTTTAACCACAGGATGACTTGGAGAAATTGCTCCTGCATGTTGCCTGAATTACAACCAACCCCAAATCCTTAGATTTTGGCATCATAGTTTCTCCCACTTCCTTACCTGGAAAATCAGTTCGGCTCTCCTTAGACTAATAGAAGGAAAATTCTTCTCGAGTCTAAACAGACATGATTCCCAGCTCACTCTGCAGCAATATTTCCTGGCAGGGGCTACAACTCCTCAAGAGCCTATGTTTTTCAAGCATATAAAAGCATGCACCTGCTTCCTTACTAATTCCCTGAATAAGCCTCAGGGCTAACTCTATTCACCTGCTTAATGTCAATCTTCTTAAACATGGTTGCTTCATAAGCCTTCACAAAGCTGAACTTGCAGTTCTACTTCCACTGACTTTGGGTCAAATCCTGTTCTGCATTAATGCGATCCTGTCAGAAGAGCCTTACACAGTTGGACTCTTGTAACTGTCTTTGGATCTATGCCACTCCTAGAACTTGTGAGTGTCCCCACCAGGCAAATCATGGGATGTCTCTGCCCTGACAATTAGAAGCTGTTCTGAGGTGGTGAGGTAAGATAGTTTACCTCTAGGGCATGCCCTTTAAATCCCTGCCTATTTGGAAGGGTACCACACCTGGGTAACTCTCCAAAACAAATCTTAAACAGCAGCTGACTTAGAACATAACCACAGAGCATTAGCCATCCAAATGCTCTCTGAGCTGAACTCTGCTTCTGGCACTTGAGATTTGGTAGGGAGTCTAGTTCAGTGCTTTTCAAACTATAAGGAGCAAAGGACTCCCTGGAGATCTTACCATTTGGATTCTGATTCAGTACACCTTGGGTGGGAGCTAAGATTTGGTTTCTAATAGGACCCCAGGTGATGCCAATGCTGCTGGTTCACAAATCTCACTCTGAGTAACAGAGGTCTAGCACACTGCTTAGAGGTGTACTTGTCAGGGAGACATATCTAGATAGAATCCTAATTTTAACTAAACTGCTGTCAACTAAACTGCTTGAACAAGTCCTTTCCCTCCAGAGTTGAGTTTATGAGTAACAACCACTCCTCCATTTACTTTGAGGGAGTTTGAGTATGGACAGCACTTATTTACATATTAAAGTGTGCTTTAGCTCTGCACTCTCACATTTAGTGCACTGCAGTGATTCTCTCTACCCCAGGTTAGGGAACCCCAGTGCCACTGGTTAGGCTATCACTTCTCTCAAAGTGTGGCCCTCAGATCAACCCTGGCACTTGTTAGAAATATAAATTCTCAGCCCCTAAACCAGACCTAGTGAATTAGAAACTAGGGGTGAGGGGTTGCACTCGTGTTTTAACAAGCCCTCAGCTGATGCTGATGTACACTCAAGTGGGGGAATCACTGCCTTAGCCAGAGGGATACAGAAGAGCCAAGCAGAACCATTGCAGAAAAGCAAATACCCCAAAATAAGGAAAGGGCTAAATTATAGAATTAAATTGTAATTGAAATAAATCACTTTAGCAGTATGAAAAATGTTTCTGATATTAAGAAAAGTTTTCTAAGCATCTATAACAGAGAATACGGTGGACTAGACAGGGTGGGTATGCAAATAGAGGGTAAAGAGTGAGAGATTAGATAGCAAGATTTCTACTTATATAAGAGAAAGTACCTTCAGTGACTGGTACAATGGGCATCAAAATCTGTAGAGGAAATTCCGACTTCTAAGTTCAGCTTATGTACGTTGAAGTTGACAATTACAAACAGAAAAGCTCTATCAGGTTGTTCAAAACACAAGTGTACAAATCTGAAAGTAACATAAAAATGTGCTTTGCATCCTTTGGAAAGGGAGATAAAGATGGGAGAGAGGAAACATTTTATAAAAATTTGATTTCCTGCACACTCACATGACACTGAAACAACTATATACTTATATGTTGTGCAAAACTCACATAATCTTTTAAAATAAAGCAAGCGGCACTATGGCAAATGTGCTCTAAGAAGCCCTTGTCTCTGCCCTATGTGAATAAGGATATTTCCGTGAAAAGTGACAGAATCAAAACTATGAATACTATTTTTTTAAATAAAAGGACTCATTAAAATAAAAACTGAAGAATGAACTCTACCGCCAAACTTACCTAAAAATAGTTCAAACATTGTGACAAATAAAAATACAAAATAATATTTTAAAAGACACAAAAACAAATTTGCTTATAGATGATTTCCATAGCCAAAGAATTAATGCAAAAATATTTTCATATTGTTCTTTATAAAATCCAAAGCTCTCTGTAGGCCACATTTGTAAACACAGAAATAAAGGAAAAAAGTAAAAGATAAATAGGGAAAATCACATCCTTTAAAATCTGTATTATACAGGGCACCTTTCTAAAAGTGTAGATGCAAATCCGTGTTTTAAAAAACTAAATCTTAAACAGAATAACGAAAAAGTACCAAAAAACCCAAATACGAAACAGGTTTCCCAAGGCCACAGAGATGGAAACAGGGATGGGTAGCGGCGCCCACTTTCGCGCTGCACCCTGCTCCGCAGACACAAGCAATATCGGCCCCTGTGGGCCACCGTCCACCCTGCCCCTTCACGTCACCTTCCCAGGATGACCCGCGGTTGACGCGGCTGCGCTGGGTAATGGCGCGTTTCCTCCGGGTTCCTCGGCAGGAGAGTCCGCTGATAACAGCCGGGACTGCAAGAGATTAGTCAGCGCGCGGAATCTCAAGTGAATACCTGATATAATAATTTCAGTTTTCAAAATAGGCTACACTGACCAGAGAAAGTACTTCGGAATTACTAGTTAAATTCATTACCTCAGGATAGTCCAAAAATACGAGTTTTAAAGAATTAGGACACCACCATAAAACTTCCTTTTAAAAAGTGCTTGATTCAGAAGGAATTTAATCATTGACGGAAAAAAATACCCTGTATTTCAAAGGAAATTTTTTCTTTAGTTATATGCCTATTACCAGGAAATTTGTGACCTTCGAAAACTGGTTAATTAGAATTTCAAACTTGGCGCATCCTACATCCTGAACAAATTACATGCTGCTGCCGGCTAAATTTAATACTGTTACCATTGTATGATCTATACAATACATACACACATATACAATGAAGTTATTTCTTAAGTGTAGATCTGAATAGAAAGAAACCAAATGCATATGTTGCAAAGTGTAACTGCCAATTCAGAAGGCTGCAGTGGACTTTTATTTCCTTATTTTTGTATTGGTTATCCTCTCAATTTATAATATAAGCACACATTCCTCCTTAAAAAATAAAGTCAACGTGGAAAAAAAATATATATAGGCATGTATCTGTGATTTTTAAAAAAACAAAAAAGACTGAAAATAGTTGAAGATCATTCGTAAATATGATACTAGGAGTTTTCTAGTGTTTGGATTATTCCCTGCCTCCCGCTTAACTTTTCTATAGTCCTAATACTTTCTATCATTATATAAGAAATTGTAAATGTCATCTTCCAAATAATTAACAACGACAAGGAAAAGGGAAAGAGATTCATAATTTTTGCAGTAGAGTATTGACTTGCTTACGTTGTGGAATGGAACACATATGTTTCTGCTATATTTCTGTAACATACAACGAAGCCAGGAGGAGGCCAGTACTGGGGAAACCGGTCCACTGGACAATAACGTTGAGGTAGAAAAGTGAGCTCCAGTGCGAGCTGGCCAGGGAGAGGAAAGGGAGAAGTAGGACAGTAGGGGTGAGAATAAACGAAGTTCAATAGATACTTAGAAAACAATTCTGAGACTTATTACCAAAGTTTGCAAAACACAAATTATCAAAGTAAGAACATTTTTAAAAGTAAAAATTATTTTTAAACTAAATCTTGAAGCTTGGGTGAAATTTTGTCCCTCTCAAGCCACTGTTCTTGAGTTAGATGCATTTTTTTTTTTTAAAAAGGAAATTACCAAGAACACAAGACAAATCTACAATTTAAATTTATTAAAATGGCATTCCTATTTAAGCGAATGAAGCATAATAGCTTCAACACACTGTTTAAAATATGTGAAATTCAGAGCAATGAAATAAGATAAAAGAAAAATAAGAACAATATTATGAATAAGCTTATAAGCTACTTCTACAAGACAATAGTTCTATAACCACTTTGAGTAAAAGCTAATTTCTCTATATTCTGAAATTCTAAAATCAAAACACAAGAATCCCCCCCACCCCCAACCTCCACCTCCCCAGAGGGAATCTGTAGCGGAGTAGTTGAGCACTATGGGTGGTCTCCGACTCCCTGGAGCAAACCACTGATGAAAATTCCCCAAACGGAAGCATCCCACAGAAGCTAAAAAGACAGAGGCCAGGAGGCAGAGGAAGGCCGCACCTGGCCACACCCCGCGACGCCATGCAGAAGCATAAGGTTCGTCCCTTGCGGGCCACCGTCCTCTCTGCCATTCACGTGACTAGCGGCGGCACGCTGCTCAGCGATTCAGCGAACAGAACGTGGCGCTGTTCCTTTTGGCCACGGTAGTAAGCTAGGTGCGCTGCTGGAACCTGATGCGACAGCTAAGGGCCCCTAGGCTTCAGGACAGAGGCCGCATAGTTTCTAGTTTCCACTGTTCGCCGTCCTGCAAATCGTCCAGAAATAAGAATTTCAAATTAAGACAGAAAATTCAAAATCGACATAACATAAAATTTAATCTTCCGGAAAAGCATTATAAATTAAAACACAGTATGTACCAACATGCTAAAAAGAAATGACAGATTTCAAGATGGTTTTGTGCTAAGTTTTCAAATGCTTTGTAAGTTGACATAAAATTAAAAGATTTTAATTAAAACTTCAACTAAATCTCGGCGTAATAGGCTAATTGGTTGCGATGGGAAGAACCCAAGACTGACTTCCGAGAGAATAAAATAGCTAAGTTAAATCGAATGTTATAATTTCAATACAAAGAAGATATCTTATTTTCTAACTTAAGAGTAGGTATTCCAGCATGACAGGAAATCTGATAATTTTGACGATAACAGATTTCAAAAAGCTATGGAAAATAAATTGATAGAGAAAAGAGATCACCCACCTAAAAAAAATATGCTAAGAAAACTTCACTTGTTAAAATAGTGACTGGACTCCTTCCAATGAAAAATTAGGAAAAGAACAAAACACGAGAATATATTGACTTAGAGAAACCTCTACAAGGTGAAAATAAAATGATAGTTTTTTTTCTCAGATTGGAAAAGTTTTGAAGAACAACCTACCAAGGATTTAGACTATGAAATTTCATTCATCTTATGAACTATCTTGCAACCAATGGGGAAAATGACCTACATACATACACACACTTATGTTAGGATGAATTTGTCATAAGACAAACAACTGAACAGGTTTTATAATAAAATATGACCTATTTATGTGTGTCCATGGAAACATACTCCTGTCCGTCCACGTTTGTAAATGAAATCAGCGTAACAGGGTTCACGCCAATCTTCTCAACAGTTAACTATGGAAAGTGGTGTAAAAAGTAGATATGGAGCCAGGCTTCCCTGCATTTTTACTGTGAATAATTCTGAGTTATGTTTTTCCCTAGAAGCAAAACATGGCATTATGTTTCAGTTTTGAAATAAAGATTTTTTTTTTTTTAAAAAGATTCCTGCTCAAATGAAAGCAGTTAATTTTGCTTCTTGGACCCATCTTTTTCTTGCTCTGACTTTTTCTCCTTTCAGCCTTCTGAGACTTTATCTCTCCCATCACAACTCAGTATTATATTATCCCCAGCAGCTGTTGATAAAATTCTGTGAGCTTTTTAATGAGGCTGACTTTGGCCTCTCATTTTCTTGATGCCAGATGGCGCTGCAGTCCTAAATACTATAAATCAAGTGAAGTTTCCATTCCTGAAACATGAGTGATGAAGGCTTGAAAGTAGCTTGTGCATGAAATATTCATGGGCTGATTTGGGATCCTGCACAGGAAAGTCTAAGTGGATGAAGAGAATTGTGCAAGCTGTAAGCCATAGTTCCCGTGACCTCTCCCTTAGGCTTTAAGAGCTTTTTTTATCTGCCAAACCCTCTACCCTTTTGCCTGCGCAGACGCTTTCTCTAAAACCAAGGGTTTGCATTAGCAACTTTTCAGACACTAAGAAACAAAAGTTTTCAATTTACAGTGACACCAGTGGTATTCCTATTAGGAAGATGTCAAATGTAGCTAATGAACGTATAAGAAAAGAACAGCATACAATGAAATAATTGAAATGTGATTAAATACCTCAAAATCTAGCCCCAGCATAGAGTATTCAACTTGATTCAGGGGGATGAAGTACTCTCTACCTATGGTTCGTCAAATATTTTGTCCTCTGTTTATATGTTATTTCCTACCTGGAACAAAAATCCTATTTTTGTACTCCCTGCTCTATTGTCCTTGAGTTTCTACTGCTCACCCTTTATGTCTCTAGTCACAATTTGCTTCCTGCAAGGAGACTTCCCTGACAACTTATATTTAGAGTATATGCCCATACATTCTCTGAAATACTCTAGTGTTGTGCACAATCCTATTCACAGCATTTCTACTTTAAGGGAGGGAAAAAAAATCTTTTTCTTTCTACCCTTCTAGGTTTTCAGCTGGGGCTCTGTAATAAAAGATAGATTAACAAGAGAAAAGCATACAAATTTATTTAAGTTTTACAAGATATGAGAACCTTCATAAAGAAATGAGGACCCATAGAAACAGTTAAACTTGAGTGTTTTTATACAAGATTTGATGACATGGAAAAATATGATAGGAGAAAAGGGTATGAGCCATGTATAGTGAACTGGAGGAAAGTTAGCAAGGCCTGTTCATTCAGATTCCTCTTGGTGTCCCTCTGTCTTCAGAGATAAGGATGCTCCTTTCCTCAGACTATAGGGAGGGCACCTCTCACATGAACCTCTTACCACCTGCTTCAGGGAAAAAGGTCAAAGAGTCCTTCAACACTTTCCCTTTCCCAAATTCCTTCAGCTTAATATACTTAATATGCCAAACTGCCATATTTTGGGGTAGTGTCTCTTGGACACTGTGACTACCCAAAATATAATTGCCTCTTCATGTATGTGAATTCCCAATCCATTGATGTCAACTACAGGAGGAAAGCTGTATTTTCGTTCACCAGTCCATCCACTGCATTTAATAAAGTACATGTCACATCATTGTCACTCAAATTTTGTTTGCATATGTGCAGCAATTTCCTTATATGCATCTTCCTGTCCCCAACTTCGGCAAAATTTAGCATTTAAGTAGCATCACCTTAAAGGGCAAAAATGTTATTAGACCTTTGCCCACATTATGATCCCTCAGTTTCTCCTAATTGTATAGAGAAAAAATGACATCAGTCCTTCCTACCTGTTTGTTTGCATCTCTTCCTCCAGACCTCCATTTACAACTCTGTGAAGGGGCCATTCTGATTCCTTTGTAATTTGTCAATGTGCCACGCTCCTTCTTGCTTCCTTATACTTGCACATTTTCCTGTCTGTTTGCATGTCCTTTCTTTCCTAAATTCTGTGCACTTGAAAAATATATTCACCTTCTAAGAATTAATTTGCTTGTTATATTACTTCAGAAACTGATGTTTACACCTCATGTTGTTTTAAGATACAGTTGATCCTCATTAGTTATAGACTCAGTATTTGCAAATCCGCATACTCTCTAAAATTTATTTATAACTCCAAAATCAATACTTGTGACACTGTCATTTGCAGAAAAGTGAAGAGCGGCAAAAAAATTGAGTCACCCTTTGGGAACATGTTCCCAGCTAAAGTCAAACAAAGCAATGATCTCTCTTTTTTCTTTCAGCTCTCAGACTGTAAATAAGTATCCTATTCATAGTCTATTTAATGCCATTCTGAGTCTCTGAATTGACTTAGTTGTGGAAGCTAGGTGGGAATCTGTTGCATTTTTAGCTTTTCTTTTTATATAAATCAAATAATACATCAGTATGCTTCCCATCTATTTAGTTCTAGGGACCCTCTGATAAGTTAGCTACCACAAAGATACATGTGCGCCAAAACGTAACAATTATTGGTATATGCCTGCTGGCCGTTATGGTAAATCATATACAATCTCTTTCTCAGTTAAGTGCTCTCATGAACCAACTGTTTGAGCTATTGCCAGCTACATGAGATAACATAATAAATCTTGAATCCAAGATAATTGCTCTGATATCATGAATTCAAGCCAATCAGATGTTATATTTTGCCCTCTTTGGTATAACAAACTTAGCATCCACTTCTAAACATATTCCCCAGGTTTCTGCTAATGTATGTTGCACTTCTTTTGGCATATAGCTATTTCCTCCTGGGTAATGGTGTATACTTGTCCCCTGGGATCATGCTGATAATTGACAGTAGTTATGAGTGTTAAAAAGCAAAATTCAGGGGCCAGCCTGGTGGCATAGTAGTGAAGTTCGAGTGCTCTGCTTCAGTGGCCCAGGGATGGCATGTTCAGATCCCAGTGTGGACCTACACGCTGTTCATCAAGCCATGCTGTGGCGGTATCCCACATACAAAATAGAGGAAGACTGGAGGAAGATTGGCAACAGATGTTAGCTTATGGCCAATCTTCCTCACCAAAAAACAAACAAATAAAAAATTCAACTGAGTAAATTTGAAGATCTCATTGGCTTTTTAAGTGATTCATGAATTGGGCAGCATCCCCTCTAGCAACTAGAAGGGTGTGCCAAGGGATTGTATAAAATGGAAGGTTTTTATAGGAAGAAGGGTGGGGCAAGAAAGTCATTAACAGAAAAAGGAAAGGGTTATTTTGGGCCAGGACACCTTCTTTTCTGGGGAAAGGAACTGGCAGAGGTTATATCGTGCAAATTGCCTCTTCTTCCTCTGGCCCATGGAGAGGGCCCTTGTGACAGATTACTTGACTAGAAAATTCCAGACTGGCCAATTAAGATTACATTTCTGGCAGAGATTAAAACTACAGTAAGGTCTGGTATTAAATCTAGGTTTGGTATCATGGGCTTTTGGCAAGAGTGATGCCATTTGGGGCCTGTGGTTTTCTTTTTAATGTGGATCTAGAACAAAATGGAATTATTTGAGGTGGGACTTGAAGAGTAAGGGCATCCCATTTAATGGCATCTAACCTAGATGAGGTTATCACAGTTTTCAAGCCGAAGAATGCTATTACGTTTAGGAAGTTTCTTAACCTCACTGAGACTCACATTGCTCAACTGAGTACATTCCTCGTATAATTTCTTGAGGTTTAAAGGTGAAAATGCATGCAAATAACAGCTAAAAGTGTTTTCATTTTATTGCAGTGAAACAGATAAGTAACTGAGGCATGGATGTTAAATGACCAGCAGCCAACAATTTCCAATAATTAAATATTATGTTTTAACCTGATAAGGAATTTTATGGCCATTTGAATTCTCTTCCTGACCTATCCCCCAGAATTAAATGCTTGAGGTTAACTAGTTTCAGATAGTCATAGAAGATACAATGTCCTCATTGTTTTTTTCTTTTTTCTTTCTGTACTGCTGCTTGTGTAGAAAAACCCTCTCCTCAGATGTCAGGTTAGGAAAATAACAGCAATTATTTATCAAGCATGTATAATGCTCCAAAAAATGTTCACTCTTTAGATTTCTTAACGTATTTGATTCCCCAAAGATTCCTATGAAGTAATCAATTTATTATCTCCATATAACAGATAAGGAAATGAAGCATAAGTAATGGGGATGGATTAAACAAGTGGCCCTAGATCTGGTAAATATGGATCTGAGAAGACCTTACAATGAGCTAATTAGGTGTGCTCATCTCCAGCTTCTCTACACTAGCCATAGTATAATTACAACTAAAGCAACACTGGAGTCAAGGCACTGCCAACCTCTCCCTGCAGAAGCAGGGAGTATGATTGATACAGTAAGTTAGTTGAGTTCTGAGAAGCCCTAGTCCAAGTATAGTGTTAGGAAGGAGACAATAAGACAACTGACACAATAAGACAACAACAAGACAATTGTTCCAATGAGGCATTGGAAGTAGGTAGAAGTCTCTTAGTTGATTTTCTTTCCAGGAGAAGGCAAAGCTGCATAAGGAAAAAGCTTTTGACCTTGGTCCTTCACACTGTCATCTTACTCCAGACTGCAAAAAGACAGAAGTCTCTACTTACCACTGCTTTATTGCAATGTGACTCAACAAGACCCAGGGTGAAGAACTAGACATTGAGACTGGAAGCAATGGAATCCTGAAAAGGGTAAGTCCTTGATAACGCTGCTGAGCTACTGTATCAGTCTTTTCCTGTCTCTCCTAGGATTAGTTGTTTCATGTGACTGATGAATCTCTCCATGTTAAGATAAATCAGGTACGTGTTTATGTTCCTCACAGCAAAGCACAACTGAAAAAAGAGAAACAAATAAAGTTTGTCTCCACAACTGGCATACTCCCAGTTCCTTTATAAAGGAAGAATCGATGCCAGTTTTGTGAATGTTGAAAAAAAGTAGAAGTACCTTAGGAAGCTTTTGCTTATAGTAGAAAATGGCAAAGCTGAATAAAAAGCCATTTTCTCTATTTTCTTCACATATTGCACTTACTCCTGACAGCATAAAAGATAGATCCAATTTGCCACCCATGAAACAACAAGTCATGAAGGTGAAGGGCTGCGCATGAAGTATGGAGGAAATGGAATCCAGTAGGAATCTGGGTCTTTGCTCTCACAGTTGACCCATCATCCCAGCCCTGGTCTGCCTCTCCAAAGATTTCATGTGGTTCTGCTAAAGATTAAACCATCGTACTTTAAAATAAATTAAATAGGTTTTCTTTTTCTTCTAGTATAACAAAATCCTCATGGAAACAAAGATAAACTAGTAAAAGATTAGCTCCACTACTTGCACCAACATCAAAATCTAAAGAGTCTCAGTAAATGGGGAAGAAGTTTGCCGCTTCTCAGAACTACAAAAGCCTGTGTCTACTTACATTGTTTGGGGGTATAAGGTTGTTAGTGTATACACAGGGAAACCAAGGTTAATGGTATCAGCCTGTAATACAATAATCAATCAAGAAGAATCATAGTGCTATTGACTGTGCGTTGGCTATTCTGCTGGTTCAACTGCTCTTCTGCATTTATACAATTACTTCCTGGTATTATTGTTGCTTTTACCACACTATAATGAGGAACAGACCAAATGCAGTGACATCTAGGAAAATAAAGTCCCTCCCTTGTTAAGGTTGATAAAAGTACCAATAATTACTTCTGTATTCTTACACTGTGAAACAAAGCACTTCCTCTGTTATGATGAAAATAAAAATTACAAAACAAAACAAAAATACCATTACAAAACTGAGAATATGTATGAATATTCATATATATTATGTTATGAAAGTATAGTTTAAAGTTTCTAATATTCTGATTTAATATTTTTATTGAGGTAAAATATATATCATACAAAATTTACCATTTTAATGATTTTTAAGTGTACAGTTCAGTGGCATTAAGTACATTCACTAATGACAGAGTATTTAATATTTATTTTACATTGTTAGGATTATGTTATGCTTGCCTCTTACTTTCTCTACTGTCCTACAACTTAATATGAAGGCATGCTGGATGCCCACAGGATAGAGATGTCCCTCAGGCTGTAGCAACCAGGGAAAGAAAAAGAAGAGGAGTGCCGTCGACTAAAATCCATTAAGAATGTACTAAAAAAATTAAAATGAGAAATGCTGTCAGCAAGAATTGCCTAAGATTCACAAGGACATTAGAGAAACAAGTGTCAACTGCAATGTGCAATCCTTGATTGCACCCTAATTGGAACCCAAGAACTGGAGAAATCTGAAAGTAGAAAAGAAATTAGATAATCTCAATAAATCCCCTTCATCATTTTTATTAGTGTGGTCAAGGTATTGTGGTTACAAGAGAATATACTTATTGTTTTGCATGTGCTGGCTAAACAAGAGAGAAATGTCATGATGCCAAATTTACTATTATAAAGATTAGGACATATATATATATCTATATTTAGGATATATCTATATCTATATCTATATCTATATCTATATCTATCTATTTAGGTTTTCATTGTAGTTCCTGCAATCTCTTCTCAAATGACAAAGAGCAGATTGTATAATAAAAGGTGTTATAATGACCTAATTGGAAAGGGGGATATTATATCCTTGCACATAAAGTACAAAACAGTAAGTAAGTAGCTAAGTGTGAAAAATTAAAATGTGTGTTTTTAAATATCCATTTCCTGTGTGCTCAATTGCTTAGGGAGTAGTTTCTCAAGCTTACATAAATTTTATTACTCTAAAAGAAAAAAAATTGATATCACAACAATTTAAATACTTTCATAATATTGGAAAAATTTAAAAACAAATTAAAATATAAAACAACTTTAATTTTAAAAACTAGTTATGACAATACAAAACCCGATTTCCAGAAGATAAACATCCAAACTTGATACATGAAACAGTAACACTCCAAGAAGTTGCTACCTGTAGAAAGGTAGCTAAGATGTATCAAATATAAACAAAGTCAGACACTAGTAAAACTGTTCAGGGCAGATTTTAATCAGAAATAGACCATTGCAATAGGCAAAGAGTCCAATTCAACTTGGATCTACTCAGAGGTGACTGGGTGTTTTAAGAAACAGGAGTGAGTCAGGGCTCAGTAGAGTTAGGGAGATGACAAATTACAAAAACTGGGAAGGGGGTTGTTCCACGTGAAACCCATCTGGGTTTCACGCTTTGATAACTAGCGCTTATCAAAGTTAGGCTCCTACATTCCCACAGAGACTGGCATACAGGGACTCTATCTTCAGGAGTTGGATGGAACAAACAGTAAATTCTTTTGGCAGCTTTGGGTTTTCTCAGGCAGGCACTTTAAGGGGGTTTAGGGTCCTAAGGATGTGGCCTTGAGCTGTTGGGAAATACTTTAGTGTTTGTTCAAGTTTTTATAGGCCAAAGTTAAGGCTTAGCAGAGAATAGAGTCCAGAGGTGCCTGTGTAGTGTTTGGTCAAGGAGAAAGTCTTTGTCAGTAGCCCCTGCTTAATGAAGGAAACAACTTCTGAACAATATAAGTCTATTTCCCATTTAATCACCTTTTGACCAGCTGAACCATATTTTAACACTTGGTAGTAGAAGATATTTGCTTGGTGGTGTGAGTGGTCAAGCATCTAATGGGGTTATCGAAGATGTAGGAGTTCAAGTGGACTTTTTGAGTGGTCCATGTAGCAGCAGTTCCAGGTAGGAAGGTTATAAATGCATGATTGTTGTGGTGATTAGTTATTTGAAGTTTATATCAAGATGTCCAGCTTCTGCTTGCAGGACTTTTTCATAGGCTGAGGGGAAAGGGCAGCTGCAAGACTGCATGAGTCACAATAAGAATCTAAGTAAGAATAAGCAGTCAGGTTTTAGTTCTCAGTAATGCCAAGCCAGGAGGGAGGGAGAAAAATGGAAAATGTTCACTTAGAGAGCTATTGCCAGATATTGAAGGAAATTAGAAGAATTGAGGATTTGGAAAGGGCTAACAAAATGTGTAAGATGGCAGGACACAGTTCTATATACAGATAGATAATAAAACTTCAAATACAATGAACAGGATTAGCAGCTAATTATCCACAAGGGTGTGTTATACTTTTTCATTTAAACATAAAAAAGAAGGAAATGCTGTGAGTTCCAACATCATGGATGAAATTGGAGGACATTATGCTTGAAATAAGCCAGACACAGAAAGAAAAATGACTTATGATGTCACTTATATGCGGAAGCTAAAAAAGGTGACTCATAGAAACAGAGAGTAAATTTGTAGTTGCCAGGGGCTGGGGAGTGGGTGGAATTGGAATATGCTGCTCAAAGGATACAAAATTCCGGTTATAAGATGAATAAGTTCTGGAGATCTAATGTACAGAATGTTGACTATAGTTAGTAATACTGTATTGTATACTTGAAATTTACCAAGAGAAGGATCAATGTCAAACAATAACTGGCTGTGAATGACAAATGACTTTAAATGGCCATGGTTAAAGTCTGATGAGAGTTTATTTGATTAGGAAAATTAGTTATTTCTGGGCAGAAAACATTTCAACACAATAAACAGACCACAAGTGTATTAAGCAGTTTCTATGAAGTTCATACAATATCTGCAATACTTTGTTAGTAACATATATCCATATGCATGTGTATGGATGGAGGTTTATCATGACTTCTTTTTTTACCTTTTTATTACAGTAACATTGGCTTATAACATTATGTAAGTTTCAAGTGTACATCATTATATTTTAATTTCTGTGTAGACTACATCATGTTCACCACCAAAAGACTGATTACCACTGTCACTGTAAGCATGTGCCCTTTTACACCTTTTGCCCTCTCTCCTACCCCATTCCCCTCCGGTAGCCAACAATATAATCTCTAAGTCTTGGTGTTTGTTTGGTTGTTGTTTTTTTTATCTTCCACATATGAGTGAAATCATATGGTATTTGGCTTTCTCCATCGGACTTATATTTCTTAGCATAATACCCTCAAGGTCCATCCATGTTGACGTAAATGGCAGAGTTCATCTTTTTATGGCTGAGTAGTATTCCATTGTGTATATATACATACCACATTTTCTTTTTCCGTTGTTATGGGCACTTTGGTTGTTTCAAAGTCTTAGTGATTGTGAATAATGCTGCATGAAAATATCTACATATTCAATGGATACCCATTATTTACCTTGATGAAAATAATAAGAATAATAAGAAGTTTTCACATAACAAGGTATATGGGAAAGCTGTTCTGGTTTAAATCAGCTTCAGCCTAAAACTTGTTTTTTCCAGAGCCGCCTGACTTATGGCCCATTGAGCATACATTGTACATCTGCTCAAACATTTTCCCAAATCCAAGAATGTACTCTTTAAAGATAGGAATGTAATGTCTCCCACTCTCTGATGCTGATACCAGTACTGCTTTGAAGATAAGCTTTTCTTCCCAGGAATCAAGGTCAACTTGGCCCGCTGTGTATATGCTAAACTGTGGCAAAATATCTCCTCGTGACTTTGGGAAACAATGTATTTCTGTCATGCTTGATGTATGTTCTTTGTTCTTAAATGGTGTATAATCTTCCTTGGGAAAAGGAGCACTTATAGACTAGTCCTTATATTAGGCTCAGTAATTATCACCATATCTTTCTTATATATAGATTGCTTGTTGATTATTTGTGTCAATAACATTAACATGGTATAGCTTTGAGCTTTTAAATTACCAAAAAGGTTTGTGAGCTATTTTTAAGAAGACATATTGGAAAGCATTATGATTATTTAAAAGTTCGTTTATAAACTTTTATCCAATGCACATTTACTTAATTCACTTGTTCTTAAAAATTAGGTTTGAAATTATCATGAAAACTTGTGAGCTAAAGAAACAAATCTAGCCATAATCCTAAGTTATATTTCTTGTTGACAAATTAGGCAAATATCAAAAAAATCTCAGAAGCAAAGAATTTAAAAAGTTAAACATATAGTTTTTCCTTCCTTTTTTTCCTTCTTTTTCTTTTTAACTTAACTACTGTGCTTGACATGCATCAAGCAACTAATTTTTAATGTACATTTTTTCCTTAGGTTGTATTTATAGTTCTATAGTCTTAAGCACCTGGTAGAGATAACACAGGTTAAGTAACATACCTAGGTAGAAAAAAATTTTATGTGTGCATTATATGTAATGCTGACAACTCTGAAGACATACCTGCTTTTATTTTTCCAACAATTTTAAAAACTAGTTTTATTTATCAAAAATTACTACAGGTGAAGGAAATATTAAAAATTGGATTAGTTTCTGAATATTTCTGAGAATTTTAGAAGTACTTAATTTGTAGAAGCACTCATTTACCTCTAAGCAAATTTGAATAGAATTCCTTCAGGGATTTTATGAATTAATTTAGTAATATCATCCAGAGGTAGAAAATGTCACATATACATAACCTACATAGACTTACAGACAGATATAAACAAAGATCTTATACCTTTCATTCTAAAATTTTAGCTCTCACTCAGTAAAACAGAATAATACAATATCACTGATTTAATAACCCTTTATATTTTTTATCTGAATTGTGTTTCTGGGAAATGGGCAAGTTATGGTTACTTATTTACCAATTTTGTGGGAGAAAGTTTAAGATTTTCTTTGCCCTGATTGGTAATCTGTTGGAGGCTGTGGAGTAAATTTTTGCAGTACTGAGGAGACATCTGGTAGTTGTCTGGATGGCTCTACAACATATCTAAGTTGACAACACATCCAGTTCTGTTTCCTAATAAGATTTTTCTCTTTTTTTAGCCCTAGGTGGTTTCTTTTGTGGGTCCTTAATCCCTTGAGAACCCTCAATGAAGGATACGGGGCCTAAAGTACCAATGACTGTGGGAGGTGAGGGGCTGAAGTAAGAAGGGGAGAGTCCATCAGAGTGGATGGAGGGATAGAGGAGGTAAGAATTTGAAGGAGGATGTATCAGATGATTCAAGGAAACCAATCCAAAAAAGTAAAAGGAGAAAGCAGGAACAGAGGTGATGGGAAGGGAGAGATTTTAGAAGAGCCAGTTTGGAAAGAGCATAAGTTTTCCAAAGAGGCCGTTGAAGTTCCTATCATCCTTAGTAAAATCATCAACAAGAAAGGAAGCAGATGGATTCAGTGGAGCATATAGTCAGCAGGAGTGCAAGAAGTCCATTGAGAGGTTCCCATCTTCTTAACTAGTGGTACCTAATACTTATGAAGAGAGAAACTTGGGACTCTAACAGAGCTTGCGCTTGCCTGTGACTTTAACTTGGCTTCTTAGAGAGAATCCTAGGACTCTAACCCTCCTCTCTTTCTCTGGTACACTAACAAAGCTTCTAGAATATTTTCAAAATCTTGTGAATTAAAATATGTCCCTACCAGAATCAAGGTACATTTGTCTAGACAAATGGTTTAGGAGTCAGATTTGCCAAAGTATCTCACAACAATTAGTCAGGAGTGAAGAAAAAATCTCAAGGGTGCACACTTAGGTCCTGGGTGAGTGCTCTGGGGCTCCAATGATAATACTGATCTATCCAAATTGTGGCATTTAAACTATGAAAGAAAAAACAGAGTTTTAAAGGGTAAAACCAGAATTTGTTCAGGACTATTGCAATACGGGAAAAGAGACCTCAGTATTGAAACACTTTCAAAATAAATACAGCATGAGCAAGTGAGAAATTACTGCAAGGGAGCCTATTGGGGTCAGTGGATGGAAAATTACTAAGCAGACACAGAGAAATGTAAGGGGGATTTTGGCTAAACTGACCTAACAGGTTTCTTGTTAAAGCAAGGCCAGGCTGATCAGACTTCACCTGACAGACGGTAGAGGATGATAAACTCAATTAGATATTCAGGTTGATCAGATATGGATGATGAGAGACTCTTGAAAACCTGAATTAGCAAGGTTCTTGCTAATGTTTTTACAGGGAACTGCACAGATAGGCCTAGGAGAAGGTTCAGGAACTTGACCAAAGTTTGGTGAAGAAAATAATGTGTGTCACTGTCAAGGAGAAATTGTACAACTAGTCTGCAATAAAGGTAAGGAAGAGTTTGTCTGAATACAGAATATCCCTTATGGTTTCTCTTAGTATTACCATGTCCTGTGATTAAGGGCAATGGAAAACTACAACAACCCAATCCAAGCAGGACTAGTGATGGCACAGATGCTTCAGAAATAATAGTTTGGCTCACCTCACCAGATAAAGAACCAGGACTAGCTGAAATGCTGCTGAGGCAAAGGGGATACAGAATGTGTAGTAAAAGAAGGTAGTTATGCATCCAGCTATAGATATGTTATAGTTATAGCAATGAATACTCTAATTGTCATGAGTGTTTCCTCCTTATTTTGTTATGAGTACCTTTGTGTGTATATATACATATACTAAGCAAATGTCTTTGTTTTCTATCTTCTTTTGTCCCTTATCATGTAATATGGAGACATATTCACTTTATATCATAGTATTTAAGTGTTAATTTTACATTGTACTCTTTTTAAAGGAATATCTAGGGGAAGAGTAAGCTTCACTTAAGAACTTTACTCCCTTTTCTGTGGAAGGGGTTAGTGTATTTTTGGTTGTACAACAGGATACTTCTATAGTATGTTAGGCAGAATTATGACTTTGTTATTGTCTTTATTTGAAGATTAAGTTTGGTTGAAGGTGATGCTTATAGGTGTCAAGTTGACAAGGAGTGGAGTTGTGATGGTTAATTTTGTGTCAACTTGACCAGGTTAAGGGAAGTCCATATAGCTGGTAAAGCCTTATTTCTAAGTGTGCCTGTGACAGTGTTTCTGGAAGGGCTTAGCATTGATTTAGTAGACTGCATAAAGGTTCATGCCCTCACCAATAAAGTAGAGCATCATCCAGTCAGAATAGAGGTTCCCAATAAAACAAAAAGACAAAGGAAGGACAAATTCCTTTTCCTTTCTTACACCTGAGACATCCGTTTTTTCCTGCCCTTGTACATCAGAGCTCCTGCTTCTAGGGTCTTTAAATTCTGGGACTTACACCTATGTCCCCCTTGTTCCCAGGCCTTTGGCTTGGAAGTAGGAGTTACACCATTGGTTCCCCTGTTTCCCAGGCCTTTGGACTCAGACTAAATTATACCACTGGATTTCCTGGTTGTCTAGGTAGCAGATGGCATAATGTGGGAGTTCTGTCCTCCATAATCTCCTGAGCAAATTTCTATAATAAATCTCTTCTATAATAAATCTATCTATATGTCTGTCTATCTAGCTATCTGTCTAGCTCTATCTATTTGTCTATTTATTCTATAAGTACTATTCTTTTTCTGGAGAACCCTAATATAGGTTTTGGAATTGAGAGTGGTTCCAGGGAACAGAATTTAAATGAGTTTTATGACGTGCTTCTGTGGTTTCTGGAATTGCAATTTGACTAGATTTAAAGATGCTAATGACTCACTTTCCAGGAGGAAACAAAGCACTATTTGTCCATGGTATGAACTATTTATAGTGATACACAAAAATCTGCATTAGCTATTCCTAATCAACCACTTATAAGCATCAAGGAGCTAAATAACTTTGTATATGATACCTTTAGACATTTTTGGGAAAATAAGATATATAGTGAAATTTTTTCATTCCTCTCTGTTTTCATCCTCAGGAAGATTTTCCCTAAGCTAACATCTGTTGCCAATCTTTCCCTTTTTTTGCTTGAGGAGGATTTTCCCTGAGCTAACTTCTGTCCCAGTCTTCTTCTGTTTTGTATGTGGGTCACCACCACAGCATAGCCATTGACAAGTGGTGTAGGTCCGTGCCAAGGAACTGAAGCTGGGCCACCGAAGCAGAGCACACCAAACTTACCCCCTTATGGTCTTGGGGCTGGCCCCCTGTTCATTCCTTTTAATGTCACTGGACAAAGTGGTGAACGAAAATGATGAACTTAGAGATCTGAATTCTCACCTCAAACATTGCAACAATGACCTAAGAATTACAAAGTGTGATCTGAGGAATAGTCTTACCTCCTGTAAGGACTGAAACTGCTACAAATAAAACTTTGATTGGATAAATTTCAAAAAGTTGAATTCCAAAATCCTAGGGTGTCTACTGTTAAATCCAGGGCACTGATTGTGAAAGAGTAGTATCCTGTATGTTGGGATTTCATGTGGGAAAATGCTGATGAAGCTGAGGATATCAACTCACTAGATTGTGACATCTTATTTGTGAATGGAAGTACTCTCCCCTTCCCTAGTACCAGCAACATCCCCACTCCAAGTGATGGCAGCTTCCCAATTCATAAAGTATCAGCCTTTCTACCTCAGTCTGAGGGGATTAATATCACATTGCCTAAGAAAATGGGACTGACCCACAGTGAAACAGTTCCCACCTATGATGAGACTCATGTCCTAGCAGGCCCCTAAAGGTAAGGTACAAAGTGTGACCCAAAAGGAGGTGCACTACACACCAAAATAACTACTTGATTTTTATGATTTATACAAGCATAAATCTTGAGAGTATTTGTGGGAATGGATATTAAGGGTGTAAGATAATATGGAAATAACACAAAGTGGATCAGCTGAATTTCTTGATATAGGCCCACTAAGCAGAGATCGCACATTTAATGTTGCAGCTTGGGGAATGAGAAAGGGCACTAACAGTTTGTTGGGTTCATTGGCTGAGACATGGTTCAAAAGGTGGCTCACTGTAAGTGAAGTGGAAATGCTGCATCTCTCTTGTTTTAATGTAGATAAAGGCATTTTAAGCTTAGGGAGATTGAAACGTTAGAGTGGATTTGTCTTTTAAGACCTACTCACTCACACTGGGAGGGTGTAGAAAGCATACCTTTCACCAGTACTTTGAGAAATAAATTTGAGAGGGGAGCCCCAGCATTGTTGATAAGCCTTATGATTTATCTTCTCTTGAGGCCAGATATTACAGTGGGAACAACAACCACTCATTTGGAAAATCTAAATGCATGGGAGCAATTGGATTCCAGGGTGGCAGTGGCCAATGACATCACTCAATCACCATGGACAAGGTAAGTGTAGTTACCCTAATGGACAGCAGAGACAAAGCAGCAATCAGAATAGTCTGACTGGCACAACCCTATGGTGTTGACTGTTTTTTATGATGTTCCTAGAAGTGAGAGAGATAGAGAGCCTACTAAATTCTTACTTGATCTGTATAAGCAGGAAAGTTCTAGGTCAAATGAATAAAAAGTTAACTTGAATCATAAAAATAGTCACAACCTACCAATCAATTCTCTGACTTGCGACAGTTTACAGACCTAGAACCCCTTAAATTCAGGGGAGACCAGGTCTCCTTGAGGAAGGACACCATTATACTACTGTTAAAATTTCTCCCAGACTTTCCAAAAGGGAAATATGGCCTTTACCAGAGTAACTGCATTGGGTGAAAAGATATAATTAGAACTTTCAGGGACTACTTGGACATTGGTTCTGAACAGACATTGTTTCCAAGAGACCCAAAACATCACAATGGCCTTCCAGTCAGAGGAGGGGCTTATGGGGGTCAAAGGATCAATGGGTTTTTACCTGAGCTCTGTCTTGCAGTCGGTCCAGAGTTTTCCTGAGCCCACCCTGTGGTTATTTCCCAGATCTGGAATGCATAATTGAAATAGAAATACTTAACAGCTGATAGAATTCCCTCTTTGGTTCCCTAATATGCAGAGTGAGGGCTATTATAGTGCTAAAGGCTATATGGAATCCATTTGAACTGCCTCTACCTAGTAAAATAGTAAATGAAAAGCAATATTGCATTCCTGGAGTAATTGCAGAGTTTGTGCTACCATCAAGAAACTGAAAGATGAAGGGGTGGTGATTCACACCACACCCCTCAAAACTCTATTTGGCCTGTGCAGAAGACAGATGGCTCTTGGAGAACAACAGTGGATTAAGAATATCTTACCAAATATGACACTAACTGCTGCTCTGTGGCAAATGTGTTATCATTGTTTGAGCAAATTTACACATCCCCTGGTATTTAATAAGCAGCTATTGATCTGGCAAATGCCTTTTTCTCCATCTCTCTCTATAAGCTCCACCAGAAGCAGTTTCCTTTCAGGTGGCAATACCAGCTGTACACCTTCACTGTCCAACTAGGGATATATCAACTCTCTACCCATGTGTTAAAAGTTAGCTTGTGGTGATATTGATTGCTCTTCCCTTACATAAGATATCACTAGTCCATTACATTGATGATATTATGCTGCATGGCCCTAGTGAGCAGGAATAATAACTAGACTTAATGGCAAGACATTTACATGTCTGTGGATGAGGAATTAATCAAACTAAAATTCAGGGGAATTCTACTTAAGAGAAATTTCTAGGAGTCCAGTGGTAGGGAGGATGTGTAGATATTCCTTTTAAGATTTAGAATAAGTTGTTGCGTCTGGACCCTCCTGCAACGTAGGAGACATAATTCTTTGTGGGCCTCTTTTGGATTTTTGATAAAACATACTTGTATTTGGGTGTGTGACTCCAACCCATTTATGCAGTGACCTGAAAAGCTGCTAGTTTTGAGTGGGCCCCAGAATGCGAGAAGGTTCTTTAACAAGTCCAGGCTGTTATTATAGATGCGTTACAATGTGAGCCATATATTCCAACAGACCCAATAGTTACTGGAGTTTAATTGGCAGATAGGGGTGCTGTTAGGAGCTCCTGGCAGCCCCTATGGTTGAATCACGGTACAGGAATTTAGATTTCTGGAACAAGGCCCTGTTATCATTCACAGGTAACAACTCTACTTATAAGAACAAACTTTAGCCTGCTACCAGGCCTTAGCAGAGACTGAATGCTTCATCATGGACCACCGAGATATCAAGTGACCTGAGTTAACATCGTGAACTGGATGTTATCTGACCAACCAAACCATAAAGATGGACATTCACAGCAATACTACATCATGAATTGGAAGTGGCATACAGGCATATCTCAGAAATATTGTGGGTTTGGTTCCAGACCACCACAATAAACTGAATATTGCAATAAAGTGAGTTACTTGACTTTTTTGGTTTCTCAGTGCATATCAAGTTTTGTTTACACTATACTGTAGTCTATAAAGTTAGCAATAGCATTATGTCTAAAAAAATGTACATACCTTAATCAAAAAATACCTTATTGCTGGTGCCAGCCTGGTGGCAAAGTGGTTAAGTTTGTACACTCTGCTTCGGCAGCCCAGGGTGCACAGGTTTGGATCCTGGGTGTGAATACACATACTGCTCTTCAAGCCATGCTGTGGTAGTGTCCCAGGGACGTTAGCTCAGGGACCATCTTGTTCAAGCAAAAAGAGGAATATTGGCAACAGATGTTAGCTCAGGGCCAATCTTCCTTACACACACACACACACGAAATACTTTATTGCTAAAAAATGATAACCATCATCTGAGCATTCAGGAAGTTGTATTCTTTTTGCTGGTGGTGGGTTTTGCTTGATTTTGGTGGCTGCTGACAGATCAGGTTGGTGGTTGCTGAAGGTTGGGGTGCCTGACAGTTTCTTAAAATAAGACAAAAATTAAGTGTGCTGCATCGATTGATTTTTCTTCATGAAAAATTTCTCTGTAGCATATGATGCTATTTGATAGCATTTTACTCACAGTAGAATGTCTTTCGAAATTGGAGTCAATCCTCTCCACCCCTGCCACTGCTTTATCAAGTAAGTTTATGTAATATCCTAAATCCTTTGTTGTCATTTCAACAATCCTCACAGCATCTTCACCAGGAGTAGATTTCATCTCAAGAAACCACTTTCTTTACTCATCCATAGGAAGCAAGTCTTCATCCATTGATGTTTTATCATAAGATTGCAGCAATTCAGTCACATCTCAGGTCCTACTTCTAACTCTAGTTCTCTTGCTATTTCCACCACATCTGCAGTTACTTCCTTTGCTGAAGTGTTAAGCCATCAAAGTCATCCACGTGGGTTGGAATCACTTCTTGCAAACTCCCGTTAATGTTCATATTTTGACCTCTTCCCGTGAAATACAAGTGTTCTTAATGTCATCTGGAATGGTTAATCTTTTCCAGAAGGTTTTCAATTTATTTTTCTCAGGTTCATCAGAAGAATCACTATCTATGGCAGCTATAGCTTTAAAAAATGTATTTCTTAAATAGTAAGATTTGAAAGTTGAAAGTGCTCTTTGATCCATGGACTGCAGAATGGATGTTGTGTTAGCAGACATGAAAACAGCATTAATCTCATTGTACATCTCCATCAGAGCTCTTGGGTGACCAAGCGCATTGTCAATGAGCAGTACTATTTCAAAAGGAATCTTTTTTATGAGCAGTAGTTCTCAACAGTGGGCTTAAAATATTCAATGGACCATGTTGTATAAAGGTGTGCTGTCATCCGGGCTTTTTAACCCCCCATTTATACAGCATAGGAAGCATAGATTTAGCATAATTTTTAAGGGCTGTAGGATTTTTGGAATAGTAAATGAGCATTGGCTTCAACTGAAAGGCACCAGCTGAATTAATCCCTAACAAGAGAGTCAACTTGTATTTTGAATCTTTGAAGCCTAGCATTGACTTCTCTCTAGCTATCAAAGTCCTAGATGGCATCTTCTTCTCATATAAGGCTGTTTCGTCTACATTGAAAATCTGTTGTTTAGTGTAGCCACCTTCTTTAATTTTGTTAGCTAGATCTTATGAGTACCTTGCTGCAGCTTCCACATGAGCACTTGCTTCTTCACCTTTCACTTTTATGTTATGGAGATGACTTCTTTCCTTAAACCTCATGAACCAACCTTTGCTAGCTTCAAACTTTTGTTCTGCTTCCTTACCTCTCCTGGCTTACCCCTTCCTGGCTTTATCTTCTATACAGACCACTAAAATTTTCTCTATATAAGCAATAAGGCTGTTTTGCTTTCTTATCACTTGTATGTTCACTGAAATAGCACTTTTAATTTCCTTCAAGAACTTTTCCTTTGCATTCACACCTTGGCTAATCATTTGGTACAAGAGATCTAGCTTTTGGCCTAGCTCAACTTTCAACATGCTTTCCTCACTAAGCTTAATCACTTCTAGATTTTTACTTAAAATGAGCAGTGTGCAACTCTTCCTTTCACTTGAACACTTAGAGGCCGTTATGGGATTATTAATTAGGCTAATTTCAATATTTTTGGGTCTCAGTGAATAAGGATGCCTGAGGATAGGGAGAGAGACAGTGGAATGACTGGTTGGAAGAATAGTCAAAACACACACACTATTTATTAATTAAGTTTGCTGTCTTAAATGGGTATGGTCTGTGGTGCCCCAAAGCAATTACAATAGTAACATCAAAGATCACTGAACACAGATCACCATAAAAAATATAATAATAATGAAAAAGTTTGAAATATTGTGAGAATTACTAAAATGTAACACAGAGACACAAAGTGAGCAAATGCTGTTGGAAAAATGGCATTGATAGACTTGCCTGATACAGGGTTGAGCAAAACCTTCAATTTGTAAAAAACATAGTATCTGCAAAGCACAAAAAAGCAAAAAAATAAAATGAAATATGATTCTATACAGGATTGGGTTTGGGCAGACACTGAAGGCACAAGTAAGTTTTGTGAAGAAGTGGCCTAAATGTCAATGATCCATACTTCCGCTGCTTTGCCTTCTCTTTCTTAACCCACACCCATGACTCCTTAGTGGAACGCCCTAAGATCAGTTGATGGAGGCATAAGAGTTGCAAGCCTGGATTTTAGATGGTTCTGCATGATATGCAGGCACCACTTGAACGTCGAGAGCTGCAGCACTACACCCCCTCTCTAGGACATCCCTGAAGGACAGTGATGAAGGAAAATCCTCCCAGTGGGCAGAACTTCGTTCATTGAACCAAGATGTTCACATTGTTTGGAAGGAGAACTGACCAGACATTGAATTATATACTGATTCATCAGCTGTGGACAATGGTCAGACTTGATGGTCAAGGGCTTAAAAGTAACATGATTGGAAAATTTTTGACAATAAAATTTGATGAATAGGTATGTGGCTAGAGCTCTCTCAATGGACAAAAATTCAGAAACATATTTGTGTTGCATGTGTGTAATCACCAAAGGGTGACAAGTGCAGAGGAGGATTTCAAAAATTGAGTGTATAAAAAGACATTTTCAGTGTGCACCAGTCGATTTATTTGCCCAGTCACCCCATTCATTGCCCAATGGGTTCATGAACCAGTTGGCCATAATGGTAGAATGGAGGTTATACATGGGCTCAGAAACATGAACTTCCACTTACCAAGGCCCAGTTCTAGTTCTGTCAGCAGTGAACACAAACATTGAGTCACTGATACGGTATCATTCCTCAGGTGTTCAGTCAGCTACCTAGTAGCAAGTTGATTGCATCGGCACTCATCCATCATGGAAGGGGCAACATTTGCCCTTACTGGAATACACACTTCCTCTTGATACAGATTTGCCTTTCCTGTATGCAATGCTTATGTCAAAACTACCATCTGTGGAGTTGCAGAATGCCTTATCCACTCTCATGGATTTTCACACAGTGTTCCTTGGGTTTAAGGACCTCATTTTATATCAAGAGAAGTGTAGCAATAGGCCCATGCTAATGGAATTAATAGGTCTCAGCGTGTCCCCAGCATCCTGAAGCAACTGGCTAGATAGAATGAAGGAAGGACATTTTAAGGCTCAGTTCCAGCAGTAGCCAAGTGGCAGTATGTTTCAGGGCTGGGGCAATGTTCTCCAGGAGGCTGCATGTGCTCTGAATCAGTGTCCAATATATAGTACTGTTTCTAAGATTGCCATGATTCACAGGTCCAGGAATCAAGGGGTGGAAATGAGAAGGGTACCACTCAATATTATCCCTTTCATCCACTAACAATGTTTTTGCTTCTTGTTCCCATGACTTTAAGTTCTGCTGACCTAGAGATCTTAGTTCCAGAGGAAGGATGGCTTCTAACAGGAGACAAACTGGATCTTAAGATTGCTGCCAAGCCACACTGAGCTCATCATGCCTCTGAATCAACAGACAAAGAGAGAAATTATTTTTCTGGCTGGAGTAAATTTTCTAAGTATTATCAAAGAAGCAATCATAGCTGGAAAGTAGTTAAAGCTGAAAAAACAGGCTTATTGTAATAGAAGGAAATACAGCTCAGTTTAGAACTTTGCTCAGTTTTGAATGCAGTATGGGCATGTTGGAATTTATAACCAAAGAGCTTAGTGGAGGTCAGTGGAAGTGGTAATAGTAAGTGGAAACATCAAAGGTAATGGGAATTTTGCTACAGTGATCTAACAGGATTTCTAACAGGATTCTTGCTGAAGACAAGCTAGGCTGATCAGATACCTAGTGAATGGTGGTGGGTGAGAAACACAATTAGATATAAAAATTAATAGATATGGATGATGAGGGACTCTTGTTAAACTGAACAAGCTTAACTAGGATTCTTGCTAAGGATTTTACAAGGAAGTGCGCAGCTGAGCCTAGGAGAAGGATCAGGAGCTTAACTAAAGTTTGGTAAAGCAAAGAATCTTTGTCAGTCCCTCTCTTGTTCAGGAAAAGAAGAGACATTCTTCTTTTCTTTAAACATTATAAGTCAATTTTTGTTCAGTTATCTTTTGTTCATTAAGGACCTGGTGAACCATCTGTTGGGAATGAATAGTAGAGGATATGCTCTATGGTGTTAACCTTCAAACGTTTAATGAAAGGGAGTTTCTAAAAAAAGAAAAGAAAAACAAAGACTAATAGTTAAAAAATAAGTTTCAGGTTCCAGAGGGTAGTCGGTCAAGTTGATTTATAGATGTTGGGCTAAACTATCATTAGATGGTGGAATCAAGACAGCAGTGGCAATCTGATAGATTTCCTAGTTTGCAGTTTGAATGTCTGTGGTGATGGCATAGATGTTCCAAAAACTTTCCAAGTGGTTCACACAGCAGCAGGCATGAATTTTGCTCATTCGTGATTTGTTGTGGTGATTGATATCCTTGAAGTTTATATCAAGTCATCCAGCTTCAGCTTGAAGTGCTCTGGGAAAAGGGTAGCTTTAGTTCTCAATGATCCCAAGTCAGGAGGGAGAAAAAATTGAAAGGTTGATTTGGAGAGTTGTAACAAGATATTGGTAGAATCTAGAATAATTCAAAATTTGCCAAGGATTTACAAAAGTGCAGGATGGGGCATACAAGGGTGAGAATGGGAATGGCCTCCTCTGATGCAATTGCCACCTTGACTAGACTCAAATACTAGCAGGCTCCAAAAGGTGAAGTACAAAATGTCACCATGAAATTGTGTGGTCTACCTCAAAATAACTACTTGAGTTTTCTAATTTATGCAAACATAAATCTTGGAAATAGTGTGGGAATGGATAGTAAGCATGTGGGATAATTGTGTAAGAAACATAGAGTTAGATCAGCTGAATTTATTGATTTGAGCCAAATAAGCATAGATTCTGCATTTAATGTTGATACATAGATAGTTAGAAAGGACTCTATGATTTTGTAGGGATGTTTGATTTATAAACATAAATCAAAAGATATCCCAACATGAGTGAAATGGAAATGCCTGATCACCATTTGGTTTACTGTAGAGGAAGGGATTCAAAAGCTTAGGGAGATTGGAATGTTAGAGTGTTTTCATCATGGCAGACCTACTTACTCACACTGGGAGGGTCCAGAACACACACTTTTCTCCAATATTTTGTGAAACAAATTTGGGAATTGAGCTCTAGTATCTTTGAAGAAGCCCTGTGATTGTTCTTCTCTGTAGGCCAGACTTTGTAGTGGGAACTGCGGACACTCAACTGGAAAATGTAAATACAGTGTGAGTAATTGGGTCCCAGAATAGCAGGGGCCAAGTGGCTTTACTCAACAGCCAGAAGAAAGGTTGGTGTTTTTACTCTAATGGACAGAATAGTCAAAGCAGTGATCTAGGTGGGGTTACTGGAACAGAAGTATGGTGTTAACTAGCTTTTCACAGTGTTCCTAGAAGTGAAAATGATTAGAAGTCTACTAATTTCTTACCTGATGTGTACCAGAAGATAAGTTCTACATTAAGTGAACAAAAGTCTAACTTGAACCATTAAAATAGTGAGTCACAGCTTCTCAATCAATTTTTCTATTTGAGCCAGTTACAGACCCAGAACTCCTGAATGAAAAAGAGATCATGACCTTTTGAGGAAAGGCCTCAGACCACTAACAAAAATTTGTACTATTATTCTTTCTCTTACCCTTCCTCAAAGAGGGCTATGGCTTTTTACCAGGGTAAATGTGCATGGCGGGAAAGGAAATAATACCATTCAGAGACTATTGGATGTTACTCTGAATTGATATTGTTTCCAGGATAACTAAAACATTACTGTAGCCCTCCAGTCAGATTATGGACTTATGGGCTTCAAGATATAAATAAAGTTTTAGTAAAAATTAATCTCACAGTGTATTCAGTGGGTCTCTGAACTCATGCTGTGGTTCTTCCCTCAGTTTTAGAATGCGTAATTGGAATAGAAATACTTAGCAGCTGACACAATCCTCATATTGGTTTTGTGACCTGTGGAGTGAGGGTAATTATGGTAGAAAAGGCCAAATGTAAGCCATTAGAATTGACTGTACCTACGAAAATAGTAAATCAGAAGGAATATTGCTTTCTTGGAGGGATTTCAAAGATTTATGCCACCACAATAACTTGCAAGATGCAAGGGGGTTGATTCCCACCACATTCTCATTAAACTCTTCAATTTGCCTACAGAGAAGGCAGATAAGTTTTGGAGAAAGGTAATGAATTATTACAAAGTTAACCAAGTAGTGACTCTATTTTCAGCTGCTATACCAAATGCAATTTTATTGCTTGAGCATACTCAGAAACACCCTGCTACCTGGTATTCAACTAATGATCTCGCAAATGCATTTTTCTCCATACCTATCCCTAAGACCTATCAGAAGCATTTTTCTTTCAACTGGAAAGGCCAGAAACACACTTTCAAAGTCCTCCCTCAGTGGAATGTGAGCTCTCTATCCCTATGTGTCAATTCAGATATTAGGGATCTTGATCACTTTTCTCTTCCAAGAGATACATCATTGGTCCATCATATTAATGACATTATGCAGATAGAACTTAGTGAGCAGGAATTGCAACTTCTCTACATTTACTGGTAACACATTTGCATGTAAGAGAATATGAAATAAATTTGACTAAAATTCCGAGACCTCTACCTCAGTGAAATTTCTAAGAGTTGAGAGATGTGGGGCATGCCCAGGTATCCCTTTTAAGGTGAAGGGTGAGTTTTTGCATCTGGGTCCTCCTACAACCAAGAAAGAGGGACAAAGCCTAGTGGGCCTATTTGGATTTTGAGCAAAATGTATTCCTCACAAATAATTACATAAAATGGCCAAATGCACACGGCCCTTAATCCTGCTACACTTCCTGCTCTCTCCTACTCTACACCAATCTCATAGTGGAGAGTTCCCTATGATCAGCTGACAGAGGAAGAAAAGATGCAGACTGTTTTACAGATGGTTCTGCACCACATGCAGACACCACTTAAAAGTGAAGAGCTGAAGCACTAAAGCCCATCTCTCAAACATCTCTGAAGGACAGTGGTGAAGGAAAATCGTCCTAGCGGCAGGACATCAGGGAGTGCACCTGATTGTTTCCTTTGCTTGAAAGAAGAAATGACCAGATGTGCAGTTATATACTGATTCATGGGTTGTGGCAAATGGTATGGCTTTATGGCCAGGGAGTTGAAAGGAACATGATTGAGAAACTGTTAACAATGAAATTTATCTCACGTGGAAGCTCCCCGAAGTGTGACCTCAGCAGAGGAAGATTTCAATAATCAAATGTATAGCATAATATATTCAGTGGATAACAGTCAGCCTCATAACCCAGCCACCTCTGTCATTGCCCAATAGGCTTGTGAACAAAGAGGCCATTGTGGCAAGGATAGAGGTTATGCATGGATTCAACAATACTCATGTACACTCATCAAGGCTAAGTGTGCAATCTACCAGCAACAGACAGCTGCACTAAGTTCCTAATATAGCATGATTACCTGAGGTGTTCAGGCTGCTACCTGCCAGTAGGTTAATTATATTAGTCTGCTTCCATCATAGAAAAAGAAGCATTTTGTCTTTACTGGAAGATACCTTTCCTCTGGATATGGATTTGCCTTCTCTGCATGTAGTACTTGAACCAAAACTACCATCTGTGTACTTATGGAGTGCCTTTTCCATTGGTATAGTATTGCAGACAGCATTGTTTTAGGTCAAGGAACTCGCTTCACAGCAAAAGAACTGCAGCAATAGGCCTATGCTTATGGAATTCACTGGTCCTACCATGTTCTACACAATTTTGGAGCAGCTGGTTTGATAGAATAGTATAAAGGCCTTTAGAAGACTCAGTTACAAAGCCAGTTAGGTGGAAATACATTGCAGCACTGGAGCAGAGTTCTCCAGGAGGCTGTGTATTCTCTGAATCAGCTTCCAATATATGGTGCTGTTTCCTTTATATTCAGGTCCAGGAATCAAGTGGTGAAAATGGGAGTGGCACAATTTTTGCTGCTTCTTCCTATAATTTTATGATCAGCTGATCTAGAGGTCTTAGTTCCAGAGGAAGAAATGCTCTACCAGGAGATAAAACAGTCATTCCCATGGATGAAGTTTAAGACTTCAACCTGGCCACATTGATCTCCTCATACCTCTGAATCAACATGCAAGAGAGGGAGTTTGAGTGAGGCTAGGGTGATTGTGACTACTGTCAGAGAAAATTCATAGCTGGACAATAGATAAAGTGGTAAAAACAGATTTGTTGAGGATTAGTGTAGTGGGGTAAAATAGTTCTCAGTGTTTAACTGGAGTTAATTCTGAATACAGCATGGGCAAGTAGTTATTTATAGCCACAGACCCTGAAGGAAGTCAGCCGATTGAAAATTACTAAGATGAAACTTGAATGGTAAGAAAATTTTGGCTAAACAGACCTCACAGGATTATTGCTGAAGACAGGTCAGGCTTACCAGACATAACCTGGAAAATGACAGAGAATGAGAAACTTGATTAAATATCAAGTGTGAGAAGATACGGGAAGATGTAAGATGTTTCCTGTACTAACTTAGCGTGATTCTTGCTGAGGATTTTATAAGGAATTGTATAAATGGGTCTATGAGAAGTTTCAGGAGCCTTACTAAAGTTTGGTCATCTGAAGAATCTTTGTCAGTCCCTTATATTGTATACAATATAAGCCCATTTATTGTTCCATCACGTTTCTTTTTTTTTTTTACTAAGGACCAGCCTAATCATCTGTTAAGACTTGATAGTAGAGGATATGTGGTATAGTGCAAGCCATGAGGTATTTCATAAAGAAGAGTTTCTATGAAAATAAAACAAAGACAGAGATTGATATTAAAAGATCCCAGAGGTCAGCTTTTGTGATTTCTAGATGTTGGGCTCAAAGCTTCTTTAGATGGATGCATACAGAAGTGGCAATCAATGGATTTCCTGATTTGGAGTTTGATTGTCTGTGATGATGACGTTAGCTATTTGGGTGAATTTCCTGAGTGACCCACACAGGAACAAGCAGGATTTTTGCCAATATGTGATTTATTGTGGTGATTTCCTTGAAGTTTACATCAAGTCCTTCAGCTTCAGCTTTTGGGAAAAGAAAAGTTTTAATTCTCAATGATTCCAAGTCAGATGGGAGAAAAAAATAAAACCATGTTTGGAAATTTGTAACCAGACATAGGAAGAAAGTGGAAGACTTAAGGATTTGTCAAGGATTGGAAAATGTGCAAGACAGAACCCACAAGTTACATTGCAGTTTTCCATTGAAATATAATTTGTCTCTCTATAGTCATCATCATTCAAGCAGAGATAATCAAAATAACAGTAGTCATCTTGAAAAATGCATCTGCACTCATTAAACTTAGTGTGATTATTTACATAAGTGCAGCAAGGGTAGTGTCTAACCATATAGGTCTGTTGAGTTTGCATTTTTGGAACTTTTCATAAGAATTATCAGATTGGATTTTTCAGTATCTCAGAGCTAGGAAGCCAAGTCAAGAACTTGCCACCAGATGTTGCCTGCAATGCCTATAGATTTAGGTAAATGCCTCTCTTCCAATGATCAAATTATTATCTTGAGATTCCTAGTCATACCAGGAAGTGAACTTCCTTACTGACTTTTATAGTAGGAAACCATATAAGATGGGTTCAGGCTAGTTTTTCCAAGAGTGGGTATAAGCATTGGCTCCTTAAAATCAACCTTAGCTCCTAAAGCTGTCTACTCACATCTCATCCCATGCGCTTCATTCTCAAATATGACATTCCATTCAAAGACTTGGTAATATAGTTAATGTTTCTAATTGGGAGCTGTTATGAAGAAAACAGAGGCTTATTGAACTTATGCAAAGACCTATATTCCCATAAAAATAATGCTCACTAAGAATTTTCAAATTCTGAAGGTATGAATTAGGGAGAAAAAGGAATTGTTTCATCTTTGTTCACAAAGTTATACTTTACCAAATTGCTGTAAGTTACATGCAACTTAAGAGAAAAAGTTTTATTTCTATATAGTAAACAAAGCATTAAACAAACAGCAATGTTTAAGCAAAATTATAAAAAAAATGTAATTGTTCACATCGGTTCATTAAGTCCTATGTTATTAATTATTTTTCTGCTAGATCTTAGGTTAGTTACTTTAGTTAGTAGGTCAGCTTCTTCATTACTTCTTGAAATTCTTACTCAGTACAGAAGCATGGTCTCAAAGCTATTACAGTTATTTCATTATGAAACATTCATGCCCATAACTGATTGCAACCAATTACAGAGAAGAATCAAAGCAAAAAACAATGACTATATGTGAATGACAAATGACTTTAAAAGGCCATTGTTAAACTTCTGATGAGAATTAATTTGACAAGAAAAATTATTTCTTTCTGTGGCATACAACATTTAAGCATAATAACTGGACAAAAAGATATTCACAAATTTCCATGAATTCATACAATTTCTGTATTATCTGTAATATCTTTATATCTGTAATATACAATCTGTATTTATGTAACTTAAGAAGCCTTATTTTCACTTCTTATTTGACAATGTTTCCCATGTAATTTAACATACCAAATAAATCTAATTAGTTTAGCATATCCCTTTTATAAGGTAAGAGATAAACCCTTCGAGATTCTCCAGAGGTACTGTGGGAAATCTCAAAGTTAATTTGAGATGAAAAAGACTACACTTAGAATTTGATTTTGGGGAGTTGTCAAAAGGTTGAAAGTTTGAACACTTGACTAAATAGGATCACAGGTCACTGTGCAACTATGCTTAGTTATCCATTTAAAGAAAGTGACAATTAACAGATCTCAAAGGGAAATACAGAAAGTTATATAGTTGTAAAATATCTACTTCTTTTAATACTGAGAAGATAGTTTTCTTAAGTAATCAATATTGTGACAAAGATACCATGAAGCACAGGAAATTAAATCACAAAATCTTGGTTTCCCATGCAGAATCTTAATAGGTATAGGAATTTTTATTTATTTATTTATTTATTTATTTATTTATTTATTTACAATTTCTTACTAAGAACAGACCAATAATCTAAGAAAACTTTGGTTTTGTAGCAGAGAGGAGAATCAAATCTAGTTTTATATCACTGTACTGTTTATTCTAAGATTAATTTTTAAAAATCTTACAGATAAATCAATCCCAATCTTAGCCAGGTCTTAGTATGCAAAATAAGATTACTTTCCCACAACTTATTTTCCGCAATCTTTGTACAGCTTTCCCCCCCTTATATCTATTCAGTATTTGTCTTGCTTGTGTCTTCTTTTTCATTCTGGAATAGCCATTCATTCACTTTAAAACAAAATTATTCCTTTTCCCTTTAGAAAAAACATCCTGGAAGTGTCAAAATGGTAGCATAGAACCATCCTAAACTTATCTCCCCCCATGGACACAACACATATATCTATATAGATATGGAATAATTTCATCTGCAAAAGATCTGAAAACTGGATAAACAGAGCCTCCACAATAAAAGATAAAAGGGTATCATCAAGACAGAAATGAGAGGCAGAGTCAAGGTCTCACCCAAAAATACCCACCCTGGATGCAGTGATCTGCAATTGGGAAGGATCTAAAAATACAGAACTTTTCTCTGAGGAGCAAAGGAATTGTGCTCCATGTCAGGCACTCCAATCCTTAGATCCTGCACATGAGAGATGAGCCTCCAAAACACCTGGGTCTGAAAACCAGTGCAGATTATGTTCAGGAAAACCATAGAATTATAGGGAATGGAGAATCCACTATTAAAAGTCCTGTGTGCAGACTTACTCGTCCAAAGACCTAGCAGAACAAAACATTTTGAAAAGCACCTAGGCCATATGTGATGGAAAGGTACCAGTTTGGAACTCTCCCTCTAACTTGTTAGCACCTGTGGGGATGCCCCACCGAGAGCCCTGCCGATGCCCATACCACAGCCATGCACCAAAGCTAGGCTGAGTGAAAACCTCACTCACACCCATGACACAGCTGTGGCCCTACTACAGCAGGTGGAAATATGCAGCTCACACATGGGATGCCCCTTGAGCACCTATCTCTGGTGGCAAGAGGGGATTGTACTCTGGGCCCCATGAGACATCTCCTACACAAGACCACTCCTTCAGGACTAGAAGAGGTAGGTGATTTATCTAATACAGAAAAACAAACACAGAGAGTCAGGCTAAAAGGATATAGAGGAATATGTTCCAACTGAAAGAAGAAGACAAAACCCCAGAAAAAGACTTCAGTGAAACAGAGATAAGTAATCTACCTGATAAATAGTTCAAAGTAATGGTCATAAGGATGCTTACCAAACCCTGGAGAAAAATAAATGAACACAGTGAAAACTTCAACAATGAGAAAGAAAAATAAGAAACTACCAAATAGAAGTTACAGAGCAGAGGAATATAATAACTGAACTGAAAAATACACTAGAAGAGTTCAATGGCAGATTGAATGAAGCAGAAGAACAGATCAGTGATTTGTAAGACAAAGCAATGGAACTCACCCAGACAGAGAGGCAAAAAGAATAAGGAATTGAAAAAAGTGAAAATACCTCAAGGGATCTTTGAGACAACATCAAGCAGAATAACATTGTCATTATATGGGTTGCAGAAGAAGAGAGACAGAAAGGAGCAGAAAACATATTTCTAGAAATAATGACTGAAAACCTCCCTAATCTGTGGAAGAAAACACATATCCAGGTCTAGGAAACCCAGACAGTTCTAAGGTGAACTGAAAGAGATCCACTCCAAGACACATTATTATTAAAATGGTAAAAGTTAAAGATAAAGAATCTTAAAAGCAATTTGTTACATACAAGGGAAATCCCATTATGCTATCAGAAGATTTTTTAGCAGAAAATTTGCATGCCAGCAGGGAGTGATATGACATATTCTAAGTTCTGAAAGAAAAAACCTTCCAACCAAGAATTCTCTACCAAGCAAGATTATCAGTCAGAATTGAAGTAGAGATTAGCAGTTTTCCAGATAAACAAAAACTAAAGGAGTTCATCATCACTAAACTGGTATTACAAGAGATGTCAAAGGTACTTCTTTAAGCTGAAAAGACTTGACATTAATTAACAACAAGAAACATGAAAAATAAAAATTTAACTAGAAAAGGTAAATTGTAGTATAGATAGTTGATTGACCACTTATAAAGCAAGTATAAAAGTTAAAAAACAAAATTAACTAAAACTACAGTAATTAGTTAAGGGATGCATAAAAGAAAAAGATGTAAATGTGACATCAAAAATATAAAACATGGGGGGAAATATAAAGGTTTGGAATATGTTCAAATTTAAGATCTTTTCAACTTAAAACAGACCATTATATACATAGGATGTTATATATGAATCTCATGATAACCACAAAGCAAAAATGTATAGTCAATACACAAAATAAAATGAGAAAGGAATCTAAACATAACACTAAAGAAAGCCATCAAACCACAAGGGAAGAGAGAAAGAGAAGAAGGAAGAAACAGAGAAGAAGTGCAAAAACAGCCAGAAAACAATAAAATTTCTTTAAGTATATAGCTACCAATAATTACTTAAAATGTAAACGGACTAAATTCTCTAATCAAAAAACATACAATGGCTTAATGGATAACAATAATAACAAAAAAACAAAACTCATCTATGTGCTACACACAAGAGACTCACTTCAGAAGTAAGGACACAGGCAGCCTGAAATTGAAGGGATACATAAAGATATTCCATGCAAATGAAAGTGAAAATATAACTGGTATAGCTATACTCATATCAGACTAAACAGATTTTAAAACAAAGATTGTAATAAAAAGCAAAAAAGAGCATTACCTAATGATGAAGGGCTCAAATAAGCAAGAATATATGACATTTATAAATACATATCACCCAACATAGGAGCACCAACATATATAAAACAAAAATATTAATGGAGCTAAAGGGAAAAATTTACACCAATACAATAATAGTAGGGGGCTTTAAAACCCTACATACATAAATGAATACATCATCCAGACAAAAAATTAATAAACATTGGTTTAAATGACACAATAGACCAGATGGACTTAATAGATGTACATAAAACATTCCATCCAAAAACAATGGGATACACATTCTTCTCAGGTGCACATGGAACATTCTTCAGGGTGGGTCACATCTTAGGCCACAAAGCAAGTCTCAATAAATTCAAGAAGATTGAAATCATATGAAGCATTTTTTCCTATGACATTGGTATAAAACTAAAAATCAGTTACAAGAAGAAAACTGGAAAAAAACCACAGAAGTGTGGAGATTAAACAACATGCTACTGAGCAACCAGTGAGTCACTGAAGAAATCAAAAGAGAACTAAAAAAATACCTAGAGAAAAATGAAAACAAATACAACATATCAAAATCTATGGGATGAAACAAAAGCATTTCAAGAGGGAAGTTCATAGCAATACAGGCCTACATCCAGAGATAAGAAAAATCTTAAATAAATAATCTAACTTTACACCTAAAGGAAGCAGAAAAAGAAGAAAAAGTGAAGCTCAAATTTAGTAGAAGGAAGGGAATAATAAAGATGTGAATGGAAAATGAAATAGAAACTAAAAAGAGAATAGGAAAGATTGATGAAACAAAGAGTTGGTTCTTTGGAAAGAAAATGAACTTGACAAATGTTTAGCTAGACTAACCAAAAAAGGAGAGAGGGCTCAAATAAACAAAATCAGAAGTGTAAGAGAAGTTAAAACTGATACCATAGAAATACAAAGGATCATAAGAAACTACTAAGAACAATAATATGCCAACAAATTGGACAACCTAGAGTAAATGGATAAATTCCTAGAAACACAATCTTCTGAAACTGAATTATGAAGAAATATAAAGTCTGAATAGATTCCTTAGTTGTAAGGGGATTAAATCAGTAATCAAAAACCTCCCACAAACAAAAGTCCAGGGCCAGATGGCTTCATTGGTAAATTCTAGTAAACATTCAAAGAAGATTTAATACATATCCTCAAACTCTTACAAAAATTGAAGAGGAGGGAAAGCTTCCAAATTCATTCTACAAAGCCAGCACTACCCTGATACCAAAACCAGATAAGGACACCACAAAAAAGGAAATTATAGGCCAATATCCTTGATGAACATAGATGCAAATATTCTAAAAAAAGTTAGAAAACTGAATTCAACAATACATTAATGTGATCATACACCATAATCAAATGGGGTCTATTCCAGGGATACAAGGATGGTTCAAGGTCTGTAAATCAATCATTGTGATACACCACATTAACAAAATGAAGGATAAAAATCATAAGATAATCTCAATAAATATTTAAAAAAAGCATTTGACAAAATTCAACATCCATTTATGATAAAATGTCTCAACAAAGTGGGTTGCTTAACAAAGGGGATACATTCTGAGAAATGCATCATTAGGTAATATTGTCATTGTGCAAACATCGTAGAGTGTACTTACACAAACCTAGATGGTATAGCCTACTACACACTGAGTCTATATGGTATAGCCTATTGCTCCCAGGCTACAAACCTGTGCAGGATGTTACTGTGCTGAATACTGTAAACCACTGTAACACATGTTAGGTATTTGTGTATTTAAACATATCTAAATGTGTATCTAAACATATCTAAAAGAAAAAGTACAGTAAAAATATGATATAAAAGATAAAAAATGGTATACCTGGATAGGGCACTTAGCACGGATTGAGACTGCAGGATTAGAAGTTGCTCTGGGTGAATCAATGATAGAGTGGTGAGTGAATGTGAAGGTATAGGACATTATACTACTGTAGACTTTATAAGCACTGTACACTTAGGGTGCACTAAATTTATTTAAAAAATATTTTTTCAATAATAAATAAACCTTAGCTTATTGTAACTTTTGTACTTTATAAACTTTTAATTTTTTAAAACTTTTTGACTATCTTTTAATTACAGCTTAGAACACATTGTACAGCTGTACAAAACTATTGTTTTTCTTTAAGTTTTTTCTATTTTTAATCTTTTAACTTTTTAAGCTTTTTTGTTAAAAATGAAGACACCAATGCACACATTAGCCCAGGCCTACAGAGGGTCAGAGCCATCAATATCACTGTCTTTTACCTTCACATCTTGTGCTGCTAGAAGTTCATCAGTAGCACTGCATGGAGCTGTCATCTCCTGTGATAACAATGCCTTCTTCTGAAATAACTCCTGAAGGACCTGTCTGAGGCTCATCTTTAGTAAGTGTCGCTCTTTTCAGAAATATGTCCATGGTGGTCTGCTTCTTTTTTTTAAACCATAGATTTGCTTGTAAGCAGACAATGCAACATGAACATTCCTCTCTATTAATGAAAACCTTTTGATGTTAGGATCTATATTTTCAAAATTTTTAAGGAGCTTGTTGAGGGGTCTGCAAACGCTTCTGCTAAACCCTTCAAAGTGAATTTTCTTGAGGATTCTTCTTCCTTTTATTCTTCTGCAGTTTCCTTTTCTCTTGCCTATTCTTCAGCAATGTATTCCTCTTCCAGTTACAACAGCTCCTCATTGATCAATTTTTCAGGAACCACCTCTAGGAGTTCGTCAATGCCATCCTTATCCACACCCAGCTTAAATTTGCATACCATTTCAAGTATAGCCTTGTTTATTTTTGCAACCTCCTCATCCTTGGCAAATACTTTGAAGACATAGATGAACCTCTTAAGTGTCTTCTTCCAGATGCCATTCATATACTCCTTGGTGACATCACCCCATGCTCAAGCAAGGGTGATGTTTCAATCATTCCAGAATTGTATCAGTATCTTCTCAGTTGCAGCCATAGCCAGGGCAAAGGTCTTCCTCAGATAGTAGGCCTTAAAAGCTACTATAACTCCTTGATCCTTTGATTGGATATAAGGGTTGGTGTTTGGAGACTAAAACACCACTTTTATATTAGCATGAGGATCACCAATAAAAGAAGGAAGTCTGGGAGTATTATCAATAATAAGCAAAACCTTGAAAGGTAGATTATTCTCCAAATAGTACTTCTCCATTTTGCCGGCATAGCGATTCAGGAAGGCATCTTGGAAAAGGGGCTGGGTCGTCCATGACTTCCTATTCCTCCCGTAGAACACTGGTAGTGCATGCTTATTCATATGCTTGAAGTTCCCTGAGGGTCTCACAGTGCCAGATCACAGAGGGTTTCAATTTGTAGCCTGCAATATTGCCTCCAAGCAAGACAATTATTCTGTTCTTAAAAGCCTTGAAACCCAGCATTGACTTGGCCTCCTTTTGGATGAAAGTCCTTTCAGACATTAGTTCCCAGAATAGGGAGGTTTCATCCATTTTTAATATTTGCTCTTTTGAAGTAATTTTTTCTCAACAATCAGCTTATCTAGAGTTTCCAAAAATTCTTCGGCTGCCTTCACATCAGCACTTATAGACTTACCACTCACTTTCAAATTATGTAATAAATAATTATTCTTGAATCATTTAAACCATCTAGAGCTAGCGGTAAATTCAACACTGTAGTCAGGTCCAGCCCTTTCTTTCAACGTTAGAAACAAACCTTTTGCTTTGCTGTGATTATTATAGAGCTGGAAAGGATACGCTTTGTTGTCTAGTCTTCAGTTCTGGTCATTAGAAGTTTCTCTATGTCTGATACACAGTTATGCACCACATAATGACATTTCAGTCGACGACAGAACACATATACCATGTTTGTCTCGTAAGATTGGTACCTCATAGCCTAGATGTGTACCAGGCCATACCATCTAGGTTTGTTTAAGTACCGTAGATGAGAAAGAAATTTTTGTATACCCTTCTAGGTTCTTCTGGCTGTTCTAAGAATTAAATTGACATGAGACAGATTAATAGGAGAAAAACAAACAAAAGTTTAATACCATGTATACATGGGAGAAACCTAGGAAAATGGAGTAACTCACCAAAATGGCTAAAGCCATTACATTAAATACCATCTTCAGCTAAAGGCAAAGGAGATGTTGGGGGTGGGGAAAGTCAGGGACTTCAAAGGGGGGAGAGGCAATTTACAAGTTGGTGAAAAAGAGCAAACATTTGGAAAATAAATGTTTGGCCACACAGAATCAGAACACAGAAGGGAGCCCAAGAAACAGGTTTTTCTAGGTTCTTTTCTGTCTACATAGTTCATGTTATAGTAAAGTTACTGTCAGTTCCTGAGACAGGTTTTTTAATCTGATTTGTTTTAGGCAGTTAAAGGGGAGGTAACAAGAAACAGTTTCTGAATCTTTTTTTTTTCTTAAAAATAATAGGCCTAAATAATTCTCATGTTAAAGAGATAAATTTGGATCTGGCAAATTTTGCTTCCCTCTGTACACTCTATAATGTTCACACAATTACAAAATTGCCTAATGACACATAGTCCCATTGTTAAGCAACACATGACTGTAGGTCCTTTTCTAATTTTTGTTAGTTTTATTGTCTTCAATGTAGCAGATCCTTTAATAGCGTCAGTCACTTTGTTCTTGTTTTTCAAGACTGTGGTTCTGGTGAAATGGGACATGACTGACTTGTGAGCAATAACCACCACTGATTTTCTACCTTTGTAGTCTTTAGATCACATTTAATTTTGTTTCCAGGTTAATCACTTGATGTGGCCTCTTACTAGCAACATTATCCATAGAATTTGTATGCTTAGGGGCCATGGTGAACATAATAAGACAAGATTAAATCAAGCAGAAGAGAAAATGATGCAATCTAGAGATGCAGTAAACATGAGATGTATGAGGCTACTGCTAGCACAACATGACATACAGTTTCAAAGCAATTTTTTTAATAAGTAGAAATGGTGCATTCTAAAATAAAGATAAATATCAAGTATTATTTATTGTATATATGTAATATACTTTTATACAACTAGCAACACAGTATGTTTATTTACATCAGCATTAGCACAGACATGTGAGCAATGCATTGCCCTACTATATTACAATGGCTACAATGTCACTAGGTGATAGGAATTTTTCAGCTCCATTATAATCTTATGGGACCATCATCATACATGCAGTCCATCATTGACTGAAATTTTATGCTGTGCCTGACTGTTTGGAGGGAATGCATCTCAACATAATAAAGGCCATATATAACAAACTCATAGCTAACATCATACTCAATGGTTAAAAGATGAAAGCTTTTCCTCTATGATCAGGAACAAGGCAAGATTGTTCACTCTTGCCACTTCTATTCAACGTTGTATAGGAAGGCTTGGCCACAGCAATTAGACAAGAAGAGTAAATAAAAGACATCTAAATCAGAAAGGACAAAGTAAACTGTCAATATTTTCAGATGCTGTGATACTGTATATAGAAAACCCTAAAGAGTTCATTGAAAAGCTGTTAGAACTAATAAATAAATTCAGTTAAGTTGCAGGATACAAAATTAGTATATGGAAATCTGTGGTGTTTTTTGTACACTAATTACAAACTATCAAAAATAGAAAGTAAGAAAACAATCTCATTTACAATTGTATCAAAAAGGAAAATACCTAGGAATAAATTTAACCAAAGAGGTGAAAGACCTGTATATTGAAAATTGTAAGACGCTGATGAAAGAAATCAAAGAAGACAGAAATAAATGAAAGATATTCCCTGCTCATGGATTGGAAGAATTAATAGTGTTAAAATGTCCTTACTACTCAAAGCAAGCTACAGATTTCTTGCAATTCCTATCAAAATTCCAGCAGCATTTTTCACAGAACTTGGACAATAATTCTAAAATTTGTATAGAACGAAGTGATCCTGAATAGCCAAAGCCATCTGGAGAAAAAAGGACAAAGCTGGAAGTATGATAGTCCCTGATTTCAGACTATGCTACAAAGCCATAGTAATCAAAACAGTGTAGTATTGACATGGAAACAGACACACAGATTAATGAAACAAAATTTAGAGCCCAGAAATAATCCTGTATATATATGGACAATTAATTTATGCCAAAGTAGCCAAGAACATATAATGAAGAAAGGATAATCTCTTCAATAAATGGCACTGGGAAAACAGGAGAGCCACATGCAAAAGAGTGAAACTAGACTAATATATTACATCATACACAAAAATTAAATCAAAATGGATTAAAGACTTTAATGTAAGACCTGAAATCATACAATTCCTAGAAGAAAACTTAGGCAGGAGGCTCTTTAACATTAGTTTTTCCAAAATTTTGTGGATCTGACTCCAAAGACAAGTGAAACAAAAGCAAAAATAAATAAATGAGAATACATGAAACTAAAATGCTTCTGCGAGGGAGATCTCTTCAAGATGGTGGTGTGAGCAGACGTTGAACTCGCCTCCTCCCACGAACACAACCAGGTTACAACAATTTTTGGAAGAATTACCGTGGATTGAAAGCTGAAAACTGGATAAAAAAAAGGGACAGTCCTGACGAAGGCAGAAGAGGCAGTAATTCCTGCTGGAGAGGAAAAAAGCCACCTTTGGGAGCAGCAGATCTTCTCAGCTGGCCAGGCAGGAGCCACCCTAAGGTACGGAGCCCTCCCCGGAGGAGTGAGGTCCAGAGCAGTGGCGATACTGCTATAAGCATCCTTAGGACTCAGCCCAACTGGGACAGGGGTATTACTGTCTGGCTTGGCTGGCTATTAACTGCAGTGAGGACACCCCTAGAAAAGCTATCGCCTAAAGCCAAAAAGACCCAGGTCTTAAAGGGCCCATGCACAAACTCACTCATTGCAGCAACCTAAAATCACCAGAGAGAAGGGTGACAGTCCTTTGGTGAGACGAGACTCACCTGGTGGGCTCTGGGGGCATCTTGGTGAGAGGAGGGCCCTCTCTGGAGACTGAGACATTGGTGGGGGCCATTGTTCTGAGGTGGTCCAGGCACACTGATATGGACACTGGTGGGGGCCATTGAGGTGCATCCCTTGGACTGTTTGCCCAGGGGTCTGCCACACCCACTAGAGCACAGATATACTCCAGTTCAGCCAGGGCAGGCAACCCACTCTAGGGACTGACCCCACCTAACAGCAAGCCCTCAGACTACTTTTCAGCCTGCATTGACTGGGTGCCTTGATCCTCTACAGGCACTCAAGGGTGTCTGCCTCTGTGGGGAAGGGCCTGTGTGAGGACCAGGTGAACTGTGGGGGCATTGGGGGAGAAGTGGGGGCCTCTGTAGTGTGGCGTGGGGGTATGCTCCAGGGGGTTGAGAAGTGTGCATGGACCAGGAATGTGTTGACAGTGTATGTGGTCCTGTGGGGGGTGAGGCTTATCAGCACAGAAGACTTGTGCTTCACAAATAGCCATAAAATGGATCAGCCCCAACTTCCAAAGCCTGAAACAGTTGAGTGCCCCCATACCAAGGGCTAGCCCCACTCAGCTGCACTCCTAAGAGAACTGACAACAGACTTGTAGACCTGAGGCCTATCACAACTGTACGCCCCTCAGCCTAGCAACCAGCTACACTGGGTACCAACCCAATTAAAAGGACAACTGTAATAAGAGTGTGCTGATAGACTTTGTAGACAACAGTGCTGAGGCTCCCTAAACCGGATTTACAAACAGCTGACAAGGGAAGGAAAGATCAGACTCCCTGGGTACCTGCAGTGGGAACACCCCTGCCATAGCAGAAGGACACAAGTAGCCCACAAAGAGGTCACTCCTGGTTCTTATGGACTGATGACTAGAGGGAAGCACACTGTTGGGCCTCATAAGGCATCTCTTACATAAGACCACTTCTCCAAGATGAGGAGACATAGCCGACTCACCTAATACAAAGAAAATAACACAGAGAAAGAGGCCTAATGAGGAGACAAAGGAATACTTTCCAAGCAAGGGAACAGTACAAAACTCCAGAAAAAGAACTAAGTGAAACAGAAACAAGCGACCTACTCGACAAAGAATTCAAACAAAATATCATGAGGATGCTCACAGATAAGGGGAGAAGAATAGATAAACACAGTGAGCACATCAGCAGAGGTGGAAGATATAAAAAAAAATGATCAGAAATGAAGAATACAATATTGGAAATGAGAATTCACTAGAGGGACTCAATAGCAGAGTAGAGGAAGCAGAAGAACGGAACAGTGAGCTAGACAAAAGACAGGAGGAAATCACCCAAGCAGAACAGAAAAGAGAAAAAAGAATTAGACAGAATAAGAACAGTGTAAGGGAACTCTGGGACAATATCAAGCATGCTAACATTTGGATTTTAGGGGTCCCAGAAGGAGAAGAGAGAGATAAAGGGGCAGAAAATTTATTTGTAGACATAATAGAGGAAAATTTTCCTAACCTGAGGAAGGAAACAGACATCTAAGTTCAGGAAGCACAGAGACCTCCAAACAAGAGAAGCCCAAAGAGGCCCACACCAAGACATATTATAATGAAAATTTCTAAAATTAAAGACAAAGAGAGAATCCTAAAAGCAGCAAGAGAAAGACCACAAGTGACATATAAGGGGAAGCCCATCAGGCTATCAGCAGACTTCTCAGTCGAGACCCTACAGGCGAGAAGAGAATGGCACGACATACTTAAAGTGCTAAAAGGAAACAACCTACAGCGAAGAATACTCTATCCATCAAGGTTGTCATTCAGGATGGAAGGAGAGATAAAAACCTTCCCAGACCAGCAAAAATTAAAGGAGTTGATCACCAAGAAACCAGTTCTGTAAGAAATGCTGAAGGGACTTATTTAAGTACAAAAGCAATGATCACAAATAGAGGAAAAAATATCAAAAAAACAAAACAACAACAACAAAAAACAGGCAATAAAATCACTTGTAAGGTAAAAATATAGTAAAGACAGCAGATCAACTAACTGTGAAGATAATATGTAGGTTAGAAGACAAATGTACTAAAAGCACCTATTTCAATGATAAGAGGGTTATGGATAGACACACACTAAACAAAAGACTATATATGATGTGAAAAACATATAATGTAGGAGGAGGGGAGTGAAAAAGTAGAGCTTTTAGAAAGAGGTCAAGCTAAAGAGTCTATCTACTCAATATAGACTGTTATATGCATAGTATATTAAATAGGATCCTCATGTTAACCACAAATCAGAAACCTATAACAAGCAGGAAAAAAAGTAAGACAAAAGAAATAAACATATTACTAAAGATAGACATCAAACCACAAGGGAAGAGAGCAAGAGAAAAAGAAAGGAACAGAGAAGAACTACTAAAACACCCAGAAAAAAGAAAAAGTGACAAAATGGCAATAAATACATATTTATCAATAGCTACTTTAAATGTCAATGGACTAAATGCTCCAATCAATGCCATAAGGTGGCCAATTGGATAAGAAAACAAGACCCAATTATATGCTGCATACAAGAGACACAATTCAGACCTACAGACACTCACAAACTGAAAGTGAAATGATGGAAAAAGATATTCCATGCAAATGGCAAAGAAAATAAAGTGGAGGTAGCAATACTTATATCAGGCAAAATAGACTTTAAATCAAAACCTATAATAAGAGACAAAGACGGGCATCACATAATGATAAAGGGAACAATCCAACAAGAAAATATAACACTTGTAAATATCTACACACCCAACATAGGTGCACATATATATATAAAGCGATCATTAACAGACATAAGAGGAGAAATACACAGTAACACAATAATAGTAGGGGAATTTAACACTCCACTTACACCAATGGATACATCATCCAAACAGAATATCAATAAGGAAACACTGGCCTTAAAGGACACATTAGACCAGATGGACTTAGTAGATATATACAGAACATTCCATCCAAAAACCATAGAATACACATTCTTTTCAAATGCCCATGGAACATTCTCCAGGATGGATCACATATTAGGCCACAAAACAAGTCTCAATAAAATTAAGAAGATCAAAATCATACCATGCATCTTTTCTGAACACAAAGGTATGAAACTGGAAATCAACTACCGAAAGAAAACCAAAAAAGCCATAAAAATGTGGAGATTGAACAAAATGCTACTGAACAATGATTGGGTCAATGAAGAAATCAAAGAAGAAATAAAAAATTTCCTGGAGACAAATGAAAATGAAAACACGAGATGCCAAAATCTGTGGGATACAGCAAAAGTGGTTCTGAGGGGAAGTTTACAGCAATTCAGGCCTACCTCAACAAAGAAAAATCCCAAATAGGCAATCTAAAAGCACATTTAAGGTACTGGAAAAAGAACAACGAACAAACCCCCAAATCAGCAGAAGCAAGGAAATAATAAAAATCAGAACAGAAATAAATGACATAGAGACTAAAAAAAATAGAAAAAATAATGAAACCAAGAGCTGGTTCTTTGAAAAGATAAACAAAATTGACAAACCCTTAGGTAGACTCACCAAGAAAAAACGAGAGGACGCTCAAATACATAAAATCAGAAATGAAAGAGGAGAGATTACAACGGTCACCTCAGAAATACAAAAGATAATAAGAGAATACAATGAAAAGCTATACGCCAACAAATTGGATAATCTAGAAGAAATGGATAAATTCTTAGAAACATACAACGTTCCAAAACTGGACCAAGAAGATGTAGAAAATTTGGGTAGAACAATCACCAGTAAAGAGATCGAAACAGCAATCAAAAAACCTCCCAAAAAATAAAAGTCCAGAAACAGGTGGCTTCCCTGGTTAATTCTACCAAACATTCAAAGAAGACCTAATACCTATCCTTGTCAAACTCTTACAAAAAATTGGAGAGGAGGGGAGGCTTCCTAACTTCTTCTATGAAGCCAACATTAATCTGATACCAAAATCAGAAAAGAACAACATAAATAAAGAAAATTACAGGCCAATATCACTGATGAACATTGATGCAAAAATCCCCAACAGAATGCCAGCAAATCAAATATAACAATACATTAAAAAGATCGTATATCATAAACAAGTGAGTTTCATTCCAGGGATGCAGGGATGGTTCAATATCTGCAAATCTATCAACGTGATACACCACATTAACAAAATGAAGAATAAAAATCACATGATCATCCCAACAGATGCAGAGAAAGCATTTGACAAGATACAGCCTCCATTTATGATAAAAAAACTCTAAATAAAATGGGTATAGAAGGAAAATACCTCAACATCATAAAGGCCATATATGACAAACCCACAGCAAATATAATTCTCAGTGGAGAAAAACTGAAAGCTATCCCTTTAAGAACAGGAACCAGACAAGGATACCCACTGTCACCATCTTATTTAACATAGTGTTGTAAGTCCTAGCCAGAGCAATCATGCAAGAAAAAGAATTAAAAGGGATACACATTGGAAAAGAAGTGAAACTGTCACTCTTTGCAGATGACATGATTTTATATCTAGAAAACCCTAAAGAGTCCACTAAAAAACTTTTAGAAATAATAAAGGAATACAGACAAGTTGCAGGATACAAAATCAATGTACAAAAATCGGTTGCGTTTGTATACACTAACAACGAAGTAGCAGAAAGCGAAATTAAGAATACAATCCCATTTACAATTGCAACAAAAAGAATGAAATACCGAGAAATATACTTAACCAAAGAGGTGAAAGATCTGTACACTGAAAACTACAAAACGTTGTTGAAAGAAATCGAAGAAGACCCAAAGAAATGGAAAGATATTCCGTGCTCTTGGATTGGAAGAATTAACATAGTTAAAATGTCCATACTTCCTAAAGCAATCTATAGATTCAACACAATCCCTATCAAAGTTCCAGCAACATTGTTTACAGAATTAGAACAAAGAACCCTAAAATTTATATGGAACAACAAAAGACCCCAAAAAGCCAAAGGATTCCTGAGACAAAAGAACAAAGCTGGAGGTATCACACTCCCTGATTTCAAAATATACTACAAAGCCATAGTAACCAAGACAGCATGGTAGTGGCACAAAAACAGACACACAGATCAATGGAACAGAACTGAGAGCCCAGAAGTAAACCCATGCATTTATGGACACCTAATATTCGACAAGGGAGCCAAGAGCATACGATGGAGAAAGGAGAGTCTCTTCAATAAATGGTGTTGGGAAAACTGGACAGCAACATGCAAAAGAATGAAAGGAGACCATTCCCTTACACCATGCACAAAAATCAACTCAAAATGGATTAAAGACTTGAATGGAAGACCCAAAACCATGAGACCTCTAGAAGAAAACATAGGCAGTACGCTCTGTGACATTGGTCTGAGCAGCATATTTTCAAGTCCCATGTCTGACTGGGCATGGAAACAAAAGAAAAAATGAACAAATGGGACTACATCAAACTAAAAAGCTTCTGCACAGCAAAGGAAACCATCAACAAAACGAAAAGACAACTTAACAGTTGGGAGAATATATTCTCAAACCATATGTCAGATAAGGGGTAAATACCCAAAGTATACAAAGAGCTCATACAGCTCAACAACAAAAAAACCAACAATCCAATTAGAAAATGGGCAAAAGATCTGTACAGAGATTTCTCTAAAGAAGATATACACATGGCCAACAGGCACATGAAAAGATGCTCAACATCATTAGCTATCAGGGAAATGCAAAGCAAAACTACAATGAGGTATCACCTCACTCCCATCAGAATGGCTATAATTAACAAGACAGGAGACAAGAAGTGTTGGAGAGGGTGTGGAGAGAAGGGAACCCTTGTTCACTGCTGGTGGCAGTGCAAACTGGTGCAGCCACTATGGAAAGCAGTTTGGAGTATCCTCAGGAAATTAAGGACAGATCTATCATATGATCCAGCTATCCCACTGCTGGGTCTTTATCCAAAGAACTTGAAAACACAAAGGCATAAAGATACTTGCACCCCTACATTCATTGCCACATTTTACACAATAGCCAAGACATGGAAGCAACCTAGGTGCCCATCAAGGGACGAATGGGTAAAGAAGATGTGGTATTTATACATGATGGACTTCTACTCAGCCATAAGAAATGACAAAATCCGGCCATTTGTGACAACATGGATAGACATTGAGGGTATTATGCTGAGTGAAATAAGTCAGAGGGAGAAAGTCAAATACCATGTGATCTCAATCATAAGTAGCAGATAAAAACAATGACAAAAAAACCACAGCATTGGAGATTGGACCTGTGGTTACCATGGGGGAAGGGGGGAGGGCAAAAAGGGTGATTAGGCTCACATGTGAGGGGATGGACTGTAATTAGTGTTTGAGTGGTGAACATGACGTAATGTACACAGAATTCGAAATATGATGTACATCCGAAAAAATTAAAAAATAAAAAAAGTAAAATGCTTCTGCACAGTGGAGGAAAGTATTACCAAAACAAAAAGGCAACCTACTTAGTGGAAGAAGATATTTGCAAATAATATATCTGATAAGGTGTTAATATCCAAAATTTATAAAGAACTCATAAAACTAAAAAAAAACTCCACAAACAGCTTGGTTAAAAACTGGTCAGAGGATATGAATAGACATTTTTCTAAAGAAGATATACAGATGACCAATAGGTACCTGAAAAAATATGCAACATCATTAATTATCAGGAAAATGCAAATCAAAACCACAATGAGGTATTCCTTCACACCTATTAAAACAGATATTATCAAAAAGATAAGAAATAGCAAACGTTAGAGAGGATGTAGAGAAAAGGGAATCATGGTACACTGCTGGTGGGAATGTAATTGGTGCAGCCACTATGTAAAACAGTATGTAGATTCCTCCAAAAATTAAGAGGTCTTCCATATGATCCAGCTATTCAACTTCTGGGTATTTATCCAAAGAAGAGAAAAACACTAATTTGCAAAGACTTGTGCACTCTTGTGTTCATTGAAGCATTATTTACAATAGCCAAGATATGCAAACAACCCAAGTGTCCACTGATAGATAAAGTGATAAACAAGATGTGGTGTATATATAGATATGCAATAGAATGCTACTCAACCATAAAGAGGAATGAAATATTCTATTTACGACAACATGGATGGACCTTGAGGGTATTACACTAAGTGAAATAAGTCAGACAGGAAAGAGAAATAATGCATAATTTCACTGATATGTGGAATCTAAAAAACAAAAAGAATGAAAAAATAAAACAAAAAGAAGCTCATGGATACAGAGAACAGATTGGTGGCTAATAGAGGGGAAGGGGGTTGGAGGATGGATGAAATATAGAGGAAGATATTCAAAAGCTTAGAACATTGGAATGTTGCAGCGGATTTGTGATCTAATACCTACTTACCCACAACAAGAGAGTCTAGAAGACGTATATTTCACCAATACTTCGAGAACTAAGTTTGTGATTGGAGCTCCATGATCCTTGGAGAGTTCCATGATTCTCTTCTCTTTAGGCCAGAATTTGCAGTGGAAACCACAGCCACTCAATTGGAAAATCTGAATGTGATGCAAGTAATTGGATCACTGCATGGCAGGGGCAAAGTGGCTGTGTTTATCTGCTGAAGGCAAAGTAAGCATAGTTACTGTAATAGAATTCAGAGTCAAAGCAGCAATCATAATAGTCTGATTTGCACGGACCTGTGACCTTTGCTGGTTAATCATGGTATTCCTAGAAGTGAAAGAGATAGAAAGCCTACCAAGTTCTTACTTGATATGTGGGACAAGTGAACAATAGTCTAACTTGTATTATAAAAATGAGAGTCACAGCCCATCAACAAATTCCCAGAATTGAATCAATTTATAGACACAGAACACCTCAAATGAAGGAGAGACCAGATCCCCTTGAGGAAGGGTACCAACACGTTACCAAAAGTTTATACTATTAATCTTTCTCCAGACTTCCTTAAAGTGCCTTGTGGCCTTTCCCCAGGTAACTGTGCATTGGTGGAAAGAAAATGATGAGAATTTCAGGTACCACTGAATAAGATCTCTGAACTGACATTGTTTCCAGGAAATTCAAAATGTCACTGTTGCTCTCCATTCAAAGTAGGCACTTTTGGGTTTCAGATGATCTCTAGTTTTTTGCTCAGAATGGTCTCACAGTGGGTCCAGCGGTGCCCAGACCCATCTGGTGGTTATTTCCACAGTTTTTGAATTTATAATTGGAAAAGAGATACTTAGCAAATGGCAGAATCCATTCATTGATCTTTCGACCTGTGGAATGAAGCCTATTATGACGGGAAAGACCATATGAAAGAACTGCCTCTACCTAGAAAAATAGTGAATCCAAAGCAATACTGATTCCTGGAAGCATTGCAGATATGCTTGCCACCATCAAAGATTTGTAAGATGCACATGCGTTGGTTCCACCACATTCTCATCCAACTCTTCTATTTAGGTGTGTGGAAGACAGATACGTCTTGGAAACTGACAGTAGATTGTTGCAAGCTTAACTTAATGGTGACTAACTGCAGCTGCTGTACCGGATGGAATTTCATTGCTTAAGCAAATTCACAGATCTCCTGGTACCTGGTATGCAGCTATTGATATAGCAAATGTCTTTTTCTCCCTAACTATCCAAAAGGCCCACTTGTAACTGATTTGTCTCAGCTGGCAAGGCTAGCAATACACCTTCACTCTCTTACCTCTGGAATATATCAAATCTCCAGTGCTATGTCACAGTGTAGTTTACAGGTATCTTGATTGCCTTTACCTTACATTAGTCCATTACACTGATGACATTATGATGATTGAACCTAGTGAGCAGGAACAGAAACTATTCTAGATTTATTGGTAAGAGATGTATGTGGCTGAAGGTGGGGGCTAATTGAGCTAAAATTTAAGGGCTTTCTACCTCAGTTTAATTTGTAGGTCTCCAGCAATGTGAGACATGTCTTTTTAAGGTGAAGTATAAGTTGTTGTATTTAACCCCTCCTACAGCCAAGGAAGCGACATGATGCCTAGTAGACCTCTTTGGAATTTGGGTGCAAAATACTTTTCATTTGGGAGTGTTAATATGACCCTTTTATCTAGTGACCTGAAAGCTTCTAGTTTTGAGTGGGGCCAACAACAAGAGAAGGCTCTGAAACAGTTCCAGAATGCTGTGTAACTGCTTAGCCAACTGGGCCATGTAGTCCAGCAGACCAAATGGTTCTTGAGGTTTCATGGGCAAATAGAGATGCTATTTGGGCCTTTGGCAGTCTCTATAGATGAATGGCAGCACAACTATGTAGGATTTTGAGCTAGTCCTGCTATCATGCAGAGCTAACTACTGTTTTGTGAGAAACAGCTGTAGGCTTGCTACTGGGTTTATAAGACAGAATGCTTGATAATGAGCCACCAAGTTACCATGTGATCTGTGCTGTCCATCATGATGAAGCGTTATCTGACCCACCAAGTTATAAAGTTGGTCTTACACAGCAAATCTCCACCATCAAACTGAAGTGGTATATGCATGGCTGGCTCTAGTCCTTCCATGAAGGCACAAGTACGTTACATGACATAGTGGCCCAAGTGCCCATGGTCCCTACTCCTGCTACTCTGCCTTGTCTCTCTCAGCCAACACATATCCCATGTATGACAGGAGAATAAAAAACATAGGCCTGGTTTACAGATGGTTCTGCATGATATACAGGCACCACCTGAATATGGACAGCTATAGCACTGCAGTCCCATTCTGGGATATCCCTAAAAGACAGTGGTGAATAGAAATGCTCCCACTGGGCAGAACTTTGGACAACATACCTGGTTGTTGATTTAATTGACCGTATGTTTGATTATTTATTGATTCTTGAGCTGTGGCCAATTGTTTCATTTGATAGAGACTTGAAAGAAATGACTGGAAAATTGGTAACAATGAAATTTGAGAAAGTGGTATATGGGTAAACCTCTTTCAATATGTAAAAATACCTAAAGATATTTGCATTCCATATGAGTGATCACTAAATGTGACCCCAGTAGATGAGAATTTTAATAATCAAGTAGATTGGATGACATGTTCTATGAATACTAGTCAGCTTCTTTCCCTAGTCAATCCTCTTATTTCCCAAAGGGCTCATGACAAAGTGGTCATGGTAGCAGGAAGAAATTATGCACGAGTTCAGCATTATGGGCTTCCACTTACCAAATCCTTGTGCCATCTCCCAGCAGAGACAGCAACACAGTCTGTGATATGGCACCATCCTGAGTCTTCAGCTAACTACCCCATGGTAGGTTCATTACATTGGACTGCTTCCATCATGGAACAGTCAACATTTTGTCCACACTGGGGTAGACAATTACTCTGGATACAAATTTGCTTCCCCTACATGTAATGCTTCTGTCAAAATTAATATCCATGGGCTTACAGAATGCCTTATCCACTGTGATAATATTCCATACTATATTGCTTTGGATCAAGGAACTAACTTCACAACAAAAGAATACAGTAATTGGACCATGTTCATGGAATTCACTGGTCTTAACATGTCCCCCACCATCCTGAAGCACCTGGCTTGATAGAATATTAGAAAGGGCTTTTTAAGACTCAGTTACAGTGTAAGTTAGGTGGTCATATGTTTCAGAGCTGGGGCAAGGTTTCCTTGGAGCTGTATATTCTCTGAATCAGTGTCTAATATATGGTGCTGTTTCATGGATAGTCAGCACTCACAGGTCCAGAAATGGGAGTGGTACCATTCGTTATTACCCCTAGTGACCCAGTAGCAACATTTTTGCTGCTTGTACCCATAACTTTATTCCAGAATGACCTAGGGGTCTTAGTTTCACAGGAAGGAATGCTTACACCTGGAGAAAAAATAATAATTACCCTGAATAGGAAATTAAGACTCCCAAATGGCCACTTTCTTCTCCTCATGCCTATGAATCAACAAAGAAGATAGTAACTGTGCATGACGTGTTCTTTTATTCTGATTACTATCAATGAAAAAACACAGCAAGACATGTGCTAAAGGGGAGATACTTTTTTTTTTCAGAAAAATTGCAATAGAGGAAAAGAGATCTCAGTATAGAACCAGGCTCAATTCTTAATACGTCATAGGCAATTGTGTATTTGTAGCTAAGTATCCTGATTGTGGTCAGTGAATGAAAGATGAATAAAGGGAAACATCAAATGTAAAAGGATTTTGGATTCCTGCTAAGGTTGATCAGACATCATCTGGTAGATGGTGGAGGATGAGAAACCTGATTAGATATTGAGGATGATCAGATATAAAGGAAGAGAGATTTTTGCTATATGACTTAGTATGGTTCTTGCTAAGGATTTTACAAGAAAATACACAGGTGTGCCTAGGAGAAGGGCAAAAGTGTGATAAAGTTTGGCCGAGCAAAGGATCTTTGTTAGCTCCCTCTTATTCAAAGGAAAGAAGAAGCCTTCTTCTTTCCTTAATGTAAGTTCATTTGCTGTTTGGTCACCTTTTATTCCTTAAAGACCAGCAGAACCATCTGCTGAGACTTGGTAGTAGAGGATATGCTGAGTGGTGCTAGACATCAAGCATTTAATGAGGGGAAGTTTCTATGAAAATTAAAGAAAAATCAGAAATAAAAGTTAAAAATCCAGTTTCTATTTCCATAGAGTATCCAGTGGAGAAGTTTTCTGGATATTGGCCTCAAAGCATCATTAGATTTTGGAGTGAGGACAGCAGAAGCAATAAATGGTATTACAAGTTTGCAGTTTGCATGTCTGTAGTGATGGCATCAGATGTTTCAGTGAGCTTTCTGAGTGGCCCACACGGAAGCTGGTGTGAAAGTTGCCTATTCATAATACATTGTGAACATTTCTATGAAGTTTATATCAAGTTGTGCAGCTTCAGATGGCAGGGCTTGAGAAACGGGCAGTTATGGCTCTCATTGGTTCCAAGTCAGAATGCAGAAAAATTGGAAATATTGAATTAGAGAGTTGTAGCCATATATTGGGTAATACTAGAAGAATTTAGGATTTATCAAAGACTTGCAAAATGTATAAGCCTGAACCCAAAGAGTATACTGGAGTTTTTATTGAAACATATTTTTCTCTATAATAATCTTTTCTATCGGAAAGAATCAAAGTCATATGAATGTTTGCAAAGTAACTCTAGTCTTATTACACTTTGCTTTATTATTTACCTAAGGCAGGGAGAATAATTATTGGCCGCATAGGTCTTTTGAGTTTATATGCTGGAACTTTTCTTAAGGAATCTCATTTTAGAATGTCTTTAGGCTAGGATTTCAAGCCTAGTTCTTGCCATCAGATTTTGCTGGCTATACTCATAGATTCAAGAAAATTCCTCTTTCTCAAGTTCCGCCCAAATAGCTTGTGGTTCTAGGTTCTGCCATTAAGTTGCTATCCTTACTCACCTCTAAGATGGGGGAACACTATTAGCCAGGTTACAATCATTTTCTCCAAAGCAGGCCTTACAAGCATTTATCCCTTAAGTCAACCTAGTTCTTAAAGCTGTCTGGTCATATTTGATTCAATGCACATCATTCTCAACTATGACATTCCAATCAAAGCCTTGGTAATATAGCCAATGTTTCCAATTACGTCCTGTTATAAGAAGAACAGACTCTATTGACCTTATGCAATAAATGTATTTCCATAAAAATAAGATTACTAAGAATGTTCAAATTATGGAAGACTAGGGAAGGAGAAAAAGTAATTGTTGCATATTTGTTCACAAAGTATATTTGGTTTTCTTAAGTGATCAAAGAACTGATAAAGACAAGATGAAGCATAGGAAATTATGTTAAGACACAAAATCTTGGTTTCTCAGGCTGATTCCTTAAAAGGTAAAGAAAAATCAGTTTTTACAGTTTCTATTAAGAGCCATCCAACAATCTCTGTAAACGGTTTTGTGTTAGCAGAGAGAATCGAATTCTAATTGTGCATCCTTATAGTATTAATTCTTGGGCTAATTTAAAAATTTTTTTATCAAGATTATGATAGTTTATAACATTGTGAAATTTCAGTTGTATGTTATTGTTTGTCAGTCGTGTTGTAGGTGCACCACTTCACCGTTTGTGCCCACTCACCACCCCCGCTTTCCCCTGGGAACCACTAATCTGTTCTCTTTGTCAACATGTTTAAATTGCACATGTGAGTGGAATCATACAGAGATTGTCTTTCTCTAGTTGGCTTATTTCACTTAACATAATTCCGTCAAGGTCCATCCATGTTGTTGCAAATGGGACAATTTGGTCTTTTTTATAGCTGAGTAGTATTCCATTGTATATATATACCACGTCTTCTTTATCCAATCATCAGTTGATGGACACGTAGGTTGCTTCCACATCTTGGCTATTGTAAATAATGCTGCAATGAACATAGGGGTGCATGGGACATGTGGAATTGCTGCTTTCAAGTTCTTTGGATAGATACCCAGTAGTGTGGTGGCTGGGTCATATGGTACTTCTATTTTTAATTTTTTTGAGAAATCTCCATACTGTTTTCCACAGTGGCTGCACCAGTTTGCATTCCCACCAGCAGTGTATGAGGGTTCCTTTTTCTTCACAACCTCTCCAACATTTGTCACTTTTTGTTTTGGTTATTTTTGCCATTCTAATGGGTGTAAGGTGATATGTTAGTGTAGTTTTGATTTTCATTTCCCTAATGATCAGTGATGATGAACATCTTTTCATGTGCCTATTAGCCATCCATATACCTTCTTTGGAGAAATGTCTGTTCATGTCCCCTGCCCATTTTTTAATTGGGTTCTTTGATCTTATCTTTTTGTTGAGTTGTGTGAGCTCATTATATATTGTGGAGATTAACCCTTTGTCGGATATGTGACTTGCAAATATTTTTTCCCAATTGCTGGGTTCTTTCAATCCTGTTTTACCTTGGCTTGAAGAAGCCCTTTAGTCTGATGAAGTCCCATTTGTTTATTCTTTCTGTTGTTTCACTTGTCTGAGAAGACACGGTGTGTGTACTGCCTACACTTTCTTCTAGAAACCTTATGGTTTCAGGTCTTGCATTTAGGTCTTTGAACCACTTTGAGTTTATTTTTGTGAATGGTGAAAAAGAATGGCCCATTTTCATTCTTTTACATGTGGCTTTCCAGTTTTCCCAGCAAATTTTGTTGAAAAGACTTTCTTTTTTCCATCGTATGCCCTCAGCTCCTTTGTCGAAGATTAGCTGTCCATAGATGTGTGGTTTCATTTCTGGGCTTTCAATTCTGTTCCACTGATCTGTGCACCTGTTTTTGTACCAGTACAATGCTGTTTTCATTGCTGCAGCTTTGTAATATCTTTTGAAGTCAGAGATTGTGATGCCTCCAGCTTTGTTCTTTGGGGTCTTTTGTTGCCCCATATGAATTTTAGGATTGTTTGTTCTATTTCTGTAAAGAATGTCATTGGGATTCTGATTTGGGATTGTGTTGAATCTGTAGATTGCTTTAGGTAGAATGAACATTTTAACTATGTTTATTCTTCCAATCCATGTGCATGGAATGTCTTTTCATCTCTTTATGTCGTCACCAATTTCTTTCAGGAAAGTCTTGTAGTTTTCCTTGTATAGGTCTTTCTGTTCCTAGTTAAATTCATCCCAAGGTATTTTATACTTTTGGTTGTGATTGTGAATGGTATTGTGTTCTTGAGTTCTTTTTCTGTTAGTTCGTTATTAGAGTATAGAAATGCTACTGATTTATGTAAGTTGATTTTATACCCTGCAACTTTGCTGTAGTTCTTGATTAGTTCTAAAGGTTTTCCGATGGATTCTTTGGGGTTTTCTATATATACAATCATATCATCTGTAAACAGCAAGAGTTTCACTTCATCACTCCTGATTTGGATTCCTTTTGTTCCTTTCTCTTGCCTAATTGGTCTGGCCATAACCTCCAGTACTATGTTGAATAAGAGTGGTAATAGAAGGCATCCGTGTCTCGTTCCTGTTTTCAGTGGGATGGTGCTCACTTTTTGCCCATTCAGTATGATGTAGGCTGTGGGTTTGTCATATATGGCCTTTATTATGTTGAGGTAATTTCCTTCTATCCCCATTTTGTTCAGAGTTTTTATCATGAATGGCTGTTGGATCTTGTCAAATGCTTTCTCTGCATCTATTCAGATGATCATGGTTTTATTCCTCAATTTGTTGATGTGGTGTATACATCACACTGATTAATTTGTCAATGTTGAACCATCCCTGTGTCCCTGGTATGAATCACACTTGATCATGATGTATGATCCTTTTGATGTATTGCTGAAATTGGGTTGCCAAAATTTTGTTGAGAATTTTTGCGTCTATGTTCATCGGCGATATTGGCCTCTAGTTCTCCTTTTTCGTGCTGTCCTTGTCAGGCTTTGGTATCAGGGTGATGTTGGCCTCATAGAATGTGTTAGGAAGTGTTCCATCCTGACTAATTTTTTGGAATAGCTTGAAAAGGATATGTATTAAATCCTCTCTATAAGTTTGGTAGAATTCCCCAGGAAAGCCATTTGGTCCTGGGGTTTTATTCTTTGGGATGCTTTTGATTCCTGTTTCAATCTCTTTTCTTGTGATTGGTCTGTTCAGATTGTCTGTTTCTTGTTGACTTAGCTTTGGGAGGTTGTAAGAGTCTAATAATTTATCCATTTCCTCTAGGTTATCCATTTTGTTGGCATATAGTTTTTTGTAGAATTCTCTTATAATCCATTGTATTTCTGTGGAGTCTGGTGTTATTTCTCCTCTTTCATTTCTGATTTTGTTTATTTGAACTTTGTCTCTTTTTTTCATTGTATATCTGGCTAGGGGTTCTCAATTTTATTTATCTTCTCAAAGAACCAGCTCTTTGTTTCATTGATACTTTCTACTGCCTTTTTTGTTTCAATAGCATTTTTTTCTGCTCTGGTTATTATTATTTGTCTCCTTCTGCTGACTTTGGGCTTTTTTTGTTCTTCTTTCTCTAATTGAGTTAGGTGTAATTTGAGATTGCTTATTTGGGATTTTTCTTGTTTGTTAAGGTGTGCCTGTATTCTGATGAATTTCCCTCTTAATACAGCTTTTGCTGTATCCCAAATGAGTTGATATGGCATGTCATCATTTTCATTTGTCTCCAGATATTTTTTGATTTCTCCTTTAATTTCTTCAATGATCCATTGCTTGTTCAATAGCATATTGTTTAGTCTCCACATGTTTGTCCCTTTCTCATCTTTTTTCTTGTAATTAATTTCTAGCTTTATAGCATTATGATTGGAAAAGATGGTTATTATTATTTCAATTTTTTTAAATTTATAGATGTTTGCCTTGTTTCCCAACATATGGTCTATCTTTGAGAATGTTCTGTGCGCACTTGAGAAGAATGTGTATTATGCTTTTTCTTTTTTTTCTTTTTTCTTTTTCTTTTTATTTATTTATTTATATTTTTTTCAGATGTACATCATATTTCAAATTCTGTATACATTACATCATGTTCACCACCCGAGCACTAATTATAGTGCATCCCCTCACATGTGACCCTAATCACCCCTTTTGCCCTCCCATCTCCCCCCCTTCCCCAATGGTAACCACCAGTCCAATCTCCAATGCTATGTGTTTTTTTGGTCATTTTTGTCTTCTACTTATGAGTGAGATCATATGGTATTTGACTTTCTCCCTCTGACTTATTTCACTCAGCATAATACCCTCAAGTTCCATCCATGTTGTCACAAATGGCCGGATTTCGTAATTTCTTATGGCTGAGTAGAAGTCCATCGTGTGTAAATACCACATTTTCTTTATCCATTCGTCCCTTGATGGGCACCTAGGTTGCTTCCAAGTCTTGGCTATTGTGTAAAATGCTGCAATGAATGTAGGGGTGCAAATATCTTTATGCCTTTGTGTTTTTAAGTTCTTTGGATAAATACCCAGCAGTGGAATAGCTGGATCATATGGAAGATCTATCCTTAATTTCCTGATACTCCAAACTGCTTTCCATAGTTGGCTGCACCAGTTTCCACTCCCACCAGCTGTGTACCAGGGTTCCCTTCTCCCCATGACTTCTCCAACATTTTTTGTTTCCTATCTTGTTAATTATAGCCATTCTGATGGGAGTGAGGTGATACCTCATTCTAGCTTTGATTTGCATTTCCCTGATAGCTAATGATGTTGACCATGTTTTCATATGTCTATTGGGCATCTGTATGTCTTCTTTGGAGAAATCTCTGTTCAGATCTTTTGCCCACTTTTTAATTGGGTTGTTGGTTTTTTGGATGTTGAGCTGTATGAGATCTTTGTATATTTTGGATATTAACCCCTTATCTGAGATATGGTCTGCAAATATCTTCTCCCAATTGTTAGGTTGTCTTTTCATTTTGTTGATGGTTTCCTTTACTGTCATATGATTTCTGATTACCTGTATTAGTAACATATATGTACACACATATAAACTCAGAATATTTATTATCACTTATTATTTGAGAATGGTTCCCATGTAATTTAACATACCAAATAAATTAATGTATCATCTAATTAGTTTTGCATTTACCTTTTATAAGGGGAGAGACAAATACTTTAGATTTTCCAGGAGTGATCTGGGAAATCTCAAAGTTAGTTTGAGGTCAAAAACTCAATTTAAGATTTTATTTTGGTAATTTGCCAAAAATGTCAAAAAGTTTGAACATTTGACCAAATAGGATCACAAATCATTGTGAAACTACACTTAGTTATCTATTTAATCAAAGTGACAATTAGTATATTTCTAAGATAAATACAGAAAGTTACATAGTTTTAAAAAGTCTACCTCTTTTGGTATTGAGAAGACTTTTTTTTAAGTAATCAATGACATGGTGAAGACAACGTGATGCACAGGGAATTATTTTAAGACACAAAATATTGGTTTTCCACACTTACTAGGTAAAGGAAAACTCTTTCAATTTCTTGTGAAGAGCAGACCAATAATCTAAGAAAACTTTGTTCTTCGGGGCCCGCCCCATGGCCGAGTGGTTAAGCTCATGAGCTACACTTCAGTGGCCCAGGGTTTTGTTGGTTCGGATCCTGGGCGTGGACGTGGCACCGCTCGTCAGGCCACGTTGAGGTGGTATCCCACATGCACAGTTATAAGGACTCACAACTAATAATAAACAGCTATGTATTGGGGGATTTGGGGAGAAAAAGCGGGAAAAAAAGATTGGCAACAGTTGTTAGCTCAGGTGCCAATCTTTAGAAAAAAAAGAAAACTTTGTTTTTGTAGCAGAGAGAGAGAACCAAATTCTAGTTTTGCATTGCTTTACTATTAATGGTAAGGCTAATTTAAAAAGTCTTTTAAATAAATCCATCCCAATCTTAACCAGGTTTAAACACACAAGATAAGATTCCTTTTCCAAGATTCCTTCCCTACGATTCTTATACAAATTTTTGCCTTATATTCACTCACTTTTTGTCTTACTCTTGGCCTATTTCTCATTCCAGAACAACCATTGTTGAATAAAATCTATTTTTCTTGAGAAAAACACGTTGTTCCTACCTTTCATTATCAAAAACATGATTTCTTTCCCTGTACACAGCAGTTTATTTCTTTATCTTTATTGTTTTTGTAGTTTTATTTATGTATACTGATTACAATTTTTAACCAATGGCATCCTTTCTTTTACTGAGAAAACTAGGAAGTAAGCAAACATTGCTGTCTGGTACATAATATCATTCAGTAGCAAATTTATGAATATATCATTTCACATTTATCTAGAGGCATATGCCTTTTTCATAGTACAATATCTCATGTTTAAAAACAAACTCTAGGCTGACCCGGTGGCACAGTGGTTATGTTTGTGTGCTCTGCTTTGGTGGCCTGGGGTTTACTGGTTTGGATCCCAGGTACAGACCTATGCACTACTCCTCAAGCCATGCTGTGGCAGGAGTCCCACATATAAAGTAGAGGAAGATGGGCATGCATGTTAGCTCAGGGCCAGGCTTCATCAGCAAAAAGCGGAGGATTGGTGGCAGATGTTAGCTCAGGGCTAATCTTCCTCAAAACAACAACGACAACAACAAAACAAAACCAAAAAGCAAACTCAAATATATTTAGCTTCTCTTTATCATATAAAAAAAGATGTCAAAAGTAGGTTAACTGATGTTCAGAAATTAACGTTTCAATATTTTTCTTATTAGAAATCATCTAGCTATTCAACAATTATCCATTCTTTACCTTAACGTAGTGTGGCTATAAAGTTTCAGGTTACCAAAGAAGTTTGTGAAACTATTTTAAGTAAATTATTTAATTATTATAAATCATATAAGACATTATAAAAGATAATTATTGAAAGTTTATAATTTTTTAAATTGACTTGATTTGAACATAGGACCTAAAACCATAAAACTCCTAGAAGAAAACATAGTGGGTAAGGTCTGTGACATCAGTCTTTGCAATGCTTTTTCTATTGAAACCAAAATCAAAGAGACTACAAGTAAAAATAATCATGTGGGGCTACATCAAACTAAATAACTTCTGCACAGCAAAGAAAATCATAAACAAATGAACGGATAACCTGAGGAATGGGAGAAATTATTTGCATATCATATATCTGATAAGCAGTTATTATCCACAATATATTAAAAAACTCATACAACTCAATAGCAAATAACCAATAAATCCAATTAAAAAATGGTGAGAGGAACTGAATAGACTTATTTCCAAAGAAGATACACAAATGGCCAACAGGGACATTAAAAAGTGCTCAACATCACTAATCATCAGGGAAATGAAAATGAAAACCACCAGGAGATATCACCTCACACCTGTTAGAATGTCTGAAATAAAAAAAACAGATAAGTCTTGGTAAGGATGTGATAAGAGGAAACCTTTGTGAACTGTTTATGGGAATGTAAATTGGCTCAGGTACTATGGAAAATAGTATGGAGGTTCCTCATAAAATTACAAATATAACCAACATATGATCCAGCACTTCCACTTCTGGGTATATACACACAGAAAGCAAAATCAGTTATCTCAAAAAGATATCTGTACCCCCATGATCACTGCAGCATTATTTACACTAATCAGGTAATGGAAACAACCTAAATGTCCACTGATAGATGAATGTACAAAGAAAATTATATACCTGTGTGTGTGTGTGTGTGTATAATGAAATATTATTAAGTCATAAAGGAGAAGCAAATCATGCCATTTGCACCAACATGGATGATGAACCTTGAAGACATTTTTATAAGTAGAATAATTCAGACAGAGAAACAGATATTGTATGATATCTCTCATATGTGATATCTAAAAAATTCAAACTCACAGAAAGAAAGAACAGATTGCTGCTTGCCAGAGGCATGCAGGAGAGGATGGAGGAAATGGGTGTTTGGAGGAGGTCATCAAGATTACATGAACGCTGGTTGACCTGTGAGCTGAACCTAGGAAATTGGAGGCTCCTTACCCCCTCCCTCATCCTTGGAATGTACCTTCTGCCCAGTGTTCCCCTAGCCTGAACTTTTTCAGGATATAGTTTGAGAGAGCAATGTGTTGTTGAGACCATCTGGATTGCATATGTGACTGAACTCAGTTAAAGGCTCTAGATAAACTTTTAAGATTCTGACAGGTGAATGCAAAGAGCTACTTGTCTTGCAGCCACCCAAGACAAACCTTGTGTGTAAGCTCCCTTGCTTATTAAAACTGCCAATCTAGAGGGGTCTGCCTCTTTTTTTGGTCTCTTTTTGCCCTCAAGTACAGGGATCAGTTTGTGAACTAACACGGTAAGGGTGGTCAAAAGGTACACACTTCCAGTTATAAGATAAAACAATTCTGGTTATGTAATGTGCAGATTCATGGCTCTAGTTAACAATAATACATTGTATATTAGAACTGCTAGGAGAGTAGATCATAAAAGACACAATTAGAAGATAAACTTTATAACTCTGTGAAGTGATAATTGTTAACTAAACTTGTTGTGGTGATCATTTCACAATATATACATATATCAAATCATTTTGTTATACACTCTAAACTAACACAATGTTACATATTAATTGTATCTCAGTAAAACCGTGGCTAAAAAAAGAGACACGCTAATAGAAAGGTATAAAAAAGTATTATAAAACATAATATTGAAAAGTCCGTTTATAAATTTATCCCACTAACATTGATTTAATTCACTTGTGCTTAGCAATTGCATTTAAATTGGTCATAAATATTTCACAATCTAAGTAATCAAATATAGCCATCATTCTAAGTTGTTTCTCTTGTTGACAAATTAGGCAAATATAAAAAAACTCACAGGCAAAGAATCTAAAACGTTCGACATATGGTTCTACCTTTTTTCTTTTAAAACATTTTTCTACCAGAGGTCGGCCCAGTGGCATAGTGGTTAAGTTTGTGCACTCCACTTCAGCGGCCAGGCGTTTGCAAGTTTGGATCCTAGGTGTGGATGCACACAATGCTCAAGCCATACTGTGGTGGCATCTAATGTACAAAATAGAGGAAGATCAGCACAGATGTTAGCTCAGTGACAATCTTTCTCCAGCAAAAAGAGGAAGAATGGCAACAGATGTTAGCTCAGGGCCTATCTTCCTCACACACACACACACACACACACACACAACCTACTATACTTGACATATATCAAACACTTCACTTTTACTGTATATTTTGCCATAAGGTTGGATTTATAGTTTTATAATCTTAAACATCTAGTAGAGATAACACAAACTTGTTTGGTTGCCAAACTAGGTAGAAAAATTTTATGTATGCATTGCATTTAATGCTGACATCTCTGTAGACGTCTATTTTTATTTTACCAACAATTTAAAAAACTAGCTTTATTATCAAATATTATTCCAGTTAAAGGGATGTTAAAAATTGTATTCATTTCTATTTCTGAGAGTTTCAGAAATACTTAATTTGCTTATTTACCTCTAAGCCAGTTTGAATAGAAGTCCTGTAAAGGATTTTATAAATTAATTTGGTAATATCCAGATGTATAAAAATTTCATGTATACATAACAAATGTACATATATTTTTATATACATAAATATACAGATGGATGAAAACAGACATCTTAGCGCTTTCATTCTAAAACATTAGCCTTCAGTCAGTAAAACAGTAATACAATATCACTGGTTATCTCTACTTTATATTTTTGACTGAATTGTATTTCTGTCAAATGTGACAAGTTAATACTACCTGTTTACCAATACTTGTGGAGGAGACTTTTAAGATTTTCTTTTGCCCATGATGTAATCTGATGGAGGCTGGGACTCCATTTAAGGCCAATGACTGAGGAAACTTTTAGCAACTGTCTGGATTTCTCCCAAACCCAACTGAGTGGGCAAAACATCCAGTTTTATTTCCAAATAGCTTTTTGTTCACTTATTAGCCTTGGTCCATTGCTCTTTGGAGTTCTTTTTTCTCTTCAGAGACCTTGGTGGAGTGTAGCAGACCTAAAGTTCAAGTGCCAGTAGGGAGATGAGGAATGAAGCGAGAAGGGAAAAGTGGCAGGGTGGACACAGGGATGGAGAAAGTAAAAGTTTGAAGGGAGAAATATCAAAGGATTCAAGGGAACTGGAGGGAAGATCCAAAGTAGTAAAAGGAGGAAGCAGGAGCAATGGTCATGGGAAGACGGAGGTTTAAGTAGCCAGTTTGGGAAGACCATAAATTTCCCAAAGAGGCCATTGGAGTTCCAAATTATACTTAGTAAAATCTGGCTAATAAGAGGGAAGCAGACAAGTTGGTAGAGCACATTTTCAGCAGGGGTTTAAGGAGAGGGTTTTTAGTCCACTGAGCAGCTCCCATGTTCTTACCTCATGGTATCTTTACACATATGAACAAATAAGTTTGGTACTCCAACCCAGCTTGTGCTGGCCTGACATTTTCTCCCTGCTTCTTATAAACAGAGAAACAAGTACTCTATCTCAGCCTCTCATTGTCTAGGACTCTAATATAGCTTCTAGATTTTAATCAAAATCTTAAGAATCAAAATCTGTCACTGCCTGCTACAAGAGACATTTGTCTCACCAGTGGTTTAGGAGTCAGGCTCACCAGTGGATCTCTGATCAATCAGGAAGGAAGCCAAAGTCTTCAAAGGTACATACTTAGGGTCCTGGGTGAAGGCTTCACAGTTCTAATGATGAATCTGGTACTGAGTTGCAGCACCGTAACTGTCAAAAATAAAGTAGAGATGGACATTAGTTTAGGCAGTAAAAACAGGTTTTATTAAGGACAGTTGCAATAGGGAAAAAGATACCTCAGTAGACTACAAGGCTGAAATGGGAATACAGCATGGGCAATTGAGAACTTTAAACAAGGAAGCTGGTGGCATTCAGCAGGTGGAAAATTGCTGAGAGGAAACATCAAGGGTAAGGGGGATTCTGGCTAAACTGGCCTAATATGATTCTTGTTAAGGAAGGGCTAGGCTGATCAGACATCATCTGATCTATGATGGAAGAGGACAAAACTGATTAGTAAGAGTGATCAGACATGGAGGATGAGACTTTCTTACTACACTTTTAACAATGTTCTAGTAAAAGTTTTTACAAGGAAGAGCATAGATGGTATTTGGAGAAGTTTCTCCTAAGGACCAGGAGCCAGGCTCCTCCTGGCTAATATTTAGTGAAGCAAGAATCTTTGTTACTACCAGTAGTTAGACAACAACTCCACACTGGAGGCAAGGAAGATTATGTGTGGAATACAGAATATCCCTTAGGATGTGTCTTAGTATTACCATGCCCTGAGATTAAGGTCGATGGAAAATCACAACAACATAATCCAAGCAACACTAGCAATGGCTCAGACTCTTCAGGAATGAACATTCTGGTTCCACAACCAGATGAAGATATTGCTGAGGCAAAGGAAATGCAGAATGGGTAGTAGAATAAGGTACATATATATATATCAGCTTCAAACTTGTGACCAGTTACAGAAAAGAGGACTGCAATTGCCATGAATATCTTCTTGTTATTTTATTATGAATATATTTGTGTGTATACAAACGTATCTTAACTATCTTTGTTTTCTATCCTTGTTATTCCGTCATCATGCAACATGTATACATTGACTTTATATCATATATTTAATTATTGTTAATTTACATCATATTGTTTGTTATTGTATATAGAGAAGAAGAGTAAACATCAATTAAGAAATTTCCTTCCTCTTCTGGGGAAGGAGTTAGTGTGTTTTAAATTGTATGCAGCATAGATGTATCATGTTAGGCAGAATTAAAACCTTGTTATTATCTTTATTTGAAGAATGAGTATATTTAAAAGCAATGCATATAGGTGTCAAGTTGACAAGGGTTTGATTTTTGAGGGTTAATTTTATGTGTCAACTTGACTGGACTAAGAGAATTATAGATGGGTGATAAAACATTATTTTTGGGTGTGTCTGTGAGGGGGTCTATTAGCATTGGAGTCAGCAGACAGTAAATAGTTCTCCCTCACCAATGTGGGCAGGCATCATCGACTCTGAATAGAAAGCCTGAATAGATCAAAAATCAAAGGAAGTATAAATTTCTATTACCTTTCCTTATCTGGATGTCCATTCTTCTATGCCCTAAGACATAAGTTCCCCTGGTTCAGAGGCTTTGGGCCCTAGGAATTACACCAACGGCTCCTTTGTTCTCAGGCCTTTTGGCTGAGACTAGAAGTTAGGCCATAAATTCCTCTGGTTCTGAGGCCACAGAGTTGGACTGAATTATATCAAGTTTGCCGGTTCTCCAGCTTGCAGATGGCAGATAGTGGGACTTCTGGGCCTCCATAACTGCCTGACTCATTTCCTATGTTAATCTCCTTTTTATCTATGCATGTATATCTATCTTATTGGTTCTGTTTTTCAGGAGAATACTGTCTAATATAGCTTTTGTTACTGAGCATGGTTCTAGAGGAACAGAATTTTAAAAATGAGTTTTCTGTATTGTTCTGGTGTTTCTGGAATTGTCTCTCTAGTCTGATTAAATTTAAAGATGCTAATGACTCTGCTTCATGTAAGAACAGAGTGCTGATAGTTGAGGGTGTAAAGTGTTTATAGAGATAAGCAAGGAACAAAGTAACTCTGTATATACTTTCTTACTTTTTTGGGAAAACTAAGGAATATAATGATGGGTTATTTCCTTCTAATGTCCCTGGACAAAATGGTGAAAGAAAGAAGGAGCACAGAGATTTGAATTATTAGCTCAGGCTTGCATCAATGATGTAAGACCTTCTAGGTTTGATGAGGGGGAGATTTATCTCCTGGCAGGCTGAAATTGCTGAAAATCAAACTGTAATTGGCTAAATTTCAAGGCAAGTTGTCATGCTCTTTGTATGTCTTATGTTAAAGTTAGGGCATTGATTGGGAAAAAATGGGTTCCTGTAATGAGGAATGAGAATGTGTGAGAAGGTTCTGATGAAGCTGGTGACATTTATTCTGTAAGTTCTGATAAATCTTCTTTGCCAGTGACAGTAGTCTCCCCACCCCCAGGGAAGTGACCTCTCTACCCTGAACAAAAATGGCCTCTGCAACCTCAATGGCAGTGGTATCCCCTCCACTAGTGGTAGGAACCTCCACATCCACAGTTGTATCAGCTTTTCCACCTCCATCTGAGGGCATTAACACTGTATTGCCTTATTAAACAGCAAGGGCCTCCCTTGAAACAGTTCCCACCGATGCCTAGACTCAACACCCAGCAGGCCCCTAAAGGTGAGGTACAAAGTGTGACCTGTGAGGAGATCTGCTACAGTCCAAAAGAACCAACTGAGTTTTCTAATTTATACAAGCAGAAATCTGGGGGAATTTGTATGGGAATGCATATTAAGGGTGGGGGATAATAGTGGAAGGGTTATAAAGTTGGATTAGTTGAATTTAATGATGTAGATGCATTAAGCAGGGATTCTGCATTTAATGCAGACCAGAGAGATACAAAGGATTCTAACAGTTTGTTGGGTTGATTGACTAAAACTTAGATGAAATGGCAATGCTTGATCTTCCTTCATTTAATATAGAAGAAGGGATTCAAAACTTAGGGAATTGGAATGTTAGAATATATGTACATATATATAAAACACTGGCAGGGTCCAGAAGACTCACCATTTACCAGTACTTTGAGAAATAAATTAGAGAAAAGAGCCTAGTCTTCTTGAAGGGCTTTTTGATTGCTCTGCTCTGTAGGCCAGACATTCCAGTAAAACTGCAGCCACTCAATTGGACAATCTAAATGCAACGGCAGTAAGTAGATCCCAGGGTTGCAGGCACTAAATAGTTTTGCTCATCCCCCAAAGACAAAGTAGGTGTAGTTAGTGTAACAGACAGCAAATTCAAAGGTGAATTCAGAATAGTCTGACTCCACAAACCTATGACTTGGTTAGTTAGTCATGGTGTTCCTATAATGGAAAGAGATAGAAATCCTACTAAATTCTTACTTGATCTGTATGAGCAGTAAAGTTCTAGGACAACTGAAAAAAAGTCTAACTTGAATGATAAAAATAGAGAGTCATGGCCCGCCCCTCAATCAATTTCTAGATTGAGAGAATTAACAGATCCAGAACCCCTTGAGGGAAGGATTAACTAGGTCCTCTTGAGGAAGGACCTGGCACATGACTGAAAATTTATGCTGTTAATCTTTCTCCCAGGTTTCTGCACAGGGACCTATGAGATTTTAAGAGGATAACTGTACATTACAGTAAAGGAAATAATCAGGCCTTTGTGAGACTACTGTGATACTGGCACTGAACTGACACTGTTTCCAGGAGATTCAGAAAGTCCATGTAGGCCTCCAGGTGAGTAGGGACTTTTAGGGGTCATACAATCAGTGTTTTTTTGCTTAGGTCTATCTTGCAGTGGGTTCAGTAATCCCTGGACTTATCCTTTGGTTATTTATTGAGTTCTAGCATGTATAATTGGAATAGAGATACTTAGTAGCTGACAGAATCCCCTCATTCGTCCCTTGACACAGAGTGTGAGGGCTATTATTGTGGAAAAATCTATATGGAAGCCCTTAGAACTCCCTGCTCCTATGAAAATAGTAATTCAAGCTATACCACATTCCTGGAGGGATTGCAGGTATTCATGCCATCATCAAGGACAGAAGATGCAGGGGTGGTAATTCCCACCAGTCCTCATCCAGCTCTTCTATTTGGCCTGTGCAGAAGACAGATAGATGTTGGATAATGACAGTGGAATATCTCAAGCTTAACTTAGTGGTGATTCTAACTGCTGCTTCTGTACCGGATGTGGTTTTATTGCTTGAAAAAAATTACACATCCTCTGGATACTGGTATGCAGCTATTGAACTAGAAAATGCCTTTTTCCTCATACCAGTACACAATGCCCACCAGAAGTATTTTCTCTCACCTGGAATGACCCGCAATATACTTTCACTGTCGTACCTCAGGGATATATCAACTCTCTGGCCCTATGTCACAATGTAGTTTTCAGAGACCTTGATAGTATTTCACTTCCACAAGATATTACACTGGGCCAATGCACTGATGATCTTATGCTGATTGGACCTACAGAGCTGAGAAAGAAACTACTCTAGAATTAATGTTAAGACATTTGCTTGGGTCTCTTCAGAGAAACAGTTCTAGGCTTGCTACTGAGTGTATAGGGACTGAATGCTTGTTCACTTACATGGCCAGATTGTGATTACATATCAATTCAGGTACTGTTGCCGATGGTTTGGCTTGATTGTAGGGACTTGAAAGGAATATGATTGGAATGATAGCAATAATAAATTTTTGGAAAGAGGTATTTGAATATACTTATCTTACTGGGCAAAAATCATGAAGACTTTGGTGACCCACATGAATGCTCACCAAAGGTTGAACTCAGAAGAGGATAATTTCAATAATCAAGTGGTTAGGATGACATATCTGTGGATACCAGTTAACCTCTTTACCCAAACACCTTGTCATTGCCCAACAGGCTCATGACGAAGTGGCCATGGTGGCAGGGAAAAAGTTATGCATGATGCCAGCATTAGGGGCTCTCAATCACCAGTTACCAGTGTCCAATCCACCAGCACTGGACAGCAACATTGAGTCTCTGAGATAGCACTGTTCCTGAGGTGTTTAGGCAGCTACCCGGTGACAGATAGATTACACTGGACCACTTTCATCATAAAGAAGTCAGTGTTTTGTCAATACTGGAATAGACATTTACTCTGGGTATGGGTTAGCCTTCTTTGCATTCAAAGCTTCTACCAAAACTCACATCTGTGTACTTACAGAATATCTTATTCACTGTCACGGTATTCCACACAGCATTGCTTCACTGTGGAAAGAACTCACTTCACAACCAAATAAATGAGGCAATGGACCCATGCTTATGGGATTCACTGCTTTTTACCATGTTTCCCATTGTCCTGATACATCTGGCTTGTATAAAAGTGGAAGGGCCTTTTGAAGACTCAGTTGTAGTTCCAGTAGTTAGCAGTATGTTGCAGACTAGGGCAAGATTCACTGAGATGCTGTTAATGCTCTGAATTAGAGACCAATACATTGTCTTGTTTTTCTAATAGCCAGAATTCATGGGTCCGTTAATCAAAGAGAGTAAATTGGAGTGGCACCACACACTATTATCCCTAGAGACCCAATAGCATCATTTTTGCTTTCTTTACCTGTGACTTTATGCTGGGACAACCTAGATGTATTAGTTTCAGAGAAAGGAATGCTTCCGCCAGGGGACAAAATAATCATTTCTCTAAATTGAAAGTTAAGACTGCCAGATGTCCATTTTTGACACCTCATACCTTTGAATCAACAGGTAAGAAATAAAGTTACTGTGCTGGATGGAGCTTTTGATTCTGACGATGGCCAAAAAACCCCATAGCATAGCATGATATAAAGTGGAAAACAATTCTTTTCAGTACTATTGCAATATGGAAAGAGGTCTAAATATAGCACTGCAGTCAGTTCTGAAACTGCATGAGCAAGTGGGAATTTATAGCCAATGTATCTAGTGGGGGTCAATGAATGGAAAATTACTGAAAAGAAACATCATGTGTTGAATATTTTGGCTAAACTAACCTAACAGGATTCTTGCTTTAAAAAGACCAGGTTGATCAGACATCACCTGGTGGATGGTGGAGGATGAGAAACCCAAATAGATATTGAGAATGATCAGATATGGATAATGAGGGACTCTTAGTAAACTGACTTTACAGGGTTCTTGCTACGGATTTTCTAAGGAAGTGCACAGGTAGACTTAGGAAAAGGTTCAGGAGTCTAACTAAAGTTTGACTGAGCACAGAATCTTTGTCAAAGGATTAGTGAAACAATCTTCTTGTTCAAAGGAAAGGTGAAACATTTTCTTTCCTTGGAAGAATATATGTCCATTTCTTGTCTAATTGCCTTTTGTTCATTAAGGACCAGTGAAATCATCTGTTGAGACTTGGTAGTAGAGGGACTGCTGTGTGGTGCTTGGAGTCAAGCATCTAATGTGGGGAAATTTCTATGAACATAAAGAAAAACAAAGAAAAATTAAAAACCCATTTTTGGATTCCAAAGTGAAGAGAGTCAAGAAAATTTGTAGATGATGAGTAAAAGCATTATTATTATTATTATTTTTTAGGATTTTATTTTTCCTTTTTCTCCCCAAAGCCCCCTGGTACACAGTTGTGTATTTTTAGTTGTGGGTCCTTCTAGTTGTGGCATATGGGATGCCACCTCAGCATGGCTTGACAAGCAGTGCTATGTCCGCACCCAGGATTCGGACTGGCAAAAACCTGGGCTGCCGAAGCAGAGTGTGCGCGCGAACCCAACCACTCAGCCATGGGGCCATTCCCTAAAAGCACCATGAAATGATAGAGTGAGGACAGCAAGGGCAATACATGGTATTGCTGGTTTGCAATGATTATCTGTGGTAATGGCTTCAAGTTCGTTGAACTTTCTGAGTGGTCGATCCAGTAGCAGGCATGAAGTTTACCCAAACATAATCTGTTCTGGTGATTTTCTTGAATTTGTATGTTACCTGGCTTCAGCTTGTAGGGCTTCTTAAAAGGAGTTTTATTTCTCAATAATTCCAAGACAGAAGAGGGAAAAGTTACAAATGTTAATTTGGAGATATGTAACCAGAAAAGGGAGGAAACTAGAAGAATTCAGTACTTGTCAAGGACTGGCAAAATGTGCACAACTGAATCCACAAATGTATATTAAGTTTTCCATTGAAATATTATTTTTCTTTCTATAGTCACCACTTGCTCTGTCTGAGAGAATCAGAGTCAGAAAAATTTGATTCCAAAATACTTAGGTCTCATTAAATTTGGCCTGATTATTTACATAAGTGCCGAAGAATATTGATTGACCACATAGTTCTCTTGAGTGTGCTTTTCTGGAAATTTTTTTTTTAACAGATCTCAGATTAGACTTTTCAAGCCTCTTGAAGCTAGGAAGTCAAGCCCAGAACTTGCCTACAGATTCGCGTGCAATACCTACAGATTTGATTGAATTTGATATTCTCTTCTTCCCCTAAAGATCTTGTTTCTTGGGTCTCCCAGGATGTGGCCATAGTTGCTCACCTGTAAATTTTGGAACATACTAGCCAAGTTCAGGCTGATTTTTCCAAAGTGGGCTTTTTAAGCATTGGCTTCTTAACGTCAACCAAGTCCTTAAAGCTGTTCAGTCATATGTGATTAAATGCATATCATTTTCAAATGTGACATGCCAGTCGAAGTCTTCATATTATAACTGCTGTTTCTAATTGTGCCTCTTACAAGGAAAAGAGATTGATCTTTTGCAAATAGTTATGTCACCATAAGAATAAAAATACTGGAGCTGGCTCAGTGGTGTAGTGATTAATTTTGCATGCTCCCCTTTGGCGACCCAGGGTTCACAGATTTGCCTCCTGGGCATGGACCTAGCACAACTTGTCAAGCCATGCTGTGGCAGCATCCCACATAAAATAGAGGAAGATTGGCTCAGATGTTAGCTCAGTGACAATCTTCCTCAAGCAAAAAGAGGAAGATTTCCAATGGATGTTAGCTCAGGGCCAATCTTCCTTACACACACACACACACACACACACACACACACAATGCTCACTAAGATTTTTCAGATTGTAGAAGATCAGATATGAAGAAAAAGTAATTGTTGCATCTTGTTCACAAAGAACTTCTTTACCAAATTTCTGTATGTTATACATAGCTTAAGAGAAAAAGCTTTCCTTAAATCTTGAAAGGAAACATTAATAACCAATATTATTTCAAACAAATTTATCAAAAATTATAATCATACACTCCATGAAATCATTCAACCCCATGAAATTAATTTTTGTTCTGCTTTTTTCTGGGTTGGTAGTTTTATGAATTCATCAGCTTCTTCATTCTTTCTGGAAATTCTTAGTCCACAGGCATGGTCTCAAAGATATTCCAGTGCTTTCATTATGGACCATTCTTGCCTGTAGTTGATTGTAAACACTTTCAGAGGAGAATCAAAGTCAACTACTGTCTATGAATGACAAATGATTTTAAATGGTCATGGTTAATTTCTGATGTGAGTTCATTTGATAAGGAAAATTAGTTATTTCTGTACCATATAACATTTTAAGATAGTGAGACAGTGAGGGTACTGGCTAATTTCTATGAAGTCCATGCAATTTCTGAAATATGTGTATAGTAACATATATCCATGCACATATAACCTAAGAAACTTTATGATCATTTCTTACTTGACAATACTTCCCATGAAATTTACCATACCAAGAAAACCCAATTAGGTTGAAATTTCTTTTTTTCAAGGTGGGAGAAAAACCCTTAGAGATCTTTCAGGGGACCTGTGGTTTTAAGTCAAAAGATTGCATTTAGAATTTGATTTTGGGAATTTGTTAAAAATGCAAAAAGGCTTGAACACTTAACTAAATATGATGGCAGGTCACTATGAAAGAATATTTAGTTATCCATAACTAAAGTGGTAATTAAAAGAAGTGAAAATCACATACAGAGATTTACATGGTTGTAAAACATCTAGATCATTATCATAGAGAAAATTCAGTTTTTTTCTTAAATAATCAAAGGCCTGACAAAGACAACATGGAGCACAGGAAATTATTTTAAGTTACAAAGTTTTACTTCACCAGCAGATTACATAAAGGGAAAATAAAAGTTTTTTTTTTATAATTTATTATTAAGAGTAGTTCAATAATCTCTGAAGGCAATGCTATTTTAGTAGAGAGCAGAACCAAATTCTAGTTTTGCATTAATGTGGCATTAATTTTATGGATAACTTTAAAAATTCTTGTAAATAAATCCATCAAATCTATGCCAGCTTTGACCATAACAGATAAGAATCCTTTCTGCAGATTTTTTTCCCACAAAACTTCTACAAGGTTTTTTTTTAAAAAATCCATTCAGTTTTTGTCTTACTCTTCCCTCTTTATCATTCGGGAAAAAACAGTCATTCCATTTTTGGACAAAATTACTCTGTTTGACCCCTAAAGAAACACATCCTTCATGCCTATCCTTAAAAAAATACATCTTATTTCCTTGCATACACAGATTTGTTTTTACCCTCATTAGTAATGTGTCACTCACATATATTGATTAAAATTTTTAACCAATGTCAACATTCTTTTACAAAGAAAACTAGGAAGTAAGCATTTTTTAAAAATTTTATTTATTTATTTATTTTAAATTGTAGTACGTTGGATTATAACACTATATGGCTTTCGGATGTAGATCATAATATATTTCTAATTCTGTGTAGACTATATCATGTTCACCACCCAAAAAATAATTATAGTCCATTCCCTCATATGTGAGCCTAATCACCCCTTTTGCCCTCCCCCCACCCCCCCATGGTAACCACCAACCCATTCAACATTGCTATGTGTTTGTTTGTCGTTGTTTTTGTCTGGTACTTATGAGTGAGATCATACGGTATTTGGCTTTCTCCCTCTGACTTATTTCACTCAGCATAATACCCTCAACGTCCATCCATGTTGTCACAAATGGCCAGATTTCATCATTTCTTACAGCTGAGTAGTAGTCCATCGTGTATAAATACAACATCTTCTCTATCCATTCGTCCCTTGATGGGCGCCTAGGTTGCTTCCAAGTCTTGGCTATTGTGTATAATGCTGCAAAGAACATAGGGTAGCAAGTATCTTTATGCCTTTGTGTTTTCAAGTTCTTTGGATAAATACCCAGCAGTGGGATACCCGGATCATATGGTAGATCTATTCTTAATTTTCTGAAGAAACTCCATACGGCTTTCCATAGTGGCTGCACCAGTTTGCACTCTCACCAGTTGTGTACGAGGGTTCCCTTCTCTCCACATCCTCTCCAACACTTGTTGTTTCCTGTCTTGTTAATTATAGCCATTCTAATGGGAGTGAGGTGATACCTCATTGTAGTTTTGATTTGCATTTCCCTGATAGCTAATGATGTTGAGCATCTTTTCATGTGCCTGTTGGCCGTCTGTATGTCTTCTTTGAAGAAATCTCTGGTCAGATCCTTTGCCCATTTTTTAATTGGGTTGTTGGTTTTTTGGTTGTTGAGCTGTATGAGTTCTTTGTATATTTTGGATATTAACCCCTTATCTGATATATGGTTTGAAAATATCTTCTCCCAATTGTTAGGTTGTCTTTTCATTTTGTTGATGGTTCCCTTTGCTGTGCTGAAGCTTTTTGGTTGGTGTAGTCCCATTTGTTCATTTTTTTCTTTTGTTTCCCTTGCCTGGTCAGACATGGGACTTGAAAATATGCTAAGACTGATGTCAAAGAGCGTACAGCCTATGTTTTCTTTCATAAGTTTCATGGTTTTGGGTCTTACATTCGAGTCTTTAATCCATTTTGAGCTGATTTTTGTGCATGGTGTAAAGGAATGCTCTAATTTTATTCTTTTGCATGTGGCTGTCCAGTTTTCCCAACACTGTTTATTGAAGAGACTCTCTTTTGTCCATCGTATGCTCTTGGCTCCCTTGTCGAATATTAGCTGTCCATAAATGTGTGGGTTTATTTCTGAGGTCTTGATTCTGTTCCATTGATCTGTGTGTCTGTTTTGGTGCTTGTACCTTGCTGTTTTGGTTACTATGGCTTTGTAGTATATTTTGAAATCAGGGAGTGTCATACCTCCAGCTTTGTTCTTTTGTCTCAGGAATCCTTTGGCTTTTTGGGGTCTTTTGTTGCTCCATATAAATTTTAGTATTCTTTGTTTTATTTCTGTGAAAAATGTTCTTGGAACTTTGATAGGGATTGCATTGAATCTATAGATTGCTTTAGAAAGTATGGACATTTTAATGATGTTAATTCTTCAATGGAAGAGTATGGAATATCTTTCCATTTCTTTGTGTCTTCTTCGATTTCTTTCAACAATGTTTTATGGTTTTCAGTGTACAGATCTTTCACCTCTTTGGTTAAATTTATTCCTCGGTCTCTCATTCTTTTTGTTGCAATTGTAAATGGGATTGTATTAATTTCTCTTTCTGCTACTTTGTTGTTAGTGTATAGAAACACAATTGATTTTTGTACATTGATTTTGTATCCCATGACTTGACTGTATTCCTTCATTGTTTCTAAAAGTTTTTTAGTGGATTCTTTAGGATTTTCTAGATATAAAATCATGTCATCTGCAAAGAGTGATGGTTTCACTTCTTTTACAATGTGGACTTCCGATACTATGTTAAATAAGAGTGGTGACAGTGGGCATCCTTGTCTGGTTCCTGTTCTTACAGGGATAGCTTTCAGTTTTTCTTCATTGAGAATGATATTTTCTGTGGCTTTGTCATACATGGCCTTTATGATGTTGAGGTATTTTCCTTCTATACTCATTTTGTTTAGAGTTTTTATCATAAACGATGCTGTATCTTGTCAAATGCTTTCTCTGCATCTATTGGGATGATCATGTGATTTTTATTCTTCATTTTGTTAATGTGGTGCATCATGTTGATAGATTTGCAGATATTGAACCATCCCTGCATCCCTGGAATGAAACCCACTTGTCATGATGTGTGATCTTTATAGTGTATTGTTCTATTCCATTTGCTAGTATTTTGTTGAGGATTTTTGCATCGATGTTCATCAGTGATATTGGCCTGTAATATTCTTTTTTTGTGTTGTCCTTGTCTGGTTTTGGCAGCAGGATAATGTCGGCTTCGTAGAAGGATTTAGGAAGCCTCCTCTCCTCTTCAACTTTTTGGAAGAGTTTGAGAAGGATAAGTATTAAGCCTTCGTCAAATGTTTGGTAGAATTCACCAGGGAAGCCATTTTGTCCTGGGCTTTTATTTTTGGGGAGGTTTTTGATTGCTGTTTTGATCTCCTTCCTGGTGATTGGTCTATTCAAATTTTCTACTTCTTCTTGGTCCAGTTTTGGAAAGTTGTATGTTGCTAAGAATTTATCATTTTCTTCTTGATTATCCAATATGTTGGTATACAGCTTTTCATAGTATTCTCTTATTATATTTTGTATTTCTGAGGTTTCCATTGTAATCCCTCCTCTTTCATTTCTGATCTTATTTATTTGAGCCTTCTCTCTTTTTTTCTTCTTGAGTCTAGCTAAGTGTTTGTTAATTTGGTTTATATTTTTGAACCAGCTCTTGGTTTCATTATTTTTTTCTATTGCTTTTTAGTCTCTATTTTGTTTATTTCTACTCTGATTTTTATTATTTCCTTCCTTCTGCTGATTTTGGGCTTTGTTTGTTGTTCTTTTTCCAGTACCTTTCGATGCGCTTTTAGATTTTCTATTTGGGATTTTTCTTCTTTGTCAAGGTAGGCCTGAATTACTATAGACTTCCCTCTTAGAACCGCTTTTGCTGTATCCCACAGATTTTGGCATGTCGTGTTTTCATTTTCATTTGTCTCCAGGAAATTTTTGATTTCTTCTTTGATTTCTTCATTGACCCAATCATTGTTCAGTAGCATTTTGTTCAATCTCCACATTTTTGTGGCTTTTCTGGTTTTCTTTCAGTAGTTGATTTCCAGTTTCATACCTTTGTGTTCAGAAAAGATGCATGGTATGATTTTGATCTTCGTAAATTTATTGAGACTTGTTTAGTGCCCTAACATGTGATCAATCCTGGAGAATGTTCTATGGGCATTTGAAAAGAATGTGTATTCTGTGTTTTTTGGATGGAATGTTCTGAATATATCTACTAAGTCCATCTGGTCTAATGTGTCCTTGAAGGTGAGTGGTTCCTTATTGATTTTCTGTTTGGATGATCTATACATTGGTGTAAGTAGAGTGTTAAAGTACCCTACTATTATTGTGTTACTGTCTATTTCTTCTTTTATGTCTCTTAATAATTATTTTATATATTTAGGTGCTCCTATGTTGGGTGCATAGATATTTACAAGTGTTGTATCTTCTTGTTGGATTGTTCCCTTTATCATTATGTACTGCCCGTCTTTGTCTCTGAATGACAACCTTAATGGATAGAGCATTCTTGCTGTAGGTTTTTTCTTTTTAGCACTTTAAATACGTCATGCCTTTCTCTTCTCACCTGTAGAGTCTTGGCTGAGAAGTCTGCTGATAGCCTGATGGGCGTCCCTTTATATGTCACTTGTGGCCTTTCTCTTGCTGCATTTAGGATTCTCTCTTTGTCTTTAATTTTGGACATTTTAAATATAATATGTCTTGGTATAGGCCTCTTTGTGCTTGGATGTCTGTTTCCTTCCTCCAGTTAGGAAAATTTTCATCTATTATTTTGACTATATATTTTCTGCCCCTTTGTCTCTCTCTTCTCCTTCTGGGACACCTGCACTCTGGATGTTAGCACACTTGATTTTGTCCCAGAGTTTCCTTAGACTGTTCTTGTTGTATCTAATTCTTTTTCCTGTTTTCCGTTCCACTTGGGTGATTTCCTCTAGTCTTTCATTTAGCTCGCTGATCCATTCTTCTGCATCCTCTACTCTGCTATTGAGTCCCTCTAGTGTATTTCTCATTTCCAGTATTGTATTCTTCATTTCTGATTGGTTTTGTTTTATATCTTCCACTTCTTTGTGTATGTGCTCACTGTGTTCATCCATTCTTCTCCCCATATCTATGAGCATCCACATGATATCTTGTTTGAACTCTTTGTCATGTAGGTTGCTTGTTTCTCTTTCATTTAGTCCTTTTTCTGTGGCTTTATACTGTTCCCTTGCTTGGAAAGTATTCCTTTGTCTTTTCATTTTGCCTTTTTCTCTGTGCTTGTTTCTATGTATTAGTTGAGTCAGCTATGTCTCCTCATCTTGGAGAAGTGACCTTATGTATGAGATGCCTTATGAGGCCCAGCAGTGTGCTTCCCTCTCATCACCAGTCCATAAGAATCAGGAGTGACCCATTTGTGGGCTACTTGTGTCCTTCTGCTGTGGCAGGGTTACTCCTACTGGTACCCAGGGAGTCTAGTCTTTCCTTCCTTGGTCGGCTGTTTGTAAATCCAGTTTGGGGAGGCTCAGCACTGTTGGCTACAAAGTCTATCAGCACACTCCTATTGCAGTTTTCCTCTTAATTGGGTTGGTACCCAGTGTAGCTGGTTGCTAGGCTCACGGGCTTACAATTGCTATAGGCCTCAGGCCTACAAGGCTGTTGTCAGTTCTCTTAGGAGTCCAGCTGAGTGGGGCTGGCCCTTGGCTAGGGGGAACTCAATTGTTTCAGGCTTTGGAAGGTGGGGCTGATCCTTTTTATGGCCATTTGTGTAGCACACATCTTATGCCTTTGATTAGCCTCACCCCCTAGAGGACCACATATACCATCAACACAATCATGGTCCATGCACACTTCCCAGCCCCCTGGAGTGCATCCCAACACCACACTGCAGAGGCCCCTAACTCTCCACCCATGCCCACCAGAGTTCACCTGGTCCTCACACAGGCCCTGCCCCACAGAGACAGACACCCTTGCCTGCCTGTAGAGGATCAAGGCATCCAGTCAATGCAGGCTGAAAAGTAGCCTGAGAGCTTGCTGTTAGGTGGGGCCCATCCCTAGAGTGGGTTGCCTGCCCTGGCTGAACTGGATTTAATCTGTGCTCTAGTTGGTGTGGCAGACCACTGGGCTAACACGCCAAGGGATGAACCTCAGTGGCACCCACCAGGGTCCATGTCAGCATGCCCGGACCAGCTCAGAGCAATGGCCCCCACCAATGTCTCAGTCTCCAGAGAGGGCCCTCGTCTTACCGAGATGCCCCAGAGCCTACCACGTTAGTCTTGTTTCACCAAAGGACTGTACCTCTTTCTGATGATTTTAGGTTGCTGCAGTGAGTGAGTTTGTGCATGTGCCCTTTAAGACCTTTGCCTTTTTGGCTTTTGGCTGATAGCTTTTCTGTGGGTATCCTCCCTGCAGTTAATAGCCAACAAAGCCAGTCAGTAAGATCCCCGTCTCAGTTGGTCTGACTCTGAAGCATGGAAGTAAGCAATTTTTTAACTGTCTATCTACCTTGTACCTTCATTCTGTAGCGAGTTTTTGAATACATCATTTCTTAATTTTTTAGAGGTAATTCATTTTTATAGTACAGTTCATGTTTAGTAACACACTAAAGATATTTAGCTTCTCTATAGCATATTAAAAAAATGTCAGAGGCTGGTCTCTTGGTATAGCAGTTAAGTTTGTGTGCTCCACTTTGGTGGCCTGGTGTTTGCAGGTTCAGATCTCAGGACTGCACCTATATCAGACCTACACATCAAGCCATGCTGTGGTGGCATCCAATGTACAAAAAATACAGGAAGATTGACACAGATGTTAGCTCAGTACCAATCTTCCTCACCCAAAAAAAAAAAGCCAAAAGCAGATAAACTTCTTGTTCAGCAAATGATGTTTCAATATTTTATTTTAATTGGGGATGATGTAGATATTCAACAAATATCCATTATTTACCTTAACTTATTATCACTTTAAAGTTTCAAGTTCACAGAACATTTAGGGAACTATTTTTTAGTAAATCTATTGTACAACATAATTACTGTTGAAAAGTTCACTTTTAAATTTTTATCTCATTTATGTCTATTCAATTTACTTGTTCTTAATGATTATGTTTGAACTGACTGAAAATTTTATGAGCTAAACAAACAAAAATAGCCATCCTAAGTTCTTTTACTTTTTGGCAAATTATGAAGTATAAAAAATTACAGAAGCAAAGTACTTCAAAAGTTAAATGTACGGTTCTTCCCTCTTTGTTTTTTCATTCTTTCTTTTTCAAAAAACATTGTGCTTGAAATGTATCTGGCAATTGAATTTTATTGTAAATATTGCTCTTATGTTGGATTTATAATTTTATAATCTTAACTATGTAGTAGAGATAACTTAAGCTGTTTTTACCAGTAAACCTGTTACTGCACAAAATTGGGGTTCTCTTCTCTGATACACATAAATAGCCAATTAATTATTGCATCATTGTTTGGGAAAAGATATCAGCTTTATTCTGTGACATTGATCTTCAGTGAGAACAGTGTGTGTGTGCCATAAGATCTGTTTTCTGAACCAGGATTTGGGGTGAAGTTTAAGAGGTTAGGGAGAACAGGCTGGCTCATGGAAATGCTGATGGGACAGGTTTTGGTTGATGGACTTCAAACATTTATGGTAAGGTTATAAACATTTATGACAGGGGTCTAAACATTTATGATGAGGTTCTAAACTGCTATGGTAGGGTTCTAAACATTTTTGATGAAGTGGGGAAGGAATTTTAACACCAGATGTTCCTGAATGAGGGATCCCTCACTTCTGGTAAGAGTCTGACTTTCAAGTCCTGGTCATGTCTTGATCTTCGGGTTTCATGGGAAGGAGGGTCTTTGGTTCCCCAGTCATTTCAGGTCAAGATTTCTTCTTTTGCACATGTGCTGGCTACATGACTTTGCAGATTTTCTGAAAAACAATTAATTACTCTGTTGATAATGTTACCAAAACTGAAGTGAGTTCTCTCCTGGTGAGTTAAATCAGACTCTCCACCAGAAGTAGTTGTCTCACCAGGTAAAGTATATTTGTGGCAAATAGGAGACAATGAGGAATCATTTCCAAAGTCATGGCATCCCCAAACAAAGGGAAGCAGGGGCATTTATTTCAGATGCGGAATGAATATTCAAAAGGGAGAGGTGAGTATTCACTTGTGCAGGCTTAGTTGGAAAACATGCTTCCACATACATGGCAAGTTATGGTAATAAGGACTAAGCTCCTCTTAGAGAGATCTTAGCATTAAAACTAAGGCAAAGGTCACAGACTTAGCTCTTCTGGTAAGGCTTGGTATGGTTCAGGGAGGTTGGTGATTGCATCTTCTTAAAATACCAAAAGGAAAAAGAACAATTTGGAAAAACAGTTAAATGCTTCCAAACTGCCCCTTGAGTCCTTTGGGGTGACTAGTCCCTGTCAAAATCCCTCCTCTAGTCTTTATCCTGCTCCTCATCCTTGAAGGGCATAGGTCAAAGGTCCATCTTCTGTAACTAATTCCTGCTGAGAGTGGGCATTGTCATAGGGACCAATAGAAGAACAGAATTTCCAGCTAATCTCAAATAGGTTTGTGAGTCACCACAGGCATAGCCCCAAGATGTTTGTAACAAACATGGGTAATTTTATAGTCTCAGTGCACTTAGTATATGTTTAGGATCTGGGCATACTTGCCCCCTCCCTCCAGATTCCACCAGCTCTTTTATAGTCTAGATACTGGGTTTCCCGTCCTTCTCTGATGGACCTAATCTTGCTGCACAGGGTCATGCAACCTCCTTGGAAGAATTCTGAGCCTAAATGGTATAGGATTGGTTAGGATCCAGGGCAGAACCTGGGGTGGATAGCCAGTTATTACTTATCTGGTGTAGTGTCACTGAAACAAGAGTTTCAAATCAGAGAGTGGTTTTCAGGAAAACTTCGGGTCATCAATTGTTTGTGACCACCTCTCTTGATGTTCAGATGTGGCTGCCTTTGCTTTTTACTAGTGTGGGGGACTGGCATTGGCCACCCCAAGATATGTCTCTTTGACATGACGTTTATTTGGGACTGGTTACTTTTAATAAACTGGGACAGGGAAGGAGGCTCTGAGGAGTGGAACTTGCTTACCCTTTGTTAAGAAACATTTACATTTGTAAGGGAAATCTCCATCTGTAAAGTTGTCTCCTCTCTGTACCAGGAAGAAGGGGGATGATCTTACATCTGGAAACTCCTATCAATACAGAATGCAAGGTCTTAAATCTGCATAATTTTATTCCTGTTTATTGTGCATGTCTGGTAACCTCTTGTAACTGACTCCCCCCACCCCCAACATCCTCCTTTGTCTTTAGCTGGATATGATATTTAAGGTGGTGGCTTAAGCCATTTTGGCGAGTTGCTCAGCTTGCTTAAGCCTCTCCCATGTGTACATGTTATAAAGCTTTGTTTAATTTTCTCCTGCTATTCTGTCTCATGTGAATTTAATTCGTTCTCCAACCAGAAGAACCCAGAGAGGGCAAAGGAAATATCTTCCTCCCCTACACTAGTGTGCGGTGGATCCAAGGGTGACTCTTTCTAATTTTAGGGAAGAATGTGTGATTAGTAACATCAAGTGAGGCTCTACCCGAATAGGACTTAGCTGATCTTGGGAGAAACCAATTTTCCAAGTTTTAAGATAGCATGAACACTCTTAAGGAACCACCAAGCTGTTTGTTTAGGGACCCAAATCTTCCCTTGAGGGTTTATCATCCAGCCCTTGACTATTGGGGACCACTGGTCATCCTATGTAGTGGCTTCCATTACTTCATCAGGGGAATAGACTGGTGTAAATTCATAGAAAGGTAGAGTGGGAATTAATGGTAATTGGAGAAGCTCTCCTGACATAGTGGCCCTTTTTGTAGCTGCATCGGCCAAGTTATTTCCTTTTATGGCCCCTGATCCACCACTGTGATGGCATTTACAATGAAGCACAGCTACTTCCTTAGGACCATGTGTCACTTCTAGCAATTTAAGCATCTCTGGCCCATGTTTAATTTCAATGGTTCTCTTGCCACTCAAAATTAGAGTTCTCTGCCTGATGTGCATAAACAAGCCAATTAATTATGACACCAGCCTTTGTGGGAGAGAAATCAGCTTTTTTTCTGCAAGATTGATCTCCAGGGAGACAGGGGGCATCTACTCTCAGATCTGTCTCCCTGATTCATGATTTGGGACAAAATTTAAGAGGTTAGGGAGAACATATTGGCACGTGAAAATGCAGGTGTAGCAGGTTTTGATTGGTGGGCTTCAGGTACTTATGGTAAGATTCTAAACACTTATGATAGGGTTCTAAACATTTTACACGTGATGGAGAAAGAATTTTAACATCAGATCTTCCTGAATGTGGGATCCCTCACTTCTGATAAGAGTCCAGCTTGCAAGTTCTGGTCATGTCTCAGTCCTTGGGTTCTGTGGGAAGGAGGATCTTTGGTTCTGAGGTAATTTCAGGTCATGATTTCTTCTTTTGTGTACGCCTGGGCTGCATGACTTTGTAGTTTTTCTGAAAGACAATCCTTAATCATTTTTGTTGATCAGAGATGGAAGTCTGTTCAAACTGGCTCTAAATGGGCCCAGGGTTACAGTTCGCTATGGAGATCTCTGTGGTTAACAATCACTTCTGGGAAATAGGCCCATTGGAATCAGGGAGCAGGGTAAATCTGAGGGGAATCTAGCAGCATAGGCTAATATTGTAAGACCAGTGCAGGCACTTCCATTAGCCATTTTTTAAGCTTATTGAAAGCTTTGTCACATAGTTGATCCCATTCAAAGGGGTCTGTAACATATTTAACTCAATTTTGACACTACATGGGGATAGAATCAGATCCCACAGGTTAAGGGTTCAGTCCCACAGGATTACCATTCACCTCCCATTTTAGATGCCAATTGCATGTTGAGGGTGTCACCTTTGCTTCTGACCAACCAGCCACAGACCAGAGGTTCTCAGAACTCTGTCCTTCGGTTTGATTAATTTGATAGAGCTGCTCACAGAACTCAGGAAACACATTTTACTTAATGGCCAGATGGAAGAGATACATAGAGCAAAATATGTGGGGGAAGGACGTGGAGCTCCCAGACCCTCTCTGGGTGTGCCACTCTCCTCTAATCTCCATGTGTTTGCCAACCTGGAAGGTCTCCAAACCCCATCCCTTTGAGTTTTAATGGAGACCCCACCACATAGGCACCGTTGACCAGATCATTGGCCATTGGTAATTGAACTCAATTTTCAGCCCTTCTCCCCACCCCAGAGGTATGTGTGATGGGGGTGGAGCTGAAAGCTCCAATCCCCAAATCACAGGATTGGTTTCTCTGGCACTCAGCATCCACCCTTAGTGGCTTTCCAAAAGTCATCTTATTAACATAAATTCGAGTGTGGCAGAAAGGGGCTTATTACAAATAACAAAAGACACCCATTTCACCTTTATTGCTCTGGAGTTATTTCAAGAACTAAGGACTAAACTAACTATTATAACACAAGATGTTCTATGGCTATTATGTGGGAAATTACAAGAGTTTTTGGAGCTCTATGCCAGAAACCAAATGAAGATATTTGCTATCATAAATCCAGTACTGTATAGCTTTGACAACACTAAGGTCTTGAACAAATCTGTATTCCCCTGTTCTAAAAACCTATTGATTACTGGAAAGATTCTCTTTATGGTTTCTGGCTTCAAGGGATATTGTTTTTCCCTGGGCCAGTGATCTATCTGCTTCAATTTTGCATTTACTGACATGGCACAGGCTGCTCACCCCACCTGTCCTTGAGCCCATAATTCTGAGTTACCTCAGCTTAAAACATTTAGAGGAATCTCTTCCTTCTCTCATGCTGGTATATCCTGTAACAGGGCCATAAGCTAGACTCCCTGATTTTTGGGGACTTGGATCTCTATTTTATCTTGTTCCCAGCTTATTGAGGCCCCTAACTTAGTATGTCCCTCCTTAGAAGAGGAACAAGGAATTCTGGTTCATACAGAAAAGAATGCTTCAGCATACAGGTTGAGGGCTCCAGAAATCTTTTGGTCTCTCCTTTTCCTGATACTTCTTTTGTGTCACACTTTCCTTGAGAAAAGTTTCCCTTTTGGGTATTCAACATTGAGAATATGGCTCCAGTACTGAGCAAGATTTCAACATGCTCTCCTCTTGCCAATGTCACATGGGGCTCCTGGAGCCAACTGGGCAGCCCCACAGCCCCATCACACCTCCTCTGTCCTCAAAGGAAGTGCCCATGGCTCAGTCTTGTTTGATCCCTTCCCTCTCTGGGGTTGGTTTGAACAATCCTGCCTCCAATGCCCTTCCTGTTTGCAGAATGCACACTGATTAGCACCCAACTTTGTTGGTGGCTTTCTGGTCCCTTGGTCAGGGGCTGAGGTCACTCACCCATGGCATATTTCTTCTCTCCCTCAGGTTACCCTGGGTAGACTGGAGGGCCACAGCTACCAGAGCAGCTTGCCTTTTCATCATCTTCTCTTCCTTTTCATCCTCAGTTTCAACTCGGTTATTGAACACCCTAAACACAGCCTCTACTAGTTGTGCAGGATTAGTATCAGGATGTGTAGCCAACTTTTAGAGTTTCCTATGGATGTCTGGAGAAGTTTGAGATATGAAATATGTATTAAGAATCAGTGTACTGCCCTGGGCCTCGGGGTCCCAGTTTATATATTGCCTGAGGCAGTCCCAGAGTGTCTGAAAAAAAGCAGAGGGGTTTCCTAAGGACCTTGTTGGACTTCTCTTAATTTAGACCACTTAAGAGTGACTGGCTTACTATTTTCATGGTTTGCAAAAGCAGACCTGAAAATATCCTAGCTTCTCTTGATCATCAGGATCATTGGGGTTGCACCCTGCATCAGTCCCTGGCACAGCCTGTTCACTAGGCCTGCAGATGTCTGATCCTGTGTCATATTCATTATCTGCTGGTTCTCTAGCTTTTAACAGAACACATGACTTTTCATCAGCCATGAGGAATGTAGTTAACAGGTTTTGAATATCTGCTCAGGTTGGATTATGAGTGGAGAAGATTTTTTTGGTCAGATTTGTGAATTCCTCTGGGTCAGCCCTTGATTCTTTAGTGTGCACCTTCCAATTGTAGAAATCAGATGTGGAAAAGGAGATGTGCATATTAATAAGTCTCCCCTCACCATCAGCCACCTGTCTTAGGGGGTATATCCCAGGTTTATAACTGGTTCCTAATCTAATAGTTTCATTATCTGGAAGAGGAGGGTGAAGAGTCTTTGGTTGTTGCAGAGTCCAATTCCCTGTAGAGAGATTGCTTGGGGTGGGAGTGCAGTAAGGGGTTTGGCCCTGTTATGGCCTCTGGCTTAAGCAGGGGTGAGATAGAAGAATAAAGTGGAGGCCTCTGGGGGTTCACCAGCTGGTCTGACAGTGGGGCTGAAGCTGGAGTATGTGAACGAGGTGGACTGAGGTAGGCTTTCTTTGTCCCATGTTTCTGATTTGGAGGAGCAGGTCCTCCTCATCAGACAGATATTGTTTTATGGGATGTATTTTTGAAGTCTTAGATTCAAACTTTAACCCTTCACTTAGACATAGTGCCATGAAGCACCAGACAGGAAATTTCTTCCCATTTCTTGGTTCTTTCACAAAATACATCTAATTGTAATATCATTTTAACATTTAGGGTCCCATTTTCTTGCCATCTTTCCCCATCTTCCAGTGAATATTGTGGTCAGGCTGTGTTATGTAAAAAGATCATCTGCCCTCAGGTCAATGGGGAATACCTGAATGCCTTCCAGTCCTGGAAGATGCAGCACAAAGGGCTTTCCTCTGTCATGGAGCTTGCTCCCCCTATATTCTAGCCTCTTTTCTTATGGTCTGTTTCCAACCTCCCAGGAGCAACTTTTAATGGTTAGTGGTGAGACAGATGCCATAAGGCTGTGCCCAGAGGAGATTTAGCACCTAATAGCCTGAAACTAGACCCGGGCTGAGTAACTAAATCTTTAAAGGGAAAATAAAAACTGGTGGACCCAGGGACCACTGATAGGGAGGGCAAGGAAAAAAAAGGAAACCTAGGAGTTCAGAAAAACCAGACTGTGGAAAAACAATATTGATGTCTAGTGTCCCTGACAAAAATGTTAATGTTGAGCATGCTTGACAAAAACAAGCAGAAACAGACTCAGCAACTCCAGAAGGGGCTTGACCCCATCTAAGGGTACCCCTCCTCTGATCACAGGCACAATTCAAAGACAGACTGAGTGACTTCAGCGGTGGCCTTGAACCCCCACCTCAACACACCAGAGGAGACTCCATTTCTAGAGGGGACTCGAGCCCCTCACTGATCCCAGAAATGGGAGTGATTGCTCCCATTTTCCCAGAGCTGAGCATCAGCCCTTTCAGAGTGGCCAGTCTGTGCAATCACTCCCTTGAGTCAGGCTACCCCTGGATGGGGACTTGAGCCCTGAAGCCAGGCCCTAACAGGCAGACTTTATGAGACAACTTACAGAAATAACTCCTATAGCCATGCCATGGGGTTGGCACCACTCACCTCCATTGAGAGACCCTCTGAGCAAAGTGCTCAGTGTGGCCGCTGGGTCTCCTGATGAGGCAGTGATGTCAAGCCAGTGGCACAAGCACTCTGAAGAGGTAAGCCCCACGGTGGGTGCCAATTTGTTACCAAAACTGATGTGGGTTCCCTTCTGATGAAACTGTACACCAGAAGTAGTTGTCTCACAAAGTAAAGTATATTTGTGACAAATAGGAGACAATGAGGAATCATTTCCAAAGTCATGACATCCCCAAACAGAGGGAAGCCAGGACCTATATTTTGGATGGAGAATGAATATTCAAAAGGGAGAAGAGGGTATTTGCTTGTGTGGGCTCGGTTAGAAAACATGCTTCCGCATACACTGCATGTTATGGCAATAAGGACTAAGCTCCTCCAGGAGAGAGCTTAGCGTTAAAAATAAGGCAAAGGTCATGGGCATAGCTCTTGTGGTGAGGCTTGTTCTGGTTCAAGGAATTTGGTGATTGCATCTCCTTAACATAACTAAAGGAAAAAGAACAATTTGGAAAAACAGTTAAATGCTTCCAACCCACCCCCCTGCCCCTTGAGTTCCTTGGAGCAGCTAGCCAGTGATAATAAGTGATGGGGTCAGTTGAGCTGGTCCTAGAGGGCCACAGTTACAAACCTAGGTAAAAGAATAATTGTATGTCTGCATTATATTTAATGCTAACAACTCTGAGGACATACCTGTTTATTTTACCCATGATTTAAAAAAAACTAGCTTTATTTCACAAAAATAGTTCCAGATCAAGTTAACTTATAAAAACATGGATTTTTTTCTGTATTGCTGAGTGTATTAGGAATGCTTAATTTGTAAAAGCATTCATTTTTTTAAGCTAATTTGAAGACAACTCCATTGAATGATTTTTAAAATTAATTTTGTAATACCATCCAGAGGTAGAAAAATGCCACATATATATAACATACATGAATACTTACATATATACATAAACATACAGACATATGTAAACAGACAACTTATAGCTTTCATTCTATTTTGGCCATGAGACAGTAAAACACAGTAATACAATCTCACTGGTTTATATCCACTTTATATTTATTTGAATTGTATGACCCCTAAATGGGACAAGTTAACATTACCTGTTTAGCAGCATTTGTCACCACCAAGGTGAAATTGAACTGCTACTCCACAATAGAGGTAATAAAGAGTATGTCTGGAATACAGGATATCACAACATAAGTGATATTGTCTCTTAGTATTATAAGGCTCTGTGATTAAAGTCAGTGGAAAACTACAACAACCCAATTGAAACAACACTAGTAATGGCCCAGACCCTTCAGGAATCTAGGCTTGGGTCCCCCAGTCAGAAAAAACCATAACCAGAAGAGGTTGTCGCTGAGGCAAAGGGAATACAGAGTGTGGCAGAAGATGATGGTTGTAAATACCAGCTTTGACCATGTGACCCATTACAGAAATAAAGACCTTGTCATGAGTATTTTATCCTTATTTTATGACTATCCTTTTGTGTGTATATATATATGCATACATACATTAAGCAGATATCATTGTTTTATATCCTCTCTTATTGCCATATGAGGTAACAACATGTATTGACTATACATGATAGTGTTTAACTATTGTTAATTTTATGTCCTATTATTTGTTAACCAAAGAGTAAACATGACTCAAGGATGTTAAATCCTCTTCTGGTGAAATAATTAGGGTGTTTTTGGGTGTTTGCAGCAAAGTTTTATAATGTTAGACAGAATTATGATGTTATTATTGTCTGTATTTGGAGATTAATACGGTTTAAGATGATGAGTATAAGTATCGAGTTGACAAAGGATGGACTTGTAGTGGCTAATTTAATGTGTCAACTTAACTGGTCTAAGGGAAATCCAGATAGCCAGTAAAACATTTTTTTCTGGGTGAGTCTGTGAGGATTTTTCTAGAAGAGATTGGAGTTTGAGTCAGTAGACTGAGTAAAGAGATCTTCCCTTAGCATGTAGTCATACATCATCCAATCCAAATAGAGGCCCTGAATAAAACAAAAAAGCAAAGAAGGGCAAATACATATCTCTTTTCCTGCATTGGATGTCCATCTTTCCTTGCCCTTGGACATCAGAGCTCCTGGTGGTTGGGCCTTTGGATTCTGGGACTTTCACCATGTGCCCTGGGTTCTCAGACCTTTGGTTGAAACTAAGAGTTACAGCATGGGCTCCACGGTTCTCAGACATTCAGATCTCAGCTGAATTATTCCACCAGCTTCCTGGTTCTACAGGTTGCAGAAGGCAGTTTGTGAGTCTTCTTGGTCTCCATTAATGCCTGAGCCATTACCATAATAAATCTCCTCTTATCTATCTATCATCTATCTATCCATCTATCATCTATCTGTATATCTATATTTATCCTATTGGTTCTGTTTTTCTAGAGTATTCTGACTTAGATTTTGGTACTGAGAAAAGTTCTACTTGAACAGAATTTTAAAAATGCTTTCTCTATTTCTTCTCGGGTTCCTAGAATCGGCTCTGTAATCTTAGCAGATTAAAAGACACTAATGCCTCTATTTCTAGTTTATGTTGAGAGCTGTTTTTAGAGATACATAAGATATCTGCATTGGATATTCCAAATTAAGCACTTATTAGAGGCAGAGAGCTAAGTAACTCTGTATGTGATACTTTTGTGCATTTTTGGAATATTAAGAAACATACTTATAATGATGTTGGTTGGTTCCTCCTCATGTTGCTGGATAAAGTGGTAGAGCAAAGGGTGAGCTCTGGGATTCAAATTCTAAGCTCAACTATTGTATAAATGAACTAAAAGCTTTCAGTTCTGCCCTGAAGGAGAGATTTCACCTGTCAGGGCTGAAATTCAAACTGTGGAAAAATTCAATGCAAGTTGAACTCCAAGGATCCTATGGTATTTAACTGTTAAAGTGTAACATTGCCTGACAAAGAAAGGGTTTCTATACTGTGAGATGGGTTTATGTGGGATTACATTGTTAAAACTGAGGTCATCAGGCCCCTTAAATATGATGAGGCTTCTTTGCCGGTGGAAGTGGTCTCCAAATCCCTAGCAGCATTGCATCCCCACCCTAAGTAGTAGCAGCTTCTGAACCCACAGAGTTATCAACATTTCCACCTCCTTGAGGGTATCAATCCTGAATTTCCTAAGGAAATGGAAATTGTCTCCCCTGAAGCAGTTGCCACCTATAACTAAACTCAAGTCATATCAAGTGTCTAAATGTGTGGTAGGAATTGTGACTAATGAGGAGGTGGTGTATAGCCCTAAAGAACTACTTGAGTTGTCTAAATTATACAAGGAGAGATCCAAGTAATATGTGTAGAAATGGATATTAAGCATGTGGGATAACGGTGTAAGTAGTTTAAATTTGGATTAGGTTGAATTCATTGATATGTTCCCACTAAGCAGAGATTCTGCATTTAATGTTGTAGCATGGGTAGTTGGAGGTTCTCTCAGTTTGTTGAGTTGGTTGGCTGTAAATGGATCAAAAGATAGCCCATCATGAGCCAAATGGCAATACAGTAGTTCCCCGCCTTATTCCCAGGGGATACAATCTACCCCTAGTGGATGCCTAAAAACTATGGATAGTACTGAACCCTATATATACTTCATTTTTTCCTATATATACATGCCTGTGATAATGTATAACATAAATTTAGCACAATAAGAGAATATCTGAATTGCTATCATCACTACTCTTGCACTTTGGGGCCTCTATTAAGTAAAATAATGGTTACTTGAGCACAAGCACTGTGATACCACCATAGCTGATCTGATAATCAAGACAGCTACTAAGTGACTAATGGGTGGGTAGCATATACAGTGAGGATACTCTGGACAAAGGGATGATTCACATTCCAGGCAGGACCGAATGGAACTATGTGAGATTTTGTCACACCACTCAGAATGGCACCCAATTTGAAACTTATAAATTGCTTATTTCTGGAATTTTCCATTTAATATTTTCAGACTATAGTTGACTGTGAGTAACTGAAACCACAGAAAGTGAAACTATGGATAATGAGTCTATTCTACCAGATTTCCCTTGGCTTAATGTAGAGGAAGGGATTCAAATTTTAGGGAGATTGGAATGTTAGAGCAGATTTGTCATTGAAGACCTACTCACCCACACTAGTGTTTGTGCCACCTAAATAGCTAAGATAAATACAGCCAATGGTTAACATAGGTTATTGATAAGGGAAGCCATCTCATAGAGGAGAACTATGTAAGGACTATAACAAGACATCCAATTTTCCTTGTTAGTAATGCTCTAGTTTGCATGTAGCTTAGAGAAGTACACGCATGCTTGTGAGAAATACGCATGCTCTGTTATTTTTGTAGGCTTGGCTTATACATAGACCTCCCTATTCTTATAAAGCAATAACTTTGTTCTTTCAGCTTTTCCAGGGATGTAACAACCTTTGGGAAAAAAACCTCTGCTGATATCTGTCACCGGTGAAGAGAGTAGGGGATGCTGTGTATTCCCAAGGACTACAACTTCAGATGGTCAACATTCCAAGATGCCCCACCCTTTTTGGCCCATTTACCCTATATAACTGCTTCAAAATTTTGTAGTTTTAATATGGTTATTTAGGACATGAGTCTACCATATTCCCCCTTGTTGGCAAGCTAGAATAAAAAGATTTTCTCTCTTATCACCTTGCCTCCTGACCGTTGGCTTGTCTTGCAGCAAGTAGAAGACCCCCTCAACCCTTGGAGGTTACACTAGGAATGTCCAAAAGACACCTTTCACCAAAAGTTTGACAAATAAGTTTGGGAGTGGAGCACCAGCATCCTTGAAGAGCTCCATGATTGCCCATCTTTGTAAGCCAGACCTCACAGTGGGATCCACAGCCACTCAAATCAAAAATCTAAAGCAATGCAAGTAATTGGATCATAGAGTGGATGTGGCCAAGTGGCTTCACTCAATTGCTAAAGGCAATTTGCACAGACCAATGGTGTTGGCTAGTTCATCATTTTCTTAGATGTAAACAGGTAGGAACCCAACTAAATTCTTATGGATCTCTCTAAGCAGAAAAGATCTAGGTCAAATGAATACACGTTTATCTTGAATCATAAAAATAGAGAGTCTCACTCAGCCCATCAATCAATTCCAAGACACGAGGCAGTTTACAGACTTTGAACAACTTCAATGAAGGGGTGACCAGATCCCCTTGGATGAAGGACCTGGTATACTACTAAAAATGTATATAGCTTATCTTTCCCCTAGCCTTCCCGAAAGGGACCTGCTGCCGTTTCTAAGGTAACTTTGTATTCAGGGGAAGGAAATAATCAGAGAACGCAGTAACTACTGGACATTGGGTCTAAAATGACATAGTTTCCAGGAGACCAAAACCTCATTGTGGCCCTTTGGTCAGAGCAGAAAGCTTTGGGAGTCAGATTATGAATGGGCCATCATCAAATGAAAGAAGAATACGTGCAATTGGTCCCAGGCAGGTCATGAATGCGCAAGTATGTTGCATGAATCCATGGTCTTTACTTCTGCTACATTGCCTTCATTTTACCAGCCTACACCTATGGCCTCATGGGCAGTTTGCTATGCTAAGTTGACAGAGGAGGAAAGAATGAAGGCCTAGTTTACAGATGGTTATTTTGATGTGCAGGCACCACCCGAAAGTGAAGCGTTTCAGGACTACAGCCCTTTTGAGACTTTTCCTGAAATATAGTGGTGAAAGGAAATTCTCCTAGTGGGCAGAGCTTTGGGCAGTGCACCTGGTTCTTCAGTTTGCTTGTAAGGAGAAATTACAGGTATATGATTATATTCCTTGTTATGGACTATGGCGAATGCATTGGTGTAATGGTCAGGGACTTGAAACGAACATGACTGGAAAATTGGTGACAAAGAAACTTGGCGAAGAGGTATGTAGGTAGACCTCTCTCAATGAGGAAAAAATATGAAGATTTTGTTTTCCATGTGAATGCTCACCAAATGGAGATATCAGCAGAGGTGAATTTCAATAATCAAGTGGATAGGATGACATTCAGTGTATATCAGTCAGACTATCCACCCACCTCTGTCATTGCTCAATGGGCTCATGAACGAAGAGACCATGGTTGCAGGGATGGAGGTTATGCGTGGGCTCAGCAACATGGACCTCCACTCACCAAGGCTGAGTGCCCAATCTGCCAGCAGTGAAATCAACATTAAGTCCCTGAAATGGCACCATTCTTCAAGGTGTTTAGCCAACTACCTTTATTGTAGGTTGATTACACTGGATCATCTCCATCAAGGAATGGGTAGCATTTTGTCCTACAGAAATAGATGTTTATCTGATATAAAATTGCTCTGTTTGCATGCCATGCTACTGCCAAAAATACCATCCGTGGATGTAAAGAATGTCTTTTCCACTATCATAGTATTTCACGAAGCATTGCTTTGGATAAGGGAACCCACTTCATGGCAGAAGAAGTGAGGCAATGGACCCAAACTCATGGAATTCACTGTTTTACCATGATTGCCACCATCTGAAGCAGCTGGCTTGATAGAATGGAGGAAGGGCATTTTGATGACTCAAGTTTCAGTGCCAACTAAATGGCAATGTGTTGAATCACTGTGTCAAGGTTTTCCAGAAGGATGTATATTCTCAATCAGTGTGCAATATGTTACACTGTTTCTCTGCTATGCTGGATTCATGGGTCCAGGAATCAAGAGTTAGCCATGGGGGTGGCACCACCACCTATTACTTCTAGTGACCTAGTAGCAGCATGTTTGCTTCCTGTTCTGGTGATGTCATGCTTTACTGACTTAAAGGTGTTAGTTCCAGAGGAAGAAATGCTTGCACCAGGAGAACAAAACAATGACTCCTTTGTAATGGAAGTTAAGACTGGCAAATGTCCACTTTTTGCTTCTCTTGACTCTGAATCAACAACAAGGAGGGGATTTAGATGCTGGCTGGAGTGATTGATTCTGACCACTATTAGAAAAAATTCATAGTTGGACAGTCATTAAGGTGGAAAAAACATTTATTCATGATTATTGTAATAGGGGAAAGGAGACCTCACTATAGAACCAGGCTGAAATCTGAATAAATAATTCACAAATTGGAATGAATTGTCAAGAAACATGGTAGGGATCATTGTTTGGAAAATTACTAAAAGGAAACATCAAGGGTAAAAGAGGATTCTGACTAAACCAATATACCTGGATTCTTGCTCAAGATAGGCTGGGCAGATCATTCATCATCTGGCAATGGAGGAGGATAAAATCCCCACATAAATATTGAGGGTGATCAGATATGCAGGATGACAGACTCTTACTAAACTCACTTAGCAAGGTTCTTGCCAAGAATTTTATAAGGAACTCCACAGATGGGCCTAGGAGAAGGTTCAGGAGCCTGACTAAAGTTTGTTCAAGCAAGGAATGTTAATATCCCTTCATGTTCAAGAAAGGAAGATATTTTTTCTTTCCTTTCAACATTACAAGTCCATTTCTTTTTTAGCTACCATTTGTTCACCAAGGACCTGGGTTACTCATTTGTTGAGACTTGGTACTAATGGGTATTCTCTGGATGGTGCTGGCAGTCGAGTATTTAATAAGGTGGAGTTTCTATAAAAGTAAAAGAAAAACAAAGATTAGTAGTTAAAAACCCAGTTTCTGATTCCAGAGGGCAGCCAGTCATGATTTCTAGATGTTGGGCTCAAAACATCTTTAGATGATACAAGACAGCAGTGGCAAGCCAATGGATTTTTTGTTGTTGTTGTTTTGCAGTTTTAACGTCTGTGGTGATTATGTTTCTGGTGAATTTTCTGAGTGGCTCACACAGCAGCAGCCACAAAATTTGCCCATTCATAGTTGATTGTTATGATTTCCCTGAAGGTTATATCAAGTCATGCAAATTCGATGTGTAAGGATTCAGGATAAGGGCAGTTTTAATTCTCAATGATTCCAAGTCAGGCAGGAGAAAAATTGGAAACATTAATTTTGAGAATTGTAGGAAGATATTGGAGGAAACTAGCAGAATTCAGGATTTATCAAGGACTGTCAAAACATGCAAAATGAATCCCACAAGGATGAACTATACTTTCCATTTAAACTTGATTTTTCACTCTAAAATCTCCACCATTTCTATTAAATAGAATCAAAATCAGACTAAATTGTTTGCAGAATAAGTTATCTAATTAACCTTGTCCTGCTTATTTGCCTAAATGTAGAAAAAATAATGGGCCACATAGTTGTCTGAATTCACTTTGCTGGAACTTTTCACAAGGATTCTCAGGTTGAAGTTTTCAGTCTTTTGAGGTTAGAAAGCCAAGCCAAGAACTTATCACTAGATTACATCTATAGATTTGGGTGAATTTCTCTCTTCTTAAGGTCCCAACTATACTGTGGTTCCTGGTTCTGCCACGAACATTTCACAGGCAAATACATAAAGTTACATAGCAGTAAAAAATCTAGCTCTTTTAATAATGAGAACACTCAGTTTTCTTAAGTAATCAAAGACCTAATAAAGACAACGTAAAACACAGGATGTTATTTTTAGACACAAAATCTTTGTTTCCAAGATGGATTAGTTAAAAGTTTAAAAAAACATTTTTACAATTTCTTATTAACAGCAGAATAGTAATCTAAGAAAACTTGTTTTAATAAAGAGATAATTAAATTCTGGATTTATGTCAGTGTACTATTTATTCTAAGACTAATTTTAAAGTAAACTTACTAATAAATTCATTCAATCTTTGCACAGTTTCACCATGTAAGATAACACTCCTTTGTCAATATACTTTGCCCCCAAATTCTATAATTAAAAAAAATATTCATTCAATTTTTGTCTTACTCTTTTTCTCTTTTATATTCTGGAACAACTGATCATTCTTCTTTTAGACAAAATTACTCACTTTTTCCCTTAACAAAAACACATCCTTCATATTTTTTCCTTACCAAAACATATCATATTTTTCTTGCATATGGAGGTTTTTTACTTTACCTTGTTAGTCCTAGTAGCATCATTTACAAATATTGATCATAATTTTTAACCATGAGTCACATTTTCTTTACAGAGAAAACTAGGAATTAAGCAATTTTTAACTGTTTCAAACTATCATCCTGTAGCAAATAATGAATACATAATAATTTAATAATTTTCTAGACTCATATGTCTTTTTATATTACAAATCTCATATTTTTTGAGACCATGATATATTTGTTTCTCTACCATATACAAACAAGATGCCAAAAGTAGACACACTTTTGTTCAGCAATTAATATATCAATATTTTTGATTATTTGGAAAAGATCTGTATATTCAATAAATATCCATTATTTGTCTTTCCTTAGCATAGCTTTAAGGTTTCAAGCTTCTAAAATAATTTGTGGAACTATTTTTAAGTAGACATACTATTAAACATTATTGCTGAAAATTTATAACTGCTATCCCACTTACATCTATCTTTATACTCTTGGCTTAACAACTATGTTTGAACTAATTATAAAAATCATGAGCTGAACAAACAAGTGTAGCCATCATTCTAAGTTATTTTTCTTCTTAAGAAATTATGCAAATGTCAATAAAATCTCAGAAACCCAGAATCTAAAAAAGCATATGCCCTCCCTTCTTTTTTTCTCTCTTTAATTTACTACTGTGCTTGGAGTACCTCAAGCAACTCATTTTTAATGTGTATTTTTTTTAGTTGAATTTATAGTTTTACAATTTAAACATTTAGTAGAGGTAACATAAGCTTCTTTAAGTATTGTACCTAGGTAGAAAGAAATTTTATGTGTGAATTATATTAAATTCTAACAAGTCTAAGGACATGCTTATTTTTATTTTACCAACAGTTTTTTTTTTTTTTTTTAAGATTGGCACCTGAGCTAAAATCAGTCTCCTTTTTTTCCCCTTCTTCTTCTTCTTCCCAAAGCAGCCCCTCAATGCATATTTGTATATTCTGGTTGTAGGTCCTTCTGGTTCTGCTATGTGGGATGCCACCTCAGCATGGCTTGTCGTGCGGTGCTAGGTCCACACCCAAAATTTGAACCAGCGAAACCCCGGGCCAGTGAAGCAGAGCACGCAAACTGAACCGCTCGGCCATGGGGCTGGGCCCTTACCATCAGGTTTTAAAATTAGCTTTATTTATGAAAGATTATCTTAGATAAAGAAAACTTTGAAAAGATTGGATTTGTTTCTATATTTCTGAGTTTAAGGAATACTTAATTTATAGAAATGCTTATTTATTTCTAAGGATTTTTTAATAGAACTCCTTTAAGAGATTTTATAAATTAATTTAGTAATATAATTCAGAAGTAGAAAATGCCATATATACAAAACATACATACATACATAAACTTACAGACAGAGGCAAAAGGAGATCTTTTTTTTTAAGATTTTATTTTTCCTTTTTCTGCCCAAAGCTCCCCAGTACATAGTTGTGTATTTTTAGCTGTGAGTCCTTCTAGTTGTGGCATGTGGGATCCTGCCTCAGCATGGCTTGATGAGTGGTGCCATGTCTGCACCCAGGATCTGAAGTGGCAAAACCCTGGGCCACTGAAGCAGAGCGCATGAACTTAATCACTTGGCCATGGGACCGGCCCCACAAAAGGAGATCTTATAGCATTCTTTCTAAAATGTTAGCCATGAATCAGTAAGAGATAGCAAAATAATCTCACTAGTTTATCTCCAGTTTATAATTTTATTTAAATTATGTTTCTGGCAAATGGGCAAGTAAGGTTATATGTTTACCAATCTTTGTGGAGGTAACTGTTAAGAGATTGTCTTTTGTCCTGACACAGAATCTGATGGATGCTGTGGAGTAAATATTAGGCCAGTGACTGAGGAGACATCTAGCTCTGTCTGGATAACTCCAAACCCCATCAGAGGAAAGGAATTATCCATTTCTGTTTCCATATATGATTTTTTCTCTTTTCAGCCTTAGGTGGTGGATTTGGGGGATCTCTTAGTCCCTTTAGAGTCCCTAATAGAACGTTAGGGGGCCTAAAGTTCAAGTGACTGTAGTACCTGAGGTGCTGAGATGGGAAGGGATAGTCTAACTGGTGGACAGAGGGTTGGTGGAGGTATAGGTTTGAAGGAAACCATATCAAAGGATTAATGGAACTGGAGGGAATATCCAAATCACTAAAATGAGGAAGGAGGAGCAGAGATGATGGAAAGCAAGAGATTTTAGAAGAGTCATTGGAGAGATCATAAATTTCCCAAAGAGTCCATTGATGTTTTAAATTATCGTTAGTAAAATCCTGAGAAGAAGAAAGGAAGTAGACAGAGTTGGAAGAGCATACAGTCAGCAGGGATTCAACAAAGGGGTTTCATTCCACCAAGACTTCCATATTGTTAACAGGTGGTACTATAGACCTAGCTACAGAGAAACTTGGAACTTTAACACAGCTTGTTCTGCAACACGGTTAAATAGAGAAAAAACTAAGACTCTAACCCTCTTCTGTTCAATATGGGCTATAACTAAGCCATACAGTATACACCAAATCTTATGAATCAAAATCTGTTCCTACCAGCTTCAGGGGACAATTGTCTGGACCAATGATTTAGGGGTTGGATTCATCAAAGTATCCCTGATCAGTCAGTCAGACGTGAAGACAAAGTCTTCAAAGATGCACACTTAGAGTTCTGGGGGAGTGGTCCAGAACTCCAATGATGAATTTAATCTATCCAAATTGTCATTGTAACTATTAAAGAAAAACTACCACTTTAAAGAGGGAAAACAGATTTTATTCAGGACTGTTGAAATAAGGGGAAAAAAGAACAGAGGAACAAGCTCAATCGCCAAAAGAACTTGGGAAAATGGAAATTTATCATCAGGGAACCTGGTGGCATATAGTGGGTGAAAATTAACTATGAGGAAACATCATGGTTCAGGGGGATTCTGGAAAAATGACTTAACAGGGTTCTTGCTGAGGATAGGCTAGATTGAAAGGACATCACCTGTGGATGGTGGAGGATGAGAATCTTGATTGAGTATCAAGAGTGATTAGACCTTGAGGATTAGAGGCCATTCTTAAACTGATTTAACAGGGTTCGTGCAAGCAATTTTACAAGAAAGTATTCAGATGATCTTAGAAGAAGCTTCAGGAATTTGAGTACAATTTGGTGAAACAAGGAAGCTGTGTCACTACCAAAGGAAAACTGGAAAACTTTACAATAGAGGTACGGATAGTATGTCTGGAATACAAAATATCCCTTAGGGTGTCTCTTAGTATTACCATGCCCTATGATTTTGGTCAATGAAAAATTGTAACAACCAAATTCTAGCAGGACTAGTAATGGCCCAGACCTTTTGGGAAAGAAGATTTGGGTCACTCCACCAGGTAAAGAATCACAAGCAGTTGAGGTGCTTGCTGATGCAAAGGGAATACATTAGAGCAGTAGAATAAGCTACTTATAAATACCACCTACTATGACATAATAAGTTACAGAAAGGAGGACTGTAATTGTTATGAGTATTCACTCATCTTCTCATGAATAGATTTGTGTTTATATATATTGATATTAAGCTCATGTCTTTGTTTCCTAGCTTCTTTTATTTCGCTATCATGTAACAAGAGATGTATTAACTTTATAAAATGCTATCTAAAGATTATTACTTTTATGTCATACTAATTTTTACAGGATATGTAGGAGAAGGATAAACATCACCAAGGGATTTTAACTCCTTTTTTGGGGTAGAGGTTAGTGTGTTTCTGGTAGTATGCAGCATACTTCTATCATGTTAAGTAGAATTGTGACCTCATTATTATCTTTAGTTAAAGATGAATATGGTTTAAAGTGATGTGTATAGGTGGCAAGGTCATAAGGGATGGACCTGTGGTGGTTAATTTTGTTTCAACTAGACTGAGTTAAGAAATCTACAGATAGTTGGTAAAGTATTATTTCTAATTGTGCCTGTGAGGTTTTTCAGAATGGACTAGCATTTGATTAAGTAGACTGAGTAAAGAGATTTGCTCTTACCACTGTGGTAGAGCATCATCCAGTTGGAATAAAGGGCCACAATAGAACAAAAAGGGAAAGGAAGGGCGAATTTCCTTTTTTTAAAATTAAGATTGGCATCAGAGCTAACAGCTGTTGCCAATAATTTTTTTCTTCTTCTCCCCAAAGCCCCCAGTACCTAATTGTATATTCTAGCAGTATGTTCCTCTGGTTGTGCTACATGGCCTGCACCTCAGCATGGCCTGATGAGCAGTGCTGTGTCCGTGCCCAGGGTCCAAACCAGAGAAACCCTGGGCTGTTGAAGTGGAGCACGAGAAATTAACCACTCAGACATGGTCCAGCCCCAGGTAGGGCAAATTTCTTCTCCTTTCCTAGAGCATGGATGTCCATCTTTTCCTGTGTTTAGACGTCAGAGTTCCTGGGTTTTGGGCCTTTGAGACTTATACTAACTACCCCCTAGTTCTCAGGTCTTTGGCATGAGACTAGTAGTTATACGTGAGCTTGCCTGGTTCTCAGGCCATTGGACTCAGACTTAATTATACCACTGTCTTTTCTTGTTCTACATCGAGAAGATGGCATTTTATGAGACTTCTGTCCTCTGTAATATGTTTCTATGATAAATGTTTTCCTGTATATACCTACATATCTATCTATTTATTTTTTGTAAGCTCTGCTTTTCTATTTATACTGACTAATATAGATTTTGGAATGGATAGTGGTTCTACAGAACAGAATTCTAAATATAGGCTTTACGAATTGGTTATGGGGTTTCTGGAATTGTGTCTATAATTTGATAAAATTTAAATACACTAATGACTGTATTTCCAGTAATAATCAGAGCACTGTTTGTCTATAGTGTGAACTGCTCATAGAGATATGCAAAATATCTGCATTGCATATTCCTAATCAATCACTTATAAGAAATAAGGAGCAAAGTAACTCTCTGTATCACATGTTAGAATATTTTTAGAAATAAGGAATATAATGATATTGGTTAGTTCCTCCTATTGTTGCTGGACAAAGTGGTGAAAGAAAAGGATGATCTCAGGGATTTGAAATCTCAGGTCAAGCGTTACATCAGTACCCTAAGAACTTCAAAGTGTGCCCTGAGAGAGAGTTTTATCTCAGGTTCAAACTTTGATTAGATAAATTTTAGCAAGTTGACTCCCAAAATCCTTGGGTGTCTACTGTTAAAGGCAGAGCATTGCTTGCTGAAGAGTGCATTTTGTGTCTTGGTTTGAGATGTGGGAAGAGCTCAATAATCTGGGGACACAGAGCTGCTAAATTGTGATGAGTTGTCTTTGCCAGTGTAAGTGGTCTTCCAACACCCAGTGGAAATGACCTCCACTGGCCGTGGCATCCCCATCCCGAGTGGTAGCAGCCTTCCAATCCACATGGTATCATCATTATACCTCTGTTTGAGGGCATTAATCCTGTGTTACTTGAGAAAATAATAATTGCAAGTCATTCCCCTGAGTCAGTGATCACCTACGACTAGGTTCAAGTTTCAGCAGGCTACTAAATGTGAAGTACAATGTGTGACCCATGAGGAGGTGCACTAAATCAAATGAACTACTTAAATTTTCTAATTTTATTAGCACAAATCTGGGGAGTATGTGTGGAAATATTTGTTCAGTGTGTTTGATAATGGTGGAAGGAATCAACTTGGATCAGCTCAATTTATTTATATGGTCCAACTAAGTAGAGATTATGCATTTAACGTGAAGTTCTTCTTTTGGAAAGGGTTATAACAGTTTGTTGGATTTGTTGACCAAAACATCGATCAAAAGATAGATCACAGTGAGTGAAATGAAAATGCTTAATCTCCCTTGGTTTAATGTAGAGGGAAGTATTCAAAATCTTAGGGAGATTGAAATGTTAGAGTAGATTTGTAGTAGAAGACCTATTCATCCACACTAAGAGGGGGCAAAAGACATACCAGAGATATAATTAGAGAAATAAATTTTAGAATGAAGCCCAAACATCATTGATGAGCTTTGTGATTTCTCTTTTCTTGAGACAAGGTCTTACAGTGGGAACCACAGCCACTCAAATGGAAAGTCAGTGCAGTGGGAGTAATTGGATCCCAGAATGGCAGTGGCCAAGTGGCATCACTCAAACTTCAAAGGCCAGGTGCGCAAAGTTACTGAAAAGGACAGCAGACACAAAACAGCAGTCAGAACATTTTCACTGGCACAGACTGAAAGCTGAATAGTTAATCATGGTATTCCTAGAAATGAAAAATAGCCTAATAACATCGTGCATGCTCTGTATTTTCCAGATCAAGTAAATCAAACTCAACTTGAATTATAAAAACAGATACACAGCCCCTCAATTAATTCCCAGACCTGAGAAAAAAAGAGAGTCACAGCCACTCAATCAATCCCCCAACTTGAGCCATTTAGTGACCCAGAATCCCTTCAATGAAGGGAAGACCATGCCAGCTTGAGGAAGAGCCTTCTTACAGAAACAAAAATTTACTGTTAATCGTGCTGCCAGCTTTCCCCAAAGGGATCTATGGTCTTTTACTAGCATAACTGTGCATTGGGGGAAAGAATATAATCAGATATTTCAGGAACTACTTGGACACTGGCTCTGAACTGGCATTGTTTCCAGGAGATCCAAAAAAACTCTATGCATTCCAGTCAGAGAAAGAGCTAATGGGGGTTATGTATTCAGTAGAGTTTTATCTCAGGTTCATCTCACAGTGGGTCCATAGTTTACCCTAACGTATCCTGTGGTTATTTCCAACATCTAGTATGCATTATTGGAATAGAGATACTTAACAGAATTCCTTCACTGTTTTTCAATCTGAAGAGTGATGGCTATAAATGGTGGGTAAAGCCATATGGGAACCATTTGAATGTCTCTGCCTAGTAAAATAGTAAATCAAAACCAATACCACATTTCTAGAGGAATTGCAGAGACTCATGCCACCACTGAGAAACTGAAAGATGTAGGGGTGGTGATTCCCATCACATTCTGCCAAACTCTTCCATTCGGCCTACACAGAGCAGATGGCTTTTGAAGAATAACAGTGGATTAAGGAAATCTTAATAAATTTTGACACTAACTGCAGCTCTTGTGCCACATATGGTTTCATTGTGAGCAAATTAACACATCTCCTGCTGGTTCATAAGCAGTTATTGATCTGACATGTGCCTTTTTCTCCATTCTTGTTCATAGACCCATCAGAAGCAGTTTTGTTTAAGGTGGCAAGGCCAGCAAGACATCTTCACTGTCTTACCTCTGAGGTACATCAACTCTCCAGCCCTACATTACATTTGGTGTGCGGGGATCTTGATCAACATTCCCTTTCAAAGGATATCATATTGACCCATTATGTTAATGAAATTGTGCTGAATGGACCTAGTGAGCAGAAATAACAACTACTGTACACTTATTGGTAAGATACTGGTGTGTGAGGGTGGAGAATAAATCCAAATATATTCAATGGTCTTCTACCTAGAAAAATTTCTAGGGGTCCAAGGTTTGGAGCACATATCAATTGGAGTCCAGATATCAATTGCTAGGTAAGGAATAGGTGGTTTCATCTGGGCTTTCCTACATCCTGAAAGAGGCATAATGCTTAGTGGATGTCTTTGTACTTTGGAGGCAACATATCCCTCACTTACGTGTATTATACTGATTCATTTATTAACTTGAAAATCTACTAGTTTTGAGGAGTGGCCAGAACAAGATAAGGTGCTGAAACAGTTCCAGATTGTTGTTCAATCCGCTTTGCCACTTGGGTCATATATTCCAGCAGTCTCAATGATTCCTGAATTTCATTGGCACATAAGGATGCTCTTTGGAGCCTTGGTAGCCACCATAGATGAATCACAAGGCAGGCATTTAAGATATTGGAGAAGGCTCTACTATCTTTCACAGATAACTATTCTTCCTTTGAGAACAACTCCTGGCATGATACTGGGCCTTAACAGAAACTGAATGCTTGACAACGGGACCCCAAGATAGCATATTTCCTGAGATGCCCATCGTTAACTGGATGTCATCTGACCAAACAAACAATAAATATGGGCATGCACAGCAATATTTCATCAAGAATTTGAAGTGGTACCTATTTGATCAGCCTGTGTAGGACCTGAGGGCACAAGTAAATCACATGAAGAATTAGCCAAAATATGTATAGTCCCTATTTTTGCTACTCTGCCTTTTAACTCCCAGCCCACATCTATGGCCTTATAGGGAGCTCCCTAAGATCCTTTGACTAGAGAAAAAACACACATGGGCTTGGTTTGCAGATGGTTCTGCACAATATGCAGGACTTCCCTGAAGGATAGTGGTGAAAGAAAATATTCCCAGGGGGCAGAAACTTCTATAGTGTGCTTAGTTGTTTACATTGCTTATAGGAGAAATGGCTAGACAGGGAATTATACACTGATTTAGGGGCTGTGGCCAATGGTCAGGCTTGATGGCCAGGAATGTGAAAGGAACATGATTGGAAAGTTAGTGACAATGAAATTTAAGGAGGAGGCAAGTGCATACACCCCTCTTTTTGCGCAAAAAAAACCCCATAAATATATTTATGTCCCATTAGAATGCTCATTAAACAGTGACCTCAGTAGTGTAGAATTTCAAAAATCAAGTGGGTAGGATGACTGTTCTATGGATCCCAGTCAGCCTCCTTGCCCAGTAACCTCTGTCATTGCCCACAGGATTCATGAACAGATTGTCATGGTGGCGGGATTGAAGGTTATGCATGGGCTCAGAAACATGGACCTCCACTCACCCAGGCTGAGTGCTAATCTGCCAGCAGCAGACAGCAACACTGTGTCCTTGACATGGCACAATTCCAAGGGTGTTCAGCCAGCTATTTGGTAGCAGGTTGATTACATTTGACCACTTTCATCATGGAAAGGTCAGAATTTTGTCCTGACAGTAATACACACATATTCTGGGTACAAATTTGCCTTACCTGCATGCAATTCTTCTGCAAAATCTACCATACATGGAATTACATAATGCCTTATCTACTGACATGGTATCCTACCCAGCATTGCTGAGGATTAAGGACCTCACTTCATAGCAAAAGAAGTGTGGCTATGGGCCAATTTTCATGGATTTCACTGGTTTCAACATGTTCGCCACCACTCTGAAGCAGCTGGCTTGATAGAATGATGGAAGGGCCTTTTGAACATTTAGTAACAGTGTCAGCCAGGTGGCAATATGTTGTAAGGCAGTGGCAAGGTACTCCAAGAGGCTATATATGATATGAATCAGTAACCAATATATGTTACTGTTTCTCAGGTTGCCTTGTTCTCAGGTCCAGGAATCAACGGGTGGAAATGAGATGGACACCACTCAATATAATCCCTAGTAACCACTAGCAACATTTTCCCCTCCTGTTCCCTTGACTTTGTGCTCTGCTGAACAAGAGGTTTTAGTTCCAGTGAAGGAATTCTTCCACCAGTAGACAAAAAAAGAAGAAGAAGAAGAAGAAGAGAGGGAAGAAGAAGGAGAAGGAAGAAGAAAGAGAAGGAAGAAGGAGGAGAAGGAAGAAGAAAGAGGAGGAAGAAGAAGGAGGAGGAAGGAGAAAGAGAGGAAGGAGAAGGAGAAGAATGAGGAGAAGGAGGAGAAGGAGAAGAAGGAGAAGTAGGAGGAGAAGGGGAAGAAGGAGAAGAAGGAGAAGGAGGAAGAGAAGGAGGAGAAGGAGAAGGAGAAAGAGAAAATTCCCAAACTGGAACTTAAGACTACCACCTGCCCACTTTGGGCTCCTCATGCCTCTGAATCAACAAGCAGTGAGGGGTGTTCCTCTGCTGGCTGGGATAGATTTTTCAAACTTATGTTAAAGAAAAATCATAGCTGTCAAGTAATTAAAGCCAAAAAACATAATTTATTCAGAAGTGCTGTATTGGGGAAAAATACCTCAGCATAGACTCTTACTCAATACCTTTTTATTCTCTATTGAGCCTCAGGTGGTCGATTTTGGGGATCCCTTAGTTCTCTGAGAGCTCTTAATGGAGGATAAGGAAACTGAAGTTCAAGTGACTGTAGTTAGCTGAGGCACTGAATTGGGAAGGAAAAAGTTTGGCAGTGTGAACAGAGGGATCGAGGAGGTAGGGGTCTGAAGGAGGACATCTCAAAAGATTCAAGGGAAAATCAAAAGAAGTAAAAGGAGGAAGCAGCTGTGATTGGAAGGGAGATGTTTAAGGAGCCAGTTTGAGAGGATTTTAATTTTCCCAAAAGGATCCTTGTGGAGTTACCAATTATCCTCCATAAAATCATGCCAACAAGAAAAGAAGCAAATAGTATTTGTGGAGCACAATTTCAGCAGGGGTTCAAGAAGGTGGTTTTCAGCCCTCAGACTATGAGGCACTCTCATGTTCTTGACTAATGACACCTTTATACATATAAACAGAGAAAGTTGGGCCTCTAGCCCAGTTTCTGATTGCCAAGGTTTCTAACCCAGTTTCTTTCACACTGTGCTTGCTTTTGACTCTAACTCAACATGTCTTGCATGGAACTGTAACCCAGCTTCCTACAAATAGAGCAACCTGGGATTCTATCCATCCTGTCTTTGTCGAGGACTCTAATCTACCTTCTAGAGTGTATTCAAAGTCTAAAAAAATCAATATCTGCTCCTCTCTTCTCAAGGGACTTTTGTCTGGAGCAGTAGTGTAGGATTCAGACTCACCAATGGAAAATCGCTGGTCAATTGTTTGGAATGAATACAAAGTTTCCAAAGACGCATACTTAGGATCCTGGGTGAGGGATATGGTGTCAAATGATAAGTCTGCTTGTATCTGAGTCATGGCACTGTAATAATCAAAGAAAAAGCAGAACTGAGTATTAGTTAAATTATGTAAAAAGAGATATATTAAGGACTTTTGCAATAGGGGAAAAGAGATCTCATTATAGAATTGGGCTCAAGTCCAAATACAACATGGGCAAGTGGGAATTTACAACAAATGGGCCTGGTGTGTGTCAAGATGAACTATTGCTAAGAGGAACCAGGAAGGATAAGGGAGATTCTGGCTAAATTGTCTTATTAAGATCCTTCCTGAAGACAGGCTAGGCTGATCAGACATCACCTGTGGATGGTGGAGGTTGAGAAATATGATTAGATATTAATGATGATCAGACATGAGAGGCCCTTGATAAACTGACTTAGCAGAGTTCTTGCTAAGGCTTTTGCAAGGAAGTGCACAGATGCACCTAGGAGAAGGTACAGGAGCCTGAATAATGTTTGTTGAAGCAAAGAATCTGTGTCACTACCAAAGAGAAATTGGGCAACTACTCTACAATGGAGGTGACGGAGAGTATGTCTGGAATACAGGGTATCACTTAGGGTTTCTCTTAGTATTACTGTGACCTAAGAATAAGGTCAGTGGAAAGCTACAGCAACCTAATCTCAGCAGGACTAGTAATGACCCAGGGCCTTCAGGAAATAAGGTTTGGGTCATTCCACCAGGTAAACATCCAGGAAGCTGATGTGCTGCTGAGGTAAGAAAATGCAGAATAGATAGTAGAAGAAGGTGGTTATAAATCCACATAAGATATGTGATGAGTTACAGAAATGAGAACTGTGATTGTCATTAATATTTCCTCCTTATTTTGCTATGAGTACATTTGTGTATATATACATATATTAATCAAATATCTTTTTTCCTATTCTTTCTTATCCCCTTACCATGTAACGTGAGATGTCCTGAATTTATATCATAGTATTTAAGTACTGTTAATTTTACATCATACTATTTGTTACATGATATCAAGGAGCAGAGTAAACATCATCCTAGGAGTTTGCTTTGTCTTCTAGGGAAGAAAATAGTGTGTTTTTGATTGTATACAGGATAGTTTTATCATATTAGGCAGAATTATGACCTTTCTGTCTTTATTTAAAGATTAAGTATGGTTTAAGGCAATGTGTACAGATGTCAAATTGGCAAGGGCGGATTTGTGATGGTTGATTTTGTGTGTTAACTTGATGGGGCTAAAGGAAGCTTAGATAGCTGTTGAAACACTATTTTTGAGTGAGTCTGTGAGAGGATGTTTAGAAGGGATTAGCATTTGATGCATTAGACTTAGTAAAGAGATTCACCCTCACTGATGTGGGCAGGTGTCTTAACTCCTATTGGTTCTGTTTTTCTGGAAAATGCTAACTGATATAGATTTTGGTATTGAGAGTGGTTCTTGAAGAAGAAACTTATTTTCTTTTAAAGTTTGGCACCTGAGTTAACAACTGTTGCCAATCTTCTTTTTTTTATTCTTCTCCCCAAAGCCCCCTAGTACATAGTTGTTTATTCTAGTTGTGAGTGCCTCTGGTTATGCTATGTAGGACGTTGCCTCAACATGGCCTGATGAGCAGTGGCATGTCTGCTGCCAGGATCTCAACTGGTGAAACCCTGGGCCGCTGAAGCAGAGCTCGTGAACTTAACCACTTGGCCACGGGGCCAGCCCCGAAGAACAAACTTTTAAGTGTGAGTTTTCTGAATTGGTTCTGGAGTTTCTGGATTTTTTTCTCTAATGTGATTAGATTTAAAGATAATAAGGGCTCTATTTCCAGTAATAAACTGCACTGTTAGACAATGGTCTGGGTTGTGTACAGAGATAAACATTGGATTCTCCCAATCAACAGCTTGTAAGAAGGAAGGAGCTACGTAACACTACATATGATATTTTTGAACACTTTTGGAAAATTAAAGAATATTGTACTTTTCATTGGTTCTTCCTAATGTCACTGGGCAAAGTGGTGGAAGAAAAAGGTGAGGTCAGGGATTCAAATTCTTGGTGCCAGAGTTTCAACAATGACCTAAGAGCATCTAGGTGTTCCCTGAAAGTGAGACATATCACGTCAAGGCTGAAATTGCTGATAACTTTACTAAAATTGGCTGTATTTCAAAGCAGGTTGAACTCCCAAGTTGTAAATGTGTTCACTGTTAAAGTAAGGGCATTGATTATGAAAGAGGGAAGTCCTATAAATTGGGATGGAGGTATGTAACCATATCCTGATGAAGATGGGGACAAGAAGCCCCTAAATTCTGATGTCTTCTTTACACGTGGAAGTTGTCTCCCAATGCCTAGTAAAAGCGCCCTCCCAAATTCCAGTGGCAAGGGCATCCCCACACCAAGTTGTAGCATCTTGTCTATCCATAGTAGTATCAGTCTTTCAACCTGCATTTGAGTGATTAACCTTGAATTGTATGAGAAAATGGTATTTGCCTCTCCTGAGACTGTTGGGACCTATGACTAGACTCAACTCCCAGCAGGCCCTTAAAGGTAGGTGCAAATTATAACCCACGAGGATGAATGCTACACTCCAAAAGAACTGCTTGAGTTTTGTAATTTATATAGGCAGAAATCTGGAGAATATCTGTAGGAATAGTTATTAAGAGTGTGGTATAAATGTGAAAGAAATATAAGTTGCATTGGGCTGAATCTGTTGATATGGGCCCACCAAGTAGAGATTTTGCATTTAATGTTGTAGCTTGGATCTATAGAAAGGGCACCAACAGTGTGTTGGGATGGTTGGCTGAAACATGGATCAAAGATGCCCACCATGAACGAAATAGGAATGCCCAATCTCCCTTAGTTTAATGTAGAGTAAGGGATTCAAAAGCTAAGGGAAATTGGAAAGTAAGAGTGGATTTGTCATTGAGACATACTCACCCACACTGGGAATAATAAAAAGGCACACGTTTCATCAATACTTTGAGAAATATATTGTAAGTGGAGCCCCAGCATCCTTGGAGAACTCTGTGATTGTTCTTCTCTGCAGGCCAGACCTTACAGTGGGAACTGCAGTGATTTTTAAACTTTAATTAGGAAATATAAAGTAGTGGGAGTAACCGGATGCTAGAGTGGAGGAGACCAAGTCATTTCACTCATTCACAAAGGCTTTGTTCATATAGTACTCTAATAGACAGCAGAGTTAAAGCAGCATTCTCAATAGTGTAACTGCGCATACTTATGGCATTAGCTAGCTAACCATGGTGTTCCCAGAAGTGAAAAAGATGGAAAGTCTACTTAATTCTTACTTGATCTATATAAACAGAAAAGATCTAGGTCAAGTGAAAAAAGTCTAACTTGAACCATAAGAAGTATGTCAACTCCTCTCAATCAAATCCTTGATTTGAGCCAGTTTATAGACCCAGATTCCCATGAGTGAAGAAGGGAGCAAGTCCCCTTGAGGAATGATTCTGGCACAGTATGAAAAATTTGTCTTGTTAATTTTTCTCCCAGACTTCCCTAAAGTAACTGCTCCCTTTCACCAAGGTAACGGCATATTGTAGGAGAGAAAATAATCAAATTATTTAGGGACTACTGGACGCTGGTTCTGTACTAGATATTTTCACAAGAGAACCAGAATGTCTCTACAGCCCTCCATACAGATTAGGGACTGATAGGTGTCAGGATATTAATGTAGTTTTAGTTCTCATTAGTCTCACAGTGGGCCCAGTGGGTCTATTTTCCCAGCTCTAGAATGCATTATCAGAACAGAACTACCAGCTTGCATAATCCCCGTATTGGTTCCCTGACCTGTGGAGTGAGGGCTATTATTGTGGGAAATGCCAAACAGAAGCCATTAGAACTGCCTATCCCTAGGAAAATAGTAAACCAAAAGCAATATCACATACCTGGAGGGATAGAAGAGATTTGTGCTACCATCAAGGAGGTGAAAGATGCAGGGGCATTAATTCCCAGGAATACCCATTCAACATTTCTATTTGGCCTGTGTAGAAGACAGATGGATCTTGGAGAAATACAGTGTATTATCACAAGCTTAGCCACGTGGTGACTCCAACTGCAGCTTCTGTAACAGATGTAATTTTATTGTTTGAGCAAACTCACAAATCCCTTGCTACCTAGTATGCAGCTATTGATTTGGAAAATGCTTTTTTCACCAAACCTATATATAAGGCCCACCAGAAGCATTTTTCTTTCTCTTGACATGGCCTGCAATATACTTTCAGGATCCTAGAGCAGTGGTAAACAAACTAGAGCTCTATGTACCAATTTTATTTTTCAGTAATCTCAATAACTTTCTCTTCCAAAAGAGATTATACTGGTCTATTACATTAATGACATACGGATAGAACCTCTTGAGGAGTAATTGCAACTTCTCTACACTTCTTTGTAAGACATTTGTATGTCAAGGGTACAGAATAAATCCCACTAAACTTCAGAGAACTTCTACCTTAGTGAAATTTCAAAAAGTCCAGTCAAATGAGTATTGTGCAGATATCTCTTTTAAGGTAAAGAATGAATTTAGTATGTGGATCTACTACAACTATGAAAGAAATACATTGTCTAGTGGTCCTTTTTGGATATTGGAGGCAGCATATTGCCCACGTAGGTGTGTTACTCCAACCCATTATCCAGTGATCCAAAACGCTGTTAGGTTCCACTGGCACCAGAATAAAAGAAGGCTCTGCAACAGGTCCAGCATGCTGTGCAGGATCATCTGCCACCTTTGTCATATTACAAAAGACTCAATTATTCTAGAAGTTTCATCAGCAGGATTTGTTTGTAGCTTTAACAGCTCTTATAGATGTATCACAGGGAAAGCTTTTAGGATTTTGGAGAAAGGCTCTGCTATCACCTGCAGATATCTACATATTTTTGAGAAACAATTGTTGGCCTGTTAGTGAGCCTACCAGTGACTGAATGCATGAACATGGGCCACATAGTTACCATATGACCAGAGCTTCCCATCATAAACTGGGTGTTATGTCACCCACCAAGCCATAAAGTTTGGAGTGCACTGAAATACTGCATCATGAAATTAAAGTGGTATATACATGACTGGGTCAGGGCAAACCCTGAAGGCACAGGTAATTACATGAAGTGGCCCAAATGTCCACAGTCTTTAATCCTGCTACACTGCTTTCTTTTTCCCAAATTACATGTACAGAATCATGGAGAAATCCCTTAGATCAGTTGACAAAGGAATAAAATATGGAGGGCTGGTTTATATCTGGTTCTGGAATGCATGCAGATACTCCCAAAATGTGGAGATCTGTATCACTATATCCCATCTCTTAGACATCTCTGAAAAACAGTGGTGGAGGGAAATTATTCCAGTGGCAGAACTTGGAGCAGTGTACCTGATAATTCTCTTTGATTCTAAGGGCAAATGTCCAGATGTGTGATTATATACTGATTCTTGGGCTGTGGGTGACAGTGTGGCTTGGTGATCAGGGACTTGAAAGGATATTGAGTGGAAAATTAGTGGCAATAAAACTTGGGAAAGAGGTATGTGGATAAATCTCTCTAAATGGGCCAAATGCCATAAGATATTTTTGTCCTATGTAAATGCTCACCAAAATGTGACCTCATTAGAGGTGGATTTCAGTAATCAAATGGATAATATGACACGTTTTGTGGATACCAGTCAGGTTCTTTCCCCAGGCATCCCTGCTATTAACAGTGGGCTCATGAAGAAAGAGGTCATGATGGCAAAGATGGAGAATATTATGGTCAACAACATTGACTTCCAGTCACCAGGGATGATAACCCAGTTTTCCAGCAAAGGACAGCAACATTAATTTTCTGATATATGGCCTTTCCCCAAGGAGTTCAGTCAGCTACCTTGTGGCAGGTTGGCTACATTGGACTGCTTCCATCATGGAAGGGGTAGTTTTTTGTCCATACTGGGATACACACTTCCTCTGAATATGGATACCTCCTCTGTATGCAGTGCTTCAAGCATCTGTGTATTAAGAAAATGCGTTATCTAGTGTCATGGTATACAACTCAGCATTGTTTCAGGTCAAAGAACTCTCTTCTCAGAAGAAAAGTATTTGAATGGGTCCATACTTAGAGAATTCACTATCTTATCAAGTTCCCCACCATTCTGGCTTGATAGAATGAGAGAAGTGCCTTTTGAAGACTCCATTACAAAGCCAGTAAGGTAGAAATATATTGCAGAGCTGTGGCAAGGTTCTCTGGGAGGCTATGTATGCTATTAATTAGCATCCAATATATGGTGCTCTTTCTCTTATATCCAGGATTCATGGGTCCAAGAATCAAGGCATTGAAATGAGAGTGGCACCATTTTTGCTTCCTGTTCCCTTGACTTTAATCTCCGCTATTCTTAGAAGGATGGTGCCCACCAGTAGAGAAAACAATTCCGCTGAAATAGAATTTAAATTGCTGACTGGTCACATTGGGCTCCTCAGGTCTCCCAATCAACATACAAGGAAGGGAATTTGGGTACTGATTAAGGTGATTGATTCTGACTACTGTCAGAGAAAACCCTTAGCTAGACAAGTATTAAAGTGTTAAAAACAGATGTATTCAGGACTACTGTAATAGAATAAAAGAGTCCTCAGTGTTGAGTTGGGGTCAGTTCTGAATTTGGCATAAACAAGTGGGAATTCATAGTCAAGGAGCCTGAGGGGGTCAAAGGATGGAAAATTAGTAGGAGGAAACATGAAGGGTAAGAGGATTTTGGCTAAACAGACTTGACGGGATTTTTGCTGAAAATAGGCCAGGTTTACCAGACATCACCTGGTGGATGGTGGAGGATAAGAAACGTGATTAGATATCAAGGGTGAGAAGATATGGAGGATGTGGAGCTCTTGTTATACTAAGTTAGAAATATTCTCTTGCTGAGAATTTTACAAGCAATTGTCCAGGAAGTTTCAGGAGCCACCTTAAAGTTTGGTGAAGCAAAGAATCCTTGTTCCCCCTCCAGCCCCCATTTTTCAAAGGAATGGAGAGACATTGTTACTTTCATAGGACAATATAAGTCCATTTCTTCTTCAGTCACCTATTGTTCATTAAGAACATGTTGAATCATCTGTTTTTTAAAGATTGGCACCTGAGCTAACAGCTGTTGCCAATCTTATTTTCTTTTTTTTTCTCTGCTTTTTCTCCCCAAATCCCCCCAGTATGTAGTTGTATATTTTAGTTGTGGGTGCTTCTACTTGTGGCTCATGGGATGCTGGCTCAGCATGGCCTGATGAGTGGTATCATGTCCATACCCAGGATCCAAACTGGCAACACCAGGCTGCCGAAGCAGAGTGCTCAAACTTAACCACTCGATCACGGGGCCAGCCCCCTCGAATCATCTTTTGAGACTTGGTACTAGAGGGTGTGCTTTCTGGTTCTACTCATCAGGTGTTTAATGAGGTGGAGTTTCTATGAAAATAACAGAAAAACAAAGGTTAATATGAAAAAAAACTTTCTGATTCCAGAGTGCAGCTTTAGAGAAGATTCCTAGACATTAGGCTCAATGCATCAGTAGATGATGGAGTGAGGACAGCAGTGGCAATCCAATTGATTCCTGGTTTGCAGTTTGAGTATCTGTGGTAATGGCATCAGGTCTTCCAGTGAACTTTCTGAGTGACCCACACAGCACAGGTGCAAATTTTGTCTATACATGATCTGCTATGGTGATTGCCTTGAGGTTTATATCAAATCATCCAGCTTCAACTTGTAGAACTTCGGGAAAAGAAAAGTTTTGGTTCTCAATGTTTCTAGGTCAGATGTGAGAAAAATGGGAATATTTAATTTGGAGAGATATTCAAGAAAACTAGAAGAATTCAAGCTTTGGCATGACTCACAAAATGTGCAAGATGAAAACCACAAGGGCACATTATAGCTTTCCATTGAAATGTAATTTTTTTCACTACAGTCACCAGCATTCAGTGAAAGGTAATCAAACTAAGATTAATTAGTTTCAAAATAAGTCATCTCACTAAAATTGATCTGACTATTTGCGTAAGTGGAGCAAGAAGAGTGATTGACTACATATATCTTGAGTTTGCTTTGCTGGATCTTTTCATAAGGAATCTCAGATTGTAGTTTTCAGACTCTTGGAGTTGGAAAACCAGGTCAACAACTCACCACCAGATTTTGCCTGCAGTACCTAAACATTTTGGTGAATTCCTCTCTTCTAGGTTACTGAGAATATCCTGAGATTCCTGAGGCTGCCAACAAGTGATCTTTCTTACTGGCATGCATGGTGGGAAACTCTATAAGAGGGATACAGGTTGGTTTTTCTGGGGAGGGATTATAAACATTGGCTCTCTAATTCAACCTTAGTTTCTTAAAGCTATCTGGTTGTATCTGATTCCATGCACATCATTATCAAATTTGACATTCTAATCAAAGCCTTGGTAATATAACCAATATTTCTAATTGTGTCCTGTTACAAAGTGAACAAATTTTTACTGAAATTGTGCAAATATTTTTCCTTAAAATTAGGAATGTTCAGTAAGAATTTTTGAGTTCTAGAGGGATTGGTTAAGTATAAAAAGGAGTTGTTTCACCTTTCCTCAGAAAGGTATACTTTAACCAATTGCCCTAAGTTACATGTAGCTTAAGATAAAAAATTTTCTTTCAATATGATAAACAAAACTTTAAAAAAGAAGAAATATTTAAACAAAAAGTTATAAAAATTATGATTGTCCTCATCTGTTCACTCAGCCTCATGAAATTAATCCTATTCTGTTAGCTCTTGGGTTCATAGTTTTATGAATCCATTAGCTTCTTCATTACTTCTGGAAATTCTTACTCAGTCCAGAGGCATGGTTTCAAAGATATTCAAGTATTACCATGATGGAGCATTCTTGTCTGTAGCTGATTGCAAGCAATTTTGGAGAAGAATTGGAGTAAAACAATAATATCTGTTATTGACAAAGGACTTAAAAAGGCCATGCTTATGTTCTTCTGAGAGTTCATTTGATAAGGAAAATTAGTTACTTCTTTGCCATAGAAAATTTAAACATAACTGGAAAACAAGGATATTGATAATTTTCTATAATCTTCACACAATTTTTTGTTTACCTATAAATAATACACACCTGCATACATATAATCTCAGATGGTTTATCATTTCTTATTTGACAATGCTTCCACATAATTTAACATACTAAATAAACAATTAGTTTATCATCTACCTTTCAAAAGGGGAGAAACAAATGTATTGAGATTTTCCAGGGGCAATCTGGAAAATCTCAAAGTTAATATGAGTTCAAAAAAACTCTATTTAGAATTTGACTTTAGGAAGTTGTCAAAAATGTCAAAACATTTGAACACTTGACTGAATATAAGCATAAATTACTGTGATACTATACTTAGTTATCAATTTGACCAAAGTGAAAACAAAAAATTTAAAAAGCAAATACAGAAAGTTACATAGCTATATAAAACCTAACTCTTTTGCTATTGAGAAGACTCAGTATTTGAAGTAATTAATGACCTGATAAAGAGACCATGAAGCAAAGGAAATTATTTTAACTGGCAAAATTTGGTTCCAAGGCAGCCTACTTAATAATGAAAGGAAAACATTTTTTTTTTACAATTTATTACAATTTAGATAATCTAAGAAAACTTTGTTTTTGTAGCAAATACAGAGAACCAAATTGTAGTTTTGCATCACTATACTATTAATTCTACGGCTAGTTTTAAAAAAATCTTATAAATAATTCCATCCCTATATTAACCAGGTTTGGGCATGCAAGATAAGATTTCTTTTCCAAGATTCCTTCACTACAATTCTTATACAACTTCCCTCCCCCCCTCCCCGCCTCATATCCATTCAGTTTTTGTCTTACTTTTGTCCTCTTTCTCATGGTGGGAAACTAGTAGTTGTATGTTAGGACAAAACTATTTTCTTTTCCTTAAGAAAAACAGATCTTTCATATATTTCTTTACCAAAAAGATCTTTCTTTTCCCCAAAATAGACGAGTTTATTTATTTCTCCTTATTATCTTAGTAGTTTTGTTTATGTGTAATGATTAGAATTTTTAACCAATAGTGTCCTTTATTTTCCAGGGCAAACTAGGAATTAAGCAATCATTACCTGTCTGGACTTAATATTCTGTAGCAAGTTTATGAATATGTCATTTCATCCTTATTCAGAGGCATATGCCTTTTTTATAGTACAATTTCTCATGTTTAAATACAGTTTCACACATATTTAGCTTCTATCTATTGTATAAAAACAAAATTCCAAAAGTATATAAACTTAAGTTCAGCAATTAATGTTTCCACATTTTTCTTCTTGGAAATGATCTGGCTATTAAATGATTATCCATTATTTACCTTAACAGTATAGCTCTGAGGTTTCAATTTACCAAAAGATTAGCAAAACTATTTTAAGTAGATATATTATAAAATATACCTATTATAAATCATATGAAAGATAATTTTTGTAAAGGTAATATATAAATTTTATAAGTTGAGTTGATTCGAATCTAAGTCCTGAAATAATAAAACTCCTAGAAGAAAACTTCATGAGCAACATCTGTGACATCTGTCTTGGGAATTATTTCTTCTATTGAAACCAAATCAAAGGGAGCAAAAGTAAAAATAAAGTGGGACTACATACAACTAAAAAGCTTCTGCACCACAAAGAAAAGCATCAGCGAAGTGAAAAGGCAACCTAAAGAATGAGAGAAATTATTTGAAAATCATATATTTGAAAAGGGGTCATATCCAAAATATATAAGAACCCATACATCTTAATAGCAAAAGATTAAACATTCTGATTAAAAATTAGGCAGAGGAGTCAATAGCCTTATTTCCAAAGAAGACGTAAAATGGCCAATAGGGCTATGAGAATGTGTTCAACATCGCTAATCATCAGGGAAATGCAAGTTCAAACCAGAATGAGCTGTTACCTCACACTTTTTACAATGGCTGTCATCAAAAAGATAAGAGGTAACAAATATTGGTGAGGATGTGATAAAATAGAACCTTTGTGCACTGTTGGTGGGAATGTAAATTAGTACAGCCAGTATGGAAAACATTATGGAGGTTCCTCAAGAAATCACAAATATGATTACCATAAGATCCAGCAATTTCACTTCTGGGTATATATCCAAAGATAATGAAATAAGTATCCCAAAGAGATATCTGCACTCCAATTCTTATTGAAACCTTATTTGTCCTAACTGAGGCTTAGAAACAACCTAAATGTCTCTTGACAGATAAAAGTAAGAGAATTATATATATATATATAATATATATATATATATATAAAATATATATATATGAACATTATTCAACTATAAAGAAGAAATAAATTCTGCTATTTGGGAGAAAACAGGTGAACTTTGAGGCTATTTTAGGTGAAATGAATCACAGAGAGAAACACAAATACTGTATGATCTCACTTACATGAGATATCTAAAAAAGTGAATTTATAGAAATAGAAAATAGATTGGTGGTTGCCAGATGTGTGCAGGAGAGGAAGAGAGAAATGGGTAAATGTGGTCAGATGGTATAGACTTCCAGTTATAAGATAAATAAGCTCTGGAGATGTAAGGTATATCATGGTGACTACAGTTAATACTGTATTGTATATTAAAACTGCTAGAAGACTAGATGTTAAAAGTTGTCATCACAAGATTTGTAGCTATGTGAGTTGATGAATGTTAACTAAACTGATTGTGCTAATCATTTTGAAATACATTTATATATCTCAAAACATCTCATTATATATCTTAAACTAATACAAAGGTAAATGTCAGTTATAACAATAAAACTGTGATTAAAATGATATGCCAATGGAAATGTATAAAAAAGAAACAAAGCACATCATTGAAATGTTTATTTGTAAATTTTATCCTACTAACAGTACTTTAATTCATTGGTACTTATCATAAGTATGAAAATTTCATGAGCTAAATAAACAAATACAGCCATGATCCTAAGTTAGTTTTCTTGTTGACAAATTAGGCAAGTATCAAAAGTTCTCACAAAGAACCTAAAAATTAAACATATCTTTATTCCATTTTTCTTTTAAAAATTAGCTACTGTATTTCACATACATCAGGATATTCATTTTTATTGTATATTTTACTGACGTTAGATTTATATTTTCACAATCTTAAACATCAGTAGAGATAACATAAACTTGTTTGACTACTAAACCTAGGTAGATAAAATTTTATGCATGCTTATAATCAATGTTGACAACTCTGAAGACATGCCTGTTTTTATTTTACAAATAGTTTTTTAAAACTAGCTTTATTATAAAGAATTACTCCAGGTGAAGGAACATTTAAAACTTGGATTAATTTCCATATTTCAGAAAGTTTTAGATACAAGTTATAGAAGCTGCCACTTATCTCTAAGCCTATTTGAATAGAATTATTTTAAAGGATTTTATAAATTAGTTTGATAATATCATTGAGAGGTACAAAATTGTAATGTAAATATAACATATGTGCATGCATACATATATAAATATACAGGCAGATGCAAAAAATATTTTAGAGCTTTCATTCTGAAATTTTAGCCTTGAATCAATAAAGCATAGTAACATGTCACTGGTTTACCTCCACTTTATATTTTTCTCTGAATTGTGCTGCTGGCAAATGGGCAAAGTTGATGTTACTTGTTTACTAATACTTCTGGAGTAGACTTTTAAGATTTTATTTTGCCCTGTCATGTAATCTGATGGAAGCTGTGGACTCCATTTAAGGACAGTGATTGAGGAGACTTTTGCCAAATGTCTGAATGTCTCCAAAACCCATATGAGTGGATAAAACATCCAGTTATATTTTCAAATAACCTTTGTTAACTTATTAGCCTGGGTCCATTGCTCTTAGGAGACTTGTAGTGGAAGGTAAGGGGCCTAAATTTTAAGTTACTGTAGGGATCTTAGTGGCTCAAGTGAGAAGGGAAATGTATGACAGAGTGCACAGAGGGGTGAAGGGAGTAGAGGTTAGAAGGGAGACATATCAATGGATTCAAGAGAACTGTAGGGAAGATCCAAAGCAATAAAAGGAGGAAACAAAAGCAAAGTTGATGGAAAGAAGGAGGTTTCAGGAGGCAGTCTGGGAAAATCTTAAATTTCCCAAAAAGGCCATTGAAGTTTCAAATTATCTTCAGTAAAAGAATGCCAAGAGAGCAACATCAGGATCATGATAGAGTGAACTCTTACCTTAGCCTCTCCCCCTAAGATACAATGAAAAGAACATTCATAAACTAACAGAGGACATCCACACAACACAATAGATGCCTGAGAGACCCCCACAGCCATATGTCTGAAGTTGGGAGTGCTGGACCCTCCCAGGAGGCAGTTGAAAGAGGTAAGGGAATCACCTCTCCCTCACATGTGGCAGCAACCTAGGGGCAGGGACTCACAGAGGCTGGTATGTGACCCTGAGAGGAGAAGCAAGGGAACACAGCCCTCTACAAGAATGCTTGATCTCTCAGCATTGTCTCCCAGCCTGTGGGAATGGCCCAAACTGAGGTGGTTAAGCAATCATGAGGTGTCTGCACCAAGGCAGGCAGAAAGTGAGTGCAGTGCCATGGCATGCAGGAACATGCACATGAAGGAAAGATCCCCTTCTCACAGCCTGCTATGCCAGCTCAGTCCAATGGCTTGAGCAGGGCATCCCTACCAGAGCACCTGTACATACATTTGTAAAGCAGCAGTGGCAAGAAGGCAAACACAGAAAATCCCTGTTAGCATAGCTTCCAAAGGACAAGCACAGGTACCAGAGCTTGTGGCAGGCTCAGAATACATAGCTCCTGCCCACCTCCCAGTGGTAGCAGATAGAATCTGTGACCAGATACTACCACTCTGCCAAGGCACAAGTACACTTCATTAAATAATATGAAGAGGTATATTAACACTCCAGATCAGAAGGAAAATGAGAAGAGAAGCACCCAGTAATCAACTCTGAAGCCACAGAAATTTACAATCTAAATTACAGACAATTCAAGATAGGTATCATAAAAAACTCAGTGACTTACAAGAAAATTCAGAAAGACAGTTCAATGAAATTAGGAATAATATTAATGAACAGAGGGAATTCTTCACAAAAGAATAGTATAGTTGCAACAAAAGAGGTTGAAACTATAAAGAAAAGTCAATCATAAATGTTATAGATGAAAAACACAATGAATGAGATAAATAAAAAGCTGGATTCCTTAAATAACAAAGCTGATAGTTTGGAGGACAGAATTAGCAAATTAGAGGGCAGAAATATAGAAATGCTTCAGATGGAGGAGGAGAGAGAACTAAGACTAAAAAGAAATGATGGAATTCTCTGAGAAATGTTTAGTTCAATTAAGAAATGCAACATAAGGATTATGAGGGAGAAGGGAAGGAGAAAGGTGCAGAAAACTGTTAAAATAAATAATAGCTAAGAACTTCCCAAACCTGGAGAAGGAGTTGTAATTACAAATAAAAGAAGGTAATAGAGCTCCTAACTACATCAATGTAAAAAGACCTTCTCCAAGACACATATTAGTAAAACAGGCAAAAATCAATGACAAAGAAAAAGTATTAAGGGCAGCAACGCAGAAGAAAATAACCTACAAAGGGATCCCTATCAGGCTTTCAGTGGATTTCTCAGCAGAAACCTTATAGCCTAGGAGAGAGTGTAATGATATATCCAAAAGTTTGAAGACAAAAACTTTCAGCCAAGAATACTCTACTGTGAAAATATACTTCAGATGTGATGGAGAAATAAAATCTTTAGCAGATAAACAAAAGCTGAGGGAGTTCATTGCCACAGGACTCCTCCTACAAGAAGTGATCAAGAAGGCCCTCTTACCTGAAAAAAAAAAAAAAAAGGTTTACAAAGCTTTGATCAAGGAGCTAAAAAGGTAGACAACCAGAAAACTGCAGCTCTCTATCACAACAGGTTAGAAAACAATTATAACATTAAAGATAAATGGAAGGAAAATGTAAAATATCAATATAATCACTTAACTTTAACTACAAACTTACAACACAAAATGGACTAAGTTGTGACAACAATAACCTAGTTTGGGAAGATGAAAGGGATGGAACCTGTTACACTAAGGAAATAAGAGGCTATCAGAAAATGATCTCATCTATGAACTCTTTTATACAAACATCACAGTAAACACTAAACAAAAAATCAAGACAGAGACACGAATGATAAAGAGAAAACTGTGAAAGTCATCATAGAGGACCACCAAACTGAATTGGCAGTTGAAAATACACAGGATGAGAAACAAGGGAAATACAGAACAACTACAAAACAAGTGATAAAATAGCAAAGTTAAGCCCTCATATATCAATAATCACTCTGAACATAAATGGGTTGAATTCTCCAATCAAAAGACACAGAGTGGCTGGATGGATTAAAAAACAAGACCCAACAATATGATACCTCCAGGAAACATATCTTAGCTCTAAAGGAAAACACAGGCTCAGAGTAAGGGGATGGAACACAATACTCCAGGCTAATGGCAAACAAAAGAAAGCAGGTGTTGCAGTACTTATATCAGAAAGGTAGACTTCAAGACAAAAAAAGGTAAGGAATTACAAAGAGGGGCAGTATATAATCATAAGAGGGACACTCTACCAAGAGGACATAACCCTTATAAATATACATGCACCTAACACAGGAGCACCAAAGTACATAAAGCAGCTATTAACATACCTAAAAGGAAATATTAAGAGCAACACAATAATAGTAGGGAACCTTAACACCCTGCTTACATCAATGGATAGGTCATCCAGACAGAAAATCAACAAGGAAATAGGAGAATTAAATGAAAAAGTAGATGATGGACTTTATATACATATTATAGAATACTCCATCCTAAAACAGCAGAGTATACCTTCTTCTCAAGTGCACATGGAACATTTGGAGAATAGAGGCCAGTGAACACAATCTTTATCCTCTTCCGCAGCCTCATTCCGGGTCACTGGTGTCTACCAGAAAGGAGCTTATGTATTTGTCCGGTACCCTGATATTGCAGCTGCTGCCAGGGGACACCCCTACATGGCCAGGCTCTGGTGACAGGTGGGGCTTATGCTCACAGGTCCCACAGAAGTGTAACCAATGGAAAAATGTTCTTAAACATCTATGACCCCCAGGGCACAGCAAAAGGCAACAGACCCAAGAGCTCAGTCTCTCTGTGAAAGTATCTTATTAGCTTATCATCATAGTTGCAGCCTGAGAGCCAGACTTGTAATTAAACACACGTCCAATGATTGACAGACCTCAGAGGGTGGGCCGTATCTTCATACTCTCCTTCAGCTGTGCTCCAGAGAACCAGTTTCTCCTGGAGGCGGGCTCTTACACATATCTGGTGTCCTGGTCTTAGCAGCTACTGTCCAGGGGACCTCCTTTGACTACCTGGCTGATGGCCAGGGAAGCTTGTGTTCCTGAATCCCATGGAAATTAACAAATAGGGAGACATTTCTTAGCAGACTATCACCCCCAAGGCACTGCACAGACAACAAACTGTAAAACACTTCCAGTATTTTTGTGAAAAAGGAATATTTGCTTGTTCTGGAGCTTCAGCCTGAGGGGCAAGCTACAGGTTTTGCTCACATCCAGGGGCCTACAGGGCTGCCCTCAGGGAACATAGGCCAATAGGTGACATCTTTATACTCTCCCTCTGCCTCACTACAGCTTTCCAGTTTCTCCCTGAAAAGAGCTTATACACTTGTCTAGAGCACCAGTTATTGCAACAACCACCAAGAAGACACCTTCAGACAGCCTGCCTCTGGTGGCCAGCAGGGCTTACACTTGTAGTCCCACTGGGCAGTATGGGCCTGACTTCCAATCTCCTGAATCTAAATACTGACTGAGATCTTTCTATTTGGGACAGTGATGTGTCTTGGCACACCCTTAACTACCAGGAACTATTACAAAGTAACAATTGCTTTCACAATCACAAAGATTTGAGAGGCAAACAGAAAGCTAGGGCACAGTTGGACAAGATTCATCACTTACATGAGGCCAGTACTTCAAGACTGAGACAGATGGCAATTTTATCTAATGCATAGAAACCCACACAGAATATCAAGCAAAATAAACAAAAGAATATATTCCAAATGACAAAACAAGATAAAGCCTCAGAAAAAAACCTTAGTGAAAGGGAGATAAGTAATTTATCTCATAAAGAGTTCAAATAGTGGTCGTAAAGATGCTGACCAAACTTAAGAGAAGAATGGATGAACACACTAAGAACTTCAACAAAGAGAGAAAATATGAGAAAGTACCAAAGAGAAGACAGAGAGCCAAAGAATACAATAACTACACTGAAAAGTACACTAGAGGGATTTAACATCGGACTACATAAAGCAGAAAAAAGGGTCAGTGAACTTGAAGACAAAGCAGTAGAACTCATCCAATCAGAGCTTCAAAAAAGAAGAAGAAGAAGAATTAAAAAAAGGGAATGTGACTTACGGGAAAACATCAAGTGAACTAATTTTCTCATTATAAGGGTCGCAAAAAGAAAAAGAGAGAGAGAAATGGCCAGAAAACTTAGTTGAAGAAATGATGTGTAAAAACTTCCATAACCTGCGGTAGGAAACAGACATCCAGATCCAGAAAGCCCAGAGAGCCCGAATAAGAAGAATCCAAAGAAATCCACACCAAGACACATAATTAAAAGGCTACCAGTTAAAAACAAGAAGAGATCTGGTGTCAAGATGGTGGCAGAGGTGGACTCTGAACCCACCTTCTTCCATGGACATAATAAATTTACAACTATTCTTGGAACAATTACCCCTGAGAGAGAACTGAAAACTGGATAAAAAGAGCTGCCACAAAAGGGACAGTGCTGACTGAGGTGGAAGAGGCAGAAATTCCTTGCTGGAAGGGAAAAGCCACATTCAAACTGTGGTGCTTCATGGCTGGCCAAGAGCATTCTTAAGGTACAGTGCCTTTCTTGGAGGAGTGGGGGATCTGAGCAGGGGAGCTTTACCACAATAAGCAGCCTTTGGACTCAGCACAACTGAGACAAGTGTCATAATATCTGGCCTTGCTGGGTATTAATGACAATGGGAAATACCCCCAGAAAAGCTATTTTACAAATGGGGGGAAAAAAGCCTGCTCTTAAAGGGCCCACACACGAATTCATCCATTCCAGAAAGCAACCTAAAATCACAAAAAAAAAAAAAGAAAGAAAGAAAGAAAGGTGCATAGTCCTTTGGTGAAAAGGATTCACTTAATAGTCTCTGTGTGTATCTTGGTGAAAAAATGAGATCTCCTCCGGCTGGGACCACCACCCCAGGGACTGAGACATTGGCAGCAGCCATTATTGTGACCTAGTACAGGTGTGCTGACACGGAAGCTGGAAGACACCATTGGACTTCTTCTCCTGTCCTATTAGCTCAGGATTCTGCCACACCCACTAGAGCACAGATTTAATCCAGTTTATCCAGGGCAGGCAGCCCACCCTAGGGACTGTCCCACCCAATAGCAAGCCTTCAGGCAACTTGTGGGTGCACACAGGTGGTGTGCCTAGAACATCTGCAGCCATGTGAGTGGGTCCACTTCTGTGAGACAGCACATGTTTGAGGGGCAGGCGTGTGTTTGTGGAGTGTGTGGAGCCTCTGCTGTAGGGGGACTGGCTCTGCTTCAGTGGGTAAGGGCATGTGAACAGGGCAGGACTGCATTGACTGGGTATATGGCCCTGTGGACTATGGGACTTATCAGCTGTGGCAGACTTGTTCTTATCAAACAGTAATATAAGGGATTACCCCTCTTTCCAAAGCCTGAAACAACTGGGTGCTCCCATGCCTGGGGCTGGCCCTACTCAGTTGCACTCCTGAGAGAGCTAATAACAGCCTTGCAAGGTGAAGGACTGCAGCAATTGTAAATCCCTGAGCCTAACAACCAACCATGCTGGTGGCTTACTCACTTAACAGAAAAAGTGCAACAGGAATGTGCTACTAGACCTTGTAGCCATCTGTGCTGAGGTTCCTTATGCCTGATAAAGAGACTGAAGGGATCATAGCAGCCACACACAGCTGAACATTACAACCAGCTGGCTAGAGGGACAGCCTAGCCTACCCAGGAACCTGCAGTGAGAGCAACCCTGCCACAACAGAAGGGCACATGTAGCCCACACAACACAATTGTGTAGAGATACATGCACCTCTATGTTCACTGCAGCATTATTCACAAGAGCCCTTGGAAGCAGCCTAGGTGCTCATCAAGGAAGGAATGGATAAATAAGATGTGGTATATATACACAATGGATTACTACTCAGCCATAAGTGAAATAAGTATGATCTGCCACATAAATAGAAGATAAAAACAACAACAAACTCAAAGAGATTGGATTTCAGATTACCAGAGGAGAAGGGAGAGGGCAAAAGTGTCTGTTATGCATATGTGTATGGTGATGAATTGTAATCAGTCTTTGGGTGGTGAACACGATGTAATCACAGAAGATGAAATATAATGATGTATATCTGAAATCTAAATAATGTTATAAACCAATGTTGCCAAAAAAAGAAAAAACACAAAAATAAGGAGAAAAGCTTAAATGTAGCAATACAAAAACAACTTGTTATGTACAAGGGAATACCCATAAGACTATAAGCAGCTTTTTCAGCAGAAACATTGCAGGCCAGAAGGGAATGACTAAATATATTCAAAGTGCTGAAAAATTTTTTTTCCAAGAATACCTGAAAAAGTTATTTAGAGTTGAATGAGAGACAGAGTTTTCCAGACAAGGAAAGTCTAAAGGATTTAATCACCACTAAACTGGCCTTATAAGAAATGTTAAAGTGACTTTTTCAAGATGGAATGAAAGGATGCCTCTTGATAACAAGAAAACATGAAAGAATAAATCTCACTGGAAACATAAATGTGTAGTAAAGGTAGTATAATGATTTGTAAAATTGATATGAAGGTTAAAAGACATAAGTGGTTAAAATAACTATAACTACAATAATCAATTAAGGGATGTACAAGATAAAAAGCTGAAAATGTGAAATAAAAAACAAAATATGGGAGAGTGTAAATATGTAGAGCTTGAGAATGTGATCAAAATTAAGTTGACATAGATTTAGAATAGACTGTTATAAATATAAGTTGTAGTATGTAAGCTTCATTGTAACCACAAAACAATATCCTATAGTAGATACACAAAATATAAAGAAAAATAAATTTAAGCTTTCCGCTAAAGAAAGTCATTAAACCACAAAAGAAGAGAGCAAGAGAAGAAAGAAACAGAGAGGAGCTACAAAAAAGCCAGAAAAGAATGAACAAAATGGCAATAAGGATATACCTATCAGTAATTATTTTAAATATAAATGGCCTAAATTCTTCAAAGAAAAGACATATAGAGCTGAATGAATAACGAAATAGGACCCACCTATATGCTGCCTACAAGATATTCACCTCAGATATAAAGACATACACAGACTGAAAATGAAGGGACAAAAAACATATTCTATGCAAATGAAACCAAAGGAAGCTGAGGTAGCTATCCTTATATCAGACAACACAGACTATAAAAGAAAGATAGTAAGAAGAGATAAAGAAGGGATTATATAAAGATAAAGGGGTTAATCTGACAAGAGAGTATAATATTTGTAAATATTTATGCACCCGACATAGGAGCACATACACATATAAAGCAAATATTGACAGACCTAAAAGGAGAAATAGAAAAAAATACAATAATGTAGGGGATGGTAATATCCCACTTAGAAATATGGATAGATCATCTAGACAGGAAATTAATAAGGAATCATTGACCTTACATGGCACATTAGATTAGGTAGACTTAATAGATATACACAGAACATTCCATCCAAAAGCAACAGAAGACACAATCTTCTCAAGTGAACATGAAACATTTTCCAGGATATATCGTATATTAGGCCACAAAACAAGTCAATAAATTTAAAAGGATTGTAATTGCATCAAGCATATTTTCCAGCTAAAATGGTATAAAACTAGAAATGAATTACATGAAGAAAACTGGAAAATTCACAAATATGTGGAGATTAAATAACACGCTACTGAACAACTAAGGAAGACAAAATCAGACAGGAAATAAAAAAAGTACCTTGAGTCAAATGAAGATGGAAATACAACACACCGAAATTTATGGAATGCAACAAAAGCAGTTCTAAGGGGAAAGTTCATGGTGATAAATGTCTATATCAAAAACAAGAAAAATCACAAAAAAAGCAACCTAACTTTACACTTCAAAGACTAGAAAAAGAAAAAGAAAAAGAAAACAACCAAGTTCAAAGTTAGTAGAAGGAAGGAAATAAAGAGCAGAGCTAAATAAATGAAATAGAGACTAAAACAATAATAGAAAAGAGCAATAAATCTAAGAGCTGGGTCTTTGAAAAGATAAACAAAATTGAGAAACCTTTTGCTAGATTCACCAAGAAAAACAGAGAGGACTCAACTAAATAAAATTAGAAGTGAAAGAGAAGACAATGGAAAAAGAACAGTGTCTTGAATGGGGTTAGGAAAACTGGACAGCCACAGGCAAAATAATAAAACTGGACCACTGTTTTACACCATATACAAAAAATTACTCAAAATTGGTTAAAGACTGGAACATAAGACCTAGAACCATAAAGCTCCCAGAAGAAACCATAAGTGGTAAGCTCCTTGACCTTGGTCTTGGCATGATTTCTTGAATTTGACACCAAAAGCAAAAGCAAAAGCAGCAAAAGCAAAAATAAATAAGTGGGACTATATCAAACCAAATAGCTTCTGCACAGCAGGAAATCATCAACAAAATGCAAAGACAACATAGTGAATTGGAAAATATATTTGTAAATCATATATATGATGAAGGGTTAATATCAATAATATATAAATAACTCATGTAACTCAGTAGCAAAAAGTCAAATAATCCAATTAAAAAATAGCCAAAGTATCTAAATAGACACTTTTCCAAAGAAGACATACAGAAGGCCAATGGTTACATGAAAGGTGTTCAATATCACTAATCAGGGAAATGCAAATGAAAGCCACAATGAGATATCACCTCACACACATTAGAATGGCTACTATCAAAAGAACAAGAAATAACAAGCAATGGTGAGGATATGGAAAAAAGGAAACCCTTATGCACTGTTGGTATGAATGTAAATTGGTGCAGCCACTATGGAAAACAATATAGAGATTACTCAAAAATTAGAAATAGAGCTACCATATGATCCAGCAATTCCACTTATGGGTATTTCTCTAAAGAAAACAAAAACACTAACTTGAAAAGATATATGCACCCCTATGTTCATTGAAACATTATTTACAAAAGCCAAGATATACAAACAATATAATTGTACATCAATGAATAGATGAATAATAAAGTGATATATATATATATGAATAATATTCAGCCATAAAAAAGAATACAGTCTTGCCACTTGTGACAATATAGAAGGACCTCAAGAGGATTATGCTAAAGGAAATAAGTTAGAAAAAGGCAAATATCATATGATCTAACTTATATGTGGAATATAAAAATAGAAACAAAAACAAAATAAAAAAAAAAAACTGAAGTTCATAGACATAGAGAACAGATTGGTGGTTGCCAGAGGTAGGAGCTTGAGGGTGAAAGAAATGAGTGAAGGGGGTCAAAAGTATTAAAATAAATAAGCCCTGGGGATGTAATGTACAGCATGGTGATTACAGTTAAAAATACTGTACTGGATATTTGAAAGTTACTAAGAAAGTAAATCTTAAAAGTTCTCATCTCAAGAAAAATTTTTTTGTAACTACATAAGATGACTGATCTTTACCAGACTTATTGTGATCAGTTATCAGTGTATACAAATATTGAACCATTATGTTCTATATCTGAAACTAATATGTTATATGTCAATTATACATCAATTAAAAAAATTTAAAAAATTAATCAAGCAAATAAGTAACTGTGTATAACACTTTCTACATTTTTGGAAAACTAAGGAGTATAATGATGGTGGTTGGTCCTCTTAATGTCCCTGGACAAAGTGGTGAAAGAAAGGATAAGTTCTGGGATTCGAATAACAGCTCAAGCTTATCTCAATGACGTAAGAGCTTCTAGGTGTGCCTGAGGGATAGCCATATCTCCTGGGAGGGCTGAAATGGCTAAAAATCAAACTGTAATTGGCTGAGATCAAGGCAAGTTGTACTCCCATGCCCCTAGAATATCTGCTCTTAAAGTGAGGACATTGATTGGGACAGAATGAAATCCTGTGTTGTGGGATGGCCCTGAAAAAGTTGGATATATCAATCCCATAAATTCTGATGACTCTTCTTTCCCAGTGGAACAGGTCTCCTCACCCCTAGTGGAAGTGACCTTCTTACCCCTTGCAAAAGTGGCCTCCTCAACCTCAGTGGCAGCATTATTACCTTCTCAAGTGTAAGCCTCTGAATCCACAGTGGTATCAGCCTTTGTACCTCACTTTGAGGGGATTAAACTTACATTGCCTTAGAAAACTGTAATAGACTCTCCTAAGGCTATTGCCACCCATGTGTAAACTCAACTCATAGCAGGCACCTAAAGGTGAAGTTAAAAGTGTGATCCATGAGGAGGTATGCTACACATTTAAAGAACTACTTGAGTTTTCTAATTTATACAATCAGAAGTCTGGGGAATATGTACGGGAATGGGTATTAAGATGTGGCATAATGGTAGAAGGAATATAAGTTGGATAGGTTGTATTTATTAATATGAACACACTAGGCAGAGATTTTGCATTCAATGTTGTAGTGTGAGGAGTTAGAGAAGGCTCTAACAGTTTGTTGGGATGGTTCATGGAAACATAGATTAAAAGATGGCCCCCTGTGGGCAAAATTGAAATTCAAAATCTCCTTTGGTTTATGTATAATGAAGGATTCAAAAACTTAAAGAGATTGGAATTTTGGAGTGGATTTGTTATTTCAGACCTATTGACCTACACTGGTAGCGTCCAAAAGACATACCCTTCACCAATACTTTGAGATATACATTTGGGCATATACCCCAGCATCCTTGAAGTGCTCTGTCATTCCACTTCTCTGTGGGCCAGAAGTTACAGTAGGAACTGATACCGAACCTGAAGTGAGTTTGCTTACCCGTTGCACAGAAAGCCACTCTCTGACACCGAGTGTAGTGGAAGAAAGTAGGTATTTTATTTTTGCACAGCACTGAGCAAGGAGAGAGGGCAGCTAATGCTGAAACCCCAAACTCCCTGAAAAGCTAAAAGGAAGGGTTTTTATTTGGAGTTTTAGGTATGGGAGGGGGAGCATATGGCCTTGCTGGCTGGAGCTTTCCAAGCAGCCTGTCTTTGGCCTTGAGACTACTTGCAGAGAGGAGGGAGCCCATGACCTTGCTGGTCAGCAGCTTCCCCACCAGCCTGTATCTCTTTGCAGGGAGGAGATAATCCAGGTGCTTGTCCTTGACGGTGTCTGTCTCCATGGAGGATAGTGGATTCTGGAGCCAGGAAGCCAGGGAGTAAGCAGGGAATGAGTGTTTTGGTCTTAACCCCATATATGCTGGGTTTAATGTGGGGAAACGGATATCAGGGTCGGTATCAGAACACAGGCATTCAATCTGAAAATCTAAATGTTGTGCGAGTAATTGGATCCCAGGGTGTGAGGGGCAAAGTGGTTTCACTCATTCAAAAGGAAATGTAGCTATAGTTATTGTAATGGAATTAGTCAAAGCACAAATAAGAATAGTCTGACTTAAGAAGACCTATGTTAATCATGGTGTTTTAAGAAGTGAAAAAGATAGGAAGTCCACTAAATTCTTACTTATTCTGTATAAGCAGAAAAGTGCTAGATCATAGTACAAAAGTGTAACTTGAAGAGTAAAAATAGTGTGTCACAGTCACTCAATCAATTCCCCATCTTGAGCCAGTATATGGACCCAGAACTCCTTGAATGAAATGGGGACCAGATCAACCTTGAGGAATAACCCTGACACACTACCAAAATTTTAAAATGTTCACTTTCCTCCCAGCCTTCCCCAAGGGAACCTACTGACTTTTCAAGGGTAACTGAATTGTGGGAAAGGCAACAATCAGACTGTTCAGGGATTCCTGGGTACTGACTCTGATCAGACATTGTTTAAAAGAGACCCAAAACTTATCTGTGGCCCTCCAATCAGAGTAAGGGTTTATGGGAGTCAGATATTCAATGCTGTTTTAGTACAGGTCTGTCTCACACCATGACTCATGGGTCACAAAATCAGTGAGTAGTTATTTCTCCAGTTCTAGCCTGCATATTTGGAGTAGAAACACTTAGCAGCTGGCATAGTTCTCCTATTGGTTCCCTGACCTTCAGAGTGATGACTATTATGGTGGGAAAGACCAAATGGAAGTCATTAAAACTACCTCTAGCTGAGAAAATAGTAAACCAAGAGCAATGCCTAGCATTCCTGTGGGGTCTGCAGAGATTCTTGCTACCATCAAGGACATACAGATTCAGGGGTGGTGATCCCCATCACATCCATATTCAACTTTTTTATATGACGTGTGTAGAAACAGGCGAATCTACAAGAAATGCAATGGGTCATCGCTAGCTTAACCAAGTGGTGACTCCTACTGCAGCTGCCGTACCAGATGTGGTTTCATTCTTGAACAAACTCATGCATCCCGTAGAACCATTTATGCAGCTGTTGATTTATAAATATCCTTTCTCTCTAAATTGTTCATAAGGATCATCAGAAATTTATTCCTTCAGCTGGCAAGGTCGGTGAGTACCCTCATGGTCCTGCTTCAGAGGCACATTAACTCTCTGCCTTATGCCACAATTTAGTTTTTCAGAGATACATTTTTTTCTTGTGAGGAAGACTGGTCCTGAGCAAACATCTGTTGCCAATCTTCCTCTTATTGCTTGAGGAAGATTGTCGCTGAGCTAACATCTGTGCCAGTCTTCCTGTATTTTATGTGAAATGTTGCCACAGCATGGCTTGACAAGCAGGGCTAGGTCAATTCATGGATCTGAATCTGTGAATCCCTGGCTGCTGAAGCTGAGTGCGTGAACTTAACCACTATGCCCCTGGCCCAGCCCTTAATATTTCAGGGATCTTGATTGCCTTTCCCTTACAAAAGATATCACACTGATTCATTACATTGATGGCATTATATTGACTTGACCTAGTGAGCATGAATAGCAACTTCTCTGGTTTCTTTTATATAACATTTGTGTGTCAGAGGGTATGGAATAAATCCAACTAAAATTCAAGGACCTTCTACCTCAGTGAAATTTCTAGGACTCCAGTGGTGCAGAGATTGTCTAGATATCCTTTTTAAGGTGAAGAATGCCCTTTTGCATTTGGCCCCTCCTGTGACAAGTAAGAGGTACTGTGCCTAGAGCACCGCGTTGGGTTTCTGAGGGAACATATTCCTTATTTGGATGTATTACTCTGGTGAACTGAAAATCTGCTAGTTTTGAGTGGGGTCCAAAACAAGAGAAGGCTCTGCAACAAGTCAAGCCTGTTGTGCAAGGTGCTCTTCCACTTGGGCCATGTAGTGGAGCAGACTCAATGGTTCTAGTTTTATTGGCAGATAGGGATTTTGTTTGGGGTCTTTAGCAGCCCTCAAGAGTGAAGTGGAGATAGGCTTTTAGGATGTTGGAGCCAGATTCTGCCATCATTCACAGATATAAACTCTCCTTTTGAAAAACAACTCTGGCCTACTACTGGGCACACCAGAGATCAAATGCTTGAACATGGACCACAAAATTATTATGTGACTAGATGATATCTGGCTTATCAAGTCTTAAGATTGTAAGTGCACTGAAAAAACTGTATCTTGAAATAAAAATTGTATATATGTGATTGAGCCAAGACATCCCCTGAATGCACAAATAAATTATATGAAGAAGTGGCTGACATGCCAAATGTCCTCACTTTTGCTACATTGTTTTCTCTCTCCCAACCTGCACCTATGGCTTCATAGAGAGCTATGTTAGATCAGTTGACAAAGGAAGAAAAGTAATTGTTCTGTATGATATGCAGTCACCATATGTAAAGAGCTGCAGCACTACAGCCCATCTCTGAAGGACAGTGGTAAAGGGAAAGGCTTCTAGTGCACAAAACTTCTGGTGGTGCCCCTGGTTGTTCACTTTGCTTGGAAGAAAAGTGGCAGAAGTGTGATTATACACTGATTCATTGCCTGTGGCCAATGGTTTGTCTTGATGGTCAGGGACTTGAAAGAGACATAACTGAAAAATTGATGATGATGAACTTTGGGAAAGATTTATGGGGATAGTCCTCTCAATGGGAAAAAGTACTTGAAGATATCGTTTCCCATGTCAATGCTCACTAAAATGTGACCTCAGCAGAGGAGGATTTCAGTCATCAAGTGGATAGATCACAATCAGTTGGTACCAGTCATTCTCTTTTCCCTGCCATCCCTATCATTTTTTTTCCTTTGAGGAAGATTAGCCCTGAGCTAACATCTGCCTCCAATCCTCCTCTTTTTGCTGAGGAAGACTGGCCCTAGGCTAACATCCATGCCCATCTTCCTCTATTTTATGTGGGACGCCTGACACAACATGGCTTGCCAAGCGGTGCGTATGTCCACACTCAGGATCTGAACCTACAAACCCTGGGCCACAGAATTGGAACATGCAAACCTAACCACTGCACCACCAGGCTGGCCCCCTCCCTATTGTTTTACAATGGACTCATCAGAAAGTGTCCATGGATGCATGGATAGAAGTTGTGCGTGGTCTTAGCAATATTACTTTCACTCACCAAGGCTAGGTGTCCAATCTGCCAGCAGCTGAAGGCAATGCCATTCCACACAGTGGTGATCTAGCTACCTCATGGCCGGTTGGTTACATTGGACACTTTCTATCATGAAAGTGGCATCCTTTTGACTATACGGAATAGATACATAACTGTGACATATATTTGTCTTGTTTGCATGAAAGGCTACTGCCAAACCTACAATCTGTTGATTAAAGAATGCCTTATCCACTGTCATGGTATTCTACACAGCATTGCTTTGGATTAAGGATCTCATATCACAGCAGGTGAAGTATGACAATGGGCCCATACTCATGGAATTTACTATATTACCATGTTAACACCATCATGAAGCAACTTGCTTGATAGAGCAGTAGAAGGCCCTGTTTAAGACTCAGTTACAGTGACAGCTAGGTGGCAATATGTTGTTGTGCTGTGGCAAGGTTCTCTAGGAGGCTCTCTATATATTTCCGATATATAGAGAGTACAGTTTCCTATATACAGTACTGTTTCTCTGATAGCCAGAATTCATGTGTTCAGGAATGAAGGAGTGGAAAGGGAAGGAGTATCTCTCACTATATCCCTTAGTGTCCACTAGCAACATTGTGCTTCCTGTCCCTGCAATATTATGCTGTACCGATCTAGAAGGTTTAGTTGCAGAGGAAGAAAAGCTTTCACCAGGGGACAAAACAGTGATTTCCCTAAAGTGGAAGTTAAGAATGCCACCCAGCCACATTGGGCTTCTTATGCCTCTGAATCAAAAGACAAAGAAGGGATATATTGTGCTTGCTGGGGTGGTTGATGCTAAGGCCAGACAACACATAGCAGGACATTAGCTAAAGCAGTAAAAACAGATTAATCCAGGAATACTGTAATAAGGGAAAGAGACCTCAATATAGACTCTTGTTCAATCCCAAATACAGCATGAACAAGTAGAAACTAATAGTCAAGGAGGCTAGTAGGTGTCACTGTTTGGAAAATTACCAACAGGAAACATCAAGGTAAGGGGGTTTCTGGCTAAGCCAATCTAACAGGATTTTTGCTGAAGATAGGCCAGTCAGTTTAGTCATCAGCTATTAAATGGAGAAGGATGAGAAACTCAATTAGATATCAAAGGTGATCCGAAATGGATGATGAGGAACTCTTGCTAAACTGACTTAGCTAGATTCTTGATAAGAATTTTACAAAAAGTGCTTATGGTCCTAAGAAAGGTTCAGGAGCTTGACTAAAGTTGGTTAAGCAAAGAATCTGTAAGTCTCCCTTCATGCTCAAGAAAAGAAGAAGCATTCTTCTTTCCTTTGAACAATGTAAGTCCATTTCTTCTTCAGTTACCTTTGTTCATACAGATTGGCTGAATCATCTGTTGAGACTTGGAAGTAGCAAGTATTTGCTGGTTGGTGCCTGCTGTCAGGCATTTAATGAAGGAGAGATTCCAAGAAAGTAAAAGAAAAACAAAGATTAATGTTAAAAACAAGTTTTCAATTCCAGAGGGCATCCAGTCAAGAAGATTTATAGATGTTTGGCTCAAACCATCTTTATATGGAGGAATGAGGACAGATGTAGCAATCCGATAAATTTCCTAATTGGCAGTGCAAATGTCTGTGATGATGCCATCAGGTATTTGGTGTACTGAGTGGCTCACAGAGCAGGAGCATGAAGGTTGCCCATTCATTATCTGTTGTGATTTTCTTGAAATTTACATTGTATCATTCAGCTTCTGTGTGCAGGTTTTCAGGAAAAGGGCAGCTTTAGTTCTCAATGATTTCAAGTCAGAAGGGAGAATAATTGTAAATGTTGATTTGGAAAGCTTTAGCTAGACATAGGAGGATTGAGGAGATTTCAAGATGTGTCAAGGACTGGCAAATATTCAAGAAGAGACCCACAAGGGTATATTATAGTTTCTCATTAAAATTACTTGTCTTTCTAAAATCTCCACGTTTTCCATCAAGGAGAATAGAAGTCAGACTAATGTGTTTGTAAAATAAGTTTAGTCTCGTTAAACTTGGCTTGACTATTTACATAAGTGCATCAAATTAGTGTTGAACCCCATAGGTCTCTTGAGTTTGCATTACTGGAAATTTTCATAAGAAATCTAAGATGGGACTTTTTCAAAGCTTCTCGAGGCTTGGAAGCTAAGGCAAACTTGCTACCAGATTTTGCTTGCAATACCCATCGATTTGGGTAAATTCCTCTCTTCCCAACTTCCCCCAAATTTCCTGAGGTTCCTGAGTCTGCATGACATGGTCTGGTGGGGAACCCTATAAGAAAGGTACAGGCTAGTTTTTCTAAGGGAGGCTTCACAGGCATTGGTTCCTCAAAGTCAACCTTAATCCTTAAATTTGTCTGCTCATATCTTATTCAATGCACATCATTATCAAATATGAAAATCCAGTCAAAGCCTTGGTAGTATATCCAATGTTTCCAACAATGTCGTATTAAAGGAGAATAGATTCTTACTGAACTTACAAACATAACTATATTGCCATAAAATATGAATACTCACTGAGAGATTTCAAATTCAAGAGGGATCATGTAGGGAGAAAAACTAATGGTTTCATTTTAGGTCACAAATGTATACTTCAAAATTTTATGTAAATTACACTAGTTTAAGGGAAAAATGTTTCCTAAATTGTGGTACAAATGTGAAATACCAGCAATGTTTAAAACAAAAAGTCATAAAAATTATAAAAATCCTCACCAGTTGACTCAGCTTAATGAATTTAATTCTTCTTATGCCTGAACTTGAGTTAGTAGTTTTAGGAATAAATCAACTTCTTCATTACTTCTGGAAATTCTTAATAAGTCCAGCATATGTTCACAAACTTTTCAAGTAATGCCATCAGATAACATTCATTCCTGAAGCTTATTGTGAACACATTCTGAAAGGAATCAGTGTCAATCAATAACTGGCTGTGAATCACAAATGACTTAAGGTGGTCATGGTTATAGTCTGATGAGATTTCATTTGATAAAGAATGTTAATTATTTCTGTGGCATACATCATTTTAACATAGTAATGGGACAACAGGTGTATTGACAAATTTCTATGAACTTCATATAATTTCTGCAAATTGATTATGATATCTTCACATCTTGCCATCATTCTAAGTTATTTTTCTTCTTGACAATTAGGCAAATTCAAAAAAAATCATAGAAGAACAGAATCTGAAAAGCTAAACATGGTTCTTCCTTCTTATATTTTCTTCTTAATTTACTACCATGCTTGACATGCATTAAGCAACATATTTTTTGTTGTCGTTAATGCAGTCGAGTCATTTCTGACTCCTAGTGACCCTGTGTACAGCAGAGGAGAAACTTCCTAGTCTTTTAATCCCAACCTCTCATCTTCTGGCACTATCTGAGACAATGTTTTGTTGCTATTCATAGGGTTTTCATGGCCAATCTTTTTGGAAGTGGATGGCCATGTCCTTCTTCCTAGTATGCCTTATTCTGGAAGCTCCAGTGAAACCGATCTTTCATGTGTGGCTGCTGATATTTGAAATACCAATGGCATAATTTTCAGCATCACAGCAACATGCAGCTGCCACAGAATGAAAACAGACAGATGGGTGGTGTGGTTCTCTGGCTTGGAAATAAACATGGGTTGTGGTGGTGAGAGTGCCAAATCTTAACCATTAGACCACCAGGGCAGCTAATTCATGGTTAATGTACATTTATTCTTTAGATTGGATTTATAGTTTTATAATCTTAAACATCTAGTAGAAACAACATAAACTTGTTCAATTACTAAAACTAGGTAAAAAGTAATTTTATGTGTGAATTATAGTCAATGCTGGAAACTCTGAAGCCATGTGTGTTTTTATTTTACCAACAATTAAAAAAACTGTTTTATTTAACAAAGATTATCCTAGTAAAGAGCTTTTAAAAATTGGATTTGTTTTTGTATTTCTGAGAGTTTTAGAAATAATTTATAGAAGTGCTCATTTACCTATATGCCAATTTGAATACAACTCTTTTAAGGGATTTGATGAATTAATTCACTAAAATATCCAGAGGTAAAAAATGTGTCATACACCCAACATATAATCATGCGTACGTATATACATACCTACATACAAATACTTGTCAAAAGTTACATATAGGGGCAAACAGAGATCTTATAGCTTTCATTCTAAAATTTTAGCCTTGACTCAATAAACGTAGTAATACAATCTCACCTGGTTTACTACCACAGTATATTTTTATGCAAACTGTGTTTCCGGCAAATGGGCAAGTTACGGGTACCTGCTTAACAGTATTTCTGGAAGAGACTTCTGAGATTTTTTTTCCCTAACATGTAATCTGATGGAGGCTGTGGAATAAGTTCTAGGTCCCTGAGTGAGGAGACATCTAGAAGTTGTCTGGATGGCTCTAAAACCCCTCTGAGTGGACAAAATTTTGAGTTATCTTTCAAAATAGCATTTTGTTTTCTTTTCAGTATCAGATGGTTGCTTTAGGGGGTCCTTTACTCCCTTGGGAGCACTCAATGGAGGGTTGGGGGCCTAAAGTTTAAGTGACTATAGGGAGCTGAGAGGCTGAAGTGGAAAGGGAAGCCATGGCATTGGCTACTTAATTGTGGTGTTCCTAAAAGTGAAAAGGATAGGAAGTGTACTAAATGTTTACTTGAACTATATAATCAAAAAAGTACTAGGTCAAGTAACAGAAGTCTAACTTGAACTATAAATTTAGTATGCCACAGCCCCTCAATAATTCCCTGACTTGAACCGTATACAGACCTAGAATCCCTTGAATGAAGAGAAGACAAAGTCCCATTGAGGAAGGACATAGCACACTACCAAAAATTTATACTGTTCATCTTTCTCCCAGCCTTTCTCAAGGGTAACCACTGCCTTTTACCAGGGTAATTGTGCATTGGGGGAAGGGAAATAATCAGACCATTCAGAAACTACAGGACACTGTCTTTGAACTGATGCTGATTTTAGGAAAACAAAAACATCACTGTAGCCCTCTAGTCAGATTAGAGACTTATGGGAGCTATGGCATTCTATCACAGCCACATTCCCCAATGGGTTTATTGGGTCTCTGAAACTATGCTGTGATTATTTCCCTACTTCTAAAATACATAGTTGGAATGCAAATACCTAGTAGCTGAAAAAATCTTCACATGAGTTCCCTGACCTGTGGAGTAAGGACTATTACGGTGGGAAAGGCTAAATGGAAGTTATCAGAACTGTTTATACCTAGGAAAGTAGATCAAAAACAATATCACATTCCTGGAGGGGTTGTGATTTGTGCCATTATCAGGGATTTAAAAGAAGCTGGAGTGATGATTCTTACCATTCCCTTTTCAAGTCTTCTATTTGGCCTGTGTATAAGACAGATGGATCTTAAACAAAAACAGTAGATTATTGCAAGCTTAGTCAAGTTTTAACTAACTGCAGCTGCTGTACCAGATGTAGTTTTATTGCATGAGCAAACTCACACACCCCCTACTACCCATGATGCAGCTGTTGATCTGATAAATGTCTTTTTTGCGACTCATGTCCATAAGTTCCATCAGAAGCTTTTTTCTTTAGCAGGCAAGGTATCTGATATATCTTCACAGTACTAATACAATGGCTTGTCATCTCTCCAGTTCTATGTATCTTTTCTGTTTTTCAGGGATCTTTATCACCATTTTTTCCCCAAAGATATTACACTAATCAACTACATTAATGAATTTATGCTGATAGAACCTATTGAACAAGAATTGCAACTTCTCTACAGTTATTGGTAAGGCGTTTGTGTGGCAGGGATATGGAATAGATCTGGCTAAAATTCAGAGACCTTCTACCCCTGTGAGATTTGTAGGAGTCCAGTGGTGTGGGGATTGTCCAGGTGTCCCTTTTAGAGTAAGCATGAGTTTAATATCTGGCCCCTCCCACAATCTAGAAAGAGACACACCACCTAGTGGGCCTTTTTGGATTTGGGAGGCAACATATTCCTCAATTAGTTGTGTTACTCTGGCCAATGTATCCATTGACCTGAAATGCTGCCAGTTTTGATTAGGGCCCAGAAGTAGAGAAGACTCTGTTAGCAGGTCTAAGCTTTAGACCCGTTGGTGCTTTGCCCCTTGGGCCATATATTCCAGTAAACTCAAGGGTCTTGAAGTTTTATTGGCAGATAGAGATGGTGTTTGGAGCCCTGGCAGCCCCTAAAGAGAATCACAGTGCAGGAATTTAGGATTCTGGAGCAACTCCATGTTCTCATCCACAGATAATTTCTCTCCTTTTAGAACAAGTTTTGGCCTGCTACTGGGCCTTAGCAGAAACTGAATGCTTGACCATTGGCCACAAAGTAACCATGTGACCTGAGCTGCTTACCATCAGCTGGATGTTATCTGACCTATTATGCATAAAGATGGGCATGCACAGTTATAGTCCATCATGAACAGAAAGTGGTAAATACATGATTGAGCTTGAGCAGGCTATGAAGGCACAAGTAAGTTACCAGAAGAAGTGTCTCAAATCCTTGGGTCTTTAACTCATGCCTCTGTGCTTTCTCTTTCTTAGCCTACACCTAAGACCTCATGAACAGCTTCCTAGGATCAGTTGACAGAGGAAGAGAAAACACAAGTCCGTTTACAGATGGTTTTGCACCATATACAGGTATCATCTGAAAATGGACATTTGCAGCCCTACTCCCTCTCTCTGGCATATCCCTGGAGGACCGTGGTGGAGGGACTTCCTCCCAGTGGGCAGAACTTCATGCAGTAAACCAAGTTTCTCTTATTTCTTGGCAGTAGAAAAGGCCATACTTGGTATTACATACTGATTTATGGGCTATGGCCAGTGGTCAGGCTATATGATCAAGGACTTGAAAGGAACATGATTGGAAAATTGGTGACAATGGAATTTGGGGAAGAGGCATGTGAATAGACCCCTCTCATTAAAAAATATGAAGATATTTGTGTTGCATGTAAATGCTTACTGAAGGGTGACCTCAGCAGATGATGATTTCAATAATCAAGTGGATAGGATGATACATTCTATGGATACCAGTCAACTTCTTTCTCCACCCATCCCTGCCATTGCCAACATATCCATGAACAAGGTGGCCATGGTGGCAAGGATGGAGATTATATAGAGGCTCAGAAATATATACTTTACTTCACCAAGGTTGAGGTACCAGTCTTCCAGCAGCCAGAAATAACACTAAATAGCTGATATGGTGCCATTTCTTGAGTTGTTCACCAAGCTATCTAGTATTGGTTGATTAAATTGGACTACTTCCATCATAAGAAGGTCAGAATTTTGTCCTTACTGGCATATACGCATACTCTAAATATGGATTTGCCTTACCTGATGCAATGCTTCTGCCAATACTGCCATTCATGGAGTTTTAGAATGCCTTATCCACTGTCATGGTGTTCCCCTCAGTACTGCTTGGGATTAAGGACCTCACTTCACTGAGAAAGAGGTGTGGCAATGGGCCCATGCTCATGGAATTCACTGGTCACACCATGTTCCCCACCATCCTGAAGCAGCTGACCTGATAGAATGGTAGAAGGGCCTTTAGAAGATATTATTACAGAGTCAATAAGGCTGCAAGATGTTGCATGGTTGTTGTGAGGTTCTTCAGGAGGCTACATCTGCTCTGAATCTGCATCATATATATAGTACTGTTTCTCTTATAGTCAGGACTCATAGTCCAGGAATCAAGGGGAGGAAATGGGAGGGACATTACAGACTATTACCCTTAGTGACGTACTAACAATATTCTTGTTTCTTGTTCCCAAGACTTGATGCTCTGTTGAACTAGAAGTCTATGTTCCAGAAGAAAGAATGCTTCCAACAGGAGATAAAATGATAACCCCCTCGAATAAAAGTTAAGACTGCCACCTGGCTACATCGTGTATCTCATACCTCTGAATAAACTTGCAAGGAAGGGAGTTTGTGTGCTGACTAGGGTTATTGATTCTTACTACTGTCAGAGATAAATGTACCTGGACCTTAGTTAAAGTGGTAAAAACAGATTTATTCTGGACTATTGTAATAAGGAAAAAGAGTCCTCAGTATTAAACTGAGGTAACTTCTGAATACAGTATGAACAAATAGAAATTTATAGCCAAGAAGTCTGAGGTGGTTCAGTGGATGCAAAATTATAGGAGGAAACATGAAGTATAAGAGAATTTGGGTTAAACTGACCTAACAGAATTCCTACTGAAGATCAGACATCATCTGGTGGGTGGTGGAGAAATAGAAAATTGAATAGATATTGAGGATGATCAAATATAGAAGATGAGGGACTTTTGCTATACTGAGTTAGCAGGAATCTTGCTGAGGATTTTACAACAAAGTGTGCAGATGGACCTAGGAGAATATTTAGGAGCTTGACCAAAGTTTTGTCAAGCAAAGAATCTTTGTCAGTTTCTCCTATTGTTTTAAAGAGATAACAGACATTCTTCTTCCCTTAGAACAACGTAAGTCCATTTCTTGTTAGGTTACATTTTGTTCATTAAGGACCTTTTAAATTACATGTTGAGAATTGGTAATAGAAGGTATGCTTTATGGTGCTAGCCACCTGGCATTTAATGAGCATTTATTGTCTTTTATGAAAATAAAAGAAGACAAAGATTAATGTTAAAAACCTAGTTTCTGATTCCACAGGGCAGCCTGTTTAGATTTCTTGATTTGGAGTTTGAGGTATTTTTAGATAGTGTCAACAGCAGTGGCAGTCTATTGAATTTTCTAATTTTCAGTTTGAATGTCTGTTGTGATGGCATCGGACTTTCCAGTGAGCTTTCTGAGGGGCATACTTAGCAGCAGACGCAAAGTTTTCCATATATAATCTGTTGTGCTGATTTTCTTTGCGTTTATATCATGTTATCTAGCTTCTGCTCGTAAGGCTTCATAAAAAGGACAGTTTTACGTCTCAGTGATTTCTAGTCAAAAGAGAGAAAAAGTAGAAATATTACTTTGCAAAGCGTAGCAGATATTGAAGGAAAGTAGAAAAATTCATGCCTTGGCATGCACTGGCAAAATTTACAATGTGAAATCCAAAAGTGTATGTTGATGCAAATAACCAATAATCAATCTGTAGATCAAAATTGAGTTGATTTTAATATATGAGCCAATTCTGAGGGCAATAGCCTGGAAAGGCAACCTCCACCAGGAAAAGAAGCACTCCAGGGAAGCAAGGTGTATAGCATGATTATATACCATTTTGGAACAAAGAACATACATCAAATATGACAGGAATACATTTTTTTTTGCTTTTTGCTACAGTTACAAGATGTTTTGCTATGTACGGAAGGTCAATCTGACCCTGGTTTCTGGAAAGGAATACTTATCTTTAAAGAAATGCTGATACGGGAGGGAGGCTTTCATCCCTATCTTTAAAGGCAGCATTCTTTGCTTTGGGATACTGTAAATGTTTAAAGAAGATGTACAATGCATGCTTGTTAGGCCACTTCAGGCCATTCTGGAAAAACAAGTTCAGGGATAATCAGTTTTAAGCCAAAATGGCTTCCTCATATGCCTCAATATATTAACTTTCCTTAGTGTTTTCTATTATTCCATCAGATACATTACTGTTTTCCATTGAAATATATTTTTCTCTCTACACTCATCATCATTCAATCAGAGATAATCAAATTAAGACTAATTTTTTTTCAGAATAAATCTAGTTTCATTAAACTTAGTCTCATTATTTACATAAGGACAGCAAGAATAATGACTGGCCACATAGGTCTGTTGAGTTTTTGCTTTGCTGGGGCTATTCATAAGAAATCTTGGATTAGATTTTTCAAAACCTCTCAGGACAGAAAGATAAGAAAAGAACTTGCCACCAGAATTTTTCTGCAAAACCATGGATTTGGGTGAATTCCTCTCCTCTAGAGATCCTGAAAATATCCTGAGATTCTGGGGCATGCCAAAAATTGATCTTCCTTTCTGATCTGTGTGGTCACATTTTCTTGCCCTCTCATATCAGAGTTTCTGGTTCTTGGTTCTGGGGACATGCAACTTATACCAGTGGCCTCTAAGTTCTCCGGCTTTTGGCCTGAGACTAGGAGTTACACCAAGGACTTCCTGGTTCTTAGGCTTTCAGACTTAGACTGAATTATTTCATAGGCTTTCCTTTTTCTCCAGGTAGCAGATGTTAGATTTGTAGGACTTCTTGGCCTCAAAAACTGCTTGAGCCAATTCCTATAAGGAATGTCTTTTTTATTTTTGAGATCTCATCAAGATGGTGGTGTGAGCAGACATTGAACTTGTCTCCTCCCATGAACACAACAAGGTTACAAGTATTTTTGGAAAAATTACCCCGATTGAAAACTGAAAACTAGATAAAAAGAAATGCCGCAACAAGGGACAGTACGGATGAAGGCAGAGGAGGCAGCAATTCCTGCTGGAGAGGAAAAAAGCCACATTTGGGAGCAGAGGAGTTTCTCAGCTGGCCAGGGAGGGAGAGACCCTAAGGTACACAGCCATCCCTGGAGGAGTGAGGTCTGGAGCGGGGACGATACTGCTATAAGCATCATTCAGACTCAGCCCAACTGAGACGAAGGTCTTACTGTCGGGCTTTGCTGGCTATTAACTGCAGCGAGGATACCCCCAGAAGAGCTATCAGCTGAGGGCCAAAAAGACCGGGGTCTTAAAGGGCTCGCACACAAACTCACTCATTGCAGCAACCTAAAATCAATGGAGAGAAGGCTAACAGTCCTTTGGTGAAACGAGACTCACCTGGTGGGCTCTGGGGGCATATTGGTCAGAGGAGGGACCTCTCTGGAGACTGAGACATTGGTGGGGGCCATTGTTCTGAGCTGGTTCAGGTGTGCTGATATGGACCCCACTGGGTGCCATTGAGGTTCACCCCTTGGCCTGTTAGCCCAGGGGTCTGCAATGCCCACTAGAGCACAGATTTACTCCAGCCCAGCCAGGGCAGGCAACCCACCCTAGGGACTGGCCCCACCTAACAGCAAGCCCTCAGGCTACTTTTCAGCCTGCATTGACTGGGTGCCTTGATCCTCTACAGGCAGGTAAGGGTGTCTGCCTCTGTGGGGCAGGGCCTGTGTGTGGACCAGGTGAACTGTGGGGGCCATTGTTGTAGAGATGGGGGCCTATGCAGTGTGGTGTTTGGGTATGCTCCAGGGGGTTGAGAAGTGTGCATGTAACATGACTGTGTTGATGGTGTATGTGGTCCTGAGGGGGTGAGGCTAATCAGAGGCAGAAGACCTGTGCTTCACAAATAGCCATAAAATGGATCAGCCCTAACTTCCAAAGCCTGAAACAATGGAGTTCCCCCGGGCCAAGGGCCAGCACCCATCAGCTGGACGCCTAAGAGAACTGACAACAGCCTTGTAGGCCTGAGCCCTATCACGAATATAAACCCCTGAGCCTAGCAACCAGCTACACTGGGTGCCAACCCAATTAAGAGGACAATTGCAATAGGATGAGCTGATAGACTTTGTAGCCAACAGTGCTGAGGCTCCCCAAACCAGATTTACAAACAGCTGGCCAAGGAAGGAAAGACTAGACTCCTTGGGTACCTGCAGTGGGAGCAAAACTGCCACAGCAGAAGGACACAAGTAGCCCACAAAGGGGTCACTCCTGGTTCTTATGGATTGGTGACAAGAGGGAAGCACACTGCTGGGCCTTACAAGGCATCTCCTACATAAGGCCACTTCTCCAAGATCAGGAGAGATAGCCAACTCACCTAATACATAGAAACAAGCACAGAGAAAGAGGCATAATGAGGAGACAAAGGAATACTTCCCAAGCAAGGGAACAGCACAAAACCCCGGAAAAAGAACTAAATGAAACAGAAGCAAGTGACCTACTCAACAAAGAGTTCCAACAAAATATGAGGATGCTCACAGATATGGGAAGAAGAATGGATGAACACAGTGAGCACATCAACAAAGAACTGGAAGATATAAAACAAAAACAAGCAGAAATGAAGAATACAATATTGGAAATGAGAAATTCACTAGAGGGACTCAATAGCAGAGTAGAGGATGCAGAAGAACGGATCAGCGAGCTAGACAAAAGACTGGAGGAAATCACCCAAGCAGAATAGAAAAGAGAAAAAAGAATTAGACAGAATGAGAACAGACTAAGGGAACTCTGGGACAAAATTAAGCGTGCTAACATCCAGATTATAGGTGTCTCAAAAGAGAAGAGAGAGACAAAGGGGTAGAAAATTTATTTGTTGAAATAATAGATGAAAATTTTCCTAACTTGAGAAAGGAAACAGATATCCAAGTTTAGGAAGCCTAGAGAGCTCCAACCATGACAAGCACAAAGAGGCCTACATCAACACCTGTTATAATTAAAATGTCCAAAATTAAAGACAAAGAGAGAATCCTAAAAGCAGCAAGAGAAAGGCCATAAGTGACATATAAAGGGAAGCCCACCAGTCTATCAGTGGACTTCTCAGTCGAGACCTTACAGGTGAGAAAGAATGGCACGATGTATTTAAAGTGCTAAAAGGAAAAGCACCTAGAGCCAAGAATACTCTATCCATCAAGGTTGCCATTCAGAATTGAAGGAGAGATAAAGAGCTTCCCAGACAAGCAAAAATTAAAGGCATTTATAACCAGGAAACCAGTTCTGCAAAGAATGCTGAAGGGACTTATTTACATGGGAAAACAATGACCACAAGTAGAGATTAAAAAGATTGTCAAAAAACCAAAACAACAACAAAAATCAGGCAATAAAATCACTTGCAAGGTAAAAATATAGTAAAGGTAGCAGATCAACTACCAATGAAGATAATATGTAGGTTAAAAGACAAATGTACTGAAATCACCTATTTCAATGATAAGAGGATAATGTATAGCCACACACTAAACAAGACACTATATATGATTAGAAAAACATAATGCTAGAGGAAGGGAGTGAAAAACTAGAGCTTTTAGAAAGAACTCAAGCTAAAGAGTCTATCAACTCAATATAGACTATTATATGTGTAGAATATTAAATAGTATCTTCAGGGTAATCACAAATCAGAAACATGTAACAAGCAGGGAAAAAAGTAAGACAAAAGAAATCAAACATATTACTAAAGATAGCCATCAAACCACAAGGGAAGAGAGCAAGAGAAAAAGAAAGGAACAGAGAAGAAACAATAAAACACTCAGAAAAAAATGGACAAAATGGCAATAAATGCATATTTATCAATAGCTACATTAAACGTCAATGCACTAAATGTTTCAATCAAATGCCATATGGTGGCGAATTGGATAAAAAAACAAGACCCATGTATATGTTGCATCCAAGAAACACATTTCAGACCTAAGGACACCCACAAACTGAAAGTGAAAGGATGGAAAAAGATATTCCACGCAAATGGCAAAGAAAAGAAAGCAGGGATAGCAATACTTACATAAGAAAAAATAGACTTTAAAACAAAAACTGTAACAAGACACAAAGACGGGCACTACATAATGATAAAGGGAACAATCCAACAAGAAAATAAAACGCTTGTAAATATCTATGTACCCAACATAGGAATACCTAAATATATAAAGCAATTATTAAAGGACATAAAAGGAGAAATAAACAGTAATACAATAATAGCAGGGAAATTTAACACTCCACTTACACCAATGAATAGATCATCCAAACAGAAGATCAATAAGGAAGCAATGGCCTTAAAGGACACATTAGTCCAGATGGACTTAGTAGATATATATAGAACATTCCATCCAAAAACCACAGAATACACATTCTTTTCAAATGCGCATGGAACATTCTCCAGGATTGATCACGTATTAGGCCAGAAAAGAAGGCTCAATAAATTTAAGAGGATCGAAATAATACCATGTATGTTTTCTCACCACAAAGGTATGAAACTAGAAATCAAGTACAGGAAGAAAACCAGAAAAGCCACAAAAATGTGGAGATTAAACAAAATGCTACCGATCAACGATTGAGTCAATGAAGAAATCAAAGAAGAAATCAAAACATTCCTGGAGACAAATGAAAATGAAAACATGACATGCCAAAATCTATGGGATACAGCAAAAGTGGTTCTAAGAGGGAAGTTTATAGCAATTCTGGCCTACCTCAACAAACAAGAAAAATCCCAAATAGACAATCTAAAAGCACATCTAAATGTACTGGAAAAAGAACAACAAACAAATCCCAAAATCAGCAGAAGGAAGGAAATAATAAAAATCACAGCAGAAATAAATGAAATACAGACTAGAAAAAATTAACGAAGCCAAGAGCTGGTTCTTTGAAAAGATAAACAAAATTGACAAACACTTAGCTAGACTCACCAAGAAAAAAGAGAGAAGGCTCAAATAAATAAAATCAGAAATGAAAGAGGAGAGATTACAACAGACACCTCAGAAATACAAAAGATAAGAAGAGAATACTATGAAAAGCTGTATGCCAAGGAATTGGATAATCTAGAAAAAATGGATAAATTCTTTGAAACATACAACCTTCCAAAACTGGACCAAGAAGAAGTAGAAAATTTGAATAGACTGATCACCAGTAAGGAGTTCAAAACAGCAATCAAAAACCTCCCCAAAAATAAAAGTCCAGGACCAGATGGCTTCCCTGGTGAATTCTACCAAACATTCAAAGAAGACTTAATACCTATCCTTCTCAAACTCTTCCAAAAAATTGAAGAGGAGGAGAGGCTTCCTAACTCATTCTGCACAGCCAACATTATCCTGATACCAAAACCAGAAAAGGACAACACAAAAAAAGAAAATTACAGGCCAATATCACTGATGAACATCAGTGCAAAAATCCTCAACAAAATACTAGCAAATCGAATACAACAATACATTGAATAGATCATAAATCATGATCAAGTGGGATTCATTCCAGGGATGCAGGGATGTTTCAACATCTGCTAATCTATCAATGTGATACACCACATTAACAGAATGAAGAATAAAAATCACATGATCATCTCAATACATGCAGAGAAAGCATTTGACAAGACACAACATCCATTTATGATAAAAACTCTGAATAAAATGGGTTTAGAAGGATAATACCTCAACATCATAAAGACCATGTATGACAAAGCCACAGAAAATATCATTCTCAATGAATAGAAACTTAAAGCTATCCCTCTAAAACAGGAACCAGACAAGGATGCCCACTGTCACCACTCTTATTTAACATAATATTGGAAGTCCTAGCCAGAGCAATCAGGCAAGAAAAGAAATAAAAGGGATCCATATTGCAAAAGGAGAAGTGAAACTGTCACTCTTTGCAGATGATATGATTTTTATATCCAGAAAACCCTAAAGATTCCACTAAAAACCTATACACACAATAAAGGAGTACAGTCAAGTCCCAGGATACAAAATCAATGTACAAAAATCGGCTGCATTTTTATACATTAACAACGAAGTAGCAGAAAGAGAAATTAAGAATACAATCCCATTTACAATTGCAACAAAAAGAATAAAATACCTAGGAATAATCTTAATCAAAGAGGTGAAAGATCTGTAAACTGATATCTATAAAACATTGTTGAAATAAATCGAAGAAGAAACAAAGAAATGGAAAGATATTCGATGCTCTTGATTGGAAGAATTGACACCATTAAAATGTCCATATTTCCTAAAGCAATCTATAGAGTCACCACAATCCCTATCAAAGTTCTAACAACATTTTCCACAGAAATAGAACAAAGAAGCCTAAAATTTATATGGAACAACAAAAGACCCCAAATAGCCAAAGGATTCCTGAGAAAAAAGAACAAACCTGGAGGTATCATACTCCCTGATTTCAAAATATACTACAAAGCCATAGTAACCAAAACAGCATGGTACTGGCACAAAAACAGACACACATCAATGGAACAGAATTGAGAGCCCAGAAGTAAACCCACACATTTATGGACAGCTTATATTTGACAAGGCTGCCAAGAGCATACGATGGAGAAAGGAGAGTCTCTTCAATAAATGGTGTTGGGAAAACTGGACAGCAACATGCAAAAGAATGAAAGGAGATCATTCCCTTACACCATGCACAAAAATCAACTCAAAATGGATTAAACATTTGAATGTCAGACCTGAAACCATGAAGCTTCTAGAAGAAAACATAGGCAGTAAGCTCTTTGACATCGGTCTTAGCAGCATATTTTCAAGTCCCATGTCTGACCGGGCGAGACAAACAAAAGAAAAAATGAACAAATGGGACTACATCAAACTAAAAATCTTCTGCACAGCAATGGAAACCATCAACAAAACAAAAAGACAGCCTAACAATTGGGAGAAGATATTTGCAAACCATATATCAGATAAGGGATTAATATCCAAAATACACAAAGAGCTAATACAGCTCAACAAGAAGAAAACCCAACAATCCAATAAGTAAATGGGTAAAAGATCTGAACAGAGATTTCTCCAAAGATCATATACGGATGGCCAACAGGCATATGAAAAGATTGTTAGCTATCAGGGAAATGCAAATCAAAACTACACTGAGGTATCACCTCACTCCAGTCAGAATGGCTATAATTAACAAGATAGGAAACAACAAAGGTTGGAGAGGATGTGGAGAGAAGGGAACCCTCATGCACAGCTAGTGGGAGTGCAAACTGGTGCAGCCACTATGGAAAGCAGCATGGAGTATACTCAGAAAATTAAGGATAGATCTACCATATGATCCAGCCATCCCACTGCTGGGTATTTATCCAAAGAACTTGAAAACACAAAGGCATAAAGGTACTTGCACCCCTATGTTCATTGCAGCATTATACACAATAGCCAAGACTTGGAAGCAACCTGGTTGCCTCTCAAGGGACGACTGGATAAAGAAGAGTGGTATATATACACAATGGAATACTACTCAGCCATGAGAAATGATGAAATCCAGCCATTTGTGAAAACATGGATGGACCTTGAGGGTATTTTGCTGAGTGAAATAAGTCAGAGGGAGAAAGAAAAATACCATATGATCTCACTCATAAGTGGAAGGTAAAAACAACAACAAACAAACACATAGCATTGGAGATTGGATTGGTGTTTATCATAGGGGAAGCTGGGAGGTGGGATGGCAAAAGGGGTGATTAGGTTCACATGTGAGGGGATGGACTATAATAGTTTTCGGGTGGTGAACATGATGTAATATACACAGAATTTGAAATATGTTATGATGAACACCCTAAAATAAATAAATAAATAAAAAATAAAAATTTTTGACTTCAAAAAAAAGGAAGTTATGGTAGAATTTTGAGAGTTAGTAACTCTCAGTTAAATCAGTTTAACTCTCTGTGAGTCACAAATATAACACAAATTGCTACAATTTTGTAAAGACATTATCATTTCACTTATAAAAAATGTCTTTTTTATAACTCTCTGTCCTTCATCTGTTTATCTATCTATCTATCTATCCACCTGTCTATATATCATCTCTTCATCCTATTGGTTCAGTTTTTTGGAAGAAGCCTGACTTATAAAGGTTTTGGAACTGAGAGTGGTTCTAGTTGAACAGAATTTTAAGGATGAGTTTTCGGAATTACATCTGAGTTTACTGGAATTATCTCTCTAATCTTGTTAGATTAAAGGAAACTGATGACTCTATTTTCAGTAGTAAACTGAGCACAAATAGTTCTTGGTGAGAATAGGTTTTAGAATTACACAAAATATCTGGATTGGATATTCCTAATCAAACACTTATAAGAAGCAAGAAGCTAAGTAAGTCGGTTTATGATGCTTTCTTTCTTTTTTCTCCTCTTTCTATGTGAATCCTCTAGTTCCCACCAAGCGCACTGTATTCCATTAAGTTATCCTCCTGGCCCCTAAGGGAATTTAGTTTGAGATCCCCAATTTACATAATTTGCAGTGGGACTTTTGCCTGGGCACTCCACTTTCATGCATGAATCACAGTTTTTTAATCCACAAAATGGGTATAATGTGAGGATTAAATGAAAGGAAGAGTGCGAGCAATTTGGAAGCTAAGTGCTGGGCCAGTGCAAGGTTGTAATGGCTTCTAATTGATGGTGAGTTTGGGTCACTCAAACTCCATCTCACAAGTTTACTGAGTCAATTACTTACAGTATTGGAACAAACAGGGCAGGTACTACATTCAGGAACCTAAGGGTCTACCTAGCAGGGTAAGGTTTGCCCATGCAGATAAACAAGACAATACAGTAAAAATGATGGACATTCAGGTAGTGTTTGCCTCTGAGAAGATGATGAAGGCAGAAAAGCTGGAAACTGCAAGAGAACATGGCAATGTTCATGAACTTAATTTGTGGTTAATCTTTATTTTTATTGACAGTGATTTTCATTATGCAAAATATTTTTAGTATTTTGACAGAAAACTGACAGCAAACAATGTAACAATTGCAAGCTCCATCTGTTAAAGGTCTATTTTGTGCTAGACATGTGTTCCCTAAAACATTCAACTATTCAACTTCATTCCAAGCATATTTATTGAAGATCAGCCATATGTCTGAAGCTGGGGGTACAGTTATGACCAAAGCAGGCATGGTCCCTGCCTTCGTAAGTTTCGGTCGGGTGATAGTCAGTAAATAGTTATGAATATGAAACTATAATTTATTATCCATGTAGTAAGTATAAAAAAGGGTAAGTTAATAGTGCTATTGGGGTATACAACACATGGGTCTATCATAGTCTTGCAGGGTGAAAGAAAACTTTCCTGAGGAAGAGGCATTTAAAATTAAACCTGACAGGTGTATAGGAGTTAACCAGGGACTAGAGATGTGGAGAGCTGTGTAGAAAGAGAGATAAGACTTATACACATCATTTAGTTTAGTCCTTGTGAGAATTATTTTCCTTTAACAGATCAGAAACCTGAAGTTAAGAGATACCGAGTTAAACCACAACCAGCAAGGTTAAGATTGGACTCCAGATCAGACATCAAAGTCCCAAAGTCCAAAGCCCTTTCTTATTTCTCCTTAGTTTGTCAATCTTTTATTCTCTAGCATTTATAGAATTTCTTCTTTTTTCGAGATTTTTTTAGTATTTAAATTCAAACGAAACAAAAATACTTCAACGTTTCTCTCATCTCCTACCCCTGATTCTGGTAACTACCAACCACCAATCTGTTCTCTGTATCTATGAGACCAGTATTTGTCTTTCTCTGTCTGACTTACTTCACTTAGTAAGTAAGTGAAGGTCCATCCATGTTGTCGCAAATGGAAAGTTTTCATTTGTTTTTATGGCTGAATAATATTTCATTGTATATATATACACGCCACAATTTTTTTAGTCATTCATCCATTGATAGGTATCTAGGTTCTTTACATTTCTTGGTTGTTGTAAATAACACTGCAATAGACATGAAGGTGCATATTCATTTTCAAGTTAGTATTTTCATTTTCTTTGGATAAATATCCAGAAGTGGAATGGCTAGACCAAAGGATACTTTCGAACATTTTTGGAAAACTAAGAAATTTAGTGATGTTGGTTGGTTCTTTCGTATGTTGCTGGAAAAGGTTGTGGAAGAGGATGAGCTCTGGGATTGAATTTTTCACCTCAGAAGTTGCATTAATGACCTAAGAGCTACTAGGTGTGCACTGAGGGAGAGCCTTATCTCTTGTCAAAAATGAAATTGCTAAAAGTCCAATTGCTATTGGCTGAATTTTAGTGCAAGTTGACTCCAAGGCTCTTAGGGTGTCTATTGTTAATGTAAGGGCATTGATTAGAAAGAATGGGTTCCTTTAATGCAGGATGTGAATGTGTGTGAAGACACTGATGAAGCAGGGTACCTTTAACTCCTAATTTCTCATGAGTCTTCTTTGCAAGTGGAACTGTTCTCTCCAACCTCAGTGGAAGTGGCATCTCTACCCAGTGGTAGCAGCTTCCTAATCCACAACGTTATCAACATTTACACCTCTGTCTCAGGGTGTTAACTCTGCATTTCTTGAGTAAGTGGCAATGGACTCCCCTGATACAGTTGCCACCTATGATTAGACTCAAATCCTATCAGTCCCCTAAAGGTGAGGTACAATTGGATGACCCATGAGGAGGTGCACTATACTCCTAAAGTACTACTTGAGTTTTCTAAATTATATAAGCAGAAAATCTGGGGATATGCATGGAGATGGATATTAAATTGTTGGGTAGAGTTGGAAAAGGCCAAAATTTTTGATATGGGCACACTAAGCAGATATTCTGCATTCTCCCTCATATAGCAGAGAAAGTTAGAAAGGGTTCTAACAGTTTTTTGGGTTGGTTGGCTGAAACATGAGTCAAAGGATGGCAAATCATGAGTGATATAGAAATACTGGATTTCCCATGGTTGAATGTAGAGGGATGAATTAAAAAACTTGGGGTGACTGTAGTGTTAGAGTAGATTTGTCATTAAAGACCTATTCAACCACACTGAGAATGCCCCAAAGACACATGTTCACCAATACTTTGATGAAATAATTTGGAATTGGAACCCTGGCAACCTTGAAAAACTCCATGATTCCTCTTCTCTTTAGAACAGACCTTGTAATTTGAACTGAGCAACTCAATTTGAAAATCTAAATATAATTGGATCTCAGAGTCTCAGGTGCCAACTGGGTTCACTTAATCACTAAAGGCAAGGTGTTGTGGTTATCATAAGGGACTTCAGAGTCAAAGCAGCAATCAAAATAGTCTGACTCACACAGACCTATGGCATTGACTAGTTAATCATGGTGTTTCTAAAAATAAAACAAACATAAAACCTACTAAATTCTTACTTGATCATTATAAGCAGAAGAGTTCTAGCACAAATTTACAAAAGTCTACCCTTGAATTATAAAAAATAGACAGTGTCGGCCTCTCAGTCAATTCATAGGCATGAGCTAGTTTGCAGCTGCAGAACCCCTTGAATGAAGAGGTGACCAGATCCCGTGGATGAAAGACACCAGTACACTACCCAAAATATACATTGTTTACTTTCCTTTCAGCCTTCACCAAAGGGACCTACTGCCTTTTACTAGGGTAACTGAGTATTGATGGGAAGGAAATAATCAGACAATTCTAGAATACTACACTGGCTCTAAACTTACTTGGTTCCAAGGAGACCAAAATATCACTGTGCCCATCCAGTCAGAATAGGGACTTTTGAGAGTCAGATAATTAACGGAATTTTAGTTCAGTTTCATCTCACAGTAGGCCCAGTGCCATGTCCCTGCCCAGGATCTGAACCGGCGAAACCTTGGGCCCCCGAAGTGGAGTGCATGAACTTAACCGCTCAGCCACGGGGCCATCCCAAAGCTGATCATTTTGAAAAGGATACAGAATGAGAGAAGGCACCACAACAATTCCAGACAGCTGTGCAAGCTGCTCTGCCACTTGGGCCATATATTGTGGTGGACTCAATCTTTTAGATGTTTCATAGGCAGATAGAAATTTTCTTTGGGGCCTTTGGCAGTCCCAATATGGAAAGCAGAGGACAGGGTTTTAAGATGTTAGAGCATGGTCTTGTTATCACCTGCAGATGTCTAATCTACTTTTGAGAAACATCACTTGGCCTGCTACGGGGCCTACCAGAGACTGAATATTTGACCATGGGCCACCAAGTTACCATGTGACTGGAGCTGTTCATCATGAACTGGGTGTCATGTGACCAAGTAAGTCATAATGTTGGGAGTGCACTGAAGTACTCCATCTTGAAATTAAAGTGATATACACATGATATGGCAAGAGCACACCCTGAAGATACAAATAACTTTAGATCAAGACATGGCCCAAAGCCCACGGTCCTTATTTCTGCTGCACTGACTTTTCTCTCCCAATCCAAACTTGTGGCCTCATGGAGAACTTTCTTCAATTAGTCTACAAAACATGGAAAGATGAACTCCTGATCTATGATGGTTCTGCATGATGTGCAGGTACCAAATGTAGAGAACTTCAGTCATACAGCCCTTCCCTGGGACATCTCTAGATGACCATGGAGAAGGTATATTCTCCCAGTGGGCAGAATGTTAAGCATTGCACCTGGTTGTTCACTTTGTTTGGAAAGAGAAGTGGCCAGAAGCTCAATTGTGTATATATTATTCATGGGCTGTGGCCATGCTTTGACTTTAGTATCAGGAATTTGAAAAGTACATGATTGGAAAATTGGTGACAATGAAATTTTGGAAAAGCTAGGTGGATAGACTTCTCTCAGTGGGAAAATAACATGAAAATATTTGTGTCCCAAGTGAATGTTCACCAAAGATTGGCTTCAGCAGAGGAGAATTTAAATCATCGAGTGGATAGGATGACATATTCTGTGGATACTAATCAGCCTCTGTCCCTAGCCACCCCAGTCATAACCAAATGGGATCATAAACAAGATGGCTATGGTTTCAGGGATTGAATTTGTGCATGTCTTAGTAAGACTGGCTTTTGCTCAGCAACACTGAATGCCCAGTCTGCCAGCAGCTGACAGCGACACTTATTCTGCCATATGATACCATTCCATAGGTTATTCAGCCAGATAGTTACTTGGTGGCATGTTGATTACAATGGGACCCTTCTATTTTGGAAGTTCTTACTGGAATAGACAGTTAACCTTAGTGCATTTTAACTTGCCCGCATGCAGTGTTACTGGCCAAACTACCACCTAGGGCTTAAAAAAATGCCATATCCACTGTCACGGTATTCCACTCAACATTGATTCAGATTAAGGACACATATTACAGCAAAATACATGTGGCAATGAGCTCGTGTTCACGGAATTCACTCTCTTACCATGTTACCCATTATTCTGAAGCAGATGGCTTGATAGAAGTGTGGAAGGAATTTTTGAAGACTTGGTTACTAAACCAGGTAGGTGGCAATATGTTGCACCGTCATGGCAAGTTTCCCCAAGAAGCTATATATGCTATGAATCAGAGTCACATATTTAGTACTGTTTCTTTGATAGCCAGATATAGTGTTTTTTTTTTTCTGTTTTGTAATGAAAGTGCCTAACTTAAGCTTTGCTTGCTGAGGCAATCATTTCAAAGAGGCATGCACTTTAAAGATAACTGTCTCAAATAAACACATTGCCAGCCACATGACCAGATAAAGAGCCAGGCCACCTCCCCCACTGAGGTTACTTTGTTTTAGAAATCTTGGTTGACTTTAATAAGTGACCATTTAAGTCACTTTTTTTCCCCTCATGCTTTAAATTCCTGCTGTTATGTTTTAAATTCATCAATAGTGAGCTCATGAAACTCTAGTCCCCTACCTTTGACCCCTAATAAAAACAGAATCCCAGTCCTGTGCACTCTCTCTTTCTCTCTACCTGTGACCTTGCTGTGTGGCCCCAGGTGTGCTATGTCATTTCCAGGTCTTGTAAGTAATAAACTGTTATTTTTTGAAATTTTCCTCATGATTATTGCTGAAGGGCGTCTTGCAATCATAATGAGAACCACAAAGGCCATTCCAACCACAAAATTGCTTGTTGATAGGCTAATACTAGCACAGAACATCAGGAATCAAGGGTGGAAATGAGAGGAGCACAACTTCCTATTTCTCTGAGTGCCCCTTAGCAACAGTTTTGATTCCTCTTCCCATGACTTTATGCTCTGCTGACATAGAGGTCTGAGTTCCGGAGGAAGAAATGCTTCCACCAGGAAAGAAAACAGGGATTCTACTAAACTTGAAGTTAAGACTGCTACTTGCCTACATTGGGTTCCTCATGCCTCTGAATCAACAGACAAGGAAGAGATTTATTGTGCTGCCTGGGGCGACTGATTCTCCACTCAAACAACCTATAGCTGAGCAGTAGGTAAAGCACCAAAACCAGAATTATTCAGCAATATTGTAATATGGGAAAAAAAAATCTCAGTATAAAACTGTGCTCAATCTCAAATACAGCATGGGCAAGTGAGAATTTATAGCCAAATAGCTTGGTAGGGTCACCATTTAGAAAATTACTAATGGGAAACATGAAAGATAAGGGGATATGTGGGTACATCAATCTAACAGAACTCTTGCTGAAGACAGGCCAGGTAGTTCAGGCATTTCCTGCTGTATTATAGGGGATTAGAAAGCCAACTAGATATCAAGGGCAATCATACAAGTACAATGAGTGACTCTTGCCAAACTGACTTAACATAGTTCTTGCTAAGGATTTACAAGAAATGCGCAAAATTGGCCTAGGAGGGGATTCAGGAGCCTGACTAAAGTTTTGTCAAGCAAAGAATCAGTGTCAGTCCCCTCATTTGTTTAAGAAAATAAGGGGGCCGGCCAAAGGCACAGTGGTTAAGTTTGCATGTTCCACTTCTTGGCAGCCAGGGGTTCGTTGGTTCGGATCCTGGGTGTGGACATGGCACTGCTTGGCAAAAGCCATGCTGTGGTAGGCATCCCACATATAAAGTAGAAGAAGATTGACATGGATGTTAGCTCAGGGCCAGTCTTCCTCAGCAAAAAGAGGAGGATTGGCAGTAGTTATCTCAGGGCTAATCTTCCTCAAAAAAAAAAAAGAAGAAGAGACTCTTCTTTCCTTTGAATAATATAAGTCCATTTCTTCTTCAGTCATCCTTTGTTCATTAAGGACCAATTGATTCACCTGTTGAGACCAGGTAGCCGAGTGTTATGTACTGCATAGTGCTAGACATCAGGCATTTAATGATAAGGAGTTTCTATGAAAGAAAAAAGAAAAAAAATAATGTTACAAACTCAGCTTTATTTCAGGGAGCAACCAGTCAAGAAGATTTCTAGTTCTTGGACTCAAAATGTCTTTAGATGATGACACAAGGAGAGCAGTGGAAATTCAATGAATTTCCTGATTTGCAGTTTGAATGTCTGTGGCAATGGCATCAAGGATTCTGGTTAACTTTCTGAGTGGCCCACAAAACAGCTGAGAAGGAGGTTACTAATACATCATCTGTTTTGGTTGTTTCCTTGTCATTCACATCAAGTTATCCAGCTTCAACCTGCAGGACTCGTTGTAGGTCAGGAAAAGGGATGATTTAGTTTCAGTGATTCAACGTCAGAAGGGATAAAATTGAAAATGTTTTAGCCAGATACTGGAGGATCTTGATGAATTCAGAATTTTTTAAAGACCAGCAAAGCATGTAGTGAGGAGCCCCCAAGGTACACCGTAATTTTCTGTTGAAACATAATTTTTTCTCTCAAGTCTCCACCATTGCTGTCAAAGAGAATCAAGTGAGAGTAATTTGTTTGCAAAATAAGTCTAGTGTCATTAAACTTCACCTGATTGTTTACACAAGTGCGGCAAGATTAGTGATATACCCCATAAAGTTTTTGAGTTTTCTTTGCTGGAACTTTACATAAAGAATCTCAGACTGGACTTTTAAGAGCGTCTCAGGGCTAGGAAGTCAAGCCAAGATCTTGCAATTTTGTGTGCAATACTATGGATTTTGGAGAATTCTTTTGTTCTCAAGGCCCCCAAAATATTCTGAGGTTCCTGGGCCTGCCAAGAAGTTACCTTTCTTAGTGTCTAGTAAAGTCTTAGTATCTAGTAAGACAGTTATAGGCCAAGTCTTCTAAGAAAGTCTTTAAAGTCAACCTTAGTTCCTTAAAGCTGTCTGGTCATAATTGATTAGATGTGTATCATTCTCTAATATGACATTCTAATTAGAGCCTTGGTTGTATAACTAATGTTTCTCGTTGTGTTCTGTTACAGGGATAATACATTTTTACTTAACTTATGCAAATAGCAATGTTTCCATAAAGTAAGAAGATTCAATATGAATTTTCAAATTCTGGAGGAATTATGCAGGGCGACAAAGTAGTCATTTCATCTTAGATCATAAAGGTATACTTTAAAAATTGCTGTGTTATTTAAGATGTAGTTTAAGATAAAAAGGTTTCCTTAATTCTGAAAAACTAATAAAAAACAGCAGTGTTTCAAAGAGAAAGTCATAAAAATTATAATCATCCTCATCAGTTTATTCAGTCCCATAGATTTAATTCTTGTTTTGCTTGCTTTGGGGTTAGCAGTTTTACGAAACCATGAGGTTCTTCACTACTTCTGGAAACTCTTACTTAGTCCAGAGGCAAGTTCTCTGAGTTCCTCAAGTGATGGCATTATGGATCTCTCATCTCCTTGCTAATTTTAAGCACTTTCAGACAGACAATAATCAAAGTCTAAAAATTAGTATCTGTGAATGACAAATGACTAAAACTGCCATGGTTAAAGTGTGATGAGAGTTCATTTTATAAGGGAGATTAGTTATTTTGTGGCTTATAACATTTTAATATAATAGTGGGACAATGAGGATATTGTCAAATTTCTATGAACTTCATATAATTTATATAATACCTATATTAGTGACATATATCCACACACATATATAGTGACATATATATCCTACAAAGGTTTATCATCACTTTTTATTTAACAATTCTCCTATATAACTTAACATGCTAAATAAAGCTAATTATTTTAAAATTTATTTTTTACAAGGTGAAAGACAAATTCTTTCAGCTCTTCCAGGGATTCTCCAGGAAATCTAAATGTTAATTTGGGTTCAAAAAAACTTCATACAAAATTTGATTTGGGGAAGTTTCCAAAAATGTAAAAATGATCATTATGAAGCAATACTTAGTTATTCATTTAACCAAAGTGGAAATTAGAACATTTCAAAGGCAAATATAGAAAATTACATAAATCCATGTACGACATAATGACCTTTTGGTCAACAACAAATCACATATATGATGATGGCCCCATAAAATTCTAATGGAGCTGAAAAATTGCTATCATCTAGTGATGATGTAGCTGTCATAGCACAATGCATTACTTATGTCTTTCTGGTGGTGCTGGTGTAAACAAACCTACTACACTGCCAGTCACATAAAAGCATAGCACACACAATTATGTACAGCACATAATAATTAATAATGATAATAAACTACTATGTTACTGGTTTATGTATTTACTATATTATACTTTTTATTGTTATTACAGAGTTACTCTTTCTACTTATTAAAGAAAATTTTACTGTAAATAGTATACTATGTTACTCCAGGAGCAGCCTCATATATCTCATGTTTAAAACATCTCTTGATTGCATCATTTTTTCTTATGCTTGATTTAACCTCATGTTGTTTTGTTCATCATAGACCCTAAGCATACAAAATTCACTGCTAACGTTGCCAATAAGAGGCCAAATTGAGTGACTGACTTGGAAATAAAATTAAGAGTGATTAAGAAGGGCTGGCCTGGTGGCATGTTGTTTAAGTTTGCACATTCCACTTTGGCAGCCCAGGGTTTGCCAGTTTGGATCCCAAGTGCGGACCTGAACACCACTTATCAGGCCATGCTGTGGTGGGCATTCCACATATAAAATAGACGAAGATGGGCACAGATGTTAGCTCAGGGCCAGTCTTCCTCAAAAAAATTGATTAAGGACTATGAAGGTGGAAAATAAGTGATTGTTATTGCTCTTCAATCAGGAATGTCCCATTCCACCAAAGCTACAATCTTAAAGAACAAGAACAAAGTGATAGAGGCTGTTTAAGTATCTGCTTCATTGAAGGCAACAAGACTAACAAAAATTTGAGAAGGGCTTGTATCAGACATAGAAAAACTTCTAGTGACCTGGATTGAAGACTAGACACAGAAATGTATCCTTTTCTGCACCATGACCATGACCCCAAAGCAAAAAATGTGTTTGCAATGCTGAAAGGGAAGGCTAGATGCGTCTACTATCATGAATTTACTGCTAGCTCTGAGTGATTTAACTGACTCAAGAATCATCATACATTAAATAATGTGAAAGTGAGTGGTGAGTCTGTGAGTGCTGATGTGAAGGCAGCTGAAAAATTTTTGGAAACTCTAGATATACTTATTGTGGGGGGAAATTACTTGCAATAGCAAATATTCAATATGGATGAAACCTCCCTATTCTGGAAATAGATGTCTGAAATGACTTTCATTTATAAGGAGGTCAAGTTTCAAGGCTTTTAAGGAATGATAACAATCTTGCTTGTGGGCAATGTTGCAGGTTTTGTGACCTGGCACAGTGAGAATCCCAGGGACTTCAAGCATGTCAATAAGCACACACTGCCAGTGTACTACAGGAGCAATAAGACATCATGGATTATTCAGCTCCTCTTCCAAGATGCCCTCCTGAATAGCCATGCCAGCAAAATGGAGAAGTACTGTTTGGATAATAATGTATCCTTGAAGATTGTGCTTATTATTGACAATGCTCATGGATATCCTTGTTTTATTGGTGATCTTCATCCCAATATCAAAGCAGTGTTTCTTTCTCCAAACACCATCTCTTTGATCCACCTGATGGATCAAGGAGTTATATCAGTTTTTAATCCTACTACCTAAGGAGGACCTTCGCCCTCACTATTGCTGCAACTGAGGAAGATACTGATGCAATTCATAAAGAACTACAACATCTATGACTGCATCAAGAACCTTTCTTGGGTTTGGGGTAATGAATGTATGGATTGACTGAGAGTATGAATGGCATGTGGAAGAAGATGCTCAAGAGGTTTTTCCATGACTTCATATGATTTTCTGAGAACGAGGAGGTTGTAAAAATCAACAAGGCTGTGGTTGAAATGTCAAACAACTTTAACCAGCATGTGGATGAGGATAACTTTGAGGACCTCTTAAAGGTAGTTCCTGAGGAATTAACTATTAAAGAGTTGTTGGAACTGGAGCAGAAACACGTAGCTATAGAAGAGGCAAGCAAAAAGGAAACTGCAGGAGAAGAAAAATAAGAACCCCCCAAAAATTCACAGTAAAGGGTTTAGCAGAAGCTTTTGCAGACCTCAACAAGCCCTTAGAAAGTTTGAAAACATGGACCACAATGCCGGAAAATCTTCATTAATAGAGAGGAATGTTTATGGTGCATTATATGCTTAAAAGCAAATCTATGATAAAAAAAAAAAAGAGAAACAAGCCAAAAAAAAAAAAAAAAAAAAACAAAGCTGCCATGGGCCTATCTCTAAAAAAATTGACACCTCCTAAATAAGAGCCTCAGGCAAGTCATTCAGAAGGTATTCCAGAAGAAGGCATTGTTATCACAGGAGAGGACAGCTTCATGCATGTTATTGCCCCTGAAGACCTTTCAGCCGTACAAGATGTGGAGGTGGAAGACAGTGACATTGATGATCCTTAACCTGTGTGGGCCTAGGCTAATGTGTGTGTTTGTATCTTAGTTTTTAACAAAAAATTTGAAAAGTAAAAAAGAATTTAAAATAGAAGAAGCTTATAGGATAAGGGTATAAAGAAATAAAATATTTTTGTACAGCTGTAAAATGTGATTGTGTTTTAAGCTGTTATTACAAAAGAGTCAAAAAGTTAAAAAATTACAAACAAGTGCCAGCAGGCTAAGGTTAATTTATTATTAAAAAAAGAATAATTTTTTTTATAAATTTAGTGCAGCATAAGTGTTCAGTGTTTATAAAATCTACAGCAACGTAGAGTAATGTCCTAGGCCTTCACATTCACTCACCTCTCAGTCACTGAGTTACCCAGAGCAACTTCCAATCCTGCAAGCTCCATTCATATTAAGTGCCCTATAAAGGTGTACCATTATTCTATCTTTTATATCACATCTTTACTGTATCTTATCTATATTTTGATATGTCTAGATACAAAAATACTTGCCATTGTGTTACAATTGCCTACTCTATTTAGTATACTAACATGCTGTACAGGTTTGTAGCCTAGGAGTGATAGACTATACCATATAGCCTAGGTGTGTGGTATGCTATACTATCTAGGTTTGTGTAAATCCACTCTATGATGTTCACATACAAAATAATCATCTGATTCATTTCTGAAAACATATCACCATCATTGAGCGACACATGACCACAGTTTTAAAAACTACCTGTTTTGATACTGAACCTGAAATGAGTTCGCCCACCCATTGCACAGCAAGCCAGTCTCTGACACCAGGTGTAGTGGAAGAAAGTAGGAATTTTATTTTTGCACAGTGCTGAGCAAGGAGAGAGGGCAGCTAATGCTGAAATCCTAAACTCCCAGAAAAGCTAAAAGGCGGGGTTTTTATTTGGGGTTTTACGTAGGGGAGTGGGAGCATATGGCCTTGTTGGTCGCAGCTTTCCCACCAGCCTGTCTTTGGCCTTGAGACACTTGCAGAGAGGAGGGAGCCCATGAACTTGCTGGTCAGCAGCTTTCCCACTAGCCTGTAAATCTTTGCAGGGAGGAGATGATCCAGGTGGTTGTCCTTGACGGTGTCTGTCTCCATGGAGGATAGTGGATTCTGGAGCCAGGAAGCCAGAGAGTAAGCAGGGAATGAGTATTTTGGTTTTAACCCCAAATATGCTGGGTTTAATGTGGGGAAACCGATATCAGGGTTGGTATCAGTTTTAATATTGAGAAGAGTTAGTTTTCTAAAGTAATCAAAGAACTGATAAAGACAGAATGAAGAAGAGGAAAGTATTTTGAGACACAAAACCTTGGTATTCTAGGCAGAATTATTAAAAGGTAAAGAAAATCTTTTACAATTTCATATTAATAGCAAATTAATAATCTAAGAAAACTTTGTTGCTTTAGTAGAGAGAGGAATTAATTCTGGCTTTGCACTCATACTATTCATTTTAAGGCTAATTTTTAAAAATTGTAAATAAATTTATCCAGTAATTTCCAGCTTTGACCACACATGATAACATTCCTTTTCCAAAATTTCTTTCCCATAAAACTACAATACTTTTCCTTTTAACATTCGTTCAACATTTGTCTTACTCTTTCTTTTTCATTCTTGAGTAAGTAGTCATTCCACAGTAGGAGAAAATTACTTTTTTACTTTACAAAACCAAATCTTTCATATCTTTTCTTATCAAAAATGCATCTTACTTTCCTTGTATACATAGGTTTATTTTTTTCTTTACCCTTGTTAGTCATAATCATTTTACTTATATATATTGATTAGAGTTTTAACAATTAATCACCTTTCTTGTACAGAGAAAACTAGGAATTAAGCAATTGTTAGCTGTTGGCCACATACTATCATTCTTTAGCAAATTTATAACTAAATCATTTCATAATTTTCTAAAGGTATGTGGTTTTTAACAATTAATGTTTCAATATTTTATATTATTTGGAGATGATCTAGATATTCAATAAATATCCTTTATTTATCTTAATTTAGTATGGCTTTAACGTTTTGAGTTTCAAAAAAAAATTTGTGAGATTATTATTATTTTTTAAGATTTTATTTTTTTCCTTTTTTTCCCCAAAGCCCCCCAGTACATAGTTGTATGTTCTTAGTTGTGGGTCCTTCTAGTTGTGGCATGTGGGAGCAGTGCCATGTCTGCGCCCAGGATTCGAACCCATGAAACACTGGGCTGCCTGCAGCGGAGCATGTGAACTTAACCAATCAGCCACGGGGCCAGCCCCTGTGAGATTATTTTTAAGGAGGCATATTATAAAACATAATCATTGTTGAAAAGAATATTTATAAACTTTTATCCCACCAGTATCGATTCAATTAATTTGTTTTTAATAAATATTTTTTAATTGATCATAATAATCTCAAATCTAGCAATCATCCAAAGTTGTTTTTCTTGTTGAAAATTAGGCAAGTATCGAAATAATACAGAAGCAAAGAAAACAAAAAGTTAAACAATTGATTCTTCTGTATTTATTTCTTTTAAATTAATTGCTAAACTTAACATGCATTAAGGAACTTATTTTTAATATACAATTTTTCTCTTGATTGGATTTATAGTTTTAAGCATCTAGTAGAGATAACATTAGTGTTTGAGTACTAAATCCAAGTAGAAAAATATTGTGTTACTATATTTAATGCTGACAACTCTGAGGATGTGCCTGTTTTTATTTTACCAACAATTGTAAAAACTAGTTTTGTTTACCAAAGACATCCTCAGTAAAGGGGAATTTATCATCTAGTGGTCGGAAAGACCACATATTAATAACATGTATGCATGCGGTATACATAAGGGCCCATACATACTTAAGAGACAGATGCAAATAACAACTTTAAAGCTTTCATTCTAAAATTTTAGCTCTGATTCAATAAAATATAGTAACACAGTCTCACTGGTTTAGCTCCACTTTATATTTTCATCTGAATTATGTCTTTGCCAAATGAGGCAAATTAAGGATGCCTGTTTAGCAATGTTTGTGGAGGAGACTTTTAATATTTTCTTTTGAACTGACATGTAATCTGTTGGAGGCTGTGGAGCAGAGGTGATGTGAAGGAGAGGTTTTAGAGAAGCTTTTGGAGAAAATCTAAGGTTTCCCAAAGAGGATTTTGAAATTCTGAGTGATCCTTAGTAAAATCATGTCAACAAGTAAGGAAGTAGACAGAGTGGGCAGAGCATAAACTCAGCAAGGATTCAAGAAGAAGATTTTCAGTCTGCTGAGTAGCTACAATGTTCTTAACTAATGGTAACTTTATACTTATGAACAGAGAATCCTGGGGCTCTAACACAGTTTTGCTTCTTTAGAACTGTCACCCAACTTATAACAAACAGAGAAACCTAGCACTCTAACCCAGCCTCTCTTTGTCTGGGATTCTAACTTACCTTCTAGAGTATACTCAAAATCCTATGAATGAAAATCTGGCCCTACTAGCCTCAAAGCACATTTGTCTAGAGCAATGCTTTGGGAGTGGGACTCACCAATAGATCCCCAATCCATCATTCAGGAGTGGACTTCAAGCCACAAACTTAGGGTCCTGGTGAGGAGGCTGGGGCTCCAATGTTGACTCTGATCTACCTTATTTTCAGAAAATAACTTATCAAGAAAAACCAAAGTTTAAAAGATGTAAAAAAAAAATCCCACTTTATTTAGTACTATTGTAGTAGGGAAAAGGATACCTCAGTATTTGTTTCTCTTATTCCAAAATTCATGGGTCCATGAACCAAGGGACAGAAATGAGAGTGACAATATTTTTGCTTCCTTTTCCCTTTACTTAAAGCTCTGCTAACAAAGAGGTCTTATTTCCAGAGGAAGGAGTACTTCCACCAGGAGACAAAACAATGATTCACCTGAATAGAAATTCATTGTGCCACCTGACCTCATTGGGCTGCTTATGCACTTGAGTCAACATCCAAGGAAGAGATTTTGGGTACTGGGTAAGCTAATCGATTCTGAATACTATCAGAGAAAATCCATAGCTGGACAATAGTTAGAGTGGTAAAAACTGATATAGTCAGGACTATTGTAATAGGTGAAAGAGTCCTCGGTATTCAACAGGGTCAATTCTGAATTGGGCAAGTGAGAATTTGTAGCCAAGGAACCTTAGGGGTGTCAGTGAATGGAAAATTACTATGAGAAAACATGAAGTGTTGTGGATTTTGGCTAAATGGAGCTAAGAGGATTCATGATGAAAATAGGGCAGGCTTACCAGACATCACCTGGTGAATTGCGAAGGATGAGAAACCTGATTAGATATTGAGTGTGATTAGGCATGAAGGATGAGGGACTTAACTGACTTAATAGGGTTCTTGCTGAGGAGTTTAGAAGTAATTGCACAGATGGTCTTATGAGAAGGTTCAGGAGACTGACTAAAGTTTGGTTAAGCAAAGAATTTTTGTTAGTCCCCCTATTATTCCAAGGAGTACGGGGTTATTCTTCTTTCCTTAGAATATATAAGTCCATTTCTTGTTTGCTCACCTTTTGTTCATTAAGTACCTGCTGAATCATATGTTGAGACCACGTAGTAGAGGGTATGCTTTATCATGCTAGCCATCAGGCATTTAATGAGGTGGAATATCTATGAAAACAAGATAAAAATAGATCAAGGTAAAAACCTAGTTTTTGATTCCAGAGAGCAGCCACTCAAAAAGATTTTGTTTTCTTTTGAGGAAGATTAGCCTTGAGCTAACGTCTGTGCTCATCTTCCTCTTCTTTTATATGTGATGCCTGCCACAGCATGACGTGATGAGCGGTGCGTAGGTCCGCACCCGGGATTCGAAACTATGCAAACTTAGCTGCTGTGCCACTGGGCTGGCCTCCACAGAGATTTCTTGATGTTGGGCTCTAAGTGTCTTCAGATGGTGGAGTGAGGACTGTAGTCACAATCCAATGAATTTCCTGTTTTGAAATTTGAATGTTCTGATAGCTTCAGGTTTTATGGTGAACTTACTGAGTGGTGAACATACTTCTTTACAAAGTAACAGGCATAAAATGATCTGTTTGGTAATTTTCTTGAGTTTTATGTCAAGTCATGCAGCTTCAATTTGCAGGGATTTGGGAAACGGGACCTTTTAATTCTCAATGATTCCAAGTCAGAAGAGAGAAAAAAATGGAAATTTTAATTTGGAGATTTGTAGGCAGATATTGGAGCACAACTGGAAAACTAAAGCTTTGGCATGGACTTGCAAATGTTCAAGACAGAACCCAAAATGGTACATTATGGTTTTGCATTGAACCATAATTTTTCTCTCTATAGTCACCACTATTCAATCAGAGATAATCAAAGTAAGATCAATTTTCTTGCAACATGAGTCTAGTTTTATTAAAGTTGTCATGATTATTTACATAACTGCAACAAGAATAGTGATTAACCACATAGGTAACTTGAGTTTGTTTTGCTGGAACTTTTCATAAGTGCTCTGATTTTAGTTTTCAAAGCTTTTGAGGCTAGGAACCCAAGAGAAGGACTCACCACCAGATTTTGCTGGAATGCACGTGGAATTGAGGTAAAAAAGACTCCATTTAGAATTTGATTTGCGAAGTTATAAGAAATGTCAAAAGGTTTGGATATTTGACTAAAAAGGATCACCCGTCACTGTGAAACTAAATTTAATTATCCATTTAGCCAATGAAAAGATTTCAAAGGCAAATAGAGAAACCTACATAGTTGTAAAAAAAAACTAGCTCCTTTAATATTGAGAATTTTTAAACTAATCAATGACCTAGTGAAGGTGACATGAAGCACAGAAAATTATTTTTACACACAAAATCTTCATTTCTCAGGCAGAATAGTTAATAGGAAAGGAAAACTTTACAATTTCTTATTCAGAGCAGACCAATAGTGTAAGAAAACTTTACTTTTGTAGCAGAGACGGAGAACCAAATTCTAGTTTTGCATCAGTGTTTTATAAATTCTAAGGCTAATATTTTAAAAATATTATAAGTAAATCCATCCTCATTTTAATAAACTTTGAACTCACAAGATTCTTTTTTGATGACTACTGCCCACAATTCTTATATAATTGTTTTTCTTATTTTCACTCAGTTTTTGTTTTCCTCATTTTGAAATACCAGTCATTTTATGTTAGGAGAAAATTACTCCTTTTCCTTTAAAGAAAACACATCATTAATATCTATCCTTATCAAAAATATGCCTTACTTTCTCTGCATTAGAGGTTGTCTTCTTTACCCTTATTATTCCTGGCAGTCTTCCTTAGATATATGATAAGATTTTTTACCAGTAGTCTCCTATCTTTTACAATAATAACTAGGAAGTAAGCAATTTTTAACTGCCTGACAGCGACTATCATTCTGTAGTAATTTATGAGTACACTATTCTATAATTTTCTTGAGGCCTAAGACTTTTTCATAGTACAATTTGTCATATTTAAAAACAGACTGAAGTATATTTAGCTTCTCTATACCAAATATAAACAAGAAGCAAAAATTAGATAAACTTATGTTAAGCAATTAATGTTTCAATATTTTACTTTATTTTAAAATGAACTTTGTAGTCAATAATTATTCATTCTTTATCTTAACTTAGTATAGGTTTAAGATTGCAAGTTACCAAAAAGTTTTACTAAACTATTTTTCTGAGACATATTATAATATAGTTATAATAAACTTTATAAAACAATAAATATTATTAAATGTAATTATTAAAAAGTTTATGTATACATGGTATAAATGGACTTGATTTGAACATAAAACAAGAAATTATAAAACTTCTGGAAGAAAATATAGTGGGTAAGATCCATGACATCAGTCTTGGCAATAAAATTTTTAATGACACCAAAGCAAAGGGAACAAAACCAAAAATAACAGTGGCTCTACATAAAAATAAAAGCTTCTGCACAACAAATGAAACCATAAACACAACGAAAAGACAGCCTAACAAATGTGAGAAAATATTTGGAAATCATACATTTGGTAAGGGATTGATATCTAAAATTTATGAAGAACTCATAACACAGTAGCAAAAAAACTCAGGCAATCTGATTATAACAGTGAGAAGAACTCAGTAGATTAGAGTTCAGTAGAAGAACTCAGTAGAATTGAAGAAATCATACAAATAACCAAAAGGAATAGAAAAAGGTGTTCAACATCACAAATCATCAGGGAAATGCAAATTAAAACCACAATATCACTTCACACATGTTAGAATAGCTCTCATCAAAAAGACAAGAGAGAATACGTTTTGGTGAGAATGAGAGAAAAAGGAACCATGTATATATGATGGAATATTATTTAGCCAGAAGAAGAAGGAAACTCTGCCATTAGCAATAACAGGAATGAAACTTGAGGGCATTTTTCTAAGTGAAATATGTCAGAAAGAGAAACACAAATACTGTATTATCTCACTTATGTGTGACATTTAAAAAAACAAACATAGAAACAAGGGAAAGGTTGGTGTTCCTAGAGGCAGTGGGTAGGAGGTGGGGTAAATGGGGAAAGTTGATCAAAAGTGCAAATTTCCCGTTGTAAAATAATTAATTCTGGGGATATAATGCACAGCATAATGACTATAGTTAAAAATACTGTATTTTATAGTGAAAGTTGCAACAAGGGTAAATCAGAAAAGTTCTCATCATAAGATAAACTTTGTAATTGTGTGAGATGATGAATGTTAACTGAATTTATTGTGCTAATCATTTCAAAATATGTACATATATCACACTATTTGTACACTTTAAACTAGTACAATCTTACATGTCAGTTATGCCTCAAAACTGTCATAAAACATGCCAGTGGAAAACTATAAAAATATATATATATTATAAAACAAAATTATTGAAATTTCATTTATAAATTTTATCCCACTAACACATTTAACTCACTTATGCTTATCAATTATGTTTATACTGATTATGAAAATTTCACAAGCTAAATAAATCTCTCCGTCATTCTAAGTTATATTTCCTTTTGAAAATTAGGTAAGTGTTAAAAATCTTGGAAGCAAAGAATCCAAAATTTAAATATTTTTCTTCCTTTTTAAAAATTTTTCAACCATATTTGATATGCATCTAGCAATAATTTTTATTGTAAATTTTGCTATTAGATTTTGTAATCTTAAAAATCTAGTAGAAATAACGTAAGTTTGTGTGACTACTAAATCTGGGTGAAAAAATTGTATGTCTGCATTATGTTTAATGCTGACAACTCTAAACATGTTCTTGTTTTTATTTTATCAAGAATTTTTAAAACTAGCTTTATTTAACAAAGATCATCCCAGATATTGTAACCTTAAAAACATTAGATTAGTTTCCATATTTATGAGATTTTTAAGAATACTCAATTAATAAAAGCACTCATTTATCTCTGAGAAAGCTTGAATATAACTTCTTAAGGGAGTTTATAAATTAATCTTTTAATATTATATAGAGGGAGAAAAAGTTACATACAAATTACATGCATGCATGCACACATATATACATACAGTTTGTGCATACACACAAAAACATTCAGACCAATGCAAACAGACATCTTAGAGCTATAATTCTAAAAGTTTTGTTTTGAGCCAGCAAAACATAGTAATACCATGTCACTGGTTTATCTCCACTTTATATTTTAACCTGAATTAAGAGCAAATGGGAGAAGTTAAAATTGTGTGTTTACCAATATTTGTGGAGGAGACATATAGATTTATTTTGTCCTGATATGTAATCTGATGGAGTCTGTGGAGTATATTTTAGGCTAGTGACTGAGGAGATATCTATCAACTGTTGAAGGTCTCTAAAATCTGAGAGGAAAAATATGTAGTTCTGTTTCTTAAGAGGCTTCTTTCTTTTTTATGCCTGAGATGGTGCATTTTAGGGTCCCATAGTCCCTTGAGTCCTTGATGGAGGGGAGAGGGCCTAAAGTTTGAGTGACTGTAGAGAGTTGAGGGACTGAAGGGGACAGGGAAATGTCTGGCAGAGTGGACAGAGGCATGGAGGAGGTAGGGGTTTGAGTGGAAGTGGAACATATCAAAGGATTTGAGGGAAGATCCAAAGCAGTAAAAGGAGGAAGAAAGAATAAAGACAATGGGAAGAGAGAGGTTTAAGGAGTCTCTTTGGGAAGACCTTAAATTTCCCAAAGAGGCCATAGAAATTCCAAATTATCATTAGGAAAATCATGCCAACAAGAAAGAAAGCAGACATATTTGGCAGAACACATTTCAGCAGGAGTTTGAGAAGGGAATTTTTCGTCCACTGAGAAGCTCATGTGTTCATAAACAATTTTTATACTTTTAGTTTCTTTGCAACCTTGGGAACTTCTGGGTGAAATATGAAACTGCTCCCATACACAGAGGTCAAGGAGAGATTGAAGAAAGAGGCAGAGCACTCCAGATTGTTGAGTGGTAAGTTTAATAAGCAAAGGAATACATGAGGCTTGTTTTGGGTGGCTGCAAGATGAGAAGGTCTCTATAGCTGTCTGCCAGAATCTTAAAAGTTTTTATAGAGGCCTTAACTTGGTTCAGCCATGTATTATATGCCATCCGGATGGTCTCAACAACACTGTATGCTTTCAGGGTTGTGTCCTTAGAAGAGCTCCCATTGTGGTAATGGTAGATAGAGTATACATTCCAAGTATAGAAGAGGTGGTAAGTAACCTATGATTGCCCAGGATCAGCTCATGGGTCAACCAACAGTCTTGTCCTCTTGATTACCTCCTCCAACACTTATGAATGTAGAAACTGTGACTCTTAACCAAGATTCTGCTTCACTGGCACTCTAACTTAGCAAGTGTTCATCTAGGACAATAACCCAGGTTCATATAAACAGGGAAATAAGCACTCTAACCTAGTCACTCATTGCCTGGGACTACTACCTACCTTCTACATTATACTCAAAACTTTAGGGCTCAAAATAGTTCCCTACCAGCTACAAGGGATGTTTGACTGGATATATGGTATGGGAGATGTACTCACCAATGGATACCCAGTCAGTCAATAAGAAGAAAAGGGCTGCAAATGTTTCTGGGTATGGACTCTGGATTCCAATGATCCTATCCTAGTCGCAACACCATATTTATCAGAGATAAACCAGAGCTGGACATAGACAAAGCAGGAAAAACAGGTTTTATTCAGGAATATTTCAATACTGAGGAAAAGTGACCTTAGTATAGATCTAGTCTCTATCCGAATACAGCATGGGCAATTGGGAATTTACAGGCGAGGTGCCTGGTGGTGTTTAGTAGATGGAAAGTTACTATGAGGAAAAATTAAGGGTAAGGAGGATACACTAAACTGGCTAAACTGATTTAATTGGATTCTTGCTGAAGACAGGCTTGGTTGATCAGACATCACCTGGTGGATAGTGGAGGCTGAGAAACCTAATTGGATATTGAGAGTGATCAGACATGGGAGGAGAGACTCTTGATACACTGTCTTAGAAGGGTTCTTGTTAAGGGTTTTACAAAAAAGTTCACAGATTGTCCTTGAAGAAAGCTCAAGAGCATGACTAATGTTTGGTGAACCAAAGAATCTTTGTCACACTATCAAAGGCAAACTGAACAACTACTACAGTAAAGAATAAAATGTCTGGAATAGGGCCTATCCCTTAGGGTGTTTTTTAGCATTATCATGCCCTTTGATCAAGGTCAATTGAAAACTACAACAACCCAATCCAAGTAATACAAGTAATAAACAAGACCCTTCAGGAATGAAGGTTTGGGTGCCCCAACCAGGTAAAGAAACTCAACCAGATGAGGTTGCTGCTGAGGCAAAGGAAATAGAGAATGGGTACTAGAATAGTGTAGATATAATACCAGCTTTGACCTTGTGACCAGTTACAGAAAGGAGGAGGGCAATTGTCATGAGTATTTCCTTCTTCTTTTGTTATGAATATGTTTGTGTGTATACATACGTATATTAAGCAATGCTTTGTTTTCTATTTTCTCTTATTCCTTTATCATTTAACATGGATGTGTTGACAATATCATATATTTGTGTCATTAAGTTTACATCATATATTTGTTAGGAACATAAAGAAGAAGAGTAAACCTCACTTAAGGACTTTCTTTTTTCTTCTGGGAAAGGAGCTTGTTTTTAGCTGTACACAGCATAGATATATCATGTTAGGCAAGATTATAATCTCATTATTGTCTTTATTTGGAGATTAAGATCATTTAACATGATGTAGATAGATGCCAAGGTGACAAGGGGTGGACTTGTGACAGTTCACTTTATTTGTCAACTGGACTCAACTAAGGGAATTTCAAGTAGCTTTGTAAACATTTTTTGGGAGTGTACCTTACAGGCCACTGGAAGAGATTAGCATTTGATTCAATAGACTGAGTAAAGAGATTTTCCATCACCAACGTGGGCAGGGATTGTCCAGTCAGAGGACCAGAATAGAACAAAAAATTGAAAGAAGAGTAAATCCCTATCTCTCCTCTTGAGCTGGATGTCTATCTTTTCCTATCTTAAGGCAACAGTTCCTGGACACACTCTGTGGTTATTATTCCAATTCTAAAATGCATAATTGGAACAGAGATACTTAGCAGCTCACAGAATCCCTTCATTGGTCCCTTGACCTGCAGAGTGAGAGGTATTGTGGTGGGAAGGGCAAAATGTAAGTCATTAGAACACCTACCTATAAACAGAGTAATTTAAAAGGAACACCTCATTCCTGGAGGGATTGCAGAAATTCATGTCACCATCAAGGACTCGAAAGATGCAGGGTGATGATTCCCACAACAACTCATTTATCTGTTCTATTTGGCTTGTGCAGAAAACAGCTAGATTTTGGAGAATGACAGTGGATTATCTGAAGCTTAACCTAGTGGTGACTCTAACTGCAGCTGCTGTACCTTATGTGGTTTCATTGCTTGAGCAAATTTATACATCTCTTGGCACCCAGTTTGCAGCTATTGATCTAGAAAATGCCTCTTCTCACTACCTGTCAACGGTGCCCACAATAAGCATTTTCTCTCTGATGAGAAGGCCAGCAATACACCTTTTCTGTTCTATCTCTGGGTTATATCAACTACCAAGATCTATGTTACAATTTTAGTTTTCAGGGATCTTGATTTCTTTCCCTTCCACAAGATATCACACTCATCCATTACATTGATGATATTGTTCTGATTGAACCTATTGAGCAAGAATAGCAACTGCTCTATACTCTTTCACAAGATGTTTGTACAGCAGAGGATGGGGACTCAATTCAGCTAAAATTCAGATGTCTCCTGCCTCAGTGAAATTCTAGGGGCCAGAGTTACAGGGCTTTTTAAGATATCCTTTTTAAAGTGAAGGGTAAATTGTTGCATCTGTCCCCTCCTACACCCAAGAAAGAGACAGAATGCCTGGTGGAACTCTTTGGATTTTATTTTATTTTATTTTATTTTATTTTATTTTTTTATTTTGAATACTTTTACTGGTATTGTCTTTTATTTTTTTTTATTTTTTTTTTATTAATGTTATGATGGATTACAAGCTTGTGAAATTTCAGTTGTACATTTTTGTTAGTCATGTTGTGGGTACACCACTTCCCCCTCCGTACCCTCCCCCCACCCCCCCTTTTCCCTGGTAACCACCGTTCAGATCTCCTTCTCAATATACTAATTTCCACCTATGAGTGGAGTCATATAGAGTTCGTCTTTCTCTGACTGACTTATTTCGCTTAACATAATGCCCTCGAGGTCCATCCACATTGTTGTGAATGGGCCAATTTCGTCTTTTTTTATGGCTGAGTAGTATTCCATTGTGTATATATACCACATCTTCTTTATCCAATCATCAGTTTCTGGGCATGTAGGCTGGTTCCACGTCTTGGCTATTGTAAATAATGCTGCGATGAACATAGGGGTGCAACGGACTCTTGAGATATCTGATATCAGGTTCTTAGGATAGATACCCAGTAATGGGATGGCTGGGTCATAGGGTATTTCTATTTTTAACTTTTTGAGAAATCTCCATACTGTTTTCCATAGTGGCTGTACCAGTTTGCATTCCCACCAACAGTGTATGAGGGTTCCTCTTTCTCCACAACCTCTCCAACATTTGTCGTTCTTGGTTTTGGATGTTTTTGCCAATCTAACGGGGGTAAGGTGATATCTTAGTGTAGTTTTGATTTGCATTTCCCTGATGATTAGCGATGATGAACATCTTTTCATGTGTCTATTGGCCATATTCATATCTTCTTTTGAGAAATGTCTGTTCATGTCCTCTGCCCATTTTTTGATCGGGTTGTTTGTTTTTTTGTTGTTAAGCAGTGTGAGTTCTTTGTATATTATGGAGATTAACCCTTTGTCGGATAAGTGGCTTGTAAATATTTTTTCCCAATTAGTGAGCTGTTTTTTTGTTTCAATTCTGTTTTCCCTTGCCTTGAAGAAGCTCTTTAGTCTGATGAAGTCCCATTTGTTTATTCTTTCTATTGTTTCCCTCAACTGAGGAGTTACAGTGTCCGAAAAGATTCTTTTGAAACTGATGTCAAAGAGTGTACTGCCTATATTCTCTTCCAAAAGACTTATTGTCTCAGGCCTAATCTTTAGGTATTTGATCCATTTTGAGTTTATGTTGGTGTGTGGTGAAAAAGAATGGTCAATTTTCAATCTTTTGCATGTGGCTGTCCAGTTTTCCCAGCACCATTTGTTGAAGAGACTTTCTTTTCTCCATTGTAGGCCCTCTGCTCCTTTGTCGAAGATTAGCTGTCCATAGATGTGTGGTTTTATCTCTGGGCTTTCAATTCTGTTCCATTGATCTGTGGACCTGTTTTTGTACCAGTACCATGCTGTTTTGATCACTGTAGCTTTGTAGTATGTTTTGAAATCGGGGATTGTGATTCCGCCGGCTTTGTTTTTCTTGCTCAGGATTGCTTTAGCAATTCGTGGTCTTTTGTTCCCCCATATGAATTTTAGGATTGTTTGTTCAATTTCTGTGAAGAATGTTCTTGGGATTCTGATTGGGATAGCATTGAATCTGTATATTGCTTTAGGTAGTATGGACATTTTAACTATGTTTATTCTTCCAATCCATGTGCAAGGAATGTTTTTCCATCTCTTTATGTCATCGCCTATTTCTTTCAAGAAAGTCTTGTAGTTTTCATTGTATAGATCCTTCACTTCCTTGGTTAAGTTTATCCCAAGGTATTTTATTCTTTTCGTTGCGATTGTGAATGGGATAGAGTTCTTGAGTTCTTTTTCTGTTAGTTTATTGTTAGTGTATAGAAATGCTACTGATTTATGCACGTTAATTTTATACCCTGCTACTTTGCTGTAGTTGTTGATTATTTCTAATAGTTTTTCTGTGGATTCTTTGGGGTTTTCTATGTATAAGATCATGTCGTCTGCAAACAACGCGAGTTTTACTTCTTCGTTACCTATTTGGATTCCTTTTATTTTTTTTTTTTTCCTGCCGAATTGCTCTGGCCAGCACCTCCAGTACTATGTTGAATAGGAGTGGTGAAAGTGGGCACCCTTGTCTTGTTCCTGTCCTCAGAGGGATGGCTTTCAGCTTTTGTCCATTGAGTATGATGTTGGCTGTGGGTCTATCATATATGGCCTTTATTATGTTGAGGTACTTTCCTTCTATACCCATTTTACTGAGGGTTTTTATCATAAATGGGTGTTGGATCTTGTCGAATGCTTTCTCTGCGTCTATTGAGATGATCATGTGGTTTTTGTTTTTCATTTTGTTGATGTAGTGTATCACGTTGATTGACTTGCGGATGTTGAACCATCCCTGTGTCCCTGGTATAAATCCCACTTGATCCTGGTGTATAATCTTTTTGATGTATTGCTGTAATCGGTTTGCCAAAATTTTGTTGAGGATTTTTGCATCTATGTTCATCAGTGATATCGGCCTGTAGTTCTCCTTCTTTGTGTTGTCCTTGTCAGGTTTGGGGATCAGAGTGATGTTGGCTTCATAGAATGTGTTAGGGAGTTCTCCATCTTTCTCAATTTTCTGGAACAGTTTGAGGAGAATAGGTATTAAGTCTTCTTTGAATGTTTGGTAGAATTCTCCAGAGAAGCCATCTGGTCCTGGACTCTTGTTTTTGGGGAGGTTTTTGATTACCGTTTCTATTTCCTTACTTGTGATTGGTCTATTCAGATTCTCCATTTCTTCCTGATTCAGTTTGGGGAGATTGTAGGAGTCTAGGAATTTGTCCATTTCTTCCAAGTTGTTCAATTTGTTGGCATATAGTTTTTCATAGTATTCTCTTATGATCTCTTGTATTTCATTGGTATCTGTTGTGATTTCTCCTCTGTCATTCCTGATTTTATTAATTTGCGCTTTCTCTCTTCTTTTCTTGGTGAGTCTGGCTAGGGGTTTGTCAATTTTGTTAATTCTTTCGAAGAACCAACTCTTTGTTTCATTGATCCTTTCTATTGTCTTTTTTGTTTCAATATCGTTTATTTCTGCTCTTATTTTTATTATTTCCCTCCTTCTACTGACTCTGGGCTTTGTTTGTTCTTCTTTTTCTAGTTCCGTTAGGTGTCGTTTGAGGTTGCTTACGTGAGCTTTTTCTTGTTTAGTGAGGTGAGCCTGTATTGCGATGAATTTCCCTCTTAGGACTGCTTTTGCTGCATCCCAAATGATTTGGTATGTCGTGTTCTCATTTTCATTTGTCTCCAGATAATATTTGATTTCTTCTTTAATTTCTTCAATGATCCATTGTTTGTTGAGAAGCGTGTTGTTTAGTCTCCACATTTTTGCACCTTTCTCTGCTTTTTTCTTGTAGTTGATTTCTAGTTTAATAGCGTTATGATCAGAAAAGATGCTTGATATTATTTCAACTCTCTTGTATTTGTTGATGTTTGCTTTGGTTCCCAAAATATGGTCAATCCTTGAGAATGTTCCATGTGCACTTGAGAAGAATGTGTAACCTGCTGTTTTTGGATGAAGTGTTCTATATATATCTATTAAGTCCATCTGGTCTAATTTTTCATTTAATTCTATTATTTCCTTGTTGATTTTCTGTCTGGATGTTCTGTCCATTGGTGTTAATGGTGTGTTGAGGTCCCCTACTATTATTGTATTGTTGTTGATGTCTTCTTTTAGTTCTATTAAGAGTTGCTTTACAAATTTTGGTGCTCCTGTGTTGGGTGCGTATATATTTATAAGTGTTATGTCTTCTTGGTGGAGAGTCCCTTTTATCATTATATACTGTCCCTCTTTATCTTTCTTTATCTGTTTTGCTTTGAAATCTACCTTGTCTGATATTAGTATAGCGACACCTGCTTTCTTTTGTTCATTATTAGCTTGGAGTATTGTTCTCCATCCCTTCACTCTGAGTCTGTGTTTGTCTTTGGGGCTGAGGTGTGTTTCCTGGAGGCAGCATATTGTTGGATCTTGTTCTTTGATCCATCCTGCCACTCTGTGTCTTTTGATTGGGGAGTTCAGTCCATTTACATTTAGAGTGATTATTGAGACGTGGGGGCCTACCACTCCCATTTTGTGTCTTGTTTTCCGGTTTTCTTCAGTTTCCTTTGTTTCTCGTCCCATGGTTTAATCTGTTCTGATGTAGAGCTGCTACTCTCTGTTGTTGTCCTTCTACTTATCTCCTCTGCTCTTGGTTTTGTAGCCCCTTTCCTTTTTTGGATTTTTCAGGAATGAGGGTTTTCCTGAGGATTTCCTGAAGAGGAGGTTTTGTGGCAATGAACTCCCTTAATTTTTGTTTATCTGGGAAAGTTTTTACTTCTCCATCGTATTTGAAGGATATTTTCGCTGGGTAGAGAATTCTCGGCTGTAGATTTTTGTCCTTCAGATTTTTGAATATATCATTCCACTCTCTTCTAGCCTGTAAAGTTTCTGCTGAGAAATCTGCTGATAGTCTGATGGGGGTTCCTTTGTAGGTTAGTTTCTTTTGCCTGGCTGTCCTTAATATTTTCTCCTTGTCGTTGACTTTTGCTAGCTTCACTACTATATGCCGTGGAGTTGGTCTTCTTGCATTGATAAAGTTTGGAGATCTATTGGCTTCTGTCACCTGAAGATCCATCTCCCTCACCAGATTTGGGAAGTTCTCAGCCATTATTTCTTTGAATAGGTTTTCTGCCCCTTTCTCCTTCTCTTCTCCCTCTGGTATACCTATAATCCTTACGTTGCATCTCCTAATTGTGTCTGATAATTCTCGGAGAGTTTCTTCATATCTTTTAAGTCTTGCTTCTCTCTCCTCCTCTGCCTGCAACAATTCTATATTGCCATCTTCCAAATTGCTAATTCTTTCCTGCATATTATCAGCCCTACTGTTCAGAGCATCTAGATTTTTCTTAATCTCCTCTATTGTGTTCTTCATTTCCAATATTTCTGTTTGGTTCTTCTTTATCGTATCAAACTCTTTTGTGACATAGCTCCTGAACTCGTTGAGTTGTCGGTCAGAATTCTCTCTTAACTCCTTGAGAATCTTAATGATGGCTGTTTTGAAGTCATCGTCATTTAGGTTATATATCTCATTTTCTTTGGGATTGTTTTCTGTGTATTTGTTGCTTTCTTTCTGTTCTGGAGATTTAATGTATTTTTTCATATTGCTTGATGTTGTTGATTTGTGCCTCCGCATGGAGATAGAGTTTAGTTGCTCCTTTCACTTGTTTCAGCTGCTGCGGTGGGGGGAGCAGCTGTTTATACTTCACCAACCAGGAACCCTGTCCGTAGTTGCTAACTGGGCCTGGGCCCCTCTTCGTAGCCACAGTGGCCCTTTAGATTCCCTCCTCTGCCGTGGGGGCCGTCACAGGGGGGCTTCAGGCTGCAGGTGCCTACTGTTGCAGCCCACCTAGATGTGCTCTCTCCTTGGGGTCTACAACGGTGTTATGGGCTTTTCCAGTGGCCAGGCGTAGGATCACTTATATTTGTCGCTCTGTCACTGTCGGCACCCACAAAATCTCACTTGTCCACTATGGGTCGCAGGAGAGCTATTGGCATCTTCTACAGTCTGTGGTTAGTTCACCTAGCTATGCTACTTTTGTCCCGGGGTCTTCCAGGCTTGTGGCTGCCGGATGGGTGCTTTCTACTAGTGCTGTGCAGAGGCTTTCCCTGAGGCTGCTGTGAGCCTGTAGGGTTTCCCCCTAGGCTATGGAGCTGGGTCGCTGGAACTCCACCCAGCCCCAGTCCTGTTCCCCAGGATCTCGGGGAGCCCTTTGCCCTGTCTTGGGGGATAGCCAGAGATCCTGATTTCAGTGGTATGTGGTCAGCTGCTGCCCTGCCTGATATTCTCCTCTCCGGGACCCTCCCGGTGTTGTGGATGCTGGGTGTGGCCCCTCCGCTAATAGCAGACAGAGAGTTTTGTCTGCTGCCCAGGCAGAACTCTGGAGCTTCCTCTCCGGGCCACAGGGCTGGCCTCTGGAGCTCCCCCTAGCCCCAGTCCTCTCTGAGATCTCCGGCAATCCCTTACCCCACGGGGCAGGCAACGGCAGCTGGGGGTCACCTCACCCTCTGGGGTTCTCTCCAGGAATTTCCCGGAGTTGTGAATGCTGGGCGTGGCCCCTCCACTAATGGCAGACAGAGAGTTTTGTCTGCTGCTGCCCGGGCGGAACTCCAGAGCTTCCCCTCCAGGGCATGGAGCCGGCCTCTGCAGCTTCACCCAGCCCCAGTCCTCTCCGAGATCTCCAGCAATCCCTAGCCCCACCGTGCAGGCAGTGGCAGCCCGGGGACCTCCATACCCTCAGTGATTCTCTCTGGGACCCTCCAGGCGCCGTGAACACTAGGCGAGACTCTCCCCGCAGGCTCAGGTGTGTAACTCTAGAGTTTCCCTCTGCGTTTAGGAGTAATTGCGGGGGGTTTAGGTAGGGTTCTGGTCACCTGTTTCCACCGTCGCTCCTCTGTTGTGTGCTCACTCCTGCCCTAGATGTGTGTTGATCTTCTGGGGGCGTCCGTTGGAAGAAAGCCGCTTGCAGGTACTAGGCTGTTCGGTCGGGGTCGGAGAGTTTTCACCTATTTCCACATCCTCCCGGAGGAAAGTCCGTCTGCCTTCTGATGTATAGTTGCGTGGGTCTCTCAGACGCCCTGAGATGCTGTCTGGCTATCCTTTGTTAAGCGATAAGTGTCCAAATAATTGTAGACTCGAAGGGGGAGAGACAAAGAGGACTAATCACGGTGCCATCTTGGATCCTCCTCTCAGTACATTTGTCTTTTAACATTCATGTTACCTTCACAGTTAGTTGATCTGCTGCCTTTACTATATTTTTACCTTAGAGGTGATTGTATTGCCTGTTATTTGTTGTTGTTGTTTTGATTTGGGGTTTTTTTTTGGATAATTTTTTTAATCTCTATTTGTGGTCATTGCTTTCCCACTTAAATAAGTCCCTTCAGCATTTCTTGCAGAACTGGTTTCTTGGTGATAAACTCCTTTAATTTTTGCTTGTCTTGGAAGCTCTTTATCTCTCCTTCCATTCTTAATGACAACCTTGATGGATAGAATATTCTTGGCTGTAGGTTTTTTCCTTTTAGCACTTTCAATATGTTGTGCCATTCTCTTCTCGCCTGTAGGGTCTCGACTGAGAAGGCCGCTGATAGCCTGATGGGCTTCCCTTTATATGTCACTTGTGGCCTTTCTCTTGCTGCTTTTAGGATTGTCTCTGTGTCTTTAATTTTCGACATTTTGATTATAACATGTCTTGGTCTTGGCCTCTTTGGGCTTCTCTTGTTTGGAGGTCTCTGTGCTTCCTGAACTTGGATGTCTGTTTCTTCCCTCAGGTTAGGAAAATTTTCATCTATTATTTGAGAAATAAATTTTCTGCCTCTTTGTCTCTTTCTTCTCCTTCTGGGACCCCTATTATCCAAATGTTAGCCCATTTGATATTGTCCCAGAGTTCCCTTACACTGTTCTCCTTTTGTGTAATTCTTTTTCCTCTTTTCTGTTCTGCTTGGGTGATTTCCTCTAGTCTGTCGTCTAGCTCGCTAATCTGTTCTTCTGCTTCTTCTACTCTGCTATTGTGACCCTCTAGTGAATTTCTCATTGTGAGTATTGTATTCTTCATTTCTGATTTTTTAAAATATCTTCCAGTTCTTTGTTGATGTGCTCACTGTGTTCATCCATTCTTCTCTGCATATCTGTGAGCATCCTCAAGATATTTTGTTTGAATTCTTTGTTGAGTAGGTCACTAGTTTCTGTTTCATTTATTTCTTTTTCTGGGGTTTTTTACTGTTCCCTTGTTTGGAAAGTATTACTTTTCCTCCTCATTATGACTCTTTCTCTGTGCTATTTTCTTTGTATTATGTGAGTTAGCTATGTCTCCTGCTCTTGGAGAAGTGGCCTTATGTATGAGATGCCTTATGAGGTCCAGCAGTGTGCTTCCCTCTTGTCACCAATCCATAAGAACCAGGAGTGACCCCTTTTTGGGCTACTTGTGTCCTTCTGCTGTGGCAGGGTGCTCCCACTGCTGGTACCCAGGGAGTCTAGTCTTTCCTTCCTTGGCCAGCTGTTTTTAAATCCGGTTTGGGGGGGCCTCAGCACTGTTGGCCGCAAAGTCTATCAGCACACTCTTATTGCAACTCCCCTCTTAATTGGGTTGGTACCCAGTGTAGCTGGTTGCTAGCCTTAGGGGCGCACAGTTGTGATAGGCCTGAGGCCAACAATGCTGTTGTCAGTTCTCTTAGGAGTGCAGCTGAGTGGGGCTAACCCTTGGCATGGGGCACTCAATTGTTTCATGCATTGTAAGGTGGGGTTGATCCTTTTTATGGCTATTTGTGTAGCACAAGTCTTCTGCCACTGAGAAGCCTCACTTCCCACAGGACCGCATACACTGTTAACATAGTCCTGGTCCATGCACACTTCTCAACCCCCTGAAGCATACACCAACGTCACGCTGCATAGGTCCCCACCTCTCCCCCAGAGCCCCCCCACAGTTCGCCTGGTCCTCACACAGTCCCTGCCCCACAGAGGCAGACACCCTTGCTTGCCTGTAGAGGATGAAGGGTACCCAGTCAGTGCATGCTGAAAAGTAGCCTGAGGGCTTGTTTTCAGGTGGGGACAGTCCCTAGGGTGGGTTGCCTGCTTTGGCTGAACTGGATTAAATCTGTGCTCTAGTGGGTGTGGCAGATGCCTGAGCTAAGAGCCAAGGGATGCACCTCAATGGCCCCCACCGGTGTCTTATCACACCTGGGCCAGCTCAGACCAATGGCCCCCACCAATGTCACAATCTCCGGAGAGATCCATCCTCTCGCCAAGATGCCCCCAGAGCCCACCATGTGAGTCTCATTTCACCAAAGGACTGTCTGCCTTCTCTCTGGTGATTTTAGGTTGCTGCAATGAGTCAGTTTGTGCATGGGCCCTTTAAGACCTGGCTCTTTTTGGCTTTCAGCCAATAGTGCTTCCGGGGATGTCCTTGCTGCAGTCAATAGCCTGCAAAGCCAGACAGTAAGACCCCCGTCTCAGTTGGGCTGAGTCCAAAGGATGCTTATAGCAGTATTACCCCTGCTCCAGACCGCACTCCGCTAGGGAGGGCTGCATACCTTAGGGTGGCTCCCACCCGGCTTGCTGAGAAGCTCTGCTGCTCCCAAAGGTGGCTTTTTTCCTCTGCCTTCTGCCTTCGTCAGGACTGTCTCTTGTCATGGGGCTTCTTTTTATCCAGTTTTCAGTTTTCAATCCAGGGTAATTCTTCCAAAAATAGTTGTAACCTGGTTGTGTTCATGGGTGGAGGCGAGTTCAGTGTCTGCTCACACCACCATCTTGACGACATTTCCAACCTTGGGAGGTTTTTGATTGCTGTTTTGATCTGCTTACTGGTGATTGGGCTATTTAATTGTCTATTTCTTCTTGGTGTGGTTTTGGAAGGTTGTGTGTTTCTAAAAATTTATCCATTTCTTCTATATTATCCAATTCTTTGGTGTATAGGTTTTCATAGTATTCTCTTATTATCTTTTGTATTTCTGAAGTGTCTGTTGTAATCTCTCCTTTTTCATTTCTGATTCTATTTATTTGAGCCTTCTCTCTTTTTTTCTTGGTAAGTCTAGCTAAGGGCTTGTCAATTTTGTTTATCATTTCAAAGAACCAGCTCTTCGTTTCATTAATTTTTTCTATTGTTTTTTTGGTCTCTATTTCATTTATTTCTGCTCTGATTTTTATTCTCTCCTTCCTTCTGCTGATTTGGGGCTTTGTTTGTTCTTCTTTTCCCCCTACCTTTAGATGCATTGTTAGGTTGTTTACTTGGGAGTTTTCTTCTTTGTTGAGTTAGGCTGAATTGCTATAAACTTGCCTCTTGGAACTGTTTTTGATGTATTCCATAAGTTTCGGTATGTGGTATTTTCATTTTCCTTTGTCTACAGAAATTTTTTGAATTATCCTTTGATGTCTTCATTGACCCAATCATTGTTCAGTAGCATTTTGTTTAATCTCCACATTTTTGTGGCTTTTCTGGTTTTCTTCCTGTAGTTGATTTCTACTTTCATATTGTTGTGGTCAGAAATGATGTTTTGTATTATTTCAATGTTCTTAAATTTATTGAGACTTGTTTTGTGGCCACTAGCTGATCAATCCTGGAGAATGTTCCATGTGCATTTGAAAAGAATGTGTATTTTGTGGTTTTGGGATAGAATGTTCTATATATATCCACTAAGTCCATCTGGTCAAATGTGTCACTTAAGGCCAATGTTTCATTACTGATCTTCTGTTTGGATGATCTATCCTTTGGCGTACATGGAGTGTTAAAGTCCCCTAGTATTATTGTGTTACTGTCTGTTTCTCATTTTATGCCTGTGAATAATTGTTTTATATATTTAGGTCCTCCTATGTTGGGGGCATAGATATTTACAAGTGTCATATCTTCTCTTTGGATTATTCCCTTTATCATGCTGTAGTGCCCCTCTTTGTCTCTTGTTACAGGTTTTGTTTTAAAGTCTATTTGTTCTGATATAAGTATTAGTAACTCCACTTTCTTTTCTTTGCCATTTGCATGGAATATCTTTTTCCATCCTTTCACTTTCAGTTTGTGAGTGTCTTTAGTTCTGAAGTGTGTTTCTTGTATGCAGCATATATATGGGTCTTGCTTTTTTATCCAATTGGCCACCTTATCCCTTTAGATTGGAGCATTTAGTCCATTGACATTTAAAGTAGCTATCGATAAATATGCATTTATTGCCATTTTGTCCTTATTTTTTTCTGAGTGTTTTAGTAGTTCTTCTCTGTTCTTTTCTTTTTCTTTTGTTCTCTTCCCTTGTAGTTTGATAGCTTTCTTTAGTAATATGTTTGATTTCTTTTGTCTTACTTATTTCTTTCCTTATTTTAGGGTTCTGATTCTGTGATTACCATGAGGATCCTATATAATATTCTATGAATATGACAGTCTATATTGAGTTGATAGAATCTTTGGCTTGACCTCTTTCTAAAAGCTGAGCCAATTCTTATAATAAATATCCTCTTATATCATCTACTTATCTATCTATCTATCTATCTATCTATCTATCTATCTATCTTCTATAAGTTCCGTTTTTCTAAAGAACTCTGGCTCATATAGATTTTTGAATGGAAAATACCTATGAAGAGGAGAATTTCAGTTGAGTTTTCTGAATTGGTTCTGGGAATTCTGGAATTGCTGTCCAATTTGATTATATTAAAATATGCTAATGAGTCTATTTCTACTTATTAACAGAGCAGTAGTTTGTCATGGTGTGTACTGTTTGTAGAGATACACAAAGTATCTGCATTGGATATTCCTAATCAAACACTTATATAGGAGCAAGGGGCTAAGTAAATTATTATATGATAATTTTGGATATTTTTGGAAAATTAAGGAATGTAATTACATTTGTTGGTTCCTCTTACTATCCTGGACAAAATTGTGAAACATAAAGATGAGCTTAGAATTAAATTATCACCTCAAGCATTGCATCAATGACCTAAAAACTTCTTGGGGAAGAGACATCTATCATAGTTGACACTGCTACAACTCAATCTACAATTGGATGAATTTTAGCAAATTGAATTCCAAGAATTCTAGTGTGTCTAGTATAAAATCCAGGGCATTTTTTGGTGAAAGATTGGTATTCTGTATATAGGGATTGGACCTGTGGGAAAATTCTGATGAAGTTGGGACATCAATTCTGTAAATTGTGATGACCCTTCCTTGTTAATTGAAGTTTCTCACCACCCACAGTGGAAGTAAACTCTCTAACACCATTGCCAATGGTATCCCCACCCCACATATTAGCAGCCTTCCAATCCGCAGTGTTGTCAACCTGTCTACCTCTACCTGAGAATATTAACCCTGAATTGCCTGAGAAAATGGTAATAGAATCTCTTGAGGCAGTTGCCACCTCTGAATAGACACAAGTCCCAGAAGACTACTAAAGGTGAGGTGCATAATATATCCTAGAGGAAGCGTGCTACACTCCAAAGAATTACTTAAGTTTTATAATTTATGTAAGCATAAATCTATGGAATATGTGTAGAAAAGCATATTAAGGATGTGGGATAACGGTGGACAGAACATGAAGTTGGATCTTCTCAATTTGATTCGGGTCCATGAGACAGAGGTTCCCCATTTAATGTTGTCCCTGAGGTTCTTGGAAAATGCTCCAACAGTTTGTTGGGATGATTAACTTAAAAATAGTTCAAAATTTAACTAGCATTGGCTAGTTAATCATTTGTTCCTAGAGAGAGGGAAAGATAGGAAGCCTACTAAAATCTTACTATAGGGGCTGGCCTGGTGGTGCAGCGGTTAAGTTTGCACATTCCAATTCAGCAGCCTGGGGTTCGTGGGTTAGGATCCCGGTGCAGACATGGCACCGCTTGGCAAGCCATGCTTTGACAGGTGTCCCACATATAAAGTAGAGGAATATGGTGACGGATGTTAGCTCAGGGCCAGTCTTCCTCAGCAAAAAGAGGAGGATCAACAGCAGATGTTAGCTCAGGGCTAATCTTCCTCAAAAAAAAAAAATTAAAGGGAACTGCAGAAGCAGAGAAAATATTCGCAAATCACATATATGATTAAAAAATGATACTATATATGTATAAGCAGAAAAGTTCTAGGTCAAGTGAACAAAAGTTTATCTTGAACCATAAAGCTAGAGCGTCACAGCCCCTCAATCAGTTCCCCATCTTAAGCCAGTTTACAGACCCAGCAATCCTTGAATGAAGAGGAGACCATGTCCCCTAGAGGAAGAATACTATTTCAATAGCAAAGCTTTGTGTTGATCTTTCTCCTAGGCTTTCCCAATGAGACCTATGGGCTTTTACCAGGGTAACAGTGCATTGGAGGAAGGATATAATCACACATTTCAGGGACTACTTAGACAGTGGCTCTGATCTAACGTTGTTTCTAGGAGACCTAAAATGTCACTATGGCCTTCTAGTCATAAAAGGGGATTTTGGGGGTCAGGTGAGCAATGGAGTTTTATGGAGGTTCATATACAGTGGGTATGGAGGTTCCCCTAACCCACACAGTGGTTATTTCACAGAACTAGAATGCATTATTACAACAGTGATACATAGAAGCTGGCAGAGTGGTGGCTATTATGGTGCAAAAGGCAATATGGAAGTCATTTGATCTGACTCTACCTGGTAGAATTAATCAAAAGCAATACTACCTTCTTGTATGGACTGCAAAGATTTGAGCCACAATCAATGATTTGAAAAATTATTCCCCCGCATCCCCCCCCAAACTCTTCTATTTGGCCTATGTAGAAGACATATGGCTTTTGGAGAATAACAACAGATTAAGGAAATCTTAACCAATGGATATCCTAACTGCAGTTGCTGTACCAGATGTGGTTTCACTGTTGGAACAAATTCACACATCCCCTAGTACTTGAGAAGCAGCTGTTGATCTGGAACATGCCTTTTTCTTCATCCCTATGCATAAGACCCACCAGAAGCAGTTTCCTTTCAGGTGGCAAGACTAGCAACATATCTTCACTGTTCTACTTCAGGAGTATATCAATTCCCCAGCCCTATGTCACAATTTAGTTTGCAGGGATCTTGATCAGCTTTCCTGTATACAAGATATCATACTGATCCATTATATTGATGACGTTATCTCGAATGAACCTAGTGAGCAGGAATAGTAACTATTCTAGACTTATTAGTAAGACATTTGGTGTGAGGGTGGGAAATAAATTCAACTAAAGCTCAAGAGTCTTCTACATAAGTGAAATTTCTAGGGGTCTAAGGTTTGGGTTCCGTCCAAATATCTGTTTCAAGGTGAACAATTAGTTGTTGCATCTGCTTCCTCATACAACAAAGAGGCACAATGCCTGTTAAGACTCTTTGGCTCTTGGAGGCAACACATTCCTCATTTGGGTTTATTTTTCTGGCATATTTTTTGAGTAAGCTGAAAATCTGCTAGGTTTGAGTAGGGCCCAGAATGAGAGAAGGGTCTGCAATCTGTCCAGACTGTTGTTCAAGCTGCTCCGCCACTTGGGCCATATATTCCAACAAACCAAATGGTTTCTGAAGATTCACTGGCAGGGAAAGATGCTGTTTGGAACCTTGGCATGTCCTATAGTTGAATCACAGGCATTTAGGATTTTAGAGAAAGGTTTGCTATTATTTTCAGATGACTATTCTCCTTTTGAGAACAAATTTTGGCCTGGCACTAGGTTTTAGCACAGGTTGAATGTTTGACTGTGGGCCACCAAGTTACCATGTTACCTGAGCTGCCTGTCATGAACTGGATATTTTCTGACCTACTGAGCCTTAAAGATAAGAATACACATTGATACCCGATCATGGATTAAAAGTGGTATATCCATTATTGGGCTCAGTCAGTCTCCAAAGGCACAAGTAAGTTACAAGCCAGAAATGCCCATTGTTCTTACTCCTGATACACTGCCTTCTCACTCTCATCCCAAATTTACAGTCTCATGGGGATCTCCCTTAGATCAGATGACAGTGGAAGGAAAAAATAAGCACGGTTAACAGATAGTTCCAAATCATATGGAGGCATCCTTGAGGGTCAAGAGCTGTAGCACTCTACCCCATTCTGGGATATCCCCAAACGACAGTGGTGAAGGGAAACCCTTCTAGTGGGCAGAAATTTATTCAGTGCACCTAATTGTTCACATTAATTGGAAAGATAAATCCCCAACCTGGAATTATATGTTTATTTATGGGCTGCGGCCAATGCTTTGACTTGATGGTCAGGGACTTGAAAGGAACATGATTGAAAAATTAGAGACAATTCAACTTGGGGAAAAGGCATGTGGATAGACTTCTCGCATTGGGTAAAAAAATATGAGTATATTTGTATCTATGTGAATGTTCAACAAAGAGTGACAGCAGAGAGAGAGAGATTTAAATAATTAAGTGGGTAGGCTCATATGTTCTGTGGATACCAGTCAGCCTCTTTGCCCAGGCACATCTGTGATAGCCCAAAGGGCTCATGAGCAGGATGGCCATAGTGACAATAATGGTGATTATGCATGGGGTCAGAAACATGGACTTCCACTCAAAAAGGTCAAGTGCCCAATCTGCCAGTAGCAGACAGCAACACTGAGTTCCTGACATGGCACCTTTCTACAGGGTGTTCAGCCAGCTACATGATGACAGGATAATTACGTTGGACTAGTTCTATCATAAAAAGGGTAGCATTTGGTCCTTTCTGGAATACACACTGCCTCTGGGTATGGATTTGCTTTATGTGCATGCAGTGCTTCTGCCAACGTTACCATCCATGGAGTTTTAGAGTGCTTTACCCACTCTCATGATATTCCACACACCATCCCTTGGGATTAAGGACCTCCCTTGACAGCAAAAGAAGTACAGTAATGGTCCCATGCTGATGCAATTTACTTGTTTCACCACGTTTCTTACTATCCTAAAAGAGCTGTCTTGACAGAATGGCAGAAAGGACTGCTGAAGACTCAGTTACAGTGCCAGCTAGGTGAAAATATGTTGCAGTGGTGTGTCAAGTCTCTCCAAAAGGATGTGTATTCTCTGAGTGAGCATCCAATATATGGTGCTTTTTTTATTTGCCAAGATTCACAGGTCCCACAATCAAGATGTGGAAATGCAAGGGACATCATTCAATATCTCCCCTAGTACACACTAGTAATATTTTTGCTTCCTCTTCTTATGACTTTATGCTCTTCTAACTTAGAAGTCTTTGTTCCAGAGAAAAGAATGCTTCAACTAAGAGACAAAACAATGGTTTCCCTGAAATGGATGTTAAGACTACCACTTGGCCACACTGGTCTCCTCATGCCTTTGAATCAACAGGCAAACCAAGGAATTATTGTACTGGCTGGGGTGATTTTTATATGTATCATCAAAGAAAAACTATAGCTGAAAAATATTAAAGCTGAAAAATCAGATTTATTCAGGACTATTGTTATAGTGGAAAAGAAATCTCTGTATAGAACCTCGCTCAATTCTGAATACAGGATAAGCAAGTGAGAAGTTATAACCAAGGAGCCTGGTGGGGGTCAGTGAATGTAATAATAAGAAGTAGAAACATCAAAGGTAACAAATCCAATATGTTTCAAATTACATCCTGTTCCAAGAGCAAATTCTTATGGATCCTATGCAAATAACTATGTTGCCATAAAAATGAGAATATTCATTAAGAGTTTTTGAAGGAATCAGTTAAGGAGAAAAATAAATTACTGCATCTTTGGTTACAAAAATACACTTTACAAATTGCTAAAAGTTACACCCAGCTATAAAAGTAAAATATTTCTTTAATCTAGAAAATAAAACATTTAAGAAAAACAAAATTTCAAACAAAAAAAATTATAATCATTCTCATCAGTTTATTCAGCCACTTAGAATTAATTCTTACTCTGCTTGATCTTGGTTTAACAGTCTTATGAATTCATCAGCTTCTTTATTTGTTCTGGAAACTCTTACTCATTCCAGAAGCATGACTTCAAAGGTATTGAAGTGAAGTCACAATGGATCATCCCTCCGGGTTGCTGTTTGTCAACGCTTTCAGAAGAAAATCAAAGCAAAAAGGTAACTGTCTGTCAATGGCAAATGACTTAAACTGGCCAAGTTAAAGTTCTGATGAAAGCTCATTGAAATAAGAAAATTAATTATTTCTGTTACACACAACATTTTAACATAAGAAACAGACAATGAAAGTATTTAAAGATTTGTATGAACTATGTGATTGTTAATTTCACATTAACTTGACTTGGCTAAGAGAATTCCAGATAGCTGGTAAAAAAATATTTCTGGGTGTTGCTGTAAGGGTATTTCTAGAAGGGAGTAGATTCAGTAGACTAAATTTGATTTGATTCAGTACAGTTGAACTAATGATTGAACTTATGCAAATATGTTCTTATTCAGTAGGCTGACTAAAGAGATTCACCCTCATCAATGTGAGCAGGCATCATCTAATCCAAATAGAGGTCAACAATAGAACAACAACAAAAAAAAAAACAAAGGAAAGGCAATACTCTTTCTTCTCCTAGAGCTGGGATGTCCATCATTTCCTGCCCTTGGACATCAGTCCTCCTAGTTCTTGGTCCTTTGGACTCTGGTCTTACACCAGCATCCCCCAGTTCTCAGGCTTTCAGACTTAGATGGAATTATTATTCCAGCTTTCCTAATACTCCAGATTGCAGTTGGCAGATTGTGGGACTTCTCAGCCTCCTTAAACACCTGAGCTAATTCCTACAATAAATTTCCTCTTAAATCCATTTATCTCTCTATCCATCATCTATCTATCCATCTAGTTAGCTAACTAGCTAGCTGTCATCTATCTTATCTAAATATATATAAATAAATGTATGTATCTAAATTTGTCTAAATGCATATATATATAAATGTGTATTCACACACACACACACACACACACACACACCCTATTGGTTCTAGTTGAACAGAAGTAAAAACGATACGAAGCCTACTAAATTCTTTTTTTTTTTTTTTATAGATTGGCACCTGAGCTAACATCTGTTGCCAATATTCTTTTTGTTTTTTCTTTTTTTTCCTTCTTCTTCTCCCTAAAGCTCCCCCTAGTACATAGTTGTATATTCTAGTTGTGAGGGCCTCTGGTTGTGCTACATGGGACGCCACCCTGATGAGTGGTGCTATGTCAGCACCCAGGATTAGAACCAGTGAAACCCCTCACCACTGAAGCGAAGTGTGCAAACTTAACCACTTGGCCACAGGACCAGCCCCTACATTCTTATTTTCTCTATATAAGCTGACTTTTTTTTCTTTTTGGTGAGGAAGATTGGCCCTGAGCTAACATATGTTGCCAATCTTCCTCTTTTCCCCAAAGCCCCTGGACATAGTTGTATAACATAGTTGTAGGTCATTCTAGCACTTCTATGTTGGATACCACCTCAGCTGGCTTGATGAGGGGTATAGGTCTGCACCCAGGATCTGAACCTGTAAACACGAGGACACTGAAGTGGAGCACACAAACTTTTTATTTTAATTTTTAGGAAGATTAGCCCTGAGCTAACATCTGCTGCCAATCCTCCTCATTTTGCTGAGGAAGACTGGCCCTGAGCTAACACCCATGCCCATCTTCTTCTATTTTATATGTGGAACACCTGCCACAGCATGGCTTGCCAAGCTGTGTCATGTCTACACCCTGATCCGAACTGGTGAACCCCGGGCCACCAAACCAGAACGTGCACACTTAACCACTGTGCCAGTGGTCCGGCCTCAAACTTTTTAATTTTGTAATCAATTAATTTTATTGGGATTATAATTGTTTATAGCATTGTGTAATTTCGGGTGTACATTATTGTTTATCAGTTCCTGAAAACGCTTCATCATGTTCACCCCCAGTAGTCTAAATTTTATCCATAGCCATACATATGTACCCATTTATCCATTTTGCCCAACCCCCAACCCCCTTTCCCTTTGGTAACAACTAATCTGTTCTCTTTATCCATGTATTTGTTATCTTCCACATGAGTGAAATCATGCCATATTTGTCTTTCTTGGCCTGGCATATTTTGATTAACATCATACCCTTGAGGTCCATCCACGTTGTTGCAAATGGGAAGATTTTATCTTTTTTATGACTGAGTAGTATTCCATTGTGTGTGTGTGTGTGTGTGTGTGTGTGTGTGTGTGTGTGTGTGTGTGTATACATGACAGCTTCTTTATCCATTCATCTATAGATGGGCACTTGGGTTGCTTCCATGTCTTTGTTATGGTGAATAATGCTGCAATGAACATAGGAGTGCATCAGTCTCTTTGGATCATTGATTTCAAATTCTTTGGATAAATACCCAGTAGTGGGATAGCTGGATCATACGGTATTTCTATTTTTAACTTTTTGAGAAATCTCTGTACTGTTTCCCATAGTGGCTGCCTCAGTTTACATTCTCACTAGCAGAGTATGAATGTTCCCTTTTCTCCACATCCTCTCCAACATTCGTTGTTTTTTGTCGTGGTAATTATAGCCATTCTGACTGGTGTAAGGTGATATCACATTGTAGTTTTGATTTGCATTTCCCTAATAATTAGAGATGTTGAGCATCGTTTCATGTGTCTGTTGGCCATCTGTATATCTTGCTTGGAAAAATGTCTGTTCACATCCTCTTTTTGATCCATTTTTTGATCAAGTTTTTTGTTTTGCTTTGTTTTTGAGTTGTATGAGTTCTTCATATATTTTGGAGATCAAGCCCTTGTCTGATAAATGATTTGAAAATATTTTCTCTCAGTTGCTGGGTTGCCTTCTGTTTTGTTCATGGTTTCCTTTGCTTTGCAGAAGCTTTTTAATCTGATGTGGTCCCGTTTGTTAACTTTTTATTTTGGTTCCCTTAACCAAGTAGACATGGTATTCAAAAAGATGTGGCTAAAACCAATGTCAAACAGTCTACTGCCAATATTTTCTTCTAGGAGTTTTATTGTTTCAGGTCTTACATTCAAATCTTTAATCCATTTAGAGTTAATTTTTGTGTATGGCACAAGATATTGGTCTATTGAAGAGACTTCCCTTTCTCCATTGTATAGTGTTGGCTCTTTGGCAAAGATTAACTGTCCATAGATGAGTGGTTTTATATCTGGGCTTTCAGTTCTGATCCATTGATCTGCTTGTCTGTTTTTGTGCCAGTACCATGATGTTTTGATTACTATAGCTTTGTAAAATGTTTTGAAGTCAGGGATTGTGATGCCTCCAGCTTTGTTTTTTTTTTTCTCAGGATTGGTTTGGTTATTCTGGGTCTTTTGTTGTTCCATATAAATTTTTGGATTCTTTGTTCTATTTCTGTGAAGAATGCCGTTGGGATTTGATTGGTATTGCATTGAATCTGTAGATTGCTTTAGGTAGTATGGACATTTTAACTATACTTATTCTTCTGACCCATGAATATGGAATTTCTTTCGATTTCTCTATGTCTTCTTCAATTTCTTTCAATAATGTCTTATATCTTTGAGTTTCCAGGTTGTTCACCTCTGTGGTTAAGTTTATTCCTAGATATTTTATATTTTTTCTTGTGATTGTAAATGGGATTGTGATCTTGATATCACTTTCTGCTAGTTCATTATTAGTCTATAGGAATGCAACTGATTTTTAAAAATTGGTTATGTACCCTGAAGCTTTGCTGTAGTTGTTGATTATTTCTAATAGTTTTCTGGTGGATTCTTTAAGGGTTTTCTATATATAGAATCATGTCATCTGCAAATAGTGAAAGTTTCACTTCTTACTTTCCAATTTTGATTCCTTTTCTTTCTTTCTATTGCCTAATTGGTCTGGACAATACATCCAGTACTATGCTGAATAGGAGAGGCAATAGTGGGCACCCTTGTCTTGTTCCTCTTCTCAGAGGTATGGCTTTCAGTTTTTCACCATTAAGTATGATGTTGCTGTGGGTTTGTTATATATGGCTTTTAGTATTTTGAGTTACTTTCCTTCTATACCCATTTTATTGAGAGTTTTTTTTTTTTATCATAAGTGGACGTTGCGTCATGTCAAATTCTTTCTCTTCATCTATGGAGAAGACCATGTGATTATTATTCCCAATTTTGTTAATGTGGTGTATCACATTGATTGATTTGCAGATGATATACTATCCCTGCATCCATGGAATGAATACCACTTGATTATGGTGTATGATCCTTTTAATGTATTGCTGTATTCAGTTTGCCAACATTTTCTTGAGAATTTTTGCTTCTAACTTCATCAGTGATATTGGCCTGTAGTTTTCCTTATTGTGCTGTCCCTGTCTGGTTTGGTATCAGGGTAATATTAGCCTCATAGAATGTGTTATGAAGCATTTTATCCTTTTCAATTTTACAGAAAAGCTTGAGAAGGATAGATACTAAATCTTCTTTGAATGTTTGGTAGAATTCTCCAGAGAAGCCATCTGATTCTGGATTTTGTTTTTTGGGAGGTTTTTGATTACCATTTCAATCTCTGTACTTGTAATTTGTCTATTCAGATTCTTGATTCAGTTTTGGGTGGTTGTTTGAGTCTAGGAATTCACTCATTTCTTCTACGTTATTGAATTAGTGAGCATATAGAGTTTCATAGTATGCTCTTATAATCCTTTGTATTTCTGCAATATCTGTTGTAAGTTCTCCTCTTTCATTTCTAATTTTATTTATTTGAGACTTCTCTCTTTTTTCCTTCGTGAGTCTGGCTAAGGGTTTGTCAGTTTTGTTTGTCTTCTCAAAGAACTAACTCAATTTCATTAATCCTTTCTACTGTTTTTTTTAAGTCTCTATTTCATTTATGTCTGCCTGATTTTTATTTCCCTCCTTCTGCTGACTTTTGGCTTTGTCTGTTCTTCTTTTTCTACTTCTGTTAGGTGCATTTTAAGATTACTTATTTGAGATTTTTCTTTCTTGTTCAGGTGGGACTGTATTCCTATGAATTTCTCTCTTATGGCCACTTTTGCTGCATCCCATAAGAAGTGATATGTTGTATTCTCATTTTTGTTTGTCACCAGGTATTTTTAAATTCCCCCTTTGATTTCTTCAATGATCCAATGGTCGTTCAATAGCATGTTGTTTAGTCTCCACATATTTATGACTGTCCCATTGTTCTTCCTGTGGTTGATTTCTAGCTTCACAGCATTGTGGTCAGAAAAGATGGTTGGGATGATTTCAGTCTTCTTGAATGTGTTGAGTCTTGTTTTGTTTCCCAACATAGGCGTATCTTTGAGAATGATCCGCCTGCACCTGAGAAGAATGTGTATTCTCCTGTTTTTGGATGGAATGCTCTTTATATATTAAGTTCATCTGATCAAGTGTTTCATTTAAATATATTTTTTCCTTGTTGACATTTTGTGTGAATGATCTATCCATTGATGTAAGTGGTGTGTTGAGGTCCCCTACTATTATTGCGTTGCTGTTAATTTCTGCCTTTAGGCCTGTTAATAATTGCTTTATATACTTTGATGCCCCTGTGTTAGGTGCATATATATTAATAAGTGTATGTCCTCTTGGTGGACTGCCCCTTTTATCTTTATGTCCTGTGCCTCTTTGTCTCTCATTGTCTTTTTTTAACCTGAAGTCTGCTGAGTTTGATAAAAGTATGGTGACACCTCCTTTCTTTTGTTGGCCATCATCATGGAGTATTGTATTCCATCCCTTCACTCTAAGCCTACCTTTGTCTTTGGAGCTGCGGAGTGTTTCCTGGAGGCAGCATATTGTTTGGTCTTGTTTTTTAATCCATTCAGCTACTCTGTGTCTTTCGATTGGAGAACTCAATCCATTTACATTTAGAGTGGTTATACCATATGAGGACTTAATTCTGCCATTTTATCTCTTATTTTCTGGTTGTTCTATGTTTCCATTGTTTCCCTTCCTTTGAATTTATGACTGCCATTTCATTTTGGTGGTTTTCTGAGGGGGATTTCTCAGTTTTCTCTCTTTTTGTGAATTGTGGCTCTGCTCTGATTTTTCATTTAGTGGTTACTGTGAGGATTGCATGAAAGATATTGGAGATGAGATAGTCCATTTACTCATAGCCTTTTATCTCCATTAACCTAAGCAGGTTCCTTCTCTTTCCTCTCCCCTTCTGAGTAATTGCTGTTGCAAAGTTTCTGTTTTTAATTTTGTGAGTTTGCGGCTAAGTTGAAGGTTCATCATACTTTTGATGCTTTCTTTTCCTTTTTACTTTAAGTTGTTATTGAGTCTTTGCCTCCCTATTCTGATAGAGAGCTGCAGTTTTGTCATTATATCTGTCTATTTAACTCCTTGCCAAGAGCTTTGTAGACCTCTTCTTTTATGTTGCCAATGTGAGGGCATCTTTAACTATTTCTTGCAGGGGAGCTCTAGTGGTGATGAATTCCTTCAGCTTTTGTTTATCTAGGAAAGCTTTTATTTCTCCATTGTATCTGAAGCAAAGTTTTGCTAGATAGAGTATTCATGGCTGAAAGTTTTTGTCCTTCGGTATTTTAAGTACATCATTCTATTCTCTCCTGGCCTGTATGGTTTCTCCTGCAAATCTGATAGCGTTTCCTTTCTAGGTTATTTTCTGCTGCCTTGTTACTCCTAATATTTTTTCTTTATCATTAATTTTTGCCATTTTTACTATTTTATGCCATGGAGAAGGTCTTTTAGCATTGATGAAGTTGGGCGTTCTATTAGCTTCATTTATCTGTAAATATGGAGCCATCTTCAGGTTTTGGAAGCTCCCAGCAATTATTTCTTTGAACAAGCTCTCTGCTTCTTCCCCCCCCCCTTCTCCCTCCAGAATACCTATAATCCTTATGTTGTTTTTCCTGATTGAGCTGGATATTTCTTGAAGAATTCCTTGATTTTTAAAAAATCTTAGCTCTATCTCCTCCTCCACCTGTAGAATTTCTACATTTTTATCCTATAGAAGACTAATTCTTTCCTCCATAAGATCAGTTCTATTTCTTAATGATTCTATATTTTTTTTATTTCATTAATGTATACAGACTTTCTGATTGATTTTTTAAAATATAGTTTCAGTTTCTTTGGTGAAGAGATTCATCTTATTGCTGAGATACTTGAATTGTCTTTCCATTTCTTCTGGTAAGATGTTGAGTTTCCTTATTATGGTTATTTTGAGTTATCTGTCATTTAGTTTGTAAGTTTCTATGTTTTCAGGGTTGGTTTCTGGAGAATTGTCGTTTTCTTTCTAGTCTGAATTGTTGCTGCAGTTTCTCATGGTGTTTGATAAACTAACCTTTTGTTGGGGCATTTGTGGTTTTCTTAGGTCACAGATTCCACCTTCTATGGCTAGGAGGAAGCAGGAGCAGTGTTTCTTGCCCCACCCCATCTTCTGGAAGCTGTGGGGGTGTTATGACTGCTTTCCCCAGCCCAGGGTGCATTCAGGCACTTGTGTGGACTGTCCTTGGTGGATGGGGCTTCCTTTCTGGATGGAGCTAGGTCCACTCTTTGGTGCCTCAGGGGCATGGTGGCAGGAAAGTGATCACCAGCAGGCTAAAAGCTGCCAGGACACTGACATTCCCTCTTTGGGGGCTCAGTAGCACTATGAGCATGCACAGACCTGGGTTGTGTTTGCCCGAGCCATTGATCTGCTGCAGTCTCTGCTTGAGGTGCAGGAGTGGTGTGGTTGGTGGATGGGGCTTCTTCACTGGGACTTGGGCTAGGGCTGTGGAGAAATGTGAGCTTAACCACAGCCATGTTCCAGCCCCTAAGCCAAAAATGTTTATGTCAAATAATCAAAAGCCTTCCTTGAATCATGGAAATAGATGGTCTCAGTCCCTCAATTAATCCCAAGACTTGAGCCAGTTTACCAAGCAAAGATTGTTGGAATGAAGACGTGACCAGATTCTCTGGATGAAGGATCCTGATACACTACCAAAAAATATACTTTTAATCTTTCTCCAAAATATACTACTGTCTTTTACTAGGATAACTATTTTTTGTTGAAAAACCCAGAAAATTGTGGGAATACTGGACACTGGCTCTGTACTGAAATGGTTTCCAGGAGATCAAAACCTCACTGTGGCCTTCCAGTCAGACTAAAGTCTTTTGGATGTCAGGTGATTAATGGAGTTTTAGCTCAGGTCCATATCTCAGTAGATCTGGTAGGTCCCAGCAACCATGCTATGGTTATTTCCCTAACTCTAGAATGCATAATTGGAATAGACATATTTACCAGGTGACAGAATCTTTATGTTAGTGCCATGACTTGAGGAGTGAGGACATTTATGATGGTAAAGGACAAATGAAATTCATTAGAACTGTCCATACCTAGAAATATATTAAATCAAAAGCAATACCATATTCCTATTGGGATTTCAGAAATGTATGCCACCCTCAAGGATTTCAAAGATGAAGGGGTATTGATATCCATCAACCCCCATTCAATTATTCTATTTTTTCTGTGTAGAAGACAGATGAGTCTTTGAGAAAGACAGTGGGTTATCACAAGCTTAGCCAAGTGGTAACTCCAATTGCAGCTGTTGTATTTGACATGGTTTCATTGCCAGAGCAAATTCACACACCTCATGGTATCTGGTATGCAGCTATTGATCTGGCTAATGACTTTTACTCCATACTTATCAATAATACCCACCAAAGCATGTTTTCTTTCAGTTGGTAAGGCCAGCAATACGTCTTCACTGTCCTACCAGAAGGTCTTATCAACTCTCCAGCTTAATATCACAATTTAATTTGCAGGGATCTTGATTTCTTTTTCCCTCCAAAATATAAGACATTGCTATTACATTGATGGCATTATACTGACAGCACCTGGTGAGAATAAATAGCAACCGCTCTGTGATTTTTGGAAATTTGCATGGCAGATGATGGGAAACAAGTCTTACTAAAATTCAGGGAAACTTTACCTAAGAGAAATTTCTAGAGATCCAGTTTTGCGGGGCATGTACGGACCCTTCTTTCAGGGTGAAAATTAAGTTGTTGCATCTGACCCCTCTTACAACCAAGAAAGAAGCATATCACCTGGTGGGACCTCTTTGGATTTTGGAGGCAACATATTCCTCATTGGGCTGTTATACCATTCTATTTATTCAGTGACTTGTAGAGTTGCTAATTTTGAATGGGGCCTAGAACAAGAAAAGGCTCATAAATAGGTCCAGGCTGCTTTACAAACTGCTCTGCCACTTGGGTCACATATTCTCTCAGTTCAAATGGTTTTTGAAGTTTCAGGAGCAGATAGGGATGTTATTTCGAGCCTTTGGCAGCTCCTGTAGGTGAATTCCAGTGAAGGGTTTAGGATTTGGGACAAGGGTACTCTGTCATCCTCAGATAACTACTTTGCTCTTGAGACCAATTCTTGGCCTGCTACTGGTCTTTAGCAGAGATTGATTGCTTGACAATGGAGCACCAAGTTTCCATGCAGCCAGAGCTGCTGATCATGAACTCGGTAGTATCTGACCTGCCAGGTTTTATTGTTGAGTGTGCACAGCAACACTGCATCATCAAATGGAAGTGGTACATATGTGATCAGGCCAGGTCAGACAGTGAAGACATAGGTAGTTTACATGATGAAGTGTCACAAATGCTCATAGTTCTTACTCTTGCTACACTGCTTTCTCTGTGCTAGCATACACTTGGGCCTCATGGGCAGCTCCCTATGATCAGTTTACAAAGGAAGAAAATACACAGGCCTGGTTTACAGATGGTTCCACAAGATATGCTGTTAACACCCAAAAGTGGAGAGTTGCAGTGCTATAGCCCTTCTCTGTGATAGCTCTGAAGGATAGTGGGGAAAATAAATTTTCCCAATGGGCAGAACTTTGGGCAGTACACTTGGCTCTGCAACTTTATTGAAAGGAGAAGTGGTCAGATGTATGATAATATATGGTTACCTGGGCAATGGCCAATGCTTTGGCTTGATGGTCAGGAATTTGAAAGGTATACGATTGGTAAATTGGTGACAATAAAATTTGGGGAAGAGGCATGTGGGTACACCTCTCTCAGTAGGCAAGAGAATATGAAGGGATTTTTTTTCCAATGTAAATGCTCACAATGGGTGACTTCAGCAGAGCAAGATCTCAATCAAATAGATAAGATGTCACTTTCTGTGCATCCCAGTCAGCCTCTTTCCCTAGTCACACTTTTCATTGCCCAATGGGCTCTTGAGCAATGTGTCCACGGTAGAGTAATGAAGATAATGCATGAGCTTAGCAGCATGGATTTACTTCAAAAAGGTTGAGAGCCCAGGATGCTGTAGGGGACAGAAATATTAAGTCCCTGATATGGCACCATCCCTTGGGGTGCTCAGCCAGCTACTTGGTGGCAAATTCATTACATTGAACTTCTTCTATTAAGGAAGGGGCAGCATTTGTTGTTACAGAAAGAGACAATTACACTTGGTAGAATTTGCTTTGTCTGCATGCAATGCTACTGCCAAAATGACCATTCATGGACATAAAGAAAGTCTTATACACTATCTTAGCATTCCACCAACACATTGTATCTAATCAAAGAACTTACTTCAAGGCAAAATAAATGTAGACATTCCATGCTCATAAAATTTACTGGTTTAATCATGTTCTCCACCATCTTGAAGCAGCTGGTTTGTTAAAAGGGTAAAAGGACATTTTGAAAATTCAGTTATAGTTCCAGCTAGGTGGAAATATTTGTAGTGCTGTGGAATGATTTTTCAAGTGGCTATATGTGATCTGAAATAGCTTCCAATCTATGGTGCTGTTTCTCTGATAGCCAATATACACAGGTCCAGGAATCAAGGATTGGAAATTGGAGTGGCACCACTATTACCCCTTTTGAATTACTGACAACATTTTTGCTTCCTGTTCCTGCTATTTTATGCCCTGCCAACCTCGAGGTATTAGTTCCAAAAGAAAGAATGCTTCTACTAGCAGACAAAACAATGATTCCTCTGAATGGAGTGTTAAGATTGTCACCTGGAACTTTGGATTTCTCTTTCCTCTGAATCAATAGGAAAAAGAGGAGTTACTGTGCTGGATGGGGTCACTAAGTGAGAGGGAAACCATAGCTGGCCAGGATTTAATTACAAACACAGTTATTAAGAACTTTTTAGGGGCTGGCCCCGTGGCCGAGTGGTTAAGTTTGCGGGCTCCCCTGCAGGCAGCCCCATGTTTCGTTGGTTCGAATCCTGGGTGTGGACATGGCACTGCTCATCAAACCATGCTGAGGTGGCGTTCCACATGCCACAACTAGAAGGACCCACAATGAAGAATATACAACTATGTACCAGGGGGCTTTGGGGAGAAAAAGGAAAAGACAAAATCATAAAAAAAGAAACGTTTTAATAGGTGAAAAGAGACTTCAGTATAGAGCTAGGCTCAATCCAAAATAAAGATTTTGCAAGTGGGAATTTATATTCCAGGAATCTGCTGGTGGTCATCACTGGATAGAATATTACTAATAGAAAAAAGAAGAAGAAGTGGGCTTCCTAACTCAGAATATCTAAGAATTTTGGAGGAGGAAAGACTAGGCTGATCAGATATTACCTGGTTGAATGTGCAGTATGAGAAATCTGATTACATATCACGGATGATCAGGTATGGAGGATAAGGGGCTCCTGTTAAACTCACTTAGCAGGTTTCATGCTAAGTGTTTTACAAGAAAGTATACCATTGGGCCTCAGAAAAGATTCAGGTGTCCAAGTAAAGTTTGGTCAACGAATTAATCTTTCTTGTCCCTTTCATGTTCAAAGAAAAAAAGAGATATTTTTCTTTTCTTTGGATAATATAAGTCCATTTCTGACTCAGTCACCTTTTATTCATTCAGAGCCAGCTGTATCATCTACTAAGACTTGGTTGTAGTGGACATTTCCTGGGTAGTGTTAAATGTCAGGCATTTAATGAGGGGAAGTTTCTATGAAAATTAAAGAAAAATAAAGGCTAATAGTTAAAAACCCATTCTTTGATTTCAGAAGGAAACTAGTCAAGAACATTTTTTTATATTTGTCTCAAAATATCATGAACTGTGGAGTGAGGGCAGCAGTGGCAATATAATGGATTTCCTTGTTTGTAGTTTAAATGTCTGTGGTGAGGGCAATAAGTGTTCTGGTAAACTTTCTAAGTGGCTCTTACAGTAGCAAAATTTGTCCATTCATGATTTGTTGTGTTGATTTCCTTGAAGTTTCTACCAAGTCAACCAGCACCAACTTGCAGAACTTCAGGAAAATGGGAGCTTTAGTTCTCAAGGATTCCAAGTGATAGGGCAGAAAAATTGCAAATGTTAATTTAGAGTCTTTTAGCCAGATATGGGAGGAAAATAGAAGAATTAAATATTTGTCAAGACTGGAAAATCATGCAAAATAGAACACTCAAAGATACAGTATAGTTTTCCATTGAACATAATTTTCACTTTACAGTCACCACTTGTTCTATCAGAGAGAATCAAAGTCAGGTTAATTTGTTTGAAGAATAAATCCAGTCTTATTAAACTTGTTCTGATTATTTTCATACATGCAGCAAGTTTAGTAATTGATCACATATGTTTCTTGAGTTTGTTTGCTGGAACTTTGCAGAAGGATCTCATTGGACATTTCAAAGCTTCTCAAGGCTCGAAAGGCAAGCTAAGAACTTGCCATGAGATTTTGCCTGCATTGCTTATAAATTTGGGTGAATTCTTCTCTGCTTGATATCCCCATAATATCCTGAGGTTCCTGGACCTGTCAGGAAGTAACTTTCCTTGCTGACTTGTTAAGGTGGGGAATACTACACAAAGTATAGGCCAGATTTTCCAAGAAGGGCTTTATAAATATTGGCTCCTTAAACTCCAAATTAGTTCCTTAAAGCTGTGTGGCAATATCAGATTCCATGTAAATAATTTTTTGAATATAACATTCCACTCAAAGCCTTCATAATATAACCAATGATTCCAGTTCTATCTTAATGAAGGAGAACAGACTCTTACTGAACTTATGCAAATAACTATATTTCCATCACTATAAGAATACTCAATAAAAGTTTTCAAATTCTGGAGGAAACAAGAAGGAAGAAAAATTAATTGGTTCTTTGCCCACAAAGGTATACTTTACCAAAGAGGTGGAGGGCACACCAGGCTTCAGAGAAAAAGTGCTCCTTCAATGTAAAAAATGAAACATTAAAAATCAAAGTTTCAAAAAAAATTTATAAAAATTCCAAGAATTGGAAAGGATGTGGAGAAAAGGGAACCCTCATGCTCTGTTGGTGGGAATGTGATTTGGTGCAGTCACTACGGAAAACAGTATGGAGATGCCTCAAAAAATTAGCAATGGAACTCACATATGAGCCAGCTAGACACTTCTGGCTATTTGCCCAAAGAACACAAAAACACTAATTCAAAAAGATATATGCATCATTATGTTCATTGCAACATTTTCCACAATAGCCAAGACTTGGAGACAACCTAATCACCCATCAAAGTATGAATGGATAAAGAAGATGTGGTGTGTATATATATATTTGTGGCATATATGTGTGAATATATATGTGTGTATATATATATATATATATATATATATATATATATATATGCAATGAAATACCACTCAGCCATAAAAACAATGAAATATTGCCTTTTGCCATTTGTGACAACTGGGATGAGCCTTGAGGATTTTACACTAAGTGGAGTAAGTCAGACAGAGAAAGGCAAATGCCATATGATTTCATTCATATGTGGAAGATAAAAATAAGCACACACAAAAACAAACAAAAAACAACAAACAAACACATAGACACAGAATAGATTGGTGGGTACCAGAGGGGAAAGGGCAGGGGGAGGGTGAAAAAATATTATTGCCTGCATCAGTTCATTCAGTCACTCAGAATTAATTCTTGTGATTTATCTGAGGTTAGCAGCTACTAACTCTCAGCTCCAGTCCTTCTGGAAATTATTAGTCTATTGGCATGGATTCAAATTTATTCAAATTATGCTATCATATAGCATGATCGCCTGTAGTTTATTATAAACACTTTCAGATAAAAATCAAAGCAAAACAATAACTGTATGTGAATGACAAATGACTTAAAATGGCTGTGGTTAAACTTCAGATGAGAACTCATTAAAAAAGAAAAATTAGTTATTTCATCCAATGAAAGTATTGATAAATCTTGATGAATGTTATATATAATTTCTAGAATATCTGTATTGGTGGCCTATATCCAAACACATATAACCTAAGAAGGTTTATCATCATTTTTATTTGACAATGCTTCTCACATAATTTAACATACCAAATAAACATCATTAATCTAGCACCTCACTTTTACAAGTTGAGAGACAAATCCTTTGAGACTATCCAGGGGGCCTCTGAAAAATCTCAAGGTTATCATTAGAACAAAAAGACTCAATTAAAATATTGAATTTGAGGAGTTGTCCGAAATGTCAAAGGATTTGAACACTTAGTAAGATCTAAGTAACTATAAAACCGTACTTAGTTATTAAACAAATGTGACATTTAAAAGATTTCAAAAGAAAATATAAAAAGTTATATAGTTATAAAAATTTAGCTCTTTTAATTTTGAGAAAACTGTTTTCTTAAGTAATTGAAGAATTGATAAAGGAGCAATGTCAGCATCATAGTGGGATGAGCTGTTCTGTTTATCTCTCTCCCTGTAAGTTACAACTAAATGGGCATTCAATAAGAAATGGAGGATTCCCACACAGCACAACAGAGTGCCTGAGAGATCCACACAGCTATATATCTGAAGGTGAGTGGACTGGATCCCTGGGAAGTAGTGGAACTAGGTGAGCGCACCCCACCCCCTCCCTGGCAGCAGTGAGCCAAGCCATGGAGACTCACACAGTGGCTAGGAACAACTGTAAAGGAGGCAGAGGCAGCCTGGAAAGGTAACCCAGAATGGTAGCTGGCCTGAGGGAGTGCCCACCATTCCATGGCAGCCCCACCAATGGGGATGCTCCCCACTGAGTGGCAGCATCTCACTCTCCGCAAAAGAACCCTGCCCGCCAATCACAACAGCCAGCATGATTGTAAGAGGAGGAGGCAGGGGCAGCTCAGCATGCGTGTGAACACCTTTGAAGGGGTTGCCAGGTCTGTGAGAGCACCCACAAATCCATGGTGGACCTACCCCTGGGAACACTCCCCACCAAGTGGCAGCCGGTTAGCTCCCATGAAGGAGCCACATCCACCAAGTGCAGTGGCTCACCAAAGCACCCATGAGTGCAGGATTGGCCCAATCCTGTGCAATGTGCCTGCTAAGCACAGAGGCCCTGATCCCATGAAAGTAACCTGCTGAGCAGCTGTGGCCAGCCTGTGCAAATGCAAAGCACTTGTACCTGCAGAAGTTCCAGCAGACAGAGCAGGATCAGTAACACATCTTATGCATGTTTCCAGCAGTGGCAGGTGGAATCTGCAACCAATTACTACAAAGGAGCTGGCAAAGGATCAACTCATCAAACACCATGGCAAACTACAGCAACACTTCAGAGCAGAAGGAAAATGACACGTCTCTAGAAACCAATCCTAAAGTCACAGAAATTTATAATCTAAATGACAGAGAATTTAAAATACTAGTTGTAAAGAAACTCAAGGAGTTACAAGAAAACTCAGAAAGAGAGTTCAGTGGGTAATAAAATTAATGAGCTGAAGGAATACTTCACCAAAGAGATTAAAGCCCTAAAATCTATACAGCGATTCAGGAAATGAAGAATACAATGAGATAAAAAATAATCTAGAAACCATAAAAAAATAAAGCAGATGTATGGACTATAGAATTAGTGAATTAGAGGACAAGAATCTAGAAAAGCTTCAGGTTAAGGAGGAAAGAAACTAAGTTTTTTTTAAAATGAAGAAATTCTTTGAGAAATATCCAAGTCAGTTAGGAAAAGCAATAGGAATTCTAGAGAGAGAAGTGAGGGAGAAAGGAGCACAGAGTTTGTTTAAAGAAATAACAGCTGAGAATTTGCCAAACGCGAGGAGAGATCTGGACTTACAAGAACATGGAGCCAAGAGAACTCCTAATTACATCAATGCAAAAAGACCATCTCCAAGGCATATAATAGTAAAACTGGCAAAAGTCAATAAGAAAGAAAATATATTAGGGCCAGTAAGGCAGAAGAAAATAACCTACAAATGAACCCCAATCAGGATTTCAGAGGATTTTTCATCAGAAACCTTACTGACAGGAAAAGAATGGAATGATATATTCAAAATACTGAAAGACAAAAAGTTCAGCCAAGAATACTCTATCCAGTTAAACCATCCTCCAGATAGGATGGAGAGATAAAAGTTTTCTCAGATATACAAAAACTGAGGGAGTTCATCACCACTAGAACACCCGTACAAGAAATGATGAAGGAATCCCTTTTACTGGAAACAAAAAGGCAAAGGTTTACAACACATTGTGATAGGAAGTAAAAACAAAAAATAAGAATATCACAGCTCTCTATCAGAACAGGTTAGCAAATTCTTAATTATAACATAAAATATAAAGGGAAGGGAAGCATCAGAAGCAGCTATAAACACTTCGGCTTAGTCACAAACTCACAACACAAAACAGAATAATTTGTGACAACAATAACTCAGAAGGGGAAAAGGAAGTGGATGGAAGCTGCCTAGGTTACTGTAGATAAGAGACTATCAGAACATGGACTATCTCATCTGTGAGATCTTTTGTACAAACCTCATGGTAACCACTAAATAAAAGACATAGCAGAGCCTCAAATCATAAATAAAGAGAAAACTGAGAAAACTATTACAGAAAACTACCAAATAGAAACGGCAGTCAGAAATACAAGGGAAATGAAACAATGGAATTATAGAACGACTGGAAAACAACTGATAAAATGACAGTGTTAAGTCAACTTAGATCAATAATCCCTTTAAATGTAGATGGATTGAATCCTCTAATCAAAAGATATGTGTGGCAGGATGGATTAAAAATCAAGACCCAAAAATATGCTGCCTCCAAGAAACATATATCAGCTCTAAAGACAAACATGGGCTCCGAGTGGAAGGATGGAAGATGATACTCCTATCTAATGGCAAACAAAAGAAAGCAAGTGACTTCAAGATAAAAACGACAATGAGTGACAAAGAGGGGCAGTATCTAATGATAAAAAGGACACTCCACCAAGAGGTCATAACACTTAAAAATTTATATGCACCCACCATAGGAGCACCAAAGTACATAAATCTACTATTAACAGATCTAAAAGAGAAATTAACAGCAACACAATAATAGAAGGGGACCTTGATACCCCATTTACATCAATGGATAGATTATCCAAATAGAAAGTCAATAAGGAAATAGTGGAAATAAATGAAAAACTAGACCAGATGGACTTAATGGATAAATAGAGAACACACCTTCCAAAACAGCAGAATGCACATTCTTCTCAATTTCACATGGAACATTCTCAAAGACAGACCACATGTTGGGAAACAAGGCAAGCCTAAATAAATTTAAGAAGACTGAAATCATATCAATCATCTTTTCCAACCACAATGCTGTAAAACTAGAAATCAACCGCAAGAAAAAAGCTGGGAAAGTGACAAATATTTGCAGACTAAATGACATGCTACCGAATAACCATTGGATAAAGGAAGAAATCAACAGAGAAATTAAAAAAAATTCTGGAGACAAATGAAAATGAAAATACAACATACTGACTTGTTAGCGCTATAGCAAAAGTGGTGCTAAGAGGCAAATTTATAGCAATACAGGCCCCCTTAACAAATAAGAAAAATCTCAAATAAGAAATCTTATTCTACACCTAACAGAACTAGAAAAAGAAGAACAAAGCCCAAAGTCAGCAGAAGGAAGGAAATAAAAATTAGAGCAGAAATAAATGAAATAGAGACAAAAAAAGAGTGGAAATGTTCAATGAAACTAAGAGCCAGTTCTTTAAGAAGATAAACAACATTGAAAAATCATTATCCAGACTCACTAAGAAAAACAGAGATAAGGCTCAAATAAATAAAATTAGAAATGGAAGAGGAGAAATTACAGTGGATACCACAGAAATAGAGATTATAAGAGAATACTATGAAAAACTATATGCCAACAAATTAGACAACCTAGAAGAAATTGATAAACTCTTAGATCCATACAACCTCTAAAAACTGAATCAAGAATAAATAGAGAGGCCGGCCTGATGGCACAGTGGTTAAGTGCACACATTCTGCTTCTTGGCAGCCCAGGTTTCGCTGGTTCAGATCCCGGGTGTGGATGGCACTGCTTGGCATGCCATGCTGTGGTAGGCGTCCCACATATAAAGTAGAGGAAGATGGGCATGGATGTTAGCTCAGGGCCAGGCTTCCTCAGCAAAAAAGAGGAGGACTGGCAGTAGGTAGCTCAGGGCTAATCTTCCTCAAAAAATAAAAAAATAAAAAAGAAGAAATAGAGAATCTGCATAGATAAATCACAAGAGATTGAAACAGTAATCAAAGGTCTCCCAAAAGATGAAAGTGCAGGATCAGATGGTTTCTCTGGAGCATTCTAGAAAACATTCGGAGATTTAATACCTATCCTTCTCAAACTATTTCAAAAAATTGATGAAGATTGACCACTTCCTAACACATTCTATGTGGTCAATATCACCCTTATCCCAAAGTCAGACAAGGACAATGCAAACAAAGAAAATTACAGACCAATATCACTGATGAACACAAATGCAAAAAATCCTCAATAAAATGTTTGCATGTCGAATACAGCAGTACATTAGAAGGATCGTACGTCCTGATCCCATTGGACTTATACCACAGAAGCAAGGATGGTTTAACATCCATAAAACAATCAATGTGATACACTATGTTTACAAAATGAGGACTAAATTTCACACGATCATCTCAATAGATGCATAAAAATCATTTGACAAGATCCAACATCAATTTATGATAAAAATACACAATAAAATGGTTACAGAAGGAAGGTACCTCAACATTATAAAAGCATAGATGACAAACCCACATCCAACATCATACTTAATGGTGAAAAACTGAAAGCCATTCCTCTGAGAACAAAAACAAGACAAGGCTGCCTGCAGTTGCCTCTGCTATTTAACACAGTACTGGAGGATTTGGCGAGAGTAATTACGCAAGAAAAATAAGTAAAACATATCCAAATTGGAAAGGAAGAAATGAAAATTTGGCTGTATGCTGATGACATGATTCTATATACAGAAAACCTTAAAGAATCCATCAGAAAACTGTTGGAAATAATTTACAACTACACCAAATTCACAGGGTACAAAATCAACTTACAATAGTCAGCTGCATTTCTATATACTAATAACATACTCTCAGAAAGAGAAGTCAAGAATGTAATACCATTTACAATCTCAACAAAGAGAATAAAATATCTGCAGCTGGCCCTGTGGCACAGAGGGTAATTCGCACCTCCCACTTCTTGGCAGCCCAGGGTTCACTGGTTTGAGTCCTGGGTGCGAGCATGGGACTGCTTGGCATGCCATGCTGTGGTAGGCGTCCCACATATAAAGTAGAGGAAGATGGGCATGGATGTTAGCTCAGGGCCAAGCTTCCTCAGCAAAAAGGAGGAGGACTGGCAGTAGTTAGCTCAGGACTAATCTTCCTCAAAAAAAAAAAAAAAGAATAAAATATCCAGGAATAAATTTAACCAAGGGAGTGAAAGACCCATACACTGAAAATTATAAGATGTTCTTGAAAGCAATTAAGAAGATATAAAGAAATGGAAAGATATTCCATGCTCATAGATTGGAAGAATAAAGATAGTTAAAATATCCATATTACATCTACAGATTCAAAGAAGTCACAATCAGAATCCCAATGATGTTCTTCACAGAAATGGAACAAAGTGTCCTAAAATTCATATGGGGCCAGAAAAGACTTGGAATAGCTAAAGCAATCCTGAGAAAAAAGAACAAAGCTGGAAGCATCACCATCCCTGCCTTCAAAACATACTACAAAAATACAGTAATCAAAACAGCACAGTACTGGCACAAAAACGGACACACAGATCAATGGAATAGAACTGAAAGCCCAGAAATAAAACCATATCTCTATGCACAGCTAATCTTTGACAAAGGAACTGCAAACATACAATGGAGAAAGGGAAGTCTCTTCAATGAATGCTGTTGGGAAAACTGGACAGCCACACGCAAACAAGAGAAAGTAGACCATTATCTTACACCATAACAAAAAAAAAACCCCTCAAAATCAATTAAAGAGTTGAATGTAAGACCTGAAACCATAAACCACCTAGAAGAAAATATAGGCAGTAAACTCTTTGACACTGCTACCAGCACCTTTTCAAATATCATGTCTACTCAGGCAAGGGAAACAAAAGAAAAAAAATAAACATATGAAACTAAATCAGACTAAAGAGCTTCTCCAAAGCAAAGGGAACCAGGAACAAAACAAAAAGACAACTCACCAACAGGGAGAAAATATTTGTAAATCACATATCCGACAAGGAGTTAATCTCCAAAATATATAAGGAACTCATACTACTCAATAACAAAAAAACCCAAACAGCTCAATCAAAAAAATGGACAGAGGATATAAACAGACATTTTTCCAAATAAGACATACGCATGGCCAACAGGCAAATGAAAAGATGTTCAACCTCACTAATTGTTAGGGAAATGCAAATCAAAACTACAAGGTATCACTGTATACTTGTTACTATGGCTATAATTACCAACACAAAAAACAACAAATTTTGGAGAGGATGTGGAGAAAAGGGAACCTTCATACACTGCTGGTGGGAATGAAAACTAGTGCAGCCATTATAGAAAACAGTATAGAGATTTCTTATAAATTAAAAATACAAATACCATATGATCCAGCTATCCCACTACTGGGTATCCAAAGAACATGAAATCAACAATTCAAAGAGATTTCTGCATCCCTATGTTCATTGCAGCATTATTCACAATAGCCAAGATGTGGAAGCAAACTTAGTGCCCATCAAGTGATAACTGGATGAAGAAGATGTGTATGTAGATACACACACACACACACACACACACACACACACACACACACACACAGAATGGAATACTACTCAGCCATTAAAAAAGGCAAAATCATCCCATCCAATTTGCAACATCATGGATGGACTCTTAGGGCATAATGTTAAATGAAGTAAGCCAGACAGAGTAACACAAACGCCATATGATTTCACTCTTATGTGGAAGATAAACACACAATGGACAAAGAGAACATATTAGTGGTTACCAGAGGTGAAGGGGGTTATGGGATGTGCATAATGGATAAAGGGGCACATATAAATGGTGACTGACAAATCATAATGTGCAACTAAAATTTCACAATGTTATAAACTATTACGACCTCAAAAAATAAAATAAAATAAAGTTATAGGTTTGTGGAAGAGGAACACTGACAGAAAAGTTTTGTGCATGGTTAAGCTGGCTAAGATTGGAATGCAATTAATTAAGTAAATTAGTTTTAGTACTGTTAATGAAGGAAGAAGTTTTCCTCAATGCTCTAGGTTCTTCTGGCTGATCTAATAATTTAATCAACATGAGGAAAATTAACAGAGGAAAATCAAATTTAACTTCATATGTATGGGAGTCCTGCATACACGAGAGGTTCTCAGACAAAAAGGTAAAACAATGTACTTATGCCATTTTGAGCTAAGGAATGGGATAGAAGCCTGTGGTGTCAGAGAACAGGGCAGTCACTCACAGGATGATAAGAAGAGCATGGGGCCGGTCAGGTGGTGCAGTGATTAAGTGCACACGTTCAGTAGCCCGGTGTTCACTGGTTTGGATCCTGGGTGCGGACATGGCACTGCTTGGCAAGACATGCTGTGGTAGGCGTCCCACATATAAAGTTGAGGATGATGGGCACAGATGTTAGCTCAGGGCCAGTCTTCCTCAGCAAAAAAGGGGAGGATTGGCATTTTCAGGAGGAGTGAGTTCAGACAGAGTCTATCTGAGAGATTTTCCAAGTTTTCAGTTGAATGTCTATGATGATATTTCTGCCTGGCACATACAGCAATAGCTATAAAGATTGTCCATACATAAGCCTTTGTTGGTGGTTTCTCTGAAATTTATATCAAGTTGTTCAGCTTCAGTTTGCAGGGCTTCAGGAATAAAGGCAGCTTTAGTTTTCAATGATTCTAAGTCAAAAGTTGAGAGAAAATTGGTTATGTTAGTTCTGAGGTTTGTAGCCAGGTATTTGAGAAACCTAGAAGAATTCAGGGTCTAGTCCAGTTTATAGGTAGCAAAAAAGACCTTAAAAGACAATGAGAAGCACTAGAATCTAACATTCACAAAGTTGTATTATAGTTTATGTTGAAATATAATTTTTCTCTACAAAATCACCCCATTTCTATCAAAGATAATCAAAGTAAAACTAATTTGTTTGTAAAATAAGTGTAGTTTCAAGAAATTTGTCCTACTATATTCATAAGTACAGCAAGAATAGTGATTGATCATATAGGCTCCTTTAAATTTCCTCTGCTGGAACTTTTCATAAGGAACCTCTAGATTGAAATTTTAAGGACCTTTTGAGACCATAAATCCAAGGCAAGCACTTGCCATCAGACTCACCTGCAGTACCTATGGACTTGAGTGAATTCCTTTCTGCTCGAAGTTCCCCAAATATCCTGAGGTTCCTGCACCTGCTAGGAAGCAACCTTCCTTACTCACCTGGTAAGCCTGTTGGGAACACTATAAACAAAGTACTTGGCTGATATTTCCAATTGGCTTTATTGGCTCCATAAAGTCAATCTTGGCTTCTTAAAGCTGTATGGTAACATCTGAGTCTACACACATTCTTTCTCAAATACGACATTGCAGTCAAAGCCTTGATAATATAACCAGTTTCCAACTGTGTCTTGCTACACAGAGAACAGATTCTTATTGAACTTATGCATAAAAGTATATTGCCATGAAAATAAGAATACTTATTAAATTTCAGAATTCTGGAGGTATCAGGTAAGGAGAAAAAGATAAATATTACAATTCTGGTCACAAAGGTACAACTTACTAATTGCTATAGTCATAGTTAGCTTAAGAGAAAAAAAATATTACATCTGGAAGACAAAGGATTAAAAAAACCTAATAGATCTGACAAAAAGTTATAAAAATTACAAGCATATTTATCAGTTTGTTTAGTCTTATGCAGTTAATTAGTATTGATCTTGATCTTTTGTTAGCAGTTTTATAAACCCATCAATTTTCCATTAGAGTTTTGTAATTTCTTGACCAGTTCCATTTCATGATCTGAAAGTTTATCAGAAACGTATACTTGTCAAAAAGTCCTTTCTAAGAGGGGCCGGCCCAATGGTGCAGAGGTTGAATTCTCACGTTCTGCTTCTCGGCGGCCTGGGGTTCGCTGGTTCGGATCCTGGGTGCGGACATGGCACTGCTTGGCAGCCATGCTGTGGTAGGCGTCCCAAGTATAGACTAGAGGAGGATGGGCACGGGTGTTGGCTCAGGGCTGGGCTTCCTCGGCAAAAAGAGGAGGACTGGCAGTAGTTGGCTGAGGGCTAATCTTCCTCAAATAAAAAAAAAGTCCTTTCTAAGAATCTTCTTGAAGATGAAGCAATTTTAAAAAAGCATCAGAGTAAAACATTAACTGTCTATAAATGACAAAACACTTAAGAATAAAATGTAATTGACAAAAAACATTTTATGACTTACAACATCTTAAGATAACTAGCACTGCAAGTAACATTATACTAAGACATATCAGAATTTTGAAATTTTCATATAATTTCTAGAACACTTATATTAATAATATTCACCCATGCAGTATAATCTAAGAAGGTTTATCATCATTTATTTGGCAATGCTTCCTGTGTAATTTACTAAATAGACCTAATTATTTTAACATCTTTATTTTTATCTGAGAGAAAATGAACCTTTGAGGTGTTCTGCGGGGCCTCTGGAAAACCTCAAAATTACTTCCAGGTCAAAAAGACTTCACTGATAATTTTATTTGTGGAGGTTTGTAAAGAATATGAAAAGGTTTTAAAATACTTGATAAAATAGGATCATGGGTCACTGTGAAACAATGCTTAGTTATCTAATTAACTGTGGTGACCATTAGACACTTTCAAGTAAATACAGAGAGTTAAATGGTTGGAAAGAAAACCTTAGCTCTTGTAAAAACTTACCAGATAAAACCAACACAGGAAATTATTTTGATAAAATATAAATATCTTGCCCTATATTCAGACTACTCAAAGGTAAAGAAAAACCTTTCACAGTCTTTTTATCAAGAGAAAACTATGAAAAATTACCAAATGTTTATAGATTTCTCATGTAGATCTTGTTTCTGTTATCTACTATTCTCCTCTAATGATTAATAGTAAAAGCCTTCAGATAAAAATAAATTTTTGTGGAGCAAAAAAAAAAAAATTGTAGACTAAAACCCAAGAAAATTTTGTCCTTTTAACAGAGAGGAAACTGAATTTTAATTTTGCACTAGGTTGCTTTTGGTATTTAAACTCATTTACTTGATTAAATTCATTCCAATCTTAACCAGCTTCCTGTGCATACAACTCTTTTGTCAGGGTTCCCTTTCCATATAACTTCTATAACTTATTTTTTACATTCAGATTTTGTCCTATGCTTTTCCTCTCTCTCTTTTTATTACTAATACATTTTGTATTAAGATGTTTTCTTTATTATTTTAGTAGTTTTAATTCCATATATTAATTAGAATTCTTAAACCTCAGAAACATTAATTTTCAGTAATTCTAAGAAGTAAGCAATTGTGAGCTGTCTACCATTCCAGCTTTCTTTAAATTGGGAAATTTATGAATTCAGAAACTCTCAGTGTGTATTCTTATTTTCATTTATATAATCCATTCAAGTCAATATAAACAAATTAATTTTACTGTACTTATGTTTGGTAAGAAAATTACAGTAATTGCAGAGAAAAAGTTATGTTTGCACTTTTATAGATATTATATTCTAGTCCTAATAATTATCTTTGAGGGATTTTTAAAATATATCTGTACACTGGACTCCCCTGGCCTAAGGTATTGCCTTTGGTCTCACTGAGTGTTCACAGTACACTCTTTGGAATACAAACTTTCTACATGAGATAGTCACCAGTGAATCAATGCCTATTGGTATGTAACTCTCTGCTGATACCTTGTTGTCTTAAGCTAGTATCACAAGCTTTTGTAAATCTCCAATGTCTTGTGCTTAAATCTATCATCAATATATGTTAAAGAAGCTTTTCCAGATTCTAATTTAAAGAATCCTGTTGGCCATAGTCTGCAGCCGGTTGACTAGATATTCTGGAAGCATCATCAGAAGATGACAGCCCTTGAGCCCCACTGGAAAGAACCTTACCTTCGCTATCCTAATTTTTTTTCCTGGAGAACAATGATTAATATTAACTATTGCACCTACAGAAGTTCTGGAGGAAAATAATTTTAATCAAGATATTTCTGGTTTGGTTCTGAGGTTTCTGGAATTGGATCTCTAATCTTATTAGGTTTAAAGATGCTAATGAATCTATTTCAAGTAGTAAACAGAGCACTTGTAGACAATGGTGAGAGCTTTTTATAAAGATAAGCAAAATATCTGCATTGGATTCTCCTAATCAAGCACTTACAGAAATGAGGTGCTAAGTAACTATATATATTAGACTGTTGAACATTTTTTCATTTAAGTAATATAACATTGGTTTGTTATCCCTAATATCTCTTGAGCAATTCGTGAAAGAACAGGATAAGCTGAGGTAATCAAATTTTCAGCTCAAGAGTTGAATCAATGGCCTAGTAAGGTTTATTTGCACCCTGAAGGAGAGCTTTACCTTCTGGCAGGTCTGAAATTACTGAAAAGTAAACTATGATAGGCTGAATTTCAAAGCAAGTTGAATTCCCAAGATGGAAGATTGCCTACTGTTAAAAGGAAGCCATTGATTGCAAAAGGGTAAGAGCCTGAAAGTTGTGATAGAGATGTGTGGGAAGACCCTGATGAAGCTGAGGACTAAAAGCCCCTAGATTCTGATGATTCTTCATTGCTAGTGGAAGTGTTCTCCCCACCCTCAGTGAAAGTAGCTTCTGCATCCCTTAGCAAAAGTGGCCCCCCAAATGCCAGTGGCAGTGGCATCCCTAGGCCCAGTGGGAGCTGCCTCTCAATTCACAGTGGTGTCAGTCTTTCAACCTCCATTTGAGGGGATTAAGACTACATTTCCTGAGTAAATGGTAATGGCCTCTCCTGCTGTAATTGACACCTTCGGCTAGACTCAAGTCCCAGTAGGCTCTTTACGGTGAGGTACAAAGTGTGATCCATGAGGAGGTACACTATACTGAAAAAAACTACTGAGTTTTTAAAAATTTTTACAAGGAGAAACCTGGAGAATAAATGTGCAAGTAGATATTAACAGTGGGTAACAATGGTGGGAGGAACATAAAGTCTGAGTAGCTGAATTTGTTGATTTGGGCTTGAGGCAGAGATTCTGCATTTAATGTTGCATCTTGGGAAGTTAGAAAGGGTTTCTCAGTTTGTTGGGCTGGTTTTATGAAACATAGATGAAAAGATATCCTACCTCAAGTGAAAAGGAAATGCCTTATTTCTCTTAGATTAATGTAGAGAAGGGAATTCGAAAGTTTAAGGACTTTGAAATGTTAGCTGGATTTGTAATTGAAGATGTACCCTCATGGTAAGGGTCCAGAAGGCGTACATTTCACCAATACTTTGAGAAATAAATTAAAGAATGGAGTCCCAGCATCCTTGAAGTGCTATATTATTTCTCTCTCAGTAGGGCAGAACTTATGGTGAGAACCACAACCACCCAATTGGGAAATATAAATGCAGTGGGAGTATTTGGATCCTGAAGTGGCAGGGCCCAAGTGCTTTCACTTATTTGAAAAGCAAGGTGGGTATAATTGCTGTAATGGAAAGCAGAATCAAACCAGTAATCAGAATAGTCTGACACACAAACATATGAAGTTGGCTAGTTTATCATCACATTCTTAGGAGTAAATAAAGATAGGAAGTCTAATAAATTCTTACTTGACCTGTGTAATCAGAAAATTTCTAGGTCAATGAACAAAAGACTAACTTAAATCATAAAAATAATGAGCCACAGCCACTCAATCAATTTCCCAACTTTTCCCAGTATACAGACCCAGAACTCCTTTAATGAGGGGGCAATCAGGTCCCCTTGAGGAATCATTCTTGCACACTAAAAAAAATATATATTTTTAATCTTTCTCCCAGACTTCCCCAAAGTGACCAACTGCTTTTTTTTTTTATCAGTGTAACAGTGGCATTGGGGGAAAGAATATAATCAGAATTTTCAGGGACTACTGGACATAGTTCCAAACTGACATTGTTTCTAGGAGACTTACGACATCGCTGTGATCCTACAGGCAAGTAGGGATTTAAGAGCTCAAGTGATCAGTGAAGTTTTAGCACAGGTCCACATCACAGTGGGTCCAGTTCATCTAAAAACATATCCTATGGTTATTTCCTCAGATCTGGAATGCGTGATTGAAGTAGACATACTTAGAAACTGGCAGCTGATCACCACATTTGTTCCTTGACCTGAGGAGTGAAAATTGGTATGGTGGGGAAGGCAAATGGAAGCTATTAGAACAACCTCTACCTAGGACAATAGTAAATCAAAAGCAATACCTAAGATTCCTATAGGGAATGCAGAAAATCCTGTCAACACAGAAGATTTGCAAGATGCAGGGGTGGTGATTGCCACCAAATCCACGATCAACTCTTCTCTGACCTGTGTAGAAGACAGATACAACATTCAGAATAACAGTGGACTATTGAAAGCTTTATCAAATGCTGATTCCAAGTGCAGCTGCTGTAACAGATGTGGTTTCCTAGCTTGAATAAATTCACTAATTCCCTGATAGCCGGTATGCAGCTATTGATCTGGAAAATTCCTTTTTCTTCAAACTTGTCCATAAGGGCCAACAGAACATTTTTCTGTCAGATGGCAAGCCCAGCAATATAGCTTCATGTTTCTTCTTCAGAGGTATGTTAACTTTCCAGCCATATATCACCATTTAGTTTTCAGGGATCTTGAACTCCTTCCCCTTCCAAATGATATCACAGTTGTGCACTACACTGATGACAGTATTTTGGTTAGACATAGTGAACAGGAATAGCAAGTTTCCTAGATTTATTGGTAAGAAATTTGTGTGTCAGAGGGCATGGAATAAATCTGACTAAAATTCAAGGAATGTCTACATCAGTGAATTTTCTAGGAGTCCTGTTGTTTTGGGATTGTCCAGATATCCCTTTTAAGAGAGAGGATAAGCTTTTGCATCTGGCCTCTCCTATAACAAAGAAAGAGGTAAAATGCCTGCTGGGTCACTTTGAGTTTCTGAGGCAACATATTTTTCATTTGAGTGTGTTACTATGGCACATTTACCAATGACCTGAAAAGGTCCTAATTTTTTTTTAAGATTTTATTTTTATTTATTTTTATTTTTCCTTCTTCTCCCCAAAGCTCCCCAGTACATAGTTGTATATTTTTTCAGTTGTGGGTCCTTCTAGTTGTGGCACGTGAGACGCTGCCTCAGCATGGTTTCATGAGTGGTGCTACGTCTGTGTCCAGGATCCGAAACCCCGGGCCGCTGAAGCAGAGCACACCAACTTAACAATTTGGCCACGGGGCTGGCCCCTGAAAAGCTACTGGTTTTGAGTGAAGCCCAGAAAAAAGAAGGTACTGCAACAGGTCTAGCCTGCTGTGCAAGCTATTCTGCCGCTGGGCCATAAATTCCAGCAGACCCAATTGTTCTAGATGTTTCATGGACAGATATAAATATTGTTTAAAGCCTTTGTCAGCCCCTCTCTAGGTGGGATGCAGGAGAGACCTTTAGAATGTTGTTGTAAAATCCTGCTATCAACTGCAGACATCTAACCTACTTTTGAGAAATAATTCTTGTCCTGCTACTGGGCCTACTAGAGAGTGAATACTTGACCACGGACCACCAAGTTACCATCGAGCCGGCACTGTTCATCATGAACTGGGTGTTAACTGACCAAGCAAGTCATAAACTTCAGAGTGCACTTAAATATTGCATTTTGAAATAAAAGTGGCATATATCTGATTGGGTTAGGACATTGCCTTAAGGCAAAAGCTAAGGACATAAAGAAGTGGCCCAAATTCCTGTACTTAGTCCTGGTACACTGCTTTCTCTCTTCCAATCTGTATGTACCGCCCCAAAGAAAACTCCCTTAGATCAGTCGATGAAGGAAGAAAGATATGGGCCTGGTTTAATGATGGCTCTGCACAATATGGGGGCAGTACAAGTGGAGAATTGCAGTCAGAACTTCTATGGGGCACTCTCAAGGACAATGGTGAACAGAAATTCTCCCAGTAGGAAGAACTTTGGGCAGTGCCCCTGGGTCACTTAGCTTTGAAAGAGAGATACCCAGAAATTTGATTGTATATTGACTCAAGTGTTGTGGCTAATACTTTGACTTGATTGTTAGGGGCTTGAAAGGAACAGGATTGGAAAATTGGTGACAATATAATTTGAGGAATAAGTGCATGAATAGGCCTCTCTCAATGGGCAAAAGAACATGAAAACATTTTTTTCCTTTGTGAGTGCTCACCAAATGTTGAACTCGGCAGGACAGGATTTTAATAATCAAGTGGATAGGACAACCCTTTCTGTAGATAACAGCCAGCTTCTTTCCCCAGACACACATTCCATTGACCAATGGGCTCATGAACAAAGTGGCTATGGTGGCTGGGATGGAGTTTATGTATGGGTTCTGCAACATTGACTTTCCCTCACATGGCTGGGTTCTCAATCTGCCAGATGTGAAGAGCAAAGATTCCCTCATATGGCGCCATTGCACATGGTCATCAGCCAGTTTCCTGGTGCTGGTTGATTACATTAGACCCCTACTTTCATGGAAGGGTCAGCATTTTTGCCTTACTTGAATGGACACTTCACCTTCATAGAGATTTGTCTTGTCTGCGTGCAATGCTACTGCTAAAACTATCACCTGTGGATAATAAATGTGCTATTTAGTGTTAGGTATTATTTCTGTACAGTGCAAAAGCATTATTCTAGATCAAGGAACTCACATAAGGGTAAAAGAAGTTCAGCAATGAGCCTATGCACTTGTAATTTCCTGGTCATGCCATATTGCCCACTATTTGAAGGAGCAGTCTTGATAGAACTGTAGAGAGGCTTTAGAAGACTTAGTTGCAGAGCCAGTTAGGTGACAATGTGTTTCAAGGACATAAAAAGGTTCTCTATTAGGCTATTATGAGCATCTAATTTATTGATTTTTCTTATATCCAATATTCATGGGTCCAGGAATCAAGGGGTGGAAATGAGAGTGGCACTCTTTGTCTCCTGTTCCCTTGACTTTATGCTATACTGACCTAGAGGTTTTAGTTCCAGAGAAAGGAATGCTTCCACCAGAAGGCAAAACAATAATTCCCCTGAATGGAAATTAAGACTTCCGTCTGGCCTCATTGGTTTCCTCATGCCTCTGAATCAACATTCAAGGAAGGGAGTTTGGTTACAAGCCAGGGTGATTTTGACAACAGCCCGAGAAAAACAATAACTGGACAATAGTTAAAAGTGGTAAAAACATATTTATTCAAGACTATTGTAATAGGATAAAGGAGTACTTGATATAACACTGAGGGCAATTATGAAGATAGCATGGGCAAGTAGCAATTTATAGCCAAGGTGTATGAGGGAGTAAATGCATGAAATATAACTAGGAGAAAACCTGAAGCATAAGAGGATTTTGGCTAAACTGAACTAACAGGATTCTTGATGAAGACAGGTCAGGCTTACCAGACATCATTTGAGGGATGGTGGAAGATGAGAAACCTGAAAAGCTATCAAAGGTGATCAGACACGGAAGGTGAGAGACACTTGCTACATTGACTTAGTAGGTTCTTGCTAAGGATATTATAAGAAAGTATACAGATGTTCTCTTGAGAAGGTTCAGGAGCCTCATTAAAGTTTGATTAAGGAAATAATTTTCATCAGTCTACCCTATTGTTCAAAGTAAAGAACAGACTTTCCAAATTCCTTAGAAAAATAGAAGTCCATTTCTTCTTGTGTTGACTTTTGTTCATTAAGGACCTGCTAAATCATCTGTTGATATTTGGTAGTAGAGGGTATACTTTATGGTGCTACACATCAGGCATTCAGGATGGGGAGTTTCTATGAAAATAACAGAAAAGCAAAGATTAATGTTAAAAACCCAGTTTCTGATTTCAGAGGACAGCCAATTGAGATTTCTTGATCTTGGGCTCAAAGTATTTTTAGATGGTGGGTGTGAACAGCAGTGGGAATACAATGGATTTCCTAGTTTGCAGTTTGAACCTCTTCAGTGATAGCATCAGTATCCCTGTGGAAGTTCTGTGTGGCCCACATAACAACAGGCAAGACATTTGCTCATACATGATCATTTATAGTGATTTCCTTGAGGTTTATATCAAGTCATGCAGTATGAACTTCAGGAAAAGGGCAGTTTTAGCTCTAAATGGTTACAAGTGAGATGGGAGAAAAACTGGAAATGTTAATTTGGAGAGTTATAGCTACATTTGAAGGAAACTATAAGAATCAGACTTTGGTATGGGCTGGCAACATGGAACCCAGGAGGGCACATTAGAGTTTTTCTCTCTACAGTCGCCATCATTCAATGAGAGATAATCAAAGTTCAACTAATTTTCTTGGAAAATAAGTCCTGTATCATTAAACTTGTTTTGATTATTTGAATAAGTGCAGCAAGAATAGCACTTGGCCACATAGGTCTCTTGAGTTTTTGTTGCTGAAACTTTTCATAAGGAATCACAGGTTGGATTTTTCAAAGCCTCTCAAGGGTAGGAGGCCAAGTCAAGAACTTACACCAGCTTTTTCCTGCAACACATATATTTAGATAAATTCTTTTATTTTTTGTGAGGAAGACTGTACCTAAGCTAACATCTGTTGCCAATCTTCTTCTTTTTGCTTGAGGAAGGTTATCACTGAGCTATCTGTGCTAATCTTCCTCTATTTTGTACGTGGGATGCTGCCACAGCATGACTTGATGAGCTGTGTGTAGGTCTGCAACTGGGATCTGAACCCATGAGCCCCAGGCCACTGAAGTGGAGTGCATGAACCCAACCACTATGTCACCAGGCCAGACTGATAAATTCCTTTTTATTGGCATCCTAAAAATATCCTGAGATTCCTGAGAGTGTAGAAGTGATCTTCCTTTCTAATCTGTAAGGAGAAAAACCTATTAAGACAGGTAGAGACTGTTTTTTCCAAAGGAAGTTTTAAAACATTGACTCCTCAGTCGATTTTAGTTCCTTAAATCTGTCAGGTTATATTTGATTCCATGCACATCATTCTCTAATATGATATTCCAATCAAAGCCTTGGCAATAGAACCAATGTTTTCAATTGTGTCCTGTTACAATGAGAACAGCACAGCAAATGAAACCATCAATAAAATGGAAAGGCAACCTAAGTAATTGGATAAAATATTTTCAAATATATATTTGATAAGAGGTTAATACCCCAAATTTATAAAGAACTCATACAACTCAATAGCAAAAAAGAAAAATAATCTGATGAAAAACTGTTCAGAGGAACACAATAGACTTATTTCCAAAAAAGACATACAAATGGCCAATATGTACACGAAAAGGAGCTCAACATCACTAATCATCAGGGAATTGCAAATAAAAATCACATTGAGATATCACCTCATGCCTGCTAGAACTATCACAAAAACACAAGTATTTACAAGTGTTGGTGAGGATATGGAGAATGGGAAACCTTTGTACAATGTTGGTAGGAATGCAAATTGCTGCCTTAACTATGGAAAAGGGTATGGAGGTTCCTCAAAAAACTACAAATAGAATTATAATATGATACAGTTATTCCACTTCTGGGTATATATTGAATGAAACAAAATCAATATCTCAAAGAGATATCTGTAACCCCGTGTTCAGAGAAGCATTATTTACAATAGCCAAGACGTGGAAATAACTTAAGTGTTCATAAAAAGATGAACGTTTGGCCAGGCAAAGAGTCTTTGTCAGTATCCACTGTTTCTCTTAATACTAAAATGTCCTGTGATTATGGTTAATGAGTACCTACAACAACTCAATCCAAGTAATAGTAGTAATGGTTCAGACCTTCAGGAATAAAGGTTTTAGTCCCACAACCAAATAAAGAACCACAACCAGAAGAAGTGCTTGCTGAGGCAAAGGGAATAGATACGGGTAGTAGAAGAACGTATGTGCAAATAACAGCTTTGACCTAGTGACCAGTTACAGAAACAAGGACAGTAAGTGTCATGAGTATTTTCTCCTTCCTTCATTATGAATATTTTAGGTGTATACATGCACATAATAAGCAAATATCTTTGTTCTATATCCTGTCTTATTCCCTTATAATATAACATAAGATGTTTTATTCATATCATATATTTGAGTATTGAAAAGGTAAGCTCATGATTCCAGTTATCAATGCAAGCTTGTATCAATGGCCTAAAAGCAACTAAGTGAGCCTGAGGGAGAGCTTTATCTCATGGTAGGGAAGAAATGGCTGAAAATCAAACTGTGATTGGCTGAATTTCAATGCAAGTTAAACTTCCAGGCTCCTAGAAAGCCTACTGCTAAAGTAAGGGCATTTGATACTGAGCAGGGACTAGATCGGCTCACCACAAGACAAAGCCAATCCATTAAGAGGAAAGGCAGTGGAGAGAGCAAATCTTTTACTCAAGTGATGAACTAGCTGATTGGAAGATGGTAGGCTATTGCCCCCCAAAAAAAATCTTAAAGGGGAACTGATTTGGAAACAACCTACATAAGGCAAACAGGATGGGAGAGGGCTCAGAAGTGCCAAGTGTTGGATGACCATAGACCGTTGGATGCCTCTCCATAGACAAAAGTTTCAGATCTTCTGAATGTGATATTCTTGAGGAGTGTAAAAAGATACTAGTTATTTTCTTATCAGGAAGAGAAGGAACAGTTTGGGTAGAAGACTTAAATCCTGCTAACAAGTCGTTCTCTCTTCTGGTAGCTGACTGGTTACTGATTAGCTTGCCTACCTGCAGTTCTAAGCATTTCTTCAAACCATACTGTGAGAATAAGATGGGGGTGGGGTGCTTAGACGTGGAGTCTCTCATGCTAACTTGGTATCAATTCCCCTGTGTCAGTTGTTCATTCCACAATCTTGTGAGACTAAGGGCGTCAACTGAAAGCTGGCCACTTCCTGCAAAGTGGGGGCATTTTAAGGGGGTCATGGAATGGAATAACTTGACCTGCCTGGTAAAATGACTTTTAGTGCCTTTTTTGGGTAGGATTTTGAAAACTGGCTGTTGTTTTTCAGCTATCTTCCCTAGCTTAGGACATCTCTTGGTTACACAAATCATAATTAGATTTATGAGTATGTAACGTGCAATTACTATTATGAGTACGGTTAGTCCCATTATTAATTATGCTGCCTAATATGGAGCAGATACTGATGGTATCCAGGAAAACAGACAAAACCAATCACCCTCAAATATTGACCTATAATGCTCTAAAGTTTGGTGTAGGCAAGTAGCCTGCTCTCAAATTTTATTGATGCTTGCTTCTACTTGGGAGGAGGCATTAATGTATGAACAGCAAGATGAATTTGCAACTACACAGACACCTCTCTTTTCAGCTAATATGTAGTCCAAGGCTATCCTGTTGTCTAACACTACTTTTATTAGAGAATCAAGGGATTTCTGTAAATTAGCAAGGGCATTGGCAGTGTCATTAGCAATAATTATAAGAGCATGGGATAAATCTTGAAGCACATGCTGATGTGCTGCTACTCCCCACAGGGAAATAAAGTATAACCAAGAAATATTCATCTGCATCAGGGCTTTCTCCTGAGAGGTCTCGGCTTACCTAAGAAAACAATTTAAGGGAACTTGTTCAATGTTTGGTTTTGCTTGAGTTATATACAGGGAAAGGAGTGACTAAATATCTTAATAGACAGATACCCACTATGTGCCAACTATCAAGGCAATTATAGGCCCAGCTTCAGTGATTGGATCCACAGACAAAAATATACCAGAAGGGGGCACGTAGAATACCAGTCATGTTGTCAAAACTTAGGCTTTAATTTTTGAGGATTTTATCCAGGATCTGGTCAAGGCAGAGGTCAGTGCAAGGCAGTATCCAAGAGGTAAAATTTAATCCAAAGATTGGTATAGCATTGGGCATTTCGTGAGGAAACACCTGATCTTTTTCATTAAAATCCTGACATAATGGTAGATTTACAATTTGGATCTTGTCTGTATGTTTGTTGACTAGATAGTAGGAGATAGGATGTGTCATTGAGTATGACATTTATTATTCACATGAGCCGATGGGTACAGTCTGTCCATCAGATAACATTTGGTTCTTGTGGCTATAGGTCTTTTTGTCCTTACAATCTTCCCCAGCCACCATCACCTACTGTATTTTGGGGGGTGTTATAAAGAAACAGGGGACAGGAAATCCTCTGTTGATTAACCTGACCCTATAGGTTACATCTGAAGGTTTTATGTCATAGGTTACAGTAAAATTAGTTATACTTGGGAAATTGACTATCAGTGTGACTATAAGATGAACATGATCCTGTACTGAGTAGGGCCTTGGGTGACAGATTCAATAGTCAGTAACTCTGGTGGAAGGTGCTATAGCTTGGGAAATTCATACCAAGGAGTTATCTTTCCATCCCATAGTGGCAGGTACAAAGACCAGTACATATGAATTAAGCAGATTTATGAAATACATATCTTACATGCTTTTTGGGCTTGCATGTCCAAGTTGGGGTTTGGGGGGGTTCTGGTGCTTCTGTTGGTGGGGATTGCTTTATTCAGATGTGATGTATCCATGGCTTAACTCCAGCAAGTTTGATGGAGATGAATGGGTGATCAGTAGCACATCAAAAGGACACATCCACTTGGTTCCTGGTTGATTTTCAGGTCCTGTTCTTTCTAGGATCCTAACAGGACTCAATCACCTGGACAGAAAGGGTGCAAGGACACATCAGACTGTAAGTTGATCTGTTGGAAACAAACTCATGGATAAAGGTTATTATAGAACTCAAAGATTTAACATAAATTGTAATTGTAATGTATTTTAGGGTCTCACGGGATTCTCCTACAAAAGAAGAAGCCATAAATGGCCTGCTGTATAGAATTTCAAAGGGGCTTAACTTAAGCCTGCTTTGGGGAGCCATCCTAATACATAACAGGGCAATGGGTAGTGCCTTCTCCCAGGTTAACTGCATTTCCTGACATGTCTTTGCAAGGCTTATTTTTAAGGTGTGGTTCATCTTTTCTTGTTTTTCCAGTTGATTGGGGTCTCTACTTCAAATGTACCTTCCTTTTTTTTTCTTTCAGGAAGATTGGCCCTGAGTTAACATCTGTGCCCATATTCCTCTATTTTATGTGGGGTTCCACTACAGAGAGCCTTGACAAGCGATGCTAGGTCTGCACACGGGATCTGATCCTGTGAACCCTGGGCTGCTGAAGTGGAGTGCATGAACTTAACCACTACACCACCAGGCTGGCCCCAAATGTAACTTCCATTTGATAATCGGTACCTTAGATACCTGTTGTGTGACTTGAGAGATAAAGGCAACTCCATTGTTGCTCTGTAGAGTGTTAGGCAGGCCAAATTTAGGAATAATCTCTTTTAACAAAAGCCAAACTACCTCTGATGCTCTTTCAGTTCAGGCGGTTAATGTCTCTACCCACTTAGAGAAGGTATCCAAAAACACCAGCAAGTGCCAGAAGTTCCCAATTATTCATGGCATTTGAGTAGAGTCTATTTGCCAATCTTAGGCCAGTAGGTCAGTAGACCAGTCCCGTTTATGTTGGGTTCCCATGTAAGGAGGTCCTGGAGTGCTTAGCATTGTTTTTCACACAAGTCATGCAATTTTTAGTCACCTGTGTAGTTTTCTGTAAGTTAGTTTCCATGATGTACTTCTGAATCCATTGTAAGATAGCATCTCTTCCATAATGGGTGCATTCATGTACACATGTTAAAATTTGGTACCAAAAAGCCTCAGGAATTAAAATTATTCCCTGGACATTACTTTTCAAGCCCATTAGATGCGCAGAGATGAAACCCCATTCTTTTGCCTGATTTAGGTCCTTTTTTTGAGTATGCTGCCTGGTACCCAGATAAATCTACCTGGGGGAGTAAGAAACCCATCATAACTGGGGCCTCTGTTTTTGCTCCCTTTTTTGCTGCTTGATAAGCCAATTGCTTTCCCTTAGCTATGGGGGTTTCACCCTTCTTGTGTCCAGGGCAAAGCATTATGCATTATGAGTGGGCTCATAGACTGACTCTAATCTTTTTTTGTTGCAGTTGAGGAAGATTTGCCTTGAGCTAACATCCACTGCCAATCTTCCTCTTTTTGCATGTGGGCCGCCACCACACCATGGCCACTGATGGATGAGTAGTATAGATCCACAGCCGAGAACTGAACCCAGGCCACCAAAGCAGTATGTGCCAAACTTAACCACTAGGCCACCAGGGCTGGCCCTTGCCTCTAATAATTGTAATATCTCTGGAGCATGTTTGATTTCTTTCTCATAAGCAGCTAGAAGCCTTCTTTCATTTCAGATAGCTCTGTGTGCATGGACCACCAAAAATATCAGGAATTCGTATAGGTATTCACCCTTTTCTCTTGAGATAAGAGTAAAGTTCTGGTGAGGACAATAATCTCAGCCTTTTGGGCTGGAGTCCCTGGTGTTAAAACCTTGACTTGAAAAGTTTTCTATAAGGTTGCAACTGGATACCTGGTGCACCTCTTATCTAAGCCCATGAAGCCACTACCATCTGTGAAAAGCTCCAGCTCTGATTCTGCTAATGGCTGATCCTTTATATCTGGCTAGCTGGAATAAACCATTTCTATAATCTGTAAGCAGTCATGCACTAAAGTTTGGGAGGTCTCACTGGGTAGCAAGGTGGCTGCGTTTGGACTTCATGTGACTTGCAACCTGATATTTGGATTCTCCAAAAGGATGGCTTTGTATTTTCACATTCTTCCTGAGGTGATCCAGTATCCCCTTTTCTGTTCCAGTAATGTGAGGAGACAGTGGAGTACATATACTGTGGTAGGTTTGCCTAGAGTACATTTTTCAGCCTCTTAAAGATTGCCACATGTGGCTTCTACTGGGGGAAACAAGGAGGCCATCCCTTCACTGTTTGATCCAATTGTTTAGAGAAATAGGCCACGTATCTAGAGGTTTTTCTAACTTCTGACTTAATACTCCTAAACTTATACCTTGTCTCTCATGCACATAGAGACTGAAGGGCTTATCCAGGTTTGGCAATCCTAGGTCCAGAGCTGAAGTCAGTTTGGTGTTAATAGTGGCAAATGCTAGCTTGCCTTCTTTAGCCCAGTCCAAAGGTTCTGAGTCTAGACACTTTAAAGCCTCATATAGGGGCTTTACTATAAGCCAATAATTAGGAATCCAGATTCCATGAAAGTCTGCCATTCCTAAGAAACCTCACAGTTGTTGGTGGATTTGGGGAGGACTTAAGTAGACTATTGTCATTTTGTGATTGGGCAATAGTTCTATTTGTCCTTTGGATATGGCAAACCCCAGGTATGTTACTTTTTGTTTCCAGATCTGAGCTTTCCTTTGAAGGAGCTTATATCCACATTCGGCTAAGCAATTTAAGGTCTCAATTGTGTTTGTTAGACATTGTTTGTAAGTGGGGCTTGCTATTAGTAAGTCATCTACATGCTGTAATAGAAGTCCATTTTCCAGTTTTAGATAAAACTCTGGCTAATGCATCCCCAGATATAGTGGGAGAATTCTTAAACCCCTGGGGGAGGACAGTCCAACAATATTGTGTCATCTGGTGTCTGGATAATACCATTCAAAAAGAGCTACTGGACCTCCTCAGCCCCTTTGTTGCCTTCTTTTCCCTTCCTGATGACCTGGGTTTTGTCCCCCCAAGGAGACTGCCAGGAAGATAGCATTACTCTTAGTATCTTCCTGTTTCATTCATCATTCTCTGTTGTTGTAAACCTTAACGGCAATGTCTACAAGCTGAGAGGGATTCATTCCTAAAGCCCTATCCAGTTTTTGTAATTTCTTTCTAATATCTGGGGCAAAGTTCTATAAAAGTCATATTAACCATGCCAAGGTTTTCAAAGGCCTCTGGATCTGCATCCTTTTAGTGACTATAGGCTTGGTAAATTCTTTCTAGGAATTCAGATGGGTCTTCATAAGATTTATTTGGATTCCTTGACTTTTCATTAGGTTTTTTTTTGTGGGGGTGCCCAAGTTCTTAGACATATGAAATGCATCTATTGTAATGTTCCGATCTGATTCTCCCCCTAGAATCTTTGAGATTCCAAGCTGGTTCAGCTATTAGGACAGTTTCATTAGCCTCAAGGGTACTACTAGCATCTGCTAGATGGAGCTGATAAATTTCCTCTCTGATTTTGTCTATTACCATTCTTTTCTCGTATCCCATTAGAAGCATGTTCATTAAATATGGAAATCTGCCCATGATGGATGATAGGTGGCAAAGATGGAAGAGAACAATTTTGTCATCTGTCGGGTATCCTTTCTGTTGGGTGGATTATTATTTTTCTAGTTAAATAAAAGAAGTGGAAAGGGGTTATGCATCCATATGACCCCTGCAAGTTGTCCTTGAGCATTATCCCCTATAGGATGTTGTCATAATGGGAATTGCCCCACTCTGGTGGGAGCCCCCTGACCAAATTGGTTTTTCTGTCTAGTATGGAAGGGTGAAACCCAGCCCATTGTTCTTGGGTCCATTTCAGCCTTCTTCTCATCAGAGGGTGGAGTGCTTACCTCAATTACCAAGGTCACCTCCAGAGGCAGTGGCCACTGTAGGGGCAGCCACAAGGACTTGTGCCAGTGCAACAGGGGGGTGAGTGTTAAGTGTTTGTATTAACATTACATCATCATCCTCCTCTCTAGCATCCTGTAAAAGAGTCCCATTTTGTTTCTTTTCTGCTTTCTGTCTGATAAGGAAGTCTTTTTCTTCTTTTTTATCATCCTGGTACAACAACATAAAAACTTGTATATAAGGGACTTCATTATCTTTTCCAGCTTTTTTACAAAAAAATTATAACTCTAAGATATTATAGTAATTCATTGAACCATTAAATGGGCAGCACTCATTGGACTGCAAAGAATATTGTGGCCAGGTGGTGTTACAATAGAAAATAATGTTTTTCTTAGAATTATGAAATTCTATTATTATGGCTTATAACCATAATCAAACCATTTACTCAGATTCAGTCCCAATGGGCTCTGCTTGGGGACAGATGGTGTGTCCCCTGTTCCAATACACAGAGATGGACAGACAGACAGATACAGACACAGAAAAACCAGACACCAGTGAACTGGTTCCAAAATCCTGAGTAAAGTCCTACAAGTATTCCCCCTCTGGTAGGGCACCGTGTCAACAAGGTGGTCCTTGCTCTCAAAGATGCGAGGACCCCAGATGGAGACGGAAGACAATTTTCAGCTGTGAACACTGAAGTGACTTACCCTACTCCAGATTGAGCCCATCAGCTCAATGGAGAGAGTTCTTTCTCTCTTCCAATGCAGACAGCATTCAGAGGCAGCTGGCATCAGACCAGGAAAATGGAAAGGGACAAATCCCTGAGGTGAAAGGAGGCCTTGGCTGGTGCTAAAGGACTTACCTAAAAGAGTACCCATCCAAGGTCAGCCAGCCATGGGCAGAACTTAAAAGCCCCATGTTGGGCATCAATTTGGTACTGAGTAAGGGCTCAATGTGCTCGCCACAAGACAAAGCCAATCTGCCAGGAGACAAGGCAGTGTGGAGAGAGAAACTTTATTTAAGTGATGAACTAGCTGATTGGAAGATGTAGGTTATCACTCCCCCAAAAAATATCTTAAAGGGGGAACAGATTTGGAAACAACTTATATAAGGCAAAGGTGGTTGGGGAGGGGGATAAGAAGTGCCAGGTTTTGGAAGACTGCAGAACATTGGGCACCTCTCTATAGACAAAAGTTTTGGATCTGTTGAATGTGACATTCTTGAGGAATCTAAGAAAACATTAATTATTTTCCTAGCAGGGAGAGAAGGATCAGAATGGGTAGAGGACTTAAATCTTCCACTACCAAGTCAATCTCTCAACTGGTTACAGACTGGTTACTGATTAGCTTGCCTCTGTACAGTTGTAAATGTTTCTCTAAAGCACACTGTGAGAATAACTCGGGGGGTGGAGTTTAGATATGGAGTCTGTGATGCTAACTTGGTCTCACATAGATTGGGAAAAAAATGTGTCTTTTAATATGAGATGGGAATGTGTGAAATGACTCTGGTAAAGTTGGGGACATTAAGTCCCTAAAATCTGATGAGTCTTCTTTGGAAGAGGAAATAGTCTCCCAAGTGCAGTGGAAGTGGCCTCCACACCCCAAGCCCACTGTCAGTAGCATCCCCTCTCCAAGATGTAGCAGCCTCTAAACCCACAACGGTAACAGCATTTCCACCTCAGTCTGAGAAGGTTAACTTTGCATTGCATGAGAAAAGTTAACGGACTCCCTTGAAACAGTTGCCACCTATGATTAGACTCATGCCCCAGCATGCCCCCAAACGTAAGGTAAAAATTGTGAGCCATGAGGGGGTGTGCTACATTCCAAAAGAACTGCTTTAGTTTTCTAACTAATACAAGAAGATCTGGGGAATATGTATGACAATGCAAATTAAGTGCATGGAATAATGGTGGAAGGAATATATAGTCAGAGCAGCCAAATTTATTGATATGGACCCACTAAACAGATTCTACATTTAATGGTACAGCCTGTGGAAATAGAAAGAGCTCTAACAGTTTGTTGGGTTTGTTGGCTGAAACATGGATGAAAACAATGCCCACCGTCAGTGAAATTGAAATACCAGATCCCCCCTTGGTTTAATGTAGAGAAAGAAATTCACATCTTAGGGAGATTAGAATGTTAGAGTGGATTTGTCATGAAGACCTACTCACCACCACTGGAGGTCCAGAAGACAACTTTCACCAGTTTTTTAGAAAAACATTAGGGAGTGGAGATTCTTGAAGAACCATGTGATTGCTCTTCTCTATTCATATGACTTTACAGTAGAAACCACAGTCACTCAGTTGGAAAATCTAAATGCAGTAGATTAAGTGCATCCTAGGATGGCAGGGCCTTAGTGATTCTGATCATCAGCCAAGGGCAAAATAGGCATAGTTGCTGTACTGGACAGCAGTGTCAAAGCAGTAATCAGCATAGTCTGACTTGTGCAGACCTACGGGGTTCCTATAAGTGAAAGAGGTAGAAAGCCTACTAAAATCTTACTTGATATGTATAAGTACTAGAGTTCTAGGACAAGTGAACAATAGTTTTATTTGAACAGGGAGTCATTCAAACTACTCAATGGCCATTTTTGTCTCTTCAAGCCTCTGAACCAACAAGCAAGGAAGAAAGTTACTGTGCTGGATGGGGTATTTGAGTCTGAAAAACTATGAAAGGAGGACAAGAGTTAAAGTGGAAAAGAATTTTTCTACATATTATTGAAATAGGAGAAAAGATGCCTCAGTATAGAACTGGGGTCAATTCTAAATACAGCATGGGAAAGTAGGAATTGATAGCAAAGAGGCTGGTGGGAGTCAGTGGATGAAAAATTACTAAGGCGAAACATTAAGTGTAAGCCCACTTGGGCTAAACCAACCTAAAATGATCTTGCAGAAAGCAGGCAAGACTGATCAGACATGACCTGGTGGATGGTGGAGGACATGAAATCATGTTATATATTAAGGGTGATCAAATGTGGAGGGTGAGAGTCGTTTGCTAAGGATGTTACAAGGAAGTGCACAGATCATCCTAGGAGAAGGTTTAGGAAGTTTGGCTAAAGTTTGGATGAACACAGAAGCTTTGTCACTCCTCCATTGTTAAAAAAAGATATTTTTCTTTCCTTGGAAAAATATAAGTCCATTTCTTTCAGTTGCCTTTTGTTTATTAAAGATCTGCTGGATCATCTGTTGAGACTTTGTAGTAGAGAGTATGCTATATGATGCTAGGCCTCAGAAATTTAAGGAGGGGGAGTTTCTATGAAAATTAAAGAAACACAAAGAATCAATGTTAAAAACACAGCTTCTGATTCCTAGGGAAGTCAGTGGAGAAGAATTGCAGATGTTAAGCTCTAAGCATCATTAGATGATACTGTAAGGACAGAAGGGGCAATACGTGGTAATACTGATTTGAGTTTGAATGTTGTGGTGATGGCATGAGGTGTTCCAGTGAACTTTCTGAGTGGCTTATAAAGCAGCATGCATGACGATTGCCCATTCGTTGTCTGTTGCATGATTTTCTTGAAGATTATTTTATGTTGCCCAGTTTCAGCTTGCAGGACTTAGAGAAAAGGGTCATTTTAGTTTTCAGTGATCCCTAGTCAGAAGGGAGAAAAATTGTAAACATTAATTTGGAGAAGTGTAGCAAGATACTAGAGGAAACTAAAAGAACTGAGGGTTTGTCAAGGACTGGTAAAAGGTGAAAGACTGAATAACAAGTGTACTGTATAGTTTTCCATTGAAACATAATTTTCCTTTCTACAGTCATCACCTGTTCTATCAGAAAGAATCAGAGTCAGAATAATTTGTTTGCTAAATATGTAGTCTCATTAAATTTGGCCTGATTACAAAATGAGTTCAGAAAGAATAGTGATTGGATACATAGGTCTCTTGAATTTGCTTCGTGGGATTTTTCATAAAAATTTCAGATTAGACTTTTGAAAGCTCTCATGCTAAGAAGAGAAGCCAAGAAATCACCACCATATTTTGCCTGCAATACTTAGATTTGATCGAATTTCTTTTTCTCATGTTCTCCAAAATATCCTGAGGTCACTGCCTGACAGAAAGTGACCATACTTACTCCCCTGCAAGGAGGGGAACACTATTAGCAAGATGTAGGACAATTTTTCCAAAAGGAGCTTTGAAAGTGTTAGCTCCATAAGGCAATTAGTCCTTAAAGCTCTTGGGTCATATGTGATCTGATGCTCGTAATTATCAAATATGACATTATAGTCAAAGCCTGGGTATTATAACCAAAGTTTTAAATTGTGTCCTGTTATAAGGATAAGAGCTTCATATTGAACTTATGCAAGTAATTTTATTGCAATAAAAATAAGAATACTCACTAAGAATTTTCAAATTGTAGCAGACTAGGTAGGAAAAAAGTAAATGTTACATTTACTTTTACATTACAAAGGATTACTTTAACAAATCTGGAAGTTACATATAGATTAAGAGAAAAAAGGTTTACTTAAATCTTGAAAACAAACATTACAAAAACAGTATTATTTACCTTTACTTAGTTTGGTGACAAAGTTGCAAGTCATCAACAGGTTTCTGGAACCATTTTTAAGTAAAGATCTTAACAAACATCTATCTTTAAAAGCTAATTTTTAAGCTTTTATCCCACTTATATTTATTTAATTCATTTGTCCTTAATAATTATGTTTGAAGTGATCATAAAAATTTCCTGAGGTAACCAAATAAGTCTAGAAATCATATAATGTTATTTTTCTTGTTGACAAATTAGGCAACTATGAAAAACATTACAGAAGCAAAGAACTTAGATGCACAGTTCACTCCTCTTTGTTTCTCTTTCTTTTTTCTTAAATTCCATGCTTGCAATGCATCAAGAAATTTAATTTTATTGTACGCTTTTTTTCCAGGCTATATTTATAATTTTATAATTTAACCATCTAGGAGAGATAACTTAAGCCTGCTTGACTAATAAACCTAGGTAGAAAAAAATGTAAGTGTGCATTATATTTAATGCTGATGGCTATGAAAACATGACTGCTTTTATTTTACCAACAATTCTACAAAATGCCTTTATTTACAAAATTGTCCTGGAACAAGGAAACATAAAAAATTTTGATTTTTCTATGTTTCTGAGTATTTTAGGAATACTTAAATTATAAAAGTACTAATTTATCTCTAAGCCAATTTGAATAGAACTCTATTAAAAGATTTCATAAATTAATTTATAATATCATCCAGAGGTAGAAAAAAACCCCATACACACAAACAGACACACACACACACACACACACACACACACATATATAAAATGCATGAATACATAAACATACATAAATTTACAGAGGGAAAAAGACATCTTACACCTTTCATTACAAAGTTTTAGCCATGAAATAGTAAAGCATAGTAATACAATCTCACTGGTTTGTATCTACTTTATATTTTCATCTGAATTATGCTTATGAAAAATGGGGCAAGTTAAGGTTACATGTTCATCAGTAAATTCGAGGAGACTTCTAAGATTTTCTTTTGCTCTGATATGTAATCTGATGGAGGCTGAAGAGTAAATTTTAAGACAGTGACTGAGGAAATATCTAGCAGCTGTCTGGGTGTCTCCAAAACCCAGCTGAGGGGACAGAACTTTCAGTTGTTTTCCTAATAGTCTTATTTTTTCTCTTTTAAGCCTTTGATGATTAACTTTTGGAGTCCTTAGTCCTTTGAGAACAATTGCTGGAGGGTAGGGGCATAAAGGTTAAGTGAGAATAGGAGCCAAGGGGCTGCTATGGGAGGGGAAAAGTCTGGCAAGGTGGACAGAAGGGTGGAAGATGCAGAAGTTTGAATGGGACATATTAAAGGATTCAAGGGAACTGGAGCAAGGATCCAAAGCACTAAAAGGAAGAAGCAGGAACATCCGTGATGGAAACAGAGAGGTTTAAGGACTGATATTGGAACATCTTAAGTTCTCAAAGATGCCACTGAAGTTGAAAATTATTCTTGGTAAAATCATGTCAACAAGAAAAGAAGTGAACAGTGTTGGCATATGCTCCTTAAGAGTTCACAAATTGGGTTTTTAGTCTAATGAGACACTCCCAAGTTCTTAAATAATGGCAACATTATATTTATGAACAGAGAAGTTTGGGTATCTAACCCAACTTCTGCTTGTCTGGGATTCTTTCACAGCTTGTGCTTTCTCATGATGGTAACCCAGCTACTTAGAGGGAACCGTAGGACTTTTACTCGGCCTCTGTTTTTCTAAGACTCTAACATATCTTCTAAAGCATACTAAAAAAACTTATGAATCAGAATATCTTCCTACCAGATTCAAGGGATATTTGTCTGAACCAATCTTTAAGAATGAACTCACCAATGAATCCCAAATGAATTAGTCAGGAATGAAGACAAAGTCTTCAAAGTTACACACATAGGGTCTTGGGTGAGGGCTCCAGGGCTCCAGGGCTCCAATGATGAATCTATACTATCTGAGTTGCAGCATTATAACTATCAAAGAAGAACTAGAGTTTTAAAGGGGTAAAACTAAATTTATTCGGGACTGTTACAATAGTTGAAAAGATACCTCAGTATAGAAAAAGGCTCAGTTTTAAATACAGCATGGGAAGTTGGATTTTATAGTCAGGGAGCCTGGTGGCGTTCAGTGGATGTAAAATTACTAAGAGCAAATATCAAAGGTAAGGGTAGTTGGTGTCAAGATGGCGGCATGGGTGGACTCTGAAATCACCTCCTTCCATGAACACAACCAAGTCATGACTATTCTTGGAACAATTACCCCTGAGCGAGAACTGAAAACTGGATAGAAAGAACCCCTGCAACAAGGGACAGTCCTGACCGAGGGAGAAGAGGCAGAAATTCCTTTCTGGGGAGAAAAAAGCCACTTTCACAATCCAAGGTCCTTGATAGCTATCCAGGAGCAATCCTAAGGTACTCACCTTTCCCTGCAGGAGTGGGGGAACTAAAAGGGGAAATGTTACCACTGTAAGCATGTTTCAGACATAGCATAACTGAGATGAGTCTCATAATATCTGGCTTTTCTGGCACTTAAAGACAAGGGGGGATAACCTTAGAAAACCTATGGAACATAAGTGGAAAAAAGACAGCTCTTAAAGGGCCCATGCACAAATTCACCCACTTCAGAAACCAAACTAAAATCACCCAGAAAGAAAATGCACAGTCACTTGATAGGCTATGGGTGCATCTCAGTGAGAGGTGAGACCTCTCCAGGGACTGAGACATTGGCAGCAGCCAGTATTATGACCTAGTACACATGTGCTGACATAGATGCTAGCAGACGCCACTGGAGTTCTTCCTCTGCCCTGTTAGCCCAGGGTGTGACCCACCAACCAGAGCTGAAATTTAAGACAGCTTAGCAAGGGTAGACAGCCCACCCTAGGGACTGGCTACACTCAACAGCACACCCTCAGACAACTTTTCAGCCTGCATAGACTGCGTGTCTGGATCCTTTGCAAGCAGGAGAGTGGGTCTGCCCCTGCAGGGCAGGGTGTACATAAGGAGCAGATAGAGTGTGTGGGGTATAGGTGGAGTGTGTGGTGGCCTCTGCAGTAGGGTGACAGGGTATGCTCCATGGGATCAGGACATGAGCACAGTCAGCACTGCCTTCACAGTGTGTGGACCTGTGGACCATGGAACTTATCAGTGGCAGAAGATCTGTGCTTCTCAGCTACATAGGGGTTCAGCCCCATGTTACAAAACTTGAAAAAATTGGGTGCTCTTGTGCCTGGGGCAAGCCCCACTCAGCTGTAATCCTTAGAGAGTTTACAACAGCCTTGCAGGCTGGAGGCCTACAGCAATTGTAAGCCCCTGAGCCTAGCAACTAGCCACACTGAGTCCCTACTCACTTAACAGAAAAACTGCAAGAGGAATGTGCTATTAGACCTTGCAGCCAGCTGTGTTGGGGCTCCTCAAACCTGATAAAGTGACCTGGAGGGCCCGTAGCAACCACACACAGCTAAGCATTGCAAACATCTGGCCAGGGTGGCAGACTACATTCCCTGGGCACCTGCAGAAAGAGCAACACTGCCACAACAGAAGGACACATGTAGGCCACACTGGGATCACTCCTGGAACATTTGGAACTGGTGACAAGATGGAAACACAGTGTTTGGGCTTAAAAGTTTTCTCTTAGTTCAGGCCACTGCTCCAAGATCAGGAGACTTAGCTGACCTACCTAAGATATAGATATAAGCAGAGAGAAAGAGGCAAAATCAGGAGGCAAAGGAATATGGTTCACATAAGGAAATAGGATAAAACTCCAGAAAAAGAACTAAATGAAACAGAAATAAATAGTCTATCTGAAAAACAGTTCAAACAAAAAGTCATAAGGATGCTCACTGATCTTGGGAGAAGACTGAATGAACACAGTGAGAACATCAACAAAGAGGTGGAAAATATAAAAAAGAACCATTTCGTTTCTGAATGAAGAATACAATACTGGAAATGAAAACTTCACTACAGGAACTCAATAGCAAAGTAGATGATACAGAAGAACAGATCAGCAAGCCGGGAGAAAGACTAGAGGAAATCACCTAAGCTGTACAGATAAAAGACAAATGAATTAAAAAGCAAGAGAACAATCTAAGGGAATTCTAGGACAATATCAAGTGCAGTAACATTCATATTATAGGTGCCCCAGAAGGAGAAGAGAGAGTCAAAGGGGCAGAGAATCTATTTGAAGAAGTAATAGCTGAAAACTATCCTAACCTAAGGAAAGAAACAGACATTTAAGTATAAGAAGTACAGAGAGCATCTCACAAGATAAACCCAAAGAGGCCCACACTGAGACACATTATAATTAAAATGTCCAAAGTTAAAGATAAAGAGAGAATCCTAAATGCTGCAAGAGAAAGGCACATACATACAAAGGAAGCCCTGTAAGTCTATCAGATGACTTCTCAACCAAAACCTTACAGGCTGGAAAGAAGTGGCATGATATATATAAAGTGCTGAAAGGAAAACACCTACAGCTAAGAATACTCTACCTGGGAAGATTATCATTCAGAATGGCAGGAGAGAGAAAGAGTTTTCCAGAGAAACAAAAATTAAAGGAATTTATCACGAACAAACTGGTTTTGCAAAAAATGCTAAAGGGACTTATTTAAGTAAGAAAGAAAGGCCACAAATAGTAATAAGAAAATTATTTTAAAGAGGCATAAAATCACTGGTAAAGGCAAAAATACAGCAAAGGTAGGAGATCAACCACAGATGAAGATAATATGGAGGTCAAAAGACAAAAGTGCTAAAATTACCTCTTTCAATAATAAGAGGGTAATGGATACAAACACACACACAAAGAGGTTATATATGATATTAAAAACACAAAATGTGGGAAGAGAGGAATAAAAGAGTTGAGCTTTTAGAAAGAGGTCAAACCAAATAGACCATCAGCTCAATATAGATTGCTATATACGAAGTTTATCTGATATAAACTTCATGATAATCACAAACCAGAAAGCTATAATAAATATGCAAATAATGAAGAGAATGGAGCCCAAACACAATACTAAAGAAAACCATCAAACCACAAGGGAAGAGAAGAAGAAAGAAGCAGAGAAGAAATACTAAAATACCCAGGAAAATAGTAACAAAATGGCAATAAGCATATTTATCAATAGCTACTTTAAATGTTAATGGAATAAATGCTCCAATAGAAAGTCATAGTTTGGCAAAAAGGATAAAAAGTACAAGACCCTGGGGCCAGCCTGGTGGTGCAGCAGTTAAGTTCTCACGTTCTGCTTCAGCAGCTGAGGGTTTGCTGGTTCATGTCCTGGGTGCAGACCTATGCAGTGCTTATCAAGCCATGCTGTGGCAGGTGTCCCACATAAAATAGAGTAAGATGGGCACAGATGTTAGCTTAGGGCCAGCCTTCCTCAGCAAAGAGGAGGATTGGCAGCAGATGTTAGCTCTGGGCTAATCTTCGTCAAAAAAAAACAAAAGACCTATATATATGCTGCATTCAAGAAACACACTTCAGACCTAAAGACACTCACAAACTGAAAGTGAAAGGATGGAAAAAGATATTCCGTACAAATGGCAAAGAAAAGAAAGTGAGGACAGCAATACTTATATCAGACAAAATAGACTTTAAAACAAAAACTGTAGCAAGAGACAAAGACTGGCACTACATAATGGTAAAGGGAACAATCCAACAAGAGGACATAACACTTGTAAATATCTATGCACCCAGCATAAGAGCACCTAAATATATAAATGAATTATTCACAGACATAAAAGGAGAAATAGACAGTAACACAACAATACTAGGGGACATTAACACTCCACTTACACCAATGGATAGATCACCCAAACAGAAGATCAACAAGGAAACATTGGCCTTAAATGACACATTAGACCTGGTGGACTTAGTAGATATAAATGGAACATTCCATCTAAAAACCACAGAATAAACATTGTTTTCAAATACCCATGGAGCATTCTCCAGGATTGATCACATATTAGGCCACAAAACAAGTCTCAATAAATTTAACACAATTGAAATAATACCATACATCTTTACTGACCACAATGGAATGAAATTAGAAATCAACTACAGGAAGAAAATCAGAAAAGCCATGAGTATGTGGATATTAAACAAAATGCTACTCAGAAACGATTGTGTAAAGGAGGAAATCAAAGGAGAAATTAAAAAAAAATACCTGGAGACAAATAAAAATGAAAATAAGACATGCCAGGATCTATGGGATACAGCAAAAGTGATTCTCAGAAGGAAGTTTATAGCAATTCAGCCCTACCTCTACAAAAAAGAAAAATTCCAAATAAACTCTAACAGTGCACCTAAAGGAACTGGAAAAAAAAAAAGAACAAAAAAGCCCAAAATCAACAGAAGGAAGGGAATAATAAAAATCAGAGGAGATATAAATGAAATAGAGACTAAAAATAAAATTAAAAAATTGTTGAAACCAAGAGCTGCTTCTTTGAAAATATAAACGGAATTGACGAACCTTTTGCCAGACTCACAAAGAAAAAGAGAGACGGCTCAAATAAATAAAATCAGCAATGAAAGAGGAAAATTTCAACAGACACCTCAGAAATACAAAAGATTATAAGAGAATACTATGAAAAGCAATGCACCAAGAAATTGGATAATCTAGAAGAAATGGATAAATTCTTAGAATCGTACAACCATCCAAAACTGAATCAAGAAGAAATAGAGAATTTGAATAGACCAACAACCAGTAGAGCACAAATAAAACTCCAGGACTGGAGGCTTCCCTGGCGAATTCTACCAAACATTCAAAGGAGACTTAATCCCTATCATTCTCAAAATCTTCCAAAAAATGGAAGAGCAAAGGAAGCCTCCTAATTCATTCTACAAAGCCAACATTACCCTGATAACAAAGTCAGAGAAGGACAACACACAAAAAGAAAGTTACAGGCCATTATCACTGATGAACATCAATGCAAAAATCCTCAACAAAATACTAGCAAATCGAATACAACAATACATTAAAAAGATCATACAGCATGATCAAGTGGGATTTATTCCAGGGAGGCAGGGATGGTTCAACACCTGCAAATTCATCAATGTGTTACACCAAATTAGAAAATGAAGAATAAAATTCACATGATCATCTCAATAGATGCAGAGAAAGCATCTGACAAGATATCTAAGCCATTTATGATAAAAACTCTGAATAAAATGGATATAGATGGAAAGTACCTCAATATAATAAAGGCCATATATGACAAATCCATAGCTAATATCATTCTCAATGGGGAAAAATTTACAGCTGTCTCCCTAAGAACAGGAACTAGATAAGGATGGACACTTTCACCACTCTTATTTAACATAATATTGGAATTCTTAACCAGAGAAATCAGTCAAGAAAAAGAAATAAAAGGGATCCATATGGAAAAAGAAGTGAAAAGAAGTGTCGCTATTTTCACATGACATTATTTTATATAGAAAACATTAAAGAATGCACTAAAAATCTTTTAGAAATAATAAATGAATGCATTCAATTTGCAGGCTATAAAGTCAATATATAAAAATCAGTTGTGTTTCTAGACACTAACAACGAAGTAAAAGAAAGAGAAATTAAGGATACTATCCCATTTACAATTGCCACAAGAAGAATGAAATACCTCACAATAAACTTAACCAAAGAGGTGAAAGATCTGTACACTGAAAACTAAAGCATTGTTGAGAGAAATTGAAGACACAAATAATGGAAAGATATTCCACCCTTTTGTATTGGAAGAATTAACATAGATAAAATGCCCGTACCTCCTAAAGCCATTCATATATTCAATGCAATCCCTATCAAAATTCCAACAACATTTTTCAGAGAAATAGAACAAAGAATCCTAGACTTTATATGGAACAAGATCAGACCTCCAATAGCCAAAGGAATCCTGAGAAGAAAGAACAAAGCTGAAGGTATCATAATCCTTGATTTCAAAGTATACTACAAAGCTATACTAATCAAAGCAGCATGGTATTGGCACAAAAACAAACACACCGATAAAGGGAACAGAATTGCAAGCCCAGAAATAAACTCACAAATCATTGGACAGCTAATTATTGACAAAGGAGCCCAGAACATACAATGGAGAAAGGAAAGTCTCTTCAATAAATGGTGTTGGGAAAACTGGACAGCCACATGCAAAAGAATGAAAGTAGACCATTATCTTACAGCATACGGAAAAACTAAGTCAAAATGGTTTAAACACTTGAATGTAAGACCTGGAATCCTTAAAGTTCTAGAGGAAAATAGAGGCAGTACATTCTTCAGCATCAGTCTTAGCAGCATATTTTCAAGTTCCATGTCTGACCAGGCAAAGGAAACAATAGAAAAAGTGAGACTACATCAAACTAAAAACTTCTGCACAGCAAAGGAAACCATCAATAAAATAAAAAAGTCAACTTAATTAGGAGAAGATATTTGTAAACGGTATATCTGATAAGGAGTTAATATCCAAAATACACAAAGAACTCATACACCTCAACAACAGAAAAACTAAAAACCCTATTAAAAAATGGGCAAAAGGTCTGAAAAAAGGTTTCTCTAAAGAAGATATACAGATGGCCAACAGGCACATGAAAATATGGTCAACATCACTAATTATTAGTGAAGAGCAAATCAAAAGTGCAATGAGATATTACCTCACTCCCGTGAGAATGGTTATAATTAACGAGACAGGAAGCAATAAATGTTGGAGAGGATCTGGAGAGAAAGGAACCCTCATACACTGCTGGTGGGAGTGAAAACTGGTGCAGACACTATGGAAAACATGGAGATTCCTCAAAATTTAAGAAAAGATCTGCCATATGATCCAGCTATTCCACCTCTGGGTATTTATCCAAAGAACGTGAAAACATGAATGCATAATCATGCATGCACTCCTATGTTTACTGGAGCATTATCCACAATAGGCAAGACTTAGAAGCAACTTATGTGCCCATCAAGGGACGAATGGATAAAGATGATGTGGTATATATACACAATGGAATAATACTCAGCCATAAGAAATTATGAAATCTGGCCATTTGTGACAACATTGATGGATCTTGAGGTTATTATGCTAAGTGAAATAAATCAGAGGGAGAAAGTCAAATACTGTATGATATCACTCATAAGTAGAACATAAAAACCATGACAAACAAACACATAGAAACAGAGACTGGATTGCTGGTTACCAGAGGAGGAGTGGGGAGGGAGGAGGGTGAAATGGGCACGTATGTGTGGTGATGGATTGTAATTAATCTTTTGGTTGTAAACATGATGTAATCTACACAGAAATCAAAATATATACCTATGTAAACCTGAAATTTATATAATGTTATAAACCAATGTTACCGAAATTAAGAGGAAAAAATCAGGGGCTGGCCTGGGGGCTCAGCAGTTAAGTGAGCATGTTCCACTTCGGTGGCCTGGGGTTCACCCATTCGGATCCCAGATGCAGACATGGCACCGCTTGGCAAGCCATGCTGTGGTAGGTGTCCCACATATAAAGTAGAGGAAGATGGGCATGGATGTTAGCTCAGGGCCAGTCTTCCTCAGCAAAACAAAGAGGAGGATTGGCAGCAGATGTTAGCTCAGGGCTAACCTTCTTATAGGGGATTCTGGCTAAATCAATCTAACAGAAATTTTGCTGTAGTAAGGTCAGGGTGAGCAGTCATTACTTGGTAGGTGATGGAGGATGAAAAACCAGATTAGATATTAAGAGATATCAAATATGGAGGATCAAATAAGAGACTTGCTAAACTGATTTAGCAGTGTTTGCATGAAGAACTTTCAAAGGAAGTACATAGATGGGCTTAGGGGAAGCTTCAGGAGCCTGACGATATTTTGGTGAAGCAAAAAATCTATGTTACTACCAAGGAGAAATTGAAAAACTACTCCAAAATGGAGAGAAGGCAGAGTGCGTTGGGAATACACGATATCTCTTAGGGTTTCTCTTACTATTACTGTGCCCTGTGATTAAGGTCAATGGAAAATTACAACGCAATCCAAACAGGACTAGTAAGCACCCAGGCCCTTCAGGAATGAAGTTTTGAGTCACCCAACCAGCTAAAGAACCACCACCAGCTGAGGTGCTTACTCATGAAAAGGGAACATGAAATGGTTAGCAGAATAAGTTAGTTATAAATCTAGCTATGACTAAGTGACTGGTTACAAAAAAAATGGGGACTATAATTGTCAGGAGTATTTCCTCCAAATTCTGTTATGTTTACATTTGTGTGTATGTGTTTATGTGAATTTATACATATGTAGCAATTGTCTTTTTTTTTGGATATCAAAGAGAAGAGTCAACATCACTCAAGGACTTTACCTCCTGTTCTGGGGAAGATGTTAGTATGTTTTCAGTAGTATGCAAGATACTTCTATCATGTTAGGTAGAATTATGACATTGCTATTTTCTTTAATTGAAGATTAAGTACGGGCAAAGGTGATGTGTATAGGTGTCAAGTTGACAAGTGATGGAATTGTGATGGTTAATATTTGTCAACTTGACTGGGCTAAAGGAAGTAAAGGTGGTAAAACAGTATTTCTGAGTGCATCTGTGAGGATGTTTCTGAATGAGATTAGCATTTGATTCAGTGACTGAGTAAAGAGATCTACCCTAAAAAATGTGGAAGAGCATCGTTCAATCAAATAGAAGGCCACAAAAGAACAGAAAGGGAAAAGAAGGGCAAATTCCTTCATTTCTCCTTGAGATGGGATGTCCATCTTTTCCTGCCCCCAGACATCAGACATCTTGCTCATAAGGCTTTTCTTTCAACTAGGGGACTTACACCTATGGTCCTTTCATTCAAAAGCCTTTAGATTAGGAGTAAGAGTTACCCCATCAGCTCCCCTCTTTTTCAGGCCTTTGGACTTGAATTATACCAGTGGCTTTCCTCCAGCTAGCATGTGGAATATTGTGAGACATCTGTCCTCCATAACCACCTGAGCCAATTTCTATAATATATGTTCTCTTATATCTACCTGTTTATCTTCTCCCTATCTATGTATATATTCTATACGTTCTGTTTTTTCATGGAGAACCCTGAAACATAGATTTTGGTATAGAGAGAATTTCTAGGAAAAAAAATTAATTCTGAGTTTTCTGAATTTGTTCCAGCGTTTCTGGAATTGCTTTCTAATTTGATTAGATTTAAAGATGTTAGTGAATCTATATCCAGTAGTAAAGAAAGCACTATTTTCCGTGGTCTTACCTATTTATAGAGAAACTTAAAATATTGGCATTTGATGTTCCTAACCAACCGCTTATAAGAAGCAAATGTTGAAGTCACTTTGCTTATGTTACTTTTGAAAAACTAAGAAATACAATGATACCGTTTGCTCCTCCTAATGTTTCTGGATAAAGTGGTAAAAGAAAAGGACAAATTCAGATATTGTGATTCTCATAACAAGCTTATATCAATGACCTAGAAACTATGTAGTGCCTTGGTGGAGATCTTTATTTCTGTCAGGGTTGAAATTGATACAAATCTGTTATTAGATACATTTCAAGGCAAGTTAAACTCCCAGACACCTAGGGTGTCAATCTAAAGCCAGGGCATGGATTGTGAAAGAGTAGTATCCTGTACATTGGGATGAAGACAAAAAGAAAAGGTTCTGCAACAGGTATGGCCTGTAACGCAACCTGCTTTTTCACTTGTCCCACATACTCAAGTGGACTCTATGGTTCTAGCAGTTTTATTGGCAGACAGAATTTTTGTTTGGAGCCTTTTGCAGCCCCAGTGGGTGAATCACACTTCAGGCGTTTAAAAATTTGGAGCAAGGTTGTGCTATTATCTGCAGTTATTTAATATAGTTTTGAGAAGTAACTATACTTTTGAGAAACAGCTTGACCTGAATCTACCAGACACTGAATACTTGACCAGGGACCACCAAGTTACCATGTGACTGCAGTTGTACATCATGAAATGGGTGTTGTCTGACTCAGCAAGTCATAAAGTTGAGGGTGCACTGAAATACTGTGTGTGGAAATGAAAGTGATATATAGGCGATCAATCCTGGGCACTTCCCGAATGCACAAGTAAGTTACATTTAAGTGGCTCAAATGCCCATGTTCCTTACACCTGCTACGCTGCCTTCTCACTCCAAACCTACACCTATGACCTCATGGAGAGCTTTGTTACATCAGTAGACAAAGGAAGAAAAAAGAGCCCCTGATTTACAGATGGTTCTGCACAGCATGCAGTCACCACCTGATAGTAGACAGCTGCAGCACTACAGCCCCTCTATGGGACATCTCTGAAGGACAGTGATGAAGGGAAATCTTCCTAGTTGGCAGATCTCTGGGCATTACACTTGGTTGTTTACTTCGTTTGGAAGGAAAAGTGGATATAAGCTGCTAATACAATGATTCATGGGCTGTGGCCAATATTTTAGCCTGACAGTCAGTAACATGAAAGGAACATGATTGGAAAATTGGTGACAATGAAATTTGGGTAAGTGGCATGTGAATGGACAACTTTCAGTGAATAAAAGACAAAAAGATATATGTATCCATGTATATGCTTACAAGAGGGTGGCCTCAGCAGAGGCACTGAGTGTATTGACAAATTTCTAGGAACTTCATATAATTTCTGTATTACCTATATTAGTAAAATACATTTACATAAGTTTAATCTACAAAAGTTTGTTATCACTTCTTATTTGATAATTCTCCCACAAATTTTGTTTATCATCTCAGTTTTGCAAACTGAGAGACAAATTCTTGGCGATATTTCAGTAGCCCTCTGGGAAAAATCCAGTTAGTTGAGTTAAAAGACTCCATTTATAATTTGTTTTAGGAAGTTGACAAAAATGTCAAAAGGGTCAAACACTTGAATAAATAGGATCGCTGTAAAACGGTATTTGGTTACCACTTTATCAAAGTGACGATAAGAAAGATTTCAAAGGCAAGTACAGAAAATTATACAAGTGTCAAAAATCTAGCTCTCTTAATTTTGAGAAAACTCTGTTTTTAAGTAGTTAAAGATTTGGTAAGACAAAATGAAGCAGAAGACATTAGTTAGACACGAAGTCTTGGTTTCCTGGAATATTTAAAAGATAAAGTTTTTTACAGTTTCTTATTAAGAGCAAACTATTAGTCTAAGAACACTTTGTTTTAGCAGGGAAAGAACCAAATTCTGAATATGCATCAGTGCACTATTCATTTTAAGGCTAATTTTAAAAAACCTTATAAATAAATTGATCCAATCTTTGCCAGCAGTAAGCACACAGATAACATTCCTTTTCCAAGATCCTTTCCCAAACATTCCAAAACTTTTTTTTCTTTTTAAATATCCATTGATTTTTTTTGTCTTACTGTTCTCAACTTTCTCATTCTGGAACAACCAAGCGTTCTGATTTAGGACAAAGTTACTCATCTTGACCATTAACAAAATCATGTTCTTCATATCTTTTCTTTTCAAAAATACATCTTATTTCCTTGCGTATATGCTGCAGTTTTCTTTTCTTTATCCTTGTTACTCAAAGTAGTCTCATTTGCAAATATTGATTAAAATTTTTAAACATTATTCATCTTTCTTTTTAGGGAAAACTAGGCATTGAACAATTTTTAACTGACTGCCACACACTACCATTCTGTGGCAAATTCATGAATACATCATTTTATAATTTTATAGAGGTATATGACTTTTCATAGTACAAATATCATGTTTATTAGTAGACCAAATATATTTACTTTATCTATACTTTATAGAAATAAAATGCCTAAAATTGATAAAATTATCTTCAGCAATTAATATTTCAAAATTTTATCACATTTGGACATGGCTTAGATATTCAACAGATATCCATTATTTACCTTAACTTAGTGTAGCTGTATGGTTTCAAGTTACCAAAAAGCTTTGTGGAGTTATTTTTAAGTTGACATATAATAAACAAACCATTCTTAAAAAAAGTTAATTTATAAAATTTTATTCCACTTACATCTATTTAATTCACTTATTAATTATATTTGAATTGATCATGAACATAACATGAACTAAAGAAACAAATCTAGCCATCATCCTATGTTATTTTTCCATTTGACAAATTAAGCAAGTGTTTAAAAATTCTAAGAACAAGTAACATATAAGCTTAAACATACGGTTCTTCCTTTTTTCTTCTTAATTATCTACAGTGATTGACATACATCAAGCAACTCATTTTTAAATTACATTTTACCACTTGTAATTTTAGGTTTACAGTCTTAAACATCTAGTGGAGATAACATAAGCTTGTTTGACTACTAAATATAGATTTAAAAAATTATGTCTGCATTATGTTTGATGCTGATAACTTTTAAGATATGCCTGTTTTCATGCAACATCAATTTCTCTTTTTTTTAAGATTTTTATTTTTTTCCTTTTTCTCCCCAAAGCCCCCCAGTACATAGTTGCATATTCTTAGTTGTAGGTCCTTCTAGTTGTGGCATGTGGGATGCTGCCTCGGTGTGGTTTGATGAGCAGTGCAATGTCCGCACCCAGGATTCGAACCAACGAATCACGGGGCCGCCTCCAGCGGAGCCTGCAAACTTAACCACTCGGCCATGGGGCCACCCCCGCAACAACAATTTCTAATGCTAGATTTATTTAACAAAATTATTCTGTGTAAAGGAACTCTAAAAAATTAGATTTCTATATTTTTTCCTTTATTTCTGTATTTTAGGGATACTTAATTTATGGGAGCACTGACATGTCTCTAAGCCAATTTGAATAGATCTCCTTTAAGAGACTTTATGAATTAATTTAGCAAAATCATCCAGAGGCAGAAAATATCACACATATATAACATACATGCACACATACACACATAAACTTACAGATAGACACAAATAGACATCTTGATGTGGCCCCACTCAGCAGAGATTCTGCATTTTATGTTGCAATGTGGAAAGTTAGAGAGGGCTTCAATAGTTTGTTCAGATGGTTGGTTTAAATACGGATCAAAAGATGGTCTATATGAGTGAAATAGAAATGGCAGATCTCCCTTGGTTTAATGTAGAGGAAGGTATTAAAAAGTTGCTGGAAAGCATATCCAATCACAATAGAAAGATTGAAATGTGACAGTGGATTTGTCACTTAAGACCTACTTACCCACACTTGGAGTGTCCAGAAGACATAGCTTTCACCAATACTTTGAGGAATAAATTTGAAGTGGAACCCTAGCATTGTTGATGAACTTTGTGATTTCCCTTCTCTTTATTCCAGACCTTAGAGTGAGAACTATAGTTATTCATTTTGAAAAACTGAAAAATATAATCAATCATTTGAAAAATCAATCGTTGAAAAGATCAATCATTTGAAAAATCTAAATGCAGGGGGAGTAATAGGATCTAGGATAGCAGTGCACAAGTGGCATCACTCAATCACCAAAGAAAAGGTAAGCATAGTTAGTAATGAAGAGCAGAGACAAAGCAGCAATCAGAATATTCTGACTACTCAGACATGTGGCTTTGGCTAAATATGGCTAAATTATCTAGGTTTTCCTAGAAGTCGAACAGATATAAATACTACTAAAATCTCACTTGAGCTGTATAAGCAGAAAAGTTCTTGGTCAAGTAAATAAAAGTGTAACTTCAATCACATAAACAGAGAGTCATAGCTCTTCAATCAATTCCCTAACTTATACCAACTTATAGAGTCAGGACCCCATTAATAAAGGAGAGACCATGCCCTTTTGAGGAAGGACTCCATTATACCAACAAAATTTGTACTCTTAAGCATTCTCCAGCTTTCCCAAAAGGGTCCTATGGCATTTCACAGTTTTCATTCATCTGGCAAAGACAACAATAAACCTTCACTATGCTACATCAGGGGTTTATCAACTCTTCAGCTCTATGACATAATTTAATTTGCAGGGAATTTGATCACCTTTCCCTTCCACAAGATATCTTACTGGTCCATTATATTGAGGTCATTATTCTGAAGGAATCCCCTGAGCAGGAATGGCAACTTTTGCAGACTTATTCTTAAGTCATTTACATGTCAAATGGTGGGAAATAAATCCAAGTATAATTTAAGAGCTTTCTACTTCAGCAATATTTCTAGGAGTCCACAGGTTTAGGGCATGTCCAGATATCAATTTTACGAAAAAAATTAGTTGTTGCATCTGGCCCCTCCCACAACCAAGAAGGAAGTACAGCCACTCTTATACAACATAGTATGGGCATACCTCATTTTATTGCATTTCTCTTTAATGTGCTTTATAGATAATGTGTTTTTTAAAAATTGAAGGTTTCTGGCAACTCTGTGTCTAGCAAGTCTATCAGTGCCAATTTTCCAAAAGCATTTGCTCATTTTGTGTCTCTGTGTCATATTTTGGTAATTCTCATAATATTTCAAAATTTTCATTATTACTATATTTGTTATGGTGATCTGTGATCAGTGATCTTTGATGTTACTGTTGAAATTGTTTCGGGGCACCACAAACCATGCCCACATAAGAAGGGGAACTGAATCAATAATGGTTGTGTGTATTCCGACTTCTCCACTGACTGGCTGTTCTCCCATCCCTCTCCCTCTCCTAAGGCCTCCATATTCCCTGAGACACAACAATATTAGGCCTGTTAATAATGCTACAATGGCCTGTAAGTATTCAAGTGAAAGGAAGAGTCACATGTCTCTCACTAGGAATCAAAAGCTTGAAACAATCTAGTGAGGAATGCATGTCAAAAGCCCAGATAGGCTGAAAGCTAGGCCTCTTGCACCAAACAGTTAGCCAAGTTGTGAATGCAAAGGAAAAGTTTTTGAAGGAAATATAAAAGTGCTACTCCAAAGTGAGCACATGAATGATAAGAAAGCAGAATAGCTTTATTTCTGATACAGAGAAAATTTGAATGTTCTGGATAGATCAAACCAGTCACTATACTCCATAAAGCCAAAGCCTAACCCAGAGCAAAGACATACCTGTCTTTAGGCTGAGAGAAGTGAGGAAGCTGCAGAAGAAAATTTTAAAGCTAGGAGAGGTTGGTTTATGAGGTTTAAGAAGATGTCTCCATAACATAAAAGTGCAAGGTAAAGGACCAAGTGCTGATGTGGAAGTTGCAGCAAATTATCTAGAAGATCTAACTAAGATATTAATGAAGGTGGCTCCACTAAACTACAGATTTTCAATGTAGACTAAATACAATTATATTGGAAGAAGATGTCATCAAAGACTCATAGCTAGAGAGGAGAAGTTAATGCCTGGCTTCAAAAGACAGGCTGATACTCATGTTAGGGACTAATGCAGCTGGTGACTTTCAGTTGAAGCCAATGCTCATTTACTATTCTGAAAATTCTAAGACTCTGAAGAATTATGCCAAATCTACTTTGCCTTTCCTCTATAAATGGAACAACAGAGCCTGGATGACAGCACATCTGTTTATAACATGGTTTACGGAATATTTTAAACCCATTGTTGAAGCCTACTGCTTAGAAAATAAAAAACATTTCTTTCAGAATATTACTGCTCACTGACAATGTACCTGGTCACTCAGGATCTCTGATGGAGATATACTACAAGATTAATGTTGTTTTTATGCCTGCTAACAGAACAGCCAATCTGTAGCTGATGGATCAAGGAGTAATTTTAACTTGCAAGTCTTATTTAAGAAATGCATTTCATAAGGCTATAGCTGCCATAGATAATAATTCCTCTGATAGATCTGGGCAAAGTAAAACTTTCTGGAAAGTATTCACTCCTCTACATGCCATTAAGAACATTTGTGATTCATGGGAAGACACCAAAATATCAACATTAACAAGAGTTTGGAAGAAGTTGGTTCCAACCCTCATGGATGACTTTGAAGGGTTCAAGACTTCAACAGAGGAAGTAACTTCAGATGTGATGTAAATAGAAAGAGAAGTAGAATTAAAAGTGGAGGGTGAAGATTAATCTAAATCATTGCAATATCATGATAAAATTTTAATGGATGAGGAGTTACTTATGGATGAGCAAAAAAATTGGTTTCCTGAGATGGAATCTACTCCTGATGACAAGGCTGTGGAGATTTTTGAAATCACACAAAGGATTTAGAATACTACAAAAACTTAGTTGATAAAACAGTGGCAGGGTTTGACAGGATTGACTCCAGTTTTGAAACAAGTTCTACTATGCGTAAAATGCTATCAAACAGCATCGCATGCTACAGAAAAATCACTCATGAAAGGAAGAGTCAATTGATGTAGCATACTTCATTGTTTTAAGAAATTGCCACAGTCACCCCATTTTCAGCATGCACTACCCTGATCAGTCACAAGCTATCAATATTGAGGCAAGACCCTCTACCAGAAAAAAGATTATAACTTCCTGAAGGCCCACATAGTAGTAATCATTTTTAGCAATGAAGTATTTTTAAATTAAGGTACTTTGTTTTTTTAGACACAATGCTATTGCACACTATAGTATAGTGTAAACATAATTTTTATATGCACTGGGAAACCAAAAATAAAAATGACTCACTTCATTGTGATATTAGATTTATTGCAGTGGTCTGGAACCAAACCTGCAATATCTCTGAGATATGCTTGCACTGGAAATCTTAGCCAAAGCAATCAGGAGTGAAAAAGAAGTAAAAGGTAAGAGAATTGGAAAGAAGTAAAATTGTCTCTATTTTCAGATGATATTTCTATATATATTTTAAATCTAAAGACTCCAAAAAACATTTATATCTAAGCAATAAATTCAGTAAAGTTGCAGGATACAAAAATAACATACAAAAGTCAGTCGTGTTTCTATACACCGACAATGATTATCTGAAAAAGAAATGAAAAAAACGATCCCATTTATGATAGCATCAAAGCAATAAAATACTTAAGAATAAACTTAACCAAGAAGGTGAAAGACCTCTACTCTGAAAATTGCAAAACATTAATGAAAGAAATCATGGAAGATACAAATAAATGAAAATGTATCCTATGCCCATAGATTGAAAGAATATTGTTAAAATGTCAATACTACCAAAGGTCACCTATAGATTCAATATAATCCTTATCAATATTCCAATTGCAGTTTTTACAGAATAGAAAAAAATTCTAAAATTTATTTGGAGCCAAAAAAGAACCTGAATAGCCAAATCAATCCTGAGAAAGAAGAACAAGGCAGGAAGAATCAAACTTCCTGATTTCAAGCTATACTGTAAAGCTATAGTAATCAAAACAGTATGGTACTCTCACAGAAACAGACAAATTGACCAATGGAACATAATTGAGAGCCAAGAAATAAACCCAAGGATAAACAGTTAACAAATATAAGGGGGCCAGAATACTCAATCGAAAAGAGAAAATAAATGGTGTGAGAAATTTGGATATTCAGTGTATGAAAAATGAAACTAGACACCTATCTTACATCACTCACACAAATTAACTTGAAAGGGATTAAGGAGTTAAACGTAAGATCTGAAACAACAAAACTCCTCGAAGAAAATATAGGAAAAAAGCTCTTTGACATGGGCCTTAGTAATGACATTTTTGGATATGACACCTAAAGCACGAGCAACAAAAGAAAAAATAAACAAGTGGGACCAAACCAGACTAAAAAGTTTCTGCACAGAAAAAATTCACAAAGTGAAAAGACAATCTATGGAATGGGAAAATATTTGCAAACCATATATCTGATAAGGGGTTAATAACCAAACTACATAAAGAATTCATACAATTCAAGAGAAAAAGAATAATAATAATACAAATATAAAATGGAAAAAGGACCTGAGTAGACACTTTTCCAAAGAAGATATACAAATGGGCACGAAAAGAGCTCAACATCATTAGTCAATACAAAAATGCAAATCAAAGCCACAACCAGATATCACCTCACATCTGTTAGAATAACTATCACCTAAAGGACAAGAAATAACAAGTGTTGACAAGGATGTGGAGAAAAGAAAACCCTTGTGCACTGTTGGTGGGAATGTAAATTGGTACAAGCCACTGTGGAAAACAGTATGGAGGATCCTCAAAATATTAAAAACAGAACTACCATATGATCCAGCAATTCCACTTCTGGGAATATATCCAAAGGAAATGAAAACACTATGTTAAAGAGATATCTTCACCTCCAAGTTCATAGCAGCATTATTTACAACATGCAAGATGTGGAAACATCCTAAATACAAATCAATGGATGAATGGATAAAGAAGTGGTGATATATATACACAATGGAATATTATTCAGCCATAAAAAGTGAGGAAGTCCTGCCATTTGTGACAATGTGCAAGGATCTGGAGGGCATTATGCTAAGTGAAATAAACCAGACAGAGAAAGACAAATACTGTATGATCTCACTTATATCTGAAATCTAAAAACAAAGAAACCAAACTCATAGAAAAAGAGATCGGATTTGTGTTATCAGAGGCAGGGAATGGTGGATGGAGGAATTGTATGAAGGTAGTCAAAAGGTACAAACTTCCACTTATAAGATAAATAAGTACTAGGGATGTAATATAACAACACAGTGACTAAAGCTAACATTGCTGTATGATATCTATGAAAATTAAGAGAGTAAATCCTAAGAATTCTCATTACAAAGAGAAGTAATTCTTATTTTCCTTTCTTGTATCTATATAAGATGATTAATGTTAACTTATTGCAGTAATCATTTCAGCATATATGAAAGTCAAATCATTATTCTGTATACCTTACACTTATACAATGATGTATGTCAATTATATCTTAATAACACCGGGATAAAAAATAAATAAATAAAATTCAAAAAGTCTCACACACACAAATATGATGTAGGATAAGATTTTGCATCTGGTCCCTCCTACAACCAAGAAAGGGGAACAATGCGTAGAGGTTGTCTTTGGATTTCTGAGGTAACATATTCCTCATCTGGGTGTGTTACTCTGGTGCGCTTATCCAGGGACTGAAAAAACTGCTCGTTTTGAGTGGGGCTCACAACAAGACAAGGCTCTGCAACGAATCCAGGCTTCTAGGCAAGCTTCTCTGCCACTTGGTCCATATTTCCAGCAAACCCAATGTTCTAGGAGTTTCAAGGGCAAACAGGAATTTTTGGGAGGGTCTTTTGGCAGCCGATTTAGGAGAGGCATAAGGCAGGAGTTTAGGATTTTGGAGCAAAATTCTGATTTTCCAGAGATACTTTACTTTTGAGAAATAGCTATTGGCCTGCTACTTAGCCTACCAGAAGGTAAATTCTTGACCAAGTGCCATCAAGTTACCATGTGACCAGCACTGCTAATCAAGAACTGGGTGTTATCTAACCAAGCAAGGTATAATATTTGGAATGAACTGAAGTACTGCAAGTTGAAATAAAAGTGGTAAATATGTCATATGGCCAGGGCACACCCTGAAGGTACAAATAAGTTAGATGAAGATATGGCCCAAAGCCCATGGACCTTATTCAGATAACACTGCTTTCTCTCTTGCAATCTGCCTTGATAGCCTAATGTGGACTTCCCTTAGATCATTTGACAAAGGAAGAAAAGATGCAGGCCTACTTTAATGATGTTTTTGCATGATATGCTGTCACTACCCAAAATGTCACTACTCTGGGACATTTCTGAAGGATAGTAGAGAAGGGAAATCATATCAGTGGCAGAATATCAGTCACTTCATCTGGTTGTTCACTTTGTTTGGAAGGAGAAATGGCCACAAATGTGATTATATATCATTCATGAGCTGTGGACAGTACTTTGGCTTGATAATCAGGGACTTGAAAGGAACGTGAAGAAAGTGACAAAAAATTTTGTCAAAGGTATATGAATAGATCTCTCTGAGTGTACAAAACAATACGAAGATATTTGTGTCTCATGTTAATATTCTCCAAAGGTTGACCTGAGCAGATGAAGATTTAAATAATCAAGTGGATAGGATGACACACTCTGTGGCTACTAATTAGCCTCTTTCCCCAGTCATGCATGTCATAACTCAACGGGCTTATGAACAAAGTGTTTATGGTTGCAGGGATGGATGTTATGAATGGGTTAGTATCATCGACGTTTATTCACCAAGGCTGGATGCCCAATCTGACAGCAACTGCCAGCAACACTGATTACACCATATGGCACCATTCCTTAGGGTGTGCAGCCAGCTACCTGGTTGCAGGTTGATTACATTAGACCCCTTATATCATGGAAGAGTATGTGTTTTGTCCTTACTGGAATAGACACTTAAGCTTGGTAGATTTTCCCTTGCCTGTGTACAATAACACTGCCGAATCTACCACCCATGTACTTAAAGAGTGCCTTTTGCACTGCCATGACATTCCATCCAGCATTGCTTTGGATTAAGGAACTCATTTCACAGCAAAGCATGTGTGGGAATGGGCCCATGCTCATGGAATTCATTATTGTATCATGTTACCCACCATCCTGAAGCAGATAGCTTGATATAATGGTGGAAGGGCCTTCGGATGGCAAAATTATAGTCCAGCTAGATAGCCATACATTGCTATGGAAAGGTTCTCCAAGAAGCTGTATATGCTCTGAATTAGCATCATATATATGGTACCGTTTCTCTGATACCCAGGATTGATGAGTTCGGGAAGCAGGGGTGGAAATGGGAGGGACACCACTCACTATTTCCCCTAGTGCCTACAAGCTATATTTTTTGCTTCATATTGCTGTGACTTTATGCTCTGCTGACATTGAGGTCATAGCTCTGGAGGAAGAAATGCTTTCATCAGAAGATGAAACAGTGATTCCCCTGAACTGGAAGTTAAGCCTGCCACTTCACTGCATTGGGCTCCTCATGCATCTGAATCACAGGCAAGGAAGGGATTTACTTTGTTGCCTGGGATGATTGATTCTAAGGTCAGAGAACCCAAAGCTGAACAGTAATTAAAGCAGAAAAAAATGGATTGATTCAGGAATATTGTTACAGGGAAAACAGACCTTAGTATAGAGCATCGCTCAATCTCAAATATTGCATGGGCACGTGGGAATTTATTTCCAAGGAGCTTAGTAGGGGTCATTGTTTGGAAAATTACTAATAGGAAACATCAAGTGTAAGGGAATATCTGGGCAAATCAATTGAAAAGCATTTTTGGTGAAGATAGGCCAGGTTTATCAGTCACCACCTGGAGGATAATGGAGGATTAGAAAGCCAACTAGATATCAAGGGAGATCATATAAGGACAATGAGTGACTCTTGCCAAACTGACTTAGCATAGTTCTTGCTAAAGATTTATAAGAAGTGCACAGTTGGGCCTAGAAGAAGTTTTGGGAGCCTGACTAACTTGGTCAAATAAAGAATCATTGCCAGTCTCTCTGCTTCTTCAAGAAAATAAGAGACATTCTTCTTTCCTTTGACTAATATAAATCCATTTCTTCTTCAGTTATCCTTTGTTTGTTAAAAACAAGATGAGCCATCTATTGAGACCATGTAGCAGAGGGTATGTGCTGGATGGTGCTAGCTGTCAGATATTTAACGAAGGAGAATTTCTATGAAAATAAATTAAAAACCAAAGATTAATTTTAAAAACCCAGTTTTTTATTCCAGAGGGCAGTCAGTCAGGAATATTTCTAGATATTGGGCTCAAAACATTTTTAGATGGTGGAGGGGGGATAGCAGTGGCCTCCAATGGCTTTCCTGGTTTGCAGTTTGGTGATGGTGCCAGGTTTTCTGGTGAACTTTATGAGTGGCCCACACAACAGCGGAGAAGGAGGTTGACCATACATGACCTTTTGTGGTTATTTCCTTGATGTTCATATCAAGTCATCTAGCTTCAACCTGTAAACCTTCAGGAACAGGACAGATTTATTTTCAGTGATTCCATGTCAGAAGGGACAAAAGTTGGAAATATCAATTTGGAAAGTTTTAGCAAGATACTGCAAGATCTGGAAAAATCAGAATTTGTCAACAACTAGCAAAACACACAGGGAGGAAACCACAAGTGTATAACACAGTTTTCCATTTAAACATAATTTTTCTCTCTAGTCTCCACCATTTCTATCAAACAGAATCAAATCAGACTAATTTGTTTTCAAAATAAATCTAGTGTCATTAAACTCGACCTGAATATTTACATAAATGTGGCAAGATTAGTGATAGGCCACATAATTCTGTTGAGTTTTCTTTGTTGGAACTTCACATAATGAATCTCAGATTGGATTCTTCAAAGCCTCTTGAAGGTAGGAAATCAAGCCAAGACCTTGCCAGCAGATTTTTCCTGTGACACCTATAAATTTGGGTGAATTCCTCTTTTCTCATGGTCCCCCAAATATCCTGAGGTTCCTGGGCCTGCCAATAAGTTATCTTTCTCAGTTTATTAAGCTCCATGGATCTACTTCTTGATCTACTTGATCTTGGGTTAGCAGTTTTATGAATCCATCAGCTTTTCCGTTACTTCTGAAAATTATTACTCAATCCAGAGGCATGATCCAAAAGTTTCAAGTAAGGATCACAGATCTTCATGCTCTTAGCTGATTGTAAACACTTTTCAAAGTCTAACAATAACTATGTGTGAATGACAAATGACTTAAATGGCCTTGGTTAAAGTTTGATGAAAGTTTATTTGATAAGTAAAATTAGTTTTTTCTTCAAGATGAAACATATTAATAAAATAACTGGACAAGAAAAGCATCAGCAAATTTCTATGAACTTCATACTATTTTTGCAATACCTATATTAGTAACATATATTCCCATTCATACAACCTGTGAAGGTTTATCATCACATCTTATTTGACAGTCCATCCCATGTAATTCAACATACTGAATAAATCTAATGAATTTAGCATCTCCCTTTTACAAGGTGAGACAAATCCTTTGAAATTTTCCAGGGCCTTCTGGGAAATCTCAATGTTAGTTTGAGTTAAAAAACTACAATCACGATTTGATTTGGGGAAGTTGTCAAAAATGTCAAAATGTTTGAACACCTGGCTAAATAAGATCACTATGGAACAATACTTATTCATTTAACCAAAGTGACAATTAAAAGATTTCCAAGACAAATATAGAAAGTTACATATTTGTAAAACATCTAGCTTTTTTAATATTGAAAAGACTTGCTTTTCTTAAGAATCAAAGACCTGAGAAAGACAACATGAAGTATAGACAATTACTTTCAGACACACAATCTTGGTATTCCAGGCAGAACACTTAAAAACAATAAGGAAAAAAGCTTTTTTACAATTTCTGAATGGAAAACTAATAATCTAAGAAAACTTCATTGTTTTAGTAGACGGAGAACTTACTTCTGCTTTTGTATTTCTTGTAAATAAATTTATCTAATCTTTGCCAGTTTTGACCACACAAGGTAACATTCATTTTCCAAGATTTTTCCCCCACAAACCTTCTACAACTTTTTACTTTAATATCTATTCAATATTTGACTTACTTTCCCTCTTTTTCATTCAGGAGTAAGCAATCATTCCACATTAGGACAAAATTATTGTCTTTTTTCTTTACAAAAACACATCTTCCATATATTTATTTATCAAAAACACATCTTACTTTACTTGCATACATGGGGCTTTTTCTTTACCCTTACAAGGCTAGTAGGTTTATTTTCATATATTGATTAGAATTTTTAACTAAGAGTGTCTGAATTTTACAGAGAAGAGTAGGCTGTAAAAATTTTTAACTGTTGGGCACAAACCATCATTCTGTAGCAAATTTATGAATACGTAATTTCACAAGTTTCTACAGGCATATGTTTTTTCAACAAATAAAGATTCAATATATTATCTTATTTGGAAAATATCAAAATATTCAATGAATTGCCATTATTTAACTTTTATTTAGTGTACCTTTACTGTTTCAAGTTACCAAAAAGTTTTGTGGAATTATTTTAAGGAGATGTATTATAAAACATAATCACTGTTTAAATATTTAGTTACAAATTTTTGTCCCACTGGCATCTATTTAATTCACTTTTTCTTAACAATTATGTTTGAATTAATCATAATTTCAAATCTAGCAATCATTCTAAGCAATTTGTTGTTGAAAATTTGGCACGCATCAGAATATCACAGAAGCAAAGAATATAAAAAGTTAAACATACGATTCTTCCTTATTTTTTCTTTCATATTTAGTACTGTAGTTGTTATACACTAAGCAACTCATTTTTAATGTACTTTTTTTCCTTAGGTTGGACTTATGGTTTTATAATCTTAAACATCTAGGAGAGATAGCACAAGAGTGTTTGAGTGCTAAATCTAAGTAGAAAAATGTATTAGGTCATATTTAATGCTGACAAGTATGAGGAAAACATTCCTGTTTTTATGGTACTAAAAATTGTAAAAGTAGCTTTGTTTACCAAAGATATCCAAAGTAAAGGGGACTTTATCATCCATAGACAGAAATTGCCAGATACCAATAACATACATACATAATGAAACATACATACTTAGAGACAACTACGGAGATATTAAGGATTTCATTCTAAAATTTTAGTCCTGATTCAATAAAACATAGTAATATAATCTCACTGGTTTATCTTCATTTTATCTTTTCATGTGAATTGTGATTCTGGCAAATGGGAAAAGTTAAAGATATCTATTTAGCAATATTTGTGGAGGAGACTGTCAATATTTTCTTTTGCCCTGACACATAATGTTATGGGGGCTATGGTGAAACCTCAATGGAGGGCATGTGCTCTAAAGTTCAAGTGGCAGTAGGGTGCTGAGGGGCTTCATTGAAAAGGGGAAAGGCTGGCAGGGTTGATAGAGAGATGGAGGAGTTCAGGGTTTGAAGCAAGGTATATCAAAAGATTCAAGGGAACTAGACAGAAGATCCAAAGCCCTAAGTGGAGGTGGGAGGAGCAGAGGTGATGTGCAGGGAGAGGTTTGAGAGGAGCCCTTTTAGATCTCATGTTTCACAGAGTACTTTGAAATTCTAAATGATTCTTAGTAAAATCATGCCAACAAGAAAAAAAAAGAAGAGTTGCTAGAACATATAGTCAGCAGGGGTTCAAGAAGAGGATTTTCAGTCAATTGATTATCTCCAATGTCCTTGACTAATTGTACCTTTGTGCTTGAGAAACCTAGCACTCAAGCCCAGTCTCTGTTTGTCTGGGACTGTAACCCAGCTTCTAGAGCTTAAATTCCTATGCATCAAATCGAGTCCTGTCAGCTTCAAAGGACATTTGTCTGGATCAATAGTTTAGGAGTCAAATTTACCAAACAATCCCCAATCAATCATTAACGAACAAAGAGTCTTCGATGGGGTCACTTAGGGCCTTGGGGAAGAGGTCTGGAGGTCCAATCTTGAATCCGATCTATCTGAGTCAGGGCATTATAACAGTCAAAGAAAACTCAGAATTTAAAATGGGTAAAAACAGATTTTATTAAACGGGATAGCAGTAGAGGAAAACATATCTCAGTATGGAAACAGGATCAATTCTGAACACAGCATGGGCAAGTGAGACTTTATATCCAGGGAGCCTTGTGAATTTCAGTGGGTAGAAAATTACTTAAAGAAAACGCCAAGAGTAAGAGGTATTCTAGCTAAACTGACAAACAGGATTCTTGCTGATGGCAGGCCAGAATCATCTGGTGAAGGATGAGAATCCTGATTAGATATTAAGGGTGATCAGACATGGAGGATGAGAGACCCTTGTTAAACTGACTAAGTGGGTACATGCTAAGGATTTTATAGGGATACGCACAGATGTTCCTAGAAGAAGGCTCAGGATCTTGACTAATATCTGGTGAATCAAAGAATCTCTGTCACTACCAAAGATAAATTGGACAATTACTCAAATTGAAGGTATTTAAGTGTGTTTGGAATACAGAATTTTCCTTAGAGTGTCTTAGTATAAATATGCTCTGTGATTAATATCAATGAGAAACTACAACTGTCCTATACAAGCATCACTGGCAATGGCCCAGACCCTTCAGAAATGAAAGTTTGAGTCACCACGCCAAGTAAAGAATCAGGAGCCCCTGAGGTGCTTGCTGAACCAAAGGGAATATCGCATGGTTAGCAGCAGGTTATAGTTACAAATACCACTTACAAACATGTGACCAGTTAGTCAAAGGAGTGTAATTGTCATAAATATTTCCTCCTTATTTTGTTATGAATACGTTTATGTTTGTGTGTAAGCCATTTGTCCTATCCTTTCTTATTTCCTTAACTGTTCAATTGAGATGTGCTGACTTTATATGATAGTATTTAAGTATTGTTAATTTTATATTATCACTCAAGGAATATAATATATTCCCTCTTCTGGGAATTGGTTACTGTGTTTTTGGTAGTATGCAGGACATTTTATCATGTTAGGCAGATGTATGACCTTGTTTCATCTTTATTTGAAGAAGAAGTATGGTTGAAGGGAGTGAGTAAAGGGATAAAGTTGACAAGAGGTGGGCTTTTGATGGTTAATTTTATGTATCTATGTGACTGGATTAAGGCCAGATAGCTGGCCAAACATTGTTTCTGAGTGTGTCTATGAGGGTTGCCTTGGAGGGATTAACCTTTAATTCCATAGACTGAGTAAAGAGATCCACCTTCAGCAATGTGAGAGAGCACCATCCACTTGAAATAAAGGGTCATAATGGAATAAAAAAGCAAAGGAAGGGCAAATTCCTTCTCCTCTCCTAGAGCTGGAATGTCCATCTTTTCCTGTCCTTGATGTCAGAGTTCCTGATCTTAGGCCTTTGAATCTGGGACTTACACCAAGGGCCCATCATTCTCAGGCCTTTGGCTTGGGACTAGGAATTAATCATAGTTTCTCCTCTGGTTCTCAGGTGTTTTTGACTCAGAGTGAATTATACTACTAGGTTTCCTGGTTCTCCAGTTAGCAGATGGCATAAGGTAGATCTTCTGTCCTCCAAACAATTCCTGTAATAAATCTCTTATATCCATCTGTATATCTATATATCTAGCTATCTATCTTCTAGCTATGCATATGTATATACTACATATGTGATATATCATACATATATGATATATATCTTCATATATATCCACTGTTGAGAGTGTGTGTGTGTGTGTGTATATATATATACATATATTATACATTGGTTCAATAACATTGACTTCTACTTACCAAGGCCAAACACTCAATCTGCCAGCAGAAAACAGCAAGATTGTGTCCCTGCTACGGCTTCCTGCTCCCCAGACTTTATCTTCTGATGACCTAGAGGTCTTAGTTCCAGAGGAACTTAAGGCTGCCACTTGGCCACACTGAGTCTCTCATGTCTGTGAATCAACAGGCAAAGAGGGGCGTTATTGTGTTGCCTGGGATGATTTTTTTCTAAATACTGTCAAAGAAAAAACATAAATAAAAAGTATTTAAATCCAAAAAATTGATTTATTTGAAACTATTCGAATTATAGAAAAGTGAATTTAGTATAGAATCTCTCTCAGTTCCAAATACAGCATGGCAAATGGTGATTTATAACAGAGTTGCCTGGTGGGAGTCAGTGAATGTAATAATACTAAGAGAAAAGATCAAGAGAAATGAGAATTATGACTAAATTCATCTGAAAGGAATCTTGCCGAAGACAGGCCATCCTGATAAGATATCAGCTGGTGCATGGTGGAGGATGAAAAATCTGATTAAATATTGATGGTTGTCAGATACGGAGAATGAGGGACTCTCACTAAACTGACTTAGTGTGGTTCTTGCTAAAGGCTTTACAAGGAAGTACACAGGTAGGCCTATAAGAAGGTTCAGGAGCCTGAATAAAGTTTGGTTAAGCATGGATCTTTGTCAGTCCTCCATGTAGATCAATATAAGAAAAGACATTCTTCTCTTAAATATACTTTAAAAAGTTAAAAATATAATTCCATTTTTTGGTTAGTTACCTTTTATTCATTAAAGACCAGCTGAATCATCTCTTGAGACCAAAGTGTAGAGCATACTTGCTGGAGGATGCCAACCTTCAGCATTTAATGAAGGGGAGTTTATATGAGATTAAAAGGAAGGCAAAGATTAAGGTTAAAAACCCAGTTTCTGATTCCAGAGGATGGTCAGTCAAGATTTGAAGATGTTGTATTTACAGCATTTTAAGTAGAGGAATGAGGACAGCAGAGCCTGTCTAATGGATTTCTGGTTTGTAGTTTCAATGACTGTGGTGATGACATCAGGAGTTCAGATTAACTCTCTGAGTGGCCCATTCAACAGCAGACATAAGGTTTCTCATACATGATCTGTTTGGGTGATTTCCTTCACATTTATGTCAGCTTACAGGCATTTTGGAAATGGGCCACTTTAAAATTCAATAATTCCAAGTCATGAGAAGAATAATTGAAAACAGTACTTTGGAGAATTGGAAGAACTGAGGATTCTTGCACTGGGAAAATGGGCAAGATGGAACACAAAAGGGTTCATTATAATTTTCCATTGAAACATATTTTTTTCATCTCTAACACCTCGACTATTTCTATTAGAGATAATCAAAGTAAGTCTAATTTGTTTGCAAAATATGTGTAGTCTTATGAAACTAGCCTTATTATTTACATTGTTGTAGCAAGAATCGTCATTGGCCACATAGGTCTCTGAGTTTGCTTTGCTAGAACTTTTCAAAAGGAATCTCATATTTAACTTTTAAAAGCCCCCGAAGGCGAGGAAGTCAAGAACTTGCCTCCAGGTTTTTGCCTACAAAATCTATGGCTTTGGGTGAATTGTTTTCTTCTTAAAGATGTATAAGGTCCTGACATTCCCAGCATGCCAGGAAGTAACCTATCTCACTTACTTGTAAGGCAGTCAACCCTATAAGTCAGATGTGGGCTGGTTTTCCAGGGGAATTGTCCCCTTAAAGTCAACTTTAGTTCCTTAAAGCTGTCTGGTCATCTGACTCCATCCACATCATTGTCAAATATAACATTCCCAAGAAAAGTCTTGGAAATGTACCCAATGTTTCTAATTGTGTTCTGTTACAAGAAGAGGAGAGTCTTATGAACTTATGCAAATAGTCATATTGCCAGAAATATGAGAATACTCACTAAAAGTTTTTGAATTCTGGATGGATCAGATTGGGAGAAAAAGTAGTTGTTGCATCTTTGTTCACAAAGGTATACTTAAAAATTTCTAGAAGTTACACCTAGCTAAATGAAAATCTTTTCCTTAAATTTGGAAAAAAATAAAAACCAGGAATGTTTCAAACTAAAAATTACAAGAAATTATAATCATCCACATCAGTTCATACATCTCCTTAGAATTAATTGTTGCTCTGCTTGATCTGAGTTTAGCAGCATTTGTAATTCATCAGCTTCTTATTCCTTCTGGAAATTCTGATTCCTGAAGCATGGTCTCAAAGTTATTCAAGTGATGGTGTCATGGAGCATTCCTGTCTATTGCTGATTGTAAACAGTTTCAGAAAAGAATCAAACAAAAGAGTGTTTTTCTATGAATGAGAGATGATTTTGGTCACTAACGTTCTGAAGAGTACACATGGAATAAAAAAAGTTATTTCTGAGGTCTCATCAAGGTGGCAGTGTGAGCAGACATTGAACTCGTCTCCTCCCATGAACACAAGCAGGTTACAACAATTTTTGGAAGAACTACTCTGAATTGAAAACTGAAGACTGGATAAGAAGAACCCCCATGACAAGGGACAGTCGTGACAAAAGTAGAAGTGGCAGTAATTCCTGCTGGAGAGGAAAAAGCCACCTTTGGGAGCAGCGGGGTTTTTCAGCTGGCCAGGTGGGAGCAACCCTAAGGTACGAGCCCTCCCTGGAGGAGTGAGGTCCAGAGCGGGGGTGATACTGCTATGAGCACCCTTCCACTCAGCCCAACTGAGACAGGGGTCTTACTGTCTGGCATTGCTGGCTATTGACTGCAGCGGGGACACACCCAGAAAAGTTATCCGCCAAAAGTCGAAAAGACCCGGGTCTTAAAGTGCCCACGAACAAACTCACTCATTGCAGCAACCTAAAGTCACCAGAGAGAAGGCTGACAGTCCTTTGGTGAAACAAGACAACCTGGTGGGCTCTGGGGGCATCTTGGTGAGAAGAGGGAACTCTCTGGAGGCTGAGACATTGGTTGGGGCCATTGTTCTGAGCTGGTCCAGGCGTGCTGACATGGAATAGTGGGGGCCATTGAGGATCATCCCTTGGGTTGTTAGCCCAGGGGTCTGCCACACCCTCTAGAGCACAGATTTAATCCAGTTCAGCAAGGGCAGGCAACCTCCCCCAGGGACTGGACCCACCTAACAGCAAACCCTCAGGCTACTTTTCAGCCTGCATTGACTGAGTACCTTGATCCTCTACAGGCAGGCACAGGTGTTTGCTTCTGTGGGGCAGGAGCTGTGTGAGGACCAGGTGAACTGTGGGGTGCATTGTTGGAGGGGTGGGGGCCTCTGCAGTGTGGCATCAGGGTACGATCCAGGGGGTTGAAAAGGGTGCATGGACCAGGACCGTGTTGATAGTGTATGTGGTCCTGTGGGGGATGAGGATCATCAGCAGCAGAAGACTTGTGCTTCACAAATAGCTATAAAAAGGATCAGCCCCACCTTCCAAAACCTGAAGCAATTGAGTGCCCCCATGCCAAGGGTTAGGCCCACACAGCTGCACTCCTAAGAGAACTGACAACAGCCTTGTAGGCCTGAGGCCTATCACAACTGTACTCCCCTGAGCCTAGCAACCAGCTACACTGGGTACCAACACAATTAAGAGGAAAACTGCAATAAGAGTGTGCTGATACACTTTGTAGCCACCAGTGCTGAGGCTCCCCAAACCAGCCTTATAATCAGCTGGCCAGGGAGAGAAAGATTAGACTCCCTGGATATCTGCAGTGGGAGCAATCCTGCCACAGCAGAAGGACACAAGTAGCCCAAAAAGGGGTCACTCCTGGTTCTTATGGACTGGTGACGAGAGGGAAGCACACTGCTGGGCCTCATAAGGCATCTCATACATAAGGCCACTTCTCCAAGATCAGGAGACTTAGGCAACTCACCTACAACAAAGAAAATAGCACAGAGAAAGAGGCATAATGAGGAGGCAAAGGAAAACTTTCCAAGCAAGGGAACAGTACAAAGCCCCAGAAAAAGGACTAAGTGAAACACAAACTAGTGACTTACTCGACAAAGAGTTCAAACAAAATATCATGAGGTTGCTCACAGATATGCACAGAAGAATGGATGAACACAGTGAGCACATTAGCAAAGACCTGGAATGATATTAAAAAAAAATCAAAAATGAGGAATACAATACTCGAAATGAGAAATTCACTAGTGGGTCTCAATAGCAGAGTAGAGGAAGCAGAAGAATTGATCAGCAAGCTACATGCATGACTATAGGAAATCACCCAAGCAGAAAAGAAAAGAGAAAAAAGAATTAGACAGAATGAGAACAGTCTAAGGGAATTCTGGGACAATATCAAGCATGCAAACATTCGGATTATAGGGGTCCTAGAAGGAGAAGAGAGAGACAAAGGGGCAGAAAATTTATTTGTCGAAATAATAGAGGAAAATTTTCCAAACCTGAGGAAGGAAACAGACATCCAAGTTCAGGAAGCACAGAGACCTCCAAACAAGAGAAGCCCAAAGAGGCTCACACCAAGACATATTATAATCAACATGTCCAAAATTAAAGACAAAGAGTGAATCCTAAAAGCAGCGAGAGAAAAGCCACAAGTGACATATAAAGGGAAGCCCATCAAGCTATCAGCAGACTTCTCAGTCGAGACCCTACAGGCAAGAAGAGAATGGCACAACATATTTAAAGTTCTAAAAGGAAAAACCTACAGCGAAGAATACTCTATCCATCAAGGTTGTCATTCAGAATGGAAGGAGAGATAAAGAGCTTCCCAGACAAGCAAAAATTAAAGGAGTTTATCACCAAGAAACCAGTTCTGCAAGAAATGCTGAAGGGACTTATTTAAGTGGGAAAGCAATAACCACAAATAGAGATTAAAAAATGATCAAAAAAACCCCAGAACAACAACAACAACAAAACCAGGCAATAAAATAACTTGTAAGGTAAAACTATGGTAAAGGCAGCAGATCAACTACCTGTCAAGATAATATGAAGTTTAAAAAACAAATGTACTAAAATCACCTATTGCAATGATAAGAGGGTAATGAATAGACACACACTAAACAAGAGACTATATATAATTTGGAAAACATATAAGGTGGGAGGAGGGGAGTGAAGAAGTAGAGCTTTTAGAAAGAGGTCAAGCTAAAGAGTCTATTTACTCAATATAGACTGTTATGTGCATAATATATTAAATAGGATCCTCATGGTAACCACAAACCAGAAACCTATAACAAGCAGGAAAAAAAGTTAGACAAAAGAATTCAAACATATTACTAAAGATAGCTGTCAAACCACAAGGGGAAGAGAGGAAGAGAAAAAGAAAGGAACAGAGAAGAACTACTAAAACACCCAGAAAAAAGAAAAAGTGAGAAAACAGCAATAAATACATATTTATCAACAGCTACTTTAAATGCCAATGGACTAAATGCTCCAATAAAATGCCATAGGGTGGCAAATTGGATAAAAAAATAAGACCCATGTATATGCTGGATACAAGAGACAGACTTCAGACCTATAGACACTAGCAAACTGAAAGTGAAATGATGGTAGCGATACTTATATCAAGTGATTCCTTTTTATTGGAAATCGTGCTCTTGGTCAAATTTATAGTTTCATAAATTTAAATATCTAGTAGAGATAATAGAAGCCCATTGGACTAGTAAACATAGATAGAAAAAAATTGTACATCTGCACTAAATTAACTGCTGACAATTATGAAGAAATATCTCTTTTTATTTTACCTATAATTGAAAAAAAGCAGCTTTAGGGACTGGCCTTGTGGCTGGGTGGTTAAAGTTTTGCACGCTCTGCTTTGGCATATTAGGTTTGCAGGCTCGGATTCTGGGTGTGGACCTACTCCACTCATCAACCCTGCTGTGGATGCATCTCACATACAAAGTAGAGGAAGATTGGTGCAGATGTTAGCTCAGGGTGAATGTCCCTCACAAAAACACCCAAAAAATTAGCCTTATTTACAAAAGATTATCCTCAATCGTGTGAACTAAAAAAATTGATTAGTTTTTATATTTCTGAGAATTTCTGGAATATTTAATTTATAGAAGTGCTCATTTCTCTCTAAGCAAATATGAATTGAACTCCTTTATGGGATTTTATATATTAATTTAGTAATACCATTGTTAGATAGAAAAATGCCATGTATACATAACATACATGCATACATACATACACAAAGAAACAACATGAAGACAGATGCAAATAGTGATCTTAGGGCTTTCGTTCTAAAATTTTAGCTCTGACTCAGTAAAACATAGTAATACTATCTCACTGGTTTATCTCCACTTTACATTTCCATCTAAATTGCATTCTGGCAAATGGGACAAGTTATGATTATGTGTTTACCAATATGTGTGGAAGAAACCTTTAAGATTTTCTTTTGCCCTAACAGGTAATCTGGTGGTGTCGACGAAAATAATCCATAACCAATCTATAAATGAAAATTTGGGTGAGTTTATTCTGAGCTGAAATCTGAGGACCATGGCCCGGGGCCTTTCTTCCCGGAGGAAGAAAGGGCACCAAAGAAATGAGGTGTACAGAGTGGTTATAGACCCCCAAAGAGGGTGCTTTACATATGATTGAAATATCCCTCCCATAATGGTCACAAGATTGCCCTGTCGGCACAGCACTTGATGGACACAGCAGGTAGTGGGTCTGCTATCTCGGTGGGCATAGCAGGAGGCAAGTCTATTGTCTCAAGCTGGGCAGTCACAGGTGAGCACAGCAATCAGTTTCTAGCCTAAGGAAAGATGCTTAATCCTTAAGGAGACGCCAAAGTTGGGAGGGGGAGGGAGGTTGCACCTTTATCTCAAGGGTCATTGCTCTTGCCATAGGGAATCTCTAAAGCAGATATACAATGCATGCTCAACGGCCTCGGTCAGGCCCTTTTGGAAAGACAAGGTCAGGCCGAAATAGGTTTATACCGCATGGCTTCCTCATATTCTCCAATATATCCTATTGCTTGCCATTTTTATTTGTCAGTGGAGTCTGTGGAGAAAATTAGTTCAGTGACTGAAGAAACATTTAGGAGCTGGCCGGATGTCTCCCAAACCCAACTGAGTGGACACATCAGTGCTGTCTCCTACTAGGATTGTTTCTTTTCTTTTCAGCCTGAGGTGATTGTTTTGAGGGGTCTCTTAGTCCCTTGAAAGCTTTCACTAGAGGGTAGGGGGCCTAAAGTTCAAGAATCTTTAGGGAGTTGAAGGGCTGAAGTGGGAAGCAAAAATCTTCGAAGGTGGTCAGAAGGATGGAGGAGCTAGGGGCTTGAAGGAGGGCATATCAAATGATTCAAAGGAACTGAAGGGAAGATCCAAATCAGTAAATTAGGAAGCTGGAGCAGCTATGATGCCAAGAAAGAGGTTTAAGGAGCCATTAGGGAAGATTTTCAGCTTTCCCAGAGGCCACTGATGTTCCAAATTATCCATAGTAAAATCATGTCAATAAGAAAGGAAGCAGACAGAGTTGGCAGGACACATTTTCAGCAGGGGCTCAAGAGTAGCTTTTCAGTCCACTGAGAAGCTCCCATGTTCATAAGTAATGGTACCTTTATATGTAAGAAGAAAGAAACTTGGGACTCTAACACAGTTACCCACACGCAGGTGTTTTCTTCGGACTCTACCTCAACTTGTGTTTGCCTGGGACTCTGATCTAGCTTCTTATAAACACAGAAACCTAGTACTGTAACCTAACCTCTGTTTGAGACTTTAATCAAGCTTCTAGAGTGTATTCAAAATCTTAAAAATTGAAATCTGTCTCTGTCAGCTACAAGGAACATTTGTATGGACTATTGGTTTAGAAGTTGGATTCACCAATGGATCCTCAATCAATCAGGAGCAAAGAAAAAAATCTTCAAAGGTGCATACTTAGGAAGCTGGTTTCATGGTCTGGGGCTCCAATGATGAATCTGATTCAATTAATCATAGCACCTTAACTGTCAAAAATAAACCAGTAAAAACAGTTATTATTCTTGACTCTTGGTACACTGACTTAGCAGCATTCTTGCTAAGAATTTTACAAGGAACTGCACAGGTGGTCCAAGAGGAAGGTTCAGGAGCCAATTCATGTTTGGTGAAGCAAAGAATCTTTGTCATAACCAAAGGGAAATTAGATAAAAACTAAAATGGATGTAAAAAGGAGTATGTTTTGAGTACAGAATGCCTTATGATGTATATTAGTTTGCAATACTCTGTGATTAAGGTAAGTGGGAGACAGCAACAATGCAGTCCAAGCAACACTAGTAATGGCCCAGACTCTGCAGAAATTAAGTTTTGGGTCCCCTAATGAGATAAAGAGCTTCAAATAGCTGACATGCTTGATGAAGCAAAGAGAATACAGAATGGGTAGTCAAAGAAGGTAAGTATAAATATCAGTTTTGACCTCATGACCAGTTACAGAAAGGAGAACTGTAATTTTCATGAGACTTTCCTCATTATTTTGTTATCAATACATTTGTCTGTATTTATACATATATTAAGCAAATCTTTGTTTTTAGTCCTCTTATTCCCTTATCATGAAACATAACATATATTGACTTTATATCATATATATATAAATAAAGTATTATTAATTTCATATCACACTACTTGTTATGAGATATATAAAGAAGAGTAAACATCACTTAAGGACTTTGCTTCCTGTTCTGGAGAAGGAATTGGTGTATTTTCTGTTGTATATATTATAGATGTATCATTTTATGCAGAATTAATACCTCATTATTTTCTTTATTTAGAGATTAATATTATTTAATACAATGAATTAGTTGTCAAGTTGACAAGTGGTGGACTTATGGTTAATTTTGTCAACTTGACTGGGTTAGGGAATATCCAGGTAGTTGGCAAAAAGTTATATGAGGGTGCCTGGAAGGGATTAGCATTTGAGTCAGTGGAATGAATAAAGAGCTATACTCTCAACAATATTGGAAGTCATCATCCAATATGAATAGAGAGCACAAACAGAACAAAAAATTGATGGAGGGGGAAATCCTTATCTTTTGTCCTCAGCTGGATTCCATTTTTTCCTGAATTATCACTGCTCCTGGTTCTCTGGGCTTTGAACTCTCTGACTTACAGCAGTGGCCCCCTTCTTCTCAGGCCCTTTGCCTAGAACTAGAATTTACAGCATAAACTCTCCTGGTTCTCAGCTTTTCAGAGTTGGATTGAATTATACCTCAAGTTTTCTTGGTTCTCTAGCTTGCAGATGGCAGACAGATTTCTGGGCCTCCATAAACTACTGAGCTAATTCCTATAATAAATCTCCTTTTCTATGTATGTAGGCATGTATGTATCTATCTCTCTATCTCTATCCTATTGTTTCTGTTTCTCAGGAGAACACTGACTAATATAGCTTTTGGTACTGAAAGTGGCTCTAGAGGAACATAATTTTAAGGATGAGTTTTTTGAATTAGTTCTCAGGTATCTGGAATTGCCTCTCTGATTTGATTATATTTAAAGACACTAATGAATCTATTTCCAGTAGTAAACAGCTCTGATAGTTCAGGGTGTGAAGCATTTCTAGAAATAAGCAAAATATCTGTATTAGATACTGCTAAGCAACCACTTACAAAAAGCAGGGAACAAACTACTTTGCACATAATATTTTTGGAAACAAAGGAATATAAAGGTCCTGATTGGTTCCTGCTAATGTCCCTGGACAAATTGGTGAAAAAAAGGGTGAGTTCAAAAATTAAAATAATCAGTTTAAGTTTGCATCAATGCCTTAAGAGCTTCTAGGTGTGCCTGAGGGAGAGTTTTATCACCTGGCAGGGCTTAAATGACTGAAAATCAAACTGTGATTGGTTATATTTTAAGGCAAGTTGTACGCCCATGCTTCTAGAGTGTATACTATTCAAATGTGGGGATTGATTGGGGAAGAATGGGATCTTCTATTGTGGGATGGGAACTTGTGGGATAATGCTGATGAAGTGGTGATATCAATCCCATAAATTCTGATGAGTCTTCTTTGCTGGTGGAAGCAGCCTCCCAACCCCCAGCGTAAGTGGCCTCCTCAACCTCAGTGCAGTGAGATTCGCTCCCCTCCCTAAGTGGTAGCAGCCTCTGAATCCACAGAGGTATCCATCTTTCCACCTACATCTATGGGGATTAACCCTACATTTGCTTAGAAAACAGTAATGGCCTCCCCTGAGGTAGTAGCTACATATGACCAGGCTAAGGTCTCAGTAATCCCCTAAAGGTGAGGTACAAAGTGTGACCCATGAGAAGACTGCTTTTCCAAAGAACGACTTCATTTTGTAATTTATGCCAGCAGAAATCTGGAGAATATGTATGGGAATGGATATAATGGTGGGAGACACAAAGTTGGATCAGGCCAAATTTAATGGTATGGGCCCACTAGCAGAGATTTTGAATTTAATGTTCCAATCTGAGGCGATAATAAAGGGCTCTAAGAATTCTTTGGTTGGTTGGCTGATCAAAAGATGGCCAAACATAAGTGGTATGGAAATGCTGTATCTCCCTTGGTTTATTGTACAGCAAGAACTTCAAAGCATAAGGAGATTGGAACAATAGAGTGGATTTTGATTTATGACCTATTCACTAATTCTGGGAGAGTTCAGAAGACACACTTTTGACCAATACTTTGAGCAATAAATTAGAAAGTGTGTCCCAGCATCCTTGAAGATCTCCATGACTGCTCTTCTCTGTAGGCCAGATCTTACAGTAGGAACTGCAGCCTCTCAATTGGGTAATCTAAATGCAGTGGGTGGCAGTCCATCCTGGGGATGCAGGGGACAAGTGCTTTGTTCAATTGCCAAAGGCAAAGTATGTGTACCTACTGTAATGGACAGTAGAGTGAAAGCAGCATTTCATATAGTATGATTAGCACAAATGATTACTTTGGCTGGTTAATCAAAGCATTTCTATAAATGAAAGAGATAGGGAGCCTATTGAATTCATACTTGATATATATAAATTGCAAAGTTTTAGGAAAAGTGAACAGATGTCTAATTTGAATCATAAACATAGAAAATCTCAGCTCTCAATCAATTCACCGCCTTAAGACAACTTATAAACCCAGAGCCCTTTGAATGAAGGAGAAACTAGGTCCCCAGTGTCAGGACCCCTTCACATGATCAAAAGTTTATACTGTTAATCTTTCTTCCAGCCTTCCTTAAAGGGATCTACAATCTCTTAACTGGGTAATTTTGCATTGCTGGAAAGAAATAATCAGACCTTTGATGGATAACTTGACACTGGCTCTGAACTCACCTCATTTCTAGGAAACCCAAAATGTCACTGTAGCCCTCCAGTCAAAGTAGAGGCTTTGAGGGTCAGGTGATCTATGATTTCTAGCTCAAGTACATCTTATGGTGCTTCCAGTAGTCCCCAGACTCATCATATGATTATTTCACCAGTTCTGGGATTTAAAATTGGAACATGGATGCTTAGGAGCTAATGGAATCCCCTCGTTGGTCTTGTGACTTGCAGAATGAGGGCTACTGTGGTGGGAAAGGCCAAATGGGAGCCACCAGAACTCCCTCTACCTAGGAAAATAGTAATTCAAAAGTAATACCACATTCTTAGATGTATTTCAGATCTTCATGCCACCATCAAAGACTTGAAGGTGCAGGAGTGATGATTCCCACATCCCCATTCATCTCCTCTATGTGCCCTCTCTGGAAGACAGGTAGATCTTGGAGAATGACAATGGATTATCACAAGCTTAACCTAGTAGTGACTCAAACTGCTGCTGTGACAAATGTGGTTTCATTGCTTGAGCAAATTAACACACCCCCTGGTACCCAGTGTGTAGCTATTGATCTAGCAAATCTTTTTTTCTTGATACCTGCCCAGGATGCCCACCAGAAGTGTTTTCTTTTAGATGGCAAGGCCAGAAATACACCTTCACTGTCTTATCTCAGGGATATATCAACTACACAGCCGTATGTCATAATTTAGTTTGTGGAAATCTTAGGCGCCTTTCCCTTCCACAAGATATCATATCAGTCCATTACATTGATGGCATTATGCTGGTTGGACCTAGAGAGAGGGAAAAAAGAAACGTCTAGACACATTGGTAAGACTTCTTCAGCTAGAGGGTTGGGAATAAATCCAGTTAAAATTCAGGAGCCTTCTACCTCAGTGAAATTTCCAGGGGCCAGAGTAAGAGGGCATGTCCAGATATCCCTTTTAAGATAAAGAATAACCTCTTGCATCTCATCTCCTACAACCAAGAAAGAAAAAAACAACACTTGGGCCCTTTAGGGTTGCAGGGGGAAATATATTCCTTATTTGAGTGTGTTATTCCAGCTTATTTACTGAGTGACCTGAAAAGCTACTAGTTTTGTGGGGGACATAGATTGAGAGAAGGCTCTGAAACAGCTCAAGGGTGTTTTTGAACTGCTCTGACACTTGGGGCATATATGCAACCTGGCCCAATAGTTCTTGAAGCTTCATTGGCAGCTAAGAATTCTGCTTGGAGACTTTGTCAGCCCCTATAGGTGAATGACATCACAGACTCTTAGGGTTTTGGAGCTAAGTCCTGCTCTCATCCAAAGAGAACTACTTTCCCTTTGAGAAACAGATCTAGCCCAGCTACTGTATTTAGAGAGACTAAATGCTTGACAATGATCCACCAAGTTACCATGTAATCTGAGCTACCATCATGAACTGGGTGTTTTCTCACCACCAAGTCATAAATTTGGGCGTGAACAGCATATCTGCATCATGGATGTCATTTATACGTGTTGGGCTCAGGCAGTCGTAGTCCCAGTAAAGTTATATGAATTAATGCTCCAAATGCCTATAGTCCCCACTTCTGCTACATTGCCTTGTCTCTCCAGCCTATACCTATCCCATAATGGGGAGTTCCCTACAATCAGTTGACAGAAGAAGAGAAAATTCAGGCCTGGTTTCCAGATGGTTTGCTCAGCGTGCAGCCATAACCCAACTGTGGACAACTGCAGCACTATAGTCCTTCTCTGTAACATCCCTGAAGGACAGTGAGGAAGAGAAATCCACCCAACGGACAGGACTTTGGACTTTGAACCTGGTTGTTCACTTAAATGGCCAGGTTGTGATAATATATTCATTCATAGACTGTGGCTAATACTTTGGCTTAATGATAGGGACTGGTCAAAGTAGAAATCAGAGAATACTGGAGACAAATTAAAGCAGCAATATGGCATACAAAATCTATTGGATGCAGCAAAAGTGGTTCTAAGAGGGAAGATCATAGCAATACAGGCCTGCTTCAAGAAACAAGAAAGAGGTCAAATAAACAGTCTAACTTTACACTTAAGGGAACTAGAAAAATGAAGCCCAAAGTTAGTAGAAGAAAAGAAATAATAAAGATTAGAGTGGAAATAAATGAAATACAGACTAAAAAGACAATATAAATGATCAATAAAACTAAAAGCAATTTCTTGGGTTGGTTAACTGAAACATAGATGAAAAGATGAGCCACCTTAATTAAAACGGAAATGACAGATCTGCCTTTGTATAATGTAGATGAAGGCATCTGAAAGCTTAGGGATACTGACATGTTAGAATGGATGTGTCATACAAGACCTGGTACTTGGTATGCAGCTGTTGATCTGGCTATATCCATTTTTCTCATCACTGTCCATAGCACACAAAATTGTTTTCTTTCAGTTAGCAAGGCCAGTAAATATCTTCACATTACTACTTCAGAGGCAAATTACCTCTCCAGCCACATGTCACCATTTAGTTTTCCAGGGTCTTTATTGCCTTTTCCTTCCAGAAGATATCACACTTTTGGAAGTGTGCACATGTTGCACTGATGACATTATGTTAATTGCACCTCATGAGAAGTAATAGCAACTTCTCTAGACTCATTAGTAAGACATTTGTGTGTCAGGAGGTATGGAATAAATCTAACTGAAATTCAGTGACTTGCTACCTCAGTGAAATTTCTAGGAGTCTATTGGTGTGAATATTGTCCAAATATCCCTAGTAAGATGATGTATAATTTTTTTTCATGTGGCCCCTCCTGTAACCAAGAAAGAGGCATAATGCTTAGCAGGCCACTTTGGGTTTCTGAGGCAGCATATTCCTCATTTGGTGTGTCACTCTGGCCTATTCATTGAGTGACCCAAAAAGCTATTAGTCTTCAGTGGGGCCCAGACTGAGAGAAGGCTTTGGAACAGGTCAAGGCTACTATACAAGTTGCTTTGCCACTTGGGCCATATATTCCAACAAAGCCAATGGTCCTAGAAGTGTCATTGGAAGACAGATATTTTATTTGGAGCCTCTGTTTGTCCCTGTAGGTGAAGTGAAGGACAGGCTTTTAGGATGTTGGAGAAAGGCCCTGTCAAAATCCACAGATACCTGGTCTATTTTTGACAAATAACTCTTGGGCTACTACTGGCCTACCACAGACTAAATGCTTGACCATGGGTCACCAAGTTATTTTTCAAATAGTGCTGTTTATCAGAACTGGATGTTATCTGACCCAGCATTTCATAAAAGTGGGAGTGCACTGAAATACACCTTCTTGAAATAAAAGTGGTATATACATGATTGGGCAAGGGCATGCAATGTAGGTGCAAGTAAGTTACATGGAAAGGCCCAAATGCTCACGGCCCTTACTTTTTAAATTTTTATTAAATATTTTTATTTTAATATTCTTAAATATTCGAAAGCTTTCAGGTTACTGAAATACAGTTAACGGTTCCTTTTTAGGAAGCATGGGCTCTCACAATAATTTGGTCTTTCAATGAAGGGTAGAGTTCTCAGTGTATTTATAATTTTTTTTCTTCTAAGTTAAGTCACAATGCCTTGGTCCCTTTTAGATAGTTATCATCCCTGATAACGTTACTACCAGAGTAACCTTCCTTAAGCAAATCTCTGGTTATGAGACTCTTCTGCTCAACAACCTTCTGTGGTTTGTTGTTACCTTGGGTCAAGCATAAATCCCTCAGCGTGGTATTTTAGACCCTCTGCAATATATTGTCAATCACCTCTATAGGTTTTACTCCCTCATCTCCCTGCATGTACCCTATAGGACATACTTTGAGTTTCCAAGTATTCCATGGCTTACTGCCTCTGTCCCTCTGTTTCCTCCATATGGAATGCCCACTTCCAACATCTCATTGCAATGATTCTTCAAGTACAAGTTATGTGATCTCCATAGCTTTTTGTATGGCACTGAATGGTACTTCATTGTAATATGCCTTATGTTAGCATAAACCAAATATTTGTCAAACCCTGTTATATATGAGATTGAAAATTCTTTTTTTTTTTTTGAGGAAGATTAGCCCTGAGCTAACATCTTCTGCCAATCTTCCTTTCTTTTTGCTGAGGAAGACTGGTCCTGAGCTAACATGCATGCCAATCTTCCTCTACTTTATATGTGGGACGCCTGCCACAGGATGGCTTGTTAAGAGGTGCCATGTCCATACCTGGCATCCATACGGGTGAACCCCGGGCCACTGAAGCAGATCGTGTGAAGTTAACCACTGTGCCACTGAGCTGGCTCCTGAAAATTCTTTTTTTATACGTATTTGCCAAAGTTGGTATTACTTCCTTTTGTTTTATTGCAGTAACATTGCTTTATAACATTATATAACTTTCAGGTGTACATTGAAATATATTTTGAATTCTGTGTAGATTACCTGATGTTCACCACCCAAAGACTAATTACAATCCATCCCGACACACATGTGCCTAATCAACCCCTTCGAAATTTTACCTCTTGCTTCCACTCTGGTAAACACTAATCCAATCTCTGTTGCTACCTGTTTGTCATTGTTTTTATCTTCACTTATGAGTGAAATCATACAGCATTTGACTTTCTCCCTCTTACTTACTTCACTTAGCATAATACCTTCAAGGTCCATCCACGTTATCACAAATGGTCAGATGGCATCATATCTTATTGCTGAGTACTATTCCATTGTGTATATATACCACATCTTCTTTATCCATTCTTCCCTTGATGGGCACCTAGGTTGCTTCCGAGTCTTAGCTATTGTGAATAATGCTGCAATGAATGTGGGGGTGCATGTATCTTTATGCATTTGTGTTTTCAAGTTCTTTGGATAAATACCAAACAGTGGAACAGCTGGATCATCTGGTAGATCTATTCTTAATGTTCTGAGGAAACTCCATACTGTTTTCCATAGTGGCTGTACCAAATTGCACTCCCACCAGCAGTGTATGAGGGTTCCCTTCTCTCCACATCTTCTCCAAAACTTATTGTTTTCAGTCTTCTTAATTATAGCCATTCAGACGAGAGTGAAGTTATCTCACTGTAATTTTTATTTGCATAATTATGTTGAACATCTTTTCAAGTGCTTGTTGGCTATCTGTATATCTTCTTTGGAGAAATGTCTGTTGAGATCTTTTGCCCAATTTTTAATTGGGTTGCTAGTTTTTTTTGTTGTTGAGATGTATGAATTTTTGTATATTTTGGATATTAACCCCTTATCAGATATGTGGTTTGAAAATATCTTCTCCTAATTGTTAGCTTGTCTTTTCATTTTGTTGATGGTTTCCCTTGCTGTGCAGAAGCTTTTTAGTTTGGTGTTCTCCCAGTTGTTTATTTCTACTATTGTTTCCCTTGTCCAGTGAGACATGGTACTGGAAAAAATGCTTCTAAGACCGATGTCAAAGAGTGTATTGACTATGTTTTTTTCTAGAAGTTTCATGGCTTGAGATCTTACATTCAAGTATTTAATCCTTATTGAGTTGATTTTTGTGTATGCTGTAGGATAATGGTCTCCTTTCATTCTTTTGCATGTGGCTGTCCAGTTTTCCCAACATCATTTATTGAAGAGACTCTCCTTTCTCCACTGTATGTTCTTGGATCCCTTGTTCAAAATTAGCTGTCCGTATATGTGGGGGTTTCTTTCTGGGCTTTTGACTCTGTTCCATTGATTGTGTGCCTGTTTTTGTGCCAGTACCGTGCTGTTTTGGTTAGTATCACTTTGTAGTACATTTTGAAGTCAGGGAGTGTGATACCTACAGCTTTGTTCTTTTTTCTCAGGATTCCTTTGGCTATTCAGGGTCTCTTGTTGTTCCATATAAAGTTCAGGATTCTTTGTTCTGTTTCTGTGAAAAATGTTCTTGGAAATTTGATAGGGATTTCATTGAATACATAGATTGCTTTAGGAAGTATGGACATTTTAACTATGTTAATTCTTCCAATTCAAGAACATGGAATATCTTTCCATTTCATTTTTTTTTTTTCTTAAAGATTCGCACCTAAGCTAACATCAGTTGCTAATCTTTTTTTTTTTTTTTCCTTAAAGATTGGCACCTGAGCTAATAACTTGCCCATCTCTTCTTTTTTTCTTTTTCTCCCCAAATCCCCCCCGGTAGATAGTTGTATACTTTTAGTTGTGGGTCCTTCTAGTTTTGGCATGTGGGACACAGCCTCAACATGGCGTGATGAGTGGTGCCATGTCCGTGGCCCGGATCCGAACCAGTGAAACCTTCGGCTGCTAAAGTGGAGTAAGTGAACTTAACCACCTGGCCACAGGGCCGGCCCCTATCTTTCCATTTCTTTGTGTCTTCTTCAACTTCTTTCAACACCATTTTATAGGTTTTGGTGTACAGATCTTTCACCTCCTTAGTTAAGTTTATTCCTAAGTATTTTATTCTTTTTGTTGCAATTGTAAATCGGATTGTATTCTTAATTTCTCTTTCTGCTACTTTGTTATTAGTGTATAGAAACATAACTGATTTTTGTATGGTGATTCAGTATCCTGAACCTTGACTGCATTCATTATTTCTAAAAGTTTATTATTGGGTTCGGATTTGTTAGGGTTTCCTATATATAAAATCATGTCTCCTGTAATTAGTGACAGTTTCACTTCTTTTCCATTTTGGATCCCTTTTATTTCTTTTTCTTGCCTGATTGCTCTGGCTAGGACTTCCTATACTATGTTAAATAAGAGTGGTGACAGTGGGCATCCTTGTCTGGTTCCTGTTCTTGGATAGCTTTCAGTTTTTCTCCATTGAGAATGATATTAGCCATTGGTATGTCATATATGACCTTTATTATGTTGAAGTATTTCCTTCTATACCTATTTTATTCAGAGTTTTATCACAAATGGATGCTGTATCTTGTCAAATGCTTTCTCTGCATCTGTGGAGATGATATGTGACTTTTATTCTTCATTTTTTTAATGTGGTATATTACGTTGATTGATTTGTAGACATTTATCCCTCTCTGCATTGCTGGAATAAATCCCAGTTGATCATGGTGTATGACAGTTTTTAATATATTGTTGTTTTTGACTTGCTAGTATTTTGCTGAGGAGTTTTGCATCGATGTCCATAAATGATTTTGACCTTTAATTTTCTTTTTTTCTGTTGTCCTTGTCTGTTTTTGATATTAGGATAATGTTGGCTTCATAGAGTGTGTTAGGAAACTCCCTCTCTTCTTCAAATTTTGGAAGAGTTTGAGAAGGATAGCTATTAAGTCTTCTTTGAATGTTTGGTAGCATTCACAAGGGAACCTCTCTGGTCCTGGAGTTTTATTATTAGGGAGGTTTTTGATACTGTTTTGACCTCCTTACTGGTGATTGGTCTATTCAAATTCTCTACTTCTTCTTGTCTTAGTTTTGGAAGGTTCCATGATTCTAAGAATCTATTTCTCCTGTTATGTCTGTTAATAATTGCTTTATATATTTAGGTGCGCCTATGTTGGGCATATAGAAATTTACAAGTATTATATTGTCTTGTTAGATTGTTCCCTTTATCATTATGTAGCACCTTTCTTTGCCTCTTGTTACAGTTTTTGCTTAAAAGTCTATTTTGTCCGATATAAGTATTGCTACCCCAGCTTTCTTTTATTTGTATTTGCTTAGAGTATCCTTTTCCATCCTTCCACTTTCAGTTTGTGGGTGTCTTTAGGTCTGAAGTGTGTCTCTTGTCTGCAGCATATATATGGGTCTTGTATTATTTTTCTTGAGGAAAATTAGCCCTGAGCTAACATCTGCTTCCAGTCCTCCTCTTTTTGCTGAGGAAGGACTGGCCCTAAGCTAACATCTGTCCTCATCTTTCTCTATTTTATGTGGGACACCTGCAACAGCATGCCTTGATAAGCAGTGTGTAGGTATGCACCTAGAATGCAAACTGGTGAACCCCAGGCCACTGAAATGGAACGTGTGAACTTAGTCTCCAGAGAGTCTCAGTCTCTAGAGAGGTCTCACCTCTCACTGAGATGCACCCAGAGCCTTCCAGGTGAGTCTCTTTTCACCAAAGGACTGTGCACCTTTCTTTCTGCTGATTTTAGGTCACTTCCTGAGACAAGTGAATTTGTGAACGGGCCACTTAAGAGATAGCTTTTTTTTGTCTTATGTTGATTGCTTTTCTTGGGGTATTCCATGTTGCCATTAATAGCCAGAGAAGCCAGATATTAGGAGACTTGTCTCAGTTGTGCTCAGTCTGAAGGATGCTTAGAGCAGTAATGAGCCCCTGCTGAACTCCCCACTCCTCCAAGGAGGGCTGTGTACCTTAGACTGGCTTATGCTTGGTTGGCTGTGAAGCTCTGTGGCTCACAAAGGTGGATTATTTCTCTCCAGAAGGAATTTCTGCCTCTTCCCCCTCAGTCATGACCATCCTTTGCTGTGGGAGTTCTTTTTATCAAGTTTTAAGTTCTCTCTCTGGTTTAATTTTTCCAAAAATAGTTGTAACCTGGTTGTGTTCAAGGGAGGAGGTGAGTTCAGATTCCGCCTATGCCACCATTTTGATATCTCCCTGCTCTTTAATTATGTTACAATGTCTTCTCTCTCCAACCTGCACATACGGTCTCATGAAGAAGTCCCTTAGATCAGTTGACACAGGAAGAAAATATGTGGACCTGGTTTAATGATGGCTCTGTATCAAATGCAGGCATTGAATTTGGAGAGCTATGGCCATACACTCTCTTTCTGGAATATTTCTGAAGGACAGTAATTAAGAGAAATCCTCCAGTGGGCAGAATTTCAGACTGTGCACCTGGTTGTTCACTTTGCTTGGAAGGAGAAATGGCCAGAAGTGCAAATTATATATATTCATGAGTTGTGGCCAATTGTATGGCTTGATGGTCAGGGACTTGAAAGGAATATGATTGGAAAATTGGTGACAGTGATATTTGGTGAAGAAGCTTGAGGATAAAACTCTGTCAATGAGTAAAATAACATAAATGTATTTGTGTCCATTGTGTTTGTTCATCAAAGGGCAACTTAAGCAAAGCAGGATTTCAATAATCAAGTGGATAGGATGACACATTGTATGGATACCATTCAGCCTCTTTCCAGAGATTCCTCTGTTTTAGCCCAAAGGTTTCATTAACAAAGTTGCCTTGGTAACAGGGATGGAGGTTATGCATGATCTCAACAACACTGACGTCCTCTCTCCAAAGCCAAGTTCCCAATCTGCCAGCAGTAGACAGCGACACTGAGTTCCTGATATGGCACGTTTTCCTGAGGTATTTTCCCAGCTAATTGATGGAAGGTTGATTACATTAGACTTTTTTGCTCATCAAAGGGATAATGTTTTGTCCTTACAGGAATGTACAATTCCTCTATATACAGATTTGCTTCCCCTGCAAGCAATGCTTCAACCAAAGCAAACATCTATGTACTCACGGAATGCTTTATCCACTGTCATCATATTCTATACAGCATTGTTTCAGACAAGCACTCACTTCTCAGCAAAAGAAGTGCAGCAATTGGTCTGTGTACATGTAATTCACTCTTAATAACATGTTCCCCACCATTCTAAAGCAGTTGATTGACAGAATGGTAGAAGTGCATTTAGAAGACTAAAATGTAGTGCCAGCGAGGTGGCGATACATTGCAGGGCTGTGGCAAGGTTCTGCAGGTGGTTGTATATGCTCTGAATCAGTTTCCAACATACGGTGTTGTTTCTCTTATATCAAGGATCATGGGTCCAGGAATCAATGGATAGAAATGACAGTGGCAACATATTTGCTTCCTGTTCCTTGACTTTATGCTCTGCTGACCTAGAAGTCTTAGTTCCAGAGGAAGGAGCTTGCACAAGAAGACAAAACAATGATTCTCCTGAGTTCCCTTGAGTGGAAATTAAGAGTACAACCCAGCCACATTGGGCTCATATCTCTGAATCAACATGCAGAAAAGGGAATTAGGGTGCTGGCTAGAGTGATTGATTCTGACTATTGTCAGAGAAAATCCATAGCTGGACAATACCTAACATGGTAAGAACAGATTTATTCAGGATAATTTTAACAGGGTAAAAGAGTTCTCAGTATTATACTGGTGTCAATTCTCAAGACAGTATGGACAAGTAGGACTTTATATCTATTAATAGTATGAAGCCTGAGGGGGTCAGTGGATGGAAAATTACCAGCAGTAAACATGAAGTGTAGGGAGATTTTGGCTAAAAGATCTAACAGGATTCTTGCCAAAGAATTCTTCCTGCAAACTGGCAAGGCTTACCAGGCCAAACATCACCTGGTTGATGGTGCAGTATGAGAAACATGATTAGATATTGAGGGTGATTAGACATGGAGGATAAGGGACCCCTAATAAACTGACTTAGCAGGTTTCCAGTTAAGGATTTTTCAAGGAAGTGCACAGTTGGGCCTTGTATAAGTTTCAGAGGCCTGTTTAATATTTGGTGAAGCAAAGAATCTGTGTCACTACCAAAGGAATACTGGACAACTAAAGAGTACATATGGAACACAGGATATACCTGAGGGTTTCTCTTAGTATACCATTCCCTGTGACTAAGGTCAATTGCAAGCTACAATAGCTCTATCCAAGCAGGACTAGTAATGGCCCAGACTATTCAGGAATAAAATTTTTGAGTTACCTCACCAGATAAAGATACATGACTAGCTGAGGTGCTTGCTGAGGCAAAGGGAATATAGAATTGGTAATAGAAGGTTGCTTTTAAAACCAGTGACCCAAAAAGCTGCTAGTTTGTTTTTTTTTTCCTGAGGGAGATTAGCCCTGAGCTAACATCTGCACCAATCTTCCTCTATTTTGCATGTGGCTCACCACCACAGCATGGCTGACGAGTGGTATGGGTTCATACCTAGGATCCAAACCCATGAACCCAGGCCACCAAAGCAGAACACACTGCATCCAACCACTAGGCCACAGAGCTGGCCTTGAAAAAGCTGTTAGTTTTGATTGGGGGCTAGAACAAGAGAAATCTCTGCATAGGTCCAGCATGGTGTGCAAGCTGTTCTTCCACTTGGGCCATATACCCCAGCAGACATAATAGTTATAGAAGTTTTATTGACAAATAGGTATTTTGTTTAGAGTCTTCATATGTACTTAAAGTTTATCACAGGGCTGGGTTTTAGGATTAGGACAAGGCACTGGTATCATCCACGGATATCTACAGTGTTAATGAGAACAAACTTTTTTTGACCTGTTACTAGGCCTACCAAAGACTGAATACTTGATCTTGGGTAACCAAGTTACCATGCAACCTGAGCTACCCATCATAAACTGGCTGTTATGTGAGCAACTAAGTCATCAAGTTGGGAGCACACTGAAATTCTGCACACGCATTTAAAGTGGTATATGTGATGAGGCCAAGGCATTCTCTGAGTGCACAAATAATTACACGAAGTGGGCCAAATGCCTATGGCCCTTATTACAGCTACACGTCATTCATCTCTCCAAGCTTACACCTATCTCATAATGGTGGGTTTCCTATGATGATTTGACAGAGGGTGAAAACATGTGGGGTTCGTTTATAGATGGTTTTCAACTACTTGAAAGTGGAGAGATGTAGCACTACAGCCCATCCCTTGGACATCTCGAGGACAGTAGTGAAGGGAATTGCTCCCAGGAAAAGAACACTGGTCAGGGAGTCTGACTGCTCTCTTTGCTTGGATGTAGAAATGGCCAGATATTAAATTATATATGGATTTATGTGCTGCAGTCAATGGTATGGCTTGATAGGGACATTAAAGGAATCTGATGGAAAAATTGGTGACAACAAAATTTGAGGAAGGTTTATGTAGATAGACCATTCTCACTGAACAAAATAACCTAAAGATATTTTTGTCCAAATGAATGGTCATCAAAGGGTGGCCTCAGCAGAGGAGTTCAATAATCAAGTGGGTAGGATAACATGCTCTGTGGATAAAAGCCAGCCTCTTTCCCCAACTAATTTTGTCATTGCCCAATGGACTTATGAATAAACAGGCCATGCTGGCAGGGATGGAGGTTATGCATGGGTTCAACAACATTGATTTCCACTCACCAAGGCTGACTTCCCAATCTACCAGCAGCAGGCAGCAATACTTATTCCTATATGGAAATGTCCCATAGGGTGATCAGCCAGTTTCCTGGTGGTAGATTGATAATACTGAACTTCCAGTTTCCACCATTGAATGGTCTGCATTTTGTCCTTTCTAGAATGTACACTTCTTCTGGATATGGATTTGCCTTCTCTGCATGCAATTATTCCTGCAAAACCACCAAGTGTGTACTTTCACTTCAAGGAACTAATTTCTTAGCAAAAGAAGTATGCGAATGTGCCTATGCACATGGAATTCCCAGGTCATGTTCCCCAAGCTCCCCACCATTTTGAAGCAGCTGGCTTGACAGAATTGTAGAATTGCCTTTAGAAGACTCAATTACATAGCCAATTGGTGAATATATGTTATAGTGCTGTAGCAAGATTTTCCAGTAGGCTGTATATGCTTCTGAATCGACATTCCATATGTGTTGATTTTTTTTTTTTTAATATATCCAGGGTTCATGGGTCCAGGAATCAAGTGGTGGAAATGGGAGTGGCAAGATTTTTTCTTCCTAATCCTTTGACTTTATGCTCTCCGAAGCTGGAGGTCTTAGTTCCAGAGGAAAGAATGCTTCCTCCAGGAGACAAAATAATGATTCCCCTGAATGGAAATTATGACTGCCACTCGGCGACATTGGCGCTGCTCATACCTCTGAATCAACATGCAAGGAAGGGAGTTTCGGTGTTGACTCTGGTGATTGGTCTTGACTAATGACATGGAAAACCTATAGCTGGACAATAGTTAAAATAGTAAAAATGGATTCATTCAGGAATATTTTAATAGGGTAAAAGAGTACTCATTATTGAACCAAGGTCAATTCTGAAGACAGCAAGATTATGTAGAAATTTATAGCCAAGAAGCCTAAGGGGATCGGTGGAAGGAAATTTACTAGGACAAAACATGAAGTGTATGGAGACTTTGGATAAATGTCCTAACAGAATTCTTGCTGAAGCGAGACCTGGCCAATCAGACATCACCTTGTAGATGCTGGAGGATGAGAAACCTGATTAATATCAAGGGTGATAAGACATGGAGGATGAAAGACTCTTGATAAACTGACTTCACAGAGTTCCTGCTAAAGATTTTACACAGAAATGCACAGATGTTCCTTGGGGAAGTTTCAGGATACTGACCAATTTTTGGTAAAGAAAAGAACATTTATCTGCCCACAATACTATTCAAAATAATGAATAGATGTTCTTTTCTCCCTAGAACAATATCAGTCCATTTCTTATTCAGTCACATTTTGTTCATTAAGGACCTGCTGAATCTGTTGGTGATATTTGATACTAGAAGATATGCATTGTGGCGCTAGCCATCAAGCATTTAGTGAAAGGGAATTTCTGTGAAAATAATACAAAAATAAAGATTAATATTAAAAACCCAGTTTCTAATTCCAGAGGTCAGCCTGATGAGATTTCTAGATGTTGCATTGAAAAGTATCTTTAGATGGAGAAGTGAGGACAGCAGTGATAATTCAGCGGATTTCCTGGTTTGCAGTTTCATGTCTGTGATGATGGCATCAGGTGCACCAGTGAACTTTCTGAATGGCCCACACAATAACAGTTATGAAGGTTGCCCCTATGTGATCTGTTGTGGTGATTTCCTTGATGTTCATATTAAGGCATACAGCTTCAAATTGTAGAGCTTTGAGAAAATGGTGGGTTTTGTTCTCAATGTTTCCAAATCTGAAGGGAGAAAAATTTGAAATGTTAATTTGGAGAGGGATAACCAGATATTGGAGGAAACTAGAAGAATTCAGTCTTTGGCATTGACTGACAAAATACACAAGATGGAAAGCAAAAGGGTACATTACAGATTGCATTGAAACATAAATTTTTCTCTCTACAGTCACCACCATTCAATCAGAGATAAACAAAGTAAAACTAATTTGTTTGCAAAATAATTCTAATCTCATTAATCTTGGTCTGATTACTTATATAAGTGCAGCAAGTCTAGCAATTGGTCTTATACATCTCTTGAGTTTCCTTTGGTAAAATTTTTCATAATGAATCTCAGCTTTTAGTTTCCAAAGTCTCTTGAGGATAGGAAGACAAGCCAAGACTTTGCCACCTGATTGTGCCTGCAATACCTATGGATTTGGGTGAATATCTCTTTTTTGGGGATCCCCAAAATATGTTGTGATTCCTGCGCCTGTCAGGAAGTGACCTTCCTTACTAACCTGTAAGGTGGAAAACCCTATAAGACAGGTACAGGCTGTTTTTTCCAAGTATGGTTTATAAGGATTGGCTCTTTAAAGTCAACACTAGTTCATTTAACTATCTGGTTAAATTCTAAGATCTATCTGGTCATATCTAATTCCACACATGTAATTCTCAAATATGACATTCCAATCAAAGCCTTGGTAATATACCTGACGTTTCCAAATGTGTCCTGTAACAAGAGAACAGATTCTTATTGAACTTATGCAAATAATTATATTGACATAAAAATAAGAATACTCAGTAAGAGTTTTTGAATTCTGGAAAGATCAGTTAGGGAGAAAAAGGAATTGTTTCATCTTTGTTCACACAGGTATAATTTACCAAATTGCTATAAGTTGCATGTTGCTTAACAGAAAAAAATAATCCTTCTATGTGGAAAGCAAAATATTTAAAAACTGGCAATGCTTAAATAAAAAGTCATAAAAATTTTAATCATCCTATCAGTTCATTCAGGACAATGTAATTAATTCTTGTTCTGCTAGAAATTTGGTTAGTGAGTTTGTGAATCTGTCAGCTTTTTCATTCTTTTTGGAAATTCTTACTCAGTCAAAAGCATGATCTCAAAGTTATTTGAAGTTTTCCATCATGGAGCATTCTTCCCTGTAGCTGATTGCAAACTTACAGAGAAAAATCAAAGCAAAAAAATAAATCTGTGAATGACAAGTGACTTAGAGACCATGGTTAAACTTCTGATGAGTGTTCACTGAATAAGGAAAAAATCGTATTTCTGTGGCATACAGTTTAAACATAATAACTGAAACAATGAGGGAATTCACAAATTTCTATGAACTTGATACAATTTCTGGAATACCTGTAACTTAGTAGGACATATTCACATATATATAAACTAATAATGCTTATCATAACTTCTTATTTTACAATGCTTTACAATGATACATAATTTAATATACCAAAAAAAATCAGTAGTTTAGTATTTTCCTTTTACAAGGTGAGTGACAAATACTTTGAGATTTTCCCGGAGCACTCTGTGAAATCTCAAATTTAATCTGAGGTCAAAAAGACATCATTTAGAATTTGATGTGAGGAAGTTGTTTAAAATGTCAAAGATTTGGACACTTAACTATATAGGATCACAGGTCACTGTGAAGTGATACATAAGTATCCACTTAAACAAGGTGATAATTAAAACATTTTAGAGGCAAATGCAGAAAGTTACATAGTTTTTAACATCTAGCTTTTCTAGTATTGAGAAGACTTGCTTTTCTTTCGTAACCAATGACCTGTTAAAAAGAACATGAAATACAGGAAATTATTTTAAGACTCAGAATCTTGTTTTCCTAGGCACAATACTTAATAGGAAAAGAAAAACTTTTTTTGCAATTTCTTACAAAAAGCACACCAATAATTTAAGGAAACTTTGATTTTGTAGCAGAGAGAAGGAATGAAATTCTAGTTTTGCATCACTGTACTACTAATTTTAAGGCTAATTTTTAGAAACAAATTATAAATAAATCCATCCTGATCTTAGCCAGCTTTGACAACACAAGATTAATTTTGAATGATTCCTTCCCCACATTCCTTATACAACTTTTTCTTATATACATTCAGTTTTTGTCTTATGTTTGTCCTCTTTTTCATTCTGGAACAACCACTCATTTGATGTTAGGATACAATTATTCTCTTTCCCTTAAAAAACCACACCATTCATACTTTTCCTTATCAAAAAGACATCTTACTTTCCCTACCTGAGAGGCTTTTTTTTTTACCCTTATTAGTTCTTGTAGTCTCATTTACATGTATCGATTAGAATTCTAACTAATAGCCTCCTTTATTTTACAGAGAAAACTAGGAAGCAAGTAATTTTTAACTCTGGCACATATTATCATTCTATAGCAAATTTATGGCTATATCATAATTTTCTAGATGCATATGCCTTTTTCATAGTACAATTTATCATGTTTACAAACAGACCCAAATATCTAGCTTCTCTATATCAGTCAAAACAAGATGGAGTCAAAAAGTATAAACTTCCAGTTACAAAATAAATGTCATAGGATTATAATGTACAAAAAGATGACTATAGTTAATAAAACTGCATTGCATTTGAAAGTTGCTAAGAGCAAATCTTAACAGTTTTCATCATAAGAAAAAAATTCTGTGAATATGTATAGTGATGAATTTTAGAAAGATTTATTGTTCTGATCATTTTGCAAAATACACAAATATCAAATCACTTGTACAAGTGAAACTAATATAATATTATATGTCAATTATACCTCACTAAAAAATCTTAAAAACAAACAGGATGCCAAAAGTAGATAAACTTCTTTTCAGCAATTAGTTTTAACACTTTATGTGATTTGGAAATGATCTTGATATTCAATGATTATCCATTTTTACCTTAACTTAATATAGCTTCAAAGTATCAAGTTACCAAAAATGTTTGTGAAATTAGTTTTAAGTATACATATTATAAAACATAATTATTATAAAACATATAGTAAATCATGAAACTCCATAAACATAATTATTTTAAAGTTCATTTATACGTTTTATAAACTGATTGATTTGAACAAACGACCTGAAACCGTGAAACATCTGATGTGTTTTTCTGATGCAAGTGCCTGATTTAAGCTTTTGATTGCTGAGGCATCTTCTTCTTAGACAGCTATCTCTGATAAACACATTTCCAGTCACATGACCAATAAACACCTAGGCTGTGCTCCTCCCTAAAGTTTCCTTTTTGTTTTAGAGACCTCTGGCTGACTTAGATAACTGATGGCTAGTTCGACTATTTTTCCCTTCCTGCACTTCAACTCTCATTTTTATGTTTTAAAGTCCCCAGTAAAGAGGAAACTTGCAAAACCCTAGACCTCCTACCCTTGGGTCCATTAAAAGCAGAACCCCAGGCCCACACTCTCTCCTTATCTGTGACCTCACTGTGTAGCCCCAGGCAGGCTGTGTGCCTTTCAGGACCTGTGAGTAACAAACCTTGTCTTTCAAAATTTCCTGATGGTTGCTGCTGAGAGTTCTTGCAATCATAACAAGAACCCCAAGAGCCAATCTAGCCACAACATTAATTATCGATAAGCTGAGACTGGAACAAAACTAAGCGGCGTAGTCAGCAGAATTGCTTAGCTGCCCTTGCAATTAACTAAGTGGAATGCCTTTTAGCTGTAACTGGCTTACTAACACCATCTGGGAAGAGAACACCACTTGCTGGGGGTCTGTTGTGCTGCTATGTGCTTTGATATATTGTCTCTATTATGTGTTGCCTTCAGTATATATCCCCAAATGCCACTGCTATCATATTTCAGTTATCTCCCCAGAGCAGCATGATCAAGGCCATATGGTCTAATGAGATGATTAGATTTTTCCCAAAGACCCTGTGCATATCGTACTAACCAAGGCAGACCCTAATCCAAGAGAGGTTGATTGGGACCTTCTGGAAATTAAGGGAGCTGCCTACAAAGCAGGCTTACAGAGATGTCATCCACAATTTTTTTTTCACTAACATGTAAGATTAAGGTAATGGAAGAAAATCAGGAAGTAGAAACTGAAATCAGAAACTATACCTTAACTAAAATTCAGACCTTTCTTAAGTATTTTGTGCAGCAGAATGGAGAGAAGGGAGTTGAGTGGCTCTTGCAGGGTTTTGGAAGGGGCTATAAATTGATACTCATGGCTGCTGAAATGCATCAACTGGCTGGTATCTCTAAAGACTCTAAAATCCATAATCTTATTAAAGATACATCTAGGCTATATACTTGTTTCCTCCAAGATACCACAGATCATGAGCCCCCTTGGCTTTCCCCTGAATGGGGCAGAACTGACGAGTGCACCTCATGAGGGATTCCTGTCACCAAGAAAAAGGCTGACAGGGTTATTGACACCTCTGGGGAGGAGAAAGCAGAAAAAGGGAAAGGCAAAATCCCCTAGAGCCACCAATATTTGTAGCAGGGCCCACTCCTCACTTGGATATTTATTGCCTGGTGCCATGCCCATCCTTTCATCACAGCGATCACTGCAAAGGCTCACAGTTAATGGGATACATTAGATGAGGCACGTCTCCTGCTGTGCAAAATTTACGTGGTCCAATTAGTTTATCATTTCCATGACCACAGTGACACAAATGATTCCCTCTTTACTTCCAACCATGAAGGAGCTCTGTTTGACCATGACTCAAGAGAATTCTCCTTACAGGGAGCTCTCCTTAATTACGGGATGGCACTACTTCACTTTGTTGGGATTGTTTAAATCATCCAAAAGGCATTGGAGGGTGCTGATATGGTTGCTAGACATGGAGGAGATTTCCACCCAGACATCCAGACACTCCAGACTCATGCCCTTCCTCTCTCACTGCCCTGGAAGGGTCTCTCTTGAACTAATTTTCTTAAGAGAAAGGGTTCCCCACTCCCTCCCCAAACCCCCCCCCCCCTTCACAGGGGAAATAAATGATCAGAATTTCTCTCAGGCCCTCCTAAACATTATTAAGAAAAGAATCAGCTGGAGGCTGATAGCAGCAGCCAATAGAAGCAATAGTAGAGGCTTTTCCCCCTAAGGTGAATTGGTCCATGGTTGAATCACACACTCATTAAAAAAAGGGGGGATAACATTTGAAGGCCTTTGTTGAACACTTTATACAAACTTTACAAAGCCTTACTACAATAAACGCTGAAGCACTGGAACATAGAAATCTTTTGATAGCCATCTTAGTTGGAAATATTATCTCTGATATAAAGAAGCAAACTGAAGAAAATGTAGTTGGATGGGTGGTTCAGTCGCTTGATATCACTCAGGCTGCAACTCAATTCTTTGAGGAATTAAAAGCAATTGTCCTCATCTTACAAATTTTTGCAAAACCAGAAACGCATCTCTAGAAACAATTCAAAGTCCACTATCTTTACCATCCCCCAAACGTCCCTTATTTATCTCAAAATGCTTGTAGATACTGTAAAAAATCAGTACACTGGAACAAAATTATTCAAAAAATAAGAAAAAAATAGTAATTACCCTAGACTTCCAATAATGGAGAAATATGTCCCAAAACCCCTAGGAGAAAACTTGCATTCTTTCTCTGTCCCTTGAAGATGTAAAACTATATCCTTGAAATGTAAACATCCAGAATTACCTTCAGCTAAATAAAACAGAGGGGGAGAGGCTTTTTAAAAGACAAAGTGCTATAAAAAATCTCTTGTCCAAAATCTAGTCCACAGCTTCCATAAGATTACTTGTCAAGAATAAATAAAAATCATAAAAGTCTTTCCAAAGCCAACCCTGATGAGCTAGTGTTAAAATTCAGTGCTCTCTCTGCTTCAGTGGCCTGGGTTCATTTCCGGGTTGCAGAACCATGCCACCTGTCTGTCAGTTGTCATGCTGTGGCTGTGGCTCACAAAGAAGAACTAGAAGGACTTACAACTAGGATATACAACCGTGCACTGAGGCTTCAGTGAGAAAAAGAAAAAGAGGAGGATTGGTAATAGATGTGAGCTCAGGGCATATCTTTTCCTGAAAGGAACAAAAAAGATCTTTTCCACAAATATTAGTAAAAACCTTTAGCCTTCTGAGAAAATGAACTTAACTGTGTCGGAAACACAGCTTAGATGCAAGTGTTATTTATAAACTAGTGATTTTTGTATTATTATACCTGATTCATGCCTAAAATGTTAGAACAAAAGCTGTGAAGTCTCTGCATTTGTCTGTATGTTTATGCTATGTATGTATTTGTCTTTCTGTTTATGTATGTTATGCTATGGCTGTATGTTATGCATATGTGATATTTATGTATCTCTGGATGGCATTGCCAAAATTAATTTGTAAAAAAGCTCTATTTAATTGGCTTACGGAAAAAAGAAATATCAAATTAAATATTTCTAAACTCTCAAAAATATGAGAGTTTATCAAAGACTTGCAAAACATAAAAAATTTAACCTACAAGAGTAAAAATGTTAATAGCCTCCTCAAGAGAGTTGTCACCTATGACTGCAATCAACTCAAGGCAGGCCTCAAAAGGTGACATACAAAGTGTGACCTAGGAGGTAGTACACTGCATTCCAAAAGAACTACTTGAGTTTTGTAAATCATACAAGCAGAAATTTGGGGAATATGTATGGGAATGGATATTAAGGATGTGATAATGGTAGAAGAAACATAAAGTTGGATCAGATAAAATTTCTTGATACAGACCAACTACTCATAGATTCTGCACTTAATGTTGCAGCACAGGGAGTCAGAAAGTGCACTACCACTTTCCAAGAATGGTTGGCTTAAACATGGATCAAAAGGTGTCCGCCACATGTGCAATGGAAATGCCCAATCTCCCTTGGTTAACGTTGAGGAAAGGAGTCAAAAGCTTAGTGAGATAGGAATGTTAAAGTGAATTCATAATTTAAAACCTGCTCACCCACTCTAGGAGTGTCCAGAAAACATATCTTTCATTAATACTTTGAGAATAAGTTTGGGATTGGGACCCCAGCATCCTTGAAGAGTTTTGTGATTGTTTTTCTCCTGAGGTCATACTTTAGAGTCTGAAACACAGGCACACATTGGGAAAATCTAAATGGACTGGGAATAATTGGATGCTAGAGTGTTAGGAGCTAAATGTCTTCACTCAACCAGAAAGGTAAGGTAGGTGTAGTTACTATAATAGACAGCAGAGTCAAATCAGCAATTACAGTAGTCTGACTTTCCAAGACCTATGGTGTTGGCTAGTTAATCATGGTGTTACTAGAAGTGAAAGAGATAGGAAACCTACTAAATTATTTTTATTTGTATAAGCAGAAAATTTCTAGGTTAAGAGAAAAAGTCTAGCTTGATAATAAAAAGAGTGAGTCACAGCCCCTTAATCAACCCAAACTTGAGCCAATTTATACACCCAGAACCCCTTGAATGAAGGGGAGACTAGGTCCCCTTGAGGAAGGGCCCAAACACTATCATGAGAAAGGCCAAATGAAAGCCATTAGAGCTGCCTCTACCTAGGAAAAAAGGGACACAGACTATTAGTGTTCTGTTTACTACTGCAAATAGAGTCATCAGCATCCTTATATCTAAACATATTAGAGAGCCAATTATAAGGAACCAAGGAAGCAATTCAGAAAACTCACCTTTAAATTCTGTACTTCTAGGACCACTCTTGGCATCGACATTTATATTAGTTAGAGTCTCCAGAAAAATAAGGCCAATAGGTTAGCTCTATATAAATGAGAGAGAGAGAGAGAGAAAGAGAGACAGAGAGAAAGAGAGAGAGAGAGAGAGCACAGAGGAAGTTTGTTACTGAAATCATCTAAGGTGTTTATGGAGAACAAAAAGTCCCATAATGAAACCATCTGCAAACTTGAGAACCAGGAAATAAAGTTGAATACTTCAGTTGCAATCTGAAGTCCTGAAATCAGAGAAGCCCACGGTATAACTCCAGGTTCACTGATTATTAGTCTTGCCTGGTTTGGGTTGCTGTAATTTTCCATTGATCTTAATCACAGAGCATGATAATACTGAGAGAAATCCTAAGTGATATCCTGTATAACAGTATACTCTTCCTTATCTCTATTTTGTAGCAGTACTCCAATTTCCCCTTGGTAGTGAGAAAGATGCTTTGTTTGATCAAACTTTAGTCAGAATCCTGAAACTTCTTCTAGGATCATTCATGCACTTCCTTGTAAAAACCCTTAGCAATAATGCCACTAGGTCAGTTTAGCAAGAATCTCTCATCCTCCATATCTGATCACCCTCAATGTCAAATCGGGGTTCTCATCCTCCACCTTCCACAGGTGCTGTCTGTTATCCTGTCCTGCCTTCAGCAAGAATCCTGTTAGGTGGATTTAGCCAGAATGTCCCTTAACTTTAATGTTTCCTCTTAGTAATTTTCCACCACTGACTCCCACCCTACTCCTTTGCTATAAACTCCATTTGCCTATGTTGTATTTATAATCCATCCTGGTTCTATAATGAGGTCTCTTTTCCCTTGCCAAATATCCTGAAAAAGATATCTGATTTTATTGCTTTAACTACTATGTAGCTCTAATTTATATTTGACAGTTACGGTGCCACAACTAGGATAGTATCAGATTTATCATTGGACTCCAAGACCACTTACCCAGAAGCCTAAGTGTGTACCTTTGAAGAATTTGATTCACTCCTGACTGACTGGGGATCCATTTGTTCCATTTATAGAGCACAGCAAGAGTAGATTTAGCATAATTCTTAAGGGCCTTAGAATTTTCAAAATGGTAAATGAGTATTGGCTTCATCTGAAAGTCATCAACTACATTAGCCCCTAATAAAGAGAGGCTGCCTATCCTTCAAAGCCTTGAAGCCAGGCATTGACTTATCTTCTTTAGCTATAAAAGTCCTAGATCTTCTTCCAATATAAGGTTGTTTCATATACATTGAAAATCCGTTGTTTAATTTAGTCACCTTCATTAATTACCTTAGCTTCATCTTCTGGATAACTTGCTGCAGCTTCTACATCAGCACTTGCTGCTTCATCTTGCACTTTTATGTTATGGAGACAGCTTATTTCCTTAAACCTCACAAACGAATCTCTACTAGCTTCAAACATTTTTTGTGCAGCTTCATTACCTCTTTCAGGCTTCATAGAATTGAAGAGAGGTAGGGCCTTACTCTGGGTCAGGCTTTGGATTAAGAGAATGTTATGACTGGTTTGATCTTTTATCTAGATCACTTAAACTTTCTCTACATCGGCAAGAATGCTGTATCACTTTCTTATCACTCATGTGTTCACTGGGGCAGCACTTCTAATTTCCTTCAAGGACTTTTTCTTTGCATCCACAATTTGGCTAATTGTTTGGCTGAAGACGTATAGCTTTCAGGATATCTAGGCTTTTGATGTACCTTTATCACTAAACTTAACCATTTCTAGCTTTCGATTTAAAGTGAGAGACGTGTGACTCTTCCTTTCACTTGAACATGTAGGGGCCACTGTAGGGTTATTAATTGACCTAAATTCAATATTGTGTAGAATAAGGAGGTCCAAGGAGATACAGAGAGGTTAGGGGAATGGCTGGTGGTTGGAGCAGTCAGAACACACACAATGTTTATTAATTGTTTGCTGTCTTATATGGGTGTGGTTCATGGCACGTCCAAACAATTACAGTAGTAACGTCAAAGATCACAGATCACCATAAGAAATATAATAATAATGAAAATGTTTTAAATATTGTGAAAATTACCAAAATGTGACATAGAGACAGAAAATTAGCGAATCCTGTTGGAAAAATGGGAATAGGTGCTCAACACAGGGTTGCCACAAACCTTCAATTTGTATAAAATGTAATATCTCCAAAGTGCAATGAAGCAAAGTGCAACAAAATGAGGTATGCCTGCATTGGGTATATTACTGAGGCGTTGACTGGAATGCCATATTTGAGAATTACATACATTGAATTAAATAGACAGACAGCCTTAAAGAACTTAGGTTGACATTAAGGAACCAAGGCTTACAAAGCTAGCCTTGAGAAATCCATCCTGTACTTGGCTTATGGGGTACCATGCCTTATGGGTGAGTAAGTCAAAGGACTTCCTCATGAACCTCATGTCCAGGAACATCAGGATATTTTAGGGACCTCAAATCTATATGTATTGTGGCAAAATATGGTGACAATGTCTTGGCTTTTCTTCCTAGCCTCAAGAGGCTTTGAATGGTCCAATTGAAGATTCCTTATAAAAATTTCTAGCAAAGCAAACTCAAAAGACCTATGTGGTCAATGACTACTCATGCTGCACTTATGTAAAAAATCAGGTCAATTTTAATGAGACTATACTTATTTTGTGAACAATTGCCTGGCTTTGATTATCTTTTCAGAAATGGTGGTGAAGATAGACAGAAAAATAATGTTTCAATGGAAAACTGTACACTTGTGGCTTCTGTATTGCACATTTTGCAAATATCTTCATGTTTTTGCTCATTAAGAGAAATCTATCCACATATCTCTTCCCTGAACATCATCGCCATCAATTTTCCACTAATGTTCCTTTTGAATCCCTGATCATCAAGCCAAACCATTGGCCACAACCCATGATCAGTATAAAATCACACATCTGGCCATTTCTCCTTTCAAGCAAAGTCAATAACCAGGTGCGCTGTCCAAAGTTCTGCCCACTGAGAGAATTTCCCTTTGCCTCTGTCCTTCAACGATGTCCCAGAAAGGCGCTGTATTGGTGATGCTGTCCATTTTCAGGTTGTGACTGCATATTGTGCAGCACCATTATGAAACCAGACCTTCATATTTTCTTCGTCTATCAAATAATTTTAGGGAGCTCTCTATGAGGCCATAGATGTAGACTAGGAGAGAGAATGCATGTAGCAGGAGTAGGGATCATGAGCATTTGAGCCACTACTTCACACAACTTACTTTCCCTTCCTGGCTTGCCCGGGTCACATATAATGTATACACCACTTCTATTTATGATGCAGTGTTGCTGTCCATGTCCAACTTTAAGACTTATTGATTCAGATAACACCCAGTTCATAATGGGCAGCTCTGGGGCTGCATGGAATCTTGGTGACAAATGGTCAAGTATTCAGTCTCAACTAATGCCCAGTAGCAGGCCAAGAGTTGTTTTTCCTAAGGAGAGTACTTATCTGTGGATGATAGCAAGACTTTGCTTCAAAATCCTGAACACCTGTGCTGTGATTCAACTATAGGAGCTGCCAAAGGCTCCGAAGAGCATCCCTATGTCCAATGAAACTTCAAGTACCATCGGGTCTGCTGTAATATATTGCCCAAGTGGCAGAGCAGTTTGTCCAGTAGTCTGGAGCTTCTATTTTTTGGCCCCACTTAAAACTAGCACCTTTTCAGGTTACTGGATAAACGAACATGGGAAATTCACTCAAACGAGGAATATGTTGCCTCCAAGATCCATTGAGGTGCACCAGGCATTATTCCTATTCCTTGGCTGTAGGAGAAACCAGATGTGACAACTTATCCTTCACCTTGAAAAAAATATCCATACATGTCCCACACCACTGAACTCCTAGATATTTCACTGAGGTAGTCAGCCCATGAATTTTAGTTGAATTTTTTCCGCACCTCCTGCACACAATGTGTTACCAATAAATATGGAGTAATTGCTATTTCTACACACAGTGTGCAATCAGCATGTCACCAATTTAATGGAGCAATATGATATCTTGTGGAAGGGATAGGTGATCAAGATCCTTGCAGACAAAATTTTGACACAGGACTGGAGAGTTGAGGTAGGACAGTGAAAATGTATTGTCAGCCATACCAGCTGAAAGAAATCTGATTCTGGCGAGCCTTGCGGAGACGTATGAAGAAAAATGTATTTGCCAGATCTCTAGCTGCATACCTAGTCCCAGAGGATGTGTAAATTTGTTCAAGTAATAAAACCACATCTGGTACATTAGCTGCAGTTGGAGTTACCACTTCATTAAGATGGCAATAATGAATTTTCATTCTCCAAGTTCCCTCTTTCTTCTACACAGGCTAAAGAGAAGAGTTGAATGGGGATTTATGAAAATCATCACCCCGCATCTTTCAAATCCTTGATGGTGGCAGGAATCTCTTCAATCCTTCCAGGGATGAGGTATTACTTTTGATTTGCTATATTACTAGATTTCAGTGGTTCAAATGGCTCCCATTTGGCCTTTTCCACCTTAACAGCCATCACTACTCAGATCAGGAAACGAATGTGGGCATTATGTCAGCTGCTAAGTATGTCTATTCCAATGATGAATTCTAGAACTGAGGAAATAACCACAGGATGGGTCTGGGGACCCACTGGACCTACTGAGGGAGGAAAACTCTATCTAAGACTCTATTAATCAAATGACTCCTAATCCCCTCCTCTGACTGGAGTCCACAGTGATGTTTTGGGTCTCCTAGAAACAATGTGAGTTCAGAACCAGTGCCCAGTAGTCCCTAAAAGATCTGATTATTTCCTTTCCTTCAGTGTACAGTTAATGTGATAAAGGGCCATAGGTCACACTGCAGAAGGCTGGGGAAGAGACAACAGTATAAATTTTTGGTAAGTGTACTGGAGTCCTTCCTCAAGGAGATCTGGTCACTCCTTTGTTCAAGGGACTCCAAGTCTGTAAACTAGCTCAAGAGTAGGAATTGATTGAGGGACTCTGACCCTTTATATATTTTTTATTTATTTATTTTTTTGAGGACGATTAGCCCTGAGCTAACATCTGCCACCAATCTTCCTCTTTTTGCTTAGGAAGACTAACCCTGAGCTAACATACATGCTCATCTTCCTCTACTTTATATGTGGGACGTCTGCCACAGCATGGCTTGACAAGCAGTGTGTAGGTCCGCACATGGGATCTGAACCAGCAAACCATGGGCCACCGAGGTGCAATATGCAAACCCAACCAGTGAACCACTGGGCTGGCCCCTCTGGCTCTCTATCTTTAAAATTCAAGTTACTCTTTTGCTCATTTGAATTAGAACATTTCTTCTTATGCAGCTCATGTAAGAATGTCGTAGGATTCTAATCTCTTTCACTTCTAGGACAATCATGATTAACTAGCCAACACCATAGGTCTGTGTACGTCAGACATATAGCAATGAAATCACAGCTGATATTTAGAGTTACCACTAGGTTAAGCTTGATATAATCCACTGTTATTCTTCAAGATCTATCTGTCTTCTGAGCAGGCCAAATAGAAGTGATGAATGGGAATGTGGTAGGACTCACCACCTCTGTATCTTTTGAGTCCTATACCTGGTGGCATAATTATCTGAAATACCTCATGGAATGTGGTATATATTGGTTTTGAATGACTATTTTCACAGGAAGAATGAGTTCTAATGGCTTCATATGGCCTTTCCCGCCACAATATCCTTCATGCCTCAGGTCAAGGGATTAATGAAGGGATTCTTTCAGCAGCTAAGTATCCCTATTCCAATTATGCATACTAAAACTGGGGAAATAACCATAAGATGGGTCCAGGGACCACTGGACCCACTGTGAGACAGACTGAACTAAAACCACAGATCACCTGACCCCCAAAGGCACTTACTTTGACTGGAGGGCTACAGTGACATTTTGGGTCTCCTGGAAACAATGTGACTTCAGAACTATTGTCAATTGTTCCTGAAAATTCTGATTATTTCCTTCCCTCTAATGCTCAATTTCTCTGTTAAAAGGCTGTGGGTACCTTTGTGGAACCTAGGGACCAGGTCTCCCTTTAATTCAAGTTCAGTTATGCCTCTGTAAATTGTCTCAGATCTGAGAATTGCTTGAGGGTTCTGTGACTCTATTTTTATAATTCACTTTATGCTTTTGTTCACTTGTCTTAGAACTTTACTGCTTAAACATATCAAGTGAGTAATTAGAAGGCTTCCTATATTTTTCACTTCCAGGAAAACTGGGATTAACTAACCATAGCCATATATTTGAGCTGGTCAGACTATTCAGAAAGCTGCATTACCTATGCTGTCCGCTACAGTAAATATATCTCCTTCGACTTTGGCAGATGAGCAAAACCACTTAGCCCATGTCACCCTTGGATCCACTGATACCCACTGCATTCATACTTTCCAATTGTGCAGCAGCACTTCCTAATGTAAGTTCTGGCCTACAAGGAAAACCAAACACTCAAGCCCTTCAAGGATGCTGGGGCTCCACTCCCTAACTTGATTCTCAAAGTATTGGTGAAAGGTATGTTTCTGGACCCTCACAGTTTGAAAAGTAGGTTTTAAATGACAAATCCAATCTAACATTCCAATCTCCCTAAGCTTTGAATCTCTTCCTGTACACTAAACCAAGGGGATCAGGCATTTCCATTTCACTTAGGGTGGGCCAACGTTTGATCCATATTTCAGCCAACCAACCCAACAAACTAGTGGAGACCATTCTATTCATTGGGCTGCACCATTAAATGTAGAATCTCTGCTTAGTTGGCCAGTATCAATAAATTCAGCCTGATCCAAATTTATATCACTTCCACTATTATCCCACACCATTAATATGCTTTTCCATACATATTCCCAGGTTTCTGCTTGCATAAATTAGAAAACTCAAGTAGATCTTTTGGACTGTAGCACACCTCCTCTTGGGTCACACACTTCACCTTACCTTTAGGGGCCTGCTGAGCCCTGAGTGTAGTCATAGATGGTAACTGTCTCAGGAACAACCATTACTGTTTTCTAAGGCAATGCAGGGTTAATCAGCACAGACTGAGATGAAAAGACGAATACCTCCCTGGATTTGGAGACTGCTACCACGTGGGGTGGGAATAACACTGCACTGAGCTTGAGGGTGGTACTTGTGTTGGGAGTGGTGATACCACTTCCACTGGCAAAGAAGGCTTTCAAAATTTAGAGGCTCAATATCCCCACCTTCATCAGGGTCATCCTAACAAGTTCTGATACCACATTACAGGATCCCATTCTTTCCAATCAATGCCCTCACTTTAACAGTAGGCACTCCAGCAGCCTGGGAGTATGACTTGCCTTGAAATTCAGCCAAATATAGTTTGATATTCAGCCATTTAAGTCCCTCCTGGAAATAAGGCTCTCCTTCAGGCACATGTAGAAGTTCTTAGGTCATTGATACAAGCTTGAGCTGATATGAATCCCTGAGCTCATCATTTTATTTTACCACTTTGTCCAAAGATATTAGGAAGGACCAATCAACATAATTGTATTCCTTAGCTTTCCAGAAATGTTTGAATGTATCATACACATAGGTACTTAGTTCTTCGCTTCCTATAAATGGTTACTTAAGATTATCTAATGCAGATATTACTCTTATGACTACAAATATTTCACATCTTGAACTGTCAGTGCTGTATTACTGCTGGACAAGCTGTTAGTGTCTTTAAATCTGATCAGATTAGAGAGATGACTCAAGAAACCTCAGAACCAATTTAAAAAACTCATCCTGAAAATTCTGTTCCCCTAGAACCACTCTTGGTACCAAAAGCTGTATTAGTCAGGGTTCTTCCAAAGCAGAACCAATAGAATAGATATAGATAGAGGAAAGATAGATAGATAAATAGATGACAGCTAGGTAAATTGATTGATTGATAAATGGATATATAGATCAACATAAAAGGATATTTATTATAGTAATTTGCTCAGATGGTTATGGAGGCCCAGAAATTTTACTATGTGACATCTGCAAGCTGCCAAACTGCAAAAGCTGGAGGTATAATTCAGTTCAACCTTGAAGGCCTGATTACTAGGGGAGCTGATTGTATAACATTTAATCCCAGGCAAAAGGCCTGAGAACAAAAGGCCCACAGGTTTAAGTCCCAGAATCCAAAGCCCTGAGCATCAGGAGCACTGCTGCCCCAGGGCAGGAGAAGATGGACTTCCAGCTTAGGAAGAGAAATATGAATTTGCCTTTCATTTGTTTGTTTGTTTTTTTATTTTATTCAGGTCCTCTATTTTCAGACTGGATGCTGCCAGACCACGTTGGTGAGGAAGAATCTATTTACTCAGTCTACTGATTCAAATGCTACTCCCTTTAGATATCCTCACAGACACACTCAAACATAATGTTTTATTACTCATCTGTAATTCCCTTAGCCTAGTCAACTTGACAAATAAAATGAACGATCGCAAGTTCACCCTTCATCAAAATGACACTAATATAAATTACATTAAATCATGGTAATCTCCAAATAAAGACAATAATGAGGTTTTAATTTTGCCTAATATAATACATTTATGCTGTATACAATCAACACACACTAACTTGTTCCCCAGAAGAGGACAGAAAGCCCTTGAGCAATATTTACTCTTTTTCTTTATATCCCATACAAGTTGTATGATGTAAAATTAACAATATATAAATATATGATATAAAGTCAATGTGTCCTACATATCTTGATAAGGGAATAATACAGCTGGAAAATAAAAATATTTTCTTAATATATGTATGTAAACGCACATACTTATTACACAAAATAAGGAGGAAATAATCGTGACAATTACAGTGCTCATTTCAGTAACTGGCCACGAGGTTAAAACTGGTATTTATGCCTTCTTTCTTCTATTGCGCATTCTGTATTCCCTTTCTGTCAGCAAGTCAGCAATAGCCTTGTTTGGTTGCGGTTCTTCAACAGGTTGAGTGACCAAAACCTTCATTCTTGGCAGGTTTGGGTCCTTATTAGTGTTGTTTGGATTGGTTTGTTGTAGTTTCTCATTGACATTAATAGGGCACTGTAATACTAAGAGAAACCCTAAGGGGTGTTGTGTATTCCAGACTACTCTTCCTTACCTCCGTTGTAGTATTTGTCTAATATAACTTTGATATTGACACAGATAGTTATTTGATAGTGGCACGGTTTCTTTGCTTCACCAAATATTAGTCAGGCTCGTGAACATTATCCTAGGATCATCTGTGCACTTCCTTGTAAAATCCTCAACAAAAGCCCTGCTCAGATTGTGTAGCAAAAGTCTCTCATCTTCCATGTCTGATCACAATTTATATCTAATCACGTTTCACAACTTCTACCCTACAACAGGTGATGTCTGATCAGCCTAGCCTGTCTTCAGCAATCCTGTTAGATCAAATTAGACAGAATTGCCCTTACCATTAATGTTTCCTCTTAGTAATTTTCCATTCACTGACCCACACCAGGCTCCTTGGCTATAAATTCTCAATTGCCTATGTTGTATTCAGAATTGAGCACCACTTTATATTGAAGTTTCTTTTCCTCTATTGTCATAGTCCTGAAAAACATCTGTTTCTACTGCTTTAACTACTGTCCATTTCTAATGTATTTTCTACAGTCAACGTGCTGTGACTCAGATAAAATCAGATTCTTTATTGGAGCCAAGTACACCTCACCCAGGACTGTAAGTGTGCATCATTAAAGACTTTATCTTTACTCCTGACTAACCGAACAGGGATCCACTGGTGAATCTGATTCCTAAACCACTGGTCAAGAGAAATGTTCCCTTAGGTGATGGGGACAGATTCTGATTCTTAGGATTTTAAATATATTCTAGAAGCTTGGTTGGTCCCAGAAAATAGAGGATGGGTTACAGTCCTAGGTTTCTCTGTTTGTAAGAATTTGGTTTACAGTCCCAAGGTTCTCTGTCCATAAGTATAAAGTTACCAGTAGTTAAGATTTTGGGAGTCTCTCAGTGAACTTAAAACCCACTTCTTGAACCCCTGCTTAAACTATGCTCCACGAACTCTGTCTTCTTCTTTTCTTGTTCGCATGATTTTATGAAAGATAATTTGGAACTTCAATGGTCTCTTTGGGAAATTTAAGGTCTTCCAAAATTGGCTCCTTAAAGCTCTCCTGTTGTATCACAGCTGCTCCTGCTTCCTCCTAAAACTTCTTTGCATCATCCCTCCAATTCCATTTAATCCCTTGATGTGTTCCCCTTCAAGCCTCCATGTGATCTTAGCCTCTGTCCACCCCGCCGGGATTTTACCTCCACATCATCCCCTCATCTACTTGAAATCACTTGAACTTCAGTGCCCCTACCCTCCATAAAGGGTGCTCAAGGGGCTGAGGGAACCCAAAAGCAATTGCCTCAGGCTTAAAATAGGAAAAAAAAAAAATAGTAGGAAATAGAACTGGATGTTTAGTCCCCTCAATTGGGTTTTGGAAAATTCCAGACAGCTGCTAGATGTCTCCTCAGTCACTGGTCTAAAATTTATTCCAGAGCCTCTATCAGGTTACATATAAGGGCAAAATGAATTCTTAAAATTCTCCTCCAGAAATATTGGTAACAGATACGTTAACTTTCTCTTTTAGCCAGAAACACAAATCAGATGAAAATAAAGTAGAGCTAAAACAGTGATATTGTTTATTAAATTTCACTGAGTCAGACCTAAAATTTTAGATTCAAAGCTATAAGATCTCTCTTTGCATCAGTGCCTTTGTTTATGTATGTATGTATCTAAGGATGCATTTTTTGTACATGACATTTATATACATCTGGATGATATTATCAGAATAATTTTAAAAATACCCCTTAAAGAAGTTATATTCATTAGAGATAAATGAGCACGTTTATATATTGAGTATTCCTACTATGACAAGCTATATGCCAAGAAATAGAAAATCTAGAAGAAATGGATAAATTCTTAGTATCATACAACCTTCCAAAATTGAATCAAGAAAAATTAGAGATTTGAATAGACCAATCACCAGTAAGGAGATGGAAACAGTAATAAAACAACCTCCCCAAATATAAAAGTCCAGGGTCAGACATAATACCTATCCTTCTCAAACTCTTCTAAAAATTTGAAGAGGAGGGGAAGCTTCCTAAATCATTCTATGAAGCTACCATTAACCTGATACCAATATCAGACAAAGACAACAGAAAAAAAGAAAATTACAGGCCAATATCAGTGATGAACATCAATGCAAAAATCCTCAACAAAATACTAGAAAATTGAATACAACAATACATTAAAAATCGTACACCATGATCAAGTGGAATTTATTCAAGGGATGGAGGGATGGTTCACCTTCCACAAATCAATCAGTGTGATACACAACATTAACAAACTGAAGGATAAAAATCACATGATCATCTCAACAGATGCAGAGAAAGCATTTGAGAAGATACAGCATCCATTTATAATAAAAACATTAAATAAAATGGGTATAGAAGGAAAATACCTCACAATCATAAAGGCTATATATGACAAACCCACAGCAAATATTATTCTCAATGGAGAAAAACTGATAGATATCCTTCTAAGAACAGGAACCAGACAAGGATGCCCACTGTCACCACTCTTACTTAACGTAGGATTGGACGTCCTAGCCAGAGCAATCAGGAAAGAAAAAGAAATAAAAGGGATCCAAATTGGATAGGAAGAAGTGAAACTGTCAGTATTTGCTAGATAGAAAACCCTAAAGAATCCAATAAAATCTTTTAGAAATAATAAATGAATATAGTCAAGTTGGAGGACACTAAATCAACATACAGAAATCAGTTGTGGTTCTATACAATAACAACAAAGTAGCAGAAATAGAAATTAAGAATACAATCCCATTTACAATTGCAAAAAAAGAAAATACCTAGGAAGAAACTTAACCAAAGAGGTGAGAGACTGTACACTGAAAACTATAAAACATTGTTGAAAGAAATTGAAGAAGACACAAAGAAATGGAAAGATATTCCACTCCCTTGGATTGGAAGAATTAGCATTGTTAAAATGTCCATACTTCTAAAGCAATCGATAGATTCAATGCACTCTCTATCAAATTTAAAACAACAGTTTTCACAGAAATAGAACAAAGAATCCCAAAATTTATGTAGAACAACAAAGACCCCGAATAGCATACGGAATCCTGAAAAAAAGAACGAAGCTGGAGGTATCACACTCCCTGACTTCAAAATATACTACAAAGTAATACTAACCAAAACAGCATAGTACAGGCACAAAAACAGACACACAGGTCAATAGAACAGAATCAAGAGCCAAGATATAAACCCATGCATATATGGACAGCTAATTTTCAACAAGGGAGCCAAGAACATAGAATAGAGAAAGGAGAGTCTCTTTAATAAATAGTGTTGTGAAAACTTGACAGCCACATGCAAAAGAATGAAAGGAGACCATTGTCTTACACCATGCACAAAAATAAACTCAAAATGGCTTAAATACTTGAATGTAAGACCTGAAACCATGAAACTTCTAGGAGAAAACATAGACAGCATGCTCTTTGACATCGATGTTAGCAACATTTTATCAAATACCATGTCTGACTGGGCAACGGAAACAACAGAAAAAATGAACAAATGGGACTACATCAAACTAAAAAGCTTCTGCACAACAAAGGAAACCATCAACAAAATGAAAAGACAACCTAACAATTGGTAGAAGATATTTGCAATCCATATATCAGAAAAGGGGTTAATATCCAAAATATACATAGAACGCATACAGCTCAACAACAAAAAACCAACAACCCAATTAAAAAATGGGCAACAGATTTAAACAGACATTTCTCCAAAGAAGATATATGGATGGCCAACAGGCACATGAAAGCATGTTCAACATCATTAACCATCAGGGAAATGCAAATCAAAACTACAAGTAGATATCCCCTCGCTCCCATCAGAACAGCTATAATTAACAAGACAGGAAATAACAAGTGTTGGAGACGATGTCGTGAGACGGGAACACTCAGACAGTGCTGGTGGGAGTGCAAACTGGGACAGACACTGTGGAAATCAGTATGGGGTTTCCTCAGACAATTAAGAATAGATCTGCCATATGATTTAGCTATTCCACTGCTTGGTATTTATCTGAAAAAGTTGAAAACACAAATGCATAAAGATACCTGCTCCTCAGTGTTCCATCGAAGTCTTACTCACAATAGCCAAGACTTGGAAGCAATCTAGGTGCCCATCAAGGGACAAGTGGATAAAGAAGATTTGGTATATATACACAATGGAATACCACTCAGCCATAAAAAATGATGAAATCTAGCCATTTGTGACAACATTGATGGACCTTGAGGGCGTTATGCCAAGTGAAATAAGTCAGAGGGAGAAATTCAAATACCATATCATCTCCATCATAACTAGAAGATAAAAACAATGACAAGAAAATACAAAGCAACAGAGATTGGATTAGTAGTTCGCAGAGGGAACGGGGGGATGGAGGAGGGCCAAAAGGGTGATTAGGCACATGGGTCTGGTGATGGATTGTAATTGGTCTTTGAGTGGTGAACATAATGTAATCTAAACAGAATTCAAAATATATTACGATGTACACCTGAAATTTATGTAATGTTATAATCCAATGTTACTGAAATAAAAAATAAGATGGATTATGTAAAAAAAGTGTCAGCAAATATCATGAAAACATGGATGGCAAGTATATCAATGATGAAATGCTGGTGAATTTTCATAAGGTTCTGCATAGTTGATCTGAATTCAATTTAAAATGATGGTTAGAAGGGTGATAGCATTATCTCTCCTCTTTAAACTTGCAAAATAAAATCTTATAAAATAAGTCATGAAATTATAAAATTATGAAATCTTCTCACTATTTTAAGCCATCAAGGGCAATTAACACTATTCTTGTATTACTCTTTACTTCCAGCATATACCAGAGACCAAAACTCTCTAAGTGGCTGCATAAGAAACAAGTACCATGGGACATAAATGTCATCAGGGATAGGGTAGTGAGTCTCATAAAAACACAATTTTCATTTCTATTCGAGAAATTTTTCCATCTATGATTGTGAATTTGAAAATGATTGTGAAGTTGTCAAAGTTAATTAGCTTAATTTTCATTGGTTTATTTTTTGTTCTGTAGGCTAGAACTTGTTTTTTATATTGTAATGAACTCTCATACAATAATTGGCTCTACCAAATTTAAAAAATAAATAAATACATTGAGTATTGCTAAAACTCTCAGAAATATAGAAATTAATCCTTTTTTAAAAAATTCACATGATCTGGGATAATCTTTGCTAAATAAAGCTAATTTTAAAACTGTTAAAATTTAAAAAAAGAATGTCTTCAGAGTTTTCAGCATTAAATATAATGTATACACATAATTTTTTTCTACCTAGGATTAGTAAACAAGTTTATTTATCTACTAGGTGTTTAAGGTTATAAAACTATAAATCCAAGATAATACCAGAATATACAATAAAAATACATTGCTTGTTGCACGCCATGTATGGTAGAAATATTTTTAAAATGAAGAACTATATTTTTAATTTTTTAGGTTCTTTTCTTCTGATATTTCTTGATACTTGCTTAATTTTGAACTAGAAAAATAATTTAGGATGACGGCTAGATTTGTTGATTTAGCTTATGAAATTTTTGCGATCATTTGAAACACAATTGATAAGCATAGTGAATTAAATAGATGTTAGTGGGAAAATTTATTAATTAACTTTTCAATAGTTATGTTTTATAATATGTTTCTTTTTATACTTTTCCTTTGCAATTTCTATTTTTATCACAATTTTATTCACATAATTAACATGTAACATTGTATTCATTAGGGCAAAGTGATTTGATATATGTATATATTGTGAAATATTAAACACAATAAATTTAGTTTACATTGATCACCTCACATAATTACAAAGATTTTTATCTTACGCTAGAATTTTTAAGATCCACTCTCTTAACAACTTTCAATATATAATACAGTATTTTAACTATAGTCACCATGCTGTACATTCCATCCCCAGAACTAATTCATCTTATAACTGGAAGTTTGTAAATTTTCATCACTTTCACCCATTTCCCCCATCCCCTACTCTCAGCTTCTGATTACAACCAAAGTGTTCTCTGTTTATATGAGTTTTGTTCCTTTAGATATCACATATAAGTGAGATAATACTGTATTTTTATTTCTCTGACTGACTCATTTCACTTAGAATAATGCTCTGAAGGTTCAATCATGTTGTTGCAAATGGGAGGGTTTCCTTCTTTATGGATGGACTATATCCCTACATATATATATTCCACACCGTATACGTTTGATATTCCATTATATATATACATGTGTATAAATAAATATATATATATAATTTTCTTTATACGTTTATCCATTGATGAACACTTAGGTTGTTTCTGTCTTGCCTATTGTAATTAATGCTTGAATAAATATGAGGGTGTAGATTATCCCTCCAACATATTGATTTTTTTCGCTTGATATATACCCAGAGAAGTGGAATTGGTACATAGTATAATAATTCTATTTGTAATGTCTTGACGAACCTCCATACTATTTTCCATAGCAGCTGCACCAAATTACATTCCTGAAACATGGAACAAGAGTTCCCTTTTCTCCAAATCGTTGCCAACAACTGTTATCTATTATCTTTTTCACAGTAATTCTAGGAGGCATGTGATGATGTATTATTGTGGGTTTCATTTGCATTTCTCTTAGAATTAGTGATATTGAACACCTTTTCACGTACCTGTTGGCCATTTGTGTGTCTTCTTTGGAAATAAGTCTATTGAGTTCCTCTGATTATTTTTTAGTCAGATTGTCTGATTTATTGCTACTGCATTGTATGAATTCTTTATGCACTTTTTATATTAATCCCCCATGAAATATATGACTTATACATATTTTCTCCCATTCCTTAGGTTGCCTTTTCATTTTATTGATGCTTTTCTTAGTTGTGCAGAAGCTTTTTGATTGATGTAGTCCTGCCTGATTATTTTTGCTTTTGTTCCCTTTGCTTTTGGTGTGAATATGAAAAATCATTGCAAAGATTGATGTTGTGGACCTTATCCAATAAGTTCTCTCCTTAGAGTTTAGTGGCTTCAGGTATTATGTTCAAATCAAGTCAATTTATAAAATTTATAAATGAACTTTAAAATAATTATGTTTTATAATATTTTATGCATTTTATAAATTACATTATAAAATATGTCTACTTAAAACTAGTTTCACAAGGGGCTGACCTGGTGACACTAAATAGTGCTGAAGTCCATGTGCTTCCACTTCAGCTGCCCAGGTTTTTCAGGTTCAGATCAGGAGTGCAGACCTACACACTATTCATCAAGCCATGCTGTGGTGGCATCCCACATACAAAATAGAGGAAGCTTGGCACAGATATTAGCTCAGGGCCAATCTTCCTCACCACACACACATAAAATTTTTCACAACCATTTTGTAACCTAAAACCTTAAAGATGTACTAATATAAGGTAAAGAATGAATAATCATTCAATATATATATCATTAAGATAAAATATGGAAACATTATTGATGAATATATTTATCTTCTTTTTGCCTTCTGCTTTTATCTGGTGTAAAGAAGCTAAATATGTGTCTGCTTTTAAACATAAGAAATTATGCTATGGCATATGACTAGAAAATCACAGAATGTTGTATTCATTAATATGCTACAGAATGATACTATGTGCTAGACAGTTAACAGTTGCTTACTTCCTAGCTTTCTCTGTAAAAGAAATGAGACTATTGTTTAAAGATATTAATTGGTATATATAAACACAATTAGGCTAATATGGGTAATGATATAAAAACCTCTATTGTAGGGAAAGTAATGCATGTTCTATTTAAATAATAAAGGAATGACGGGTGTGTTTTTCTTAATGAATAAAAGTACTTTTGTCCTAACATAGAATGAGAAAAAAGGGATAAGAAAAAACCTGAATGGATATAAGAAAAAAAAGTTGTGTAAGGATTGTAGGGAAGGACTTCCAAAAAAGAATCTTATCTTGTGTTCTAAACCTAGCTAAGATTCAGATGTATTTACTTATAAAATTACTTAAATCTAGCCTTTGAATTAATAACACACTGGTTCAAAACTAGAATTTGGCTTTCCATCTCTCTGCTCTAAGAAGTTTTCTTAGATTATTGGTCTGCTCTCAATAAGAAATTATTTTTAAAAAACCAAAGTATCCCTTTACCTTCTAAGTATTCTGCCTGGGAAACCAAGATTTTGTATCTTAAAATAATTTCTTATGCTTCATGTTGTCTTTATCAAGTCATTAATTACTAAAGAAAACATAGTCTTCTCAATATTAAAAGAGATATTTTACAAGTATGTAACTTTCTGAATTTCCTTTGACATCTTTAAATTGTCACTTTGGTTAAATAGATAACTAAGTATACTTTCACAGTGGCATGTGATGCTATTTAATTAAGTGTTCAAATCTTTTGACATTTTGACAACTTCCCAAAATTAAATTCTTATAGGAGTCTTCCCGATCTCAAATTAACTTTGAGATTTCCAAGAGAACCTCTGGAAAATATCAAAGGAGTTTTCTCTCACCTTATAAGAGACATGCTAAGCTAATTAGATTTATTTATGTTAAATAACATGGAAAGTATTGTCAGGAAGTAGTGATAAATGTTCTTAGGTTATATGTATGTGGATATGTTATTAATATAGATATTCCAGAAATTGTTTGAAGTCCAAAGAAATTTGTTAACACTCATAGTCCAGTTATTATGTTTAAATGTTGTATTCAACAAAAATGAATGATTTTTCTTAACAAATGAACTCTCATCAGAAGTTTGCTATGGCCTTTTAAGTCATTTCCCATTCACAGAAAGTTACTGTTTCACTTTTATTCTTCTCCAAAAGTGTTTATAATCGTCTACAGGCAAGATTTCTCCATAAGGGTATCACTTGACTAACTTTGAGACCATGCCCCTTGATTGAGTAGGAATTTCCAGAAGTAATGAAGAAGCTGATGGATTCACAAACTACTAACTCAAGATCTAGCAGAGGAAAATCTAAGTACATAGGGTTGAATGAACTGATGAGGACCGTTATAATTTTTATAACTTTTTGTTTAAATTTTGCTGTTTTTTAACATTTTGTTTTCCATATAGAAGAAATTGTTTTTTCTTTTAAGCTACATGTAACTTATAGAAATTTTGTAAAGTATATTTTTGAGAACTAAAATGAAAGAAAAATCACTTTTTTTTCACTACTGGATCCCTCCATAATTGGAAAACTCTTAGTGAGTATTCTTATTTTTATGTCAATATAATTATTTGCATAAACTCAATAAGAATCTGTCCTCCTTCTAGCAGGACACAGTGGGAAACATTGGGTATATTACCAAGGCTATGATGATATGCCATATTAGAGAAAAATGTGTGTTGAATCACATATGATCAGACAGCTTAGAGGAAAAGGGAAACTTTAAGGAGCCAATTCTTACAAAACATCCTTGGAAAAATTAGCTTTCACCTGTCTTATGGTGTTTCCCACCTTACAGGTCAGTGTGGAAGGCAACTTCCTGGAAGGTCCAGGAATCACAGGGTATTTTCAGGATCTGTAGAAGAGAAGAATTCACTCAATTTTGTAGATATTGCGGGCAAATTCTGGGAATGATTGCTTAGCTTATCTTCTTAGCTTCAAGTGGCTTGAAAAGTCCAATCTCTGAACTCATCTCCTCCCATGAACACAACCAGGTTACAACTATTTTTGGAAAAATTACTCTGCAGATAAAATTGAAAACTGCATAAAAAGAACCCCCACATCAAGGGACAGTCCTGATGAAGGCAGAAGAGGCAGAAATTGCTGTTGGAGAGGAAAAATGCCACCTTTGGGAGTAGCAGAGCTTCTCTGCTGGCCAGGCAGGAGCCAACCTAAGTTATGCAGACCTCCATGGAGGAGTGAGGACCTGAGCAGGGGCGATACTGCTATAAGCATCCTTCAGACTCAGCCCAACTGAGACGGGCAGCATACTGTCTGGCTTTGCTGGCTATTAACTGCAGGGAGGATACCCCCAGAAAAGCTGCTGGCTGAAAGACAAAAAGACCCTGGTCTTAAAGGGCCCATGCACAAACTCACTCATTGCAGTAACCTAAAATCACCAAACAGAAGGCTGACAGTCCTTTGGTGAAATTAGACTCACCTGGTGGGCAATGGGGGCAGCTTGGAGAGAGGAGGCACCTCCCTGGAGACTGAGACATTGATGGGGGCCATTGTTCTGAACTGCTCCAGGCGTGCTGACACAGAGCCCAGTGGGGGCCATTGAGGTTCATCCCTTGGCCTGTTAGCCCAGGGGTCTGCCACGCCCACTAGAGCACAGATTTAATACAGTTCAGCCAGAGCAGGCAACCACCCCTAGGGACTGGCCCCACCTAACAGCAAGCTCTCAGGCTACTTTTCAGCCTACATTGACTGGGTGCCTTGATCCTCTGCAGGCAGGCAAGTGTGTCTGCCTCTGTGAGGCAGGGCCTATGTGAGGACCAGGTGAACTGTGGGGGGCATTGGTGGAGAGGTGGGGGCCTCTGCAGGACACTGTTGGGGTATACTCCAGGGGGTTGAGAATTTTGAATGGAACAGGACTGTGGTGACAGTGTGCGTGGTCCCGTGGGGGTTGAGGCTTATCAGTGACAAAACATCTGTGCTTCACAAGTAGCCAAAAAAGGATCAGCCCCATCTTCCAAAGCCTGAAAAAATCGATTGCTCCTGTGCCTAGGGAAAGCCCCACTCACCTGCACTCCTAAGAGAACTGACAACAGCCTTATAGGCCTGAGGCCTATAGCAACTGTAAGGCTCTGAGACTAGCAACCAGTTACACTGGGTACCAACCCAATTAAGAGGAAAACTGCAATAGGAGTGTGCTGATAGACTTTGTAGCCAATGGTGCTGAGGCTCCCCAAACTGTAATTACAAACAGCTTGCCAGGGAAGGAAAGACTAGACTCCCTGGGTAACTGCAGTGGGAACAAGCCTACCTCAGCAGAAGGACACAAGTAGCCCACAAAGTGGTCACTCCTGGATCTTCTGGAATGGTGATGAGATGGAAGCACACTGTTGGGCATCATAAGGCATCTCATACATAAGGCCACTTCTCCAAGATCAGGATACGTAGCCGACTCACCTAATACATAGAAATAAGCACAGAGAAAGAGGCATAATGGGGTGACAAAGGAATACTTTCCAATAAAGGGAACAGGGCAAAATCCCAGGAAAAGGACTAAATGAAATGGAAACAAGCAACCTACTCAACAAAGAGTTCAAACAAAATATCATGAGGATGCTCACAGGTATGGGAAGAAGACTGGATGAACACAGTGAGCACATCAGCAAAGAATGGGAAGATATAAAAAAAATCAGAAATCAAGAATACAGCACTGGAAATGAGAAATTCTCTAGAGGGCCTCAATAGCAGAGTACAGGATACAGAAGAACAGATCAGTGAGCTAGACGAAAGTCTAGAGGAAATCATCCAAGCAGAACAGAAAAAAGAAAAAAGAATTAGACAGAATGAGAACAGTGTAAGGGAACTCTGGGACAATATCAAGCTTGCTAACATTCTGATTACAGGTGTCCCAGAGAGAGAATAGAGAGACAAAGGGTCAGAAAATTTATTTGAAGAAATAATAGATGAAAATTTTCCTAACCGGAGGAAGGAAACAGACACCTAAGTTCAGGAAGAACAGAGAGCTCCAAACAAGATAAGCCCAAAGAGGCCCACACCAAGACATATTATAATTAAAATGTCCAAATTTAAGGATAAAGAGAGAATCCTAAAAGCAGCAAGAGAAAGGCCACATGTGACATACAAAGGGAAGCCCATCAGGCTATCAGTGGACTTCTCAGCTGAGACCCTACTGGTGAGAAGAGAAGGGCACGACATATTTAACGTGCTAAAAGGAAAAAACCTACACCCAAGAATACTCTATCCATCAAGTTTGTCATTCAGAATGGAAGGAGAGATAAAGAGCTTCCTAGACAAGCAAAATTTAAAGGAGTTTATCACCAAGAAAGCAGTTCTGCAAGAAATGCTGAAGGGACTTATTTAAGTGGAAAAGCAATGACCACAAATAGAGATAAAAACAAAATATTATCAACCAAACAAAACAACAACAAAAAACAGGCAATAAAATCATTTGTAAAGGTAGAAATATACTAAAGCTAGCAGATTAACTACCTGTGAGGACGATATGAAGGTTAAAAGACAAATGTACTAAAATCAACTATTTCAATTATAAGAGGGTAATGGATGGACACACACTAAAGACGAGACTATAAATGATTTTAAAAACATAAAATGTTTGAGGAAAGGAGTGAAAAAGTAGATCTTTTAGAAAGAGGTCAAGCTAAAGAGTCTATCAACTCAACATAGACTGTTATAGACATAGAATATTAAATAGGATCCTCATGGTAATCACAAATTAGAAACATATAACAAGCAAGCAAAAACGTAAGACAGAAGAAATCAAACATGTTACTAAAGATAGCTATCAAGCCACAAGGGAAGAGAGCAAGAGAAAAAGAAAGGAACAGAGAAGAACTAGTAAAACACCCAGAAAATCAAAAGTAACAAAATGGCAATAAATCCATATTTATCAATAGCTACTTTAAACATCAATGGACTAAATGCTCCAATCAAATGCCATAGGGTGGCCAATTGGATTAAAAAAACAAGAGCCATGTATATGCTGCATAAAAGAGATGCATTTCAGACCTAAAGACACTCACAAACTGAAAGTGAAAGGATGTAAAAAGATATTCCTTGAAAATGGCAGAGAAAACAAAGTTGGGGTAGCAATACTTGTATCAAACAAAATAGACTTTAAAACAAAAACTGTAACAAGAGACAAAGACTGGCACTACATAATGATAAAGGGAACAATGCAACAAGAAAATATAACACTTGTAAATATCTATGCACCCAACATAGGAGCACCTAAATATATAAAGCAACTATTACCAGACATAAAAGGAGAAATAGACAGTAACACAATCATAGTAGGGGACTTGAACAATCCACTTACACCAATGGATAGATCATCCAAACAGAAGATCAATAAGGAAACGCTGGCCTTAAAGGACACATTAGACCAGATGGACTAAGAGATATATACAGAACATTCCATCCAAAAACCACAGAGTACACATTGTTTTGAAAAACAAATGGAACATTCTCCAGGATTGATCACATATTAGGCTACAAAACAAGTCTCAATAAATTTAAGAAGATCTAAGTCATACCATGCATCTTTTCTGACCACAAAGTATTAAAATAGAAATCAACTACAGGAAGAAAACCAGAAAAGCCACAAAAATGTGGAGATGAAACAAAATGCTACTGAACAACGATTGGGTCAATGAAGAAATCAAAGGAGAAATCAAAAAATTCCTGAAGACAAACAAAAATGAAACTATGAAATGCCAAAATCTGTGGGATACAGAAAAAGCAGTTCTAAGAGGGAAGTTTATAGCAATTCAGTCCTACCTCAACAAAGAAGAAAAATCCCAAATAGACAGTCTAAAACTGCACCTAAAGGTACTGGAAAAAGAACAACAAACAAAACCCAAAATCAACGGAAAGAAGGAAATAATAAAAAAACACAGCAGAAATAAACAAAATAGAGACAAAAAAATAGAAAAAATTAATGAAACCAAGAGCTGGTTCTTTGAAAAGACAAACAAAATTGACAAACCCTTAGCTAGACTCACCTAGAAAAAATGAGACAAGGCTCAAATAAATCAAATCAGTATTAAAGAGGAAAGATTACAACAGACACCTCAGAAATACAAAAGATAAGAGAATACTATGAAAAGCTATATACCAAAAAATTGGATAATCTAGAAGAAATGGATAAATTCTTAGAAACATACAACCTTCCAAAACTGGACCAAGAGGAAATAGAAAATTTGAATAGACTCATCAGTAGTAGGGAGATCGAAACAGCAATCAAAAACCTCCCAAAAAATAAAAGTCCAGGACCAGATGGCTTCCCTGGTGAATTCTACCAAACATTCAAAGAAGACTTAATACCTATCCTTCTCAAACTCTTCCAAAATATTGAAGAGGAGGGGATGCTTCCTAACTCCTTCTACGAAGCCAAAATTATCCTGCTACCAAAACCAGACAAGGACAACACACAAAAAAAGAAAATTACAGGCCAATATCACTGATGAACATCAATGCAAAAATCCTCAACAAAATACTAGCAAATCGATTACAACAATAGATTAAAAAGATCATACATCATGATCCAGTGGGTTTCATTCCAGGGATGCTAGGATGGTTCAACATCTGCAAGTCTATAAACGTGATACACCACATTAACAAAATGAAGAATAAAAATCACCTAATCATCTCAATAGATGCAGAGAAAGCATTTGACAAGATATCTAAAACATTTATGATAAAAACTCTAAATAAAATGGGTATAGAAGGAAAATGCCTCAACATAATAAAGGCCATATACAACAAACCCACAGCAAATATCATTCTCATCAGAGAAAACCTGAAATCTATCCCTTTAAGAACAGGAACCAGACAAGGATGCCCACTGTCACCACTCTTATTTGACATAGTATTGGAGGTCCTAGCAAGAGCAATCAGGCAAGAAAAAGAAATAAAAGGGATCCACATTGGAAAAGAAGTAAAACTGTCACTCTTTGAAGACAACATGATTTTATATCTAGAAAACACTAAAGAACCCACTAAAAAAACTTTTAGAAACAATAAGGAATACAGTCAAGTCGCGGGATACAAAATCAATGTACAAAAATCGGTTGCATTTCTATACACTAACAAGGAAGTAGCAGAAAGAGAAATTAAAAATACAATCCCATTTGCAATTGCAACAAAAAGAATAAAATACCTAGGAATAAACTTAACCAAAGAGGTGAAAGATCTGTACACTGAAAACTATAAAACATTGAAAGAAATTGAAGACGCAAAGAAACACAATGATATTCCGTGTTCTTGGATTGGAAGAATTAACATCATTAAAATGTCCATACTTCCTAAAGCAATCTATAGATTCAACACAATCCCAATCAAAGTTCCAGCAAAATTTTTCACAGACATAGAACAAAGAATCCTAAAATTTATATGGAACAACAAAAGACCCCAAAAAGCCAAAGGATTCTTGAGAAGAAAGACTAAAACTGGAGGTATCACACTCCCTGATTTCAAAATATACTACAAAGCCATAGTAACCAGAACAGCATGGTAAAGGCACAAAAACAGACACACAGATGAATGGAAAAGAATCAAGAGCCCAGAAATAAACCCACACATTTGTGGACAGCTAAAATTCGACAAGGGAGCCAAGAGCATATGATGGAGAAAGGAGAGTCTCTTCAATAAATGGTGTTGGAGAGGAAGATGGGCACACATGTTAGCTCAGGGCCAATCTTCCTCATCAAAAAGGGGAGGATTGGCAGTAGTTACCTGAGGGTTAATCTTCCTCAAAAAAAAAAAAAAAAAAAAACAACGAAAAAAACGGTGTTGGGAAAACTGGACAGCCACATGCAAAAGAATGAAAGGAGACTATTCCCTTACACCATGCACAAAAATCAACTCAAAATGGATTAAAGAGTTAGATGGATGTAAGACCCGAAGCCCTGAAACTTTTAGAACAAAACATAAGCAGTGCGCTCTTTGACATCTGTTTTAGCAGCATATTTTCAAGTACCGTGTCTGACCAGGCAAGGGAAACAAAAGAGAAAATGAACAAATGGGACTACATCAAACTAAAAAAGCTTCCTCACAGCAAAGGAAACCATTGAGAAAACAAACAAACAAAAAAAACAACCTAGCAATTGGGAGAAGATATTTGCAAACCGTATATCAGATAAGGGGTAAATATCCAAAATATACAAAGAACTCATACAGCTCAACAACCAAAAAACCAACAACCCAATTAAAAAATTGGCAAAAGATCTGAACGGAGGTTTCTCCAAAGAAGATATACGGATGGCCAACAGGCATATGAAAAGATGGTCAATATCATTAGCTATCAGAGAAATGCAAATCAAAACTACAATGAGGTATCACCTCACTCCCATCAGAATGGCTATAATTAACAAGACAGGAAACAACAAATGTTGGAGAGGATGTGGAGACATGGGAACCCTCGTACACTGCTGGTGGGAGTGCAAACTGGTGCAGCCACTATGGAAATTAATATGCAGTTTCCTCAGAAAATTAAGGATAGATCTACCATGTGATACAGCTATTCCACTGCTGGGTATTTATTCAAAGAACTTGATAATGCAAAATCATAAAGACACCACCTGCACCCCTATGTTCACTGCAGCATTATGCACAATAGCCAAGACTTGCAAGCAGCCTAGATGCCCATCAAGGGACAAATGGATAAAGAAGATCTGGTATTTATACATGATGGAATACTACTCAGCCATAAGAAATGATGAAATCCGGCCATTTGTGACAACATTGATGGACCTTGAGGGTATTATGCTGAGTGAAATAAGTCAGAGGGAGAAAGTTAAATACTGTATGATCTCACTCATAAGTAGAAGATAAAAACAACAACAAACAAACACCTAGCAATGGAGAATGGGTTGGTGGTTACCATGGGGGAAGTAGGGAAGGGCAAAAGGGGTGATTAGGCTCACATGGGAGGGGATGGACTATAATTAGTTTTTGGGTGATGAACATGATATAATATACACAGAATTTGGAATGTATAATTATGTACACCAGAAAGCTATATAATGTCATAATCCAATGTTACTGCAATTAAAAAAAAATAAATAAGTAAATAAATAAATAAATAAGTTCCAGCAAAACAAACTCTAGAGATCTATGTGTCCAATCACTACTCCTCCCGCACTTATGTAAATAATCAGGCCAAGTTTAGTGATACTAGACATAGTTTGCCAATAAATTTGTCTTTGATTATCTCTGAATAGTTGTGACTGTAGAGAGGAAGATTATGCTTTAATGCAAACTATTATGTACCCTTTTGAGTTGCACATTACACATTTTGTCAGTCAGTGCCGAATCATACATTCTTCTAGTTTCCTCCAGTATTTGACTACAAATCTCCAAATTAATGTTTTCAGTTTATCTCCCACCTGATTTGAAATCATTGAGAACTAAAACTGTCCTTTTCCTAAAACTCTACAAGGCAAAACTGTATGACTTGATAAAAACTTCAAGTAAATCACCAGAAATGATCATATCAGGGCAAAATTTGTGCTCATTGTTACATGGACCACTCAGAAAGTCCACCAGAATACCTAATGCCATTAGCACAGACATTCAAACTGCCAACCACGAAATTCATTTGATTGCCACTGTTGTCCTCTTTCTCCATGTAAAAATGCTTTGAGTGTAACATTTATAAATCTTCTTGACTGGCTACCCTCTGAAATCAGAAACTGGGTTTTGACATTAATCTTTGTTTTTCCATTATTTTTATAGAAACTACATGCTTTAAATGTATAATGGCTAGCACCATAAAACATATCCTCTACTACTAAGTATTAACAGTTGATCCAGCAGGTACTCAATGAACAAAAGGTGATCAAACAAGAAATGGGTCTATATTGTTCTAAGGAAAGAAGAAAGTCTCTTCATTTGTTTGAACAACAGAATGAACTGACAAAGATGTTTTTCCTTGACTACCTAGTCGAGCTCCTGTACTTTCTCCTAGGCCCATCTGTGCACTCCCTTCTAAAATTCTCAGTAAGAACTCTCCTAAATCAGTTTAGCAAGAATCCTTCACACTCCATATGTTATCACTCTCAATATCTAATTAGGTTTCTCATCCTCTAACAACCACCAGCTAATGTCTGATAAATCTGGCCTGTCTTCAGCAAGAATCCTCTTAGCTGGGTTTAGCCAACGTCCCCTTACAGTTCATCTTTGCTCTCAGGAATATTCCTTCCATTGTACCCCTCAGGCTCCTTGGTTTTCAATTCTTACTTGCACATGCTGTCTTCATAACTGATCCCACTTCAGTGCTGAGGATACTTTTATGCTATTGCAACAGTCCTGAATAAATCTGTTTTTATGACTTTAACTATTAACCAGCTATGGGTTTTCTCTGACAGTAATCACCAACAATTGCCCTAGCTGTCATCAAACTCCCTTCTCTGTATGATGATTCAGAGGCATAAGGAGCCCAACATGGCTGGTGGCAGTCTTAACTTCCATTTAGGGGAATCTTGTTTTTGCTCCTGGTAGAAGCATTCCTTTCTCTGGAGAAGGGTTCCAGTTCAGCAGAACATAAAGTCAAGGGAACAGGAATTAAAAATGGTGCCACTCCTATTTTCATTCCTTGACTCCTGGACTCACAAAACCTGGATATGAGAAACATTATCATATATTGGTTGCTGATTCAGAACATATACAGCCTCCTGGAGAAGTTTGCCACAGCCCTGCAGCATATTGCCACCTAGCTGGCTACGTGACTGACTCTTTTAAAGGCGCTTCTACCATTCTCTCAAGCCGTTAGCTTCATAATGGTGGGGAACATGGCATGACAAGTGAATTTCATGAGCATGGGACCATTGCCACACTTCTTTTGCTATAAAGTGAGTTCTTTAATCCCAAATTGTGCCATGTGTTATAACATGATGGTGGACAAGGCATTCTTTAAGTCCATGCACCATAGTTTTGGTAGTAGTTTTGCATGCAGGGAAAGCAAAGCTGTACCAATGTTTAATGTCTACTCCAGTAAAAAAAAAAAAAGGAGGGAGTGTCCAATATAATCCACCTACCACCAGGAAACTGGCTGATCACCATATAGAACTGTAATGTATGAGAAAATCAATGTTGCTCTTCACAGTTGGCAGATTGGGCACTAGACCATGGGACGGAAAGTCAGTGCTGTTGAGCCCATGCATAACATCCATCTCTGCCACCATGCATAAGACACAAAGAAATGGAAAGATATCCTGTGATTTTGGATTGGAAGACTTAACGTAGATAAAATGCCCATGCTTCCTAAAGCAATCTATATATTCAGTGCAATCCCTATCAAAGTTCCACTTACATTTTTCACAGAAATAGAACAAAGAATCCTAAACTTTATATGAAACAACAAAACACACCAAATAGCATAAGGAATCCTGAGAAAAAAGAACAAAGCTAGAGGTATAACACTCCCTGATTTCAACATATACTACAAAGCTGTAGAAGTCAAAGCATCCTTGCACCATTGTCTTATGTCAAATGCTTTCTCTGCATCTATTGAGATGATTATTTGATTTTTATTCTTCATTTTGTTAATGTAATGTATCATGTTGATTGATTTGTGGATGTTGAACCATCCCTGCATCCTTGGAATAAATCTCACTTGATCATGGTGTATGATGTTTCAATGTATTATTGTATTTGATTTCCTAGTATTTTGTTGAGCATTTTTGCACTGATATTCATCAGTGATATTGGCCTGTAATTTTCTTTTTTTAAGTTGTCCTTGTCTGGTTTTGGTATCAGGGTAATGTTGGCTTCTTAGAATGAGTTAAGAAGCTCCCCTTGCTCTTCCACTTTTTGGAAGAGTTTGAGAAGGATAGTTATTAAGTCTTCTTTGACTGTTTGGCAAAATTCAGCAGGGAAGCTGTGTGGCCCTGGAGTTCTATTTTTGGGGAGGTTTTGATTACTGTTTAATCTCCTTACTGATGATTGGTGTATTCAAATTCTCTATCTTCTTAATTTAGCTTTGGAAGATTGTATGATTCTAAAAATCTATCCATTTCTTCTAGATTATCTAATTTGTTCACATATAGCTTTTCATAGTATTCTCATAATCTTCTGCATTTCTGCGGTGTCCATTGTAATTTTTCCTCTTTCATGTGTGACTTTATTTATTTGACGCTTCTCTCTCTCTCTTTTTTTTTTTTTTTGGTGAATCTAGCTAAAGGTTTATCAATTTTGTTTATCCTTTCAAAGAACAAGCTCTTGGTTTCATTGAGTTTTTTTTTTTTTTTTAGTCTGTATTTCATGTATTTCTGCTCTGATTTTTATTATTCCCTTCCTTGTACTGGTTTTGGGCTTTGTTTATTCTTCTTTTTTACAGTTACTTTAGGTGCACTGTTAGATTGTTTGAGATTTTTCTCATCTGTTGAGGTAGACCTCTATCACTTTAAACTTTCATCTTAGAACTGCTTTTTCTGTATCCCATAAATTTTGTCATGTCTTATACTCATTTTCATTTATCTCCAGGTATTTTTTTATTTCTTCTTTGATTTCTTCATTGATCTATTTGTGTTCAGTAGCATTTTGTTTAATCTCAAAGTATTTGTGGCTCTTTCAATTTTCTTTCTGGTTTCATACTGGTGTCATCAGAATAGATGCTTGGTATTATTTCAATCTTCTTAAACTTATTGAGACTTTTTTTGTGGCCTAATATGTGATCAGTCCTGGAGAATGCTCCATGTATATTTGAAAAAGAATGTGTATTCTATGGGTTTGGGATGGAATGTTCTCTATATATCTACTGAGCCCCTGTGGTTTAATGTGTCATTTAAGGCCAATGTTTCCTTACTGATCTTCTATTTGTATGATCTATCAATTGGTGTAAGTGAACTGTTAAAGTTCCCTACTATTATTGCATTGCTGTCTATTTCTCCCTTTACGTCTTTTAATAATTACTTTATGTATTCAGGTGCTCCTATGTGGGGTGCCTAGATATTTATAATTGTTTTGCCCTCTTGTTGGATTGTTCCCTTAACATTATGTAGTGCCCTTCTTCGTCTCTTGGGCTTTTTTTTAATCCAATCAGCCACCCTATGCCTTCTGATTGGAGCATTTTGTCCAGTCCACTGAAATTGAAAGTTTCTATTGATGAGAATGTACTTATTCCCATTTTTCTACTTTTTTTCCAGGGTGTTTTAGTAGTTCTTCTCTGTTTCTTTCTTCTTCTCTTGCTATCTTCCCTTATGGTTTGATGGCTTTCTTTAGTCTTATGTTTGGGTTCCTTTCTCTTAGTTTTTTGTGCATTTGTTATAGGTTTCTGGACTGTGATTACCATGAGGTTAATACATAATAACTTATATATATAGCAATCTACATTAAGATGGCCTATTTAGCTTGACCTCTTGCTAAAAGCTGTACTCTTTTCCTCCTCTCCTCCCACATTCTATGTTTTTGATATCACGTCTAACCTAATGTTTCTGTATGTCTATCTGTTACCCTTTTGCCATGGAAATAGGTAATTTTAGGAATTTTGGCTTTCGGCCTTCATATTAGCTTCATAGATGGTTGATCTGTTACCTTTACTGTATGTTTGCCTTTATCAGTGACTTTATTGTTGTTCTTGTTTTAAATAATTTTCTTATTCTTATTTGTGGTCTTCCCTTTTCCACTTAAAGAAGTCCCTACAGAATTTCTTGTAAGGCTGATTTTTTGGTGATGAACTCCTTTAGTTTTTGATTATCTGAAAAACTCTTTATCTCTCCTTCCATTCTGAAGTGAAAACCTTGCTGTGTAGAGTATTCTTTGCTGTATGTTTTTTCCTTTCAGCACTTTAAATATATCATGCCACTCCCTTCTAGCCTGTAAGGTTTCTGCTGGGAAGTAAGCTGACAGCGTTGTGGGGATTTCTTTGTATGTCACTTGTTGCCTTTCTCTTATGACTTTTAGGATTCTCTCTTTATCTTTAATTTTGGAAACTTTAGTTATAATGTGTCTTGGTGTGGGCCTCTTTGAGTTTATCTTGTCTGGTGCTATCTGTACTTCCTGTTCCTGGATGTCTGTTTCCTTCCCTACATTAGGAAAGTTTTCAGCCATTATTTCTTGGAATAGACCCTCAGTCCCTTTGCCTCTCTCTTTGCCTTCAGGGACACCTATAATGTGGATGCTAGTGTGCTTGAAGTTGTCCCACAGGTCCCTTAGACTGTCTTTGTACTTTTTAATTATTTTTCCTTCCATCTGTTCAGTTGGATGATTACACCTAGTCTTTCATCTAGCTCTCTGATCCATTCTTCTGTATCATCAACTCTGGTATTGAGTCCCTCTAGTGAATTTTTCATCTCCAGTATTGTGTTCTTCATTTCTGATTGAATACTTTTTATATTTTCCAATTCCTTGTTGAAGTTCTGAGTTATTCCTTTATTCTCCCAAGATCAGTGAGCATCTTTGTGACTATTCATTTGTACTCTTTGTCAGGTAGATTGCTTATCTCCGTTTTGTTTAATTCTTTTTCTGTGGTTTTGTCCTGTTCTCTTACTTGAAACACACTCCTTTGCCCCCTCATTTTATGCCTTTCTCTGTGCTTATATCTATGTATTATGTAGGTCAGCTACATCTCCTGATCTTGGAGAGGTGGCCTTATGTAAGAGATCCTTTATGAGGCCCAGCAGTTGCTTCCCTCTCGTTATCAGTTGAAAAGGTTCCACGAGTGTCCCCTGTGTGGGCTACATGTGTCTTTCTGTTGTGGCATGGTGCCTGGGAAGACTAGGCTGTCCCCTGGCAAGCTTCTTCTAATGCTCAGCTGTGTGTGGCTTCTATGCTCACTTCAGCCAACTAATTAGACATGGAGGGCCCCAGAACAGTTCACTACAAGGTCTAATAGTACATTCCTATTATAGTTTTTCTGTTAGTGAATAACTAACAAAGAATAATTGAGTACACCCCCAGCATGGCTGGTCATAAGGCTCAGGGCCTTACAATTGCTATAGGCCTCTGGCCTGCCTGGGGCTGTGGTTAGCTCTCTCAAGATTGCAGGCAAGTGAAGCCAGCCCCAGGCATGGGAATACTCAGTTGTTTCAGGCTTTTGAATATGGGGCCAATCCCCTATGTGGCTGCTTGAAAAGCACAAGTCTGTTGCAGCTGACAAGCCTCACCACCGACAAGTCCACACACCCTGTTAACATAATCCTGCCCCATGTGAATACTCTTATCCACAGAAGTGGACCCAGCTGCCCTGCTGCAGAGGCTCCACACACTCTACCAATTAAGGCCCACCCCTTGCACATGTCCTGCCCTGCAGAGGTGGACCCACTCGCCTAGCCAAAAAGGTTCCAGGCACCTTGTTTATGAAGGCCCACAAGTTTTCTGAGTGCTTTCTATTGGGTGGGGCAAGCCCACAGGGTGAGCTTCCTTCCCTGGCTGAGCTGTATTAAATTGGTGCTCTACTGGGTAGGGCAGACCCATGGGCTAACAGGTCCATTGGTGTCTGGAAGTATCTGTGTCTGCATGCCTATACTTGGTCACAACAATTGCTGCTGCCAATGTCTCAGCCCCTAGGGATGTTGTCCCACCCTCAGGAGGTCTCATCTCTCACTGAGATGCACCAAGAGCCTATCAAATGAGTCTCTTTTCACCAAAGGACTGTACAACTTTCCTTCTGTTGATTTTAGGTTGTTTTCCAAAATGGGTGAATTTGTAAGTGGGCCCTTTAAGAACAGGCTTTTTTTCGCCCCATTTATGTCTCATAGCTTTTCTAGGGGTATTCCCTGTCATTGTTAATAGCTGTCAAAGCCAGATATCATGACACTTGTCTCAGTTGTGCTGAGTCCAAAAGCTGCTTATTGTGGTAAAGCTCCCCTGCTCAGATCCGCCACTCCTCCAGGGGAGGGTTCATGCCTTAGGATTGCTCCCAGCCAGCCCTGAAGCACCACAGCTATAAGGTGGCACGTTTCTCTCCAGAAAGGAATTTCTGCCTTTTCCACCTAAGTCAGCACCATCCCTTGTTGTGTGGGTTCTTTTTATCCAATTTTCAGTTCTCCCTCTGTGTAATTGTTCCAACTCTAGTTGTAAAATTTTTATGCCCATGGAGGGAATTGTGTTCTGAGTCCACCTACACTGCCATATTGACACTGGTCTCCCTTCTTGTTTTTGTCTTTCTCCATTGAGAGAAGTCTATTCATATACGTCTTCCTCAAATTTTGTCACTAATTTTACAATCAAGTTCCTTTCAAGACCCTGACTATCAAGCCAAGGCATTGGCTACAGCCCATGATCCAATATATAATCACACTTCTGGTCATTCCTCTTTCCAAAGTAAGCTATCAACAAGGTACACAGCCTGAATTTCTGCCCACTAGGAGGATTTCCCTTTACTACCATCCTTAAGAGATGTCCCAGAGAGGGGTGTATGACTGCAGCTCTCCAAATCCATTACTTGCATATTTTGCAAAACCATCATTAAACCATGCCCATTTCTTTTCTTCCTTTATACACTGATCTAAGGGAGTTTTCCATGACCCATTTGCCCAAGTTGGGAGAGAGTAAGGAGTAAGGACATTGGGAATTTGGGCCAAATCTATGACTTTCTGGGTCAAATGACACCCAGTTCATGATGAATAGCACTGGTCACATGGTTACTTGGTGGTCTGTGGTCAAGCATTCAGTATCTGCTAGGCCTAGTAGCAGGCCAACTACTTCTCAAAAGTAGAATAGATATCTGCAGATGATAGCTGGACCTTGCTCCAATATCCTAATAGTCTTCCCTGCATTTGACCAATTGGGGCTTCCAAAGGCCTCAAACAAATATCTCTATCTACCAATGAAGCTTATAAAACATTTGGTCTGCTGGAAAATATGACCCAAATGGCAGAGAAGCTTGCACAGTGGGCTGGACCTTTTGAAGAACTTTCTCTTATTCTGGGCCCTTCTAAAACTAGAAGCTTTTTGTATCACTGGAAAAATGGGCCATAGTCACTACCCAAATGAGGATATGCTGCCTCAGAAATCTAAAGTGGACCATTAGGCATTGTGTCTATTTCTTGGTTGGGGGAGGAACCTACTGCAGAAACTTATCTTTCACATTAAAAGGGATATCTGGGAAATCCCCATACCACCAGACTTCTATAAAATCACTAAGGGTGAAGGTCCTTGAATATCAGATATATTCCACACCCTCTGACACATAACTGTCTTCCTCAGTCTAAAAAAGTTGTTATCCATACTCATTAGGTCCAATCAACATAACGTCATCAGTGTAATATGGTAGGGTGATATCTTTCAGAATGGAAAGATGATAAAAATCCCTGAAAAACTGAATAGTGACATATAGCTGGTGAGTTTATATGCCTCTGAAATAAAACCATGAAGGTATATGCTGGCCTTGCCAGTTGAGTGAAAAATGTTTCTGGTGGGGCCTTATTGACAGGTAGAGACAAAAAGGATATAGCCAGATCAATAGGTGCATACCACACACCAGGGGATGTGTGACTTTGCTCAAGCAATAAAATCACATTTGGTATAGTAACTACTGTTGGACTCACCACTTGATTAAGCTTGTAATAATCCAGTCTTTGTCCTAGATCCATTACTGTACTACATAGGTCAAATAGAAATGAATGGAAGTGGTGTGAAACACCACTCCTGCATCTCACAAGTAAGTCCTTGATGGTGGCATGAATCACTACAATCTGTACAGGGATGTGAGGTACTACTTCTGACTGGTTAATTTCCTAGGTGAGTTACTTCTAATGGCTTCCATTTGGGCTTTCTCTCCATAATATCTATGGCTCCACTTTACAGAAACAATATGAGAATTCTGCCAGCTGATAAGTGTTTCTACTCAAATTATGCATTATAGAACTGGTAGAAATAACCACAGGATGGGTTCAAAGACCCACTGGACCCACTTGTGAGATGGACCTATGATGAAATGACATTGCTCACCTGACCCTCATAAGCCCCAACTCTGACTGGAGAGCCACAGTGATGTTTTGGGTTTCCTGCAAAGAAAGTCAGTTCAGAACCGGTGTCCAGTAGTCCGTGAAAGTTCTGATTATTTTCTTTCCCACAATGGACAGTTACCCTGGTAAAAAGCAGGAGGCACCACTGAGGAAGGCTGTGAGAAAGATTAACACTGTAAAATTGTGTTACTGTAGTAGGGTCCTTCCTCCAGGGAACCTGTTCTCCTCTTCATTCACGGAGTTCTAGGTCTGTAAACTGTCTCATATCTGGGAACTGATTGAGGGGCTGTGACTCACTATGTTTATGAATCAAGTTAGACTTTTTTCACTTGTCTAAAACTTTTCTGCTTATATAGATCAAGTAAGAATTTATTAGGCTTCCTATGTTTTTCACTTTAAGGAATATCATGATTAAATAGCCAAAGCCAAAGTTCTGTGTAAGTCGGACCACTCTGCTGCTTTGACTCTACTTTTCTTACAATAGCTACGTCTACCTTGTCTTTGGTAGTTATGTGAAGCCACTTAGCCCCTTTCACCACATGATCCAATTACTTCCACTGCACTTAGATTTTCCATTTAAGTGGCTTTGTTCCCATTGTAAGGTATGGTCTATAGAGAAGGCCAATCATGAACTCTTCAAGATGGTGTGGTTCCATTCCCAAATATTTTTTCTGAAAATATTGGTTAAAGGGATATCTTCTAGACCTTCCCAGTGTGGGTAAGTAGGTCTTCAATGACAAATCCACTCTAACAAGGCAATCTCTCTAAGCTTTTGAATCCCTTTCTCTACATTAAACCAAGGGAGATGGATATTTTCATTTTGCTTAAGATGTGTCATCTTTTGATCCATGTTTCAGTTATCCATCCCAACAAAATCTAAGAGCCTTTTCTAACTCATTGACCTGCAATATTAAATGCAGATAAACTCTGTTTAGTGGGCCCATATCAATAAACTGGCCTGATCCAAATTTACTTCCTTTGATGTTTATTCCACATCTTTATTATGCATTCTCACACATATTCCCCACATTCTGCTCATATAAATAGAAAACACATCATTCTTTTGAAATGTAGTGCACCTCCTCAAGGGTCGCACTTTCTATCTCTCCTTCAGTGCTTTCTGGGACTTGAATCTAGTCACAGGTGGCAACTGCCCCAGGGGGGCCATTACCATATTTTTAGGAAATGCAAGATTAATCCCCTCAGATGGCAATTGAAATGCTGATATCACTGTGGATAAGGAGAGTGCTCCCACTTGACTTGGGCTTGCCACTGCCACCGGTGTTTGGGTGGGCACTTTTGCAGTGGGTGGACGGACCTCATTAACGTGGCATGGGAACACGGCAACTGGCAAAGACAGCTCATCAGATTTTAGAAGACTCTTCCGAATTTCATTAGAGTTTTCTCACATGTCACATCCCAATTTTTAGGATCTCACTCTTTCACAGTAAATGCCTTCACTTTAACAGGGGACATCCTTCGAACCTAGGAGTTCAGCTTGCATTGAAATTCAGTCAATAACAATTTGATTTTCATTAATTTCAGTCCATCCAGGTGATAAGTCTGTCCCTCATGGCAAACCTAGACATTATTATGTCATTGACGCAATTCGTGAGCTGAGAATTTGAATCCCTGAGCACATATTTTTTTTTCTTAATTCACTACTTCAGCCAGAGATAATAGGAAGAACCAACCAACATCACTATATTCCTTAGTTTTGAAAAATGTTCAAACTATAATATACAAAGTTACTTAGTGCCTTACTTCTGCAAGTGGTTGATTAGGAGAGTTAAATGCAGATATTTTGCTTGTTTGTATAAACAGCTCTCACCATTATCTACCAGTGCTCTATTTATTACTGGAAATGGTGTCATTAGCATCTTTAAATTGAATTATACTAGAGAACCAATTACAGAAACACCATACCAATCTAGAAAACTCATGTTTAAAATTCTTTCCTCCAGACCATCTTACAGTATCAAAATTTAGATTAGCATTCTCCAGAAAAACAACAAATAGGATAAAGAGAAAGATAGATAGATAGATAGATAGATAGATATAAAAGAAGATTTATTTGTAGGAAATGTGTCATCCAGCTACAGAAGCCAAAATGTCCTGCAATATGCCATTACAAGCTGGTGCAACAGGAATGCAGATGGTACAATTCAGTCCATTTACAAAGGCCTGAGAACGAGAGGAGTTAATGGTGTAATTCCCTTTCTCAAGTCAAAGGCCTTAGAACTAAAGAGCCATAGTGTAAGTCCCAGAGTTTAAAGTCCAAGAAGCAGGAACACTGATATCTGAGGTCAGAAAAAGATGTATGCCCAGCTTCAAGAGGGTTAAGAGAATTTACCTTTGCTTAGATTTTTGTTGTATTGGGTACATCTGTTTGGATTGAGTGATGCTTGTTCACATTTGTGACAGAGATTTCTTTACCAAGTCTACTGAATCAAATGCTAATCCCTTCTATAAACACCCTCACAGACATACCCAGAAACAATGTTTAACCAACTCTCTGGACTTCCCTTAGCCTAATCAGGTTGACACATAAAACTATCAAAAGTCCACCCCTCATCATCGTGACATTTATACATATCACATTCAATCAACCATAATTTTCAAATAAAGACAATAATGTTGTCACAATCCTGCCTAACAGGATAAAAGTATCCTGTATACAATCAAAAACACACTATTTCCTTACTCAGCGGAGCAAGTAGCATTATCGAATGATGTTTACACTTCTCCTTGATATCTTATAACATATAGTTTGGTGTAAAATTAACAATAGTTAAATACTATTATATGAAGTCAATACATCTCATTTTGAATAATTGGGAATAAGAGGAGATAGAAAACAATGATATTTGCTTAATGTAAGTATACACACAAACAAATGTATTCATAACACAACAAGGAAAAATACTTATGTTTCTGCAACTCTTTATATAGTCGTAGCTGGCTTTATAACTACTCTCTTCTAGTACCCATTCTGTATGTACCTCAGAAGTACCTCAGATAGTCCTAGATCTTTACCTGGTGAGTTAAGCCAAAAGCTCATTCCTGAAGGGTCTGGACCATTACTACTCCTGCTTGGATTGGGTTGTTGTAGTTTTCCATTGACCTTAACCTTAGATCATGGTAATACTAAGAGAAATCTTAAGGAATATTGTGTTTCATGCATCTTCTTCGTTACCTCCATTGTAGAGTGGTTGTTCAATTTCTCTTTGGTAGTGACAAAGACTCTTTGTTTCACCAAACATTAGTCAGGTTCCTGCACCTTCTCCTCACCCACCTGTGCACTTCCTTGTAAAATCCTTAGCAAGACCCCTGCTAAATCAGTTTATCAAGGGTCTCTCATCCTCCATGTCTGATCACCCACAGTATCTAATCAGATTTCTCTTCCTCCACCATCCTCAGGTAATGTCTGCCAGCCTGGCCTGTCTTCAGCAAGAATCCTGTTAGAATGATTTAGCCAGAATTATTATTCTTCTTGAAGTTTGCTCTTAGTAATATTTAATTCACTGACCCCCACCAGGCCCCTTGGCTGTAAATTCTCATTTGCCCATGATATATTTAGAACTGAGCCCAGTTCTATAATGAGATCTCTTTTCCCCTAATGCAATAGTCCTCAATAAAATCTTTTTTTTAAAATCACTTTAACTAAGTTCCAGCACTGTGCAATGATTTGGATAGGATCAGATTCATCCCTGGAACCCAGGACCCCTCAACCAAGACCCTAGGTGTGCATCTGTGGAGTCTTTGTCTTCACTCCTGACTGACTGATTGAGGATTCATTGGTGAGTCTGACTCCTAAACCATTGGTCTAGACAAATGTCCTTTGAAGCCGGTAGGGACAGATTTTGCTACTTAAGATTTTGGACTACACTGTAGGAGTTATAATTAGAATCCCAGACAAAGAAAGGCTGAATTACATTGATCATTCTCAGTTTGGAAGAAGCTGGGTTAATGTCCCAGGGAAGCACTAACTGTGTTACAGTCAAAAGCAAGTATGTCTGTGTTAGAAACTTGATTAGTGTGCCTGCTCAGCAGAAACTGTGTTGAGTCCTAAGTTTTTCTGTTCATCAACATAAAGGTATCATTAGTTAAGAATATGGGAGCTTCTCAGAGGACTGAAAATCCCTTTCTTGACACGCTGCTGAAAATGTGTCCCACTAACTTTGAGTTCTTCCTTTCTTGTTGGCAATATTTTACTTAAGATAATTTGAAACTTTAAAAGCCTCTTCGGGAAATTTAAGGTTTTCTGAAACTGGCTCCTTAAACCTCTCTCTTCCTGTAAGAGCTGCTCCTGCTTCCTTCTTTAACTACTTTGGATCTTCCCGCCAGGTCCCTTGAATCATTTAATATGTCTCTTTCAAGCCTCAACCTCCTCTATCCCTCTATCCACCCTGCCAGACTTTTCCTTAGATTCTCAACTCCCAGTCACTTGAACTTTAGGCCCCCTACCCTCCATCAAGGGTTCTCAAGGGACTAAGGGACTCCAAAAAGCAAACACCTGAGTCTGAATGGAGAACAAAAAAGTTGTTTAGAAATAGAACTGGATGTTTCATCTACTAGATCAGTTTTGGAGACAGCTGCTAGATGTCTACAGTCACTGGCCTAAAATTTAATCCACAGCCTCCATAACATTACATGTCAGTGCAAAAAAAAAAGTCCTTCATAAATGTTGGCAAACAGGTAACCTTAACTTATTCCATTCGCCCATAGCACAATTCAGATAAAAATGTAAAGTGGAGATAAACCAGTGAGATTTGGTCACTATGCTTTACTGACCAACGACTACATTTTTTAAACAAAGCTATAAGATCTCTGTCTGCATTTTTATGTATGTTTTCATATGTAGGTGTATATGTTTGTATTTATACATGACATTTTTCTATCTCTGGATGATATAACCACATTAATTTATAAATTCCCTTAAAGGAGTTTTATTCTAATTGGCTTAGAGATAAATAAATGATCTATAAATAAAATTTTCAGAAATACAGAAACAAGTTCAATTATTTCTTAAGTTCCCATGACCTGGAATAATCTTTCGTAAATAAAGCTAGATGATAAATTATTGGTAAAATAAAAAGAGGCATGTCTTCAGAGTCATCAGCATTAAATATAATGCTGACATAAATTTTTTCTACTTAGCTTTAGTAGTCAAACAAGCTTAAGTTATCTCTACTACATGTTTAAGTTTATAAAACTATAAATCTAACCAAATAAAAATGTACAATAAAATAAATGGCTTGATGGATGTAAAGCTTGGTAGTAAAAACAAAAAACAATGGGAAGAACCATATTTTAACTCTTTAATGCTCTTCCTGAGATTTTTTTGATACTTGCCTAAATTTTCAACAAGAAAAATAACATTCATTGATAGCTAAATTTTTTTGTTTAGTTCTTCAAATAGTCATGTCAATTGAAACATAATTGTAAAGCACAAATGAATTAAATAGGTGTAAGTGAGATAAATTTAATAAAAAATCATGTTTCATATGTTTACATAATTTTAATGTCTTATAATAATGTTTATAATAACTATATTTTGTAAACATGTATATAAAAACATGTATATAAAAATAGTTTCACAAAACTTTTTGTTGACTTGAAACCTTAAAGCGACTAACTGCTCAGGTAAAAAATTGATATTCATTGAATACATCATCCTAAATAAGGTAAAATATGGGTCTATTTTGGCTTCTTCTTTTTATACTCTATGAAGAAATTAAGTTTAATTGGCTCTGTAAATAAACATGATAACTTGTACTATGAAAAAGGCATATGCCTCTAGAAAATTATAAAATGATGTATTCATAAATTTGTTACAGAATGATACTATGTGCCAGACAGTTAGCAATTGCTTAATTCTTAGTTTTCTCTGTAAAAGAAAGGAGACCATTGATTAAAAATACAAATCAATATATGTAAATAAAACTGCTAGGACTAATAATGAAATAAAAAATAAAAAAACTGTGAAAGAAATTCAGATGTTTTTTTAATAAGAAAGGAGAGGAAGGTTGTGTTTTTCTTAAGGAAAATAGAGTAATAATGTCCTCAAATATAATCACCGGTTGTTCTAGAATGAGAAAGAGGTAATGAATAAGACAAACCCTGAATGCATATTTTTTTAAAGTAGATGGTTTATGAAAATGAATACTGAAAAAGAAATTTTATCTCATATGGTCAAACCTGGCTAAGATTGGATGAATTTATTTATGTTTTGTTAATAGTCTTAGAATTAATAGAATACTAATACGAAAATAGAATTTTATTCTCACTCTCTGATACAAAAACAAAGCTTTCTTTGATTATAGGGCTGTTCTAATGAAAGGATGTATAAAAGGTTTTCCTCTACCTTTTAAATAATCTGCCTGAAAAACAAAGAATTTGGGTCTTAAAATAATTCCCTCTCTTTCATGTTGTCTTTATCACAGTTTTCTTACTATTAAAAGTGCTATATTAGAATTTGAAACATATTACATGTACACCTGAAATTTATACAGTTATAAACCAATGTTACTGCAAAAAAATAAAGTCCACTGATCGCAGATGTTAAGAACATCTGCAAAATAACCTTAATATTAAAAAAAAATGCTACATTTTCTACAACTAGGTAACTTTCTGTATTTGCCTTTGAAATCTTCTGTCATGTTGGTAAATGGATAACTAAATATAGTTTCACAGTTACCCGTGACTCTATTTAGTCAAGTATTCAAACCTTTAGAATTTTTTGAGAACTTCTCAAAATTAATATCAAAATAGAATATATTTTGTTAATGTAAAACTAACTGAGATTTTCCACAGTGCCCATGGATAATCTCAAAGGATTTGTCTCTCACCTTGTAAAAGGGAGATGCTAAACTAATGAGGATTAAATGGTATGCTAAATTACATTGGAAGCAATGTCATATAAGAGGGGATGATAAACCTTAGGTTATATGTGCGTGATTATATGTTATCAATACATGTATTCAAGAATTTGTAACTTCTTGGAAATCTGCCAATACTCTCATCATCCAGTCATTATGTTAAAATGTTGTATGCCAGAGAAATAATTAATTTTCCTTATTCAATGAGCTCTCATTAGAACTTTAACCATGGCCATTTTAAGTCATTTGTCACTCACAGAGAATATCATTTGCTTCATATCTTCTTTGAAAGTTTTTACAATCACCTATGGGCTGGGTTGCTCCATGGTGGCATCACTTGGACAACACTGAGCCCATACTTCTGTACTGAGTAAGAATTTCTAGAATGAATGAAGAAGAAAATGGATTCCTAACTGCTAATCCACGATTAAGCAGAACAAAAATTAATCCAAGGGGCTGAATGAACTGTGAGGATTATTATAATTTTTATGGTTTGAAGCCTTTCTGATTTTTAATGTTTCGCTTTCCATACTTAAGAAAACATAGTAATTTGTAAAGAATATATTTGTGAACAAAGGTGCAACAATTCCTTGTTCTTCTTACCTTATCCCTCCAGAATTTGAAAACTCTTAGTGGGTTTTCTTAATTTTATGGCAATATATTAATTACATAACTTTAAATATGATTCTGTTCTCCTGTAATGAGACAAATTGAAATATTTATTATATTACCAAGGCTTTAATTGGAATGTTTTATTTGAGAATAAGATGCATTGAATCAGATATGACCTAATGCCATAAAGCCTCCTTAGAAAAAAACAGTTTACATCAAGAATATAAGGTATTTCACCTTACAAATCACAAAGGAAGGTCATTCCCACCAGGGTCAGCAAACTCAGGTTATGGATCTTGAAAAGAGAAGAATTCACCAAAATCTACAGATACTGCAGCTAAAATCTGGTGGAAAGTTCTTGGCTGAGCTTCCTAACCTTGAGAGGTTTTGAAAAGTCCAATCTGATTCTTTATGAAAATTTCCAGCAAAGCAATCTCAAGAGAACTATGTGGCCCCTCACTATTCTTGCAGCACTTATGTAAATAATCAGGCATAGGTTCGTGAGATTAGAGTTATTTTGCAAAAACAAAAAAAAAGTCTTATTTGATTTTTTCTGATAGAAATGACTGTAGAGAGAAAAATGATGTGTTATGGAAAACTATGATATACTTTTGTTGGTGTCCTCAGCATGTTTTGACAGCCCTTGAGAAATACTAAACTTTTCCAGACCCTTCAATATCTGGCTACAATTCACCAAATTAACATTTCCAATTTTTTTTTCCATTCTGCCTTGGACTCATTGAGTACTAAAACTGCCTTTTTTCCAAGTGCTTCACACTGAAGCTGAGTGGCATGATACAAATTTAAGGAAACAACCACAACAGATCATGTATGGGCAATCTTTGTTCCTGCTGCTCTGTGGGGCACTTAGAAAGTTCACCAGAGCACCTGATGACATCACCACAGAGATTGAAACTGCAAACCAGGAAATCCATTGGATTGTCACTGCTGTGTTCACTCCTCCAACTAAATATTCTTCAAGCAGAACATCTAGAAATCTTCTCCACTTGTTGCCCTATGGAATCAGAAAATATTTTTTAACATTAATCCTTAATTTTCTTTATTTTCATTGAGACTCCTCCTCCTTAAATGTTTGGTGGCTAACTCCATCCAGCAAATACCCTCTACTATCTGCTTTCTATAGATGATTCAGCAAGTCCTCAGTAAACAAAAGGTAAAGAAACAAAAAAATAGACTTCTAATATACTCAAAGGAAAGAAGAATGTCTCTTCTTTTCTTGAACAAGATGAGGACTAACAAAGATTCTTTGCTTCACCAAACTTTAGTCAGTCTCCTGAATCTTCTAGTAGGCCCGTCTGTGAACCTGCCTGCAAAATCAAGAACTCTGCTAAATCAGTTTAGCAAGTGTCCCTTTTTGTCCATATCTGATCACCCTTTATATCTATCGCGTTTCTCATCCCCTACCATTCACCAGGTGATATCTGATCAGACTGGCCTGTCTTTAGCAAGAATTCTCTTAGATCAGTTTAGCCAGAAACTTCCTTACCTGTAATAATTTAAATTAGTATTAATATATCACGGGCCTCAACAGAATATTTGGTTATAAATTCCCACTTGCCCATATTGTATTCAGAATTGTGCAAGGTTCCAAACTACAGTCTCTTTTTTCCCGTTGCAATAGTCCTAAATAAATCTCTTTTTTTCAGCTTCAAAGACTTTTCAGCTATGTTTTTCCTTGCCAGTAGTTAGAAAAACATTACCCCAGCCAGCACAGTAACTCCTCTCTTTGCCTGATGATTCAGAAGAATGAGGAGCCCAAAGTGGGAAGGTGACAGTCTTAATCTCCAGTTTAGGGAAATCATTGTCTTGTCCTCTGGTGGAAATTTTCTTTCATTTGGAAATAAGTCCTCTAAGTCAGCAGAGTACAAAGTCACAGGAAGAATTCAATTCCCTAAGCTCAAACTTTTCTTTCATCACTTTCACCAGCAACATTAGGAGGAACTATCCAATATCATAATTTCCCTAGTTTTCAAAATATTGTTTGAATGTATCATACACAGAATTGCTTAGTTCTTTGCTTCTTATAAGTGTTTGAACAGGAAAATTCAATACAGATATTTTGCATATCTTCATAAACAGTTCAAACCATGGAACAATAGAGCTCTGTTGTTTTGGAAATAGCATCGTTAGCATCTTTAAATATAATCAAATTAAACAGCAAATCCAGAATACCCAGAACCAATTCAAATAACTCATCAAAAATTCTATTCTCTAGAACCATTCTTCATTCTGAAATCTCTATCAGTGGGGGTTTTCAGAAAAATAGAACTTATACACACATACACATTTATATGATAGATAAAATGTAGGACAAAAGTCCCACAATATGCCATCTGCTAGCTGGAGAAGTGGTATAATTCATTGTGAGTGCAAAGGCCTTAGAAACAGGGACATCTATTGTGTAACTTCTTGTCCCAATGCAAAGGCCTGGGAACAAGAAGGCCTTTGGTATATGTCCCAGAGTCCAAAGACCCAAGAAGCAGAAGTTCTGAAGTCTGAGGGCAGGAAAAGATGGACATCCCAGTAATAGGGAAAGCGAAGGAATTTACCCTCTTTTTACCTTTTTGTTCCATTGTGGCCCTCTATTCCGATTGGATTTTACTCCTGCACATTGGTGAGGACATATGTCTTCACTCAGTCTACTTAATAAAATATTATCCCTCTATACACACCCTCACAGACATACCTCAATGTTTTACCATCTAGACTTCCCTTAGCCCAGTCAACTGGACACATAAAATTAACCATCACAAGTTTCCACCCCTTATCAATGAGACACCAATAAACATAACCTTAGACCATACTTAACCTTCAAATAAAGACAATAAGGAGGTCATAATTCTGCCTAACATGATGAAATTATCCTGCATACTACTGAAAACACATTTACTGTCTCCCCCAAAATAGGAGCTAAAGTCCTTAAGAGATTTTAACTTTTCTCCAAGATACATAAAAAATAGTATGATGCAAAATTGACAATACTTAAATACTATAATATAAAGTCAGTACATCTCACATTATGTGATAAGGCAATAAGAGAGGATAGAATTCAAAGACATTTGCAGTGGCTAGGACTTCCAATACTATGTTAAATAAGAGTGGTGACAGTGGGCATCCTTGTCTGGTTCCTGTTCTTAGAGGAATAGCTTTCAGTTTTTCTCCATTGAGAATGATATTTGCTGTGGGTTTGTCATATATGGCCTTTATTATGTTGAGGTATTTTCCTTCTATACCCATTTTACTTAGAGTTTTTATCATAAATGGATGCTGTATCTTGTCAAATGCTTTCTCTGCATCTATTGAGATGATCATGTGATTTTTATTCTTCATTTTGTTAATGTGGTGTATCACGTTGATAGATTTGCGGATGTTGAACCATCCCTGCATCCCCGGAATGAAACTCACTTGATCATGATGTATGATCTTTTTAATGTATTGTTGTATTCAATTTGGTAGTATTTTGTTGAGGATTTTTGCATTGATGTTCATCAGTGATATTGGCCTGTAATTTTCTTGTTTTGTGTTGTCCTTGTCTGGTTTTGTTTTCAGGATAATGTTTGCTGCATAGAAGGAGTTAGGAAGCCTCCCTTCCTCTTCAATTTTTGTAAGAGTTTGAGAAGGATAGGTAATAGGTCTTCTTTGAATGTTGGGTGGAATTCACCAGGGAAGCCATCTGGTCCTGGACTTTTATTTTTTGGGAGATTTTTAATTGCTGTTTCGATCTCCTTACTGGTGATCGGTATATTCAAATTTTCTACATCTTCGTGGTCCAATTTTGGAAGGTTGTATGTTTCTAAGAATTTATCTATTTCTTCTAGATTATGCAATTCTTTGGCGTATAACTTTTCATGGTATTCTCTTATTATCCTTTGTATTTCTGAGGTGTCCATTGTAATCTCTCCTCTTTCATTTCTGGTTTTATTTATTTGAGGCTTCTCTCTTTTTTTTCTTGGTGAGTCTAGCTAAGGGTTTGTCAAATTTGTTTATCTTTTCGAAGAAACAGCTCTAGGTTTCATTAATTTTTTCTATTGTTTCCTAGCCAGAGAAATCAGGCAAGAAAAAGAAATAAAAGGGATCCACATTGGAAAAGAAGAAGTGAAACTATCACTCGTTGCAGACCACATGATTTTATATCTAGAAAACCCTAAAGAGTCCACTAAAAACCTTTTAGAAATAATAAAGGAATACAGTAAAGTTGCGGGATACAAAATCAATGTACAAAAATCGGTTGCATTTCTATACACTAACAATAAAGTAGCAGAAAGAGAAATTAAGAATACAATACCATTTACAATTGCAATAAAGAATAAAATACCTAGGAATAAATTTAACGAAAGAGGTCAAAGATCTGTACACTGAAAACTATAAGACATTGTTGAAAGAAATCCAAGAAGACACAAAGAAATGGAAAGATATTCCGTGCTCTTGGATTGGAAGAATTAACATTGTTATAATGTCCATACTTCCTAAAGCAATCTATAGATTCAACGTAATCCCTATCAAAGTGCCAACAACATTTTTCACAGAAATAGAACAAAGAATCCTAAAATTTATATGGAACAACAAAAGACCCCGAATAGCCAAAGGATTCCTGAGAAAAAAGAACAAACCTGGAGGTATCACACTCCCAGATTTCAAATTATACTACAAAGCCATAGTAACGAAAACAGCATGGTACAGGCACAAAAACAGACACACAGATCAACGGAAAAAAATTGATAGCCCAGAAGTAAACCCACACGTTTATGGACAGGTAATATTCGGCAAGGGAGCCAAGAGCATAGGATGGAGAAAGGAGAGACTCTTCAATAAATGGTGTTGGGAAAACTGGACAGCAACATGCAAAAGAATGAAAGTAGACCATTCCCTTACACCATGCACAAAAATTAACTCAAAATGGATTAAAGACTTGAATGGAAGACCTGAAACCATGAGACATCTAGAAGAACACATAGGCAGTACGCTCTATGACATTGGTCTGAGCAGCATATTTTCAAGTCCCATGTCTGACCGGGCAAGGGAAACAAAAGAAAAAATGAACAAATGGGACTACATCAAACTAAAATGTTTCTGCATAACAAAGGAAACCATCAACAAAATGAAAAGACAACCTAACAATTAGGAGAAGATATTTCCAAACCACATATCAGATAAGGGGTTAATATCCAAAATATACAAATAACTCATACAGCTCAACAAAAAAAACCCCAAGAATCCAATTAGAAAATGGGCAAAAGATCTGAACAGAGATTTCTCCAAAGAAGATATACAGATGGCCAACAGACATATGAAAAGATGCGCAACATCATTAGCTATCAGGGAAATGCAAATCAAAACTAAAATGAGGTATCACCTCACTCCAGTCAGAATGGTTATAATTAACAAGACAGGAAACAACAATGGAGAGGGTGTGGAGAGAATGGAACCTTTGTTCACTGCTGGTGGGAGTGCAAACTGGTGCAGCCACTATGGAAAGCAGTTTGGAGTATCCTCAGAAAATTAAGGATAGATCTACCATATGATGCAGCTGTTCCACTGCTGGGTATTTATCCAAAGAACTTGAAAACACAAAGGCATAAAGATACATGCACCCCTATGTTCATTGTGGCATTATACACAATATTATACACAATAGCCAAGACTTGGAAGCAACCTAGGTGCCCATCAAGGGACGAATGGATGAAGAAGATGTGGTATTTATACATGATGGACTACTACTCAGCCATAAGAAATGACGAAATCCGGCCATTTGTGACAACATGGATGGACCTTGAGGGTATTATGCTGAGTGAAATAAGTCAGAGGGAGAAAGTCAAATACCATATGATCTCACTCATAAGTAGAAGATAAAAACGACAAAAAAAAACCCACATAGCACTGGGGATTGGACTGGTGGTTACCAGTGGGGAAGGGGGCAGGGGGTAGGACAAAAGGGGTGATTAGGATCACATTTGAGGGGATGCACTATAATTAGTGTTCAGTTGGTGAACATGATGTAATGTATACTGAATTTGAAATATGATGTACATCAGAAGAAAATAAAAACTAAACAAAAAGACATTTGCTTAATATGTGTATACACACACACACAAACATATTCATTATAAAATAAGGAGGAAATACTCATGACGTTTATAGACCTCCTTTCTGTAACTGGTCACATGGTAGGAGTTGGTATGTATAAATACCTTCTTCAGCTACCCTAATGTACAATTGGCCTTCTGTATCTGTGGATGTGGAAGCCACAGATCCAATGGGCCTACTAATGATTTTGGTATCTGAGGGGGTGTCCTGAAACTAATTTCCTACAAATACCAAGGAACAATTGTACTCCTTTTGCATCAGCATGTACCTTAGCTGGTGGTTCTTTACCTGGTGAAGTGACTCAAACCTTCATTCTTAAAGGGTCTGGGCCATAATTGGTCCTACTTGGATAGAGTTGTTTAGATTTCCATTGGCCTTGTCAACCTGTTAAAAGAGAAACCAGTTTAAGAAGCAAAATATTTATTGGGGATCAAAGAATTGCAATTTGAAGAGCACAGATTCAGGTAGAAACTCAACTGGTGTAAAAGTCAAGGGCTTTTAAAGGCAATGAAGGGAGGTAGTATTGCAAAGAATTTTGATTGTACTTGGAGGCAGAGAAATCGTTTTGGCTAAACATTGATTCACCATTGATTTTATCTTCAGAAAGTCCACAGTCATCACTCTTTGTGATCAGGATGTTCATTCTCCTACTGACTTCTCAAACAATCGCCTGTGAAACAGTTACCATTTTGGCACAGTCCAAAGGTTTAGCCCAGTCCAAGATTCAGGCAGCTTTGACTCCATTTTAGAATGGCTCCACTGAAGTCAATTTTAGGAGATTTCAGGAGACGGTATTAATAAGAGAAACCATAAGAGACATACTGTGTTCCAGACATATTCTTCCTTACCTCCATTGTGGAGTACTTGCCCAGTTTCCCTTTGGTACAGACAAAAATTCTTTGCATCATCAAACATTAGTCAGGTTCCTGAACCTTCTCGAAGGCCCATTTGTGCACGTCCTTGTAAAATCCTTAGCAAGAACCCTGCTAAGTCAGTTTAGCAAGTGTCTCTTTTTATTTATTTATTTTGAGGAAGATTAGCCCTGAGCTAACTGCTGCCAATCCTCCTCTTCTTTCCGAGAAGGACTGGCCCTGAGCTAACATCCATGCCCATCTTCCTTCACTTTATACGTGGGACGCCTACCACAGCATGGCATGCCAATCAGTGACATGTCCGCATCAGGGATCTGAACCAGTGAACCCTGGGCCACCAAAGCCAAATGTGAGCACCTAACTGCTGCACCACCGGGCCGGCCCCTAGCAACTGTCTCTTATTTTTCATGTCTGATCCTCTCAATATCTAACCAGGTTTCTCATCCTTCACTGTCAACCAGATGATACCTGATCAGCCAGGCCTGTGTTTAGCAAGAATCCTATTAGGTCAGTTTAGCCAGAATTTGCCTTGCCGTTTATGTTTCCTCTAGTAATTTTCCATCCCTGAACCCCATCAGGCTTGCTGTCTATAAATTCCCCCTTCCCCATGCTGTATTTATGTTGAAACTGTTTCTGTTCTATCTCCTTCTTCCTATTGCAACATTCCTTAATAAAACCTGATTTTAACTCCTTAAAATGCTAAGGTTTTTTGGCAGTTATATATCATAACTTGGATAGATCAGATTCATCTTTGGAGACCTGGACCCCCTCACTCAATACCCAAAGTGTGCACCTTTGAAAACCCTGTCTTCATTCTTCACTGATTGATTGAGGACCCTCTGGTGAGTCTGACTCCTAAACAATTGTCCAGACAAATGACCCTTAATGCTGGTAGGGATATATTTTGATTCATAACATTTTAAGTATACTCTAGATGCTTGGTTAGAGTCCCAGGCAAACAGAGGAAGGTTAGAGTCTTAGATTTCTCTGTAAGAAGCCAGTTTAGGCTTGCAGTGAGCAAAAGCTGGGTTAGAGTCCCAAGTTTCTCTGTTCATAAGTATATAGCACCACCAGTTTAAGACATGGGAAATTCTCAGTGGACTGAAAACCCCCCTTCATGAGTCCCTGCAGACTGTATGTTCTGCTAACTCTATCTGCTTCCTTTCTTGTTGGCATGATTTTACAAATGATAATTTGAAACCACGACGGCCCCTTTGGGAAGCTTAACATCTTCCCAAAATGACTCCTTAAACAGCTCTCTTCCCATAACAGCTGCTCTTCCTTCCTCCTTTTCCTCAGTTCTTCCCTCCAGTGCCCTTGAATCCTTTGTTAGGTCCCCCTTCAAACCTGTACCTCCTGAATCCCTCTGTCCACGTCGCCAGACATTTCCCTTCCCACTTCAGCCACTCAGCTTCCTATGGTCACTTTAAATTCAGGCCCCTACCCTCCAATGACAGGTCTTAAGGGGCTAAGGACCTCCAAAGGCAAACACTTGAGGCTCAAAATATTTTTTAAAGACTGTTTTGAAATAGAACTGGATGTTTTGTCTATTCGGATGAATTTACAGACATCCAGACAGCTGTTAGGTATCTCTTCTGTCATCTGGCTAAAATTTTCTCCACAGTCTCCACCAGATTACACATCAGGACAAAAGAAAATCTTAACAGTTCCTCAACAAATATAGGAAAACAGCTACTCTTAACTTGCCCATTTGCCAGAAACACAATTCAGTTAAAAATATAAAGAGGTGATAAACCAGTGAGATTGTATTACTATGTTTTACTGAGTCAGGATCACAATTTTAGAATGAAAGCTGTAAGATCTCTGAAGTTGTTTGAGAGTTTATATGCATTTCTGGATTTTGTTCATATGCATGTATCTTATAGATATGTGACATTTTCTACCTCTGAATGATATTACTAAATTAATTTATAAAATCCCTTAAAGGATTTCTATTCAAATTGGCTTAGAGATAAATGAGCACTTCTATAAATTACGTATTCCTTCAACCGTCAGAAATGTAGAAACAAATCCATTTTTTTTAAGATTTTATTTTTTCCTTTTTCTCCCCAAAGCCCCCCGGTACATATTTGTATGTTCTCCATTGTGGGTCCTTCTAGTTGTGGCATATGGGACGCTGCCCCAGCGTGGTTTGATGAGCAGTGCCATGTCCGTGCCCAGGATTCGAACCAACAAAACACTGGGCCACCTGCAGTGGAGCGCGCAAATTTAACCACTTGGCCATGGGGCTAGTCCCACAAATCCAGTCTTTTAAAAGTTCTCTTTACTTGGGATGTCCTTGATCCATGAAGCTATTTTTAAAAATTGTTAGTAAAATAAAAACAGGCATGTCTTTAGAGTTGTCAGCATTAAATACAATGCACATATAGGGGAGTAGAATTTGCCGCCCCAAAATATTTCTTTTTGGCTTGGTTATTTCTAAGAACAAAAGGCTCAGGAAGACGCTTTCACTTTCCCCCAACTGCCTACAAGAATTTAAGATAGAATATCTGCTTCAGGAAGGAGCTACCACCATAGATAACTATAGTATAATATGAACTAGATGTTGAAGAAGGGAGGAACCTAGCAAGGCCCATTTGATCAAAGTCCTCTCCATGTTCCATTGTCCCTGAAAGCCCTGGCAAACATTTGCTTACCAAAGATTTACTTTTCCATCTCCACGGGAATTGCCTTCTTCCCCTACGAAGGACCAAACCACTACGCGCAACTTCTTCTTTTGCTTTTAGCTGAAGATGGTATTTAAGGTGGTGGCTTCAAACATTTTGGTGAGTTACTCAATTATCCTGGTTTCTCCCATGTATACATGTTACTAACAACTTTGTTTAATTCTCTGCTGTTATTCTATCTCATGTCACTATAATTCTTAGACCATCCAGAAGAACCTAGAGGGTGGAAGAAAATTTATTTCTCCCTATGCACACATAAAATTTTTTCCTATTTAGATAAAGTACTGAAACAAGCTTATGTTAACTGTGCTAGATGTTTAAGATTATAAAACTATACATCCAACATAAAAAAAATTACGTTAAAAATGAGTTGCTTGCTGCATATCAAACATGACAGTAAATCAAAAAGAAAAAAGAAGAGAAAAAAAGAAGTGATGTCAGGATCATGATGGAGTAAGTTATTCCTTTTGTCTCTCCCCTCTAAGTTATGACAGGTCTGACCTGTTGACCATTGACCAACAAAGGACTCCCTACACAGCACACCAGAACACCAGAGGGATCCATGTTTCTATACATCTGAAAGTGGGTGGTCTGGCCCTCCAGGAGGATGTGCAACTAGAGGAGCAGCCTCCTCCCCATCCCCCAGCAGCAGCAATCGTAAACATGGATCCTCACACTGGCATGTGTGCAGGTGAACAGAGGCTGCAGAGTCAGATATGTCACTTAAGGCTTAGCCCTTACCCCCTCAGCTGTGGCAACTGGTACACATGTCCTGAAAATTCGGGATACAGAGTGGAGCCAGTGACACACCCTCCTTTCAGGTCCTTGGCCATAAAGCCAGACCATTCACCACAGCCTATGAATCAGTATATAATCACATGTTTGGCCATTTCTCTCTTCCAAGAAAAGAGACCCATCAGGTGTACTGCCAAGAATTCTGCCACTGGGAGGATTTACCTTCATTGCTGTCCTTCAGAAGTCTCCCAGAGGGGGACTACAGTGCTATAGATCTCCACTTTCAAGTGGTATCTGCATGAGATGCACAATGATCTGTAAACCAGCCCCACATCTTTTCTTCTTCTGTAAGCTGATCATAGGGAACTTTCCATTATGTGATAGGTGTAGGCTGGGAGAGAGAAGGAAGTGTAGCAGGATTAAGGACCATGGATATTTGGCCTGCTTAATATTACTTGTGCCCTCAGGATGTGCCATGACTTGAGCTCACATATACCACTCTCATTTCATAATGAGGTGTTTCAGTGCATGCTAACTTTACGACTTGGTTGGTCACATAATAACCAATTCATAATGGGGAGCTCTAGTCACTTGGTAACTTAATGACCTATGGGCAAGTGGTCATTTTCTGAGAGGCCCAGGAATAGGTCAAGAAATATTCCTCACAACTAGAGTAAATATCTGCCGATGATATCAGGACCTTTCCCTAAAATCCTAAAACCTAGCTCTGTAATATATGTATAAGGGCTGACAAAGAATCCAGATAAAATTACTCTGCCAATAAAACTTTTATGACCACTGTGTTTTCTGGTATATATGTCCCAGTGGCAGAACAGCTTGCAACCCCGGGTGGACTTGGTGTAAAGCATTCTGTTGCTCTGGGTCCCACTCAAACCTGGCGTCTTTTCAACTCAATGGATAAACTGGCCATTACAACACATACAAATGTGGATTATGTTGCCTCCAAAATCCAAAGAGGCCACTAGATGATTCGTCTCTTTCTTATTTATAGGAGGGGCCAAGATGCAAAAATTCGTAGTTTACCTTAAAAGAGATATCTGGATAAGGAACAAACCACTGGAATCATTGAAATTTCTCTGAGGTAAAAAGTCTCTGAATTTTAATCAGGTTTATTCTGTAGCCACTGATACACAAATGTCTTACTACTAAATCTAGAGACATTGCAATTCCTGCTTAGTAGGTTCTATCAGTATAATATCGTTAATGTGATGGACCAGTGTGATATCTTTTGGAAGAGAAAGGTGATCAAGATCCCTGAAAACCTACATTGATACATAGGGCTGGGGAGTTCATATACCACTGAGGTAAAACTGTGAGTGCGTATTGCTGGCTTCACCAGCTGAAAGAAAAATGCTTCTGCAGGGCCTTATAGACAGACATGGGGAAAACAGAATTTACCAGACCAATAGCTGCATAGTGGGTAGCAGGGGGTGTGTGCATTTGCTCAAGCAATGAAACTACTAATTCTGATACAGCAGCAGCAGTCGGAGTCACAACTTGTTTAAGCATGTGATAATCCACTAGTTTTCTCCAAGATCCATCTGTCTTCTATACAAGCCAAATAAGACAGTTGAATTGGGATCTGATGGGAATAAATACCCTTTGATCTTGAAATTCCTTGATCGTGGATGAATCTCTGCAATTCCTCCAAGAATGTGGTATTGCTTTTGATTTACTATTTTCTTATGTATATTGAATTCTAATGCCTTCCATTTGTCCTTTTCTACCATTATAGCCCTCACTCCACATGTTAGGGAACCAGTATGGGGACTGTGCCAGCTGCTAAGTATTTCTGTTGTATTTTTATGAGTAAATCTCCCCCTTTCCTTTTTCTTTATTTCTCTCCAAAGTCCCAGTACAGAGCTGCATATCCTAGTTATAGGTCATTCTAGTTCCTCTATGTGGGATGCTGCCACAGCATGGCATGATGAGTGGTGCATAGGTCCACGCCCAGGATCTGAACCCACAAAACCCAGGCCACTGAAGTGGAACATGTGAACTTAACCACTCAGCCATGGGGCCAGCCCCTGCTAGGTATTTCTATCCAGTTATGCATTCTAGAAGTGGAGGGAAAACCAGCACACTTTCAGAGACACACTGTACTCACTGTAAGAGGGACCAGTGCTAAAATACCACTGATATCTTGACCATCATGAGCCTCTAATCTGACTGGAGGACTACAGGGATGTTTTGGCTGTGTAGGAAACAGTTTAAGAACCATCTCCAGTAGTCCCTGAATGACCATTCAATGCACAGTTACCCTGTAAAAAGCGATAGGTCCTTTGATGAACGATGGGGGAAAGATTAATAGTATAAATTCTGGTAGTGTATTGTAATCCTGACTCCAAGGGACATGATGTCCCTTTCCTTCAAGCAGTTCTGGGTCTGTAATCTGGTTTAAGTCAGGGAACTGATTGAGGCACTGGGACTTTATTTTGATGGTTCAAGTTAAACTTTTGTTCCCTTGACCTAGAATTTTCTGCTTGTAGAGATCAAGTAAAAACTTAGTAGGCTTCCTATCTCATTCACTTCCAGGAGCACTATGATAAACCTGCCAATACCACAGGTCTGTGTGAGTCAAACTATTCTGCTTGCTGCTTTGAATCTGTTGTATATTACAGTATATTCACCTATGTTGCCTTTGACTGTTGAGTAAAGCTACTTGATCCCTACCACTCCTGGGTCCAGTTACTGTCACTGCATTTAGATTTTCCAGTTGAGTGTCTGTGATTCCCCCTGTAATGTCTGGCCTACAGGTAAGAGCAATCATAGAGCTCTTCAAGGTGCTGGGGCTCTACTCACAAACTTATGTCTTTAAGTATTGGAGAAAGGTACATCTTCAGGACACCCTCAATGTGGGTGAGGAAGTCTAGCATGAAACATCCACTCTAACATATTAATCTCCCTGAGCTTTTGAATCCCTTCCTCTACATCAAACCAAGGGAGACTGTGCATTTTCATCTCACTGATGGTGGGCCATCTTTTTATCCACACTTCAGCCAACCAACACAACAAACTGTTAGAGCCCTTTCTAAGGACCTGAGCTGCAGCAGTGAATACATAATCTGTGCTTGAAGGGCCTATATCAATATATTCAGCCTAATCAAACTTTAAGTTCCTTCTACAATTATCCCATATCCTTAATATACATTCCTACACATATTCCTCAGAGTATTGCTTATATACATTAGAAAACTCAAGTAGTTCTTTTGAAGTGTAATGTATCTCCTTATGGGTCGCTCTGAGTACCTCACTTTTAGAAACCTGCTGGGACTTTAGTCTAGTCATAAGTGGCATCTGTCTCAGGGGAGGCCATTATGATTTTCTCAGGCCATGCCAGGTTAATTCCCTCAGACGGAAGTTGAAAAGCTTACACCAATGTGGGATGGGATGGCCACTTCCACTGGAGGTGGGAAACCACTTCCACTGGCAAAGAAGCCTCATGAGAATTTAGAGGATCATAGTCCCTAGCTTCATCAGGATATTACCACATATTCCCATATCAATTGACAGAATCTCACTCTTTCACCATCAATGCCCTCACTTTAACAGTGACTTACTTCCTTTCCAGCTTTGGAGTTCAACATTCTTTGAAATTCAGCCAATTACTGTTTAATTTTTCAGCAATTTCAGCACTGACGTGACATAAAGCTCTCCTTCAGGACATACCTAGATGCTCTTAGGTCATTGATGCAAGCCTCAAACTGAGAATTTGAATAAATGAGGCCATCCTTTTCTTTGACAACTTTGTCCATCATTTTAGAAAGAATCAACCAACACTATTAAATTGCTTAGTTTTCCAAAAATTTTCAAAGCTATCATATATAGAATTACTGAGCTCCTTGCTTCTTATAAGTGGTTGCTTAGGAGAAGCCGATGTTTATCTTAAACCTCTCATCATTGTCTACCAGTGCTCTGTTTGCTACCGAGAATAGAGTCAATTATTGTGTTTAAATCTAATCAGATTAGAGAGAAAATCCAGAAACCCCAAAACTGTATTCAAAATCTAATCTTTAAAAATCTCTTCCTCTGGGGCCATCCAAGTGGCACTTCGGTGGCCCAGGGTTCACAGGTTCTGAGCCCGGGCATGGATCTATACATTGTTTATCAAGTCATGCTGTGGCAGGCCTCCCACATATAAAACAGGAAGATGGGCACAGATGTTAGCTCAGGGCCAATCTTCCTCAGCAAAAAGAGGAGGAATGGTGGCAGATGTAAGTTCAAGGCTAATCTTACTCACCAACAAAAAAAAAAAGTCTGGTCCTCAAGGACCACACTCAGTACAAAAGCCTATCTTAATCAATGTTCTCTAGAAAAGCAGAAAAAATAGGAGATATGCATAGATAGATAGATAGATAGGTAGATAGATAGATAGATAGACATAAGAGAAGACTTATTAATAAGATTGCCTCTAGTATTTATGATAGCTGAATAGTCCCACACTCTGCCATCTGCAAGCTGGAGAGCCACGAATAATGGTAGTCTAATTCATTCTGAGTCCAAAGGCCTGAGAAGGAGGGGAGTTGACAGTGTAACACTTAATCCCAAGTCAAAGGTCTCAGATCCAGGGGCCAACTGGTGTAAGTCTCAGATTTCAAAGTCTGGAGAATCAGGAGCTCTTAATCCAAGGGCAGGCAAAGATGGATGTCCCAGCTCTAAGAAAGGAGAGGGAATTTTCCTTCCTTTGTCTCTTTGTTCTATTGGTGACCTCTACTTGGATGGGATGATGCCTGCCCACATTGACAAGGCTGAATCTCTTTACTTAGTCTACTGAATCAATGCTACTCCCTTCCAGAAACACCATCACAGATATACCCAGAAATAATGTTTTATCAGCTGTCTGGAATTTTCTTAGTCAAGACAAGTTAACAAATAAAACTAAGCATAACATAGTGCATAGAAATTTTTCAATAACCTTACTGTCTGGTTATTATGTTAAAATGTAAGCCGCAGATATAACTAACTTTATTCGATAAACTCTCTTCAGAACTCTAACTATGGCTATTTTAAGTCATTTGTCATTCAGAGTTATTGTTTTGTTTTGATTCTTTTCTGAAAGTGTTGACAATCAGCAACAAGCATGAATGCTCCATAGTGGCTTCACTTCAATATCTTTGAGACCATGCTTATGGAATCAGTAAGAATTTCCAGAATGAATGAAGAAGCTGGTTGATTCATAAAACTGCTAAACCATGATCAAGCAGAACCAGAATCAATTCTAGAGGGCTGAATGAACTGATGAGGATGGTGATAACATTTTATGATTTTTTATTTGAAACATTGCTTTTTTAGTGTTGTTTCTAGATTTAAGAAAATTATTTTCTCTCATAGCTAGGTGCAACTTCTGGTAATTTGTTAAGTATACCTTTGTGAACAAAGATGCAACAATTCCTTATTCTCCCTAACTGTTGCCTCTAGCATTCGAAAACTCTTAGTGAATATTCTCATATGTATGGCAACATAGTTACTTGCTTAAGTACAATAATAATCTTTTCTCCTTGTAACAGATCTCAATTGAAAGCAGGTTTTGATTAGACTGTATATTTGAGAACAATGTGAATGAAATCAAATTTGACAAGAGAGCTTTAAGGAACTAAGATTGACTTTAAAGAGCCAATGTTTATACAATTACCCATGAAAAACTGTCTTATACCTGGCTTATAGAGTTCTCTGCCTTACAGGTCAGAAAGAAAGGTCACTTCCTGGCAGCTCCAAGAATCTCAGGATATTTTGTGACCTGAGGAAGAGAGAAATTCACCCAAGTCTATAGAGATTGCTGGCAAAATCTTGTGGCAAATACCTGGCTTGGCTTCTCAGCTTTGAGAGGCTTTTAAAAGTCCAATGTGAGATTTCTTATGAAAGCTCCAGTTAAGAAACTCAAAATACCTATGTGGGGGCTGGTCCTGTGGCCGAGTGGTTAAGTTCATGCACTCCACTTCTGTGGCCCAGGGTTTTGCCAGTTGGGATCCTGGGCGCGGACATGGCACTACTCATCAGGCCATGCTGAGGTGGCATCCCATATAGCTCAACCAGAGGCACTCACAACTAGAATTTACAACTATGTACTGGGGGCCTTTGGGGAGAAGAATAAAAAAAAGAAGATTGGCAACAGTTGTTAGCTCAGGTGTCAATCTTTATAAAGAAAATACTATGTGGTCAATGATTACTCTTTCTGCACTAATGAAAATAATAAGACCACATTTCATGACACTAGATGTATTTTGCAAACAAATTAGTTTTGCTTAGATTATCTCTGATAGAAATGTCAATACTGTACACAGAAAAATTGTTTCAATGGAAAACTACAATGTACGTTTGTGGGTTTCATCTTGCACATTTTGCCAGTCCTTAACAAATTCTCAATTCTTTTAGTTTCTTCGAAATTCTGGTTACAACTGTCTAAATATTTCCAATTTTTCTTCCTCTAGAGTAGGAATCATTGAAAATTAAAGTGGCCCTTTCCCCAAATCTCTGCATGCTGAAGCTGGATGACATAAGATAAATTTCAAAGAAATCACTACAACAGATCATGTATGGGCAACCTTCCTCCCAACTGCTGTGTGGGCCACCCAGAAAGTCAAAGGAAACTCCTGATGCCATCATCATAGATAATTCAAACTACAAACAAGAAAATCTGCTGCATTGTTGTTGCTGTTCTCATTCTGACATCTAAAGATGCTTTGAACACAACATCTAGAAATCTTCACCAGCTGCCCTCTGGAATCAGAAACTGTTTTTTTAACATTATTCTTTATTTTTCCTTTACTTTCATAGAAACCCACCCTCATAAATGTCTGATGAATAACCCAGTTCAGTAAATATCCTTTACTATCAGCTATAATCAGATGACCCAGTAGGTCATTAATGAATAAAATGTAACTGAACAAAAAATAGAATAATATTTTACAATGGAAAGAAAAATGGCTCTTCTTTTGTTGAACAAGATGGGAACTGACATAGATTATGTGTTCAACCAAACTTTAGTCAGGTTCCTGAAACTTTTCCTAGGCACATCTGTATACTTGCTAGTAAAACAACCATCAAGTATTATTTTAAGCCAGGTTATCAAGAGTACCTCAACCTCCATATCTGATCACTCTCCAAATGTAATTGGATTTCTAATCCTCCGCAATTTACCAGGTGATGTCTCATTCAGCAAGAATACTTTTAGATTAGTGTATTCAGAATTCCCATTACCTATCATGTTTCCATTTAGTATTATTATATTTACTGGCCCCTGCTAGAATCATTGGTGATAAATCTCTGCTTGTACACTCTGTGTTTGGAATTGAGCAATGACATCTACTGAGGTGTCTTTTCACATATAACAAGAGTCCAGAATAAATCACTTATTTTGACTTTAACTACATTCCAGCTTTGTGTTTTTCTTTGACAGTGTTTAGAAAAGATCACCCTAGCCTTTTGATTAAGAGGTATATGGAGCCCTTTGCAGCTAAGTGGCAATCTTAACTTCCAGTTCAGGGTAATCACTCTTTTTGTCTCCTTGTGGAAACATTCCTACATCTGGGACTAAATCCTCTAAGTCATCATAGCATAAGTCATGAAAACACAAAGTAAAATTGTTGCTAGTGGGTCACTATGGGATAACATTGATCGGTGCCACTCCCATTATCACCCCTTAATTCCTGGACCTGTGAATAGTGCAAAGAGAAAAAAAAAACAGCACCACATACTCGATGGTGGTCCAGCCTCTTAGATCAAGTGGGATTTATTCCAGAGATGCAAGGATGGTTCAACATTTGCAAATCAATTAATGTGATACACCATATTAACAAAATGAAAAATAAAAATCACATGATTATCTCAATAGACTTAGAAAAAGCATTTGACAAAATTCAACATCCATATTTGATAAAAACTCTTAACAAAGTAGGTATGGAAGGAACATTACTCAACATAATAAAGACCATATATGACAACCCCATAACCAACATCATACTCAATAGTGAAAAGCTGGAAGCTTTTCCTCTAACAGCAGAAACAAGACAGGGATTGCCCACTCTCATCATATTTATTCAACATAATATTGGAAGTCCTAGCCAGAGCAATTGCAAAAGAAAGAGAAATAAAAGGCATCCAAATTGGAAAGGAAGAGGTAAAGTTTGTCACTGTTTGCAGATAACATTATAGACAGAAAACCCTAAAGACTCCATCAAAAAACTGTTAGAACTAATAAAATAATTCAATATAGTTACAGGCTACAAAATCAATGTACAAAAATCTGTTGCATTTCTATATACTAAAAACAAACTATGAGTAAGAGAAGTTTTTTTTAAATTATACAGATGCAATTTATTATTATTTCTTTTTTTTGAAGATCAGCCCTGAGCTAACTACTGCCAATCCTTCTGTTTTTGCTGAGGAAGACTGGCCCTGAGCTAAAATCCATGCCCATCTTCCTCTACTTTATACATGGGATGGCTACCATAACATGGCTTTGTTTTTGCCAAGCGGTGCCATGTTGGCACCCGGTATCTGAACCAGCAAACCTCGGGAGGCTGAGAAGTGGAACGTGCACACTTAGCCACTGCGCCACCAGGCCAGCCCCCAAAGGTGCCATTTATTAATGAGACATTAGGGATTAACAGGCTTGGAGTATATTACAAGTGGAGTGGTGTGGGACAGAGGATCTGGTTTAATCCCATTCTTTCAAATGTCTTATTTTTTTTAACTTTTTATTGAGATTATGTTAGTACACAACCTTGCGAAATTTCAGTTGTACATTATTGTTTGTCAGTCATGTAGTAGGTGCACCACTTCACCCTTTGTGCCCACCACCCACCCCCCTCTCTCCCCTGGTATCCACTAATCTATTCTCTTTGTCTGCATGTTTAACTTCCACATATGAGTGGAATCGTACAGAGATTGTCCTTCTCTATCTGGCTTATTTCACTTCCATAACACCCTCAAGGTCCATCCATGTTATTGTGAATGGGACAATTTTATCCTTTTTATGGCCAAGTAGTATGCCATCATATATATATATATATATATATATATATATATATATATATATACACCATATCTTCTTTATCCAATCATCAGTTGATGGGCACTTAGGTCGCTTCCACATCTTGGCTATGGTAAATAATGCTGAAATGAACATAGGGGTGCATGGGACTTTTGCAATTGCTGATTTAAAGTTCTTTGGATAGATACTCAGTAGTGGGATGGCTGGGTCATATGGTATTTCTATTTTTAATTTTTTGAGAAAACTCCATACTGTTTTTCATAGTGGCTACACCAGTTTGCATTCCCACCAGCAGTGTATGAGGGTTCCTTTTTCTCTAAAACCTCTCCAACATTTGTTACTTTTTGTTTTGGTTATTTTTGCCACTCTACTGGGTGTAAGGTGATATCGTAGTGTAGTTTTGATTTGCATTTCCCTGATTATCAGTGATGATGAGCATCTTTTCATGAGCCTATTGTCCGTAAGTATATCTTTGGAGAAATGTCTATTCATGTCCCCTGCACATTTTGTGATTGGGTGGTTTGATTTTTTGTTGTTGAGTTGTGTGAGTTCTTTATAAATTATGGAGATTAACCCTTTGTAAGATATATGACTTGGAAATATTTTTTGCCAATTGGTGGGTTGTTTTTTTTCTTTCAATCCTGTCTTCCCTTGCCTTGAGGAAGCTCTTTAGTCTGACGAAGTCCCATTTATTTATTCTTTCTGTTGCTTCCCTTGTCTGAGAAGACATGGTGTCCAAAAATACCCCTCTTTTTTTTTTTTTTTTTTTTTTTTTTGAGGAATATTAGCCCTGAGCTAACTACTGCCAACCCTCCTCTTTTTGCTGAGGAAGGTTGGCCTTGAGCTAACATCCGTGCCTATCTTCCTCTACTTTATACGTGGGACGCCTACCACAGCATAGTTTTTGCCAAGTGGTGCCATGTCCGCACTGGGATCCAAACCGGTGAACCCTGGGCAGCCAAGAAGCGGAACGTGCACACTTAACCACTGTGTCACCGGGCTGGCCCTTAAAAGATCCTTTTAATACTGATGTCAAAGAGTGCACTGCCGATATTTTCTTCTAGAAGCATTACAGTTTCAGGTCGTGCCTTTCGGTCTTTGATCCATTTTGAGTTTACTTTTGTGAATGGTGAAAAAGAATGGCCAATTTTCATTCTTTTACATGTGGCTGCCCAGTTTTCCCAGCACCATTTGTTGAAGAGACTTTCTTTTCTCCATCGTATGCCCTCAGCTCCTTTGTCGAATATTAGCTGCCCATAGATGTTGCGTTTTATTTCTGGGCTTTCAATTCTGTTCCATTGATCTGTGCACCTGTTTTGGTACCAGCACCAGGCTGTTTTGATTACTGTAGCTTTGTAGCATGTTTTGAAGTCAGGGATTGTGATGCCTCCAGCTTTGTTCTTTTTTCTCAGGATTGCTTTAGCAACTTGGGCTCTTTTGTTGCCCCATATGAAATTTATGATTCTTTGTTCTATTTCTGTAAAGAATGTCATTGGGATTCTGATTGGGATTGCGTTGAATCTGTCGATTGCTTTAGGTAGTACAGACACTTTAACTATGTTTATTCTTCCAATGCATGTGCATGGAAGGTCTTTCCATGTCTTTATGTCATCATCAATGTCTTTCAGGAAAGTCTTATAGTTTTTGTTGTAAAGGTCTTTCACTTCCTTGGTTAAATTTATCCCAAGGTATTTTATTCTTTTTCTTGCAATTGTGAATGGGATTGTGTTCTTGAGTTCTTTTTTTGTTAGTTAGTTAATAGAGTATAGAAATGCTACTGATTTATGTATGTTGATTTTATACCCTACAGATTTGCTGTAGTTGTTGATTATTTCTAATACAATGGATTCTTTGGTATATTCTATATACAAAATCATGTTGTCTGCAAACAGTGAGAGTTTTACTTCTTCACTCCATATTTAGACTGCTTTTATTTCTTTTTCTTGCCTAATTTCTCTGGCCAAAACATCCAGTACTGTGTTGAATAAGAGTGGTGATAGAGAGCATCCTTGTCTCGATCCTGTTCTCAGGGGGATGGCACTCAGTTTTTGCCCACTGAGTTGTTAGCTGTGGGTTTGTCATATATTGCCTTTATTATGTTGAGGTAATTTCCTTCTATCCCCATTTTGTTAAGATTTTACCATAGGGGCTGGCTTTGTGGCCAAGTGGTTAAGTTCACACGCTCTGCTGTGGTGGCCCAGGTTTCGGATCCTGGGTGTGGACATGGCACCGCTCGTCAGGCCACATTGAGGTGGCGTCCCGCATCCCTTCACCCGAGCTGCTGTGGCATAGCACAGCGTGGGTAGGCAGGGTGCTGTCTCCTGTGTGCAGACCCCAGTTTCCTGATCAGCTCTCACTCTCTGGTCTCCTGGAGTCTTGGCTTCATGAGGTCACCCCGTATGAAAGCTTTTGCTCCATTAGAGGGCTTCCCTCTAGGCTGCAAGAGCTCTAGGGAGTCCCAGGTGATCCTGTGGATGCATGACGCCTCCAGTGCTCCTTCCCTCATGAAGCCTCCTGCGTCAGTGATCCCAGTCTTTAGGGGAGGGAGCACAATTCTCTCTTACCCAATTCCAGCTCCTCGAGGGGGCCTTCAGCCTCTCTGCCCTCTGTCGTTTGGCTGCCGTGACTCTCTGAGGATTCCTGTGCTAGTAGGATATTTTCTGTTGGAATATCATTGCTCCTTTTTGTTGTATGTTGGAGGGGAGAGAGTCCTGGGCAAGCTCACTCCACCATGATGCTGAGGTCACTCAAGAGAAATTCTTTTCAAAATCTCACTTACGATTGCATTAAAAAGAATAAAATAACTAGGAATAAATTTAACCAAGGAGGTTAAAGAATTGTATGATGAAAACTACAAGATATTAATGAAAGAAATTAAAGGAGACACATATAAATGCAAAGATATTATTTGATCATGGTTGGAAAGAATTACTATTGTTAAAATGTCCATCCTACACAAAACAGTCTACAGACTAAATTCCTACAATAATTCCGATGGCATTTTTCACAGAAATAGAAAAAAATTCCTAAATTTGTATGCAACCACAAAAGACCCCAAACAGCCAAAGTTATCTTGAGAAAGAAGAACAAACTTGGAGGCATCCTGCTCCCTGATTTCAAACTATATTACAATGGTATAGTAATCAGAACAGTATGGTATTGGCATAAAAACAGAAACATAAATCAACGTAATATAACAGAGATTGCAGAAATAAACCCATGCAAATATGGTCAATTAATTTATGACAAGGGAGCAAAGCATATACAATGAGGTAAGGAAAGTCTCTTCAATAAATGGTGTTGGGAAAACTGGATAGCCACATGAAAAATAATAAACTAGACCGCTATCTTACACCATACACAAAAATTAACTCCAAATGGGTTAGGGGCCAGCCCCATGGTTTATTGGTTAAGTCCACATGCTCTGCTTCACTGGCCCAGGGTTTCACCAGTTTGGATGCTGGGCACTGACATGGAACCACTCATCAGGCCATGCATAACCAGAGGCACTTACAACTAGAATATACAACTGTGTACTGGGGGGCTTTGGGGAGAAGAAGAAGAAAAATAAAAAAAAACAAAAAAGAAGACTGGCAACAGTTGTTAGCTCAGGTGTCAATCTTAAGAAAAAAAAGTCAAGGAGCTTTAAAAAAATGGGTTAAAGACTTGAATGTAAGACGTGGACCACAAAATTTCTGGAAGAAAACAAACAGTAAGCTCCCTAACATGAGTCTTGACAGTATGTTTATGGTGATAGCTATCAGGCATTTAATTAGAGGAATTTTCCACTAAAATGAAAGAACAAACACAGATTGATATTAAAAGCCATTTCTGATTCCAGACAGCAATCAGTTAAGAAGATTTCTTAATGTTGCACTCAAATCATTATTAGATGGTAGAGTTAGGAAAGCAGTGGCAATAAGTTGGATTTCTCTGTTTGTAGTTTGATTATCAGTGGTGATGGCATCAGGCATTCCAGTGAACTTTTTGCATATTACTCCCTTATAAGATATATGATTTGCAAATATTTAATCCCATTCCATAGGTTTTTATTGGATTTGACACCAAAAGCAAAGGCAAAAAAAGCAAAAGTAAGACTATCTCAAACTAAAAAAAACTTCTGCACAAGGTAGGAAATCATGAACAAAATAGTTCGTCCCAGTGGGAGGATTTCCCTTCATCACTGTTCTTCAAGGATACCCCAGAAAGAGAATAGTCCTTCAGCTATCCACTTTTGGGTGATGCCCACATATAAGGCCAGAATCATCAGTAAACCAGGCCCCTCTCTTTTCATCCTCTATCAACTAATTGTAAGGAGCTCCCCATGAGGCCATAGGTGTGGGCTGAGAGACAGAAGGCAGAGTAGCAAGACTAGGGACCTGGGCATTTGTGATACTTCTTTATGTAACTTACTTGTGCCTTCATGCCCTGCCTTGGCCCATTCAACTACAAGAGCTGCCAAGGCTCCAAACAGCATCCCTATCTGCCAGTGAAATTGCATGAACCATTGAGTCTGATGGTATATGTGGCCAAAATGGAAAAGCAGCTTGAAAAACAGCTGGACCTGTTGCAGAATCCACTCTCATTCTGGGCCCCACTCAAAACTAGTAGCTTTTCAGGTCACTCAATAAATGAGCCAAAACACTACACCCAAATGAAGCACATATTGTCTCCAAAATCTGAAAAGGACCACCAGGCATTGTGCCTCTTCCTTGGTTGTTAGGAGGGGCCAGATGCAACAACTTATCCTTCACCTTGAAAGGAATATCTGGAGAAGCCCCATACTTTGGCCCCTAGAAATTTCTCTTGGGTATAAGACCCCCAAATTTCAGTCAGAATTATTCCCCATCCTGACACCCAAATGTCTTACCAATAAGTCTGGAGTAGTTACTATTCCTACTTGTTAGGTTCATTCAGCATATATCAAAATATAATGAGTAGTGTGACATCCTGTAGAAAGGAAAGACAATCAACATCCCTGCAAAATAAATTGTGACATAGGGCTCAAGAGTTGATAAACCCCTGATGTAGGACAGTGAATGTGTATTGTTGGCCTTGCCGCCTGCACTGAAACTGCTTCTGGAGGGCATTGTGGACAGGTTTGGAGAAAAAGACATGTGCCAGATGATTAGCTGCTTACCAAGTACCAGTAGATGTTTGAATTTACTCCAGCAATGCAACCAGATCTGGTACAGCATCTACAGTTAGTATCAACATTGGATAAGATTTCCTTAATCACAGTTATTCTCCAAGAACTATCTTCTTCTGTGAAGGGCAAATAGATTTTTTTGAAATGTTGTTAGAATTACAACTGCTGCCTCTTTCACATCCTTGATGGTGGCACAAATATCTGCAATTCCTCCAGGAATGCAGTATTGTTTTTGATTTACTATTTTACTAAGTAAATGCATTTCAAATGACTTCCACATTGTGTTCACACCATAGTAGCCCTTGCTCCACATATTAGGCAACCAATGAGGGGATTCTGCCTGCTGAAAATATCTCTCTCCCAAGTTTGCATTTTAGATCTAGGAATAACCATAGTACGCATTCAGGAAACCTCTGGACCCACTGTGAGTCAGACCTGAGTTAAAAGTAATTTGGTCACCTGACACTCACATAAGCCTCTCCTTTGACTAGAGGGCCACAGTGATGTTTTTGGTCTCTTGGAAACAATGTAAGTTCGGCGTCAGTGTCCAAGTAGTCTCTGAAAGGTCTGATTATACCGTTTCTCCCAATGCAATGTTACCCTGGTAAAGGGCCTTAGGTCCCTTTGGGGAAGAAAGGCTGGGAGAAAGATTAACAGTAGTAATTTTTGATAGTGTAAGAGGATTCTTCCTCAAGAGGACTTGGTCCCCCCTTCATTTAAGGGATCCTGGGTCTGTAAACTGGCTCAGTTTGGGAATTGATTGAGGGACTGTGACTCTCTGTTTTTATGATTCAAATTAGAATTTTCTTTTCTTGACCTAGAACTTTTCTGCTTATATAGATCAGGTAAGAATTAAGTAGACTTCCTTTCTCTTTCAGTTCTAGGAACACCATAATTATATAGCCAAAGAAACAGGTGTGTGCCATTCATAATTTTCTCATTACTGCTTCCTCTCTGCTTTTAATTACAGTAACTACACATACCTTGCCTTTGGTAGTTGAGTGATGCCATTTGGTCTCTGCCACTCTAGAATCCAATTACTCACACTGCGTTTAGGTTTTCCAAAAAAGTGGCTGTGGTTCTCACTGTAAGTTCTGTCCTAAAAAGGACTGAATTCATGAAGGGCCCCCCTCTCAAATTTATTTCTCATAATATTGGTAAAATATATGTCTTCTAGAACCACCCAGTGTGGATAAATAGGTCTTAAATGAAAACTTCACTGTGACATTCCAATGCCCCAAATCTTCCACTACATTAAGCCAAAGGAAATCTGTCATTTCCATTTGGATCACTGTGTGCCATCTTTTGATTCACATTTTGGCCACCATCCCAACAAACTGACAGAACCCTTTCTAACTCCCCATAATGTAACATTAAATGTAGAATCTCTGTTTCATAGATATATATCAATAGTTTCAGCTGATCCAACTTTATGATCCTTCCGTCATTATCCTACATCCTTAATATCCATTCCCAGACATGTCCACCAGATTTATGCTTGTAGAACTTATAAATCTAAAATATTCCTTTTGGAGTATAGTGCATTTACTCATAGGTCACTCTATGCACCACATTTCTATGGGCTTGCTGTTAGCTGACTGTAATCAAAGGTGGCAACTGCCTCAGGACGCTATTGCTGTTACTAAGGTAATGCAGGGTTAATCCACTAAGATGGAGGTAGAAATCATGATTCCTCTGTATTGGAACACTGCTACTACTCGGGGTGGAGATGTCACTGCCCCTGGGGTCTGGAAGGCCATTTTTATTGGAGGTAGGGAGGCTACATCAATTATAAAAGACTCTTCAGAATTCAGTGCCTTGATGTACCTAGCTTTATGAGGATCTTGCCACATGTCCCTTCCAATTTACAGAGTACTATTCCTTCACAATCAGTACCCTGGCTTTAACACACCCTTGGAGTCTGGCAGTTCAACGTGCTTTGAAATTTATCCAATCGCAGTTTTCTTTGTAACAGTTTCAGCCCTAACAGAAATGAGGCTGCCCATCAGGAAATGCTTTAAAGTTCTTCAGTCATTGATGCAAACTTGAGCTGAGAATTCAAATCCCTGAGCTCATCCTTTATGTTAACCACTTCAACCAACAACATTAGGAGGAACCAATCAATATTATTATATTCTTTAGTTTTCAAAAAATGTTAACAAAAACCATATACAGAGTTACTTAGTTCCTTGCCTCTTATAAGTTGTTGAATAGAAACATCAAATGCAGATTTTTTGTTTTTTCCATAAACAGATCACACCATGGACAAATAGTGTTGAGTTTACTAATGGAAAGGGAGTCATTAGCATCTTTAAACCTAATCAAATTAGAGAGCAATACCAGAAACCCCAAAAAGAATTAAGAAAATTCATCTTTAAAATTCTGTTCTCTAGAACCTCTCTCCATACCAAAATCTATATTTTTCATGATTCTCCAGAAAAACAATTTACAGGATAGGTATATGGATAAACAGGTAAGTAGATAAAAGTGGATATTTATTATAGGAATTTGCTCTGGTGGTTATGGAGGACAGAATATACCACAATATGCCATCTACTAGCTGAAGAACCAGGAAACCCAGAAGTATATTTCAGTGTCAGTCTGAAAGCCTGAGAACCAAGGGAGCCAATGGTGTAATTCCTATGCCCAAACCAAAGGCATTATAATCAAGGGGCCCTTCGTGCAAGTCCTCGACTTCAAAGGCTTGAGAACCAGGAGCTCTGCCATCTCCACTCTAGGATAGAGGAAGGAATTTGTTCTTCCTTGCTCTTTTTGTTTCATTGTGGTCCTCTAGTTTGAATGGCTGATGTTCTCACACATTGGTGGGGGCAGAGCTCTTTACTTAGTCACTGAATCAACTGCTAATGCATCCAGAAATGCCCTTACAGACAAACGCAGAAAAAATGTTTTACCAGCTATCTGGACATCCTTTAGCCCAGTCAAGATGACACACAACATTAAGCATCATAAGTCCACCCCTTGTCAACTTGACAACTATACCCAATGCCTTTCAGTGTACTTAATATTCAAGGAAAGACAATTGCAAAGTCATCATTCTGCCTAACATGATAGAACTATCTTGCATACTACCAAAAACATACTAACCTCTTCCCCCGAGAGGAGGTCAAGTACTTGAGTGATGTTTATTCATCTTCTAGATATCCTCAGAAAATAGAAAGACATTTGCTGTACACACACACACACAAATGTATTAATAACAAAATAAGGAGGAATCCTCATGACATTTAGAGTCCTCATTTCCATAACTGATCATGCGGTAGTAGCTGGATTAATAACTACCTTCATGTACTATTCACTCTGTATTCCCTTTTCAACAGCAAACACCTCAGCTGATGGTGCTTCTTCACCTGGGGTTGACTCAGACCTTCACCGTAGATCGAGTTGTTCAATGATTCAGATTGCATTGTAATTTTTCATTGACCTTATTCCCAGGGCAAAGTAATAGTAAGAGAAACTCTAATGTATATCTTCTATTACAGATGTAATCTTCCTTATCTTCACTGTGGAGTAATTGTCCAATTTCCCGTTGGTAGTGACATAGATTCTTCACTTAAACACACTTTAGTCAGGCTCCTGAACATTCTCATAAGCCCATCTGTGCACTCCCTTGTAAAATCCTTATCATGAACCCTGCTGAGCCAGTTTAGTAAGGGTCTCTTATCTTCTATGTTTGCTCACCCTCAACATCTGATCAGGTTTATCATCCTCCAACATCCAACAGTCATGACTAATCAACCTGGCCTGACCTGAGAAAGATGCCTGTTAGGTAAGTTTAGCCAGAATCCCCCTTACTCTTGATGTTTTCTCTTGGCAATTTTCCATCTACTGTACCTCACCAGGCTCCCTGCATATAAATTCCAATTCCCTCATTATATATTTGGAATTTAGCCTGTTCCTTACTGAGATCTCTTCTCCTCTATTGCAATAGTCCTGAATAAAATATGTTTTACCCCTTTAAAAATGTTGACCTTCTTTGAAGTTATAATGCTGCAACTCAGAATAATCAGTTTCATCACCATATATATGCTCCTTTGAAGCCTTTGTCTTTACTCCAGAATGATGGCTCAGGGATCCATTTGTGATTATGATTCTAAACCACCGGTCCAGACAAATGTCTCTTGAATCTGGTAAGGAGAGATTTTGATTCATAAGTTGAGTATACACTAAAATATAGGTTACGGTTCCAAACAGAGGCTGGGTTAGAGTCCAGGTTTCTCTCTAAGAAGCTGGGCTATAGTCACAGGCAAGCTCAAGCCGTGATAGAGTCTCAGGCAAGCATATGTTTGTAAGAAGCTGAATTACAGTCCCAGAGAAGCAGAAGCTAGATTGGAGTTCCAATGTTCCCATTCTTGAACTCTTGCTGAGTATCTGCTTCACCAAAACTTTTTGCTTCCTTTCTTTTTGGCATAATTTTACTACAGATCATTTGGAACCTCAATGTCCTCATTATGAAACTTAAGATCTTTCTAATCTGGCTTCTTAAACGTCTCCCTTCCCATCACAGATAATCCTTCTTCTTCCTTTTACTGCCTTGGATCTTCCCTCAAGTTCTTGAGTCCTTTGATGTGTCCCCCTTCAAACTCTACCTCCTCCATCCCTCTGTCCAGCCTGCCAGACTTTTCCCTTCCCACTTCAGTCCCTCAGCTCCCTACAGTCACTTGAACTTTAAGCCCCCTACCCTCCATAGAGGGCTCTCAAGGACTAAGGGACCCATGAAAACAACTGCCTTGGGCTGAAAAGAGAAAAAAAGCAATTAGGAATCAGAATTGGATGTTCTGTCCACTTTGGCGGGTTTTTGAAACATCCAGGCAGCTGCTAGATATTTCTTCAGTTACTGTTCTAAAATTTACTCCAGAGCTTCTATCAGACTACATGTCAGGGCAAAAGAAAACTAAAGTCTCCTCTAAAATATTGATAAATGAGCCACTTCAACTTTTCCCCTTAGCACATTACATAACTCAAATGAAAATATAAAGTGGTGATAAACTAGTGACACTGTATTACTATGTTTTACTGTCTCATGGTTAAAATTTTCTAATGAAAGCTGTAAGACATCTGTTTTTATCTTTCTGTAGTTTATGTAACTTTATGTATGTGAGTATTCACATATATTATGCATACATTTATTTATTTATTTATTTTTTACTTATGGATGATATTACTAAATTAATTTATAAAATCTTTTAATGGAGTTGTATTCAAATTGCCTTAGACGTAAATGAGTACTTCTACAAATTAAGTACTCCTAAAATCTCAAAAATACAGAAACAAATCCAAGTTTTTAATAAATTCACTTGATCTTGGACAATCTTTGGAAATAAAGATAGCTTTTAAAATTTGTTAGCATGGGGCTGGCGTGGTGGTGCAGCAGTTAAGTTTGCACATTCTGCTTCCTCAGCCTGGGGTTCACCAGTTCGGATCCCAGGTGTGGACATGGTATCGCTCAGCAAGCCATGCTGTGGCAGGCACCCCACATATAAAGTAGAGGAAGATGGGCATGGATGCTAGCTCAGGGCCAGTGTTCCTCAGAAAAAAGTGAGGAAGACTGGCAGCAGATGTTAGCTCATGCCTAATCTTCCTCAAAGAATAAATAAATGAATGAATAAATAAAAAGTAAATTATTAGCAAAATAAAACAGTCATGTCTTGAGAGTTGTTAGCATTGAATACAAAGCAGACATATATATTTTTTCTAGCTAAGTTTACTAGTCAAGCGAGCTTAAGTTATATCTTCTACACGGTTAAGATTAGAAAAGTATAAATCCAAACTAAGAAACATGTAGACTAAAAGTGACCTTCTTGATGAATTTCAAGCACAATATTTTTTTAAAAAAGAAAGAAGAACAAAGAGGGAATGACCACACATTTAACTTTTTAAGTTCTTTTCTTGTGTAATTGTTTTTAATAGTTGCCGATTTGTAAATAAGAAAAATAACAGGATGATGTCCACATGTGTTTGTTTAGCTCATGACATTTTCATGATCAAGTGAAACATACTAATAATTATTATTATCATTGTACAGATTGGCACCTGAGCTAACATCTGTTGCCAATCTCCTTTTTTCACCCCTTCTTCTTCTTCTTTGCCCCAAAGCCCCCCAGTACATAGTTGTATATTCTAGTTGTGCGTACCTCTGGTTGTGCTATGTGGGGTGCCACCTCATCAAGGCTTGATGAGTGGTGCCATGTCCATGCCTGGGATCTGAATCAGTGAAAACCTGGGCCACCGAAGCAGAGCACGTGAACTTAACCACTTGGCCATGGGGCTGGCCCCCAAACATAATTATTAATAACAAGTGAATTAAATATATGTTAGTGAATAAAATTTTAAAAACGAACTTTTCAAGAATAGTTATATTTTATAGTAAGTCTATCTGAAAATAGTTCCACGAGGTCAGCCCCAGTGGCTTAGTGGTTAAGTTCAGTGTTTACCACTTCAGCAGCCCAGGTTTGGTCCCCAGGCATGGACTTACACTGCTTTGTTAGCAGACAAACTGTGCTGGAAACCTACATACTAAAAAACAGAAGCAGATTGGCATGGATGTTAGCTCAGGGTGAATTTTCCTCTGGAAAAAAAAAAGTACCACTACCTTGTGGTAACTTGAAACTTTAAAGCTATAGTAAGTTGAGGTAAATAACAGATATTTGTTGAATATCTAGATCATTTCCAAATAAAATAAAATATTTAAACACTAATTGCTGAACAAAAGCTTACCTAATTTGGCATCTTTTTTCCTCATACAGTATAGATAAGCTAAATATATTTGGGTCTGTTTATAAACATGATAAATTGTACTACGAAACTATATTTCCCTTAGACAACTATGAACTAATGTATTCATAAATTTGCTGCAGAATGATGGTGTGTGACAGTCAGTTAATAATTGGACATTTCGTAGTTTTCTCTGTAAAGGAAAGTTGGCAAATGATTAAAAATTATAATCAATGTTCGTAAATTTCACTACTATGACTAATAAGAGTTAAGAAAACAATCTCTGTATGCAAAAAAAAGTAAGACATATTTTTGTTAAGGAAAGGTGTGAAGGATGTGGTAGTTTTTAGGCATAGGAGAGTGTAATTTTGTCCAAAAATAGATTGTCTGGTTTTCCAGAATGAGAAAAAGTAAAAGAGCAAGACAAAAACTGAATGTATATATATATATTAAAAAAACTGGAGAAGTTTTGTGGGAAACAAAACTTGGGAAAGGAATCTTATCTTGCATGGGTAAAGCTGGCATAGATTCAATGAATTTATTCAAATAGATTTGTTTAAATTAGCCATAGAATTAATACTACATTGATGCCAAACTAGAATTTGGATCTGTTAACTCTTCTAAAACAACAAAGTTTACTGAGATTATTGAACTATTCTTAATAAAAAATTGTAAAAAAAAGGTTTTTGTGTACCTTTAAAGTTATCTGCCTGTGAAACCAATATTTTGCTTCTTAACTTCCTGTGCTTTATGTTGTCTTTATCAGGTATTTGATTACTTAAGGAAAGTGAGTCTTTTTCATATAAAAGAGCTACCTGTTTTACAACTATGCAACTCTCTCTATGTGACCTTGAATTCTTTTAATTGTCACTCTGATTAAATGGATAAATAAGTATTGTTTCATAGTGACCTGCCATCATATTTAGTCAAGTGTTCATACCTTTTCACATTTTTAACAACTTCTCAAAATCAAATTTCAAATGAAGTCTTTTTGATCTCAAAGTTACTTTGAGATTTCCCAGAGGCACCTGGAAAACCCTGAATGATTTGCCTCCCACCTTGAAAAAGAGAGAAGCTAAACTAATTAGGTTTTCTTGGAATGGTAAATTTCATGGAAAACAGTTTCGAATAAGAAGTGATGATAAATCTCCTTGGGTTGTATGTTTGTGGATATATATTACTATTCAAGTATTCCAGAAATTATATGAAGTGCATAGAAATCTGTCACTATGCTCACTTTACAGTTATTACCTTAAGGTTTTACATAGCACAGAAGTAACTATTTTTCCTTATCAAACAAACTGTCATCAAAACTTTAACCATGGTCATCTTAAATTATTTGCCACTCATAGAAAGGTATTGTTTGACTTTAATTCTTCTCTAAAAAGTGGTTACAATCAGCTACAGGCAGGAATTCTCCTTGATGGCATCACAGGGATAACTTTGAAGCCGTGGCTCTAGTCTGAGTAAGAATTTCCAGAAGTATTGAAGAAGCCAATGGAGTCATACAACCCCTAAGCCCCAAAATGGAGAACAAGGTTTAATTTGATGGGTTTGAATGAACTAATGAGGACAATTATACTCTCATAAATTTGTTTGAAACATAGCTGTTTTTTTAGTGTTTATTTTCAAGACTGAAGGAAACTGTTTTCTCTTAAGCTGTGTGTAACTTATAGTAATTTGGTAAAGTAAGCCTTTGTGAAGACAGACGCAAATATGACTTTTACTTCCTAGCTGATCTTTTGCAATTTGAAAACTGCAAGTATTCTTACTTTTATGACAATATAACTATTTGCATAGCTCAATAAGGATCCTTATAACAAGACACAATTAGAAACTGATTATATTACCAAGGATTTGATTGGAAGGTCCAATATTTGTGAATGATCTGTATTTAATTATATATAACCAGAGAGATTTAAGGAACTGACTTTAAGGAGCAAATGCCTATAAAGTCCCCTTTAGAAAAACTGCCCTGAATTTGAACTAGTAGCATTCTCCACCTTACAGTTGACTAAGGATGGTAACTTCCTCGAAGGCCCAGGAATCTCGGCATATTCTGGGGAATACAAGAAAAAAATTCAACCAAATCTTCCTATTGTATGCAAAATCTGGTGGCAAGGTCTTGGTTTGAATTCCTAGTCTTGAGAGGCTTTCAAAACTCTAATCTGAGATTCCATATGAAAAATCCCAGCAGAGCAAACTCTAGAGAGTAATGTGACCAATCACTATTCTTGCTGCATGTATATAAATGTATGAATGTATGTTATGTAGAACTGACATTTTTCTACCTCTGGATTATATTGCCAAATTAATTTATAAAATTCTTTAGAATAGCTCTATTCAAATGGGCTTAGAGATAAGTGAGCACTTCTATAAATTATTTCTAAAACTTTCAGAAACATAGAAATGAATCCAATTTTTAAATGTCCATTTACTTAGAATAATCTTTGATTAAAAGGTAGTTTCAAAAATTGTTGATGGGGCCAGGCCCGTGGCACAGCGGTTAAGTGTGCATGTTATGCTTCTCAGCGGCCCAGGGTTTGCCAGTTCAGGTCCCGGGTGAGGACATGGCACTGCTTGGCACGCCATGCTGTGGTAGGCATCCCACATATAAAGTAGAGGAAGATGGGCACGGATGTTAGCTCAGGGCCAGTCTTCCTCATCAAAAAGAAGAGAATGGGCAGTAGTTAGCTCAGGTCTAATCTTCCTCAAAAAAAAAATTGTTGATAAAATAAAAACAGATATATCTTCAGAGTTTTCAGCATTAAATACAACACAGCCATATCATTTTTTTCTGCCTAGGTTTGTTAGCCAAACATGCTTATGTTATCTCTACTAGATGTTTAACATTATAAAACCATAAATCAAACCTAAGACCAAAACGTACAGAAAAAATGCAATGTTTTCTTGTCAATCAAAAATATTATTCCCAAGACGAATGTCACAGACCTTACCCAATATGATTTCTTCTAGGAGTCTTATGGTTTTAAGCCTTACATTCAAAATAAGCCAATTTATAAACTTTTCAATAATTGTTTTATAAATTTTTACATGTTTTATAAAATTATGTTTTAAAATATGTTTACTTAAAATAGTTTCACAAACGTTTTTGGCAACTTGAAACCTTAAAGCTATATTAAGTTAAGAATAGATTATCATTGAATACCAAGATTACGTCCACCTATGACAAAATTTGGAAATATTAACTGCTAAACATAAGCTTATCTACGTTTGGCATCTTGGTTTTCTATGACATAGAGAAGCTAAATATATTTTTGTTTTTAAGCATGAGACATTGTACTATGAACAAGGCATATGCCTCTAGAAAATTACAAAATAATGTATTCATAAATTTGCTCCAGAAGGATCTATGTGCTGGAAAGTTAACAATTGCTTACTTCCTAGTTTAATTTATAAAGGAAATGAGACTACTAGTTAAAAACTCAAAACAATATATGTAAATGAAACTACTGGGACGAATAAGGGTGAAGAAAAAATCTCTTATGCAGGGAAGGTATAGCATGTTTTTGATAAGGAAAGACATAAAAGATGCGTTTTTCTTTAGAGAAAAGGAATAGTTTTGTGCTAACATAAAAAATTGATTGTTCCAGAATGAAAAAAAGAAGGAGTAAGATAAAAACTGAATGTATGTAACAAAAAAAAAGTTGCATGAGGTTTGTGGGGAAGGGACTGTGGAAAAGGAATCTTGTGTGCTCAAACTTGGCTAAGATGAGGATGGATTTGTTTATTTATTTATTTATTTATTTATTTATTTATTTGAGGAAGATTAGCCCTGAGCTAACTACTGCCAATCCTCCTTTTTTTGCTGAGGAAGCCTGGCCCTGAGCTAACATCCGTGCCAAGCTTCCTCTACTTCATACGTGGGACACCTACCACAGCATGGCGTGCCAAGCAGTGCCATGTCTGCACCCAGCATCCGAACCAGAGAACCCCAGGCCACCAAGACGCGGAACATGCGTACTTAACCGCTGTGCCACAGGGCCGGCCCCATGGATGGATTTATTTATAAGATTTAAAAAAAAGTTAACCTTGTATTAATAGTAAACTGCTTCAAAACTAGAATTTGGCTGTTTCTCTCTGTTACAAAAAAAAGTTTTCCTAGATTATTGGTCTGCTCTTAATTAAAATTTAGAAAAATGTTTTCCTTACCTATGAAATATTCCTCACCGGAAACCAAGATTTTGTGTGTAAAAATAATTTCCTGTGCTTCATGTTGTTTTATCAGGTCATCAATTACTCAAGAAAACCAAGTCATCTCAATATTAAAAGGGCTAGATTTTTATAACTATGTAACTTTTTGTATTTGTCTTTGAAATCTTTTAATTGGCACTTTGGCTAAATGGATAACTAAGTATAGTTTCACAGTGACTTGTGATACCATATATTCAAGTGTTCAAACCTTTTGACATTTTTGACAACTTAGCAAAGTCAAATTCTAAATGGAGCCTTTTTGACCTCAAAATAACTTTACAATTACACAGAGACCCCTAGAAATTCTCAGAGGATTTTTTTTCTCACATTGTAAAAGAGAGATGCTAAATTAATTAGGTTTATTTGGTATGTTAAATTATGTGGTAAGCATTGTCAAATAAGAACTGATGGTAAACATTCAGAGAATATGTTTGTGGATATGTGCTAATAACAGGTACTCCAGAAATTGTATGAAGTTCATAAAATTTTGTCAGTACCCTTGTCATCCAGTCATTAGGTTTAAATGTTGTACGTTACAGAAATGACTAATTTCCTCTATCATATGAATTCTCATCAGAACTTTAGCTATGGCCTTCTAAAGCCATTTGTCATTCACAGTTATCATTTCACTTTGATTCTTCTCTGAAAGTGTTTGCAAGCATCTACAGGCAAGAATGCTCCATGATGGTAACGCTTGACTAGCTTTGAGACCATGCCCTTGGACTGAGTAAAAATTTCTAGAAGCAGTACAGAAGCTGACAGATTCATAAAACTTTTAACATAAGATTTAGCAGAAGAAGAATTAATTACGGAAGCTGAATGAAATGATGCAATTATAATTTTTATAACTTTTCATTGAAATATTACAAGTTTATTAATTTTTTTCTATAAAGAATGATATTTTTTCTCTTAGGCTATATGTAATTTACAGCAATTTCGTAAAGAGTACCTTTGTGAACAATGATGAAACTATACCTTTTTCTCTCATCCCTCCAGAACTGGAGAACTCCTAGTGAGTATTATCATTTTTATGACAATATAATTATTTCCATTAGTTCCACAAGACTTTGTTCTCCTTCAATCAGGACACAATTGGAAACATTGGGCATATTACCAAGGCTTTGATTATAATGTCATATTTGGGAATGATGTGCATAAGATCAGACATGACCAGAGACTTCAAAGGAACTTAGACTTACTTTAAGGAGCCAATGCGTATAAAGTCCTCTTCGAAATAACAACCTGTACAAGTCTTCAAGGATTTCCCAACTTACATGTGAATAAGGAAGGTCGCTTGCTGGCAGGCCCATGAATCTCAGGTAATTTTCAGGATCCCTAGAAGAGAGGAATTCACCCAATTCTATAAGTATTGCAGGCAAAATCTCATGGTGAGTCCTTAGCTTGGCTTTCTATCATGGAGTGGCTTTGAAAAATCCAATCTGAGATTCCGTACGAAAAGTTCCAGCAAAGCAAACTCAAGAGATCTTGTGGTCAATCACTATTCTTGCTGCACTTAAGTAAATAATCAGACCAAGTTTAATGATATTAGACTTACTTTGAAAGCAAACTTTTCTTACTTTGATTATTTCTGATTCAATGTTGGTGACTATAGGAAGAAAAATTATGTTTCAATGGCAAACTACAATGTACACTTTTGGGTTCCTTCTTGCGCATTTTGATAGTCAATGCCAAAGCCTGAATTATTCTAGTTTCTTCCAACATCAGCTAAAATGCTCCAAATTAAAATTTCAAATTTTTCTCCACTTTGACTTTGAATCATGGAGAAATAAAATTTCCTTTTACTCAAATCTCTAAAAGTTGAAGCTGGATGACTAGTTATAAACTTCAAGTGAATAACCACAAATGATCATGTATGGGCAAGCTTCACTCCTGTTGCTGTGTAAGCCATTCAGAAAATTCACCAGAAACCTAATGCCATCACCATAGAGATTCAAACTCAAACCACTAAATCCACTCGATTACCACTGTTGTCTGCACGCATCATATAAAGATGCATTGAGCCTAAGAGCAAGACATCTTAGGCTGCCCTCTGAAATCAGAAACAGTTTTTCATATTAATCTTACTTTTTCTATTTTCATAGAAACTCCCCTTCAACAGAAACATCTGTCTAAGAGTTGCTTGTGGTGATTAAATAATGACATTTTCCCATTAGATGTGCAGCACACACTAGTTAGGACTTTGATGCCAACAGTCCTTTTCCTCCTATTTGTGTGCTGGTGCCTAAAGGCAGCTCTTTGCTGCAGAGGAGGTGGCTATGCTGAGGGAAAAGTATTGAAATGCTTCAAAACTCCAGAAAACCAAAGGTTGGCTTGTCATATTTGAGACAGGTGTTCCCCTAGGCCCATTTGTGCATGTCCTTGCAAAATCCTGTGTAAAAACCCAGTTTAGCAAGAGTCTCTCATCTTCCATATCTGATGACCCTCAATAAGTATCATGCTTCCCATCCTCCACCATACACCAGATGGAGTCTGATCAGCCTGGCCCGTCTTTAGCAAGAATCCTTATTGGCTTGATTTAGCCAGAATTCCCCTTACCCTTGATGTTTCCTCTTATAATATTCCATCCACTGGACCTCAACAGGCTCTTTAGCTATAAATTCCCATTTGTCCCTGCTGTATTTAGAATAGAGCCTATTCTATCCTGAGTTCTCTTTTCTCCTATTGCAAAAGTCCTGAAAATAAATCCGTTTTTACCACTTTAACTACTGTTCGTCTCAGGTTTATCTTTAATAGTTATGGTGCCATACAGTGGATAGGATCTGATTCATCAATGGACCACTAGACTCCTCACCCAGGACCCTAAGTGCACACCTTTGAAGACTTTGTCTTCATTCCTGTCTGATGAGGATCCATTGGTGAGTCTGACTCCTAAACAAACATTCCAGGCAAATATCCCTTGAAGCTGGTCAGGGCAGATTTTGCTTCTTACAATTTCATCTATATGCTAGAAGCCATGTTAGGATAGAATTCTAGGTTTCTCTGTTTGTAAGAAGCTGGGTTAGAGTCCCAGCCAAGCACTAGTTGAGTTAGAGTCCAAAGGAAGCACCTGTGTAAGAACTGGTTAGAGTGTCAGGCCAACAGCAACTGGGTTGAGCCCCAAGTTTCTCTGTTTATGAGAATTAAAGTAATATTAGTTAAGAAGTTGAAAGCTTCTCAGTGGACTGAAAACCCTCTTCTTCAGCCGCTGCTGAAAATATGATCCACTAACTCTGTCTGCTTCTTTTCTTTCTGGCATGTTTTTACTAAGAATAATTTGGAACTTCAATGTCCTGTTTGGGAAACATGATCTTCCTAATCTGGCTGCTTTAAAAACCACTTTCTTTGCGTCAAAGCTGCTCCTGCTTCCTCCTTTTACTGCTTTGGATCTTCCCATTAGTTATTTTGAATCCTTTGATATGTCCCTCTTCAAACCCCTACCTCTCTCCAACTCTTTGTCCACCCTAATAGACTTACTTTCCTTCTTCAGCCTCTCAGCTCCCCACAGTGACTTGAACTTTAGGTCCCCTACCCTCCACTGAGGCCTCTCAAGGGACTAAAGACCCCTAAACGCAACCACCTGAAAAGGAAACAAAAAGCTATTTGGAATAGAACTGGGAGTTTTGTCCACTCTGATGAATTCTGGAGAGATTCAGACAGCTTCCACTTGTCTCCTCAGTCATTGGGCTACAATTCAGACCATAGCCTTCACAATATTACAAATCAATGCAACAGAAAATCTTAAAAGTCTCTTTCACAAATGTTGGTAAACTGGTAACCATACCTTGTCTTACATGCCAGAACAATTCAGATGAAAATATAAAGTGGAGATAAAGTAGTTAGATAGTATTACCATGTTTTACTGAGTCAGGGCTAAACTTATAGAATTAAAGCTATAAGATCTCTGTTTGCATCTGTGTGTATATTTACGTATGTTTATATATGAAAGTGTGTATGCATGTATATTATGTATACAAGAGATTATTCTACCTCTGGATAATATTACCAAATTAATTTATAAAATCACATAAAGGAGTTTTATTCAAATTGGTTTACAGGTAAATGAACACTTCCATAATTTAAGTATTTCTACAACTCTCAAAAAGGTGGCAACAATTTCAAATTTTTTAAAGTTCCCATTACCTGGAATAATCTTTGGTACATAAAAGCTAGATTTCAAAATTTTTTTAAATTGTTAAAATTAAAACAAGCATGTCTTCAGAGTTGTCAGTATTAAATATAATGCACATATAAATTTTTTTACCTAGATTTATTAGTCAAAAAAGCTTACATTACCTTCATAGATGTTTAAGATTATAAAACTATAAATCCAACCTAAACAAAATGTATAATAAAATGAACTGATTATAGATGTCAGACACAGCAGTTCAATAAAAAAGAAAAATAATAAAATATAAAGAAAAACTATATGTCTAAACTCAAGGTTCATTGATCCGAAATATTCTTGATACTAGCCTAACTTGTCAACAATAAAAATAACATCGGATGATAGCTATATTTTCTTGCCTAGTTCATTAAATTTTCATAATCAATTCAAACATAACTGTTGAACACAAGTAAATTAAATAGATATAAATGGGATAAATTAACAAGCATACCAAATTATGTTTTATAGTTTATTATATAATTTACAATATTTTATAATAATATTTTTAATAAATTATGTTTTATAATAAATATGTTTCATATATGTCTTCTTAAAAATAGTTTCATAAACTTTTTTGGTAACTTGAAACCTTAAATCTATATGAACTTAAGGTAAAAAATGGATATTCATTGAATGTATATATCATTCCCAAATAAGATAAAATATGAAAGCTTAATTGCTGAACTTGAGTTTATCCAATTGGCATCATGTTTTTATATGGTATAAAGAAGGTAAATATATTTGGGTCTGTTAACAAACATGAAAAATTACATTAGGAAAAAGTCATATGCCTCCAGGAAATTATAAAATGATGTATTCATAAATTTGCTACTAAATTATTTTATGTGGTCAACAGTTAACAATTGCTTACTTCCTAGTTTTCTTTGTAACAGAAAGGTGACTAATCTTGAAAAATTCTCATCATACATGTAAATGAAACTACTGAGACTAATAAAGATAAAGAAAAAAATTAAACATCTCTGTACAACAAAAATAAGATATATTTTTGATAAAGAAAGGGGTGAAATAATATTATATATATATATATATCAGAGTGTAGAAGTTTTGTGAGAGAGGAATCCTGGAAAAGGAATTTTGTCTTGTGTGGTCAAAGCTGGCAAAGATTTGATAGATTTATTTGTAATGTTTTAAAATTAGCCTTAGAAGTAATAGTATACTGATGTATATTTGGTTTTCTCTGTGTTACAAAAAGAAAGTGTTCTTAGATTATATGTTTGCTCTAATAAAAAATTGTAAAAAGTATTTTTCTTTATCTTTTAAGTATACCTGGGAAACCATGATTTGTGTCTTAAAATAATGTTCTGTGCTTCATGTTGATTTGTCACGTCTTTGATTACTTAAGAAAACCGAGTCTTCTCAATACTAACAGAGCTAGACTTTTTACAACTACGTAACTTTCTGTATTTGCCTTTGAAACTTTTGTCACTTTGGTTAAACGGTCACTATGCATGTTTTCACACTTACCTGTGGTCCTATTTAGTCAAGTGCTCAAACTTTTGACATTTTTGACAACTTCTCAAAATCAATATTAAAATAAAGTCTGACTTCAAAATTATAATCATCTTCAGTAGTTCATTCAGCCCCTTGGAAGTAATTTTTGTTTTGCTTGATCTTCATTAGCAGTTTATGAATCTACCACCTAGCTGGCCCTGTTATGGAGTCTTCAAAAGATCATTCCGGTATTCTATCAAGGCAGCTTCTTCAGGATGCTGAAGAACACGGTGAGACCAATAAAGTCCATGAGCATGGGCCCGTTATTGCAATTCTTTTGTGGTGAAGTACAGTCCTTAATCCCTAGCAATGCTGTGTGGAATATCATGACAGTGAATAAGGCATTCTGAAACTCCACAGTTGGCAGTTGGGGCAGAAGCATTGCATGAAGATAAGGTAAATCTCTATCCAGAGGAAGTGTGTATTGCAGTAAGGACAAAACACTGCCCCTTCCTTGATTGAAGTGGTACAATGCATCCACTTGTCACTAGATATATGGCTGTATACCCTGGGGAATGGTGCCATTATAAGAAACAGTATTGCTGCCCACTGCTGCAGATTGGAAACATGGCCATGGTGAGTGGAAGACCATGTTTCTGAGCCCATTTATAACCTCTGTCCCTGTCTAGATGGCCACCTTGTTCATGAGCCTACTGGGCAATGACAGGCATGAGTAGGGGAGAGAGGCAGATTGATATACATACAATGTCCCATCCCATCCACTTGATGTTTGAAAACCTCCTCTGCTGTGTTCAAACTTTGGTGAGCATTCACATGGGATACAATATCTTTATGATTTTTTGCACATTGAGAGAGGTGTATCCATATACTTCATACTCAAATTTCATTATCATCAATTGTCCAATCATATTCCTTGGAATTCCCTGGCCATAAAGTCTGACCATTGATCATGGCACATGAATCAGTATATAATTCCATGTCTGATCATTTCTCCTTTCAACCAATTTGAACATCTGGTTGCACTGCATGAAGTCCTGTATACCAGGGGGATTTTCCTTCACCACTATCCTTCAGGAATATACCAGAGAGGGGGTATAGTACTGTAGTCTCTCAACTTTCCTGTGGTGTCTGCATATTGTACAGAATCACCTATAAATCAGGACCATATTTTTCTTTCTCTGTCAATCTAAAGGAACTCATCACAAGGCCATAGTTGTGGAATGGGAGATAAAAGGCAGAGTAGCAGCAGTAGGGTCCACGGGCATTTCGGTTACTTCTTCATATAACTTACTTGTGCCTTCAGGCGCTCATGGGCCTAATCACGTATAAACTAATTTCAGTTCATGATGGGGTATTGATGTGCATGCCCATCTCATGATGGGCATGAACTCAGGCCTCAGGGTATCTGACTGGCCCATGTTCAACCATTCAGTCTTCGCTAAGGCCCATCAGCAGTACAAAATTTGTCTCAAAAGGAGGGGAGTTATCTGAAAATGATAGCAGGGCCTTGCTCAAAAATAATAAATGCCTAAGCTTTGATTCATCTATACAGGCTGCTAAGGCTCTAAACAGCATTCCTATCTGCCAATGAAATTCAAGAACCATTGAGTTAGCTGGAATATATGGCCCAAATGGCAGAGCACCTGTACTGGCAGCCTACATCTGTTGCAGAGCCATGTCCTGTTCTGGGCCCCACTGAAAAGTAACAGCTTTTTGGCACACTCCATAAATGGGCAAGAATAACACACTCAAATGTGGATATATTGCCTCATAAATCCAAAGATGCCCACAAGACATTGTGCCTTCTTCTTGGTTGCAGGAGGGGCCAGATGCAACAAAATATTCTAAACTTAAAAGGGATATCTGGACGCACCTCATACAATTAGACTCCTAGAGCTTTCTCTTATGTAGAATTCCCTTGAATTTTAGTCTGATTTATTCCTGACATTCTGACACATAAATGTCTTACAAATAAATGTAGAGTAGTTACTATTCCCACTCACTATGTCCATTCAGCATAATTTCACAACATAATGAATCTGTGTGACATGTTATGGAGGGGAAAGGCAATCAACATCCCTGCAAACTAAATTGTGACATACGGCTGGAGATCTGATATAACCCTAATGTAGGACAGTGAAGGTATATTGTTGGCCTTGCCATCTGCACTGAAACTGATTATTGTGGGCTTTTAGGAGAGATATGAAGAAAAGCCATTTGCCAGGTAGCTGCTTACTGAGTACCAGAGGATGTGTGAATTTGCTCAAGAAAGGAAACCATATCTGGTATAGCAGCTTCAACAGTGTCACCTTTGGTCAAGATTTCCTTAATCAATGTTATTCTCTAAGATCCATCTGTCTTCTGCACATGACAAAAGAGTTTCTGGGGGATGTGGTGAAAATGAACACCCCCATTTCTTGCAAGTGCTTGATGGTGGTATGGATCTCTGCAATTCTTCCAGAAATGCAGTATTGCTTTTGATTTACTATTTTACCGGGTAAAGGCAGTTCAAATGATTTCCATATAGCCTTTGGTACCACAATAGGCCTCATTCTTCAGATTAGGCAACCAAAAAGGGACTATGTCAGGTGCTAAGTGTCACTATTCCAATTATGTAATCTACATGTGAAACAAAACCACAGGATAGGTTTGGGAATCTTTTGGTACCAATGTGAGATGGTCCTTGAGTTAAAGATCCATCTATCACCTGTCCACAATAAGGCCCTCCTCTGACTAGAGGGCCATGTTATGTTTTGGATCCTGGAAACAATGTCAGTGCAGAGTCAGAGTCCCAGAATTGTACGATTATTTATTTGTCCTCAATTCATAGTTACCCTGGTAAAGGCAAAAGGAAGGCTAGGAAAAAATAAAGTGTATAAATTTTGCTAGTGTATTAGGTTCCTTCATCTAGGACATTTGGTCACGCCTTCATTCAAGGGATTCTGGGTCTGTAAAGATGCTCAAGTCTGTGAATTGACTGATGTGCTGAGACACTCTATTTTTATTATTGAAGTTAGATTTTTGTTACTTTGACCTAGATCATTTCTGCTCATGCAGGTCAAGTAAAAATTTAGTAGCTTTTCCATCTCCTTAACTTCTAGGAATACCATGATTAACTAGCCTAAGACATAGGTTTGTGGTAGACAGACTATTCTGAATTCTCCTTGATTCTCATGTGTGTTGCAGTAACTACACATACCTTGCCTATGGAGGCTGAAATTTATTTCTCAAAGTATTGGTGAAAGGTATGTGGTCTAGATCCTCCCAGTGTAGGTCAGTAGAACAAATCCATTCTAACCTTCCAGTGTACCTCAAATTTTGAATTAAATGAAGGGAGATCAAGCATTTCCATTTCGCCCACATTGGGTCATCTTTTGATCCATATTTCAGCCATCTATCCCAACAAACTGTTAGAGACCTTTCTAACTCCCAACACTGTAACATTAAATGCACAATCTCTGCTTCATTAGCCCATATCAATAAATTTGGCAATCAATAAAATGAAAAGGCAACCACCAGAATGGAAGAAAATATTTACAAATCATATATCTGATAAGGGGTTAACACCCCAAATATATAAAGAAATCATACAACTCAATAGTAGACAATAGTCCAATTAAAATGGGCAAAATACATAAATAGACATTTTTCCAAGTAAGATATTCAAATGACTAACAGGTACATGAAAAAGTGCTCAATGTCACTAAACATTAGGGAAAAGTAAATAAAAAATAATGAGATGTTACTTCATGCCTGTTAAATGGCTATCATCAAAAGACAAGAGATAAGGGGCCAGCCTGGTGGCGTAGTAGTTAAGTTCATGCGCTCTGCTTTGGTGGCCTGGCGTTTTCAGGCTCAGATCCTGGGCATGGACCTACACACCACTCGTTAGGCCATGCTGTGGTGGCATCCCACATAAAAAATAGAGGAAGACTGGCACGGATGTTAGCTCAGGGGCAATCTTCCTCAAGCAAAAAGAGGAAGATTGGCAATGGATGTTAGCTCAGGGTGAATCTTCCTCACCAAAAAAAGAAAAAAAAAAGACATGAGATAAGGTGAGGATGTAGAGAAAAAGAAAGGCTTGTACAGTACTGGTGGGGCTATAAATTGGTACAGACACTATTGGAAACAGTATTGAGGTTTTTCCAAAAATTAAAAATAGAACAACTATATGATCCAGCAATTCCACTTCTATGTATATATCAAGAAAATAAAATCAGTATATCAAAGAAGTATCTGCCTCCCCATGTTCATTGCAGCATTATTTACAATAGCCAGGACATGGAAACAACCTAAGTGTCCATCAACAGATAAATGGATAAAGAAACTGTGATATACTGACAGATACATGGATATAAATATAGATATATAGAAAGAAGTTCAGCCATAAAAAACAAGGAAATCTTGACATGTGCCACAGTATGAGTGGACCTTGTGCACATTATGCTAAGCAAAATAACTGAGATAAAGACAAATACTGTGTGATCTCACTTATATGTGGAATCTAAAAAAGAAACAAAAATAAAACAAACTCGTAGAAAAATTATCAGATTGTGGCTATCAAAGGAAGCTGGATGGGGGAATTGTATGAAAGTAGTCAAAAGGTGCAAACTTCCAGTTACAAGATAAATAACTACTAGAGATGTAATGTACAGCATGATGATTATAGTTAACACTGTTGTATGGTATATTTGAAAGTTGTTAAGCAAGTAAATATTAACAATTTTCTTCACAATGAAAAAATACATTGTTATTCTGTTTTATCTATATTAGACAACGGATGTTAATTAAACTTATTGTGGTAATCATTTCACAATATATGTAATTCAAGTTATCATGCTGTACACCTTAAACTTATACAGTGTTGTATGTCAATTATATCTCAATAAAACTGAAAGAAAACAAATCAGACCAACTCAGCTTTAAATTCTGTCTGCCATTATCCAACACCCTTATACCCATTCCCACACACATTCCCCCCGATTTCTGCTTATATAAATTATAAAATTCAAGTAGACCTTTTGGAGTGTAGCACACTTCCTCATGTGTCACTTTTCGTACCTCTCCTTTAGAGATGTACTGGAACATAATCAAGTCTAGTCATAGGTGGCAATTGCCTGAGGGGGGCCATTAATGTGGTGTTGGGGAGGCCAGTTTTGTTGGGAATGGGGAGGCCATATCAACCGGGGTGGGGAAATCAGTTCCACTGGCAAAGAAGATTCTATCATAATTTATGGGCTGGATGTCCCCAGCTTTATCAGGCTCTTCTTACATGTTCCCATGCCAAACTACAGGATACTGCTGTTTCACTATCAATGCTCTGGCATTAATAGTAGATACCCTAGGAGTCTGTGTGTTCAACTTTCTTTGAAATTCATCCAGTCTCAGTTTGGTTTACAGCAGTTTCAGCCCTAATAGACATAAGTGTCTCCCTCAGGGCACACTTTGAAGTTCTTCAGTCGTTAATGCAAGCTTGAGCTGAGAATTTGAATCTCTGAGCTTATCCTTTCTTTCATCACTTTGTCTGGTGACATTAGGCAGAACCAACCAAGGTTATGATATTCCTTAGTTTTCCAAAATTGTTCAAAAGCTTCATGTACAGAGATAGTTAAGTCCTTTCTTCTTATAAGTGGTTAATTAGAAATATCCAGTGCAAATATTTTGCATATCTCTCCACACAGTTCACACCATAGACAAGTGTTGCTCTCTTTACTAATGGAAATAGAATCATTGGCACCACTGAATCTAGTCAAATTAGAGAGCATTTCCAGAAACCCTAGAACCAATCCAGAAAATCCATCTTTAAAATTCTGTTCTCTAGAACCACTCTCCATAAGCAAAGTTAAATTTGCCAGGGTTCTCCAGAAAAACAGAACCTATAGGATAGAAAGAAAGACAGATACATGTATAGACAGAAAATAGGTAGATAGAAAGATATACACATAGATATAAGATGGGATTTAGTAGAGAAGTTGGCTTAGGTGGTTATGGAAGACAGAAGTTCCACCATAAGTTATCTGCTAACTGGAGAACAAAAAAGTTGGTAGTTTAATTAAGCCTGACTCCAAAAGCCTGAGAACCAGAGGTGGCAAAGGTGTAACTCCCAGTCTCAAGCCAAAGATTGGAGAATGAGGGTGCCCTTGGTGTAAATCCTAGAATTCAAAGGCCCAAGAACCAGGATCTCAGATGTCTCAGGGCAGAAAGTGATAGATGTCCCAGCTCTAGGAGAGGAGATGGAATTTGCCCTGCCTTTGTCTTTTTCTTTTATTGTGGCCCCCTATTTGACTGGGTATTACTATCCCACATTGGTAAGGGAAAATCTCTTTACTAAGCCACTGAATCAAATGCCAATTCCTTCCAGAAAACCCTTAGAGACACACTCAGAAACAATGTTTTACCACATATCTGGACTGCCCTGAGCCCAATCAAGTTGACACAACATTAATTATCACAAGTCTACCTCAACTTGACACCTCTACCAAATTCCTTCAACCATACTTAATCTCCAAGTAAAGACAATAATAAGGTCATAATTCTGCCTAGCATGATAGAAGTATTCCACATACAATCAAAAACACTCACCTCTTCTGCAAAAGATGAAGTAAATCCTTGAATGATGTTTAATTTTCTAGATATCCTGTAAAAAATAGTATCATGCAAAATGAACAATACTTAAATACTATGATATAAAGTCAATATGTCTGACATCACATGATAAGGGGGTAAGGATAGAAAACCAAGACATTTGATGCACACACACATACATGCATACAGCAAACATACTCATAACAAAATTATAAATAACTCCTCATGACAGTTACAGTCCTGATTCATTTAACACATGATATCTTCCAATACTCATTCTATATTCCCTTTGTATCAGCAAGCACCTCAGCTAGTAGTGGTTGTTTACCCAGTGGGGTGACCCAAATCTTCCTTCCTGAAATGTCTGGGTCATTACTAATCTCGCTTGGGTTTTTAAAAAATTTTCCATTGGACTTAATCACTTGCACAGTAATACTACGACAAACCCTAAGGGACATTCTGTATTCCAGATATACTCTTACTAACCTCCATTCTGGAGTAGTTATCCAATTTCCCTTTGGGAGTGGCATAGATTCTTTGCTTTACCAAACTTTAGATAGGCTCCTGAACCTTCCCCTAGGATCCTCTGTGCACTTCCTTGTAAAACCCTTAGGATGAACCCTGCTAAGTCAGTTTAGCCAGAGTCTCTCATTCTCCACTTCTGATCACTCTTGATATCTAATCAGATTTCTCATTGTCTACTATCTTCCAGATGATAACTGATCCACCTGGTTTGTCTTCAACAAGAATTGTTAGGTCTGTTTGGTCAAAATCTCCCTTACCCTTGATGTTTGCTTCTAGTAATTTTCCATCCATTGACCCATCAGGCTCCCTGGCTATAAATTCTCACTTGCCCATGTTGTAGTTGGATTTGATCCTATTTCTATACTGAGATCTGTTTTCTCCTACTGAAATAGTTTTGAGTAAAATCTACTTTTACCCATTTAAATCTCTTGTTTTTCTTTGACAGTTATGATGCAAAAACTCAGATAGATCAGATTCATCATGGAGCCTCAGATTATTTCCCCGGGGCCCCATGTATGAGTGCTGCTTTGAAGCATTTGAAGCATTTGTTTTTATTCCTAATGGGCTGACTGGGGATCCATTGGTGAGTCCAACCCTTAAATCACCGGTTCAGACAAATTTCCCTTGTAGCTGGTAGGGACAGATTTTGATTCATAAGATTTTCAGTATACTCTAGACGCTGGGGTAGCGTCCAGACAAACTGAGGCAGGTTAGAGCGCTGTGTTTCTTTGTAAGAAGCTGGGTTAGAGCTCCTGTAGCATAAACACCTGACAGGTTTTATTATTAGTATTATTGTAATGAAAGGGCCTGAGTTAATGGTTGATTACAGAGGCATCCCCCTAAAGGTGGCTATCTTTAGTAAACACATCGCCATCCCAGAACCAGATAAAATGCCAGGCAACCCTCATTAATGTTCCTTTGTTTGGAGATCTTTGGTTGATTCAGATAAATGATTGTATGCCCACCTTTCCTTCCTTTTCTTTTTTCTTCTCATGCTTTAATTGCTGCTCTTATGTTTTAAATCCACACATAAAGAGAACCTGCAAAACCCCTACCCTCAACCAAAATAAAAGTAGAATAAAACCCTGGCCCACACTCTCTCTCTACCTTTGACTTTGCTGTGGGGCCCTAGGCATGCTGTGTCCCCTGCAGAACCTGTGAGCAATAAACTTTATTTCTTTCAAAGTTTCCTGATGATTATTGCTGACGGCACCTTGCAATCATAATAAGAATGACAAGGACCAGTCTAGCTACAATGCTGGTTCCCACACGGAAATCTGGGCCCAGGTGAGTGCCCCCAGGAATTTCTTTCTAGCTGATAACATCATGACCTATAGGCTGAAACCAGCACAAAACAGTCCCAGGCAAGCACAAGCTGTCCCAAGTTTGCCTGTTCATAAGTATTAAAGTCATCATTAGTTAAGCATGTGGAAGCTTCTCAGTGGACTACAAACCCCATTCTAGAACCATGGTTTACCACAGGCACCACTGACTCAGTTTGCTTCCTTTCTACAGGCATAATTTTACTAAGGATAATTTGGATCTTTAAGGGCCACTTTGGGAAACAAAATCTCCCCAAACTGGCTCCTTAAATCTCTCCCTTTCTATCACAGATGTTCCTGCTTCTTCCTTTTACTGCTTTGCTTCTTCCCTTCAGTTCCCTTGAATCCTTTGATATGTCCCACTTCAAACCCCTGCTTCCTCCTCCCTCTGTCCACGCTCTCAGGCCCCGTTCCACTTCAGCTCCTCAGCTCCCTACAGTCACTTGAACTTTAGGCCTCTTACCTTCCATCGAGGGTTCTCAAGAAAGTAAGGGATCCCCAAAAACGATCAACTGAGGATTACAAAAGGCTATTTGGAAACAGCACTGGATGTTTTGTCCACTTAGATGGGTTTTGGAGCATCCAGACAGCTTGTATTTGTCTCCTCCATCACTGGCCTAAAATGTAGTCCAAATCTCCATCAAATTACATGTCAGGGCAAAAAAATGTTAGCAGTCTCTTCCACAAATATTGGTAAACAGGTAACCTTAACTTACCCATTTGCCAGAAACACAGTTCAGCTAAAACTATAAGGAAGTGATAAATCAGTGAGACTGTATTATTATATTTTAATGAGTCAGGGCTTAAAATTTAGAAGGAAAGCTGTAAGACCTCTGTTTTTTATTTTTCTCTAAGTTTATGTATGTTTATAAATGTGTGTATGTTATGTATACGTGACATTTTCTACTTCTGAATGACATTATTAAATTAATTTATAGAATCCCTTAAAGGGGTGTTATTCAGATTGGCTTAGGCTAATGAATGCTTTCGTAAATTAAGTATTCCTAAATCTCCCAGAAATATCGAAACAAACCTACTTTATTTAAGTGAACTTTACCTGGGATAAACTTAGATTAAAAACACTATTTTTAGGGGTCGGCCTGGTGGTGCAGTAGTTAAGTTCACATGCTCCACTTCAGTGGCCTGGGGTTCACAGGTCTGGATCCTGGGCACTGACCTAGCACCACTGGTCAAGCCCTGCTGTGGGTGCATCCCGCATAAAATAGAGGAAGATTGGCACAGATGTTATGTCAGCAACAATCTTCCTGAAGCAAAAAAAAAGAGGAAGATTGGCAACAGATGTTGGCTCAGAGCTAATCTTCCTCAAATATATACAAAAAAACCCTATTTTAAAAAAATTCTTAGTAAAATAAAAACAGGCATGTTTTAGAGTTGTCAGCATTAAATATAATGTGCACATAAAATTTCTTTCTACTTCTGTTTAGTAATCAAATTTATGTTATCTCTACTACTGATTTAAGTGTATAAAACTATACAACTAATGTGACCTCGGTAAATATATATATAAATCCAACCTAAAAAATGTACATTAAATGAGTTGTTCAATGCATATTAAACAAAGCAGTAAATTAAAAATTAAAAAAAAACAAGAAGAAAAAGAGGGAAGAACCACATGTCTCACTTTCTAGGTTCTTTACTTCTGTGATTTTTTTATACTTGCCTAATTTGTCAACAAGAAAAATAATGTAGGATGATTGCCTCACTTATTTGTTTAGCTCATAAAATTTTCATGATCTATTATAATTGGTAAGAACAAGTGAATTAGGTAGGTGTAAATGGGATGAAGTTTATAAATGCAATCTTGTACAATGATTATGTTTTATAATATGTCTAATTAAAAATATTTCCAAAACATTTTTGGTAACTTAAAACCTAAAGCTATACTTAGTTAAAGTAAATAATGGATATTCAATGAATATCTAGAACATTTCCAAGTAAGATCAAGTGTTGAAATATTAATTATTGAATGGAAAGTTTATCTACTTTTGGCACCTTATATTATATAGTATACAGAAGCTAAATTTATTTGTTTCTGTTAATAAACATGAGATTTGTACTATGAAAAGGCTTATTATGTCTCCAGGAAATTATGAAATGGTGTATTCATAAATTTTGTAGAGAATGATAGTATGTGGCATACAGGCAAAACTGCTTAATTCCCAGGTTTCCTTGTAAAAGAAAGGTGACCCTTAGTTAAAAATTCTAATCAATGTTTGTAAATGACATTACTAGAACTAACTTTGGTTAAAAAATACTCTTTATGCAAGGAAAGCAAAATATAATTTTGATAAGGCAAGAGATGAAGAATGTGTCTTTTGTTAAGGGTAAAAGAGAATCACTTTGTCCTAAAGCAGAAAAATTGGTTGTCCAAGAAGGAGAAAGATGAAAAGACTAACACAAAAACTGAATGGATTTTTACAACGTTATAGAATGATTGTTGAAATGAATCTTGGAAAATGAATCTTTTCTTGTGAAGTTTTTTTAAAAAATTAGCCTTAGCAGGGCTGGCCTGGTGGTGCAGCAGTTAAGTTCGCACGTTCCGCTTCTTGGTCGCCCAGGGTTCGACAGTTTGCATCCCAGATGCGGACATGGCACTGCTTGGCAAGGCATGCTGTGGTAGGCGTCCCACATATAAAGTAGAGGAAGATGGGTATGGATGTTAGCTCAGGGCCAGTCTTCCTTAGCAAGAAGAGGAGGATTGGCAGCAGATGGTAGCTCAAGGCTAATTTTTCTCAAAAAAAAAGAAAAAAGATTAGCCTTAACATTAATAGGACGCTAATGCAAAATCACAATTTGGTTCTCTCTCAGAAAATAGAACAATATTTTCTTATATTATTGGTCTAGTATTAATAAGAATTTATAAAAACATGCTTTTTTATCTTTTAAATACTCTGCCTGGGAAACCAAGATTTAGTGTCTTAAAATAATTTCCTCTGCTTCATGTTGTCTTTATCAGGTCTTTGATTACTTTGGAAGACCATGCCTTAATATTACTTGAGCTAGATTTTTTTACAACCAGGTAACTTTCTGTATTGGCTTTTGAAATCTTGTCACTTCATCAATATCCTTGTTTTATGGTTATTAGGTCAGAATGTTACATGCCACAGAAATAACTAATTTTCCTTATCAAATGAACTCTCATCAGAAATTTAACCATGGCCATTTTAACTCACTTGTCAATCACAGCCAGTCATTGTTTGTCTTTGGTTCTTCTTTGAAAATGTTTATAATCAGCTATGTTTATAACAGCCATGATGCTCCATGATGGCCTCCCCTGAAAAACTTTGAGAATGTGCTCTTGACTAAGAAGGAATTTCCAGAAGTAGTGAAGAAGCTGATAGATTCATAAAATGCTAACCCAACATCTAGTAGAACAAGAATTAAATCCATGGGGCTGAATGACTGGTGAGGATAATTGCAATTTTTATGACTTCCTGTTTAAAAACACTGCTTTTTAAAAAATGTTTCCAGAATTAAGGAAACCCTTTTCTATTAAGCTATGTGTAATTTGTGGCAATTTGCAAACTCAACCTTTGTGACCCAAGATAAAACAATTATATTTTCTGCCTAGAAGATATCTGCAGTATTTTAAAACTTAGTGAGTATTCTTATTTTTCTGGTAATATAGTTATTGCATAAGTTCAATAAGAATCTGTTCTCTTTGTAACAGGACACAATTAGAAATATTGGTTATATTACCAAGGCTTTCATTGGAATGCCATATTCCTGAATGATGAATATCAAATCATATATGACCAGACAGCTTTAAATAATTACAGTTGACTTTAAGGAGCCAATGCCTAGAAAGTCCCTTTAGAATAAACGGCCTTTAAGTGTCTTGTAGTGTTCATTGCATTACAAGCAACGAAGAAAGGTAGCTTCTAGACAGGCCCATAACTTCAGGATATCTTGGGGAACTTGAGAAGAATTGACTCAAAATTATGAAGTCCAATATGAGATTCCTTGTGAGAAGTTCAAGCAAATTCAAGAGACCTATGTGGTCAATCAGTCTTCTTGCTGCACTTATGTAAATAATCAAGCCGTATTTAATGAGACTAGACTTCTTTTGCAAACAAATTAGTCTGACTTTGAAGCTCTTTGATAGAAATCATAGAGATTTTAGAGTGAAAAATTATGTTTCAATGGAAAATTATTTTATACCCTTGTGTTATCCATCTTGCATGTTATACCAGTCCATGCCAAAGCCTGAATTCTTCTAGTTGTCTCCAAGATCTGGCTACAACTATCCAATTAATGTGTCCAATTTTTCTTCCTTCTACTTGTAATCATTGAGAACTAAAACTGCCTTTTCCCTTAGCACAGCAAGCTGAAGTTGGATGCCTTGACATAAACATCAAGGAAATCACCATAATAGAGTATGTATAGGCAACCTTCATGCCACGTGCTGTGTGAGCCACTCAGAAAGTTCACCTGAACACCTGATGTCATCACCACCAACATTCAAACTGAAAACCAGGAAATCCATTGGGTTGCCACTGCTGCCTTCACTCCTCCATCCTAATAGGCTTTGAACCTATGTCTATATCTTGATTGGCTGCTATCTAGATTCAGAAACTGGGCTTTCAATTACTAATCTTTATTTTTCTTTTACTTTCATAGAAGCTCTCCTCATTAAATTCCAGTTACTACCTTTAAGAAAATAGGTGCTACTATCAAGTCTAAACAGATGATTCAGCCGGTCCTTAAAGAAAAATGTTGATGAAGAAAATATGAACTTATATTGTTCAAAGAAAAGAGCATCTCTTCTTTTCTTGAACATGAGGGGGTACTGAGAAACATACTTTGCTTGACCAAACTTCAGCCAGGCTGCTGAACATTCTCCTAGTCCCATCTGTGCATCTGCTTTTAAAAATCTTAGCAATATTGGGCCAGCCCCATGGGCCAGTGGTTAAGTTGGAGGCTCTCAATTTTGGAGGCACCAGTTTGGTTCCTGGGCGTGACCTACACAACTCATCAGCAGCCATGCTGTGGTGGCAACTTACACACAAAATAGAGGAAGATTGGCAGAGATATTAGCTCAGAGAGAATCTTCCTCAGCTAAAAAAAGAACAAACAAACAAACTTAGCAATAACCATAAGTCAGGTGAAAATCCCTCATTGTCCATATCTAATCACCCTCAATATCTAATTGGGTATCCTTACCAACAACCAGGTGAAGTCTCAACTGACTTTTCTGTCTTCAGCAAGAATCCTGCTGAGTCAATGTAGCCAGATAACCCCTCATGATGTTTTCTATCAGTGATTTCAATCTAGTAACCCTCAACAGGCTCCTTGGCTATAAATTTCCACTTGCCCCTGCTGTATTCAGAATTGAACCCTCTTCTATTCTGAGATCTCTTTTTCCCTTTTACAATAGTCCTGAATAAATCTGTTTTTACCACTTTATCTACTCCAGCTGTGGTTTTTCTCCGACCTCAGAATCAAACATTTCAGGTGGCAAAGTAAATCCTTTCCTTGCCTGAAGATTCAGAGGCATGAGGAGCCCAATGTGGCCTCGCGGCAGTCTCAAATTCCAGTTAAGGGGAATCACTGTTTTGTCTCCTGGTGGAAGCACTGCTTCCTCTGGCTAAACCTCTAGGTCAAGAGAACATAAAGATGAAGGAATAGAAAGTAAAGTGTTGCTAATGATCACTAGAGGAATCAGTGAATAGCGCCCCTCCCGTTTCTACACTTTAATTCCTGAATCCATAAATCCTGGCTATCAGAAAGACATTAGCATATATTGGACACTGATTCAGAGTCTACACAGCCTCCTGGAGAACCTTGCCACAGAGTTGCAATATACTGCTGCCTAGTTGGCACTGTAACTGAGTCTTCAATAGACCCTTCCACCATCCTGTAAATCAGCTGTTTCAGGACTTAGGGAGCACATAAAGATAGTGATTTCAATGAGCATGGGCCCATTCCTGCACTTCTTTTTTTGTGAAGTGTGTTTCTTAATCTGAAACAATGAGACTGATGGCAGTTTTGGCAGCAGCATTACATGCAGGCAAGGCAAGTCTGTATCAGGTTTAAGTTTCTATTCCAGTAAGGAGAAAATGCAGCCACTTCCATGATAGAATGGGTCCAATGTAATTAAACTACCACCAGGCAACTGGTTGAATAACCTGTGGAATGGTGTCATATGAGGGAATCAGTGTACTCTCAGGTGCTGGCAGATTGGGCACTCAGACTCAGTGAGTGGAAGTCAATGCTGTTTAGCCCATGCATAATCACCCCTGCCACCAAGGGCACTTTGTTCATGAGTCCACTGAGCAATGACAGGGGTGGCTAAGGAAAGATGGTGACTGTTCTCCACTAATGTGTCATCCTATCCACTTGATTATTCAAATACTATGCTAATGAGATCACCCCTTGGTGAGCATTCACATGGGAAACAAAATCTTTGGCTTCTTTTGCCCATTGAGAGAAGTCATCTGTATACCTCTTCCCCAAATTTCATTGTCACCAACTTTCCAATTATTTTCCTCACAAGTCTATGATCATTAAGTCAAAGCATTGTCCACAGGCCATGAAATGTATATAATCATACTTCTGGTCATTTCTCCTTTCAAGCAAAGTGAACAACCACCTACGCTGCCCAAAGTTCTGCCCACTGGAAGATATTCCTTACACCACTGTCCTTAAGAGATGTCCCTGAAGTGGTTGTATGGCTGCAGTTCTCCACTTTTGGTGTCTTCCTATTGTGCAGAAACACCATTACACAAAGCCCACATTGTTTCTTTTTAGTCAACTGATTGAAGAGAGTTCTCCATGGGGCCATAGGTGCAGGTTTAGGCCAAGAGTTGTTTTTCAAAAGTAGATTAGATATCTGTGGATGACAGCAGGACCTTGCTCCATCATCCTAAAATCAAGTCCTGTGATGTACTTGTAAAGACTGCCAAAGGCTCCAAACAAAATTCTTATCTGACAATGAAACTCCTAGAACAATTCAACTGGCTGCCTGCCTGATGGTAGAATCTCAAGAATTGCTGGAATATATAGCCCAAATGGCAGAGCAGCTTGTACAGCAGTCTGAACCTGTTCCAGAGCCTTCTCTTCTTCTCAACACTAGAGTTGATTGTGTCACTCAGTAAACAGTACAGGGTCACACTCAAATTAGGAACATGTTGCCTCATAAAACCAAAGAGGCCTACTGGGCATTGTGTCTCGTTCTTGGTTGTAGGGGGGCAGATGCAAAACTTATCCTTTGCCTTAAGTGGGATATCTGGATAATCCCCATACCACTGAACTCATAGAAATATCACTGAGGTAGTAGGTCCTTGAATTTTAGTCAGATTTATTCCATATCCTTTGACACACAAATGTCTTACCAGTAAGTCTAGAAAGTTCCTATCCTGCTCATGAGGTCCAATCAACATAATGTCATCAATGCAACAGACTAGTGTGGCATCTTTTGGGAGCAATCAAGATTCCTGAAAAACAACTGTTATAGGTCTGGAGAGTTAATATGTCCCTAAAGTAGAACTGTGAAGGTATTTTCTGGCCTTGACCAATGAAAGAAAAATGTTCCTGTGAACTTTGTGGAAAGGTATGGAGGATAAAGACATAGCCACATCAATAGCTGTATACTGGATATCAGAGGATGTGTGAATTTTCTCAAGCAATGAAACCACATCTACTACAGCAGCTTCAGTAGGAATCGCCACTTTGTTAAGCTAGCGATAATCCATTGTCTTTCTCATAGATGTGTCTGTGTACTACACGGACCAAAAACATAAACTGAATGTGGATGTTGTGGGTCTCATCACCCCTGCACCTTGAAAGTCCTTGAAGATGGCAAGATTCTCTGCATTCCCTTGAGGAATTTGAGATACTGCTTTTGATTTACTATTTTCCTAGGTAGAGGTAGTTCTAACAGCTTCCATGTAGCCTTTCCCACTGTAATAGCTATCACTCTGCAGGTCAGGGAATGAATATGGTAATTCTTCCAGCTGCTATGTATTCTTATTCCAATTGTGCATTATAGAACATAGGAGAAATATATCATAACCTATGATAATTTCGGTGACCCACTGGACCCACTTTGAGAAAAACCTGTGCTAAAACAACATTGATCACTTAACTCCCATAAACACTTACCCTGACTGGAGGGCCACAGCAATGTTTCTGGTCTCCTGGAAAGAATGTCAGATCAGAGCCAGTGTCCATGAGTCACTGAAAGGTCTGATTATTTCCCTTCCCCCAGTGCATGGCTACCCTAGTAAAAATCAGGAGGTCCTTTTGGGGAATGCTGTTAGAAAGAGTAAGAGTATAAATATTTGGTAGTGTGTTTGGATTCATCCTCAAGGGAACATGGTCTCTTGTGTATTCAATAGGTTCTGGGTCTGAAAACTGTCTTATTCAGGATCAATGGAAGGGCTGAAAGTCACTTTACTTATGATTCTATTAGACTTTTGTCACTTAACCTAGAACTCTTATGCTTAATCAGATCAAGGAAGAATTTAATAGACTTTCTACCTTTTTCACTTCTAGAAAAACCAATGGTTAACTAGCCAACTCCAGGGGTCTGTACGAGTCAGATTATTCGAACTGCTATATTGACTCTGATGTACTTTATAGTAACTACATGTACATTGCCTTTTGAATGAGTGAAGCCACTTGGGCCCTACCAAAGTGGGATCCACTAACTCCCATTATATTTACATTTTCCAACTGAGTGGCTGTTGTTTCCACTGTAAGTTCTGGTCTAAAAAGAGTAAGAAATATGGAACTCTACAAGGATGTTGGGGTTCCACTCCCAAATTTATATTTCAAAGTATGATGAAAGGTATATCTTCTAGATCCTCCCAGTGCAGGTGAGTAGGTCTAACAAATGCACTCTAACATTCCAATCTCCCTAAGCTTTTGATTCCTATCCCCTACTTTTAACTAATGGAGATAGGTCATTTCCATTTCACTTAAGTTGGGCCATCTTTTGATCCATGTTTCAGTCAATCACCCAATAAACCAGAAGAGCACTTTCTAACTCCCTGTCCTGCAATATTAAATGTAGAATCTCTGTTTAATGGGCCCACATGAACAAATTTGGCCTGACCCAATTATTTTTCTTCCACCATTATCTCTCACCCTTATTAAATCTTCCCACACATATTCCCCTGCTTTCTGCTTGTGTAAATTAGAAAACTCAAATAGTTCTTTTGGAGTGTAGTGAACCTCCTCATGTGTCACACTTGTCCCACACCTTTAGTGGCCTGCTGGAACTTGAGTCTAGTCATAGGTGGCAACTGCATCAAGGGGGGCCCTTATTGTTTTCTCAGAAAATGGAGGGTTTATCCCATTAGATGGAGGTTGAAAGGCTGATACCACTGTGGATAGGCAGGCTGATAACATGCAGCCTGGGGATGCTACTGCCACTAAGGTTATGGAGGACACAATTTAGGGGTTCCTTGTCCCCACCCTCATCAGCGTCTTCCCACGCACATCCATCCCAATTATAGAATCTCATTCTCTCTCAATTGATATCCTCCTTTTAACACTGGGCACGCTTCCTGCTTTGGAGTTCAACTTGCTTTGAAATTCAGCCAATCTGAGTTTAATTTTCAGCAATTTTAGAACTGCCAGGAGATCAGCCGCTCCCTCAGGGCACACCTGTATGCTGTTAGGTCATTGTTACAACTCTTGAGCTGATAATTTGAATACCTGAGCACATCCTTCTATTTAAGGGCTTTGTCCAGAGATATTAGGAAGAACCAACCAACATCACTGTATTAAATAATTTGAAAAAAAGTTCAAAATATAATATATAGAGTTACTTAGCTCCTTACTTCTATAAGTGACTGATTTGGAGAATTGAATGCCTGTATTTTACTTACCTCTATAAACAGCTCTCACCATTCTAGTGCTCTGTTTACTATTGGAAATAGAGTCATTATTGTTCTTATATCTAATAAGACTAGAGATCCAATTCCAGAAACCTCAGAGCCAATCCAGAAATCTCATGCTTAAAAGTTTGTTTATCCACAACCACTCTCATCATCAAAATCTATATTCATCAGTGATCTCCAGAAAAACAGAACCAGTAAGATATATAGATAGATGGCTAGAGAGAGAGATAGATGATATAAAGATAGATAGATAGATAGATAGATAAATAGATAGATAGATAGATATAGACAGACCGATAGATAGAGGTATTTATTACAGGAATTTATTACAGGAATTATCAGGCAGTAATGAAGGTTGAAGTGTCCCACAATCTTCCACCTGCAAGCTGGAAGTGGTATAATTTATTCTATGTACAAAGCCCTGAGAAGGAGGGGAAATGATGGTGTAATTCCTAGTACCAAGTCAAATGTCTCAGAACCGTGGGGCTGCTGCTGTAAGTCTCAGAGCCTAAAGCTCAAGAACCAGGAGCAACGATGTCCAAGGGCAGGAAAAGATGGATGTCCCAGCTCTAGGAGAGGAGAGGAAATTTGCAATTTCTTCACCTTTTTGTTCTAGTGAGGCCTCTATTTGGATTAAATGATGCTGGTCTGAATTTGTGAGAGTGGATGTTTACTCAGTCTACTGAATCAAATGCTAATCCCTTCCATAAATGCCCTCAAAGACATACGGAGAAACAATTATTTACAGCTATTTGGACTTCCCTTAGCCCTATCAAGCTGACACAGAAAACTAATCTCAAAAGTCCACTCCCTGTCATCATGATATGCCTCATCTTGAACTGTACTTGACCTTCAAATAAAGAAAATAACAAGGTAGTAATTCTTTATACGTGAGAAATATCCTGTATAAAACCAAAAACACATTAATATCTTCCCCAAAAGAGGAGAAAATATCCTTGAATAGTGTTTACACTTCTTGATATCCCATAACACATAGTTTGATGTGAAACTAACAATACTTAAATCTTACGATACAAATTAAACATATTTCATGTCACATAATAAGGAAATAAGAGGATATAAAACAAAGACACAACACACTCCCACACCCACACATATATATTCATAAAAAATAAGGAAGAAATATCCATGACAAATATACTCCTCACTTCTGTAACTGGTCACACAGTCATAGATGGATGTATAACTACTTTCCTCAGCTAAACATTCTGCATTCTCTTTGGCTCAGCAGCACCTTAGCTAGTCTTAGTTCCTTACCTGGTGGGGTGACCCAAACTTTAATTCCTGGAGAGACTGGGCTGTTACTAGCCCTGCTTGGATTGGGTTGTGGTAGATTTTGTTTACCTTAATCTCAGTGCATGATAAAACTAAGAGAAAGCCTAAGGGATATTCTGTATTCCAACATACTCTTCCTAACCTCCATGGTACAGTAATTCAATTTCACTTTGGTAGCAACAAATATTCTTTTCTTCATCAAACATTAATCAGGCTCCTGAACCTTCTGCTAGGCCCATTTCTGCATTTCACTGCAAAATCCTTACAAAAACCCAGCTAAGTCAGTTTATCAAGAGTCTTTCATCTTCCACCTCTCATCATCTTCAACAACTAACATACTTCTCATCCTCCACCATACACCAAATTATGTCTGAATAGTCTAAGCTGTTTTCAGTAAGAATCCTGTTAGGTTGATTTAGCAAGAACCCCCCTTACTCTTGATGTTTTCTCTTATATTTTATCCACTGACCCTCACCAGGCTTTTTAGCTATAATTTCCCATTTGCCCATGCTGTATTTGGAATTGAGCCCATTCTACACTGAGGTCTTTTTTCTCCAGTTGCAAAGGCCCTGAAAAAAATATTTTTTTACCACTTTAATTACTGTTCATCTCATCTTATCTTTGACAATTACAGTGCCATGCAGCAGATGGGATCAGATTAATCAAAAGACCACTAGACCCCTAACCTAGGACCCTAAGTGCGCACTTTGAATACTTTGTCTTCATTCCTGACTGACTGATGAGGATCCATTGGTGAGTCCAACTCCTAAACAAATGTTTCAGGCAAATATCCCTTGAAGCTGGTAGAGACAAAGTTTCCTTCTTAAGATTTCAATTACACTCTAGAAGCTGTATTACAGTCCCTTACAGAGAAAGACTAGGTTAGAGTGCTAGGTTTCTCTGTAAGAAGCTGGGTTAGAGTCCCAGCTGCGCATTAGTTGAGTTAGAGTCCAAACCAAGCACCTGTGTAAAAACTAGTTAGATGTCAGGCAGTCAGAAACTGGGGTAAGAGTCCCGAGTTTCTCTGTTTATAAGTATAAGCGTACCGATAGTTAAGAACATGGGGGATTCTCAGTGTATTGAAACCCTTTTTGAATCTCTGCTGAAAATGCTCTCCACCAACTCCGTCTGATTTCTTTCTTGTTGGCATGATTTTACTAAGGATAACTTGGATATTCAAAGGCTTTGTTAGGAAATGTAAGGGCTTCTGAAACTGGCTTCTCTAAAATCACTCCCGTCCTGTCACAGACGCTCTTTCTTCCTCCATTTACTCGTACCTCCAGTTCCCTTGAATTCTTTGATATGTTCCCTTCAGGCCACTACCTCCTCTGTCCCTCTGTCAACATAGCCAGACTCTTCCCTTCTCATTTCAGCCTTTCACCTTCCTAAAATCACTTTAGGTTTAGGCCCCTTACACTCCATTAAGGGCTCTCAAATAACTAAGGGCCCCCCAAAAGCAACCACCTGAGGTTGAATAGAAAATGAAAGCCTATTTTAAAACAGAACTGAAAGTTTTGTTCATCCACATGGGGTTTACAGACATCCAGACAGCTGCAAAATGTCTCCTCAGTCGCTGACCTCAAACTGAGTTCACAGCCTCCATCAGATTACACGTCAGGAAAAAAGAAAACCTTCAAAACCTCCATAAATATTGACAAACAGGTAACCATACCTTGTCTCATGTCAGAACAATTCAGATGAAAATAGAAAGTGGAGATAAACCCATTTGATTGTATCACTGTTTTACTGAACCATGGCTAAAATTTTAGAATGAAAGCTATAAGATATCTGTTGGCATGCATATATATATATATATATATATATATATATATATATGTCTCATGACCTAGGACAATCTTTGGTAAATAAAGCTAGATTCAAAAATTTTGGGAAAAATAAAATAGGCATATCTTCAGAATTGTCACACATTAAATATATTGCAGACATATAATTTTTGTATACCTAGTTTTATTAGTCAAACTTAAACCAAAATTATCTCCACTAGATGTTTAGGATTATAAAACCAGAAATCCAACCTAAGAACAAAATGTACAATAAACATGGATTACTTGGGGTAAGCCTGGAGGTGCAGCTGTTATGGTCAAGTGCTCCACTTTGGCGGCCCAGGGTTCACTGGTTCATCTCCTGGGTGTAGACCTACACACCACTTATCAAATCATGCTTTGGCAGGCATCCCACATATAAAAAATGGAGGAAGATGGGCACAGATCTTAGTTCAGGGCCAATCTTCCTTAGCAAAAAGAGGAGGAATGGCAGAAGATGTTAGCTCAGGGATAATCTTCCTCAAAAAAAAAAAAAAAGGATTGCTTGATGGATGTCAAAAATTGTAGAAATCAAAAAGAGAAACAAAAAAATGGAAAGAAGAACCATGTGCTTAAATCCTTAGGTTGGTTGCTTCTGATATTTGATACCTCCCTAATTTGTCACCAAAAGAATAACTTAGAATGATGGCTAGATTTGTTTGCTTAGCTCACGAAATTTTCATGATCAAATCAAACATAACTTTTAAGCAGAAGTGAATAAATAAAAGATAAAATTTATAAATGAACATTTCAATAATTGTGTTTTATATGATTTATAATGTTTTATAATAATTGTTTTTCACATTTATGTTTTATAATAATTATGCTTTAGATATGTCCCAGAAAAATAACCCTATTTGGTAACTTGAAGCTTAAAGCTATACAACCTTAAGGCAAAAAAAAAAGAATATTCATTGAGTAGATACATCATTCCAAAATAAGATAAAATATGAAAGTTTAATTGCTAAACATAAATTTATCGCTTTGGTGTCTTGCTGTAATATTGTATAGAGAATCTAAATATAATTTGAGTCTGTTAATAAAGATGAGAAGTGGAACTATGGAAAGGTATATATCTCTAGAGAATTATGAGATGATGTATTCATAAATTTGCTACAGAATGATATTATTGATAGACAGTTAACAATTGCTTCCTTCCTAGTTTTCTCTGTAAAGGAAAGGTGATTGATGTTGAAAATCTCTCATCATATATGTAATGAAACTACTAGGCCTAGTGGTAGTAAAAAAAATGTAAAACTCTGTATGCAAGGAAAGTAAGATGTATTTTTGATAAGGAGTGGGATCATGGATGTGTTTTTCTTAAGGGAGACAATGAGTAATTTTTGTCCTCAAGTAGAATGACTAGTATTCCATAATACAAAAGAAGGAACACATAAGACAAGAAGAAAACAAATATTTAAAAAACAATTATAGAAAGTCTGTGAGAAAGGAATCGTAGAAAAGGAATCTTATACGGTATGGTGAGAGCTTGTTAAGATTGGACGGGTTTATTTACAAGGTTTTTTTTAAATAGCCTTATAAATAATAGTACACAGATGCAAAATCAGAATTTGGTTCTACCGTCTGCTGCAAACAAAGTTTTCTTAGATTACATGTCTGCTTTAATAAGAAAATGTGAAAAGGGTTTTCTTTAAGTATTCTGCATGGGAAACCAACATTTCCTGTCTTCAAATAATTTACTCTCCATTTTGTCTTTATCAATACTTTGATTACTTAAAAAAGTTTTCTCAATATTCAAACAGCTAAATTTTTTACAACTGTGTAATTTTCTCTATTTTCTTTTGAAATATTCTAATTGTCACTTTGATTAAATGGATAACTAATTATGGTTTCACAGTTACCTGTGATCCTATTTATTTAAGCGTTCAAACTTTTTGATAAATTTTCAAAATCAATATTAAAATAAAGTCTGTTTTACTTCAAAACAACTTTGAGATTTTTGAGAACGGCCCTGGAAAATCTCAAAGGATTTTTCTCTCACCTTGCAAAAAGGGAGATGGTAGAATAATTCGGTTTATTTTGTACATGGAAAGCACTGTCAAATAATAATGATGATAAACCCACTTACGTTATATGAGGTGGATATATGTCACAAATACAGGTATACCAGAAATTGTATGAAGTTCAAAGAAATCTGCCAATGCCCTCGTTGTCCAGTTATTTTACTAAAATGCTGCATGCTACAGAAACAACTAATTTTCTTTATACAATGAGCTCTCATAAGAACTTTAACCATGGCCATGTTAAGTCATTTATCATTCACAGACAGTTATTGTTTTGCTGTGATTCTTTTCTGAAAGTGTTTACAGGCAAGCTCTTCAGAAAGAGCTATGGGCAACAATGCTCCATGTTGGCATAATTTGAGTAAATCTGAACCCATGCCACTGGACTGAGCAAGATTTCCCAGAAGAATTAAAGAAGTTAATGAGTAACTAAAACTTCTAACAGCCCATCATGCAGAACAAGAAATGAGTCCATGTGACTTAATGAACTGATGAGGAAAATCATAATGATCTGAAAATTTTTGGAAACTTTCTTGGTGTTTTTTAAAGTTTTCTTTTCCTTATTTAGGGAAATCCTTTTCTCTTAAGCTAGGAGTTATTTTCTGTATGACAAGCTAATCAACACAACAGATCAGGTATAGGCAAAGTTTGTGCCGACTGCTGTGCCAGTCACTCAGAAGATTCACCTGAGCACCTGATCCCATCACCACAGGCGTTCAACCTTCAAACCGGGAAATTCCCTGGATTGTCACCGCTGTCTCCAGCCACCATCTAAAACGCCTTACGCCCAACTTCTAGAAATCTTCTTCATTGGCTGCCATTTGGATTCAGGAACTGGGTTTTCAACGATTAATCTTTGGTTTTCTTTTATTTTCATAGAAACTGCTCCTCATGAAATGCCAAATGGCTAGAATAATCTAGCAAATACCCTGCACTACCAAGTCTCAAAAGATGATTCAGCTAGTCCTTAAGGAACAAACTGTGACTGAACAACTAATGGACTTGTATAATTCACAGAAAAGAAGAATGCCTCTTCTTCCCTTGACCAAGAAGGAGACTGACAAAGATTAGTTGGTTGACCAACCTGCACTCAGGTTCCTGAATCTTCTCCTAGGCCCATAGTTACACATCCTTATAAAATCATTAGCAAGAACCCTGCTTAGTGAGTTTTTCAAGAGTCTCTCAACCTCCATTCCTGATCATCCTCGATATCTAATCTGGTTTCTCAGAATCTGACATCCACCAAGTGATGTCTGATCAGTCTCACCCGTTTTAAGCAAGAATCTTGTAGAAGTGTTTAGTGAGAAATCCCTTTATCTTGATGTTTCCTACTAGTAATATTCCATCCAATGACTCCTTCGAAGTTCCTTGGATATAAATTGCATTTGCCAATTCTGTATTCAGAATTGAGATCAGTTTTATGTTGAAGTCTCTTTTTCCTGAATACAATACCCCTGAACAAATCTGTCTTTACCAACTTAAATTCCATCCAGCTGTGGTTTTCCTCTGACAGTAATCAGAATCAATCGTCCCATCTAACACAGAAACCCCCTTCTTTAACTGTTGATTCAGAGGCATGAGGAGCCCAAAGTGTCCAGGTAGCAGTCTTAAATTCTCATTCAGAAGAATCAATGTTTTGTCTCCTGGAAACATTCCTTCTTCTGGAACTAAGAACGCTAGGTCAGCAGAGACTAATATCATGGAAAAAGGAAGGAAAAGTGTTTGTAGGGATCGTTAGGGATATTAATGTGTGATGTCACTACCATTCCCACCCATGGATTCCTGGACCCATTACACCGTCAGAGAAAAAAAACCACCATTATTGGAAGCTGATTCAGAGAACCTACAACCTCCTGGAGAGGTTGTATACAACCTTGCCACAGTGCTTCAATATATTGTCACCTAGCTGGCACTGAAACTGAGTCTTCAAAATGCCCTTCCATGTTCTATCACACCAGCTGCTTCAGGGTGGTAGGGAACATGGTAAGACAGTGAATTCCATGAGCATAGCCATTGCCACACTTCTTTTGCTGCCAAGTGAGGTCCTTGAACTGAAGCAACACCCTGTGGAATACTATGACAGTGGATAAGCCATCTTTTAGTCTATATTGTAGTTTTGGCAATAGCACTGCATGCAATAAAGTAAATCCAGAGTAAGTGTCTATGGGTACAGACTGCTCCTTCCATTATGGAAGCAGGTCAATGTAATCAACCTGCCACTGGTACCTGTCTGAAAATTGTGCCACCTGAGGGACTCAGTGTTGCTGTCCACTTCTGGCAGATCAGGCACTCAACTTTTGTGAGCAGAAGTCCATATCAATGAGCACGTGCATAACCTCACTACCTGCCAATATGGGCACCTTGTTCATGAGTTTATTGGGCAATGACTGGCGTGGTAGGGAAAGAGGCTGAGTGGTATTCATAGAATGTGTCATTCTGTCTGATTGATTACTGAAATCCATCTCTGCTGAGGTCATGCTTTGGTAAGCATTCACAGGAGATAAAAATATCTTTTTTTTTCCCAATGAGAGAGGTGTATCCATATACCTCTTTCCAAAATTCATTGTCACCAAGTTTCCAATCACATTTCTTTCAAGTCCCTGAACATCAAGCCAAACCATTGGCTACAGTAAAAAATTAGTATATAATCACACTTCAGGCCACTTCTTTTTCGAAGAATATGAACAACCAGGTGTGCTCCCCAAAGTTCTGAATACTTGGATCATTTCCTTTCCCTACTGTCCTTCAGTGATACCCCAGAGAGAGGTTGTAGCGCTTCGGCTCTCCACTTTCAGGTGATGACTCCATATGGTGCAGAGCCATCAGTAAATCAAACCTATCTAATCGGCTTGTCAACTGATCATAGGGAATTCCCCATTATGAGATAGATGTAGGCTGGGAGAGATGACGAAATTTAGCAGAAGTAGGAACCATCATCATTTGGGCCACTTCAGGTAATTTACCTGCACCTTCATGGCCTGTGCAGGCCTGATCACTTTCACTTGATATAGGAATTTTTGCTGGGAACACCCAAGTTTAAGACTTCTTTAGTCAGATAACACTCAGTTTATGACAGGCAACTCCAGTCACATGGTGATTTGGTGGTCCATGGTCAAGCACTCACTCTCTGCTAAAGCCAAGTACCAGAACAAACGTTGTTTCTCCAAATAAGATATTTATCTGTGGATGATAACAAGCCCTTGCTCTAAAATACTACACACTAGTGCTAGAATTCACCTATAGGGGTCGGGCTTCCAGTAGCATCCCTATCTATCAATGAAATTTCAAAAACCATTGGGTCAGCTGGACTAGATGGCCCAAGTGGCATAGCAACTTGCATATCAGCCTGGACCTGTTTCAGTGTGTTCTCTTGTTCTACCCCCACACAAACCTAGAAGCTTGCTGGTCACTCGATAAATGGAATGGACTAACACACCTAAGTGAAGAATACATTGCCTCTGAAATCAAAGGTCTCCACTAGGTATTGTGCCTCTTTCTTGGTTTTTGGAGACACAACAAATTACCCTTCACCTTAAAAAGGATATCTGGACATGTCTCACACCTTTGACTCCCTAGACATTTCACTGAGGAAGAAGGACTCTAAATTTCAGTTGAATTTATTCACCACCTTCTGATGCATAAATGTCTTACCAGTAAGTCTAGAGTAGTTGCTATTTGCCCGCACTAGGTCCATTCAACATAATGTCATGCATGTAACAGACCAGTGTGATATCTTGTGAAATGGATAGAAGATCAACATTCCTGGAAACAAAATTGTAGCAGTGTGCTGTAGAGTTGATAAATCCCTGTAGTAGGACAGTAAAAGCGTATTGCTGGCTTTGTCAACTGCAAGGAAACTGCTTCTGGTAGGCATTATGGTGAAGTATACAGCAAAAGTGATTTTCCAGATCCATGGCTGCATACTGGGTATCACAGTGTGAATTTGCTATAGCAATAAAACTACATCTGGTACCGCAACTGCAATTATAGTTATCACTATGTTAAGCATGCAATAATCCACTATCATTCTCCAACATATCTGTCTTCCTATCAGGCATAATAGAAGAGTTGAAAGGTGGGCTTTGTAAACTTTGGTTCCTTAAATTCAAGCTTAGCTCCTTAAAGCTATCTGGTCATATCTGATTCAATGCATATCATTCTTAAATAAAACATTCCAGTCAAAGCCTTGGTAATATAATCAATGTTTCCAATTGTATGCTGTTACAAAGAGAATAGATTATTATTGAAATTATGCAAATAAGTACATTGTCATATATAAATAATATTAACTAAAATTTTTCAAATTATGGAGGGATTAGGTAGGGGAAAAAGTAACCTTTGCATTTTTGTTCTCAAAAGTATACTTCACCAAATTGTTGTACATTACACATAGCTTAAAATAAGTTTTTCTTAAATCTTAAAAACAAAATATTAAAAATCCAGCAAAGTTTCAAACAAAATGACCATGATTAAAGTTCTGATGTAGTTCATTTGGTAAGGAATAGTAGCTATTTCTGTGCCATAAAATATTTTAACATCATAATGTGACAACGAGGATATTGACAAATCTATCACTTCTGATGTGACAATGAACCCCATCTAAATTAACTTAGAAAATAAACCAAATGAGTTTGGCATCTCTCTTTTACAAGGTAAGATACAAATACTTTGAGATTTTCCAGGGCGTCATCCTGGAAGTCTCAAAGGTACTTCGAGGTCAAAAAAGAATTGATTTAAAATTTGAGCTGGGGAACTTGTCAAAAATGTTAAAAAGTTAATCACTTGACTGAATAAGATTACCAGATTGTGAAACCATACACAGTTACTCATTTAACTTACATGACAAAGATGTCATAGGCAAACATATGAAGTTACATATTTGTAAAAGATCTAACTCTCTTAATATTGAGTACTCAGTTTTCTTAGTATCCAAAGACCTAAGAAAGACAATATGAACACAGGAAATTACTTTAAGATACAGAATATCTGTTTTCCAGGCATTCTGTTTTCCAGGCAGAATATTTACAAGATAAAGAAGAAACATTTTTTACTATTTTTTATTAAGAGCAAGTGAATAATCTAAGCAAACTTTATGTTTTTAAGCTAGAAAAAGAATAAAATTCTAGTTTTGCATTTGTGTACTATTAATCCTAAGGGAAAATTTTTAAAACCTTATAAATTAATCCATCCAATCTTAGCAAGCTGTGATCACACAAGATGATTTCTTTCCCACAAAACTTCTTCAACTTTTTTGAAAGTCCATTTAGTTTTGTTTTACTTTTCTTGTTTCTCAGTCTAGAACAATCAGTCATTCTCGTTTAGGAAAAATTACTTTCATTTAACCTTAACAAAAACACACCCTGGGGCCGGCCCGGTGGCGCAGCGGTTAAGTTCGCACGTTCCGCTTCTCAGCCGCCCGAGGTTCGCTGGTTCGGATCCCGGGTGCGGACATGGCACTGCTTGGCAGCCATGCTGTGGTAGGCGTCCCACGTATAAACTAGAGGAAGATGGGCACGGATGTTAGCTCAGAGCCAGGCTTCCTCAGCAAAAAGAGGAGGACTGGCAGTAGTTAGCTGAGGGCTAATCTTCCTCCAAAAAACAAAACAAAACAAAACAAAAACACCCTTTGTATGTTTAGTTACTAAAAACACATACTACTTTTCTGGCATACAGAAATATTTTGTCTTTACCTTATTTGTCCTAGTACTGTCATTCACATATATTGATTAGAATTTGCAACCATGACTATCATTCTTTACAGAGAAAAGTAGAACATAAGCAATTATTACCTGACCTGCTCAGACTATCGTTCAGTAACAAATTAAGGAATATATCACTTAATAATCTTCTAGAGACATATAACTTTTTTTTTTTACTTTTTATTAAGATTATGGTAGTTTACAACCTTGTGAAATTTCAGTTGTACATTATTGTCAGTCATATGTAGGTGCCCCACTTCACCCTTCGTGCCCACCCCCATCTGCCATCCCCCCTTTGCCCAGGTAACCACTAATCTGTTCTCTTTGTCTACATATTTAACTTCCACATATGAGTGGAGTCATACAGAGATTGTCTTTCTCTATCGGGCTTATTTCACTTCCATAATACCCTCAAGGTCCATCCATGTTGTTGTGAATGGGGCAATTTTATCCTTTTCATGGCCGAGTATTATTCCATAGTACATATATACCATATCTTCTTTGTCCAGTCATCAGTTGAAGGGCACCTAGGTTACTTCCACATCTTGGCTATGGTAAATAATGCTGAAATGAACATAGGGGTGCATGGGACTTTTTCAATTGCTGATTTAAAGTTCTTTGGATAGATACCCAGTAGTGGGATGGCTGGGTCATATGGTATTTCTATTTTTAATTTTTTGAGAAATCTCCATACTGTTTTCCATAGTGGCTGCACCAGTTTGCATTCCCACCAGCAGTTTATGATGGTTCCTTTTCCTCTAAAACCTCTCCAACATTTGTTACTTTTTGTTTTGGTTATTTTTGCCTTCTAATGGGTGTAAGGTAATATCTTAGTGTCGTTTTGATTTGCATTTCCCTGATGATCAGTAATAATGAGCTTTTCATGTGCCTGTTGGCCATCTGTATATCTTCTTTGGAGAAATGTCTGTTCATGTCCCCTGCCTATTTTGTGATTGGGTTGTTTGATTTTTTGTTGTTGAGTTGTATGAGTTCTTTATAAAGTATGGAGATTAACCCTTTGTAAGATATATGACTTGCAAATAATTTTTTCCAATTGGTGGATTGCTTTTTTTGTTTCAATCCTGTTTTCCCTTGCCTTGAAGAAGTCTTTTAGTCTGATGAATTCCCATTTGTTTATTCTTTCTACTGTTTCCCTTGTCTGAGAAGACGAGGTGTAGGAAAAGATTCTTTTGATACTGATGTCAAAGAGTGTACTGCCTATATATTCTTTTAGAAGCCTTATGTTTACAGGTCTTGCCTTTAGGTCTTTGATCCATTTTGAGTTTACTTTTGTGAATGGTGAAAAAGAATGGTCAATTTTAACTCATTTATATGTGGCTGTCCAGTTTTCCCAGCACTATTTGTTGAGGAGACTTTCTTTTCTTCATTGTATGCCCTCCGCTCCTTTGTCGAATATTAGCTTTCCACAGATGTGTGGTTTTCTTTCTGGGCTTTCAATTCTGTTCCATTGATCTGTGAACTTGTTTTTGTACCAGTACCATGCTGTTTTGATTACTGTAGCTTTGTTGTATGTTTTGAAGTCAGGGATTGTGATGCCTCCAGCTTTGTTCTTTTTTCTCAGGACTGAATTAGTGATTTGGGGTCAGTTGTTGCCCCATATGAATTTTAGGATTCTTTGTTCTATTTCTGTAAAGAATGTCATTGGGATTCTGATTAGGATGGCATTGAATCTGGAGATTGCTTTAGGTAGTATGGACGTTTTAACTATGCTTATTCTTCTAATCCATGTGCATGGAACGTCTTTCTATCTCTTTATGTCATCATCGGTTTCTTTCAGGAAAGGCTTGTAGTTTTCATTGTAAAGGTCTTTCACTTCCTTGGTTAAATTTACCCCAAGATATTTTATTCTTTTTGTTGTGATTGTGAATGGGATTGTGTTCTTGAGTGCCTTTTCTGTTAGTTTCTTGTTAGAGTATAGAAATGCTACTAATTTATGTATGTTGATTTTATATTCTGCAACTTCGCTGTAGTTGTTGATTATTTTTAATAGTTTTCCAATGGATTCTTTGGGGTTTTCTACATATAAGATCATGTCACCTGTAAACAACGAGAGTTTCACTTCTGCATTGCCTATTTGGTTTCCTTTTACTTATTCTTCCTGCCTAATTGCTCTGGCCAAAACTTCCAGTACTATGTTGAATATGAGTGATGAGAGTGGACACTCTTGTCTTGTTCCTGTTCTCAGAGGGATGGCTTTCAGTTTTTGCCCATTAAGTATGATGTTGGCTTAGGGTTTGTCATATATGGCCTTTATTATGTTGAGGTACTTTCCTTCCATACCTATCTTATTGAGAGTTTTCATCATAAATGGACGTTGGATCTTGTCAAATGCTTTCTCTCTGTCTATTAAGATATCATGTGGTTTTTGTTTCTCCCTTTGTTAATGCAGTTTATCACGTTGATTGACTTGTGGATGTTGAACCATCCCTGTGTCCCTGCTATAAATCCTACTTGATCATGGTGTATTATCTTTTTAATGTATTGCTGTACTTGGTTTGCCCGAATTTGTTGAGGATTTTTGCATCTATGTTCATCAGTGATATCAGCCTGTAGTTTTCCTTCTTTGCATTGTCCTGGTCTGGTTTTGGGATCAGGGTGATGTTGGCTTCATAGAATGTGTTAGGAAGTGCTCCATCTTCCTCAATTTTCTGGAATAGTTTGAGATGGATAGGTATTAAATCTTCTTTGAATGTTTGGTAGAATTCTCCAGAGAAGCCGTCTGGTCCTGGACCTCTATTTTTGCGGAGGATTTTGATTACTGTTACACTCTTTTTACTTGTGATTGGTCTAGTCAGATTCTCTATTTCTTCCTGATTCAGTTGTGGGAGGTTGTAAGAGGCTAAGAGTTTATACACTTCTTCTAGGTTGTCCAATTTGTTGACACATAGTTTTTCATAGTATTTTCGTATGATCTTTTGTATTTCTGTGGTATGTGTTGTGATTTCTCCTATTTCATTTCAAATTTTATTTATTTGGTTCTTCTCTGTTTTTTTCTTAGTAAGCCTGGCTAAGGGTTTGTCAATTTTGTTTATTTTCTCAAAGAATGAACTCTTTGTTTCATTGATCCTTTCTACTGTCTTTTTTGTTCCAATTTCATTTATTTCTGCTCTACTTTTTATTGTTTCTCTCATTCTACTGACGCTGGGCTTTGTTTGTTCTTCTTTTTCTAATTCTGTTAGCTGTCTTTTGAGATTGCTTATCTGAGATTTTTCTTGTTTATTGAGGTGAGCTTGTATTGCAATTAATTTCCCTCTTAGGACCACTTTTGCTGCATCCCAAATGAGTTGCTATGGTGTGTTTTCATTTTCATTTGTCTCCAGATAATATTTTATTTCTCCTTTAATTTCCTCAATGATCCATTGGTTGTTCAGTAGCATGTTGTTTAATCTCCTCATTTTTGCCCCATCCCAGCTTTATTCTTGTAGTTGATTTCTAGCTTCATAGCATTATGGTTGGAAAAGATGACTGATATTATTTCAACCCTCTTGAATTTGCTGAGGCTTGCTTTGTTTCGCACCATATGGTCTATCCTTGAGTATGTTCCATGCACACTTGAGAAGAATGTGTAACCTGTTGCCTTTGGATGGAGTGTTCTATAGATATATCTAATAAGTCCATCTGGTGTAGTTCTTCATTTAATTATAAAATTTCCTTGTTGACTTTCTGTCTGGATGATCTATCCATTGGTGTCAGTGGGGTGTTGAGGTGCCCTACTATTATTGTATTGTTGTTGGTAACTCCTTTTAGTTTTGTTAATAGTTTCTTTACGTACTTTGGTCCTCCTGTGTTGGGTGTGTATATATTTATAAGTGTTATGTCTTCTTGGTGCAGTGTCCCTGTTATTATTATAAACTGCCCCTCTTTGTCTCTATTTATCTGTTTTGCTTTGAAGTCAACTTTGTCTGATATAAGTATGGCGATACCTGCTTTCTTATGTTCATTATTAGCTTAGAGTATCATCTTCCATCCCTTCACTCTGAGTCTGTGTTTGTCTTTTGGGCTGAGGTGTGTTTCCTGGAGGCAGCCTATTGTTGGGTCTTGTTCTTTAATCCATCCTGCCACTGTGTCTTTTGATTGGAGAGTTCAATCTATTTACATTTAGAGTGACTATTGAAACGTGGGGGCCTAATGCTGCCATTTTATCACTTGTTTTCTGGTTCTTCTGCATTTCCTTTGTTTCTTGTCCCATGATTTTTGGACTACCTATTCAGGTAGGTAGTTTTCTATATTGGCTTTCTTCTTATTTGTAGTTTGTTTCTTTATTCTTGTTATTTTGTTAGTGGTTGCCATGTTGTTTGTATAAAACATCTCATAGATGAGATAGTCCATTTTCTGATAGCTAGAGGTATATACCTTTTTTATACTGAAATTCCTCACATTTACAAATAGATACCAAGGGATCTCATCAAGATGGCGGCATAGGCAGACTCTCAACTCACCTCCTCCCATGAACATGACCGGTTACAACTATTTTTGGAAGAATTACCCTGGAGAGAAAACTGAAAACTGGATAAAAAGAACCCCCACAACAAGGGAGAGGCATGACTAGGGCAGAAGAGGCAGAAATTCCTTCTGGAGAGAAAAAAAGCCACCGTCAGGAGCAGCAGAGTTTCACAGCCAGCCATGCGGGAGCCACCCTAAGGTACGCAGCCTTCCCTGGAGGATTGAGGTCCTGAGCGGGGGCCCGATCCTGCTATGAGCATCCTTCAGACTCAGCACAACTGAGACAAGTGTCTTGCTATCTGGCTTCACTGGCTATTAACTGCAGTGGGGAATGCCCCCAGAAAAGCTATCAGACAAAAGCCAAAAAAAAACACTCGAGTCTTAAAGGGCCCACGCACAAACTCACCTGTCTCAGAGAGCAACCTAAAATCAGCAGAAAGAAGGCTATCAGTCCTTTGGTGAAAAGAGACTCACCTAGTAAGCTCTAGGTGCATCTCAGTGAGCGGAGAGAACACTCCAGAGACTGAAACATTGGTGATGGCCATTGTTGTCACCTAGTCCAGGTGTGCCAACACAGACCCTGGTAGACGCTATTGAAGTTCTTCCCCTTGCCTGCTAACCCAGGGTTCTGTCACACCCAATAGAGTGCAAATTTAATCTAGTTCAGCCAGGGAAGGCAGCCCACACTAGGGACTAGCCCCACAAAAGAGCAAGCCCTCAGGCTACTTTTCAGCCTCCATTGACTGGGTTCCTTGATACTCTACAGGCATGTGAGTGTGTCTGCCTGTGTGGGGCAGGCCGTGTGTGAAGACCAGGTGAGCTGTGAGGGGCATTGGTGGAGAGGTGGGGTTCTCTGCAGTGGGGTGCCATGGTATGCTCCAGGGGGTTAGTAACAGACCAGGACTGTGTTGACAGAATGTGTGGACTTGTGGGGGTGGGGCTTAGCAGAAGTCCTGTGCTCCAAAAATAGCCATAAAAAGGATCAACCCCACCCACCAAAGCCTGAAATATTTGAGTGCTCCTATGCCTAGGGCCAGCCCCACTCAGCTGCACTCTTAAGAGAACTGACAACAGCCTTGTAGGCCTGAGCCCTATAGCAACTCTAAGCCCCTGAGCCTATCAATCGGCTACACCAGGTACCTACCAAATTAACAGGAAAACTGCTACAGGAGTGTGCTGTTAGACCTTGTAACCAACCCTCCTGAGGCTCCCTAAACCAGATTTACAAACAACTGGCCAGGGAAGGAGAGACTAGACTCCATCTGTACCTGCATTAAGAGCAACCCTGCTACAGCAGAAGAACACAAGTAGCCCACAAAGGGGTCACTCCTGGATCATTTTGACTGGTGACAAGAGGGAAGCACACTGCTGGGCCTCAAAAGGCAGGTCTTACATAAGGCCACTTCTACAAAGTCAGGAGACATAGCTGACTCACCTAATACCTATATATAAGTGCAGAGAAAGAGGCATAATGAGGAGACAAAGGAATACATTCCAAGCCATGGAACAGGAAAAAAATCCCAGGAAAAGCACTAAATAAAACAGAAATAAGCCACCCACCTGACAAAGAGTTGAAACAAAAATTCATAAGGATGCTCAAAGATACTGGGAGAAGACTGGATAAACACAGTGAGCTCATCAACAAAGAACTGGAAAATATAAAAAAGAACCAATCAGAAATGAAGATTACAATACTGCAAATGAAAAATTCACTAGAGGGACTCAATAGCAGAGTAGATGAGACAGAAGAACAGATCAGCAAGCTAGATGAAAGACTAGAGGAAATCACCCAAGCTGAACAGATAACAAAAAAAAAAAAATTAGACAGAATGATAAACGTCTAAGGGAACTCTGTGACAATATCAAGTGCACTAACATTTGTATTATAGGTGTCAGGGAATGAGAAGAGAGAGACAAAGGGGCAGAATATCTATTGAAGAAATAATAGCTGAAAATTTTTCTAACCTAAGGAAGGAAACAGACATCCAAGTACAGGAAGCAGACCGAGCTCCCAACAAGATAAGGCCAAGGAGGCCCACACCAAGGCATATTATAATTAAAATGTCCAAAATTATAGATAAAGAGAGAATCCTAAAAGCGGCAAGAGAAAGGCAACAAGTGACATACAAAGGAAAGCCCATCAGGCTATCAGCAGACTTCTCAGCTGAAACTCTATAGGTGAGAAGAGAATGGCATGACATATTTAAAGTTCTAAAAGGAAAAAAACCTATAGCCAAGAATACTCTATCCAGCAAAGTTATCATTCAGAATGGAAGAAGAGATAAAGAGCTTCCCAGACAATCAACAATTAAAGGAGTTTATCACCAAGAAACCAGTTCTACAAGAAATGCTGAAGCAACTAATTTAAGTGGGAAAGTGATGACCACAAATATGGATACAAAAATTATCAAAAAAACAGTCAATAAAATCACTGGAAAACGTAAAAATATAGTAAAGGAAGCAGATCAATCACCTATGAAGATAATATGGTGGGTAAAAGACAAAAGTACTAAAATTACCTATTTCAATGATAAGAGGGTAATGGATAGACACACAAAACAATTAGATATGATTTCAAAAACACAAAATGTGGGAGGAGGGGAGTGAAGAAGTAGAGCTTTTTGAAAGAGGTCAAACTAAAGAGTCTATCAACTCAATATAGACTGCTATCTACATAGAATATTATATAGGAACCTCAGGGTAATCACAAACCAGAAAGCTATAAATAAGCAAATGAGTAAAATGAAAGAAAGCAAACATATTAGTAACGAAAGCCATCAAACCACAAGGGAAGAGAGCAAGAGAAAAAGAAGATAACAAAGAAGAACTACTCAATCACCCAGAAAAAAAACTAAAAAAAATGGCAATAAATATATATTTATCAATACCTACTTTAAATGTCAATGCACTAAATGCTCCAATCAAAAGGCACAGGGTGCCCAATTGGATAAAAAAACAAGACCCATATATATGCTGCATACAAGAGACACACTTCAGACCTAAAGACACTCACAAACTAAAAGTGAAAGGATGGAAAATGATACTCCATGCAAATGGCATAGAAAAGAAATTGGGGGTAGCAACACTTATTTCAGACAAAATAGACTTTAAAACAGAAACCGTAACAAGAGACAAGGAAGGGCATTACACAATTATAAAGGGAATAATCAAACAAGAAGATATAACACTTGTAAATATCTATGCACCCAACATAGGACCATCTTAATATATAAAGCAATTATTAATAGGCATAAAAAGAGAAATAGACACTAATACAATAATAGTAGGGGACTTGACCACACCACTTACACTAATGGATAGATCACCAAAACAGAAGATCAATAAGGAAACACTCGCATTAACAACACATTTGACCAGATAGACTTAGTAGATATATATACAACGTTCCATCCAAAAGCCAAATAACACACATTCTTTTCAAATGCACATGGAACATTCTCCAGGATTGATCACATATTAGGGCACAAAACAAGCCTCAATAAATTTAAGAAGACAGAAATAATACCATGCATCTTTCAGGACCACAATTGTACGAAACTAGAAATCAACTACAGGAAGAAAATCAGAAAAGCCACAAACATGTGGAGATTAACCAAAATTCTACTGAAGAACAATTGAGTCAATGAAGAAATCAAGGGAGAAATCGAAAAAGTCCTGGTGAGAAATGAAAATAAAAATATGACCTGCCAAAATCTATGGGATACAGCAAAAGTGGTTCTAAGAGGGAAGTTTACAGCAATTCAGGCCTACCTCAACAAAGAAGAAAAATCCCAAATAAATAATCTAACAGTGCATCTAAAGGAAGTATAAAAAGAAGAACAAAAAAAAAAGCCCAAAATCAACAAAAGAAAGGAAAGAATAACAATCAGAGCAGACATAGATGAAACAGAGACTAAAAAGAACAAAGAAAAAATTAATGAAACCAATACCTGGTTCTTTGAAAAGACAAACAAAATTGACAAAGCCTTAGCTAGATTCACCAAGAAAAAAAGAAAGAAGGCTCAAATAAATAGAACCAGAAATGAAAGAGGAGAAATTACAATGGACACCTCAGAAACGGAAAAGATAATAAGAGAATACTATGAAAAGCTATATACCAACAAATTGGATAATCTAGAAGAAATGGATAAATTCTTAGAAACAAAGAACCTTCCAAAACTGGACCAAGAAGAAGCAGAGAATTTGAATAGACCAATCACCAGTATGGAGATTGAAAGAGCAATGGAAAACCTCCCAAAAAATAAAATCCAGGACCAGATGTCTTCCCTAGTGAATTCTACCAAACATTCAAAGAAGACTTAACACCTATCCTTCTCAAGCTCTTCCGAAAAATTGAAGAGGAGGGGAGGCTTTCAAACTCATTCTATGAAGCTAACATTATCCTGATACCAAAACTAGACAAGGACAGCACAAAAAGAAAATTACAGGCCATTATCACTGATGAGCATCAATGCAAAACTCCTCAACAAAATACTAGCATATTGATTACAACAATACATCGAAAAGATCATACATCATGATTAAGTGGGTTTCATTCCAGGGATGCAGGGATGTTTCAACATCCACAAATCTATCAACATGATACACCACATTAACAAAACGAAGAATAAAAATCACATGATCATCTCAATAGAGGCAGAGAAAGCATTTGACAAGAAACAGCATCCATTTATATGAAAAAAACCTCTAAATACAATGGGTATAGAAGGAAAATATCTCAACATAATAAAGACCATATATGACAAACCACAGCAAATATCATTTTTAACAGAGAAAAACTGAAAGCTATTCCTCCAAGAACAGGAACAAGACTAGGATGCCACTTTTACCACTCTTTTATTGTTTATCTGTTTGAGTTAGATTAGCCCTGAGCTAACTACTACCAATCCTCCTTTTTTTTGCTTAGGAAGACTGGCCCTGAGCTAATATCCATGCCCATCTTCCTATACTTTATGTGTGGGACGCCTACCACAGCATGGCTTTTGCCAAGTGGTGCCATGTTTGCACCCAGGATCTGAACTGGTGAACTCTGGGCCGCTGAAGTAATAAATGAATACAGTCAAGGCTCAGGATACAAAATCAACATACAAAAATCAGTCACGTTTCTATACACTAACAACGAAGTAGCAGAAAGAGAAATTAAGAATACAATCCCATTTATAATTGCAACAAAAAGGATAAAAAACCTGGGGCTGGCCTGGTGGCGCAGTGGTTAACTTTGCACATTCCACTTCAGCTCTACAGGGTACAGGGTTCACTGGTCAGAATCCCGGGTGTGGACATAGCACCGCTTGGCAAGTCATTCTGTGGTAGGCATCTCACATATAAAGTAGAGGAGGATGGGCATGGATGATAGCTCTGGGCCAGTCTTCCTTAGCACGAAGAGGAGGACTGGCAGCAGATCTTAGCTCAGGGCTAATCTTCCTCAAAAGAAAAATAAAATAAAATACCTAGGAATAAACTTAACCAAAGAGGTGAAAGATACATGCAGCCCTATGTTCATAGCGGCATTATTCACAATAGCCAAGACTTGGAAGCAACATAGGTGCCCAACAGGGGACGAATGCATAAAGAAGATGTGGTATATATACATAATGGGCTACTACTCAGCCATAAGAAATGATGAAATCCGGCCATTTGTGGCAACATGGATGGACCTTGAGGGTTATCATGCTAAGTGAAATATGTCAGAGGGTAAAAGTCAGATACCGTATGATCTCACTCATAAGTAGAAGATAAAAACAAGGACAAACACATAGCAAAAGAGATTGCATTGGAGGAGGGGACGGGGAAGCATAAAAGGGGTGATTAGGCTCCCATGTGTGGTGATGGACTATAATTAGTTTTTGGGTGGTGAAGATGATGTAATCTACACAGAATTCGAAATACATTACAATGTACGTCTGAAAGCTATATAAGGTTAGAATCCAGTGTTACTGCAATAAAAATTAAGGAAATAAAATAAAAATAGACCACAATATATTTACCTTCTCTGTATTATATAAAAATACACAAAAATAAACATATTCAGCAATTAATGTTTCCATATTTTACCTTATTTGGGCATGATCTAGATATTAATGAATATTCATTATTTACCTTAATTTAGTGTAGCTTTAACGTTTCGAGTTAACAAAAATGTTTTTTTTTGTTGTTGTTTTGAGGAAGATTATCCCTGAGCTAACTACTGCCAATCCTCCTCTTTTTTCTGAGGAAGACTGGCCCTGAGCTAACATCCATGCCCATCGTCCTCTACTTTATATGTGGGACGCCTACCACAGCATGGCTTTTGCCAAGTGGTTCCAGGTCCGCACCTGGGATCCGAACCGGCAAACTCCAGGCAACCAAGAAGCAGAACGTCTGAACTTAACTGCTCTGCCACCAGGCCGGCCCCACAAAAATGTTGTTAAATTAATTCTTAAGTAGATATAGTATAAAAAATTATTTTTGAAAAGTTTATTTATAAGTTTATCATACTTACATCTATTCAATTCACTTGTGCTTAACAATTTGTGTGACTTGATCATGAAAATTTCATGAGGCAAACAATCATATCATGAGGTAAAGTCATCATCCTAAATTATTTTTCTTGCTGGTAAATTAGGCACATACCAAAAACTACCAAAGATAAACACCTAAATATTGTAAACTTATGATTCTTGTGATATTTCTTTTTTAAATTTACTACTGTGCTTGACATGCATCATGTAATTATTTTTGTACAGATTTATAGCTTTATAATCTCAAATATGTAGTAGAGATATACTTTCACTGATTCTCTTCTTAGGGTTTAATGCAGCTGGTGACTTTAAGCGGAGGCCAATGATTATTGAACATTCAGAAAATCCTAGAACCCTTAAGAATTATGCCAAATCTACTCTGCCTGTGCTCTATAAACGGAACAACAAAGCCTGGATGACAGTATCTGTTTATAACATGTTTCACTGAATATGTTAAGCCCACCGTTGAGGCCTACTGCTCAGCAAAAAAGATTCTTTTAAAAAAATTACAGCTCATTGAAAATGCACCTGGTCATCCAAGACCTCTGATGGAGATGTACAATGAGATTAATGTTGTTTTTATGTCTGTTAACACAACATCCATTATGTAGCCCATGGATCAAAAAGTTACTTTGACTTCCAAGTCTTATTATTTAAGAAATACATTTTGTAGGGCTATAGCTGCAATAGATAGTGATTCCTCTGATGGATCTGGGCAAAGTCACCATCCTAGATGCCATGAAGCGCATTCCAGATTCATGGGAATAGGTCAAAAATCAACGTTAACATAAGTTTGAAAGAAGTTAATTCCAACCTTCATGGATGACTTTGAGGGGTTCAAGACTTCAGGGGAGGAAGTAACTGCAGATCTGGTGGAAATAGCAAGAAAACTAGAATTACAAGTAGAGCCTGAAGATGTGATTGAATTGCTGCAATCTCATGATAAAACTTTAATGGATGAGGAATCACTTCTGGATAAACAAAGAAAGTGGTTTCTTGACACGGAATCTACTCCTGGTCAAGATGCTGTGAAGACTATTGAAATGACAACAAAGGATTTAGAATATAACTTAGGTGATAAAGCAGCAGCAGAGTTTGAAAGGATTGACTCCAATTTTGACAGGAGTTCTACTGTGGGTAAAATGCTATCAAAAAGCATCATATACTACTGAGAAATCATTTGTGATGGACGAGTCAATTGATGTGGTAAACGTCACTGCTGTTTTATGAAATTTCCACGGTCACCCCAACCTTCAGAAAGCACCACCCTATCAATCAGCAGCTATCAACGTTGAAGCAAGACACTCTACCAACAGAAAAGATCATGACCTGTGGAAGGCCCAGATACTGGTTAGCAGTTTTTAGCAACAAAGGATTTTAAATTAAGGTATATACATCATTCTTTTAGACATAATGCTACTGCACACAAGAGACTACAGTATAGTGTAAACATAAATTTTTATGCACTGGGAAAACCGAGGAAGAGTTGACTCATTTTATTTTAATATTTGCTTTATTGCATCACTATGTGGAACTGAACCTACAATATCTCAGAGGTATGCCTGTACTATGTGATCAGCTAAAGAAACAAGAACTATAATTGTCATGAGTATTTCTGCACTTTTTATGAATATGTTTGTGTGTATATATACATACATTAAGCAAATATCTTTGTTATCTATCCTCTCTTATTTCCTTATCATATAACATGAGATGTACTGAATTTCTATCATAGTATTTAAGAACGGTTAATTTTATATCATACTATTTGTTACAGAACATCAAAGAGAAGAGCAAACTTCACTCAAAGACTTTACCTCCTCTTCTGGGGAAGAATTTAGTTTTTGATGGTATGCAGGGTAGTTTTATCATTTGGTGCAGAATTATGATCTCATTACTGTCTTTATTTGATGATTAATAATGGTTGAAAGCAAAGTGTAAAGGGGTCATACTGACAAAGGGTGGAATTTTGATGGTTAGTTTTATGTGTCAGCTTGATAGAGATAAGATTAAACTTAAATTTATCTTTGGTATAATCTTAAACATTTAGTGTATATAATATTAATTTATTTTACTAGGAAACGAAAGTAGAATAGAAATTTATGCTTGCATTATATTTAATGTTCACAACACTGAGGACATACGTGCATTACTAAATCAACAATATCAAAGTAGTCTTATTTAGCAAAAATTTACACAACCTATGGAAATTTGGAAAACATTTAAGTCAGTTCCTCTATTTCTGGGAATTAAGGAAGACTTAATTTATGTAAGTTCTTATTTCTCTGTAAGCCAATTAGGAAAGAACTCCTTTAAGGGATTTTAGAACTTAATTAGGTAATAAAAATGACGTCGGCATCATGGCAGAATGAGTTGTTCCCCTTGTCTATCCTCTCTAAGTTACAGCTAAACGGAGATTCATTAACTAACAGAGGATTCTTTACACAGTACAGCAGGAAACTTGAGAGATCCACGCAGTCATACATCTGAAGGTGGGGGGACTAGATCCCTGGGAAGCATTGGAACTAGGTGAACACACCCCTCCACCTTCCCAGCACCAGTGATCCCATCAAAAGTCTTCACACAGAGGCCAGCATGACTGTAAGAGGAGGAAGGGGTAGGCTGTATCATGCATGAATGCTTTCAGAATGGTAGCCTGGCCTACAGTAGCACTGACCATGCCACAGCAGCCCTGACCATGTGAATTCCCAATGGAGTAGTGATTGCTCAGCCCCCACGAAGGAGTCCCACCTAGCAAGCGCAACAGCTGAGCCAAATTGCCCATGAGCACAGACCTGATTGGTTCATGCATGAAAGAAAGCATGCCTCCCCTCCTGTATAGTGCAGTAGCACAGTTGGTCCCCTGCCAAGCACAGTAGTCCCAGCTGCACGAGACAGACATGACAGCAGAGGCCAGAGGCCCTGCATGCACTGTATGTGTGACCCATCAAGCAGCTGTGGCCAGCCTGTGAAAGCACAAGGCAGCTGTACCTGAACAACTTCCAGCAGACAGAGCAGGATCAGAAAACACAGCTCCTGCCTCAGAAATGGCAGGTGGAATTTGCAATCTATTACCACAAAGGAGCTGGCAAAGGATCAATTCATCAAACTCCATCAAAAGCTACAGTAACACTTCAAGGCAGAAAGAAAATGACAAGTCTCCAGAGGCAAATCCTGAAGTCACAGAAATTAATAATCGAAATGACAAAGAATTTAAAATAGTGGTCATAAAGGAACTCAAGGACTTACAAGAGACGTCAGAAAGATAGTTCAATGAGCTCAAAAACAAAATTAATGAGCAGAAAGAATACTTCACCAAAGAGATTGAAGCCCTTAAATAAACTATACAGCAATTCTGAATTTGAAGAACACAAAGAGACAAAATTAATCGAGAAACTGTAAAAAATATACCCTACGTAGGGAGTATAGAATTATACTATGTATGGAATTATAATTATGTGTGGAGTATAGAATTAGTGAATTAGAGGACACGAATCTAGGAAAGCTTCAGCTGGAGGAGGAGAGAAAGGAAGATTTTTTTAAAAATGAAGAAATTCTTAAGGAAATATCCAACTCAATTAGGAAAAGTAACACACGGATTATAGGAATTCTAGAGGGAGAAGTGAGGGAGAAAGGAGCAGAGAGTTTGTTTAAAGAAATAATAGCTGAGAACTTCCCAAACCCAACAAATGATCTGGACTTACAAGAACATGAAGCCAAGAGAACTCCTAATTATATCAATGCAAAAAGACCTTCTCCAAGGTATATAATAGTAAAACTGGCAAAAGTCAATAACAAAGAAAATATACTAGGTCCAGTAAGGCAGAAGAAAATAAGCTACAAAGGAGCACCTATCAGGCTTTCACAGGGCTTTTCAGCAGAAACCTTAAAGATGAGGAGAGAATGGAATGATATATTCAAAATACTGAAAGACAAAAACACACTATGCAGTGAAACTTTCCTTCAGACACAATGGAGAAATAAAAGTCATCTCAGATATACAAAAACTGAGGGAGCTCATCACCACTAGAACTCACATATAAGAAATGATGAAGGAATCCCTCCCACCAGAAACAAAAAGGCAAAGGTTTACAAAACATTGAGCTAGGAAATAAAGAGACAAAATAAGAATATCACAGCTCTCTATCGGAACAGGTTAGCAAATTATTAATTGTAACATAAAATATAAAGGGAAGGAAAGCATAAAAAGCAGCTATAAACACTTCAATTTAGTCACAAACTCACAAAACATAAAAGAATAATTTGTGACAACAATAACTCAGAAGAGGAAGAGGTGGGGGATGGAGCTGCTTAGGCTAATGGAGATAAGTGGCTATCAGAACATGGACTAACTCATCTATGAGATCTTTTGTACAAACCTCATGGTAACCACTAAATAAAAATCATAACAGATCCTCAAATCATAAATAAAGAGAAAACTGGGAAAACTGTCATAGAAACCACCAAATAGAAGTGGCAGTCAGAAACACAAGGAAAAAGAAGCAATGGAAATATAGAACAACTGGAAAACAAGTGATAAATTGGAGGTATTAAATCAGCATATATAAATAATCACTCTAAATTTAAATAGATTGAATTCTCTGCTCAAAAGACACATGTGATTGGATGGATTAAAAAACAAGACCCAACGATATGCTGCCTCCAGGAAACACATCTCAGCTCTAAAGTCAAACAGAGGCTCAGAATAAAGGGATGGGAGATAATACTCCAAGCTAACGGCAAACAAAAGAAAGCAGATGTTGCCAAACTTATATTAGACAAAGCAGATTTCAAGATAAAGAAGGCAGAGTGACAAAGAGGGGAAGTGTATAATGATATAAAGGACATTCCACCAAGAGGACATAACACTTATAAATATATATGCACCCAACATAGGAGCACCAACAAACATAAAGCAAGTATTAACAGACCTAAAAGAGAAATTAACAGCAATACAATAATAGAAGTGGACCTCAATACCCCATTTACATCAATGGATAGATCATCCAAACAGAAAGTCAAGAAGGAAACAGTGGAAATAAATGAGAAACTAGACCAGATGGACTTAACAGATATATAGAGAACACTCCTTTCAAAACAGCAGAATACACATTCTTCTCACGTGCACATGGAACATTCTGAAAGATAGATCACATGTTGGGAAACAAGGCAAGCCTCAATAAATTTAAGAAGATTGAAATCATATCAAACATCTTTTCCTATCACATTGCTGTGAAACTAGAAATCAACTACAAGAAAGAGGCTAGGAAAGTCACAAATACTTGGAGATTAAACAACATGGTACTGAGAAATCATTAGATCAATGAAGAAATCAAAGGAAAAACCAAAAATACCTGGAGACAAATGAAAATGAAGACACTACGTACCACATCTATTGGGTACAGCAAAAGCAGTACTAAGAGGGAAATTTAGAGTGATACAGGCCAACCTCAACAAACAAGAAAAATCTAAAATAAGTAATCATAAACTGCAACTGACAGAACTAGAAAATGAAGAACAAAGCCTAAAGTCAGCAGAAGCAGGGAAATAAAAATTAGAGCAAAAATGATTGAAATAGAGACTACAAAACAATAGAAAGGATCAATGAAACTCAGAGCTGGTTCTTTAAGAAGATAGACAAAATTGACAAGCCCTTAGCCAGACTCACTAAGAAAAAAAAAAAGAGAATGCTCAAATAAATAAAATTAAAAGGGAAGAGGAGAAATTACAACACACATGATGGAAAAACAAAGGACTATAAGAGAATACTATGAAAAACTATATGCCAACAAGTTGGTCAAACTAGAAGAAATGGACCAATTCTTCTACTCATATAATCTCCCAAAACTGAATGAAGAAGAAATAGAGAATCTGAATAGACCAATTGAAATAAAGAAATTGAAACAGTAACCAAAAACCTCCCAAAAAACAAAAGTCCAGGACCAGGTGGCTTCTCTGCAAAATTATACCAAACGTTCAAAGAAGATTTAATATCTATCGTTCTCAAACTATTCCAAACACTTGAAGAAGATGTAATTCTTCCTAACTCATTCTATGAGGCAAATCTCCCCTTCATAGCAAAAACAGATAAGGACAACAAAAAGAAGGAAAATTACAGGCCAATATCGCTGATGAACAAAGACGCAAAAATTCTAAACAAAATCTTGGCTAACTGAATACAGCAATACATTAAAGGACCATACACCAGGATCAAGCGGGATTCATACCAGGGATGCAGGGACTGCTCAGCATCTGCAAATCAATCAATGTGATGCATCACATTAACAAAATGAAGAGTAAAAATCACATGATCATATCAATAGATGCAGAGAAAGCATTTAAGAAGATCCAGCATGGATTTATGATAAAAATTCTCAATAAAATGGGCATACAATGAAAGTACCTCTGCATAATAAGGGCAATACATGACAGTCAACATCATAGTTAATGGTGAAAAAGTGAAAGCCATCCCTCTGAGAACAGGAACAAGACAAGGCTGCCCACTCTTGCCACTCTTATTCAACACAGGACCGGAGGGTTTTGCCAGAGTATTTAGGCTAGAAAAAGTAATAAATCGTCTCCAAATTGGAAAGGAAAAAGTGAAATTCTCACTGTTGTTAGATGATGTGATTCTATAAATAGAAAATCCTAAAGAATCCACCAGAAAACTATTAGAAATGATCAACAACCCCATCAAATTTGCAGGGTACAAAATCAACTTACAAAACTCAGTTGCATTTCTACACACTAATAACAAACTAGCAGAAAGAGAAGTCAAGAATACAATCTCATTTACAATCTCAACAATAAGAATAAAATGTCTAGGAATAAATTTAACCAAGGAGGTTAAAGACCTATGCATTGAAAACATAAGACATTACCACAATAAATTGAAGACGATATAAAGTAATAGAACCATATTCCATGCTTAGGGATTGGAAGAATAAACATAGTTAAAATGCCCATATTGCGTAAAGCAAGCTACAGATTCAATGCGATCCCAATTGGAATCCAAATGACATTCTTCCCAGAAATAGAACACAGAATCCCAAAATTTATATGGAACAACAAAAGACCATGAATAGCTGAAACAATCCTGAGGAAAAAAGAACAAAGCTGGATGCATCACAATCCCTGATTTCAAAATACAATACAAAGCTATAGTAATCAAAACAGCATGGTACTGGCACAAAAACAGACAGACAGATCAATAAAACAGAATGGAAATCCCAGAAATAAGACCACATATCTATGTACAGTTAATTTTTGACATGGGAGCCAAGAACATACATTGGAGAAAGGAAAGTTTCTTCAAAAAATGGTGCTGGGGAAACTGGACAGTCACACGCAAAAGAGTGAAAGTAGACTATTGTCTTACACCATACACAAAAAATTAACTCAAAATGGATTAAAGACTTGAATTTTAGACCTGAAACCATAAAACTCCTACAAGAAAATACAGGCAAACACTCTTTGATATCGGTCTTAGCAGTATCTTTTTGAATACCATGTCTTTTCAGGCAAGGAAAACAGAAGAAAAAATAAACATATGGGATTACATCAGACTAAAAAGCTTCTCCAATGCAAAAGGAACTATGAAGAAAACTAAAAGACAACCCACTAACTGGGAGAAAATATTTGCAAATCCTTTATCTGACAAGTGGCTAATCTGTAAAATATATAAAAATATAAAGTCTAAAAATATATAAAGAATTCGTATAACTCAACAACAAACAATCAGATTGAATATGAACAGACATTTTCATAAGACAATTGCATATGAACAGACATTTTTACAAAGAAGATAAACCTTTGGCCAACAGGCACATGAAAAAATATTCAACATCACTTATTGTTAGGGAATTGCAAATCAAACCTACTATGAGATATCACCTTACACCTGAAAGAATGGCTATAATTACCAGGACAAAAATAACAAATCTTGGAGAGGATGTGGAGAAAAGGGAACCCTCATATTCTGCTGACAGGAATGCAAACTGCTACAGCCACTATGGAAAACAGTATGGAGATCTCTAAAAAAATTAAAAATGGAAATACCATACCATCCAGATATCTCACTCCGGGGTATTTATCCAAAGAAGATGAAATCCACAATTCAAAGAGATTTATGCACCCCTGTGTTTGTTGCAGCACTGTTCACAATAGCCAAGATGTGGAAGCAACACAAATGCCCATCAATTGATGAGCGGATAAAGAAGATGTGGTATATGTATGCACAACGGACTACTACCACTCAACCATAAATAAAGACAAAATTGTCCCATTTGCAATAACATGAATGGACCTTGAGGATATAATATTAAACAAAATAAACCAAACAGACAAATCCCAACACTGTATGATTTCATTCATCTGTGGAAGATAAACAAACTCATGGATAAAGAGAACAGATTAGTGGAAGGGGGTGAGGGGTGGGTGAAAAGGGTAAAGGGGCACATACATATGGTATAAGGTAAAAACTAGACTATTCATGGTGAGAACAACCCAGTCTACACAGAAACTGATATCTAATAATGCACATCTGAAATTATAAAATGTTTTAAACCAATATGACCACAATAAAATAGTTTTTAAAAATTAAGTAACCATGTGATAGGAGAATTATATATAATACAATATATAAATATTACATCGAATATAATATTATATATTGTATACACATATTATACACACACACATACATATAGATGGAAACAGAGATCTCTCGGTTTTCATTTCAAAAATTTTAGCTATGTGTAATACATAACAGACTAGATTATATAAGAGATTGTTCTTTTTTTTCCTGCTCCATTATATACTTTTATGGAATTGCCTTCATGGCAAAAGTTAAACATTATCTGTTAAATATGAGGGCAGATATTTTAACGAATATTTATGGAGGAAACTTTTATGATTGTCTTTGCTCTAATATTTAATCTTATAGAGATTAAAAAAATTCCAGCTCAGGAGTCAGGAAATGAACCCTACTCAAACTAAAGAGTCAGGAAGAACTTCCATTTCAGCAGATACCATGCATGAGAAGTCTGGGACTCTAACCTAGCTTCAGAGAGTGTACTCAGAATTATAAAAATCAAAATCTGTCCTCAGCATGCTTCAGTGGACATCTGTCCAGAGCATTGGATAAGGAATTGGACTCACCACCAAATACCAAAACAAGCAAAAGACGGGAGCTAAGACAAAGGTGTCTATGCAGTTGAGAGGTACGGCTATCAGGTTCAAGTGTACAGTCATGGTTCTGATGCAAATGCATGCCATGAGGCCAGATACCTGTCAATGATAAAAAAAGCCAGACACAAATTAAAGGGGTCAGGAAGTTTATAATCAAAATGAACTTGTGCAATAGGGAAAGGTCCATTGTGAACTCAATTCAACTTGGATTTTCTCAGAGGTGACTGGATGTTTTAAAGGGAGAATGAGGGAGTAGGGAGCGGGTGAGTGGTGGCTCACTAGAGTAAGAGTAATGAAAAATTACAAAAAGTGGGAATGAGGAGTTGGTCCATGTGTCATGTATGGTGAAGTAAATGCTATTTAGTTTATCCTTCATACTTAAAGTACTAATAATCCACCAATATTAGACTTGGTTTACTCTTGCGACATCATCCTGTGAAACAACTGATGAAGAGAATGCAGCAGGAAAGCATTCCACTGTGAGACAATGGAGAAAATCGGGAGGTTCGTGTTGGGAAATCAGAGAGCCTCTAAGATAGCAGATACACAGACGGATACATGCATCAGTGAAGGAAGGCCTGTAAAAGGCCTGCCCACCACCAGATCCCAGCACCTCCGCGCCCACTTCCCACCTGACCTGTCTAGCTCCAGCAGGGTCCCTTCTGTGCATAGCTGTGGATGAGGCTTATCCACAGTTTCCTGTTAAAGCTGCTCTTGGCCTGCCACTTATGGACACCAGATGGCGATGTTAGCTAGCCTTGTGAGTTTTAGGATCAATGCATCCATCCCACCTATAAGTGCAAAAATGACTGAGAGGAAGGAAGTCTGCACTCCGATGAGGTCGCAGGGCATGAGGGCTGGAGCTAGGGAGGCAAAGAGGAGCACTCAAGGTCCCTGCCCTTCCACATACCTGGGAGCCCTCTCTGCCCGCTCTACCCTTGCTCCTCCCCAGGCCCAGAAACCCTCCTGGTAAATCCAGGGACCTCCTTAGTGGGCAGGGACCATCCTCACTTATTCTGACTGTCTTCCTCATAGGCAGACCTCATGTGCGGGGGCGGGGGCGCGGGGCGGGTTGTAACCTTTCAAGGAACCAGGCATTCAGAATTCCATACCATCACAGGCATTCTTCTGTGGGCTGCCCCTCCATCACTTCCTGACATTCCCTCTCTCACCTGCCCAGTCCCTCCAAACTATGCCCTTCACACACTGAGGTCTTATTTTGACTTTAACTTTGGCCCTGGTCCTGAGTGTCACTCCACATATTATAATAGGTCCTGTCTGGGATGGCATTAAACCATAGGAAAAAATGCCATTTGCTAGAGTCTAAATTGAGAGAATACCCCATGTGGTGTTACTTGGAGGCCAGCGTTTTCTAAGAAAAAAATATGTGATCTGGGCTTTTCAAGGGCAAAGATTCAATATGCCCACAGAATGCATTGCTGTAGCATGGGAAGATCACACAGGGAACAAAAGAGAAGGTTAAGATGGAGGAAGAACTTTTATAGGGCTGGTAACCATGCCAAGTGATGTGGGATGACAGTTATATCTAATGCTTAAAAGTGAGTTGAAGGTCTCTGATTGCATCACTTCATATCTCAGTCCCACCACTCAGGGCAGGATCCCAAGAAAGATAAGTGGCCCTATTTAGTCTCAGTTCGTTCATCTCTAATATGTGAAAAATTAATGTACCATTGGGAGTTTTCAAGGATGAAAACGATAAATGCATGTGAGAAATAACTAAAATTGTTGCTAATATTCATTGAGCTCATTTTAGGCAATCCTGTTTAAAGCTGTTCCCATAAAGCGTATCAGGGCACAGCTAGGAGTGCCATGGCTTTGAGGTAACATCAGGTGGGACTTTTCTGAAGAAATCAGTACACCCCTATATGAAAGCCACAATTCACTTGGCAGGAATGAATGTGGAGCAAGGACAATTCTTACCCTCATAAGTGCCCCACATGACTGCAACCTGTGTGGGCACTTGATAGGAATCTCAATTCCCTTCCTCAAAGCATACTTCAGAACTGTAGTCGATAAAGAAGCGAAAAGCTACCCCCTGAGGATTCAGAAATGGAAATCGGATGGATGCTGGTCCGTGAGGACATGCTTACGCTTCCCAAGAGTACTGGACTGCTCGGCCTAGATTTTGCCATGCATATGAGAAATAAACTCATTGCTCCTGTATGTAACTATAATAATGTATTGTTTTATACTATGCTACTTAAAATATGGCCATGCAACACTTGGTAAATGCTCTAAAAGCAATAATCCACATGAAGAAAGCACAAAGTACTTTCACAATGTTGTCTCCTGTCCTCAGCCTCTGCTTTTTCTTCTGGTTATTTGTCCCCACTGTGGTTTAGGTGGAGAGCTAATCAAATGTTGCAGAGAGATGTGAGAGATTCGGGTAAAAAACAAAACAAAACAAAAACAAAAACAGAGAGTAGTGAAGTATCTAATAAATACAAAATGGTTAACTTATTCAAAAATTATAAGTGAGGCGATATATACTTTATAAATATGAAAACATTTCTGAATCTATCTATAAAAATAAGTCAAATATAATCATGCCACCTTATGACATGAGAAGATTTAAAAAGCAATTTGGCAGTATCTAGCGATATTTTAAAGGAACACATTCTGACGCTGTGACTCTCCCATACAAAAATGTGTACATGGATTTAGTTATACGTCTAGAGACATTTATTCCTACATTGTTTCTTACAGCAAAAAACAAAAACAAACACTAAATATTGAAATATCAAGGAAAATAGCAAACTAGAAAACCATGGTGGCCCACTGATAGAATGAAATATTATGGTAACTTTTAAAAGGGCAAAATTTAAAATAATCCAAAAGCTAGCCACAAGAAACAATTAGGGGCCACAAACCGCATGGGATATGTATTAGAGCACAGTGGTGAGGAATGTGGTCTCTGCAGAGAAAGCATGGGCTTAGTGTCATGAATTTAGTACTTCTTGCTTCTGTGATTTTGCACCCAGTTCCTCCTTTTCTCTCTGTATACTTTATCATACTGCAGAATTTATATATTGATCATGAGTATTAATTAAATGATGACGGATACTTACAATCAGTACCTGAGCTGTACAACATTCTTCATAAACGCTAGCAGTCATTAATATTAGTATAATTTTATAGTTCCTGTCAACAGATGAATAGATAAGGAAGATATGGCATACATATCTATACAATGGACTATTATTCACCCATGAGAAAGAAGGAAATCCTGACATTTTCAACAACTTGGAGAAAAGTTGAGGACACTATGCTAAGTTAAATAAGACAGCAAAGATAAATACTGTATTATAGCATTTGTATATGGAATCTTAAAAAAGCTGAACTCGTAGAAGAGAAAGCAGAGTGGTACTTACTAGGGGCCTGGGGGTTGAGGGAAAAGGGGAGATGTTGGTCAAAGGACCTAAAGTTCTAGTTATAAGATGGATAAGTTCTGAGGATCTAATATACTGCATGGTGATTATAAATGTTAATACTGTATTATATACTTGAAAGTTGCTAAGTGAGTAGATCTTAAATGTTCTCACTACAAAAAATAAATGGTAATTAATCATGGTCACACGATTGAGGTATTAGCTAACTCTATGGTTATAATCGTTTTGAAATACTAATCTGTATCAAATCAATGCATTGTACACCTTAAATTTACATAATGTTATATATATATATATATATATATATATGCTAAAACATTACAAGTAGACAAGCATACAGACTTTAGATAATTTTTCTTCCAGTTTATTCAAATTTTATGTAGTATGTTTACCTTTAAAACAGTTTTTACTGAAAATCTTAATCTAGCAGGGTTGAATTGAAAAAGAGACTTTTGTGGCAAAAGCAAAAGTTAGAAATGATGGTCCCGGAAAAAACAAAGAAACAAACTTCTGCATGTAGCAATCATTCATTCCACAGAAGAACATAAAAGTTCAAATTCAACTACCAGGACTCCAACAAGTGGAGAGAAAATATTCAAAGGATATGCAAATGCAGCTAGAACATGAATTTGTAGAGACCTTCATGATCTAACTCTGAAAGCTTCCTAGGGAGACTTAAGTCGATGACAAGATGCCATCAACTGAAAACCCATGGTCATTTCTAGGTGGAAGGAAGTCTTGGCTTTGCTCCTAATTCTCCTCTGCCTGCACAGAATCTGTCCTTTAAGCCCAGGCTTTGTTTCAGCACCTTTTCAGACCCAAGGCTTGACAATTATGTACACAAGCATTCCTAAGATTGATACCCCCAATAAAGTTGATGAATAGTTAATAAACTCAGAATTCATGGATATGGCATACAGAGATTTCTAAATCTAGATATGCTTTATGTAATAGTTAATATGCGACTCAAATATTTTTATGCTCAGGCTCATGCCCCAACACTGACTTTTCTGTGTTTTGCTTCAATCTACTAGACATGTGTGTTAATCAGCTCAGGTTAGTATCACAAAATACACAGACTGGGTGACTTAAGCAACGTAAATTTTTCTCATGTTTTTGGAGGCTGGTAAGTCCAAGATCAAGGTGCCAGAAGATTCCGTTCTTGGTGAGGAACCTCATACTGGCTTTTAGGTAGCTTCTTTCTTACTGTGTACTCACATGGCCTGTCCTATTTGCGTGTACTTGGAGATCATATTTACATATATATTTATATATATATAACTCTTGTTATGAAGCCACTAATCCCTTCATTAGAGTCTCAATCTCAAGGCCTAATCTAAACCTGATTACCTCCCAAAGGTCCCACCTCCAGTTACCATTACATTGGGGGTTAGTGCTTCAATGTGTGATTTTGTCTGGGGCAAACATTCAGTCCATAACAACATACTTTACTGTTACTTTTTAAACTACATCCTTTCTATGGCAATGGGAATCACTTCCCTATCCGTCAGAATGCCCACTTGACTGCTGTACCTGAGGCAGCAGTATATTCATCTGCTCAGAACACCTGTGTCTGCTTCAAACAGAGCAGAGCAGATACCATGCAGATTGCTCAATATTTCAGTTTGAAAAAGTGAATGAAATGCTGCACTAACCTCCCTTTCTTTATTCAAATTAGCCACACAAGTACACAAAATATGATTTGATCTTTTTGTAGATTAAAATTCTTTAGTAGCATCCTGCTGTGTAGAGATAAAATTGTTAAGAATCCTGCCTACTGATTTTCCCATCTCTTTGCTCATTCTACTCACACATCCATGAATATGGCATATGATTTCTTTGCAATTCACCAACAAATGTGATATCTTCTTACCTTAGTTACATGCACCTCTGAGTGGATGGTCAAGGAATTTTAAGGAAATTCCAATTCTCTTGCCTATATGAACGTCCAGAATTAAGTGTTTAGGGATAACTAGTTTCATGGTGAACAACATAAAAGTATATTGTCATCTCTGTGTGTAGCTTTTTTTCATTCTTAGCCTGCTAATCACTCTAGATAGAAAAGTATCAGGTCAGGGAAAAAATCAATAACTAATATTTATGGAGCCTGTAGTTTGCTTCAGTTGCAGTAAATTCTTTAGAGCTTTTCTGGGCCTTCTGGTTATTGGATTTAACATGAAGAAGAAATTGAACACTCTGTCTTTCCAACTGCCTTTACCTGCTGATCATCTGCATTGTTGATGAAATATTTAAGGGCTCAGAGATTTGTAAAAGTCAGAGGTTTGTGGTATTTCATTCTATTTTTTTTTTAATGTGAGGCTAAGTCTGACTTGAATTGACAACAAATTTGTGCAATGTCTAGAATTCAGGAGACGGATACATACCAGGTGAATCCTAGCAAGTTCACCTCTTCCCTGTGATCAAGGACTCTGGGATGTGGGTGTGGAGAAGACCCTGTGTGTAAGCCCTGATCTTTATATCATATTTTGTAACGCAGTACATCAGGAAAAAATTCTCAAACAAATAACAAACAGGCCCAATGTCCTTCTCTCCCCCATAGCTCTCAGGGTCTCAGATATATGGAGCTGTGTTCTGAAATATACCTGCTTCTGATTCATTCCATTAGGAAGAGAGAGTGAGAGAGGAGGAGAGCTTTGTGAACTCCAACAAATATCCACAATAGATGCATCATAAAAATGGGTCTGAGAAAAATTATTGATTGCCATGATAAAGAGGGTAGTCTTTGCATTTAGAAAGATGCATTTTCAGTATTCTGACTATCTCTTTTAAGTCCTTTATGCAGCTGTGCCAGTTATTCTAAGAACTATATCCTTAATGACCTCACCTGCCTAACGGGTAAAATGATAGTATGAGATGAAAATTTTTTTTGTTGTCAAAGAAAAGCTTCAATACTAGAGTTCTGACACATTCTAAGCCATCAGAGGTCTATCTATAATCATAGTCCCTACCATTATTATGGTCATATGTGTATTCACATAAACACATACACACAGGCATACAGACACACACACGCACTCTCATATGTACACCCTTAAAGAATCCACATAAGTACTTTATAAGCAGAATATATCTTCAGAAAATAAATACACCAAGATTTTGATAGTGGTCACCATTGAAAGGTGAAATCAGAAGGGATCTGGGATACAAGCAGATTTTTACTGTCTATACTTGAGACTTCTACATTCAAAAACTGAAATGAAAATTGATGAAGTAAAGATGTATTCATACATCTATGCATAATTACAATTTTAAGTATTATAGAAGCAAATTTAAAAAAAATTTCGAAATATGATTCCTGTTATTGTTTTCTACATGCTTTCTAGAACTTTACAAAAATTCAAGGACTTTCAAATAACTTTCCAAAAAAACAAAAGAAAATATGTTATATTTTCTGTGTTTTGGAGAACCGATTAGAGGGAAAAGAAATTTTTGGTAGACCATAATATAATAATTACAATAATAGGCAAATTTATAGGTTATCAATGAAGAGGCTTCAGGAATATCTTACTGAGGAGATTATTAGCCTGACCAATGACAATAGTGCTGGGATTCCAGAGTAGGGACCACTCCAAAAGCACACAGAGGAGTAGAACACATAATTGTCACCGTCAATTTGGAGGAGAAGAAATAAAGGGCAAAGAGTATATATAAGAGAGCATAATTAGAAGACGTTACTCTTTGCCAAGTGACTGAATAGTGTGAACATTGCCCATTCTGGCACAGATATATGCTGAGAGGTTTTTGTTTTGTTTTGTTTTGTTTTGTTTTGTTTGCTGGAAAAGATTTTCCCTGAGATAACATCTGTTGCCAATCTTCATCTCTTTTTTTTCCTCCCAAAAGCACAGTACATAGCTGTATATTCTAATAGTAAGTCCTTCTAGTTCTTCTGTGTGAGCCACCGCCACAGCATGACTACTGACAGACAAGTGGCATGGTTCGGCACTTGGGAACTCAACGGGGGGGGAGTGAAGAGGAGCAAGGTGAACTTTAACCACTGGGCCACCAGGGCTGGCTCCAGAGAGTTTTGAATTTTAAATTCAGCTCCATGAAAACTGACTTTGAATTGGAAAGGGTCTGTTTTACACTTGGTATAAATACGTCCAGTATATTTATTTCAAAATTTTGCTGGATTAAGCCACATTTTAAAATTAAGATAAAGAAATCCATATTATGTAAAATTCATGAAAATCTCAAATACATCATGAGACTCAGAGTAAAGTTCCCTGCACATCTTCATATCTACTAGGTGTATTACAGTGGAAAATTCTAGAAATACTAAAACAGGAAACATTTACCAAAATCTGTTTCAAATTAAAAGTGACATTATCATTCAAATATCACAAAAGACATACTCAGCATCATTATAATTGATAAATATTTGAAAATTTACTACGAATACCAATGGAGTAAAACAGAACTGAAGGGTATAAATACTAAAATGAAGAACTTGGGTTTCACATGACGTTTGATGAATATAAACAAGAATTTGTGAAAATAAATATTTTTGGCCAAAATTTTAAAAAGTGGAAAAAGCTTACTTTTCCCAGGGTGATGGAATAAGCATACTGCACTCTGCCTCTCTGACTGAATGTAGCTATAAAAGTTGGATAAAATGTATGTAACAGTTAAAGACCCTGAAAGTAAACAGTAATGGGGGAGGAAAAGAAGAACACTGGATTGTGAAGTAATACTGAATTGCTGGTAGAGTACTACTGAATTGCTTTTAGAGTTGTCCCTACTCCAGAATCCCTAAACTATTGTCATTATTTTTCCCTCTTGTGTATCTCCTGGCCTGAATTTAACACCTTAAGAAATCCAAAAGTGAGCACTATGTTGCATACAGAGAGCTCCAGGAGTAGCCCTCCGGTTCTAGTCTAGGGATTGAAAATAAACTCCTAATGCTCAGAGAGTGCAGAATTTCCTTTCCCTTCCCCCTTTTCTTTTCTCCACTCTTTCCTTCTCAAACCCTGAGGTCACCCTGTTGTCATGGTGAATGGCAGCTAAGAGAGCTCACAGAACAAAACCTGAGTAGGGGAACTTTCCTCTCCATTCAAAAGAGTTGCAGTTTCACAGCAGTGGGGCTAACTTTCATTATTTTTATTTTTTCTCTCTCTGTCCTCTGACCACTTCACCTCAGACCTGGTCAAAATCATGGCCAGAGGACTGAAAAGGAGACCCAATGGGAAGCAGAAAGTGCTGGGAGGTTTTTAGAAAGGGACTTGAGGACATTCCTTGAAGTACTTTATAAATTCACAGGCTCACCTCTCCCACTCTAACTGCCCTAGTGTGGATCTCATCATAATTAGCATACCAAAGATTGAAGTGCTCAGGCTCCTGACTCAACTCTGGGTGGTATAAAGGACAGATAGTAAATATTTTTGGTTTCACGGGCTGTATTGCCTCTCAAAACTACTGAACTTTTCCACTGCAACAGGAAGGCAGCTATAGATAATTAAATGGATACATATGGCTGTTCTGATGAAGTTTTATTCACGATAACAAGTTTGGGACAGGATTTAGCCCTCAGGCCGTAGGTCAACAAGAACATTTGAGGTGTTTATCCCAGCACAAGGTTGAATTACATAGTCTCTGCAAATGGAATGGTTTCCTCTTCTCACCTCATCGCTAATTGCTGCTTTGGAATTGTAAATACATTTTGCCTGTGTTTTCTCATCTATACAATCATTAAATCCATAGAAGAATCTCCACATATATTTTCTGAGTTTAAATTTCAGAATAATACCTGGCACAAAATAACTTCTGAATAAGTACTAGCTTAAATTAAAATTATTCTTATATAATGTACATATTTAAGCACATACAAAGAAACAAATGTAGTGATATACACTAATGCATTTTATAAGCATATGTACAAAAGGGACATCAAAGTCTTAATGTGGTAGTGCACTGCAATAATCAATTTCTGGAACCAGGGATATAAGGTGGAATTTTCTTAATTGTAAAAAATTACAATTTTTTTTCCTTTTCCATTTTCTTACTTTTTTGTTACTGACAAATAATCTTTGCTTGAGCGAACTTTACTCAGGCTCCTGAAACTTCTCCTAGTCCCATCTGTGCACTTCCTTGTAAAATATAGTTTTAGCAAGAATCCCGCTAAAGCACTTTAACCAGAACCCCCTATCTGGATATGTGATTATCCTCAATATCTAATCAGTTTGCCCATCCTCCACCATCCCCTAGTTTGTGTCTAGTCACCTGGCCTCTCTTCAGCAAGAATTCTGCCAGGTGGATTTAGCTAGAATCCCTCTTACCCTTGATATTTCCTCTCAGTAATTGTCCATCCACTGATCCTCACCCTGCTCCTTGGTTCTAAATTTCAACTTTCCTGTTCTGTATTTGGAGTTGAGGCCAATCTCTCTCCCTCACTGTAAAACCCCATTGCAGTGGTTCCAGTACCTAGCACGATGGTCTTCATTGAAATCTGCCTTACCATCTCTAACAAGTGTCACTGTATATTTTTTCTTTCACATTACCATCAGCACATATTCCACTTCCAAAAAAACAATAACATAGTCAACATAGCAAAAAGTATACTAGATTATAGAATAATAATAGAAATAATAAAACAGCAGATCTCTAATATCAAAAACCTTCCATGTTAAAGCACAAAATTGAGGCAAAATCAAAGTAATTCACAACAAATATAAAATGTACATGACTTTTGAGGTTGTATAAATCAGCGTTGTTTACCATGAGTAGGGTGCTAAGGTGCAGGGTCAGAAACTACTTCCTCGGTCAAATCATACATTTGTAAATAAAGCTTTGCTGGAACACAGCCACACCCATTCATTTATACGTGGGCTATGACTGCTTATCATGCTACAACTACAAAGGTGAATAATTGTCACAGACATTATATAATCCTCCAAGCTTAAAATATTTAATATCTGGCCCTTTATAAAAAAATTATGACTTCTAAATTACAGAATCCAGTTAATGTTTTCTAAGAAAAAAACAAAAAAAAAAGTCAGAACTGGGAGAATAACATGGGTGAACCAGAGGCAGTATCAATTGGAAAAACAATTTGGGGCTTGAATGATCAGTTCTAAGGTGAGAGCTAGGGGAACAGAGTAAGATAAGATATACAGAAAAGTAAGGTTCAGCGACTTTTTTAAGTTGTGCGTTTTTTTCAAATATGTACAATTTAAAAAATAATAGCAATAACAAAGTTTCTTATGGGGCTGGTCCGGGGATGTAGTGGTCAAGTTGGCACACTCCGCTTTGGCGTGCAGGGTTGGCAGGTTTGGATCCCAGGTGTGGACATAGCACCGCAGGTCAAGTCACAATATGGTGGCATCCCACATAAAGTAGAGGCAGATTGGCACACATGTTAGCTCAGGGACAATCTTCCTCATACACACACAAAAAAGTATCTTATTATGTGAATATTGTGACTTTGGGGGAAAGTTTGACTTTGAAGCCCCTAAACTCATCTCATATCAAATATATTTTGTCAGAAAAGTAAGAAAAACATTAATCAATAGAGAATCTGGAGGACAATATAGAAATGATTAAGTAGAACCCATTTAAAAAACAAGGCACTCAAGTTCAGTATTATGGAAAAATATTTAAACTTATCAGATGAATGCAATAAATGAAATGAAAAGGACTACTATTTCAAAAGAAAGAGTATAAAATGATGGTTTTAGGCAATGTTTATATAACTATAAAAAGGAGAAGAGGTTGTGGAAACATCCCAATACATATTTTTCCCAGGGGAAAAAAAAAGGTTTATACAAAGTTAAAGAGCAAGAACCAGAACAATGACAGGAAGCCTAGAGAGGAAAATTTTTATGGAGGATATACTCATATAATTTGTTAGTCTTTGCAGCGCAAACGACCGATAGGAACTTCCAGCGGGTGCATTAAAGAAGAACGGACCAGGAAAAGAGAGCGGAAACGGAAACGTGGAGGTGAACAGTGCTGCACCTGGCCCCGCCCCGCCCACGCAGCGCAGATGCGTACTAATCAGCCCCTGTGGCCCGAGCGGCCGGCAAGCCACGTGACCTTCCCACAGCACACTGCGAGCAGCCGGCAGCGCCGTATAATGGCGCATTTCCTGCAGGCTGGGGTGGTCGTTAGGACGTGCTGACGGCGGGTGTTTGCACACGGGTCGGAAGGGCGGGATATCGGGGGCGCGATCCCGCTGACGAGCCGCCAGCAAACATGCCCGGCCTCTCTATAGACTGGAAAACATTTTAAATAATAACCTATCAAGGCTTTAGGCTAGGAGAATACAGTCATCTTATGCACTACAGTGTGACTGCAGAGGAAAATAATGTGTTTATAAACACATACACAGTTTCGCAAGGATGAATGTGACAGTGTAAAGTCAACTGTACTAGTTTTATAATCAACTATAAACTATAATTACGAACCACATATTTTTACCCATAGCAGTTATGCATTGTGTTTCACTTTGGAAATATTTTTAAAATCCTGCTCAAGTGAACACAGGTATTTCTGGTTCCTGGATCCCATCTTTTTTTTTTTTTTTTGAGCCTTTTACTTAGCTTGCCATTGGCCTCTCATTTTTGTTGATGCTAGATGGCGCTGTGAGCCCAGGAGTCGCTGGTTCCCAAAAATAGTGGAGCATGTACTTCTGATATATGAGAAGGTTGAGTTTAAGAGATGAAAGTAACTTGTGTTTGGAGCTGAATTGTTTCCTTCCAGGAGGAGTGTTCATCATATGACTCATCTTTCACATTGAGGTCAAGCCCGATCAAGAGAAGGTTGGACCCTGAAAATACTAAATTTACTAAATATCAAAACACTAAATTAAATACTGGACCTTAGGTTGTCTCTCATTTTCCCCACGCCATACTTTTCCTTTGCCTTTGTAGAGCCTAAACTCATTTTTTCTTCAAATTTAGAGGGCTCCCAAATTCTCAGTTTACATTTACATGAGTTGTGTTCCTAATAAGCAGACCCCAGAGTAGACTGATGAAACTCAAAAAACTATAAAATCAGAACACATTAACATGGAATAAAATCCCTCAAAACTCTAGCCCATGGATATATTCTCACCTTTCTTCAAGTGCGCTAAAATTGCTACTTTCCATGTGATATCTCAAATCTTTTGACTTCTATACATGCCCTGGTCCCTACCTGAATATAATTCCATCCTTTGTCTTTCCTAGCTCTAATTTACATGGATTCTGCCTATTTATTCTTCATGTATTTAATCATAAGTTGTTTCTTACAGGAAACCTTCAATAACCATTTAAATTCAGATTGTTTGCCAGTGCATCTTGTGGATTGCAACAGAATACTGTACATTCCCTACTACAGCACATCTAATCTGATTTCCATTGCCTATTCAAATCTCCACCTGACTGACACCTCAAGTGAAGGAGAAAGTTCAGATTTGTTGTTTATTTATGTTCCACATGGTTGCCACTCAATTTTCCTAGCTTTCGAAAAATGAATGGGTCAAGATCAATTGTCTTCCTATATGCCAATAATAAATAGATATTGAAGTTAAAAATGTATTTTACAATGAGGTCCAAAAACATGATTTACTTAGGGATTAATCTGAGAAACACTGATGAGATTAAAGAATATTTACGTAAATGTAGAGATACACTGATATCATGGATGGGAAATCTCAATATTTTTAAAATTTTTAATTCTCACAAATGTATTTAAATCTTTTAGCATAATCCCCAATCAATATACTATTCTGAACTTTTGTAGAAATTTACAAGTGGATTCTAAAATTAATATAGTAAAATAAAGGGATAAGAATAGTGAAGCCAATTCAGAAAATGAGGAGCAATATTGGAAGACTCATATGATTTACTTCAAGGCTTAACATAGAACAACATTAACCAAGATAATTTGGTATTGGTTGCAAGATAGATATTTAGATAACTAGAACAGCATATCATCCAGAAATAAACCTACATATCTATGGTCAGTAGATTTTTGACTAACGTGCTAAGGAATTTCAATGGAGAAAGGATAGTATTTGCAACAAATGGTGCTAGGACAATTGAGCATCCATATGCCAACAACAAAACAATGCATCCTTATTTTGTACTGTATACAAAAATCAACTCAAAATCTATCATAGATATAAATATGTCAAGGTTTTAAAGTTAACATTTTAAATGTCTATATAAAATATAGTAGGTAATCTTTGTGACCTTGAAATAAGCATAAATTTAATGGATAGGAAATAAATATTATGAACCACAAAAGAAAAAAATGGATAAATTGTACTTAACCATGTTGAGAAAATGAGAAGAGATAACACAGACTTAGAGAAAATATTTTCAATATGTAATTGATACAAATCTTGTATCAAGAAACTACTTTAATAATAGATTTAATAACAAAACAAGTAGCCTAGACTCTTAGAAGCTGACATATATAAATATATATATATAGTAATATTATCTTTTTAAAATTCAGTTTAAAAATTTGTACACATAGTATAAATTTATCGTTTAACCATTTTTAAGCATACAGTTCAGGAGTATTAAGCACATTCACAGTGTTGTGCAACCAAGCTCTAAAATACTTTTCACCTTGTGAAAATGAAAATATGTGCCCTTTAAACAACTTCTCATTTTCCCTCCCCCCAGTGTTAGCAACTACATTCTACTTTCTTTATGAATTAAACTCTATGAATTTGGCTACTCTAGGTACTTTATACAAGGGGATTCATATAGTATTTAGCTTTTTGTAAACAGTTTATTTCACTTAGCATACTATCCTGAAGGTTCATCCATTTTGCAGCATGTGTCAGAATTTGCTTGCTTTGAAGGCTGAATGATATTCCCTTGTACGTCTATACTAAATTTTGCTTATATATTCATCCGTGGTTGGCACTTTGCTTGTTTCCAACTTTTAATTATTGTGAATAATGCTTCTATGAACACGGGTGTAGAAATATCTCTTCAAGACCCTGCTCTCACTTCTTACAGGTAAACACTCCAAGGTGGAATTGCTGGACCATATGATAATTTTATTTTTAGTTTTTGGGTTTATTTTTTTGAGTAACCATTCTACTCTTTTCCACAGTACCTGCATTATTTTACATTCCTACCAACAGTGCAGAAGGATAGAAGGATTCTAATTTCTCCACATCCTACCTAACACTTGTTATTTTATGAGGTGGCCAGTAGCCATCCTAACAGTCTGGTAGCTGCCATCCTGGTAGCCATCCTAATAAGTGTGAAGTGGTATCTCATCGTGGTTTTGATTTGCATTTCCCTAAAGATTAGAGATGTTGAGCATCTTTTTGCGTACTTCTTGGTCATTTGCATATCTTATTTGGAGAAATGTCTATACAAGTCCTTTGCAAATTTCTTAATCAGGTTGTTTGTTTTGTTGTTGTTTAGTTATAGAAATCTTTATATTCTGGATTAACTCTTTATCAGATATATGATTTGCAAATATTTGCTTCCATTCCATGGGTTGCCATTTCAGTCTATTGATCGTGTTCTTTGATGCACAGAAGTTTCAAATTTTGATTTAGTCCAATCTATCTATTTTCATTTTTGTTGCCTGTGCTTTTGGTGTCATATTCCAAGAGAGGATTGCTAAATCCAATGTCATTAAGCTTTTCCACCATATTTTCTTCAAGGAGTTTTATAGTTTTAGACCTTATATTTGGGTCTTTGATCCATTTTGAGTTGAGTTGTTTTTGTGGATGGTATAAGGCAAGGGTCTAAATTTATATTTTTGCATGTTGATATCCAGCTTTTCCAACACCATTTGTTGAAAGACTGTCTTTCCTTCATTGAATAGTCTTTGCACCCTTGTCAAAAATCATTGGACCATGCATGCAAGCATTTACTTCTGAGCCTTCTATTCTATCCCATTGTTCCATATGCCCATCTTCATGCTAGCATCACATTATTTTAATTAGAGTAGCTCTGTAATAAGTTTTGAAATCAGAAAATATGAGACCTGTAACTTTGTCCTTTTTCAAGGTTGTTTTGACTATTTAGGCTCTGTTGAGATTCTACATGAAGTTTAGGACAAAATATTGTTTTTGATACTGAGAAAGACTGTCTGCTTGACCAAACTCTAGCTACTTTCCTCTGAGCCTTCTTCTCAACTAGGCTTCAACCTTGGCCTATAAAAACTGCAGACTCTCAATACAAATTATTTTGTGCATCCCTCTCTCCTTACATTAAAAGAGTTAAACAAATACTATCATAGTTTCTAACAGCTCAAGGTCTAGAATGACTCCAGGCTGCCAGAAGAATTTACTGTTTGTTCTAGCCAGCACCTGATGAGAGGCCCCTGATCTCCTTTTCTTAATGCATTTACAAAAAAGGGCTTACCATTTTGAATCTTTACTCTGTCCCTTTGAAATGTATATTTTTCTCTTTCAACTCAAGGATGTCTTTCTTAGGGACCTGAAATCCATTCCTTTGAAATGAAATTAGGAAAGACAGGGCCTCTGTCTCCCAGTCTCTTTGGGAGGATAGAAACTTAACTTTAATAACTGTCAGCTAGCAGACACAACTGGCCTAATCACACTTACAATGACCAACCATTTGTCATTTTTCACTTGACTGACTCTACTGAGCCCCTACCCACCTCCCTCCCCTTCTTCTCGTTCTCTTTTTGAAAAGTCCAGTCACCTCTGTACGAAGAGATGTTGAATTCAGTTCCCACTGGACACTGTCCTATTGCCATAGTAAGTTGTTGATTAAACTCTGTCCTGAACACTTTAAGTGGTGCCCAGCTTTGTTCATCTTTGACAATACCACTACTTTGTATGCCGGTTTTGTGTGTGTGTGTGTGTGGGAGGGGGTAATTGGATCTCACCTTTTACTATTAAAATCTTGACATTTCAGTAAACACCATGTGACAAGCTCTTTGATTTTAGAGACTGACACTTACTATTATGGAGCATAGCTTGAAGCTATCTCCCATATAGAGGGTATTATGAGCGTTGTATTGTCACCAGGCCAAAGGTGAGATACTAAGCCAGTTTTTAAGTGTGGTGTTCAAATAATGTGCTGCTGAAGGACAGGCAAAGAAAACTAAGAGACTTACCTTAAGGGAAGCAGAAAAAACATTTGAATTTCCAGAGTTTTTGCTACTTACGTGCTGCTGGCAGTGCATTTTCATATTGAGGAGTAGTATTTATGGGGTCTGGCTGCCTGGGCTGATTTCCCAACTCTGCTGCTCTCTGTGTGGCTTTGGGCAGATTTCTTAAGCTGGCTGTGCCTCAGATTTCTGACCTGCGAAATAGTAATGAGTCTTGATATGATATTTTGAAATTTATAATCTATTTGGGTATTAACACTATAGCTAATATGTGCTGGTATCTTTATTGTGGAGCGTGATTCTAGGAACTCTCTGTGAATGTTCTCACTGCAGGGCTGTTGAGTGTGGGAAACAGGTCTCAGTGCAGGTTCTGTCTCCTGGAGGTCTCCCGTGGAGGTAACTCCGCAAACTACACCTTGGCAGTCAGTTTTCTAAATGTGCAATCACCAACCAAATTGCCCATGCCCATCTGTCCAGATGACTATTCAAAATTCCCTTCTCACTCTACATTCAGAATTAAGTGGTAAGTTTTAGCCAATTTGGAGATGGATAAAGAAGTTACATCATTGATTCTGCGTGGCTTTTTCTTTCTGCACTTCTGCTCACTGCCTTTAGAAATATCTCCCCCTTAGAAAATAACTTAGTGAGCATTAGGATGTACTAGCTACTGTTATTAACATATTTTTTCCCACAAATCTCTAGGGGATGGTGATTATTGTTATTGTGATGGAACATATACTGAAATGAGGTATTTAATAACTGACTGGCAGTCTTTGATCTAATAAGTGATAGAAACAAGAAAGCCTCACAGTCAATTCCTCAGGTTTCTGTTACCAGCTTTTTCCCACTGGCCACATTTTAAGTTTACATAAAGGTGAAAACAGCATTTGGGATGTGGTACTGCCTTCTGCCAGTAGTAGTCCAGAACACACCCCAGAGGCAGAATAGGAGAGTATGACACACTGCATATTGGTTCATTCAAGATCTATCTTAGTGCACTTTACCAAACTCTCCTCCAAGACCAGGGATAAGAAGAAAAGAGGGAAATCATGTCAACTCCCATGCAGGCAGGGTTGCTATGTTTATCACTCTACTGAGACATGAGACACAGAACTATGGGAGCAGTGCAGAATAACAAGGCAAATACACAAGGAAAAGTCATTTGAATTTGGCCCTCAACCCTTTCATTTTCCTGGCTGCAAAAATATAGAAGTCTTTACATGTCATAGCCATCTTACCAACAAGCCCAAGCATGAAGGGCTATCCATTAGTGATGAAGGAAAAGATGTGTCTAAATAGGTTGAATCCTCACAGGGACCTTGATCTGCCTTTCCTATGATTTCGTATTGTGTATGTATGATAAACTTACAACATTATGAAATAATTCAAGTAGAGTATTCTATTTATAACAGCAAAACAAAATTATCATCAAAAGAGAAATCAGTAAGGCTTATCACCTCTATGAGTTTCCCTCCAAAATTTCTAGTAGGCTTTAAATTTGTAAACCATCTTGCCTCTGCCCTCTGCTACATAAACGCCACATTCAGTGTAGTTTGCATGGAGCATAGGATTGCTCTTCAGTAAAATTAAGGTTAATGGTAAAAGGCTCTACTAGCGTGAAGATGATGAGTAATTTATTGAACAAGATTTTGCCTGTTGACCCCCAGAGCCCCTGACTGCAGCTATACACTTTGGAGTTAAAATATACATAATGCATCAATGCTTTTGCTCTTTTGGTTGTTCATATCTCATAAACCTAGGATAAATGGTCCCTGAAGAATAGTTTTTATATCATTAGATCAAGAATTTCATTACTTGCAAAGCAGGCCTACGCTACTGAGTCTCAGAGATGCACCCTGTGAGGATGCTTCCTTCATTAAAGACTGTGTACCAGGCCTGGCCCCATGGCTGAGTGGTTGAAGTTCTGTGTGCCCTATTTCAGCAGCCTGGGTTCATGGGTTCTGATCCCAGGCACAGACCTATTCCACTCACTAGCCATGCTGTGGAAGTACCCCAGCTACAAAATAGAGGAAGACTGGCACAGATGTTAGCTGACAGCTGGTCTTCCTCAGTAAGAACGAAAATGTGTTTCTTTCAATACAGTCCTGCTGACATTCATGCCCTCCACATTGCAGGCCCTAAATAAATCTTAGTCTGATTATTGGAGCCCTGAATTGTTTCTACCTTCTTCTTGTTCTTGTGTCTCTTGGTAGTTTTGGGTGATGAAATTCCTGTTTAACTGAGGTTGAGGAATCCAATCTTCACTCTCAAGGACACTCAGCAGCCTATTCACAAACAAACTGTGCCAGAGAGACGTCAAAGGCTCAGCCTGAAACAATGGACATCAATGAATCAGCTAAATAACAGAAAGGTGGATAAATAATTGACTATGTCAACAAAAGTTTTCATCTAAAAAAGTCACAAGCCTGAAAGTCTATTTAAATTATGGTAATTGATAAAAGGAAATAAATGAAAGATTACAATTCCATTTCTCTACGACCGTATTACAAAAGTATGTGCTGCCTGGATAGATATTCTGAGTGAAATTTTTTATTTCACTGAAAGCAATTTTAGTATTCACTCATCAAAGAGTAAGAATATCATACATATCTATATTATTGCCCATCTGTACCAGGAAACATTATGCAAACATTTAAAAAATGAGGTGGAAATAATCAGAGGCTCCAACTAGTATATACAGCTCTTGGGTCAGGAGAGAAGCAAACAATATAACAAAATTCATACTTTCATGGCAAAGAAGTGGCTGGTCTCTGCATTCAGAGTGGAATTCTTAGTGTTCTGTCTATACAAATGAATGCCTTTCTGAACCTTTCACAATTGGAATTAAGCCATATAATAAAATATTCACAGCACTTTTTAAGCATGAGAGTCTGAGCAAATTTTACTTTGTGGCTTCTAGAAAAGTCTCTGTCCTTCTTCTTTTTCCACCTAAATTACTTCTGAGAAAGTCTCTGGAAAACACTGAAACAGGGGAAGTGCAATATGTCTTTCCTAAAAGAAAAAAAAATTCAGTTTAGTAAAGACTGACTCTCTGACGCTTGAAAATGTTAAAATAATTGAAGAGGTTCTTTGAAAAATGATTCTGAATGCATTTTTAAAAAGAAGAATGAAACATGTACACAATACAAAAATATGAATTTGATTGTAGATGGTGTTTATGTGATTTTAAAAAATAAAAATGTATACACCCACGTTAAAGACATTTAAATGCTAAAGCAAAAAGCAAGAACAAATATTACAAGGCAAGGTCTGAAGCAGTAACATACAGCAAGCACTGTGATTCCCGAACAAACTTGATCTTTACATAAATTCTTCAAACGACCCCTGAGGGAAGACAGTGAGCAGCTGGCCTGGCCTCTGCAGCAGACCCGTCAGAGAAGCCTTCAGCTCATCTGGGCCTGGGGAGGCCCCGCCTTTGGTGAGCATGGCTGGGAGGAGGACTGAGCACTCTAGTTGGTCTGCGCTTGCGCAGGAGGCGCTCTGGACCGCCAATCCTCAGGCTCTACCCACCTCTGGCTGTTGCTGGCACAGAGTGAGAAGTCCTGTACCCTTTAGACAGCAGGGAGAGAAAAAGAAGAGGCGAGCCATGGCGCAAAATTCACTGACAATGTACTAAAAAATTAAAGCAAGGAATGGTGTTGGGAAAATTGCATAAGAGTTACAAGGACATTGGAGACATAAAGGTCAACAGCAACACAGAATCTTTTATCACATCGTGGCTGAGAAAATAAAGCAGCTGTAGAGGTCTTGGGGGACAGCTGGAGAAATTTTAATATGGGACAGGAATCATGACCTTAGGGAACGATTCCCCTAATTTTTGTTAGGAGTGGTCTAGGTATTGTGGTTATAGAAGAGTATCTTTATTTTGTGAAAATGCAGGCAGAGATGTCATGATGTCTTATTGACCTTAAAATTGTCTACTTTACACATATGTACGTACATGAGTTTAGTATAACAATATGTTAATGATCTTGAATCTAGATAGTTGGATATAGGTCTTCAATTTACTGTTCCTTTTGCTTTTCAAAACAATTGCATTTTCATTATAAATTTTAAAATTTTAGATTTAAGAAAAAAGTTATATACTAAAATGCTAAAGTTAGCATAACACCATAAATTGGAATAACTATTCAATTCTCTTAAATATTTTCCAACTTTCTTTAAAAGAATCAAATCATTTTGAAACACGTATGTTTCAACAGCTCTCTTTTGAGACCACTCTTGGCCTCCCACCTGTGGATAGCAATGGGACCTGGCCACTCTTAATGTTATGATCAATGAATCCCATGTACACGTGCAAAAAGACTGAGGGACAGGAGCCTGCACTGGGCTGGGCTAGGAGTGTGAGAAATGGAGATGCGGAGGTGAACAGGAGCACTCAAGGTCCCTGCTGGTTTGCAAGTTTGGGAGCCCTCTCTGCCCCCTCTACCCTTGCTCCTTCCCAGGCCCAGAACCCTTCCTAGGAAAGTCCAAGGACCTGCATGGTAGACAGGGACCGTCCTTACTTGTTCTGATCGTCTTCCTGAGAGGCAGACCTCTTGTTCCATGGGAGAACATTTCAAGGAACAAGACACATCCAAAATTCCACAACACCACAGGCATTCCTCTGTGGGCTGCCCCTCCATCACTTCCTGGTATTCTCTTTGTCACCTGCCTGCTCTCTCCTTGCTCTGCCCTTCATGCTCCTGAAACCCTAACAAGTTACTGTTCCCAAGTGCCTACAAATGTATTGGCCACTTCACATGTCCTCCCCTATGCCAAGGATGCACCTTTTCTTCTCTCCCCTCCCCAGTTTGCCTCATTCACTTCTCATAGTTCAGCACATCCTTAGATATGCTCCCCCAAGAAGTCTTCTTTGTGTATCCCATTCCTGGTCTGATTTCTGTCCTCTGAGTTCCTAAGTGCAGCTCCCCACCCCTGGTTTAGTTTTCGAAGTTTTCTGAATCCTCATTAGAACAAAATCTCAGAGAATGTGGAAACTTCATCTGTCTTAATTCCCGTGAGCCCCCTCACATGTTGGGGACACAGAGTGACAGTAGATTCTTCTTTTATTGAAGTTCAAAAACAAGTCTAGTTCAATCTCTCACATCAGTCACCTCTAGTCTTGGTTACTGTCCTTATAATTCCCCAATTTCTGCATATATTAATGGGATTTGAATTTGAAGATATTCCTTAAGTAGTCATCATGACAGGATGAGAGCCTTTCCTCTCCGCTGAGCCTGACCTTCACAAAACACCTCTATATTAATAAATCAGTGTGATACACATCACTCTTTCTCACCTTCTTTATATTGAATTGCACAAATGAATGAATGAATATTTCCAACTCCTCATCTATATTCTTGACTATTTCTCAATAAACCACAACTTTTAGGTAATCAGAAGAGAATTTGAACTTGAAGATTAAAGTGGTTTTTTTTGTTCCCTTCTGTTGTTCCCTTCTGTTCTCAAGACAGGATATGAACCCTGACTTCTGCCTCAGTCTGTTTTATAGCCTCCCCATTCTCAAACCACTATTTTAAGACCTCCCAATGTACCATACTGCTTCCCACCTCATGTGCACCTCTTCTTTCCTCCTGGGCACTTTTGCCCTCTTAGACCAAGTGAAATCTTTATCACTGAGAATCAGCTGTATTATCATGGCTCTTTGGATAAGTATTTCCAAGTCCTTATTAGTTATTATATTTTACCAATTTTAGTATGTGCTTATTTTCTTTTCAAATTTTATTAGTGTTGCTGTTAGTCTGGTGGCATCCATGACGTGGTTTTCATTGTATGTATATAGATGAACTTGGCTTGAAATCTTCTGTTGTCCCCTCTGTCAAGGTCCTCTGCATGAAATTTTGTAGAATGGATGCCAACAGGAAAGGTGGAAATCACTCATACAAATGTCGCAGCCCCGTTTATTAATATATGTTTCATGGTCATCATTCCTCATGCCATGGAAGGAGATGATAAGATATCCATGATTCTGAATGTCCTCCAACGAGACTCCTACAGACCATACTTAGACCGTTTCTGACTTCCCACTTTGTGAGTTTCACTCACATTTACCCTTATTCACCTTAATATTGCCAACTAGCAGCATACAGCCAAGGGTACAGTAATCACTGAATAACTTCAGGAGGAATAGATCAAGATGTTGTGGAAAAACTAGTAGGGATTAGTTATGCCTTACCACATGGAAAATCAAAAAATGGACAAACTATATGAAACAATGGTTTTCAAGATACTGTATATCAGACAGCAAAGAATAGATAGTATTCCCTGAGAGATGTGAAATAATTATATTACCCCTACCACTTCCAGAACTTAATTCCTCAAGACAGTTTTCAAGTTGTGGTATGGCAAGGATCTCAGTAGACTTTCTGAGTTGAGAAGATGGCACTGAAATTCTTGAAAAATAAGGTGGTCCAATATCCCTGACCAGGGTTATTGGGAAGAGAGAACTAATCATACAGAAAATCCTAGAGAATGGCAAAGGATCTGGCACTGCGTCTGAGTTAAGGAACTTATCCAAGGTCATGGAAAGAGCAACCTGGAAGGATCAGAGATGTCTTGTACCTACACAAGTGATGGAATAACACCTGTTCCTTTCAAGCAAACTGGTAAATGTCAAGATTTACAGGGTATTGGAGAGAGAACACAGAAGTGTCTCTCCTCAGTAGCAGAGAATAATTGGTCTTAAGTTAAATACAGCTCTGGATCCAACTATTACATGCAAGATGTGAAATTATGAAACTGTTTCCAAGTAATGTCCCAGTACCAAGCTTAAGAATATTTATTAGACAGGGCTGGCCTGGTGTCATAGTAGTTAAGTTTCCATGCTCTGCTTCAGCATCCTGGGGTTTGCAAGTTTGGATCCCAGGTGCAAACCTACACACTGCTCATCAAGCCATTCTGTGGAGCGTCCCACATACAAAACAGAGGAAGACTGGCAACTCAGGGCCGATCTTCCACTCCGTATGTATGTGTGTGTGTGTGTGTGGATGTGTGTGTGTGTGTGTGTGTTTGTATACCAAAAATGTGAAGCACCCAATAAGGTAAAATTCACAATATCCGGCATTCGATAAAAACTTCTCAGGCATGCAAAGAAACATAAATATATGACCTATAATAAGGAGATAAATTAATCAGTTGAAACTGATTCAGAAGCCACACAAATGTTAAACTTAACAATAAATCATTGAAAAAATACTATACCGATACAATGAAACAGTTTTTATAACTCCATTCTACAATATAAAAGTTGAGTAGAGATGTCATAGATTAAAAAAAAAAAAAAAGCCCAAATCAAATTTCTGGAGAGGAAAGCTTCAATATGAGTTATGCTTAAAAAATACATTGACTAGGATTAGCAGCATATTAGACTCTGCAGCAAAAAAGATTTGTAAACTTGAAGACATGACAATAGGAACCATTCAAAATAAAAGACAGAGAGAAAGAATCAACAGAAATGAAAATGGCATCAATGAACTGTGGGGAAATTTCAAGCAGCCTAATATATGAGTACAGCGTATAAACTGACACAAACATATCAGCCCACAGATTCAGTGGGTTGGTGAATCCCAAGGACAAGAAACATGAAAAAATCTTTATATAAAGGAACATCAAAATCAAGTTGCTCCAATCGGGGATAAAGAATCTAGTTAGGGAACAAAAGACATGTTGGTACAGATAAATAGAGATAAGGATGGCAGCAGATTTCCCATTGGAAACAACACAATAAAGATGAGATATTAGTTATATGGTTAAAATACTAAAAGAAAAAATGTCAATCTAATATACCTTATAAAGCAAATAAGAAAACTTTTTTTCATTTATATATGAGCTGAAAGAACTAATCAATAATAGATCCTCATTCCACAAACTGTTAAATTTCATGTGGAAGGAACACAATACTAGATGAAAATTTGGATCCACAGAAAGGAATGAAGAGCATAGGGATTTGTAACTGCATGAGTAAATACATAAGATATATTTCTAGTATTTTAATACCATTAACATGTAATTTACTGTTTAGGCACAGATAATTATAAGGTGGCATGAGGTTACTCATGTAAAAGTAAAATGTATTACAATTTCACAAAAGTTTTGAAAGAGAGACATAGTATTGTAGCGTTTTAAGGTTTCTACACATTGCATGAGGTGGTGTGATATCATTTGAAGGTAAAATTTTGATAAGTCTAACATGCACACACTACACTCTAAATCAACCACAATACTAATAAAAAAGAGTTATAGACAATAAACCAACAAAGGAGACACAGGGAATTATTAGACATACTATATTATTCCAAATAAAGCAGATAAAGAAGAAAAAGGGATCAAAAATATATGTAACAAATAGAAAAATGATAGACTTAAGTCCAACCATATTAATGGCAATTTTAAATGTAAATGGTCTAAATATACAAACTCAAAGACAGATTGTCAGATTGGACATAAAAGCAAGAGCCAACTATACGTTGCCTTCAGAAAAGCATTTTAAATATAAAGGTATAAAGAGTGCAAAAGAAAAAAGATAGACAAATATATACCATTCTAAGAAAAATCAAAGGAAAGTTTCAACAGCAGTATTAGCAGGGATAAGAAGGGTATTCCACCATAATATACGTCAATCTATCGAGAGGACTTAACAATACTAATCCTTTATGCACCAAATAACAGATCTTCAAAATGTATGCCAACTACACAAAACTGACAGAAACTCAAGGAGACATAGACAAATCCAAAATTACAGTTGGACATTCCAATACCCTTCAGTATTTAGTAGAATAAGTAGAGAAAAATACCATTAAGCACATAGAATATTCGAGCAACACTATCAACTAAATTGATCTAATTGACTTTTATAGATTTGTATGCTCCACCCAACAGCAGAATTCACATTCCTTTCAAGTGCACATGAAACATTTGCCACCATAGACCATATCCTTGGACAAAAAAAGTCTAAATACATTTAGAAAGATTCAAAGTATACAAACTATACCATCCATTATGGGTCAAATCTATCAGAAAAGTAGGAATAGCCTGAAGCCCCCCCAAATAAAATTCCCTCAACCTGATAAAGAACATTTAGAAAACTTACACTTGCTATCATACTTAACGGTAAAAGATTGATGCTTTCTCTTTAGGATTGAAACAAGGCAAAGATGTCCACTCTCTCCAATTCTTAAAAGTAGTACTACATGCTTTAGCTAACGCTATCAGGCAGCAAGAAATGAAATAAAAGATCATGCAGGTAAGTAAAGGAAAAATAGAAATACTTTGCATATTAAATCATATCTATGTAAACAATCTCCAGCAATCTACCAAAGTATTTGTAGAATTAATAAGTGAATTTAGCAAGATTACAAGTGAAAGGTCAACACAGTCTGTGTGCGTGTGTGCTTGTACACACTCACAGTGAACAAAACAACTGGAAATTCAAAGAAAAAACACCATACCATAAACAATAACAGAAAAAACAAAACTTAAGTATAACTCTGGTAAAATATATTCTGGATGTTTATGTAGAAAATTGTAGAACACAAATAAAAAATCAAAGAATGCCAAAATAATTGCAAAGATATACCTTGTTCATATAACAGGAGACTCAACATAGCAAAGATGCCAATTCTTCCTAAATTGTAATGTAAAGAAATTCCTATGAAAATTCCAGCAAACATTTTTGTAGACGTTAACAAGCATATCCTAAAACTTATACAGAAAGGCAAAGTAAGTAAAATAGCTGAAACAATTTTGAAAAAGAACAATAAAATTGGAGGAATCACACCACCTGATTTTAAGACTTAGTGCATAGCTACAGTAATCAAGACACTGTGGAGGGATAGAGACATATATCAATGGAACAGAATACTTTATAAACAGACCCACACAGAAATAGCCAAAACATTTTTTCACAAATGTACAAAAGAAATTCTGTGGAGAAATAATTTTTAAAATAGATGGTGTTAATTGTATATCAAACACACACATTAAATGAACCTCAAATCACACCTTATGCAATAACAAGCTCAAGTGGACCATTTATCTAAATTTAAGCTGTAAAACTTTTGCAAGCAAATTTGTTGACCTTTGGTTAGGATAAGAGATCTTAGATGTGACACTAAAAGCACAGCCCATAACAGAAAAAAAAAATCAATAAATTGGACTTATTCAAATTAATAACTTTTGCTCTGCGAAAGATATTGTTAAGGGACTGGAAAGTCAAGGAGCAGAATTGTTGAAAATATTTGCAAACTATATTTTTGACAAAGGATTCGTATCCAGAAAATATAAAGAACTCTCTAAACCAAACAGTAAGAAAATAAAAAATCTAGTTAAAAAATGGGAAAGTCTTGAGCAGGTGCTTCACTAAAGAGAAGATATGGATGACACATAAGCACATGAAATATATTCAACAAATTTAGTTACTAGGAAAATTCAAATTAAAGCCATCATACTTTAGAGACCCTACTATACCTACTAAAATTGCTAAAATATACCTTAAAAAGTGACAACGCCAAGTGTTATGGGGACTATATAATGGTACAGCTGTTATGGCAAACAGTCTTGCAGTTTCTTCTAAGATTAAAAATACATTTACCATATGACCCAGCAATGTCACTAATGAGAATGTGTACATAGAGAAATGGAAACTTATGTTCACACGCAAAAAAATGTACCTGAACGTTCATAGCAGCTTTTCTTGTAATTTCTAGAAACAGAAAATAATCCAAATGACTTTCAGTGGGTGAAAGGAAGAACCAACAATAGTATATCCATACAATGGAATACTACACAGCAATATAAAAGAACACACTATTGATACACATAATTTGGATGGATTTCACAGCACTATACTGAGTGAAATAAAGTCAATCTCAAAAGGTTACCTTCCATAGGATTTAATTTATATGACATTCCTACAATTATAAAATTGCAAGAACAGATCAGTGGAGGAAAGGGGCTAGGGTTGGGAGAGGGAGTTACTATCACAGAATAGCATGTGAGAGTATTTTGGGGGTGATGAAAAAGTTCTCTATGCTGAATGTGGTGTATGTTACACAAATCTACATATGCGGTACAATTTCATAGAATTATATACAAAAAAAAGAGTGGACATAAAAAGGGGTTAAATCCGAAGAAGCTGTGTAGTTTAGTCAATAGCATTGTATCAAGGTCAGTTTTTTGGTTTTGATTACTGTACTACAGTTATATAAGATGTTATCGTTGGAGGACCTGGAGGAAGGGTGAATGGAACTCTATTTTCATGATCTCTCAATCATGTTATGTTTAAACACCGCTAACAATTTTGTTTTGCTAAGCAAGTTCCCAGCAAGGACCAATATGTTCTTTGTGTGCTCTTTAATCCCTTAGTGCCTTCTCTCAAATGAACTAAACATATACTTTGAACAGGACAAAGTTTTTCACTTCAAGATCTCGGTTGGCAACTTGTCCTTTGATACCAAATTCTGCATCTTTGGTTTGGCCAAACTTAGGCTGCTTCTTTTACTCTTCAGACCTTTGAATCTCAGTGAACATGATATTGGGAGTTAACTCATTTCATAGACTGCCACTTCCCATTCATGAACACATTTAAGGATTTTCCCAGACAGGGGCTATCTAGATGTATCTGTTCATTCACAGCTAGGACCAAAGTTAGAGATAAAGCCAATATTTCAGTATAGTACCCCCAGGGAAATGATGCAATAAGAAATAGACAATAGTGAGTCACAGAAAGAATTTATGCCAAATGCTTCATGAGGTCATTGTTTAGTGCTTAAAACTGAGTTTGAATGTACTATATTGTTTGGGCTAATATCATAGCTCTGTCACAAAAAGTGTGACCTTATGAAATATGCTCTCAGGGCTGCTCTTCCACTTCAGCAGCCCGAGCTTGCGGGTTTGAATCCCAGGCATGGACCTACTCCACTCGTTGGTCATGCTGTGGAGGCATCTCACGTACCAAAGAGAGGAGGATTGGCATGAATGTTAGCTCAGGGCTAATCTTCCATAAGTGATAAAAAAGGGAAGACTGGCAATGGATGTTAGCTCAGGGCAGGTCTTCCTCACCACAAAAGAAAGAAATGTGTTCTCTTAATTATACTTGATATCGCCTCTCTAAAATTGGTTTTCTTGAATGCCTGTATATTTTCTGTTTTTATCATTAAGGTAAGAGATATAAATGCATGTAACTATTAAGATAATGGCTAAATAATCCTTAAATTAGTTCTATGCTTCAAACGTGGTTCAAAGTCTTTTTCATGAATCATGTCATGCCACATCTAGTGATTGTTACAGCTATGATTCAACATAAGGTGATTTTCTCCACAAGAAAATGCTAAGCCCCTGTGCTGAACCCCCAACTCAACTGGTAAGCGTATAAGTGGAGCAAGTACGTCTCACGACTGGATAAGTGATCCACACACATGTCATCTGTCAGGAGATGTAACAGTAATCCTCATTGCCTTCCTCATCTCTTTCTCCCGAAATGGATGGGTATAAAGGCCTACATTGAGGATGATGGAAAAGAAAAACAATGAGGTTGGGACTATGAGGGCACTCTTGAGCTTCCCTAATAGTCAAAGTTTGTCTTCCATGACTTGAATTTTTTGATGCAATAAAACTAAATCATTATCAGGTCCATAAGAAATTAAAGTAGGGCTTTTATTTAATACCAAAATTCTTAAAACATGGTCAGTTAGCTTGCATTACACCTGGTCAGAACTTACACCAAATCCCCCACAACAGCCTCCCAGAATACCTAGTCTAGTGGTTGTCCCTGAACAGCACCTTTGTGCTTTGCTTTCTCTCTGCTGTCTTTTCTGGGCTATTGTTCTCTGTAATCAGTCCACTAATCATGTCACTCCCAAACAAACTCTATCAAAGCAATGTGAAAGGTTCAGCTGAAGGCAACAGACAGCACTGAAATAGCTGCTAAAGCAAAATGAAAGAATTATGTACTCTAATTTGTAAATGTGATTATATATCCTTTTTCAAAACGAAAAATGCTTCTCATATTATGTCATATATCACATAACTCTACAAGATGATGTATATTATATTAGGAAATAATACAACTTGGAGAACGATGTGCTTTCATGTAGTAAAATTGCAGAGGTATGGACAGGCTTTGATTTGAAAATTAAAATTGTACAAATATATATATATATACACATATATATATATATACACACATATATATATATACATATATATATATATATACATATAATGGGCCTCTAGTGCAGATAAATGTATAGGGTATTTGTACTCCGATACTGTTTTTTTTGGTAAAGCAAACAAAACAAATATTGGGAAACAAATTTAATACTATATATACCCACCACAGAATGATGAATAATTGGGTAAACGAATTATGGCACATCTTTATAACACATTACTATACAAACATTTGAAGTAAATTAGGAGTTACCGAATGTTTAACATATTTAAAGTTCAGGACAATGAGAATATATTTATGCCTACATACTAGTGAAGAGAACGGTGATGTAGAGAAAATGTAGGTGACAGTGTTTTGATCACATCACTTAATACCTATGTAAAGTTTTGCCAGTTACACTACCTACCTTATCCTTAGTGTCCTCACTTTGACAGTGGGATATGGCTAGATTTTCCACGTATTTTTTCTGAGTAATAACGTTCTAACAAAATAAAAGGACAGTAATAATAATAATGTGTGGCAATAATATGACACAGTATATCTAGCTGAAAATAAAACAATCAGCATTGTATACATAAGTCTACGTGTGAAAACATACAGAGGAATACAAATATATGTATTTTGCTAGCATAGGTCTGAAAAAGGAGACATCAAAGTATGGATGTTGGCAGTAACAAATTGTCAGAGTCAGACGGTAGATGATGGTCCCTCATTATATTAATTTTTTCTAGGAACAATTTGAATTTTTATCAAAAATTTCTTCCTTCAAAAATTAGAAAGTTAACATAGCAAAAATAATTATGCATATTGTTATGGATATTTTATAAAGGAAAATTACATGGCTATAACAAGTGTTGAACATCAATGCTAAATGTCACATCAGAAATTTCATGTTATTAAATTTTCCCTGCTCTGCTTCTCCCTTATCTTTGTTAACACTCTTCTATAGTAATTTTTGAAATACATTTTGAAATATATTTTTAAATAAATTTTGAAATTGTGAAATACAGACAGGTAAATTCTAAAGACCTTACAACACATGGGAAGGAAAACACGCCCAGACTTACTCTGTGAGACGTACTAGCGAAGAGGTTTCCACAACAGACACAGAAGCTTGAGCTAGGATATAGCACAGGAGGTGTAAGAGTGAGGTAAATCTGAAAAAGATTCTGAAGACCAATAGGTCTAAGGTGAGATTAAGGGGTAGTGGCTAAAAGGAGGAGGGTTTGCATATAGGAGAGGTTCAAAATGAAAGCCCAACAGCAGTTTTGAAATTAATCAAACGACTTTAAGTTGCTTTAAATTAAATTAATTGGAATTTAAAAGATTGGTGGTAAAAACCACTAAAACTTGAAAATGGAAGCAAAGTTTTATACTGGCAATAATCACAAGATTTTAAAGATAATGTGTCAAATTCTGGAAGAAATTTTGTTCCTGGAGATTTTGGAGTGGAAGAAAAAGCCTGTGAAACACTAAAATAAACAATCGGTATCCAAATCTAAAGTTATCTTAAGTAATCTTGTTTTCTCATTAAACAAAACAAAAAACTCAACATCCATCTAAAAACATTTGAAAAAATTCTGACCAATGGAATTAAGCTAAAGTAAAGATAAAAAGCACTAAATAAGAAGGAACGCTATAGACAACTTTACTTATGGACTTCCTTCTAAATATAAAAAATGACAGCTATTAAAACTAGACTTTCACATTTTCCTGAAATAGCTAATTCCTATATAAGCTGAAAGTTAACTATTGAAATCTGCTGGTGCAGGGGCCAGCTGGTGGCATAGTGGAAGTTCAGGCCTTGCTTTTGGTGTCCCGAGTTTGGGTTCAGATCCCAAGAGTGGACCTACACACTGATCATCAAGTCATGCTGTGGTGGCCTCACTCTACAAAATAGAGAGGAAATTAGCACGGATCTTGGCAACGGATGTTACCTCAGGGCCAATGTTCCTCACCAAAAATAAATAAATAAATAATTAAAGTGGTGCAAACTCCACAGAAGGAATCAGCCTTGGGAAAGCCAGTGGTCACTAGCAGTTGGGCTAGATAAATCCCGATGGCGCAAAAGATCCCTAGGAAAACCCCTGCTAGCACCTTAACCCTGAACGGACCCTACGTAGACCACAGCGATGGAGTCCAGAGGGCCAAAGACGCTGAATCTACTCCCGCCTCCAGCGGCGCCCAGACGCTTACAGGATTGGCTTTTGCGGGCCACCGTCCGACCCACCAGTCATGTGACCTTCCCACAGCGCTCAGCAAGTGAGCTGAGACCCTTGGACTAAGGCGCCTTTCCTGCCGCCTGCCTTCCAGGGCGCTTTGATGGCAGCCGTCCCGGTACTGATGGAGTCAGTGCCCGGAGACCAGAGGCTCACGTAGGGCTATTCGTAAGTCAAGAAAAAAACAGTTTCCAGAACGCTCTGTCTCCCCATGGTCAATTTCCACATTGTCGCTATTTTTTAGCGTAGTACATAAGAAGCGTAAAACAAACTTTTTTTTACCATTGCTTTGAGGACAAAACATTTCGGTCGCTTTGTCAAGAAAATTCTCCAGTTTATAGATTCTGTAGCTGCACTTTTACAGGTCAGTTCTGAGATGTTTCCAAGTCAATTCTGAATTTGAAATGTTAAGAGAATAGGTTACAAAGTAGAGCATGTCTTAAGATAATTATTTAGCCAAATGTACCAGAATAAAAACAGAGCATAGTAAGAAGCAAATACTCCAAAACGGTAAAAATAGCACTGCCCCACATCTTTCAGGGAATTTCCATTCCCATCTTTCATTGACTGTATTTTCTATAAAATACAGAACTTGGCTTAATAAGAATGAACTTTTAATTAAAATCCGTAATCTAGAGTGGATGGTTAAAAAAGATGGTAGCTTATCGGCCATTCATTCAAAGAACAACCCTAGAGTCCCCATCTTTTGCTATACATGTACATAAATCCCAGATGCAATTATTGTTTTAAATGAAAATTAAGAACTTACTTTTCCTAATGTAGATGCTTACATGAAATCCAGAAATAATACAATTAACAATTTGCATTTTTCTCTGTTATTGATAATGTTTAGGTATAATAGGGTAAGACTACAAAAAACAGTCAAATATTTGGAAAATATTTGCTATATAGTGTAGTTTTCAGTGTAATACTCAGAATACAGACTGGCCCAAAATTAATAAGAAAAAAACAAACGAATTTTAACCATGTATTAACTCATAAAAGCAGGTTGTTTTCAGAAGAGAAAACAAAATAAAAACAATAAACACTATATTCCCCCCAAATCTAGGATAAGCTAATAGGAGAAGCCATGTTATCCTGATTGGGGGAAAAAATGAATTGCTAATATTCAGGTTTGAAAACTGCATGTTTGGTAGTTACACAGTTTAACATACAATATATATCACTGTAGGGTTTTTTGACCCATCAGTTTTATTTTGACTGAGGTACGAGATTTACAAGAATGTTCTCTGCAGCATTTTCTGCAAAAGTGAAAAAACAAGAAATAAAGTGAGTGTTTATCACTTGGGGCATAGACAAAATAAAGGGTGTATGTCATTTGATGCAAAATACTAGCAAAAAATAATGTCTACTTAGTGATAGTGTACACTTATCTGTATACTTAGCAATAATAAACGCTATGATGTACTGCAAGTAAAAATCAATTTGGAAAACAAAATGTGAGTATCACATATGTATCTCATTATTCTTAAATATATATATTTCTTCTAATTAAATATATAGAAATATACATAGATAGATATTGGGTTGAATATATGTGCAAATGTTATGAAAGATCTGATATCTATACTTTTATCTATATCCAAATCTCTATGTCTATATAGGTATAGATATGGATTTGGTCTAATATATTTGTAAACGTCCTGAAAAATCTGAATGTATACACACGTCTAAAAGGGAATATGAAATGAAATAAGAAAATGAATGCTGTGTATAAATCTTTTAATTTTTATCTTGCAAGCTTCTATTTTTTAATATTTGCAATTATTTTCTATTAATTCTGTAATTTAAAAGGTATTTTAATCCTCTTTTCATTGAAATCCATCAGCAGTGGTTCCTTGAGCTCTGCTCTTTCCAGGAATCTGATCTTTCTCCTTATGGTAACCACCATCTTCCACTGCTGCTGGGAGCCTGGATTCTCAGCAATTTAATTTTACCTTGCTCCCATACCTCCATGATTGGATGACAGATGGCGCTGTAACATAGGTTTTTGATATTTGTGGACACTTGACACCCCACGTATAAATGAGGTAAATTTTAATTAGGAAGATGGAGTTGTTCTCAGGGTTCACACATTACCTTTGAGGATGGTATATTGTAAATTTTCACAGGCAGATTTTAAGGACTTTGGCAACTAGCTAAGGGGAGTATAGGGCACTGTCTACGTGCTGAGAGAAGGCTGTAAAATAAGCTCTTGTGACTACTCACTGGAAGGTCAGAGTGGTTCCTCTTATAACCCAACATTTTTGGACGGCTCAGTTTCTCTCCCAAACTTCAAAGCCACAGGAACATTAATTTAAATTAATTAGGTTAATTAATTTAAGAAGTTTTTTGTGGTATTTCTTGGTTGGAATATACAGAAAAAGGCCAGGTGAGGCAGTGAAAGAGGTACTGGAAAATTGTAAGTAATCATAAAGCAAAAAAGAAAAAACATAAATTTAAAGTGTAAGTCTTGAATTGAGAAAGTTAATCAGTAACAGAAAAATAAATTTTAGACCCCAAGCAAATTTCCTAAGCCTAGTAATTTTTAAGCTATGCACAAAATCTTGCATACACCACTTCGTTTTAGGATTTTTCCAAGAGCCTATGGGCTAATGGAAGCCTGTGCCTCATGATTTTACTAATGCATTTGTCATTTCTGGATGGGCCACAAGTGCTGGTATAGAAATGATAATGGGAAAATATCATAAAACTGAATATAACCCATGTATTTATGAAAAATTCATAAATAAGCATACCTTGGAGATATTGCTGGTTCCATTCCAGACAACTGCAAAAAGCAAAGATCACAATAAAGCCAGTCACAAGAATTTCTTGGTTTCCTAGTACATATAAAAGTTCTTTACACTATGCTGTAGTCTATTAAGTGTGCAATAGCATTATGTCTAAAAAAACCGTATTTCCTTAATTAAAAATACTTTATTCTAGGGAGCCAGCGCCATGGCCAAGTGGTTAAGTTTGCACACTCCACTTCAGCGGCCCAGGGTTCACCGGTTTGGATCCTAGGCGCGGACCTACACACCACTCGTTAACCCATGCTTGTGGTGGCATCCCACATAGAGGAGCTAGAATGACTTACACTAGGATATACAAGTATGTACTGGTGCTTTGGGGAGGGGGAAAAGGGGGAAGAATGGCAACAGATGTTAGCTCAGGGCCAATTTTAAGAAAAAAATACTTTATTGCTAAAAAATGCTAACCGTTATTCCGAGTCTTCAGTAAGTCATAATCTTTTTGCTAGTGGAGGATCATATTTTAAAAAACGCAATATCTGCAAAGTGCAATAAAACAAGGTATGCCTGTATTATAAATAGGGTATTTCAAATCAAAAGAGTAAGTACTGAATAGTTCATTTTTGAAGAAAAATAATGTTGGAATAAAATAGTGCTTGAGAAAACATGGGAACATGTCAAAGGACACAGAAGCCATATTGAAGGAGGTATATTTTGGAAAATATGTGTAACAAAATAAAGTAGTGTTGGATTATGTTCCAAAACATAACATAAATACCCATGAGCCCATACTTGTATAGATTAATAAGTTACTAAATGAACAAATGAGGAAATAAGACATATATCCCATGCATAAGAATCCTGAATAATTTATGCAGATACTCTCCCCTCAAGTTAGTAGAGCATAACTCTTCTCCGTAAGTGTTGGCTGCTCACAGTGACTTACTTCCAAAGAGTATATTATGGAAGGGGGGGGAAGGAGTAACTTTACAGTGGAGAAACCTGACAAACTACCTCAGCCAGGTGTTCAGGTTCAATATCAACAGTGCTAAGTCATAGTGATATTATGTACCATTGATATGATGTGATGGAAATGGTACTTTTCCTCTGTAATCCTCCTTCCCAAAATTGATAGCCCCAGTTTAATTATAAGAACTTAATCAAATAAATCCCAATTGAGGGACCTTCTACAAAATACTTGCCGAAGTCCTCAACAGTGTCAAAATCATTAAAAACAAGGAAATTCTGAGAAACTGTCACAATCTAGAGGAGTCCATGGAGACATGACAAGTAAACTTACAAGACAAGTGCTCTAACCCCTGAGCTATGGCGCCAGCCACTATGACAAGTAAACTTAATGTGGTATCCTGAGTGAGATCCTAGGACATATAAAGCACATTAGGTGAACACTAAGGAAACTTGATTAGGGTATTGTTTTTAGTTAAAAAAAATATGTATTGATATTCATTAATTTTAATGTATGCACCATACTTCTGCAAAATGTTAACAATAAGGGAAATAGGTGTCAGATTTTCTATAATATCTTCAATAAGAACTCTGAACAAGAATATAGGAACTCTCTATACTATCTTCACAGTTTTTCTGTAAATTTAAAACACTTTAAAAAAAATACGGGGGATGGCCGTGTTTCCTGGTGGTTAAGTTCGGCACCCTCTACTTTGGCAGCCCGGGTTCTGTTCCTGGGTGCAAACCTACATGACTCATCAGCAGCCATGTCGTGGTGGGAACACACATACAAAATAGAGGATTATTGACACAGATGTTAGCTCAAGGTGAATCTTCCTCAAGCAAAAAAATAAATAAATAAATAAAAATAAAGATAGTAATACATTCAAACGCAATGAATAAAATGAAAGTCATGAGTCCATACTGATATAACCAATGAAACAATGAATGAGGGTGAAGGGGAAACTGTTCCAGACATTAGGATACAAAGTAATAACTAAAGAAGGAATTAGAAAGTCATCAGTTTGTGCTAAATAGTGAAAGTATGATTAGGAGCAGACAATTTACATAGTCTCAAAGTATCTCCCAGAAGATTCTTTGTATTAATTGCAAAGGTAAAATGTTAATTATGGAGAAACTTTTTTCATTTTAACCAAGTAGTGAAGTTAACATCACTGATATTGGTATGAACCAACATTATATGCCTTCTGGAAAGATGCTTTGAGAATGATCCAGCATGAATTCAATAACATTCTTACTAAAAATGCATAACATAAATGTAACCATGGGGCAACATCAGACAAACACAAATTAAGAGACGTTTTAAACAATAATTGACTTTTATGCTTCAAAATCATAAAAGTCAAGAATCACAAATAAACACTACAAATTACACTAGATGAAAGGAGACCAAAAAGATCTGAAAATTAAATGCAACGTCTGATCCTGGATGTCTAAACGATAGTTGTAAAGAACAAAATTGGGACAGTCGACAAAATTTGAATATAAATTGTATATTAGATAATAGCGTTTAATCAATCCCAATTTTCATGAACTGTTGTTGTGTAAGAGAACATCAGTGTTATTGGAGATGTACTCTACAGTACTTAGGTTTGAAAGAACATGATTTATCTAACTTATTTTTAAATGGTGTGGAAATAAATTGTGTGTGTGCATGCATGCATGTGCACACAGATGTCGGTATCTATCCATGTCTATATAGAAAGAAAATAATAAGAATGATAAATGAGAGGCAAAATGTAAACATCTGATGAATCTGGGTAGGGTGAATATAGGAGTGCTTTGTTCTATTCTTGCAACTTTCTTTAAGTTTAAAATTATATCATAATAAAAAAGTTACAGACCTGCCTAGAGGAATAGTGGTCAAGTTTGTGTACTCCTCTTTGGCTGTCTGGGGTTCATGGGTTTTGGATCTTGGGCACGGACCTGTACACTTCTCATCAGGCAGGCTATGCTGTGGCAGCATCCCACATACAGAAAAAGAAGATTGGCACAGATGCTAGCTCAGGGCCAATCTTCCTCACCAAAAAAAAAAAAAAAAAGAAAAGAAAATCAAGACTAATTTTGGTACAATGTACTATATCATCCATCTAGGAAAAAAATAGTTTTAAATCCCTCTATCACAATATTTACAAAAATGAGTTTAAATTAACATGAAATGACTGTCTTAACATGGGGGGAATCTACCTACTGGGAAGAAATATCTGTAGCATGTGTAATTGACAAAGGTTTGGATCCTCGAATATATAAAGGACTTCTAAAATGATTACAATTAACAATCACCCACCCAATGGGGAAAAAGGAGCAATTTATATTCAACAGGAAATTCACAAAAGATAAAATACAAATTACCAAGAAACATCTGAAAAAAAAAAATGCTTATCTGATGTAAAATCAGAAAAATGAAATCATACTATTTCTCACCTACTAAAATGGCAATTTATAAAAAGGCAATTTATATGGTCTTGTCAAAGGAGTAGAGAAACAGGTATTCTCTATATTGGTAATAGGGATGCACATGTATTAAGTTTCAATATTGCACATAATTGCTATGATAACTATCCAGAGAAGGACTAGCTGAAATCCTGGAGTCAAATAATGCAGTAAATTATTAGTTTTATTTTACATATTTCTAATTGTTTTATATGCATTTCAAGATTTTGTTTTATAAAATCATGAATATTTGAAGAGCATACTCAAGAAGTTGGAAATAATGTTAACATGGATGACAGATTGTTACCACTGTCATTAACTAGTATGGCTGACTAATTCTCATTATGTCTGATGAAATATTTGTGAAATGAAAGACTACTCCAAACAGAATGTTATAGAGTGTTTCTCAGAATATAATAAATCCCCAATTTTCAACTGAAAGGAAGAAATTAATTTTTATTTATAATTTTCTGTTTTTCTTCAATATCTCAATCTTGAACAAAATTTAAAGAAAATGCTTTTAAGGGTCATCATATTATTCATGGCATTCCCACTCTAAACATAGATCTACCACAGGTTCTTGCTATTGGAGCTTCCAGCTGGACCCATCCATCTACTAACTGCATCACCAGGATTCTGGCCAGGACAGGAATAGAGCCTGCAGTGCCTTTTAAAAACCATAGAAATGCATTGGAGATTATCATCTGCCCTCTGATTGCCATGAATTACAAACAGATGCTGTAATTATTTTCCATGTGGTTGGTAATATTCAGAGTGATTTTTTGTTAGAATTTTAAAAATTCCCTATCATACACAGGAAAGGCTATAGCATAATGACCAATAATAGGCCATTCCACAGATACTACCTATTCACATCTGAGCCTTTGTCCTATTCTGGGTGGATTTTCCCCCTCACTCTATGAAAAGAAATCATTCAAACATCATTATGCACCTTCATGCCGATTTAATCTGGTGGACACTTCCCATTGTTCCTCTCATCTGTATTCAAGTGTTTATGAGCCTCCTCCTTTTTAAGTAGCCTCCCCTCTGTTTCTGGGCCTACATTCTCCTCATTGTCCACTGAACTCTCTGACTAGTCTATTCAGTCTCATTTATTGGTTCCCTCTCCAATGTTCATTACCCTAAAATGTTGGAATCCTTAAGCCATTGTGGTAGCCCCTCTATATTATCCATCCCCATATGTGCAAAAATGGGTGCAATAATTCCATTCCCTGCATGCAAGCCCTTGGGTAGAACCTACCCACACTGACTCTGGGCTTGGCCACATGTATTGCTTTTGCCAGCTGGACAACTGCAAATGTGACACAACCAGAGATACAGAGAGTACTTGCATGTTGGGGCTTACCTTCTCTTGCTGCTATTAAGAATGCTGTAACCATATAAAGGAGGCTGGGCTAGTCCACACAATGATGAGAAACATACTGCCAAATTACCCCTGTCACCTAACCTGCTGTCAAGCCAACCTTCACTATGTAATTGAGGCCATCCTAGACCATCCAGGCCAAGTTGGGCTGGCCCAGATCAGAAGAACCACTGAACTGACCCACAGAATCATTAGAAATAATAAATACTGTTGTTTTAAGCCACAAATTCTGGGGGATAGTTTGATATGCACCAAAGCTAACTGCTACATCATAAGTTCTTACAAGTGTGGTGGTACTGTAACAAAAATAGAAAGATTGTGACACTGACTTTGGAATGGAGCAGCAGGTACAAATTGAAAACAGTGAAGAAACTGTTAGGAAAAACTGGAAAAGGGTGAGCACACTTCCTGTGGATGGAAGCTGGAAAAATGGAAAGGAAACAGCTATCACAGGTTGGAAAAATGGTAATCCATGTTAGATAGCGGTAGAACAAGTGGTGAAACTATTGCCAGTGGTAAAATGGAAGATTTACCTAATGATTTTCTGTACCTCGGCAAGACGATTTCCAGATAGAATGTGTAAAGTGTCAGTTGGCTTCCTTAAGTATGATGAAGTACATCAAAAGAGATAGCTGAGCTAAAAAATGAATTGTTTAGTACAAAATTTAGGGGAAACAGAGGAACCAGGACATGCTGGGGTAGAAAATAAAACTAGTTCTCATTCACAATCTCAAGTAAGCAGAGAGAATTGAAATAATAAATGATTATAGTTTTAAAACACTAAGTTTTGGCACTGCAAAAAATAACTGAGACACTATGGCTTTAAATGCTATAGGTGTGTGAATAACTCCATGTTTTTATCTCTAGCCCAGACTTCTTATGAACTGCACATGCACAAATCATGCAGCTAACTTGAATTTTCAAAGATTTCTTCTATATAAAACAAGTCATCAATTGAACACCACTTTGTCCATCCTATTCCTATTCCACTGTTATATGTCTTAGTAAATGAAATTGTTCTTACAATCAGCTGTGGCTTAGGCCAAACACCTAGGTTATCCTCTGTATTTCTTGATGACCCTCTCCCTTCATCCACTGTCCTCTGTCAAATTCCACCTCTCTACCTTGAAATATATAACTCAGATCTATGTATTTTTCATCATTTAGTTTATTCAAGTGACTTCATCTCTTGCCTGCAGTACTGCAAAACCTACCAAAAGCAGGAAAATATTTAGGGGTACTAATCTGTATTATTCCTTCTCATATCTTCCCTTCATTTCCTTCATTCAAAGAGATAGTCACATCTCTGCTTGTTAAATTAGTGGGGGATTCAGCAGGACTCAAAGATGTAATACTCTTCAAGTCTTCTCAGCTTGTTTCCAAAAGCCTACACCCTCCATGGGAGAGAGGATTTAATGGTAAAGGAAAATACCTCAGTCATAAACAGGGAGAAAAGCTAAGCTACTCCATCCACTAGAACAGAAAGAGTGTTTCATGGACTGATGGAAGAATAAAGATGATTGAGAGAGGAAACCCCACAGGACCTGGAAAGCAGAGAGGACTTGGGTTCACTGGCCTGTCTGTTCACCAAAACAGGACAACATCTTAAGGTGAGACAGACTCTGGTGAGTGGAGGTGAGAACTTTAGGGCAGACTGCTGTCAGATCTAAGGTCCATACAAACCAAGATGATGTCTTCATCACGATGACTCTGTGCTGACATGTGCCCTAACTGGCACAGAATAGGCTGTCCCCAAATCATGCTAACATAAGTATACAGGCGTGGATGATCTAATGAAACAAAACAAAGCAGCACAACATCACAAGAATTATCCCCATGCTTGGGGAAGACCCTTCTGAGCACCGGGGAATTCTTGGATTTCTTCTCACTTATATATACCCATTAGTACCATCTTGCATAGATACAGGTCTGCACAAGAAAGTTCCCAGGACAATAGAAGTAACTGTTATACCCACCAGAGAAGAAAAATCTCTAGATCTCATTCTTGCCTACAAACAGGAAGATAATACAAAAGATTTGAGGGCCAGTTTGAGAAATGTGTCTGACTTTCTAAGTTACTGTTTACCCCCAAATTAATTGTGTATGGCATCCTTACACCCCTTCAAGCTCATAATTCAAGTCATCACATTTACCGCCTATTTCCAATTCCAAATTTAAACACAGACTCCCCCTCACCCCTTCACAAACTTGGAACAGACATTGGGGGGCAAATTGAGGCAAATGTGTGGTGCCATTTTTAAGCCTATTTCTCAGCTAAATTACGAGAAAATGGGTGATTGGCCATTAGTAGCTTAGAGGAAAGAATGGATAGTTAATGAGAGGCCTTAAAAAAATCATCATGCCCCCTTAAAATGTTCCCCCCAAATTCCCACCTATGATGCACCCTTGAGGAACATGGGGAACGGTGAGAGTGCCATACAGCACCCAAAACACAGAGGCTTCAGGAGCACCCATTTCAATTCAAGAGTTGGCAGCCTATTTCTCTCCTCTCTCTCAGCATTCTCTCCCAGAAATGGCAGATACCAGCTTACATCAGACAGGCAGGGAGAGGAGATTATTGGGCGTCAGATCCTAGAAACCAGTTTTCCTCAGATGGATGCAATGAAAAATTCCTAGTTTTCCTTAATCAGTTTCCACCCCAAGCTCTCAGTACCCTGTCGCAGTTTCTAGCTCAGAACACCTATCAAAATCACTTGGAGGGCTTTTTGAACATTGCTGGGCCCACTACCTGAGTTTCAGCTTGACAAGACTAGGATGGGCTGAGAGTCTGCGTTTCCAACATGTCTGCGGCAATCCTGTTGCTGCTGCTGGTCTGGAGAACACTTAAGAGAACCATTGTTCGATTAGCCATAGCCGCTGGGGATAGGACCCCAGGGAGAGAGTGGATGAAGGGAGCCGGGCTCAGATGTTGAGGTGAGAGGTATTTGGGCCTTGCCCACCTCCAGACTGTCAATCTGCCCAAATTGCCTTCACGCAGCTGCTCTCTTTCCAAATTTAGGGTTTGTTATTTGACTCTAATCCTACTCTGGTGACCCGCACAGCTCACTTCCAAGTCCCAACACCCCAGTCAGATGTCAAAGAACAGAAAGGGGCAATGCCTGTGTAGTTTGGTTGCGGTCTGTCGACGCAGCAACAAATCACAAAATGAACACTTGGGGGCTGTCAGCTCCAGCGGAAGGAGGAGCTGGAGAAGAGAATAACACGTCAACACCCCCTATCTATCCTCCCGCCCAGCCCTGGAGCTTTCTGGAAGGTGCCAAACTGGCGCAGCCGCAAATCACGGTCCGCAGTGCTGTAAGCAGAGTGCGCAGATGCCAAGAAGCCCCCTCCCAGCGTAAAGCTGGAACTGCAGTACCTCCAGAGTGCGCATGCGCAGAGAAACCCCCTCCCTGCGTGAAGCAGACCCCTGCAGTGCAGTGAAAAGAGTGCGCAAGCGCTTGGAGGCCCATCGCTAGCGGGGCTGTGAGCTGATCAGTACTGGTCTCCTCCCACCTCTTCTTCCAGGTGGTTGATGCTAGACGGGCTATAAGGGATGGAGGGGTGCAGAATGGTGGTCCTAGGAGACCAGTTTCCGAATACAAATGTGATATAAACGTTCTGTGTTGCTGCGACATAACCTAGGTACTTGTCCCTGTCCCCAAGGCGACAGAATTCAGAATGGGGAAGGGTCTGGTGAGGTCAGATTTCTGAAGTCAGGGCTTTCTTAGAGAGTGATTCTCAATTCAGAAAGATTTCTTTACAACATCATCACCTCCTAATGTCATGTTAGGTGTCTACAACTGACCTCTGATTTTTCTGCTTAAGTCATGGATTATCACTGTTATCAGTTTTTTAAATTGTACACAGCTACACTAATGAGGTGCAGAGCTTCTTCCAAATTTTACTGTCTCACGGGTACAGGAATTCAGGATAGTAGCAGAGCAGAGGGCCTAGTTACTCTGTGCTCCTGTTGAGAGAAAGAGTGTCAATTTGAAACCAGTGATCTGGAGCATGAAAAGGAGAGGTAGAGAGAGCCTGTCCCCTTACTGCCCCTCCCCCATGTCTGCCCTCAAAGTCCCACCCTGCCCTTCTCTTTGCCTTTGTTCTCAGGATAAGAACCACATTTCCTCAATAGGCTCATGTTTAAAAATTCTGGGTTCATACTGGTCCACAGCCCCAGTTAGACAAGACTTGTTTCAACCGTAGAGATATGGGATAGCGTAGCAAAGATCTTATTTCTCACATTAGTTCAACACTTCCTAAGGTACAGCTTTTTTCTTACTCAGACATTACAGGCACCCACCATAGATTATTCCTTCACACTCTATCAGGGTTTCACTTAAAGTCAGTTCCATCAGACTGAATAGCAGGTAAACAGACCCTGACATGAAACCTGGTCAGACCGCCATCAATTCTCACTTGGGTGACTGTAGTAGTCTCGGAACATGTCTTCCTGCTTCTTCCCTTCTCCTGCCCCAACCCATAATCATCAAAACAGCAAAATGAGTCAGACCTTGTCCAGTCTCTGTTCAAACCCCTGCAATGGCTGCTGATTGTAATTGGTGGAAGCCAGAATCTCACCATGCCTTGAATACTATGAAAGGCTGTGAATGACGCCTCTGACGTCAGCTACACTCCAGCCACACTGGCCCCCTTGCCGTTCCCCTGACAAATGACCTCTCTTGTAGGGACTTTGCTCTCTGCCTAGAACAACCCCCACTCTGCTCCTGCTTGATTTAACTCTTTCACTTCCTTCAGATCTCTGCTCAAAATTCACCTCAGCTGAGCTTTGTCCCAAACCACCCTATTTACTTTTGAAACTTGCACTCTCTAACCAAACACTCTTGATTTACTTTACCTTAGTACATTTGTGTTTTTCCCCACTCTACACATCCCCTTCTTACCCACTATATAAGTTAAAATACATAAGATATAAATAAATAATATAATTTATGATTGTAAACTTATGAGAGCAGGGAGCTTTGTTTTGTACACTAATGTATTCTGAGCCCCCAGGACAGTGCTCAATATGTAGTAGGTGTTAAGTAAATGTTAATTAAATAAATAAAGGAATATTTAGGTCTCAAGAAAAAGAGACAAAAACAAACGACAGTTTAGGAAGCATGAGTTGAGTGGGAGAAATGGATAGCAAGAGAAAATAGTGGCATAACAAAATTCTTAGCTCATAAACAGTCTCCCCACACCATCTTTTGAGTTGTGAGCAAAGAGATAATGCCAGCACAATGAAGACACTGTAAGGAATCGAGAAGCTCCTACAGGCACCAGGAAAACAGCTCCAGAATAGAGGTGCACTCTTACTGCTGCTTTCTCCCACCTGCCTCAATGAACCATCCCACACGAGGCCAGCCAAGCTTGCTTCCCTGGAACAGAATGTGTACACATTTGGGCATAAAACTTGTTTTTCCTGGAAGGTCTCATTTTCCCTATTGGTAGCCTCAGTTTGAGTATGTTTGTCTACACATCTGAATCACAGTTTGTCCTCAGAAGTCCATTCCTATTCCATGACTAGGGAAGGCTTGGAGAGTTTAGCTCCCTAGAATGAGCAAGGAGACTGGCAGGAGTCATCGTTCCCTTTTAGAAATTAAGGCACAGCTACCCTGGAGCCTCTGTTCTGTTCATGTGACATCAGAGAAGTCTTTTCTGAGGCAGACGTTTTTAAATATCTTGTAAAATGTGAAATGTACCTGCTCTTAAACCTATTTTATTTTCCATAAATAGATTTTTTTAAAAAAGAACAAGAATGTCCACTGCAGCATTGTTTGTGATAGTGAAAAAATTAGAAATGATCTAATTACCTACAAATAGATGGCTGGCACCAAAATAAGGTGCAGATGATACCGGATATCACACAGCTGATGCAAAGAATGAAAAATATCTATATGGTGATATGGAAAAATGATTGGATACTTGTAAAATAAGAACAATTTCAAAAATAAATTAAAAGCATTGTATGTATTTCCGTAGGCACTTTTGAGTTTATTTGTATAGGCATCAACCCCTTTGTAGACGCTGGTCAATTTGTAACAGCAAATTGCATCTATTAAGTTAAATGATGCAGGGGAATTTGACATAGGACCTGAAAGTACATTTGTAGAACCCTAGGTTGTTTGCATGTTTGCAGCAACTAGGAATTATTTTTATTATTTCAAAGTTCCTGCTCCACTGACTTCCTTCATCACTACATTCTCAGCCCCTCTGCACATTTTCTGAATCTGTTGTGACCCCTCTCCTCAATGCAGCACTATTTTCTCCTGCAGTTCCAGGAAATTTTTGAAGCAGTTTGCTTCTTGACCAGGACTCCCAGTTTTGAATGCCAGATGGCGCTGTAACCTGATTGGTAAAGACTATCTCGAAAAGGATACCTCAAATGGGAACGAGGATCATTTTAAAGCAGCAAATTTGGATGTGTTTGGGGTTCAATCCTCTCCTTCATTGGAGGGGTGCTTGTGCCCTTGTTTATAGGTAGACATTTGAGGACTTGGGTGAGGGAGAGGATTGGGGATCCTCCTGGGTCTGAGAAATCTACCAGACTCCCAGGATCCCACCCCTAAACAAACACTTGGGGACCTGTTATGCTGGAATTTACAGAAATAAGCAAAAAGGAGAAGCCCAGGAGGGGTTTGCTGACAAACTTTTCAACCGACCCCCCAAAAAAACCCCCGAAAAACAAAAAAAAACACAGGCACTTGAAATAATAGACGTTAAATTACAAGAATGATCAATTAGATAAATATTTCCTCCAATTTTAATTATTCTGAATTTAGCTGTTCTTACACTATGAGAAAAATCTGCCATAAGCAGTTTTTTGAGAGAACTTTTGATTGCTGGGACCTGCAAAGACCTCAATTTAGAGTTTTTCTGACTGATTACTTCTGGGGAAATTAAAACATGATTGATGAATTAATAGAAAAACAGTTTAAATATGTATTTAAGTGTACATAGAAATGTATTCAAACTAGTTAGAAGGTTCCACATTGGATAAAGTTGAAACATTAAAAATATCGTGTTGCAACCCTGGCTCTCATACATCTGGAAAAAATGTAGCTAAAACCATATCTTAAATCATTTATAAAAATAAATCCCAGTGATCTAATATCAGCAAAGGTAGTGCAAAAAAAGTGAAAAGACAAGCAATAGGCTTGGTGGAGTTATTTGCAACTTTCATAATAGATAATATAAAGACCCTCTAAAAATTAGTAAGAGAAAAGGCTAAGAAAGCAATGGAAAATGGGCAAATTCTATGTGAATTCAACTCACAGCAACGTGGGATAGGGTTAAGAATGTTTATTGGCAATTTGTACCTCCATGTTTCTGCTCTACAACAACATAACCAAACACGCATTTCTGTGCTGCAGCCACTAGTGGACATTTGCCAGAGGTCAGGGTCACAAGGAAGCTGAAATTCTGGAAGCAAATGATGTTAACAGAAAATTAACAAATCACTTCATTTTCCAAGCAATTGATTATTTTGCATGATTGAGAAGAAGTTTTATGTTTAAAAATTCTTTAGAAACACTGAGGGGATATTAAGAATCACAGATAAATGAGAAACATTTTGCTACCTTTATCTGAAAGAAGTTTAACTTGGTCACAAGCAAGTTATAAATATTGGAACATTTCTGAAATGAATATTTCCAAACAATTAATATGTCATAGAATTTTCAGAACATCTGATACATTCCTCACATCCAACAGTAGAGATGGAGATGCATTTTTTTCTAATATAGAACAATTTTATGCTCACCCTCACCAATTAACTCAATCAAATATTGTAAATATATGAATTTGAGGGTCATTAGCTGCTCATGGTTCTCTCACATCTCCGTGACACCACAACATAGAGATATCTATGCAGTGACTTGCTGCCATTTCGGTTTCCAGTTGGACCTATCCATTCACAAAGCCCATTCTGGCCTCTGGCCAGTGCAAGAATAGAGCCTGGGATGGTATGTCTTTTAAAGCCACCGAAACATGTCAAAGGTTAACAATGTGCTCCCTCTGGCTTGCTGGGAGTCAGCAGGAGAATGCTTGCTTGTGGTTAATAAGTTTCTTTTGGAGTCTGAGTCTGAACAGAGTTTAGCATCCCCTCAGGAAAGAGAGCAAGTATGGAGAGCGAAAAATTCTTTCTATGTGGTCATGGAGTATTCACTTTCCAGTTTGTTTTTAAGGGTTTCTCTTCTTATCCATCCACCCACAAACTCTTGGTAAAGTCTCTGCTGACCTTCTTGTTTTTAAATCTTAGAGATTTGTGTCACTGCTCAAAGAACTTGACGGTGCAGTAACCTCCACCACCTTGAAAGCCTCATCCTCTCCTACCCCACCTCTACATGCTCCCAGTCTTCCAGACCTCTCTGGTCAGGCATTTTTCAGTCTCCTTCCCCTGCGTTTTTCATAGTTCTGCTGTTTATAAAAATTCATCCTATATGAAGTCATATTCCCTTTGAGATCATCATTCAACTCTTGTCAAACTTTACCTTTTTTCTTTTCCTTTTTCTCTGGTTAACTTCCCCTGAGCCCACATGAAACCCCTAATTCAGTTATATCCAGGCAGGTCATGGGCATGTTGAGAGTAATTATCAGGAGCCACATTTTATTTGTTTACAGTAAGAACCAGAAATGAATTAGCCACTGTGGGCTCAAGAGAAGAGTAGGAGGCAGGCAGGGAGAAAACAGCAGATGCAACATTCCACCTCTGGAGCTGACCTGCTCCCTTCCCACCAGGACTGACACAGGCTCAGAGGTTACCCCTGCATTGCACCACTTCAACTGCGCAGGCTCCAGCAGGAGGGCTCCCTGCAAAGAGGGTGGGGGCCGGGTACCCTTTGTTCCCCTTGGCAACTCTTTTTCTGGAAGCCTGACATGAGCTTTGCTGAAGAGTTGGGGATCCTGCAGGAAAATGGCTCTGAACGCAGATTTCCTCAGACAGATGCAATTAAAACCTCCTGAATTATCCCTCCCTGAGTTTGCCACCCACCTGGCGTCCCTCCTATCCCATCCCTGTCCATGTCCCAGCTAATTTGGGCCTCTGGTCAGCAAGGAACGGAGATCACCAGGTGCAGATATCAGATTTTTTTTGTCTATTGTTCAGTTAATTGATCTTTCCAGAATCTTCCATTCATTTTATCCATTTTTAAGTACTCTTATGAAAGAGGCAGCTGTTCCTGCTTTCCATAATTATTGGGTTCATTTTTTACCCTCTGTGACTACAATATCCCTTCCAGGTTTCACTGAATGGCAAGAGGCAATTACCCAAGCTGGATGCAACAAGGTCAGTCTCTGCTGGTGGCACATTAAAAACACTTTATGGCAGGACAGTGGCATGATCTATGAAGGATGACAGGGAGGGACCACAAGGAGCTTCTGAGGTTGTAGTAATGTTATTTTTCTGGATCTGGATACACAGGTATGTTTACCTTGTGAAAAACCCCCAAACTTACACTTAAGAGTGTGCAATTTTGTTAAAAGAAAACCAAAAGCAAATACATCAACGAAAAACAAACCGACCAAGAAAAAGACAAATGAAAACTTTCTTAGGAGCAATGAGCTTAAGCAGAGGGGTGGGCCAGTGAATACAAACACACACACACACAGACACACAGAGGCAGGTGCTCCATAACCATCTACTGCCCTGCCGCCAGATATCAGGAAAGAGCCCAGGCAAGAGTGCAAGTAAGATCCTCAGTGCTGCATCAAGAAAATGCATACTTGACCAAGACCCCTCCCAGCATGGAGAGCACACTTCCCTCTTTCCCTCAACTCATCTACCAATTACCATACACCCTCTCTCCTCTTTATCACCAGGTACAGGACTGGACGCTAATTTTTGTAAACATTTTGGTTTCTACCTGGACACTTCATGCAGTGCTGTCTTATCATCAGAGCTCTCCAGCTGGGCAAGGTTTCTGGAGGTCGAGAACCCTGAGTGAGAAGTGGGGCTGACAGCTACAACTCTCACAGTTTTGCACCCAAAACCTTCATACCTGAGGTCATGCTTTATTTTCAGGCTACCTGAAGCCAATCTTTAGGCCTTTTGGTTATTACTGTTGCAATCAGCCTCCTAGTCATTCCAAGGATCATATCCTCAATCAGGGTTTGTTGGGTCTCAGCTTATTGTCTTTGCTCTTGAGCATGATCATATTTTCCTCTTCCTTCATACAGTGGATAATTTTGGATTATGTCCTAGACATTTTGAAGGAATATTATAAACAATCTTGATTATGACATTTTTCTGAATAGTTCATCTATGTACATATTTTTTTAAAAACAGGCAGTTAATTTGGTGGAACAATAACTGCAAACTCACTCCTCTGCTGCTGGTGGGAACCAAAGTCTCAGGTCGCCTCTTACATGAGTTGCTTGGAGTCTGCACTGTGTGCCCATTTCAGGGTCATCCAGAGACTTGGGCAGAGTATCTGAGGAGAATGAGCCCCCCTCCTTCTGACTGTCTTCTTTCTGAGATTTCCTTCTCATTTTCTAGCTCATGTGACTGCTCCAAACTCTGTTCTTTGATTTTTCATGCCAGTATTACTGCCAGTCTAGTTTTACCGTGGGATTTTAGCTTCCATTCATTCGCAAGGACTTGGAACTGCATTTGGGATGAAAGCCGTAAAATGATGGGAAACTCATCCTGCACCAGACCTCCATAACCAAGTGTCAACTCCTCTCCACTATCTGCCTGCTTTCGATTGCTCCTCAGTGATTTCAGATAATTACTTTTATATTTTGTCTTAAGTTTCTATTTAAAAATATTTATATTATAAATTTTAAAGAATATATGTAAGAAGTACTTTAATATTATTAAAATGCAGTATTAGAACCATTTTATTGTATTAATGCAATATTATAATACCTTCATTAATATACTATATTAATATACAACTAATATGAAATATTTAAATATTATATACAGATATTTATATTTAAATATTTAAAACTAAATATATTTATTTAGTTTTTGTTATATGCAAGAGGGCTAGTCCAATAGGAGATACTTGTTCATGGCCTGAAGCAGAACCCCAATTTGTCTTACATGAAATACGCTAGGTGAAGCCCGTGGACTGCTCCAAAGCTCTGAAGAAACTGAAATGTGTTCACAGGAGAAAGAACAGGTATATCTCTATGAATACGTGTCAGGGCCTCTCACTACATAGAGATACCAGAAAATTTCATTTTCAGACACCATGAGTTTCAGTATGGAGTATGAGGAGAAGGGAGAGGAAGGCTGGTCGAGAGGCATACAGCTCGTGAAACCAACATAGTACCTTCCCATGCAGCCATCTGAAAGAAGACATGGGAGAAATAAATAAACTGCAGAGGATTACAAGGGTGTGGGCTCCTGCTCAACCTTCTGACTCATACCTTTTTGTTTACCTCCGTGGTCTGAGGAAGGAAACCTCAGGTGCACATGACTGTCTCCCTTTGTCAAGAACATAAAATATTGTTCTTTGTTTTAATAAACAAAATGGTATAGCACACCCTTCAAACTATATTCCTTCCTTCAGGAAGCTGGTGACCTGGAATGAAGAAAGAAACAGACAAGAAAAACCACTGTGTTCTGGGTTTTCTTTTCCCCTTAGACGTTGCTTTCTTTCCATTTATCTTTCATAAAGCTTCTAGATTCTCCAAGTGCTGACCTCAGCCCTCAGAAAATGCAGCATCAATTCTATTCAAGGCTTAGATCATGGAAAAGTTTTATTTTTCATTTCATCTGGTATGGATTTTGATTCCAAAATATCTTATGCTCTTGCGATGTCCCATTCCCCTTTTCATTATACATCTTCCATCATAATGTACCACATGGAGATTTCCATTGAACCGTCACCTTCCTTAAGGATGCCATTCAGAATGGGTGCCCTCCATGGCCAATTAGCACACAAGGACAGCTATGAGGGCAGGAGTTTGGTGTGTAGCTATGCTCATTTTTGTGCAAGCAGTGATTGCAGGTGAAGACTAAGGATCAGTGAGCCGAGTGGGTTCTGTGTCATGAGAGGATGGTTGTGTTCTCATAATGGTCACCCTGAGGGTCCTAGAACGGTAACCAGCTTTGTGTGCAGACTCCAGAAGCATTCTGGGAACGCACAGGACCTCCACATGCGCAACATCTCTTTAAGCCACATTGTAATGGTTTCTTCAAAATCACAACTTCAAATCTACTCTAAATTCTTACATCAAATCATGAGTTAAAGTTTGAAGATCTGAAGCACACTTTTTCGTATGCAATGGTGCCTAGGTCTAGAAGTCTGAGTAGAGAAAAATAGCTGGTAGGGCACACAGCTCCTAGAAAAGTAATATAATTATTTTTCTGGCTACAAAATCATCCTAAAACTCATGTGAAACTTAAGATGTCATCTCAGTCAACACCTTACATCATGAGTTGATCACTTGATATCTGTTTCAGGATCCCTCAACACCTATGTCCGGCCTTACTATCTCAAGTTTCATGAGATCAGAGTTGCTGGTTGTTGATCAAGAGTTTCCATGGGGTACTATTAACTCAATCCCCACAGTGTCAGAGCATAATCCAGGAGAAAAGCAGCTGACAGAGAGCACTGCTCTTGTTTCTCAGTTCTGGGTAAATCTTCCTGAGATACATCTGTTCTCTTAATTCTGTCTTTATGAAGCCATTACTTACCTCCAGGATCTTAACTCACTCCTTGCCAAATTCCAGGCTCTTTTTTCCCAACATTTTAAGCCATGAAAATACCAAGGTTAATTCCAGAACTGAATCAAGAATATCTGCACCTGAGTAAAATAAAATTTTTGTATCCAATAACTCAATAAAATAAAGGTACCACATAGTTCAATTGTAGAGATAATTAGTATGTAAAATAGCCCACAAAAATTAAACTATAATAAATCTAATCTTGTATTTTTGGATAAGAAAAATAGCTAATCAATCACAATCAGTTTGGATGGAGGAGCAGGCAGGGAGAAGAGAATGGTGGTATAACTCCTGCAAACATCTCAATGCCTCTCTCTCTTAACTGCCCATGTGGATTCCACCAATAGAGAGGTGCAATTGCTGAGAAAGTGCCCATACTGCTCTGGGAAGATGGACTTGATCCTGGAAGATGCTTCCCAACTGGCCTGTTGCCACTCATCTTGCCCTGGACCTGAATATCGATAACAGCTTTGTGCTCAGAAACAAACCACAGACTTTCAGGCCTGGGTAACACATTTCTTTTGCAAGCCTCAATATCAAAAGTTATATGCATTATATGATCAAACCATTCTCTTGTATTCAGCACCCTTCCCTGGTCCAGGGCCAACAAAGCTTTTGAAGACCAGAGACTTAGATATAGGAATGCAATTAGAAGGGCACACAGCGTGTACGTCTGATGACTGAATAGTGCTAGCAGAGCAGGCATTGCTGTTTCCTTCATACATTCCTGGTGAATTCTCCTTGTCCTTCCCACCACAGTCTTAACTTAAATTCAATCATCTTTCATTTTCCACCTTAAAACATGGACAGTGAGGTTTATCTTTACTTTACATCCCTAAATCAGGGATTGCCTTGCCCAGCGCTTTTATGTAGTTATGGTAGCACCGGTACTACCACTCTTGTAGGCAGAATGAGGGAGTTTAATTTTTGTGGATATATTTCTGAACTAGTGAGAAAACAACAAAAGATGCTGATTAAGAATTGTAGGCCCATAGGGAGATAATATGTATTAAGTCCTTTTTAAAACTCAACATTATTGTTATAATTTACATACAATGAAATTAACACATTTTAAGCCTACAGTCAAATGAACTTAAATGATTACATCCATGCATCTACCATAGTAAACAAAATAAATAAATTTTCATCACCCCAAAATGTTCCCTCCTTTCCCTTTCATCCAATCCTCCCCCATCTCCCTACCCTAGGCAAATACAGATACGATTTTTGTCACAAAAGATTAGTTTCAGAACTTCATATAAATTGATCACATAGGTACTCTTGTGTCTGGCTTTTTTTACTTAGCATACGATTTTGAGGTACATTCATGTTGTTGCATATATCAGCAGCTTGTTCATTTTCATAGATGAGGAGTATTCTGTTTTATGGATATAACATGATTTGTATACCCACTCAATTTTTCATGAAAATTTCGGTTGTTTTCTGTTTTGGACGATTGTGAATAAGGCTACTATGTACGTTTCTGTAAAATTATTGTGTAGACATATGTTTTTATACCTTTTGGGTAAATATTTAGGATTAGGATTGCTGGGCCACATGGTAACTGTATTTTTAGCTTTATAAGAAGTTACCAAACTGTATTCCAAACTGGCTGTAGCATTTTATGATTCCCAAAACAATATATAAGAATTTCAGTTGTTTCATGTCTGTGTCAACACTTGGTATTGCCAGGCTTTTAAATCTTAGCCATTCTCGTATTTCACTGTGGTTTTAATTTTAATTTCCCTGATGAGTACTGATGTTGAGCATCTTTGTAGGGTGAATAGGCCATTCATATATTCAGACCAAAAGTGATCGGTCAAATCTTTTTCTCATTTTTATTTTGTGGTTTACCTTATTACTGATTTTTAAGAGTTTTCTACATAATCTAAATACAAATCGATGGCTAGATACGTTAATTGTAAATTTTTTCTCACAATCTGTGGCTTGTCTTTTCTTTTTGTTAAAGATGTATTTTGGAGAGCACACATTCTGGGTGAAGTTAAAATTTATTTTTTAAAATTATGGTTCATGCTTCAAAACATAAATGCCTAACTCAAGATTATGGATATTTTCCAAAATATTTTCTCCTAGATGCTTTATAATTTTAGCTTTTATGTTTAGTTCTATGGTCCATGTCAAGTTAATTTTTGTGCATGATGTTATATAAAGATCTAGTTTCATGTGTTTCCCCATGTGGATCACCACGTGTTCCTGCACTTGTTGAAATGACTATCTGTTCCTAATTGAACTACCTCGGAAACATTGTTGAAAACCAACTTACTGTATATGTATGAATCTATATTTAACTCTGCATACTATTACATTGAGTTACATGTTTATCCTTAGACCAATACTGCACTTTCTTGATTAGTGTAGCATTATAGTAACTTGAAATCAGACAGTGTGAATCTTCCAACTTTTATCTTTTTTTCAAAATTTTGGCAGCTACTGTAGGTCCTTTGCATTTCCAAACAAATTTTAAAGTCAGGTTGTGATTTTATACAAAAAGCCTCCTGAGATTTTGATGGGGTTGTGTTTTACCTAGATATCCAGATGAGGACAACGGGATATTTTAACAATATTGAGTCTTTCTGTCCATGAACACGCTATATGTTTCCAATTATTTAGATTCTTCTTTAAATTTTAATGGCAATGTTTTGTAGTTTTTAGTGCAGAGGTTTTAGAAAAATTTTGCCAAAATTTATTCTGATATAATGTTTGTGTTTGCTATTACAAATGGTATAATTTCTTTTTGGTAATTTTGTATTGTGGTGGCATTGGTTTATAGTATTATATAAATTTCAGGTGTACATCATTATATTTCGACTTCTGTGTAGATTACATCATGTTCAACACCCAAAGACTAATTACAATCCACCATCACAAACGTATAACGAATCATCCCTTTCACTCTCTTCCCTTCCTGCTTCCCTTCTGGTAACCACCAATCCAATCACTGTCTCTTTATGTCTGTTATTTTTTTTACCTTCTGCTTATCAGTGAAATCCTATGATATTTGACTTTCTCCCTCTGACTTATTTCACTTAGCATATCACCCTCAAGGACCATCCAAGTTGTTGCAAATAGCCAGATTTCATTGTTTCTTATGGCTGAGTAGTATTCCATTGTGTATATATACCACATCTTCTTTATCCATTCATCCCTTCATGGGCACCTAGGCTGGTTCCAAGTCTTGGCTATTGTGAATAATGCTGCAATGAACATAGGGGTGCATGTATCTTTACTCATTCATGTTTTCATGTTCTTTGGATAAATATCCAGCAACAGAATAGCTGGATCATATGGTAATTCTATTCCTAATTTTTTTGAGGAAGCTCTATACCATTTTCCATACTGGGTACACCAATTTGCACTCCCCTGAGCAATGTATGAGAGTTCACTTCTCTCTACATCCTCTCCAATACTTGTTGTTTCCTGTCATGTTAATTATAGCCATTGTAAAGGGATTGATGTGATATCTCATTGTAGTTTTGATTGGCATTTCCCTGATAATTAATGACATTGACCATCTTTTCATGTGCCTTTTGGCCATCTGTGTATCTTCTTTGGAGAAATGTCTGTTCAGATATTTTACCCATTTTTTAATTGGGTTGTTAGTGTTTTTGTTGTTGAGATGCAAGTGTTCTTTGTATGCTTTGGATAATAACCCCTTATCAGATATGTGGTTTCCAAATATTTTCTTCAAATTGGTAAGTTGCCTTTTAATTTTGTTGATGGTTTCCTTTGCTGCACAGAAGGCTTTTAGTTTGATGTAGGCCCATTTTGTTTGTTTTTTTATTGTTTCCCTTGCACAGTCAGTCATGGTACTTGATTTGCAGATGAAATGGTTTTGTGTATAGAAAACTCCAAAGAATTCACCAAAAAACTTCTATAAATAATAAATGAATATGGTTAAGTTGCAGGATACAAAACCAATGGGCAAATTCAGTTGTATCCCCATACAATAACAATTAAGTAGCAGAAAGAGTAATTAAGAATACAATCCAATTTACACTTGCAACAAAAAGAATAAAATACCTAGGAGTAAACTTAACCAAAGAGGTGAAAGATGTGTACACTGAAAACTATAAACATCATTGAAAGAAATTGAAGAGGATAAAAAGAAATGGAAAGATATTCCATGCTCTTGGACTGGAAGAAATAACATGCTTAAAATGTCTATACTTCCTAAAGCAGTCTACAGATTCATTGTAATCCCTATCAAATTTCCAACAACATTTTTCACAGAAATAGAACAAAGAATCCTAAAATTTATATGGAACAACAAAAGACCCCGAATAGCCAAAGCAATCCTGAGAAAAAAGAATAATCCTGGAGATATCACACTCCCTGATTTAAAAATATACTACAAAGCTGTAGTAACTAAAATAGCATGATACTAGTACAAAAACAGACACACAGATCAATGGAACAGAGTCAAAAGCCCAGAAATAACCCCCAACCTCTATAGACAGCTAATCTTTGAGAAGGAAGCCAACAACATACAATGGAGAAAGGAAAGTCTCTTTAATAAATGGTGTTGGGAAAACTGGACAGCCACATGCAAAAGAATGAAAGTAGATCATTATCTTAAACCCTACACAAAAATTAACTCCAAGTGGATTAAAGACTTGAATGTAAGATCTGAAACATGAAAATTCTAGAAGAAAACATAGGCCGTGTGGTCTTTGACATCAGCTTAAGCAGCATAAATGGTACTATTTCTAAAATTTTATTTTCAAATTGTTTGCTGATAGAAAATAAAGATATGATTAACATTTGTATTTTGACCTTCTGCACTGCAACGTTGCTAAATTCACTGCTTAATTCTCATGGATGTTTTCTGGATTACGTAGGATTTTATATATACATTATCATGTCATCTGTGAATGAAGAAAGTTATTAACAGCATTTATAATATCTATTTTAAAGTTCTGATCTGCTAATCCCATCATGTCTGAGCCTGTTTTGACTGACACATGTTTATCCTAGTTGTGGGTCGCATTTTCCTTCTTAGCACATTTAGTAATTTTTGAGTGAATGTTGGATATTTTAAACGTTTCAGTGTTGCTTGTCTGGATTCTGTCGGACCTTGTCCTGACAGGCAGATAAGTAATTTGCAAATCAGCTAAATTATTTTGAGGCTTGTTTTAAGACATTTTTGGGGAAGATATGGAGTTATTTTACTACAGGGAGAGTTTGGCCCTATTACTAATGAGTGATCCTTAAGTTACCACTGAATGCCTTGTTATTAAATGAAGTCATTCCACTCTGTCTGGCCTGTTCTGGAATATTTTCTAGTCTGCATGGCATCTAGGAATTGTTTAGTTTACAGCTCTGTAGTTGTTCTTTGCCCATATATTAATGGCTTACTAACAGACTAGATGGGACCACTCTTTGCAGATTTCTGGAGCTTTTTCCTTCATATTTTTTTTTCTGTGGCTACCATATCCACGTAAATCAAAGCCATCTCATCCTCTGAGTGCTGAGCTCTGCCTCCTATCAGAGTGATTGCACTTTTGGTTGGGATACTCCTCCCTCCATTGCAGTTGGCAAGTGCCCTCAGGCAGAAAGTAGGGCAACAGGTTCTTTTTATTATTTTTTTTTCACAATCAAGTTCTATGGTGTCTGTTTCTAATGTATGAAACCAATTGTTTCACATATTTTTCCCAGTTTTCTGGTTGTTTATGGCATGAAAGTAAGGCCAGTTCAAGCTCTGCCTTTTCAGTTCATGGAAGATCTTCCTAAGATGCAACTTTATCTCATTATGGTTTTTAGAATGCTTATACCCTCTCAGCTTTTAATTTGCTCCTTGAAAATCAAAGCGTCATATTTACTCTACTTCTTAAATAATAGTATATGAGATTTCTCCTTTCTCACTTAAGTTAAATTAGCCCAACAGTAACCCAGGGCCATCCAATTATTTCTGGACAAGCAGTTGATGGGTGGAGCAATGTTTACACTGGCCACCAGATTAATGTCAGATAAAGGCTGATGAAACTTAGATGAAGGAAAGAGTAGGCAAGAAGAAGGTGCTAAGGGGAAATTTTCTCTTACTCTCCAAAACAGAGCACTGTACACCTTGGACCCCCAACTTCCTAAGGTTGGACCTAGGTCATGGAGAGGAAAACCCTGGAATGAGAACTACAGTGCTCAGGGAACACTGTTAAGGGTTAGCAAAGGCCTTCCAAAGAAAAGGGCTAGTCTTAGGTGTCTCACAGTCTCTGCATCTATCTTTATTTGCTTACTTCCAGGTTTGATATGGTGTGAGACTAAGACATGCACAAATATGAGCCTGGAAAGAAATTTCCTCAGCAAGCACATAAGTAAAATATTCTGGCTTTGAGCATTCAGCTGTGCTGAAGAGCCTTGGTCTCCATCTTTGCTTCCAAATACATTTTTAAGAAGAAAGTGCTTATCAGATAACAAAGCTCAGATTTCCATGATCAGGATTACCACACTTGTTATATTTCTCTTGATTCAGATTTTCTTACATCTTTTCACCTCCATAGGTCTTTAATCCACCACTGGAAATTTCAGCTGCAACTGATTACCCAAATTGATTCATACATTTCTGGGACCTTCTCCTTTCCACTATATCGACACCATGGGCTCCTGCCCATTCCATTTGGGGTGGCCTATAGTTACAGGTGGAAAGGTTAAGAGTAGAGACACTTCTTTGAAGGATTGTTGAATAATTCTCTGCCATAACAGTCATATGAACAAGTCTTTAAGAGCCATGTGACCAAAAAAACAGAACATTAAAAAGTGGGCTAAGTAGAGGGGCTGGGCTGTTGGCATAGTGGTTAAGTTCACATGCTCTGTTTCAGCTGTCCAGGGTTCACAAATTCAGATCCCGGGCACGGACCTAGCCCCACTCATCAAGCCATGGTGTGGCAGTATCCCACATAAAATAGAGGAATATTGGCAGAGATGTTAGCTCAGCAACAATCTTCCTCAAGCAAAAAGAGGAAGATTGTGAACAGACGCCAGCTTAGGGCCAATCTTCCTCACCCCTCCCCCCCCCACACACACACACAATGGGCTAAGGGTTTGAATAGACATTTATTTAAAGAAGATAAACAAGTGGTCAATAATCACACACAAGATGCTCAACATCACAAATCATTAGGGAAATTCAAATCAAAACCACGATGAGATGCCATCTCACACCTATTACAGAAAATAGCAAGTGTTGGTGAGGGTGTGGAGAAATTGGAATACTTGTGCACTGCTGGTGGAAATGTAAAATGGTGTAGACACTATAGAAAACAGTGTGGTGATTCCTGAAGGAATTAAAAATAGAATTACCATATGATCCAGCAGTTACACTTCTCTCTATATACTCAAAAGATTAGAAAGCAGGATTGTGAAGAGAGATTTGTATACTCATGTTCACAGCAACATTATTCACAATAGCTAAAAAGTGGAAACAATGCATGTGTCCATTGATGGATGAATGCATAAGTAAAATGTGGCATTTACATACAACAGATTATTAGTTAGTCTTAAAAAGGAATTAAGTGCTGACACACACTCCACCATGGATGAACCTTGAAGACATTATGCTCAGTGAAATACACCGGTCACAAAAAGACAAAATTTTGTTGATTCCACCTATATGAGGTATCTAGACTAGTCAAATTCGTAGAGCCAGAAAGGAAGATGGTAGTTGTTTAGGACTGGGGAGGGGGAATGGGAAGTTATTGTTAAGGGTCTAGAGTTTCAGTTTTCCAGGATGAAAAGGATTCTGGAGATGAATGTAGGTGATGATTGCAAAACAATGTGATTGTACTATTACTACTGAACTATGCACCACAAAATGGTTAATGTGATACATTTTATGTTAAGTATATTCTACCACAATTTTTAAAAATCTGTTTAAAAAAACAGTGGGGACAATGAGGGGTGAGCAATGATATCAATTTAGGTATAAGCATGACATGTTATGGGAGCAATAAAGAGACCAGCTTCTCAAAAATTGTGGATGTGCTAGAGAATAAGGAGAAATACATTAAGTAGGTAAAGAGAAGCCTAGGCAAAAAAGACTAGGTTTCATATAGAAAGGTGTGGGGTCAGACAATATCATGTGTTGGTAAGAATGTGGAGAAATAAAAATCCTCATACGTTGCTGATGGGGATGTAAAATGGTGCAGCAACTTTAGCAAACAGTGTGAAAGTTGCTCAGAAATTATACATACAGTTATTGCTTGACCCAGCAATTCCACTCTTACATGTATACCCAAGAGAAATGAAAACATATGTCTCCTAAAAACTTGTACATGAATGTTCATAGCAGCATTATTCACGTAGCCAAAAGGTGGAAACAACCCAGATGTCCTGTCCATCACTTGGATAAATGTATAAATAAAATGTTGTATATACATACAAGGGACACTAATTAGCCATAAAATGAATGAAGTACTGCTACATGCTACAATATGGATGAAGTTTTAAAATGCTTTGGTAAGTGAAACTATTCACAAAAGCCCTTTCATTTTATGATTACGTTTATAGGAAATGTTCAGAATAGGAAATCCATAGAGACAGAAAGTAGATTGGTGGCTGCATAGGGATGAGGAGGGTGGGAGACTAGGGAGTAAAAGCCAAAGGGATTTCTTTTTGCTTTAAATATTCTATATTTGTTTTAAATTTTGTTCTAAGTTGATTGTGGTCATGATTGCACAACTCTGTGAATATACTAAAAACCACAGAATTGTATATTTTGAGGGAGTAAATTGTATGGTCTGTAAATTATGTCTAAATAAAGCTATTAAGAAAAGCAAAAGAAAAGAGCCATAGGTTAAGGTAGATGGAGGAGCAGGCAGAGGGAGAAAGCTGGGTCCCAGCACTCCTCCTTTTGCACCCCACTTTCTGCACGCACAGAGAAGACTGGTTTAACTAGAAATATGTGCAGTCCCCACATAAACCTTTCCCAGTCCAGAGAGCAGCTTTCTTCTCTTCCTCTCCTCATCTCTTTCATGCTATCTTCTACCAGCTACTGCCTATTACCAAGCTTTATTCTCAGTAACCAAAATACATATAAAAAGCTATTTTTCACGAGAGGCACTTGTTTCTTTGACGACTACTCGCATCTTGAAAGTTCTCCTCTGTAGTATGGTAAATCATGCAGCATGACTTCGGCAGCCTGCCTCTGCCCTTAGCATGAAAAACCTTCTAGCAAAATGTAGCCTATCATGGAGAGTGAGGCTGTAAGGATGCAGCTTAGACCTCTAGGCCCAGAATAGCTCTTTATGTGCTCCACCTGTCCTGTTCACGACATTATCCTCAGGTAATATTGCTCCCAATATTCATGTCCATATTGGGGCACAGGTGAGGTCATTTATTATCAGAGTGTGTTTGCTCATATCACTGTCACTTCTACAGGGGATCTCAGGGACTTGAAGCCAAAAGGAAACTGTGGAAAGAGGAAGAGGTGGACAGACCTCATGTTTTTATTCCAGGCCATGTTTTCTTCTTTCTCAAGGCAGTAAGGCAAAAACAGTCCATGAGAAAGCATGAGTTTTGTAGGAGGGCAAGCAGGAAAGCTAAGAGGGCCAGTTCCCTACCATGCCAAAATTGAGGGTATGCATACCATGCAGGCACTCTTGCTCCACAAAATCTTTCTGAACTTTCAGCCTACCAGATGACTGTTTCCAGTTTTGTTCTCAGAAATATACACAATTAGTGTACTGGAGACATTTCCCTAGAAAGTCCAGTTTTAAACATCTTACAAAATAGATGTCATAATAATGTGCATTTACTAGCAGCTACCTCTGAGTCCTACTTCAACAACATTGATGAGAGATGGAGGCTCAGCTCATGGAGGTCACCACAAAAATATCTTAGAACAGACCAAATGGTCTGAATTCTGCTGCTTACATACATGTGGCCTCATGGAGTGTGCTCATTCTGCTAAGCTCTTGACTCACCCTTTGCCAAATTCCAATCTGCTTTTAATCTCACATCTAAAAACACAGATTATCAAGTCTGATGTTTCCTATCACTTTATCCAGAAACCCTATACCCCAACCCAAGCCACAGTGGCTAAGATCTATACAGCAGCACAAGATAAATGAAGGTGAATTTATATCATCTGTGCATATATAGAGAAAAAAAGGCTAATTAAATTTCTCAGGCTTAGGGAAAGTTTTGTCACTGTCCAAGAAGTTATGAATCAGCAAGGGAGAAGGCTAGAATAAATCCCATGATCCTGGACTAGAGTTGTAGATATCAGCACATACTCGTGTTTATTTTAATATATCTATATATTTACAAAGATTTAGAAAAATAGATACAGAAGTAAATATAGATATGTGGGTGGATGTGAGTATATACATATATTCCTAGCTTTATGTTTGAACTCTCTATTTCTCATTACTTGAGTTTTCTTTATTATTTTTCTAAGTTTCTATTTCTAAATAATTTATGGTTTAGTTTTGCTCATCTTCAAACTCAGACAAACGTAAGTGCATAAATTACTCCTTATCCCTGGTCTAATCATGAGAAAACGTTTTCCATATTGTGGAACATTCTACAAAATGTCTGACCAGTACTTTTCAAAAGGGTCAGGATTATGAAAAGTAAGTGAAGACTGAGAAACTGTGGAAGGTTGGAGAAGACTTGGTGTGGTGAGTAGACCCTAAGTTGATGTCCAATTATTCCAAAATGCAGGTACACATACCTTGCATTTTAATCCCCTCCTCATGACTGTGGGCAGGAACAGTGACTTTCTTGGAAAAAATAGAATACTGCAAATGTGGTGGGATGTTCCTTCCATGAGTAGACTGCATAAATGTATGATTTCTGTCTTGCTAGAAAACCCTCTCTTTGATGGCTTCAATGAAACATTCTGCAATATAGGAGAAGCCCACATGGCAAGGAACTGCATACAACCTCCAGTCAATATCCAGTAAAGAACTGATGCCCTTGGTCCAATAGCCTGCAGGTAATTGAATCCTAAAATCAGTCGTGTGAGGTTGGAGGGGTATCCTTTCCAAGCTGAGCCCTCTGTTGAGACCTCATCCTTGGCCATCATCTATGTCTGGATTCTTTTCAAAAAATATTTTATTGAAGTCATATTAGTTTTACACATACATTTCAGGTAGACATTATTATATTTCAGCTTCTGTATACACTGCATGATGTTCACCATCAATAGTCTAACTTTTATCCCTCACCGTATATATGTGCCTCTTTACACCTATCACCCTCCCCCAACTCCATGCCCCTCTGGTAACCACAAATCTATTCTCCTTTTCTATGTGTTTTGTTAATCTTCCACATATGAATGAAATCATACAGTATTTCTCTTTCTCTAACTTTCTTCGCTTAGCATAATACCCTCCACGTTCATCCATGTTGTCCCAAACGACACAATTTTGTCTTTTTATAGCTAAGTAGTATCCCATTGTGTATATATACCACATCTTTATGGAATCACCCATTGATGGGCACTTGGGTTGCTTCCAAGTCTTGGCTATTGAACAATGCTGTGAGGAACATATGTTTGTATATATCTTTTTGAATTAGTGTTTTAATGTTCCTTGGATGAATACCCAGGAGTGGGATAGCTAGATCATATGGTATTTCTATTTTTAATTTTTTGAGAAATCTCCATACTGTTTTCCATAGTGACTGTACCAGTTTGCATTCCCACCAGCAGTGTATGAGGGTACCCTTGTCTTCATATCCTTTCCTACTCTCCTTATTTCTTGTCTTTTTAATAATAGACATTCAGATGAGCATGAGGTGATATCTCACTGTAGTTTTTATTTGCATTATTTTTTTGAGGAGGATTAGCCCTGAGCTAACATCTGCCACTAATCCCTCTCTTTTTGCTGAGGAAGATGGCCCTGAACTAACATCTGTGCCCATCTTCCTCTATTTTATATATATGATGCCTGCCACAACATGGCTTGATAGGCAGTGCATAGGTCCGTGCCCGGGATCCGTGCTGTCAAACCCCAGGCCGCTGAAGTTGAGTGTGTGAAATTAACTGCTTTGTCACCAGGCCAGTCCAAGATTTCCATTTTGATTTGCCTTGGATTTTCAATCCAAAAAAACTTTTAGACAATATGTGTTTGTGATTTTAAGCTTCTAAATTATGTGGTAATTTATTATGTAGCAATAAATAAGTAATACACCCCACAAGTAAATGTAACGTGGTATCCTGAATTGGATACTGGAAGAGAAAAATGAACTTAGTGGGAAATCTACAGGTAATATATGGAGAAATTCCACAGTTCAGTTAATTGATTTGTACCACTGTCAATTTCTCAGTTTTTATAAGTACACTATGATTATGTAAGATGTTAATATTACAGAAAGCTCAAGGGTATATGCAACTCCCTATTCTATGTGCGCTACTTTCTCTAAATCTAAAATTATTTCAAAGTATTTTGTTAGGTATTATTAAGCTACCAAAAAAATAAGACAAAACAAAGACATAAACAAAAAACCTCCAGCTCAGAGTATGAATGGACTTGTTGGGAGAGAATGGCAAAGCGTCTTCACTTATCTAGCCACCATTCCGAAAACTGGTGCACTTGCTTCAGGAAGACTCCCCTGAAGTTCCAGGGACTTTCTGCCTCTTTCTTCTTTCCCTTCATACTCCCCATTATCCTGTCACCAGTTTGAGTCTCAGCAACCACTTCTTTGAAGGTAAGTGCCTGTGCTTCACATATCCCACTTTCATAATCCTCTGGCAGTGTACCCGCAGGATCTCACTAGAGCTTTTCTGAAGACATGGATTATGGACATTAGAAGCCAAGATTGAGAGGTGTCAGTGACAGGGAATGCACATTTCTCCCTTCAGGAGTGTTTTCTTGGTTCAGGGTTTCCGTCTTCAAGTTTTCCAAAGACCGTCAAGCCCAGGAGATAACCTGTGATAATTAGGTTCTTTCCACTCGACAGACTGTGTCATGAATTCACTGTGTCCATGTGTTTTCTTGACGCTCACATTATGGAATTCTATAACCCCATGCCAAGACTGAAAGTCACAGATTTGATATGGTCATAGTAGCAAGTGTGCTGGGTGCAAAATTTTTTTTTGTAAACATGCTATTTAACACTAGTCACTGCTGACACACACCTGGAAGTGAACCTTTAGATACCAGGTTTCTGGCAGATGAAGGCAGGTGAATGATTCATGATGCATCGTGCATGGGCAGAGAAAACTTGGTAGAAAAAGAATAGAACAAGCCCAATGCATCATACCCCAGCCCTCCATGCAGTGTCTAAGAGGTGGACATAGGCTGAAAGATGATTGCATATGTGCTAGCCAAATAAAAGTTTTACCAGCAGAAAGGATGCCATGCTCATCCCTTACGCAGCTCCTTGTTCAAAGGCCACAGCACTAGGGTTGTTTCCAGGAGGCATGCCTACAAAAGCATGGGACTGCATACTGTACTCCAGTGAATATCACAAAATTAAAGCTCTTGCTTTAATGGTCCATATTTATGGGAATATTCTACATACCACATTCATGCCTTCAGTGAGAAAATCAGCTCGTGGGGCCTAGATACCTGAAGTAAGAGACACAGCTGAGCTGGACCACATTTCTCACTTCTGAGATCAGGATAGTAGTTATTTTGGTGCTATTTTGCACATTTGTAATTCAAGAAATCATCCACTTCTCCAAGCTCAAGGTTCACTCTTTAAGAAATGACAGGCTCACTTAAATTCCACATCTTAAGACTTAGAGAGTTATTCACTTCATTTAAATATACCTGGAGTTCTTTTAACCACTATGTGACTTGTAAAATCTTCCCTTCCTCTTCATTTCATTGCATACATTATACTTTATCATGATGTATACTGTGAATGTCATTTCTCACCAAATTCTTTACCAAAACAAAAACCAGAACAAGAATGAAAACAAAAACAAAATACAGAGAACTGTACTGATAAGATGTCATCAGCACAGATGACACAGTGTTGACTGTTCACTTTATTCAGCCCTCCTGAAGCTTGAAACTCTAGATACAATTTCAGTCAACATCCTAAGTCATGAATTATATGTTTCTCTTTCACTTAATATCTTCATCAGGGAAGACCAAAGCGCATTCCAACTTCAGAAGTAGAATTGATCAGAGTAGCAAGTAGGCAGAGAAAATCATTTTATGAATAAGTTGTATGCCCAGATAAATCATAAAGTGATTTGTATATCCATCAACCACCTAATTAGAAGGAGCAATAGGAAAGAAGAAAAAGATATACAATGGATGGATTGAAGAATTAAATTTGGAATGACACTTATAGAGAGCATCGCTCATATTTCTAAGATTGGGGAAGAAATTCTCAAGATACAGCTTCTTCTAAGTCTTTATAAATCTGCTGCTCCAGTGCAAAGACTCAACTAACACTTAGCCACTTTTATCTTCCTTCTCAGTGCATTTGTTGAGCTATAGTTTATAAAACTACCTCTCTGTATGTAATCTAGGAATTCCATTAGGTCACTAAAATCTGTAATATGTCTTATAGTCAGGTAGATGCCAAATGGAGTTGGTAAACTTATACAAAACTACATTTAATTATATTTCCTCAATAATAGAACACAATACAACTGATGGGACACCATGATTTTGCACTGAGAAATGGGAGGTCACAGCGAAAAATAGTATATTCTACAGGAGAGTAGAGTGCACATCTTCAGATATTCAAAGAGAGATGCATCTTAAATTGACAGTGTACAAACACTATTGTCCAAAAGGTAACCAAAATGAAGTGGTCGTCATGTGTACATGCATGAACTTGGCCTAAAAACATTCCATTGACACATTCTGGTAATATCAGCATCAAATCTCTCAGAAAGTGTAGAAGGATGGAAGATAATCTCACAAAGAGAAGTAGAGGACTATCTCAAGCAATCTGGCGTCCTTAAAGCTCCTGATTAGCACAGATGATGATAATTTCGAGAAAATCATGGACAAGATAAGTTGAAAAATGATTCAGAGAAGTTTGACTTTGAATGGGAGATATTTTGGGAATACCTTTGTCAGTACATTTTGCTTTTATTTTCCTCTGTTGTAGTCATAAGAGTGATAGAAGACAAATACCCACATTTATATAAGTTTAAAAGATTTTCAATAATTATAAGATAAAAATTCCAAGTGACTCGAAATGTTTGTGTCATAGTTTGTCAGTGGTTCTATTCTTTCCTTGTGACATACACAAAAATAATGAAAACTGATGCAAATCAAATATTCAACTACTTAGAAAAAGCTGTCAATATTAGCAAATACTGACTTACTGGTTAATATAGAACTTGTATTATCTACACACTATTTTATTATTAGGTCATTCAGTCCTCACATTTCGAGAGGTAGGCTCTACTACCACTCCCAAGTTCCAGTTCTGACTCTGAGCTAAATTCCTACCAGAAAGGAAAGGAAGAATCTCAAGAATGACTCATTCTGTCTTGCGTCTTTGCATCAACTATGTTAGGATATATTTTCTCTTTTATGGTAAATACTTCCTATGTGTAGTTTAAGAAATGTTACTCTATCCCAATGTCATGAGGTTATTTTCTTATACTAGGTTCTAGATACCATATTAAACTGTTTTTATATTTTAGGTCTATGATTCACCTGGAATTCTTTTTGTGTGTAATGTGATGTCAAAGATCAGATTTTATTTCCCTCCATGGCTATTCAATGTTAGAACATTTATCGAATATGCCATCTTTCCCCTCCTGATCTTTCTTATAAATTATTTGCTTTTATATGTATGTGCCTATTTTGAGCTCTCTTTTTCTTTTTTTCATTTATTTATTCTCTATCTTTGTGTAAATATCACACTGAGAAAGCCAGACCATGTTCTCATCCTTATCCACTCCCCTCCATGGATGGGGCTCAGCTTGGATGTGTAACCATATATTCCTACTAGAATGAGGAGAAATCCGTAGTGCTCCCAGTAGGCCCCTGTGTTACCTCACCTGTTGCCTGCTACTGAGCTCTGTCTTCAGTAACAAAATCTGTACAGATAGACTTGAAAACCAGTTTTCATCAGAATTACTCATTTTAAAAATCCAGAGGTATATTTCAAGGCCCTGGTTTGTACCAGGCTAAATCATACACTATTCCTTCAGCGATCTGTCCCTTTCCTGTCACTGGAAAAGGCTTCCAGGAAACTGCAACCCAGAATGAGTAATTACATTATTAGGGAACACAACTCACATCTCTGAAATCTGAAGAGCTGTTCAGAAGCTACAGCCAGTCTGCTCATGGGCTGTCTGGAAGTCCCCTTATATTTCTAGAACTTTAACTCACCCCTTATCAAGAGTTATTCTTTATTTCCTGGTAAATTATAGGGTTTCACCCCCATATATCTTTGTGAGGATCCCAAAGCCCATGCTGTGATGTGTATAGGGAGGGAGAATCTAGGGTCTGAACACATGTGCATTCACATTGGGCCATATTTTGTTCTGGTTCCACAGAGGAAGGATTGAAACTAGTCCCCAGTGACCCATGAACTTAGTGGAAGAGGAAGGAGCCAGAAAGGGCAGGGCAACTAGACCTTCCCCCTTCCTGATACCCTTCAACTCAATCTTCTCCATAAACAATGGAGATTAGGGCATAAGTGCAGAGCTCCCCAGCCACGTGCCAATAAGATTACTCATGTTCTACAAAGCTCCTTCCAACTACAAAAGTGAGAAGTTGGTGTTATTTTCCCATTTCGTGGTTGGCCTTCAGCACCTCCATCCCAGGAAGGGAATCTACACAGTTAAAAGCCCAGATACCTCACACTCTCAGAAAACTCAATTTCACATGGCTTGGACAAGTTGTGGTCAGGTCTCATGCCTATCAAAGCACTTTAATCCTAAACTTTGCCAGCAGGATCTCTGGTGATTAGAGGTGTGGAGGCAGGGATTTGGTTCAAAGAGACCCGCCCACCCAGTTATGTCTATAAGCAAAGCAGGCTGCCTAAGGCACTGTCAGTATAATCTCCTCTTCATAAGGGCATGGATACCACCAAGCTCTTATTTCACCTTTCCTCAAACTCCTTTTTTAAATTCTACATCACCAAGCACCAACGTTCAGAAAATGTCTTTTCCATCCACACCACAACCAGGGACTCATATTCTACGCTACATCCCAAATCATCACAAATATGTATTTCATTAAATCTGAGAGGTCATTCACTTCAAACGCACCATTGTCTTTTGTAACATTAAGAAAAAACAAGAGCATAGCCAATTAAATAATGACCCAATTCCAAGATGCCACTGATTCAAGAATATTAAAATGTAAAAAAAGAGTTGCATATTAAAATAATAAATATTTCTGAGTAAGGCCACCATTTGGTTAAGTGGAGTGATAAAATTAGAAACCATGGACTCAAAGACTGGGGCAATTAGGGGGAGAAAATTAAGCCTACGACACCTATCCACAACTCTTTTCTGCAGGGAACCAAGGCCAGAGAGCAGTGATCAAGAATGTGTCATAAATAACCAAGAAAAATATCTCCATATGTCTGACCCAGTTCAGAAAGCTGCAAGAGTTTCACAGATAAACACCTGAATGTCAACTATGCCCAAAGGATTCAACTTAAAAAAAGTTCTAGCTTTGGTGCTGAACGTGCTTTTCCATAGTATGTTCAACATCCACACATCTTGTCCACACCCTGTAGTCAAAGAGAAAAGCAGCCTGGAATAAGTGATGGGATGAATGAGAAACTAGTTCATGTTTGGGGTCAGAAGAGCTCCAGAACAGATATACTATCCACACAAACTTCTAGAAACCTCTCCACCACTCAAAGACATTTGTTCCCCTACTACCTCTCATTTCAATACATCTATCAGAATTTATTTTTTCACTCGCCATACACTTTCAATTTGGATCCTCACAGATATACCCAAAACAATACTTGAAAAGTATATTGGACAGGGTATCATTGATCTGAGTGTAGTACCCCAGATTCCCCTACTTGTTTTCTCTCGACAGTGATGGGAGAGAAACTGGAGGGATGAGCTTAAACAAGAGAGGAAAGCAAGATAGCACCCTCTCTACCTCTCTACTCTTCAAGTCAGCCTCAAATAGTACAAACAGAAAGCACAGAAGCAAAGTAGACCCTCCAGTAAGACTCTCGATAGCACAAAAAGCTATCAGTTGTCTCCTCCCCTTCTCAACTGTCTGGACTGGCTCTGTTCTCAGGAAATGAGTCTATAGAATTATAAATCTATAGAAGAATAAGCCTATAAATGAATCCCAATTGAAAGCCCAATTTCAAAGGATCTGAACACTTCAGGATCAAATCAGAAATATGCCTTAGCTCTCCCCATCATTTTACAGACACAGCTTCTGGAGGTCGGAGACCCAACATGAGAAATACAAAAAGCACAGACACTTGATAGTAGCCATGAAGGGAGAGGTGCCAGCTGAGGTCCTATTATTTCTCATTCAGTGCTTAGGAAATGTGTAGGCTGCACCGACTCTTAACTTAAGCCCTCTTTACTTTTTAATCTATGACTTGAATTACTATGAGAGATTTTATTATTACCTTCTGATAAGCCCCTCTGATATGAGGACTTATTTGTTACCACAGTAGAGTCTATCCTATCCTGGGTAACAAAATGGTTTAAGAGTTCAGTGGCGTTTTGGGAATTAAATGGAGACAAAATGCAGTGAAAATGTATAAAATGGTTGATCATCTTCATTAATTGAGAGAGGTGAATGGTCAGGTAGAGAAAATTTCAAAGAACAAAAGCAAAACCTAGCTTCCCTCCATCTTCCTAAACTTCCCCACATATGGTATGAGCATAGGCACGGTCACCATGGTAACCAGTTGGAGGCAAGATTGAGCTGTGCGCTGAAAAGAGAGAGCAGGAAGAGCCTGTGCCCCCATTAAGTAAAAGCACATCTTGCCTTTTAGAGCTGCACTTTTCCTTTGCTTTTTTTCTCAGGTTTTCATCCACTGATAGCCTATCCCAATGCACTACACAATGCATGAGAATCAACTGGTGAGCTTGGGGAACTATTATTTCTGGGTCCCATCTCCAGAGGTTCTAATTCATTAAGTCTAGGTTGAGTTCCAATAACCTGTTTTAACTCCAAGCTTAGCTGTTGGTCAATTCCTATTCTCCTTTTCCCTTAGTTTCAGACCAGTTCTTTAGCACCCAAACCAAAGGAGGGATGTCGTCCCTCCTAAGCCTCCACAAAGCCTCTCTGAAGCGCAGTCACAATGGGAAGCATAAGTATTGTAGGAAGGGATGATAGATGGTGGAACCACACTGATATTTGGACAGGAGTGTCTCTATACAAAATGTCAAAATAGCACAGAGTGAGGTCTTGGGACTGTGTTTAAAAGAGAAGGAGTTTCTCTGAGCAGTACGCCAACACAAGGGCACAGGCTCCACATGTTCCACTGTCCACCAGGCTCCAAAGAGGGTGAACAGGTACTATGGAATTCTAGAGGAAAGAGTAGCACTCAATTACTCCATCTCTCCCTAATCCACTGTTGCCAGGATATAGTGATATTGGCCCAGAGAACACAATTCTCAAAAGACAGCCATTTCAAAATGCAGACAATCATTAGACCAACACTGAAGTAAGATTTCAAGGTCACATTCCCACCCTGTGGCAAGGAAAGGATTCTGGGGATTAGAAGCCTGAAAGGAAGAATGTAGCTGACTGGGCACACAGCTCATATTTCTGTATCTGAGAATGTTAGTTCTCTCTACACATAATTCATGAAGCCCGCTTCCACCCTGGACAGTCTCATGTGAAAATCCTACCACAGGTTCACGAAAAACATTAAATAAGAATCATTCAAATAACTCCTGATTTTTTTTTACTTGACATTTTTACTTGGGCCTCTTAGCTCATTCTAAACCATAACACCTGAGAGTTAGATGTAGCCAGAGGTGTTGAGAGCAGAGTATCACGTTTAATGCTGAGCAAGAGTATTGCTGAGATCATGAAATGTCTGGTCTCAATCCAGGGAGCACAGAGGAAAATGCTGCAGGGAGATGTTGACAGAACACTTGTGTGGATGGAGAATAGGGGATAAGAAATGCATTTGATGAATTCCTAGAATCCTAAAAACTCTAAGATAGAATCATGAAGAAATAGCAAAGCTGAACAGACCGATAATAGGTAAGGAAATTGAATCAGTAACCAAAACCTCCCAATAAAGAAAAGCCCAGGACTAGATGACTTCATGGGTAACTTTCACCAAACATTTAAAAAAGAATTATCACCAATCCTTCTCAAATTCTCCAAATATCTGAAGATGAGGGAACACTCCAAAACTCTTTTTACAAGGCTAGCATGGCCCTGATAACAAAGCCAGATAACTACAAGGAAAAAAAACCCACCATAGGCCAATATTCCTGATGAATGTAGCTACAAAAATTCTCAACATAACAGTAGCAAAGTGAATTGAACAGCACCTTAAAAAGATCATATACTGTGATCATGTAGGATTTACTCCTGGGATGCAACTTGGTTCAACATATGCAAATCAGTAAATGTGAAACATCACATTAATAGAATGAAAGGTAAATTATATGATCATCTCACTAGATGCAGGAAAAATATTTGACAAATTAAACATTCTTTCATGATAAAGACTCTCAACATGTTGGTATATAATGAACATACCTCAACATAATAAAGGCCATATATGACAAGCCCACAGCTAACATCATGCTTAATAGTGAAAGGTTGAAAGTATTTCCTCTAAGATCAGGAACAAGACAAGGGTGCCAGAGCTCACCACTCCTATTCAATATGTTACTGTAAGTCCTAGCCACAGGAATTAGACAAGAAAAAAAAAAAAGCAATCCAAATCACAAAAGAAAAAGTAAAATTGTCGCTGCTGGCAGATGACATGATCTTGTATGTGGAAAGTCCTAAAGACTTCACCAAAAACTGCCAGAACTAACAAATTTAGTAAAGTTTCAGGATACAAAATCAACATGCAAAAATCAAGTACATTCCTATATACTAACAAAGAACTATCTGAAATATAAATAAATAAAGCAATTCCATTTACAACAGCATCAAAGAGAGACAATAGTCAGCAATAAATTTAACCAAGGGCCCAAAGACCTATACACTGAATATTATAAGACATTCATGGGAAAAACTGATGAAGACAGAAATAAATAAAAAAGGTGTTCCATTTCCATGGATAAGAAGAGTTAATATTGTTCAAATGTCCATACTACAGATAGCAATGAATAGATTCAATGCAATCCTTATCAAAATTTCAATGGCATTTTTCACAGAAATAAATAAAATAACCCTAAAATTTATATGGAGTCAGAACAGATCCTGAATCACCAAAGCAATCTTGAGAAAGAACAAAACCAGAGGCATCACACTTCCTTATTTCAAACTATATTACAAAGCAATAGTGATCAAAACACTATAGTACCATCACAAAAACAGATACATATACCAATGCAAGAGAACTGAGAGCCCAGAAATAAATCCACATGTATAACATTAACCAATCTTTGATAGGGGAGCCCAGAATACACTATGGGTTAAGGATAATCTCTTTAATAATGAAAACAGTGTTGGGAATACTGGATGTTCACATGAAAAATAATGAAAATGGATCCGTATCTTTAACCATTCATAAAAATTAACTTGAAATGGATTAAAGACTTATATGTAACATCTGAAATCATAAAACTCCTAGAATAAAACATATAGAAAAAGCTCCTTTTCATTGGTTTTGGCAATGATGTTTTTGGATATTCCACCTAAAGGACAAGCAACAAAAGCAAAAATCAACAAGTGGCAGTGTATCAAACTAAAAAGCTTCTGCACAACCAAATAAACAATCAACAAAATGAAAAGAAAACATACAAAATGGAAGAAAATATTTGCAACCGATCCATCTGATAAAGGATTAATACTTAAAATACATAAGAAACTCATACAACACAATAGCAAAAAAATCTCAAATAATACAATTAAAAAATGGGAAGAAGACTGAATAGATATTTTTCCTATATGGAAAATGGCATAGGTATATGAAAAGATTCTCACCATCACTGACCTTCAGAGAAATGCAGATCAAAACCACAGTGAGATAGCACTGCACACTTGTTAGAATGGCTGTAATCAAAGAGACAAGAGATAAAAAGTGGTGGCAAGGATGTGGAGAATAGGGAACTCTAGTACACTGCTGGTGGAACATAAATTGATACAGCTATCATGGAAAACAGTATGGAGTTATCTCTAAAAATTAAAAATAGAACTATCATATGACCTGGCAATCCCATTCCTGGGTATATATCTGCAGGAAATGAAATTGGTATCTCGAAGAGTATTTTCACTCTCGTGTTCATTGTGGCATTATTCACAATAGCAAAGGCATGGAAACAAGCTAAGTGTCCATCAACAGATAAATGGATAAAGAAAATGTAAGATACACACACACATACATGTGTGCGCACACACAAACAGTGGGATATTACTCAGCCATGAAAAGAAGGAAATCCTGAGATTTTTTATAGCATCATGAAATTTGAGGGAATTATGTTAAGTGAAATCACTCAGATAAAGACAAATACGGTGTGATCTCACTTCTCACTTACATGTAGAATCTAAAAAATAAACCTCATAGAAACAGAGAGTAGAATTGTGGTTGCCAGCAACTGGGTAGTTTTGGGAAATGTTGGTCCAGGGGTACAAATATCCAGTTATAAGACGGACAATTTCTGGAGATGTAATATAAAGCATGCTGACTATAATTAAAGCTGTACTGCATACTTGAAAATTGCTAAGAAAGTTGATATTAAATGTTCTCACCACAAATACACAAATTGTAATTACGTGTGGTTATAGGGGTTTTAACTAAACTTATTGTGCTCGTCATTTCACAATATATATGTGTATCAAATCACATTTTACACCTTAAACTTACATAATGTCACAGGTCAATTATATCTCAATAAAACTTAAAATAAAAAGGAAATCCATCTCAGATGGAAGATTGCTCATATTTCTCAGATCTAGGCAGAAGGTCCTAAGATTCATTTTCCTCTATTTAAATTTCTAGAAAACCAGCATACCTCAATGCTCAACTCATCCCATTTCTTTGGACATTGACTCTTAGGGTAGCACGCATGTCTAAAAGAGGGAACCCATCCAGCCTATAGAAGTCTCATAAACCTGTCCTTATGTCTCAGCAGTGAGTTTGTGGAGGCCACCAAATGGCAGACAAGCCAGCATGGGTTCATTTATGAGAATAGGCAGACTAAAGAATTCCAAAGTAGTGTCTCTCCTGCTCTCCCACATCTGCAATTCTTGCACGTGTTCCTTGCACCAGGAAGAGGACACCAACACCAGGAAGATCCTATATGCGCTTCATATACCACAGGCTCTCAGAAAATTCCTCCCAGTACTGTGGATTACCTTCAAGGCAATCTTGTATAGCTCTCCCCACCCTCTTGCCCAGACCCCTTGAGGGTGCTTGATACCAGCTTTAGTCTCAGTACCTAAAAGAAACAGCATATTCTCAGAGGCGCTCCTCATTTTAAGGGACCTGCAGTGTTCTTGGTGAAGCCTCTCCTCAGCACAGATGTCTGCTCTACTCTCTTCAAGGGAGTTGTTAACATGATCTGTTCTTTAGGGACCAAATCATCTATGTATCTCAAAATGTTTCCACCCAGGGGTCCCAGTTATAAATTTGTGAAAGTGCTAATTTGGATGCAGCTGCATCACCACACAGCATGTCCTTAGTAGCACAGCGTGTTGTTCCCAACTGCCTGCCTTGAAACCATTTCCAGCATTTAGTAGCCTGGCCTGGGTCATGACGCTGACAGCAACTCTGTTCTGGTAAACTCCCTAAAGACGCTTCACCGCCCCCACCACGAGCTCACGACAGCTACCTAGTTAATCACACGCCTTCGCACAGACGCATTCAGTAGGCAGAGACCCAGCAGGTACAGGGGACAAGCCATCCAGCGAGGAAAGTGCGTAAATCTGAGTAGAGTCACGTTTTAGCCAGTCTCCATGGCAACAGAAAGTAGAAAACAGGCAATCAAGGATAATAAGCCCCGTGGGCGGATGAACCTGTGAGAGCAAGCTAAGCCCCCATCCTTCCTTTTCTCCTTTTTCCACCCCCATCATATCTCTGGAATATAAACAAGCATCAAGCCCCGGTAAAGAGGCCCTTCAGGGTTCCATGATGACTGTTGTTCCTTCATCCTGCCTCCCCCGCTTGCCTGGATGCATCACCTTTCTGCAAAACACCTCCATTTCAATCTGGTGACTATATGGCCACTTTACCATACCCAATCCCTGAGCCTGACTACCAGGGGCCTCTGAGGGGCAGCAACCTGGACAGTGAGGATGCAGCAAAGATAAAGTAGAGGCTAGACAGCTGAAAACAAAGCAATGCTGCTCTGTCATCACGCTGTTTTTCCTCTCTTTTCCCCAATTGTTTATTTTAAAAGAATTCAAACCCACAGGAAAGTTGAAATGATCATAAAGCAAACCTCTGTAATATCTTTACATTAATTCACCAGTTGTTAACTTGGCATGTTAATATTCTATTCATCTATCTATGTATCCATGTGTCTGTGTATCTATGTATCTTTCAATCTATCAACCGTATTTGTTTTACTACTACAAAACTATGCTGATATCATCACATCTAAAAATTAAGACCAATTCAATAATATTTAATATATAGTCTATATTTAAAATGTCTTAATTTGTCCCCCAAATATCTTTTAAAGCTTTTTATTTTTTAGAATCCAGAATTCAAGCAAAGTTCATGCATTGCACTTAGTTGTTCTGTCTCTTTTACTCTATCATGACCACCTCATCTCCACCAATGCACACACATACATGCATTTTTCAAAGACAGTGTTTGTTTTTCAAGAGTCCAAGACAGTTGTAGAATGTTCTACATTCTGGGTTTGTGAGATTTTTTCCCCTCAGGATTAGATTCAGGTTAGGTCACCAGACCACTGGGATGCTGAATTTCATCGCTGCCCCATTGTACAGGCACGTTTTTCCCTTTGAGACAGATAAGTTATCTATGGGATGATGCTTTAAGACCACATGACTACTCTGGTACCTAAAAGCCTTCCACCTGATGATTATAGCCTTGACAAATTCTCCTGCCTGAATGAATTATTGCATTAAAGGTTGGAAAATGCTAATTTTCTACTTCTGCCACTCCTTCTGTAGTTATTACCCAGCAAAAGAACAAATAACTCCTCTGTAATAGTCTATCTGTCTATGTACCTATATTTCTGTTATTGTGTGTGTGTGTGTATATATATATGTGTGTGTGTGTATATATATATGTGTGTGTGTGTATATATATATATATATATATCTGTCTATATGTTTTTACATTGCTCTATACCTTTATTGAAGTAAAATCCAAAAGTTGCATGTATTTAAGATGTACAGATTGGTGAGTATTCACATGTGTATACGCTCATGAAACCATCAACATAATCAAGATAACAAACATTTTCATCACCCCTCTAAATTTTTGTGACCCTTTGTAATCTCACTTTCCCGTGTCCAATCTCATCAATGGGCAACATCTGATATACTTTCTTTCACTGTAGATTAGTTTTCATGTTTTGGAATTTTATATACGTGAAATAATACAGTATATGTTCTTTTTTATCTGCTTTATTTACTCAGTATAATGATTTTGAGATTCATCTATTATATTGTGTATTTCAATAGGTTGTTCCTTTTGATCCTTATTCTTGCTGTATAGTGTTTCATCATGTTTTACTTCTTTTTAATTTGGAATAATTTCTGATTTATATAACAATTGCAAAGCTAGTACAAAAAACAACCGTATACACTACTCCAAGCTTCCTTTAATGTTAACATCTTATATACCATGAAATATTTATCAAAACTAAGACATTGTCCTTTGCCCATTATTTAATCATTTATTTGTTCTTTTTGCTATTGAGCATTTGAGTTCTTATATGTTTTAGATATTAACCCCTTATTGGATATATAATTTGCACATATTTTCTCCCATTCTATAGGTTGCCTCTTCACTCAGTTGATTGCTTCCTCGAAGAAACATACAAGGGCCAAAAGCTGTAAGAAAAGTTGCTCAGTATCACTAGCCATCATGGAAATGCAGATCAAATCCACAATGGGACATCACCCTACACCTGTTAGAATGTCTATTACCAAACCAAACAAAGCAAAACAAAACAAGAGATAGCAAGTGCTCATGATAATGTGGAGCAAAGGGAACCCTAGTGCACCATTTGTGGGAATGTAAATTGGTGCAGCCATTATGAAAAACAGTGTGTAAGGTCCTAAAAAAATAAAAAATGGAACTACTATATGATCCAGCAATCCCACTTCTGGGTATATCTATCCAAAGGAAATGAAATCATTACCTTGAAGAGATATATGCACTCCCATATTCATTGCAACATCAGTCACAATAGCCAAGCTATGGAAATAATCTAAGTACCTAGTCACTTATAAACTTTGATTGTCTTAGATACTCTGATTGACAGTCACCTGGATGTTTATGTTAGTTCATTCAAGTTGTCACAAATGGTAGGATTTTCTTCTTCTTTAAGACTAAATAATATTCCACTGTGTGTGTTTATTTGTTTGCGTGTATTTATACAAACACACATACATACACAATGTGATGCTATTCACCCTTAAAAAAGGAAGGCACTCTGCCATATTTGGCCACATGGATGCACCTGGAAGACATTAAAATAAGTGAAATAATTCAGGCACAGAAAGACACTTATTGTATGATTTCACATGTATCCATTCTAACATCTAAAAAAGTGAAACTCATAAAAATAGGGAGAAGAATGGTGGTTTTCAGCGGCTGGGGCATGAGAGAAATGAGAGACACTGGTCAGAGTACAAAGTTTCAGCTATGCAGTTATGAGGAAGTTCTTCAGATCTAATGAAAAACATAACACGTATAGTTAATAGTACTGTATTTTATACTTGAAATTTGCTGAGAGACTAGATAAAAAATGTTCTCAACACACACAAAACAATAGTAACTGTGAAGTGATGGATATGTTTATTAGCCTGTTGTAATTTTTTCAGAATGTATATTACATTAAAACATCATGTTGTACACCTTAAATATATGCAATTTTTGATAGTCCTTTTCTTTAAGTTAGAGATTCTTTTTTACTTTCTTTACTTTATTTTTTTGGTGAGGAAGATTGTCCCTGAGCTAACATCCGTGGCAATCTTTCTCTTTTTTTCTATGTAGGGTGCCACCACAGCATGGCTTGATGAGCAGAATGTAGGTCCATGCCTGTGATCTGAGCCCATGAACCCTGCGTCGCTGAATCAGAACATGCAGACTTAACCACTATGCCAGCAGCCTGGCCCTAAATATATGAGATTTTTATTTGTCAATTATGCCACAGTAAACCTGGGGAAAAAAATTAAGGCATTAGCATTGGTACAAAGTATTAACTAAACTCAACTTCACAAGTTTTCGCTGTAATACCATCTCTTTTTGTTGATCTCTCTTCAGTTTCCTATCCATTCCAGAACTCACAGCCTGGGATATCAGGGTGTTTGTGCACTTTATACTTACATTTGGGATATGCAGAGTTTCACCCAAAGTCTTAGACAAAGGGGTTGTATGTTGATAGGAAAGCAGGTGAACAGAGCAAGATAGTTATTATGGATAGGTGTATCAACTTCAACAAATGTATTTTTCCTGTTTCTGTATTCTGTTCCTGGATACCATGTTGTGTTTAGTCATCATGTCTTCTGAGTCTCCTCCAAACTGTGACAGTTTCTCAGATTTTTTTCTTTGTTTTTCATGGTCTTGACACTTTGGAAGATTACTGGTCAGGTATTTTGTAGAGTGTCCTTTTATTTGAGTCTATTCAATGTTCTCTTATAATTAGATTAGAGTTATGAGTTTTGGAGACAAATATTACAGAAATGAAGTGCTCTTGTCATCACAACACAGCAGGGGTTCATGACATCAACATTATCTGTTACTGGTAATCAACTTGGTAACTTGGTCAAGATTTTGTCTGACAGTTTTCTCCATCGTATAGTTATTATTTTTCACTTTCCATACTTGTTAGAAGAAAGTTACCAAGCCCACACTCAAAGGAGGAGAATTAATCTCCAGCACCTGGAGAAGGGAATATCTACATTTATATTTTGGAATTCTTTTGTAAAGAAGATTTGTTGGTGTCCTACTATTTATTTGTGTGAGCAATCTTTTATTTTTGAATATAAGTATGGACCCATAGATATTTATTTTACTACTTGGGCTGTAATCTAAAATTATTGTGTTTCTGAAATTGTTCCAGGTTTGCTTGACCATTGGGAGCTTTTTCGGTCTACTCCTGTGTCCCATGACATGTACCCATTATATTTTATTTACTTATTTTATGGTTCCTATAAAACGCTTCAGGCTCACCCTGCATTTTTCCTGCCCCAGCCCTAGAATCACCTGAAGCTGTGGTTCCTTTATTGGGAAATACTATTTGAAAACTAAGACCTGGGCATTGCATGTGATCATTGTTACTAGAGTGTTGATAGTTCTAGGACGTCTTAGTGGATAGAATCAGAAAATACCATGTATGCCTATTCTTCCCTCAGTTTTGTAAAAAAGCTAGTCCCACAAATCTCTTAGCTTTACTTCATGGAATTACATTCACTTGGTCATTTCATATTTTAAACTAGAGACTAAAAGAATTAAATTTCCCTTTCACTCCTTAACCAGAGATAGCATCATTCTACCTCAAAACAAAATCCTCATGGTTACATACCAGGTTCACAAGTAAGTGAAATTGGGCAACTTGCGTGGAGCCAAATGGGAGGGTCTGTGTTATGAAAAAATTACACCATGGCTGACCTAAGAGGGGTAAATGGTCAGTCAGGTCCCCTAGCTTTTCCACCTTGCCCCCCCCCCCCCAAAGTCTCCCCACATATCCTGTGAGCTGTGAAAACGGCATGTCTGCAATAAAGACACATCACACAGTGCATGGAGTACAGTGTGGAGGCCATAGGAACCTATCCTGGCTTGCCATGTTGCTCTCTCACCTCATAACCCCAGAGGAGATCTGTGATTACCCCCTATTATTCTCAGGGAAAAAAATGTGAAAAATTGTGGATGCAAACCCCAATTGTCTCTAGACACAGAATATTTTGGATATCTGGATCTTTCCACACGCTTGGCACACACTGTGCCCTCACCATTTCATTCATGCTTTTTAGTCCCAAAGGTTTTTGAGACTTGAAAGGCAAGAGAGAGGAATTCTGATAGCAGAAAAGATGGGACACTTTTTGATATTTATCAGGCAACATTGTTTTCTTCAGTTAGTTCTCCTGATGTGCAAATCTAAGACCTTCAGTGTGCGCGTCTGAAACTGCAACTTACTATCCGTTCCAGAGCTTACATCCTGGAATATCAGAGATACTGTGCACTTTATACTTGCATCTAGGATGTGAAGAGCCCCACCCAAAGTCCTAGACCAAGGAACTACATGTCAATAGGAAAGCAAGTGAACAGAGTAAGTCAGATATTATAGATAGGTGTATCAACCTCAACAAGCATATGTACAATAGAAAAATTCCCCAGAAACCAAGAGTTTGGGGTGTGCATAGGGAGTGGGGCCAACTGAGGTGGGGAATAAAATAGAAAGACAAACAATCTTACTCTCTCATCCCCATTTTGTTTTTTATGAGAAAGGCACAGGTTGAAATGAGGTAGCTGGAAGGACAGAAAGGAATCTGCTGATCGAGGATGCTCTCACCTGGCAGAATAGGCAGCTGAAGCCTGCTTCCCACCACCCTGTTCTCTCATCTTGTTGGACATGGCTGAATTCTGTTCCCTGAGGAGCCCAACCTGCTCAGATTTTTACTGGACACCACATGTCCCCAGACATCTTCCCAGGCAGAGTTCCCAACTCCGGCTTCACCGCAGCCACATCACCTCTCCTCACTTCAGTCCAAACTCATGGCTGGACCTGGGTGAGTAGAGCAGCTGGCAAGGACAGAGCTCAGGTTTCTGAGATAAGGAAGACCATTCCTTAGGTACTTACATTTGGGCCATTTGGCTACTAGGAACCCCTCTGACTCTCTGAGCTCTTACCTCACCCCTGGTCAACTTTCACAGGATTTTCCATTCCTTGTCTGAAATAGATCACAGGCAGCTGTTCTTGTCATTTTATTCTCTATTTTGCTAACCCCCTTGCCAAGCCTCATTCTCCTTACTTTAGACACTACAAGAAATGGCAGAGCATGCTGGGTAGGAACACAGAGTCGGCCTTGCAATCATCTGGGTTCAAACCCTGATTTTGACCCCCATGAGCTGCGTGATCCTGTGTAAATCATTTAACTTCTGTGTGCTGTTATTTCAACAGTAAAGTGGGAAAAATAATAATAGTACTGATAACACAGGTTTCTAATGATGTTTAAAAGAGTCATTGTATACAGCCCTGAGAACAGTCCCATGCACTACAGAAGTGTTATAAAAGTGTTGGGTCACCTACTAAGATCTGTTATTGCTCCAGGCCTCTCTAAAATCCTAGCACTGCCCAGGTACAGGACAAGAAGGTCTGATGCTGCAGGTTAATGTGTTCAGCTGCAGTAGGGGCTAGTCACAAAATGCTGAAGACCAGAAAATTTCATCCATAAATGACAGAACCTTTCCCCAGGCATATGAGGGCAAATACCTATTTTGAAGATCCTGCTCCTCCTATAAGATCTTACAAATAATTATATGAAACAGCAGGCAGTTTATACAAAATACTGAGGTCATAAATTTTTAGGGCATGGTTAATAATTTCTTTACTCAACAACCCCAAAGTTGGCTCCAAATCCTAGCTTCCAAGAACACCTTCAGTTGAAAGACCAAGCTCAGAAAGAGACGGAGGTGGGCATGAAGAGCTGGAGATAAAGATATTTGGGAATGAAGCAGACAGGGAGCACTTTCAGCCTCCTGTTCCTGGTTCCATAATACCTTTGCCTCCATATCTTCCATATGGCAATAAAGAGGGTTCACAGATACAGTAAAGAATGCTGTGCTGAGCCATGAATGTTGTTCTATCCCCAGTAAGATCCCTCACATCCCAGAGCATTGCCTATTAGCTTCTTCCCCATTCCACCCCCACACCACTGCTTGTAGTTGTCTAACTCTCATCTTTGTCATCAACAAACAAGCAAACCAACAAACGAAACAAAAAGAGCTAAACTATAGGCATATTCTGAAATACATTACCTGTATTGAAATGTTAAATAGTTGGCCTGAATATTTTCAAAGGCATTATCTTTTTGTCTCACAGTAACTTTCAGACACACACAAAAATACTTTTAAGGGAAAATTGTTAATAAATAGTCTTTATTTAGGACTGATTTGATTGTATTACCAAATATAGATGTGGCAAATTCATAAGGTTTCTCAATTTTATTCCATCACATTAGAGAAAACAAACTTAATCTGCTGAAGAAGGACACACAAACTAACAAACAACAAAGAAAAACCCCAGATGATTTCTACATGTTATAATGATCCAAAGAGCAAGTTGATTTAAACATTAAGTTGCAAACACCATTTGAGTCCTAATTGTTTAATTTGTTTAGTCCTCCTTTGCTTTTTTTCCCATTTAATTATGAAAAATTTCAAACAAAAAGGTGAATTGTGTACCCACAACCTGGGTTCTGCAATTAATATTTTATTTGCTCTAGCAAATATCTATCCATATATCCGTTCCTACATTTAATTTGTCTTATTTTTATGCATTACAAGTAAATTGCAGACATCAGGATACAACACCCCATACCTATGATTAATGAGATGACAATATTTGTTTACTAAGATAAAATCTAAATATAGTGAAATGCACAAACCTTAGGCTATGAGTTTTGACAAATGGATGAACTCATGGACCTCAAAATCCCCTCAAAAAATAAAAAAAAATACCCTCAATGCAGAATGTTGTCCATGCTTCTTCCTATTCTATTCACAGCAACCACTGGTCTGAGTTTTCTTAACAATAGATTATGTTGCCTATTCTTGAAAATCATATAAAATTATATTGTATGCACAATTTTGTGTAAGATTACTATTCATCAGCACAACATTTTTGAGGTTTTACTGTGTTGTTGCATAGATGAGTAGTTCACTTCTTTTTGTTGCTGAGTAGTAGTCCATTGTATACCAAAGTTTGGGCACTGCAGTTGTTTCCAGGTATTTTGCATTTTGTTTTGTTTTTGGTGAGGAAGATTGTCCCTGAGATAACATCCATGCCAATATTCCTCTACTTTGTATGTGGAACACTACCATAGCATGGCCTGATGAAAGGAGTGTAGGTCCACGCCAGGGATCTGGATCTGAAACCATGAACCCTGGGCAACTGAAGTAGAACATGTGAACTTAACCACTATGCCCCAGGGCTGACCCCCTCCAGGTGTTTGTTAATGTGTATAATAAGTGTGAATCAAAAGATGAGCCATATCTGGGGCCAGCTCTATGGCCTCTTGGTTAAGTTCTGCACGCTCCACTGTGGTGGCCTGGGCTGGGTTCCTGGGCAAAGACCTATACTACTCATCGGTGGACATGCTGTTGTGGTGACCCACATATTAAATTAGAGGAAGGTTGGCACAGATGTTAGCTCGGGGTGAATCTTCCTCAGGAAAAAAAAACATGATAAGCCCTATCAAAGAGTCACACATCTGAACTCAGAAAAGGGTGTGGGATTTTGTCACCAAAATTCCTCATTCTGACATCTCTACTTTTAGTGGTTTTGACAAGTTTGGTGGTGAGAAAACCCTGTGAAATTTTTACAGAAAGATACCATGATATCTGAACTTTTCATTGTATGTGGAAATAAAATGTTAAGCATCTATTTTCTCAGGTTTTATTCCTGATAAGAAAGCTGCTGACACCCCAGTAGAATGGAATATATGTCAGGTGTCCTGTTCAAGAAATATTTGCTGACTTCAAAATCATAAAGTTATTCTTACTTTTTATTTTGTAAAATTTTTCATACTTTACCATTTATATTTAGATCTGAAAGCCATCAATAGTTGATTATTTCGTATGGTATAACGTATGGGCCAAGATATATATCTACATATTTTTTTCCATTTATATAGGAACATTTTTGAAAAGACTATTTTCCCACTGCTTTATAGTATAATTGTGTCTTAACTGAGGTGGCCATATATTTGGGGACCTATGTCTGTATTCTCTATTTGGTTCCATTGATCTATTAATTTTGCACCAGCACCACACTATATATAGTATTGTATCAAGCCTTGATATCTGTAGTGTAAGCCCTCCAACTTTGTGCATTTTCTTCACATTGTTTTAGCTTTTCTTTGGTCTTTATATTCCCATATAAATTTTGGAATCAACTTGTCAATTTCTGAAACATATGCTAGAACTTTTATTACAATTTGCTCAATGTATGGTCAATTCAAGGTGAACTGATATATTTATAACACATATTCTTCCAATCCATGACCATGGCCTAGTATTCTATTATTTATGCTTATAATTTATATACCTAATATTTTATAGTCTTGTAAGAGGTCGCGCACTTTCTGGCAATAATTAATCCTAGATATTTTATTTTTGATTCTATTGTAAATATTCAGCTATTATAATCTTTGTATTTAATTTGACTAATTAGTCTAATTAATTTGTGTCTAATAATTAATGTAATTATTGTTATATTTGGGTTTTATTTGGTTTATGTTTCTTCTGTCATTTCTTGACTACTTTAAAATCAATTAAATATTTTAGTAATTTTTTAATTCTCTAAAAGTATTATTTATGTATTATTTTATTATTTTCATTGCCTACACAATGGATTACAATTAATCTTTTAACTTAATAAATACGAATGTGAATTTCTTCTTTTGTCATTTTTGCAGTAATGATCGACACATGGGATACTTCATATCCTCTCTTCTCCCTTTTGCATTATTGTTGTCTTGCATTTTAATTCTCCTTATATTTTGAATCCTATAAGACCTTAGTTTCATTGTTTTGTACACCAATATCTATTTATATTTAACCACATATTTAGCCTATTTTTTGTCTTTCATATCTTCCTCTATTTCCAGTTTCTCTTAGGGTTGATTCTGCCTGAAGAAGTCCTTTTGATTTTTATTTTAGAGCAAGTATGTTGGCAAAATTTCTCTGAAAACATATTCATTTTACCTTAATTCTAAAGGATATTTTCACTGAATATAGAATTCTTCATCAGCTATCATTTTCTTTTTACTTATGGGAAGACATTTCACTGTTTTCTGGCTTCAATTATTCCTGTTTAGAAATACGTTTTATTGTTGCTTCTTTAAACATAACATGTCTGTTTTTCTCTGGCTTCTTACAGGATTTTCCTCATTGAGTTGCTATTCAGTGGTTTTACTATGTGTGCCACAGATGTAGTTTCTTTGTACTTACCCAGCTTGATTTTCACTGGACTTCTTTAATCTGTTGATTGATGCTTTTATCAATTTTGGAAAATTCTTCAGCATTATTTCTTTAAATATTGCTTTGATGCTCATTTATTTCTCTTTTATTTTGTAGATTCTAATTCCAAATGTGTTAGATAATTACACTGTGTTCTAGATGTATCAAATATAAATTTTCAATTTTTTACTTTTGGAATTATTTTCATATGTTTGCTATTGATCTATCTTCCTGTTTCTTATTCAATCATTGAAGCTGTTATACTATATATGGAGTTCTTACTTTTAGCTATTGTAAGTTTCATTTCAGTAACTTTGAGCATTTTATGCATTCTTCACCTTTGAAAACTTTTCATCATTTTACATTTCTCTATTTTAATAAATATACCACATATCAAATCAAAATTAGAATTGAGAAGGTCAACTTATCAGGTTACTCAACACCTGCAGAAAATTTTTTTGCTGGTTTAAAATATTATGCTGTATAGAAATGCATCAATTTAAGGTGTTTATCATTTCAAAAATTTAAACATAAAGTACAGTTAGAATAATATTTGAGATAACTTAATGGAAAAATTACATAATTTACATTTTTCATATATATTTCACAATACTGGTTAATGACATTTGAAACAGACATGGCTAAGAAATAGACTATAGTATATGAGTGCATATCGAGAGTAATGTGCTTACGTAATTTATTTCAGTGTTCAGAAAAGTCATTTAGAAAGGATATCAGAAAGAGCTAATTCAAGATCTCGATGTTTTTCCAAATTGGCAGGTTAAAATAACCTTAATGAGACAATGATCTGAGGCAGAGAGAAAATGATCAACTAACACCTTCCTGGAGATAATCCCACCTGTCTTTCTAGAGAGAGGCAAGACTGACTGTGGGCAGAAAAAAGGTTCACATTTCAGACAAAAAGTTGCGTGGACTCCAGTCAGAACCATGAGTTCTCCCTTTCCTCTTAGCCATACATGCCCTCCCATTACCCATACATGCGGTCTGTTTCCAAACTGTTCTTAGCAGCTAAATATGGGTAAATAGACCTGAACATTGCTTTGCACAAAAGAACGACATTTTATAAAAATCGCTGCCCCAGTTTTACATGTTTTGGCTTGTAAAAGTGTGAATCACGTAGTGTGTCCTCAGCAGCTGCCCACTCCTGAAGCCAGAAAATGTGGTTCTAGGAATGAGCACATGGAATGAGGAGAGACTAATAGGGCTCAGCTTACCCTGTGGGGCCAATGTTCTTCATAAGGCAGAGACATTTTATTCATCAGAATTTGCTAATGCTTCCCTATTTTTCTCAGCAATTAGTTTACTCCTTATACAATTCTCTTTTTCATGAATTATTTTAAATCACTGATAATCAGAGTGTTTTTGTGCACACTACAGGTACCTTCATCAGGGATTTTCTTAGTCTGTTTCAAACCTCGGTGACTACGGAGCATGTAGACAGGGAAACAGGTGGTAACAGGGAGTAAATGTTGAGCCATATTCGGTTCTATCTCCATAGCAACAGGATAGAAAAAGGTCTATTAGGACACATCAGTTTCAGCAAGGGGAGAAAGGCAATGAGATTTTCCTTCTTTCTTCTCATGTATCCCTAGCCCCATTTCTCCCCTTTTCCTCTAGAAAAAAATAAAACAAGTGGGGGATAGAGGTTCAAATAAGTCTATTTATGACACAAATATTATCATGTAGGCTCTTGATATTGCAAGATAAAGGATTTCCTTCTTATCTCCCTTTCAAATGGCAGAAGATTGTAGTATCAGTACAAATTATTGACTCCCACTTTTTTATTACAATAGTTTATTGCCCCATCCATTGCCCAGATACGTGACTTGCTCTTGGAATGTGAGCAGAAATGATGAATGCCACACCAAAGCATAAGCCTAATAAGAGTCATCATATGCTGTTGTGATTGCTTTTGTCCCTCCTCTCACCAGAATGGCATGTCCTTCAACCTGGATCCTAGAATAAAGAAGACATGCACTTGACCCCATCAGACATATAGCCATTATTTACATGAACAAGAAAACAATGTTTGTAATTATGAACCGCTGGGATTTTGAGGTCATTTCTGACCTTAGCAATAACTTAGGGAAAACTTATCAATAAAGAAATCAGCACCAATTTTGAGGTGCCAGAACAAAAAACTAAAATATCCCTATCAGCTCCAGATGATAGGCCATTATAAAGCTGTTATCGATGTCTATAAAGTGGAGTGACATGTTTTTATTGATAAAACATTTGTTAAAACTATTGCATGAGATAACTTGGAATAATCTTACGGGTTTAGGCAAAAAGACTGGGAATGTGATGGTACCTAGCATGCCTTAGCATTGGTTACTCTAGATAATATAAGAAAGAGATAATTTCAGAAAATAACTTGGATTTAATAGCAAGGTTGAAAGATGGAATTAGATGGAATTGTTTATCCTCTCCAAAGAATAAAAGGTGAGACTGAGCAACAAACATCGAAATTCAATGTTACAGCAAAAACCAAATCAAGGGCTTGGCCTCACATCCTTTGTTACGACTTCTGAGTTGATTAAAGGAGGATTCAGCCAACAATTTTAGTTGGAAAAAATGTCTCAGGGAACAAAAAAGACTAAGAGTGTGACTCTTTCTCAGAAACCTGATCACCACATTTACATTAGTTTACCTTAGATTACTTTATGCTACAAGTGGAATATGTCTTGGAAAGAATTGTGAGTGTGGCCATTGGCACGTTGGAATTATACAGAATAAAAGCTAATGACATTTTGAGAAGGTTGTACCGTCAAAGAACCACCAGACTATATTAAAATAGTCTGCGGCTTTTTGAAACTTATAATGATCGTTGGGCCCCCAATATTCTGTTTGCCCCCAATAAAGACTATTCTTTAATGTCCTATCCGAATGTGCCTGAGGAGGGTGATGGGGAATTATAGGCCTCTCAGAGGGTAGAGCCAAGAATCACAGAGATTAGAAATCTTCTCCAAGGGAGCAGACACTAGGGCTAATGAAAGAAAATTGTCTTCCAATTAACTGGGGTTGGATAGGGTGCATATCATGTTTGTCTTGAAGGATTTCATAATTCCTGCAATGAAAGCTGAGTACCTCTCAAACTTCCCTTTTCTGAAGGAGAGTATTTATTACGATAACCCTGCCCCAATATTGTACGTTTATTGTGGGTGGGGAGGACAACTTATCTTTTTATATCTCTGGATAATGAACAACCAATATAGTCTAGAGTGATATCATGAGATCCAGGACGTTAAGTCTGATGATGTGATTACATGACACTTTGGAGATTTCACTTAGAGGAGGAAGTGAAATCTGCATACTTAAGTGAAGGAAGTAATATTTGTAACAAGAGTTGAATTGTGGTAGATTCCATTGTTGCTCTCAATTATTCCTTCTCTATATCCCTGGAAGAAGCATATACTCTATGTCTCATAGAAATTGGGCTTGGCCATAGGACTGGCTTTGGGTTGTGAGTTAAAGTGGTGCATGCCACATCCAACCAGATACTTAAAAACCTATCCAAGTATTTGTGACTGCTTTCTTTCTGCTATAAGGATGTGATGTCTTTTCTGCTTGGATTCCAGTAGATGCATAAAACAAAGCTCTAGTTAATAACGATTGATAAATACATGAGTGAGAAGTAAATGTGACTTTAAGTCAATGAAATTTGGGGAGTCTTTGATACTACAGAATAACTTAATGAAAGCTGACAAATATAAAGGACACATACTTCCTTTTTTCAGGAAGAAAATCTGAAAATAAAAAAGGGGGCCTTAACACCTTATTTTGCCATAGCTCAAGTTTCAGACATCCTGGCATTTCCTTAACTCATCAGGGCTCCAGCACCCTGTGCTGGACCACCACAACTACATCGAAAGTCTCCTTCACCCCAGACCCAAATACATGTAAACCTTTTCTATCACAAACTTCCTCACCCTCTTCCATGCTTCAAGAAGAAGTTCAGGTACTCAGGATAACACAGCTGTGCCAAGTTAGTGTGTGGGTTCTAGAAAGAACTGTGTGCCTCTCCAGTTCTCCAAACACTCTCCCAAATACTTGCTACCAATTCTCTTCCTCAGGAATTAAAAAATAGCACTTTAAACAAATTTAAGCCTGGATACAAGGTTATGCAACAAACTCCAATTAAACATTTTGATTTTTATCAGCTTACACTTGACAGCCCATCTCTCTCTGGGATTCTGAGGAGCAAAGAGTTAAAATGAGGGCTGTATGCAGAAGAATTCTAAATAATTAGTGTAGATGCTCAACTCTGGGGGAGAAGAAGCATAACTCTCTACTCTTTAATGGTGAACTGACAAAGTAACTTCCTTTACAGTGGAGAAACTTGACAAACACTACCTTGGTCCGATGATCAATGTCAAAATCAACAGTGATAAATCATGTTGACAGCATGTGCCCTTGATACAATGTGAAGGAAATAGCACATTACCCATGTTGTCTTCCTCCAAAAACCTCTAACCCCAGTCTGATCATGAGGAAAACAGCAGTTAAATTCCAATAGAGGGACATTCTTCAAAATACCTGGCAAGTACACCTCAAAACCATCAAGATCATCAAAAATGGAAAACTGTCACAGCCAAGAGGAGCCTAAGAAGACATGATGACTAATTGTAATGTTGTGTCCTGGATGGGATCCTGGAACAGTAAAAAATACATTAGGTAAAAACTAAGGTAATATCAATAAACCTTAGTTATTAGAAAAGTATCAGCATTGGTTTATTAGTTTTGATAAAGGTACCATACTAATTTAAGGAAACTGGATATGTAGTATGTCAGAACTCTCTGTACTATGTTTGCAAGATTTATTTAAATCTAAAGAAAACAGTCACCTTCTCTCCTCTCTGCTTCAGTGTCAGGGAAGGTCCTGCACCGCAAGGGGAGGTGCTCCTGGAAAATCCTCCAGCATGGAGAGGCACCTTGTTTCACCACATTCCAATATAAGGAGGCAAAGGCAGGAAGAAGACTCTACAGTGCACCAACAAGAGTGGGCAGACATCAAGAAGACCCCTTCCAGACCAGGACAAAACCCACCTGTTTTCCACATAAACATATAATTCCAAACACACACAAATTGTATATCAAAGGTTTTCAGAATCATGATTCCACATGGTTTCCCTGAAAATATTTTTTTTTCCAATTTCACTGTCTCTCTGTACTTGCCTGACTTAAGCAGAGAGTTGTCAGCACTTTATCCTTGCCCCTCGGCCAGGCATGATTCTGGAAATTGGCAGTAGGAATAATGAGTCAGATCAGGGTCTTGCCTCATGGTTTCACAGCTAGACTTCCTTAGGCATGACTGACCTGCAAATTTTTTGGTGCAGCAAACAGGTGTCCAGGCTGAAGGATGGTCTCCTAATGCCACAAAAAACATACATCCACGCAGTCAAGGATGACTGTGGAGGCCAGCTCTTCTCAAGAACAGTTTAGAACATTATGGATCCAATTTCAAATATACTGCCCATGGGCTAGGATGAGTCACACACACACCATCATCTCAGTTACTCCTCTCTGCCTCTGCTTAGAGAAAATGTCTCGTTAGTAGAAGACAAGGATAGGAATAGGGTTGTTGAGGAGCAGAGCACAGATTTGTAGACAGGCTTTAGATCTCTTAAAGGGCTTTCTCCATTTAGTCCTCCTGAAATTTTATCCATACAGGCTTTAAACCAAACTTTATGAAAGTGCTGCTGTCTCACCATCCCACATCATTTTTCATGAATTGCTACCATGAATTATTTTATCCTATATTTAAGCCATAGCCCCACACAAAATTCAACAACTGCAGTTGTGTTTCATGTGTAAATGGAAATGTAATGGAAGACTGAGGGAATTAATCTGAAGTCACACTTAGGACTCTGTCTATAAGGACCAGTAAAATAAAGTCCCACTGATAAACATGAGCTCAAAAAGGGAAGGTGTCAGTTATAGAAAGGAGATGAACAGCAGGCACTGTACCCCTTCTCCTTACACCCTTGAATCAAAGGGCAGCAGAGCCTCAGCACAGAGAGACTCACGTGCCCACATCAAACCCTCCTCTATCCTTGCACTCCCAAAACCCTCAACCAATCCTCTCCAGCCTTCATCTCAGAAGCATAGTTGGTGCTTCAGCAGGTCAAAGGCCAACATTTATTCACAATCTGCTTAATTCAAGTAAAACATTCTAGCATATCAGACAATTCATATTTATTCTCTCCAACTGAAGTTTCTGCCCGGTAAACAGAGAAACCATCTAGGACCTAGCCATGTTCAATGAAGAATGTGGCCAACATGGGCACCCTTGCCATTTTGGGGATCAAAAATGCTCTTCTTCAATTGCAGCTCCTTAAGTTTATTACTTATCCATTTATCAAATGACTAACACTTTTTACAAATGTCATTGTCACATATTATCTATCTGGGTTTGCTCATTCACTTAACTGCTACGTGTGTGGGGTGCTCCCATGATTTACCCATGGGATCAGGCAGTGGGTGAACAGATCAGGGATATGCATGAGGAGCCTTGCTTGGTCTATATCCAGAGTTACAGGTCTATATCTAAAGAAAGGACCATGAAAGGGGAGGAGGCAGTTCCAGCATCCCCCTGTCCACTCTGTACCAACAGTCATCATTTCCCTACTTTTCCCCCAACCCTACTCTCCATGCCTTCTCCCAGCCCTTCATGCAGAACTCAGAGAAAGATACAGTACCAGGAAACCCCAGCACATGAAGAATCTTCATGCTTCAGAAGGACATCTCCCAGCGCAAAGCTGCCACATCCCACAGCAGGATGTGACTCTCATTCCTGAGACAAGTTCAAGGAGGACATTTTGGTATATATTCAGTGAATTTATAATCATATCTTGAGTGCCACATTCAGAAAGGGACGTTAGAGGATGAAAATGAGGAATGGGGCTAACGGTGAGCAGAGCTTAGATTCCTGAGCTTGGTTTTTCTTATTCTCTGTTTTTCTCTTAAATCAATTTTCTCTCTTCACCCTAACAGATCTTAAGGTCTAATTTATTAAATTGCAATAACTGTCATGCATCCTAAATCAAGTTCACAACAAACCAGGGCTTAAAAATCTCTATTAGACTATTCCTAAATCAGAGCCCCCATGGCCCATACTAAACTGTACTCTCCCGTGACTACATTGTTTTTTTGGCAGGAGAGGACTATTTGTGGGAAGTCACGTTTATGATCAATTCTTTAGTGAAATCTCAAATATGTTGCATTACCACCCATGAGGTCAGAGAGATGGAGGGAAGGCAGGAACTGGCATGCAAACTGTCCCCACCAATGTCAATTAGTGTGCAAGAGATGAGAGAAAAGAAGAACCCTCAGTGCAGAAAGTTAGATACAACCTTCCACCAAGACTCCTAGACCAGAGGTACTACTGATTGCCTTTCCCCCACATAGAAATACACAGGGTGTTTTCCATCAACTTCATTTTTACAGAGATGTGCTTAAAACTTTGGGAACCCCTACTCTGAGGTTCTTTTTTGTTTCTTTTTAAAATAGAAGTATATATGAATTACATCCAGTAAATACACAAATCTTAAATATACAGCTTGTCAAAGTTTTACCCAAGTGTGCAATCATGCAGTGAGCTACCTAGGCCAAAATATAGAGCATATCCCAGTGCCCTGGAAGGTTCTTCTGTGCCTAGCTAGTGGCCTTTGGGAGCTAAGCATTATTCTGACTTCTATCATCACAGATTTGTTTTGAATGTTTTTGAGCTTCCATGAATGGAATCATGCAGTATATGGTCCTTTTCATTCAATATTATGCCCTTGAGATCAATCCATGTTATTGCCTGTATTTATAGTTTTATTTTTATTTTTCATTGTTGTGTAGTATTCCATTGTGTGACTATGACACAATTTGTTGCCCCATGGTGCTTAGGACGTATAGTAGGATTATTTCCAATTTCTGGCTATTATAAATTAAATTGCTATCAACAATGTTGTAAATGTATTTGAGGAACATAAGAAATCATTTATCTTAAGTATATAGTCAGGATGGAATTTGCTGGATCACAGTGTTTATGTATATTTAGTTTTATTAGATACTGCCAAACATTTTCTCGAAGTGGTAGTACCACTTTTCACTCCAACAAGCAGTATACAAGTGTTCAATTTCCTCCATAACTGGTCTTGTCAGTCCTTTTAATTTTAGTTATTTAAGTGGACATATTGATATCTCTTTATTTTTATTTACACTTCTATGATGACTAATAGTGCTGAATACTTCTTCATATGTTCCTTGTCTATTTCAATGTCGTCATTTTCAAGTGTCTGATCAAGTCTTTGGCCCATTTTAAATGTGGTTACCTGACTTTTTCTTATTGATGTGAAGGTGTTTTTTTTGCCTTAACAAACTTTTTATTTGACTCTTTTTTTCTTTTTATTGAAGTCACACTGCTTTATAACATTATACAAATTTCAGATGTAAGTAATTATGCTTCGACTTCTGTAGAGACTGCATCATGTTCACAGCAGAAGTATAGCTGCCATTCTTCATGGTGCACATGTGCCCCTTTATGCCTTTTGTGCTTCCCCTGCCTTCTTCCCCTCTGGTAACCACTAATCTGTTCTCCTTATCTATGTGCTTGTTTGTTTATCTTCCACATATGAGTGAAGTCATATGGTATTTGTCTTTTCTGTCTGACTTATTTTACTTAGCGTAATACTCTCAAGGTCCATCTATGTTGTTGAAAATGGCCAGATTTCAAATTTTTATGGCCGAGTAGTATTCCAATTCCATTGTATATACATGTACACACACACACACACTCACACACACATACATACATACCACATCTTCTCTATCCATTCATCTGTTGTTGGGCACTTAGGTTGCTTCCAAGTCTTGGCTTTTGTGAATAATTCTGCAGTGAACATAGGGGTGCATATACCTGAAGGCATTTTTAAAAATAAATTCTGGCTATAAGTCCTTTTGGGATACAAAGTTCTTAATTTCAGTGATGCCCAAATTATCAATCTTTTAAAAAAGAATTGCTGATTTAAACATTGTGTAGTAAATCTTTCCCTACCTCAACATCATGGAGCTGTTTTCTTAGTCTCTACTATTTATGGAAGTTTAATTGTTTTAGGTTTCACATTTAGATCCCTAACCCGTTTTTAACTGTTTATTGTATAAGGTGTGAATTGGAGGGAGCAAAGATTTTTTCTTGCCTGTGATGGGTTGATGTTTACTGAAAGACTTTAGTACTGCATTCCTACTCACTTGCCAGAAAAAGTTTCTTGAAAATGGAAGCTGAAATAAGGCTTAAAGTAAACCCAAATCTTTCCCTCCAGGAACTCCATCAGGTTCTCAAAGTGAGTATCTCTGAAAAACTCACACTCAGCCTTGCCTGAGGAGATGAAAGCAACCATTTTGAAACATATACAGAACATTTTCCATAGGGCAGCCACTCTCCAGGGGAAAGGACTTCACTAGAGAACAGTTCTGAAACCTTACCCCAGCTGGGGCAGGGGACTATTCTCCACTCAAGCCCTCTCCAGCTTTTCTGTCTCACCTAAGGGAAAAAAAAAAAAAAAAACTTAGTCAACATGGGATTCAAGGGAATAGGGAATCAGGGAAGGGATTAGGAATCAGGCCGGGGTTTGGAGGCAAGCCTTACTGCTAGAAGAGGGACATAAATGCTTTGCGAAGGCCAAAATAAAAGTCTGATAATTAACAAAAAATTGCAGAATATTTTCCCTTCTTTCAGGCCAATGACCACACGCAGTATAAAAACGTGAGTTACAGCTGAAACAGCTGCAAGATACAGACTTTTTCTAAGTGGTACAACATATGGAATTCTCAAAACTAAAAGAAGAGACAAAACAAGGTCACTCAGAGAATATGAAGCCTCTGGTGCCTATAACTAAAGTAAACATTAAACAAAACACAACTTCTGGCCAAATTAACACAAATCCTCTCACTCAAGTCCTAGCTACTTCAGTTCCCATTAGCTGATATAACATGTCTAACTTTCCGTGAAAAAAAAGAGAAATCCATGCCAAAAGATAAAGAAAAACAGACTGCATGGAGAATGGAATTATCAGAACCAGACACGGATATGACACAGATGTTGGAATTATCATACAAGGAATTTAAAATAGCTATATTAATATACTAAGGGCTCTAATGGAGTAAGTAGACAACATCCACAAAGAGATGGGCAAGGTAAGCAGAGATATGAAAACTCTAATAACAGAATCAAAAGAAAATACCAGAAATAGCAAACACAGTAACAGAAATGAATAATGTCTTTGATAGACTTTTGACATGTCTGAAAAAACATCAGTGTACTCAAAGGTAAGTTGATAGAAACTTTCCAACTGAAATGCAAAGAGAAAAGATTGAACAACAACAAAGAAAAGAGAATAGAATGCTCAAGAACTGTGTGACAATATCAAACGATACAACCTATTCATACCTGGAAAACCAGTATGATCAGGTAAAGAGAATAGAGAAGAATATGTATTTGAAGTAACAAATCTTCCCTATAAAACAAGGATAAAAATGACAGTGGAAAACAACGAACATAGTTCTTTGAAAAATTCTAGCTAATGCAGCCAATAAAAAAGAGAGAAGATACAAATAAACAATATCAGCAATAAAAGACACGAAATAACTACTGATTCTACGGACATTAAAAGGATAGTAAGGGCATACTAGGAAAAATTATATGCCTGCAAATATGATAACTTAGACGAAATGGATAGATTACTTAAAAGACACAACTACCAAAACTCAATCAAGGAGAAACAGATAACGCGAGTAGTCCTATAACTATTAAATGAATTGACTGAATAATTAAAACTTTCCAAAAGATAAAGCATCAGGACCAGATGGTTGAAGTGATAAATTCTAACAAACATTTAAGGAACAAATAATAGCAAAATTTTACAAAATCTTCCCCAAAATAGAAGCAGTGGGAGCACTTTTCAGCTCATTTTATGAGGCCAGCATTTCACTAATACCAAAGCCAGGCAAACATATTGTGAGAAAAGAAAGCCAAAGAGCAATATCTCTCATGAACATAGATGCAAATATACTGAACAAAATTTTATCCAGCGATATATAAAAAAGATTATATAGCATGACCAGGAAGGCAAGACTCATTCAACATTTGTAAATCAATCAATATAACTCATCATATTAACAGACTGAATAAAAATATATGATCGTATCAATAGAAACATAAATGTATTTGAAGAAGTTCAATGTCTATTTATAATAAATCCTCTAAAAACCTAGGAAGAGAAGTGAATTTCCTTAACTCAATAAAAGATATATATATGGAAAAAATCTACATCTAAAATATAAATGTAAATCTAACGTCATAATAACAAGATACCGAATGCTTTATCTTTATGATCAGGAACAAGACACGTATATCCTATCTTATTACTCTTATTCCACATTGTACTGAATGTTCTAGCTAGTGTAATACAACAAAAAGAAATAACAGGTATACAGATTTGAAAGGAAGAATAAAGATGTCTTTATTCACAGATGACATGATTGCCTATATAGAAATTCTCAAGTAATTTCCAAAAACCTTCTGGAACTAATAAGCAAATGTAACAAGGTTGCAGATTACAACTGATTTCATATAAATCAAAAATTAACTATTGGAACATGAAATTTAAAAAAAAGGAATATGATCTATAATAGCACCAAAAAATTTAGACTTAGGTATAAATATGTACAGGATCTCTATACATAAGAGTGATGATATAAATCAAGTAAGATCTAACTAAACGGGAAAGTATTCAGTATTCATGGTTTGGAAAGCTCATATTGCAAAAATGTCAATTCTTTCCAATAAACTGACCTATAGACTCAATAAAATCTGAGTAAAAATCCCAGGAAGCTATTTTGTAGATATCAACCAACTAACTCTAAAATGCCTATGAAAACACATATGACCTAGAATAGCCAACACAGGACTGAAGAGGAAGAACAAAGTCAGAGGACTCACACTACAAGATGCAGAACTTAATACAAAGCTACAGTAATCAAGACAATGTAGTAATGGTAAAACAAACAAACAAAAAAAGACAGGGATTAATGGAACAGAATAGACAGCCCAGAAAGCAACCCGCATAAATATAGTCAGCTGATTTTTTCCAAAGGCATAAAGGCAATCCAAAAGACAAAATACAGTTTTTCAACAAACGGTGTTAGAACAATTGGACATCAATACGCTAACCTGTACACAAGTCTTACACGTTACACAGAAATTAATTTAAAATGGATCGTAGACCTACAACAAAATTATAAAAATTCTAGAGTAGTAGATAGGAGAAAATCTAGGTGACTTAGATTTTGCTGATGAGTTTTTAAATACAGCAGCAAAGGCATGCTTCATGAAATAAAAATTGATAAATTGCACTTCATTAAAATTAAATTCTACTTTGTGAAAGACACTGTTAAGACAGTAAGTCAAGCCCCCATACATGTAGAAAACCTGCAAAACACATATCACATAATGTACTTACATCCAAAATATGCAAAGATCAACTAAACTTCAACAGGAAGAAATCAAATAACCCAGTTTAAAAATAGGTAAAAGATGAACCGGGCCAGCCGGGTGGCGTAGTTTACCCGCTCTTCTTTGGTGGCACAGGGTTTGCAGGTTCAGATCCCAGGTGCAGACCTGGGCACCGCTCATTGAACCATGCTGTGGCGGTGTCCTACATACAAAAAATAGAGGAAGATGGGCACAGATGTTAGCTCAGAGATAATTTTCCTCAGGAAAAAGAGGATGATTGGCAAGTTAACTCAGGGGCAATTAATCTCAAGAACAACAACCAAAAAGATTAAACAGACTCCTCATTAAAGAGAAGATATGAAGATGGAAAATAAGCATGTGAAAAAATGCTCAGCATCATTTCTTATTAGGAAAATGCAATTAAAACAGCAATGAGATACTATTGCATCTACTAGAATGTTAAATTCCAAACAACTGACAAAACTGTTTGCGGGTAAAGGTTCAGAGCAACATGAACACTCACTCATTGCTGGCAGGAAAGCAAAACGGCACAGACAATTTGAAAAATAGTTCAGCAGTGTCTCACAAAGCTAGCCATAACATTACCATAAAATTACCACATCTAGGTACCTGACCAATTGATTTGAAAACTCACAAATCCTGCACATGAAGTTTATATAAACTTTTCTGATAAATCAGTAAAAACTAGAAGCGTCCAAGACGTCCTTCAATTGGTGAATGGATAACAAAGACTGGTATATCCATGTAATGGTATACTATTCACTGATAAAAAGAAATGAGCCATCAATCTCTACAAAAACATGGAGAAACCTTAAATGTATGTGGCCAAGTGAAAGAAGCCAGTCTGAAAAGACTACATGCTGTATAATTCCACTTATATAACATCTGGAAACAGAAAACTATAGAGAGGGTAAACAGATTCAGGAAGTTGGACGATTGAATAGCACTGAAGCACAGAGGGTTTTTTAGGGCAGTGAAACTATTCCGTATGATACTGTCATAGTGGATATATGCCACTTTGCACTCATAAAAACCCATAGAAGTATCCCACACAACCTTTCCAACACACCACATTCATAGTCAAAAGCAGTTAAGTGCAGAAAGACCCTGTCCTCATGGCCATTTTTTTTTATTTGAGAAAGATCACCCTCAAAATAGAGGTGGACAGTTCATCCTCATATGCCCAACTCTCTACCCTAAACCTGAGTTGCCATTGCCTTTCTCTGCCAAACAGAAACTGGCTCAGATTCCCTTACAGAGGCCCAGTGTAAACATTCAGATCTCAATATGTGTTCAGTGCCCCATTCCTGCCCTCAGGCTGACAGAGCTACCAGGGACAAGAGGGTTAACTGATGAGGAAGGGGTCAACAGGAAGCAATGCTCAGATTTCTCCTCACCCTCCAAGCTTTTAATTACATTTTGCAAAACATTCGTTGTCCATTTACTCCATATCATAATTCCCAGATGATCAGGGTATTTTAAACTTTTTTCTTGTCTAAATCTGAGACACTCATAGCCCGTTCTAAATCCCAGCCCACCCATTACGTGAATAGGGCAGCATACGCAAGAGCTGCGCAATTCTGGGGAAGTGTTTACACCTGCAGCAATAAGTGAGAAATGGTTTATTAATAACCATGACGCCACTAAAAGGGAGGGAGGAGACCAAGGGAGAGCAGGCAGATAAGAACAAACGCACAGACTCCTCCCTTCTTCTGCACAAACACCCCCAACCAAGAGCCCAGTGGTGGCGCAGGAGCAGACAACATCCTGCAATGCAGGGAGAGGATTGCGCAGGCTCCCAGAAGACCCCTCCCAGCACTGAGAGAGGCACAGGCCCCCTCCCCTCCCTCTCTGCTGCTACGAACACAAATGGTTCTTCATCAGCTTTGTTCTCAGAAACACAGCCTTTCGCTGATGGGCCTGAAATCAGCTTTTACTTAAGACTCAATTTCAAACATTCAAGCTTTAAAACACTGAAGAAGATAGCAATTGTTTAAAAAATTGTCCCTTCCAGCAAGCTAATCACCTATGTCATCAAAAGGACGAAAAAGAAAAACCTACACAGATATGACACTGAGCTGACTCACACTACACCTACTGTGGCCTCTCCTTGGATAATCATGTAATGTGTCTTCAGCACCCTGTACCAGTCCTTAACTAGGCATGCTCCTGGGCGTAAGAGAGGTAAAGTAGGGGAAAGGCTTTCAATGAGCACAATTTACATTTTTGGCATTAGGTCCTCCTAAGGCTATGGGTTTTTTTTTCCTCTTTTGAGTTGTTCTTGAAGTCACCATTGGCTCTATGAAGTTCTTAACTCACCTCTTGTCAAATTCCATCTGCCTTTTAATTCCACATCTTAAACCATAGATGATCAGGCACACTCCATTCTTCCACACCTGAATCGAAGACCCCCAATATTCCATCCCAAATATCCACATTCACAGTTGCATTTCGATGGGGAGCAGATGGCCAGAAAGGCAATTTATTTGGAGCCACTTAAGGCTGTCTTCATAGTAATAGAATAGAAAATGGCTGATGAACGGCTGTCAGCCCAAAGGAAAGAATGTCAGGTTACAAGGGTAAGCAGAGCATTAGCCCTCTGTATCGCCCTACGATACCCTCCCCTGTTTCTGCTGTGACCCTAAAGGAGACACAAGCGCAATGAAGAACTTGCCAGGCATCAAAGGAGAGAGTGCAAGGCTGGAAGCCCCCTCCTCTCAACGGGAGGGCTCACTGCTTGCCCCTCCCTGTAGCTCTGTCTCCCTCGCAGCTGGCTGTCCACACATTTGTTCTCAGAAACGAAGCTCTCACAGACACAGACCTGTACACCAGATTTCCTGAGGATACCCTAATCTCAAACATTGTGCTCAAAGTCTTGGCAAATCATGGGGCTATCACATCTGAAGTACATCTCTACATATTAGCAACAACAGAATGTTGGTTTTGGGAGATGTGAACTAATGAATGTGGCTGTCAGTATTTCAGAAATCTTGGTGGAGCACCCTGAACTTTAATAATTTATTTATTCAGTTTTCCCTGAGATTCTGCTCTCCTTCACACTCTTAATTCACATTGTCCAGCCTCAGCTTCAAGTGATTCACTGTCTGAATCCACAGGCTCTCAAGATTTTTGTAAACCTTTTATTCTGCATGGAAACCATAGATCCCTTTAGACCTTTCTGTAGCCTATCAGCAAATTAAGGCAATGCAAGTGGATGCAATTTAAGTGGGAACAGTTATAGAATATAAAATAGATGATTAGGGCTCTTGAGCCCAGGGAGAAGAATAGGCAGCAAGGGTTAGAATGGAGAGACAGCACAGACAGCATCTCCCCAGCCCCCAACATCCCTCCCCCAGCAGTTTGCCTCTCCTGTGAAAGAGCACAGGCACAAAGAGGACCCTTTGGTACACAAAGCCCTGTGTGAAGACCCCTAATGCACAAAGAAGACATCCCCTTGTCTCCATTCACCATACTGCACCCTGTGCCTGCCAACAGCTGTTTCTCTTGCACAACCTCTGCAGACATACAGCCTAGACACCACACTCTCTGAGATGCCTTAATTTCAAGCATTCTGCAGTAGGTTTATTCATGCTGGATATCTTCTGAATCACACACAGTTATTTTATCTAGGACTGGATTGCAAAGTGAAGCTAATAGAAAATAGTGGACATTTCTGAAATGGAAGCAAACTTTCCAAACCTGCAGCTATTCCGTTCTATTTCTGATCTTGTTTCAGCCCTCTGAGCCATTGCTACATTCTTTGCGTAATGAAAATCTTCTTTTTCATTTAGAGTTTTAAATAGTCTTTAGCATATCTACTCTGGGGGTCCCAATTAACCCACTTTGGAACTCAACACACACAAGTATCTGAAGATACCTACCAGAGAAACTGAGAGAGTCAATCATATGAGGCCAAGTTCATGATGCTCTGGAGCGACACATCACACAGTCTGCCTGTCAAAACCCCAAATTCAGAGGGAAGGAAAAGAGGGTAGATGAGAGAGGAAGAAGAAAATCCAAGTCCATGTTACCCCAACTTTATGTGCCCCACTCCCTCTTCTGCAGGGAGCTAAGAGACAAAGGAGATGCTGTGCTCCCAGAAGGCTCTCCTGAGGGCAGAGGGCTCCATTTTGTCCCCTTCTTCTCCCTTAGTCTCTCCTTCTCAGCTCTCTGGCACCTTTTTCTTCAGAAACAATGCCTGTACAAAATGTGCCATTATACCAGAATTCTTTCAGACAGCCTTAATTTCAAACATGTTGCCTTGTACCTGGCTACGTGATTAAATGTTAGTCCTGCATCCATTCCTAGAACCTAGGAATAAGGAATGCAGCCAGGAGACCAAAGCAAAAGTTTATGAGGGTAAGGCAATGATACCTGTTTTCCTTCTTCAATCTTTATGATTCCTTCTTACTCTGTCAAGCTCTTAACCCACTCCTACAGCCTTTCCATTCTGTGTTAAATGCATATCCCCAAGCCACCCCCCCACACAATGAGGGCTTAATCTTTCCCTCTATACATACTTCATGGATCTTAGTTGTTTATTCCAAATCCCAAGGACCTGCAATTACATGTAGGAAGATAAGTGAAATTCAGAAAGAGGTAATTCTTGAAGAGTAAAGCATAAGCTGGTCTCTTTAGTAAGATGCCAGAAAGTGGCCCTTCAAATACAGGGAGCTCAGAGAAAGGGAGTAGCAGGTAGACAGAGAAGGGCAAGATCCATCAGCTGCCTCTGCTGATGTTGCCCCAGACTCTCTGGTGAGAGAAACCTGAAGGAAACAGTGCATAGAACATGTGGATGCTGTGGGAATCCTACTTCATCACACACAACGATCAGCCTGTTGCTTCTTTTTCAGGGTTCTCAAAGACCACTCAAAGATTCAACACTGTGCAGTTCCCTGTGGACACACAGGTTGTTGAGCAGAACAGAGCCATTAATGTGAAGCCATTCTTATGTTTGATTTCTAGTCAATAAGTAAATATCTCCAAAATCTCAAATTCAAACATACCAGTCTCAAGTCTCCACTATCAGTTTATGTTCCCAAGAAAATCAATGTAGGTAGCCCTTTGATCTGCATGAAATTCCGATTCTTTGCCCTTTTGCTTTACTATCTTTTCACTTCTTCCTAACCATATCTCTCCTTCTACACTACTCATGTCCCTTAGCCCAATACACCTCATCCCTCCCTCCTCTTTACTTCCTATCCTACCCCTGAGAACCAAATATATCTGAAGAAAAGTATTCAACGGTGTTTTCTAAGCTTTTTTTTTGCATAGCCTTTTAAAAATTGTGATAAAATATACATAACATAAAATTTACCATGATAACTGTTTTTAAGTTTACAGTTCTGTGGCACTAAATTCATTTATGTTGTTGTAAAACCATACCAGCTATCCATCTATTTTCATCTTGCAAAACTGAAACTCTGTACCCACTAACAATAACTCCTTATTACGCCTCCCTCGAGACCCTGGCAGCCACCATTGTAATTCTGTCTCTATAAATAATTTTGACTACTCTAAGTACTTCATGTAAGTGGAATCAGTATTTGTCTTTTTGAAATTGGCATATTTGACTTAGCCTAATATCCTCAAGGTTCATCCATTTTGTTGCACATATCAGAATTCCTGTTAAAAAAAAAAAAGCTGAACAATATTCCATTGTATGTATATACCACATTTTGCTTACCAATTCATCTGTCGATGCACACTTGGGCTACTTCCATGTTTTAGCTGATGTGAATAATGCTGGTATGAACATGGGTGTACAAATATCTCTTCAAGCTCATGCTTTTGATTCTTTTGGGTATATGCTCAGAAGTGGAATTGCTGGATCACATGGTAGTTCTATTTTTAATTTGTTGAGGAATCACATGACATACTGTGTTCCACACTGGCTGTACCATTCATCTTGCATTCCCACCAGCAGTGAACAAGGTTCCAATCTCTCCACATCCTTGCTAACATTCACTATTTTCTGTTCTTTTTTGAAAGTATTCATCCAAATGGATGTGAAGATGTGTCTCACTGTAGTCTTGATTTGCATTTCCCCAGTGATTAGTGATTTCAACTGTGGTTTTTGACTTCACTTAACAGTCATCTCCAACCTGTCTCCAAGCAGGAAGCCTGGATGAGAGTGGAGCTCACTTGTATGTTTTCTGTCTGCAATTCTGTACTAACTGTTTTCAAATGTCTGAGAACCATTGTTTCATATATTTTCACCAGTTTTCTAGTTTTTACAGTGGGATGACATCCCCAGAATCATTTACTCTGCCCTACCTCCAGATGAACAAAGAAGCAGGAATATGAGACCCTTAAGCAGGAGAAAGGTCAACTAAATAAACAGACTCAGAAAAGACAGGTGTGATGGAATGAGCAAGTAACAAATTAAAAAACATTTTATACATTTACCCGAGGATTTAAAGGAAACTTGAACATAATGAGAACAAAATAAATGTATAAAAAAGGAACTTGTAGAACTGGAAAGTACAATAACTAAAGTAGAATTTCACTGGAGAGGCTGCAGACTAAATACTGCAGAGAAACGAAAACGGAAATTAGAGATAGTACAGTAAAAACTATTTAAACACAGGGATAGAGATGTTAAAAAAAGAGCAGAGACTTATGGGACTATGGGTAAGCATACAGAATGGGGGAAAATATTAGCAAGCCATCTCTCTGATAAGGGGCTAATATCCAAAATATATAAGGAAATCATACAATTCAATATTGAAAAAAATCTAATTAAAATGCACAAGATCTGAACAGATATTTTGCAAAGAAGATATTAAAATAGCCAACAGGTACATGAAAATGTCCCCAACATGACTGCTAATCATAGAAATGCAAATTGAACCACAGTGAGATATCACTTCATACCTGTTACAATAGCTATTATCAAAAAAGCAAGAGGTAACAAATGTTGCAAAGGATGTGGAGAAAAGGGAAATCTTACACTGTTGATGGGGATGTAATTTGGTCCAGAAACTATGGATAACAGTACGGAGGTCTTCAAAAATTAATAAAGAACTGTCATATGAAACAGCAATTCTACTCCTGGGTATACCTCCAAATGAAATGATATCAGTATCTTGAAAAGATATCTGCCACTCTGATACTGATGTTCATTGCAGCATTGTTTACAAGAGCAAAGAAATTCAAACAATCTAAGCATCTATCAATGGAGGAAGGGATATAGAATATGGGAGAGATATATATATATACATATTTACACATACGTATATTCCATTATATATATATAAATATATATAAAGAAAAAGAAGGAAACCCTGTAATTTGTGACAACATGGTTGAAAGTGGAGGGCATTATGCTAAGTGAAATTACTCAGAGAGGGGAATATAAATACTTTACAGTCTCACTTATATCTGGTATCTAAAAAACAAATTCACAGAAACAGAGAAAAGATTGGAGATTGCCATTATACGAGACATTATGGGTATTTCAGATTTCGAGATTATTTTACACCCTTCAATCATACAGGCAGTTCCAACTAATGTCTAATAACAAGTCAATAATTGTCTCTAAAATGGTTTTAATATACCACCATATGTAGAAATTTTCTGGTTCAAAATCCCACCAATCATCACTGTGTGACATCCACAGGTTTTTCCATAAATTCCAGTATGCATAAATGTCAAGTAAAGATACTTCCAAAATTATATTGGAATGTGGATCATAAAGGCCAAAAGACATTGATTAAGCCACCAATTTTGCAAGTCAACCATAGCCTACCATTGTTCAGGAGGCCACTCAAATATGTCCTTCTTCTGGGTAGTTTTATGGATATAAGTTAATAATATTAGATTAGAATATGTATCATCCAAAATTTAGAAACTTGACTAAGTTTTGTGCTTCTGCTTAGTTCCAGGGGGTAGCCAGTTTATGCTTTGTTGCCTGTTGAATGTCACAGGTGGCCCCTGTCTGGGTTACTCTTAAGAATTTCACCTTTAGGCCAGGCCTTTGGATGTTTTCTGTACTTATCAACCAGCCTGTGATAGTCATGTGTGTGACCACTGAATTTAAGTTGGGCCTAGCTGCTTCATAAGTTTCTGATATCGTTATGATGAAATTGATGTAGTTTGTTATCACACTTAGGATGTGTATGAAGTTCAAAATCACTTCTAACCAAATTATGACAGTAAACTAATGAATGCAAATAACCTAGTGGCGATAAAATGAGTGCAAATTAGGTCCCTCCCCATCTGAAGGCACACTGTGGTTGACTCTTCTTTGAGAACAATAACAAGAAAAAAACACATTTTAAAAATCAATCATTGGGGGACGGCCCCGTGAGCGAGTGGTTAAGTTCGGGTGCTACGCTTCAGCAGCCCAGGGTTTCGCAGGTTCAGAACCTGGGCAGGGACACGGCACCACTCATCAAGCCATGTTGAGGTGGCATCCCAGATGCCACAACTAGAGGGACCCACAACTAATATATATATATATATATATAGTATATATACTACATACTGGGGGAATTTGGAGAGAAAAAGCAGGAAAAAAAAAGAGGAAGATTGGCAACAGTTGTTAGCTCAGGTGCCAATCTTTAAAAAAAAAAAAAAATCAATAACTGAATAGTAGTCTCCTTTGACTTGTAGTTTTTGCACTGTTGAAACCATTTCAGGGACTGCTGATTTTGTAGGTGGCACTACTTTATTCAAGCCTTGATAATCTATTCTTAGTTTCCATGAGCCACCCACTTTTTTTCATGGGCCTCATGGCTATTATATAGAGAATTTTTTGATATCCAATTTCTGGCTGCTAACATGTCATTAATTAAAGTCTTACTTTCTTTCTGTCCACCAGGTATCTGATACTGTTTCAAATCAAGAACACATGTGGGCTTGGACAATTTTATAGGCTCCCATGTAGGATGTCAATTAACACTGACTGAAGTTGAACTTAGAATACTAGAATTATAATACTAGTAACAATGCAAGACAGAGTATTGTAATACTAAATAGAGTGTTTCCCAGTCAGACATAACATTCATCTTAACAATAGATTCAGGTAAAGGAGGCACAACCATTTCACACAGAATCTGTTCAAACATTCCAATTTCCATTCAAACATTTGTTAATCCCATCAACTGTTGCATTCCCCATAGGCTCCCAATTTAATTTTAGCTTTTCTTAGCACTTTACTAATAGATTTTGGAATCACAATGCCTTGGGGTCTCATGGCAAGGAGTCCCAGAAAAGTTTCTTCTCTACTGCATGGCCATTTTATCCACATGTGTATATGGCCTTGAGTCCCAAGCTGAGGGTTGGCTCAAGAGACCCTGGGTCCTTCATTAATCCTCATCCTCATTAATTTGTTGAATTAACATACTTGGAACTTTAAAGTCGGGTTTCTCATTATCTTCTTTGCCTTCCAGCTTTAAAAATTCCTCCAAACTGAGTAAACAGAGTGGAATTGTTTAGAGCCATTCAATGTTTGGGTCCAGTCGGGCATCCCATTTGTCCACCTAATCTTGATAGTACTGCAGTGAGACCTTTGTGTTGACCCCATCAATGTCTGCTTTATTCATTCCATTCCTTAACAACCATTTAAAGACTTCTACCATGCCAGGACTAGTCCCTTTACTATTCCCTTTGACTTCCTCCATTCTTTTGTGGATAACTCTAATTTTGCTAGGACATGTAAGATCTATAAAGGGAAGCTGAGACAATAAATTTGATACAACATCTCAGACTTGATTTTTCAGCAGTAAGTTTACATGGGGTGCCCATTGGAAAGAAGTCTCCTTGAGTATAGCATCTACCATTGCGTGGATAATGGCTTATTAGATGGATGAACATAAAATCATCATCATAGAACAAATCCAGCATGGCTTGCACATGCAGCATATCAGCCATTTAACTGGGGAAAATTCTACTTGATATTTAAAGGAGAAAAAGGAAAATTTCCCTTTTCAGGGTAAACAAGCCTTACAGTGACTTTTATCAGTCTCCCAGGCTAGCTGTCCTCTAGGTATTAACCACCTGTATGTTTGCATCATGTATAGCCATCTGTGAGTGTTAAATCTCCAACATGCTCCTCCACAGTGCAGCATTAAAAATCAAGGAGACTGCTCCTGACTTACGCTGTTCATTTATTTATTCATTTTAGTAAAGGCTCTTCAGGGAACTGATAACATTGATCCACAAATGAGACAACTGCTTCACACAGCTTCCCTTAATTTCAGCAATTTCTTGGTTTTGTCCCTCCCTCTGCCACCTGAATTACCTTCTTCATGATCAGAGATCATAGCAGTGCTATCTTGGTTCTACAATAATTTCCCTTTGTTGGCAACCCTGGAGTTAGAGGCTAAAGCTAGGGCTAGCCAAAATTCAAGCTTAGGGCAGGTCCAGGTTCTGATTCAACAATCTCCCCTACTAAAGTTTAGCTATTACTGATAAGAAATAACCAAGGGATTGTATATTTACTTTCATTTCATATCATTTTCCATTCCTTTATGTATCTCATAAACCAACTTTTGAGGAGTTGGATCTATAATTTCTAAATCCTATTGATATCATTTTACCTCCAGTAACTTATCACAATGCAGCTTATACCATGAGTGACCTGGTAGCCATCATGCATCTAAGTCTTGCCATTCCCTGCTCTGTTGTCCATCCTTTTCACAAACAATGCTTTCACCATGTTTCAGTGAGTCAGAGTCATTCTTGTGAATCCCACTTCTGGCGCCAACTTGAGGATTGGTTTCCCAAGACAACCTCAGAGCCAGCAATTCACTTGAAGGACTCACAGGACTCAGAGAAGCTCTTGTTCTCATAGTATGGCTTATTACAGTGAAAGGAAATATTAAAATCAGAAAATGGAAAGAGTGCATGGGGAAAAGTCATGAGAAAGCAAGTACAAGCTTTCAGTTGTCCTCTCCTGGTAGAGTCACAAGGATGCACTTAATTCTCCCAGCAGCAGTGTGTGATGACATGTGTGAAGTGCTGTCACCCAGGAAAGCTCATCTGAACCTTAGTGTCCAGGATTTTTTTGAGGGTCATTCACATAGGCTTGTAGCACTTGCATGAGTAACCATAACTACTCAAACTCCAGCCCCCTCAGAGCAAAAAGTCATTTATCATAAAGCACATTGTTAGTATAAACTATCTGATCAAACTGGTATTATGGGATCCAAGGCCTCCATACAAAAACACACTTATCAGGCAGAATATTCCCAAGGCTTAGAGAGATCATCTCCCAAGATCAGGCCAAAGGCCAATCCTGAAGACAGATCTTTCTTGCATATATTCAGGGCTGAGCAGCTCAGGCCTGGTGGCTTAGCCCTTTCTTGCACACTCTTTAGCTTATTTTATGTGTACCTCATTAACTTCATACAAAAATCAGAAATACAAAAGCAAAGAAAATTTTAGATCAACTTTTCTCATGAACATAGAAGCAGAAATATTTGACAAAACATTAGTAAATTGCATCCAGAAATATTTGAAATGTGTAATACACAAGGACCAAGTAGAATTTATCCCTGAAATATAAGCTTGAATCTACACATAAAAATCAATCACTGCAATTTATCATGTTAATATAATAAATAAATAAGAAAAATAATATAATCATCTCAATAGATGTAGATAATTCATGTAACTAATCAAAGCCATTTACAATAAAACATGTCAGCAATCTAACAATGGAAGAGAACTTTCTCAACTTCATAAACTCAACTTTATAAAGCATCTATGAAAAACCTACAGATAGCAATATATTTAATAGAGAAAAAATAAATACTTTCCACTTAATCTGAGGAATACAGGAAAGTTGTCCTCTATTACCATGTCTAGTCAACATTGTATCCCAAGTCCCAGTAACTGCAATTAAGAAAGGATAAGAAATAAAATCCACACAGATTAGAATGTAAAAGTAAAACTTCCTTTATATGTAGATGAAATGTGAATCTCCGTGGAGAACCTTCTTCTAAGGAATCTACAAAAACTACTAACATTAGTGAGTTTAGGAAGGTTGCATGATCAAAAAATACACAAGAAGCAATTTTAAATCAATATACTATCTTTGAAAAGTTGGAAAGTATAATTAAATATAGAATTTAGAATGTCATTAAATATATATATATATATTTTAATTTTAGTAATAAATTTAACAAAATATGTGCAAGAGTTCTACATTTGAACCTACAACTCATTGCTAGGATAAATTAAAGATTACCTAAAGAAGTTCATGGCTTGGAAGACCCAGTTTTTCTAAGATATCAGTTGTGTGAAACAAATCTATAGTTTTAATGTAATACAAAATAAACCCCAGTGGGTTTTTTTAGGTAGACATTAGCAAGCTAATTCTAAAATTTAGATGGAAAACTAATTTATATGGAACAGCCAACATTTTTTGAAAGATATATGCTATAAAGCTAGAGTAGTTGAGAGAGTTTATACTTGCCTAGAATAGAGATACAGACTAATGAATCAGAAGAATAAATGCAGCAATAGGCCCACACATATATGGTCAATTGATTTCTGACAAAAGTGGTAAGTTAACTCAATAGGGGAAGGATGATCTTTTCAACAAGTAATTCTGGAAAAACACCGGGAAATAAACATCAAACTTTTTTCTCACACCATATACAAGTGATTATAATATATCCTTGCCCTAAATGTAAGAAATACAACTTAAAATTTTGAGAAGTCAGAGAAATAAATCAACAGGCAAAGAAAGAATACTACATAGCATTACCTCACTCAATGTCCACCAGTAAACCAAATTCAGAAGGGGCCCCACGACTTGAAGACCATGAATGCCTAGAGCTTACAAATTCCTGGCAGACCTTTCCTGTGCAAAGTGCTGCTCCTTCACATATTCCATCACCCTGGGTCCACTTTAGCCCCAGAAATAAAGTTTTCACAGATGGGCTTGGATACCAGATTTCTGGGGAGAACCCCAGTTTTAAATTGAGTAGTGTCCACCTCAAAAGATATGTTCAAGAGCTAATCCCCCCTCCCCGAGTACCTGTAAATGTGACCTTATTTGGAAATAGAGGTTTTGCAGATGTAACTGAGTTACAGATTTGGTATGAGATGATCATAGATTTAAGGTGGGCCCTAAATTCAATTACTGGTGTACTTATATGAGAAAGGTGAATGAAATTTATGACACAGAAACAGAGAAGAAGGAAATGTGAAGATGCAAGCAGAGAGTAGAGTGATATAGCTACAAGTCAATAAAAGACAAGGATTGCCAGCAACAACCAAAGTTAGGAGAAAGGCATATAGAAGATTCTCCAGAGCCTTCAGAAGGAGATAACACTACTGACACATTGATATTGGAATTTTGTTCTCCAGAAATATGAGGGGATAATTTGTTTTGCTTCTGTCATGTTTATGGTAACTTGCTATGGCAGCCCTGGGAAATTAATATGGGTGATAAATTCATATGGAATTCCTGGAAACCCATCACCTTGTAAAGAGTTCTTAGCATTTTCAAATTCCAATCTATTTTTAATTCTGACTCAAATCATGTCAAACAGAATGGTGTTGGATGACAAATGGTATTTTTCTTTTTCTCTGTTATTCAGGAATCTTTGTTGAGACACAAAGTCAAGAACACAAGAGCATAAATGATCCATGGTATATTTCAGGGAACAATGGGCATTAACTTCCCACCAGTGAACCAAGAGACATTATATTCCACCAATTCAGTATGCCCACCCACCAGTCAGTATGAAAGCTGGAGAGGGAACAAGAAACATGTGCTCCTGCTGAGGGAGTGGGTATATATAAACAGAGGCTATTCTGCACCATCACCTTTCTAGAAGAAAGACAACGGAGTTGCATTATTTTATCAACAAATTCTCTAAGAAAAGTGGTGAAGTGAGATGGTGACTACAATAAAGGAATTTTGGCATTTTTTTCCTTCTTAGATGGTTAGTAAGCCACTGGACTTATTAGCTGCACTATTCCTCTACTGATGCTAATACAACAAGGGATTTGTCCATTTCATGTACGTTGTCAAAACTGTTGGTCTAAGGTTTTCAATGTATTCCTATGTTATCCCTTTTTAATTTGCAGGATGTTTGGTGATATGCAATCTTTTCATTTCTGAAATGGATAATTTGTCTCTCTTCTTCTTTTTATGGTATGTTTGGGTGTAAATGTATCAATTTTATAGATCTTTCTAAAAGATTCGTGACTATAAACATTCCCACTAAGAAAAAAAAGATGTCCCACCCAGATAGCTTTACTGGTGAATTTTGTAAAATTTAAGGAAGATATTATATCAATCCTACCAAATCTCTCATTAAAAAGGATGGAAGCGATTGGGGTTGGTGTCAAGATGGTGATGTAGATGGACGCTTAAGTCACCTCCTCTTGCAAACACAACAAATGTACAACTATTCTTGGAACAATTACCATTGAGAGAGAACTGAAAACTGGATGAAAAGAACCCCTGCAACAAGCGACAGCCTTGACTGAGGTGGAAGAGGCAGAAACGCCTTTCTGGAGAAGAAAAAAGCCACCTTCACAAGCTGCAGATCTTCAAAGCTAGCTGGGAGCAATCCTAAGATACACAGCCTTCCCTGCAGGAGGGGGTGTCTGATCCTGGGAGTGTTACTGCTATAAGCATCCTTTGGACTCAGCACAACTAAGATGAGTGTCATAATATCTGGTTTTTCTAGCACTAACTACAATGGAGAATACCCCTAGAAAAGCTATCTGACATAAGAGAAAAAAAACAAAACAAAACAGCTCTTATAGGGCCCATGCACAAATTCAGCCATTTCAGAAAGAAACCTAAAATCACCAGAAAGAAGGATGGTACATACAATACAATACAATATTTGAAATTAACAATTCACTTAGAGAGACTCAATAGCAGAGTAGATGATACAGAAGAATGGATCAGTGAGCTGGATGAAAGACTGGAGGAAATCATTAAACCTGAACTGATAAAAGAAAAGCAAAAGGATTAAGAAGAACAAGAAGAATCTAAGGGAATGCTGTGACAACATCAAATTTACTAACATTCATATCATAGGTGTCCCAGTCAAAGAAGAGTGAGACAAAGGGGTAGAGCATGTATTTGAAGAAATAATTAGCTGAAAACTTTCCTAACCTAAGGACGGAAACAGACAGCCAGATAAAGGAAACACAGAGAGCACCAAAGAAGAAAGACCCAAAGAGGCCCACACCAAGGCACATTATAATTAAAATGTCCAAAATTAAAGATAAAGAGAGAATCCTAAAAGCTGCAAGAGAGAGGCAACAAGTGACATACAAAGGAAGCCCCATAAGGCTATCAGCTGACTTCTCAACAGAAACCTTACAAGCTAGAAAGGAGTGGCATGACATATTTAAAGTGCTGAAAGGAAAAACCTACAGCCAAGAATACTCTACACAGCAAGGTTATCATCCAGAATAGAAGGAGAGATAAAGAGTTTCCCAGACAAGCAAAAGCTAAAGGAGTTTATCAGCAAGAAACCAGTTTTACAATAAATGTTAAAGGGACTTATTTAAGTGGGAAAGAGAAGACCTCAAATAGGAATAAGAAAATTATCAAAGAAAAAATAAGGCAGTAAAATCACTGGTAAGGTCAAAGCAGAGTAAATGTAGAAGATACACAGAAAATAAGAGATTAGATATGATATCAAAAACAGAAAATGTAGGAGGAGAGGAGCAAAAGAGTAGAGCTTTTAGAAAGAAGTCAAACTAAAGAGACCATCACTCAATATAGATTCCTATAAATGTCGGTTGCTATATATGAACCTCATGGTAATCACAGACCAGAAACTTATAATTAATACACATAACATTAAGAGAAAGGAACCCAATATGATGCTAAAGAAAGACATCAAACCAAATGGAAAGAGGTCAAGGAAAGAAGAAAGGAACAGAGAACTCCAGAAATACCCAGAAAAAAATAACAAAATAGCAAGCAAAAGAGTAGAACTTTTAGAAAGAAGTCAAACTAAAGAGACCATCAACTAAATATAGAGTCCTATAAATTTAGGTTATTATATATGAACCTTATGGTAATCACAGAACAGAAACCTATAATTAATACACAAAAAATTAAGAGAAAGGAACCCAAAGATAATACTAAAGAAAGCCATCAAACCACAAGGAATGAGAGCAAGAGAAAAATAAAGGAACACAGAAGAACTCCTGAAACGCCAAGAAAAAAGTAACAAAATGGCAATAAGTACACATTTATCAATAGCTAGTTTAAATGTCAATGAATTAAATTCTCCAATCAAATTTTGATTGGATCAAAAAACAAGACCCATATATATGCTGCATACAAGAGACATAGTTCAGACCTAAAGACACTGACAAACTGAAGGTGAAGGGATCAAAAAGAAAACTAGGGTATTGATAATTATATCAGACAAAATAGACTTTAAAACAAAAACTGTAACAGGAGACAAAGAAAAGCACTACATAATGATAACAGGAACAATCCAACAAGAGGGTATAACACTTCGGAATATCTATGCACCCAACATAGGAGCACTAAATATATAAAGCAATTATTCACAGACATAAAAGGAGAAATAGACAGTAACACAATAATAATAGGGGACTTTAACACTCCACTTACACCAATGGATAGATCATCCAGACAGAAGATCAATAAGGAAACTTTGGCCTTAAATGACACATTGGGCCAGATCAGCTTGATAGATATGTATAGAACATTCCATCCAAAAACCACAGAATATACGTTCTTCTCAAATGCACAAGGAACATTCTCCAGGAGTGGTCACATATTAGGCCACAAAACAAGTATCAATAAATGTAAGAAGATTGAAATAATACCAAGTATCTTTTCTGACCACAAAAGTGTGGAACTAGAAATCAACTACAGGAAGAAAATGGGAAAATCTCCAAATACGTGGAGATTAACCAAAATGCTACTGAGCAACTATGGGTTCAATGAAGAAATCAAGGGAGAAATCAAAAAATACCTGGAGACAAATGAAAATGAAAATAAGACATGCCAAAACCTAGAGGATACAGCAAAAGCAGTTCTAAGAAAAAAGTTTCTAGCAATAAAGGCCTATCTCAATAAACAAGAAAAATTTCAAATAAGCAATCCAACAGCACACCTAAAGTAAACTGGAAAAAGAAGAGCACACAAAGCCCCAAGTCCATAGAAGGAAGGAAATAATAAAAATCAGAGCAGAAGTAAATGAAATAGAGACTTTAAAAATAGAAAAAAAAAAAATCATTGCAACCAAGAGGTGGTTCTTTGAAAAGATAAGCAAAACTGACAAACATTTAGCTGCACTCACCAAGAAAGAAAGAAACATGGCTCAAATAAATAAAAGCAGAAATGAAAGAGGAGAAATTACAACATACACCTCAGAAATACAGAATTTTATAAGACAATACTACAAGAAGCTATGTGCCAACCAATTGCACCATCTGGAAAAAATGGATAAATTCTTAGAAACAGACAACCTTACAAAACTGATCCAAGAAGAAATAGAGAATTTGAACAGATCAATCGCCATCAAGGAGATCGAAACAGTAATCAAAAACCTCCGCAAAAATGAAAGTCCAGGACCAGGCAGCTTCCCTGGTGATTTCTACATAACAGTCAAACAAGATTTAATACCGATGCTTCTCAAACTCTTCCAAAAAATGGAAGAGGAGAGGAAGCTTCCTAAATCATACTACAAAGTCAACATTACCCTGATAACAAAACCAGACAAGGACAAAACAAGAAAAGAAAATTACAGGGCAATATCTCTGATGAACATTGATGCAAAAATCCTCGACAAAATACTAGCAAGTCAAATAAACAATACATTAAAAAGATCATGCACCATGATGAAGTAGGATTTATCCCAGGGATTCAGGATTGGTTCAACATCCAGAAATCAATCAACGTGATACACCACATTAACCACATTAATTGAACAATAAAAATCACATGGTCATCTCAACAGATCCAGAGAAAACATTTGACAAGATACAGCACCCGTTTATGACAAAAAGTCTGAATAGAATGGGGATGGAAGGAAAGTACCTCTATATAATAAAGGCCATAGAAGACAAGCCCACAGCTAATATCATTCTCAGTGGAGAAAAACTGAAAGCTATCCCTCTAAGAACAGGAACCAGACAAGGATGTCCACTTTTACCACTCTTATTTAACATAGTATTGGAAGTCTTAGCCACAGCAATCAGGGAAGAAAAAGAAATAACAGGGATCCAAATTGGAAAGGAAGGCGTGAAAGTGTCACTATTTGCAGGTGACTTGATTTTATATATAGAAAACCCTACAGAATCCACTAAAAATACTCTTAGAAATAATAAATGATTACAGTTGCAGGATAAAAAATCAACATAAAAAATCAGTTGTGTTTCTGTCCGCTAACAACAAAGTTGCAGAAAGAGAAATCAAGAATACAATCCCTTTTACAATTGCAACATAAAGAATGTGATACCTAGGAACAAACTTAACCAAAGAGGTGAAAGGTCTTTACACTGAAAATTATCAAACATTGTTGAAAGAAATTAAAGAAGATTCAAGGAAATGGGAAGATGTCTCATGCTCTTGGATTGAAAGAATTAGCATAGTTAAAATATCCATACTGCCTAAAGCTATCTACAGATTCATTGCAATCCCTATCAAATCTCCAACATCTTTCACAGAAATAGAACAAAAAATCCTAAAACTTATATGGAACAAAAAAATTCCCCACAAAACCAAATGAATCCTGAGGAAAAAGAACAAAGATGGAGGTATCACATACCCTGGTTTTAAAATATACTACTAAGCTATAGTAACCAAATAGCATGGTACTGGCATAAAAACAGACACACAGATCAATGGAACAGAATCAAGAGCACAGAAATAAACCCAAACACCTGTGGATGGCCAATTTTCGACAAGGGAGACAAGAACACACAATGGAGAAAGGAAAGTCTCTTTAATAAATGGTGTTGGGAAAACTACACAACCGCAAGCAAAAGAATGAAAGTAGACAAGTGTCTTCACCATACACAAAAATTAACTCAAAATGGATTAAAGATTTGAATGTAAGACCTGAAACCATTAAATTTCTAGAAGAAAATATAGGCAGTAAGCTCTTCAACTTCAACTTTGCAGCATATTTTCAAGCCCCGTGTGTGACTGGGTAAGATAAACAATAGAAACAATAAACAAAGGGGACTAAATCAAACTAAAAACTTCTGAACAGCAAAGGAAACCATCAACAAAACAAAAAGAGGACCTAACTATTGGGAGAAGATATTTGCAAACCATGTATCTGATAAGGGTTTACTATCCAAAGCAGCTAAAGAATTTCTACATCTCAAGAGCAAAAAAACTAACAACCCAATTAAAAAAAATAGGCAAAATATCTGAGTAGACATTTCATGAAAGAAGATATATAGATCGTCAACAGGCGAATGAGAAGATGTTCAACATCGTTAACTATCAGGGAAATGCAAAGCAAAACTACAATGAGATCTCCCCTCACTCCCATAAGAATGGCTATAATTAACAAGACAGGAAACAATATGTCTTGGAGAGGATGTGGAGAGAACGGACCCCTCATACACTGCTGGTGGGAGTGCAAACTGCTGCACTATGGAAAACAGTGTGGGGATATCTCAAAAAATTAAGAATAGAACTACCATATGATTCACCTATTCCACTGCTGGGTATTTATTCAAAGAACATGAAAAAATGAATACATAAAGATATATGCACCCTTGTGTTCATCACAGCATTATTCACTATGGCAAATACTTGGAAGCAACATAGGTGCCCATCAAGGAATGAATGAATAAAAAAGATGTATATATATACACAATGGAATACTACTCAGCCATAAGAAATGATGAAATCCAGCCATTTGTGGCAACATGTTTGGATCTTGAAGGCATTATACTAAGTGAAATAATTCAGCAGGAGATAGTCAAATACTGTATGATCTCCCTCACAAGTGGAAGATAAAAACAACGCAAACAAACAGGTAGCAACAGAGATCGGATTGGTGGTTACTCTAGGGGAAGGGGGGAGAGAGAAAGGCGAAAGGGGTGATTAAGCACACTTTAATGTGTGGTGATTGACTGTTATTAGTCTTTGGGTGGTGAACATGTTGTAATCTACACAGAAATCAAAATATATAATGATGTGCACCTGAAATTTATATGATGTTAGAAACCACTGTTACCACAATAAATAAAGAATAAGAATAAATAAATGAATAAACGAAGCAAATCTTGCCATTTTCAACAACATAGATGAAACTTGAGGATTTTATGCTAAGTGAGATAAGGCAGACAGAGAAAGATAAATACTATGTAATCTCTTATATATGGGATCTAAAAAAGCCAAACTCATAAGAGCAGAAGGTAAAATGGTGGTTAAATGGAGATGGAATGTGCATAGGAGAGACGTTGTGTAAGAGTACAAACTTGCACCTGATAGTAAATGAGTCCTGCAGATTGAATGCACAACATAGTGAATATAAACAACAATATTGTACGATAATAATCACACCTGCCAAGGGGCTGGATTTTAATTATTCCAATCAAAAAATTATTATTATGTGATATGATAGCCGTTAACTATGACTAAAATGACAATCATATTAGAATATGTAAGTTTATCAAATTAACATGTTATACACCTTAAATTTATATAATGTTATTTGTCAAATATATTCAATAAAATTTTAAAAATTAATTGTACATGATGTTCATGTATAACATGTACAACATGATGACATAAACATTGTGAAATGATTCCCACAATCTAGTTAATTAACACATACTTTTATGAGAAACTGCCGACCTCTTCTGATACATTCCCACCATAGGTTTGTAAGGGTTCTAGTTTCCCTACATCCTTGTCAACACTCATGTTATCCTTTCTCCTTTTATTTTATTTATTTTGTTTTTATTTTATTTTACATTTTTGGTGAGGAAGATTGCCACTGAGCTAACATTTATGTCAATATTCCTGTACTTTTTGTATGTCACACACTGCCAGAGAATGGCTTGATGAGCAATGTGTAGGTCCACACCCATGATCTGAATCTGTGAACCTTGGGCCACCAAAGCAGAGGATTCGGACTTAACCACTACACAACTGGGCCAGCCCCTATTTTATTTTTCTTTGATCGTTGTCATCCTAGTGGATGCTAAGTGGTATCTCATTGTGATTTTGATTTACATTTCCTAGTGATTAAAGATGTTGAGCATACTTTCGTGAGCTTATTGTTCATTTGTATAGACTTTGGAGAAATGTGTATTCACATCCTTTACCCACTTTTTAGTTGGATTGTTTATCTTTTTGTGATCACGTTGGAGGGGTTTATGATATATTCTGCAGACTAGAATAAGATTTCCAAATATTTTCTCCCATTTAGTAGGGTTTTGTTTTTTCCACTTTCTTGTCACTGTAGCCCAAGATAGAGCAAATGTCAGCTTTTGCACCACTCCATCAAGGGACTGCCTGACAGGTGAAAACACAAAACCACCTTATTTTTTATTAGCAAAGTCCATATCACTCCTCTGGCACCAGCAAGCCGCACTGGGAACACTGTCTTCATTGGGGAGAACAGATTGGTAAGCAAAAATGTCATAAGGCTCTATAACTGAATCTTAGCAGTTTCTTTCTTAATTAAGTTCTCCCCTGATTGCTGGAAATTTTGGGGTAGATTCTAAAATTCTGAAAATGTTGATTCTGTCAACTTTTGCCAGTGCAACATTGTGTCAGTGGAAGGACCAATACTCCAGCTCTCTATTTTGCAATTTCCACGACGTCACTCCCTTCATTTAGCTTTTGCATGCCTGAAAAACACTTCAGTTTACTTTTTTTGGAAAGATTTTTTCACTGTGAATACAATTCTATGTTTACAAGTTTTTCTTCATTTAGTACTCCAAAGATATTGATCCACTGTATTCGAAGTTATCCTCCTGTTTCCAATGAAATATCTGTTGTCATCCTTATATTTGTTCCTCTGTATTTCACCTTTCTTTTTTGGCTGCTGTTAAGTTTTCCCGTTATCACTGGATTTGGATTTTTTGACTAGGAGGTGCACTGCTGTCTGTTAAGTTTCTTGTTTTTGTGTCCATTAAGTTTCTTGAATATGTGGGTTTACACTTTTCATAAAATTCTGAGCATTTTTCACCATTATAACTTCAGTTTTTTTGAAACATAAATGACATGCGCATACAATATGATATTATGCCTCTTGAAGTTGTTTCAGAGCTCATTCCTGTGCTTTTAATTTTATTGTCTGTTTCTATGTTTAATTTACAATAGTTTATATTGCTATGTTTTTAAATTCACTAGTACTTTTTTACATATTCTATAATCTCTCATGGTTTTCCATCTCACACGTTATAGTTTTCATCTATAGAAGTTTTTGATTTTGATCATTTTTACAACTTCAATGTCTCTGCCTAAATTTTCAAACATATAGAATACAGTTATAATAACAATGGTAATGGTTTTTTCCCTGTTAATTCTATTATCTGTGTCCTTTCTGGATCAATACCAATTTACTGATTTTCTCCTTATATATCATATTTTCCTGTTTCTTTATGTATCTGGTATTGGATATCTGACAGTGAATGCTATCTTGTCAGAACCACTATATATTCAATACCTATATTCTTGATTCGGATATTCTGAAATTCAGTTGAGGTGCTTAGATTTTTAAGATTTATTAGGCTGGATCAGAGCAGTGCCTAGTATAAGCCTAACTGCCCTCCACAATTGAACTAAAAGCTTCTGTGTACTTTGTCCAATGCTCCATGAATTGCGAAATTTTCCAGTATGGCTGATGGGAAGAAAAATTGTTCTCAATCCATGTAATGTGTTAATTCTAACTTTTTCAGATGATCTTCCCTATTCCTGAGTAGTTTCCTCACATGGATGTGCTGCTTGAGCAGTAAAACTTTTGCTATTTTTTTTTCTCAATTAAATCACCAGTAATTTCCAAGCTGAAGCTCAATAGAAAAATCTGCGTTTTTCTACATCTACCCTAATATTTTTATCAAAATGAATAAATAAGTTTAACAAACTTGTATTGTCAATTTGAATTCTTAACAATCCTTGGGAGATTCTTAGTATGTAATTGTCCTGTTCTTAAATTTGGTTTTACTTTCCAGCTTAAATGCAAAATATAGGGGCTTTAGATCATGCAGTGTGTTTTGGAATTGAAAGTCAACCAAAGAATGGCATCCTTCACCCTCCAGTGATTTCTCCCCCTCACGGAGTGTTCTGGTTCAGAGAAATTGACTTTCTCAACAACCCCCTCTACCTTTGGTTCTGCTCGGGAGAAGTCATTATATGGACACTAAGTCAGAATTAATTAAAGTCTGCCAATTCCACTCTTTCTATGCAATTTGCCAGTAGCCACCTATAGATTAATGTCACTTTGAAATCAAATGAAGAATGATGACTTCAGAAATAACTTTTGTTTTGGATAGTGAGCTTGCTTTTTGTGTTTTTTGTATAAATATAGTATGTTTATAAATAAACAGTAGTTATATATTATTTTTCTTTAAATTCTTTAATTTTAAAATAGTTTCCATCAATGGGCAATAGTTGGAGGCTTCCCCTCTTTCTAAACTGAGGCTTCCAAATGCCATTTAATTTATTTCTTCTCATTTCTGTAAAATGTTTTCTTCTGTATATAGAACTAATGGTCCGATTAGGGATTAAGTGAATGGAAGGGACACAGTTTAACCAACTTTCTGGGTCATAAAGCAAGGAGTTATTAAGTAAATTGTTAGGAAAGAATCTTTGCCCCCTGAGGAGTTTAAAGTAGCAAAAATAGAGTTGATTCTTTCCATCTTGTCTACTCTATGCACATCCAGCAAGTCCTATCCACCTTTGTTCCATGTTTAATATACCAAATCCTGATGTTGTCTAGACTGCTAGAACTTGCTGACTTAAAAAATTCTACAGAAACATTATTGATTTATATTCTTTCTTTCTTTTTTATTTTAACTGGTCCTCAAGCAACACAATGATAAACATCTTTGCAAAGAAATTATTGTCTAATCACTTATTGTTTTCTTCATACTGATTCCTGAACGTGGAATTTCTCAGAAAAAGAAGGTATGTCATTTTCAATGTACTTTCTTGGGTTTGCCTAATGGTTTCCCATTGATGCAAAAGATATTATGTTGTCCCATCAACTTTGCAGTACTATTATTTTAAATCTTTGACAATTGGCTATGTGTAAATGATATGTCACTCTGAGATTTTATATTTGTTTAATTATTTGGAGGGTAAAACATTTTTCTTCTATTTATTATTTAAATTTCTGCTATTAATTGTTTCTGCCTTTGCCCGTTTTAAATGGTTTGCTCATTGTCTTTTTTCAAAGTAAAATATAGTTTTATATTTATAAATTTAAAGTGCATTAATTTAAAGTGTAAATAATTAAGACAACACAGGTGTATGTAAAGAGAAAATACTACAGTAAAAGAGAAAATACTACAGTAATTTCATTTATCCGTCTATAACCACAATTTAGTTTATATATTTTCCAATGGTGTTGTACATGTGTATAATGTGAAAAAATAATGGGATAATGCATTTATATATGTTTATACTACTTTTCATATTGAGAGCTTATTTCCATGTGAATACATCATACAATTTAAGGAATGCTCAATATTCTATTATATTAACTAGGCATAGACTATTTAAACCTTTCTTATGGATAGACATTTAGGATTTTTCCAATTTTTCGCTAGTATTAATTGCCACTATATATCTCCTTATTTTTGAATATTTGATCTGCATATTTCTATAAATGAAATTGCTGTGTTAAAGAATGTGATTATATTATATTTTGCCACATATTGCCAAATTGCCATCGCATAAATTTCCACAGATTTGGAGACCCCAGGAGCCCATTGATGTCCATTTCTCTACACACAGTAACACTGTATATTGATAACTAATCGTTTAAATTTAAATTCACTTGATAAACAATGAGGCTGACCAACTTATAATGTATAATATCTCTCAATTATCTTTGTCTCTGTAAATTACTTTTAAAAGATATATTCCTGTCCTTTGCTTGTCTTTTACTTATTGATAAGTCCGGATAGTAACTACTTTTTGACCACATATGCGACAAATAATCTCTATATTTATTTTTTTGCCTGTTAGTCTTATCACTATTTCTTGTGTAGAACAGTATTTATAAATCAAGTCAGCCTCTTGTAATTTATTCTACTGTTTCACATGAAGTTGACCTTTTCTAAGCTATACTATAATCTTTTTTTTATTTAAAGAGTGTTTTTTTTGTTTTCTTTTTGAGGAAGATTAGCCCTCAGCTAACTACTGCCAATCCTCCTCTTTTTTCTGAGGAAGGCTGGCCCTGAGCTAACATCCGTGCCCATCTCCCTCTACTTTATATGTGGGAGGCCTACCACAGAATGGCGTGCCAAGCAGTGACATGTCCGCACACGGGATCTGAACCAGCAAACCCTGGGCCACCCAGAAGCGGAAAGTGGAAACTTAACCGCTGTGCCACCGGGGTGGCCCCTATAATCTTTGATATAGATTTAAGCCAGTTATATACACCTTGAAAGATAGTCCAGCCTTAGTCATTGACTCAGGAAAAGACCTTAGTTAGTGCCTCATGAAGGTATGTAACCAAAAGATTAAAAGAACAGACACCTGAGCAGAGGAAGTGATAACAAGATTATCAGTTCAAAATCAGGTAAGGTCTTGGGTACATGCGGCGACCAAGGCAGTGCTACTGAATGGGTCCCAGGAAGAGCCCACAAAACGGAACAAATAAGTTCACTGGGTTTAAATTATTTTTATACAAACAGTATGTATTTTATTATGAATTTTGAATAATACAGAAAAGAAACAGAACATTCTTATAAACCCATGGCTCTATCCCAACCCCTCTGGAATTTGGAGAATTCTCATGCAGTCATCTTTGCAATGTCTGTTTTGTGGCCTACATTGCCTCTTTCTGTCTTTGTCACTGACTGCTTATCATACATCCCTTGCTGCAATGCAGCTCCTGCTTCCCGTGCTCTTCTACGATTTGTTTTGAAGCACAGTCCCCCTATTTGCTCTCCCTCCCACCAGTCTCTACCTAGGAATGGACTGCAAAGAGGACCAGGGACTTGTGCTTCTTTCCTGGCCATGGAAAAGGGACCTGGATCTAACTTTGGATATTCCTTTAGATCCACCACTATCTCTTTCTACTTCTCAGCTCACCTCACACAAACCCTACAAATACTTGAGCGGTAAATGTGGTGTCTCTTCTCTTTTTTACTTTAGTTTGGGAGGCAACTCATAAGCCTTCATTCCTTTATGCCTGTTAACTGTTCACCTTCCACCAAGAGGAAAATGCTACAAACCCCGGTCTCCAGCATAGCAACATAACAATCGTGAAGATCAAGGATTCTAGAAATATGATTACAAAAAAAGAAAAAAAAAAGAAGGAACCAAAAAGGGAGAGAGTGGCTTTTAGGCTTAGTCCAGGTCTGTATGTCCCAGCTCCTTGTCCAGGCCCTGGGCATGTAATTCAGGGATCATGGGAATTCTAGATCTCCCACTCACTGGCTGTGATGTGGGACAAGGCACTTCACCCTCTCCACCTTAGTCATTTCCTCTTTAAAATGAGGCTATTGATGGAAACAACCTCAAAGGTTGCATAAAAGATGACAAGAAATAATTGCCTGGTACTAATTAATTAATTAACAAACCATACCTAATATTATCATTTTAATTGATTCTAGTAGTCAGAGGCCCATGTAACATTTAATTTCTGCTTTTTTTTCCCTGAAGAAAAAGAATGCTTCCTCCTTTCTGATGTGGTCTTTCTTTAAAAAAAAAAAAATAGTAACCTCAATATTTCCTGTCCTTTTATCCCTGCAGCCTCTGTCTTGGTTTAGAATTTCATCAACTCTCATTTATGCTATTTCAAGAGCCTTGTAACCAGTCTCCCTGGCAACAGTTTCCACTCTACTCATTGCCTAGGACGAATTTTCTTCCTTCTTTTCCAATCCCCTTCCATTATTCGATCTTCCCTATCAAATAAATTTCAACAACACACTCGTAATACGTTATAATATTGTTTGTGTGCCTGACTAATCCTTTTTGCATAAGAATAAATGTTTTTTGTTTAGTTGAAATGACAGCTGTATATAGTTTATATTCTGATTTTCACCTATCAATAATTTCACAAGCCCTTTCCTGACTGCTAAAGAGCACTAATAATTATTTTTGTAGACATCATGAAGATCCATGGGGAGAAAAAGACTATTATTCAATTAATTATTATACTCTGCTGTTAGAAATGCAAGTTGCTTCCAATATTTCAGGGTTGTTTTAAATGACGTTACATTGAAGGACCGGGTATGCATTTATATTTTCCTCATTTTTGACTGATTTCATTATAATATAAATTCTATGGGGGAGTGTCAGTAGGCAAAAGAGTGAAATATTTTTATGGTATTTGGTTATGATGCCAGCTGCTTTCCAAATGTAATGGCTCAGTCTTCACTGACCTGCATAGTGTATTATGGTATCATTTTGCCACAAGACATAAGAATCAGAAATTATCACTTAAATTAACTTTGCATTTAAGGAATAAAAGTTTTTCTTAATTTAATGTTTATAAATTGGAATCTTTGCTTTAGTTTTAATGATTAACAAGGTTCAAATTATCCACATGTATCACTGCGTGTGTATGCATAATTTTGAGCATAACTATTCATATAATTTGATTATTCATCACTTACTGATTGTGATAGTCACTAGGAACACTTGATTAATAGAGAAAGCAATAATGCCTCTGTAATATTCCTTGCAACGTTTGTTTTGTTTTGTTTTGTTATTGGTGGTGGTGGTGGAATTAATTCCTTGTTTTTCGCCATATAAACTTTAATGTCATTTAGTGTTCTCAGAATTTTGTGTTCTTTTCCTTGTTAAAACTTGTTTTTTTTGAGGAAGATTAGCCCTGAGCTAACATCTGCTGCGAATCCTCCTTTTTTGCTGAGGAAGACTCGCCATGAGCTAACATCAGTGCCCATCTTCCTCTACTTTATATGTGGGATGCCTGCCACAGCATGGCTTGACAAGCAGTGTCATGTCCGCACCCAGGATCCCAACTGGCGAACTCCGTGCCACCAAAGTGGAATGTGCTCACTTAACGGCTGCACCACAGGGCCAGCCCTCTTTCCTACTATCATTTTTCAAGCTTTATTGAGGTATAATTAAAATAAAAAAGATGCACACATTGAATGTATACATCTTGATTATTTTGGACATATGAATACACCCTTAATAACATCACCACAATCACAATATTAAACACATCAATCACCTCCAAAACTTTCCACGTGTCTTGTGAGGTATGTGTGTGTTTGTATGGTAAGAACACTTAACCAGAGGATCTAGTCTCTTAACATATTTAAAATGTGCAATATCATACTCTTAATTATAGACACTATACAGCAGGTCTCTAGAACTTATTCATCCTGCATAACTTAAACTTTATACTCTTTGAACAACAATTCTCCATTTTCCCAGCCTCCAGCTCCTGGTAACCATCATTCTAGTCTCTGTTGCTATGAGTTTGACTATTTTTGATTCCTCATATAAGTGGAGTCATGTAATATTTGTCTTTTTGCGATTGGCTTATTTCACATAAAATAATGTCATCCATGTTCATTGATGTTGATGCAAATGGCAGGATTTTTTCTTTTGACGAAGATTAGCCCTGAGCAAACATCTGTGCCCACCTTAATTTATTTTATATGTGGGATGCCTGCCATAGCATGGCTTGATAAGCAGCGTGTAGGTCCACACCAGGCATCCAAACTTGGTGAACCCCAGGCCGCCAAAGTGGACAGTGCAAACTTAACTGGAACACAACTGGATTGGCCCCAGGATTTTGTTTTCTAAAGGCTGAATATTATTCCATTGTGTGTATATATCACATTTCCTTTATCAATTCATCTTCAATGAACATTTGCGTTGTTTCCCTATCTTGGCTATTGTGAATAATGCTACAATGAACATGGGGGTGCAGACATCTCTTCCAGATTCCGCATTGAATTCTTTTAGATATAAATCCAGAAGTTAGCTAGGTAGATCATATGGTAGTTCTATCCACTGACAATGAATTATGTGAAAAGGAACCTAATAAAACTATACTATTTACAGTAGCATCAAAAAGAATAAAATATTAAGAATAAACTTTAACAAGGAATGAAAGACTTGTACACTGAAAAATATAAAACACTGATGAAATAAATTAAAGACAACACAAAAAAATAAAAGATCTCACATTTATGGGTTGGAAGAATTAATATTGATAAACTGTCCGTACTACCCAAAGAGATCTACAAATTCACTGCAATTTCTATCAAAACTCTTATAGTGTTTTTTATAGGAACAAAAGAAAATCCTAAAATTCATATGGAAATGCAAAAGACTGTGAATAGCCAAAACAATCTTAAGAAAAAATAGCAATGCTGGAAACATCACAATAATTAAAACAGTATGGTACTGGCATAAATACAGACAGATATATCAATGGTACAGAATAAAGAGACCAGGAAAAAACCCATGCATCATGTTGGCTGTGGGTTTGTCATATATGGCCTTTACTATGTTGAGTTACTTTCCTTCTATACCCACTTTATTGAGAGTTTTTATCATAAATGGATTAGATCTTGTCAAATGCTTTCTCTGTATCTATTGAGATGATCATGTGATTTTTATTCCTCATTCTTCTGATGTGGTGTATCATGTTGATTGATTTGCAGATGTTGAACTATCCCTGAATCCTTGGACTAAATCCCACTTGCCCATGGTGTATGATCCTTTCTAATGTATGGTTATATTCAATTTGTTAATATTTTGTTGAAGACTTTTGCATCTATCTGTAACAGTGATATTGGCCTGTAATTTTCCTTTTTTTGTTGTTGTTCTCCTTGTCTTGTTTTGGTATCAGGGTAATGTTGGCCTCATAGAATGAGTTAGGAAGTGTCTCATCCACTTAAATTTTTCAGAATAGTGTGAGAAGGATAAGAATTAAGTCCACAGCCAACATCATACTTAATGTTGAAAAACTGAAAGCCATTCCCTGGAGACTAGGAACAAGACTAGAGTGCCCAGTCTTGCCACTTTTATTCAATATTGTACTGGAAGTATTGGCGGAAGCAATTAGCCAATAAAAAGAAATAAATTGGATACAAATTGGAAAGGAAGAAGTAAAACTCTCACTGATTGCAGATGACATGATTCTATATATATACAGAAAACCCTAAAAAATCCACCAGAAGAATATTAGAAATAAGCAACAACTACAACAATGTTGCCGGGTACAAAATCAACATACAAAAGTCAGTTGCATTTCTATACACTAATAATGAACTAGCAGAAAGACAAGTCAAGAAAACAATCCCATTTACCATCACAACAAACAGAATGAAATATATAGAAATGAATTTAACCAAGGAGGTGAAAGACCTATACATTGAAAACTATAAGACATTACTGAATGAAATCAAAGAGGACATAAAGAAATGGATAGCTATTCCATGCTCATGGATTCGAAGAATTAGCATAGTTAAAATGTCCATATTAGCTAAAGCAATCTACAGATTCAGTGCAATCCAAATCAGAATCCCAATGACATTCTTCACAGAAATAGAGCACAAACTCCTAAAATTTATATGGAACAACAAAAGACCCTGAATGGCCAAAGCAATCCTGAGAAAAAAGAACAAACCTGGAGTAATGACAGCTTCTGACTTCAAAATATATTACAAAGCTATACTAATCAAAACAGCATGGTACTGTCACGAAAACAGACACACAGGTCAAAGGAGCAGAATTGAAAGCCCAGAAACAGAACTACACATCTATGGACGGCTGATATTCGACAAAGGAACCACAAACATACAATGGAGAAAGGAAAGTCTCTTCCTTTGAGAAAAGTGGACCACAACATGCAAAATAATGAAAGTAGACTGTTATTTACACCATTCAAAAAAATTAACTCCAAATGGATTAAAGACTTGAATGCAAGACTTGAAACCATAAAAATCCCAGAAGAAAATATAGGTAGTACTCTCTTTGACATCAGTCACACTGGTATCTTTTCAAATACCATGTCTACTCAGGTAAGAGAAACAAATGAAAAAAACAAACAAATAGGACGACATGAGGGTAAAAATTTTCTGCAAAACAAAGGAAACCATGAATCAAATGAACAGACAGCCCACCAATTGGGAGAAAATATCTGCTAATCATATATCTCACAACGGGTTAATTTACAAAATATATAAAGAATTCATACACCTCAACAACAAAAAAAACAAACAACCCATCAAAAATATGGGCAGAGGATATGAACAGACATTTTTGCAAGCGAGATATACAGATTGAGAACTGCACATGAAAAGATGTTCAACATCACTAATTATTATGGAAATTCAAATCAAAACTACAGTGAGATATCACCCTATACTTGTCAGAATGTCTATAATTAACAAGACAAGAGGTAATGAATGTTAGAAAGGTTGTTGAGAAAAGGGAACCCTCATACATTGCTGGTGGCAATGCAAATTGGTGCAGCCTCTATGCAAAACAGAATGGCGATTTCTCAAAGAAATAAAAAATAGAAATACCAATACCATATGATCCAGCTATCCCACTACTGAGTATTTATCCAAAAAGCATGACATCACCAATTCAAAGAGATTTATGTATCCTATTTTCATCGCAGCATTATTCACAGTAGCCAAGATGTGGAAGCAACCCAAGTGCCCATCAACGGATAAGTAGATAAAGAAGATGTGGATAAAAGAGAATAAGTTAGTGGTTACCAGAGGGGAAGTAGGTGGAGGGAGCATGAGAAGGGTAAAGGGGCACATATGTATGGTGACGGATAAAAACTAGACTATTGATGGTGAGCATGAAGCAGTCAATACAGAAACTGATCTAGAATAATGTACACTTTAAATTTACACAATGTTATAAGCCGCTATGACCTAAATAAAACATTTTTTTATAAAAACATACAAATGAGGTCACTTGATTGTCAACAACGGTGCCAAGAATACGTAATGGGAAACGATAGTCTCCACCACAAATAGCGTTGGGAAAACTGGATATCCATATGCAGAATAAAATTGGACCACTATCTTATACCATGCACAAATCAACTCAATATTGATTAAAGAATTACATGTAAGACTTGAAGCTGTAAAGCTCCTCGAAAAAGAAGATAGAAGAAAAGCTCCTTGACATTGGTCTTGGCGACAATTTCTTTGATTTGACACCTAAAGAACATGAAATAAATTCAAAAATAGATAAATGGCACTACAGCAAATTAAAAAGCTTCTGCACAACAAAGGAAAAGATCAACAGAGTGAAAAAAAAACTATGCAATGAGAGAAAATATTTGCAAACCATCTATCTGATAAGGGGTTAATATCCAAAATATATAAGAAAATCCTACAACTCAGTAGCAAAAAATGAAAAATTAAATTTTATAAAAGCCTTATTAAAAAACAGGGAAAGGACTTAAGTAAACATCTCTCCAAAGAAGACACATAAAAGGCCACCAGGTGTAAGAAAAAGTGCTCAACATCAGTAATCATCAGGGAAATGTACACCAAATGATGATGAGATATCAAGTCACAGTTGTTAGGATGGTTATCATAAAAAAAAAGTTAAGGGGCTGGCCCCATGGCCGAGTGGTTAAGTTCGCGCGCTCCGCTGCAGGCGGCCCAGTGTTTCGTTGGTTCGAATCCTGGGCGTGGACATGGCACTGCTCATCAGACCACGCTGAGGCAGCGTCCCACATGCCACAACTAGAAGAACCCACAATGAAGAATACACAACTATGTACCGGGGGGCTTTGGGGAGAAAAAGGAAAAAATAAAATCTAAAAAAAAAAGTTAACAAGTGTTGGTGAGAATATAGAAAACTTAGGACACTTATAGACTGTGGGTAGGAATGTAGACCCACATAGTGCGACCCACTATGGAAAACATTATGGAGGTTTTTTCCCTAACATATTTTGGGCTCATTATACAAAAGAAAAAAAAACAGCAGTAAAGGAGAATAAGGGCAGGCTCATGGGTTCTTGGTCAGATATGCTTCCTTTGTACCAATCTCCATCCTCCTCACAGTGAGACCCAGTGAAACCTTAGGAGAGACACAGTCCCTGTGTCTTCCTAGGACAAGTGAAATAAGATCACTGGGGTAGTCAAGTTGCTCTGAGATGCCTTGAAGAAATGGGATGCACCAAGCCAGGCAGGGCTTCCAGTGAGAAATAGTTACCAATTCTAGGTTTTATTTTCTCTTTCCTGCCCGTTTCACATAAGTTTGCTGAGACAGGTATATATCAGGCATGTTGTGATTTTTGATCTTCTTAAATGAATTAGCACATCCTTAAAAGTGCGAATGTCCAGAGGATAGAAAATATGCTTTACATATTTTCGTTTCCTTATCCATGGCTCAGAGGAGGGTATTTAAAACTCATGTTGAATGAAGGGACAGAATATCATGCCCTGGGGTGAGGTGATTCCAGAAGGCAAATCCCAGTCGGGATGGTATTTCCAAACAAAGGCATGGTTTTATGCCTTAGAATGTGCTCTAAGAAACTTGGAGTGTGATGCTTGTGAGAAAAAAAATGCAATGTTGGGAGAAAATAGCCTAGAGATGCATGGGATCTGAGAGAGAATAAGTTAGAAGGAACAAGCTTCATGAAGATAGGTCCTACAGAAGCATCAAACTTATCTCAGAAATATTAGCTCTGCTTACTTCCTCCGATATACAGAAGAAGGCATGTGTCTAGAGACCTGGACAGGCTGACAAAAAAGTGCTATATGTTTTGGCCAGGAAGAGTTTTAATATTCTGTAATTCTCAGTGTGTTGGCCTCGCCCATGTTTTATTAAATTTATCCATAAGTATTTCATATTTTGGAATGCTATTCTAAATGGTATGTTTTATAAAATTGTATTTTCCAATTTTTCAATGCTTTTATATAGAAATACAAATGATTTTTAATTAAAATTGTTGAGATAGTTGTATATTTAGAAGCAGTTATAAGAAATAATAGAGATCTTGCATAACCTTCACCCAATTTCCCCTAATGATAGCATCTTATACAACTATACTACAATATCACAACCAAGTTATTCATATTGACACAATCAAGATACAGCATATTTCCATCACCACTAGGATGTCTCCTATTGCCCTTTTATAGCTCCCACTTCCCTAATTGCCCACCCTGATCCTTATCAATAGTAGCCACTAACATGTACTCTATTTCTATAATTTTATTCAAGAAATTTATATAAAAAGAATCACAGAATATGTAAACTTTTGAGTTTGACTTTTTCTCACTCAGCAATCATCCAAGTTTCTATGTGTATCAACATCTAGCTCCTTTTTATTACTAAGTAGTATTCTATGGAATGGATGTACCACAGTTTGTTTAATGAGGCACCAACTGAGGGGCATCTGGATTGTTTCCAGTTTGTGGCTTATTATAAATAAATATGTTGTAAACATTCATGGACAGATCTTTGTGAAAATGTAAGGTCTCATTTCTCTGGGATGAATACCCAGGTGTGTAATTTCTGGGTAATAGGATAGCTGTATGTTTATGTTTTAAAGACACTGTCTGTTTTCCAGAGTGGCTCTACAATTTTGAATTTCCACCAGCAGGATGTGAATGATCCAGTTTCTTTGCATACTAGCCAGCATTTAGTGTTGCTACTTTTTTTTGTTTTACAATTCTGACACATGAATAACAATATCTCATTGTGATTTTAACTTGCATTTTCCTAATGGCTAATGATGTTGCCCATCTTTTCACATGCTGATGCTTATGTGCCATCTGTATATCCTCTTCACTGAAATGTCTCTTCATGTCTTTTGCCCATTCTTCTTAGTTTTTTTTTTAATTATTGGATTTTGAGAGTTATTTATATATTCTATATATGAGTCCTTTATCAGATAAGTAGTTTACAAATATTTTTGCCCAGTCTGTAGTTCTTCTTTTTGGGCTCTTAACAGTTTTCCACAGAGCAAAAACAAATAATTTTAATTCAGTTCAGCTCAATTGACTTCCATGTGATCCATTTTGAGGTAATTTTGGGGCAAGGTATTAGGTCAAGGTTTATCATTTTATCTATGGATGTTCAATTGCACTAGCACTATCTGTTGAAAAGAATTTCATTTCTCCATTGAATTGCTTTTACTCTTTGTCAAAAATCAAATGGTCATACTTGTAAAGAGGTGTATTCTGTTCCATCAATCAATATGCCTATCCCTCTGCCATATCACACTCTCTTGTTTATTGAGATATAACCATAAAATTTACCAGTTTAGAATGTACAATTCACTGGTTTTTATTACATTCACAAGGTGTTTCAACCAACACAACTATCTAATTCCATCACATTTTCATTACCCTAAAAAGAAACTGCATACCTCTTAGCAGTCACTATTTATTCCCTCCTCCACCTAGAACCCTGGCAACTACTGATCTACTTTCTATCTGTAGGGATTTTCCTATTCTGATCATTTTATATAAAGGGAATCCTACCATATGTGGCCATATGTGTATTTTGTGTCTAGCTTCTTCAGTTAGCATAATATTTTCATGATTCGCTCATGCTGTTGTAGCATGTATCAGTACTTCCTACTTCATTCCTCTTTTTATTTTTCTGCTGAAATATATTCTATTCTATGGTAATAAACACATATATATGTATATACATATGTTATTGTTGCTTTATATATATGTATATGTATCTTGTTTGTGCATTCCTCAGTTGATGTACATTTGAGCTGTTTCTACCTCTTGGCTATTGTCAATAATGCTGCTATGAACATTTGTGTACATATCTGTTTCTATGCCTGTTTTAAATAACTTAGGTCATATACCTAAGAGTGGAACTTAAGTCACATGGTAACTTTAGGCCTAACATTTTTAGGTACTGTCAGATTGCTTTCCAAAGTGGCAGCACCATGTTACGTTGCCAATAGAAATTTATGAGGATTCCAACTTCACAACATTGTGAACCTTGTTATTGTTTGTCTTTTTTTATTATAGCCATCCTAGAGGGTGTGAAGTGATATTTAATCATGGTTTTGCTGTATATTCCTTTGATGACTAATGATATTGAGCATGTTTTTCATGTGCTAATTGGCGTTTTGTATAGTATATTCTTTGGAGAAATGTCTATGCAAACCCTTTGCCCATTTTATAACTGGGTTGTTGTTTTATTTTTGAGTTGTAAGAATTTATTGGATTTTGGTTAGTAGACTCTTACTCGATATATTATTTGCAAATATTTATTCCCATTCTTTGTGTTATCTTTTCACTGTTTCATAGTGTACTTTAAATCACAGAAGTTTTCAATTTTGATGAAGTTCAATTCATCTGTCGGTAATTAGTTGCTTGTGCTTTTGCTGTTATATCTTTGATCTGCAACCACATATGACCCTAATCTAATGCATTGAAAATTTACACCTTTCTTCTAAGGGCTTTTTAAATTGTTGCTGTTTGAGCGTTTGCATTTAATCTTTGAGCAATTTAGAGTTCATTTTTTTTTATGGTGTAAGGTAGGAGTCCAACTTCATTCATTTCCATCTGTATATCCAGGATTTGAATTACTGTCTAGTACCCTTTCATTTTAACTTCATAGACTCTGTTTATTATTTATTTATTTATTTTCTTGTTTGTTTGTTTGTATTTTAGGAAGATTAGCCCTGAGCTTACATCTGCCGCCAATCCTCCTCCTTTTGGCTGAGGATGATTGGCACTGAGCTAACATCTGTGCCCATCTTCCTCTACACTATATGTGGGACCCCTGCCACAGCATGGCATGATGAATGGTGCATAGGTCCACACCCGGGATCTGAATTGGCAAATCCACAGCCACCAAAACAGAGTGTGTAAATTAAACCACTATGCCACTGGGCCAGCCCCTCCCTTTATTATTTGTTGTAGAACAAGTTTGTTAACAATGAGTTCTCTTAGATATTCTTTTTTTTAATCTAGGAATGTCTTAAAGTCTTCTTGATATTTTGAAGGATAATTATGTTGAATGTAGAATGTAGAATTATTGGTTGAGAATCTTTTCCTTTTGGCATTTAGACTACGTCATCCTACTGCTTTCTGTCTCCCATGGTTTCTCATGAGTAAGTAGCTTGTTGATGATCTCATATGTGATAAATTGCTTCGTCTTCAAGATTTTCTCTTCGTCATTGGCTTTGACAATTTGATTGTGATGTGTCTAGATGTGCATCTCTTTGAGTTTATTTTAGTTGGAGATGATTGAGTTTGGAATGGAATATTAATGTTTTTCATCCAATTTGGCAAGTTTAGGGTCATTAGCTCTTCAAATTTTCTCTGTGCTCCTTTCTTCTTCCCCTGTCCTCCGGTGCTCCCAATCTGCATATGTTGTTACACTTCATGGTGTCCCATAGGTTTACAAAGCTCTGTTCACTCTTCTAAATATTTTTTCTCTGAATTCTTCATACTTAGTAATTCCAATTGAACGATCATCCAATTTGCTGATTCATTCTTCTGCCAGCTTAAATCTGCTGTTGATCTCCTCTAGCGTATTTTTTATTCCAGTTCTTGTACTTTCCAACTCCCAAATTTATCAGGTTCTTTTTGAAAATTTTTATCTCTTTATTAATATTATCTATTTTGCGAGACATTGTTCTCATACTTTCCTTCCGTTTTCCAGACAGGATTTCTTTTAGTTCTTTGAAATAAGTAATTTACATAGCTGATTCAAAATCTTTGCTTAGTAAGTCTACGGCTGGCTTACTTAGGGAAGAGTTTCTACTGATTCCTTTTAGTTCATGTATATGAACCATACTTTCTTGTATCTTTGCCTATGTCCTAATTTTTCGTTGAAAACAACACTTTTTAAATAAAATAATGTGGCAACTCTGGAAATTTGGTTCTTTACTTTCCAAAGGGCTTGTTGCTGTTACTGTTTGTTTGGTTTTAATTTGTTTAGTGATTTTTATAAACTAGTTTTTTGAAATCTGTGTTCTTTTTCTTAATGGACAATGAAGTGTCCTCAGTTAGTTTAGTAGCTGTTGAATTTCAGCACTGTCCTTCAGTGATTGACATTATCATCCATTTTTGGTTTTTAGCCTCTTAATATTATGAATCATACTCACTACTTTTCAATATTGAAGGAGCTTTATATTCCTGAAATAAGCCTCATTTGGTCATGGTGTATAATTCTTCTTGTTATTGATGAATTATATTGGCTAATATTTTATTGAGTACTTTTCCTGGGGGATAGTGGTCTGTAGTTTTCTTGTGTGTGTTTTTTCGCATCGGTATTGTCTTCATTTCGTTTTGGTATCAGTGTAATAGTAGCTTCATAAATTGAATTGAGAAGTATTCCCTCCTTCTCTATTTCCTGGAAAAGAGTATAGAATTGATGTTAATTATTCTTTAAACATGTGGTAGAATTATGCAGTGAAACAATCACAGCCTAAAGGTTTCTTTGGGAACTTTTAAGATTATTAATTCTGTTTCCTTAAGGCATATAGTGCTATTCAAATTATGTATTCCATGTCAAGAACATGGTGGTAGTTTGTTTTTTGTAGGAATTGGTCCATTTCATTTAAGTTGTCAAATACGTGTGTGTTTAGAGTTGTTTGTAGTATCAACTTTTTATCCTTTGTATGTCTGCAGGATCTGTAGTTATATTTCCTATTCATTCTTGGTGTTGATAATTCGTGTCTTTCAGTTTTATTTATTTTTTTGCCATTCTTCCAAGAGATTTGTCAAATTTCATTCTCAGCAATCTTCTAGCTGTGTACCAGAAATTTTAATTGTTATATTTAAGTTTTCATTCAGTTCACTATATTTTTTAGTTTCCTCTGAGACTTCCTCTTTGGTCCCAAGGTTATTTACAATTGATTTATTTCTAAATATTTGAAGAATTTGCTGTTATCTTTCTTTTATCGATTTCTCATTTAATTCCATTTTGGTCAAAGAGCACACTCTATGTGATTCCAATCTTATGAATTTGTTGTGGTTTATTTTATGGCCCAGGATGGTGCCTATCTATCTACATATATATATATCTTGTATCACTTGAAAAAAATATGCATCCTGCTGTTGTTTGGTTTCCATTCCTGTGTTCTTTTAATGCTGCATAATATACTGCTTTTTATTCTTTTGTTTTCAACCTGCTTACATTGCTACATTTTAAGTGAATTTCTTGTGGGCAACACATGGTAGGTTCATGCTTTTTTTTTTTTTTTTTGGAGGGAGATTAGCCCTGCGCTAACATCTGCCACCAATCCTCCTCTTTTTGCTGAGGAAGACTGGCCCTGAGCTAGCATCCGTGCCCATCTTCTTCTACTTTTTTTATATGTGGGACTCCCACCACAGCATGGCTTGCAAAGCAGTGCCATGTCCACATCCGGGATCCAAACTGGTGAAACATAGGCTGCCAAAGCAGAACGTCCGAACTTAACCACTGTGCCACCAGGCTGACCTCTCATGCTTTTTAATTGATTCAGCCAATTTATATATTTTCATTGGTGTATTCAGACCATTTACATTTAATCTAATTATTATGTTAGGGCTATGTCAGCTATTTTATTTTATTTTTTCTGTTTGTTATCTGTTTTCCAGGTTTTTTTTTTTTTTTTTTTAAGATTGGCACCTGAGCCAACAACAGCTGCCAATCTCCTTTTTTCTACCCCCTTTTCTTCTAGTTGTGAGAGCCTCTAGTTGTGCTATGTGGGATGCCGCCTCTGCATGGCCTGATGAGCAGTGCCATGTCCACACTCAGGATCTGAACCAGCGAAGCCCGGGCCCCTTGAACCAGATCGCGCGAACCTAACCACTCCCCCCTGGGGCCGGCCCTGTTTTTTTTTCTTCCTTTACCTGTTTTCCTATGGGTTACTCAAACATTATTTAGAACCTTATTTTGAGTTCTCCATAGTGTTTTGAGAGTATCTCTTTAAATAGTTTATCTTAGTGGTTGCCCTAGGTATTTTGTTATATATATACGTAACTTACCACAATCTAGTGGTGTGGTCATTTTACCAAAGTATGAAGTGTAGAAAACTTCCCTCTTTTCATATCCCCTTGAACTCTCTCATGTACAGTATAATTATATTAAATATTCCCTCTATCTATATTTAGAACTCTATCAGAAAATATGCTTTCCACAACCATCAAAAACAATTTACAGGACTCAATAGGAGAAGGAAAGTCTATTTTACTTGCTTATAGTTTTGTTTATTGTGTTCTTTCTTCCTTCTTCATGTTTCATAATTCTTTCTTCCTTTTCTGTTTAGAAAACTTACTTTAGCCATTCTTTTACAGTATGTCTGATAGTGACAAATTATTTTATTTTTCCTTCAGCTGAGGATGTCTTCATTTCCCCTTCAATGCTGAAGTATATGTTTAGTAGATATAAGATGCTAGACTGGCAGTCTTTTTTTCAAAACTTTACAAATGCTGTGCCAGTTCCTACTGTTTCTCACAGTTTCTGAAGGGAATTCAACTTTTATTTGAATTATTTTTCCACTTTAGGTTAAGTGACTTTTCTCACTGACTGCTTTCAAAAGATTTCTTTCTTTCTTTTTTTTTAAAATGATCTCCTAACACAAGTCAGTCCTTTTTCTTTTTTTTTCCTTTTTCTTCCCAAAGCTCCCCCGGACATAGCTGTGTATTCTTCGTTCTGGGTACTTCTAGCTGTGGCATGTGGGACACCGCCTCAGCGTGGCTCCATGAGTGGTGCCATGTCCGCGCCCAGAATTCAAACCGACAAAACACTGGGCCGCCTGCAGCAGAGCGCGAATTTAACCACTCCGCCATGGGGCCAGCCCCAAAAGATTTCTTTCTTTGTATTTAGTTTTCTGAAGTATGAATATGATGTATCTTGGTGTTCATATCTTTATGTTTATTCTGTTTAGAATTTGTTTGGTTTCTTGAATACGCATGTTTATGTCCTCCACCATATTTGTGGAATCTTCATTCATTATTTCTTTTTTCAGCCCCACATTCTTTCCCTTATCCTTGTGGGACTTCTAGGATGTAAAATATAGATGTTTTCTTAGAGTGCTACACGTCCCTGAGGGTCTCAATTGTTTATAGTCTATTTGCTCTTTCTTGTTCACATTGGGTAATTTCTATTGTCCTACCATTAAGTTCACAGCCTCTTTTCTCTATTCTCTCCATTCTTCTGTTGAACTCATCCTGTGAACCCTGTGTTCTACAACTTTGCTAAAATAGCTTATTAATTTTAAGTAGTTTGCATAAGACTTTATGGGTATATGATCATGTTATCTGAATAATGACAGTTTCACTTCTTCCCCTCTACTATGTAGAGATTTTTTCTTCTTCTGACTTTATTGCACTAGCTTGAACTCACAGTAAAACCTTGAATAGAAGGGGTAAAAGTAGACCTCTTCTCTCATTCCTGAAATTTGGAAGAAGGCATTTTTTTTTTATCATTAGGTATTTTAGCTTTAGGTCTATATTGGATGCCTTTTATCACTTTGAGGAAGTTATTATCTATTCCTAGTTTGATAAGAATTTTTATCATGCATAGATGTTGAATTTTGCCAAATGATCTTTATACAAATCTTGACATGATTAGATAATTTCTCTCTTTACTCTATAAATATGATGAGTTCCATTGACTGACATTTCAGCATTAAGCCAAACTTGCAAAATCCACATTAGGTCATGATGTATTATATTTTTAAAGTATTACTGGATTTAATGTGCTAATATTTTGTTAAGAATTTGTGCATCTATGCTGTTGGGGAAATTAGTCTAGAATTTTCTTGGAAACTCTTTGATTTTGTTATTAGCGTGATCCTAGTATAAAAAAATAAATTGGAAAAGTTCCCTCCTTCCCTGTTTTTTAAATTTATTTTTTTTATTTCGGTAACACTGGTTCATAACGCTATATAAATTTCAGGTGCACATCATTACATTTTGATTTCTGCATAGATTACAACATGTTCACCGCCCAAAGACTAATTACAATCCACCACCACACACATGTACCTAATCACCCCTTTCACCCTTCCGCCCTTCCTCTCTGGGAACCAATGCCATCTCTGTTTCTATGTGTCTGTTTGTCATTGTTTGTATCTTCCAGTTATGAGTGAGATTATACAGTATTTGACTTTGGCCCGCTGACTTATTTCACTTAATGTAATACACTCACAGTCCATCCATGTCACAAATGGCTGGATTTCCTTGTTTCTTATGCCTCTGTAGTATTTCATTGTGTATGTATACCACATCTTCTTTATCCATTTGTCCATTGATGGGCACTTAGGTTGCTTCCAAGTCTTGACTATTGTGAATAATGCTACGATTAACATAGGGCTCTATCTTTAAGCATTTGTATTTCCATATTCTTTGGATAAATGCCCCGCAGTGGAATAGCTGGATCACATGGTAGTTCTATTCTTAATTTTTGAGGAATCTCCATACTGTTTTCCATAGTGACTTCACCAGTTTGCACTCCCACCAGCAGTGTAGGAGGGTTCACTTCTCTCCACATGCTCTTCAACACTTATTCTTTCCTGTCTTGTTAATTATAGTTACTCTGACAAGAGTGAGGTGATACCTTACTGTACTTTTGATTTGCATTTCCCTGATACTTAATAATGTTGAACATGTTTTCATGTGCCTGTTGGCCATCTGTATATCTTCTTTGGAGTTAACATCTCTTCAGATCTTTTGCTCATTTCTTAATTGGGTTGTTAATTTTTCTGTTGTTGAGATGAATGAGTTCATTGTATGTTTTGGATATCAACCACTTATCAGGTGTATGGTTTGCAAATATCTTCGCCCAAATGTCAGGTTGTCTTTCAGTTTTGTTGATGGTTTCCTTTGCTGTGCAGGAACTTTTTAGGTTGATGCAGTCCCATTTTTTTTATCTATTGTTTATCATTCCAGGCACACATTGTACTTGAAAATATGCTGCTAAGACTGAAGTTGAAGAGCTTATCACTTATGTTTTCCTCTAGGAGTGTAATTGTTGCAGGTCTTGCATTCAACTCTTTGATCCATTTTGAGTTAATTTTTGTGTGTCGTGTAAGAGAATGGTCTACTTTCATCCTTTTGCATGCAGCTGTCTAGTTTTCTCAACAATTTATTGAAAACACTTTCCTGTCTCCCTTGTATGTTCTTTGCTTCCTCTCAAAAATTAGCTGTCCATAGATGTGTGGGTTTATTTCTGGGCTATCAATTATGTACCATTGATCTGCGTGTATCTTGTTCTGCCAGTAACATGCTGTTTTGGTTACTATAGCTTGGTAGTATATTTTGAAATCAGGGAGTGTGATACCTCCAGCTTTGTTCTTTTTTCTCAGGTTTCCTTTGGCTATTCAGGGTCTTTTGTTGTCCCATGCAAATTTTCAGATTCTTTGTTCTATTTCTGTGAAATACGTTGTTGGAATTTTGATATGGTTTGCAAAGAATCTCTGGATTGCTTTAGGATGTATGGACACCTTGACTATGTTAATTCTTCCAAACCAAGAGCACGGAACATCCTTCCATTTCTTTGGGTCTTCTTCAATTTCTTTCAACAATATTTTATAATTTTCAGTGTACTGAACTTTGACCTCTTTGGTTAAGTTTATTGCTGAGTATTTTATTCCTTTTGTTGCCATTGTGAAGGGCATTGTATTCTTGATTTCTATTTCTGCAACTTTGCTGTTAGTGTACAGAATCACAACTGATTTTTTATGTTGATTTTTTTATCCTGCAACTTGACTGTATTCATTTATTATTTCTAAAACTATTTTTAGTGGATTCTGTAGGGTTTTCTATATATAAAATCAAGTCACCTGCAAATAGTGACACTTTCATGCCTTCCTTTCCAATTTGGATCCCTGTTATTTCTTTTTCTTCCCTGATTGCTGTGGCTAAGACTTCCAATACTATGTTCAATAAGAGTGGTAAAAGTGGACATCCTTGTCTGGTTCCTGTTCCTAGAGGGATAGCTTTCAGTTTTTCTCCACTGAGAATGATATTAGCTGTGGACTTGTCATCTATGGCCTTTATTATATAGAGGTTCTTTCCTTCCATCCCCATTCTATTCAGACTTTTTATCATAAACGGGTGCTGTATCTTGCCAAATGCTTTCTCTAGATCTGTTGAGGTGACTATGTGATTTTATTCTTCAATTAATTAGGTTAATGTGGTGTATCACGTTGATTGATTTCTGGATGTTGAACCAATCCTGAATCCCTGGGATAAATCCTACTTCATCATGGTGCATGATCTTTTTAATGTATTGTTTATTTGATTGCTAGTATTTTGTCGAGGATTTTTGCATCAATGTTCATCAGAGATATTGCCCTGTAATTTTCTTTTTTTGTTTTGTCCTTGTCTGGTTTTGTTATCAGGGTAATGTTGACTTTGTAGCATGAGTTAGGAAGCTTCCCCTCCTCTTCCATTTTTGGAAGAGTTTGAGAAGGATGGGTATTAAATCTTGTTTGACTGTTATGTAGAATTCACCAGGGAAGCCGCCTCGTCCTGGACTTTCATTTTTGCGGAGGTTTTTGATTACTGTTTCAATCTCCTTGCTGGTGATTGGTCTGTTCAAATTCTCTATTTCTTCTTGGTTCAGTTTTGTAAGGTTGTCTGTTTCTAAGAATTTATCCTTTTTTTCTAGCTGGTCCAATTGGTTGGCACATAGCTTCTTGTAGTATTGTCTTATAAAATTCTGTATTTCTGAGGTGTATGTTGTAATTTCTCCTCTTTCATTTCTGCTTTTATTTATTTGAGCCATGTTTCTTTCTTTCTTGGTGAGTGAAGCTAAATGTTTGTCAACTTTGCTCATCTTTTCAAAGAACCAGCTCTTGGTTGCAATGATTTTTTAAGTCTCTATTTCATTTACCTCTTCTCTGATTTTTATTATTTCCTTCCTTCTATGGACTTGGGGCTTTGTGTCTTCTTCTTTTTCCAGTTCCCTTTAGGTGCACTGTTGGATTGCTTATTTGGAATTTTTCTTGTTTGTTGAGGTATGCCTGTATTGCTAGAAACTTCCTTCAAAGAACAGCTTTTGTTGTATCCCCTAGGTTTTGGCATGTCTTATTTTCATTTTCATTTGTCTCCAGGTATTTTTTGATTTCTCTCATGATTTCTTCAATGACCCAATAGTCGTTCACTAGCATTTTGGTTAATCTCCACGTGTTTGAGGCTTTTCTGATTTTCTTCCTGTAGTTGATTTCCACTTCCACACTTTTGTGGTCAGAAAAGATGCTAGGTATTTTCTTCTTAAATTTATTGATACTTGTTTTGTGGCCTAATATGTGATCAGTCCTGAAGAATGTTCCATGTGCATTTGAGAAGAACGTATATTTTGTGGTTTTGGGATGGAATGTTCTATACATATCTACCAAGCTGATCTGGCCCAATGTGTCATTTAAGGCCAAAGTTTCCTTATTGATCTTCTGTCTGGATGATCTATCCATTGATATAAGTGCAGTGTTAGAGTCCCCTATTATTATTGTGTTACTGTCTATTTCTCCTTTTATGTCTGTGAATAATTGCTTTATATATTTAGTGCTCCTATGTTGGATGCATAGATATTTACAAGTGTTATACCCTCTTGTTGAATTGTTCCCATTATCAATATGTAGTGCCTTTCTTTGTCTCTTGTTACAGTTTTTGTTTTAAAGTCTATTTTGTCTGATATAATTATTGCTACCCCAGGTTTCTTTTTGATCCCTTCACTTTCAGTTTGTTGAGTGTCTTTAGGTCTGAACTGTGTGTCTTGTATGCATCATACATATGGGTCTTATTTTTGATCCAATCGGCCACCCTATGCCTTTTGATTAGAGAATTTAATCCATTGATATTAAAACTAGTTATTGATAAATATGTACTTATTGCCATTTTGTTCCTTTTTTTTCTGTGCATTTCAGGAGTTCTTCTCTGTTTCTTTCTTCTTCTCTTGCTCTCTTCCCTTGTGGTTTGATGGCTTTCTTTAGTATTACCTTTGGGTTCCTTTCTCTTAATTTTTTGTGTGTAAATTATGGGTTTCTGATATGTGATTACCATGTGATTCATATATAATTACCTATATTGAAAGGAATCTATATTGAGTGATGGTCTCTTTAGTTTGACTTTTCTTTAAAAGCTCTACTCTTTTGCTTCCCTCCTCCTATGTTTTTTGTTTTTGATATCATATCTAATCTCTTATTTTGTGTGTATCTTCTACTTTTACTGTGCTTTTGCCTTTACTAGTGATTTTACTGCCTTTTTTCCTTTGATAATTTTCTTATTCCCCTTTAAGCTCTTGTCTTTCTCACTTAAGTACCTTTAACATTTATTGTAATACTGTTTCTTGGTGATAAACTCCTTTAGCTTTTGCTTGTCTGGGAAACTCTTTATCTCTCCTTCTTTTCTGGATGATAACCTTGCTGTGTAGAGTATTCTTGGCTGTAGGTTTTTGACTTTAAATATGTCATGCCACTCCTTTCTAACTTGTAAGGTTTCTGTTGAGAAGTCAGCTGATAGCCTTATGGGGCTTCCTTTGTATGTCACTTGTTGCCTCTCTCTTGCAGCTTTTAGGATTCTCTCTTTATCTTTAATTTTGGACATTTTAATTATAATGTGCCTTGGTGTGGGCCTCTTTGGGTCTTTCTTATTTGGTGCTCTCTGTGCTTCCTTTACTTGGGTGTCTGTTTCCTTCCTTAGGTTAGGAAAGTTTTCAGCTAATTATTTCTTCAAATAGATGCTCTACCCCCTTTGTCTCTCTCTTCTTAGACTGGGACACCTATAATATTAATGTTAGTGCATTTTATGTTGTCACAGCATTCCCTTAGATTGTTCTTGTTCTTTTTATTTTCTTTTTCTTTTATCGGTTCAGGTTTGGTTATTTTCTCCAGTCTTTCGTTCAGCTCACTAATCCATTCTTCTGTATAATCTACTCTGCTATTGAGTCTCTCTAGTGAATTTTTCATTTCCAATTTTGTATTGTATTGCAATTACCACCTTTCTTTCTGGTGATTTTAGGTTGCTTTCTGAAATGGCTGAATTTGTGCATGGGCCCTTTAAGAGCTGTCTTTTTTTCTCTTATGTCAGATAGCTTTTCTAGGGGTATTCTCCATTGTAGTTAATAGCCAACCAAACCAGATATTATGACACTCATCTTATTTCTGCTGAGTTCACAGGATGCTTATAGTAGTAACACTCCCAGGATCAGGCACCCCCCTCCTGCAGGGAAGGCTGTGTAACTTAGGATTGCTTCCAGCTAGCTTTGAAGATCTGCAGCTTGTGAAGGTGGCTTTTTTCTTCTCCAGAAAGGCGTTTCTGCCTCTTCCACCTCAGTCAAGACTGTCCCCTGTTGTGGGGCTTCTTTTTATCCAGTTTTCAGTTCTCTCTCAATGGTAATTGTTCCAAGAATAGTTGTACATTTGTTGTGTTTGTAGGAGGGAGTGAGTTCAGAATCTACCTACATCACCATCGTGACACCAACCCCCATCCCTTCCATCCTTTTTAACCAGAATTTTGGTAGGTTTGATATAATATCTTCCTTAAATTTTATAACATTCACCAGTGCATATATCTGAGTGGGATATTTCTTTTTCTTAGTGGGAAGGTTTTTGTTATGAATCTTTTAGAAAGATCTATAAAATTGATACATTTACAACTAAACATACCATAAAAAGAAGAAGACAGAAAATTGCCAGTTTCAGAAATGAAAAGATGGTATATCACCAAACATCCTACAAATTAAAGAAAGGATAATACAGGAATATCTTGAAAACCTTAAAGCAATGAATTTGACATACATGATTTGGGTAAGTAAATAAGTGAAAAATAGATGACAAATCCTAATCAAGAACAATTCCAGTTAATGAACATAGAAGAATCGAAGACAATAGAAAATGACCATTAGAAATTAGTAACAACATGCCGCAGGCAAGAGTCATGACAAATGCTAAAATTATTGGGTGAACTTTAAAGAGAAACAGGATAACAGATTATTCACATGGCCTCAAATAATCTCCCTCAAAATATTTACTAATTACTATGGTTGTCTTTTCCAGCTTTATTGGGCTATGTTTGACATATAACAATGTATAAGTTTGAGGGGTACAATATGATGATTTTATACATGCATCTATTATGAAATGATTATCATCATAAGGTTAGTTAACATATCCATCGCCTCACTTGGTTATATTTTTTTCTGGTGAGAATATTTAAAGACTACTTTCCTAGTCACTTTCAAGTATACAATATAGTACTGTTAACCAAAGTACCATGTTCTATATAACATACCCAGAACTTATTCATCTGATAACTGGAATTTTGTATTCTTTGACTAAGATCTCCCATTTTCCTCACCTCCCCTGGTTACCACCATTCTACTCTCCCTTTCTATGAGTTCAGATTTCTTAAAGTATTCCAAATATTGGTGAGATCACACAGTATTTTTCTTTCTCTCTCTAACTTATTTCAGTTCAATTTTCATCCATGTTGTTGCAAATGGCAGAATTTCGTTCATTTTAATGGATGAAGAGTATTCCATTGTATATATATATATGTATGTGTGTGTGTGTGTGTATCACATTTTCTTTATTCACTTATCCATCAGTGGCAACTTAGGCTGTTTCAATGTCTTGGTTATTGTGAATAATGCTGCAAAGAACATGGGGATGCAGATATCATTTTGAGAGAATGATTTCATTCCGTTTGAATATATCCAGAAATGGAATTGCTAGGTCATTTGGTAAGTCTTTTTAAAATTTTTTCAGTGACGACCATACTGTTTTCCATATTTTCCAATGTACCAAGGTCCATCCCCTCCAACAGAGCACAAAGGTTGCCTTGTTTCCATATCCTTCCAGCAATTGTTATCTCGTCTTTTTTATAATCATTCTAGCATATGTGGACTGATATTTCATTGTGGTTTTAATTTGCATTTTTCTGATGGTTAGTGTGTTGTGCACCTTTTCATGTGCCTGCGGACCATGTGTATGTCTTCTTTGGAAAAATGTCTACTCAAAATTTTTCCCGCTTTTTAATCAGACTTTTTGATTTTTTGGTTTTGAATTGTATGGGTTCCTTATGTATCTTGGATATTAATGCCTTATGAAATAGATGGTTTGCAAATGTTTCCCCCCTTCTGTAGGCTGCCTCTTCATTTTGTTAATTGCTTCTTTTGTTGTGCAAAAGATTTTAATTTGATGTAGTCCCACTTAATTGATATTTGCTTCTGTTGCTTATGCTTTTGGTGTCATATCCAAAAAATCACTGCCAAGCCTGATGTCAAGGAGCTTTTTCTCTGTTTTCTTCTTGAGTTTTACAGTTCTACGCATTAGATTTAAGTCTTTAATCCCTTTTAAGTTTTGTGAGTAGCATAAGATCCAATTTCATTCATTTGCATATGAATATCCAGCTTTCCCAATACCATATATTAAAAAGACTATTTTCACTCCATTTAGTATTCTTGGGCCCCTTGTCAAATATTAGTTGACTGTATATGAATGGGTTTATATATGGCTCTTGATTCTGTTCCATTGGTCTATGCGTTGGTTTAATGCCACTGCCATACTGTTTTGATTACTACAGCTTTGTAGTACAGTTTGAAATCAGAAAGTGTGGTGCCTCCAGCTTTACTTCTTTCTCAAGATTGCTTTGGCTATTTGGAGTCTTTGTAGTTCCATAGGAATTTTAGGATTATTTTTTCTATTTCTGTGAAAAAATGTCATGGGAATTTTGATGGGGATTGTATTGAATATATAGATGGTTTTAGGTAGCACAGAAATTTTAAAAATATGAATTCTTTTGATCCAAAAACATGGGATGTCTTTCCATTTATTTGTGTCTTCTTCATTTTCTTCCATTAATGTCGTAAATTTTGGTCAATACATCTTTCACTTTCTTCGTTAAATTTATTCCAAAGTATTTTATTATTTTTGATGCTATTGTGAATGGGATTGATTTCTTTATTTCTTCAGATAGTTTATTGCTAGGGTATAAAAATGCAACTGATCTTTGGATGTTGATTTTGTAAGCTGCAACTTTACTGAATTAATTCTAACAGCTTCTTGGTGGAGTCTTTAGGGATTTCTCTGTATAAGATAATGTCTTCTGGAAACAGAGACAATTTGACTTCCTTCCTTTCTATTTATATTCCCTCTATTTCTTTTTCTTGTCTAATTTCTCTATCTAGGACATTGTTTATTTTAACATATAGCCACACTTTTCTTTCATGTTACTCCCTCCAGTAAGTGACAGAACTTAATTCTTATCTCCTTGAATGTGGTCTGAAATTATTGATTTCCTTTTTACAACTGGGAAAGGAAAAATAGTAACTTTACACTAAAGACAACTGGCAGATACCACTCTAAGTGATCCAGGTTAGTACAGAGATAAATAATGTTGATATCATGAATACTCTGTATGATGTGGTGAAAAGAACACCTAACTTCTGTGTTATTCTTCCCCCAAATCTACCACCAAAATGTAATCATGAGAAGACATCAGACAAAACTAAATGATGTATATGCTTCAAAATACCTTACCACTTCCCTCCAACAGTTTAATGTTCACAAAGACCAAACAAAGACAGGGACTGTCATGGATTGGATGAGACTAAGGAGATAGGATGACTATTGAAATGTGGTAGTCAAGGTTAGATAATGGAACAGAAAAAGGACATTAGTAAAAATAAAAGTGAAATACAAATAAAGTCTATAGTTTTTTAATAGCAATGCATCAATGTTAATTTCTTAGTTTTGATAAGTATGTCCTGTGAATGTAAGATGTTAACCTTGACAAAAATAGGATGAAGGATGTACACTAAATCTCTATGCTATCTTTGCTACGCTTATGTAAATCCAAAATTATTTCAAAATAATGAATTTTTAAAAAATGTAAAAATGGTCAGATTTGATGTCATAGTAAGATTAACCTATAAATCACCTACGAAAATTACTTTAAGTATAAAGACAATAAAAAGCTAAAAGTAAAAGGGTAAAAAATATATGCCATCTAACACTGAGTAAAATAAAATTGTAGCAGCTATTCCAATATTAAGCAAAATAGATTTCAGAGCAAAGGACATTTCCGGAAGATCATTTCACAAATATAAAGGGAAATATTCATCAAGAAGACATAATAGCGCTAACATTTATACACCTAAATATAGAGCTTCAAAGTAAATGAATTAAAAACAGATCTGCAAGAGAAAATAAATAGAACTACTATTTTAGTTGGCAATTTCAATACTTCTCTCTCAATAATTGTTAGAACAAGTAAACATAAAATTAGCAAAAGTAAAAGATAATTGAACAATACAGTAAACCATATTGACCTAATTGACATGAATACAACATGCTACCAAATAACATCAGAATACACATTCTTTTCAAGTGCACATGTGACACTTGCAAAGGTAGACAATATTATGGGCTCAATAAAAAAGGCTCAATATATTTAAAAAGTTTCAAGAAACACAGAGTATGTTATTCTCTGACCACAAAGGAATTAAATTTGGAATCAAGAACTGAATGATATTTGAAATATCCTCAAATATTTAGAAACTAATTGACACACTTCTAAATGACCAATGGGTCAAAGAAAAAATTCAGTTGGAAAACACATATAAAAATTTGTAGATGTGTTTGAAGAAGGTCTTAGAGGCAAATTTATAGCATTAATTGCATGTATTACAATAAGAAAGTTCTCAAATAATGATTCAAGTTCCACTTTAATAAAATAGAAAAGGAATGGGGCTGGTGTGGTGGCGTAGTGGCTAAGTTCATATGCTCCACTTCAGAGGCCCAGGGTTCATGGGTGTGGATCCCAGGCGCAGACCTACACTACTCATCAAGCCATGCTGTGACCCACATACAAAAAATAGAGGGAAATTGGTAGAGGCGTTAGCTCAGGGCCAATCTTCCTGACAAAACAAAAGAAAAGAAAGAGTAAATCATACATTGAGTAAGTAGAAGAAAGGAAATAATATCAAGAAGTAGAAAACATACAGATGATAGAGAATATCAATGTCACAAAAAGCTGATTCTTTCAAGAGATGAAGAACATTATAATTCTCTAGCCAAACCGCTTGACATCAAAAAAAGAAGACATAAAGTAGAGGAGGTAACAACACTTCAGTTTAAAAAAATATTGGAGCATAATAGAACATAATGAAAAAACTTTATATTAATAAATTCCACAAATTAAATATAGACAAATTCCTTAAATAGCACAAATTTTCAAATCTTACTAAAGAAATATGTAACCTGAATATTTCTATGTCCATTAAATAAGTGAAAATTTGAGTAAAAATCATTTTAAGAAAATTGTTAGAGATCAAGAGAAGGCTTTTTTAAGAAAGACCTCTGTAACATTTGTTTAACATTTTAGAATTGATTAATGTGGGGTCCATCCCGTGGCCAAGTGTTTAAGTTTGCAAGCTCTGCTTTGGCGGCCCAGGGTTTTGCTGGTTCAGATCCTAGGCACAGACATGGCATCACCTCTCAGGCCATGTTGAGGCGGTGTCCCACATGCCTTAACTAGAAGGATCCACAACCAAAATATGCAATAATGTACTGGGGAGAAAAATCCAAAAAAATGAAAAAAGGGAAGATTGGCAACAGTTGTTAGCTCAGGGGCCAATCTTAAAAAAAAAAAAGAATTTATTAATGTAACTTACAATAGTAACAACATAGAAAAGAAAAAACATATTATCATCTCAACAGTGCAGAGAAACATGCTACTTAATGGCAAAACACTGTATCATACCCTCATAAGATAGAAACAATGCAAGAATGCCCAGTGTCACCACTAGAGGTTCTAGCCAGCATAACAAAGCAAGAAAAATAAATAAAAGGCATCCATATTGGACACAGAGGTTTTTTTTTTTTTTTTTTTAATTTTCAAATGACAGGATCATCAATGTAGAAGAGCTGAGGGAAACTACAAAAACAAAAACAAAAACTACACCCTATTACATATTACACCTAATATGTAATATTTGTAAGTTGCAGGATACAAGATCAATATGAAAAATAAATTTTACTTGTATATATCCAATAGCAAAGAAAAATTAGAAATTGAAATAAAGACATTAAAAATAAGGTCAAAAATCATGAATAAACTTGGATAAACTTGATAAAAGTCATAAACAATCTGTATACTGAAAATTATAAACCATTGCTGGAAAAAATTATGGAAGATCTATGTAAATGTAGAGATATACCAGGCCCATGAGTGAGAAGATTCAGTAATGTAATTTCTTCACAAATCATTTTTAGATTCTGCATGATACCAATCAAAATTGTAACAGATATTTCGGTAGAAACTGATAAATTGATTCTATCCCCATTGAAATACAGAGAACACAGAATAGGTAATCAATCTTGAAAAAGAAGAATAAAGTTGGAACTCTAACAGTGTCTTGTTATAAGACTTATTATAATGCAATATTAATCAAGACAATGTAGTATTACTGTAAGATAGATAGATAAACGGACAGAATTTGAGCCCAGGAATAGAACCACACCTATACGGACAAGTAATTTTTGACAAAGTTGTAAATGCATTTCAACGTTGAAACAATAGTCTTTTTGACAAAATAAACCTCAATCCATAACTTATGACTTAAATAAAATTTGACTCAAAATTGATAACTATAAAAAATGCTATTTACATTGCAAATGTGCTCAAAAATTAAACCTAAATCTATAAAGCTTCTAGAAGAAACCATAAGAGAAATTGTTTGATATCTTGGGCTATGAAAATATTTCTTAGCCATGGCATCAAAATTCACAATCCCTTAAAGGACAAATTGATAAATTAGATTTTGTCAAAATAAAAAATTCTGCTCTCAAAAAGTACTGTTAAGAGAATGAAAAGTCTAGCTGAAACTGCGATAAAAAATTTGTAAAGCACACTTCACCTAATTTGATATGTGGTTGATGAAAAGTACATAGAAGATGCTCAATAGCATTAGCTATTAGGTAAATGCAATTAACACTACAGGATGCCACCACATAACTATTAAAACAGACAAAATTAAAAAGATTCACTGTACCAAGTGTTTTTGAGGATGTGGAGAAACTGGCACCCTTATACACTGCTAGTAGGAATGTAAAATTTACAGTAACTTTGGAAAAACACTTTGGCAATTTCTTTAAAAGTTAATCATTCACCTATCATATGATCCAGCTATTCTATTTCCAGGAAGATAAATTAAAGCATATGTCTATATAAAGTCTTGTGCATGAATGTCCATAGCAATCTTATTTGTTATAGCCCTAAACTGGAAACAGGCAAAATGCTATCAATAGAAGCTAGGCAAACTGTTTAAATGGTTAAACAAACACACTTTATGGTATATTCATATAATAGAATCCTACTCAGCAGCAAAATAAACTCTTGGTGTATGCTATAACATGGATAAATCTCAAAATAACTATTCCACAGCAAAGAATCCAGACAGAAAAGATTACATACTGTATGATTTCACCTATATAAATTCTAGAAAATGTGAACTAATCTATTGTGACAGAAAGCACGTCACTGGTTACATGAAAGTAAAGGTGGGTGGGTCATGGAGTAATTGCAAATGGATATGAGGAAAGTTTTGAGGGTGCTAGATATGTCCATTATCTTGATTGAGGTAATGGTATAATGGATATATATTTTTCTCAAAATTTATAAATTGTACTATTTAAATATGTTCAATTTATCATATATCAAGTATACCTCAATAAAGCTCTTAAAAAATAAACTATGGGGTTTCACCTGTGAGAAGAGACAGTGATGAATAAATTGAGATATGGGAGAGGCAAAGTTTTCAAAGGCACATATTAAACACTATCTATGCCTATTTACCTCCTGCCCCATAATGAATGGACAGGATCTCAACTTCCTCGAGGGAAATCTATGATTCTAGACCCCTGTCTTCTATGAACAGTAAAGACTCATCTCAGCTTTCCTTGGAGTATAGAGAGTTCAGTCCCAAGAGGGCTGCAGTTAACATAAGTAGAGGAAGCTAGAGTACCAGGAGAGTGGTGAGGATGCATTCAATTTATCTTATTAGAGGCTGTGGTATAACTAAGAATTTGTTTGGTCTTTGTTCCAAGTTCCTGGCTCAGAACTTCAAAAACCTTTGTAATTTCCTCAGTTATAGGAGTGTCCTTGCTATGCTAATGAGGCGACTCATAGTGGGCCAGTAAATAACTTCAAAATGGAGAATTGTTACCAGAAAAATCAATCACATGATTAGAGGGCTGGGACTTTCAGCTTCCAGACCCTCCAGGGAGGAAAGAGTAGCAGGATGTTGAGTTCAATTACATGGTCAATGATTTAAGAACTCATGCCTACATAATGAAAGCTCAGTAAAAACTCTGGACACTGAAGCTCAGTATAGCTTCCTGGTTAACAAATATACTGATGTGCCCAGTAGATGATGTATACTGACTCCACGGGTAGAGGGCATGGAAACTGTTTGATGATAAACCTCCCATACCTCACCCTTTGTAGTAAAATTATAATCTTATGCATAACATTTTTAGTGAGTTATGTTAGTCATTCTAGTGAATTATTAAACCTGAGAGGGTCTTGATAACCCCAAAATTTATAGCTAGTTGGCAAGACATGCTGGTAGCCTGGTGATCCCAGAAGTACAGTTGGCATGTAAAGTAAGGGCAGTCTTGTTGGGACTACGCCTTTTAACTTGTGAAATCTGCACTAACTATGGGTGATTACTGCCATAATTGAGTAGAAGTACATGCAGTTGGGCTTAAAAGAGTGGAAGTAACAAAATAAACCTAAAGCAAGAGGGGGCTCATTTATTTCTTTAACTGATACATTAATGGGAAGGGGGACAGGTAAGGCACTGTTTATAAAAACTATTTTACATAATTTTATATAAGTATGTAATTTGAAAAATTAATTCCTGGGCATTAATCAAGCCAGTGGAAGTAGCCACTAAAACAACTAAGGACTCTGATGCAATGAGGATGATGGGGTCCCAACTCCATGAAATGAAAAGTCTTCCTTATTCCAGAAGTTAGTACATGAGTGTAAGATCCTAATTTATCAGTGGATAAGTGGGATTTGAGGCTATTTTTGTGAGAATCCTGAAGAGAATCAACCAGACCTAATGATATTGAGACAGTGAACTCCTCCCTCTTGAGGCCATCCCATTGTGTGTCAGTATGACTGTACTGTAACAAATACCAAGGAATTAGGATAAATGCTAAACTTGGACTTTGTACAGCACCCTTGACAGCTTCATTGTCCCTGAATGTGAAAGACTCCACACAGTCCTTGTAAATCCCAGGGTACTCTATGCAATTTTGAAATCATCTTTTTATTCATCTTTCCAAAGGGATGATCTTCTGTAGGGAAAGAGTTTTGCTAGGATTCCTTCTTCCACTGATTTTTCTCAAGCACTCAGCCTATTTCTCTACTTCTAAAACTGATTACATACCTGGATTCTCAATTTTCTTAACGCATTATTGAACCCTGTGGTAGGCTGAGAAATAGCCTCCCAAAAGATATCCAGGTCCTATTCTCCTAGACATGAGAATTTCACCATACATGGTAAACAAAGTGTCTTTGCAAATGTAATTAAGTTAAAGATTTCAAGAAGACAGAATTTAGATTGGGACATAAACCTAAACTGATAAACTGATGTCTTTATAGGAGAAATAAGAAGATTAGAAACACAGAGACAGGGACATGACCATGTGAACACCCATGTGAAGATGGAGGCAGAGACTGAAGTTATTCCACCACAAGGCAAGGAATGCCAGGAGACACCAGATTCTGGGAGAGGCAAATAAAGATTCTCCCCTAAAGCCATCAGTGTGAGTGTGGCCATGTCAACACCTTGATTTAAGATTGCTGATGCCAGAACTGTGAAAGAATAAACTTCTGTTGTTTTAAGCCACCCAATTTGCGCTAATTTGTTTCACCAGTCTTAGGAAACTGATACACTGCACAGGGGATTTTAATTTCAGAAAATGTACTGGTTTCAATGTGGAGAATAAACTGTAGGTGAATAAGTAAACAAGTGAGAAGACGCAGTAGGAGTCCACTGCAGTAATCCAGGTGATAGAGACAATGGAAAATCATAGTGCAATGTTGAGAGATGGGTAGCGGGAGCATTGAGGTGGTGAGAACTGTGCGTGAGAGACAAAGATAAATGAATGGTGTTCTCAGTTCTTCCTGGGTAAAGTGGGTAAGACAGTCATGCTATGACTGTGAAGTCAGTAAATACAGAAAACAGAAAGGTTGAGGTGGGTCATTGATGAAGTAGAGTAGAATGTTGAATTTAAAGTTCAAAGTCATAATGTTAAGATGCAGTTTAGACAGTTGGATAGCCAGTTATAGACCATAGAAGAGACGCTTTAGGCAGGAGGAATAAATTTGGGACTCATCGGTGTATAGATGTCAACTTCAAGCTATGGGAGATGGCATTGCTCAGGGAGAACATAGGATGAGAAGAGAAGGGGACATTAGGAAGGACCACAATTAACCTCAGCTTTTAGGGGATGGTTGGAGAAAGAGACTCTTTCAAAAGACTTGAGAAGGTACAGAGAGAGACTATTTAGGAGTCCCTCATGTATATGGACTACTGAGGGTTCTCCGGAAAAAAGCTGTGGCCTGGGTGATAGGATGAGTGTGTGTGTTCCCAATATAGGTGAGAAAGCAAAGAGTGGGCTTAGTAAATAAATTGATCATTAAAAGGATAATAGGAAATACTGCAAACAACACTATACACGTAAATTTGACAACTTAGATGACAACTGACTCCTTAAAATCCACAATTAACAAAACTCACTCAACATGAAAAAGATAATCTGATAGGCCTACAACAAACTTTAAAAATTAAATTTGTATTTACAAACAAGCTGAAAAAGAAATCTCTAGGAATTGAGTTTCACTGAAAAAATTCTACCAAACATTTAAATAAAAAATAAAACCAATTCTACACATTTTCTTCCATAAAATTGGAGAGGAGGGAGTAGTCTCCAACTAATTTTAATGCTCTAAAGCTATGATATCAAAACCAGATATAGACAGTACAAAAAAAGCAAACTACATACCAATAGCCCTGATTAACACACACACAAGAATCCTCAACAAAATATCAGCAGATCAAATTCATCAATCTGTAAAAGAATTAAACACCACAAACTTGAATCCAGGGTCTGCTTGAACAGGATTTATCTTCAAGACGATTGTTGAAGATGAAGCAATCTATTTTAATATGTCCTGGAAACAGATCCAAGGAGGAAAGTCATACAATAGTCTGGAAAGAGGCTTGAATGACTAGACCTGTTGGTAGGCTACGTCTTTCTTCACTTTTCTCTACTTGTTAGTTTCAGTGGTTCTGAGAGACTGTACTGCCCATGAAAGGGCTTTTGGCGGTGTACGGGGGAAGGCGTATTTTTCTTTTCTTACACTTTCTTTTTGTTTTTCCCATTTCTAGAGGGCATTTATACGTGTGCGTGAAGGGGACAGAGGTGTCAACCTTTTTGGTGTGCATTACACACTCACACAATGAACAATTTTCCCACCCTCACGCCAGAATGTTTCCCTTTGAACAAACCTCCAGAGGCTTTCTCAGGGTGATGTTATTTACCATCTTTGTTTCCCAAATTTCTCTTTCCAGCCCAAACCACTTTCCTGAGTCCTACATATCCAGATATTTGCTGGGCATGTCTACTCTCTCTTCCCAGTGCTTCTCTCTGAATAGTCTCAGGAAGTGGTGCCTCCATATCCTAGCTACATGGCTCTGCTCAATATTAGCTGACCCTGAGACAAAATCCTGGTCACCCGTGATACTCATAGTCTCCCTTCACTTTCTCTTATTACTTATATCTTCCCCAGCATCCCTGCTGATCATGGGTTCCCTATTCTATTCTCTGTGACAACATTGTTGCTCCCTAGCAACACAGAATAATGCATGATTATTTAATACTCATTTGTTTGCTTATGGCCCCGTTTCTCTACCATTTCCCCTCACTACAGATTACAGAGACCATATCTTTCCTTCTCATTATATCCTCAGGAACAAATCCTAAAATGTAGTGTTTTATAAACACTTGCAGAATGGAGATGAAATGCAAGCCTTCATTCTTTCTCAAGTGGATTGCCGCGAAAGGTTTACTAAATGGTTTCTCTGACTCTCTTTGTTCACCTTCCCCAACTCTAGTCTTACCTCCAGTTGACCTTTCTAAAGGACACTCCTGACCTTGTCAGTTCCTGAGTGCCAGCAGGCTGCATTGTGGGTCTGGGCAGGACTGGAAGATGTCCCATTTCAGTGAGTGTCTTTGGGCCTCAGTTGGACAGGCGTGCACAGTGTTCTTCTAGGGAGAATGGAGGGATGAGGGGCCAGAGTTGAGTCCCCCTTCTTCACCCTCCCAACTGGGGAAAGCAGCACAGACTGCCCGCACTATTCTTTTGTAACAAAAAGGAGCCAGGCTGCCAAACAGTCCTAATGCAGTTGGTTTCCCCCTCAGACTGAGCTGCTTTTCTAAAATGCAAATCTTTCAGGCACATGATAAACATTGCTCAATATTTGCTGAACACATTAATATGAGTCCTCTGTCTCAATTCCTTGGCCTGCAAGGCATTTGGGGCCCATATTGGGGCTCCAAGGTGGAGGTTGCTGCCTATGCGGACAGGAAAGAGCCAGAAGGATTCACATTTCATTTGGGGCCTCTGGGCCTCCACACTGTGAGCATGCGCGCTGTCCACTGGAGACTTTGCGGTGACCCCCCCTTCCTCTGTTCACTATGGAAACCAGTACCAGGACAGGCGTCTCCTCCTATTCCTGAGTCTGCCAAGAACAGTCTATTCCACAGCTGTGTAATCTGTTCCACATTACAGAGTTTGAAGTTACCCACCAGCAAAACAGTCTTCAGCAGAATGTTTTAAGTTATAACATCTCCATATACTTCCTGCATCTATGGAACTTCTATTTACAGAACCTTGATTTAAAGAGGAGCACTTCATGAGGTTTTTCGGGGAGATATTTTGTAAACTTCCAGATTCTGCTTCTAAGCTGCTGTCCTTGAAACGACTCATCGCCCTTATCAAATACGACAAAACTTGGAGATAACCAGCAAGCCTAATTTATCCTTGGCATCCCCAGGTTATCACTGGAGCTCCAGCCCTAAATCTTGACCCTTGAATTAAAGAAGCTGTGAATGCCTCATGAGTACTGACTTCCTTTTCTTTCCTATGGTGTCATCTATCCTTTTAGTATCCTTCTGAAGGTCTGCATCTCTAATTTATGGGTAGGTACTTTATTAGGTAGCTATCAAGTTACTGACTCCTCCCATGACACATGTGCAGGTTTACTTTCTCCACTTAAAGGCTATCCCAAGCTTTACTTCCTCCTCACCCCTCAGGAATTTTCTTTTTGGTAGGAAATGGAGACTCCACAGGAGAACTTATACTAGGAAGAAAATGATATCACTTTAGCAGGCATACAGTTGTGCTCTGAGGGTGAGCAGCCGTGGGCGTCTACTATGTACTTGGTATCAAACTTGGGCATCAGTCCGAGTGCTTTAAACCCGCTGAGCGTAATCCTTCATAGTGGTTTTAATCCACAGGCCCTGAGGCAGTATTAAACAATTTTCCTGTTAGCAGTAATGTGTGAAGTGAGCTGTGGTAGAAGTAGTGGTACACTATTGGACATACGCAACTTCACTAGAACAAGGTCCAGTCTGGCTCAGGCAGCAATTGAAACCCAGGGAGCTCTCTGGAAAGAGCTCTGATATCTCGCTAAACTAGGTGCTTTTATAATTTTATAACCGGTGTGTTTTTATAATTGTTCTTATAATTACTTTCATAATTTTTATAAACAAGTGTTTTATACTTTTATAAGTGTTGTGCCCAAACCTGTGGTTTAATTTAGTGAATTCATTAAATCTAGGAGGGTGAAGTGTGAGGATGTAATTTTAATAACCTCACAATGGCAAAAATTATGGCACATGGCCAAAGCTGAGCTGAGATTTAAATCACAGGCTCTAACATTTTCACTACTAGAAATACCTTAAGTGAACTAAATACTTAACACAAACACTTAGAAAAGACTATCCAAATGAAAGGAAAAAAGAGGAAGAACATTAATGGAGACAAAATGTGAGAAATGAGGATCATTCTTAACAATGGGGCAAGAAATTGATTCAAGAGCCACTTGTAAATAATTTTTAAAAAACATATAACTCATGCAACTCTGAAAGATGTACTCAAAAAAGTAGAAATCCATGGACTAAAGAAGAAGAAAAAGGATAAATGGGAAAAAATCCATCTGACATATCTGAAAGATCTGTAGAAACTACTCTTGTGAGATGAAAGCTTAAGGAGACCTATTGGAGGGACTGATGTGGGACCGGTCCTGCTAAAGGTGATACAAGCACGAAAATCCAAAGATAGTGAAACAGCATGGAAACCCTTTAAAATCAATCTACTTCAGAGAAAATAAAGGGAAAATTATAAAGAGATACAAGCAAACGAAGTTAGGTCTCTAGAAATGTCAATACACTGTTTTCCATATGCTTTGGGTTGCAAGTGACAATATCCAGTCTCAAGACAGCATATTTAAGAAGGTGTTGGCTTGAGGAAATCCATGAGGGGCAGAGGGACCACACTGGCTCAGACCAGGGATGCTGGTCAGCCTCAGGAACCCTGGATCCAGAGGCTCCTACACCTGTCCCTTTCTTCATGGTTGCTTCTCTGAGAGTTTTGTTTCATTTTGTTTTTGCCCACTGTGGATCTGTTTTCTGAAACTGGAAATCACAACCACCAGTATGTTGCATCTCATATCCTTGATCATCTGAGAGAGACTGCCAGACATGATCTATGGAACCCATGTTAAAAAAAAGAAAAAAAGAAAGAAAGAAAGAAAAGAAAAGTCTTGGGAGGGATGTGCGTGCGCTGCCAACACGGGAACAGTTAGTTGCTGCGAGAAGGTGGAGGTGGGGTCCTGTGAGAAGGTGAAGGGTTCATATGAACACAAAGTGGAGGTCATAACAGTCATCAGGAGAAGAAGGGTGCTGGGCAAACGGGGAAAAAAGACATTAGACAAGTTTGTGATAATAAATTTTGAAATCTTTGTACGTCAGGATCTTAATGGAAAAATTAACATGAAATCAAAAAGACCCAAGGGAAGTGGAAAACCAAAGTCAAAGACTATTAAAACACTAACAAGGTCATTAGAATACTATATCCCAGAAAGCTGTCTTTGCATATGGATTGACTACATTCTGCATTTCTCATTTTATAAGCCCTCTGATTTGGTAGGGAGTCCATCAATTTTTATTGGTATTTCTCAGGATTCCAATCTGGGGCATCCTCCTCACAGTTTACATATTTTGGTGGGGGACAATCCCAATTGTCCTCTCAGTTTAAATTCTCACACTCGCTGTCATGAAACCCAAGTTTACAGACCAGCGTAGACCTTTTTCTGGGACTCATGTCTAATCTGATTCCGGATATACCCAGTTGAATAAGAAAGTCAAACTCAGCATCTCAGAAGCTTAAATTACCATCTCTCTCTTTAAACTGGCTCCTTCTCCAGTGCTCACCCATCCCTCTCCTCTCCTCCTCAAGACCTCCTTAGCCCAAACAGGACACCTGGGGGTCGCCTTTGCCAATATTGAGCGGCGACTCTACCTTCCTCGGGGGGGTTCTCACTGCACACCCGCCCCGTCGGGCTCCCCGCCCCACCCAGGGAGCTCCGCCCGCGGCAGTGGACGCGCAGGCGCAGTGACCCATACCGCCGCCGCCCCGCCCAGCCAGGCCGCTGCGGAAGGCGCCGCGCGCAGCAACGCGCACTTCCTCTCCAGGACTCCGTGGAGGGAGTGCACCGTCGAGGAGCTCCTGGACGCAGAGGCCGTGCCCTTGTCAGACGGAGCAGACATGTCCGAACAAAGTAAGAATGTGTGCGACCCCAACTTTACAGCCGAGCCCTCCAACTCTGAGGTGCACGGCAACCCTGGGGTTCCCGGGGGGCCCTCTCCACCCGCGTCTCAGGCCGCGACCCTTGCAGGGCCAGAGAGCCCTCCTCTAGGCCCGACCGACGCCTCTCTGGCCTTGCCGCCATCCCAGGCCCCAAGCGAAGAGGGAGACCCGAAGGCCCTGCAGCAGGCCGCGGAGGAAGGCCGCGCCCACCAGGCCCCAAGCGCTGCCCAGCCCAGCCCAACGCCGCCCGCCCCGGCCCAGCTGGTGCAGAAGGCGCATGAGCTCATGTGGTACGTGCTGGTCAAGGACCAGAAGAGGATGATCATCTGGTTTCCAGACATGGTGAAGGATGTCATCGGTAGTTACAAGAAATGGTGCAGAAGCATTCTCAGGCGCACCAGCCTCATCCTCGCCCGAGTGTTTGGGCTACACCTTAGGCTGACCAGCCTGCACACGATGGAGTTCTCGCTCGTCAAAGCGCTGGAGCCGGAGGAGCTGGACAGAGTGGCGCTGAGCAACCGCATGCCCATGACAGGCCTCCTGCTGATGATCCTGAGCCTCATCTATGTGAAGGGTCGCGGCGCCAGAGAGAGTGCTGTCTGGAACGTGCTGCGCATCCTGGGGCTGCGGCCCTGGAAGAAGCACTCCACCTTTGGAGATGTAAGAAAGCTCATCACCGAGGAGTTCGTCCAGCAGAATTACCTGAAGTACCAGCGCGTACCCCACGTTGAGCCACCGGAGTACGAATTCTTCTGGGGCTCCCGTGCCAGCCGCGAAATCACCAAGATGCAAATCATGGAGTTCCTAGCCAGGGTCTTTAAAAAAGACCCCCAGGCCTGGCCTTCCCGATACAGAGAAGCTCTGGAGGAGGCCAGAGCCCTGCGGGAGGCCGATCCCACAGCCCACTGCCCCCGCAGCAGTGTCTCCGAGGACTAGCAAGGTCTGGAGGCAAATTAATGGTTTCTGACCCTCACCAGGGCGGTGGAAGGGTGGGGTGGGACATTAGAGTATTCAGGATTTACTGTGCAGTATTTCACGTGTAACTTTGTTTTCAGTACAGTGCTTTTATACCTTTTAATGCAATGTTGTATTCATTTCAGTACTATTGAGTAGAGTGTAGGATTTATGCATGTTTGTTTATAAGTAAGCTCGGTTGGTGCTTTCGCTTTTTGTGCTACCTTTCTTGAATTTTTGTACCAGAGACGTGCTAAACTTATGAAATACATTGAGAAATTTTCCACCTTATTCTTTTATATGGGACGGATGGTGTGTATTAGGGTAGACTGTTCCTGGAGAGTTTGGAAGAACTCACCAGTAAAGCTGGCCTAACCAAGAGAAAAGTCAAGGCCCTTCTCTGACCTCGCTGGGCGCAGGAAACATCCGTGTGGAGTGCAGTGATGTGAACTGAAATGGTCTCAATGTGGGCACTTGGCACACTTTACTAAACACAAATACAAACCCACCATGAGTAAACTTTAAAGTAAACATTAAAGATTCTTGTGATACAATCATTTTTGGCAAAGTGTACTTTATTTTTTTAGCACAGCTGTGTGGGTGGGGAATGAGACATTTTAAAAAGTGTACAAATATAACTTTCATCTAATATGGTATGAAAATCTCTACTCATCATTACTCATAAGTGTGTAAAGTTTATGGTTTTTTTTTTTAATGTAACTCACATGTTCATTTCAAAACTAACAAATGTAGAAAAGTATAAAAAACAAAAGCAAAAGTGCTCATAATCATGTGGACATAATATTTAGAGTAATTTCCTTTCTTGTGTTTTATACATTTTATTAAAATTAATAGCTGTCTTTTGTAGGCATTTAAAGAGTGAGGTAGTATACTACACTCTTTACATGCACGTTCTCCTTTTATTTAATCCTCACAGCAACCTTGTGAGGCATGCACTTAGTACATCTGCACCATGGAGGAAACACAGGAAAAAAGGAGGTAATTAACTTTCCCTAGGTCATAAAGCTTAATGAGAAGAGTAGCTAGGCTTTGAATCCAGACAGGATGAGTCCAGAGCCTATACCTTTCCCCAGCTGCCTGCAACCATCCCCCTACCTCCTGCATTTTAGTTTATTTCTCTTTAAGAATTCCATGTTAGAGTCTATACTCTTGTCTCCCTACCCACAACACACACACACACACTGCGAGGGCTTTTAGTTTTCTAATGAATTCTCACATTAATCTCTTAGAGAAAGCAACCATATTCTGATTATACAAGTTAAGAAACTTTGTTTCAGAGTGGTTAATGCAACTCTTCAGGTCATATTCCTGCTTAGCAGTGAAGCCCAGATTTGTAACATGGTCCTCCCTGGACTGAGGTGAAGGAGTCTTCTGTGACCAGTGGTACTGGAGGAACACACACGGGACACCTGGGAGAGGGAGGTAGGGTTGGGGTGGGAAGATCACCTTCTGGGACACGTGTGATCCAGCAGTTCTTGAGTTGTAATGGGCCACTAGCTAGTCCCTCAGAGGGTGGAATGGGTGGGTGTGAAGGGCAGTGAATGGAGAGCAATCTCATTATGAAACTTTCATCCTGCAAGGGCAAGGGAGAGAAATTGGCCTTTAATAAGACCGGGAGTCCTTCAAACTTCAGAATATTAGAAAACACCGTTTGGTCAAAGCCAGAACCTTTTCTGGAGAAGATAAATAATGAGGGGAAGGACTGTGTCACATAACCCCCAAAGAAGTAAACTGGGAGTTAACATTTGGGTGAGGAAACTATAACTGGGATTGGAAACTAGGGTGCCCAATACTTAATGGCATTACTTGACAGGTGGATGCAGGTGCTGAAAATGCTCAAGAAGCCTCACCTGTGCTGAGCTGGAATCCATCCCCAGTTTAATAGACTTCCTGTGAAGTCTCCCATGGTGGTGGGGGGGGGGAGGAATTTCTGCAATAACACAAGTGGGGGGGTGCATTTCTGCAATAACTCAGGCAGGGGTGACCTGGATTTGATGCCACCTTTTACCCACTGCCAAAGTGTCTATTTAGAAATTTTAGAATTGTTAAAAAATTTTACCTCCCCCTCACCCAAAATTTTCTGCCAAATCCAAACAAATCTGCCCCTTTAAATTTAAAATTACAGAGCTATTCTAGGATGTTCCTTTTCTGGAGCAGGGCCACAGCTGTCATTCTGGCCATGGCAGGGTGCTGGTGATTTTGTTTAATGCCCTAATACTTCCCTCACTGCTGGGTTGACTCCTTGCAGCAACTGTAACTCCTGTACACTTCTTTCAGCCAAATGCCAAAGTCACTAGGCAGAGAGTCCCTTCAGATCCCCACTTAACTCCCTGTGTTCATGGTCCCTTTCCTCTGCTGTGAGAGACGCGGAGAACCACTCCAAAGCTGCTGCAAGCTCACAGACACAGGCACATCAGCCATGCTTTACAGGACTGAACTTCCAGAGAAGGATAAGATCATGTGAAATGAGGAGCTGACCCCAGCAAGTCACATGGGCAGGGTTGCTCAATTTCTGTGCTGTCTCAGAGGCAGCCAGACCTAGAGAAAGAGGCTTCCCAGACATGGAACAGAGTTAATTCATGACACCTCCTCCTGCAGGGTCAGCAGTTTGGGGCCCAGGGAGGGAACATTCATTATCTCTCTTAGATTTTCACGCTGGGCTCAACTGAAAAGTTGGAGAGTTTGTCAAATATTTTCCAAAAGGTCCACCTACAAGGTGCTGGGAGAGGTCATTCAGGAAGGGGTCTGCAGATTCTCGATGTTCCAGTCCAATGACACCATGGTAAAGCCCACGCTGCTCTGGCTGGGAAAGGGTTCCTAAATCCCCATAGCATTTGACCTTTTAGCCATCTGCCCTGCCAACTGGAACCTTACTTCTACATAAACACTCACACGCATATTTCAGTGTAATTAACTTCATTTTATTAAAGTCATGAAAAGCAAAAAGGAACATTGTAAAGAATATAAAATGTAATGCCACCTGATATAAGCTTTTTCTGAAAGGAAAGTAAATGTCTTTTGCAATGTCATTATTAAATAGGAAAGACATGTTTTAAATGAACTTATGCAGTTAAGTATTTCCTCTGTTTGAAAAGCTGTCCATGGCCCCCTCCACCTTAAGACTTACCTGACCGACTCATGAACTCCACTTCCCGTGGGAACACTCCCCTGGCCTTCAAAGCACAGCCAGCTTTCCTGGTATTACCACTGTAGCATCCTAAACTGTTCACTCAGAATACACATGTTTATAAATAAGTTTAGTTAGTCTCTGTCTTCCTGGATTGTTAGATACTTAAAGGTAAAAATTGTATCTGTAATTTTCACCATTTCTTTCATGCTTAACTTAGGGACTGGCATATGTGTGTGTTTGAATAATTTGGTTATCTGAGTTCAGAAACTCAAAATATTATAAAAGACCTACTCCAACACATAGCAAAAGCACAACCAAATGTAGCAAATAACTATCAACCACTTTCACAGAGAGGGAATGCGGACAAGTTGAAACTAGTGAAAGAAAATATAATGCAGAAAAACAGCATAAATAAGAATGTTTTCAAGAATCACTTCTTTGAATATGCAAAGAAAATGGGCCAATATCCAGCAGGTTTTTAATTAGTTATTTAGTTTTTTATTAAGATATAATTAAGCATATAATATTGTATTAATATCAGGTGTACAGCATGATGATTTGATATATGTATATATTGCAAAATTTTTACCACAATAAGTTTAGTTGACATCCATCACCATACATTGTTACATTTTTTTTCTTGTGATGAAAACTTTTAAGATCTACTCTCTTAGCCACTTTCAAATATACAATACAGTACTGTTAACTATAGTCACATGCTGTACATTACATCCTCAGGACTTACCTTATAACTGGAACCTTGTACCTTTTGACAAACTTCACCCATTTTGCCCTAACCCCTAGCCCCAACTCTGGCAATCACTAATCTCTTTTCTGTGTCTGAGTTCATTTTTTTCCTTTTGATTCCACATGTAAGTGAGATCGTACATTATTTGTCTTTCTCTGTCTGACTTATTTCATTTAGTATAATGCCCTCAAGTTTCATTCATGTTGTCAAAAATGGCAGGTTTTTGTTATTTTTTATGGCAGAATAATATTCCATTGCGTATATATATTCCACATTTTCTTTATCCATTCATCTGCCAATGGACATTTAGATTATCCATGTATTGGCTATTGCAAATAATGCTGCAATGAACATGGGGATGCAGATAACTTTTCACGATAGTGATTTTATTTCTTTTGGATAAATGCCCAAAAGTATAATTCCTGAATCATATAGTAGTTTTATTTTTAACTTTTTAAGGAACCACCATACTTTTTTCCATAGTGGTTGCTCCAGTTTACATTCCCATTAACAGTACACAAGTGTTCTCTTTTCTCCACATCCTCGCCAATGCTTATTATTACTTGCCTTTTTGATAATAGCCTTTCTAATATGTGTGAAGTAGTTTTTTTACAAATAAATAACTTCTAGTGAGATAAATGAGTGAAAGATGGAAAGAGGTTGTGCTCCAAAGGTAACACAAATAGCAAGTACAAATATGGGGGAAAAATCCAACTGAACTTATTATTAAATCAAGATACTTATATATTTTTTTTTTACTAAGATTAGCCCTGAGTTAACATCTGTGCCCACCTTCCTCTACTTTATATGTGGGATGCCTGCCACAGCATGGCATGATAAGTGGTGTGTAGTTCCACACCCAGGATCTGGGCCAGCGAAACCCAGGCCACTGAAGCGGAGTGTGCAAACTTAACCGCTATGCCACCAGGCTGGCCCCTAAATCAAGGTAATTTTTGTATGCTAATGATTAATAATATAATAAAAGTCAGTATCCTGTGATAGCAAGAGTAAATAGAAGTTGGTTTTCTTAAACCCTGCTATAGTATTTGTGTAAATAACTACATTCTTTCCTATTTTATGCATTAATTTGGAATGCATATTGAGCAGCTAATATGTTGCAGATGCAATACTGGGGATGGAATAGCGCACAGACTAAACATTGTCCTGTGCTCACAGAGTATTCAGTGCGTTAAAAGAAGCAGATGAATAATAAGAATTACACTCAGTGCAGTAAGTGCCACTCTAGGAGAAGTATAGCAGCTAAAGAGGCTCAAACATGTGGACCCAGCTCAGACTTTCACAAAGAAGCAGCATATAAATTTACATCAATAGAATGAGAAGTCATTAGCAATGTGAAAGTGCTGTGGGAAGGGTGGATATGTGAATGGAGTGTCTTTGTGACCCAGGAATTGCTGTGTGAACACACACACATGCATGTAGGACTATAAAAAGTTTCTGGAAATAGACTAAAAAGGAAATGGGAAATAAATTTCAGAATGGGTTTGAGGCTAGAACATCAGATAAAGAGGAGAAAAATACCATGCTGATTATGCAGTCAATGTTCTCAAAGATGTGAGAGATTTTAATCATAGGGAGGCCCAACAGATTTAGAAGGAATTACGCTGAAAAAAGGCCTTCTTTTGAGTAAACACCTTTTGATTTTTTTTAATCCCTAATCAGGGGTCTAAAACTTCCCTCCTTAACTCTTAATTTGCCCCATTATTCTTCGTTTCACCTAATAAGTAGTTTGGAGCCCTTAACTATATTACACATTTTCCCACGTATGAAGAGTTTTATGTGTCTCCTTATTAGCAACGTATTTGATACAAAAAAATCTTACAGGTTTTATGGATTTAACATATGAGTTAATTTGCTTATATATTTATTTAATAAAGGCTTATTGAACTTCAACTATATGGCAACGTTGTGCTGGGTACTGAGTAAACATTAGTATATTAAATAAAAATGGTCCCTGGGCTCAAGGGAGTTTACTGATAAACTTATATTTCTGATAGAACACAACAAAAAGGTAAATATACAAATGATCCATCAAATACAACTGCATGTTTGGATAAGATAATGAAAGAAATGACTTGCTTAAAGTGATAAAGAATGTTGGAGGAGACTAGCTAGTGGTAGAATACTCTGGCAAGGGCCTTCTGCAAAGGGGAAATTTAAGCTGATGCTTGAAGTATTAGGAGAGACCTAACAAAGAGCAGAGGGAACATGATTCCAGGCAGAAAAAAAAACAGTCTGCATGAAGGACCATATTTAATTAAGTGGATTTTATGTTTTCCTCTACTATGAAGCATAGCATTATTGATGAACTGACCAAATACAATATCCAACACTCTTTTCTGGTCTGTCTCCATAACTGAGACAGGACAAGATAAAACTTGATTTTTCAGCCTTTCAGCTATTTTCCAGTCAAGAGATATAAAGAAAAGTCTACTTGTGTTTTCTCTTCCTGCATCTTTTACTCTTTCTAAGAACATAGAAGGACCATCAGGAGCTATTGCAGCTCCTGGGATGGCAAGTATGAGAAGCCACAAGAATCACAAATACGTTGAGGCTGACTTCTTCATACCACTGAACAAATATCAATGGCCACCGTCATATCTCTGTATTTCTCTTTCCCAACTTTATTGAGATATAATTGACATATAACATCGTGCAAGTTTAAGGTTTGCAATGTGTTGATTTGATATACGTATATATTGCAAAATGATTACCATCATAAAGTTAGCTAATACCTCCATCACATCACATAATTATTGTTTCTTTTTTGCGATGAGAATATTTAAGATCTATTCTCTTAGAAACTTTCAAGCATATAATACAGCATTAACTATAATCATCATGCTGTATATTAGAACCCCAGAACTTGCTCAGCTTATAACTGAAAATTTGTACACTTTGACCAAAATCTCCTCATCAACTTCCACCCCTGCCCCAGCCTGAGGTAACCAGCGATCTACTCTCTGTTTCTATGAGTTCAGCTTTTTTTAGGTTCCACATATAAGTCATATTATACAATATTTATCTTTCTCTCTCTGACTTATTTCACTTAGCATAATGCCATCAAGTTTCAGCCATGTTGTTGCAAATGGCAAGATTTCCTTCTTTCTCATGGCTGAATAATACTGGTATGTGTGCGTGCGACATATATATATATGTATGTATGTATATATGTATGGCATCTTCTTCATCCATTTATCCATTGACAGACACCTGTGTTATTTCCATGTCTTTGCTACTGTGAATAATGCTGCAGTGAACATGGGAATGCAGATATCTCTTCAATATCCTGTTTTCATTTCCTTTGGATATATGCCCAGAAGTGGGATTGCTAGATCATATGGTGGTTCTATTTTTAATTTTTTGAGACAACTGTATTTCTTAGAGCATAGAATAAACCCCTATTCCCTTAAGCTACTGTCGTGAAGTTTTGGGCGTTTTTGTGTGTTTGTTTCATGCAGCTCCGAGCATCCATAACTGTATAAATCTCCAAGCAGTTTTTCCCTCATGTCCCATTGTGTGTCTAGTAATCATTTTGGGTATTACTGACCATGGGGAGGTTGCTGATTAGGTTATAACAAGCAGAGTAACCCTATCTCTTTGCCACAGTGATTAGATCAGGCATGGGAACTTAACTCAGGCCTAGGCAATCAAAACAAGGAGGTCAGAACCTCACATAGATCTTGTCATTTGCCATGGGAATAGGACTAGAGTTTTGGTCCTGAAGCTTGCAACACTTTTTTTTTTTCAGTTATCTCAGAAAAAAAATATGCAACCAAATTTTATTAAAGAATAAATATAAATCATTAAAAAGTTTGGAATTGATTTGATTAGCATTATGCTTTTAAAATATTATTCTAATTATTGTATTCAGAATGAGTTGAGAGGGGTAAAGGTCAAAATTGGGAGTTCATGATGAGATGAGAATACTGTAGAAGAAGATGGAGCTTGTATATTTTGGACTCAGTTGAGGAATAGCGGACGGTTAGGTAAAGGAGATGGAAGAATTAGTCCTGATTCTTGGGTTTCTGGCTTAAGCATGTGGTGAATGGTAGTGTGACTTAATGAGATCAGGAAGAGGGGGGAAAGAACAGGATTTGGGTGAAAGTCACAATGAGTTTATATATGAGGACTCTATGAAATATTCTAGAAAGACATAAGGTAGATGATTGATAAAGATGCAGAACTTAACCAGAATGAATCATCGTCCTGCACTAGAACAATACATTTATCCAGAGAGGCAGTGCAAAGAGTAAAGACAAGTGTGTGTCCATGATTGTATTCTGGGAAACTCAAAGATTTCCATGTCTAGTATTGAAGAAAGAGCTGATGAACTGACTCAAAAGAGTAGTTAAATGAGAGATCAAAAAAAAATAATAATAAGCTAGGAGGGTGTTGGGTCATAAAAATTAAAATAGCATTCTGAGCTGGAAGACTTGGCCAACAGTGTCAAATGCTGTTGAGACATCATAAGCACTTGAGGGGAGTGGTTACATTAGTAGGATCATTGCTGACTAGAGATGAGATAAAGAAAATTAAGTTCAGAGGTGTATAGTATATTATACATTAGCTTCGGTGAGAGACAATGGTGACCTTATTCAGGGAATGAGTAATGAAGATGGAGATTAATGGAAAAAATTGAGAAATATTTGTAGATAAAGTTGATAGGAGTTGGGTATTGACTAAACACTAGAAATAAGGATAGGGAATTTTCAAGAAGTATAGCCAGGTTTCTGGCATACACAGTAGTTTGAGTAATGCCTGTTATTGAGTTTGGGAGCAAAGAAAAAGCAGGTTTATGTAGGAAGATGTTGAGTTCAATTTTAGATATGTTGAGTTTCATGTAAATGTGAGATGTCTAAACAGAGAGGTCCATTTAATTGAGGAGAAATTTATAAGAGAGGAAATGAAAATGTAGATTAAAATTTAAGAACCAATGAATGAGAGTGAATAGTATTGCTTAGGGAGAGCACATGGATTTGGAAAGGTAACCTGTGCTTTTCCTGAGCAGTTTAGGCAGAACATCCACTGTTGAGCTATCTTTCAGAGGCTAACACCAGCTATCCTCAGGCTTATGTTATTTTCTGCTTCCTAAAGGCATAAGAGTTTGAGAACCATGGAGAATGAAAGGAAAGAGGTGAAGGATGGGGAACTCAAGAAAGCAAATATTTAGAAAGGCAGAGAGAGAGAGAACTTTAAATAATATAAAATTAACAGTGGACAGAGATTAGGAATAGAGCAAGACCTATAAAATATGGTTTTAGAGATGCCAAGGGAAGGAAGGAATGATCAGTAAGTAGTGTTAGATTTAGTTGAAGTGTGACATAAGGAAATAACTGAGAATGCCCACTGAAGCTACAAAATAAAACATTTTCCTCTAAGTAAGAGCATTTTTAATGGAATAGGTAACAGAAGACAAACTTCAGTGAATTAAGAATTGAGCAGCATGTGAGTGTAAACAAGTTGAATATATTTAACTGCTGATGGAAAGAAGCCAGTGATGAGTGGTGAGATCTATAGCAGAAGTAGAATTCCTATCCTTAAACCAAGTTATAAGGAATTCCCCATAGGGATGAGATGGAAAGATAAAATGCCTGTTTAGATATATGCTCATTTGTGTTTGTGACAGGAAGTTGATGGTGCTCTACTTACTCAGAGGAGTGGGATGGGAAGTTAAAATTTAAGACAGAGAAGATACGTGAAGAGAACAACAGTTCTGGAAGAGTCCTAGAAAATGGAAAGAGTGAGGTCTTTCCAGCAGAGCCTGTCCAGCAGAGCCTGGCAGACTCCAACAGGTATTAGCAAATTTAACTTACCAATATGTAAAAAGAATAATACACCACTACCAAGTTTCTTATTTATTCCAGGAATGCAAGGTTGTTTCAATATTCAAAAGCCAATCATCGCAATTCACCATATTAAGAGCCTTGAGAAGAAAAATCACATGATCCTATCAATTCATGCAGAAAAAAACACTTAAAAAATTCAACTCCCATTCATGATAATTCTCAGTAAACTAGGCATAGAAAGGAAATCATCAACCTGATAAACAATATCTAAAAAATTCCAGCTATAGTTAACATTACTTGATGTCCAATGGCAGAAGGTTGAATGCTTCCCTCAAAGACTGGGTATGACAGTAGAATGTCCACTCTTATCCACTCTCACCAATACTTTTCAACTTGATAGTGAAAGTCCTAGCCAGTTCAACAGGATGAGAGAAGGAAACAAATGCTTACAGATTGACAAGGAAGAAATAAAGCCACCCTTACTTGCAGTTTACATGATCGACTACATAGAAAACCCCAAATAATCTACAAAAACCAAAAACGAAAAAACTTCCAGAATGAATAAGTGAGTTTACTAAGGTCACATGATACAGGGTCGACACATAGAATCAATTATATTTCTACATTCTAGTAATTAACAATTAGAAACTGAAATTTAACACTCGGTACATTTATAAGAGCTCATAAATAGGTATAAACTTAAATTTGTATGTTGAAAAGTCTAAAACAGTAATAAAAAAAATCAAAGACCTAAATACATGGAGAGAAACGTGTTCTTAAGAAAAGAAGACCTTTCATAGTAATTACATCAAATTGATCTATAAGCTAAATACAATTCTTATCAAAATCCCAGCAGTTTTCCTAAGACTGTCCTGGGTTTAGAACCGAAAATTGCACTTCCCAGAAAGCCTTTCTGTGAGATGTGACAAAGCCCCGCTTTTCACTCTGAGTGAAAAATATTGGGGAAAAATTTAGAGAGTCCATGTGGCAACCGCCCAACAGGCCTGGGTGCATTTTAGTGTGAAATGGATACTGAACATACTATCTGCTTTTCACAGTTGGTGTCATTGTGTTTTTTTTCTCCTGACCACTGGATTGGCAGCAATGATTACAATTCACAGCAATGGATCATCTGTCATTGCAACACTTCAAGTGATGTGATTTACAAGTGCTACTTACGCATGTTGTAATTGTGAGCATTGGTTCGTATTCAGCTTTACCTGTGGATTAACAGTTCAACTTTGTATCCATTTTGTGCTAGTTCAATTTCTAACTTTATGAATACTGTGTCCATGTTCCCTAAGAATTCAGATACTGAAAATGATAACAATTGCAATACCAAAGCCAGTATTTCCCAGACTTCACAGAAAAGAAGGCTAATGATTGTGTTATTTTAATGACATGAAGGTCCTAGCCAATCAGATTGGAAAGGTAAATAAATAAAACAGAGCATATGGCACAATATACAGAAAATAATTTGGGATTGGATATGGTAGAGAAGGCCATACGATCTGTATAGTTTTCTGGGGCTGCTGTAACATGGTACTATAGACAAGGTGGCTTAAAATACAGAAGTGTATTTTTTCACAATTCTGGAAGCTGGAAATCTGAGATGAAGAAATCAGCAGCATTGGCTCCTTCTGAGAACATTTACTCATGGTTTCTTGGCTTCTATATAGCCATCCTCTCCCTGTGTTTTCACATTGCCTTCACTCTGGATATAACTGTTTTTCCAAAACTGTTGATGATACTAGAAGTGGCAAAAAGGAGCCTAAAAAGGATGGATCTGACTGCACCTCATAAGTCGAGGATGAGGCAGGCAAGGACTTGTAAATATCAAAATCTTCTCTTTTTTTTGTCTTCTAAAAATACTATACTTTTTCAATACTCAGTTGAAAATAGCACTGAATGACCATGGGCATACCTCACAAACACATATCATTGTGTCATTTTCTTTATTCCTTTCTAAAACGGAGTAAATTTACATTCCCTGCCTTGTAAGTGGCACCTAAAATCTCTTTTAGGCAAACAAAAGGGAAAATTCTGATAAGCAATGTCTTGGTAACTCACCTTGTAGAGCTGATTCTATCAGGTCTCACCACCAATCATGCTTTCTAAGGTATATCAAATGATGTCTTAAATCAAGACAATAAAAATGTGTGCCCCCTCCAGCTCTTAAGTATTTTGATTTGAAAATGGAGCTTCAAATTATCTTCTTGGTTTCTATGAAAATTTTAATTAAGCCACAAAAAATATAAAACAAAGATTTTTGATATCTTGTCCAAATCCAAATCAGATTTTGCTCATCTAACTGCATATTTGGCAGACAGTGCAAATGTAAATTTGGCAAATTCCATCCAGTCTACGGACTTCTTGCCAAAGAAAATAAAAATATCTTACTTGCTACATGTCCCACATACCTTTTACACAGTACTGCTAAAATAGGGCATGACATGCTTACCTGTGATTATGAGGCTTTAATAAAGAAAGTTTTTGATCACTTTGGTTTTCTGGAAACATGCAGAAACACTAATGACAATGTTGGCTTTATAGAAAGGGAAGGAGATAAACTCTCTAGACACATGCCTACAGGCTGCCTTTCATTGTTTCCGGCAACAGAAAATATAGCAAAATGTTGGCCTGCCTTTAAACCATATTTTCAAAATCTGAGAGAAGAATGTCCTTGTCTAATTTGGAAATACATTGAGTATGAGAATGAAGAAATGGAGAAGAATAAAACAGAAATTCATCTGCATTATTCCCAAAACTCTTGATGATCCTTGAAAAAATGAAAGAGGTCTAGAAAAAAATGAATCTGACTGCAGCTGAGTTACATGATGCTATGGTAACTAAAAAAAAAAGGTCATGGGGCTGGTCTGGTGTGGGCTGGTTGCATAGTTGTTAAGTTCGCACACTCCACTTCAACAGCCCAGGGTTTGCAGGTTCAGAACCAGGGTGCAGACCTACTCACTGCTCATCAAGCCATACTGTGGCGGTGTCTCACATACCAAAGAGAGGAAGATTTTCACAGATGTTAGCTCAGGAACAAACTTCCTCAAGCAAAAAGTATAAGATTGGCAATGGGTATTAGCTGAGGGCCAATCTTCTTCACCAAAAAAAGGCCAAAACACAAAAACAAAAGGTCATCAGAAAAGGACAGCAAAATTAAATGGGACTTTCTCAATTTAAAAGAAAAATTGTAACTTATATGGAATCAAAGTTTTGTTTCACAATTTTAAATTACCTCTCAGCTTTGAAACCAATTTCCCTGAGAAAGAGGGGTTAACTTATGATGACATCCAATGTACTTTGGAGTGCTTATTGATCTTGGATATTTTCGATGTTGAATGCCTGTGTGATGAATTTATAGATGCAAAGAATCCAATTGAAAAAGAGCTAGTCTACCAAAACAACCCTGTAGATACAAAGTACATTGTGTTTTGGACACTTTTTGAAAGTGGACTTTTTGAAAATTGGAAACTAATTCTTACAAATTGAGAAATCTGTTGCGGATAAGTAAAATACTATGCATTCTATGTTCAAAGGCTTTTGCTGAGAAACATTTAGTTTGACGTCATCACATCGGATTTACACAGGGAATCAGTGTAATGTGAACTTGATAAGAGCAAAGCTGCAAGTCAAAGTGAATTATGTGTCTGACTGTACTCAGTTTTATCACCACATAAAAGAAATGAAATATATCATGAACGTTCCAGACAGTGCAGAGCAACAGTGCTGGAAAAGGAAAAAGAAGGAGAAAAAATGCCCCATGTCTCATGTGACAGAAAGAATTATGTCTTTGTTATTTTAATTAAATATATTAATATCCCATATCCTTTTAAATTTGTATACTTCTAAAATTCTTATACTTATGCATCTTAATAACTGAAATACAGCCTACAATATTTAAACATGCAATCAAGAGTTAAAATAAATTGCTGTATCAGAGAACAGAAACATGAAATCTTGTTATATTTCCTCACACGTATTATGGTTTATTAGTCCAACTATGAATTACTAATAATTTCCTCTGTTAACTAGTCTTATTTTTGCTTTGTTCAAAAAATATAATTTACATAACAAAAGTAAATGAACAAAATGATATATAAATTCATGCAAACCTCTATTTTTTATGTTACATTAAAGTAATAACACGTATAATTATTTATTATACAACATGTCATTATGATTTATTTTGTCTGATATGATCATGTCCTGGGTTGACTCTCTAAAAGGTTGGCCACCTTAGATATAGATAAACTGACTCTAAAATATAGGTTGAGAAGCAAAGGAACTAGAATAGCTAAAACAATTGTGTAAATGATGAATAAAGTTGGTGGAATTGCTCTACTCAGTTTTAAGACTTACCATACAACCCAGTAATCAGTGTGGTATTTGGCAGAGGGATAGACAAGTAGATCACTGGAGCAGACCAGAGAACTCAGAAGGAGACTCACCACAGTACAACCAACTGATTTCTGTCAAAGGTTCAAAAGCAATTCAATGGAAGAAGGATAGTCTTTTCAACAAGTGATGCTGGAGCAATTAGGCATCCATACGAAAAAACAAACCAAACTCCAAGAACCTCAGCATAAACCTCACACTTTATACAAAAATTAACTCAGAATGAATTACAGATCTATATGTAAAATGTAAATCTCTAAAACTTTTAGAATAAAACATAGGGGCAAAATCGTCATGACCTAGTGTTAGATGAAGACAAAAAAGCATGATCCACAAAACAAAGAATTGATAAATTAGACCTCATCAACATTAAAAATTCCCATTCGTTGCTAAAGTGGAGACTGCGAAGTTAATCACTATGCCACTGCAAGAATTTGTTCGTTTGTTTTTGTGAGGAAGATTGCCGCTGAGCTAACGTCTGTGGCAATATTCCTCTATTTTATGTGCCATGCCGCCACAGCGTGGCCTGATGAGCGGAGACAGGTCCACATCCAGGATCCAAACCAGCAAACCCTGGCTGCCAGAGCGGAGCGTGAAAATTACTGTTCTTTGAAAGAAACTGTTAAGAAAATGAAAAAAAATAAGCCACAGGGTGGAGGCACATATTTGTGAACCACATATCCAAAAAAGGACTTGTATCTAGAATACAAAAAGAGCTCTCTAAACTCAACATTATAAAAGCAAACAATCCATAGTGAAAATGGTCAAAGACTAGTACAGACATTTAACCAAACTGGATTCATGGATGATAAATTAGCACACTAAAAGATGGTCAATACCATTAGCTATTATGGAAATGTAAAATAAAGCCACAATGAAATACCATTACACATATATTAGAATGAGTGAAAGAAAATATACTGTTAATATCCAAGAGAGGATGTGGAGTAACTGGAACTCTCAAACATTGCTGATGAAAACGTAAATTTGTACAGCCATTCTATGAAATTGTTTGGCAGTTTTTTTTTTGTAAATATTTTTTTTATTGAGTTATTGATAGGTTACAATCTTGTGAAATTTCAATTGTACATTAATGTTTGTCAGTCATGTTGTAGGTGCACCACTTCACCCTTTGTGCCCACCCCCCACCCCACCTTTCCCCTGGTATCCACTAAACTGTTCTTGGTCCATAGTTTTAAATTCCTCATATGAGTGGAGTCATACACAGATTATCTTTCTCTCGCTGGCTTATTTCACTTAACATAATTCTCTCAAGGTCCATCCATGTTACTGCAAATGGAATGATTTTGTTCTGTTTTGCAGCTGAGTAGTATTCCATTGTATATATGTACCACATCTTCTTTATCCATTTGTCTGTTGATGGGCACTTAGGTTGCTTCCACGTCTTGGCTATTGTAAACAGTGCTGCAATAAACATTGGGGTGCACAGAACTTTTGGGATTGCTGACTTCAGGCTCTTTGGATAAATACCCAGTAGTGGGATGGCTGGATCGTATGGTAGTTCTATTTTTAGTTTTTTGAGGAATCTCCATACTGTTTTCCATAGTGGCTGCACCAGTTTGCATTCCCACCAGCAGTGTATGAGGGTTCCTTTTTCTCCGCAACCTCTCCAACATTTGTTGCTATTAGTTTTAGATATTTTTGTCATTCTAACGGGTGTAAGGTGATATCTTAGTGTAGTTTTGATTTGCATTTCCCTGATGATCAGCGATGATGAGCATCTTTTCATGTGCCTATTGGCCATCAGTATATCTTCTTTGGAGAAATGTCTGTTCATGTCTCCAGCCCATTTTTTTATTGGGTTGTTTGATGTTTTGTGGTTGAGTTGCGTGAGTTCTTTATATATTAAGGATATTAAACCTTTGTCAGATATATGACTTGCAAATATTTTTTCCCAGTTAGTGGGTTGTTTTTTTGTTTCAATCCTGTTTTCATTTGCCTTGAAGAAGCTCTTTAATCTGATGAAGTCCCATTTGTTTATTCTTTCTATTGTTTCCCTTCTCTGAGAAGACATGGTGTCCGAAAAGATCCTTTTAATACTGATGTCAAAGAGTGTACTGCCTACGTTTTCTTCCAGACGCCTTATGGTTTCAGCTCTCACCTTTAGGTCTTTAATCCATTTTGAGTTTATTTTGGTGAATGGTGAAAAAGAATGGTCAATTTTCATTCTTTTACATGTGGCTTTCCAGTTTTCCCAGCACCATTTGTTGAAAAGACTTTCTTTTCTCCATTGTATGCCCTCAGCTCCTTTGTCAAAGATAAGCTGTCCATAGATGTGTGGTTTTATTTCTGGGCTTTCAATTCTGTTCCATTGATCTGTGCACCTGTTTTTGTACCAGTACTATGCTGTTTTGATTACTGTAGCCTTGTAGTATGTTTTGAAGTCAGGGATTGTGATGCCTCCCGTTTTGTTCTTTTTTCTCAGGATTGCTTTAGCAATTCGGGGTCTTTTGTTGCCCCATATGAATTTTAGGATTCTTTGTTCTAATTCTGTAAAGAATGTCATTGGGATTCTGATTGGGATGGCGTTGAATCTGTAGATTGCTTTAGGTAGAATGGACATTTTAACTATGTTTATTCTTCCAATCCATGTACATGGAATGTCTTTCCATCTCCTTATGTCGTCAACCAATTCTCTCAGAAAGGCCTTGTAATTTTCATTATATAGGTCCTTCACTTCCTTAGTTAAATTTACCCCAAGGTATTTTATTCTTTTTGTTGCGATTGTGAATGGTATTGTATTCTTGAGTTATTTTTCTGTTGGTTCATTACTGGAGTATAGAAATGCTACTGATTTATGCAAATTGATTTTATATCCGTTTGGCAGTTTTTTATAAAGTTAAACATGCACTTACCATAAGACCTAATTTTACCATCCCTGGATATTTACTCTACAGAAATGAAGGCATATATGCATAAAAAGCTGTACACTAATGCTTATAGCAGCTTCATTTTCCCAGTAGCCCACAACTGCAAACAACCCACATGTCCTTCAACCAGTGAATGCATAAATGGTGTTACATGTATGCAATGGAATATTACTCAACAATAAAAATGAACTTTTTGAACTTATTGTTACACGTAGAAACTTGGATGAATCCTAATGGTGTTATACTATGTGCAAAAATGTCAATCTCAAAAGCTTACATACTGCATGATCTCAACTTTATAACATTCTAGAAATTACAAAATTATAGTGATGAGAACAGATAAGTGGTCACTAAGGTAATGGGCAGGTGTGACTAGAAAGGGGTAACATGAGAGAACTTCTTCATGGTGATGGAACAGTTCTGTATGCTGATTATGTTGATGGTTTCACTAACCTATACTTGTAATAAAATTTTATAGATTTATATAATCCCTCAAAAAAACTAAATGCATTTCAAAACTGGTGAAATCCAAATAAGGTTTGTAGTTTATTTAATAGTATTGTACCAATGTTAATTTCCTACTTTGGATCATTGTACTTTCATCATGTAAGTTAGTATCACTGGGGGAAGATGGATAAAGGGGATTTGGGAATTTTCTGTACTATTTTTGCAACTTCTATGTGAGTATAAAGTTATTTCAAAATAAAAAGTTAAAATAAACGAATGTTAACAGTAGGACCATAGATAGAACACTTTTTTTTAGAACTGCTTCTTAAGATAAGTGTGGCATCCATCCTTTTGAACATCCAGGTATGCCTGGGGATGTGAGAAAACTAAAATCCAAAATTTTACAAAAATCAGATTGAAAGGTAAAAGGATAAAATTTGTAAGCCTGTAAAATTATAAAAGGCTGCATGATATGATAGAATAGTAATGATGACATTAACAACAATGGCTAATACTTACAAAGCACTTTATATGTAATTCTTAGAACAAGCTAAGTGTATGTATTTTTTACCACCATTTCACAGATGGGGAAATTGAGGTGCATAGATATTAACTAATATACCCTTGATCACAGAGCTAATTAATGACCTCAATGGAATTTTCACCTGGAATGGTCTGGCATTAGAATCTATACAGAATATAGAAATATGTATAAAAGAAAATTCTGAAAGATGAAGAGAACACAATCGCAAGAGATAAAAATAGCCACTCTCAGCATTTTGATGTATTCTCTTTTTGATATGTGTCCTTGAATTCATTTATTCATTAATCAATCAATAAAATATTGACTAAATATGTAAGATGTGCCAATCCTTGTTCTGAGAACATGGGCTATAACACTGAATTAAGCCAATGACACCCCTGCTTGCTTGGACAACATAGACTAATGAGTGGAGACAGACAACAAAAATGAAAAAGAAAATTTCAGGTGACCTGAAATAGAATAAGGGATTAAGATTAACAGGGAGATGTTAGGTAAGCCCTTTTTGAAGAGATGACTCTTGGGCAGAGATCTGAAAGAAGTGAGGGAGTGTGTCAAGGGAATGTCCTAGTGAAGGAGTGAAACGTTCTCACCACAGGGCATTGTACCTGCAATTGCCCAGGGTGCTAGGACTGGATCCAAGGTCTACAAGGAGGTCTAAGTGGATGGAATTGGGCAAGTCCTAAAGGGCTGACCAACATAATGTTCTACTACCCAAATTATACAGCTCATTCAGAAACTCTTTTTACACAAGCACAACTGTATATATTTCTTTCCTTTTGTTGTTTATTTTTAGGAATTCAGTGTTACCTAATCCAGACAGAAACCAGTTTGCAAGTGATATTGCATTGTCTTTGCCTTGCCACCTTTTTTTGGGGAAATTCCCTTAGGTGTATTTGGAATACATTTCCTTATGGGCACCTCTGCTGAGGACTCATGCCAGCCTGGTCTTGGGGGAGCTCAGTGGAGCTGGCATCAATCCTAATTCCCCATTCTCAGCAGTCCCAGCAGATCAAATGGAACCTCAACTTCAGAACCCACTCCATCAGTTCAAGGAGAAATTGAGGCCTCTCAAGAATGTTAGCAAAGGGTGTGGCTGAACTCTTCTGCCACCTTGTGACTGATTCCATTTCTCCCTTCCCATTAGATGAGTACTTCTCTAGACACTCCTTGAATAGGAATTTAATTTTCAGGAAAGGCTTTTGATAGGGTCAACAAATAATGGGATGGGAAGCCACAAATAATTTTTGAACATTGAGCTAAGTTCAAATCAAGGATATACTTAGTAATGCAATGGGAGGTGGATTGTGAAAAAAAGGCCTTGGGTGTCATGTATATTTCATGAGTGCCTGAGAAGTAGGGGAGCCAAGAACCAAGGTTTGGTCTGGGAAATAACTACAGGATGAAATAGCAGGTATCCCCTACATGCCACTCCTCCTTGAATCTCCACTTGATTGCATATCTCTTCTGGTCAAGCTGTTCATTACTTCCCCATAAGCAGTAATGGTGGTGCTATTTATCACACACTTCCCATCCTGTGCCCTGCTAAACGCTTCACATCTTAGGGCACAAATATGTAATTCCAGGGCTGATTGCAAAGCATGGTAAAGTAATTCAAAGTATCATTTTAGATTAAGACAAACATAGAATCTTAATGACTCTTGGTCAAGTCACTGACACCTTTATTCTTTGGACCGGCCATATTATGAAGATGAATGTACACTTTAGGTGAAATTTTTAATATAAATCATGAATTTTTTTTAAACTTCAGGTTCAAGCATGGCCATTATAGGAGTATCTTTCTACCACACAATGACAAATCTTACATGCTTTATGGAGATTCTTTGGCCTCAAATGTTTGGAAAGGACTGCCACTTCTGAGCTGGAAGCAAGAATTTCCACAGTCGTCATGAGAGCAATGTGGGTAAACTACAAAACACATCAGCAAGCTGAAGATACGAAGAAATCTAAATCAATTAAGTTCCAGAAACAGCATGCCCTTCCTAGGAGCAAAGAGTCCCACTGGTGCTTTAATCTCCAGGGGGTGATACAGAAGTAGAAACAACTCCCTATGGATGGCTGTAATCAGAAATGTAATGAGAAAATAGTCAAACTATTAATAAAATTTTATTAACTGAATATTGTCTAATGTGTCAGATTCAAATCTAAAAATGTCTCCCTCCACCTGCCAAATGTCTCCTTAAGGCTCTCACTGAGTGCATGTGAATAGCACACCAAGGGCTGAAAGCAGAACAGAGGAGATGACACAGACTCATAAACTCTTGCTTGTATGCAAGATAGTGACTGGAGGAGGCTGACATAGGACAGGGAAGCTAAGACATGGCCTCCTGAGGAGCACAGATCCTTTCCTGAATGCAAGGCAGCAGCCTTCAGGAGGCCATGAGCAGAGACACACGATTGACAGCAATTCTGTGCAAGGTACACATAAAATCTTCATTAAGTACACTATAGTGCACTGATAAAGATTAGAGGTATAGAATGAGCAATAAGACATCCTGAGGCTTGAAGATGCAAGCACAGAACTGGAGAGTAAATAAAAACACTACGATGAATAAAGAAGTTATCAACTGGGTTTAAAGGAAAGTGAGTGAGAAAAACAGAGGGAGTTAGAGAAAAGGGAGAGAGAGAGACCGAATTTTCGTATGCATACAATAAGCAACTGGGCATAATACATACAGAGATATTTGAAGTCTCAGTGGTCTTAGATTTGAATCTCTGCTGAAAGGAATGTTTTTATCTCACCCTCAAAATATATGAAGCCAACACTGTGGAACTGAATCTAAGTCTAGTTGCAAAAAATCCCAGATCTGACTCAACTACATATTCAATCATTTAAACATTTGAAACCCACATCCTAGTGGTCTGATGGAGGAAACATTTCACCTTTTTCCGGGAGAAATTATTATTTGCTTCACTCTTTAATTTCTTACACATCGTTTCACATACAACAAACAATAAACCAACATGGGAAGAAGAAGAAAAATGTGACCCATGGAAAAGAAAAGAAACAATCACACTAGAAGAAGACTCAGGGATAATCTAGATGTTTGAATTGACAAAGGAAGGTTCTAACTATGAAAAATATGTTAAAGTATTGTAAAAAAGGTGGATAACATACATGAACAAATGAGAGAATTCAGCAAAAAGAGAACTATAAAAAGACCAAGTGCAAATGTTATAAAAGAAAAATATAATATCAAACTTAATAATTCATTCAGTGGGCTTAACAGCAAACCGAAACCAGAAGCAGAAGAAAGGGTCAGTGGATATGAAGACGGGTTAGTGAAAAGCATCTAAACTGAAATATACACACACACAAACTGAGAGAGAACAAGAGAGAATGTGAGAAAACAATCAAGACTCGCATGGTAATGTAAAAGTAATCTTAACCTATGTGTAGTTAGAGACTCAGAATGACAAAAGAGAATTATTTGAAGAGATAATGAATGATGATTTTATAAAAATGTGAAATGTATTAACCTACATATACAATAAGCTCTTTGAATGTAAATTAAGACAAATAAATGGAATTCACACCTATGCCCGTTATCATCAAACTGCTTAAAACCAAGGAAAAAGAGAAAATCTTGAAAGTTGCTGAGTAAGAAAGAATACTACATACATACAAGATAACAACAATAAGAATGACGCCTTATTGCCAAAAGACAATGGGTTAACATCTGTAAAGTACTGAAAGGAAAAATAAAGTTGCCTGTCTATAATTCTCTACCCAGCAAAAATATATTTCAAGAATTAAGGTGAGAGCCAAGAATATACAATGGGGAAAGGATAGTCTTTTCAATAAATGGTATGGGGAAAACTGGACAGAAATAGGCAAAAAATTAAACTGGACCTCTACCTTACGCCACGTGAAAAATCAACTCAAAATGGATTGAAGACTTGAACATAAGACTGAAACCATAGAACTCCTAGAAGAAAACATATGAAAAAAGCTCCTTGACATTAGTCTTGGCAATGATTTTTGGATTTGACACCAAAAGTAAAAGCAACAAAAGCAAAAACAAGCAAGTGGGACTACATCAAACTAAAATACTTTTGCTCAGGAAAGGAAATCATCCACAAAATTAAAAGAAAACACATGGAATAGGAGAAAATATTTGCAAATCATATATCTAATAAGTGATTCATATTCAAAAAATATAAACAGTTCATATAACTCAATGGAAGAAAGACCAAACAACTCAATTTAAAAAATGGGCAGAGGAACTGAATAGACATTTTTCCAAATGGCCAACAGGTGCACGAAAAGATGCTCAACACCTCTAATCTCAGGGAAATGCAAATCAAACCACAACGGGATATCGACTCATGTCTGTTGGAATGGCTATTGTCAAAAAGACAAGAGGTAACAAATGTTGGCTAGAATGTGGAGAAATGGGAACACTTATGCACTATTTTTGAGAATGTAAATTGGTTAAGCCTTGGTTTCCATTCACGGAAAACAGTATGGAAGTTCCCAAAAAATTAAAACTAGAACTATCTTATTATCTAGAAATTCCACTTCTGGATATATATACGAAGGAAACAAAATCAGTATCTCAGAAAGATATCTGCACTCCCATGTTCACTGCAGTGTTATTCACAGTAACCAAGACATGGAAACAAAGTGTCCATTGATGCATGAATATATAAAGAAAATGAGGTATATATATGTGTGTATATATATATATACATACATACACACAATGCAATATCATTCAGCCACATAAAGGGATTCTTGCCATTTGCAACAACATGAAAGAAACCTGAGGGCATTGTTCTAAGTGAGATACATCAGACAGAGAAAGACAAATATTGTATGAGCTCATTATATGTGTAATCCAAAAGAAACGAAGCTCATAGATACAACATAGATTGGTGGTTGCCAGTGGCAGCGGGTGGGGGGGTGGGGGGTGGGCAAAATGGGTGAAGGTGGTCAAAAAAAGAGAAAAGAATGAAGGTGAAATAAATTCATTTTCACAAAGACAGTAGCTGAGGGGATTTGTTTCCTGAAAACACACAAGAAAAAGGAAAGTTTCTCAGGCAGAAGGAAATTGATACTCAATGGAATCTTGATATGCAGAAAGGAATGAAGAGAACTAGAAAGGGAACCATATTACGTATATATAATGTAAAAGGACTTAAAAATTATGTTAATATACATTACGTGTACCTGCAAGTTTATTATATAGCATTTACTATAATATATTATAGTAATAACATAACATATACAAATATATATTATAGTAATAACATAACATATACAAATATTCATATACTTAAAATTATGCACACAAATATATATATATATATATATATATATATATATATAAAATACAAGCAGTCCTCGTGTTGCACAGTACTGTGTTGACTGAAACTTGTGCATATCAGAATAATGTTTTCACTTTGCATAGAATCTCAGGCACCACAGATTTGTGCAAATTGAGCACACTTTTCTGATAAACACAAGTGTCAGTTAATACAGTTGCATGCATAGCAAGAACTGATTTATTCCCTAACTTAAATTTATTTTATTTATAAAATAAATTATATATATAACATATAAATTAAATGTAAATAAATTAAATTACATATCAAATTAATATAAATAATATAAATAAATTGAATATAAAATTATAAATTAAATTTAAAATAAATTTAATTTATTTTAATAATTTACATTCATTTATATAAATTTAATAAATCGCAACTTTTGTGATTGTTAATTTTATGTGTGAATTTGGACCACAAGTTGCCCAGTTATTTGATCCAACATTATTCTGATTGTTTCTGTGAGGGTTTTTTAGATCAGATTAATATTTAAACTAGTAGATTGTGTAAAGTAGATTATCCTCCATAAAGTGGATGGGCCTCACCCAATCAGTTGAAGTAGTGAATAGAGTAAAAAGGCTGACCTTCCTCCAAGTAATAGAGAATTCTTTCTGCCTGATGGCCTTTGAACTGGGACATAGGTTTTTTTGTCCCTTTTGACTCAACTTAGACAGGGCTCTGACTGGATTTCAAGCCTGCTGGCTTTCAGATTGGAACTACACCATTGGATCTACTGATTCTCAGACCTTCATATTCAGACTGGAACTAAGCCATTGTCTCCTCTGGGTCTCCAGTCCAATGAGTCACCCTGCAGATTTTGGGACTTGCCAGCCTCTGTAATCACACAAGACAATTCCTTGTAACAAATCTATAAATTAAATTTAAAATATACATATATGCATATGTATCTCGTATTGGTTCTATTTTTGTAGAGAAGCCTGTCTAATATAATAAGCATATCTTATTTATTAAAACATACATTCAGAGCCAGCCCGGTGGCACAGCAGTTAAGTTTGCATGTTCCATTTCAGGGGCCCAGGGTTCACCGGTTCAGATCCCAGGTGCAGACGTGGCACCACTTGTCAAGCCATGCTGTGGCAGGCATCCCACATATAAAGTAGAGGAAGATGGGCACAGATGTTAGCTCAGGACCAGTCTTCCACGGCAACAAGAGGAGAACTGGCAGATATTAGCTCAGGGCTAATCTTCCTCAAAAAAAACATAAAACATACTTTAAATGTAATCACCCGGGCAGGTTAAGAGTTAAAAGGATGGACATAAACACACTATGCAATTACTAAGCATAAGAAAGCCAATGTTGCTCAGTTAATATCAGACAGATTAGACATTAAGACAAGAAGTATTTACAGAGTTAAGGGAGACATTTCATAAGGTTAAAAGGGTCAAATTATTAAAAAGACATAAGCACACACTTAATGTGTGTAATCTAATAAAAGATGTTATACTGAACAAAATTTTCTAACTAAGGTGAGAATAGACAAATCCACAAACATATTTGGACATTCTGACAGACATTTTTGAGTAGCTGATAGGAGAACCAGATAAAAAAAGAATCAGTAAGGATATAGAAGATATGAACTATATGCTCAATCAAATTGACCTAAGTGACATTTATAGAATTATATCTAAGAATGGTAGAACACATGTTTTCAAGTGCACATGGAATGTTTTTGCAAAATAGGCACTATGCAAAGCATCAAATACAAGTTTTATATTTAAAATAACTAAAATCTCATTGACTATATTCTCTGATCACAATGGAATTAAATTAGTAATTAATGTTAGGAAAATATGTATAAAATATCCAAATGTTTGGAAATTAAACAACATACTTCCAAGTAATCCAAATATCAAACAAGAAATCACAAGGAAAATTATTAAATATTTTGTAAGTAATAAAACCATAATGTACCAAAATTTGTAAGATGCTGCTACAGTAAGGCTTAAAGAAAAATTTACAGCTTTAATTACCTATAGTACAAAAAATAAAATACTTAAAATAAATGACCTAAGCTTGTACATTAACAATATAGAAAAAGAATAAATCAAAATTAAAGTAGGTGCAATAATGAATAGTGGTGAAATAAGAGCTGAAATCAATGAAGTAGAAAAAAGACCCACAGTAGAGGAAATTACACAAGTCAATCATTTACTCTTTGAATAGAGTAAAAAAACTGGTAACCTCTAGAAATACTAATAAAATACGAAAGAAAACACAAAAGAGAGACAGAGAACAAATCACTGATTTCAGTAATGAAAGAGAAACAGCACTAAATATTAAACAGACATTAAAAGGATAATAAAGGGATATTTTGCTAATCTCCATTTAATAAATAGAAATTATTAACTTTAAACTGTTTAACAATTAACAAATTGTTAACTGTTAATAAAGGGAGATTGACAACTTTAAGTTAATGACCTTGACAACTTAGAGGAAATGGAAAATTCTTAAAGGCATAATTTACCCAAACTGGCAAAGGCAGAAATAGAATAAGGTTATGTCTGTTAAAATCAGCAACAAAAAGGTAATCCAATTAAGAAATAGGAAACAGAATGCAATACACAAAGAAGATATACAAATGTGTGGCTCCAAGGACAGCCACTTTGGAAGTCAGTTTCAACGATTTCTTACAAAACTAAGTATACTTTTATCATACAATCCAGCAATTGTGTTCCTTGGTATTTACACAAGTGAGTTGAAAACTTATGTCTACACAAAATCTTTACACAAATGTTTATAACAACTTTATTCATAATTGCCCAAACTTGGAAGCTACCAAGATGTCCTACAATAGGTGAACATTACTAAACACACAGTGGCACATCCATATAGTAGAATAACATACCATGATAAAAATAAATGGATAACCTATACATGGATGTTTACAGCAACTTGATTCATACTTGCCAAAATTTGGAAGCAACCAATGTTCATCAGTAGGTGAATGGGTATACTGTACTTCATACAGACAGTGGAATATTACTCCATACTAAAAATAAAATAGGCTATCAAGCCATTAAAAGACATGGAGTAACCTTAGATGCACATTAGTAAGTGAAAGAAGCCAATCTGTTCAAAGTATATGACATTCTGGAAAAGGAAAAACTGCAGACATTAAAAAGATCAGTGTTTGAGATGGCTTAGTGGAGAGGAAAGGTGAATAGACAGAGCACAGAGGACTTTTAGGGGAATGAAATTATTCTGTATGATGTTAAAATGGTGGATATATGTCATTACATGTTTGTCAAAATCCAGAAAAGGGACAACCTCAAGAGGGACCCCTAAAGTGAACTATAGATTTGGATGACAATGATGTGTCAGTGTAGGTTCACGGAATATGAAAAATATACCACTCTGTTGCAAGATCTTCATAGTGTGGGAAGTTATGTGTGTAGGTGTGGGAGTGGCAGAGAATATATGGGAACTCTCAATTTTTCCCCTCAATTTTCTTGTAAACCTAGTACTGCTCTAAAAAATAGACTATTAATAAAAAAAGCATACAAACAAAGACACAATGATACATATTTCTCACCTACTGGAATCCTAAAATCAAAATGACCAATTACATCACTTTTGGCAAGGATGTAGAGCAACTGGAACTCTCATACATCGCTCATAGGAGTGAAAATTGTACAATGACCATTTCACATTCACTAGAATGACCAAAATCAAAAAGACTGACAACATGAAATTGTGTAAGGCTGTGGAGCACCTGGGATTCTTACACATTCTAGTAGAGTATAAAATTCTCTAACCCAACTGTGGTGAACTGTTCCAGTTTCTTATAAAGATAAAGATATATCTGCTCTATAACCCAGTCATTCAACCTGACATTTACTCAAGATACATGAAAATGTATGCTTAAAATAGGACTTTTAGAAGAGTTTTCAAAGTAGCCTTTTTTCGTACTGGCTCCAAATGTTAAATTTCCCAAATGTCAACAGGTCATAGATAAACAAACTGTGCAGTATAAATAGGACAGAATTCTATTCAACATCAAAAAATAGCAAACTTCCCATACATGCAACAACATGTTTAAATCTCAAAAAAATCTTGAATCCAGACACAAAAAGAGTATATACTGTACTGATTCCATTTATATGAAATTCAAGAAAAGGCAAAACTGATATATGGTGAGAGAAATCACACAGTGGTTGCCTTTGCAGGTACAGGGATTGACTGGAAAAGGGCACGTGAGACCTTCGTTTGATAAAGAAAATGCCCTTTATCTTGTTTTGAGGTATGATTACTTGGTGACAAAGTTCATTAAACAGTATACTGTAGATCTATGAATTTCACTGTGTGTTAATTATATCTAAAATTTAAAAGAAGGTTTTGGCAGCACCAGTGTACTGGCTAAGAATGCTGGCTTTTGACGATGGATACATCAAGCTTTGATTCCACATACTGGTACAGATTGCCAGATTTGGGACAAGTTAGTTACCATCCTGAACCTCAATTTCTTGAGTAAAGTAGGGCCAAAACCTTGCAGATTTTGTGAGGAGTTCACAGTGTATGTAAAGATTTTGGGATGGTATTTGATCAAATAAGCATTCAATAAATACTAGTTACACTATATTAATGAATACCTTGCAACTCTTCTTTCAAATACCTTGTACTTCTGATGTATCCTATGCTTCTTTTTTTTTTTTTCCTTTTAGTGCTCAGTATGCCTATTTGGAGAACACTCATGAATTTCACACAGCTTTGGATTTGTTTATTTTTTTCTTTTCATTGCTACTGCCAGCATCACAGCCCCCCAGCCTCGAAGTGGATGTGACTACAGCTATTTGAGTCAACTATGACCAACATGAGTTTTAAACAATGAATACAATAACACTTTATTGCACTACAAACACCAGATTAATATCCCTATGTGTCTATAAGATCCATTGTCAGATCTTTTTCTCTACAGTCTTGTACATAGCACTGTGTTGGACACATACTGAATCCTTAATAAAAGGTATGTCGTAAGTAAATGGTTTCAGGCTCTATGAAAATTATTATTGATTATTTTACTCACATATAAATATTTACACGAAGTAAATAAAAGAAACATTTCCAAAAGGGTGAAAGATAAGCACTTTTGGTGCTATTCTTAAATTTTCATTCAACAGCTCCTTACTGATCACTCAGGTTGAGCTGGGGGTACAAGAGTGGACAAAACGAAGCTCCAGTCTGCATGGGGGCTCCATTTTTGTTGAGCCAGATGATAAAGAAATTAATACACCTGGCTCAAGGATTTTCCTCCTCCTTCTTGTCTATCTTTGGTTCTTCTTCCCCTGATTTTTTCAATTACTTATGTTACCCTTTTATTATATACTTAGGCAAATACTAAATGTGCTTTCTAAGTAGAAGACAGAGGGACATGTACATTCCATGGATGCTTTGCATCTGTTTGCCTTTTGTTCTCTACTCACCTTGGATTTTTAAGCTGTTTCATAGAGAAACAAGGAAAGGAGATATTGACAACACTTGGTTCAGAGATATGGAGACAGAAGAACATAGACACAGAAGGGTGGTGGGGGCTTCAGGAAGCTAGAAGATTCCACAAGGAGAAGAGGAGTTTTGGGAGACCTATTTAAAGTGCGTGGTCCAAATTCCCCACCGGAACTCAGGACAGTACTGGGTTTTATTGTTATTAAATAAGTCAGTCTTCACAAAAAGGCTCTCTGTCACTTGGTTATTCAGGTGTATTTGATGTTGGTGTCAGGTAATTTTAGAGTAGCTAGGTTATCATGTGGCCTGGGTCTGAGAGCACTGTCTGATATAGGCACACACATTTTCCAGGAAAAAATAAACTTGATTCACCCATCATTACTACTTCCCCAAAATCACTGGATACTTATGCCCCAATGTTTCTCTGCTATTTAAAGAATGTTACCCAGGAGACAGAGAGGTGCTAGTGCATGACTTAACTACCTTCCATTTGTAATGACACCTGTAAGCTTCCCCCCTCCCCCTTAATAATTACTGATACTTCCTTTTTGGCTTCTGTGTCACGTGTGGGCATAAACAGGGCCTCTTTTCATATAATGGATTTTCTGGGAGCTGGCATTGTATTGCGGTGCTATTCATTGACTCCAACTTCAGTGAGAACAACTCAGCCCCACTGGTAGCCATTTACTGTGTGGGATGACCAACAGCATGGTGGACTTAAGGCTAAATCTAGCATAATCCTGAAAAAGAAATGGCTAGTGGAAGAACATAATCTCTGAGGAATTTATAGATTTAAATTGGAGGAGGAAAATAGCATGCTTTAGTGAGCGTAGAAATGTCACAGACTGAAAAATGAACTTACTTTCCCAAAGATATCCACAGCTAGTAACTGTCACATGGCAGAATTGGTGATGGGGAACGTGGGGGTTCTGTGTCTAGAGTTGGCCTCCCTGAAGTGGTTCTAAACTCCTACCAAACTGAGAAGTCTTATATGGACTGCCAATTAACCCAGAAGAGGGACCTGGAAACCGTGAAGTATGGTGCTATCCAACCTGTAGAAGCAGATCTCTGGGAATATATAGGAGGGACATATCATCAGGTACCATGAAAGAGCTTCTTGCCTTTGAAAAGAAAGATGTTTCTTGGGCATAACAAGTCTGATTTCTCATCCTTTAAATTACCATAGAAACCACTAAAACTTCATTTTCAAATGATTTTTTGATTATGTAAGGCAATAATAAAGTTAGGAGTGTGTATATGCCTTCACTGGGATTCATAAATTACCAAATTTGAGGGACACTGGCTTGGTGTACCTCAGGAGGGGTAGGGTATGGCTTCCATCATTCTTGTCTGCCCCCTTGTGGCTTGCAACCCCTAAGCTGCAAACACCATCTTCTAAAGTAAACATCCTGATATTTAGTGTTTTGTATATTTCCAGAAAACTACTCACCCAGAACTGAGACTGTCACTTCCTTTCAGCATGAAGTTGGAGAGTGTTACTCAATAATTTTCATATCTTCTACTTTATCTATTGATACATCATCCGTCTAATTTTTATACTGATTATGTCCATGAGTAGATTTCCCCCTAATTTTTATTTTTATTCTTCACATATTTTTCCTATATATTAAACTTGGATCAATTCATTCACTCATTTTATTATTTTCTAGTGCATTTTTTTCATTTTCATTTTTACAATTTATTTTTTGCTCTGCAACTGATGAACACCACCAAGAAACTTGCCCTTTTCTTTCATCCCAGCTATTCCACAGGAATTTTTCCTGATACTAAAAATAGTGCTCTCCCTTGATTTGTGGAACATCTTAATTTCGAGGATTTCTTTCCTTCTGTCTCTAGTCTTCGCCATCCCCTTTCTCTGCCTATGTCTAGAAATGTCTGTATTCTTCAAGACATCTCTCAGGAATTTCTCTTTCAGCACTCTATTTCTTCAACCACATTCACTTATGCGGTTCTACTTTCATGAGGAGTACCTTGATCCCCAGCTCATTTTTCTTCTGAATCCCAAGCCATTATCCAAGAGTGTCTACAGAGTATCTCTCCTTGGCAGTCCCGCAGCACTGTAAATGCCCATGTCCCAATCAATACTCATCAATCTCTCTTCCTATGTGCCTCCCACTGTGTCCCTACAATAATCAACTGCATCACAATTTCCAACACTCCCAGGACAGAGACTTATATGCCTTCTCCATCTCTTTTACTCTTACATTAAGTTATAATAGCTGTCTACTAGACTCCTGAATCTCTCATAAATATATATGTACTTTTTTCATCCTCCGGTTCCGGTTTTGCTGTATCTGAGCTCAGACCACACCATCTCTCTTCTCATGGATGCCTTCCATGTTGCCAGTGGTCTGTTCCCACTCTATACTGCAGTACAGTGATTTCTAAAACATAGATCTGTTCCTGTCACTCCCCTGTGAAAACTCATCCATAGAGAGTCTGACCAAACTGCATTTGGGGACTGGACAGAGCGAGAAGAGATCTTGTGTCAGCCAGGATTTCTGGTAGACGCCCCTATGCACTATCCACTTGTGGTGGTCGGGGGCGGGGAAGGGGCGGGATTGAGCCCCCTTCCCCCCTCCTCCTTACTGCGGAAAGCTGCAGAGCTAAGGGCACTCACTTCCTATTCACCAGTCAGCAGGGAGGGATCCTCTGAGCAGCCACGTAGGCATTCTCTTCTCTCTGGAGGAAAAGGCCCAGCAGCTGTCGGAGGAAAAGGCCCACCAGCTGTCAGAGCAAAGGGACATGTCGCAGCTAAGTAAGAATTTGGGTGATCCGAGTCCCCCGGTGGAGGGCCCTAAGCCTCCGGTCTATAGCCGCCCTACGGTTCTGATGCGGGCCCCGCCCGCCTCCTCTCGGGCTCCGCCAGTCCCTTGGGATCCACCTCCGATTGATTTGCAGGCTTCATTGGCCGCTTGGCAGGCACCTCAGCCTGTCTGGGAGGCCCCACAGGGCCAGCCGCCTGCCCCAATGGCTCCGATGGCCCAACCTCCGGCCCTCGGTGGCCCGATGGTCCAGGGTCCCCCTCTGGGAGGCCCGATGGGTAAGCCTCCGACTCCCGGAGTCCTGATGATCCATCCTCCCCCTCCGGGAGCCCCGATGGCCCAGCCTCCGACTCCGGGAGTCCTGATGATGCATCCTTCGGCTCCCGGAGCCCCCATGGCCCATCCTCCCCCTCCGGGGACCCCGATGGCCCATCCTCCCCCTCCGGGGACCCCGATGGCCCATCCTCCCCCTCCGGGGACCCCGATGGCCCATCCTCCCCCTCCGGGGACCCCGATGGTACATCCTCCCCCTCCGGGAACGCCGATGGCTCATCCTCCCCCTCCGGGGACACCGATGGCTCACCCTCCCCCGCCGGGGACACCGATGGCCCATCCTCCCCCTCCGGGGACCCCGATGGCCCAGCCTCCGACTCCGGGAGTCCTGATGGCCCAGCCTCTGACTCCAGGAGTCCTGATGGTCCAGCCTCCTGCTCCGGGAGCTCCGATGGCCCAGCCTCCGCCCCCGGCAGCCTTGATGGCCCAGCCTCCACCTCCGGGAGCCCCGATAGCCAAGCCTCCAGGTCCCGGAGTCCTGATGATCCATCCTCCGGGTTCGAGAGCTCCTATCAGCCAGCCTCCAGCTTCAGGAGCACCCATGGCACAGCCGGCAGCCCCACCTGCGCAGCCTCTGGCTTCCTGGGCCCCACAGGCTCAGCCTCTGATTCTACAAATCCAGTCACAGGTTATAAGGGCTCCTCCGCAGGTTCCCCAGGGCCCACAGGCCCCGCCGGCGCAGCTGGCAACACCCCCGGGCTGGCAGGCCACCTCGCCTGGCTGGCAGGCCACCTCGCCTGGCTGGCAGGCCCCGCCCCTGGCATGGCAGGCCACACAGGTCACCTGGCAGGCTCCGACCATCACCTGGCAGGCACCACCAGTGCGCCAGGGTCCGCCGCCCATCCGACCCGGCCCGCCACCTATCCGACCCGGGCCCCCGCCAGTGCGCCAGGCACCTCCCCCAATCCGCCAGGCACCACCACTGATCCGCCAGGCACCGCCGCCCATAAGGCCTGCTCCGCAGGTGCTGGCCACCCCACCACCACTTTGGCAGGCCCTGCCACCGCCGCCGCCGCTGCGGCAGGCTCCACAGGCTCGGCTGCCCACCCCGCAGGTGCGGGCGGCACCTCAGGTGCGGGCGGCCCCGCAGGTGCCCACTGCCCCGCCAGCAACGCAGGTGCCCTCTGCGCCTCCTGCTGGCCCGCAGGCACCCCAGGCTGTGCTGTCGGCTCCGCTGCCGGCCCCACCAGCTGCGCATTGCCCGCCTATCATCTGGCAGGCCCCCAAAGGCCAAGCACCGGTGCCACAGGAGCTGCCCGCGTCGATGGAGTTCCAAGAAGTGCAACAAGCCCAGCCGCTGGCCTGGCAGGCTCCGAAGGCCCCTGGGCCCTTCTGGCAGCCAGTGCCTACCCAAGAGGCCCAGAGGCAGAGCCTACCGCTAGTTCAGCTGGAGCAGCCCTTTCAGGGGGCCCCAGCCTCCCAAAAGGCCCTGCAAATCCAGCTACCCACCCAGCAGGCCCAGCCCTCGGGCTCGCAGGCAGAGCTGCCCACCTTGCAACTCCAGCCCTCCTGGCAGGGCCCCCCTGTAGCCTTGCAGGGCCAGCCAGGAGCACCCATAGCAGCGGCAAATTTTCCCGTAGGCTCTGCTAAATCACTGATGACTCCATCAGGAGAATCCAGGGCCTCTTCAATAGAACGCAGGACCTCTTCAAAGGACCGTAGGACCTCTTCAAAAGAACGCAAGGCTCCTTCAAAGGACCGCATGATCTTTGCTGCCACTTTTTGTGCTCCAAAGGCAGTGTCAGCTGCTCGAGCACACCTGCCGACTGCCTGGAAAAACTTGCCTGCCACACCAGAGACCTTTACTGCCACGTCAAGTGTCTTTCCAGCTACCTCCCGGTTCCAGCCTGCCTCTTCTAATGCCTTTAAGGGCCCGCCTGCCATCTCAGAGACCCCAAAGTCACTGCCACTTGCTTTGCAGGATCCATATGCCTGCGTAGAGGCCCTGCCTGCAGTTCCTTGGGTTCCACAGCCCAACGTGAATGCCTCAAAGGCATCCAAGGCAGTGCCCACCATCCTGATGGCTACGGCAGCTGTCCCCCCAGCAATGGCCACCACTCAAGAGGCCTCAAAGACCTCTGCGGAGCCTCCACGTCGCTCGGGAAAAGCTACCCGGAAGAAGAAGCACCTGAATACTGAAGAAGACAGCAGTGGCCAGATGTTGGCCCTGGGTGACTGGCGGGCCCCCAGGCCCTGGGAAAATCTAAACCTGAATGACTGGGAGGTTCAAAACCCTATCCAGGTCCTGGGTGACTGGGAGGGCCCAAGCACCCCCCGAGGCCTGAGTGGCTGGGAGGGCCCTAGTACCTCCAGGATCTTGAGTGGCTGGGAAGGGCCCAGCACATCTTGGGCCCTGAGTGCCTGGGAGGGCCCAAGCACCTCAAGGGCCCTGGGTCTCTGGGAAAACCCAGGTAGCCCTCAGCCCTTGATCATCTCTGAGCTCCCTAGTCTCTCTCAGGGGTTCAGTGCCACCCAGGATGAGCCCAGGTTTGAGACTCAGCCATTGTCTCCCTTGGATGAGAGGGCAAATGCGTTGGTGCAGTTCCTCTTGGTCAAGTACCAAGCAAAGGTGCCCATCAAGCGCTCAGAGATGGTGAAATTCATCATCCGTGAATATAAAGATGAGTGCTTAGATATCATCAACCGTGCCAACAATAAGCTGGAGTGTGTCTTTGGTTATCAATTGAAGGAAATTGATCCCAAAAACCACTCTTATATTATCATCAACAAGCTGGGGCATCATAAGGGTGAACCAGTGGCATCCAATTTGGACACACCCAAGTTAGGCCTCCTGATGGTAGTCCTGAGTCTCATCTTTATGAAAGGCAATTGTGTCAGGGAGGACCTGATCTTTAATTTTCTGTACAGGTTGGGGTTGGATGTCCAGGAGACACACACTCTCTTTGGAAATACCAAGAAGCTCATCACCGAAGTGTTTGTAAGGCAGAAGTACCTAGAGTACAGGCGAATTCCCTATACTGAGCCAGCAGAATATGAGTTTCTCTGGGGCCCCCGAGCATTCCTCGAAACCAGCAAGATGCTTGTCCTGAGGTTTTTGGCCAAACTCCATAAGAGAGATCCCCGGTGCTGGCCGTTCCAGTACATTGAAGCGCTGGCAGAGTGTGAGTCTGAGGATGCAGATGACGATGAGCCTGGCTCCAGTGATAAATGTGGTGACCCCACCAGCGGTTCCCCTCCCCGCTAATGAGGTTTAGCAGCCTCCCTGCTAATGAGGTTTAGCAGATATCTCATTGCTTTGGGTCCCCGGCCAGAGGCCACACAGGGTGGGGTGGGGGGGGCGTTTTGTTTCTGGTGTTTATGTTCCAGTTCTTTGTGTGTGAGTTTAGATTTCAATTTGGTTTCGTATCTGCCAAAGCTTTGTACATTTTCATGTGGTGTTGATTTCAATCGGCTACTGTTCTATTTGGTATTTTGGCATCTGTATCTTTAAGTGAGATCTGTGATTCTCTGTTTTGTGTTATAATTGTTATGTTTTGGTATCAGAGTTGTGCTGGCTTTGTGAAATGAATTAAGCTATCCATCTCATTCTGGTACGGATTATGTAGCATTGAAATAGGCTGTTCTTTGAATGTTAAAATGACTCATCAGTAAATGCTGTCTGCAGAGAAATAAATATCTATATCTATATATAAATATACTTTCAGCAAAACATGGAAGTGTTTGTCTTTATTCTAATTTTTACTCTAGATGACGGGAGCCAAATTTTACCATACTCTCTCAATAGATCTGAATATCAAGACTACTACTAGTGATAGTAGAAACCACGATGATGAAATTATTTTTCAAGGACAGTGCTACATTCATCGTAATGACACAGTGATTTTGATGGGTGTGAAATGTAATATTTCCATTAAACCAAGAGTAAAACTTTACAAGTCAGTGAGGTTGATCCAAGAAAATGTTGTATACCTTGTCTAATTTAATCTTCACAGTAATCTTTAAAAATAGGCATTATTATTCCCATTTTGTCATTGAGTGTCTGAGGCTCAAGCAGATTAATTAAATGGCATGTCATTGCAAGGTCAGTAAAGTTGTAATTCGAAGCAGAAAACTTCCTTAAGGTTACGTAGGAAAGGGGGACCATTTATCTGCAAGACCACAAGTATCTGTGTTTGTTAGCCATATGAATGAATTGGCTAAAGGGGCATTTGTCAATCACATGGCCTGTGGTGGGTGCACGGGAAATTTGGGTTTCGTCAACACACTGATACTGGGATGGAAACATGCTCCCTTAAAATTATCCCGGTTTGTAACAGGGAAGAGGAAATACCAGGCTTCCAATGAACTAGGGATCCTGCAGATCACACGCGGTGGGGTTGGAGGGGAGAGAATACCTAACCACAGGGAGGTCTAGGGGAAACCTCTGGGAGGGGGACATAAACCTTAACATACAAGGGAAGTCAGCTGGCAACTTCTGAGCTTGCTAAATAACCATAGTCCCGCCCTTGGGTGCAGGGCTTGATGTAGGAGGGAGGGGGATGGCAGAGTGAACAGGCCTGAGTGTTTTGGGGAAAGATATTTGTGCACACGCTGGTCTGGTGTATACAAAAGGACTTTCCTGAAGTTACTACTCTGTTCATGTGGATGGGGATCATCAGTGCTGCTGCCGCCTCTACTGTCCTATGAGGATCAAGAACCCCAACCCTAAACCCCCCTTCTCTGGCTAAAGATGAATAGTGAGGTAAATGGTGATAGTGGAATTCTTCTGCCACCTAGTGGCTTGTCACTGTTTCTGTCATTCCTGCACCTGCACAGTGCACCCTCTGTCGCGGTGCTTAAATTCATATCCCAAATACCTGGGTTGCAGGTACAACTTGCTTCATAAACTTTGCCTGTAATTTTACTTACATCTGTGCACAAATATTCCTCTTTTTCTCTTATATCATAGGACAAGGTGAAACCTCTTTTCCAAGTCCAATCGATTGGCACTTAGGAAGCTGAGCTTCTAGAGTAGGAGAGAAATTCGTAAGATGGAGAGTCCATTCCTAGTAGAGGCAAAGCTGAGCTTTCTAGGATGACTGGCCTCATCCCAGGACCTACCTGACTACAGGAGATCCTTGTCAAGTTGTCCCAATGGCCAGGTTTTCCAGAAATTTAGAGGGAGTTTCTTGCAAACTCTTTGAGTCAGAGAGTACTTTACTTCAGCCCAAAATCAATCTAGGTATTTTGACAATAACAACAAATGTGCATTGAAGGCAACATCACTTCCCCAACTGAGAACTATCCCCAAAAGAGGCTTTGCTGCACCAGTAAAGTGGCACATAGATCTAGTATTTCTCATTTGTTTTTAGTTTATTTATTATTGTTTCTCTAGTTTTCTCCAAACTATTTACTCATGGGGTGCTTGAGCAAGTTGCTCTTTGTGGAGCAAAATTTGGAAAGTAGCATTATGTATAACTTTTGTGCTATACTTAATGAGTGGCTCTACCCCATGGTAGAAAGGATCACTTCCCATTTGTAATCCTCCATCTCATTTATCTCATATCTGATATAAAGCAAATAACCTTATTTAAGCAATGCTAAAGACCTATGAGCTGAATTGGACTAAGTTGTAATGAGAGACAAATTATAATAATAATGAATTTTTAACTACAAATAAGCTAAATTAGACAAATATACAACAGAAAAGCTTATGACAGAACACCTGACATTATGAAATCAGAAGGCAGAAAGCAAAAATCCGGGAATGCATGAAAATACAGGATAAGAAGCTGTGGGAACAAATTCAAAACACATTTATTTGAGAGCGCTAAAATTAAGATATGTAGTTAAATGTAGTACAAGCTTTTTATTGTAAAATGGAGAAAAAATAAAACCATTGTAACTAAATGGGCAAAAGGTATCAGATAACAAAGACAGAAGAAATACAACTGGCAAGTAACATTGAAAACTGTTTCACCTCACTAATATTTAAAGACATAAGTATTAATCCAGGCTTCCCATTTTCATTTATTAAATTGGCATAGAATAAAATAAAAGCCCATGGAACATCCAATCTAAAGAAAGTTGTTATGAAACTGGCACCTTTACACGCTACTAATGGAAGTATTAATTACCACAATATTCCCTGAAATAAATTCAGCCAAGTACAACTTCAAGAGGTTTAAATATGTTAATATTATTTTATCTAGAATTCCCTCATTAAGGAATACATTGAATTGAAATAACCTGCAGTGAGAGGCAAAGAGTTCTTTACAAAGAGCGCTGCTTTGAAAGCAGAGGAGACTTCCTATGATAGGTACACCATCCAGCCCCCACAACCACACCAGCATCAAGGCAGTCGAATGAGCTTTCTTCTGAAAAGACCAAATGCTTCCTCAGAAAATGAGTGCAGTTTGCTCCAACACAAAATTATGTGCTGTAGAGCAGAGACATAACAAACTGTGACGGAAAATTTTAAAAGTGGTTGCTAGTAGACTCGCATCAAAGCCACAAAATGATTTCAATAGAAGTCATTTCACATTAAACTGTATGACTCTTAGTGAAGAAAAATTTTAAAAAATTTTCTCAAGGTGACAAAATCTAGTGCACTCTTCTGTAGGGCAAGTTATAAGTAAGTTAATATCTTAGGATATTTACCTAAAAATTATGATCTTAATTTTGGAATAATTTTACTCTAAGCCGTTCCTACTAAGAGCAGTAGAGACAAGGGCCAGTCGCTTGTCAGCGCCAAACATAAAGCAACCTTGCCAGCACACAGGAATTAACAATTGTAGCTGTGATGGACAGAGCACTCTCCAGGGTCCCTGCAGCATTTACCGGGCATCTAACCCACACGTTACTAACTTATCTTTGAAATTGTAGGCACACCCACAACTCATGGCACCTCCTCATCTATTGTCATAGTACTCAAAAGGATCATTCCTGACACTCCTTCACTTAGTTACCAATGCCAAAAACCTGGGCTTCTCCCTCATATGATCAGTCGCCCTGAGATGCCAGTTTTGCCTTCTTGCGTGGTAAGTATTCTCCCTTCTCTCCATCCCTGTAGGCACTGTTTCCTGCCTGGACTTGGCAGAGACCTTTGACGTGGTCTCTATCTTCAGTACTGCCCTTCACACAGACTGCTACTTTGGCTGCACAGATCATAATGTTTCACTCAGTTTAAAGCATTTGGTGGCTCCCAGTTTTCCTTAAAGTTAGATGTAACTCTCCTCAGTTCACCTTCCTCACCCTGAGGGTCAATAAGCACCTGTTTAGAGATGAGTTTGCCTAAATCAGAAATTGGAAATGAGAACAGGGTTCCCTCTGCTGGATGGCTTCAGGAACTCCTCAGAATCTGCATTGAAACTCCAGATCTATCAAAACCGTGGGTCCTAAGAGAAGGCCTTGACATATAGATCACAGACCCCTTCTGCTTTCTCTTGCCCCAACCCAGAAAGTCACATGGGAACAAGAAATAAATGGTTAGGAAAATAGTTCTGGCTTATCTGCAGAGAATCTCTAGGAAAGGAACCCTAGAGTGGATCCATCTTCAGAACTCAAGCCACATTACCCTGAGTGCAAGCAATTTCTTTCTTCCAAATCTTCCAGAGAGCTCTGTTGTGAATCCCATGAAGGTATCTATAAAACTACTAATGCATTGGTCCAATCCTCAAATTATTTTAGATTCTGAAAGTTATCCGTGCCCCTTTCTGTTTAAGAGAGAGGGCATATGGGGAGCCTCCTTCATCATCAGATTCCTCCTGTTTAGCTTGGTGGCACTGCAGAAATCATTCTTGTGATCTCAGTGAGATGCTCTTCTCAATGCAAATGAGTTCGCTTTGCAAGCTGCCAATCTATCTCCCACTGAGACTGGGTTTCTATGCTGTCACTTGTTCAGAGTGAATTCAGCTTGAGTACCATGGTTAGCAGAAGGATTGGTGCCATTCAACCAACCAGCAATAACTACAGAAACATTTCCTAGACCTAGTAGACTTCCTGGAGCATGCTCTATGGTGGCTCAGAATCTTCTCCTAAAGTAGAGTTAGTTGGGGACACAAAGCTGTGGGATTTGAACGTTGGCTTTGTTGGCTTCTGTGAGACATCCTTAAAAACATTTTCTTTTGACGTAATTATAGATTCACAGAAAATTGCAAAGATCGTATAGGACAGTCGCAAGCACCCTTCATTTGTTTCCATTTTATAGAGCTGTAGTACAATATCAAGAACATTGACATTGGCACCATGTGTACATATAGTTCAATGATACCTTATCACAAATGTAGATTCTGTAAACATCACCACAATCAACAAATGGAACTATTCCACCACCACAAAGATTTCTCTCATGATAGTTATTTATAGACACATGCATCCCTTGCCCACCACTCCTAATCCCTGGCAATCACTACTCCATTCTTTTTCAGAAAATTATTTTATTGAGGTCATATTGGTTTATAACATTGTGTAATTTCAGGTGTACATTTTTATGTATAATTTTCTTTATAGACTGCATCGTGGTCAGCCACAATAGTCTAATTTTTATCCAGCACCGTACATATATGCCCCTTTACCCCTTTCTCCCTCTTCCTCATCCCCTTCCCCTCTGGTAACCACTAATCTGTCCTCTTTATCCATGTGGTTGTTTATCTTCCACATATGTGTGAAATCATACAGTGTTTGTCTTTCTCTGGCTTATTTCACTTAATATAATACACTCAAGGATCATCCATGTTGTTGCAAATGGCATGATTTCATCTTTTTTATGCCTGAGTAGTATTCCATTGTATATATATACCATATCTTCTTTATCCATTCATCCACTGATGGACATTTGGGTTTCATCCACGACTTGACTATTATGAATAATGCTGCAATGAACATAGGGATGCATAAATCTCTTTGAATTGTTGATTTCACATTCTGTGGATAAATACCCAGTAGTGGGATAGGTGGATAGTATGGTATTAATATTTGTAATTTTTTGAGAAATCCCTCACTGTCTGCTGATGACATGATTCTATATATACAAAATCCCTAAAGAATCCACCAGAAAACTATTAGATATAATGTTCAACTACAGGAAAGTTGCAGGATACAAAATGGACATTCAAAAGTCATTTGCAGGGCTGGGCCTGTGGCCGAGTGGTTAAGTTTGGGCACTCCACTTCAGCGGCCCAGGGTTTCACTGATTCGGATCCTAGATAAGGACATGGCACCACTCATCAGGCCATGGTGAGGTGGTGTCTCACATAGCACAACCAGACACACTCATAACTAGAATATGCAATTATGCACTGGGGGCTTTGTGGAGAAGAATAATTAAAAAAAAAAAGAAGATTGGCAACAGACGTTTCCCTCAGGTGCCAAAAAAGAAAAATAGGAATAAATTTAACCAAGGAGGTGAAAGATCTATACACTGAAAACTATAAGACATTACTGAAAGAAATCAAAGAAGACATAAAGAAATGGGAAGCTATTCCATGCTCATTGGTTGGAAGAATAAACGAAGCTAAAATGTCCATATTACCTAAGCAAATCTGCAGATTCATTGCAATCACAATCAGAATCCTAATGGCATTCTTAAAGGAAATAGAACAAATAATCCTAAAATTCATGTGAAACAACATAAAGACCCTGAATAGCCAAAGTAATCCAGAGAAAAAGCAACACAGCCAGAGGCATAATAATCTCTGACTTCAAAATATACTACAGAGGCATAGCAATCACAACAGTATCATAAAGGCAGAAAAACAGACACACAGATAAGTGGAACAGAAATGAAAGCCCAGAAATAAAACCATACATCTATGGACAGCTTATCTTCAACAAAGGAGCCACAAACATAAAACAGAGAAAGGAAATTCTCTTCAATAAATAGTATTGGGAAAACTGGGCAGCCACATGAAAAATAATGAAATTAGATCATTATCTTACACCATACCCAAAAGTTAAACTGAAGTTCACTAAAGACTTGAATATAAGACCTGAAACCATAATACTCCTAGAAGAAAAAATAGGCAGTACACTCTTTGATATTGATCTTTGCAGCATCTTTTCGAATACCATGACTACTCAGGCAAGGGAAACAAACAAACAAAATAAACAAATTAGTCTATGTCAGAATAAAAAGCTTCTTCAAGGTAAAGGAAACCATGAACAAAATGACAACTCACCACCTGGGGGTAAAATTTACAAATCATGTATGCGACAAGGGTTAATTTCCAAAACATACAAAGAACTCGTACAACCCAACAACTAAAAAGCAAACAACTTGATCAAATAACGGGCACAGGATAAAAACAGACATTTTTACAAAGAAGATATACAGATGACTAACAGGCACATGAAAAGATGTTCAACATTGCTACTCTGTTCTTCATCTTTGTAATTGTGTCACTTTGAGAATGTTACATTAATGGAATCAGGCCTTTGAGAATGGCTTCTTTTCACTCACTTTAATGCCCTTGCTATATCCATCCAAATTGCTGCATGTCAATAGCTCATTCTTTTTTAATGTTGATAAAATGTTTAGCTATTATGGACATTTTGGTTGTTTCCAGCTTTTTTTTAAGATTTTATTTTTTTCCCTTTTTCTCCCCAAAACCCCCCTGTACATACTTGTATATTCTTCGTTGTGGGTCCCTCTAGTTGTGTCATGTGGGACGCTGCCTCAGTGTGGCTTGATGAGCAGTGCCATGTCCGTGCCCAGGATTCGAACCAACGAAACTCTGGGCCGCCTGTAGTGGAGCACGCGAACTTAATCACTTGGCCACGGCGCCAGCCCCCTGGTTGTTTCCAGTTTTGAGCCACTGCAAAGTTGCTATGAACAATCTTGCGCAGGTTTTTGTGTGGATATACCTTTTCATTTATCTGCGATAAATGTCCATGGGTGTAATTGCTGGGTTGGATGGTAAGTATATGGTTACTTTTTAAAAGAAACTACCAAACTGTCTTGCAGAATGGCTGTAATATTTTACATTGCCACCAGCAATGTGTGAGAGATCCTGTTTCTCCATTTCCTCACCAGCAATAAATGTAGTCACTTAAAAAAATGTAACTGTCCTAATAGGTGTGTAGTAATATCACATTGTAGTCTTAATTTGCGTTCTCCTAATGGCTAGAGGAGTTGAACGTCTTCCCATGTGCTTTTTTTTTCATTTGTACACCCTCTTCGGTGAAATGTTCGTTCTTCTCATTTGCCCATTTTCTAAATGAATTTTTCTTTATAATGTTAGGTTTTGAGAGTTCTTTATGTACTCTAGATTTGAGTCCTTTATTAGATATACGGTTTGCAAGTATTTTATCCCAGTCTGTAATTTGGCTTTTCATCATCATAATTGGGCCTTTCACACAGCAAAAGTTATAAATTTTCGTGAAGCCCAATTTATTGATTTTTTTTCTTTTATGGATCATGCTCTTGGTTTCATATCTCAGTAGTCTTCATTGGACCCTTTGTCCTAAACATTTTCTCCTATGCTTTCTTGTAAGAGTGTAATAGCTGTATACATTTAAATTTATGATTCATTTGAGTTTATTTTGTATAAAGTATGAAGTTTAGTCAGACAGTTTCTTGTTTTCTTTTGCCTATAGATGTCCAATTGTTCCAGTAATATTTGTTGGAAAGACTATTCTTACAGTATTGAATTGCTTTGCACCTTTGTCACAATTCAGTTGGCTACTTGTGTGGGCTACTTCTGAGTTCTCTATCCTGTCTTACTGATTTATGTATCTATCCTTCCACTGATACTACACCATCTTGATTACTGTAGCTATGTAAGTTAGTTTGAAATCAAGTGCAGAAATTCTTCCCACATTATTCTTCTCTTTCAAAATTGTTTTTAGCTATTCTAGATCATTTAACTTTCTATATCAGTTTTAAAATAAGCTTGCCTATATCCACAGAAACCTTGCTGAGATTTTTATAGGAATTTAATTAAATTTGTATACCAGGTTGGACAGTGTTGATACTCTTACTGTCTTCGGTCTTCCAATCCATTAGCACAGTGTATCCCTCCATTTATTTAGATCTTCTTTGATTTCTGTCATTAGTATTTGTATTTTTCAGTATACAAGTCCTGAATATGTTTCTTAAATATTTACCTAAGTATTTTGTTCTTTATGAGTGATTGTAAATTATATTACATTTTAAATTTCACTTTCCACCTGTTTAATTCTTGTATGTAGAAATGCAATTGAATTTTGTAAGTTGGTCTTGTAGTATGAAACTTGCATGTTAGTTCCAGGAGTTTACATGTAGATTCCCTAGTATTTTCTATGTAGAGCATTGTACCATATGCTAATAAGGACAGTTTTATTTCTTGCTTTCCTTTCTGTCTGCCTTTTCTTTTCTTTCATTGCCTTATTGTGTTGGACTTCATGTAATATGTTGGACTGGAGTGGTGAAAGCAGATGTCCTTTCCTTTTTCTGTTGTTAAAGGGAAAGCATTCGGCCTTTTACTATTAAATATAAGTACAGCTGTGGATTACCTGACACCCTTTATCAAACTGAGGAAGTTCTCTTCTATTTATGTTTTTCTTAGAGTTTGTATCATGAATGGTATTGAATATTGTTAAATGATTTTTCTGCATTGATTGCTATGACCATATGCTTTTTCCCTTTTAGCCTATTAATGTGAAGAATTACATTAACTTATTTTTTTAATATTTATCAGTCTTGAATTCTTGGAATAAAACTCACATTTTTATATTTTATTGTTGAACTCTCTTTAATAACATACTGTTAGGATTTTTGTGTTCGTATTCGTGAGAGATGTTGGTCTGCAGTTTACCATTCTCCTTTTCTTTCTTTCTTTATTTGGGGGGATGATGTGTTTGTCTGATTTTGCTATCAGGGTATTACAAATCTCATAAACTGTTCCTCCCTCTTCTATTTTCTGGAAGAGATTATGTAAAATTGGTGTTAATTCTTCTTTAAATATTTGGTAGACTTCTCCTGTGAAACCAGCAATTTTTCAAGGAAGTATTTTATAATATAGTTATGCTTAAAGATTGAGGGAATTCTGCTGCACATGAGCATAACATTGAGTGGAGATTCCAAAGAAAAGATTTCAGCCTATCCCTTAAGATGCTCCAAGAATGGGTGTCATTGTTTCTCCTTTAGGATTACACAGGTTCAGCACCAGCTCTTCCTTCATGGCCAAGGATAGAGTCCTGGTTAGGCTCCAGCCTATGATTGATGTCTGAAATTCCAGTATATCACAGGCTTTTTCGTCTCTGTTTTCTGTTGCCAGACAACAGGGTGTTTGGCCTTGGTCTCTGAGATATTTATCTTTCACTCTGTGTGTGGCTCATTTTCACGCCATTAGGAATTTCTATATTTAAAAATAAAGACATCAGCATCCTTACCCAGAAGAATTGAAATTGTTAAGGATACATTAAGAAAAGAAAGTTCTTCTCCAACATAGTGGTGGTAAAGGCAGTGAGTTCCATAGAAGGAACTCTAGGGCTCAGCCACTATAATTACGCCAGCTACTATAAATTTTTGAGGTTTCTCTGCAGTAAGTAGGCTCATATTTGAAACTTCGTTCCGCTGCCACAGAACAGTCGCTCTGAAAATCTGAAGATGGTAGAAGTTCAAGGAAAATAACTGTGGACACTACAAATGTTGAACAATACACACATATTCCAAAATGCTGTGAATGCCATACTCAATTTCTTGGAGAAAATGTGTTGCACATGTATTACATGACAGTACATGGTAAACATTTTTTGTAGATGATCACATCCAATTTTCTCACAAACCCTAGAAGATAGGCCAACTATTTGTTCTTATTTTACAAATAAAATTGAAGCTTATAAGACTGTAGTAAATTTTTGAAGGCCATTCAACTGGTGATGCTAAAATTCATAGCCAGTCTGTACAATCAGCAGTGTTATGAAACTAGGTGCTGCTCTCCTTCTCATCATATGTCTTCTGGCTGCTCACAGGCGTGAGCATGGCTGTGGCTTCTCTGTATGTGGTCCCCATATGTCATGCATTGCCTCTGGAGATTTCTCTTTTGTGGCTTTCTGTCCTCTTGGATATACCATGCTGTTTTTAGCCTCCTGGGGTGACTAGACTTCTTTGGTTTGGATAACCAGCCTTGTCAAGGATTGATGTGAGTGATCAACTTTTTTTGAAGACTCATACCCATAAATGAGCAGAGTAATTTTGGGACATTAATTTGTCATGTTCTCCCATTATCTGACTATAGGTTAGTACATAACACGCTTGCTTTTTGACTGCACACAGGATCCCTTAGGAAGGTTAGTCATGGAAATGAGTGGACTGAGGGTAAATTAATCAGGTTCAGGTTCCAGCTGGCTTTAATGTCACATTTACCACTTCTTTCATACCTTAGGAAAGATGGAAGTAACCATGATGTTTTTAATATGATGTACACTCCTTAGTAGTTTTTGGACCTCGTGAAAAGGATATACTTAAGGGAAGTGTTCCTTCAAGTCATTATTCAAAGCTGATAGTAGTTTTAGAGATGGCTACCTCAGTGTGTGGACAGAAAGTGGATACGTTCTATTAGTTCTAGAAAAATAACCTTCCTCGACAATCTTTGTATGAGTAACATTTATGTGGATTAGGTGTCAAAATGTAATCAAGTCCGGGTTACAGAATTCACTGAAAGGTTTATACTGTTTTCATGGAGAGGCAAATAGTGCTAGTGGCATTTCTAGGCCAGGAAAACATGCTGTGTGCTGATGCCTAGAAAGATAGAGCTTGTCAAAGATAAAGTCCATCATCACTGGTCATTTTGAACCCTTAGATAATGTTTCTTCCATATTAAAATCTCTAAGCTTTGGTTACAGATTCCTAACATCTGGGGAAGAGAAGAGATAAATTATAATGTGAACTAGAAGTCTGCAGGAATGAAAGGGAAGCAGGTTGCATTCAGGAGAATCACATAATAAAGCTGATAGTTCCTAATTGTTTTGGAAGCCAATGGGGAGAAATGCACCATCTGAAACCAAGGTCTTATGACAGCACATAAAAGGCTTCCTAACAATGTCATACATTTTGAATTCTGTTTCTATGCATCTCCATCAAGGTAATAAAAAAATTAGCGTTTTAGTTCAGCTCTGACATGTAAAGAGTTTGGAAGTAATCGTTCTTTTCCTCAAATGAAGAAAAATCTGCACAAATAAAATATCAATGAGTTTTCTTTGACACATCAGAGAACAGATGTTGCAAAGAAAACCAACCACCACCTTGAAACCTGGAGAGGTGACTCCAGAGAGATACAGGATGTGGAATACTGGGGCAAAGCTACTGGTTCTCATAGACTGCAGAAAAGCCTTCAATAGAGAGCAATACTGAAATCTCATCCCACAAGGAGGAAGGGAAGCCTACTCACTCCAGCCTCACTGCAGCCTCCCTGTGTCATCTAAGGAATGAAAAAGCTGTAGCCAACTGGGAGAAAGCTCCAAGGAAATAGACTGGGAGCATCATAGCCAGGAAAGATAGTAGGATACTGGGAAAAATTATCTCCCTTGAAGAAGGACAGAGGCACTCATGACGATCCCAAAGACAGAAGCACACTGTACCCTCCAAAGACTAAGACTTAATCAGAAGTTTGAGAACACTATCTCCCTCACACTCTACCACCACACTAGCAAGCCTCAAGCAATAATAAAAGGCTATTAGAACAAGGGTTGCAGGTGCACAATCTCTCTGAGGAGTAGCACAAAGGGCTCAAATTCAACATCCATGCATGACAAACACTCTCAAAACAGTACAAATCGAAGAGATCTTCCTAAAACTAATAGAAGATATGAAAAATGTACTGCTAATGTCATGCTTAATGGTTAAATGCTTTCCCCCTCAGATCAAGAAAACGTGACATTGGTGAAAGAATAGACACATAGATCAGTGGAACAAAACAGAAAACCCAGAAATAGACTGTCACAAACATAGTTATCTGATTTTTGCCAAAATGCAAAAACAATTCAATGGGGAAAGAATACTGTTTTCAACATATGATAGTGGGAAAATTTAGAAGTCCATGTGAAAAAACTGATCTTTGACAACGACTTCACACGTTATACAAAAAGCAACTCAAAATGTATCATAGAACTAAACATAAAATGCAAAACAATATAATTTTTAGAAGAAAATAGAGGAGGAAGTTTGCATGCCTTTGGGTTTGTTGACAGAATCTTACATACAACAAAAAATTGTGATCTATGAAATAAAAAAATGGATGAATTGGAATTTTTAAAAATGAAAATTTTTTCTTTGTGAAAGTCACTGTTGAAGGATTGAAAAGACAAATCACATCCTCAGACAATATATTTGCACATGATTTATCTGATAAAGGAGTTATATACAGAATATACGAAGAACTCTTAGAAGCCGATAAATAGAAAATTAATCACCCAAATAATAAATTGTCAAAAGAACATCTCACAAAAGATTTTTAAATCACTTCTAGATAGTCTGTAGCAAGCCCCAGTTTATTTTTCTTTCATTGTACCCTTCTCTATGAATACAATCTCTAAATACAAGTGTCCAGGAGCTATCCCAGAGGATGGCAATGAGGTCTCTATATTTTTCTAGCTAAAGCCCGAGAATAAGAGTACACATTTTTCACACATGCACTTTGTTAATCTTTATCCTAAAATGAGTACTTATCCATCTCAGGAAAATCTTACGTAACTCAAGTTTTGTAGGATCCTATAGCATAGCTTCTTAGGGTCTGAACTTATTATTTTGCATAATGTTGTTGAGGATTATTTCCCATTCCCAGCAAACAGCAGCAAAGATTTTTATAAGGTAGAGTCTTCAGTCAGATGTATTGGGTCTGTATTGCATTCTCTGAGAAGCAGATTCTGTTAGGGCCATCTGGTGGCCACTGGGTAACCCAGCAGGTTTTTGTGTTTCCTGTTGCTGTGAAGACCTTTAGGTGTACTAAAGCTATATGAAGAAGTATAAAAAGTCTAAAACTAGGACTTGCTGCAGACTATCTGCAAGCATCCCAAACATTTAACAGAATTCATGGCCCATATATTTTGTTAATATATTAATTGTACTATACATCTTACATATAAATATTACGTAAATCTATAAACTATGTGATTTCCCTAGACTTGATTCATTAAATTACTCAGTGAAATATATCCATTTTTTCCCTTTCCAACACAGTTTTCTAAGTTGCTAACATCTCTTGCTTGGAAGACTGCCAGTATCTCCTAACTAGACTCTCTGCCTCCCCTCCTGAACCTTATACTCCATTCTCCAAAGAGTGCCCCAAATTATCTTTCAAAAACATATGTATCAGTATAAGATCATATCTTTTCCTCACTTAAACTCTTCCAATGATATTTCATCACAGTTAGAGTGAAATGTAAGCTCTTTATCACTGCCTACAGAGTCTTAAATTATCTAGTCTCTACCTACTTCTTCAACATGATTTTCTATCCCTCTCTTCTTCGTTCACTAAAAATCAGATGCACTAGTTTCTTTCTGTTTTTTAAAAACATGCTCCCAGACTGAGGTCTTTGTATGTGCCATTTCCTCTGCCTAGAATTATTGGTTCTCGGGCTATGTACATGGATGTCTTTTCCATAAAATTGTGGGTAATTTTGGATAAATACCATGTTCTCAGAGATATATCCCTTCTAAGTTACTCAGAGAAATTAACGCTAGCTGCAATAGCAAAGAAATTCCCAAATATCAATGGCTTAGCTATATCATATAATGTTATTTTATGTTATTCCATGTCATGTCATGTCTTATTGCATTATTATTGACTATGAAAAGTTCAGTATGGGTTAAGGAGAGTGGAGATTGAGAAGCTCTGCTCCAAGCAATTATTCAAGGACTCAAGCACCTACACCCTTACGACTCTGCTCTCTACTTGGTTCTCAGAGTCTACGCCATTAACCTGTCAGATGAGGTAAAAGAGCATGGAGGATTATGTCAGAGGTTTTTAAGGACCAAATATGGTAGTTAAGCACTTCCGTTCTGCATACATTCCAATTGTTGGGATTCAGTCATGTGGCCTTCACCGACTGCAACTGTGGGTGGGAACTGTAGGCCAGCTGTGAGTCCAGGGGAAAATAGGATTTGATGAAGACATAGCATGTTCTCTGCCAATGTAGCCCTTTTGTTCATCAAATATTAACTTCACTCTTCTTCTCACTGCTGAACATATTCCTTTCATAAGGGGGACAACCCAAAATTCATCTAAATATTGAATCCAGTTGAAGTTCAGGATTTCTGAATTAGTACTGAATTTCTGATGTGGTTTTTCATGGTCACAGACTTGGGAACTAAAAGGATAGGTTATCTTCTCCCATCATTAAATAGTCAATCAGAGAAAAGGAGAGGATAACCGTAATGAAAACCCTCATTTGGAAGAGCAAAAGAGACACACAACACTCATTGACCCATAGAAACTTTGGAGTCCCACTGACAATGGCGATTTACCTGTGAGGCAAGTGGGAAGTGGTATTCCAGAGGAACATAGATGTGGGATGTATTCTAGTTCTTACCTTTTTGGGTAAGAGGGGTGAAATTGGAGGGACTGGAATAAGAAGTAAATTTCTTTACATTTAAATACTGAACAGAGAGAGGACATGTGGCTTGATGAAAGGCTTATTGAAGCCTTTTTCTGCTCATTTCACATTTGTCTCCCCTCCCCTTTTCCTATGTGTACTCTGCGGTCAGACTACTCATAAGCGTGAATCGGCTGCTTTGAAGGAGTGGCCAAAACTCTGACTCCAAAGGATGAAGCTTGATGTTTGAAAAGAAATATTCTATTGCATGCTTATGTAGCTAACTTTTCAGTTCTTGATAGCTAAAAAAGGACCTAAGATATGGAGAGACCACATTGATGTATGAGAGAAAGGAATGGGTAATATGTGACTGTGAGAGGTAAGGTGATGGTTGAGGGTGACGGTACAGTAAAAAGGAATATTCTTTTAGAACATGGATCCTTTTTATAACATGTGCCCTGATTCATGACTTTCACATTTATCCTGGGACTCTCTCTAGCGAGAGGTCAGTCTTTAGCCATTGAGTATCTAGTCTGAGATGAGCCTTACCTGTATTTCATTGTTTGTATCCAATGATTGTGGAAACTTGTAAGAGATTCTAGGACAAAGGGTAGGTTATCTGGACATACTGGGGAATGACAGTGTAATAAGAAAGCCTAATGACCTAATCGTGAACAGTTGAGAAAGACTCATAGAAATTACCCTCTGATTCAGAAAAGGAGTATATACTTTGCCTTTGCTACTTAGGATACCACATAGTACTTATTGGAGCTCTATGATTATTACCTATCTTCCCTATAAGGCTGCAACCTCTATGATGGCAAGAAGGTGTCTCCTTTTCTCACTATTTATGTCTGCTCTTATCACAGTGCTAGATTTATAGTAAATTCTCAGTAAATGAGTTGCACAAATTAATAAAATTTCCAGGAGCCATTGATTTTTAAACTGAATGAAAAACAATCCTTGGATACTCCCCATTCTCTCTGTGTGTACACAATACGGTTCACAGTCAAATGTCTATGACACATATTTGACCTCCCTAGGACCTTCTTTAGAAAGAGTTGGCTATGTCGAATGTTCTATGCTTAAAATCTTCAGAGTTGACCATATAGGTGCCACCATGTCTAACAATGGACCCACTTTCATCATCTAGAATAGATCATTGAGTTGGAGGGTGAGTGTTAATTCTTGGCAACAAAAACTTAAAATCTGTATCACAACTGAGCTCTCAAGGAGCAAACTTCATTGCATAGTCTTATGGGCATTGGCCTACCACTTTGTGTTGGTAGCATTTTCAGATAGCGGAATGGTTTTTGAGTGGAGAGGCCACCTACGACATGTATAGTAGAGGGTCATGTGGTGAAGAAAACAGACACCATCCATGTCTTGTGGGCCCCCCAGACTAGTGGAGAGGGGAGGTAGACGTTAGACTGATCCATCATAATTTAAGTTTAATGATAATGAAAGTATAGTGGATTATGGAATCACAAGTGAGCGATATTTAACCAAATTTAAGGAGATTAGGGAAGGCCTTCCAGCAGAAGTGTCACTAAAACTGAAACTTGAAGGCTGAGTAAATGTTAAAACACTGAGAGATCAGCTGTTGCAGAGGGGAAGCAGGAACGAAGGCCCAGGGAAGGGAGGGATCATGATGCATTTGAGAAACACAGAGGCAGAGACACAGAGGGAGAAGGAAGATGATGTACTCAGGGGAAAGTATTCTGCATTCAAAGAACTGAGAGAAGATCATTGTTGCTACAAGTTCAAATGTGTGTGAGTGAGAGAGTGTGTGTGTGTGTGTGTGAAGGTGTTGGGAATGGAGAATATTAAATCTGGAAACATTAGCAGAAGGAATACAATAAAAGATTTCTGTACATTATAGTAATAGGTTTGGTCTTTATTCTAATAGCAACAGGAGGTCTCGAAGGATTTTAGTCAGGAGAATGGTATGATCAGATTTACATTTTGAGAGAGATGAAATGACATCTGTCTTGCTATCCACCCAATTTTTCCACTTCCTAGACATCCTTTTATCTGGTTGAAAACCCTGGGACTTAAAGATAATTGATTTGAGCAAGTCACCAATCACTATCAATAGTACAGGGGGCTTTAAAAGTAAACAAGGGCTCAGAACGCACCCTTAGCATAATAAGACCATTAACACTAAGCTGGTTTGTCTCTGATGTGTTTGTGTAGATTCAGTAGATTCAGATTCTCATAGAGAAAACCAGTTCTGGCTCAGAAAGGATACCCTTTCCTTTACCCCCCATGGAATGAGAGTACATCCTCCTCCTCCCCTACAGAGCCAGCAGGCAATGAAAAAAAAAAAAAAAAGAAAAGAAAAACAATTGTTCTCCTCCACACTGACTATTGACTTAATATACACTGAGCTGAAGCAAAAATGACTAAGATACAGTGGACATATGAAGTTGTGGTAAAGGTTCTTGGTGTCCAGGACCCCATTATGCTAGAAGAGGTAGTGGCAAAGGAGGAGAGGGCAGACCCTCTGGAGAGTCCAGAGTTTTAAGGGAGATGATTGTGGTAGAGGACATACAGAAAATGAGAGTTAAGAGATGATGGAAGCTGCTTCATATGAGCCCTCTTCCCAGAGCTGGGGCATGAGAAATTGTTCATAAGATTGATGGATCATCGCACCACCCGTGGTATCTTCCCCCGACTCAAAATTCTAGATCACCTTGAGGTAATTGGAAGAACTCTGCAGAAAACACATGTTTAAACATGATTTGTGATTTAGTAGCTATTTGGTTTGAAGAATGAAGGTGAGAAATCGTCTGTGTTCTTTTTTTTTATTTTTTGAGGAAGATTAGCCCTGAGCTAACTGCTGCCAATCCTCCTCTTTTCGCTGAGGAAGACTGGCCCGGAGCTAACATCCATGCCCATCTTCCTCTACTTTATATGTGGGATGCCTACCACAGCATAGCTTGCCAAGCAGTGCCATGTCCCCACCCGGGATGCAAACTGGTGAACCCCAGGCTGCCGAAGCAGAACGTGAACACTTAACTGCTGCACCACTGGGCCAGCTCCTCATCTGTGTTCTTAATAGGAAGGATGCATCCCACTCTGAGGCAATTACATGGTACTAGACCACACCCAAATCTTATCCTTCTTGGCAATGAAAAGCATCAACTAGTTAATTTTCTATCGGAAAACTGTAAGGCTACCCTCAACCCTTCTATCCCCAGAGTGAAATTTGTGACATACACCTAGGGAAAGAACAGAGGGTCTTTCCTATTAGGTTAGAAAAATCATCCTGGCTAGCATAAAGAGAATGGATTGGGCATGGGGGATAATTAAGGAGGCAGGGGAGCCAGATGGAAGTTGTTCCAATTACACAGTAAACTATATATATATATATATATAGTTTGGTTCCAGGGCAATCTGACCCAAAATGTTCCACAACAGCGTGTTGATTATTTTGAATTAAAGTTGCTTGATAAGCAGCTAATGCAATAGGGCATTTCCTTCTCCTCTCTCTGTTAGCCCTTGAAAGCCGGAAATGAATCATCCATATGAAATGTACCTTCCCCACAGCAGGAGATAGAGACATTCTTATCATCAGAGCTAGTGAATTCAGGGCAAAGAAACCTGTATAAACAAACTGTGTTACTTTTACTAATTTACTACCTCAAGCTTGAAACTCCTCTTAAATTTTTCACTAACTGTGTACCACAAACTTAAGTTTCTTTGTGCTATCAATTCCTCACAAATTTATGTTTTGTGTGTAAACTGTTATAAAAGCAGCCTGCTTTGCACGTCTCAGAGAGGATCATTTTTATGATCTCCATTATGTACACATTAAATTGTTTTTTCTCCTGTTGATCTGGTCTTGTGTAAATTTTATTATTAGTCTAACCATAAGAACTCAAAAGGGGTGGAAGAGAGAATTTTCCCCGCCCTGAAAGTTTTGGTGAGCCAGCCAGGAGTATCACCAGCTAGAAAACTTTCTACCTGTGACTACTGCATCTAAGAGATCCTGGGACATCTGACACAGAGTCTGGGAAGAAAAGGCAAATTTTCTTACCTTGTCAACCTCCCAGATCTCTGCCTGCGGTGTCCAATGGAAATGAAAATGGTGAGAATTGTATTTTTCTCTATCTCTGAATTTAGATCAGGAGAAGAAAATACTTGTGATACAAGCTTTTTGGGCAAATGCCACTCTGATAAAGATTTTGGATGAGTACATTTTTTTCTGTTGATCCCATTCCTCCCAGAGATGGTCTTTATTTCTCACAGCCATAGGATGCTTACAGCTGAGTAGGCTGTGGATCCAAGCTTAGGGAATCTAAAAAAACTTGGGGTGAACTTTTGGCATGGTAAGTCACCCTATTCTGTTTAAAACTCAGTGGGAGGGGAGAGGGGCATGTGATTCCCTGTGTTTTGGAGTGGCTTTTTAAAAACAGAGCCCCCTATAGTTACTGCCTTTAATTTCTTAGGCTAACTCTGGGAGTAAACTTTCTGGATCTTGTGAGGGCTTCATTCTTTGCATTCTCCTTTGTGGATTCTTCTTCTTGCCATGGTTAAGCAATAAAAAGGCCTATTGGCTTGAGTTGCTGTTAAGATCCTACTCATCAATGGCCAGATGATGGATCCTTTGAATTGGAAAAGCCTCTAAATCATAAAAAAAAAAAAATTTAGAGTGTTCTCATATCAGTATAATGACTAGCTATAAAGCTCCTTAATAATACGGAAGAACAGAAATTAAAACAAAATTCAAAGTTCTCTTAGACCCCTTCCTATTTGTCTTCAGAAATTTTCAAATATTGCAGAAAATCAGGACATTGGAAGTACAATTGTCTAGTACTTAAGAAGCAAAAAGAAAAAGAAAAAACTAATATAACAGCTGCACTTAGGGACTCCCTAGCAAATAAGAGGACAAAAATTTAGACTTAAGATAAGAATCCAGTGTAAAGCCCACTTTGTAAAATATGGCCCCATCTGCCTGTTCTAGATTCTCTTTTCCTGCAAGATGTACAGAGAGCACTCCAGCCTAAACTCTAATACAGGCTACTCATATAAATGCTGAAAGCCAGAAAATAAATTTAACAGAAGCACTTGGGATACACAGTAGGGCTTGCTTCGCTGGGCTCTATAATCAGGCTCTGTGAATGTTAGGACTTCCTATACAATATCCTTTACAGATATACCCTAGAACCCCCTCCCCTGGGAATATACGGACAACAGCCCTATTGCTTCCAGTCAATGGCCAGTCTATAACGCACAATCAAAATAGGAAAATAAGATTTCATGCTCCCCTTCCTTTCCAAATGCAGACTTGCTGGTTACTGAGGCTTTCTCGCCCAGGGATAGCTATTGCCTTCTTGCTCATCTACTTTTGTGTTGTAAGGACCTGCCTTGCCTTTCTACCTACCTGGAACACGCCAGCTATTGGTTCTTTCCTTTGGCTATCTTTGGGAATGACTCTGGATCTTGAAAATTTAATAACCATTGAGGATGCCTCTTTGGGCCATGGAGTTGTTTAATGCCACCAAAAATATTGACTGTTTGTCTGAGCTTAAAACTGGCAATATACTTAGAAGGATTTGTTTTTAGTAGCTATGTGGTAAAAAAAAAAAAAAATTGACCAAATTGGAATCTGATATTCATAGTCCGATAGGATTTGTTATAAGCCTTCTTCTCCAAGTTAAAATAAAACTACGTACCCAGAGGGAAAGGAGCCAATTAGGGACACTGTAGTTACATGAGTAGATGTCCTCTAACTTATGATGTCATTTAAGTTACAAAGTAATTTCTGAGGAATTGGTAGCAACTGTCCTTATGTTACAAAGCTTTGTAAAATTGGAAATGTGGCTCTAGAGGAAGATTCTACCCATTTTCTTCCACCAATTCCAAAAACTCCTGTGTTTATCTCAAAAGGCTTGTAATTTCTCAGGGAGCTCTTATCTATACCATTCCCAATTCGAAAGACTGAAAAAAAAATTTCAATAGAAATTATCCCAAAACTCCTAATAAAAACCCCTGCATTTTTTTAATCTATCTTCTGAAGTTTTAAATTTTACCATGTCTTTAGAAAGTAACACCCCAAAGATAACAGGCCATAATTGCCTGGGACTAAGCCCATTTAGCTCAATAAGTAAAGCTTGAGGTTAAAGAAAAAGAAGAGGGCAAAGCTTTCTGTTTTAAAATGCCAGCTTCTAGAAAGTCTCCTTGCCCAAAATCTAATTCACAGCCTCCTTGTCTAGGACAAATAAACTTACAATTCTTCTTCACAAATATTAACAAAACACCTTTTAAGCAGGTTGCCTTAATTTGTTCAACCTGCTAGAAACAGAATTATTTATAAACTAATGAGTATCATATTGTACCTGATTCATGGTTGAAGTTTTGAAACAAAGCTATAAGATCTCTGTTGTGTATGCCTATATATATATATATGTATTACATTGTTGATACGGCGTTTTTCTACCTCTGGATGATATAATCAAAATTAATTTCTAAAGAGCTCTATTTGATTAGCTTAAGTGAGCACTTATATAAATCAATGTTAAATATCATAGAAACTAACCCAAACATTTCACGAGTTAACCTTATATGAAACAATCTTTGGTGTTAAAAGTTTGCTTAAGTTTATTGGTTTAACCAAAGTAGGCACGTCTTCAGAGTCATTATTTTGGATATAATGCAAACATGCAGCTTTTTTTCTACCTGTGTTATTAGTCAAAAAAGCTCATGTTATCTCTGTTACAAAATGTGTCAGCAAGAAAAAAATTAACAAGATAATGGCTAACCGCCTTATTGTCTCATGAAATTCTTATGATTAATATAATTATGATTGCTAAGAACAAATGAATTATATATGTGTACGTGCAATAAGAATTTCAGGTGCAATAATTATGTTTTATGGTATATGTACTTAAAAATAGATTCCCCAAATATCTTTGGTAATTTGAAACTTTATAGATTTCCTAAGTTAAATTAAATAATGGGAAATTCATTGAATATCAAGATCATTTCCTAAAAGATAAAATAGGAAAGCACTAATTATTGAACAGAGGTTTATCTACTTTTGGCTTCTTTAGGGCCTGGGCCTTGTTTGCTCAGCAAAAGCCAACAAGCCCATTGCAACATATGTCCTTCTGGCTCTGTTCTGGGCAGGGTGCCCAGCTTCTGGGATGTGTACCAGTTCAGGGCCTGGCCAGCCCAGATCTTTCATTATCCTCACTTAAAGAACATTGCGTCTTAAAGGGACACAGAGCCCCTTCATGTAAGCTACTGTTCCTACGGATGCTGGGCGTACCAGGGACAGCCCCTAGGCAAGCAAATGATCTTTGTGTCCTCCGCCTATATAAGAATATATAGTGGACAGTGCATGTTGCTGTCCAGCTGGCCACCATTGGGCCTGCCTGTAAGTAACTCCCAATAAACCTATATGACTCGTTTCCCAGCTCAAGGGCTTTTCTTTTGTCTCTCTGCAACCTATGCCACGCTGCTCACCCAGCTGAGTGTGTGTTGGGGCAGCTTCTTATTGCAGAGAAACTAAAGATAAATTTGAGGGTGTTTATAAATATGTCTTGTGCCACGTTGAAAGATTACATTATAAAAAAAGATATGTTTCCAGAAATTATAAAATGGATTCATAAATTTGCCAATCTAAACAATATGGGTATAATATACAGTTGATAATTGGTTACTTCTTAGCTTTCACTAGAAATTAAGGTTTCTAAGGTTTAAGGATTCTATTTAGTAAATATAATGAAAGCTACTAAAATAATAAGGAAAAATCTCTGTATGCAAAGAAAATAAGATGTATGTTTTTGACAAGAAAAGGTATGAGAGATAGAGATGTATTTTTATTGAAAGAAAAGTAATTTTGTTTCAAATAAAGCTGGTTATTTCTGAATAAAAAAAGAAAAATGGACAAACTAAAATGGGCATAGAAAGTTACAGAGGGGTTATGGAAAAGGAATATTTGGAAAGGAATATTATATCTGGTCAGGGCTGACTAAGATTGGAATAAATTTAGTTAAGTGAATCAGTTTTAATATCAAAAGGAAGCTGGTACAAAACTAAAATTTGGTTTTCTATCTCATGTAAAATGACAAATCAAATAGAAAGTGAAAAAAAAGAGAGAACTATCTTACCTTGTGTGGTCAAGTTAGATAAAATTAAATTGTCATTTTAAGAGTTTTAAAGTTAAACCCTATAAAATTAAGCTTTAATATCAATACTGTACCTATATAAGATTTGAACTTGATTTTCTTTTCCTTTTGAGTCGTCTGCCTAGAAGATGAAGATTCTGTGTTTTTTCAAAATAATTTCTTGTGTTTCCTGTCTTTATCAGGCCCTTGAGTACTTAGGAAAATGGTAGTTTTAATATTAAAAGAGTTATTTTGCTAACAGCCAAGTGACCTTCTATATTTGCCTTTATCTTTTTTTTTATTATCACTTGGTTAAATGAATAACTAAGTATTGCTTCAGAGTGACCTATGATCCTATTTGATCTGTGTTTTAAAATATTTTCAATATTTTTAAAAAACTTCCCCAAATCAAATTCTAAATGAAGTTTTTTGACCTCAACTAATTGAAATTTTTCAGAGAGCCCATAGGACATCTCAAAGAATATATTCTCTCTCATTATATATATATAGGAGATATTAGACTAATTAGGATTACCTAACATGTTAAGTTACATGGGGAGCATTGTCAAATAAGAAGTGACATTAAGTCTTCTCTATGCCGTGTCTGTATATGTTATGATTTCCAGCAATTACCTGAAATTCCTAACATTTTGATACATCCTAGTATAACATTATTAATCATAATTCTAGTTATCTTAAAGTGTATGTCACACGAATGAACAAATTTCTTTTCCAATTGCATTATAATGAGTTATTTTTAAGGTTTTTTTTTCATTTATAGTTACTTTGATGCTTTTGCAAAAATGCTTGATAGAAAGAAACCTCATAAAACTGGACTGCTGTCTCTACCATTGAAATTTAGGCTCACACTAAGTGGAATGAATCTGAGTGCATAGAAATGCCCTGGCTGATTTTCACACAAAGACAGCAGCAACAGAATACCTAAAGACTATGGCACATGTGAAAGAAGTCCATTCGGCTTCTGCTGAAAATCTTTTGTTCTTCTAGATTTAAGAAAACTTTTTTTTTCTTTTCTCTTAAACTATCTATATTTTACAGCAATTTAGTGAATTGTATCTTTCTTCACAGAATTGAAAGAGTTACTTTTTCTCTCTACCTCATCCCTCCACAATTCAGAAACTCTCAGTGAGTATTCTTATTTTCATGGCAATATATTTATTTGCATAAGTTCAATAAGAATCTGTTCTCCTTCTAATGGGACACAATTGGAAACATCGGTTGTATTACCAATGCTTCGACTGGAACATCATGCTTAAGAGTGGCATGCATAAACTTAGATATGATCAAACATCTTTAAGGAGCTAAGGTTGACTTCATAAAGCCAGTAAAGCTCCTTGGAAAAACAGCCTCATATCTTACATTCAGGGTTCCTGACAGCCTAATCAAGTGAGTAAATACAGTAATTTTTTGACAGGTGCAAGAAACTCAAGATATATTGGGAGCCTCAATAAGAGAGGAACTCACCCAAATCTACATGTATTGCAGGCAGAATCAAATGGCAAATGTTTGGTTTGGCTTTTTAGCCTTGAGAGGCTATTAAAAGTTCAATCTGGAAATTCCTTATAAACTGTTCAAGCAAAGCAAATTTAAAAGAGCCTATTTCATCAATTTCTATTCTTGCCGTACTTATGTAAATAACTAAGCCAAGTTTATTGAAACGAGACTTATTTTGCAAACATATTAGTCTTAATTTACCTATCTTTGGCAAAAATGAGTTTAATTTGAGAGGGAAAAAGTATATTTCAATAAAAACTTTAATATACACTTATGGATATTAGATTTTAGTGCTATTAATTTTTCTTGAAGTTTTGTTATTTACCTAAAAACTGGACTAGATCTTAAATTCTTCTTGTTTCCTCCAATATTTGGCTGCAGTTCTCAAAACTAATGTTTGCAATCTTTCTTTCACTTTAGACTCAGAATCGTTGAGAATTAAAGTTACCCTTTTCCCTGAAGCTCTACAAACTGAAGCTGAACAACTTCATATAAATTTGAGAGATCACCACAATAGCTCGTGTATAGACAATCTTCATGCCAGTTGCTGTGTAAGCCACTCAGAAAGTTTACCTGGACACCTGATGACATCAGAGACATTTTAAACTGCAAAAGATGCTTTGATCATGACACCAGAAATATTTTTGACTGGCTGCACCCTAGGCGCAGAAACTGGTTTATAACTTACTCCAAAGATTAACCTTTGTTTTTCTCTGTTTCCACAGAGATGTATCTTATTAAATATCTGATTGCTCGCACCATGGACCTAATTTTGTTATCCTACCTGCATCAGCACCTCCTAAAATGAGACACAACTCTTAAATTGAACTGACTTATGTAAGGAAGTAATGGAACAAGTTACCAGCTCAACTTTTAATATGTGAAACTTCTAGGGAACTTTCAGAGGTGGGAACTGTTGCTGCCTAGGGCAGGTTGCCCCCAAATACCCCACAATGGCATATTGATTATTTTGAATTAAATTTACTTGAGAAGCAGCCAGTGCAGAAACAGCATTTCCTCTCCTCTCCCTGTTTTCCCCCATGGCAGAACATAAATCTCCCCTGTGAAAGATAACTTCCTTCCACCAGGAGATAGAAGCATCCTTAAATCCAGAGCCAGGGAATTCAGGGTTTATAAATCTGTGCAAACAAACCTTGCTACTTTTACTAATTTACCACCTCAAGGATGAACTCCACTTAAATTTCTCATTAATTATGTACCCCAAACGTAAGTTTCTCTGTCCTATCAATTCCTCACAAATGTAGTGTTTCTTTGTGTAAAAAGATATAAAGGTAGCCTGCTTTGTTCATCTCAGAGTATAATTTTATGGTATCCAATATGTACATATTAAATTAATTTTGTCCTGTTAATCGAGTCATATGTCAATTATATTAGTTTAGCCAAAAGAACTCAAGAAGGGTGGAAGGCTGAATTCCCTCCCTTCCCAACTGTTTACATATATACATATGTATATACACATGTGCACACACATTCACACTTATATATAAAATACATATATTAGTAAAAGAAAATATGACAGCTACAGTGATGAGGAATGTAGCTGAGGGGAAAATCTGCAAACTGTCTAGGCCCTGCCTAAATGTTTCTTCTTTAAAAGATCTTCCCTAATGCCTTAGCCTGATACACTGTCCTTATTTTTTGTAGTACTTGTTTTTATTATTACAGTCTCAGAGAACATTACAACTGGCCTGATTCTCTAGTTGTCTGGCTAACTGAGGGGAAATTTTATTAAGAATATGAGTTTCTCAAAGGCAGGGTTATTGCTAAGATCTCATTATCTGCCATCACCATGTATCACAGCACAGGTGGAATATTCTAGACCTTCTGGTTTGTTGGACAGGTCATGAGAATACACATGGAATACTTCCAACTACAGGGAGTTTAATTGACCTTAGGGCCCCAACTGCTGTGCTGTGAAATCCATTACTGAATTTATGTCAAAGCAATGCTTCCCATGGGCTACTCCCAGCTAATTCCTGAATGTGACTATGCCTATTTCTAAGAGTTATGGGACTCCAGTGATGGTGGACTGTGGTTTAAGGACTTAAGGATGGCCCTGATGAGCCTCCACTAGACTGCACAGCAGTCTAGGATGCTTCCACCCTACCTTCCCTCTCTCTCTCCTTCTCTTGCAGTCAGATATGGTCTGAAGTATCTCCTAGTCTTCCTGTACCTCTCCCCATTTTATCTCATGGGAATTTACCTAAATAAAATCTTTGCACATTTAATCCTGTCTTGTGGCCTGATTCTCACAGCACCCAAACTACTACCTCTTGTTAACCATTGGGTGACATCATTTTGGAAAATATAATGTTGGAAGAAATAAGAAAAGCTATAGTTAGGGAGGCTGAATCATTAGCACAGGAAACAAACAAGCATAGCAAGGAGATTGTTGTTTTCCAAATCTGAGGAACTAGACAGAGTTCAGGCAGTGAAACAATTGGCTTCTTGTTTAGAGGCTGTTAAGATGGAAAGATAAGATCCAGAGAGCCCTGCAGTCTTTTATTCCCACCAAATCAGGGATGCCCATTCCTTACCTATGTGAGTGGCCCATCTGCAATGAAAGGATATGTACTTTTCTCCAAGCACCTTTTTGTAGGAGACCCTCCCACCCTACACATACACATACTCAGTCCACATCAAAAGGGTAGGGTAGGCAGAATAGGAGGGGGCAATCAACTCAAGTGCTCTAGAAATGTAAAATCCAGGTTCAAATCCTGTCCCCATACCTTTCTGGATGTGGGCCTAACCATGGGTAAGTTGCTTAACCTCTCCTTCATTATCTGATCTGGATAATGGTAAGAATAACAGTACACTACTCTGAGTGTTGTTTTGAGAATTAGGTCATCCTTATAGACTCATTTTCACATTGCCTATTACCTGGTAAAAACTTATTCAATGGTATCTATTTTTATCAGAAAGACGGGTCATGCAAAGGCTTCTAGGTCAGGGCTTTTGGTCAGTGATCTTTCTTTTTTTCTGCTATCTCGGCCACAGAAGTGAACTTTTCCATTTGATGATTGTAGGATTCTAAACATGACAATTAAGTCTATAGTGTTCACTGCGTTATTTAAGTCCTTGTTGTTAGTGTTGTCTACTCCATTCTGACTCCTAGTGAACCTGTGTTCATCAGAGCAGAACCCTGCTCAATCTTTGTTGTACCATCCTCTCATCTTCTGTCACTATATCAGACAATGTTCCACTGCTATTCATAGGAATTTTGTGGCCAATTTTTTAGGAAATTGGTGGCCGGGTGCTTCTTCCTAGTCTAAGTCTGGAAACTCTGCTGAAACTTGTCCACGATGAGTGACCCTGCTGTTATTTGAAATATTGGTGGCAAAGCTTTCAGCATCATAGCAACACAAAGCCACCACAGTATGACAACCAACAGATTGGTGGCGTGGTTCCCTTACTTGGAAACAAACTCAAGCCATGGCAGTGAAGCATCAGATTTTAACCAGTAGACCATCATATTTAAATCTAGTCTTTCAATATTGCTTTTTAAATAAGTGACTGCATAAGGCATGTTAAAAATATTCACCAAGCTTATGTGTTCTTGGATTTCCCCTATTAGTTCTATCATTTTGTCTTTGTATTTTCTGAGGCTATGTAATTACAGGAATACAAATTTAAAATGCTTTTAATGTATTGATGCATTGAACATTTCTTATTTTCTCTCCTAACACCTTTGCCTTAAAATTAACTTTATCCAATATAAATAAATCTAGAAAATGTTTCTTTTGAATTACTTATGTTTAGTTTCCAATATTACTGTTTACATTCTATTTTTCTTGCCGTTCTATGTCAATTTCCCCTTCTTTCTTACTTCTTACAAATATATTATTTTTCAGTCTCCTTTTCCCGCGTTTTAGTTACTATTTCAATAATTTTTCAAAAAAAAATTCTTTAGCGAGAGCTCAGGAGAATTTAGAATATTAAGTATAAAGACCTGTACATCTGAGTCACAGGCTGAATTATTACATGACAATAGCACAGTACCAAGCTTTATCAGCAAACTCATATCTACAGCTATGGGATCCCTGAGAGTCATCTCTGTTGCCATAGTGACTAGCAGCACTGAGTCATTGCTAGGTCCTTACATTAGAGTAGCTTTTAGCTGAAACTGCTTAAAATTTTTTCTCAATAATCAGTCACATCTAATCAATCACATCGTTACATCTTTTCTTCACGCAACCCACACTCATAAAGGAACCAATGTACTAACGATTGACATTCAGTTTTCAGCTCTGTATTTATTTTACATACATACACGTATATGTATACATAGCCTCCTGTGTGTATATTTACTTAACTATATATATTTTACACACATGTATTTGTATGCATAGATAGCTCTATACATACATGCATATATATATTTAAAATTACACATATTCTTTCACAAATGATTTTTCAGGAGAATTTTAGGCACATATAAGCAAAGTCACCAAACATAATTATATATATAAGCAAAGACATTATATATAATCATCACTGCCTTTATATACAAGTGATATAATTCCGTAAAGTTCTACACATTTAATGCCTACTTACCACTATGTTTCCAGGTCAGCGCATGCAGACTTGCTCATGCTTTTTTGTTTGTTTACTATTTAAATGTGACTTCATAATATTCCACTGTATGTCTCTGCCATTATTTAACCAATTGCCTGCTGCTTGAATTTTTAGTCATTTCCAATTTTTATTGTTATAACAAAGGCTGCATTTACCATCCTTGTACTCGAATGATCTTATATGTGTAGAATATACCTGTAAATCACATTTAAACAAATAGAATGGCTGGTCAAGTAGGTTATATATGTGAATCTATGATTTGATTGACATCATCTTATTTTCCTCTATGGAACGTGTACCAATTACACTCCTACAAGCAATATATGAGGGTGCATTTTTCCCCAGCTGTCACTAGAGTGTGCTTTCAAATGTTTGGCTATTTGACAAATTGAAAGGAGAAAAATGAAACTCCATGCAGTTTTAATAAGCGTTGATAGTAGTGATGGTTAACTTTTCCTATCTTTAAAACTATTGGCATTTAATTTTCTGTGCAATATCTATTCATACTTTTTGTTAAGTTGGTCTTTTGTTTTATTGGATCACTTTATGAATTATTGAAATAAGTTCTTGACTTGTTTTATGAATTCTACTTTTTAATTGTAGTTTGATACTTTCTTCTGATCTTTCTCATGTCAAATTTGTCAGTTTCATTTTAAGGGGGTCAAATTTGTAAGGTAGTGCAGTGGCTGAGAGGATGGGCCCCGGAGTCAGATGTCATCAATTTTGTGGCCATGAGCACATCTCTTAAGCACTCTCAGCCTCAGTTCTCTCAGCTGCTACAAGGGGATAAAAATAATACTTACTGCTTTGGATCGTTGGAAGAATTAAATGAGATAATATTTCTTAGAACAAAACCTGGAACATAGTATGCTCCATACAGCTGCTACAGTTGTAGTCAAAAGTTCCTTTAAGACTTCTGTTAATCGTGTCATAGAAACATGTTTGACTACAAGACTTTAAAAGACAAAACTGTCCTATGTTATTTCTGTACATGTTTTATTTCATATTTAGATTTGAAATTTTTATGTAAGTGGAAATCATACCAGTGTGATGTATGATATACTGATGCCATGCATTAGTTTTCAAGATAACTCCTAAGTTTACCTACAACTTTTATTGAATAAACTAAGTTATTTTGTTATAATCCTTATCATAAGCTCAATTCCCATAAGTATTTGTGTCCATTTCTGTAACTATTTAATATATTTTTTGATCCCTCAATTCAAGTGTGAATACCTCATTCTTCATAATGCATGCACATGATATCACATTTTAAGATTTGATAGGGATTAAAGACTGGTTATTGTTCTGCCAGAAACAAAAGGGGGAATAAAGGAAGGCAGGAAATAAGTCAATGCATGATGCTTGAAGGAATAAAACATTTTAATGTCAAAGATAGAAGTATATATTACAATTTTAATTATTAACAAATGTTCAATTTCTACTGGCATTTTTTCTTTGTATGAACTTCCACAATAATTTTATTTATTTATTTTAGCTATTCACAATCTATTTGTATTTGTATTGTCTGTTGTGCTGCTATGACAGAACAACAAACATTTATTTCTCCCAGTTTGGGAGGCTGGAAGTCTGAGATCGGAGGTGTTAGCATGACCGGGTCCTTGAGGCCCCTCCTCCTGGTCTGCAGATGGCCTTCATCCATCGGTGCCCTTCTTTGGCAAAGACAGAGAGATCATCTCTCAAAGTTTTTCTTACAAGAACCTTAACCTCATTCGTGAGGGCTCGACCCTCATGGCTTTCCCGAGGCTCCACCTTCAAATACCATCATCCTGCGGATTAGGGCTTCAATATATGAATTTGCAGGGACACAAACATTCAGTACATAGCATTCCACTCCTTGCCCTCAAAATTCTCACATGCAAAATACATTCATTCTATCCAACAGCCCTGAAAGTATTAATTCATCCCATCCTCAACTGTAATGTCTGAATTCCAAAATTTTATCTAAATATCATCTAAATCAAATATGTATAAAACTTGAGACACTATTCATTCTGAGGCAAAATTACTCTCCAACTGTGAACCTGTGAAACCAAACAAATCATATGCTTCCAAAATACAGTGGTGGGACAGGCAAAGGATAGACCTTGCAAAAGGGAGAAATAGGAAAGAAGGAAGGTGTGACAGGTCCCAAGCAAGTCCAAAACCTAGCAAGGCAAACTGCATCTATCTTAAGTTTAAGGAATACTCATCTTTGGCTCTATGTTGTACATTCTGGACCCACTGGGGCAGTGATCCTCTCCCCACAGCTCTGCCAGGTGGGGTCAAACCCTCAGGGCCCCACCAGATGGGAGTCATCCCCTCAACGTTCCAGACAGATCCATCCCCACAGCTTAGGGCAGATGTTGTATAGCCTGTTGAAACCAAGGTAATGACACCCCCTCTTGAAACTAAGGAGGCGGCCCTGATGATCTCTGAATTGCCTTTGTGGTCATTCTCCCTTGTCTTGAAAAATTGAGCATTTACAGAGCCAAATAGCTCTTATGGTTCTGTCCTGTAAAATCCAAGAATTCCGACAGTCTTCCTTCATTCTATCTCATCTCTGTTCCCTTAAGTTCAAACTGGCAGTGTTCCTGCTGGGATGGCTGATTAGGTCCGTGGTTCACACTCACACTAATCTCCTTATCAACTGGTTGGTCTGATACATCTTTAGTTTTCTCTTTGGAACACATTTCCTTATTTTTTGTAATGTGGACAGGCTAAAAGTTTTCCAAATCTTTATATTCTGATTCCTTTTTCCTTATCAATTCTGTCTTTATTTGTCTCTTCTCACATTTTACTATAAACAATCAGAAGCAGCCAAGCATCTCCTTCAACACTTTTGCTTACAAATATCCTCAGCTAAATATCCATTTCATCACTCATAAGTTTTACTTTCCACAAAATACTACTAACATGAATACAATTCAGCAAAGTTATCTGCAAGTTTATAACAAGGATCCTATTTTCTCCATTGTCCAATAACATATTCCTTATTTCTGAGACCTCGTCAGAATGGCCACTACCATCCTTATCCCCACCAACATTCTGAAGATGATTTTTTATATATTATCTAAGAAGATAGAAGCTTCCCTTATAGCCATCCTCTTTCTTTTCTGACTTCTCACTAGAGTTACCCTTAAAAGTTTCTTCATAGGGCCAGCCCTGGTGCCCTAGTGGTTAAGTTTGGCACACACTGTTTTTGCGGCCATTGGCCAGTTCCCAGGAGTTGACCTACACCACTTGTCCATCAGTGTCCATGTTGTAGCAGTGGCTCACATACAAAAAGAGGAAGCTTGGCAACAGATGTTAGTACAGGGCGAATCTTCCTCAGCAAAAAAGAAAAAAAGTTTCTTCACAGCAAGGTCAATTATTTTAGCACACACCTAAAAACTCTCCTAGCCTGTACCTATTACGAGTTCCAAGCCACTCCCACATTTTTAGGCATTTGTTAGAGCAGCACTCTACTTCTTGGTACCAATTTCTATCTTATTCAGTTCAAGCTACTATGGTAGAATACCGCAGACTGGTGGCTTAAATAACACATTTATTTCCCACAGTTCTGGAGGCTGGCAGTCCAAGATCAGGGGTCAGGTTCTTGCTGAGGGCCCTCTTCCTGGTTTGCAGATGACCACCTTCTATCTGTATCCTCATATTTCGACGAGAAAGATCATCTCTCTTGTGTCTCTTCTTAAAAAGGCACTAATCCCACTCATAAGGGATTAGTGGGACCTCAAGACCAAATTACCTCCAAAAGGGCCCACTTCAAAATACCATCACATTGGGCATTAGGGATTAAACATAAGAATTTCTGAGGACACAAACATTTAGTCCATAGCAGTACTTTATTAGCATTTTATCAAGGCCATTAATAAAGAATTGACAGTTTAAAGATGTTGAGTTTCCCAAACAAATTCCCACGTATTGTTTTTTACAAGTATGAGTGCATGTGTTTGGCTATATGGCCTATATCCTCTCTGACACCATGCTGACTCCACAAAGTATCTTGAGTGAAAATTTTAGTTTTCTAAGACTTTCTGCCTCATTGGCAACTTTTCCATGAGAAAAGTCCTATCAGTTCAGGAAGATGAAAAAATTCTGGAGATGGGTGGTAGTGATGGTTGTACAACAATGCAAATGTACCTAATGCCACTCAACTGTACACTTAAAAATGGCTAAAATGGTAAATTTTTCAACATGTATATTTCACTATGACAAAAATGTAAAAAGCAAAAAAAAATCCATGTCACACATTTTCATTTCTTCAAGTATTCTTTAAGGAAACTTGGTGTGTTTAAATGTTTCTTTTTGTAGTTTTTCAGATTTATTTTTAAGTTTACTCTTATGCACTTTAAATAATTGATTCCATAAATAAGAGGTCTTCATTAAATTTTTATATGGTTATTTTTAACATATGAATGTTATTATATTTTCTTAGCTCTTTACTGATTTTTGTATTTGAAGTTTTCCAGACAGTTTTGAATTTTCAACATACAATATCATACCATCAATCAGAGAGATAAATTTACATCTTTCTTTCACATTTTTATGTCTTTTTTTATTTTTGAGGAAGATTAGCCCTGAGCTAACATTCACCATTGCTCCTCCTCTTTTTTCTGAGGAAGACTGGCCCTGAGCTAACATCCATGCCCATCTTCCTCTACTTTATATGTGAGATGCCTGCCACAGCGTGACTTCACAAGTGGTGCGTGGGTCCACACCTGGGATCCTAACCAGAGAACCTCAGGCCGCCCAAGCACAACATGCGAACACAACGGCTGTGCCACTGGGCTAGCCCACATATATGTCTCATTTTTTATTTTGTATGCAACTGTATTTATTATCAAAATGTTAGCTGTCAACAAAGAGAGTGATCTACTTGATTTTTCCTGATAAAAAGAGATGATCATATGATTACTTTCTTTTGACTTATTAAAAGGATAAAAATACATATTCTTATTCTGATTTTTACTATTTTTTTTTTACTTTTTGGTGTCATTTTTCATAAATAAAGTTTATCAGTTGCATGTGTGTGTACTACCTTTGTTATACTTTTGTATCAATTATGTGTCACACAATGGAATATTATTCAGCAGTAAAAAAGAAGGGAATCCTGCCATTTGTGATAACTTGGATGATCCTTCAGGCATTATGCCAACTAAAATAAGTTACAGAGAAAGAGAAATACTGTAGGAACTCATTCATATGTGTAATCTAAAATAAACAAACTCATAGAAACAGAGGGCAGAGGTTTCCAGGGGTTGGGGGTGGGAGGTGGGGGAAATGGATGAAGGTGGTCAAAGGGTTTAAACTTCCAGTGGTAAGATGAATGAGTTCTGGGAATGTAATGGGCAGCATGGTGACTTTAGTTAACAATACCGTATTGTATATTTGAAAGTCACTAAGAGGGTAGATTTAAAATTTCTCACCACACACACACACAAATGTAAGGATTAACTTATGGAGATCTAAACTAAATGTGGTGATCATTTTGCAATATATACATAAATCATTACATTTTAAATTTAAACTTACAGAATGTTATATGTCAATTATATCTCAGCAAAGCAGGGAAAAAAAAGAAATAAATTAATGTAAGTGGCCCTTCTTTCCATCTCTAATTTCTGAATTGCATAAAGTAGCACTGAAATTATCTGTTCTCTGAAGGTTTTATGAAAATCCCTATTTCTTAGATAAAAATGCATAATGTGAAATAATTTATTAATTATATGTTAAATGGTAGGTTACATTTTAAATATACTTTGTAGCCAATATTTGATGGATTATATATGCCTTGAAAATGACCAATTTCAGATTTTGCCATTAATTGACATCTGATTAACATTTTTTCTTTAATAGAATCTCTCTTTTTGATGACTTCCTCCTATTAGGGGGGTGTGGGTGATTGTTTATGTGCTTTTTCTTTCTATATTTTCCTCATTTTCTTAAATTATATAGTTATCTATTTTATAAATTGTTTTCAAAAAATAAAATCAGCTTTAATATTTAATCTTTTTATTATTTAATTTCTACTTTCACCCTATTTACTTTCTTTAGTTATACGTTTTGTTGATGTGTGCATTTAAAAAAAGTATAGACATGTATAAAATAAATATGTATACACATACATATATAGATAATATTTATAACTTATGCATCTATATTACCTATAAAATAATCATATTGATCATGAATTTAGTGTTTTTTTGGATATATGAAGATGCTTGTATGATTATTTCTCTGGATATATTAAGATAAAATATTTTCTCTTGTTCTATTATCCTTTTTTTCCTGGAATATAACGTAGTCCTTCCTGATGTCTTATTCTTCTACTACAGTGCTATTTTTTCTTTGTTAACATTTCATTTGCAATTTTTGGAATCAATACTCATAAATAAGATTGAGATATAGTTATCTTTGTAGTGTACTGTATTGGTAACATTTTGATACCAATGTTATGTGTCATTCATAAGGGCCCCTCTTCTGTTCTCTCAAATGGTTTATACAGCATTGTAATATAGTTAAGGTTTTAGTAAATTACTAGGTAAATATCTTTTCTTGCTCTTCTCTTTTTTTAGGACAGCAGAGTAAGTACATTCATGACAACTTTAATTTTTCATCAGTAACTGGTTTGATTTACTTTGTCTTCTGGATTGATGTTTGGAAAATTATGTTTATTTTGTACATTTTAAATCTATTTCACTTTTTCAACTGCATTTGCCTCAGTGTAACAAGGATTTTTCTCCCATTTCTCTAGTGTCCTTTTATCTTTGATTACCTCCTATTTATTGCTTCCTATTTTGTTTAATTGCACTTTCTTCTTTATTTTTGATTAACCGTTTATATGTTTATTTTTTCAAAGCAGCAGCGTTTATATTTCAATTTTCTAATCCACTGATTTTTGCTTTAATCTTCCTTAATTCTATCTGCTGTGTGTGTGTTGTAGTTTCTTTAAAATTTACAGATTTTGTTACCTATTTAATTATGCAATTTGTCTTTCTAGACAACGTATATTAGTATTTAAAATTAGTTTTACTCTGAGCATAGATTTGGCCCTATCCTATAGATTATGGTAAGTATAATTTTCCATTAATCAAGAAATATTAATTTAGTCTTTGCCATAATGCTAGGTTATTTTCCAAACATCCCTTTTCCCATCTGTACCCCAACTCCACGCCACACCAAGGTTTTAGTTTAGCATCTGCTGTGGAAACAGTACCACATCTCCGAGATATTTTACAAAAGTGCAAAATGGAAGAGCACATGGGCACTGATTATGGAATGAGACTGTTTCCCTTTAACTCATTGAAATTAAGTAAATGGATTTAGTAACACGTAAGACAAAGTGGTTTCTACATCGTAGAGAGGTCAGAGTAACAAGTAAACTTTTAGCGTACTGCTAAGTCTGTACATCCCTCAAATTTAGACACCAGGAGCTCAAGAAAATCAGACTTGCTTCACCCAGGCATTTTTCCTGTGGGTAGAATGATACCTTTTGTACTGACTCCCAGGCTAAGTCTTGAGTCCTTTAAGAAGGGGTCAGCACACACTGACTCATTCACAGAACAAACTTTTGTGTGCAAGTGTTCCTTTGTTCCTGACTACAACAGGGATAGCCCAGCTGTCCTCATGGGAAGGCCTCTGGAAGACTTTGTCCAGCCTTCATGGCTGTGACATCCCTGTTATTTGATTCTTTCTGAATGATCTGAGGCGGGAATAGGGGATCCCATTTTTTTTAAACATCATCTTATTTCTTATTTTCCTCATGTAGGCATCCAAATAATACATCTTTTTTTTTATTTACTATATTTTCAGCAATTGAATAGCACACTTTTAACTGGATGACTTTTGCTGAAAAAATTACTTGGTCTTTTTGAAATTATGAAAATAAAGGTAATGAGCCCCCTTCCTATGAAAGTAATCATAAAATAATAATGTTACCTAAACACAAGTTGCAAAGATTCCCAATGAATAAAAATTGGCGGAGTATTAATTCTGGGCCAGCTCTTCTCAGATCCACTAACACACACTAATCTCTTTTTTTATACATGCCACTTTAAAAATACCACCTGTGTTGCAAGCTATTTGTCCAGCTTAAATTTGATCCTCACAAGAACCCTACAAAATAGGTGGTGTTATACCCATTTCTCATATAAAGAAACTGAGGAGTAGAAAATTTAAGTGACTTGCTCCAGACTGCATGGCTGGTAAAAGGCAGAGTTAGGATTCTAATCACCCTCTGTCTGTCGCCCAAACCATTTTATCTTCTCCTAACCCTGGCCCTACTATAGCTCCTGAACTTCATGATGATGGTTTGGGTAAAGATATTATCTGAATAAAAATGAGAGGGGCCAGCCCGGTGGTTCAGTGATTAAGTGTGCATGTTCTGTTTCGGCGGCCCAGGGTTCACCTCGGATCCCGGGTGTGGACATGGCACCACTTGGCAAAAAGCCATGCTGTGGTAGGCATCCCACGTATAAAGTGGAGGAAGATGGGCACGGATGTTAGCTCAGGGCCAGTCTTCCTCAGCAAAAAGAGGAGGATTGGCAGTAGTTAGCTCAGGGCTAATCTTACCCCCCCCCCAAAAAAAAAGTGATTATGTCACAATGTTACTGTATATTAGGACATAGTTTTCAAAGTGTCCCATGCTTGGCTTAAAAACCCCTCCTTGACAGCTAAGTCACTACTCAGAGCTTCTTTTCTTTTTTTTTTTTTCTTTTCAGGAAGATTAACCCTGAGCTAACATTTGCTGCCAATCCTCCTCTTTTTGCTGAGGAAGACTGGCCCTGAGCTCACATCTGTGCCTATATTCCTTTACTTTATAGTGGGATGCCTATCACAGCATGGCTTGCCAAGCGGTGCCGTGTCCACACCAGAGATCCGAACCAGCGAACCCCAGGCCACCAAAGCAGAAGGTGCCCAATTAACTGCTCCACCACTGGATGGCCCCAGAGCTTATCTTCTGAGCCTTTGGTATCAGTACCGTCTTCTGGAGTGCCTCATCTGGTCCTGTTCTTTGGTTGGTTGGTCATCAAAGCCCTATGTCCCCTGCATGACTAGGGCAGCCTTGGAGGTGGGAGAATGTTTGTATTTCATTTTGAATCACTCACCCTACATGCCAGTAATAGCCAGCCATCTATGGCCTCCAATTGGTGAATTCTTTGAATAAGAGAAATCAAGAGGGAAGGAATATGGTAAAGAATCTAGTGAAACAGGCTGAGATAGTTACCCACAGAATCAGGAATCATATCAGAAGGTAGGGAGTGTAAAATATAGATGGCATATCCTTAGCAGTGGGCTAAGAAATACTGAGTCTGGCACAGCTAAAGCCCCAAGCCTCCCACATTTAGTAGGAGCTTATTTGTGCCCATTTCGTCCCACTTAGCTGAACCTAAAGATTTCACGTGTGCTTCCAGTAGCTATATTCAGCTGGTCCACCCACTCCTGGTCACATATGTGGGTGAAGAGGCAGCATAGTGCCTGTGCTCTGGAAATACACTACCTGAGTTCCATTCACTCTTCCACTAGTTTATACATATGGGTCATAGCTACATGGGCAGGTAATTTAACCTCTCTACCTTATTTACCTCATTGGGATAATGAGAAAAATCATACCACATACCTCATAAGGTGGTTCTGAGAATTAAATTGGTGCTTTGGAGAGTGCTTAGTAAATGGTCTAAAACCTGTAAATGTGCCCTGTCTTTGTTGGATAGTCAGGCCAGTCTGAATTTCCCGGGACTCCGGCCCCCCACAATATTTTCAGCTATCTTAGCCAAGAGCATTCTGCAGTTGATGCATACAGCATTTTATACTGATCAATAAGGTAGAATGTTAAAATTTTGCTGTTTAACATGCAGTCTTTCTTTCTTTGCTTCTTCAGTTACTGAAAAGATGTATTAAAATTGTCCACTAAGATTTTCTATTTTTCTACTCTCAATTCTGTGTGTATCTGATGCTATGTTATTAAATGAACACAAAATTGGAATAGTTTTCTTCCCAGTAAATTATAGTTTGTTTATATACCATCCTTATTTATGTTCAGTAATGTGTTTTTCTTTAATATGAACTTTGCCTATGACAAAAGGTCAAAGCACCTGTTTGATTTTTTCATCTTCTTATTTTTAATGTTTCTGTATTCTTATATTGTAGACGTGTATGTTAAAGAGCATACAGTTTCATTTTAATTTTAATCAGGTCTGATAATGTTTAGCTTTTAGTTTTTAAACACTTTTCATTTAATTATGGTGTATTTATGTTATAAACTTTACATATTACTATGATATTTAGTTTTATTCCTTTCTATATTCCACTTTAAATTTTTCCATTGTTGCATTCAGACTGGTTTCAATATTTTTATTATTTCGTTTTCTCTTTTATAATCTTGTCATTTATACATTGAAATTTTTGTCAAAATCCTTTGTTTGGAATGTCTATAGATAATAAAAAATATTGGATACAAAGAACTGTGTGTCTGAGTCCAGGATTGTACTGTTATAAGAAATAATAAGATGGTGCTAAAATGCACAGGAACACACACTTCTGTATTTATAATAGCAGAGTGAGCTATTAATGCCATCATAGGAATTACCAATATCATACTTTGTAAGTCGTTTAAGATCTGTGTCTGCCACATTTGACCACAGCCACTTGAATAGCTGTTTTCATTAGATGCTAAACACTGAAGCCTGTGAAAGGGACAGAAAGATTATTCACACACCTCACACACACACAACAGTGAGTCCTACTAGCATTTGACCTTCAGCTTTCAGCTCTGTATTTACTTTATTACATAAACATTATATCATAGTATGGTGTATATCTTTTATATATATATTTTCAAATACATAACTTTTATACACGTTTATATGCATCTCTCTCTTTATATATATAATTCTTAAATATATGCTTCCAAATATAAATAATTTCACATCAAGCTAAACAGGATAAAAACATGTAAACATATGCACCTGGTTCTGGTCAAGCAAAACACAAAACCACAAGGTAACCACAAGTTAAAGAGTGCACTTTAAGGGGAATGAGGGAAGGAACAACATGTAAACAACAAGAGATGAGCAGCTGCACCACAAGGCCCCGCCAGGGTCCATTTCTTAAGGCTGTAGTAGCAAAAAGCTCCTTGTTCAGTTAAGACTTCTCCCTTCACCCTGTCACATTTATTCTTGAGGGACTTCAAAATGAGTGTGGAAATTCTGTAAACACTAGACTAGAACTGAGTCAATCCTGTTGAAAACAGAGATGACAAAATAAACCATAAACTGACAGTAATATTAGTTTCACCAAACAATAACATTAAGGACTTTCTATTACTTTTTAACACAGTGAGACACCATAATCGTAGCAGGAAACAAATGAGGATGGGCAAGAAAACAGTGATGGATGCTCAATGGAAATGACTTCAACAGCTCCTGTAGGTGACAGATGTGTCTATAAACAGAAAACAGGCAATAGCAGATGACAGAGCCTCAGCACACTAGACCACATGCCACAGCATAATGCTACAGACTCAAATTTAAATATTTTTTCTAGCTCATAATGAAGCAAGTCCCACTGGTCCTCCAAGAAGGGGAGCTCATTGTCTCCCACTGAAAGAAAACACTTAAACAACAGATTGGCCAGCCGAAGCATGACAAGCTCTTTTTTACAGCGTTTAAAGGGCATGTTGCCCTCTCCCACCTGCACAGGCTCCTCTCCCAGGCCCTCAGGGTCTGCATGCTTGTAAAAGCAGTTCTCTCCAAATGGGCAAAAACCCCCACTTTGAGCAAAATACCTGCAGGTCTTGTTGCTCATTGCCTCCTTGTACTGCTGAATAAGTTTCTGCTTCTCTTCTTCTTCCTCCACCCAGAACTCACTGGGTATGACAAAGTTGGAGGTGACCCTGCACTGTGGGCAGGATTTGACCAGCCTGCTCCCAAAGTGTCTGGCACTCCTCCACCTGCGGATACACCTAAGACAGTAGGCATGGTTGCAGTTGGAGAGGATGCCAAAGCGGCGGTCACTGGGGTTGACTCTGTCATAGACAACCTCCATGCAGATGCCACACACTTTGTCCATACTGCGCTGCACAGCAAACGAGAGTTCCATATCCTTCTCATGTGCTTCAACACAGGCCCTTATGTGCTCTTCCCTCTGGACAGCATCCACCGGGTGTAAGACCTGCAGCCCACACATATCGCATATCTCTCCATGTTGATACATACAGCTCTCCCCACGAAAGCACCGCCCCATGGCAGCATCGCGGCAAAGCTGCTCCCCCACGCCCACAGCAATCTGCTCCCTCGCAGTCACTAGGCTCTGCAGATGAGCCTCGGGAACAGTAAAGGTGCTGCGGCCCCAGTAGGGTTGCCCGGGAACAAATTCAACGGCATCTGCCCAGCCTTCTGCACCTGCTCCTCCTGCAGCTTCCAGGCCTACATTGTATCTGGCCGCTTCAAAGAAACCCCTTTCAGCAGCTGAGCCAATCACAGGCAAGGAGCGTGAGGACGCAGCAGGGGGGGCTTCCGCTACTTCCTGAGGCAGGGTCTCAACGTGCGCAGCCGTACTGGCACCTCGGTCTGCAGAGGCCTGAGGCGACGAACTGCGGCTCTCCCTGGCCATCTGCCGGCCTGAGAGGTCGTGGGAGTAGCGACAGTTCTCCCCCTCCTTGCACATCCCATGCAGATAATACCTGCAGGTGATTTGCTTTGTCCAGCTGCCGGTGCTCCGGCTAGGCAGCCAGCTGGGCCCAGCCCCTCCCCCTGAGGCCTGGGCAGGCCTCCGACGTGACGTTCGGAGGAGGGCTGGGCTTGGAGCCACAGGCTGCCGGGAGGCCGGGCGCACGGGGACACTGGGCCCAGCTGCACCCTCCCCTGCTGCCACGGCACCCACAGGGGCCCTGGCTGCCCCAGAGGGTTCAGAGGGAGCTGCAGGCTCTTCCATGGCAGCTTCTTCTGCCCCAGATGGTACCGGAACTTCTCCGGTGGCTCTTCCTTTCAGGCATGAGGCCCGGAGAGCACTAGCTGTCCGGGGTTCATCTTTGGGAAGTGTGCATCAATTTTCCTTCCCGTTGCTGTCTGCTTCCTGTGACTATGTGTTCCTACTTCCTATTCTGGGCAGGCGCAGCGGACACTTCCTGTGGGGACAACATCAGTCCTCTACGGTGTCCGTACAGTGTGTACGTTCCGTACGGCTGCGATGGATGTCTGACCGGAAGCCTTCTTTGTTCATATCGGGCGGGGATGCTCAGCCCCGCGTCTCCAGCCTCTGCCCTGCACCGCTGCACGCCGGCTGGTCCCTCTTTCCCATGTCCGCCGTCTCCGCTGGAGGACGTAATCACATTCTTTGAGGTTTTAATTTAATCTCTTCTAGTGTTCGTTCAAACACATTTTATTTGATTTCTTTTTCACATATGTCTATTTTGAAAAATGATAACCGTTGCCTCCACGAACCGTGATTAAAAATTCATCTTGTATTTTATACACGTGAATTTTATAAAGTATTTTTCTGTCAGTCTATTTTGTCTGTGTGGATCAAGTGGTTCGCGTTTTTTCTTTTTTTTGTCTCATGACTGTCACTTGTGGAAGCTTTTTCGTTTTGTTTTCTCGACAATGCGTGATTTTTTTCTGGTCTTTGTTTTCTGGAAATTCTTATGGGCTTACATTGGAAACCTTTTTCGTAAGCAAGGTTTTAGTGGGAACACTTCTGATCTGAGGCAGCTTTAGCACCTTTCAGAGGTTTTAGTTTATTGTAATTTCTACCTCTCCCCTCCTGTGCAGAAGCCGCAGACTTTGTCCAGTCCTAATGCTGGCTTAATAAGCCACTGTCCCCTGTGTGACCCTGGCTTTTATTTTCTCTTGCTGGTTTAACTCATACTGGCCCTTTGTTTCCCTTTCTTTCTTTCTTTCTTTAATCCAGCGTCATACGGAATTGTGGCAGACCAGCCTTTCATAACATATTCTATACAATTCTGTTCACAAATGGTGCTTTTTAATCTCTACGTGTGAGAGCTCTTTGTTTTGCAGATAGATGTTATTAGATTAGTAAAAAAAAAAAAAAATTATAGTCCTACTTTGCTAAGGGTACTAACCGTGAATGTATACTGAATTTTCTCATGTAGTTGACTGCATTTTTTGAGAGATGATCATTTTTTTCTTTTATTCTCTTAATGTGATTATTTGCACTGATAGATTTCCAAAGATTTAACTTACCATTTTTTCCTAAGAATATATCTTTCTGTGTTATGCTGTATCATCATTTTATGTGTTACTGAATTTTGTTTGCTAAAATGAGTTTCTTAGAGTGAATTTCATAGCCTAAATTTATATTTTAAAGTGGGAGAAGGTCTGAATGTAGCACAGAAATCAGATTGAAGCAAATAATAAAGGCAATAAATTATTAAAGAAAAACAAGCATGAAGTAAAGGGAATAAATCAAACAAAACCCTTTGAAATAATTTATGAAACTGATAAATTGTGGTGCAGTTTATCAAGAAAACATGAAGAAGGCTCAAATAATCAAGATCAGAAATTTAAAAAGTGGTATAACTACGCTAATAACAGACATTAAAAATCATGAGAGGATGTTGGTAAAAAGGCCATTAAATTTGAAAAATTATGTGAAATGGTCATATTTCTGGAAACATGTCTATTAATAAAAATGACAGGAGCAGAAATAGGAAACATAAATATTGATATGTTAGATAAATTAAATCTGTAATTAAAAATAATTCCCTAAATTAAAGCTTTGGAAGCTTTCCCTTTGAAATAAATAAAAAGGCAAAAAGATCTATATTTACTGTTACAAGTCCTAGACAGTACAATGAGGCAAACAAAGAAATAAAAGAAGTTAGAATTGGAAAAGAACTATTAATGGAAGACGGCAGAAAATTGAGGATAATTTACTGATAAACCATTAGATTTCATAAGTGCATTTGGCAAGGACTTTGGAGAGGACTGCAATATACAAAATAAGTTTATATATATATATGTATGTATATATAATCAATGTCACAAACGTTTGAAATTCATAACATTTATAACATTAATAGTTAACTATGCTAGGAATTAAACTAATTAAACTTTTAAAAATTAAAATCATATTTACTTAGGAAGACATATACAAATTGAGGAATACTGTGATCAAGCAGTGGGAGGCTCAAAATTTTCAAAAGGTTGTCTTTTCCTGGCTTGATAATCATTTGAGAATGTTGCTGCTTATCCACCAGGAATCTAGGATATCTTGGTGATTTTGAATTCTCCTCCATTTTATACTTATTGAGCTTTGTACTAAGGATGCCACTTTCTCCAGAGTCTGACTCAACTCTTATATACTGGGCTCTTCTCAGATTCACAAATATAAGAATCTTGAATATAAGACTATTATTTGTTTAATAGTAATATTTTGCCAGCACTGTGTCTAAATTATGTTTGATCTAGTTTTTATAGAACAGCATTGTCCAATAGGATGTTCTATGATGATTTTATATTTGTGCTGTGCAGCACAGTAGCCACTAGTCCCATGTAGCTCTCGAGCAATTGAAATGTGGCTAGAGTGACTTATGAATTGAATTTATATTTCAAAATTAATTTAAATAACCATATGTGGCTAGTAACTATTGTGTTAGACAGTGAAGATCTATATGGTATTTGATCATTTCATCTTCTCAAACAGGAGGAAAGGGAGAAGATTTACTAACTTGTCCAAGGCTATGTTGCTGCCATGGTGCAGTGTTTGCCATCAAATCCACACCTGTGTGACCCCCATCATGTTCATGTCCTGCCATCTCCTAGTGCACTATATCTTAGAGTTTTACAGTGGTGATATTTCATATACACTGTTAGAAACTAAGATTGTACCTCATGATTTTAAATATCATATGAAATTCAATAACTTGAAATCTTGGGTAGTGCATCTTGAGGGAAATGAGCAAATATTTCCGATCCCAGTAAAATGTCTATTCTCAGACAATTTTGCCTGACTGCCATAGTTCGTATTCTTGTCCTGTTTTTTTGTTTGTTTGTTTTTAATTTTTTGAGCACTGATGTTTTCACACAGTCTCTGAGAAGACACTCTAATTACTTCTTCAGTTACTTGGCTTAGCTGAGCGCTCTTTTCCAAAAAACTTTAGGGCTGAGACCTGGCTGAGGCCAACTTATACACACAAGCCAGTGCGGGATCTCCTGGCTGGTCAGCATTTGGGTGTCCAAGTGGAATGAATCAAAGCAACACTCTACCTGAGCAGGCTGCAGTAAGCACTCAGGTCATTGGGTGCATAGCAATAAGGGGAGAGGTGGTTTACACCACTGCAGGGCTGATGCACAGTCCAGGCAGCGTAACAAAAGCCTGAAAGATAGGAGCCGAGTTCAGAAGTGGAGGGTAGGATGGGTAGAAAAGAGCTGGGAGGCGCCACAGTCTTTTATTCCAAACAGCTCAGGCCTGCTGTGCCCAGTCCCAAGTGGCTGATCTGTCCGTATTTAAAGGATACACAATTGTTTCAAAGAAGTTGCCTCCCCCACACACATCTGCTTCAGCTCCAACATTTAGGGATGACTGGTGTGTGTGGGGGTATTAAAAGCAAGCCTCTAGAATCAGGCATCAAGGGTTCAAATCTGGACTTTATCTTTTCCAGCTGAGAATTAACCTTGGGCAAATGAATCTTCTTTTACCTCATCTGGTAAATGATGGGAATAATACTACTAATAATAACAGTAACAATAGTGATTAGCTCACAGGTTTGCTGTGAGTGTTAGGAGATGGTATTCTTATAAAATGACTGGAACAGTGCCTCTTACAAGGCACAGTCTTTGAGAGCTCCATAAATGTCTTATGTAGCTTAGAGTCACCCAAATCATCCTATGACCAAAGTCTCTAGGCACAGTCTCCGTTTTATGCTTCTGGATACAGCAGTAATATGTCTATAGGATCCCTGGAAGTTCCTGCACATAAGAGGCAGTGAAAGAATACTTATTTTCTCATACTGATGGAAAAACTGATTTTTATTTTTAAATTTACAGAAACGGTTTTCTCCAACTCTAGTTCAGAAGTCCAAACTCACCAAATTTTATGCATTAATTATGTGCAGTTTTTGTTTATTAATTATACCTCAATAAAGCTGGAAAATAAGTTGAGCTTTAAAATAAGGTAAAATTAAATATCTTATTAAAAAGAAGTTGTAGGTACCTTTATGCAGTATTTTTTGTCCCCTCATCACTTGTAATGGCCATGGGCTTCTTCATGGGACAGGACTCCTTTAGCTCATCCTGGGAGAAGGTGCATTATTCTGAGGAATACACATCTGGTCACCGTGAGTGAACAACTAGATAACAAAAAAGTTAATTAAGAATGCCTTTCTAAATGCGTATTTCAATAGAGGTGTAATAAGGGTATAAATTATCCTAAAGCCATTCAAATATAGTATCATAAAAATTGCTCTGATTATAAAAAATAACACAATTATCTATATGTAATTAAACACTGAAAATTTCAAGAAATATTCTGGATGCTTTTCTACAAGTGTCAAGAATTTAGCTACTTTATGTACTTTCATGCAGTTAGCAAAATATTCATATTGATATTCATATTGATGTATGTTACAAATGTAAAACATACTTAAATTCCAAATTCTAGCCATATTAAATAGCTTGTATAAGGCTAATATTTCCATCCAGAACAATGACAAAAATTGGATAAATACATGAAATAAATGCTTGAAGGACTTAGAAAACAGCTAATGGGGTGAGAGATCAAGGGGCAAAACCCAAGAGAGAACGTTAAATAATCTAAATAACTTATGAGTTTTAGAAGAAATCACAAGGAAAATGAGAAAATAGTTTCAATTGAATGACATATTAAAACATTTAGGATGCACCTACAACTATGCTTAAAGGCAAATTTTATAGCCTTAAATACATTCATAACGAAGGAAGAAGCTTCATTTCCAGGAGATAGAAAAAACAAAGATGAAAAGAAGACAGAGATGGGGTGAGAATGTCACATAATAATGTTGAACTCCTATTGTCTCTTTCCCCTTTAGGAAGATGACATAGATGCTGTGCCATGTGCACACTCAGACCTGCATGCTGTGGACACAGGGAAAAAAGGGCAGAATTAATCTGAATGTGGTTCCTTGGAGAAGTAGTGCTTTTCAATTTTTAAAATATAAAAATACTCATATAATTTTCTGTATTCTTTCCCCTGTTCTTTTCTTCCTACAAAATGTTTAGGGGGTTCTTAAAGAGAGTTGTGAACAACCCTACCTAACTGACCAGATGATGTTCTCCCACATGGAAAATTAGAACGTGCATTAATATTTCTGACCACTAGAGGGCAGGAATGTGATTTCTTGAATAAGGGGGAAAAATCCAGGAAAGTTACAGAGACTTTGACACATGATTAGAACTATTGATCTAATTGATGTGTATAAAAACATCACATCTACCAAATCTAGTCTGTGAAAATCACACATCAGACCCCTATGATAATTTATAGCATACTGGCCCTAAAAATGTCTCAGTAATTTCAAAGGATTGAAATAATTCAGAATATGTTCTCTGACCCTAGACTGAAATTGAGCCAGAAATGAATGACAAAATATAACTAGAAGACAATTTCTTTATTGGGATATTAATAAGTGTATTTCTAAATAACTCACAGGTCAAAGAAAAATCACGAGGTAAGCCAGAAAATATGATTTGATTAATAATGAAAGTGCTTATATAAAAGTTTGTGTGCCGGATGGAAAGCAATTCTTCTCAGAGGAAATTTTATAGCTTGAAGTGAATGTATCAGAAAATGAGAAGGTCTGATTTTTTCTAATACACTCATTTAATTTTGGTAATTATAATAAATGGCAACAAATATAACCAAAAGAAAATATATGGAAGGAAATAACAAAAAATAAGAACAGAAATTAATCAAACGAAACAAGTCTATTACAAGGAGAATAGCCTGATGTTGGCTCTTTAATAGGATTAATGCTGTGGATAAACCTCTGGTGTACTTCATTGAAAATAATGGAGATTTCTCAACTAACCAATATCAGGAATGAAAAACAGTAATATCTCTACTGTTCATCTGTACTTTAAGGAGATCATAAGAAGATATCATGAAAAACTTTAGGCCATTAAATATGAAAATGTAGTTGAAATGGCTAACTTCCTAGAAAACACAAATTATCAAAAGTAAAATGAAAGTAAATGGGAAGTATGAATAGCCTTCTAGCTATTAAAAGAAATTAATTGTAATTAAAAACCTTCTTAAGAAGAAAACTCTAGGCCTAATTATATTCACAACAAGTTCTATTAAACATGTAAGAAGGGACATTATGGGTACATGCTGCTCATAAATTTTGATGCTGCTTAATGAAAAATGAAATCCAAAGTCCTATAGAAGGATAATACATAGCAAGAAAGAAGGGTTAATTCTCATGATTCCAGGTAATGTCAATACTTGAAAATAAATTTTTAAAAAGTGGAACTCAATAGATATTGAGAACAAGTTAGTTGTTGCCAGAGCTGGGGGTGGGAGGTGGGAAAATAGGTGTAGCAGTCAAAAGGTACAAACTTCCAGTTACAAAATAAGTAAGTCCTGAAGATATAATGTGCAGCATGGTGACTATAGTTAATAACACTGTATTGTATATTTGAAACTTGCCAAGAGAGTAGAGCCTAAAATTTCTCATCGCAAGAAAAATTTTTTAACTATGTAAGATGATGGATGTTAACTAGACTTATTGTGGTGATCATTTTGCAATATATTTACAAATGTTGAATCATTATCTTGTACACCTGAAACTAATATAATGGCATATATCAAGTATATCTCAATAAAAAGTAAATAAATAAAAAAAGGAAAAAGCTATCTCCTACATGCACATACATACACACACACACAAAGATGTTTCTCAGAACACTAATTAGTAGCAGCATTTAAAATAGTGTTATATCAGGGCCGGCCCAGTGGCGCAGCAGTTACGTTTGCATGTCCCGCTTCTTGGTGGCGCGGGGTTCCCCGGTTCGGAACCCGGGTGTAGACATGGCACCGGTTGGCATGGAAGCCATGCTGTGGTCGGCTTCCCATGTATAAAGTAGAGGAAGATGGGCATGGATGTTAGCTCAGGGCCAGTATCCCTCAGCAAAAAGGGGAGGATTGGCAGTAGTTAGCTCAGAGCTAATCTTCCTCAAAAAGAAAACAAAGACAGAATAAAATAGTGTTATATCACTGAAAGAAATTGTAACCGTTTTGTAACACATGTAGAGAAGTTTTTAAGAACACTTGCAATAAAAATGTTTTTAAGATGCTACTTGCAAACTGTGTTGAGAACTGTGTTATATTAGTGTATGGAATTTATACCCATTCTATAATGCAGGTAGGTTAGTGTTGCAAACTATTTTAATTAAGATGTTTCTAACAGTGCTATTTGCATGCTGCATTAAGAGCAGTGTTATATTAGTAAATGTAAGTGACACCCATTCTGAGATGGATGTAGAGAAATGTTTGAGAACACTTGTACCAAAGATGTTTCTAAGAATGCTACTTGCGTGCTGCATTGAGAACAGTTATATCGCTGAAATAAAGTTATATCTACTCAATAATGCATGCAGAAAGTATTTTAAAATACATGTAATAAAGATGTTTGCAAGAATAATGAAAAAAAGAAAACAGTTAGTGTAAATAATTACATTAATATATTAAAGAAAAATAAGACACTCTCAAAAGTCCAGATTTTTTTATTGAGTTCATAATAGTTTACAACATTGGGAAATTTCACTTGTACATTATTATTTGTCAGTCACCATGTAAGTGCTTCCCTTCACCCTGTGTGTCCAACACCAAGCTCCCTTCCCCCAGTTACCTCTGAACTGTTCTCTGTGTCTGTGTGTTTATCTTCCAAATTTGAGTGAAATCGTATGGTATTTGTCTCTCTCTGGCTGGCTTATTGCACTTAATACAATAGCCTCCAGGTCCATCCATGTTGTTGCAAATGGGATGATTTTTGTCTTTTTTATGGCTGAGTAGTATCCCATTGTATATATATCTATCTCACATCTTCTTTATGCATTCATCGGTCTATGGGCACTTGGATGGCTTCCATGTCTTGGCTATTGTGAATAATGCTGCAATGAACATAGGGGTACATAGATTACTTTGAATTGTTGAGTTCAAGTTCTTTGGATAGATAGCCAAAGATTTGTTTTGATCCGGGTTTCCTTTGCCTTGCAGAAGCTCTTTAGTCTGATGCAGTCTCACTTGTTTATTGTTTCTTTTGTTTCCCTAGTCTGAGAAGACGTAGTATTCGAAAAGATCCTTTGGAGATCGATGTCAAAGAGTGCACTACATATATTTTCTTCCAGGAGTTTTTTGTTTCAAGTCTTAGTTTCAAGTTTTTGATCCATTTTGAGTTTATTTTTGTGTATAGCTTAAGATAATGGTCTACTTTCATTCCTTTGCATGTGGCTGTCCAGTTTTCCTAATACCATTTATTGAAGAGACTATCTTATCTCCATTGTATGTTCTTAGCACCTTTGTCGAAGACTAGCTGTGTGTAGATGTGTGGTTTTGTTTCTGTGCTTTCAGTTTAGTTCCATTGACCTATGGGTCTGTTTTCGTACCAGTACCATGCTCTTTTGATTACTATAGCTTTGTAGTACATTTTGAAGTCAGGGATTGTGATGCCTCCAGCTTTGTTGTTTTTTCTCAGGATTCCTTTGGCCATTCATGGTCTTTTGTTGCACCATATGAATTTTAGGATTTTTTGTTCTATGTTCATGAAGAATGTCATTGGTATTCTGATTGAGATTGCATTAAATCTGCGTATTGCTTTGGGTAGTATGAGCATTATAACTATGTTCATTCTTCTAATCTATTTGCATGGAATATCTTTCCATTTCTTTATATCATCATTGATTTCTTTCTTATAGTTTTCTGTCTTATAGTTCTGTCTTATAGTTTCTGTATATTTCTGTCTTATAGTTTTCATTGTACAGGTCTTTCATCTCCTTGGTTAATTTTATTCCTAGATATTTTATTGTTTTTGTTGCGATTGTAAATTGGATTGCATTCTTGAGTTCTCTCTCTGTTAGTTCGTTATTAGAGTGTAGAAATGCAACTGATTTTTGTACGTTGATTTTGTACCCTGCAGCTTTACTGTAGTTGTTGACTATTTCTAATAGTTTTCCAATGGATTCTTTAGGGTTTTCTATATATAAAATCATGTCATCTGCAAACAATGAGAGTTTCCCTTCTTCGTTTCTTATTTGGATCACTTTTATTCCTTTTTCTTGCCTAATTGCTCTAGCCAAAACCTCCAGTACAATGTTGAATAAAAGTGGTGATAGCGGGCATCCTTGTCTTGTTCCTGTTCTCAGGTGGATGGCATTCAGTTTTTCCCCATTGAGTGTAATGTTGGCTGTGGGTTTGTCATATATGGCCTTTATTATGTTGAAGTACTTTCCTTCTATCCCCATTTTGTTAAGAGTTGTTATCATAAAGGGGTGTTGGATCTTGTCACATGCTTTCTCTGCATCTATTAGATGATCATGTGGTTTTTATTCCTCATTTTCTTAATGTGGTGTATCACATTGATTGATTTGGAGATGTGGAACCATCCCTGTGTCCCTGGTATAAATCCTACTTGATCATGATGTATGATCTTTTTGATGTATTGCTGTATCCGAGTTGCCAATATTTTGTTGAGGACTTTTGTGTCTATTTTTATCAGCGATATTGGCCTGTAATTTTACTGTTTTTGTGTTGTCTCTGTCAGACTTTGGTGTCACTGTGATGTTTGCCTCATAGAATGTTAGGAAGTGTTCCGTCTTCTCTAATTTTTTGTAATAGCCTGAGAAGGATAGGTATTACATCCTCTTTGAGTGTTTGGTAGAATTCTTCAAGGAAGCCGTCTGGTCCTGGGCTTTTGTTTTTTGAGGAAAAATCCATATATTTTTTATGTTAATGCTATATACATTTATGGTACAACTCTTAGGACACTAGGATAGAAAATAATTTCCCTAACTGGTAAACAGTTTCCTTAAAAACTTTAGGTAAATGTCATATTTAATTTTGAAATGTAGAATGCTTTTCATCCAAGACAAAGACCAAGCCTGCAGTGCCATTAACCATCATTTATATTTAAATTTTTACTCCAGGTCTTAGTGCAATAAGGCACATAAAAGAAATAAAATGTATTATAGTTTAAATAAGTTATTAACAGCAAAAAATAGAGAATCCAAAAGAATCTTCTGTGGAATTATTAGAATTAATAAATTTAGCAAAGGGGCTAGATAAATAGTCAGTATACAAAGGTCGATTGTATATTTACATTTCTATAATGAACAGTTAGAAATGAAATTTAACAACTTATAAAATTAAAAGTGCATGGTGATATTTTAAATATTCTAGGAATGATTCTAAAAATATATACATAGAAATCTGTTAGCTAGCATTGAGATAAATTTGGGAAGTCCTAGATAAATTCAGGTATATTCCATGATAAAAGAGTGGGAGACTCAATATTTTAAGGAGATCAATATTTGGAAATTTGATCTATGGATTAATTAAAAATTCAATCAAAATGATTGTATGTGTGTATAACTTGAAAGGGTGAATCCAAAATGCATATGTAAATACTAATAACCAAATATCTTCAAGTAGCCTTTGAAGGAGAAAATCAAAGTTGGAAGAATTACCTTTACTAAATATCAAAATGCATTTCAAAGCTGCCATAATTAAGAAAATGCATATTTGCGCAATCATAGAGAGAAAATCTTAATAGAGAGTTCAGATATAGATCCCCATACAAGGATATTTGATTCATATCAAATATTGCACTTTATAATACTGAAGATAGTTTTTTCAATAAATGGTGTTTAGTTAATTGGATAACTAACTTAAAAAAGTAAAAGAGGGGCTGGCCCGGTAGTGCAGCAGTTAAGTGTGCCCGTTGTGCCTTGGCGGCCTGGGGTTCGCAGGTTCACATCTGGGGTGCAGACATGGCACCACTTGGCACGCCATGCTGTGGTAGGCGTCCCACGTATAAAGTAGAGGAAGATGGGCATGGATGTTAGCTCAGGACCAGTGTTCCTCAGCAAAAAGAGGAGGATTGGAAGCAGTTAGCTCAGGGCTAATCTTCCTCAAGAAAAAAAAAAAAGAAAGAAAAAGAAACTTGATCTTTATCTAATACATAAAATGTTATTGCCAGATATCAACCTGAAATGTAAAACAATTAAGTTTTTAGAAGATAACTAATATCAATCCAAGAAATAACGACCGAAGTCTCACTTTCTGGCTTTAAACACAAACATATATGCCACATGAGATTCTCAAATGCAGGGGTTGTATTATTGTAGCTTGTTGATGTATCCTCACATACAAGGTGGAGATGTGCTATTATTTTTCTGCTATATTAGTCGGCTTGGGCTGCCTTAACAAAATACCATAGACAGGGTGGCTTAAACAACACACATTAAGTCTCACAGTCCTGGAGGCTGGGTATTTCAAGATCCAGTTGCTGACCATTCCTGTTTCTGATTAGTTTCTCTTCCTGGCTTGCATACACCATTGATCTTCACATTGTGGAGAGAGAGAGAGTCAGCTGTTTGGTGTCTCCTCTTATAAAGACATTAATCCTATTGGATCAGGGCCCCACCCTGTGAATTCATTTAAGCCTAACTGTCTCCTTATAGGTTCTATCTCCAAATACAGTCATTGGGGGTTAGGGCTTCAACATATGAATTTTGAGGGGACATAATTCAATCCATAGCATCCTTCCTTCGGCTCCCCAAAGTCATGAACTCATTGCTTGCAGTACTTTCATTGCATCCCAACAGCCACAAAGGTCTCATTGGAGCATTAACTCTAAAGTCTAAAGTCCAAAGTCTTATCTAAATATTATCTAAATCAGGTAGGGATGAGAATGAAAGTATGATTGATCCTGAGTTAAATTTCTCTCCAGCTGTGAATCTGTGAAACTAGATAAGTTATGTGCTTCCAAAATACAAAGGCAGATCAGACATCCTCATTCCAAAAGGGAGAAATTAGAAGGAAGAAAGGGATTATACTTCCCAAAAAAGTCCAAGATCTAGCAAGGCAAACTCCATTAGATATTAAGGCTGGAGAACAAACTTCTTTGGTTCCATTCTGACATCCCCCAAGCAAGAAGGAATTTGATACCAGCTCAGCACAAGGTTGACATAAGGGAAGCCATTCTGTAGAAAAATCATATTGTAACTTTGAATGACCTCTGATTAACCAAGCTGGATATGCACCCTCCAGGAGATGTACATGCTCTGTAGATTTTATGGCCCCTCTCAACTGCGATAAGTTGATAACTTTGTTCTTTTGAGTTCCTTAGGGATGTGGTGACTCCCAGGCAGAGAGTCTATGCTGATAGCCGTCATCAAGGACAGCTGAAAGATCTGGGTATAGGTATAGGGTGTTGCTCTGGTCTCTGATGCATACCTAGTAAAACAAAAGATTATCAGGAACTAAGACCAGATTCTGTTCCACCCGAAGATCAGATGCCCCCAACACACACACACACACACACACACACCTGGAGATCTGCACACTATATAAGTGGCCTGTAGTGTTTGTTCAGTAAAATTGTTCTTTCGGACATTACTCAGCCATATTCCCCCTGGCTAGCAAGCTGTTTTAAAACCTTTCTCTCCTACCTTCTTGCCCCTCAACAATTGGCATGTCTTGTCGTGGGCAGATGACCTCCCTTAGGCAGTAACAAATTCTGCCAGTAAACTGTCTTTGGACTTGAGCTGCAACTCTTTCCTGAATCTCCAGCCTACTAGCCTACTCCATCAGATTTTGGACTCACTTCGGTCTCCACAATCACCAGAATGCCACAGGGGTGGCAGCATCATCCCTACTTCTCTATGGAGATGCCCCACCCCTTTGGTTCTCTGTAATGACCCTGCCCACAGGGCTCTGCTGGTCCAGGGTCACACCCTGGGTTCTGCCAGCCATCTGGCCTATAGAAACTGAGGTATTAGCCTTGATGGTCTCTGAATTCCCTTCAGTATCATTCTTTCCCTTTCTTGAAGGATAATGCATGTTCACAGGTAAATAGCTCTCTGGTCCTATCTTGTAGAATCCAAGAAATCCAACAGCCTTCTTTTATTCCAACCTGCTTTCTCTCTTCCACTTATTTGAAACTGGCCGTGTCTCTGTTTGTATAATCCTATCTCTATCCTTGATTTCTCCTGAAATGTCTGATTAAGTCCATGAGTTGTACCCACAATATCTTTATCAAATGGTTGTTCAGCTACCCCCTTCCTGTTCTCTTCAGAACAAGCTTTCTCAATTTTTGCAGTATGGATAGGCTGAGAATTTTTCAAATCTTCAAATTCTAGTTGCTTTTGCTTAGCAATTCCTTCTTCAATTCATCTATCTTCTTTTGCATTTTACTATAAGCCGTCAGGAAGAACCAAGCCACTTCCTCAACACTTTGATTAGAAATATCCTCAGCAAAATATTTGATTTCATTGCTTGCAAGATCTACCTGCCACAAAATATTAGAATACAGTTCAGCCAATTTCTTTGTTACTTTGTAACAAGGATAGCCTTTCCTTCAGTTTCCAATATCATGTTAGTCATCTGAGACCTCATCAGAATTGCCTTTAAAGTCATTATTTCTAGCATGAACCTCAAAATGCTTATAACCTCTACCCATTAGCCTGTTCCAAAGCTGCTTCCACATTTTTAGGCCTTTTTTTCAACAGCACCCCATTTCTCAAGACCAAAATCTGTATTATTTTGATCAGACTGCCATAATAAGATAACGTAGACTAGTGTCTTAAACATGAGACATTTATTTTCTGACAGTTCTGGAGTCTGAGGAGTCCAAGATCAACGTGCCAGTTGATTTAGATTCTGGTGAGGCTCTCTTAAAGACAGCCACCTTTTTTTGCTGTGTCCTTACATGGCAGAGAAAGAGAGCAAGAGCCCTCTGGCGTTCTTTTCTTATGAAGATGTAAGGGTCATACCCTTCTTATAAGGGCCTCTCACTTATGACCTCATTTATCCTTAATTATCTGCTTATAGGCCCTATCTCCAAATGCAATCCCTTTGGGGGCTAGGGCTTCAACATATGCATTTTGAATGGGTGACACAACTTAGTCCATAGCATCTACCTATTATAAATGTTTTATGGGAGGTTTCTGCAATACTTTCCCTTTTCCGTGTGTTGATACCTGACATATGTACATGGTTGGCTATTACTTTAGAGGAGATATACTAGATCAGAGGCAGGGGCCAGTATTTTAGCTGCTTCAACTCAGTTGGTTACCTATGGGGAAATAAGAAAATCAAGGAGAAAGTTCAGATGCTAAATTCTAAGGACTCTATATTAAGATTCTCCAGAGAAACAAAAATAGGATATGTATGTATATATGTATGTATGTATCCATCTATCTATCGTCATCTGTCTATCTGTCTATCAAGAGATGTATTTTAAGAAGGTAACTCATGTGATTGCGGAGAATAGGCAAGTCCAAAAATTCGATGTGGTTTTCTGGTAGGCTTGCAGGTAGGAGACCTAGAGAAGAGTTGCCATTCAAGTCCAAAGGCAGTTGCTGGCAGAATTCCTTCTTGCTTAGGGGAAGTCAGTCCTTGTTCTATTAAGGCCTTCAACTGATTGGATGAGGCCCACCATATTTAGGAGAGTCATCTGCATTGATCAGTCTATCAATTTAAATATTAATCTTATCCAAAAGAACTCCATCAAAGAAACAGTAGAATATTGTTTGACCAAAGATTTGTACATCATGGACCAGCCAAGTTGACACATAAAATTAACCATCACAAACTCCAAACTAAATAAAAGGAAGACGAAGATAAAATTAAACTAAATAAAAGGAAGACGAAGATAAAATTACCCCATATTGTTCCTTTTGGGAGTTTTTTCTATATAGCAATTTTTCCAGTTAATCAATCTTTTCTTATTTATTAACATGTAACAGACATACAGGAAACTGCATAGCGTTTGAAGGCAACATGATCAATTTTAAATATAATACGTAAGGATATATGCTAATTAGATAAATATATTAAAAAATGCCATCATCAATTTCTCCTCCATGCAGGTCACTGAAAGCCACCTATAACCACTATTATTCCATGCACATGCCCAATCACTGTATATTAGTTGTGTCTGCTTTTCAATATCTTATACATGGGGGCATAAGGGGGACATTGAGGACATGTCACCAGTGTCTCTAATATTAATCAATTTTGTTGAATTTAAGAATTGCTTATGTTACATTTCATTGCTGTATAATATTCTATTGAACAAACACATTATATGTTAAAATAATCCAAACTGCTGTTGATGGCCATTTGGATTTTTTTTTCAGTTTTATTATGATTCCAAAAATATCCCATGAACACTTCTAATGTTATATCTTCATGTAGATATATATGTACTCATGTTAGGCATAAAATATGGTTGGGATTTCTGGGGTCATAGCAAAGGTGTACCTTAGACATTGACATAACTTCATATTTGCCGTGAACACATGTGAGTCAATACTTGATGTCAGTTTTTCTTAAAATTTTAGCCTGTCTGGAAAGAGTGTAGTTGTGTCTTGTGGTTTCATTTTTGCATATTCCAAATTAGTATACATGTTGAGTATGCTTTTCATTTGCTAATAAGTCACTTGAACTGTCCTGTTTTAAAATATTTATTTAAATGTTTAATCTTTTATTGGGGTGCATAATAAAGTCTTTGATTCTATTTTTTAAAAACTCAACATAAATTTATTATCTTGCAGTTTATTTGGTCAAGAGTCTAAAGATGCCTTGATTGTTCTCTCCTCAGGGTCTTACAAGACTCTGGCCAGTCCAGAGGTATACTGGTTAAGTTCATGTGATCTGCTTCAGACGGCCTGGGATTTGCTGGTTCTGATCCCAGGCATGGACCTACACACCACTCATCAAGCTATGTTGCAGCAATGTCCCACATACAAAATAGAGGAAGATTGGCACAGATGTTAGCTCAAGGCCAATCTTCCTCACCAGAAAAGCAAGACTCCAGCCAAGGTGCTGACCAGCTTATGTTCTCATCTGGAGCTCAGGGGCCTCTTCCAAGATCATTCAGTTTGTCGGCTGAATCAGTTCCTTGCAGTATAGTATACTGAGGCCCTCAACTTGTAGAGGTGGCCTCTCTGGTTGTTGGCTTCTTCCAGGTCAGGCACATATCTTCACAGACACGTTTTTCACTCATGTTCACTGCTGTTTGGGGAGTGTTGCGTTCAGCTAAATGTCACGGACAATTGAAACTTAAACAAAATGTCACGGACAATTGAAAAAAAATCGGAACTGTATGATTTCTTTTGTCAACAAATCCCTTTTGTGACAAGACCATGAATATGTGGTGTTTCAATCTCTTTTCTCTTTATTTTTTTAATGAAGATTAGCCCTGAGCTAACATCTGCTGCCAATCCTCCTCTTTTTGCTGAGGAAGACTGGCCCTGAGCTAACATCCAAACCCATCTTCTTCTACTTTATACGTGGGACACCTACCACAGCATGGCTTGTCAAGCGGTGCCATGTCTGCAACCGGGATCCTAACTGGACTGCCAAAGTGGAACGTGTGTGCTTAACTGCTGCGCCACTGGGCCAGCCTCTCAATCTCTTTTTTCTTAATGGCCTCATGGGACACTAGGATACAGCAAAGTAGGCTTTATCTTAAGACATGAATTGAGAATATTAAGAAAAAATTGTAATAGGGGCCGTGCTAGAAATTAAAATAATTGTAAACAATGAATTTACTCTGGGATTACATTAGTCTAATAGGAGGAAATTTAAAAGTTGTTCTAAAAATATTTAGATATTGTCTTTTGAAACTGCCTTATATTATTCAAGGGGCACATTCCCATTGCTGAGTAAAAACAGGAAAGGAAAAGCTCATTTTGACACCAGGTTAAATCTGAAAAATGATAACAAATGAATTCCTATAAACTCTGCTCATATCCACCAGCCCCAAGAAAAGCTCTTTATTTATGCACATTTTATTTTGCACCAATAAATATTTTCAGCATTTCTGTGTTTTCAGGCAGCTGTTGAAGCAGAATTTTCAAGGTAAAATGAAGATTTGCACAAATGCCTGTCACACACATATACCAATAAGAATAAGTAAATCAGCCTATAGTCTAACATAGCAGTGAAAATGCAGATCAAACCTGCCTAAAGGGGAAGAAGTATGTCTAGCATGACCCAAACACACTAACATTTAAATACACTTTAAAAGATATTAGTTAGTAAGACAAATGCAAAGGCAATTGAACTTGTGTTAACAATAAAATCACAATCCATCAGTTGGTACTTTTTAAACTTTTTAATGAGAACTTGAATTTTATGCCTTAAAAAGGCATCAAAAGACAACTAAACTGTTTGCCCATGACAGGAATGCCCTTTGACTAAAGTTTAATCAGACTCTCTAAGCCCTCTGCTCAACTAGGCCCACCCCTAGGCTTCCCTCTGTCCTTGTGGAATCTGGTTTGAGCAAGAGTAGTGAAAAGTCAGTCTAATGAAAACCTCTCACCTTGGTGACTGACCACTCTTGGTATCTGATCACATTCCTCAACCTCTACCCTTGATATCTTATCACTCTGGCCTACTTTAAGTAAGAATTCTATTGAGTCAGTCTAACAAGAATATCCCTATGCTCTGATGTTTCCCTTTAGTAATTTCCCATCCACTGACCCCTGACCTGCTCTTTGGATATAAATACCCGCTTGTCCTTGTGGGATTTGGAATTCAGTGCAATCTCTCTCCCTTACTACAAAACTCCATTGCAGTATCCCCTTTAGTAAAAGCTGCCATACTGTCTTTAATGAGAGTGATAAATAATTTTTCTTTAACTGTTATGGTGCCCACAACTCAGATAGGATCAGATTAATCCTTGGAACCCACTCCCCACTACTGTCACCCAGGACCCCAAGTGTACACCTGTGAAGCCTATATCTAGACTCATGGCTGATTGATCAGAGATCCACTGATGAGTCCAATTCCTGAGCCAGTGATCTGCTGACAGTCCATCAAAGCATGATAATTCCAATATGCTCTCTGAAGCTGAGCTACACTCCCAGATTTCTTTAGAAAGCTTCCTACTGGGCTGGAAGTTTCTGTCCCTTACCTCTGGGCTGGTAAGTTCTTCTTGAGTAGGCATGACTCCCTGACTTCCTGGGATGAAAGATTTTCCTGGCATTTTTGTTTTGAGTGGAAATCCCCTCCCCAAATCTTGGGCTGAAAATATCTTTTCTTGGCTCTTAGTGAGGCCTATCTGCTCTGTTTGATCCTGTGTCTCCCAGAGGAACCTCTTAGTCAACTGAACCTCCCTTCTTGCAGCCTTGCTGACTTCATGCTGCACCAACTCTGTCTACCTCCAACTTGTTGGCATGATTTTGAGAGGATAATTCGGAATATCGGTGACCCTTTTCGAAAACTTAAGAGCTCCCCAAATTGGCACCTCTAAGCCCTATCCCTTACCATCACCTCCACTCTTCCTTCCTCTTCTGACAACTTTCCATCCTCCCATTAGTTCCCTTGAATCCTCTGATATGTCCCCCTTCAAACTTCTACCTCCTCCATCCCTAAGTCCACCTCTGCCAGACCTTTCCTTTCCTACTCCAGCACCTTAGTCACTTGAACTATTGGGCCCCTGCTTCCATGAGGGGCTCTCAGGGGACTCAGGATCCCCCAAAAGCAACTACCAGAAGCTAAAAAGGAATAATAAAACCAATTGGAAATAGACTGAATATTTAATCCACTCAGATGCACTTTGGAGGCATCAAGACAGGTGCTAGGTGTCTCTTCAGCATAAAAAGTAGTCCACAGCTTCTGTAAGATTCTCTATGATTATGCCTCAGGGCAAAATAAAACCTTAAAAAGTCTTCTCCACAAGCATTAAAAAGGCATTATCTCTTATTGAGTAGGTAACCTCAATTTGTCCTATTTTTGTCGGAAACACAATTCAGATAAAAATATAAGTTGGAGATAAACCAGTGAGTTTGTATCACTATGTTGCCAGATTCTGACTAAAATTTTAGAATGAAAGCTATAAGATCTCTGTTTGCATCTGTCTGTGTGTTTATGTATGTGTATGAATGTATGCTGAGAATTTAACACCAGTCACCCACTCATCCTTCATGAGTCTTTACCTGGGAAGGCCACCGTTCCCCTGGCTGACCTTTCCCACCCCTGAGCACACCAACTACTCAGGTGATGTCACTCCAGGCCAGGAGCTCAATGTTGGAGATGACTAGATCTCAGATGGCAATGACACAATCCAAGAGATGGGCAGAGGGAAACAACACTCCCCAACCTTGCTGGACATTGGGACTTTAACCTCCCAGATTGCCTCTGCACCAAGAGGAAAATAATTGTGGTAACTGTCAACCTCAAGATCGAATTGCAAAAATGCCTCCAGTCAATTGACCCTGAGACCCTATAAAGTACTATTTTTCTAAAATAGCTAACTGCTTGCTCTTTGAACTCTGCCTCTATCAAAATGATGCAAAATTGTGAGTAGTTCCCCTCCATACTGCCTGGCAGCACTAGACATGTTTTCAACTTTTTGACAAGTTAAAGAATGTATTCTAACTCACTGTAGCTACAATAAGCCACCCCTAGCTTGACCTGTCTGGACCCCATGGTCAGGGACCTTTTGCTTCTGTATTCAGTGTCAATGTACTAGATTACAGTTTTTGCCTTCTGCCTGATATATCCACAATAGATCCTCTCCCCTCTCCCACCGCCACCACTGGCACCCCCTCCATACCTGAAATTGCTATCTCCACTCCCTTACATATCTTATCTAAAAGCCCCTCCTTGTGTATGCCTCGACCCTGCAAGACACCACAACCAAGTGGGCCAGATCAGACACAACAAATATATTTATACAAACCTCCAAGAGAGCAGCTCAGTCCTTGAACGTAAAACAATGTTGGATCTGTCACTACATAGGGCGAGATCCCCATGTCACTGTCTATCTCACAGCTCTTCCTAGTAATCAGCTCTTTGTGCTAAATCTCTCCACAACACCAAACAGGGCACCTCATTAATAAGCATCAAAATAACTCACACGCAAAGGTGGTAATTTCTAAAGGCTACCAGCTACACTCAAACACAAAGCCTGGACCTCATCCAGTACACTCATTGCCCTTTAATGATAAATATTGCCTCATCTGGGTTCTATTGTGGACCTGACTCAAGGGGCCAGGAAGAAGTCCCCTTGACCCTGCTAAGCCCAAATGGTATCCATGGAGATGACATGACCTCTATTATTGCACTATATTTACTTTTAATATTCCATCCACTCTTTACCCTCCTGACACCTCTCCACTGGAGACATCACACTCACATACCAAAAGGACCATTTTTATCCCCATCCTGTTGGGAATGGTTATCACCACTGGATTTGCAGGTGTAGGAATAGGTGCTACCATTCTAGCCCAACAAGATCCAATATTAAAAGCCACCCAACAATTAGCAGCTACCTTTACCAAACAAAGTTTGTTTTAACAAAGCCCTAACACTTTCTTTTCAGTTCTTTCAATGTTGGCTTTGTATATTTAGGTGTTCTGACACTGGCCACATAGATATATTTACCACTGTTATATCTTCCTGCTGAATTGACTCTTTTATCATTATGTAATGATATTCTTTGTATCTAGTGATAATTTCTGACTTAAACTCTATTTTGTCTGTGTTGACCTTAAACAAATAGATAGCTAGCTATTTTTCGGGGAAAACTGATTTATTTTGCACCACCAAAGTATTGCAGTTCAGGACCTGCCACCATCGTGAGCCATGTGTGAGTTCCCAGCATCAAGGGAAGGAGAAACTCTCTTGAAGAGGGAAAGAGGAAGTTGGGAGGGCTATTGTGAACAACAAATTTATTGGAGGAATTGAAAGTTCAAAGTATAGCGGCTTTTTATTGGCTTGTGACAATCTTCCATTGGTTGAGCTCTTGCTGGGCAAGAAGAGAAAGTTTTTGTTCCCCTTATTGGGCTCTGCCCTGCTCGTGGTATGTGAGAGCTCCCCCTTGTGGCCTCCTGACTCCATTTTACATGAAGTTTCTGTTTTTTAATTTTCACACCTGATATCAGTATAGTCACCTCTGCTTTCTTTTGGTTACTATTTGCATGGAATATCACTTTCCATGCCTTTGCTTTCAGGCTATGTGTGACCTTAAATATAGAGTCATTATCTTGTAGACAATATATCCCTGGATCTTGTTTCATTATCCATTCAGCTACTCTATGCTTCTTGATTGGGGAGTTTAATCCATATATATTTAAAGTACTATTGATAGCTGAGGACTAGGTGTTGCTACTTTGTTAGCTGTTTTCTATTTTGCAGTTGTTTCATTCCTCTATTCCTCTCTTGCTCTTTCCCTTTGTTATTTGATAATTCTTTCTAGTGATTTGCTTTGATTCTTTTCTCTTTCTTTTTTGTTTATCTATTATAGGTTTTTTCACTGTGGTTACTACAAGGCTTGCATAAAATATCTTGAAATTATAACTTTAAGTTCATAACTTAATTTCAATCACGTATAAAAACTCTAGACATTTACTCCCACCCCCCACACGCTTTGCATTGTTTAAGTCTGAGTTTAATTGTTTATATTGTTTATCCATTAGTAAATATTGTGGTCATAGTTATCTGTAAAATTTTTGTACTTTTAATGAATTATACCACTCTCTCCTGTCCTGCAGTTTCTGCTGAAAGACTTGGGCGAATTTCCTTGTGTGTGATGAGCTTTTCTCTTGCTGTTTCATGATTTTCTTTGTCTATATTTTTTGACAGTTTTTTTTCTTCTGAGGAAGATTTCCCCTGAGATAACGTCTGTGCCAATCTTCCTCTATTTTGCACGCGTGTTGCCACACAGTGCAGTCATCGTTAAGTGGTGTAGGTACACATCCAGGAACCGAATCCAGGCTGTTAAAGTGGAACACGCCAAACTTAACCGCCTGGCCTCAGGGCTGGCCCCTTGATAGTTTTTTTATGGGTCTCAGTGATATTTTCTTTGGGCTAAATCTGATTTGGGACCCTTGAACTTCATGAACCAGTATGTGCATACCTTTCCTCATTTTGGGAAGTCTTCGGTCATCATTTCTTTACGTAAGCTTTCTGCTTCTTTCTTTCTCCCTTCTTCTGGGACTCTGTTAAGTCATATACAGTAGTCCTCCTTTAATCTGAGGTTTTGTTTTCCATGGTTTCATTTACCCATGGTCAACTGCAGCCTGAAAATATTAAATGGAAAATTCCAGAAATAATCAATTCATAAGTTTTAAATTGCAGAATGCTCTGAATAGCATGATGAAATTTCAAATCATCTTGCTCCATCCTGCCCAGGAGGTGAATCGTCCCTTTGTCCAGCAAATCCACAGTGTATACACTACCAGCCCACTAGGGAAAAAACTTGGTATATATAGGGTCTGGTGCTATTCCTGATTTCAGGCATCCACTGGGGATCTTGGATCATATTCCCCATGGATAAGGAGGGATTGCTGTATTGTTTTGAATGGATGATTTCAAATGCCTCTTCTTCACCTTCACTGATTCCTTTGCTTGATTGAGTTGCTGTTGAAGCTCGCTATTGCATTTTTCATTTCAGTCATTGTACACTCCAGCTCCAGAATTTCTGCTTGAGTCTTTTTTATGATTTCTTTGTTGAATTTCTCACTTTTTTCAAGTAGTGTTTTCCTGATTTTGTTGTGTTGTCTATCTGTGTTCTCATGTGATTCACTGAACTTCTTTAAAACAAGCATTTTGAATTCTTTGTCAGGCAATTAGTAGATCTCCATTTTTGTGTGATTGGTTACTGGGAATCTATTGTATTTCTTTGGGATTGTCATGTTTGCCTGATTTTCCGTTTGCTGTAGCCTTGCAATGGCTTCTGCACATTTGAGGAAGAAGTTACCTCTTCCAGACTCTGCAGACTGGCTTCAGTAGGGAAAGATCTTGACTTGTGGGTAGGCACAAGGACACTGGCTAAGTGGGATGTGCAATGATGCTTGATCTCATGGGGGTATGAGGGCACTGGGTCTGATGTGCATGCAGGGACACCAAATACTAGGGCCACATGGTGAAGTCAGTTGGGATTGGGGGCATGATGACAGAAGCTTTGGGGAGCTCAGGGAAGTGTCTCTTGGGAGATGATTTTTCAGCAGATCTAACTCTGGAGAGACATGGTAGTGTAGCATCTGGGCAGCTATGGCAGCTGGTGTCTGCATCAGCAAAGACTGCAGGATCCTTGGTGGTGAAATCTACACAAATCTTCTTTCTCTGCTTTCCCCCATGGGGGAAGGTCAAAGAGATTTCTTTCCATGTTAAGCTGTGCCATCCTGGGGAATGGGGTGATGCAGGTGGAAATAAAACTGTTTTTCCTACCTTTTCTATGTGGGTATCATCACATTTTTTGCTCCACTAGTTTGCTGCCGCTTCCTAACTCAAGTTCAGAGCTCTTCACAGCTATTTTCACCCATAAATTATTGTTTATGTTGTGGGGAGAATGCTGGGGCTTCCTAGTCTTCCATCTTACTGATCTCATCCTCCCATATTCTTTCTTAATGTGGGAATTCACAGCTTTATATTTCCCTATCATCGCTGCTTTAGTTTCATTTTATAAGTTTTTGTGTCTTGTGTCTTCTTTTTCATTCATTCCAAAGTATTTTCTGATTTCTCTTTTGATTTCTTCTTTAATCAGTTCATTATTAGGATGATATTGTTTAATTTCTACATATTTGTGAGTTTCCTCATTTTTTTAATCTTACTGATTTCTAATCTCATTCCACTGTGATCAGAGAACATACTTTGCATTATTCCTATCCTTTTAAATTTACTGTGTTCTTTTTGTTTATGGACTAGCAAGGTCTATCCTAGGGAAAGTCCCATGTGTACTTCAGTGTGTACTCTGCTTTTGTTGGGTGAAGACTTCCATATGTATATGTCAGATCTATTTGGTTTGTAGTGCTTTTCCAGTCTTGTATTTCTTTGCTGATCCCCTCTCTAGATGTTTTATCCATTAACCAAAGCAGGGTATAGAAATCTCCAACTATTATTGTTGAATTGTCTATTTCTCCCTTAATTTATGTCAGTTTTTTCTTCATATATTTTGGGATGTCTATTAGGTTATCCATGTTTATAATTACCATATATTCTTACTGCGTGGACTCTTTTATCATTTTAAAGTGTCTTTTTTATGTCTGGTAACATTGTGTTTTCAAGTTTATTTTATCTGATATTAGATAGCCACTCCAACTTGCTTGTGATTACTGTTTACATGATAAATTATTTTAAATGCTTTTATTGATAATTTTGATTTTGGGAAGTTTTTGAAAAAATGTCAAAAGATTTTAATAATTAAATAGGATCAAAGGTCACTATGAAATAATACTCAGTTACCCATTTAACCAAAATGACAACAAAAGATTGTACAGGCAATTACACAAAATACATTCTTGAAAAAAAACAACTTAGCTCTTTCAATATTGAAAAGATTCAGTCTTCTTGAGCAAAGAAAGACTTGATAAACACATGAAACACAATAAATTATTTTGATAGGGCACAGAATCTATGTTTCCTAGGTTAATTTCTTGAGAAGTAAAAAAAAAAAAATTTTAAAATAGCCCAATAAATCTTTGCTCTTTCAACAAAGAAAGAAAATTAAATTCTAGTTTTGCATAAGCTCACTATTGATATTAAAACTCATTTTTAAAGCCCGTATACATTCATTCAATTTTGGCCAGTTTGACCACATACGATATTTTCTCTCTCTCTCTCTCTTCCTCTCTCCAGCTTTACATAGCCATTTAGGTTTTCATCCTTTATTTGTCTCTATATCATTCTAAAACAAAGCTTTTACATACCATTACACTAGGACAGAATTACTTTTCTTTTCCTTCCACAAAAATGCACACTTCATACCTTTCCTTACCAGAAATACATCTTGTTTTCCTTGCATACTTTGCATACAGATGATTTTTCCTTTACCTTTATTATTCCTAATTGTTTCATTTATATGTATTAATTATAATTCTTAACCTTTAGTGACTTCATTTACATTAAAACTAGGATATAGGCAATTTTCAACTGTCTGTTGTATATCAGCATCCTCTACCATTTATATTTTCTACAGGCATATGCTTTCTCATAATATAATTGTTCAATGAGGTGAAAGAATATATTTACTACAAGATCCACATATGTTTTGTGTCTCTGTGAAAATTAAGAAGACAAAAGTACATAAATTTAAACTTACATTCAGCAATTAATGTTTTAGCATTTTATCTTATTTGGAAACAATCTATATATTTGATGAATATCTGTCATTTAACTTACTTAACATAGTATAACAAATATTTTAAGTTACCAGAGAGTTTTTGGAAACTATTTTTAAGAAGACACATTATAAAATATAATTATTATTGAAAAGTTTATTTATAAACTCTGATCCCACTTGCATCCATTTTGTTCACTTGTTCTCAACAATTATGCTTGAATTGTTCATGAAAATTTCACAAGACAGTAAACAGAGCTATCTCTCACCTTAAATTATTTTCCTTACTGACAACTTTTATAACATATGTACATATATATATGGCAAGCATCAGGCATCACAAAAGCAGAGAAATCTAAAGTAAAACATAGATCTCTCCGCCTCTCTTTTTCTTGGGATGCTTGACATGTATCAAAAAATTAATTTTATTGTACATTTTATTATGTTGAATTTATGATTTTATAATCTTAAACATCCTGTAGAGCTAGCATAAGCTTATGTGAATAGTAAACCTCTGTAGAAGAAACTTGTATGTCTGCATTATATTTAATGCTGACAACTCTGAACCAACAATCTTAAACTAAGCTTTTTTATCAAGGGTTTATCCAAGTCACAAGAACTTGAAAAACATTTGGTTAGTTTGTATATTTCTAGGAGTGTTACAAATATTTAATTTATATAAGTGCTCATTTATCTCAAAGCCAATTTGAATAGAACTAATTTAGGAGATTTTATCAATTAATTTTGTACTATCATCCAGATATAAGGAAAATATCACATATCCATAACATACAAACATACAGGCATACCTCAGAGATATTGTGGGTTTAGTTCCAGATAACCACAATAAAGCAAATAGTGCAATAAAGCAAGTCACAGGGATTTTTCGGTTTCCCAGTACATATAAAATTGATGTCTGCATTACACTGTAGTTCATTAAATGTGCATTAGCATTATATTTAACAAAACAGTGTCCACACCTTAATTAAAAAATACTTTATAACTAAAAAATGCTAACTATCGTCTGAAGCTTCAATGAGTCATAATATTTTTGCTGGTGAAGGGTCTTGTAAAAATGCACTATATGTGAAGCACAATAAGGTGAAACACAATAAAATGAGGTCTGCCTGTATATACTTTTTCCTGGAGAACATTCTATGTGATTTTAAAAAGAATGTGCATCTTTGTTGCTGTTGAATATAGTGTGCTAAATGCCAAATCAAGTTGGTTGATTGTTCACTTCTATCTTCTTACTGATCTTATTTCTATTCTTCTATTAATTCCTGGGGGATAGATATTAAAATCTCCAACTATGCGTTCAACCGTCTATTGTTCATTTCAATTACATCAGTTTTGCTGCATCAATTTTGGGACTTTGCTGTTTAGGGATGGGTAATGTTGTAATTGCTATGTCTTTCCGATCTGTGATCATTTATCATTATGAAACATGTTTCTCTCCAGTAATACATATTGCCTTGAAATATGTTTTGTCTGATATTAATATAGTTATTCCAGTTCTCTCCTGGTTACTGTTTGCATGGTATATATTTTCCATCCTTTTACTTTCACCTCTTTGTATTTTTTAATCTAAATGGCGTCTTTTGCACACAGCATATGTTTTACTCTTGCTTTTTTGTCTCCTCTAACCATTTATGCCTTTTGATTTAATGTAATTGCTAATATTGTTGGATTTATGCCTGTCCTTTTCCTGTTTTCTACATTTTCATGTATTTTTTATTCCTTTTCCCCTGCATTACCAATTATTTTTGTGTTAAACACATATTTTAGTGTATTATATTCTTTTTTGTTGATTTTTGTTCTTTTGTTGATTTTTAGCGCTATTTTTAAGATATTTTGCCACAGGTTGTTAAAGGCATTTATATAGATATAGATATAGATATATACCTTTGTACTTACCTCAATCTCCTTTAGGTTTATACTGAATTAATTCTAGTAAAATACAACAACTTTGCTCCAACGTAACTCTATTTCATCTTTCTTTTGGACTATTTTTGTCATATATATTACAACTAGATATGTTTGAAACTCCCAAATAAAGCTTTGGGAAATGTCTTTATGATATTGGGATTTGTCAAATGTTTCGTTACAGGAATATAAAACATTAACTATGAAGGCAAAATATGATACACTATATTACATCAAAATTAATAAACTGTTCATTGAAAGAAACATTAAGGGTCTGGCCCAATGGCTGAGTGGTTAATTTTGTGTGCTCCTCTTAGGCAGCCCAAGGTTCCACCGGTTCAGATCCTGGGCCTGTGCAGACATGGCACTGCTCATTAGGCCATCTTGAGGTGGCATCCCAAATGCCACAGCTAGAAGGACCCAGAACTAAAATATACACATATGTACTGGGGGATTTGGGGAGAAAATGCAGGGGGAAAAAAGACGATTGGCAGCAGTTGTTAGCTCAGGTGCAAATTCTCTTAAAACAAAAAGAAAGAAAGAAACATTAAGAAAGTGAGAAATTGGGGCCAGCCTGGTGTCATAGTGGTTAAGTTTTTGCACCCTGCTTCAGTGGCCCAGGGTTCATAAGTTCGGATCCTGGGTGTGGACATACATGCTGCTCATTAAGCCATGCTGCGGCAGCATCCCACATACAAAAAGTAGAGGAATATTGGCACCAATGTTAGCTCTGGGACAATTATCTTCAAGCAAAAAGAGGAAGAGTGGCAACAAATGTTAGCTCAGGTCCAACCTTCCTCAAAAATAAATAAATAAATAAATAAATAAAGGAAATTGAGAAATCAACACACATTGTGGGAGACAATAATTATAATACGCATACCAGCCAATGTACAGAATATTTTAAAAACTCGTAATAAATAAGAAAAATGTAGACTGTCTAGTAAATATACAACAGAAGTGGATACTGGAATGTAGTAAACGAATTAAAAATGCTTATTTCAGTAGTCATTAGGTTAATGCAAGTTATTCCACTGCATGATCATACATTTTGCAAATTGATTAAAATGATGACAGAGTGGGGCCAGCCAAGTGGCATGATGGTTAAGTTTGTGCACTCTGCTTCTGCAACCCAGGGTTTGCAGGCTCAGATCCTGGGCACAGACCGAGCATCAATCATCAAGCCATGCTGTGGTGGCATCACACATACAAAAAATAGAGGAAGATGGGCACAGGTGTTAGCTCAGTGACAATCTTCCTCATTAAAACAAAAAAAAAAATTGAAGTCAGAACTACCAAGTGTTGAATCAGCTATGGGACGACTGACATATCCATACACTTCTGGTGTTTAAATGGATATAATTACTTTGGAAAATTGTTTGTTTAAATAATGAATATGTTTTTACCTTATGACATAGCAACCCCTGCCAAAAGAACCAAAATATGCTGTTAGGTAACATCTCTACTGTGCACTAAAATGTTCATAGAGCACAAGTTTAATTGCCTAAACTGGAGAAAAAATAAACATTTATCAACAGTAGAATGTTTAAAAATTTTTAGTATATTCATAAAATGTCATGGTATTTAACAATGAGAATAAGTGTTACAACCCCTTGAAACAACATGTATATGTCTCAGAAATAGAAAGATGAGTGAAAGATGCTGGATCCAAAAAAACTACATAATTTACAATTCCATAATTGTAAAACTTAAAAATAAGAGATGAGATTTAAGTTCAGTGTGTTTTCCTTTTTTTAAAGATTTTATTTTTCCTTTTTCTCCCCAAGCCCCCTGATACATAGCTGTGTATTTTTATTTGTGAGTCCTTCTAGTTGTGGCATGTGGGATGCCTCCTCAGCATGGCCTGATGAGTGATGCCATATCCTCGCCCAGAATTCAAACTGGTGAAACCCTGGGCCACGGCAGCGGAGCTTGAGAACTTAACCGCTCCGCCATGGGACTGGCCCCAGGTTCACTGTGTTTTCAGTGAGTACTTTAAAAGAATGCACCATCTAGATCAGATGGCCTTGGTATTTTATATCTGTCAGTTAGCTCAACTTTGTTAATTGTGTTGGTCAAAACATTCCAATGCTTGCTGATTTTTTTCTTTACATACAGAGACACATTTTTTATTCAAATTTATTCTATGATGTTAGAAAACAGGATAGAAATTGGTGAGAATTTTAATGACTGGAAGACAGCATGACAAGCTGATAATTATGTGACAATTATCTGTTAATTATGATCTAATTGCATTAGTATATTCAATGTATGAACATTTATAAAGCGGTATACTTGTTATTTATGCAGTTTTGGTATATATGTTATACTTCAACAGAAAATTTGCATTAAACATTTGTTCAGGGGGATAATGGCTGATGTGTTTCTGCAAAAAAATTGCAAGTAAATTTTTTCAATATTTTTTCTTAGAAAATTACTTTAGAAAATCATATAAGCTAAGCACATTGTTTGAACTCAGTATTGGTATAAGGAAACACAAGAAATACACACACACACACACACACACTATTTGAGCCACAATACCTCCCTCATAGGTTTGGACCTAACAAGGAAATTCTCAGTCACAGAAGCTAGGACACAGCTTCTAAACACAGGACTGCCTGGAGAGGCCACAGAGCTAGAATTAACAGAATTAATCAATATTCTGCCTCCAGGGAGATGGAAGTTTTTAATTTAACAAAAAATTAAATATTTATAAAACATGTCCCAGTGCATTTTCTGACCCTCTCTCCCACCAGAATGTTTTGGCTATTTTTAAAGAAAATGGTGAAATATTATTAATAAGTGATCAAACCCTCTAACTGATCTTCCTTAAATATCCTGTGTTAACAACCTGAGTTAACGCACTAATGTTTTGGTACATTAGGTTTCTCCGTATGTAAAGAAAAAAAGTCAGCAAGCATTGGTAAATTTTGACCATAACAATTAACAAAGTGAGCTAATTGACAGATATAAAATGCCAGGGCCATCTGATCTAGATGGTGCGTGCGTTCTTTTCAAGTACTCATTGACAACGCACTGAACCTAAATCTCATCTCAGTAGTTTCAGAGACTTGACATCTGGAATGATGTCCTTGATGATAGTGCAAGATTTTCAGAAATCAATAACAAATGATAACTAGGAAATCACTGCTGCACTGAAATATCAGTAAGCATATTTCTCTATTACTAGTGGTTCAAAGAAAACAATGAACAATGAAAATTTTTAAAAATCATTTTGATTTGGGGCTGGCCCCGTGGCCGAGTGGTTAAGTCTGTGGGCTCCGCTGCAGGCGGCCCAGTGTTTCGTTGGTTCGAATCCTGGGCACGGACATGGCACTGCTCATCAAACCACGCTGAGGCAGCGTCCCACATGCTACAACTAGAAGGACCCACAACGAAGAATATACAACTATGTACTGGGGGGCTTTGGGGAGAAAAAGGAAAAAATAAAATCTTTAAAAAAAATCATTTTGATTTGATTGTTAATAAAAATATCTTTTTCAAAACTTATGTGATGCAGCTAAAGGAACTTTTCTCAGAGGGAATTTTATAACCTTAAACATATATGTGAGAAAATAATAAAGCGTGAATATCTCTTATAAAAATTACCCAATTCGAAAGGTTACCTTAAACAAGAAACTAATTGACGAAGAATCAGAGGGAGGGGGCATTAATGAAGAAAAAAAGAAACCTTAAATGAAGGTTTTGCATTTTGAAAAGTGAGTTTTGACAAAGGGATTAATAAACTGACAAACCTCTTGGAAGCCTTATCAAGAGAAAGTTAAAAAGTCTTAAATACTTACTATTATAAATGAAATAGCTGGTACCACTAGAGTTGAGGCAAACATTAAAAAGGTCATGGAATGGTTGGAGAAATGATGTCAGCAGGATGACGGAGTAGAAGATATGAGCCTTTGTCTCCCACAAAAAACAACAGACAGCTATTCATGAATAAAAATAGTCCTAGGAAGGCTCAAGTGTCCAATTAAGAACCTGCAGCAACACAGTGGATCATATAATGTAGAACAGTCTCACAAAAGGGTTGATTGGGATATTGGGGTACCAGAGATATATGGAGATGGCTAGGAACAAAGAAGAAACTTGGGGGCTATCAGTATCAGCCACTCAGTGGGTGCCCAGTGGTCTGCAATGTGGAAGACCCTGGCAAACTGTGCTGCTGAGGACCTCATCAGCCTCTATGACAACCACTGACTCCCTTCAGCTTTTCCATCAGAAGACTGTAGTTTTCCTCAGTGCAGACTGCAGTGGACTGCTCCATAGAGGACACAGGCAGCTTTCACCACTAAGGTAACTAAAATCCATCCCTGCCACAGACTCCTGCTCCAGGGATAGAGAAGCTGCTATGTTCCTGCCCACACACAAACAAGAAGGAGCTTCTGTTGTCATCCAAGGATCAGCACCACCAACTCTCCAACCACAAACACACCCCAGGCACCGAAGCTGTGGCTCCTCCATGCACGCCTGCATTCCAGACCCTGGCTTTCTGGTCACTCTACATATACCCACCTTCCATACCCCAGCTCCATGGCTGCTCCATGAGTACCCACACCACAAAAAAAGGAGCCACCAGTCTAGTGAGTGTAACGTGCCCCGGACCCTAAGCCATAGTCACTCCACATGTGCCCACAGTCTGGACCCTAACTTCATGGCTCTGCAAGTGCGTAACACCTAGGGCACTGGGGCCACCACTTCAGCAAATGCAACCATGCGCTAGACCCTGGAGCCACTGTAAGTCTGTATGTGCTTGTACTCTGGACTCAGCTCTGCACCTGCTTCATGAGCACCCTTACCTCTCACACCATTACTTCTCACAACATCACCAATACAGTGACTGAGGCAACTGAATCCCAGGCACAGGCTTCACTGCTGCCCCAGACTCTGGTGTTGTGGTCACTCCATGTGCACCTCAGCTCCAGATGTTGGTTCTGTGGTCATTCCATGGGCGCTTATACATCAGACAGCAGTGCCACTCTGAGCACACATGTGAGCTCACACAAAGCACACATCTGTGAACCAGACCTAGCACCAAGAGTGATCCCTTTGGTCACAACTTACCCTGTGGGAAAAAAAGAGATAAATAAGACAATAGCAGCCTTTGTCACTGAAGACCCCAACAGCCCTCACTGCTACTGCAGAAACCCATAGCCTTGGCTGCTGAGTACCTTTTCAGTCTTTGCCAATGGTGACCTTAGCTGATGGAGCTGCATGAAGACTATGTCTCATCACCCTTCCTGGAACCAGAGCCACCATATCGCACCTAGCCAGTGCCCTTGCGCCCACCTGTAGGTGAAAGTCTCTCACCATTGAAACCAATCTTTAAAGTCTGGGAGAATTTATTGTTCCATCAAACGTGCAAACATAAATGCAAGGCTAAAAGAAACACGAAAAATCAAGGAAACATGACACCATCATAAGAACACAGTAATTTTCCAGTATCCCACCCCAAAGAAATTAAGATCTAAAGAATTTATGGAAAATCATCAGGAAAACCAATATAGGTATTATAGAAATATCAAAAGATTAGAAAGCTATTTAAAAAAATAATGGCTGAAAACTGCCCAAATACAGAGAGAGAGATGGAGATCCAAGTGCATGAAGCGCAAAGATCCCCAAACAGGTTCAAGCCAAAAAGGTTTTCACCAAGATACATTATACTCAAACTGTCAAAAATCAAAGACAAATAGAGAATTTTGAAAGGGGTAAGAGAAAGGAGGCTTGTCACACATAAGGCTGTCAGTGGATTTCTCAGTAGAAATCTTGCAGGCCAGAAGAGAGTGAGATAATATATTCAAAGTGTTGAAAGAAAAAACTGTGAAGTGAGAATAACCCACAAAGCTGTCTTTAAGAAACAAAGGTCAGATAAAGACTTTCCCAGTCAAACAAAAGCTGAGGGGAGTTCATCACCATTAGATTTGCATTACAAGAAATGCAGGGAGTTCTTCAAGCTGGGAAAAAAAAGATGGTAATAAGTAATATCAAAACTTATGAAAATAAAAACTCACTGGTTAGTATATAGACAAATTCACAATACTCATACTGTAAGGGTAGTAGGTTTCACTTTTAATTCTGGTATAGCAGCTAAAAGACAAAAGTGTCAAAAATAACTATAACTATCCTAAATTGTTAGTAGATACACAATATTAGAACATGTAAATTGTAACATCAAAAAACATAAAATGTGTTTGGGGGGGTAAAAGGGCAGAGCTTTTGTATGCATTTGAAGTTATATTCTATCAAAGAAAAAACAGGGCCAGATAGAAGTTAAAGTGGTGAAGATAGATTTCATTAAAAAATAAATAAATAAAAAACTGTTGACTTAGGGAAAGAACTGGGCTCAATTCTGAATCCAATTGGAACGAGTGGAGATGTATACCCAAGGAGCAAGTTGGAGGGGTGAGGGATTAGGGGGTGGGAAACTACAAAGAGGAGACATCAAGTCTGGAGAGACTCTGCCTGAACTAACCTAGCAGGATTCTTGCTGGAGGAGGGCCAGGGTGATCAAATATCAGGGTGCTCACATGGGTGAGAAGTTTGATCACGTATCAGGAGTGGGGAATTGTCTCTAAACTGGCTTAGCAGGATTCTTGCTAAAACTGGATTCTACAATATAGTTCACAGATGGGCCTTTTTGGGGATAGGGTTCAGGAGAACCTGATTAAAATTGGGTCAAGCAAAAATCTTTGTCAGTCTTCATTCGTGTTCAAGAGAAGAAGAGGTATTCTTCTTTCTTCTGAACCACATAAGTCCATTTCTCATTTTGTTGTCTTTGTTCTTTCAGAACCAACTGAGCCATCTGTTGAGATTTGGTGATGGTTGCTAATTGCTATACTGTGTGACCCTCAAGACATTTAACAAGAGGGATAAATAAACAGAAAGACAAAGATTAGAGGCTGTATCAATCTGTATTCCCAATTTTGTAAAGCTTCAGGGATTCATCAGAAGAAGTCCCAGGGCCCACTTTGTTTTTTGGTGGTGTCAGTGCAATGGAAATGACGTGACAAATTTCTTCATTTGCCTGTCAAAACTTCCTGATTATGGCAAAGCTTTCAGATATATTGCCTTGGTCAAAGTTGCAGCAGTCACTTCCGACCACTACACAAGTGCCCCTTTCTGAAGCCAGGATTATTTTGAGGGTGATGCAGTTAAGGAGAACAGTATGTTGGGTTTCTTGTAATTGATGAGTCATTGATTCAAGCCAGTTTTGATGTTGTCCAGGGACAAGGTGAATTGCTTCAGCAATGAGTAGGCGACTCTGTGCTGAGTCTAACTTCTTTAGTAAGGAGATGAATTCCTGGGGTTGGTACTCAAAAGGTGCCAAAACTTTCCCAAAAAGCAGTGAGTCCTTTCCTTCCTTCCTTCCTTCCTCCCTCTCTCACTTCCTTCCTTCCTTCCTCCCTCTCTCCCTTCCTTCCTTCCTTACCTCCCTCCCTTCCTTCCTTCCCTCCCTCCCTCTTTCCCTCCCTCCCTCCTTCCTTCCTTCTTTCCCTCCTTACTTTCCCGCCTCTCTCTCTCTTTCTTTCTTCCTTCCTTCCTTTCTTTCTTTCTTTTTTTCCTAAATTGCCTATCCAGGAATAAAGATCACCCACTGAAGACCTGTGATGTACTGGTCATCTTCTTTCCTGTAGTGAAAACAAGGTGAACCAGAGAGAATTGGTGATTGTTTTAAAGATAGTTCAAAGAAGAAATAAAATTGTGGGAAACTGAGTAAGGAGAAGAGATTAGTAAGATTGACAAGGTATCAAAAACCAGTGTAGTTGGCCTGTAACAGTCAATAAGCTTGGGTTCCACAGATGAAATAAGAATCATTGGGAGATAGCCAGAGATCATAGATATAGTTATGTGATGGCTAAGGGTAACCAAATAATGTAAATTTTGAGGGTGGTGAAAGGATTTGTCAGAGGTTTTCTATGTGCAGTTGCATGGGGTCCGAGAAATTAGTTTGGGAGGGGAAGTGGGGACATTTCCATTCATATGAGGTATACACAAATAATCGATAGTAGTAGATAGTAGAACTCAAGATTAGTTCTCTCGTGGTAGTCTTTCCAGAATACCAGATCACCTACTTGTAAATAATGTAAGGGATGATCAGGAGTTCTAAAGGGAAGGAAGCCTTGCCTGTGGATTATACAATTGAGTATATTTTATTAACCCTTGGCAGTATCTAAAGGTGTCAAATTGAATTAAGTTAGAATCTTACACTAGGCAAGATGTATAAGGACCCTCAGGGGAATTCCAATGATAAGTTCAAAAGAGGATAGCTTACGTGGAGAAAGGCGGGAACATCTCAGAGTCCTAAGAGCCATAAGCATCACTCATGGCCAATTCTTCGATAGTTTAGCCGCGTTGGTCGTGAGGATGCCTTCGGCTCTTTCTATGGTGCCTGATAACTAAGATCAGTAAGGGCAGTGGAGTCTGTGATAATGTGTGTCACCTTTTCAAATTACTGGATAGTTTTTCCAATTAAATGTGATCCTCTGTCACTAGGGATGGTAGAGGGAATCCCCTAGTGGGAAAAATTCATTCCAGGAAAACTTTGGCAAGTGATATTGTTGAGACATTTTGGCAGGGGAAAGCCTCTAACTATTTAGAAAACATGCAGATTAGAGTGAATACATTTTGATAGCCTTGTGCTTTTGGTAATGGGATAAACTGTTTTTGCCTCTGAAGGAAGGGTCCAAGGATTGCTGCTGCTTCTCATTGCCCTACCTTTACGGTTTCTCCAGGGTTATTTTTCTGGTAGATGAGGCAAGTGGCAATGCTTGCTCCAAATAAAAGCTAAAAGAGGAAAACCACTGTTTGTCTAATATGTTGTGCATTTTGTCTTTCCCATACTGAGTCATGTTTCATAAACTATACGCAATGACCTTATAGACAGGAAGTACCAAGCAGCTGGTGTCATGTTTCCAAAGTCAATCTAGGTAGATTGAACATTCAGCTTTTTCCTGTCCAATTCTTTCTGAGTCTGATACTGTTATTTGGGCCATGTGGATATCTTTTATGATTTCCTTAGGAGTCATCCTAAACAAGTTCTTTCTTTCAGTGGAGGGTGAATAATCCAACCAGGGGTCTAAGGCCTTGAAATGATACCTGGTGGCATAGTTCTAAGGCTTGGATACCTCTTGGATTTCTTGGATGATTGGGGAAGAATCTGCTAATTTAGTATATTTATAATCCAATCTATTTCTCAGGGCCTCCTCTGAATTTTGTGGGCTTTGCCCCTCAGTTGTAACTATAGTGATCTGCTAGGGGTAATAACAATGCCTCTAGAAGATCCACCGCTCTTTGGGGTCTATTTTTAACTAAGGTACCAAATGCTGCCATGAATTCTCTCTGTTTCCATACATTAAAATGTGTACTATTCCAAAAGTGTAGTGGCTATTAGTATAAATGTTAACCTTCAATCCCTCTGCTATTATGCAAGCCCAAATAAGAGCAATTAACTCAGCTACCTGACCTAACACTTGGAAGAGGTTTACGTTGATCAGTGATGGCATATCTAGCCTGGTAGGGCCCACCCTGCTTCTAAAGATAGAAGTCATCAAAATAAAGAGAAAGGTCAGCTTAGGGGAGGGGGTTTCTGATAAACCAAGCCTAGAACAAGATGAGATAATAATCTAGTGTTAATGAAACAGTCATGGGGTATCCCATCAGTGGGTCAAGGAAGAAAGGGGGCAGGGTCAAGATTTGACAGCAATATATGGTGAAATGAAAGGGAGAGAACAGTAAGATTTCATGAGGTAAGTGGAGACACAGAAAAGTGTTGTGTGTCTTCACTAAACAATAGGACTGCACAGCATAAGAAATATGTAAGTCAAGAGGATGGCCTCATACTAACTCAGAGGTAGCTTGGAAAAGCTTGGCGTTTGCAGCCACTACTTGAAGGCAAGGGTGGTATGCTTTAGGTACTGCATCTAAGGCCAATCTATAATATCCAAGAGGTCTTTGGAGGTCTTTGGTGTCCATTATCCTTCTGGGATAATAGTCCAAGGGCACTCCCTCTTGTTCACCCAATACAAGGAAAAAAGCAGGGAGTAACTGTGAAGTCCAAGGATTGGAATTGAAAGTAGACAGTCCTTGAGGTTCTTAACAGCATCTTTGATAGGGAGTCCCAGACTTCTTGGTCTAGGAATGACTCCCCAGTCATGGCATACAGAGGGGAGACAATCATAGAGAAATTAGATATTCACATCCTACAATCTCCCACAAGATCCCCAAAGCCCTCTGTAAGTTTACTGTTGTCTAAGTGGGTAGTTGTTTCATGAAGAGGAATATGTTGAATAGTAAAGGTTCAATCTGTGGAGATAGTTTTACTTACAGCTGAAATTTCATGACCCAGATATCAAACAGAGAACATAGTTGAATTTTGCATCTAGCCACCACATGGGCCTTTCTTGTTAAGGCTATACGAAGGTATTCAGTGTCCAGAACGAGTTGTCATTATTGTCAGAACATAAAAGAGGTCATCTACATATTGGATTAATATGGAGTGTCCCTTAAAGTGGTATTTAGGGTGCACAAGAAGTATATAGTAGCCTCAGTAAATCCTTGGGGCATAACAGTCCAGGAATATATTGTTGGTTATCCCAGGTGAAGGCAAACAAGTATCTAGATTCCTTATGAAGGGGAATACTAAACAAGATGGAGCACAATCGATGGTGGTGACATATTGGGTACTGAAAGGGATGGCAGACAAGATAGTGTTAGGATTAGACACCAAGAGAAATCTAGGTTTGAAAATTTTATTGTAATATCTCAGACCTTGGACTAACCAATATCCTTTCCCCTTTGTTTTTGTTTTGTTTTTTTATAAGATTGACACCTGAACTAACAACTGTTGTCAATCTTTTCTTCCTTCTACTTTTTGTCCCCAAGTCCCCCCAGTACATAGTTGTATATTTTAGTTGTGGGTCCTTCTAGCTGTGGCATGTGGGACGCCGCCTCAGCATGGCCTGATGAGCAGTGCCATGTCTGCGCCCAGGATCCGAACTGGTGAAACCCTGGGCCATCTAAGCTGAGTGCGTGACCCTAACCACTCAGCAACAGGGCCAGCCCCTCCCATTTGTTTTTTTGACAGCCAAAATGGGATTATTGAATGGACTAGAAGTGGGGAAGAGAAGGTTTTTGTCAAATAAACTTTGTATTATCTGACAGAGCCCTTCAAGTACTTCTGGCTTTAAATGATATTAAGGAATCCTAGGGAGAGGCATGGAAGGATCTTTTTATACCTTATTGGTTTCTGCACTCTGTCTGTATCTAATACCACTGGAGGTTTTTGCCCATAAAGAAGAGACAATTCTGTCTAATACTTGTTTTAAATCTTCAGTGAGATAGGTATTAGGTTGAAGAGGGAAAGGGAACACAGGAAAGTCAGATAAAACTGTTAGAAGACAGAGACATTAAGGGGAGGAGTCAGAGACCAGCGGAAGGAGTCCTCTGGGCACAAGATGAGTGTTGTATCCAAATTCATGAAAGATCTCTTGCTAAAAATTTTACTGGGGTGGTAGAACTGAGAAGGAAGTTGTGTTGAGCTTTAAGAGGTTCCATAGAAATATTAAAGGGTTGAAATAGAGGCAAATCATAAGGTAAATTTTCATAACTCACTTGTAAAGTTTGCTGGCTCCAAGCAAGGGGGCAGGAAATTAGATAATGTTAAGGGTAGAATGTTTTGTCCATGTATCAGTGAGAAATGTGGTGGCATGCCCTTCAACATGTAGGATTATTTCCTCTTGTGAGTTTAGTGACAGTGGAGGACATTGGACATTTACTTCCCCAGAGGAGAGTCAATAATTTCCTGGTGAGGATGGGGCTCAGGCTTTTTCACTCCTCTTGAGAAGTAGGCACTCCTAGGCTCATTGTCTTTTTTCTTACAAGTCCTGCAAGTGTCCTGATCAGTGGGAAACCATGACTTTGGTGCTTGCTGTAGATTAGGTTTCTCAGGTCTTTCTAGCTGTTTTAAATGCAATGTCATAAGCTTGCATTGCGTATTTGCCAATTTTTTGAAATGTTATCATAGTGGTGGGCTAATGTCTGGAGCTCAGGCATGTTTTCATTTGCAAGTTAATATTATTTCTCTATAATGTATCATGCAACTCTAGTATGAGACCATTTACAAGGCCTGTGGCCAGAGCACAGACTGTTTAGGAAGTTTTTCCCAGCCCCAAATGTTCACTCCATGTTTTCTCTAATCAATGGTAGTCGCTAGTCCATTTCATCTATTTGTTGGTTCCAATTTTTTTTTTGACTGAGGAAGATTCTCCCTGAGTAACATCTGTGGCCAATCTTCCTCTTTTTGCTTGAGCAAGATTAACCCTGAGCTAAAATCTGTGCCAATCTTCCCCCTTTTGTATGTGGGCTGCCACCATAGCACAGCCACCAACAAGTGTTGTAGGTCTGTGCCCGGTAACCAAACCCAGGACCCTGAAACAGGGCATACTGAACTTAACCACTAGGCCATGGGGCCAGCTCCTGTTGTTTACAATTTTGAATACATGACCAATCAATTTTGGTGAGATAAACCTGAGAGATGGCTCCTAGTAATATTTTTCTTACTTCCCTCAGTTTGTGATGGGAATCAGGGGTAGTCTGAGACCTTTGAAGGTCTTCAGAAATGATGTTCTATTTGACATTTTTAAACAAACGTGAGGCATTTCTGGGGCCAATGAGTAGGTGGATAAGTTGATATAAATCTGGTAATCCTAGAGTGTATGCTCTCAGTACAATCTTAAATTGTCCAATAAACATTTACCTTTCTTTCTGGGGGGTCAGAAAAGTCCTTGGTGATGACATATAATCCAGGCAGAGACCAGGGTTTAAATGTCATCTGTTCTGTCGGCCTTGCTTGAGAAAGGGTACTGGCCATACCCTAGGCTTTACCTATAAGAGATGGAGGTCTGTTGAACCTTTCAGTTATAAGAAACTGAGGGGCTTGGGTTCCACTGGTAGAAGACATTCTAGGAGAGAAGGGTAGAAAGAGCTGGAATTGGAATACAAAGGCTGTGTGAAAGGCTCTAGGGCATTTACTAGGTCGGAACATTTTTTCGAAAGACATTGTTTAAGAACTTCAATAGTTTGAATGATGTTTGAATTATTTAGCTGCTTTTTGGCTTCTTCATAATAAGCAAAATTAGTGTACCATTTTGCCTCTGATATTTTTGTTCCTTTTTGGTCGAGGACTACTCCCCTTAAGGGCACTAATTTGGGCACATGCCTGGAGCCTCAGAGGGGCCATTCTAGCTCAAGATGTTTTTAGTGAAGTTTTGCCACTGAGAAACAGAATGGACAGTATTAGGGACTTGATGGTGAAGCATATAGTCAGGAGGAGTTTGAGAAGGAGAAGTTTCAATAGTTTGGGAAACTCTCACATTCTTGACTTACAGTACATTTACAGTTATGAACACAGAAACTTGCCATTCTAATCCAGCCTCTTTTGCTTACAGAGACTAACCTCTTACAAATGAAAAAGTCCTAACACTCTAACTTAGCCTCTGTTTACCCAGAACTCTAACCCAGATTCTTAAAAATAGAGAAATCTAGGACTCTAACTAGGCCTCTGCTTTTCTGAGACTCTAACTCAGCTTCTGAAGCTTCAAACTTCTAAGAAGCAAAATGTATTCTCAACTAAAAGAGTTCAGCATGATGGTGGAGTGAGCTCTCCTGGTTAATTCTCCTATCCACAATACAAAAAAGACATTCCTACTCCAACAGAGGACGTCCGCACAACACAAAAGACATTTGAGAGACCCATGCAGCTATACATAGGGAGGTGGAGAGGCTGGGGCGCCCCTTGGAAGAGGTGAAATGGGGTAAGAGAAAGTGTTTCTCCCTCCCTGAAAGACTGTGATCAGGGATCGTGCACACCTCCAAGATGGAAGGGGGGGGGGGCTCCCATTTGTGGGAACATCAAAAATCCCTGAGATCTCTCACAGCCTAGAGGAAAGCCTCCTACTGAATTGAAAGCTATCATGGGGGTGACTTTCATCAAACCAACATGCCAGGAAAGCAGATAGTGAGGAAAGAGTGAGAAACCCTGCAGAGCTTGCAGAAGAAAGTGCCACTCCCCCCATCCACCCAGCCACAGCTCCAGGGCCTCGGATTTTGGCAGAATACAGAGTGCTCAGAATATGCAGCTCTTGACCTCCATCCAGTGGCCATATGTGGTTACTACAACCAAATAATACCACAATGCCCAAGAACAGAGCCATGCCCTTTAGCAGTATCAACAATTATATTAAATCTCCAGACCAGAAGGAAAATGACAAGGAGCCAGAAATCAGTCTTGAAGACACAGAAATATACAACCTAAATGACATAGAATTCAAAGTAGCTATCATCAAAAAACTCAACAAGTTAAAAGAAAATGTAGAGAAACAATTCAATGAGTTCAGGAGCTACTTCAAAAAAGAGATTGAAACTATAAAGACGAACCAATCAAAAATGTTGGAGATAAAAACACAATGGATGAGATAAAACAAAACGTGGGTTCCCTGAATGCTCAAGCAGATATCATTGAAGAGTGAATTAGCATAAATGAAGGTAGACATATTGAAATGTTCCAGATAGAGGAGGAAGAGAGAGAACTAAGACTAAAAATGAATGAAGAAAGTCTCTGAGAAATATCTGACTCAATTAGGAAATGCAACATAAGAATTATAGGTATTGAAGCGGGAGAAGAGAAGGAGAATGGAGCAGAAAGCTTGTTCAAAGAAATAATAGCTGAGAAATTCCCGAACCTGGGGAAGGAGATGGAAATCCACATGAAAGAGGTTATCAGTTCTTCTAAATATGTCAATGTGAAAAGACCTACCACAAGGCATATAGTAGTGAAGCTGGCAAAAGACAATGACAAAGAAAGAATACGAAGGAGAGCAAGGCAAAAGAAAATAACCTACAAAGGAACCCCTATCAGGCTTTCAGCAAATTTCTCTGCAGAAACCTTACAGGCTAAGAGAGACTGGAATGACATATTCAAATCTTTGAAGGACAAAAACTTTCAGCCAAGAATACTGTATCCAGTGAAAGTATCCTTCAGACGTAATGGAGAAATAAACACTTCCCCATATAAACAAAAGCTAAAGGAGTTCATAGCCACAAGACCCCTCGTACAAGAAATCCTCAAGAAGGCCCTCATACCTGAAAAAAAAAAAAAGGGAGGAAGGAGATACGAAGCCTGGAGTAAGGAGATAAATAGGCAGACAAAACCAGAAAATTGTAGCTATACATCAGAACAGGTTAGCAAATACTCAAGTATAACATTAAAGATAAAGGGAAGGAAAACACCAAAAACAGAGATAATCTTGTTACTTTAACCACAAACTCACAACACAAAATGGAATAAAATGTGACAAAACAACATAGGAGGGGAAGAGGAAGGAGACTGAAGCAGTTTAGTCTAAGTAGGTCAGAGGCCATCAGAAAATGGACTATGAGATCTATAGTGAGATCTATAGAGATCTAGGGACTATCTATGAGATTTTGCATACAAACTTCATAGTAACCACTAAACTAAAAAGCAGAACAGAGACACAAATAATAAATAAGGAGAAAAGTAAGAAATCCAACATAAAAACTATGTAACTGAATTTGTAGACTGAAATACATGGGATGAGAAAAAATGGAAATGCAGGAGAACTAGAAAGCAAGTGATAAAATGGCAGCATTAAGCCCTCATATATCAATAATGACCTTAAATGTAAATTAATTGAATTCTCCACTAAAAAGACACAGAGTGATGAGATGGATTAAAGAACAAGTCCCAATAGTATGCTACCTCCAAGAAACACATCTCAGCTCCAGTGACAAACACAGGCTCAGAATGAAGGAATGGAAGACAGTACTCCAAGCTAATGACAACCAAAGAAAGCAGGTGTTGCAATACTTATAGCAGACAAAGTAGACTGCAGGATAACACAAGTAAAGAGAGACAAAGAAGGGCAGTACATAATGATCAAAGGGACACTCCACCAAGAAGACATAACACTTATAAATATTTATGCACCCAACACAGAAGCACCAAAGTATATAAAGTAACTATTAAGAAACCCAAAAGGAGATATTAATAATAACACAATAGAAGTAGGCGATCTCAACTTTCCACTCATATCAAAGGGTAGGACGTCCAAACAGAAAGTCAACAAGGAAACAGTGGAATTAAATGAAAAGCTAGACAAGTTGGACTTAACAGATATGTATAGAACACTCTATCCAAAAAGAGCTGAACACACATTCTTCTCAATTGCACATGCAACATTCTCAAGGATAGACCATATGTTGGGAAACAAGGCAAGCCTTGATAAATTTAAGAAGATTGAAATAATAACAGGCAAATTTTCTGATCACAATGCTATAAAGCTACAAATTAATTACAAGAAGAAAGCTGAGAAAGGGACAAAGATGTGGAGACTAAAGCACATGCTATTGAACAACCAATGGATCATTGAAGAAATTAAAGGAGAAACAAAAAAATATAGGAAGACCAATTAAAATGAAAGCATACCATACTAACCCATACGGGATGCAGCAAAAGTGGTGCTAAGAGGGAAATTGGTTGCAATACTGTTTCATGGTAACAAACAAGAAAAATCTTAAATAACCAATCTCAAGCAACACCTAACTGAATTAGAAAAATAAGAACAAACAAATCCCAAAGTCAGCAGAAGGTTGGAAATAATAATCATAGTAAAAATAAATGCAATTGAAACAAAAAAGGCAGTTGAAAGGGTCAATGAAACAAAGAGCTGGTACTTTGAGAAGATAAACAAAGTTGACAAACCCCTTGCCACACTTACGAAGAAAAAGAAAGAGAAAGCTCAGATAAATAGAAGTAGAAATGAAAGAGGAGAAATAACAATGGATACCACAGAAATACAAAGGATTATGAGAGAATACTACCAAAAGCTATTTGCCAGCAAAATGGACAAGCTAGAAGAAATGATTAAATTCTTAGAATTTTCCAACCTCCAAAAGCTGAATCAAGAAGAAATAGATAATCTGAATAGACCAATCACAAGGAAACTGTTTGAAACAGTAATAAAAAAAAACCCAAAAAATAAAATCCCAGGACAAGACAGCTTCCATGGAGAATTCTACCAAACATTTAAAGAGAATTTAATTCCTATCCTTCTCAAACTATTACAAAAAATTATGGAAGATGGAACTCTTCCTAACAAATTCTATGTGACCAAGATCACTCTGATACTAAAGCCTGACAAAAACAATAAAAAAAGGAAAACTACAGGCCAATATCACTGATGAACATAGATGAAAAATCCTCAAAAAAATATTGGCAACTCAAATACAGCAATACATCAAAAAGATCATACATCATGATCAAGTAGGATTTATACCAGGGACACAGGGATGGTTCCACATCTGCAAATCAATCAATGTGATACACCACATTAACAAAATGAGAAATAAACACCACATGATGATCTTATAGATGCAGAGAAAGCATTTGACAATACCTAAAGGCCGTTTATGGTAAAAACTCTAAAAATGGGGATAAAAACAAAGTTCCTCAAAATAATAAAGGTCATATGTGAGAAACCCACAGCCAACATCACACTCAATGGGGAGAAACGGAATGCTATCGGTCTGAGAACAGAAACAAATCAAGGGTACCCACTACCACCACTCTTATTCAACACAGTACTCGAGATTTTGGCCAGAGCAATTAGGCAAGAGAAAGGAATAAATGGAATCCAAACAGGAATTGAAGAATTGAACCTCTCGCACTTTGTAGATGATGTGATCTTATATATAGAAAACCCTAAATATTCCATGACAAAACAGTTAGAAAAAATCAACAACTACAGTAAAGTCACAGGGTACAAAATCAACTTACAAAAATCAATTGCATTTCTATACTCTAGTAACGGACTTACAGAAAAAGAATTCAAGAATACAATGCCATTTACAATTGCAACAAAAAAGATAAAATGTCTAGGAATAAATTTAAGCAAGGAGGTGAAGGACTTATACAATGAAAACTATGAGACATGACTGGAAGAAATCAATAATGACATGAAGAGATGGAAAGAGATTCCATGCACATTGATTAGAAGAATAAACAGAGTTAAAATGTCCATACTACCCAAAGCAATCTACAGATTCAATGCAATCCCAATCAGAATTCCATTAACATTCTTCATGGAAACGGAACAAAGAATCCTAAAATTCATATGGCCACCAAAGACCCCAAATTTCCTAAGGAATCCTGAGAAAAAACAACAAAGCTAGAGGTGACAAAATCCCTGACTTCAAAATGTACTACAAAGCTATAGTAATCAAAACAGCATGGTGCTCATGAGAAATGCAAATAAAAATTACTCTAAGGTACCACTTTAGACCTGTTGAAATGGCCAGAATCACTAAGACTAAAAATAACAAATGTTGGGGACGGTGTGGAGAAAAGGGAACCCTCATACACTGCTGGTGGGAATGCAAACTGGTGCAGCCACTGTAGAAAGCAGTATGGAGATTTCTCAAAAAACTAAAAACAGGGGCCAGCCCTGTGGCGCAGGCCTTATGTGCGCACATTCTGCTTCAGCAGCCCAGGGTTCACCGGTTTGGATCCCTGTTGTGGACATGGCACCACTTGGCAGGCCATGCTGTGGGAGGCGTTCCACATATAAAGTAGAGGAAGATGGGCATAGATGTTAGCTCAGGGCCAGTCTTCCTCTGCAAAAAGAGGAGGATTGGCAGCAGTAAGCTCAGGGCTAATCTTCCTTAAAAAAAAGAAAAAAACAAAAGAAGACTAAAAATAGAAATACCATATGACCCACCTATCCCTCTACTGGGGGTCTATCCAAACAACTTGAAATCAACATTCCAAAGTGACCAGTGTACCCCTATGTTCATTGTAGCACTATTCACAATAACCAAGACTTGGAAGCAATCCAAGTGCCCATCCACCAATGAATGGATAAAGAAGATAGGATATATATACTATGGAATTCTACTCAGCCATAAAAAAGGCAAAATCATCCAATTTGAAACAACATGGATGGACTTGGACAGTATTATGTTAAGCGAAATAAGCCAGACTGAGAAAGGCAAACATCATATGACTTCACTCACATGTGGAAGATAAACAAACATACAGATCACAGATAAAGGGAACAGTTAAGTGGTTATCAGGGAAAGGGGGTTGGGGGGACACAGGAGGTGAAAGGGGGCACTTATATGGGGATGGACAAGAAATAATGTACATCTGAAACTTCACAATGATGTAAACTATTATGAGTTCAATAAAAAAAAATGTATTCTCACCGTGCTTCAATGGACAACTATTTGGATCACTGGATTGTGAAGTCACTACCAGTTCTACCAGTTACCCAAAGGAACAAACCAACTGGAGACAATAAGTCTCGGTGCATGCTGGGAGGCCTGGTTGTCACATCCAAGAGTCCAAATTTGTTCTGATTCACATCCATGTCACAGAACCAACAACTAACAAAGAAAAGAACAGAGCTAGACAGAAGTTAAAACAGTGAGCATATATTTTTTTTTTAAAAAAAACACACTATTGCAATAGGAGAAGACATATTCTAGTATAGAACTAGTCTCAATTCTAAATACAACCATAGCAAGTGGAGATGTGTAGTCAAGGAGCACATTGAGGGGGGCATTGGTGGATGGAAAATTACAAAGTGGAGAAATCAAGTTTGGAGAGAATCTGGATGAGATGACCTAATAGGATTCTTATCGAAGGCAGTTGAGGGTGATCAGATATCACCTGGGGGGATATTGGGGATGAGAAGTTTGATCAGATTTCAAGGGTAGAGAATTCTCCCAAAACTGACTTAACAGAGTTCTCGCTAAAACTGGATTCTGCAAAGAAGTACAGCGATAGACCTTGGTGGGAAGAGGGGAGCACGCCTAAGTTTGGTCAAGAAAAGAATATTTGCCAGTTGTTATCAGCTTAAAATAGACTATAATAACTATAAGATATTTTATGTAATCACCATGGTACCACAAAGCACACACACACACACAAAAAAACCCTATAGTAGATGCACAATAGATAAAGAGAAAGGAATCACAGCATACCACTATAGAATCACAAGGAAGATAGCAAGAGAGGAGCAAAGGAACTACAAAACAGTCAGAACAATTAACAAAATGGCAATAGTAAGTCCTTATCTATCGCTAACTACTTTAAATGAAAGTGGATTAAGTTCTCCAATGGAAAGACATAGAGTGGCTGAAAGGAAAAACAAACAAACAAACAAAAACACAAAAAGCAAAACGCAACTATATACTGCGTATAAAAGCCTCACTCCAACTATAAGGACACATATTATTAAAATCTCCATATTATTCAAAATGATCTACAAATTCAATGTAATTATTTTCAGAATTTCAATGAAATTTTTCACAGAATTAAAAAAAAATGCTTAAATTCATATGGAACCACAAAGATCTAAACATAAAAAGCAATTCTGAGTAAGAACAAAGCTGGAGCCATCACACTTCCTGATTTCAAAATACGTTACAAAACTGTGGAACTCAATACAGTGTGGTAATGGCATAAGAACAGGCCCTAGGACCAATTGTACAGAATCAAGAGCCCAGAAATAAACCCATGCATGTATGGTCAACTTTGACAAAGGCAGTAAGAATACTCATTGGGGAAAGGATAGTCTTTTCAATAAGTGGTGCTAGAAAAGCTGGATATTCAATTGCAAAAAAATGAAATTGGGCTGTTATCTTACCTCATCACAAAAACTAACTCAATATGTAATAAAGACTTAAATGCAAGACTTGAAACTATTAGTGTAGAAGAAAACAGGAAGAAAGCTCCTTGGCATCTTGGCAATGCTTTCTCTTTTTGGATTTCACGCCAAAAACACAAGTGACAAAAGAAAAAATAAAGAAATGGGACTACGTCAAACAAAACAGTGTGTGCACAGCAAAACAAACAAACAACAACATGAAAAGGCAACCTACTGAGTGGGAGAACATATTTGCAAACCATGTATCTGATAAGGGGGTAATATCCAAAATATATAAGAAACTCATAAAAATCAACAGCAAAAAAAACAAGTAACTAGATTAAAAAATGAGCAAAGGACCTGAATAGACGCATTTCAAAAGAAGACATACAAATTGTCAACAAATTTTTGAAAAGACGCTCAACATCACTAAGCATCAGCGAAATGCAAATCAAAAACTCACTTGCTAGGGCAGCTATTATAAAAAAGTTAAAAGACAAAAAGTGTTGGTGAGGATGTGGAGAAAAGGGAACTCTTGTATACTGTTGGGGTGAATGTAAATTGGTACCACCATCATGGAAAACAATATGGAAGTTCCTCAAACAAATAAAAATAGAACTACCATATGATCCAGCAATCCCACCTCTGGGTGTATATCCCAAGGAAATAAAATCAATATGTCAAAGAGATATTTGCACTCCCATTTTCAATGCTGCATTATTCATAATAGCCACAATATGGAAACAACCTAATTGTTCATCAAAAGATTAATGGATAAAGAAAATATGACATATATACATATATATATATATGTATAATCGAATATTATTCAGCCTTGAAAAAGAAGGCAATCTTGGCATTTGTGACACATGGATGAACCTGGAGGAAATAAGCTAAGTGAAATAAACCAGACAAAGGAAGACCAATACTACAAGATCTCTCCTATATGTGGAACCCCCCCAAAAAAAAGGAACTCATAGTAACAGAGAGTAGAATGGTAGTTAACAGGGAGTGGTGGGTAGGGGGAGAAGGAAGATGTTGGTGAATGAGTACAGACTTTCATTTATAAGATGAATAATTTCTGGAGACCAAAGTAAAGCATGGTGACCATAGTTAATAAAAATATATTGTATACTTGAAATTTGCTAAGAGCTAAGAGAGTAGATCTCACATGTTCTCAGAAAAACAGGGTATGTGAGGTAATGGATTTGTTAATTGCATTGTTGTGGTAGCCATTTCACACTGTATATGCATATCAAAACACCGCATTGTACACCTTAAATATATATAATTTTATTTGTCAATCGTACCTCAATAAATCTCTAAAAAAGTCATGAGCTGATATTGTGAAGAATTGCATGCCATTAAATTTGGAAAGTAAATAATTTGTTACATTCCTTGAAAAATATAAACTGCTAGAAATGACATGAGAAGAAAAGGGGAAAATGGATTGTACTATAGGTGCTAAAGAGGTTGACTGTATCAATAAAACCTTCTATCCCTTCTATCCCTCAAATCTCCAGGCTTCACAATGAATTATGCAAAATAGTTAAGACACAAATGATATTAATCTTACACAAATGCTTGCAGAGAGAATGAACTAGCAAACACTTCATTGTTCCTTCTAAAAGAACAGCATAACCTGCCAAGGACATTACAAGACTGGAATAAAACACTCCAATCTCACTAATAAACATAGATTCAGATATCTTAAGTAAAACATTAGCAAACATAATCTAATATGAACAAAGCGTATCTAACAAACATGTTATAAAATTTCACAAATCGAGGCCCCACATACCTCCTTCTTTTCTTTCACCCTCTAAACTCAATAAATCATTAAGTATTTCCCATTATCTTAAATGTATCTCTAATTAGTATTTTCATGTTTTTTGGATAAATACCCAGAAGTTGAATAGCTAGATTTCTTATTTTTTGATATATATACATACTGTAAGGGTTAATTTCCAAAATATGTAAAGAACTCATGGAACTCAACAAGAAACCAAAAAAACTGATCAAAAAATGGGCAGAAGATATGAACAGACAGTTTTTCCAAAGGAGATATACAGATGCTCAATAGGCACATGAAAAGATGTTCAATATCACTAATTATTAGGGAAATGCAAATCAAAATTACAATGAGGTATCACCCCACACTGATCAGAATGGCTAGTATTAAAAAGATGAGAAATAACAAGCGTTGGGGAGGATGGGGAGGAAAGGGAACCCTCATACACTGCTGACGGGGATGCAAACTAGTGTAGCCATTAGAGGAAACAGTATAGAGATTTCTCAAAACATGTATGCACCTCTGTCTTCATTGCAACATTATTCACAATAGCCAAGACTGGGAAGCAAACCAAGTGCTCATCAATGGATGAATGGATAAAGAAGATGTGGTATACACACACATACACACACACACACACACACACACACACACACACAGAAAATGAAATAGTACTCAGTCATAAAAAAGGATGAACTCATGTCATTTGTGACAGCATGGATGGACCTTGAGGATATTACGCTAGGCAAAAAAAGTCAGACAGAGAAAGACAAATACTGTATCATTTTACTCATATGTGGAAGATAAACAAACAAACAAACACATAGGTAAAGAGAAGAGATTGGTGGTTACCAGAGGGGAAGGGGTAGGGGTAGGATGAAAGGGGTGAAGGATCACATATATATGGTGACAGATGGACACTAGACTTTTGGTGGTAAACATGATGCAGTCTATACAGAAGCTGAGATATAATGATATACACCTGAAATTTACACAATCTTATAAACCAATGTGACCTTAATAAAATAACTATTTTGTTTTATATATTAAATATATAATATATAAGTATGACATATTTATAAATATTATATATATGTATATATTTGTAAGTCAAATAGGCATCTCAAACCTAACACGTCAAAAACTAAACTTCTGATCTTCCTTCCAAACCTTTTCCATCTGCTCCACCTAGGCTAATGGCAACTCCATTCTTCCTATGTCAGCCTCCCATCTCCATCTTGTAGTCATCCTTGTCTCCTGTCTTTCTCACACCGTACAATCTACCCAACAGCAGTTCCTGCTTCGGGCTGATTGGGAAAGCCTCTCCCCAGCCTGGCAGCAGCCCATGGACTCTGAGCAGGATTTGAGGCTCTTCATTCTGGGGTTAGCATCTGAAGGGAAGTGAAAGTTCTGAGTTCTCACAGAGCCTCTCAGGTTGGGTGTTTCTGCTTTGCCTTTCCTTTGAGCTTTGTCTCCTTCAACAGTCTCCCCCTTCAGACTCTAGGGCACCAGTCTCTTCCCTTAGCTTGAACCCACGTCTCCTTGGTTCCTAGAGTTCTTCAGTACTCTTAAGATTTGGGACTGGGGTTTAGAGGTGTGGAAGAAGGAGCGCTTGAGGGCTGATACTTAGTCTTCCATATTTTGGTGATGTCATAGTCTCCCTCTGGCCCTTACTCTCATTTATACAGTGGAGATCATAATCCCCACTTACAAGGACTGAGCTCATCTCCGGAACTTACCTACCTGCCACTCCTATAGGAAGCACCAGGTCTCCAGGAAGAGAATGTTACACATATACCATCCAATTTAGGTCACTTATGCAGATATGGGACATAACTGATATGATGGGGACGGTCAGGTGGGTCCATGGGTTCAGGTTGGACATCTGTGCAGCACCAATTACTTGTCCTGGGTGAGAATAGGGTCATGGGAACTTCTGTAGCAAGTCTTAAATGAAAATGAGAGAGTGGACCATCAATATACCAGTGCCCCTACTCCAGAACTGTAAGTTATCTCTTCCAGGGGTCTGATTTCCTCCTTTGGATAGTAGTTTGTATTCCAATTTTGGGTCTGTTCATTAAGTTCCTATTATGCATTATGCCGTGTGCAAGAATTTCTTATGTGCAGTTCATTGAGAACTCTGACAGGTGGGGGATATTGCTTTGGATGTGCCAGTCCCAGGGTTTTGACACTGGGTGTGAGAGTCTGGTGAGTGTTTCTCCCACAGATCTGTAATGTGCGCATATTTTCAATTGTGAATTTGGATGTCCTTATGCCTCCTGTGGGCTGGGGCCAGGAATGCTCTGACTCCATTGAGGGTGAGGGATATTGTTGCTGCTAGGGGTGCTAAGTGCCACCTTTTGTGCCTCAGTGATTCAGAAATGACCAAACAAGACTTGAAACCTTTGATCTTTGAGACTAAAGCCTAGCTGAGTGAAACACTGTGAAGACTCATGGCTTATAGCAACTGAGGAAGCAAAGACACTTAAATAGGAATAATTTCAATGACACATGAAGGCTGTCTGACCCACTGAGACCAGATTCCTATAGATCTCCAGCATCACTTCTCTGTGCAGATTCCTCTGTGGAGGGCTCAGTTGGCTCCATTTATCCTCGGTAAAGTCTACAACAACATCCTTGAATGTCATTGGCTCCTAAACTACAAGCATATGTATGCTCTATTAGTTATCCAAAAAGTGTCCAGGAGATAAAGGGTGTAGATGATGTCATAGAAAAAGTGGAGTGCATGCACGGTATTTTTGACAGTGTTCAGACTGTGGAGTTATCCAAAACAGAAACCATCAAGCAAAAATGGCAACTCTTCATAAACTCACTAATTACAACCATGTATCTTTACTTCCTATTTTAAAAGAAAAGTTTTCTTTCCATTTATCCTCTCATTCTATGTTCTAGATTTTTTTTCCTCTGATTTTCTCTAAGCATCTGCTCTCAAGATTATCTCCATTTTTTTGGTCAATCTTCAAACTGTCCCTCGTTGAAAATCCTTCCTCAGCTTATAAACAATAATTTTCAAATCTTTCTTTTTCTAAATAGTTTCTATTGTGTTGTTAGAAAAAAATCCAGCTTTTGAAAAATAATTTAGGACTATAATGACATGAGTAACACTGATGGGCAATCATTTAAAAGGCACTGTAGAAAGATGGAGATGTTCAGATAAACACAGAGCAGGGAGCTTGAGGGGAAAACTCAGGGAAATATAACATGAAGAACAGAAGCCCATATATACTATTCTTCTGCAAAGCAGGGAGGGCTATAAAGGACTTGCCCAGTTTTTAAGGGAATATGTGGAGTTAGAAGAATGAGACAGCGTTCTTAGGAGTTTTTTCCCCAAGTTGAGAGGAGAAAGAGCAGATCTCAGGCCCCTAACAAAGACATCAAGGCTGTCCTAGGCAGGTTCCCCTCACCTCCCAGGCCAGGGCCTCTGCTATTAAAAAGGGTACAGAGAAAGTAACACAAAATGCTTAACTCAAGCTTGGAAGGAAAGACAAATGTCCCAAATAATTTTGGAGGAGTATCTATGAGAAACCATGTGTACTAATCGCAGCAGAAAGGAGGTCTAGATATAACCAGCAATGTTAAGATAAACAAGATTTTTTTTTAAAGTAAGAACTTGGTAATTATGCACAGAAATGATAGCAATAAAGCAGTCATTAATCATTCTAGGATATATAGACCAGGAGGTGATGATCACAGGGAGCCATTGAGGGGAGAAGGTGAAGATCTCGAGACATTCAATGCCTTGAGTAGAATCATAGACTGGTAAGAAGCTGGAGCCAGGTATGAACTCAGCTCTGTGTCTTCAAAGATAGGGCACTGGCTTCACCCAGGCTTTCTCAGGGGACTCTGGAAAGGGCTGAGTTGGTGTAAGTGTGTACAAATATGGAAATGGCTTGAAGGTGAGCTTGAGTATTAGGCAGCTTATATGAGCATTCTTGTCTGAGCAGTTATTGTCTAAACAGGAGCCGAGTTCAGGGGAACCCTGAGAGTGCACCCCCATCTACATCACACACAGGGTAGAGGGACACAGGGCTGTCTTTATGCTGAGCTCATATTTATACAGTTATGAATTTAATCCCTCATTGTATAATTGGGAAACTGAGGCCCATTGAGAGGCAGAGACCAGCTCATAGGACACACAGACAGAGTTCCCGTTTAAGGGAATATGCTGACCTTCTAGGGAATGGCTTGAACCCGTTTCATAGGGTTTGCTGTGTAAATTAGAAATATTAAGAACTTGGGAGCTTTTTCCCATCCCTCCATATGTGGGGGCCATTTTCCCCTGGGCATCCAGTATGTGAGCGCTGCCACATAAGCAATGGTGACATTAGATGTAAGGACTATGGGATGGGATCAGAGGAGAAGCTGACAAAGGGGAGGCAATAAGAGGAAATAAAAAGAGTTTGGAGGATTACCTGCATGATACACCATTCCTCCAATGTTGTAGGTAGTATCCCATATATGCCTGAGGACATCTCTAGGAAGAACATGCTAGAATAATCCCTACTGTGCAGACAGGAGACACACAGGCCTTGAGAGATGCCATGGCTTAACCGGAATCAAGAACATGTAAAAAGGAAGAGTTGGTCTCAATCAGGTCTGTCTCAAAGCTGGGACTCTGGCTTCACCTGAACATTCCAAGGGTCCTGTGGAGAGGGATGTATTGATGTAACTGGGCACAGATATGGTACTACACTGAGAAGAGGGTGAGCAGTCAACTGTCCAGAGGACTGTTTGGATAGGTGTTATTTGAGGAGGGGACTCAGTTAAGGGGACCTCAAGAAGTTAAGTCAATTCCTTGACAAGATATCTTAAAGAATTTGGAACCTCAGTAATCAGGCACCCACGTTTTAGTGACAGTCTTATATTCAGTTCCCTTGGCTATTGACACTTTATAGTGAGCGATGTTCTGCTGCTGTTATCCCACCAACAAGAGCACTGGCTTAAAGGAAACACCGGAGACAGAGCTTTTTCAGATGCTGCAGGCAATGGCAACTCTCATCACTGATGCCTCTGACCATTTGCCACGAGGTCCCCTAAGGTAACACAAGGTGGCCTAGGTCAGGCCAGTCTCGGCCGGGCCACCTCCTTGAGCCCTCCTTGAGTGGCTTGCATCACCTCCTGTTCAGTATGGGTGGAAGAGGGACATGTGGTGTGGATCCAACCTTGACAGAAACAGGTTGGTAGCCAGTTGATAACCTGGTGGTCCTGTCATGTTCCCAGCCCAAAACAGGGCTGGCACAGTGGAAAAGGGATTCCTGAGGTGCCTCTTATCTGTGCCAATGTTAATCCATCTCTTTCCCTCCTTGGTGGAGTTCCATGCAGATTGTAGTGTGTGTGTGTCTGGAGTGGAGAAAGTCATATGGGTATGAAAGCCAGCCAAGACATCCAGACAGAGGTCTGAAGTTTTCTTCCTGGCTACCAGGCAATGTTTTTACAGAGCTACCCACAGGAGATGGGTCAGAAGCTGACCACTGGAGTCCTCTACTCCACATCCCTGCAGGAGAGAAATTGCCCCACATCATGAACAGAGTCCAGGGCAGGCTCCAGGTTGAGTGCTGTGGCTGAGGAGACCCAACTCCCAGGACCCTGGTACAGCTAAAGAGGGCCCTCATCCATCTGAGAAAACCATGATACTCCCCTGGGCTCCCTCATAGAGCCCTGTTCCCAAAGGTATCTGGATCCTCATCTTTTCTCCCAAGCTGCCCTAACTGTCCAGCCCCTGCCTTAGCCAGATGTAAAGTCACTGTCCACATATTTTTTTTGAATATCAGAAAAGAGACATTTATACCATTTCACCGCATGTTCAGTCAAGGATATTTTTTCATTTTTCTACAGATTTTCCCCTTTAACTCCATCCCCAGGTGTCCCTGTTGGCCTGACAGTAGTTCCATACCTTCTCCAATCTTACACATCATGAGTAGTAGGGATGCTTTTACCCAAAAGGAAATGGGACCATGCTATTATGTCTGTTGCTCTGTAATTTGCTGTCCCAAAGAACACATCCCTTTGGCCCCTCCAGGTCATCAGCTGGGGCCTCACAGATCTGCACAACATTCTAGAGGGGAGACTGGTTACCACAGCGATTCAGTCCTTCACTTTGTGGGAATTTTTGTTGCCATTTCAACAGCGCTGCTCTGAACATCCTACATCTCCTACTATCCTGATCATGCCCATCCCAGGAAAAGCCTCTGTGTTCTCATCTCTACAATGGGCTGTTCTGTCAGAAATCACAGGGATGATGTTATTAATGCAGAGGCAGCTGTCAAGACTCAGCTAACAATCTGACCTGACATACTCATGGCTTTAACAATTCCTCACCCCAAATTCAACATTTTTCCAGCCATGGGCATGCTTGTCCCACCTCTTGCCACAAGTCACTGAGGGCTTGGTGGTTCAGGCTGAGCTCCAGGCCCAAACCTCCTGGTGGTCCATGGTGCTGTTGCTGACTGCTTGACCCTCCTCTGGCCCACCCCAGGGTGAAAACACATCAAAATGAAGAAGAATGTGACCCACATAGTGTGGACTGTCCAGGCTGGCAAGCTGGAGAACCTAGTGGAGCACCTGGTGACCACCTTCCTGAGCAGTGACCCCACCTGTGTCCCCACCTTCCTGTGTATGTACAGAACTTTTCCTATTGCCCAACAGGTGCTGGACCCACTGTTTGAAAGGTGAGCACCCTGTCCCCCAATAGCACAGTAGTGTGTCAACCACCTACTATCTGTGAATCTCGGGGATAACATTATACTTATCTCAGCCTCAATTTGCTCCTCTGAATATCAGGGTAACTACAGATAAATCTCATAAGGTTATTACGGACTCTATGGGGTCCTGCTTGGAAAGTGCTTTTTGGGTACCTGGCCCTGACGATAGGTCTGCTGTAGAAGCCGTGGTTGTGCTAATTGATCATTTTCCTCTTCACCATAAAGAAGCCCCTGCCTCATCCCTCACTATGCCTGTGACCTTAGGTTCAGGTGTTTTCCCATCAGAATAAGAGATTTGAGATTCCATCTAGGGCCTCCATGTCCTGGATGAAGCCAGAACAGGGATTAGTGGGAGTAAGCAGGGGGGCCCCAGTCACACTCACATATCTGTAGAGAGGCTGGTTGGAGCTCAAACAATCATCAAATATATAGGAAGTTCCACTAGGCACTGCCTTTTCTTGACACTGACTGAAATCTAATGCCCAGAGTGGCCAACAACCCTGCCCTCTAGTGCTCCATTCTGGTCGAGAGTCAGAGAGTCACACTTGACTTCACAAGCAGGTACTGTCCACAGTACAGTCATTGAGACATGGTCCTGGACTCCTCTAGATGTGGCTGCACCTCCCTTATTCTGATGAGGATGGCAGACCCCTGTACCTGCTGAAAAAGTGAGTGAGCTTTCATCAAGCAAGAGGGTTTCCCCATCTCCAGAACTGTGAAGGGAGTGTGGGGCCTGTGAACCAGAGGTGCTGGCAGAACCCAGCTTCCCACATATCTTGTGACATCAATGAGAAGACAGAGATATGAGAGCTTCTCCTAGAAGAGAAGAAAGGTGTCATAAAGAGCTGTGGATGGAGCTCTGGATGTTTTGGGAGAGCAGAGAGGGGCTGGAGGCCAGAGTCAGCCCCTAAAAGAATCAATAATCTTGCCCACTCCATCCCAAGGCTGCCTCCTTCCCCCATTATGGGACCTAGAATAGGAGGTACAGGGAACACCCTGCTCACTAATCTGATAGAACCTCAACAGTGGGCACTCAGGGGACTCAGTGAGTGCTCAGGGGCCAAATTACCTCCATCCGCTTAGACATTAGTGTCAGTGGGATGGAAAGACCCAGACAGGGCACCTAGTGAATTAGGCTGAATGTAGTTGCAGGAGCTAAAGTTTGAGGTATTAGGAGGTCCCTGGGAAGCCTGGCAAGAGATAGAGTCCATTTGTTCCCTCATTGGTCACCCATTCATGAAGTACCTTCTGGAGCTGAGGGAGTGCAATGAACAGGGCAGACTCCACTATTCCCTGCCCTCATGGAGTTGACATTCCAGTGGTCAGGGGACAGGGATACAGACAGAGGAGTGTGTCAGGCTTCCCTGAGGAAGAGGAGTGGTCATCACACCATTGACCAAGGCCTCTCACTACAAAGGCTTTTTTTTGCCAGCCTCTCCTTGGTGATGAGACCTGTCTCTGCCAAGGTGGACAGGCTAGAGGTGCACACAGAGTAGAACCAGCCTATAGGCAGCCAGGAGCAGGAGGCACAGGAGCCCAGGCCCCCATAGGAGAGCCCTTGGAGGGCTGTGTAAGGAAATGCCAGTCCTCTGACCCTGCTCCCCACTTGTCTATCCCCAGGGCCATCTCATCCATTCTGGGCACCTGCCTGGGCAGTACTCGGAGCATGTTTTCCAGCCTCCAGAATTCCCCTGCCTGAAGATGCTGTTGGCCTATGTAGGGCTCAATTTGCCAGTTTTGGTCCTAGAGTGCTGTGCCCTCCTTCTTGCACAGATGGAGTTCCTTGAGCCCAGTGAGGCAGAGACCGAGGGTGAGGAGGACTTGGGGTGGGTGATGTGGGTGTGTGTGGAGGGGGTGGGGCTGGGCCAATTAGAGGAGAGCCTCCAGAGCTGGGGTTGCTCCAGGAGCAATGAGGTGGCTCAGATCACTATTGCCATGGACTACAGTCTGTGAAGACTTCCTGGGGCTTGGGTCTTAGACTGAGAGTTCATTATTTGGTATGGGAATTTTCCTTTATTGGAGGGGACATGCAAGGGCATTCACGTTGATATTTTATTTTCTTGGAGCTACAGCAGGAGCTTCAGAGCAAGATCCAGAACCACCTGAAAAGGTAATGGTAGCTTAACGTCTAATGCCCACTACAGCTCAGAGCCACAGATTCAGATTCAGAGACAGGGCAGGTTCTAGCCACAGCTGTCATTCAACTATAAGATCTAGGATAACCAACTGCATCATCACCTCAACAATCTTCGCCTCCTGAGCTGCAGGCAGTGCCAGCTGTAGCCCCAGAGAACTCTTTCCCTTTCCCTACAATTGCGTTTTTTTTTAATTTTTGTTTTTATCTTAACACATACTTTATGGTTTCCTATATTTTATCTTATGATATTTACCTAAATAAAATTTAACTCTTTGCTCATTTTCAATTGTACATTAAACCACAATGAAGTACACTCACAATGTTGCACAACCATCCCCATAATCTAGTTCAAGAACATTTTCATCACAGTGAAAAGCTGTACCCATGAATCAGTCAGTCCTCCTTCCTCTCACCCGCAGTCACTGGAAATCACTGATCTTCTTTCTGTCTCTACAGATTTACCTCTTCTGCGTTTTCTGTATAAGTGGAATCCTACATTATGTGACCTTTTGTGTCAAGCTACGTAATGTATGAGGAGATAATCATCTAATCATAGATCATTAATCATAGTGATTTTTTGGGTAGTTTTTAATAAAAATACAAGTTTTTATTAAGAAGAAAAAAGTCCTTAATAGATCAAAGATTTTGTATAAAAATAAAGTCCCAATATTAAATATTTTCTTCATCTTTGATAGGGACCACTTTTATCAGTGTGACAAGAGAGCAGGAAACCATAAGGGAAATGTCTGGGGCAGTGACACCTTTCAAATCTGTCATTTTCTTGGATAGGCAATGCTTAAATTTTTCTAATGTGCATATAACAAAAATATTAAAATCACACATTAAATATTTTCCTTTATTAGTAACATATTATGTAAGAAAGTACATTATAAAGTTTAAGGTTCTAGAGTACATTTACTAATGTACATTTAGTAAAATAATGATTTAAATATGAATAAGAAAAAAAGATATGCTCCTTCTACCAAAAATAATCACTCATCACAAGTAGATACCATCTTTGCAGTCGTTTCCATTTAAGTGCAGTAGTGTCTGTGTGCATGTGTAGGAGCCCAGGGTTGTGCTCTCCTAGTACCTGATGTCACCACAGGTGGATATCACAGTCATTCCTGTCCTCTTGTACATTCTCAGCAGTCACTCATTACAATTTACTGAGCAGCCCTGGCTGTTGAACAGTTGGGAGATTTAAATTTGTCACTCATAATTGTACTGAAGGGTACATCTGTGTCCATAAATCTCTATTTTTTTTAGAAATGATCCCAAGAAGCAGAATTTTTGGAATACAATTTATACACATTTTTAAGGCTTTGGCTGCAGTTATCCATATCTGTGGTCTCTTTATGAAATTTGAGCCTTCTTTGGAAGAGCAGGGACTCCAGAGACACTGGAGGTGACACCTGAAGGAGGGAGTTACACAGGCCAAGAGTGAGATCAGCAGGGTGCCTGGGAGTGACCCAACGAGCAGGGAAGGCGCTGCTCAAGCCCCTCCAGGTTCCTCGCCCATAGCATTGTCAGCGGTAACACATTACAATTTACTGAGCAGCCCTGGCTGTTGAACAAGTACCCCTGTTCCATGTCTTGGAACACATCTCACCCAGGATCCTTTCATGACACACCCAAGGCCCCAGCCCAGGCCCAGGCCACTCCAGCCCTGCCTGATCCATAACTCAGCTTCTACATAAGCAGCTAGGCCCTGCTTCTAGGCCAATGGAGGGACAGTCAAGGGCCATTCCTTTCTGCTTGTTCCCTCTCCCCCTGGTTGAGCCCCTTTGTCTCTGGAAGGAACCTCTAAGGGCAGAAATCAGTGAGTTATAGTCATGACCTTGCACATGTTTATCCAGATGGAAGTTTTTAGTCCCAACAGCAAGAATCACTTGAGCTGTGTCAGCAAAAGTCATCTTTACAAACCACATCAGGTGCCCATGGAAGCTACAGGATAGGTAGAGCCTCAGCCACGGGCTTTGGCACGGGGCATAGTCCCTAAACACCCCTCAGGCTCCTCCAGTCGTGACTCCCAGCCCCTACCCTGGCCAGCCACCACCCTTGGTATCCCACACATTCAGTTTCTGTGAGCGAGGAGGCTCTGCTTCCTGCTCACCTCCCCAAAGTAAAATAAGGGGAGTCTACTTTCTCTGAGTCTGAGGGTTAAGGCCATTGTCAGCAATCTCTCTCTTCTCTGCCAAGAGATGGAGCCACTCAATCCGAGAACAAAAGTCCTCAGAGGGAGGAAAATCCGGACTCTCCCTAGAGGAAGAGAAAAGCTTCATTGAACAGGGAGCAGGTGACAGTGGAGAGCAGTGAGGACTAGGCAGAAGGACTTCCATGAGCTGGGACAGTGCTATAATGGTAGGGGCAAGGCTCTGTTTTGGTTTGTATGAAGTCGTCGGGATTCCTAACAGACATGGATTCATTAAACGTGGAGAATGTAGTGCAAAGTTCTAAGTGATCTTTGTCAGACTTCCATTAAAGGAGGAGAGAATAGATTCAATAGAGACAATATTTTCAGAGATAATGGTGAGAACACCCCAGAACTAACAAAATATTTAAGTCTATAGATTCTAGAAGCCCAGGAAATCTCAAGCAGAATAAATATAAATAAATCAATACTAGGCCACTTGTATGGTTTATATTTTAAAATTTACTGGCTATATGATGTTCTAACATCTTAAAAATATTCCTGGCTTGGGAGAGACTGCTCTTCCCAGGGCTATTCAATTATTAGAGATAGCAAAATGCCCAAACAGAAGCATGACTTTGATGTGCAAACTAACAAATCCAGAGCCATACCTCCTCTATCTGGCGCATACACACCAGGAGGCAATATTCTTCTGACTTAATCAACTGAGTGCCAGGTACCAGGCAACTAGGGACCAGCCCTATAGCCTAGAACACACTGAAATTACTTAAGCTAACCAATCTTAAACTGTTTACTCTATTCTGCTTTGCCTTTCCTGTAGAAACTCCAACAAAGTCCATGGCTTAGGGTTCCCCACTCCTTGCTGCCCCTCTGCCTTCTGAACACTCTAGTTCTTTGCCATGTGGCTCTTCTTTTAGGACCTGTGAGTATAGCAAATGTTGTTTTCCTGAGCCCCCCGTGTCTACCCCTGTGGCCACACCTGACCATCACATAAATGAACACAGCACAACACTTAACAGTGTTAAACCAGAAAAACCAAAACAAAGAGCAAAATCACAAAAGACATTGTACTCTTAAAGGAGTGGCAGTTAGATTGCCAGCTAGTTTCTCAATAGCAAATTAATCCAGAAAACAGTAGAATAATATTATACAAGGGCTACAAAAAGATAGCTGCCAAGCTAGACTTCTTTACTTCATGCGATTTTAAACTTTTTGAATTTCAACATAATGTGGATTAATTCTCTTAAGAGACTTCTCATATCTGGGTGTCCTTGGGTTTTGACTTCCCCCTGCTATTTCAGAATGGGCAAATATCTTCATGGTAAATGTACCTTCAGGTAGTCTGTTACTTCTCTGAGTTCATATCTTTCTCTGAAATCTTGGTTTAGTAATTCTTGCTATCTTGTCAGCTCTTGGTTGTTTTTATGAAGATTTCAAAAAAGATATGCAGCATTTTTAGTTGAGAACAGTGACTAGAAGTAACCACTGGGTTGAGGGAATGCACTTTTCTCAAATGTGTGCTATAGTTGTGAAATAATTACTATTCAGTTTCTTAGTTTCTTGGTGGGGCACCCCAGAGCACTCTCCATAACCTGAAGACAAATAATGCAAGGATTTAGACTCCTCAGATCAGCAACCAAGGGGAAGCATTCCACTGCAGAAGTAAAACTGGGAAGAGATGACAAAAAGCCAACTCTGAATGTCCCAAGTGATGAGGAATTTTAATTTCATTTTAAGAATCTCATAAATTTTTCTATAGCTGTATATTAGTAGCATATTATATGAAAATATACTCAAAAAGGGCTATAGGACTAATAAGGAAAATATTTAAAACAAATTATATTCAAAACTAAAATATTAAAATATTTAAATCAGAGGTACTTCAAATAAACAGCAACAACAAAAAGAAGAGACTATTTACCCTTTTAATCAGTTAAAAGGATCCCTTTTTAGCCATAAAATAAAAAGAAATAAAGTAGATTTGAACATATAAAGTCTATTAAACATAGGAGGCAATAGCGCAGTAGAAAAAATGAGCAAGTAATATGAAAATGTATTTAAGTAAACAGTATGAACACAAATGCATGCTCAAGTAAGCTCTGATTGCCTGCCGGTTAAAGTTCAACGCACTAGGCTGCAGTGCCTGGGTTGGGTTCCCTAGACCGAAACCACACCACTCATCTGTCAGTAGCAATCCTGCCCAAGCGGCTCACGTAGAACAACTAGAAGGACTTACAACTAAACTATACAACTATGTACTGGGGCTTTGGCAGGAAAACAAAAAAAGAGTTACTCTGGCGACAGATGTTAGCTCAGATGGAACCTTTCCTAGCAAAAAATAAAATAAATGCATACTCAACATATCTTTAAAAAAAAACAAAAGCACCATACTTTTCCCTGCGGAAGTTGGCAAAGGTTTAATAAGAGGATTTCAGGGATGAAGGAGGCACTGCCAAGCCCCACCTCTGGTCGCAGCACCGCGCCCCCTCTCCCCGCAGGAACTGGAGTCTGGACACCCGGCAGAGCAGACAGGGGAAACGGAAGGATGCGTGTGGCATTGTGGGGACTGTAGTCCACGGAACTGCCTCATGGGGCTCGCGGCCGGCATGAATCATCGAAGTGGGAGGCGCTGTGGGGCGGCAGCGGAAGGAAACGCTTGGCGAGGTCGGGGTGCGACTGGGGACCTGAGCCCGCGTGTGCGCACGCGCCAAGAAAAGCGCACTGCGCATGCTCCCCGGGCTAGTTGAAACTTCCGTAACTACCTGTTCTCCGTGCTTTTCCGGCTTGAGACCTATCCTGGGTCCTGAGAGAGTGGCGGGTTCTTGTTGTTCAGTGGATTGCCAAAGTGTAAGGTGAAGACAGACTAAAAAGCCAAGTTCAAAACAACTTTATAAGAGCTTTACTCTCCGCAGAAGGCGAATGTCGCTGTGACGTGACATATTAGTCTTGAGCTCCTAGAGGCCGGGGTGCGTCCTACCGACCTGTGTCCCAGGACAGCCTTTTCCAGCCACTTTCTTTCTTTCTTCCCCACTTGCTCTGTCTTCTCCATACTTTCCCCAGAGAAGGAGACCCTGACCCAGTTCCAGATGAGTTGATTTTTTTTCTCCTGAAATGCTAATTAGTCAGAGTTGGCTGATCTTTGCTCCTGTTTAGAAAAGAGAAACTAGATGAGCATTTATTGAGCATCTAATGTCTGTCAGTTACTTTTAGACGCTCTAGTGGTTCCTGTATTTATATCTCAGAGGACCTGCAAAAATATGTGATTATTTCCATTTTGAGAGTGAGGAAAATCTCTCAGAGATAACAAAAGAAGTGTTCATGGTCACAAAGTGTTAAATTATAATTAGTAATCATCAGAAAATACTTTGAGACTATGTAAATCGCTTGTTTATCAAGGTTTCATCCAATACATATAACATTCATTGATGATTCCTGCACAAACCACTTATTACCATGATGGCTGCAAAATGGTGATGCTATAACTGTATTAGTTTTTTTTTCTACATTTATCCTTTTTTTTTTTTTTTATAAGGAAGACTTTTCCCTTTTACTTCATTTATTAGTTTATTTATATCAGAAGGCAGCCATCTGCAAGCCAAGGGGGGAGGCCTCAGAAGAAACATACCTGCCCACACCTCGATCTTGGACTTCCAGCCTCCAGAAGTGTGAGAAAATAGATTTCTATTTTTTTGTCTTTTTTGGGGAAGATTAGCCCTGAGCTAACTGCTTGCAATCCTCCTCTTTTTGCTGAGGATGACTGGCCCTGAGCTAACGTCCGTGCCCATCTTCCTCTATATGTGGGATGCCTACCACAGCATGGCGTGCCAAGCGCTGCCATGTACACACCCGGGATCCGAATCAGTTAACTTCGGGCTGCTGCAGTGGAACGTGTGCACCCAACCACTGTGCCACCAGGCCGGCCCCCTAGATTTCTATATTTTAAGCCACCCAGTCTGTGGCATTTTATCATGGTGGCCCTAACAAACTGATGAAATCCATTTTAGAAATTTCCCCCATCCTTGTTAATTATTTTGTATGTAACATTTAGATGATTCCACAATTGAAAACTATACAAAAAATAATTCTCAAAGAATTACCATTCCCCTTTTCCTCTTCTATTTCTCCCTCATCTAACCCACTCCTAGAGGTAATCACTCTCATTAGATTCAGCTTTATCCTTCTTGAATTTGTTTCCTTTCAAAAATAAGCATATGACATGTAAATTTTGTTATTCTCCTCTGTTTTACATGCAAGCAGCATACTGTATATTCTTTGTATTTTGCTTTTTTCGTATAACATATCATGGAAATCACTGTATCCATTTAATGAGATCTTTCCTTATTATTAGTTTTTGGAGCTGCATTGTATGCATCTAGTATTGTGTTAGTTTGCTAGGGCTGCCATAATTAAGTACCCCACACTGGGTGGCTTAAACAACAGAGATTGTCTCACAGTCTGAAGGATAGAAATCCCATTTAAAGGTGTCAGCAGGGTGGGCCCCTTCTGAGTGCTGTCAGGGAGAATCTGTTCAAGGCCTCTCTCCTAGATTCTGGTGGTTTGCTGGCAGGTTTTGGAGTTCCTTGGCTTGTAGATGCATCACCCTGATCCCTGTCTTTATCTTCACATGGCATTCTCCCTGTGTGCATGTGTGCCTCTGTGTTCAATTTTCCTCTTTTTATAAGGACAGCAGTCATATGGGATTAGGGCCCATCGTAATTACTTCATCTTAACTGGATCATCTGCAAAGACGCTATTTCCAAACAAGATAATGGGAGTTAGAACTTCAGCATCTTTTTGGGAAAACCCGTAACTGGTATGCACCATGCCTTATTCAAGCATTCTTCTATAAAAGAGTGTTTAGGTTGTTTACAGTATTTTGAAATTCTAAACAGTGTTGCAATGAGTAACTCTGCATGTATATTTTCATATTATTGGATGTGTGTCTTCTACTTCTTTCAAGTGTTTTAAAGTTGTCAACATATTTTTTTTGTATATTTCTAATTAAGCTAATTCCTAATTTATCATTTCTGTTACTGCAATGGAATTTTCTCCATCTTTTTATTCTCATTATTAATTATACGTATTAAGGCTATTTATTTTTGTAGATTAATTTCATATATCATAATCTTATTGAATTATTATTTGAGCTGTTATAAGCTGTTTATTTTTAGGATTTCCAGGTATAGTATCATATCAGTTACAAATCACTTACAGTACTACATCTTTTCCAATTTCCATGTGTCTTATTGATTTATTTTACACCACTTCTTTGGCCAATACTTGTGGTAAAATAAAATAATAGTAGAGATAGTGGGCATCTTTGCTTTGTTGGTGGAACCACCTCCCATGTTTCTTTTTTTAAGATTCTGCATTAGGACTGAGGCTTTTTCAGCATCTGTGAAGCTATACATAGATCTTTCTATTAGAAATAGTAATCTAGTACAGTTGATTCTCATTATTCGTGGTACTTACGTTCTGTAAATTCACCACGAGCACAGAGTAAATGAACACTGAACCATTACTCCTAGGGGAAATACAGAAGTAAGTTCCTGGCAGCCTTTGGTCATTCATTTTCATCAACAGTCAGTACATAACCTTGTTTTATGTATGTTTGTGTTGAAGACACTTTATTCAATAGATATCATTGATTCATTGACATTGAACTCATGGCTATAGCACTATAATTCATGCCTGAACAAAGCTTATCTGACACAAATATTTTTTTCTGTGAGGCAAATCACAACCTTCTTGCTTTTAGGATCATTAGACAGCAGTTCAGCCCTACAATTGTGGGGCATTTTAAACAGCCAACTCCCCAAGAAAAAGCACAAAAATGCAAAAAGCATGGCACTAAATAGATTGTGAAAAGGTCACTCGTTTACAGTATTAGAGCTGGAAGGAGGCAGCAGAGTTTGGCGACTCAAATTGTGTGCAGCTCTGTGCATGTCTGCAAATGATTGTAAAAGCACTATGAATATTGATTTGGGAGTTACAAATAAATTTTAGCAAGAGAGCACATTTTCAATATGGCTTCAGCAAATGAGATTGACTATACATTATAAAAATGTACATTCTATAAACAATCTTGAATTCCCAGAATACATCTTGCATTTTTACTACTTTCCATCTAACTCCCTATTTTTCTAATTTTTAACATATTTATCTCATTATTTTTTCTTACCTTTCCTATTTTTCCTTTTACTCTTTTCTTTCTTGAGCCCTTTATAATTTAATCTTCATTCCTGATGTGAATTTTTCTTGCCATTTCTTACATGAATTCAATCAATTCTGGTTTCATATCTTTACGTATTTGTCCATCTCTATTCTGAATTGTTGAATTTCTGATTCAAGGTGTTTTTATATATATGTATATATTATACAGGCATACTTTGAAGATACTGCCAGTCTAGTTCAAGACCAAAGAAATAAAACAAATATCACAATAAAGTGAGTCACACACATTCTTTGGTTTCGCAGCGAGTGTAAATTATGTTGATACTATAATGTAGTCTATTAAGTATGCAATGACATTATGTCTAAAAAAAGATGTGCATACCTTAATTTAAAAATAAGGGGCTGGGCCCATGGCTGAGTATTTAAGTTTGTGTGTTCCGCTTCGGTGGCCCAGGATTTCGCTGGTTCAGATCCTGGTCGCGGACAGGGGACTGCTCGTTATGTCATGTTGAGGCAGCATCCCACATAGCACAACCAGAGGCACTCACAACTACAATATACAACTATGTACTGGGTGGGCTTTCGGGAGAAGAAGAAGAAGAAACTAAAAAAGAAGAAGATTAGCAACGGTTGTTAGCTCAGGTGCCAACTTTTATATAATAATAATGATAATAATTTATTGTGAGAAAGTACTAACCATCATCTGGGCCTTCTGTGGGTGGTAATCATTTTGCTGGTGGAGGGTCTTATAAAAAACTCAGTATCTGCTTCTTGGTTAATTTATTCCTAAGTGTTTTATTCTTTTTGTTGTGATTCTAATTGGAATTGTATTTTTGATTTCTCTTTTTGCTAGTTTATTGTTAGTGTATGGAAACACAACTGATTTTTGTATGTGGATTTTGTACCCTGCAAGTTTATTGTATTCGTTAATTATTTCTAATAGATTTCTGTGTATTCTTTAGAGCTTTCTATATAAATTCATGTCATCTGCAAATAGCAAGAGGCTTATTTCTTCCTTTCCAATTTGTATACTATTATTTATTTGTGTTTCATAATTGTTTTGGCTAAGACTTCCAATACAATATTGAATAAGGGTGGAGAGAATGGGCATCCTTTTCTTTTTCCTGTTCTTAGAGGGATAGCTGTCAGTTTTTTACCATTGAGCATAATGTTATCTCTAGGTTTGTCATGTGTGGCCTTTATTATGTTGAGATACTTTCCTTCTATACCCATGTTATTGAGATTTTTTGTCATAAATGGATGCTGCGTCTTGTCAAATGTGTTCTCTGCATCTATTAGGATGATAAGGTGATTTTTATTCCTCATTTTGTTAATGTGGTATATCACATTGATTGGTTTGCGGATGTTGAACCATCCCTGTCTGCGTGGAATAAATCCCACTTCACTGGGTTATATGATACTTTTAATGTATTGTTGTATTTAATTTGCTAATATTTTGTTGAGAATTTTTGAATCTATATTCACCAACGATTTTGGCCTACAATGTTCCTTTTTTTTGCATTTCCCAGTGCGTGTAAAAGTTATGTTAACACTATACTGTAGTCTATTAAGTGTGAAATAACATTGTGTCTAAAAAAACAATGTGCATACCTTAATTTAAAAAATGCTTTATTGCTAAAATTTTCTAGCCATCTCTAAGCCTTCATAGGGTCACAGTGTTTTTCCTAGTGGAGGGTCTTGTAAAAAATGCAGTGTTGGCGAAGCATAATAAAGTGAAACACAGTAAAACGAGGTATGCCTGTATACTATTTTCATTAACCCAAACACACAGAGCTGTGGCATGGACTATTTATTCTCAACACTTTCCTGAGAGTGCTGGGAGGCAGAAACCTGGTCTTTATTTTCTGTTTTGGAACCCAGGGCCTGACTGAGGTGCCCCAAATACTGCACTTGGAAAGAGGCCTATTTTTTCAAAATCTGAAATGACTAGACAATGCCTTCCACTAGAAGGCACCCCCAAAACATAACTGCTACAGAATTTATTTTGATGTCCCTGCAATCCTGTGAAGATGTCTTAGTTTGAATGTGGCTTCTTTTGGTGGCAGAACCAGGGAGCCCTACAGCACTCCTGCAGTTTCTCATATGGCCACCAGAGGGCAGTGCATGACTGCTCATGATGATGACACTGCCACATAAACAGTTTACAAGTTAATCCTCCTCAGAAGATGTTTTATAAGGTTAGAGAATTTCTTTCAGAAGTATTTATTTACTTTTCTGCTTCAATTTCTTCAGAAAGCAATGGAAATTACCTACAAGAAACAACTATAAGTAATGCACTGACTGATAGATGTTCCTCGTTACACATGCAGACACATACAATTATGAATGAGTGAATGAAGGTATACTCTTACCTAAATGATATTTTTGAAAACCCCAAGTGGATCAAAGACATAAATTTAAGAGCTAAAACTGTAAAACTTATAGAAGAAAACGTAGCAGGAAATCTTCATGACCTCGAATTTGACTTCTGTTTTTTAAGGACAAAACCAAAAACAACAAGAGAAAAATCGGATGCGCTGGATGAATGGCCACCAATACAACTGCCTCTCCACTTGGCTCTTAATGCACTTCAGGCAGCAGGTAAGAGTTGCACAAGGCATTTCTCAAGGAATTCTCCCAACAATGCTTTAAACAGCTCCATTTGCTATGTCTATTTTAGAGATGGAACCACTGAGGCTCAGAGCCTTACCTTGAGTCACCCAGGTAGAGAGAGGCTGAGCAGAGACTAGAACTGCAGTCTATGTCTTTGGACTCTGTGTTCCACTCACACTGCTCCTCCTTGAAACTCAGGGGTCCAGAATTCCTCCAGATCGAGTCCCCTATACTCTGAGACCTCACTGAACTCATGGGGCAGTGTTACCACTTATGACTGGGGTTTGGCATTTTGCATGGAAATGGCTGACCCTGGGCACTGTGGGCTCTCCCAGTACCAGGACTAGCCAATTGCTGACCAAGAGGAGGTTTCTCTCTGGGCACCAGGAACAAAGATTCCTGTAAGGTGAAAGGTGAGAGTTCCCTCTGCAGAATCTGGATGCAGCTTCTTTGGCAGGCAGGCCCCAAAGAGGTTTACAAGTACTGGTTTCAAATCCTGCCTCTGCCTCTCTGTAGGACATAGAAGGGGCAGTTTCTTTATGCCTCAGGTTCCTCATCAGTCACACAGGGACAGTATTTCTACCTCCCTCATGGAATTGTTGTGGGGTTTCAGTGAGATGATTTATGTCCAGAAAAGAGACTCCAGTGAGGACTCAGTAATTCTCAGCTGATGTTATGCCCCTATGAGCCCCCTGATGCCATGGCTCTGCTCACTCTGTTCCCTCTGACTGGGAGGGCTGACTCCCTCTGACTCAGTTGTTCCACCAGAAGCCTTTTATTTAACGCTCTAGGTTGGTCAGGAGTCCCTCATTGGGCTCCAACAGACTGCACTGGGGCTCACTCCATCGGACCCAGGCTAGCCCTGGGACTGGGCCCACAGCTCATGTCCTGGTGATGAGGACAACGACTGTCCTGGTGATGAGGACAACGACTGTCCTGAGTGTTGAGACAGGCACCCTAGGGTTTTCTGAATTGCATTATCTGCTTTGGGGGCCAAATGTTGGGGTGACTACTGAAGGGGCTCCCTCCTTCCAAGGCAGTGAAAGTGAATTCCCCTGAGTTCTGTGGAACATCCCCACCACACACCACCTGTGCAATCATCAGTACAGGGCATCTTAGGATTCCATGGCTGCCGGTTGTCCCGGTGTCTTTTTAGTGGTTGGTAATGAAAGCATTTCCTGGCAGAGTCTTTGTGTTTTAATGGAAACATCAGTGGGATGAATGCTGGCGGCTTCCCACAAATCAACATAAAGCTTGTGCCCCTTACCATTATGGCACTGTCCCTGCCCACGGTAGTCCTTCTGCTTACTCCTCACTGTTTTCTGCTCTCACCTGCTCCCTGTTCAATGAAGCTTCTCCCTCTATTCCTCAAGGGATACCCCTGAGTTTCCTCCGACCGATGACCTATATTTTCTGATTTGGGCGTTCCATGTCTTTTCAGAAGAGGGAGGGGTTGCTGACTATGACCTCACCCACAGACTCAGATAAAGTGGACTCACCTGATCTTACTTTGAGGGAGGTGAGATCTCCCGCTTTGCATTTGAGGTCTTTAGCAAGAAGTAGAGTACCCCTCCTTTGCAAAAACTGAATGTGAGGAACACCAAGCTTGGCAGCTGACTACTGGAGGACCCTGAGGGGTGTTGAGGGACTACACCCAGTGCCAAAGTCTCTAGCTGAGGTTCTACCTGTTCTACAGCTTCCGTGAGCACCTGATATGCTTGGTGAAGGTCCCTTTTGGTTTTCCTCACAAAGATTTGCCCTGAGCTAACGTCCTTTGCCAATCCTCCACTTTTTCGTTTGAGGAAGATTAGCCCTGAGCTAAGATCTGTGCCAATCTTCCTCTGTTTTTTTGTATGTGGGACATTGCCACAGTGTGGCTGCTCAGTGGAGTAAGTCTGCAACCAGGATCTGAACCTGGTCTGCTGAAGTGTAGCACATAGAACTTTAACCATTTAGCCAAGAGGCCTGGCCCATAACGGCCCCTTTTGCTCATACAACCTCAAGCAGTTTTGCTGCTGTAACTGAAAACTTTCATCTGATGTTAACATTCAAAGTCATGTCTATAAGTCACTGATCTGCCCTTACAGGATCCTTCCTGAAAGTGGTGGAGACAAGGAGATGGTGCGAGCAGAAAGGAGTTGCCCTGCCTGCACCTTTACTGGCCTGGAAGCAGAGCCTGGCTGCTCTACATAGAAGTTGAGTTATGGAGAACGTGGTGGCTGGGGTGGTGTGGGCCTGGGCATGGCATATGTCATGGGAAGGAGTTGGGTGAGGTGTGTTCCAGGACATGGAGCAGGGATAATGTGGGCGAGGAACCTGGAGGAGGGTGCCTGAGCAATGCCTTCCCTGCTCCTTGGGTCACTCCCAGGCACACTGCTGGCTTCACTCCTGGCTTGTCTACCTCCCTCCTTCAGGTGTCACCTCCAGTGTCTCTGGAGTCCCTGCTTTCCCAAAGAAGGCTCAAACTTCCTAAAGAGACCATGGATATTGAAAACTGCAGCCAACCGCTGAAAGTTTGAATAAATTGTATTCCAGAAATTCTGCTTCTAAAATTCAGTTCTAAAAGCAATAAATGTTAATGGACGCAAATGTACCCATAGGACAATTTTGAGAGTGAAAAACTGGAAATGGTCCAGTTGTTCAACACCTAGGGCAACTGAGTAAATTGTGATGTGTGACCACTAAGAATGCACAAGGGAACAGGACTGACTCTGCATGTCCACCTGGGGGACATTAGCTACTAGGAGAGTGCAGCCCTGAGCTCCTCCCCCTCACCCCCCCCCCCCCCGACACAACACTGCACTTGAAGGGAAAGGCCTGCACAGATGGTATCCACTTATGGACAATTACTTCTTGGTAGAAGGAGCATATTTCTATTCATATTTATATATTTTGCTAAATATGTGTTAATTATCAATCTAGAACCTTAAACTATATAATGCATTTTATTACATAACATATTAGTACTAAATGGAAGTATTTAATGTGTGATTTTAATACTTTTGTAATATATACGTTAGAAAAATTTAACCATCTCCTTTTGAAGGAAATGAAAGATTTGAAAGGTGTCTCACTGCCCCAGACATTTGCCTTATAATTCCCAGCTGTTTTGTCACACTTATAAAAGTGGTCCCTATCTGAAGATGATGAAAATATTTAATATCGGGGCTTCATTTTTATATGAAATCTTTGATTTATGAGGGGTTTTTTCTCTAAGAAAAACCTCGTATTTAAAAAAAAAAAAAACAAGGAAAAAAGTGATCACTCTCCTCCTACGCTACGTCGCCAGACACAAAAGGCCATATATTGTACTATCCCACTTATAGGAAAAATCCAGAAGTGATAAGTCAGTGGAGTCAGAAAGAAGATCAGTGGTTGCCAGGAACCAGGGGTGAGAGGAAGGAAGACTGACTGATTCATGGGTACAGGGTTTCTCTGTGATGAAAATGTTCTTGAACTACATCGTGGGGATGGTTGTACAACATCTTGAGTGTACTTCATGACAGTTAAGTGTACAATTAAAATGGATCAAAGAGTTAAATTTAATTTAAGTGAATGTTATAAGATAAAATTTGGAAACCATTAAGTAAAGGTAAGATAAAAATAAAAAGTTGAAAACATGCTATTATAGTGGGGAGGGAGGAAGTCTCTTGGGCTACAGCTGGCACACTCTGCACTCTCAACAGCTGAGGCTAGTTGCAGAGATGATGTAGGTGGTTGTTCCTGGTCTTAAAGTTCAATGAGAGCAGTGGCTTGAGCCTCCTCTGTCTCTGAATCTGAATAGGTGGCTCTGAGCTGTGGCAGACACTAGAGTTGGAGCTGGCCCTAGTCCTTGAGGTGATTCTGGATCTTGCTCTGGAGCTTCTGCTATAGCTCCAAGAAAAGAAAATATCATCAACATGCCTGCCTTTGCATGTCCCTCTCACACAAAGAAAGACTCTCAGACCAATCACTGAAGTCTCAGTGTAAGAACCAAGCCCCAGGAATTCTTGCCAGATGGTAGTCCCTGGGAATAGTGAGCTGAGCCACCTCAGTGCTCCTGGCCCAACCCCAGGCTCTGGAGGCTCTGCGCTATGTGGTCTTGCCCAGTACCATCCCCTCCACACACACCCACATCACCCACCCCAAGTCCTCCTCACCCTCAGTCTCTGGCTCACTGGTCTCAAGGAGCTCCAGCTGTGAAAGGAGAAGGAGGGCACGGTCCTCCAGGTCTGAACCTGGCATATTGAGCCCTACGTAGGCCAACAGCATCTTCAGGCAGGGAAATTCTGGAGGCTGGAAAAAATCCTCCGAGTACTGTCCAGCTAGGTACTCAGAATGGACTGGATGGCCCTGAGGATAGACAAGTGGGCAGCAGGGTCAGAGGACTGGCTTTTCCTTCCACACTGCCCTCCCAGCGCTCCCCTGTGGGTGCCTGGGCTCCTGTGCCTCCTGCTCCTGGCTGCCAAGAGGCTAGTCCCACCTGGAGTATAATGCACCTACAATCTGGCTGTCCTGGCAGAGACAGCCCTCATTGCCAAGGAGGGGCTATCAAAAAAGCCTTTGTGGTGAGAGGCCTTGGTCAATGATGTGATTACCACTCCTTCTCCTCAGGGAAGCCTGACACACTCCTCTGTCTGTCTCCCTGCCCCCTGCCCACTGGAATGTCAACTCTATTAGGCCAGGAGTGCTGGAGTGGGCCCTGTTCATTGCACTCACTGGAAGCCAGTAGGTGCTCCATAAATATCTGACTAATGAGGGAACAAAGGGACAGTCTTACCCTGGCATCCCAGGGCCCTCCTAACAGCTCATACTTTAGCTCCTGTGCCTATGCGCTGCCTGCTTCACTAGGTGTCACATATGGGTCTTCCCCTCCCACTGACACTAATCTATGACAGAATGTGGTTTATCAGGCCCCTGAGCACCATATGAGCACCCACTGTTGAGGTTCTACCAGATTAGTGAGCAGGATGCTCCCCGCACCTCCAGTTCTGGGTCCCATTATTGTGGGTGGAGGCAGGTCTGATACAGTGAGGGGATGGGTATGGGTTCTTTTAGGGGCTGACTCTGTCTTCCAACCCTCCATCTGCAGCACCCATAAGCCTCATGCACAGCTCTCTATGGCAGTTTTCTTATTTTCCTACAGTATCCCTTGGACCTCTTCCCTCCTGCAGTAATCACAGGATGTGCAGGATGGCAGGTTCTGCCAGCATCTGTGATTCACAGGCCCACACCCCCCTTACAGTTCTGTGCAGAGCGGAGGCCCTCCAACTTGATCAAAGCCCACTCACTCTTTCAGTTGTTGCAGTCATCTGCCGAGCCCATCAGATGAAGGGAGGATGCATCTATAACTTGAGGATACCAAGAAGCTGTCACATTGACTATACTGTGGACAATACCTGTTTGTGAAGTTGTGTGTGATTGTCTCAATCCTGACTAGAATGGAGCCCTGGAGGGCAGGGTTGTTGTCTACTCTGCGTGTTAGATTATGGGCAGTGTCTAGAAAAGTGCCAGAAACTAGTGGAGATTCCTATGGATTTGATGAATGAATATGAGCTCCAACCAGCCCCATCACAGATATTTGAGTGGGCCTAGGGCCGCCCTGCTCCCCTGAGGGATCCCAGCTCTGGCTTTACTCAGGACAAGGACCCCTGGAAAGAATCTCAAATCTTCTTTTCAAATGGGAAAACAGCTCAGCCCAAGGCCACAGGGACAGTGAGGAATGAGGCATAGGCTTCATCATGGGGAAGAGGAAAATGATCACTTAGCGCAACCACAGCCCCTCAACAGACCTATCCCCTGGACCAAGTGGCCTGAAAGCACTTGAGTACTTACAGTAACCCTATGAGGTTGGTCCTCAATTCACCCCACTCTTCAGAGAAGCAAACTGAGCCTCAGAGAGAGATGTAAAGATATTCCTAAGACTCGCATCTTGTAGGCGGCCAGATCACCACTCTATCGTGGGGGAGACAGGGGACTCACCTTTTAAAATGGCAGGTTTGGCACCTGTTGGGTAGTAGGAAAAGCTCTATATGTACACAGGAATGTGGGGACGTAGGTGGAGTTGCTGCCCAAGAAGGTGAACACCACGTGCTCCACTAGCTTCTCCAGCTTGGTGGTCTGGACTTTACACACCATGTGGGTCTTATTCCTGTTCACTGTTGATGCTTTTTCACCCTGGGGTGGGACAGAGGAGGGTCATGCAGACAGCAACAGCACCATGGACCACCAGGAGGGTTGGCGCTGGAGCTCAGACAAAATCCCCAAGCCCTCAGTGACTTGTGGCAAGAGGTGGGACAAGCATGCCCATGGCTGGAAAAAGGTTCTTGCAATTAAAAGTCGAATTTGGGGCGAGGAATGGTCAAAGCCATGAGTATGTTAGATCAGTTTGTTAGCTGAATGTTGACAGCAGCTTCTGCACTAATAACATCATCCCTGTGATTTCTGACAAAACAGCCCATTGTAGAGATGAGAACACAGAGGCTTTTCCTGGGGTGGGAGTGAGCAGGATAGTAGGAGATGTAGGATGTTCAGAGCAGCGCTGTTGAAATGGCAACAGAAAGTCCCAGAAAGTGAAGGACTGAGTCGCTGTGGTAATCAGTCTCCCTTCTAGAATGTTGTGCAGATCAGTGAGACCACAACTGGTGACCTGGAGGGGCCACAGGGATGTGTTCTTTGGGACAGCAAATTACAGAGCAACAGACATAAGAACATGAGCTCTATTTCCTTTTGGGTAAAAGCATCCCTACTAATCATGATGTGTAAGATTGGAGAAGGTGTGGAAGGACTGTTAGGCCAACAGGGACACCTGGGGATGGAGTTAAAACAGAAAATTCTGTAGAAGAATGGAAAAATATCCTTGACTGAACATGAGGTGGCATAGCGTAAAGATTTCTTTTTGATATTCCTACCGTTATGTGGACAGTGACTTTGCATCTAGCCAAGGCAGGGGCTGAGCAGTGATGGTTGGTTGGGGGAGGAGATGACAATCCAAATTCCTTTGGGAGCATGGCTCTAGGAGGGAGACTAGGGAAGTGTCAAGTCTTTCTGGGATGTGGGCCCTCCTTGGCTGCACCAGGGCCCTGGAGGTTGGGTCTCCTCAGCTGCTACTCTCTCCCGGAGCCAGTGCTGGACTCTGTTGCTGGTGTGGGGTATCTTCCTGTCCTGCCAGGAGCTGAAGTAGAAGATGCCGTTGACCACCTCCTGTCCCATCGCCTGTGGAGTGCTCTGTAAATACAGTGCCTGGTAGCTAGGTGGAAAGCGTCAGAGTCTGGATGTCTTTGCTGGCTCTCACATGCCTAGGACTCTCTCCAGTCCAGACACACCCACACACCACAGTCTGCATGGACCTCCACCAAGGAGGGAAAGAGATGACAGCTTGGATTAACATTGGCACAGATAAGAGGACCTCAGGAATCCCTTTTCCACTGTGCCAGCGCTGTCCCGGAGTGGGAACATGGTGGGACCACCAGGTTATCCAATGTCCAGAAACCTTTTTCTGCCAAGGGCAGATCCTCCCCACATGTCCCTCTTCTACCCATACTGATGAGGAGGGGGTAGGATTTTCCTAGGAAGGGCCCATGGAGGTGGCCTGGCCTAGATTGGTCTGACCTAGGCCACCTTGAATTACCTTAAGGGACCTCCTGGCAAATAGCCAGAGGCATTGAGAATGAGAATTGAGCCATTGCCAGCAGTATCTGAAAAGGCTGACTCTCTGCTTTCCTGAAGCCAGTGCCCTGGTTAGTGGGATAAAAGCAGGAGAACATCTTTCTCTTTCAAATGTGCCCTGCTAAATGAGCTGGATGTGAGACTGTCACTAGAATGTGGGCACCTGGTTATGGGGGTTACAAGTCTGTGCGGTCTGTTGTCAAGGAAGTGACTTCACTTCCTGGGGTCCCATAACCTGAGTCACCTCCTCAGATAACACCTGTCCAAACAGTCCTTTGGGCTGCTGACAGCTCACCCCCACTTCTCCATGCAATACCATATCTGTACCCATTTAGACCAACACATCCCTCTCCACAGGCACCTGGGAAGGTCTGGGTGCAGCCAGGGTACCAGCTTTGAGACAGACCTTGTTTAAAGCACACCTCTAATTCTTACCTCTTCTGGTTCCTCAATAAGTCATTGTGCCTCTCAGGGCCTTCCGTCTCCTGTCTGCACAATAGGGATTATTCTAGGATGTATTGCTAAGACATGTCCTCAGGCATATGTGGGATAATAACTATGAAGTTGGAGGAGTGTTGTCACATGTAGGTACTGCCTCCAACCTCAGTTTTTTTCCCACTTATCACCTCTCCTGTGTCTGCTTGTCTTCTGATCCCACCCCATAATCCTTACATGTAATGTCACTGTGCTTGTGTTTGTGTGTGTGGATGTGCTTGGCAGAGCTGAAGTTCTGGATGCCCAGAATAAAACGGGCCCCATAAATGGAGGCATGAGCAAAAGCTTCCCAAGATCTTAGTATTTCTCATTTCCAAAGCAAACCTTATGGGAGGGGTTTAAGCCGTGTTGTAGAGGCTCAGAAAATACACTTACCTCTGCTTCTCCCTGGAGTATGAAGTGGGTCAGTCCTGGTCTCTCTCTGGGCCTCAGTTTCCCAATTATCTAATGCAGGATTAAATTCACAACTGTCTATGCATGAGCTCAGCATAACAGTGACCCGGGCCTTCTCCACCCTGGGTGTGATCTGGAGAGGGGTTCTCCTGCCCTGGGCTCCTCCTCAGACAAGAACTTGCCAAATGCGCATCAAGGCTGTTGAATGCTCACCCTCACCTACATGCCACCTCCATATCTGTACGCAGCCCTTTCCAGAGTCCCCTGAGAAAGCCTGGGTACAGCGAGGGCCCCATCTTTGAAGACACAGACCTAGGTTGATCTGTGGCTCCACCTTCTTACCAGTCTCTGATTCTAGGGAAGGCATTGAAGCTCTTAGGGTCTTCACCTTCTCGCCTCAATGATCCCTCATGATCCCATCTCCTGGTCTACACACCCCTGTATTATCCCTTCTCCTTGGGTGGGGACTAAAGTTAGTGATTTACATCTCTTCCCTAGCAGATGGAAAGTGATCCAATGTCACTTCCAAGATTTGGGTCTAAAAAGTCTGTGCATAACTTCTTGTTCACTCTGACCTGTGTTCTCTCTCTATCAGATCCCTCAGTCTGGGGATCATGTCTCTGTGTTATGAGATGCCATTTAGAAAGGCCCACATGGCCTAGCACTGAGGGAGACCAGCAGACAGAGAGGCACAGAAGCCTTCAATCTGGACAGGGTCCTGACAGTACTCCTGAGTGAGCTCAGATCCTGAGTGAACCAGATCCTGCCTCAGGTGAGACTGCATTCCTGACATCCTGAGAGACACTGGCAGAAGCACCCAGCTGAGCGCTGCTGGATTCCTGGTCCACTGATACTGAAAGATTATAAATGTTTGTTGGTTGAGCCACTCAGCTTAGGGAAATGTTGTCACACTGCAATAGATCACTCACACTGTCCTTCTGCCCAGGCCCTGGCCCTGCCACCTCCCTCTCTCCACTACTCTCCTCCCAAATTCCTTGCGGTCGCACTGACCTGTGGTCTAACCTCCTCTTTGTCCAAACTCCCTTCTGCTTCCAAGAGTCATACTTTTGTGCCTTCTCTCAGGGTAACGACACCCAGAGTTGTTCAGGGTTAGCTCCTTCCTGCCATGGTGCTGGGAATATAAATGTCACCTCTGTGCAGGCTTTTCAGAGCCCTCACGTAGTAGAGCCAGGCAGGCTAGTGTAGTACCTGCTTTGTTTCCATATAGCATTTAGTCTTTTCAGTCACAGGCTTTTGTTTTTGTGGTTTTGTCCACCTTCCCTCCAGACTATGTGCTCCTAGAGGGCAGGAATCTTGTTGGGTTTTTCTGGCACTGGCACTGTTTGAGTGCCCAGGGCACAGTTGCTGAATGAATAGAGATGAAGATCCATCCAGCCACAGACCAGCTCAATTATTAGAGCCAAATTCTCCTCTATCCTTTTAAATGGACTAGGTTGATATGTATTTAAGTTAATACTGTGATTTAAACTTTTGTTCGATATATTAGTTTATGACGATTTATCAACTAACTCCCCAAATTTCAGTAGCACATCGCTATATATCTTCCCACGTAACAGTGCTGGGTCAGTATTCAGTTTTGAGAGACCACACTCTTTCATGTGGTCCTTCAGGAACCCCCCGTTCTTCCATCATGGGCCTTCTCCATCCCTAGGACATTATCCACATCTGCATCCATCAGCATCATGGGAAATAACAAAGAAATGCAGGGGGACGGTTTTATCAGCCAGGTCGCGAATGGCACAACTCAGTTCCTTTGCTCTTTCATTGGTACAGACATGGCCTTATGACCACATGGGAGGCTGAAATGTGGACTCCAGCTGTGTGTCCCAAGAAAGGAAGAATGGATTTAATGGACAAGGGAAGTTCTCTTCAACAACAAGCAACTCATTTAGATTTATTGCGTTTTTTGACTCTTTCTTGATTTTTACCATATGCCAACACAGTGCTAAGAGCTCAATGGAGAATTGATTGAGCATCCTGTGCCCTGGGAGAGGCTTCCAATCTACAGAGGAAGAATAGACGTGCTGTGAAGTGCCTGCCATCCTCAGAGAACAGGATAAGGTGAAAGTGGTCTAGAAGTCCAGTGAATAATTCTAAATTTGGAGGCTACTGTGAGCTCATGTCACTTGAACTCCACTTTAGACATAATAAAAATATGGTTGGTGGAAATAACGAAGCAGGGAATTATGTACACGATGTAATTAGGAAGAATATGCAGCCAGTAAAGTGGTATATTAAAAACATTAAAGGGCAGGGATCATTATTCATCTCAAATAAATAGTGACTGGGAATGTACGTAATCCCATATTTGGAAACATTCCGTATCTAAATTTAGGTGAAATTATTCAACTACATTGAGTGATAGTTTTCTGATTGAGAGTTTTTTTTTTTTTTTTTGAGGAAGATTAGCCATGAGCTAATATCTCCTGCCAATCCTCCTCTTTTTGCTGAGGAAGACTGGCCCTGAGCTAACATCCATGCCCATCTTCCTCTAGTTTATACGTGGGATGCCTACCACAGCATGGCGTGCCAAGCGGTGCCATGTCTGCACCTGGGATCCGAACCAGCGAACCCCGGGCTGCCGAAGCAGAATTTGTGCACTTAACTGCTGCATCACCAGGCCAGTCCCTGAGATATTTTATTTTTAATATAATCAAAGGATTCCATAAATCTGCTCTTTTGTGATATGTATGTAAATATAGATACCTAGACATGTACATACATTTATACATTCATATATGTATACATATATGCATAGACGGGTAGATAGGGTGATAAAGGGTTGAATGGAATCTATTGAAAATATGAGCTCCCATCCTGATTTTGTTAGTTGGACATATTTTACTGGATGTCCTTTGTCTTCTCAAATTCAACCTGTGCAAAACTAATTAAAATCTTTTTCTTGCCATAAACCAGTTTCTTTTTCTTTTTTTTTATTGAGGTAACATTGGTTTATAACTTTATGTAAATTTCAAGCATATATCATTTTATTTAGACTTCTATATACACTACATCATGTGCACCACCAAAAGTCTGTTTGTCATCTGTCACTGTGCAAATGTCCCCCTTTACACATTTTGGCCTCCCCTCAACCCCTTTCCCCACTGGTAATTACCAATATGTTTTCTGTACCTATGTGTTTGCCTGTTGCTCCTTTTTATCTTTCACTTATGAGTGAAATCATTCACTATTTGTCTTTCTTCATCTGTTTATTTTCACTTGTATAATACCCTCAATGTCCATCCATTTTGTCTCAAATGACTAGATTTCATCTTTTAAGTGGCTGAGTAGCATTCCATTGTATGTGTGTCTGTACATATATATATGTGCGTGTGTGTGTATATACACATCATCTTTATCCATTCATCTGTCGATGGAAGCTTAGGTTGGTTTGACGTCTTGCCTGTCGTTGGCCATGCTGCAATGAACACGGTAGTGCACATCTCTTTTTGAATTACTGTTTTTCTGTTCTTTGTATAAGTATTCAGAAGTGGAATAGCTGAATCACGTAGTAGTTCTATTTTGAATTTTTTGAGGGTTGTCCATCCTGTTTTCCATAGTGGTGGCACCAATTTCCATTCCCCCCAGCAGTGTACTAGGGTTCCCTTTTCTTCACATCCTCTGAAACACTTGTTATTTCTTGTCTTGTTAGTTATAGCCACTCCAATGGGCATGAGGTGATACCACATTTTGGTTTTCATTTGCCCTTTACTCGTTTTTACGGAATTTGAACATCAGTCCATGTGCCTGTTGGCCTTGTGTCTATCTTCTCTGGAAAACTGTGTGTCAGATCCTCTGTCTTTTGTAAAATCAAGTTGTTTGTTTTTGTTTTTGAGTTATGTGAGTTCTTTATATATTTTGGCTGCTAACCCCTTCTTGGATATATGATTTGCAACTATTCTTCTCCTGATTGGTAGGTTTTCTTTACATTTGGTGGATTTTGTTTTTGGCTGTGTAGAGACTTTTAGTTTGATGTATTCCAATTTGTTTCTTTTTTTCTAATTTCCTTAGAAAATTGGCTGCAAATCTTCCTTATTCTTTTCTTTTTTCTTTATCTTTTTTTTTTTTTGAGAAAGATTAGCTGTGAGCTAACATCTGCTGTCAATCCTCCTCTTTTTGCTGAGGAAGGCTGGTCCTGAGCTAACATCTGTGCCCATCTTCCTCTATTTCATGCGGGGGCGCCTGCCACAGCATGGCTTGACAAGTGGCACATATGTCCGCACCCTGGATCCAAACTGGGGAGCCTGGGCTGCCAAGCGGAATGTGTGAACTTAACCACTGCACCACAGGGTTGGCCCCTCATTCCTTTCTTTTTGCGTCTCAATCTCCTAGTTATTCTCTTTTGAATCTATTTCCTGACACAATACTGCACTTGAGAGGAGGCCATATTTTTCAGTGTGAAGTGACAATGATTTCCACTAGAAGGCACCCCAAAACAATGAATTTTACAGAATTTCTTTGATTCATCTGCAGTCACCTGAGGATGGATGTCTAAGTTTGAATGTGGCTGCTTCTGCTGACAAAACCAGGGAGCCCTGCAGCACTCCTGCAGTTTCTCACATGCCCACCAGAGGGCAGAGCGTGACAGCTCATGACAATGACGCTGCCCTCCTTCAACAGTTTACAAGTTAATCTTCTTCAGAACATGTTTTATAACCTGAGAAAATTCCCTTAAAGGTTATTTATTTGCCTTTCTGCTTCAATTTCCTTGGAATGCAGTGAAAATTCCCTACATGTAACAACTATAAGTAATGCAGTACCTGGAAGTTGTCCGTTGTTATACATGAAGACATGTAAAATTATGAATGGCTGAAGAAAGGTGGACCCTTACTTAAAATAGCATATAAAATTAACCAACCATGGATCGAAGAGAGCTAAAACCATAAAACTGACACACTAAAATGTAGGAGCAAATCTATGTGATCCTGGGATTTGGCATCTGTTATGAAGGATGACATCAACATCAACAAAATAAAAATTGGATACACCGGATAAATGGTCACCAGCAAGGCTGCCTCTCCCCTGGCTCTTAATGCACTGCAGGCACCAGGGAAGAGTTGCACAAGGCATTTCTCAAGGAATTCTCCCAACAACGCATAAAACAGCTCCCTTACTTTCTCCATTTTAGAGATGGGATCACTGAGGCTCAGAGCCTTGGCTGGGGTCACTCAGGTACAGAGAGGCTGAGAAGGGACTAGAGCTGCAGTCTCTGTCTTTGGACTCTGTGTTCCACTCACACTGCTCCTCCCTGGAGCCCATGGATCCAGAATTCTAGAGATCCAATCTCCTGGCATTGACACCGCTCTAAACTCAGGGGGCAGTGTCACCCCCTATGACTGACGCTTGGCAAATCTGGGAAGACCTGGGAAGGCTGGGAAGACCTGACAGTGAGCACTGTGGGCTCTCCCCACTACCAGACCAGCCAATCTCTGAGCAGGAGGAGGTTTCTCTCTGGGAAGCACGAACAAATATTCATCTGGGGTGAGAGGTGAGAAGTCCCTCTGCAGGATCTGAATGCACCCTGTTTGTCAGATTGGCCCCACAGGAGTTTACAAGTACTGGATTCAAATCCTGCCTCTGCCTCTCTGTAGGACATAGAAGGAGCAGTTTCTTTACACCTCAGGTTCCTCATCAGTCACACACACAACAATATTTCTACCTCATTCATGAATTTGTTATGAGGTTTCAGTGAGATGATTCATGTCCAGAAAAGAGACCTGGTAAGGACTCAGTAATCCTTAACTCTACCTGCTGATGATACCCTCTGCGAGCCCACTGCTGCCATGGGTTCCCTGGCTCTGCCCACTCTTCCTTCTGCCTGGGCGACCTGACTCTGACTCAACTGTTTCTCCAGAAGCCTTTACTTCACCCTCTAGTTTGGGTCAGGTGCCCCTCAGTTGAGGACAGACAGCAGTCTCACAGACAGCACTGGGGCTCACTCCATTGGACTCAGGCTAACCCTCTTGCTGGACATGACCCACAGCTCATGTCCTGATGCCTGAGGATGTTGACTGTCCTGAGTGTTGAGACATGCATCCTGGAGCTTTCAAAATTGCATCATTTGCTCCTTGGGCCAAATGATGGGGTGTCCAGTGAAGCAGATCCCTCCTTCCAAGACTCCGTGGAACCTGTCCTCCCCACACCACCTGGGATATCATCAGCACAGGGTATTATGCTTCCAGGGCCATGAGGTGTCCCAGTGTCTTCTTAGTGGTTAGTATTGAAAGCATATTCTGGAGAAGAATTTATTTTCATGGAAACATCAGTGGGTTGAATGCCAGCCACTTCCCACAAATCAACACAAAGCTTGTGCCCCTTATGATTATGGCACTGCCCCAGCCCATGATAGTCCTTCTGCATAGTCCGCAAGGTTCTCCCCTATCACCCGCTTGCTGTTCAGTGGAGCTTCTCGCTCTTCTTCAAGGGTGAGCCCTGAGTTTCATTTCTCTGATGACCTATGTTCTTTGAGTGGTGGGGCTGCACCCTGTGGCAGAGAAGAGAGTGATTGCTGGCGGTGAACTCACCCACAGACTCAGACAAAGTGGACTCCCCTGATCTTACTTTCAAGGAAGTGAGTTTCTCCCTGTCTCCTGAATTGGAATCTTCAGCAGGGCAGAACCCCTCCCCCATAAAAGCTGAATGTGAGGGACCCAAGTTTGGCGACTGGCAGGGTTGGGGCCCAGGGGTCACTATTGGAGGAGCCTGAAGGGTGTTCAGGGACTATGCCAAGTGTCAAAGTCCCTGCGTAAGGCTCTACACATCCTGCAGCCTCCATGAGCACTTCACGTCCTTTTAAAGGTCTTTTTTGTTCCCAAAGTTCAGGTGATTCTTGCTGTTCTTATTAAAAGCTTCCAGCTGGATGTGCACGTGCCAGGTCATGTCCGTAACTAACTAATCTGCCCTTGAAGGTTTTTTCTTGTGAGAAGGGGGCCCGGCCAAGGATTGGTGGTTGAGCAAAAAGGAGTTGCTTTGCCTGCACCTCCACTGGCCTCAAAGCAGGGCCTGGCTACTCTATGTAGAAGCTGAGTTATGGAAAATGTGTGGCAGGGGTGTCCTGGGCTTGGGGCTGGGGTGTGTCATGGGAAGGAGCAGGGTGAGGTGTGTTCCAGGACATGCAGCAGGGATGCTGTGGGCAAGGAACCTGGAGTAGGGGGCCTGAGCGGTCCCTTTGCTTCTCCTCGGGTCACTCCCAGGCATCCTGCTGGCTTCACTCCTGGCCTGTGTACCTCCCTCCTTCAGGTGTCACCTCCAGTGTCTCTGGAGTCCCTGCTCTGCCAAAGAAGGCTCAAACTTCATAAAGAGAGTGTAGATATGAAACATTGCAGTCAACACCTAAAAAATGTGTATAAATTGACTTCCCAAAGTTCCATTTTTAGGCATCAGTTCTAAACAAATAGAGATTTGTGGACTCAAGTATACTTGCAGTAGAGTTATGAGAGTGAAAAATTGGTAATGGTCCAATTGTTCACCAGCTGGGGCTGCTGAGTAAATTGTGATGTGTGACCGGTGAGAATGCACAAGGGGATAAGAATGACTCTGCATGCCCACCTGGGGGACATCAGGTACTAGGAGAGCACAGCCCTCCTCTATGCACCGTTACAGACACACACACACACACACACACACACGAACATACCCACCACTGCACTTGAAAGGAAAGGACTGTACATATGTTATCAACTTATTATGTGCAATTACTTCTTGGTAGAAGGAGCGTATCTTTCATTCTTATTCATATTAAAATCATTGTTTTACTAAATGTACATTAATTATTAGCCTCGAACCTTAAACTGTATAATGCACTTTATTACATAATATGTTAGTACTAAATGGAAGTATTTAGTGTGTGATTTTAATACTTTTGTAATATACACATTAGAAAAATGTAACCATCTCCTTTCAAAGGAAATGAAAGATTTGAAAGGTGTCTCACTGCCCGAGACATTTGCCTTATACTTTCCAGCTCTTTTTTCACACTTATAAAATGATCCCTATCCCAAGATGATGAAATGTTTAATATCGAGGCTTCATTTTTATATGAAATCTTTGATCTATCAGGGATTTTTCTTCTTAATAAAAACTGGTATTTTTCTGAAAACAGCCAAAAAATCTTCATCACTCTCCTCCTACTTTACATAGCCAGACACAGAAGGCCATATATTGTAGGATTCCACTTATGGGAAGTATCCAGAAGAGATAAATCAGTGGAATCAGAAAAAAGATCAGTGGTTTCCAGGGACTGGGGGTGAGAGGAGGGAAGACTGACTGATTCATGGGTACAGGGTTTCTCTGTGATGAAAATGTTCTTGGACTAGATTGTGGGGATGGTTGTACAACATCTTGAGTGTACTTCATGACAGTTAAGTGTACAATTAAAATGGATAGAAGAGTTAAATTTAATTTAAGTGAATATTATAAGATAAAATATGGGAAACCATTAAGTAAAAGTAAGATAAAAACAAATAGTTGAAACCATGCTCTTACAAGGGAGGGGAAGGGATTCTCGGGGGCAGTAGCGGGCACTCCTTGCAGCTCAGTAGCTGAGGCTAGTTACGGAGATGATGTAGGTGGTTGTTCTAGGTCTTAAAGTTCAATGAGAGCAGTGGCTTGAGGCTCCTCTGGCTGTGAATCTGAATCTGTGGCTCTGAGCTGTAGCGGGCTCTAGCCTTGGAGCTGGCCCTAGTTCTTGAGGTTCTTCTGGATCTTGCTCTGGAGCTTCTGCTATAGGTCCAAGAAAATAAAATATCATCAACATTACTTCCTTTGCATGTCCTTCTCACACAAAGGAAGACTCTCAGACCAATCACTGAAGTCTCAATGCAAGAACCAAGACCCAGAAAGTCTTTCCAGACTGTAGTCCATAGGAATAGTGATTTGAATCACCTCATTTTTCCTGGCCCAACCCAAGCCTCTGGAGGCTCTGCTCTGTGTGGCCTTGCCCAGTACCATCCCCTCCACACATGCCCACTCACTCTTACAGTTCCTACCACCTCCACTAACCTCACCAGATGAAGGGAGGATGCATCAGTATCTAGATGAGACCAGAAGGATGTCACATCAACTGTACTGTGGACAAGTACATGCTTGTAAATTCTAATGTGTTTGTCTGAGTCCTGACTAGACTGGTGTCCTGGAGGGCAGGGTTGTTTTCCTGTGGGTTGAAGCATGATCAATGCCTAGAAAAGTGCCTGTGCCAGTGGGGCTTCCTATGGATTTAAGGAATTAATGAGCTCCAACCAGCCCCATCACACATACTTGAGTGGGCCTGGGCTCCCCCTGCTCACCTGAGGGATCCCTTCTCAGGCTTCACCCAAGACAGGTACCCCTGGATGGAACCTCAAATCTTCTTTTCAAATGGGAATACAGCTCACCTCAAGGCCACAGGGACAGTGGGAGATGAGGCTGAGGCTTCAACATGGGGAAGGAAAATGATCATTTTAACATGACCACAGCCCCCCCAGGACACCTATTAACAGGATAAGGTACCCTCAAAGCACTTGAGTCCTTAAAATAACTTTATGAGGTTAATCCTCAATTAACTCCCCTCTTTGGAGGAACAAACTGAGGCTTAGAGGGGTGTAGCAACATTCCCAAGACTAACAGCTAATAGATAGTTGAATCATCACTCTGCTTTGGAGAGATGGAGCACTCCCTTTTTCAATAGCAGGTGCCGCTCCTGTTGGCTGGTAACAAACTCTCTGTAGGTATACAGCAATGTGGGGATGTAGTGGAGGTCGCTGCTCAGGAAGGCAGGGACCAGAGGCTCCAGTTCTTTCTCTGGCTTGCTGGCCTAGACAGTCCACACCAAGCAGGTCTCATTCCTGTTTATTATTTATGTATTTTCCCCCTGGGGTGGGACACAGGGGAGTCATGCACTCAGAGGCAGCACCAAGGCCGCCAGAGTGTTTTTGGCTGGAACTCACACTGAATACTCAAGCCTTCAGTTACCTGAGGCAAGAGGTGATTCATGAGTGCCAATGGCAGTCAAAACTTTCTTGACATTAAAATTACAATTTGAGGTCAGGAATAATTAAATGTATTAATATCTTAGCTCAGTTTGTCATCTGAGTATTGGCAGCACCTCCCTGTATTACTATCATCATCACTGCGATTTATAACGAAACATCCCACTGTAGAGATGAGAACATGTAAGATAATAGGACATGAAGCACTATTCAGTGAAGCACTAGTGAAATGGCAACAGAAGGCCCCACTTCAGTGAAGGGCTGAATTTTTGCGATAGTCAGTCTCCCTTCTGGAATGTTGTGCAAATCAATGAGGCCCCAGGTCCTGACCTGGAGGAGTCATGGGGATGTGTCCCTCAGGACAGGAAATTATAGAGCAACAGACATAAGACTGTGAGCCCCATGTCCTTTTGGGTGAGAGCATCCCTACTAATCATGATGATGTATAAAACATGGAGACGGTGCCGAAAGGCTCACACAACAACATGGACATCTGGGGATGGGAATTAAAACAGGAAAATTCTCAGAAAAGTGCAAAAGGACTTTTGACTGAACATGAGGTGAAATGTTTCAAATGTCCTTTTTCAGATATTCCTATAGATACGAGGACAGTGACTTTGCATGTGGCCAAGGCAGGGGCTGGCAAGCCAGGGCAGGTTGGGGGAGGAGATGGGGATACATATTCTTTCAGGGGCAGGAATCTAGGAGGGAGCCAAGGGGAATATTAGGGCTTTCTGGGGCCTGGGGTCCTCTTTGACTGTATGGGGGCCCTGGGTGTTGGCATCTCCTCAGTGCCTGCACTCACCCTGAGCCAGCGTGGGACTCTGTTGGTGGTGTGGGGCATCTTCTTCTCCTGCAGGGACATGGAGTAGAGGACCCCACTAAGACAGTGTCTGGTGGCCAGGCAGAAAGCTTTAGAGCCCTGTCTGGCTGTCTTTGGTGGTTCTCACACCCACGCAACTCTCCCCACTACAGACGCACACCACAGTCTGCACAGACCTCCACCAAGGTCACAAAACACGTAAGCACCTGGATTAACATTGGCATTGATAAGAAGCACCTCAGAAATCCCCTTTCTACCCTGTCAGCCCTGACCTTGAGAGTGAACATGACAGGACCACCAGGTTATCAAACCACTCACCAATCTATTTCTACCAAGGTCAAATCTTCATCACATGTCCCTCTTCCCCTGTGCTGATGAGGAGGGGATGGGATTCTTCCCAGTGAGGGCTCAGAGATTTGGCCTGGCCTAGACTGGTCTGACCTAGGCCACTTTGAATTACTTTAGGGGACCTCCTGGCAGATGGCCAGAGGCAGTGGGGAGGAGGGTTGAGCCATTGTCTGTAGCATCTGAAAAGGCTCTCATTCCAGGGTTTCCTGAAGCCAGAGCCCTTGTTAGTGGGCTAACAGCAAAACGTCTTTTACCGTCAAGTGCCTCTTGCCAAGTGAGCTGGGTATGAGGCTGTTACTAGAATGTGGGTTCCTGGTTACAGGGGTTCTAAATTCTGTTGGCGTCCATTGTCAAAGAAGTAACGTCACTTCCTGGGGCCCCCTTACCTGAGTGCCCTCCTCAGATAACACCTATTCAAACAGTCCCACTGTTTGGGGTGACTCCTCACCTCAATTCTCCATACAATACCATATCTGCACCCAGGTACATGAAAATACCCCTCTCCACAGGGCCCGAAGAATATCTGAGTGCAGCCAGGGTCCCAGCTTTGAGACAGATCTGGGTTCAAATACAACTCCTTATTGTTACCTGTTCTTGATCCTGGATAAGCCACTGTGCCTCTCAAGGCTTTCTGTCTCCTATCTACACAATAGGGATTACTGTAGCATATACTTCCTAGGGGTGTCCTCAGGCATAAGTGGGATAATACCCACAGAATTGGAGGAGTGGTGTCACATGTACGTAATGCTTCCAACCTATTTTTTCTTCCTCTTATCACTTCCCTTGTGTCTGCTTCTCTTCTGACCACATCCCAAAATCCTTACATCTAATGTCACTGTATGTGTGTGTGTGTGTGTGTGTGTGTGCGCATGTGCATATGTGTGTGTTTGGTAGTGCTCAAATTCTGGGCGCACAGAAAAAACAGACCCCACATATGGAGGGATGGGCAAAAGCTTCCCAAGATCTTAGGGCTTCTAATCTCCAAAGCAAACCCTATGGGAGGGGTTCAAGCCATGGTCTAGAAGATGGAAACACATCCTTACCTCTGCACTTTGCCTGTCATGTGCCATGGGTCAATCCCTCCCTCACTAAGGGCTTCAATTTCTCAATTATCCAGTAAGGGATTAAATTGACAATGGGTCAGCTTTCTCCACCCTGGATGTAATGTGGACAGGGGTTCTGACTCAGGGGGTTCCCCTCTCCTGGGCTCCTCAGACAAGAATTTGCCAAATGCACATCTAGGCTTCTGAATGCTCACCCTCACCTACATGCCACCTCCATATATGTACATAGCCCTTTCCAGAGGCCCCTGAGAAAGCCTGGGTGCAGCCAGAGCCCCAAATTTGAGTACCGAGTGCTGGGTTCATACCTTGTTCCACGTGCTTACCAGTCTGTGATTCTGGTCAAGGCACTGAATTTCCTGGGGTCTTCACCTTCTGCCCTTAGTGACTCCCCATGCGCACCATCTCCTGGTCTACATATCCCTCTGTAATCTGTTCCCCTTGGGTAGGGAGACCAAGAGACAGAGAGGCACAGAGGCCTTCAATCTGGACAGGGTCCTGCCAGTACCCCTGAGTGAGCTCAGATCCTGAGTGAAGCAGGTCCTGCCTCAGGTGAGACTGCAGCCTGACATCCTGAGAAACTCTGGCAGAAGCACCCAGCTGAGCGCTGCTGGATTCCTGGTCCACTGACACTGAAAGATTATAAATGTTTGTTGGTTAAGCCACTCAGCTTGGCGAAATGTTGCCACACTGCAATAGCAATAGATCACTCTTATGGTTCTCCTGCCTCAGGCCCTGTCCCTGCAGCCTCCCTCCCCTACTCTCCTCCCAAGCTCCTCCAGCCACACTCACCTACAGTCTAACCTCCTCTCTGTCCAAACTCACTTCTACCTCCAAGAGTAATACTGTGTGCCTTCTGGCATGCTAATGACATCCAGATTTGTGCAGGGTTGGCTCTTTCCTGCCATGCTGCTGGAAATATAAATGTCACCTCTGTGCAGCCTTTTCAGAGCCATCACATAGAGTAATCCAGCACTCCATTGTAGCACCAGTTATTTTCCCATGAGGCATTTACCCTTTTCATTCACATTTTCATTTTTGTGGATTTGCCCATCATCCCTTTGAGACTGTGAACTCCTAGAGGACAGGCACCTTGTTGGGCTTTTCCAGAACTGGCATTGAGTACTCAGGGCACAGTTGCTGAATGAATTGATAAGAGGATCCATCCCACTACTGGCCCGCTCAATTGTTAGAGCCAATTTGACTTTGGTCATATTAATTTATTAGGTTGATACTATTTATGTTGGTCCTGTGATTTAAACTTTTTTGGGTATATTTGTTTATGGTAACTCACCAAATAACTCCCCAAATTTCAGTAGCACACCACTATATATTTTCCTGCATAACAATTCTGGGTGTGTGTTCAGATTGGAGAGACCACATTCTTTTATGTGGTCCTTCAGGAACCCACAGTTCTTCCATATGTGCCTAGGACATCATGTTCATCTGCATCCATCAGCATAAGGGAGAAGAACATAAAGAAATGTATGTGGGGGGAATTTATCAGCGAGGGCTAGAATGGCACATATCAGTTCCTTTCCTCTTCCTTTGGGAAAAACATGATCATATGGCTGCTAGGGATGCTGGATATTGGAGTCTAGCTGTGTGCTCCAAGAAGGGAGAATGTATTTATGTGTGTGTGTTTGTGTGTGTGCTAGAGGAAGATTGGCCCTAAGCTAACATCTGTTGCAAATCTTCCTCTTTTTGCTTGAGGAAGATTGGCCCTGAACTAACATCTGTACCAACTTCCCTGTACTCTATATGTGGGTCACCACCACACAGGGTTGATGAGTGGTGTAGGTCTGCACCAGGGATCCAAAACCACAAACCCCAGGCTGCTGAAGCAGAGTGTGCTGAACTTAGCCACTTTCACCACTGGGCTGGCCCCCTGAGAATGGGTTTTTATGGATGATGAAAGTTCTCTGAAACAATGAGTGACTCATTTATATTCATTGTGTTTTTCAAATCTTTATTGATTGTTAGCATATGCCAAGCACTGTGCTAAGAGTTGGATGGAGACTTGATTGAGCTGTATTCTTGTCTGGGAGAAGCTCCCAATCTAGAGAGGGAGACTAGACATGGTATGAAGTGCCTTCTATCTTAAGAGAAAAAGATAAAGTGAAAGTGCTATGGAAGTTCAGTGAATAAATCTAGATTTGGGAGCTACCACTTGGTCATATCAACTGAATCTCTCTTTCAGACTTAGTCAAAATATGGTTCCTGGTGGAAGATGACTGCAGGAACTATAGAAGTATTTAGTTATGTACAAGACACAATTATGAATACTATGCAGCCAGTAAAATTAAATATTCAAAAATATTAAAAGGCAGGGGTAATTATTTGTTTTAAATGAAAAGTGAGTGTGAATTAGGATGATCTAATTTTTGGAAAAACTTTTTGACTACATTTAGATCAAAGTATGCAAATATGTTGAATCATAGTTTTCTGATTTTCTAAAATATTTGTAATTTTAATATGCTCAAAGAATTCCATAAATATGCTCTGTTGTGATATGTATTCAAACATAGATACATAGACATATACATCCATATATATGTAGTAGCATGTTACATAATGACTTATATAGATGAGTAGAATCTATTGAAAATAGGAGCTCTAGTCCTGATTTTTGGAACATATTTTACTGGATGTCCTTGTCATCTTAAATTCATCATGTACAAAACTAATTTTTGAAAATTCTTCTTTCTACAAACACTTTCTCATTTTGTTTTAATGTTAACATTGCTTTATAACATTACATAAATTTCAGGTGTACATCATTATATTTGACCTTCTCTGTACACTACATCCTGTTCACCACCAAAAGTCTAGCTGTAATCTGTCACTGTAAAATTGTTCCCCTTTATACATTGTGCTCTCCCCATCCACCTTCCCCACTGGTAACCACCAATCTGCACTCTACAGCAATGTGGCTGTTAGTTGTTGTTGATTTATCTTCCACTTGTGAGTGAAATAATATGGTATTTGTCTGTCTTTATTTGACTTATGTGCTTAGTATAATACCCTCAAGTTCCATCCATGTTGTCACAAATGGCAAGATGTCATCTTTTTTATGGTTGACTAGTATTCCATTGTATATATATAGACACCACATCTTCTTTATCCATTCATCTGTTGATGGGCACATAGGTTGTTTCTATATCACATAGGTTGTTGGCTATTGTGGATCATGCTGTAATGAACATAGCAGCGCATATATCTTTTTGAATTAGTGTTTTTATTTTCTTTGGATAACACTCAGAATTACAATACCTGGATCACACGGCAGTGCTATTTTGAATTTTTGAGGAATGTCCATATTGTTTTCCATACTGGCTGCGCAAATTTACATTCCCACCAGAAGTATACCAGTGTTCCCTTTTCCTCACATCCTCTCCAATCCTTGTTAATAATAGCTATTCTGACAGGGGTGATGTGATATCTCCTTGTGGTTTCCATTTGCACTTTCCTCATATTAGTGAATATGAGGGAAACATCTCTTCATGTGCCTTATGTCCTCTTCGTAAAATGTGTGTTCAGAACTGCTGCCCATTTCTTATTTGAGATTTTTTTGGTTGTTGTTGAGCTGCATGAATTCTTTATATTTTGGGCATCAAGCCCTTAGTGGATATAAAATTTGCAGTTATCTTCTCCCAATATGTAGGTTGTTGTTTTGTTTTGTTGATGCTGTTTTTTTTTTAATGCAGAAGCTTTTTAGTTTGACGTAGTCCTATTTGGTTTTTTTTAGTTTCCTTAGATAATTGACTAGAATTGTTCTTTATTCCATTCTTTTTGCATCTCCAATAATTGATCTCCTATTAATAATATTTTGAATCTATTTCCTGACATTATTTTTGAAATTCTAAAATTATTATTCCATTGTACTGTAGTCAAGAGTAATAGATGAGAGACAGAGAGATAAAGACACAGATAGACAAAGATATCATCATAACAGTTAACTAACAATCCATCAAGACATATTGTTTTTCTACACAACTTTTATACAAATAAATATTATGTTTCTAAAAGATAGCATTAATTGTAATTTTCCTGCCTCAAATATTTACACGACTCCATTTCACCTACGTAATAAGATTAAAATTATTAGCATGACATTAAATAACCTTCATGGTTTGATTCTCTCAAACATCTTTTCCAACCTGAATCACCCAACTCTGCCTTATGTTCTTTCCTTGACTCCATGTGGCATCTACAGCACACGCTCTCTGTAAACACCCTACACGTCCACCTCTATGATTTGCTCCTGCTGTGCCCTCCACTCAGAATGGCTCTTTCCCTACTTCTCTTCATCTATGGACTGCAATCCTTCAAGGTCAGTTTCAGGATTAATTGCTGAATGATATTCTTCCCCAACTACCCACATTCATCTCATTATATTTCCTTGAAATCTTAAGCATTTTATCTCTGTTTTTGTTTTAATGCAATGGGATATTTGGTTTTGTGATATGTGAATTTTTGGTTTGCTCTATTAGACTCAACAACAAGAGGACATGTCCTGTACTTGACATGTTGTGGTGTTTTTGTTTTTCTATTTTCTGTTCTGCCCCATTCCCTTAAATGGAATTGCTTGTCCACAAGTGTTCTGGGAATATATAACTCCACTATTGTGTTTAGTACTTCGTATCTTCATTTATTGAGATTTACTTTTTAGTCAGTTCGACATTTTATACTGTCTTTTTTTCTTCTCTAATTCTCTGACATGCAGTTGCCTCTTAAATGGACTTTTGATACATCGCTTATCTGTCCTGGCTTTGAGGACCTATGTTGAACATCCTGCTTCAGCTTGCCCTTTACACTTCCCTTGGACACTGTACTAGTCAGTACAAACACTGACACTGTAGTTGTCAAGCTTTCTGAGTACAAACAAACACAATTTCAAATTTAGTTACACTGGGACCTTTCTATCGGGGTGTATGAGAGATTACAGAATTGATGTTAAGTTTCTAGTAAAATGGAATTTTATGAGCTTTCTCAGAAAAAGGGGAGAAAACAAATGAAGCATGACAGCCAGAGCTACAGTCAATCATACCACATACAATTATACCACAAGGAAAAAAAAAAAACAAGCTGCTATGGGACACTGGACTCTCTTCCACATATAATGCACTCCACAGCTGCCATTCACTTGAATTCTCATTTTCCCTGTTGCTTGTAATGACTTGGTTCAGGTTTACAATATTGGACAGAAACCTCTCATTGTTGTGCTTATGATTCAGGCACAAGCAGGAGTTGCCCAAGGGCTGCAGAGAGATTGTATCTGGACATTTTGTTACACGTAATGATGTCCATCAAGATTGCACAGTAAGTTCTGTGCAACTTGAGGAATACCTAGGTGTTCTGAAGTTAAAAAAAAAATTACAAGTGTCCAAAATTCCATCCGTTTGTCTGTTCAACATCCATACACACTCTTCTCCTAAAAGTATCACACCTAAATAGACATCCCCTTTGTAAAAGGGAAAATGTACATTTGCCTTCTATTCCAAGAGAAACATTGGAAAATATCATCAGTGCTACATCTAGCAACCAATCTACATATCTGGTAGCTATCCTTTTCTCTCTTTTTTTTTTTTTTAAAGATTGGCACCTGAGCTAACAACTGTTGCCAATCTTTTTTTTTTCTGCTTTATCTAACCAAAGCCCCCCAGTATATAGTTGTATACTATAGTTGTGGGTCCTTCTAGTTGTAGTATATGGGATGCCGCCTCAACGTGGCCTGACAATCAGTGCCATGTCCGCATCCAGGATCTGAACCAGAGAAACCCTGGGCCACCATAGCGGAGCACACGAACTTAACCACTTGGCCAAGGGGCTGGCCCCGCTATTCTTTTTCTAATTTTATCAAAATATTCTTGGAACATCTCTCACACAACACCATGCAGAAATAACAGTAACAAGCAGATCTCAAATTCTGGCAAGGATTAAGTAGTTTTTATGCAACTAAGCTTTCTGCCAAGAAGGCTATATTTTTATTTAAAGACAAACAAACAATGACCATCTACAGTTGTTTGAAGACCCTGGAGAGCAACCAAGGGATCCAGGACTTGAACATCCAGGATCCTGGGGAGAAAGAAAACATGGCGGTGAGTTAGAGATTCCTCTCCATGTTTTCCCCTTGGCGTATTTGCTGATTTTCAGCACTGGGCATTGAGGCTATCTTAGGGCCACCTAGTCCGTCAGATCTGATGGGCCAAGATCCCACAGAAAAGGCACCATAGACAGGTTAGCCCCGCATTCTGTGTAGCTTTTGCTGTCATATCAAATCCTAAGCTTTGGAAAGGTGAGTAGCTTAAAATTAAATCAATGACTAGATATCAAGAGGTTATGTATCTAAGCAGAACTTCCATTAATCTCATGGTGCTGGGGATAAAAATTTGAGTTCAGCGTTCACCAATGAGGAAGAATGTTACAGCTTGGCTGGAAAACCTAGAAAGTCTATTTAATAGGACTAAAGGCAGTGCAGAAATAGGTTAGTCTTTAAACAGCTTGAAACCTAGACTCATACCTACTTACTTTTGATTGAATCAGGCTTCCCTTCTCCTGGTATAGATGCCTGAAATAAGAGGATTCAATTCTATCTGGAGGAAAATAATATCCCTTACGGCCTGTACAAATTTGTATACACAATGATGAGCACTTAATGATAAATTGTATGGTGCACTAGGATACAGGACCAAACGACTAAATCTAAGAAAACTGACAATAGGAACAGATTAACTGGTTATCTAGAAATTAAAATTATCAGACATGATCTTTAAAGAAATTGTAATTAATATATTGAAAATAGATAACACAATGATGAGTTTTAACAGAAAACTGTATAAAAATAAATGGAAATTACTGCAAAGAAAAATATTACTAAAATTAATACTTCAGATGAGATAATAAAGATTGGACAGAGAACCAAAAAGTATTAATGAACTGGTAAACATGTCAGTAAAAAACATCCAGATGGGGGGCGATCCAGGTGTTGCAGTGGTTAAATTTGCACATTCCGCTTCAGGGGCCCAGGGTTCCCAGTTAGGATCCCAGGTGTGGACCTACACATCACTTGCCAAGGCATGCTGTGGCATGTGTCCCACATGTAAAGTAGAGCAAGAAGGTCACAGATGGGCACCGTCTTCCTCAGCAAAAAAGAGGAGGATTGGTGGCAGATGTTAGCATAGGGCCAACCTTCCTCAAGAAAACAAAAATATCCAGACAGAAGCTCAAAGAAACTAAAAGATAACAAAGACAGAAATGAATGCCAAATGCACATGGAGCATGGTGAAAAGCTCTGAGTCATATATAACTGTAGTCCTGGAAGGAAAGAAAAGAAATAGTCAAATAGGCATAACAAGTAAAATAATACTGGTCACAAGTTTCCTAAAATAGATGAAATACATCAAATCATATAGTCAAGAAAATGTTTGAATCCCATGCAAGATAGAAACCAAACCAAACCAAACCAAACCAAACAAACCCCACTAAATCACATCATAGTCACACTGATGAATATCAACAAAGGGATGAGTGGAATTTAGTGGAAAAAAATGGTGCTCATTTCAGTATATAGTGCTGTGTCAACTGGATAACCATATGTAATAATAAAAAATCCTGATGCCTACCTCACAGTAAACACAAAAATTTACTTGGAATTGATCATAGATCTACAAGTAAAAGCTACAAACAGTAAGACTCCTAGAAGAAAACACCAGAAAATAACTTTATAACTTTAGAGCAGGAAGATTTCCTAAGCAGGACAGAAAACCACAAACTACAAAAAATAAATATAAATTTGATTTATCAAAATCAAGAAGTTTTCTATTTGCAAAGTACAAAAAAAGTACAATAAAACCTAAAAAGAAAGACAAGAAATAAAACTACACGGAGAGCTCAAATTCATTACTGAAAAATATTAAAGAAGACCTACATCATTAGAGGAATATGCCACGATTGGGAATTGGATGACACAATTTTGTAAAGATCTCACCTCTCCCTAAATTGATCTGTAGATTCAATTAAATCATCAAAATTCTAGCAGAGTTTTTGAGGAAATTTATAAGCTGAATCTTGTAAAGACACAAGAAAAAACAAGAACATCGTCAATAAAATTGGAGGACTTATCCCAGTGGATATCAAGTTTTATCTTACAGCTAATAAAATTAACAAAGTATGATAATGGCACAGGGAGGAACGAAGACACTGAAGTAACAAAAAAGAATTTTAAAAAAGACACACAAATCTATCTATCAATCATTTTTGTCATAGCATAATAGGGGAAAGATGTCCTTAAATAAATTGCACTGGATCCATTGGGTATCCACTTGGGATAAAAGGAACCTTGAACATAACTGCATGCCATACAGGCAAGTCACTTCTAGATGGAATAAAAAGCTAAATATGAAAGAGAAGAAATAGTTTCTAGAAGGAAACATAGAATAGCATCTTCATACACTGCAAAGCAGAACACAAAAATCATTAAACAAAAAGGAAAGGGCCGATCATTTAAATTCATGCACATTAAGAAATTCTGAAGCAAAATGCATGCCTACATGCCTACAGGGCATAGCATGAAGAAAAGTCAAGTCAAAACTCCATTTATCACCTGGCTCCCAATAGTGCTCACTCTGATCAGTAGAGACAAATGGGATTCGGAGACCCCAGAGAGTAGCACTAACTCAGAGTCCTATCTAATCATAGTAAGAGGATGTTGGTATTCCCATTGCAGAATATCAACCACAGGATGTAACTTCTTTGGAGATTCACAGAAGGAATATTCAAAAGAAGAACTTGTGCTACCAGAGTCATTCCTCAAACATACTTGGTTTCTCCTTCATTATAGTCTCTGGGTCTGTAGGACTGAAACTGATCTATGAAGTGGATGAGAAGCTATCACTGTCAGATATCTATTTGCCAGAGTGAGAGATTTTATTCTTATTTTTAAAATTAAATAGAGAACTCAGGACTTTGGGTTGACAAGATGGCATTGATTCATCTCTGTCTCTGCTCCTCTACCCTAGGTACCATCATAAACACTGCAAATAATAAAAGGAACAACAAAGGAGAACTTCAAAAGGTGGTAAAAGGAAGGTGAATTGGTCAGGGGTCCCAAGTCTGGAAGAACAAACTTTATCCGCCATCCAACAAGAGAGGTAACCCAGGCCCAGTGTTTCCCCACTCCCAATATGGCAACAGAAGGTAGCCCACGTAGGCTCATTCCTCCACGGGGTTAAATGTGAGTCCTGCCAATAATTCTAGGTGAGCCCAGGGCCACCATCCAGTGAGACTGATTGATTAGAAACTCGTTTAACTGTAAGTAGCCAAGGTAAAGGATCTCCTTTTCCCACAAGGCTCAGCCTCTCCCGGCTCCCCACCTCTGCACTCTTCTCTCTCTTCACACAACACATGGTCCAGGAGCACTACTAAGAGGAATTGCCATGAATAACAAATAGCCCAGCCTGGAAGGTGCACTCCTTTCCCTCAAAGTCTGAGACTCCCCTCCCCACCCATGAGAAACTGTGCAGCTAGGGACTCAGGGAAGAGGGTTCAGACCACCCTCAGCAGCCAGCCAGGGAAGTGCTCTTTATCCCTGCAGGCCAGAGACTTCCTCTACTCACTTAGAGATGCCAAGGAACCAAGCTCAGGGAAGCTCCCTCTTTACCTTCAAGCAGCACCATCAAGAACCAGTGAGAGCGCCAGTGGCATGAGATACACTAAACAGACCAAAACAGTGATGCAAAACAGAAAATTGGGTTGTCATTGGAAACCGACCTCCAAAATTAGCGTCAACTTTTTGTTTCATTTATATTTTCTATTGTTTGCCTGTTTTAAATTTTATTGATTTCTCCTCTGTCTTTATTTTTTCTTATGGTTGTTTCTGATGTATTTTGCTTTTCTAATTTCTTGACAAAGAAGGATTAATGATTCTTCATTCTTTTCTAATATATAAATTCAATTCTCTTCATTCTTTTTTTCCTTCTTAGTTCATCAAACTGGATAACCTCAATTGATGCGTCTTTACATTTGCTGATTTTTTTTTCTATCTGCTCAAATCTCCTGTCAAGCCGCTCTAATATATATAAGTACTTAGTGCTATAAATATTCCTTTCACCAAATCTTTAGCTGAATCTCACGTATTTTGGTACGTTCTACTTCCATTTCCATTGAGTTATATGCAATTTTTAATTTCCTTTGAGACTTCCTCTTTAACCCATTGATTCTATGGAAGTCTATTATATAATTTCAATGTTTTTGGAGATGGTTTGCTCTTTCTCTTATTGACTTTTTCTGCTTTGATTCCATCATAGTCAAAAAACACCCTCTATATAGATATAGAGAAGGTTATTTATATGATCTTAATTCAAATTAAATTTTTTGGGTTTGCTTCATGGCCCAGGATATGGATATGGTTTATCTTGGTGAATGTTCCATGATCATTTGGAAAAAAAGGAGGCATTCTTCTCTTGTTTGCTGGAGTGTTTTATAAATGGCAGCTAGATCTTGTTGATTGTGTTGATTTAATTTTCAATATCCTTGCTGAGTTTATGTCTAGTATTTCTGAGTTTCTGAAACTGAGTTGTTAATTCCAGAACCCTATTTAGTTTTGAGTTTCTAATACCCAAAGAAAGCCTCATACCCATTAAGCAGTCATTCTCCCTATGGCCCTCTCCTAAACCCTGACAATCGATAAATCTATGTTCCTTCTTTATGGATTTAACTATTCTGGACTTGTCAGGTACATGCTATTGTCTGAACTACTCATGGACATATAAATTAAATCACACAATACGTAGTTTTTTACCATTATAAATTGTCCTTCTATGTCTCTAGTTACATTTTTTATTTTTTATTTTTTATTAATGTTATGATAGATTACCACCTTGTGAGATTTCAGATGTACATTATTGTTAGTCATGTTGTGGGTACACCACTTCCCCCTTTGTGCCCACCCCCACCCCCCCTTTTCCCTGGTAACCACCGATCAGATCTCCTTGTCAATATGTTAACTTCCACCTATGAGTGGAGTCATATAGAGTTCGTCTTTCTCTGACTGGCTTATTTCGCTTAACATAATACCCTCGAGGTCCATCCACGTTGCTGTGAATGGGCCAATTTTGTCTTTTTTATGGCTGAGTAGTATTCCATTGTGTATGTATACCATATCTTCTTTATCCAATCATCAGTTTCTGGGCATGTAGGTTGGTTCCACGTCTTGGCTATTGTAAATGTTGCTGCGATGAACATAGGGGTGCAAGGGACTCTTGGGATTTCTGATTTCAGGTTCTTAGGATAGATACCCAGTAATGGGATGGCTGGGTCATAGGGTATTTCTATTTTTAACTTTTTGAGAAATCTCCATACTGTTTTCCATAGTGGCTGTACCAGTTTGCATTCCCACCAACAGTGTATGAGGGTTCCTTTTTCTCCACAACCTCTCCAACATTTGTCGCTCTTGGTTTTGGATGTTTTTGCCAATCTAACGGGTGTAAGGTGATATCTTAGTGTAGTTTTGATTTGCACTTCCCTGATGATTAACGATGATGAACATCTTTTTATGTGTCTATTGGCCATATTTATATCTTTTTTTGAGAAATGTCTGTTCATGTCTTCTGCCCATTTTTTGATCGGGTTGTTTGTTTTTTTGTTGTTAAGCCGTGTGAGTTCTTTGTATATTATGGAGATTAACCCTTTGTTGGATAAGTGGCTTGTAAATATTTTTTCCCAATTAGTGAGCTGTTTTTTTGTTTCAAACCTGTTTTTCCTTGCCTTAAAGAAGCTCTTTAGTCTGATGAAGTCCCATTTGTTTATTCTTTCTATTGTTTCCCTCAACTGAGGAGTTATAGTGTCCGAAAAGATTCTTTTGAAACTGATGTCAAAGAGTGTACTGCCTATATTCTCTTCTAGAAGACTTATTGTTTCAGGCCTAATCTTTAGGTCTTTGATCCATTTTGAGTATATTTTGGCGTGTGGTGAAAAAGAATGGTCAATTTTCAATCTTTTGCATGTGGCTGTCCAGTTTTCCCAGCACCATTTGTTGAAGAGACTTTCTTTTCTCCATTGTAGGCCCTCTGCTCCTTTGTCGAAGATTAGCTGTCCATAGATGTGTGGTTTTATCTCTGGGCTTTCAATTCTGTTCCATTGATCTGTGGACCTGTTTTTGTACCAGTACCATGCTGTTTTGATCACTGTAGCTTTGTAGTATGTTTTGAAATCGGGGATTGTGATTCCTCCGGCTTTGTTTTTCTTGCTCAGGATTGCTTTAGCAATTTGCGGTCTTTTGTTGCCCCATATGAATTTTAGGATTCTTTGTTCAATTTCTGTAAAGAATGTTCTTGGGATTCTGATTGGGATAGCATTGAATCTGTATATTGCTTTAGGTAGTATGGACATTTTAACTATGTTTATTCTTCCAATCCATGTGCATGGAATGTCTTTCCATCTCTTTATGTCGTCGTCAATTTCTTTCAAGAAAGTCTTGTAGTTTTCATTGTATAGATCTTTCACTTCCTTGGTTAAGTTTATCCCAAGGTATTTTATTCTTTTCGTTGTGATTGTGGATGGGATTGAGTTCTTGTTTTTCTGTTAGTTCATTGTTAGTGTATAGAAATGCTACTGATTTATGTATGTTGATTTTATACCCTGCTGCTTTGCTGTAGTTGTTGATTATTTCTAATAGTTTTTCTATGGATTCTTTGGGGTTTTCTATGTATAAGATCATGTTGTCTGCAAACAGCGAGAGTTTTACTTCTTCATTACCTATTTGGATTCCTTTTATTTCTTTTTCCTGCTGAATTGCTCTGGCCAACACCTCCAGTACTATGTTGAATAGGAGTGGTGAAAGTGGGCACCCTTGTCTTGTTCCTGTCCTCAGAGGGATGGCTTTCAGTTTTTGTCCATTGAGTAAGATGTTGGCTGTGGGTTTGTCATATATGGCCTTTATTATGTTGAGGTACTTTCCTTCTATACCCATTTTATTGTGGGTTTTTATCATAAATGGGTGTTGGATCTTGTCGAATGCTTTCTCTGCATCTATTGAGATGATCATGTGGTTTTTGTTTTTCATTTTTTTGATGTAGTGTGTCACGTTGATTGACTTGCGGATGTTGAACCATCCCTGTGTCCCTGGTATAAATCCCACTTGATCATGGTGTATAATCTTTTTGATGTATTGCTGTATTCGGTTTGCCAGAATTTTGTTGAGGATTTTTGCATCTATGTTCATCAGTGATATCGGCCTGTAGTTCTCCTTCTTTGTGTTGTCCTTATCAGGTTTGGGTATCAGAGTGATGTTGGCTTCATAGAATGTGTTAGGGAGTACTCCATCTTCCTCAATTTTCTGGAATAGTTTGAGAAGAATAGGTATTAAGTCTTCTTTGAATGTTTGGTAGAATTCTCCAGGGAAGCCGTCTGGTCCTGGACTTATATTTTTGGGGAGGTTTTTGATTACCATTTCTATTTCCTTACTTGTGATTGGCCTATTCAGATTCTCCATTTCTTCCTGATTCAGTTTGGGGAGGTTGTAGGAGTCTAGGAAGTTGTCCATTTCTTCTAGGTTGTTCAATTTGTTGGCATATAGTTTTTCATAGTATTCTCTTATGATCCCCTGTATTTCATTGGTATCTGTTGTGATTTCTCCTCTCTCATTCCTAATTTTATTTATTTGAGATTTCTCTCTTCCTTTCTTGGTGAGTCTGGCTAAAGGTTTGTCGATTTTGTTAATTTTTTTGAAGACCAACTCTTTGTTTCATTGATCCTTTCTACTGTCTTTTTTGTTTCAATATCGCTTATTTCTGCTCTTATTTTTATTATTTCCCTCCTTCTACTGACTCTGGGCTTTGTTTGTTCTTCTTCTTCTAGTTCTGTTAGCTGTCATTTGAGGTAGCTTATGTGAGCTTGTTCTTGTTTAGTGAGGTGAGCCTGTATTGCGATGAATTTCCCTCTAAGGACTGCCTTTGCTGCATCCCAAATGATTTGGTATGTCTTCTCATTTTCATTTGTCTCCAGATAATATTTGATTTCTTCTTTAATTTCTTTAATAATCCATCGTTTGTTCAGAAGCGTGTTGTTTAGTCTCCACATTTTTGCACCTTTCTCTGCTTTTTTCTTGTTGTTGATTTCTAGTTTCATAGCATTATGATCCGAAAACATGCTTGATATTATTTCAACTCTCTTGTATTTATTGATGCTTGCTTTGTTTCCCAAAATATGGTCAAACCTTGAGAATGTTCCATGTGCACTTGAGAAGAATGTGTAACCTGCTGTTTTTGGATGAAGTGTTCTATATATATCTATTAAGTCCATCTGGTCTAATTTTTCATTTAATTCTATTATTTCCTTGTTGATTTTCTGTCTGGATGTTTTGTCCATTGGTGTTAATGGTGTGTTGAGGTCCCCTACTATTATTGTATTGTTGTTGTCTTCTTTTATTTCTGTTAAGAGTTGCTTTACAAATTTTGGTACTCCTGTGTTGGGTGCGTATATATTTATAAGTGTTATGTCTTCTTGGTGGAGAGTCCCTTTTATCATTATATACTGTCCCTCTTTGTCTTTCTTTATCTGTTTTGCTTTGAAGTCTACCTTGTCTGATATTAGTATAGCGACACCTGCTTTCTTTTGTTCATTATTAGCTTGGAGTATTGTTCTTCATCCCTTCACTCTGAGTCTGTGTTTGTCTTTGGGGCTGAGGTGTGTTTCCTGGAGGCAGCATATTGTTGGATCTTGTTCTTTGATCCATCCTGCCACTCTGTGTCTTTTGATTGGGGAGTTCAATCCATTTACATTTAGAGTGATTATTGAAATGTGGGGGCCTACCACTGCCATTTTATGTCTTGTTTTCTGGTTTTCTTCAATTTCCTTTGTTTCTCATCCCATGGTTTCATCTGTTCTGATGAAGAGCTGCTACTCTCTGTTTTTGTCCTTCTACTTATCTCCTCTGCTCTTGGTTTTCTAGTCCCTTTCCTTTTTTTTATTTTTCAGGAATAAGGGTTTTCCTGAGGATTTCCTGAAGAGGAGGTTTTGTGGCAATGAACTCCCTTAATTTTTGTTTATCTGGGAAAGTTTTTATTTCTCCATCGTATTTGAAGGATATTTTCACTGGGAAGAGAATTCTCGGCTGTAGGTTTTTGTCCTTCAGATTTTCGAATATATCATTCCACTCTCTTCTAACCTGTAAAGTTTCTGCTGAGAAATCTGCTGATAGCCTGATGGGGGTTCCTTTGTAGGTTACCTTCTTCTGCCTGGCTGTCCTTAGTATTTTCTCCTTGTTGTTGACTTTTGCTAGCTTCACTACTATATGCCTTGGGGTTGGTCTTCTTGCATTGATAAAGTTTGGAGATGTATTGGCTTCTGTCACCTGAAGATCCATCTCTCTCACCAGATTTGGGAAGTTCTCAGCCATTATTTCTTTGAATAGGCTTTCTGCCCTTTTCTCCTTCTCTTCTCCCTCTGGTATACCTATAATCCTTATGTTGCATCTTCTAATTGTGTCTGATAATTCTCGGAGAGTTTCTTCATTTCTTTTTAGTCTCACTTCTCTCTCCTCCTCTGCCTGCAACATTTCTATATTCCCATCTTCCAAATTGCTAATTCTTTCCTCCATATCATCGGCCCTACTGTTCAGTGCATCTAGATTTTTCTTAATCTCCTCTATTGTGTTCTTCATTTCCAGTATTTCTGTTTGGTTCTTCTTTATAGTATCAAACTCTTTTGTGACATAGCTCCTGAACTCGTTGAGTTGTCTATCTGAATTCTCTTTTAACTCATTGAGTTTTTTAATGATGGCTGTTTTGAAGTCATCGTCATTTAGGTTATATATTTCATTTTCTTTGGGATTGTTTTCTGTGTATTTGTTATTTTCCTTCTGTTCTGGAGATTTAATGTATTTTTTCATATTGCTTGATGTTGTAGATTTGTGCCTCTGCATAGAGATAGAGTTTAGTTGCTCCTTCCACTTGTTTCTGCTGTTGTGGTGGGGGAGCAGCTGTTTATACTGCACCAACCAGGAACCCTATCCGCAGTTGCTAACTGGGCCTGAGCCCCTCCTCGTAGTCACAGTGGTCCTGTGGATTCCCTCTTCTGCCGTGGGAGCCATCACAGGGGGCTTCAGGCTGCTGGTGCCTACTGTTGCAGCCCACCTAGACGTGTTCCCTCCTTGGGGTCTGCAACGGTGTTATGGGCTTTTCTAGTGGCCAGGGGTAGGATCACTTATATTTGCCGCTCCATCACTGTCGGCACCCACAAAATCTCACTTGTCCACTATGGGTCGCAGCAGAGCTATTGGCATCTTCTACAGTCTGTGGTTAGTTCACCTAGCTATGCTACTTTTGTCCCGGGGTCTTCCAGCCTTGTGGCTGCCAGATGGGTGCTCTCTACTAGTGCTGTGCAGAGGCTTTCGCTGAGGCTGCTGTGAGGCTGTAGGGTTTCCCCCTAGGCTACGGAGCTGGGTCGCTGGAACTCCACCCAGCCCCAGTCCTGTTCCCCAGGAACTCGGGGAGCACTTTGCCCTGTCTGGGGGATAGCCGGAGATCCTGATTTCAGTGGTAGCTGGTCGGCTGCTGCCCTGCTTGATATTCTCCTCTCTGGGACCCTCCTGGTGTTGTGGATGCTGGGTGTGGCACTTCCACTAATGGCAGACGGAGAGTTTTGTCTGCTGCCTGGGCAGAACTCTGGAGCTTCCACCCCAGGCCATGGAGCCGACCGCTGGATCTCCACCCAGCCCCACTCCTCTCTGAGATCTCCGGCAATCGCCTGCCCCGCCGTGCAGGCAGTGGCAGCTGGGGGGCCGCTGCACCCTCTGTGATTCTCTCTGGGACCCTCCAGGTGCCGTGGACACCAGGCGGGATCTCCCCGCCAATGGCGGGGTGAGACTCTCCCCACGGGCTCAGGTGTGTAACTCTGGAGTTTCCCCCTGCGTTTAGGAGTAATTGCGGGGGGTTTAGGTAGGGCTCTGGTCACCTGTTTCCACCGTCGCTCCTCTGGTGTGTGCTCGCTCCTGCCCTAGGTGTGTGTCGATCTTCTGGGGGCATCCGTTGGAAGAAAGCTGCTTGCAGGTACTAGGCTGTTCAGTCGGGGTTGGAGAGTTTTCACCTATCTCCACCTGCTCCCGGAGGGAAGTCCATCTGCCTTCCGATGTATAGTCGTGTGGGTCTCTCCGAAGTCCTGAGATGCTATCTGGATATCCTTTGTTAAGCGATGAGTGTCCAAACAATTGTAGACTCGAAGGGGGAGAGACAAAGAGGACTACTCACGGTGCCATCTTGGATCTTCCTCCTCTAGTTACATTTTTTTTATTAGAGATCTATTTTTTTCTTATATTAGGTAGCTACTTCAACCCTCTTTTGGTACCATTACTTGGTGTCTATCTTTAAATCCTTTTACTTTCAACTTTTTTTTTTTTAAATTTGATATGTGCCTCTTGTAGACAGCATATTATTGGATCTGTTTCTTTTGAATCCACTCTACTTATCTTTGCTTTTTAATTGGAGTGTTTAATCCATTTTCATTAATATAAGATAGGATTAACATCTGTCATTTTGCTATTTGTTTTCTCTTATGTGTTTCTCTTATATCTTATGTTTTTTGTTCTTCTATTCCCACATTATTGCTTTATTTATGTTAAATAACATCTATTTAACAGGTCATTTAGTATACTATTTTAATTCCTTTGTTGTTTATTTTACTACATTTTTTGAGTTATAGCTATCGTGGTAATACTGGGGATTGTAATTAACATCTTAATTTATAACCATCTAGTTTGGATTAGTACTGACTTAATCTCAATTGTAATAAAAAACTTTCTTCCTATATAGTCCCATTCCTTCCCCACTATTTTTTTTTTGCTGTAACTATTACAAAAATTACATTTTATACATTGTGTGCCCAGCAACATAAGCTTTAATACTTGGTTTGTGCAACTGTCTTTTAAATTATATAAGAGAATAAATGTGTTATAAACAAAAATTCTTTTATACTGCTTCTCATATTTTACTTATGTATTTACCTTTACCAATGCTCTTTATGTTTTTATGTCAATTAAACTTACTGTCTAATCTTCTTTCTTTTCAACCTGAAGGGCTCCTTTTAGTATTGCTTGTAGGGAACGGCTGCTTGTGATAAATTCTCTCTGTTTTTGTATATCTGGAAATGTGTTTCTTCTTCCTTTATTAAAGAGTAGGTCTATTGGATATAGATTCTTGATTGATAATCATTTTCTTTCAACAGTTTGCATATGTCATCTGGCCTCCATGGTTTGTGAGAGAAATCAGCTGTTAGGATCCCTTGTATGTGAGAACAACTTCTGTCTTGCTGCTTTTGACAAGTTTATTATGATGTGTCTATGTGTAGATTTCTTTGAGTTTATACTTTTTTGGGTTTGTTGACTTTCTTGGATGTGTAGATTATTTCTTCAACAAATATTTCTCCAAATATTCTTTCTCTCCCTTTCTCTCTCTCTCCTTTTCTTCTAGGACTCTCATTATTTGTATACTGATATGCTTGATGGTGTTCCACAGGTCTCTGATGCTCAGTTCAATTCTCTTCATTATTTTTTTCCTTCTCAGTTCATCAAATGGGATAATCTCAATTGATGCATCTTTACATTTACTGACTTTTTTTCTCTCTCTTCAGATCTCCTGTTGAGCCACTCTAGTGAATTTTTCATTTCCATTTTTGTACTTTTCAACTCTAAAATTGCTATTTGATTCATTTTTACAATTTCTAACTCCATATTGATATTCTCTATTTGGGGAGACAGCATTCTCATAATTTCTGTATGTCTTAACACACTTTTCCTTTAGTTCTTTTGACATATTTAAAATAACTTATGTAAAGTCTTTTTCTAATAAGTCTAACTTCTGGGTTCCTGCATGTCTGTTTCTATTGATCACTCTGTGTGTGTGTGTGTGTGTGGGCCATGATTTCTCCTGTCTTTGCAAGTCTCATAATTTTTGTTGACAGACATTTTAAATAACACAATGTGGCGATCTTGGAAATCATAATCCTACCCTTCCCCAAGATTTGTTGTTTTTGCAATTTGTTATTGTTATTGCTGGGTAGAGATTTCCTTAAATGCCTGAGAACCTTATGTCTTTTAGACTTTACTAAAAGGCTCTGTGTGAAGGTTGGGACATGCCTTCAACACTTAGGCAGGCAGGTTGACTACTATGCTTTAGCTTTTTCTTCCTGCTTGCACACAGTCTCCATTTCAACCAGAGATGAATGCTTAGGGCCTCTCTGGTCTTCGCCAAGTATGTGCACAACGCTGGGCATGCACAGAGTTCTCTACATGCCTATGATCATCTAGATTCCTGGGTATATGTCACAGTTCTTCAAAGTCATTATAGGAATCTCATTCCTTAGCTTTCTTTTTAAGTATTTTGATTAACCAATTGTTCATCACCACTGTTATCAACTGTCTCAAGCATTAAGGGAGTTACATTACGACCTCTAATTGTTTTTTGATGAATACCCCTGGGGAAAATGCTTTTCACACTTGTTGACCTCCAGGTCAAATCAAATAAAAGCAGCCTTGTGATTATGGTCTTCCAGGGAACCATCAGACAAGTCACATAATGATAAATTCTCTGGATATGTACATTTGAAGGAACTCCAGATACTTTCTCTTCCCTCTGGTGCATTCATGCTACTGTTTTTCATTGTGATTGTGGGCCATTGATTTTCAAGGCTACCACAAAGCTAGCTAGGAGCAGAATGTGAATGGTATAAGTTAAAACATGACAATCCTCACTGTTCTCACTAATATCCATCTATTTTTCTTGAATAAACATTCCCTAGATTGGTAAAGGCCTTTTGTAATTTGCTAGAGTTCTGAAAAAGTTGACTCTGACAAATTCCAACAGTTTTCTCCCTTTTATTGTGGAGGAGAGAGTTTTCAGAAGTCCTTAGTCCACTGTTTTTGTTGACGTCACTCAAATTTCTGTGTTTTGGTTGGTTAATATACCATTTATATCAAAGTAATTATTGATATGATAGTTCTTGTTTTTCATTTTACTCTTTTTCTCCTGTTTGTTTCTCTGATTGTTCCTCGGTATCTCTCTTTTTGCCTCCCTTGAGTTATTTGAACTTGTGTCAGGATTTCATCTTGATTTATTTATAGTATGTTTGAATGTATGTCTTTTTATACAGTTGACAGTTTTCTCAACGGTTGCTCTGAGAATTACAACATAGATATGTGACAACACAGTCTATGATATCAAAATTGTACTAGTTCCAGTGAAGTATAGATACATCACTTCCATTTAAGTCTCTTTACATTCACACTTTTAAATATCAATTCTTGATTATCAGATGATATTATAATTTATGTTTTAATCATCAAATATGATTTATAAAACCCATGATGAAATGGATAGTCTGTTGTATGTACCCACATTTCTGCTTTTGTTGTTGTTTTTCTCTCTTCCTGATACTCTAAGATTTCTATTTTATAATTTCCTTTCTGTTTGAAGAACATCCTTACCTAATCTTCAAGGGCAATTCTGCTAGTAACAAACTCTTTCCCTTTTCCTTTACTGAGGTGTATTTATTTCTCCTTTATTTCTGAAGAATAGTTTTGTCTTATATAAACTACATGGTTAATAACTATTTTTTTTTTGCACTTGAAAAATACTGTGCTACTCCCTTCTTGATTTCATTTGAGAAATATGCTGTTATTTAAATTTGTGTTTTACTATACTTAATGCATCATTTCTCTCTGGCTACTATCAAGATTTTTTTATTTTCCTTAGTTTTCAAAAGTTTAATTATAATTTGCCTTAATGTGAATTTCTTTGAGTTTATCTTATTTGGGTTTCATTAAACTTCTTGGTTTTATAGGCTTGTGTCATTTTCCAAATTTGAGATGTTTTCAGTCATTATCTTTTCCTTTTGCCACATTCTCTGTCTCTCCTCTCCCTTTAATAATCCAATTACATGAATATTAGCCGTTTTGCTTTCACCACAAGATCATGAAACTGTCCAATCTTTTTCAGTATACTCAGGAAGAAAAAAAGTTCTATCTGTTGCTCAGAGTGAGTGAATTTTGTTGATCCATCCTCAAGTTCACGGATTCTCTCCTGTGTCATCTCCAACCTACTATTGAGCCCATCTAGCAAGTTTTATATTTCTTTTTATTTTTCAGTTTTATGTATTTTTGTAACTTCTCTTTCTTTGCTAAGATTTTGTATTTTTCATTTGTTTCATTTGTTTGTCATGTATGTTTCTTTTGTTCTGGATTCCAACCCAGAAACCCAGATTGTTTGCAGTAAAAAGACAGGAGTAGATAGGTAGAGATGGGGCAGGGAGAATGAGGAGGATGGCTTCACTCACATACAAACATTTTATTTATAAAAGATCTATGTGTCTGGGAGTCCCTATCCTTTTCTGATAAACTCTAAGTTACAGGAAGTTTAATTCCTGACTATTTGGAATACTTGGTCTTGTATTATAAAATTAATTGGATATGATTATGCTGCCTTCATAGCAACAATCACCTTCACAGGATTTGGCAATGTACAAAACACCTGTATTATCTCATTTTATCTTGGCTACAACCCTGTGAAGTAAGCAGATTAGATATCATTATACCCATTTTACTGTCCAGGAAAGTGAGACATTAAAAAGTTAGCTGAATTCGTCATCTAGAAAGTGGATAAGCACAGAAAACAACATCAAAAAATGCATGTATATTTTGCATTCTATTGCACAATTAGCCATATATGTTTTAAACATAGAAACATCTTAAATTAATTACTATCAATGAAGGCAGAAATTGAGTTTTATTCATTGTTATAACCTCTGTAGCCTGATACCTGTCGCATTGTGGTTTGCATCTTACTGTGCAGTGTTACAGCTCTCAAATTAGGTTAGGAGTTTGGGTAAGTTTTATTTAATTGCTATGTCATGTCCAGACATTTTAGTTACTGGGAAATTATTACTCCAAACAAAATCAATGCTAAAATTGGTCAATTTTCACAATAGGAAAAAACACATCCCATGAAGCAAACTAAATTGAAAACAATGATGCTAAACTAGCAAAATAGCAGAAATTAACATTTGAAGATACACCATGTGAAAATTGTGGCTAGATCAAGATAAACTTGACATTCTGAGAACAACATGACTTTCCCCTCATTGTAGAAGTTGTCATCATCTATGTAGATCCTGCACAGTATAAGATTTTTAATGTCCCAAACATTGCAAGACAACCAAACAGCTGCATATACCACTGAAACAGAGTTCTCTGTGCAATCTTCTCATGCACTAGGTTAGTTGGTAGGTCTATAATGTTAGTAACCCCTATTTGCACATTGAGAGGGTTAGTGGAAAGGAACCAGTAGTCAGCAATAATACTGCAAGTCTAAGGTATGAGAGTCATTCTCTCTTAGAATCCAGAGAGAGGAATTGCATTTAAATGTGCTCAGGCAGGCTACTTGGGGCCTGTCTCTGTCACCAGCATGAGAGGACTGTCCTATGAGAAGTTGCTGCAGTGGGTACATTCAGTCTGAGAACCAATGTCAATGCTCACATCACTGGTGCCCTGAGGCTGCAGTTTCACGAGGTGAATGTGTCTTTCTTACACATTTTCTCTCCCAACACAACTCTTTCTGCTGATCAGGTTCAGCTCCTTGTCCACAGAACTCCTTTAACTAGTCATTATTGTGACCACAATTGCCAGTGTTCTGAATTGTGATCCTTTTTGCATTATTTTTCTGAATTGCTATTTAGTTCCTTCATTTTAGATTGATTTTTTTATATACTTGCATCTTATTTCAGCAGCTGGAATGTGAAATCTTTAAGGAAAATGTGGGCCTCTTAGTAAAACTCTCTACATAAAGATCTCAGGGCAGTTGTTCTCCAGGTATCTCATTATGGGAGTATCATGAGTCTGGAGGGCCTCAGAAATGCAAATTACCAGTAGACATTAGAGAATACCTATTGTTCTGCCCTGATTGATGAGAAAGTGGTTTTATGGAAACAGAAGTCAGCAAAATTCCAGAAGGATTGATGTCTAAAGGATGGTGAATGAAGTTTCAATCATAGCCTCCCTCATAAATTATGAGAAAATGCAGCAGGAGCTCAAGATAGACCAGGGCCTGTATGCCCATCACCCGTTACTGTCCCTCTACCGTGGAATGGAAGAGCCTTGGTAGGGAGAACAGCGGAGCCATGGCTCCCTGGGCTCAAGAAGTGCTGCATGAAACGCATCCTGTCTAGAGCCCTCGGGTGTTAATCACCAAATCCTCCAAGAAGGAGTCAGGGCCTCCTCAGTCCTATTTAACACCTCACAGGGACTCACAAACAGGGGTTCCCATGATGTTGAATGATCAGGGCAGTGAACACAGTTGTCATCAAGTGTTTATTGGCAATGATTCCAACACTTGCAATCAGTAAGTCACATTTCCAGGAATAATGACTAAATCTGGGTTAAATATTTTTGCATTTCTGTCACCAGTCCCTTTTGCTGTTGTTGTTGTTGTTCTATAAAGTGGCTTTTGTAAGTGTGTAAAACAATCACTATTTAAGCGATTTTCAGCTAATATACCTTCCACAGGCAGCACTCTGTTGTTCAAAATATATGAGAGTGCTCCCCAAGTGAGAGGGCTTTGGAATGACTTGAATGTAAGGCGATGGGATAATTTTGTAAAAAATACCCTTGACTTATATCTGGGTGCATGTTCATTTTATCTGCCTTATCAACATTGTATAGTGGTTATGTACAAGGCACCATGCTGTTGGTGTGGCCTGAGACGAGATCCGCCTAAGAAGGTGCTGTAAGCCATGCACTCATGTCCAATCTCCTTCACAAAGACTCTATGTGCCCACACACTTGGGAATGACATTCTGTTGCTTTTTGTACCTTTGAAAATCTTGTTATTTCTCCATGAAAAGTCTTCATCCTCTACTTAAAATGCACTGTCCTCTGAGGCCAAACTCACAGACCATATTAACTATGCAGTTGCACAGCCCTGCAGGAACTAGCTGGTGGGTACCTAGTCTGGTGGGTCCCCTGTGCTGTGATTTGATCACCCACATGGAACTTAGCTTCTTGTAACCCATGTTTCAGATTCCTGTCTCGATGAATTGCCTTCTCATCCTGATCTCTCCAATCACTGCAAGCTGTAATATGTTGCTCACTTCTGAGGACGGTGTAAGTGCATAGATGGGACTTGAATTCTGGCCCCTGAATTTTACCATTACAATAGTTACTAACATCCTATGACTCATCCTTCTTCCTCTCAGAGACAGGCTGCTAGGAAAGAACTGAGAGAATAGAAGGATCCATTTTTGTCTTTCTCTTTGGGACGGGTGCCTGATTGGCAGAGCATCTCGAAAGATGAGAGCTACAAAATGAGATTTGTATCACAGCTGATAACAAGCACAAAGCCACATTTCTGTCAACATGGAGAAAACCATAAAAAGTGTCAGGTTTTGAAGACTTTCAGACTCAAACAAGCCATATTCTTGGGAAGCAACATATAAAAAGGCATGGAGAAAATGGAAGAACTCTCTAGTAATTGGAAAGTAGAAGACAATGTGAACTTGGACACAATCTCCCATGAGAATCAAGACAGGGTCAGTTTCTGGTTGGCTAAAATCCTCACACTTACCTAGAAGAGCTGCCCATCGTAGTGACACTAAAGCTCACATCCTAGCCCTGTGGCACACTATCTGTGTGGCCTCAAGCCTAGAGGAGGATATGTAATCAGCATCCAGGGCATCAACCACCAAGTGCTTGGCATATATTAAACAGATGGTCAATGGAGCTGTTCCTCCAAGCAGACCACAAGAGAACATTCTGGCAGTCACTCTTTGTTAAAAAGTAATGTCCATCTTAGAGTCTCCTGGTTCCACTGAGTCTTCTTTGCCCTTTCTGCTGGGAGAGCTGTGTCTTCCTGAATCCCAAGGAGAAACTACAAACCGTTTTTGTTTTTGTGTGTGATGAAAGCAAAGATTTCTTTCAGAGAGGGGTTCAGAGACCCTCTCTTCTCAAGGACACCGGTCAGCCCAGGACACCCACTATCTTTGAGTGGAGCAGGAGGCAGCTGCTATTTGATCATCAGCAAACCACTTAATCTTTATGGTCCTCAGTGTCCTCACCTGTAAGGAGATTTGGATCAACGGAGTAGTCTTGTGTCCAGTGACTGCTATGGGGCAGCCACTGGCTTTTGTGCAGGTGGGAGGGAGGATAAGAGCCCGGTGATCAAGAAAGATGTGGCCATTTTCTCACGGAGCTCAAAGTCAGCAAATGGGATGCTCTTTCTTTAGTTCTGAGTCAAAGTCCACATTTCAGCCAATATGCAAGAGTCCTCTTGTAGAAATGATGCTACAGTGAGATGTTCACTCCACCTCTGGAAACACACTAGACCCAAAACTGCCACAGAGTGGGCAGGTGCAAAATGACACTAAATGGTTTTCTCTTAATCCTTACAACAGAGCTGTAAGCAAAGTTAATCCAGGAAAAGAAGACAATTGGTACTGTTTTTGCACATTATATTTTTTTTGGGGGAAAGATTAGCCCTGAGCTAACTGCTGCCAATCCTCCTCTTTTTGCTGAGGAAGACCGGCCCTGAGCTAACATCCGTGCCCATCTTCCTCTACTTTATAAGTGGGATGCCTGCCATAGCATGACTTGCCAAGGGTGCCACGTCCGCACCCGGGATCTGAAGCGGTGAACCCTGGGCCGCCGAAGTGGAATGTGTGCACTTAACGGCTATGCCACTGGGCTGGCCCCTGCACATTAATTTTTAAAAAGACATTTTGATTATTCAAATACCCCGTGTTAAGTGCAGAATAATTTTGAGGTACAGTTAAACAATAAGAAGAAAATGAAAATCATGAAATTACTGATATCTGGGAATACGTACTTCTAAATATAGCTCTGTCTCTCCACATGCATTTTCTCAAAATTGGAATACTGACACCCATGTTACTCTGCAGCCTGCTTTGGACTTCAATGGATTTTCCACATTCATACGAATGAATAAATCCCAACAGTGTTTTGTGTGTGTGTGTGTGTGTTTTTAATTTTTGATGAGGGAGATTGGCCCTGAGCTAACATCTGTTGCCAATCCTCTTCTTTTTGCTTGAGGAAGATTGTCCTTGAGCTAACATCTATGCCAATTTACCACTATTTTTTGTATGCTGGATTCTACCACTGCCACAGCATGTCCTGATGAGTGATGTGTATGTCTGCACCTGGGATCAGAATCCACAAACCATGGGCTGCTGAAGTAGAGTGTGGGAACTTAAACACTAGGCCACTGTGCAACCCCCTACACAGTCATTTTATTGAAGGAAGAGTGATTCAGTTTGGGCACACCATGCCTGGATTTTCTGAAAGAAACTATAATAACCATCTTTATATATAAATATCTGTATACATCCTTATTTATTTAGAATAAATTCTTAGAAATTGAATGGCTGAATCAAGACATGTTTCATACATATTGCCAAACTGATTAAGTTTTTTTGGCAATCTACTTTGCTGAGAATAAACATCAGTATGGCTCACTGAAACTTATTTTTACACACCACATCTCTGATCTGCTCACACGTTACCATTCCAACTTCAAATAACCAGCTCACATGAACTCACATGCATGACATTGACCCACCCATATAATTGTACCACAAAAGGTATAAAGTATATCATGTTTTTACACTAATTAGCATGGATAGTGGTAATCTTTTTTTCTCATTTTCACCACATTGAGTTTTCCATAACTTCCTTGCAATGTAACATGCATATGCCAATCTATGTGAACTATAATAACAGAGAGAGGAAACAGAATGGAGGAGGGGGGGAAGGAAAAGAATAATATTCATTAAGATGTCTGCCACCATATGCTTTAAATTTTTAAAATCTTTAACAAAAAGCATTAAGTTTTTTAAACCTTTCACATGAATCAGAGTCTATTTCCTCTCTGCTGGTCCTCGGAAAGGGCATGTGACCCGGTGGTGAGGACTTGGATCCCAGGGGTAAAGGCAGGGTTCTGGGTCTTGTTCCACACCTTAAAGCTTTGTGAACAAATTTGAATGAATCAATCAAGTTTCCCATCTGGAGCATGAGGAAAGAGCTTACAGGCCCCCTTCACGTGATATTATAATTCTCTGTAAAGATTGCTATTAATTAAGGAGTTTTGCTTAAGGCCAACTGGCATATCTGCTTGGGTTTGGTTATCTTCCAGAAATGATTAATGTTTTACATGTTTAATTAGTTTTTCTTTCAATTATTTGAAATCCTACTTTCACTAGGATGTTGGAACACGATTACACTTAATGTTTGCCTGTGAGCAGAGAAGTCCATATCATGATCTGTCCACCTTCATATACCCAGAGCATCATCCATCAGATCTATCCAGAAAAAAAGCCCGGTGGAAAAATTATCACTTGGCTTAGCTAATTCTCAAAGCATAGGCTAAAATGAATTTTCTCTACATACATACAAGCACACTGAATGCATTAGGTTATTTTAAAATCGCAAACATTCTAATTTTCCATTTGTTTCATGGCTACCTCTGTGGACTAGGGTCAATGGAGCTAACTCAGATCCACAGAATATTTGGGTGACAGTCTCTCACTAGGCACAATTGTTCCTCGAGTTTTCAATAGCAAAATTAACAAATTAACAATCTCTACACCTCCTCATGGAGCAGCCAATGACTAGGAGAAAGAGAGTCCTACATAACCGGTGAGGGACATAAGATGTGAAGACAGGAGGAGCTGGGATTGGTGCTACGAAAGTGGAAATCACAGGCTGGAGGAAAGAGAGGGCAGCAGGAATTGTTAGGTGCTGACCCCCTCAAGGCACTGCACTCACTGCTTTAGAGCCAAACTTCTCAGTCTTCACCCTTCCTCATTTTACAGATTAGGAAGTAAAGGCTCAGAGATGAGTCACTTTTAGATGCTTACTTAGTCAATAGGTGTTTGAAGGAGGGTTTTCTGTGCTTTTTTTATGCTGGATATTAAACTCTTTCTTCCACAAGAATGTGGAGATCTTAAAATCATGACATTCAATATCAGCCTAGACATAGCTAGGCCAAGCTTGAGCTGTTGGAAATATCAATATTTTTTCATGTTCTGTGCATGTGCCACATATGGAAGTCCACTGATAGCAACTGCAGTTTTTCCTAACTCTAAGATTTAAGAGCATGGCAGTGGGAAAAATTAAATGGCAGTGTGTCATTAAGTTTGAGAAACTTAATTAAAACAACTTGACTACTCAAAAGAAATTTGTTTTGTTAATGCATACCTCATTTTAAAAAAGAATAAATTATTTTAAAAGAATACCACCAAAAAAGAAAGAAAAAAGAAGAGACTGCACACAAAGGCAATGGCCAGCCCATAATTCACCTCCATGAGGATTAGAAAACGTCACTCTTTCCTCCACACACCTTCTATCTCTTGAAATACTGTCATAATGCATTGATCTTGTCAGAATAAGACCCTCTACTGCCATCTGCTAGGGAATCCTAGTAAAATACATGCACGTCTAAGGTAGCTATTATGTGTATGGTGCCCCTAAGGATGCGCACTAAACTGTAGTGTTGTCTCTTGGTGGTTTCAATTTGCATTTCTCTCATGACTAACGATGTTGAGCAACTTTTTATATGAACTTTGATCATTTGAATACCCTCCATTTGTGAAGTGCTGGTTCAAATATTTTCCCAATTTTTTTAGTCTTTTTTTCTTAATGATTGGTAGAGCACATTATATTAATCTAGATAGGGGATATTTGTTGTGTGATTGAAGTATACTGTCCCACTCTGTGACTTACAATTTCATTATATTAATGCTATTCAGTGTAAATAAATTCACAATTTTAATTTAGTATGATTTATCAGTCTTTTTTATGTTTAAAGCTTTTTAGGAAATGTTTTCCTAAACTAATACCCTTTAATATGCTAAATAAGAATATATTCTAAAGTGTTTATTGTTTACTTTTCACATTTAGCTTTAAGGTCCATGAGGACATTATTTTGTGTGTGTGTGTGTGTATAAGTTGTCTAATAAGGATCAAGTTTTATATTTTCTGCAAGAATATTTAAGTGAATCATCACTATTATTTAAACAACAGTTCTTTCTGCATTTCTATACACTAATAACAAACTAGCAGAAAGAGAAATTAATAAAACAATCCCATTTACAATTGCCTCAAAAGGAATAAAATATCTATCAATAAATTTCACCAAGGAGGTGAAAAACCTGTACATTGAAAACTACAAGTCTTTGATGAAAATAATTGAGAGAGACACAAATAAATGGAAATACATTGCATGCTTATGGATGAGAAGAATTAATATTCTTAAAATGCCCATGCTACCCAAAGTGATCTACAGATTCAATGCAATCCTTACAAAAATTCCAATGGCATTTTTCACAGAAATAGAACAAACAGTCAGAAATTTTTTATGGAATCATGAAAGACCCCAAATAGTCAAAGGAATCTGGAGAAAGGAGAACAAAGCTAGAGTCATCACTCTCCCTGATTTCAAACTACATTACACAGCTATAGTAATCAAAATAGCATTGTATTGACATAAAAACAGACCGTTAGATCAGTGGAACAGAAGAGAGAGCCCAGAAATAAATCCACGTATATATGGTCAACTAATTTATAACAAAGGATCCAAGAATAAATAATGGAAAAGAAAGTCTCTTCAACAAATGGTGTTGAGAAAACTGGACAACCACATGCAAAAGAATGAAACCGGACCACTATCTTATACCATATACAAAGATTAATTCAAAATGGATTAAATACTTAAATATAAGACTGAAAGTATAAAACTCCTAGAAGAAAACATAGGGGGAAGCTCAATGACATCGTCTTAGTCATGAGTACTTTAGATCTGACTTCAAAAGCAAAGGCAAAAAAAGCCAAAATAAACAAATGGGACTATGTCAAATTAAAAGACTTCTGCACAGCAGAGAAAATCATCAACAAAATAAAAAGTCAACTTACTGAATGGGAGAAAATATTTGAAAATTATGTATCTGATAAGAGGTTAATATCCAAAATATACAGAGCACTCATACATCAATAGCAAAAAGATGAACAATCTGAGTACAAATGGGCATAAGATCTGAGTAGGTATTTTTCAAAAAAACATACGGATGGCCAGCAAGCAAATGAAAAGACGCTCTACATCACTAATCATCAGGGAAATGCAAATCAAAACTACAATGAGATATCACCTCTCATCCGTTAGAATGGCTATTATCAAAAAGACAAGAAATAACAAGTGTTGGTGAGGATGTGGAGAAAAGAGAACCCTTGTGCGCTGCTGGTAGGAATGTAAATTGGTGCAGCCACTATGGAAAATAGTACAGAGGATCCTCAAAATTTGAAAAACAGAACTACCATATGATCCACCAATTCCACTTCTGGGTATTAATTTAAAGAAAATGAAAACACTAACTCAAAAAGATATGGGTTTTGCAGTATTATTTACAGTAGTCAAGCATGGAAATAACCTATGTGTTCATCAGTGAATGAATAGATAAAGGAAATGTGACAATGGAATAGTATTCATCCATAAAAAATAATAAAATTTGCACCAACGTGGATGGACCTTAAGGGCATTATGCTAAGTGAAATAAGACAGAGAAAGACAAATACCGTCTGATCTAACTTATATGTGGAATCAAACAAACCCAAAGATCATAGATTCAGAGAGCTGATTGGTGGCTGCCAGAAGCTATGGTGGAGGGTAGGTAAAATGGGTGTACGGAGTGAAAAGGCACAAATTCCAGTTATTAAAAAAATAAGCCACAGGCATGTAATTACAACATAGTGACTACAGATAATAATACTATATTCCATATTTGAAGGTTGCTAAGAGAGTAAACTTAAAAGTTCTCATCACAAGAAAAAAAATATGTAATTATGTAAAATGACAGATGTTACCTAGACTTACTATGGTGATCATTTCTCAATATATACAAATATTGAAACATTACATTGTACACCTGAAACCAATGTAATGCTGTATGTCAATTATACCTCAATAAAAACAAAAAACAAACAAAAAATGACAGCACTTTCTTCACTAATTGCAGTGTCACCTTTGTTCCAATCAAGTGCACGTGTGACTATTTTTGTACTTTCATCATATTCTGTTGCTTTCTTTCTCTATACTTTGTCCCTACCAAAATACCCTGCTTATCCGTTATTATAACTCTTCATGTTTAGTATTGACGCGTTTAGTCAGGCTACTTGAATTTCCATATAAGTTTTAAAATCACCTTACCCATTTTCTCAAAATTAGCAAGCAAACCTATAGGCGGTTTATTGTGATTACATTAAATCAATATACCAATTTTGGGAGAACTGATTTCTTTATGAAACTGAGTCATTAACTCTGTTGACCCATGAACACACACATTTTATGTTTTATAATTTTAAATGGGGAGCTTTTGCAAATTTTGTTTTTATTGACTTCTTGATATTTGATAGTTTTTGATATTGTTTTTTGTTTCTTTGTTTGTGTGCATGTGTGTCTGTGGGAAAGATTGGCACTGAGCTAACGTCTGTGCCAATCTTCCTCTATTTTACGTGGGATGCTGCCACAGCATGGCTTGACGAGCGTGCCAGGTCCATGCCTGCGATCTGAGCCAGCGAACCCTGTGCTGCCAAAGCAGAGCACACAAACTTAATGGAGCACACGAACTTAACAACTACACCCCTGGCCCAGCCCCTGATAGTGTTTTTTAAGTGGAATCTTTTTTAAATTTCATTTTATAATCATTGCTAATGAAGTGAAACATAATTGAGTTTTCCATACTGACTTTGCTTTTAGTAATTTTTTAAAATTTGTTATCTGTGAGTCTTTTGAATTTTTTATATGTGCAGTCATGTCCCCTGGGGATAATATAAGAGCTTTGTTAATACTTCTTTCCAACCCTTATGTACAATAAGCATTTTACTTATGGAGTAATTTTAGATTTACAGAAAAGTTACAAACATAATAAAGAGATTTCCTATCCAGCTTCCTCTAAAGTTAACATCTTTCATAACCATGGTGCATTTGTGAAAATTAAGAAACCAATAGTACACTACAGTTGACTAAAATCCAGAGTTTAGTCAAATTCTGCCAGGTTGCATCAGTGTTCTTACAGTGCTCGTTTTATGTTCCCAGATCCAATCCAGGATATCATATGACATTTGATCATAATGTTTCCTTGATGTCCTTTGGTCTGTGACAGTTTCTTAGTCTCTTATTGTCTTTCATGACCTTGACGGTTTTGAGTAGTACTGGTCAGGTATTTAGTAGAATGTTCCTCAATCTGGATTTATCTGAGTTTTTAATTTTTTTTCTTTAGATTGGGCTTATGAGTTTTTGGAAAGAACTCCACAGAGGTTAAGTTCTTTCCTTGCCACATCATGTCAAGAGTGCATGATATCAACATGACCTACCACTGGTGATGTTAACCTTGATCTTTGGTTAAGGTAGTGTTTGCTAGGTTTCTCCGCTGTAAAGTTATATTTCTCCCCTTTCAAGACTCATTCGTTGCACATGAATCACTGAGTCCAGTCTACACTCAGGGTGGAGGGTGAGGATGGACATTAGGTCCACCTCCTGGAGAAGACAATAACTATTTGTGTTATTTGGAACACTTATATAAAGACTTATCCCTTCTTCCTTATTTAATTGTTTATTTATAACAGTATAGAACCATGTGATTATTTTATACTTTGAATTGTAATCCAATACTATGCTATTTCTTTAATTTCAGGTTGGCACTTAGGTTTCTTTGATATGTCCGCATTCCTTTATTTTTTGAGCATTTCCTTGCTTTCTGGGACTACCAGATACTGCATGCAATCCTTATATCTTTCATGGTTATCTCTTGCCTTTGTGCACAGGCTGGGACCTCCAGAATAATATTGAATATCATTAGTAACAGTGAGCTTTTATTCTTAATCTCAGAGGAAGATTTTAAAACATTTTGCTATTCACTATGAAATAGCTTTCATTATATTAAGAAATTTTCCTCTATTTCTAGTTTGTTGACCATTTTTTTAAAAAAATCATGACTAGATGGTTCAGATTTTAAAAATTATATTAATTTTCTTTTAACATGTAGAATTATGTTAATTGGTTTCATTTATTAAATCAACCTTGAATTCCTAAAGAAACCCAATTTAGTCATATGATTTTCTTTATGTATATGTCTCTAGATTGCGTTTGTCTGTTTCTTCATTTTTATTTATTTTTCCATCATGTTCAAGAGAAGGATTTTTTCGATCAAAAATTCAGAGTAACTTTTAGCTGTGGTAAAATTTATTCAGTTTGGACCTGGAGTTTGTTTATGACAAAGTGTTTAATTACAGATTCAATTTCATTAAGAATCATAGGAGTGTGAAGATTTTTTATTTCATTTTGGGTTGGTTCTAAGAAGACACAATTTTTAATAACTTGTCTATTTTTTAAAATTTTGACATAAATTCATTCATAATATTTATTAGCTATCTTTGTTATACTTGTAGAAAAGGAACTGTGGTAATATCTCCTTTTCATTCCTAACATTTGTTATTTCTGCCTTCTCTCATAAATATATATGTATATGTGCATAATATTGCATAAAATTATATATTTGTGTATTTAATCATATATACATGTATTATTGTATAAAGTTTTATATTTATTATGAAATTATATTTTTTATAATTCTATTTATAAATTTATGTGAAATATATGCTTAATTACCTTTTATTTTTAATTATATTTTTATATATGTAAAATTTTATATATGTGTACATGTAGAGAGAGAGAGAGAAAGAAAGAGACAGAATAGTTTAATAAACTGCTATTAACACAGCACCCAACTTCAAAAATTATCAACTCAAGTCTAAACCTTTTCTTTGAAGTGCTGTACATCCTCTTAAGATGAACTCACATGCAAAATTATTTTTAAGTTAGTTGTAGAGATCTTTTGGCCATTTAGTTAATTCAGTTGAGAATATATTTTTCTATTGGGTTATTTTCATTCTATGCTGACTCGTAGTCTGTTGGGTTCAAAAATAATTTCTGTACATTGGTCCTCCCTGAATAGCCTATCTAAAATAGCATTTCCCATCTCTTGCCAAGCTAAGTATTTCCTCACTTGCTTTATTTCTCTCTATGACACTAACTAAAATCTGAGGTTTATTAATATATTTACTCATTTATTTATTATTGTCTGTCTTTCCTATGAAAGAAGGCTGTCATCTATTTTGTTTTCTATAGTTTTCCTAGTGAATAGAACAGTACCTGGCACATAACTGACAATCAATAAGGATTTGTTGGAGGAACTAATTTATTTGTAGTAGATGGACGTATAGTCTGGGTATACTAATCTGAATAAACTAAGCCCTTGTCAGTTATATCACATATATCTAATCTCTGTAGGCTTATGATGCCTTATGGTGTACAGCTGTGTTTAATTTTAATACTGTCAAATTAATAAATGTTTTATTTTATGATCGTTTACTTTAATAAATCCGTCCTTATCCTGATAATACAAAAATGCCATTTTATATGTTCTTTTTAAGGATTTATTTTATTTCGCTTTTCACATTTAGATGTTTCTATCTGAAACATTTTTATAAACGGTGTCTGATAGAAATCTAAAGGTTTTTCCTGAATGGAAAAGTCTGGATCAATTTGTTCAGTAGTTCACCTTTTACCTGCTGATCTGCAATCCCATTTCTTCACATTTAAGACTAGATTCTCTTTTAGTCTATTTGCTGTCTCTATGCCATTGCAACACTCTTTTAATTTCCATGGCTTCATAATAGGTTTTGATAGGTTTCAGGTAGTGAGTGCCCACTCACTTTGGTTCCTGTGTCACATCCCAGGTGTAACGAGGTGATAGAAAGATGCACAGGACTCAGACAAGCTGTTATATACACATTTACTATTTATTACATTGAAAGGATAGAGATTAGAATCAACAAAGGAAAAATGTACATATGACAGAGACCATTGGCAACTAGGCCTGAGCTTCCAGTTGTGTTCTCCAAGTGGAGCTGTATGGACAGCACTAATTCTCCCAGCCATGATGTGTGATAACCTGTACACAGTATTGCCAACCAGGGAGTTTACCCAAGGCTTAGTGTCCAGAGGTTTTATTGAGGTCAGTTATATAGACATGAAGCACTCACATGACTGACCTTAGCTACTCAGTCTCCCGTGACCCCACACCCATCCCAGAGGTCTACGTGATAAAACATGGCCAAAGTTGCAGGCATACAAAAACACATTTTACCATGAATCACATAGTGAACATATACCATCTGGAATAGTCCACGATCTTAGGTATACAAAGTCCCTCACATCAGCCAGCATATTCCAAGGTCTCAGAGATTGTGTCTTAGGAGCCCATCAGGGGTCAGTCCAGGAGACCTTAGACCATATAGGTTTGGGTGGTCCAGGCCTGCTGAGGTAAGCTTTTACTGCAGTTCTTCTTTTTCTAAATTATTTTAATTCTTCTTGGTCCAATGCTTATTCATATGAATTTTAGATTTGTCTTGTTCAGTTCAATAAAATATCCTGTTGGTATTTATATATGAATTGTGTTGTATTTAATGATTAAATATCTTTGTGATATTTAGACCTCTGAAGCAAATCTTTGACTGTCTTCCTATTTATTTTGGTTGTTTTGTATTTGACAGAAAATAATGCATTCATTTCTCCACAGAAGTATTCCACATCTATGTTAGATTTATTTTTTAGGTATATCAATTTTGTGGTCATTATAAATCACATACTCTAACTTTTTATTTAGGACATTTGCATCCCACTTCATTGGTGATCTTGGTCTATATGCTTTGTTCTCGTACTTTGCTTGTATTTTTCCACCTTTATTTCTGCTTCTATGCTTTGGAACAGATAATACAAGAATAGAAGTAGCTATTCCTTGAATATAATTTATTAGCTACAAAGTTTTGGCACTTTTCTTGAAGTTCATTTTTAAGTATTGATTTAATTAATTTAATTCTAATAGTTTTATTAAAGTTTCCTATCTTACATATTTACTTTAAGTAGTATATTTTTCTAGGAAAGAGACTGCTGAAGCTTTCAAATTTGTTTCACCCAATTAAGATCGTCTAACAAATAGAATGTGGTGAAAATGATGCTAAGCGACTTTGATTACTAGGTCATAAAAGGGATGGCTTGTGCCTGGCGCTTTCTGGCTCTTGAACCTCCCTGTTTCTGGGGAAAACCAGCCACCATCCTGAGAGGACACTTAAGCAGCCCTGTGGAGAGGCCCATGTGGAGAGGAATCAATTTATCAGCATCCACTTTTCAGAAATGTGAGTGAACTGCCTTGGACGTGTATTCATTAGCTCAGGTCAAGTCTTTAAATGACTGCAGCCCCAGACAGCATCTGACTACAGCCTTATGAAAGCCCCCAAGCCAGGACCACAGAATTGAGCTGCTTTCAAATTCCTGACACCTCCACTCCAAAATAATAGATAATAAAACATTATTGTTTTGAAATCACTAAGGTTGGGGGTGACTTATTATTCAACGATATATTGCTAATGTAAATCTGTTCTATCATTATTACAAAACTTTTTGATTAATGAATAATCTAGAAGTATTTTTTGAATATTAACATATCATCTTTCTTTATATTTTTTATTTTGATTTCTAATGCTATTGCATTGTGATTGAAGAATGTTAGATAATTATGACTGTATATCTCTTTTTGAAAATTGTGTTGTGCCTATAGAACAATTTTTATAAGCGTTCCATGAATGAATGAATGTGATATGTACTTTCCAATTACTTGTTGCATGGTTAAATACTGGCCCACATGACAAACATATGACCAATCTAATTACATGCCCATTTCTTTTTGTAATTCTGACTATATGTAGTTGATACTTTGTTATTAGATGTAAACAAGCTTATTATTGTGTCTATTTTTGATAAGTTGTATACTCGCCCCTCAAGTAGTGAATTTACTAATTCCTAAAAATGCTTTTTACCTTATGGTTTAATTCGCTTGATGTTAACTTTACCACAGGGGCTTTATTTTGCTTAGAAAACGTTTGCTATATATTTTCCATCTATTACTTTAATATTTTTATTTCTTTACATTATATTCATCTTTAGTCTTGACAAAATTATTTTCTGCTATATATATGCCAATCTGAATATTTCTATCTTTTTATTATCATCTGTTTGATGCACTTTTTCTTCCCCCGTGTTGGTGAGGGAGTGATGGCTGCACTAGGCTATGGAAATGGGCAGACACCTGAGGGCAGCACTCAGGAACAGAGTGAACAAGCAGGATTGTGGGAGGCAGACTATGTAGCAACAAGAGGATGAGTTGGCACCTGCTTCTTGTGCCTGGTGCCAGAATAAGGTGGGTTATTTGTCTGGAGGATCTTCCGTGGAGGCAGAGTGGGTATAGGACTTGCAGTTAGGTTATTTGAGATCCACCAGATTCTAGATGTTAAGGTGGCACATATTATTAGTTTTAGGCCTTTTTGTTTTTTTACATCTATTATATTTACCAACATATTTAGGTTTGTTTCAATCATTTTATTGTATGGTATATAATAAAATAAATAAATAAAATAAAGCTTTTCTGTTTTGTATTTTTAATGTACTTTGCCAGATAACTATAGATTATATTGTCTATTTTTTTAAAAAAAATCCCTATTTATATTTTAATAGATATAGTTAACTATATAGTCTTAAATCAATCAGTTAACCAGAGAAATTCAAGGTCAACAGAACGCATTACCTTTAGTCAGCTCTTGTACGACTCCCATATTTTTCACATCTGTTGTTCCAGCCCCACTGTTTTTTATATACCCAGATTAGTTATTGCTGCTCTTATGATAACTACCATTATTTGATATCTTCATCCTACTAGGATGGATCTATTGGAATCCTGGCTGGAAGATCTTCCCCTTCACAGCTGCTTTGTGTGTGCTTCTGCTAGACACCTGTGGTGAACACAGTGATGTCCACCCTGATATATCTTCAGGAACAAAGAGCTTATTGTCCCTGAGACTGACAGTGCCACCAGCAGACAGTCCTTAGCTTCCAGCCCCTTCTGACATTGCCCTGCCACCCAAGGTTAGCACACTCTCCCAGTGCATCTAGAGGCTGGTCATATTGATGTACTAAAGGCCGCACTTCTTGCCATACTCTGAATAACTTTTAAAGGCCATTTCATCTTTTTACCACCCTGCAGGATTGGCTGAGGTTTGACCTTTCCCTTTTCTGAGTCTTGCCTTCTACTCTGCCCTTCCAGGTGAAGATTCCAAGAGCACTCTCTAATAAAATTCCTGCATATTAATTTCCGTCTCAGAATCTGCTTCCCATGACAATACCTCGGTGGAATTACCAGGAAAGGAGTAATTTCTATCAGCATCTTAGCTGTGTACTCCAAGACACCACAAAGAGTATAAATTGAGGGAAAATACACTGGAGACACCAGGCTTTTCCTAAAAATGCATAGGGGAGACCTTGTTTTATCACCTAGAACCTGGGATCAGACAAATTGGCTCTGTTGTTTTCTTATATCCATGATAGTTTGATTGCTTTTCTATCCTCTTGTTCTTTGTGTGTGTGATTGGAGGTGGTGGGCAGGTTAGACTACACTTACTAGGTATAATTTCTGCCTGATGTATACCAAAGCACCATCATCTGCCATAAGATGAAGGTATCAGTTGGCTGTAGTTATCTGCTTACAGTTCTGGTTTGCAGTTTCCTTTTAAATTTTGGTCTTGAGGATTTACCTTCCTTTGTTTTGAGCTCAGCTATCCATTTGAAAGTATGTTTGCTGCAGTATCAAGCATTTCTAAATATTTTCCACTAAAGGGATATTAAAGTGTCTGCTCTACCCTATTGCTGGAATGAACATATCCTTATAAAAGGTATCAGCATTTATTTAAACCTTGTTTTTTTTTTTTTTTCCCTGAGTTTGTTTTGCAAGAATCATCCTTGCAAAGGACCTTGCAAAAGACCTTTAGCAGAGGTCTAGCTTTGTATGAACTGGTGCAATGAGGGTCCAAATCTGAAAAATAACCATGAAAACTCTTCCAAATTCAGAGACAACCTTGTGGATAGTGGCTGAGTAGCTATTATACCCACCTCAAAGAGATCTGTTTAGCTGAACATGTTCTCTACTAGAGAAATCAGGTCATTGGGTTTATTCCATTAAGGAAGTCTCTCTAGATTGAAGATTTACACTTATTTTTTTTTACTCCTATAACTCTGGAACCTGGCTCCAGGGCCTGGAGTCCATGTGGCCTCAACATATACATTTTTATGAATAAATTCAAAAGTGATTTTCCTCTTTCTGTACTTTCTTCCAAAGAGTGAAGAGCAAATAGACATTAGTATGATTGTAGGAATAAAATGGACTATGTCACATAAAATTTTCCCACCACATGGAGGAGTAAGAGAACAGCAGTCAGCATCAGGCTTATCACCTGATGGCTTCACTGTCACCAGCAGAGGAATTTCAATCCTTGCAAACAGAAGAGCATCACAGTCCACACTTGCTTCTGTCTCAGCCTTGGAGCAACACAAGTGGCTGCTCTGACCTAGGCCGGAACTCTCCAGGACATCCTCCTTGAGTAATGATTTTCCAGCTCATAATGAGTGACACTTCTCAAGTGGACCTTAGAATATGTTACTTTAACTTTAAAAAGACTTGAATGTAAAGTTCCCCTGAATTACTGCACTGTGTAATGAATGTCTTTCTCTGCTAGCTGAAGTGTCTTTTCACTAAAGAAGTTTGTTTTGCACTAAAAAATTGTTTTGAACTAAAGACTTATATTGGAGTAAATGTAAATGCTTAGCCTAGATGCAGGTCGGCTCACTTTAAGATAAAGAACTCATGTTTTAAAGATTAAGCTTCCACTTTCTTTTAATGAGTGACACAGAGTCCTCTCCATCTGTCCTTCAATGAAGAAGATTAGCAGGAAAGTGAGTATTATTTATCAAGCTGGAAGAATCCCTTGAGGTCACTGAAGAGAAACTCTCACTTTATATGACTGTTGACATTGTAATAGATGGGAAAGAATGGGCTTTGGAGGAGGAAGGCATGGCTCATTTGAAACCAGGGCCACCCCTCATCACTTTTCTTTATCCTTAGCCCAAGTCTACCAACATAGTTCCTTCTTTTTATCGTCCATCAAGGTATACATGACCTGTCCTACGCTTCATTCTAAATTGTTACTGGCTGATAATGCCGTGATCAGATACCACTTTCCTGCTGAATGTTCACATGACATTAGGAAATATAACTTTCTATCAAAAATACACTAGTTTGTAACAGAGATTTCTGGGGCACTGTGTAGGATATTGCATAGGGTCAAAGCAGATGATTTGGTTTGATGTACTTTTAAATGCTCCTAAAGTCAGAAAGCTTACAATCTATCCATGAGGTCACTCCCAAAAGGGCCCATAGATGGATTACCCCATCACTGATATCCTGGAAAAGTTTTATTTCATATCACCCACCAGTTATTTGAATCTCCCTCAGTTTTGGATGGAGATTGAGCATCACTAATGAGTACACAGTCCTTTTGTATTGAACACAAGCAGCCTAGGTAAGCATTTAAAAATCTGATCTTGGCAACATTGGTAATTCTAGGAATAATGCCCAATGTTTATAAACTATAAAATTATTTTGAATTTATCAGATCGACTTGCTTTTCACCATAGCATCCTAGAACACAGACTGGATCAAGGCTTTTTCTCTGGTACAATCTACCAAATTTTAGGAAAGGGAATCCAGAGATGCAAAAAGAAAACACAAACCATTAGATAATCTGAAATTGGAAGGGCTGGACTGTCCATCTGGAGCTTGTATGTACATGCCCATTGTCACCTCAGCAAATCCACACTCTGTTCCCCTACTTTCCTTTACTCATGAATGTCCCCTCTAGATGATAGAATAGCATCCGAACCTGTTTCTCTGTTCTGTCCCTTCTGTCTCTGGTCCCACAGGCTGTTCCCTCACTGCCTTCAGACACATGCCCCCATTCTCTTTACCTGGTCTAGCTCCCTTCACATGTCATTTCTGTACCTGTTTCCATTTGCCCTCTTACTCCCTGGAATACGGATTTCACAGATATCTCTAACCCAATGGTCATTATTTCTTACATGAAAATCAAGCTTCACAATGACCCCTCATTACTCTGATACCTCCTGCAGATACACCCTTCACTCTGCTATCAAGGCACATCCTTGACCTCTGAGGAAAGTTCATCCTTTTTGCATTTTCAGACTGCCCTTTTTCCTCCAACCAGATAAAAGAGGCTTCCTCCAACCCTTCCATCTTTGAAATGTCCTCCACCACATGGGATCCTCTGGGTTCATCTCTCTTGGTTTCCAGGAGGAGCTACAGGCTGATACATTTCAATCTTGTTCCCCAGCTGCAACTTATCATTCAAGTTTGAGATCTGGCTTCTAACATTTGTAATTCATCATACCCTCGTTCTAATTCCACATCTCCACAGCAAAGCTGTCCCTAAAATACATTCAACGCCTTCTCCACACATTTTAGCCTTATTCTCTTAGAACAAATTTTAAATGTCTTAAATTATATTTATTAATCACATCCTTTTATTCTGGTATAAATTTTGGATTCTTATTGTTGCTTTGATAAAATCAGCTGGTGATGGGAATCAAAACTTTAGCATATACTAACCATTCACTCTTAGGCAAGGCACTTGAGCTCTAGGTCTCATATTTCTTATCTATAAAATAGGTATTCAGAATTGCTATGGATCAATGACTTCTTCAATCCTCCCAAAGTCACGCTTTTTGAGCAAGAGAGTCTATAGCAGTTATCATATCCTGTCCCACAATTGTATGTTGAGTGTGGGTGTGGAGATAACTTGTTTCTTTACTTTCACAGATCTGCAGATCAAGAAAAACTGTACTGAAGGAGCTAGCTATATTTGAGGAATTACATCCAAGTATCCTCATCCACACATGGGACAGAGTTAGACAATGAGATCCTGGACTTTGAACTGATGCTATAATTGGATGAGACTTTGGAGGGATTTGAGAAGTGGTGAGTATATTCTTCATGTGAGAGGGACATGAATCCTGGGGATCCAAGAGCAGATTGTAGCAGGCAGCCTCTAACTTGGCCCCCTTTGATTCTTACCTCCTGGTGTTCATGTCCCTGTGTTATCCTCTTCCACGAGTATGAGCTGGACATGGTGACTCACTTCTAACATACAGAACACAGCAATAGAGAGATGTCATTTCTGAGATTAGGTTACAAAAAGACTGCGGCTTCTGTCTCTCTCTCCTTCTCTTACTCTGTCTGAGGGAAACTATCTGCTATGTTGTGAGTTTCACTATGGGCAGGACCACAGGGGAAGCCTTGTAAAATAGCCAGCAAGGACCTGAGTCCCTCAGTCCAACAACCTGCAAGGAACTGAATCCTGCCTAGAGCTACATGAGTGAGTTTGGAAGTGGATCCTTGCTCAGCCAAGAATTGTGAGGAGACTATACTCCCAGCTGACAACTTGATTGTGGCCTTTTAAGAGACTGAGCTGGAAAATGCCTCTAAGCCATCTCCAGATGCCTGGCACACAGAAACGGTGAAATAACAGCTATTTTAAGCCACTAATTTTTGGGATGATATTTTATGCAGCAATAGACAACGAATATACAAGGTAAGTTAGATTAAACTAATCTAATCACTACTTCTGAATCTAAGCAAAGGGGGAAGCCAGTTCTGGTTGATAAGAAAGTTAAAAACTAGTGTGACAGTAATTGCTTTTTGGTATTTCTTTAAAATAATGTATTTTAAACATTATTACAGCAGCTGTGCTTATCTCAGTATGAGGCAAGATATGTTTACAATAGTGTTCACACTTCATTGCCAACATCCAGGTGCCATGGCCAATGATTGCAGTGGACTATTAATATTGAATGTTGTGCTTGCAAGTGCAGTGTTCTAAAATATCAAAATTGTGATGGGCACTACCGTTCTCCTAGGTTTCTAACTTGAAATTTGAGGCTTAGCACGGATCCTCCTGCATCATTCTGTTTAAACATCTAAATGAATAATATCATCAAGATTTTTCTAAAGTTATTTTAAAAAGTTCTTCTTAGTGATATTTGTAATAGACTTTCATCACCTGAACTCAAGTTAGAAAAGAATCAAAAGAAAACTATGAACTATGAACAATTGTCAACTAAAAGGCACTACTCCTCGTGTTTATAGAGGCAAAATGGAGTGGATTAGTCTCTGTGCTTGTGTAAATGGCAATAAATTAGGGATGAGAAGACACTACACAAATGCATCTAATGTCAGGCAGAAGATGCCACATGCTACAGAGACATACCAGTAAGGTGACATGAGATTTGAAACCTGAGAGACTTCATAACTAGTGGAGAGGATCAGGGAAGATAACCCACAACAACTCAGAACACTTATGAGCTCCTTCCCCACTAATGAATGGCTCTGCAATCTCAGGTGAAATGGATCCAGTACCTCAGGGGATGGCTCTCTTGAGGCCACGTCTTATTTCCTGCTGAGTTGGCCTCAGGGTTCCTGTTCACTCATCTGGCCAAAATCCTTCTTTGGGTATGAAGTTCTGATTCTCATGCCCTTTGGGCCTGATCATATTTTATTCCCTATATATGATGTTGTGCTCATTCTCTGTGGCACACGTAGGCCACATTTCCCAAGCCAGCCCCAGCTGATTTCCCAGTCTTGAGTCTCTGCTTATTCTAGAAAGCAGTTCAGAATGAAGTGACATTTGTGATGTGTCTTGAAGCACAGTGTACATGGTGGGTGGCAGTGTAAAAGGAGGTGCTCAACAACACTGGAGTGAATTATGTCAGGTACACAGCTCAAAGGCTACAGGTAAGTAATCACTGTACCTTCTTTTACTTTGTATTCAAATTAGGAAGCTTCCAGGGCCAAATAGCTTGGTTTACATAATTGCTTTTGCAATTGAAAGCTTTTTATAAGGAATAATATTTGTCTCTTGGAGAAGATCTAAGGAATATGTCTATGACTGGTTTCATTCTCTGTAATTTAGGTGACACATCAGGAGTAACTGAAGGATGCACGTTTTCGGTGTTTTTTTCATATAAAACCTGCATAACCTTGGAATCGATGCATGTTATGAAGCAAAGAGGGAGTCTTACAATGGCTTGTAGAGTATGGGGCAGCAAAAGATGAGAAAAATACCAGAGGTTTCCCTCTTGTCCTCTTAGTAAATTCACTTCTTTGCAATGTGGGTTGCCATAGTAACAGGAAGGGATGTGGAATTATGAGACTGGAGAAGATATTGTAATTTGGGGATCATTAAATTCATTATGAATTCTATTTCTTTCAGTTAAACAGGAGGAGGTGTATATTTGACTCCCAGGAGAAATTTGGGACATCACAAGGTTAATAAATTCTTCGAAGACCATTCTTTTATCTATTATGATGGAGTTTTAGGACAGGAGAAATGTGGGAATCCACAGTAGATGAACCGATTTGGGCAGCAGTGCAAATAATAGCGCCATGTTGGAAAAGAGTGAATTAGAGTAAGGATGGGGATTTAAAGATATATTGAAGGACAATGAGACATTACAGTGGTTGGAGCAGGGTTGTGAGATGAATGGAATTGAGCTGAACATCAGAAAAAATCTTTGGACACAGTGCACCATAGAGAACGGATGAAAAAAAGATGGAGATGAGTCATTAGCAGGCTACTGTAGTAGCTTATTATGAAGGAATAGAACATGTATTACTGTAAATTCCTGAGTCTAAGAAGAGGAATGATTTTAAGGAGCATTTAATGCACTAAATTGAGAATCCAGTAGGAGACTATTCCAAACTATCACTAAATTATTTGAACTATTATTATCACTAGTTATTTGAAATATAATTACTATAATTATTAAATTATGAGAAAGCATGCAACTCCTTTACTCAGGTTGTATTGGGATTTGAAATTTAGACAGAAGTATTTCTATATATCTCACAATCAATTCCAATTTTGCCAAGCTTCAAGGAGATGGCAATTCAATAAGGGCGTTAATCCTGCTGAGAATAAAGTGGAAACAGTCTACAGGAATTTAAGGCTGCTTTTCTGAATACTTGCAGACCTGTGTATAAGGTCTGTTAGCCTAGTGAGCTGCACAAAAACTCCTCAGACACCCAAAGGCAAGGAAAGGAATAAGGCACTGAAGAGACTAGAAAAGTATTTTTCATGTAGCCACTGAGTATAAACCCAGTTCCTCAGCCCCGTGTGGCATGGTTGTCCATTTCCCCCCAGCCTGTGCACATGCACACTGAAGGCCTCTGGTCCAGGGACCCTCTGCCCTGGGGAGCTCTCATTCTCCATGTGCTGCTGGGGCCTCTTGACATGGGTGTGTTCCAGAGAGCTATATCCATGCCATCATCCTTTTTTTTTTTTAAGTTGACATTTTTTTTAACTTTTTGTTAAGATTATGATAGTTTACAAACTTGTGAAATTTCAGTTGTACATTATTGTTAAGCATGTTGTAGGTGCACCACTTCACCCTTTATGCCTTCCCCCCACCCCCCCTTCCCCCTGGTAACCCGCAATCAATTCTCTTTGTCTCTATGTTTAACTTCCACCTATGAGTGGAGTCATATAGAGCTCATCTTTCTCTGTCTGGCTTATTTCGCTTAACATAATACCTTCAAAGTCCATCCATGTTGTTGCAAATGGGACAATTTTGTCTTTTTTATGGATGAGTAGTATTCCATTGTACATATATATCGTATCTTCTTTATCCAATCATCAGTTGCTGGACACTTAGGTTGGTTCCACGTCTTGGCCATTGTAAATAATGCTGCAATGAACATAGGGGTGCATGGGACTTTTAGAATTGCTGATTTCAAGTTCTTTGAATACATACCCAGGAGTGGGATGGCTGGGTCATAAGGTATTTCTATTTTTAACTTTTTGAGAAATCTCCATAATGTTTTGCATAGTGGCTGCACCAGTTTGCATCCCCACCAACAATGCATGAGGGTTCATTTTTCTCCACAGCCTCTCCAACATTTCTCATTTTTTGGTGTGGTTATTTTTGCCATTCTAACAGGTGTAAGGTGAGATCTTAATGTGGTTTTGATTTGCATTTCCCTGATGATTAGTGATGGTGAGCATCTTTTCATGTGTCTATTGGCCATCCATATATCTTCATTGGAGAAATGTCTGTTCATGTCCCCTGCCCATTTTTTGATTGTGTTCTTTGATTTTTTGTTGTTGAGATGTGTGAATTCTTTATATATTAAGGAGATTTACCCTTTGTCAGATAAATAACTTGTAAATATTTTTCCCAATTAGTGGGTAGTTTTTTTTGTTTCAATCCTGTTTTCCCTTGCCTTGAAGGAGCTGTTAACTCTGATGAAGTCCCATTTGTTTATTCTTTCTATTGTTTCCCTCATCTGAGGAGTTAAGCTATTTGAAAACATTCTTTTGAAACTGATGTAAGAGTGTACTGGTTATATTGTCTTCTAGAAGACTTATTGTTTCAGGCCTGATCTTTAGGTCTTTGATCCCTTTTGAGTTTATTTTTGTGAATGGTGAAAAAGAATGGTCAATTTTCATTCTTTTACATGTGGCTTTCCAGTTTTCCCAGCACCATTTGTTGAAGACACTTTCTTTTCTCCATGGTAAGCCCTCAGCTCCTTTGTCGAAGATTAACTGTCCATAGATATGTGGTTTTATTTCTTGGCGGCTTTCAAGTCTGTTCTATTGATCTTTGCACATGTTTTTCTACCAGTACCATGCTGTTTTGATTAGTGTAGCTTTGTAGTATGCTTTGAATTCAGGGATTGTGATGCCTCTGGCTTTGTTCTTCTTTCTCAGGATTGCTTTAGCAGTCCAGGGTCTTTTCTTGCCCCATATGAATTTTAGGATTCTTTGTTCAATTTCTGTAAAGAATGTCATTGGGATTCTGATTGGGATAGCGTTGAATCTGTAGATTGCTTTAGGTAGTATGGACAATTTAACTATGTTTATTCTTCCAGTCCATGTGCATGAAATGTCTGTCTTTCCATCTCTTTATGTTGTCATCAATGTCTTTCAGGAAAGTCTTGTAGTTTTTGTTGTATACATCTTTCACTTCCTTAGTTAAATTTATCCCAAGGTATTTCATTATTTCTGTTGCGATTGCGAATAGGATTGAGTTCTTGAGTTCTTTTTCTGTTAGTTCATTGTTAGTGTATAGAAATGCTACTGATTTATGTATGTTGATTTTATACCCTGCAACTTTGCTGTAGCTGTTGATTATTTCTAATAGTTTTCCTCTGGATTCTTTGGGGTTTTCTATATATAAGATCACGTCATCTGCAAACAGTGAGAGTTTTACTTCTTCATTGCCTATTTGGGTTCCTTTTATTTCTTTTTCCTGCTGAATTTCTCTAGCCAACACCTCCAGTACAATGTTGAATAAGAGTGGTGAAAGTGGGCACCCTTGTTTTGTTCCTGTTCTCAGAGGGATGGCTTCATTTTTTGTCCGTTGAGTATGATATTGGCTGTGGCTTTGTCATATATGGCCTTTATTATGTTGAGGTACTATCCTTCTATAGCCATTTTATTGAGGGTTTTTATCGTAAATGGATGTTGGATCTTGTTGAATGCTTTCTCTGCATATATTGAGATGATCATGTGGTTTTTGTTTCTCATTTTGTTAATGTAGTGTATCACGTTGATTGACTTGCGGATGTTGAATCATCCCCGTGTCCCTGGTATGAATCCCACTTGACTGTGGTGTATAATCTTTTTGATGTTTTGCCAAAATTTTGTTGAGGATTTTTTCATCTATGTTCATCAGTGATATTGACCTGTAATTTTCCTTCTTTGTGTTGTCCTTATCAGGTTTTGGGATCAGGGTGATGTTGGCTTCATAGAATATGTTAGGGTGTTGTCCATCTTCCTCAATTTCCTGGAATAGTTTGAGAAGGATAGGTATTAAATCTTCTTTGAATGTTTGATAGAATTCTCCAGAGAAGCCGTCTGGTCCTGGACTTTTATTTTTGGGGAGGTTTTGGGTTACTGTTTCAATTTCTTTATTGGTTTATTCAGATTCTCTATTTCTCCCTGCTTCAGTTTTGGGAGGTTGTAAGACTCTAAGAAATTTTTCATTTCTTCTAGGTTGTCAAATTTGTTGACATATGGTTTTTCATAGTATTCTCTTATGATCCTTTGTATTTCTGTGGTATCCATTGTGATTTCTCCTCTCTCATTTCTAATTTTATTTATTTGAGTCTTCTTTCTTTTTTTCTTGGTGAGTCTGGCTATGAGTTTGTCAATTTTGTTTATTTTCTTGAAGAACCAACTCTTCATTTCATTGATCCTTTCTACTGTCTTTTTTGTTTCAATATCATTTATTTCTGCTTGAATTTTTATTATTTATCTCCTTCTACTGACTTTGGGCTTGGTTTGTTCTTTTTCTAATTCTGTTATGTGTCATTTGAGATTGCTTACCTGAGATTTTTCTTGTTTATTGAGGTGAGCCTGTATTGCAATGAATTTCCCTCTTAGGACCGCCTTTGCTGCATCCCAAATGAGTTGGTACAGCATGTTTTCGTTTGCATTTGTCTCCAGATAATATTTGATTTCTTCTTTAATTTCTTCAATAATCCATTTTTTGTTCAGTAGCATGTTGTTTAGTCTCCAAATTTTTCCCCTTTCCCAGCTTTATTCTTGTAGTTGATTTCTAGTTTCGTAGCATTATGGTTGGAAAAGATGCTTGATATTATTTTAACCCTCTTGAATTTGTTGAGGCTTGCTTTGTTTCCCAAAATATGGTCTATCCTTGAGAATGTTCCATGCGCACTTGAGAAGAATGTGTAGCCTGCTGTTTTTGGATGGAGTGTTCTATAAATATTTATTAGGTCCATCTGGTCTAGCTTTTCATTTAATTCTATAATTTCCTTGTTGACTTTCTGTCTGGATGATCTATCCATTGGTGTTAATGGGGAGTTGAGGTTCCCTTACTATTATTTTATTGTTCTTGATGTCTCCTTTTAGTTTTGTTAATAGTTGCATTACAAATTTCGGTGCTCCTGTGTTGGGTGCGTATATATTTACAAGTGTTTTGTCATCTTGGTTAAGTGTCCCTTTTATCATTATAAACTGCCCCTCTTGTCTTTCTTTATCTGTTTTGCTTCAAAGTCTACTTTGTCTGATATAAGTATAGTGACATCTCCTTTCTTGTGTTCATTATTAGCTTGGAGTATCATCTTCCATCCCTTCACTCTGAGTCTGTGTTTGTCTTTGGGGCTGAGGTGTGTTTCCTGGAAGCAGCCTATTGTTGGATCTTGTTCTTTAATCCATCCTGCCACTCTGTGTCTTTTGATTGGAGAGTTCAATCCATTTACATTTAGAGTGATTATTGAAATGTGGGGGCCTAACACTGCCATTTTATCACTTGTTTTCTGGTTCTTTTGCATTTCCTTTGTTTCTCCTCTCATGATTTTTGGACTACTAATTCAGGTAGGTAGATTTCTGTATTGGTTTTCTTCTTATTTGAAATTTGTGTGTTTATTCTTGTTATTTGTTTAGTGGTTACCAAGTGGTTTGTATAAAACATCTCATAGATGAGATAGTCCATTTTCTGATAGCCTCTTATTTCCTTGGATTAAGACCGTCCATCCTTTTCCTCTTCCCCTTCTAGGTTGTTATTTTCAGAATTTTTTTTCTTCCTTCTTGTGTTGTGAGTTTGTGGTTAAAATGACAAGATTATATTTATTCTTGGTGTTTCCAATCCTTTTATCTTTAATGTTATACATAACTTTTGCTAACCTGTTCTGATGGAGAGCTGCAATTTTCTGATTTTGTCTTTCTACTTATCTCCTATGTTCTGGGTTTTGTAGGCCCTTTCCTTTTTTTAAGTATTCAAGTATGAGTGTCTTCCTGAGCATTTCTTGTAGAGGAGGTCTTGTGGCAATGAACTCCCTTAACTTCTGTTTATCTGGGAAAGTTTCTAGTTCTCCATCGTATTTGAAGGATATTTTCACTGGATAGAGTATTCTTGGCTGCAAGTTTTTTTCCTTCAGAGTTTTGAATATATCATTCCAATCTCTTCTAGCCTGTAAGGTATCTGCTGAGAAATCTGTTGACAGCCTTATGGGGGTTCCTTTCTAGGTTATATTCTTCTGCCTTGTTGCCCTTAGTATTTTCTCTTTGTCATTGACTTTTTCAAGCTTCACAACTATATGCCTTGGGGTTGGTCTTTTACCATTGATAAAGTTTGGAGATATATTAGCTTCTGTCACATGGAGTTCTACCTCTCTCCCCAGGTTTGGAAAGTTCTCAGCCATTATTTCTTTGAACAGGCATTCTGCCCCCTTCTCCTTCTCTTCTCTCTATGGGATACCTATAATCCTTATGTTGTATCTCCTAATTGATTCGGATAATTCTCGGAGAGTTTCTTCATTTCTTTTTAGTCTTAGTTCTCTCTCCTCTTCTATCTGCTGCATTTCTATATTCCTATCCTCCAAATTGCTAATTCTGTCCTCCATGTTATTGACCATACTGTTCAGAGAGTCCAGATTTTTCTTAATCCCCTCCATTGTCTTCTTCATCTCCAGTATTTCTGATAGGTTCTACTTTATGGTATCAAGATCTTTTGTGACATAGCTCCTGAACTCGTTGAGTTATCTATCTGTATTATCTTTTAACTCATTGAGTTTTTTAATGATGGCTGTTTTGAATTCATTGTCATTTATGATATAGATTTCATTGTCTTTGGGATTGTTTTCTGGGTACTTGTCATTTTCCTTCTGTTCTGGAGATTTAATAAATTTTTTCATACTGCTTCATGGCATGGATTTGTGCCTCTGCATAGAGATAGAGATTAGTTACTGCTTCCACTTGCTTCTACTGGAGTTGGGGGGAGCTGTTTATTAATCTGCATTGAGCAGGATCCCTGTCATCTGTTGCTGCCCAGACCTGGGCCCCTCCTCATAGTCACAGTGGTCCTGTGGGGTCCCTCATCAGCTGTGGGGCAATCACAAGGTGCCCTCAGGTTGCTGGTGCCTACTGTCACAGATCACCTAGATGCGCTCCCTCCTTAGGGTCTGCAGCAGTGTTATGGGCTTTCCCAGCAGCTGGGAGCAGGATCACCTATATTCGCAGCTCTGTCACTGTCAGGTCCCACAAGATCTCACTTGTCCACTCTGGGCCACAGCAGAGCTATGGGTATCTACTGCAGTCTCTGGTTAGCTCACGCAGCTTTGCTACTTCTGCCTCAGGGTCTTCCAGCCTTGTGATTCCTGGGCGGGGCCTCTCCACTAATGCTGCTCAGAGGCTTTCACTTTGGCTGCTGTAGGATGGTGGATTTTCCCCCTGGATCACAAAGCAGGGTGGCTGGGACTCCAAAACGCCCCCGCCCTCGCACACATTCACACTCGGTGCCCCTTGCCTTCTCTGGGACATAGCAAGAGTCCATGAGTCAGAGGCAGCTGGCAGACTGCTGCCCTGCCTGGGACCCTCCTCTCCCAGAGCCTCCCAGAGTTCTGAATGCTGGGCAGGGCTTCTCTGCTAATGACGAGTAGAGGCTTTCCCTGCTGCTGGTGCGGGACCGTGGATTTTCCCCCTGGGCTTAGGGGTAATTGCAGGGGTTTTAGGTAGGGCTGTAGTTACTTGTTTCCACCTTTGCTCTGCTGATACCTGCACATGCCTGCCCTTTGTGCATGGCGATTCTGTGAGCATGTCCGCTGGAAGAAAGTTGCTTGCAGGTACTAGGCTGTCCACGGGTTGGGGGTCGGAGAGTTTTCACCTATCTCCACCTCCTCCCAGGGGGAAGTCCACCCGCCTTCTGATGTATAGCAGCACAGGTCTCTCATGTGTCCTGAGATGCTGTGTGGATAGCCTTTGTTGACTGATGAATGTCCAATTAGTTGTAGATTTGAAGGGGGAGAGACAAAGAAAACTGCTCACTCTGCCTTTTTGCTGACGTCCATGCCATCATCTTTTACTTATGGTCTCTCTTTAAAAATTTTTATTGTGGTGAGAGCACTTAAAATGTAATCTATCCTCTTAATTATTTAAGTGTATGATGCAGTATTGTTAACTGTAAGCACAATGTTGTGTAGCAGATCTTTAGAACTTAATCAATTTGCAAAATTGAAGCTTTATGTTCAATTATTAGAAATTCCCCATTTCCTCCTCCTCTGACCCCCTGGTAACTACCATTCTATTCTGCTTCTATGACTTTAATTATTTTAGATACCTTACATAAGTGAAGTCACACAGTATTTGTCCTTCTGTGACTGGTTTATTTCACTTAGAATAATGTCTTGCAGTTTCATCCGAGTTGTTACATATGGTAGGATTTCCTTCTTTTTAAAGGCTGGATAATATCGCATTGTATGTGTATATTGCATTTTCTTTATTTATTCATTGATGGGCATTTATATTGTCTCCATATCTTAGCTATTGTGAATAATGTTGTAATGAACAAAGGAATGGTAAAATCACATTGAGATCATGATTCCAATTTTTTGGGATAAAGAACCAGAAGCAGGATTGCTGTATTGTATGCTAGCTCTATTTTAAATTTTTTTGAGGAAGCTCCATACTCTTTTCTATAGTAACTGTACCACTTTGCATCCCTGCCAACATTGCGAAAATTTTCCTTCTCTCCACATCCTCACTGACACTCATATTTCCTCTGTGGTCTCTTGTGGTGACTTTACTTTTCTTGCTAGATTAAATGATTGGACAAAGGTGATGTAACCGCGATGAAGTCTGAGATGTAATTTATTTGCACTGTCTCCTTGTTAGAACCATCAGAGAACTATCAGATCTCAGAGTTGGGCATCTGTTCATCTTCGGGTCTTTAGAACTCTGTGAACCACATGGACCATGATATTTTACTCTTGCACTAACTACTAGGAAGCTCTGGATGGGATTTGTGTTCTTAATTCTGGCAAAATCTCTGGGACCTGAGTAGATATTTGTTGGTACTACTTTTCCACTTTCTGACTTTAGTTTACTTTTCCCATATTTTTTTTGCTCTTTCACATAATTTTTCTTTAAATTTTTTTTTCTATCTTCATTGAGATATAACTGACATATAACATTGTATAAGTTTAAGGTATACAATATCATGATCTGATACACATATATTGTGAAATGATTACCACATTAAAGTTAGATAACACATCCTTCACCTCACATAATTACCAATTGTTGTTGTTATGGTGAGAAAAATCCCATTCATGATAGCATCAAAAACAATAAAATATTTAGGAATAAATTTAACTAAGGATGTGAAAGAGCTACATATCAAAATCTTTAAGACATCGAGGAAAGAAATTAAGGAAGACATAAATAAATGGAAAAATATCTATGTTCATGGACTGAAAGAGTTAATATTGTTAAAAATGTAGAAAAAACCCAAAGCCATCTATAGAGTCAATGCAATCCCTATCAAAGTTCCTTGACTTTTCTTAGTTTTTTTCCGAATTTCAAATTCTTTTTGAAATAAACAAGTGGTATAAAATAATGTTTGCATAAAAAAGCAGTATATCAATTTTATTGAGATAAGTTATTTTTGATTTCTTTTCTAATTTTGGACATCATTTTTCACATATGATCATTGTTTTCAAGTTAAATAAACTATGTTTATTTATTGGCTTTATGACATGTCCCCCAAAGATAGTATTTCTTGGAAGAAATGCACATACATTTTCATGAAATGCATGTCTTTCATCAGTGTGTTATGACCTCCAGCAAATTCCCAGTTACCCCTTTGCCACTTCAGCTCCTCTGCACCAGCACCTCCCCTTACCATATGTTGCCCAAATATACTCATCCTGCAAAGGCAGTCTGCTCACTGGCATTTCTCCCACCCAGTCTCCTACCCTCTCCCCTTCTGTTCAGTCACAATCTCTTAACGATATGGAATGCTAAGATAAGTATAGAAGTGTAGTCTGATCTCAGGTCCTGAAATGTCATATGAAGCCGGAGAACACTGATTTCCACTCTTTCAAAATGAGGACAGCCCAGTTCACCACACTGGCATTTATATTTGTGAACAACAGGGTATGGAAATTAAGCCATCTCTGTATCATTAACATCCCTCTGTGACTAGAAAAGCAAATCTCAGAGACCATCGGAAGCATCTGCCTGGTTCAGGGAGGGACAAACTCCTCCACTAGCCTCCCAGTAGGGCTGCTTCCAGATTCAGACACTTCTCCATAGGCATCTTTGGCAAAAGCCATTTTAGGATCATTTTTTTTCAGACATGCATGAAATTGGATTGAAAAAGAGTCACAACTGTTTACATTTAGTAAAGTAAAGAAGGAGCCATGCGTAAAGAAGAGAGAACGTGACATTGTGAAAACACAAGGGGCTTGGGTATCAACTGCCCCTGGAATGGGTGCTGGGCCAGTCGGAGCTGAGGGTCTCAGTTTCACCATGTGAAATTATGAATAATAATGTATTTGTATAATTATTTTTAAATTTAAAAGATATAATGCTAATGAAAATAATCATAAAATTTTACACAAACTTTAGATATAGTTTTTGATTCTTGTTTACATACTTGTTATTCCAAAAAGCGAATTATGCTCTGAAGTCTGGAGACGTGCTTCTAGCCTGGTTTCCCTGAACCTATTACTTTTATGAGATGATAAAACAGGAATGTATCTTATCTGTTAGGATCTAAATTTAAATGAGAAATTGATGCTCACAGGATTTAGTTATTCGTATAAAAGGTGAATGTGAGCTTTAATGATAACCGTAAATGTAAACAAGTTCATCAGAAACATCCCAACATCATGGCCCATTTATTGTGTATATTGATCTTTTTGTTTCTGTGATGGTTAATTTTATGTGTTAAATTGGCTACACCATGCTACCCAGACATTTGGTGACAAACTAGCCTGGATGTTGCTTTGAAGCTACTTTTTTAGATGAGATTAACATTTAAATAAGTAAACTTTGAAAAGCAACTACCACTCATAGTGTGGGTGGGCCTCATCTCATCAGTCAAAGACCTTAAGAGAAAACACACTGAGGTTCCTGGGGAAAGAGAGAATATGGCTTCCAGAATGGTTTTGGACTGGAGCTGCAACTCCTCCCTGGGTCTCCAGGCTGCCAGCCTGCTCTGCAGATTTTGGACTCGCTAGCTTACACAACCATGTGATCCAATTCTTTAAATAAATTTCTCTGTTATATCTATGTACACATCCTATTGGTTGTGTTTCTCTTCAGAGTCTTGCCTAAAACAGTTTCCTTCCTTCCTACATCCTCATTCCCAAGCACAGCACAGACTGGACTGAGGACAGTAAAGCCATTGGGAAACAAGAAATATTCTGCCTCTCTTTCTCTCTCTCTTTCTGGCACTCTACTCAGCTTCTCCCTCATAGTGGCAGATTTTCTCTGCTCTGCAGATGAGCTACTCGTCCTGCCTGGTGAATGAAAGGGACTAGGATGCATTACACGTCTCTTTCTCCTCTTTTTTTTTTCCCAACCCCATCCAATTCCTAGTGGGAGACTGAATCATTTTGAGGCACGTAGTCAGGCAGATACCCTGTGACAATCACCTGTGAGATGAAGGGGTCCATGTACACACATGCGTGGCACTGAGCTATGGGAGGGAAAGCAATTCCAACAGGAGAGATCAAGATCAGATACCACTCCAAGGCTGGCAACGCCCCCTGGCTGTGTCTCACAGACCTAAGCAGTGTTCAGTCTTCCTTTAGATGAAAATAAATTATTGACCTAATTTATATTTATTTTTTTAATTTTTCAGCTTAATCATTCTATTTTGAGGACAATGGACTATTGTTTCACTTATAATCACTATCATCCTGAAGTGAGAAAAGTAACTTGCCATGAAATTCATGGTCAGACCTTCCTCTTCACCATTATAATGTCTTCCTGGTGCTGCAGGTCAAAAGGAGGTGGAAATAAGGGTATTAGCCCTAATACACATACCACTGACCACCCACTCAAAGATGACTTGATCATAAATTACCCTTAATTTGTTTTTCAATAGATTATATGTGAATAAATTGTGACCACCATTCACTTACACTGTTGCCCGTATAAGAAAATGGTATCTCCTCCTCCTTTTCTTTTTCTTTCTTCTTTTGAGGTATTTAAATGTTATATCATTCATTTGAGGTTCTACCTTGAACTAACTATCTACATTCCTTCACTCATTCACTCAGTAAATGTCTATGGAGAGCCTGCCCCTTTGCCAGGCACTGTTATAGCTCATGGTCTCCATCTCAGGGCCAAAAATACCAAGGGTTCTGCCCTCTTACAACTGACATTTTAGCTGATCATGGGTGTGCTGTGTAGTCGGAGCAATACACCTAAAATAGAGCATGTAAGAAGGCAAGGTATGCTATGAAGGAAAGACAGAAAAGGCAGAATAAAGTAGTGTGCGGGATGAGTGTAAAATGATGGTCAGCATGGGCCTCCCTGAGGAGGTGACATCAAGTCAAGACTTGCAGAAAGTCAAGAATGTTGGTGAAAGTTACCTGTAGAAGGGCAGTCTGGGAACAGAGAGCAGCAAGGGCAAAGCTTCTGAGGCTGGAGAGGAGGTTCCAGGAACTGTAAGGAGCAGGTGTGGCTCTGCTGTGGAGGGAGCACACTAAATAGGAAATGAAGTCAGAGAGGTGAGGGGAGGAGAACAGATCCTGCATACCTTAGTGGATCTGTGGTTTTACCCACAGGGGACATAGAAGTCACTTTTTCAAGCGCTGGCAAAACCTTTGTCCAGAATGTGCATCTTTTTCTTTATTCCAAGAAAAGCAGAGAATTCTCTACATGTATGTGAAGAACACACATCCCAAGGCATTTTCCTAAATGAAATTGAGATTCCTGGCATGAGTTGAGAGTGGGAAGAGCTATTTCACTAAATTTGTATAAAACATTGGGTATCATTGTTTGGGAACTGTGGAATAGTATTTCCCACCTGTGATTAGATCAGCAGAAGAAGGCAGCAGGGCCAGCCTTGAATCATGGGTGAGCATGCCTAGGTGTGTCAGAAAGGGAAAAATTTAAAAAAAAGAGAGAAAGCAGGAATCCCTACATTAAAACCAATCGTGATGTGAAGATTGTATTTGGATCCGGATTCAAACAAACTATGTAATAAAAAGTACGTTGAGAGTTATGCAGATGTAAACACTGGCTGGATATCTGATGGCATTCAGGAAGTATTAACTATTTTAGTGATATGAGATGCTTATGTTTCTTATAAAAGAATCACTATCTTCTAAAGACTCATAATTAAATATCTACAAGTGAAAGTATGTGGTATCAAGAATTAGCTTCATAATAATCCAAGGAGGTTGGGAAGAAGAGAAAAGGGGATGCAGATTAAATACAACTGTCCATGAATTGATCATTGTTGAAAGTGGGTCTTGTGTATATGGAAATAATTTTATTATTATTATAATTATTCTTGGATATGTATGGCATTTTCTATAATGACAAATCAAAAAAACCTATCCTTTCCTTGTACTTAAAATTTTTGGGTCCTTTTTGAGACCATTGCTAGCATGAAAACATCCTTCTGTATTATCTCACAGAAAGTTTATCTTTTTGCTTTCATTTGCATCTACATCCACCTATCATGGATTTTGTGTATGGAGTGAAGCACACGTTGAGTGCTGTTTTTCTATATATATATGTTCAAGTGAAAACCACAATTAATGGAAAAAATTGTGTTCCCCACTGTTCTACCACCACGTGTCACAGACCTTGTCCTTCTATAGGCAAGTCTATTCTGGGCCCTCCAAACCATCCCATTCATCCACATTTAAAACCTTGGATCCCACTGTGTCAATTGCTATAGCTTTAAAGTGTTTCAATATTCCCTTGAAGAACTCTTTCCATCTCGTTGATCTTTTTTAAAACTGTCTTGTCTACTCTCGATCCTGCTCATTTCCAGGTAAATTTTAGGCTCAGCTTCTCAAGTTCTACCAAAAGTCCCCTTGACAGCACACTGAATCAGTAGATTAGTCTGAGGAAAACTGACATTTTTAAGATAGTAAACAGAGTATATTCCTATATTTATTTAAATCTGCTCTAATATCTCTCAATGATGCCTCTTAGAAGGCATGCACATTTTTGGTATATTTATTCCTGAGTATTTGATATTGATTAGAATTTGACAAATACACTATCTTATTACTATTTATGGAGTTACATAAATTTTCTTATTGTGTGGGCTTTGGTAGGCTTCATTTCTCTAGGAATTTGTCTTGTTCATCTACGTTTTCAAATGTAAGATGTAAAGTAATATGTAATATCATCTTACAATTTTAATGCTTTTAAAAACTTTACTGAAATCCTCATTTTAAAATTTTTGTATTGGTTCTTTGTTTCCTTGCTCCTTTTCTCCCAATCATGCCTACAGGGGATTTATCAATTTTGTTGTTAATAATGTTGGTATTATTCTTCCTTACATATTTCGTGGAATTTTCTGGTCAAGTTGTCTCGTGCTGGAGATTTTGCTAAAGTAATATTTTCAGTTAGTCTTTGGACTATTAAGTGTTTTTATTCTTATGCCAGTGTTGGTACGTTACATTAAATTTTGAAAGACCCACTTATGTCCTTATTGAATCTCTCTGTTGTATGGCTGTTTTTTATTTCATTATTGTTTCTTGTCTTTTTCAGAGTACCAGCAGGAAATAGATGGAACATGAACATTAGAATAATTTGAGAATATTTGCATAAAATGACTTTTGCTCAGGTGTGGGCCAGGGTGGGGAGTATGACAAAGATAGATAGTGCCATATCATGGGAGGTAATGTTGACATTATGGTTACTACTCCAGGCCTAAAATGGAAAGAGAGAGAGCTACTGCAGGATGCCAAGGTCAGAGGTCTGATGGAGAAGGATTCTTGAGTGGAGTTTAGTCCTTTGGTCAGGATGCAGTTGGCCTGGGCTCTCCCTGGGGTGAGAGGATCAGAGGAATCAGTATTGCAGCCTCAGAATCCCATCCTGCCTGCACTCCGAAGGAAGCAAGGCAAGGGAGCCCATCTGTGTGCTTAGCCTCGTGAAGGACAGATGCAAATTGAGAAGGCTGATGTGTAGATCTGGAGGAGGAGACAAAGTATCCAGCTCAGAAAGCTCCTCTTGCCCCTTGTTATGCACACCTTTTCCAGGTGAAAAATTGTTACTGAACCAGGTTTGTTTTTTCCCGCCACCCAGAAAGCCAAACACCGAGATGATGAGACTGCAGCAGAGAGTTTACTCACAAGGCAGCCGCATGAGGAAGCGAGAGCATGAGCCTCAAATTTGCTTCCCTGAAAAGAGGGACTCAGGGATATTTATGGGATAGGGGGCAAGCAAGGTGGTCTGAAATGTGGAAATAGGTGATTGTAGATGGGGAGAGGTGAGGTAATTGATGACCTGTCCAAGCATAGTCAGACTTCATGCCTCTTTATAGGACCCATGTTCACAAAATAGCCACATTAGCATGATCTGAGGGTGGAGCTATTAGCCTCTTGACATCAAAAGTTCACCTATCAGACATCTGCATGGACCCTGTTGATGAGTTGGTGTTCTCAATGGGCCTGAAGTGGACAAGGAGTTCTAATTCCTGAAAAAACAGCTCGCACACCCATTACCATGATGACCCAGGTCCAGGGAGATGATATCTATAGGAGCCTAGTGGGAGTCAGATAGCATATTGCCTAAGCAGCACAGTTAACAATGGAGGGGTTAAACAGCTAAAATTTATAATCAGTAATTGCAATAAGGAAAAAAAACTTTAGTACCTATATACTTAATTATCAATGGCTGTTTGCCAGTTTCAAAATCAGTATCCCCAATGCAAATGATATAGCATGACCATTTGACTGACACTGATTCTGTCATACAACCAAGTGAAACATAAACCCAGATCATAAAGCAACCCATTCTCCCCAGCACATCCAGATGGATAACCTTAAAATGTACTGCAGGCACTGAAAACACAAGAACAATGATTAAAGATCAAAAGAGAAAATCTACAGATTGACTAAAAAGAGTTCCCAAAGGATAGAACAAAGAAAAATATGAAATGAGAGATATCAACCTTAAAATAAAAGTTGAAAACTCTTTGTTTATTTGAGAATAAAGAAACATAAGAAGGCAAAGCACCAAGTCTAGAGTAATTCCCACACTTATGGTCAGGTAGAGATGGAAGAGGTGTCAGTAAGGAAAACTAGAAAGGATGGGCTGTGTGGCGGTGGTGGGGGGGGAACTAGGAGAAGGCTGGGTGAAGGAAAATAAGAGAGAAAAGTGTTTCAACTGTGGTTTCAAAAGTGGTTGAATATATCAAATACTGCTGTGTTAAGTAACATAAGGAGAGAAGGGTCCTTTACATATGGCTGTGTGGAGGTCGTTGATGACATAGATCTGAGCAGATTCAGAGGTATGGTGGCATGAAAGCCAAATTTCAGTGATCCAAGAGTGAAGGGAAGGTGAGAAAATGACAGCCACTCTTTATGGGAAATGAATGAATGAATGAATGAATGGGAAGCATAAAAATGGGATAGTAGCTTGAGAATGATAAATAGTAAAGGTTTTGGATTTGGGCGTTAATTGTTTTTTAACAGAAAATGGAGATAAGCAGATAAATGTGAGGGGAGGCCTTGAAAATGCTCCAGCAGAGGAGACCCAGGACACATGTGGAGAGCAAGGCCTTCAATGGAAGTGAAATATTGCTCCATCTTAGATTAGAAAGAATACAAGTCAAATATAGGTAGAGTGGTAGGTATTGCAGGGAAGATAAAAAACACTGAGTTTCACTACCGCTGTGTCTCAATGAAATAAGAGTTATGTGTGTGTATGTGGTTGTGTCAGTTGTGTGCTGCACAACTACAGAGGAGGTCTACGTGACAAGCATTTCCTAGTATTTTGTAGTACACAACTTCTCCTGTCATCCATGGTGCCCCTAAATGAGGTCATTAGCTAAAAGATTGAAAGTATATCTCAGAATCTTTAACAATAGATTTCATACTATATGGCTACCTTACATACAATAAGACCACTTCCTATGGCATTTTCCATTCCTTCACAAGCTCTGGGGGTAAAAATGAAGTTATTGGGCTGAGAGATGCAGAATTAAGAAAAGAAGACAAAGAGGGAACTAATGAGCCAATATTGTTTTATTTTTCTGTCTCTGGATCCATTCTACTTTGAGTCAGGTCTTTTATCAACTTTCCCAGTAAGACGTGAGCCATAACCATAACATCCCTTTGGGTTCCTTGATCAAAGAAACAAAAGAAAACAATAAAAATAATAATCCTGTTTGATACATCTATCTTCTGGAGGCCATGATGCTTTGCTCCTCATCAGACTTATTTCATTGGCAATAATAAGTGTGTGCACACTTGCACACACACACCACACATCACCCATAATAACATTGGGGTCTTTAGGAGAATTCAGTTGACAATGGCTAAAAATTCATGGGTCAAAAATTATTTTGATGTCTAATTTATAACTCTTCCTCAGCTATACTTTAGGAGCTCCAATTTTATAAAGCAAGATCAGTATTCTGACGCCTAGAAGAAAAATACCCTTTTAAAAATACTTTTTGAAACTATCACTCATTACGCAATTAGTATAATCATGCCAGGAACCATGCTAAGTGTTATTCGTTTTTAACCCTTGCAATAACTCTTTCAATAGATATTTTTCTAGATTACAGAGAAGCAAACCAGAACACAGAAACATTGAGTAACTTGCTCACAGCCACCCAATTAGTAAATGGCAGGCGAAAAGATGTCTATATAAACCCCTCAATATTAGGATAACTAAAATAAATATAATCACTCAGTAACACATACTTCATTCACTAATTGTCGAATGTTGCCAAAGTTGATTTTGCTTTTCCCCAAGACCAGAAAAGTAAGTTACCTTGTTCTGGCTTGTCCATATCATTATTGAGGTATATTGATTGCTATCTTGATAGACATATATATGAGTTTACATAAATATAAACATATTTTGACTTTCTGATATAAAACAATCTTTCTATTAATGCTATGCAATGCTATGCTAAACTATGATTTTCTATCATAGTTCCAATGCACCCCAGCAGTTAATTCCAAAAAGAGTGAAGCAGTTGACAAGATATATAGAATTCAGTATGGGCAAAACTGGCTACCAAACTTCTCAAAAGGTAAAAGATTTACATAAGCTTATTAATGAAAGCCTGGTGTGATTTCCAATCTAGAATGGTTCCATACTTTAGATTAGATTTATTTATATTTTCTATTTCAAGAAAGGTCATGTTTATGCTTGCTGTCACAACCAATTTATATTTATTTTGCTTATTGCTCATTTCAGAGTGTCCTTACTATCTCTGCAAAGATTCCCATAATAATAGGCCACAGGGCTAATATGACTTCTCCATTTGTGTCCAAGAAAGAGAGTAAATGTATTATCCCTCAAGGTTATTCCACAGCTGACAAGGCCTTCCTCAAAGAACAACAGTTTACCCCAGAAGGGATATATCCCATGGGCTGTTATGTTTCCCATCAGCAATAACTAGGACTCAAAAGAGCAAATTTCAACACTTTACAAGATCAGTGTACAACAAAGACCTTGTCCCTCAGAAATTTCACTTTAGCACAGTCATGTTTCTTTTAATAACAATCAAAGCAGAGACACACTGGTACAACTTCCACTATGAGGTAGTTTTGAATAATAAACTCAGAATTTAGTAACATTTTATTCCAGGAACTACCTAGCTAGCCTCTACTGGGTCAGGAATCCGGGATGCAAAGATGAAACGGCACAGAATTGTGAGACAAATGGGCATGGAGACAGAAAAAGTGACATTGTAAAGTGACCAGTGCTCCTAGCAAGGCAACCAACCACACAATGGCATGAGCTCACCTGTGGCAATGCTCATGCCAGAAAGATCAAGCATGAGATTAGAAGATTGGGATTCTGAAGCATGTTCTATCAGCCCGACCTCCTGAGAGGTCCAGCTAAGGGAGGTGGAGATTGCACTCAATAATGCAGGTAAAAAGTGAGTCACTCATGCAAGTAAAGACCAATAAAAACTCAGGACACTGAAGCTTAGGTGAGTTTTCCTCGTTAGTAATCTAAATATACAAAGACTCTTAAAACTCTGTGATAAGAAAACAAACAGCCCAAATAAAAAATGGGCCAGAGACCTTAAAAGAAATCTCATCAAAAAATATATTCAGATGTTAAATAAGCATATAAAAAGATTCTCCACATCATATGTCATCAGGCAAATACAAATTAAAACAACAATGAGATACCACTACACGTCTTTTAGAAGGGCAAAATCCAGAACACTGACAACACATGCTGGAAAGGATGTGGAGCAACAGTAACTCCACAAAATGATACAGCCATTCTGGAAGACAGTTTAGTGGTTTCTTAGAACATTAAACATTCTCTTATCACAGCATCCATGCTCATTGGTATTTACACAAAGGACCTGAAAACTTATGTCCACACATAAACCTGCACATGGATGATTATAGCAACTTTATTCATAATTTCCAAAACTTGGAAACAACCAAGGTGTCCTTCAGTAGATGAATGGGTCAATAAACTGTGTTACCTCTAGACAATGAAACATTATTCAGCACTAAAAAGAAATGAACTCTCAAACCATGAAAAGACATGAAGGAAACTTAAATAAATATCACTGAGTGATAAAAAAGTTTGAAAAGGCTATACTGTAAGATTCAAAACATATGACATTCTGGAAAGCACAAAACAATGGAGACAATAAAAAGATCAGTGGTTCCCAGAAAGTTGAGGGGAGAGATGAATAGGCATATCGCACAGGATTTTTAGGGCAGTGAAAATACTCTGCATGATATTATAACAATTAATACACCATTATATATTTATCCAAATCTATAGAATGCACAACACCAAGAGTGAAACCTGAGGTAAACTATGGACTTTAAGTGATTATAATGTGTTAATGTAGGTTCATCCTTGGTAAAAAGCAAAAGAACAGTACCACTCTGGGGAGTAATGTTGATGATGGGGGAGAATATGCATGTGTGGGTTCAGGAGTTTTATGAGTAATCTCCATACTTCCTTCTCAGTTTTGTGTTAAACCTAAAACTTTCCTAAAAGCTAAAGTAAAAAAATACCCCAAAAGATGCCTAGACAGTTCCTGTAAAATTATCTAGATTAAAAGGTAACTGGCCCTATGGTAATCCATATTTCCTATGTCAATACTTCATTTTAAATTCTCAATTTAACGTTGATATCATGGCTTGTCAAATGTGACCTTTACAAATTTGTTCTGTAAATTATTACACAGTAAATCTGAAAGTTCTTTTTAGTGAACAGTTCTATTAAGCCTATGAATTTCAACAAATGTATGGATTTGTGTAATCCTCACACAATCAAGACAAAGAACAGTCTCATCACTCCCCAAACACCTCACGTCATCCCTTTATAGTCACCTCCTCCTAACCCTGATGACCACTGATCTGTTCTACTCCACTGTACTTTTGTCTTCTCTTGAACGTCACATAAACAGAATCATACAGTATATAACCATTCCCTGAGCTGGATTGCCTGGTGTCTCTAAGTTGGTAGAGAAGTCTCTGGCCTGCAGGGATACAGAGCACCTCCCTGGCTGGGGGTTGGGGGTGGTGTGAATCCTCTTTCCTGTGTCACTGACTGGGCAGTTTCTTTGGGTTGGGAGGGGAGTCTGAGACCTGGAAGGAAAGGACTGAGCTTTCAGGGCTGGGCTGCTTGTTGTGGCAATTCTGCTTGCTAGTGCTCCAGGACCATGTGCTGGGGGAAGGCAGAGAAGGGTGGAGAGGTGGGTAGCAGGGGGAATCTCAGGCGTGCTGGAAATGGAGACCACTTAACCAGGCTGTTTACTATTAACAAAGCTTCAAATCTATTGATCCCACTTGATGGTGCCCCTGAGCTCGCTAGTGTTATAAGCAAGACCCCTATTTCATACTGAGGAGGAATGAGCCTACCTGGGCTACTTTCTGTTGCCATATTAGGGGTGGGGAAATGCTGGGCACGGATCACCTCTCCTATTAGATGGCAATTGTAGTTTGTTCTTCCAGACTTGGGGCCCCTGACTAACTCAACTCCTTTGTATCAACATTGAAAGTTCTGCTTTAGTTGTTCCTTTTATTATTTCCAGTGTTTATGACTGTACTTAGTGGGGAGAAGCAGAGACAGAGATGAGTCAATACCATTGTGTAAAGTCAAAGTCTTGAGTTCCCTATATAATTTCTTTTTTGAAATAAGAATAAAATCTCTGGGTCTGGGAAATAGATATCTGACAGTGATAGCATCTCCTCTATTTCTTAGTTCATTTTCAGTTCTGCATACCCAGAGATTATATAATGAAGGAGAATCCAAGTATATTTGAGGAATCAATCTGTGGTGGCACAAGTTCTTCTTGTGAACTCCTTCAGTCAGTCTCCAAAGAAGTCACATCCTGTGGTTGATATACTGGAAAGGGAGCACCAACATCCTCTTACAATGATTATGTAGTAACTCTGAGTTAATGCTACTGCTTGGAGTCTCTGAATGCCATTTGTCTGTACTGGTCAGAGTGTGCACTCTTGGGGAGTCAGGTGATAAATGGAGTTTTGACTTGAATTTTCCTCATAGTATGCTCTGCAGGCATGTAGGCATGTCTTTTGCTTCAGAATTACTTAATGTTTATCAACTTAAATGATCAATCCTTCTCGTTTCATGGACTGCTTGCTGTGTATGTAGATGCTATTTTATGTTACCGTCTGGAAACTATTTTTTATCTTTCATTTTTAGCTTTTTGTTCCATGTTGAATTGACTTAGGTTCCAGATTCCTTTTGTCCCAGGTGGATACCAAATGGACCCAGTGCAATTTATTGGAAAGGCCATTTTTCCTGTATTATATTGCGACAAAAATGATGACAGATAGATAGGTAGATTCGTGTGTCATTCGTAAAATTCTTTTTTGCTACTTCAGTCTTTTTGCTTCTCTCTATGTCAAAATCATACTTTGTTAATTGTAGTAGCTTTAAGATAAGACTTGATATCCAGTGAGATAAGTCCTCCAACTTTGTTGAAGATGTTCTTGGTTTTTCTCATGTCTTTACAAGAATCAGCTTATAGATTTCTACAAAATGTCTGCCATGATTTTGATGATTTAATTGAATCTATAGGTCAATTTAGAGAGAACTGACCTCTTTACAACATGATGTCATCCAGTTCCAAACCACGATGTATGACTAATGATTTAGGTCTTCCTTAATATTTTTCAGTAATGATTTTATGCTTACTGCTCAGTTTTCTTGCACATCTTTCTTCTCTTTCTTTTTTCTGATTTTATTAAAATATAACATAGAGTAGAGTTCACAAATCTGAAATGTACAAACTGATTACTTTTTAGATATGTATGTAGGTGTGTAATCATCATTTAGAACAAGCTAAGAATATTTTCAGCACCACAGCGGACACTTTTGTCCTCCCTCCTGTTTAATACCTCCCAAAAGGTAACCACTGTTCTGACCTCTATCGGCAGACATGGGATTGTTTTTGAATTTCATGGAAATGGAAGCACACAGAATATACCCTTTTGAGTACAGCTTTTTTTAATAAAATTTATAGCCATGATATTTGTTCACATTGTTGTGTGTTGCAGAGTTTAATACTTCTTATTATCGTGTTGCATTTCATGTTGTTAATATCTCTTTTATCCATTCTATTAATGGACATTAATGTTGTTTCTAGTTCGTGACTATTATGAATGATGCTGCTGTAAACACTGAACATGTCTTTTGGTTAGCATAAGCACTTCTACTCTTAAGTATGTACTGAAAAATTGCTGGACCATATTGTCTATCTATCTATCATCTATCTGGTATTGCCTACTATAGTGTGTATATATATTTGGTATATATAGTTGGTACCTATTACAAAGCAGTACCCCCACTTACACTCCCACCAGGGATACATGAATTTTAGCCATTATGGTGAATGCATAACGAAATGTCTGTTCAACAATTTTTCTCATTTTATATTGGATTATTTTTAAATTTATTATTTTATTATTATTTTTATTTGAGGAAGATTAGCCCTGAGCTAACATCTGCTGCCAATCCTCCTCTTTTTGCTGAGGAAGACTGGCCCTGAGCTAACAACCATGCCAATCTTCCTCTACTTTATATGTGGGACGCCTACCACAGCATGTCTTGCCAAGTGGTGCCATGTCCGCACCTGGGATCCAAACCAGCAAATGCCGGGCCACCGAAGTGGAATGTGCACACTTAACCGCTGTGCCACTGCACCGGACCCCTAAATTTATTATTATTTTTAAAGGTATTTGATACAATTTAGATCTGAGTACTGTGTCAACTTTATTTTATGGTAAATATCTTCTCCTTTTGTGGCTTGCATTTAAATTATCATACTGTTGTACTTTGCTAAATAGAAATTCTTAATTTTGGTAAAGTCAAATTTATATTTATTTTTCTAGTTAATGGTTTTGTCTCTTGCTTAAGAAATCTTCTTGTTCTAAGTCTTAAGGATATTTTCCAGTATTTTCTTTTACAAATCTTAATGTTTTTACCTTTTACTTTTAGGTCCATGATCCATTTCATATGAACTTTTGTGTTTGGTGTGAGGTAGGCAACAAGATATTTTTATTATTACATATGGCTATCCAGTTGACAATGCGTTAGTTACTGAAATGATCATCATTATTTTTCCACTAAATCTCATCCATTCCTTTCTTGATTTTCAACAGCTTTACTTTTATGTGATTTAGTTTTTTTTTCTTTTCTTTTCTTTGGTTTTTATCCTTCATAAGATTCAGATTTTCTTGACCACATGACTTCATATACTTTATCTATTTTAGAAAATTTGTGGCCAGTATTATTTTATTTATTATGTTTATTTCACTATCTCTTTTCTCTTCTTCTAGGATTCCTGTTCCCCGGACATGCCTCACCATAGATAACTCTGGTCATTGGTAGACTGTGAGGGTATTTTCACTATGTTCCATGTCCCTATGGTATTTATTTCTGTATTTGGCATCTTTTATTCTCTTTGAGCTTCCATCAGCATATATTTTACTGACATGTTAACCAGTTCATTAAACTGATGAAGGTTCTGCTTAGGTACTTAACCTCTTAATATCTTGTGCTCATTGATTGAATTGTCAGCTCCTCACCCTTGCATAGCTTTGACATGACAGCAAAAGCTACACAGAACTCAGGGCTCACTTATCTGTGGTGCCTTTTCTCTAGGATCTTAGCCCATCAAAGTCTTACTGACTAGGTGGCCCTGAGATAGCCTCAAGACCCAGTACTGAAAACCAACAAATTCATGAAGTGGAAAACATGGAGGGGAATCATTAACTCACATCCATATGTTTTCCTTCTCTACAGGATCCTGGATACTCACTTCTTGGATGCCTTAGTTGTGCTCCAGTGCCTTCAAACAGCTGTGGATTATCATTGTTTATTTTTAAATAAAAAATAGATTTCTTGGAAAAAAGCTTTCTCTAATGAAAATTAATCATTGTCAGAATTATAAGTGTGCTTTTTGCTGATATTTCTGCATGGTGTGTGTGAGAGATATTCCAAGAAGATTTTGTTGAAACTAGAAAAGGAATAGCTACCAGATTTGTAGTTTGGTTGCTGGATGTAGCACTGATGAGCCTTCCTGACATTTCTCTTGGAGGAGAGAGTAAGTGTACTCCCCAAAATAGTCTAAGAAAATAAAGGCCTTCATTGTACAACAAGCAACGAAGGTTGAGACGACACAGGCCCCTAATGAAAGCAGCTGGGACTCCTTATGACAAAGTCCCCAGTCAGACAAAGCCAAAGAGTGTGTCCTGGAACCACAGTCTACTTGACTGGCTGTCAAGATGTGTCCTGGTACATGCATCCTCTGGATGGTAGAGACCAAGAAGGTCACAAAGCCAAGCTCTCAAGACACAGAACAAGAGAAAAGAAAAACCTCATCTGGTTAGACAACAGGCTAATAGAGATGCTTGTGTCTTAGGATAAAAACAAAAAAGACGGAGACAAGGAAAAGTACTGTCTCTGGGAGGAAAAGGATCTACAAAAAAATGAGTACTTGACCAAATCCTAGAGTTGCTGAGTCCAAGAATGTAGCTTCAACAATACATTCTCCTGATAACATAAATTTAGAGAGGAAAAAATTCTCACCACTCTATTGGATGCTGCAGGCAGAGATCCAGGAGACTGACCTGATAACTCTTACCTGCTGCTGGCTTTTGTCAGGGGTCTAGGAACTCTCAGCTGCAGTAGTCCAGGAGCGAGTAGGATCCAGCCAGTGAAGTTTTGTCTCATCCAAGTCACCAAACTGTAGAGGAGGAAGAATATTTCTTCCACTCTCTGGGTCCTTCTGGTGGGGCTACAAATTACATTCACAAGAGATGGAATAACAGGAGAAAATGAAACAAAGCTTTATAACCTGTATATATGGGAGAAACCCAGGAAAATGAGTAACTCACCAAAATGGCTGAGCTGCCAGCTTAAATATCATCTTCAGCTAAAGACAAAGGAGGATAATGGGCATAGTGGTTGGGACTTCAAAGGGGAATAAGGCAAAACCCAAGGAAATGGAAAAGCAAATGTTTGGTAGACATAACTTTGAGAACAGTGGACTCAGCAAGGACCCTCACAGTCTACCAATAACCAGAGTTATCTACGGTGAGGCATGTCCTGGGAACAAGCATTTTATCTTAAGTTCTTTTAGGTAGTTAGGTGTAATGTCAAAGCTTCTTTCAGAGTCTTTTGTTCTTAAAAAAAAAAAAAAAACAAGCCAAAGAGACACATTTTGAGGTGGCCAACTTCAATCCCTACAATACCATCCTACCTCATGCTCAGTCAAAAATATTTTTTGAATTTTTCTACAAATTTTCCTCTTTTAACTCCATCCCCAGGTGTTCCTGTTGGCCTGGCAGTCCTTCCACACCTTCTCCAATCTTACACATCATCATGAGTAGTAGGGATGCTTTTACCCAAAAGGAAATGGGGCCATGCTAGTATGTCCGTTGCTCTATAATTTGCTGTCCCGAAGAACACATCCCTGTGGCCCCTCCAGGTCGTCAGCTTGGGCATCACAGATCTGCACAACATTCCAGAAGGGAGACTGGTTACCACAGCGATTCAGTCCTTGACTTTGTGGGACCTTCTGTTGCCATTTCAACAGCGCTGCTCTGAATATCCTACATCTCCTACTATCCTGCTCACTCCCACCCCAGGAAAAGGCTCTGTGTTCTCATCTCTACAATGGGCTGTTTTGTCAGAAATAACAGGGATGATGTTATTAATGCAGAGAGCTGCTGTCAACACTCAACTAACAAATTGACCTATTATACTCACGGGTTTAACCATTCCTAACCACAAATTATACTTTTAATGCCAAGAACCTTTTTCCAGCCATGGGCACACTTGTCCCACCTCTTGCCTCAAGTCACTGAGGGTTTTGGGATTTTGTCTGAGCTCCAGCGCCAACCCCCCTGGTGGTCCATGGTGCTGTTGCTGACTGCATGACCCTCCTCTGTCCCAGCCCAGGGTGAAAATGCATCAACAGTTAACAGGAATGAGACCCGCATGGTGTGTACAGTCCAGACCACCAAGCTGGAGAAGCTAGTTGAGCACCTGGTGCCCGCCTTCCTGGTCAGTGGCCTTACCTACATCCCCACATTCCTGTGTACATATAGAGCTTTTCCTACTACCCAAGTGGTGCTGGACCTGCTGTTTAAAAGGTAAGTCCCCTGTCTCCCCCACGATACAGTGGCCCTTTGGACGCCTACAAGATGTGAGTCTTGGGGATACAACTACACCTCTCTCTGAGGCTCAGTTTGCTTCTGTGAAGAGTAGGGTGAATTGGGGTTCAACCTCATAGGGTTACTGTAAGGACTAAAGTGCTTCCAGGCCACTTGGTCCAGGGGATAGGTCTGCTGATGGGCTGTGGTTGTGCTAAGTGATCATTTTTCTCTTCCCCATGATGAAGCCTCTGCCTCATCCCCAACTGTCACTGTAGCCTTGTGCTGAGCTCTTTTCCCATTTGAAAAGTAGGTTTGATATTCTATCCAGGGGTTCCAGTCCTGGGAGAAGCCAGAGTTGGGATCCCTTGAGTGAGTGGCACGGCCCCAGGCCCAATGAAATATCTGTGATGGCACTGAGTGGAGCTCATTCATTCTTCAAGTTCATGGGAAGCCCCCCAAATGCTGGCACTTTTCTAGGCACTGATCATAATCCAACACATACAGCATAAAACCACCTTTCCCTCCAGGGCTGCATTCTAGTCAGGAGTGAGACAGTCACACTCGACTTCACAAGCAGGTATTGTCCACAGTTCAGCCAGTGATACATCTTCCTGGTTACCTGTAGGTATGGATGTATCCTCTCTTCATCTGATGAGGTCAGTCGACCCCTGCACCAACTGAAAGAGTGAGTGGGCTTTGATCAAGTTGGTGGACCTCCCCTCTGCACAGAACTGTGAGGGGTGCATGAGGTCTGTAAATCAGAGGTGCTGGAAAAATCTACCACCATACACATCCTGTGATTGCTTCAGGAGGGCAGAGGTCTGAGGGCTTCTCCTATAGCAGAAAAAAAGCTGCCAAAGAGAGCTGTGGATGAGGCTCTGGCTGCTGTGGGAGAGTAGATCGTGGTGGGTAGAGGACAGAGTCAGCCCAAATGAATCCATACATGTCCCCTCCCCATATCAGCCCTGCCTCCACCCACTATTCTGGGACCCAGAACAGGTGGTGAGGGGAGCATCCTACTGACTAATCTGGTAGAACCTCAAAAAAGTGGGCGCTCATATGGTGCTTAGGGGACCCAGTGAGTGCTCAGGGGCCTGAAAAACCCCACCACGTTAGAGATTAGTGTCAGTGGGAGGGGAAGACCCATATGCAACACCTAGTGAAGCAGGCAGCACATAGGCACAGGAGCTAAAGTTTGAGCTGTTAGGAGGGTTCTGGGAAGCCATGACAAGACTGTCCCTTTGTTCCCTCATTGGTCAGATATTCATGTAGCACCTACTGAGTGCCAGTGAGTGCAATGAACAGGGCCCACTCCAGCACTCCCCGCCCTATGGAGTTGACATTCCAGTGGGCAGGGGACAGGGAGACAGACAGAGGAGTGTGTCAGGCTTCCCTGAGGAGGAGGAGTGGTAATCACACCATTGACCAAGGCCTCTCACCACAAAGGCTTTATTGCTAGCCCCTCCTTGGCGATGAGGCCTGTCTCTGCCAGGACAGCCAGATTGTAGGTGCATTATACTCCAGGTGGGACTAGCCTCTTGGCAGCCAGGAGCAGGAGGCACAGGAGCCCAGGCACCCACAGGGGAGCGCTGGGAGGGCAGTGTGGAAGGAAAAGCCAGTCCTCTGACCCTGCTGCCCACTTGTCTATCCTCAGGGCCATCCACTCCATTCTGGGCACCTAGCTGGACAGTATTTGGAGGATTTCTTCCAGCCTCCAGATATTCTCTGCCTGAAGACTCTGTTGGCTTACTTAGGGCTCAATATGCCAGGTTTGGACCCAGAGCACCATGCCCTCCTTCTCCTTTCACAGCTGGAGCTCCTTGAGCCCAGTGAGGCAGAGACTGAGGGTGAGGAGGACTTGGGGTGGGTGATGTGAGTGTGTGTTGAGGGGATGGTACTGGGCAAGACCACATAGAGCAGAGCCTCCAGAGCCTGGGGTTGGGCCAGGAGCAGTGAGGTGGCTCAGCTCACTATTCCCAGGGACTACCATCTGGCAAGAATTCCTGGGATTTGGTTCTTACACTGAGACTTCAGTGATTGGGCTGAGAGTTTTCCTTTCTTTCATAGAGACATACAACGACAGTCATCTTGATGATATTTTCTTTTCTTGGAGCTACAGGAGGAGCTCTAGAGTAAGATCCAGAGCTACCTCAAGAACTAGTGCCAGCTCCATTCTAGTTCCCACCACAGCTAAGAGCCACAGACTCAGATTCAGAGCCTTAGCAGGCTCAGGCCACAGTTTCACTGAAGTTTAAGACCTGGAAAACCCACCTGCACCATCTCAGCAACTGATTTCAGCTCCTGAGCTGAAGGGCGTGCCAGCTGTAGCCCCAGAGAATCCCTTCCCTTCCCCTATAATTGCATGGTTTCAACTTTTTGTTTTTATCTTACATGTACTTAAGGGTTTCCTATATTGTATCTTATAATATACACTTAAATTGAACTCTTTGTTCCATTTTAGTTGTACTCTTAACTGTCATGAAGTACACTCACAATCATGCACAACCATCCCCACGATCTAGTTCAAGGACATTTTCATTACAGAGAAACGCTGTACCCATGAATCAGTCAGTCCTCCCTCCTCTCAGCCCCAGTCCCTGGAAACCACTGATCTTCTTTCTGACTCCACGGATTTACCTGCTCTGGATATTCCATATAAGTGGAATCCTACAATATATGGCCTTCTATGTCTAGCATGTAAGGTAGGAAGAGTGTGATTAAAGGTTTTTTTTGGTTGTTATTTTCAACAATACCAGTTTTTCTTAAGAATAAAAATTCCTGATAGACCAAAATTTTGTGTAAAAATGAAGCCTCAATATTAAATACTTTCATCGTCTTGGGATAGGGGCCACTTTTGTAAGTGTGACAAGAGAGCTGGAAATCATAAGGCAAATGTCTGGAGCAGCAGGACACCTTTGAAATATTTCATTTTCTTGGATAGGTGATGATGAAATTTTTCTGATGCGTATATTACAAAAATATTAAAATTGCACATTAAACACTTCCATTTATTACTAATGTATAGTATAATAAAATACTTTCTATGGTCCAAAGTCTTGACTGAATTAATGTATCTTTAGTAAAATAATGATTTATATATGAATAAGAAAATAAGATATTCCCCGCCTGCCATGAAGTAGTCGCCCATAATAAGTGGATAACATCTTTGCAGGCCTTTCCCTTGAAGTGCAGTGGTGAGTGTGCGTGTGTGTGTGTCTGTGTGAGGGTGTGTAGGGAGGAGCCAAGGACTGCGCTCTCCTAATACTTGATGTCACCACAGGTGGACACACACAGTCAATTCTCTCCCCTTATGCATTCTCACTGGTCACACATCACAATTTACTCATTCGCCCCAGCTGGTGTACAACTGGACCACTGCCAAATTTTCACTCTTATAACTTTACAGTGAGTACACATGTCCACAAATCTCTATTTGTTTAGAACTCATCCCTAAAAAATAAAACACCTGGAACAAAATTTATACATCTCTTTTGGGTGTGGACTGCAGTTTTCCATATCTACACTCTCTTTATGAAGTTTGAGCCTTCCTTGAAGGAACAGGGACTCCAGGAGCACCTGAAGGAGGGAGGTACACAAGCCAGGAGTGAGGTCAGCAGGGTGCCTGGGAGTGACCCAAAGAGCAGGAAAGGGACAGCTCAAGCCCCCTCCTCCAGGTTCCTCACCCACAGCATCCCTGCTCCATGTCCTGGAACACACCTCACGCAGCTCCTTCTCATGACACACCCCAGAACCAGGCCCAGGCCCAGGCCACCCCAGCTCCACTTGCTCCTTAACTCAGCTTCTTCATAGGGTAGTCAGGCTCTGCTCCCAGGCTTGCAAAGGGGCAGGCAGGGCAACTCCTTTCTGCTTGACCCCCAATCCTTGCCTGGGACCCCTTCTCTCAGGAAGGAACCTCTAAGGGCAAGTAAATTAGTTATAGACATGACCTCGCATATGTTCATTCAGATGGAAGGTTTCAGTAACAACAGCAAGAACCAAGTGAACTTTGGGAGCAAAAAAGACCTTTAAAAAGACATGAAGTACTCACAGAGCCTGCAGGATGTGTAGAACCTCAGCGAGGGGCTTTGGCCCCAGCCATAGTCCCTGAACACCCCTCAGGCAACTCCAGTAGTGTCCGCTGGGCCCCAACCCTGCCAGCCCCCAACCTTGGCGTTCCTCACATTGTTTTTGTGAGGGAGGGCGTTCTGCATCCTGCTGAAGACCTCAATTGAGGAGAAGGGGGAAGGTCCTATCTCCTTGAAAGTAAGATCAGGGGAGTCTGAGAAAGGAAACTCAGGGCTCACTGATGAAGAAGAGTGAGAAGCTTCACTGAACAGCAAGCAGGTGGGAGTGGAGAGAAGTGAGGACCAAGCAAAAGGAACACCATGGGCTGGGGCAGTGCCGTATTGGAAAATGGCACAGGCTTTGTGGGAAGTGGCCGGCATTCAACCCACCAATGTTTCCATCAAAAAAATTCTCCTCCAGGATATGCTTTTGATACTAACCACTAATTAGACACTGGGAAACCCCATGGCCCTAGAAGCATAAGATGCTCTGTGATGATGATTGCACAGGTAGGGTGGGGAGGTCGGGTTCCATGGACCTCAGGGCAGCTCACCTTGTCTGCCTTGGAAGAAGGGAGCCAAATCACTGGACACTCCATCCTTTGACCCAAGGTGGAGGTAATGCAATTCAGAAAGCTCCAAAGTGTATGGCTCCACACTCAGGAAAGTCGATGTCCTCAGGCACTGGACATGAGCTGTGGGTCATGTTCAGTCCCAGGGCTAGCATGGATCTGATTGAGTGAGCCCTACTGCTGTCTGTGTGAGCCCAACTGAGGGACACCCAACCCAAACTAGAGCATTATAAAAAGGCTTCTGGAGGAACAATTGAGTCAGAGGGAGTCAGGTCTCCCAGACAGAGGGAACAGAGTGAGCAGAGCCAGGGAGCCAATGGTGAGCAGGGCTCACAGGCAGGTAACATCAGCAGGTACAGCTCAGGATTACTGAGTCTCCACAGCTAAAGATTACCAGGGTCTCTTTTTCTGGACACGAATCATCTCACTGAATTCTCATAATAATTCCATGAGGGAGGTGGCAATACTTTCTCAGTTTGACTGATGAGGAACCTGAGGCGTAAAGAAACTGCCCCTTCTATGTCCTACAGAGAGCCAGAGGCAGGATTTGAATCCAGTACTTGTAAACTCCTGTGGGGCCCAGCTGACAAAATGGCTGCATCCAGATCCTCCAGAGGGACCTCTCACTTCTTACACCACATGAACATTTGTTACTGGTGCCTAGAAAGAAACCTCCTCCTGCTCAGAGACTGGCTGGTCTGGTAGAGGGGAGAGCCCACAGTGCTCACTATCAGGTCTTCCCAGCCTTCCCAGTTCTTCCCAGACTTGCCAAGCGTCAGTCATAGGGGGTGACACTGCCCCCTGAGTGTAGAGTGGTCTCAAGGCCAGGAGATTGGATCTCTGGAATTCTGGATCCCTGGGCTCCAGGGAGGAGCAGTGTGGATGGAGCACAGAGTCTAAAGACAGAGACTGCAGTTCTAGCCCCTTCTCAGCTTCTCTGTACCTGAGTGACCCCAGGCAAGGCTCTGAGCCTCAGTGATCCCATCTCTAAATGGAGACAGACCTCATGGAACAATGGAAATGTTTTATGATTTTTTGGGAGAATTCCTTGAGAATGCTTTGTGCAATTATTTTTTGGTGCCTGCAGTGCATTAAGAGCCAGTAGAGAGGCAGTTGTGTTGGTAGGAATTTATCCAGTGTATTCATTTTTTCTTTTGTTTTTTTCTAGTGTTATCCTTAAAAGCAGATACCAAATCCAGGACCATATAGATTTTCTCCTACATTGTAGTCTATATGTTTTATAATCTTAGCTCTTAAATTTAGGCCTTTGATTCAATATTTGTTAATTTTATGTTATTTTAAATAAGGATCCACCTTTCTCCAGTCATTTGTAATTTTATGTCTTCACGTGTAAAGGACAACTTCCAGTTGCTGTATTAGCTACGGTTGTTGCATGTAGGGAATTTTCATTACATTCCAGTGAAAGTGAAGCAGAAAAGCAAATAACTACTCTTTCAGGAAATTCTCTTGGGTTATAAAACATGTTCTGAAGAAGGTTACCACGTAAACTGTTGAAGGAGGGTAGTGTCATTGTCACGAGCTGCCACGCACTGCCCTCTCGTGGGCACCGGAGAAACTGCAAGAGTGCTGCAGGGCTCCCTGGTTCTGTCTGTAGAAGCAGCCACATTCAAACTTAGACATCCTCGGGCGATTGCAGGTGAATCAAAGAAATTCTGTAAAGTTCATTGTTTTGGGGTGCCTTCTAGTGGAAATCATTGTCTTATCACTTCACACCGTGAAAAATCAGGCCTCCTCTCAAGTGCAGTATTGTGTTGGGAAATAGATTCAAAAGAGAATAACTAGGAGATCAAGTCCTGGAGATGCAAGAAGAAAGGAATAAGAAACATTTACAGCCCACTATCCAAGGAAATTAGAAAAAAATAAACAAATTGGAATACATCAAACTGAAAATTTCTCCACAGCCAAAAATACCATCCACCAAAGATAAATAAAACCTACCAGTAGGGAGAAGATAGTTGTAAATCATATATCCAAGAAGGGGTTAGCAGGCAAAATATTTAAAGAACTCATATAACTCAAAAACAAAAACCAAACAACAGGATTTTACAAAAGGCAGAGACACATTTCTCCAAAGAAGATAGACAGAAAACCAACAGGCACGTGGAACGATGTTCAAATTCACTAAAAATGAAGAATGGAGAAAAGGCGAATGGAAACCAAAATATGATATCACCTCACGCCCATCAGAGTGGCTATAATTAACAAGACAAGAAATAACAAGTGTTTCAGAGGATGTGAAGAAAGGGGAACCCTGTTAGACTGCTGATGGGAATGGAAATTGGTGCTGCCACTGTGGAAAACAGGATGGACAATCCTCAAAAAATTCAAAATAGAACTACCATGTGATTCAGCTGTTCCACTTTTGAATACTTATACAAAGAAGAGAAAAACAGTAATTCAAAAAGAGATGTGCACTTCCGTGTTCATTGCAGCATGGTCAACAACAGGCAAGACATAGCCACAATCTAAGTGTCTATCGACAGATGAATGGATAAAGAAGGTGTATATAAATACACACACACACACACACACACACACACGTATACACACACACACAAAATGCAAAGCTGCTCAGCCAATAAAATGACAAAATCTTGCCATTTGAAACAATATGGATGGACCTTAAGTGTATTATACTAAGTTGAATAAATCTGACAAAGAAACACAAATACTGTATGATTTTACTCATAAGTGGAAGATAAAGAGAAACAATAGGCAAAAACTTAGGTACAGAGAGAAGATTGGTGGTTGCCAGTGGGGAAGGGGGGTAGAAGTGAGGAAAAATGTGTAAAGGGGGAAATTTTCACACTGACAGATGACAACTAGACTTTCGGTGGTGCACATGATATAGGGTATACAGGAGTCTAAATAAAATGATGCACACCTGAAATTTACAAAAAGTTATACACCAATGTTACCTCCATAAAAAGAAAACAAAAAGAAACTTGCTTGTGGCAAGGACAATTTTTGGAATTAGTTTTGCACATGTTGAATTTGAGATGAAAAAGGACATGCAGTAATACATGTTCAACTGACAAAATCAGGACCAGAACTCATAATATATTTTTATTTATTTATTTATTTATTTTATTGCAGTAACATTGGATTATATCATTATATAGCTTTCAGATGTACATTGTAATATATTTTGAATTCTGTGTAGATTTCATCATGTTCCCCACCCAAAAACTAATTATAGTCCATCCCCTCACATGTGAGCCTAATCACCTCTTTTCCCTTCCCCCTACCTTCCCCTATGGTAACCACCAATCCAATCTCCGTTGCTATGTGTTTGTTGTTTTTATCTTCTACTGATGAGGGAGAGCACATGGCATTTGACTTTCTCCCTCTGTCTTATTTCACTCAGCATGATACCCTCAAGCTCCATCCATATTGTCACAAATGGCCGGATTTCATCATTTCTTATGGCTGAGTAGTATTCCATTGTGTATATATACTACATCTTCTTTATCCATTCATCCCTTCATGGGCACCTAGGTTGCCTCCAAGTCTTGGCTATTGTGAATAATGCTGCAATGAACACAGGGGTGCATGTATCTTTATGCATTTGTGTTCTCAAGTTCTTTGGATAAATACCCAGCAGTGGAATAGCTGGATTATACGGTAGATCTATTCTTAATTTTCTGAGAATACTCCATACTGCTTTCCATAGTGGGTGCACCAGTGTGCACTCCCAACTGCAGTGTAGGAGTGTTTCCTTCTCTCCACATCCTCTCCAATACTTGTTTCCTGTCCTGTTAATTATAGCCTGTTAATTATAGTTAATTATAGATTTTGATGGGAGTGAGGGGAGATCTCATTGTAGTTTTGATTTGCATTTCCCTGATAGCTAATGATGTTGAGCATTTTTTCATATGCTTCTTGGTCATCCATATATCTTCTCTGGAGAAATCTCTGTTCAGATCTTTTGCCCATTTTTTAATCGGTTTGTTGGTATTTTTGTTGTTGAGATTTATGAGTTCTTTGTATATTTTGGATATTAACCCCTTATATGATATATGGTTTGTAAATATCTTCTCCCAATCATTAGGTTGTCTTTTTGTTTTCTTGATGGTTTCCTTTGCTGTGGAGAAGTCTTTTAGTTTGATGTACTCCCATTTGTTTATTTATTTTTTTGTTTCCCTTGCCTGGTCAGGCATGGTCCTTGAAAATATGCTGCTAATATTGATATCAAAGAGTGTCGTGCCTATGTTTTCTTCTAGAAGTTTCATGGTTTGGGTCTCACATTCAAGTCTTTAATCCATTTTGAGTTGATTTTTGTGCATGGTGTAAGGTAATGGTCTACTTTCATTCTTTTGCATGTGGCTGTCCAGTTTGCCCAACACCATTTATTGAAGAGACTCTCCTTTCTCCATTGTATGCTCTTAGCACCCTTGTCGAATATTAGCTGTCCATAGATGTGTGGGTTTATTTCTGGGTTCTCAATTCTGTTCCATTGATCTCTGTATCTGTTTTTGTGCCAGTACCATCCTGTTTTGGTTACTATGTCTTTGCAGTATATTTTATAATCAGGGAGTATGATACCTCCAGCTTTGTCCTTTCTTCTCAGGAATCCTTTGGCTATTCCGGGTGTTTTGTAGTCCCATATAAATTTTAGGATTCTTTGTTCTATTTCTGTGGAAAAATGTTATTGGATCTTTGATAGGGATTGCGTTGAATCTATAGATAGCTTTAGAAGTATGGACATTTTAACTATGTTAATTCTTCCAATCCAAGAGCACGGACTATCTTTCCATTTCTTTTTGTCTTCTTTGATTTCTTTCAACAAGGCTTTATAGTTTTTGGTGTACAGATCTTTCACCCCTTCGGTTAAGTTTCTTCCTAGGTATTTTATTCTTTTTGTTGCATTTGTAAATGGATTGTATTCTTAATTTCTCTTTCTGCTACTTCATTGTTAGTGTATAGAAAGGCATCTGATTTTTGTATGTTGATTTTGTATGCTGTGACTTGACTGTATTCATTAATTATTTCTAAAAGTTTTTCAGTGGGTTCTTTAGGGTTTTCTATATATAAAATCATGTCTTCTGCAAAGAGTGACAGTTTCACTTCTTCTTTTCTGATATGGATCCCTTTTATTTCTTTTTCTTGCCTGGTTGCTCTGGTTAGGACTTCCAATACTATGTTAAATAAGAGTGGTGAAAATCGACATCCTTGTCTGGTTCCTGTTCTTAGAGGGATAGCTTTCAGTTCTTCTCTGTTGAGTATGATATTTGCTGTGGGTTTTTCATATATGGCCTTTATTATGTTGACGTATTTTCCTTTTATACCCATTTTATTTAGAGTTTTTATCATAAATAAATGCTGTATCTTGTCAAATGCTTTCTCTGCATTTATGGAGATGATCATGTGATTTTTATTCTTCATTTTGTTAATGTGGTGTATCACATTGCCATTTCCACAGATGTTGAACCATCGCTGCATCCCTGGAATGAAACCCACCTGATCATGATGTATCATCTTTTTAATGAATTATTGTATTTGATTAGCTAGCATTTTGTTGAGGATTTTTGCATCAACGTTCATCAGTAATATTGGCCTGTGATTTTCCTTTTTTGTGTTGTTCTTGTCTGGTTTTGGTATCAGGATAATGTTGGCTTCATAGAATGAGTTAGGAAGGCTTCGCTCCTCTTCAATTTTTTGAAAGAATTTGAGAAGGAGAGGTATTAAGTCTTCTTTGAATGTTTGGTAGAATTCACCTGGGAAACCATCTGGTCCTGAACTTTTATGTTTTGGGAGGTTTTTGATTGGCGTTTCGATCGCATTACTGGTGATTGGTCTAATAAAGTTCTCTATTTCTTTTTGGTCCAGTTTTGGAAGGTTTTATATTTCTAAGAATTTATCCATTTCTTCTAGATTATCCAATTTGGTGGCATATAGCTTTCCATAGTTTTCTCTTATTATCTTTCCTATTTCTGAGGTATCCATTGTAATTTCTCCTCTTTCATTTCTGCTTTTACTTATTGAGCCTTCTCTCTTCTTTTCTTGGTAAGTCTAGCTAAGGGTTTGTCAATTTTGTTTATCATTTCAAAGAACCAGCTCTTGGTTTCATTAATTTTTTTCTATTGTCTTTTTAGTCTCCATTTTGTTTATGCCTGCTCTGATTTTTATTATTTCCTTTCTTGTACTGATTTTGGGTTTTGTTTGTCTTTCTTTTTCAAGTACCTTTAGATGCGCTTTTAGATTGTTTATTTGGGATTATTCTTTGTGGAGGTAGGCCTGAATTGCTATAAACTTCCCTCTTACAATCACTTTTTCTGTATCCCATAGATTTTTGGCATGTCATATTTTCATTTTCATTTGTCTCCAGGAATTTTTTAATTTCTGCATTGATTGCTTCATTGACCCAATCGGTGTTCAGTAGCATTTTGTTTAATCTCTACATTTTTGTGGCATTTCTGGTTTTCTTCCTGTAGTTGATTTCTAGTTTCATACCTTTGTGGTCAAGAAAGATGCATGGTATTATTTCAATCTTCTTAAATTTATTGAGACTTGTTTTGTGGCCTAATATATGATCAATCCTGAAGAATGTTCCATGTGCATTTGAAAGGAATGTGTATTCTGTGGTTTTTAAATGGAATGTTCTATATATAGCCACTAAGTCCATCTGGTCAAATGTGTTGTTTAAGGCCAGTGTTTCCTTATTGATCTTCTGTTTGGATGATCTATCTATTGGTGTAAGTGGAGTATTAAAGCCCCCTACTATTATTGTGTTACAGTCTATTTCTCCTTTTATGTCTGTTAATAATGGCTTTACATATTTAGGTGCAGAGCTCATATTTTAAATAGATTCCATTCATCTATACATCATACTTTCTGTCTGTCTATGCATGTATGCATGCACATATGTATGTACGTATATATGTATGTATATATCTAGGTATCTATGTTCCCATACATATCACAATAGGGGATATTTATGGAATCTTTTGATTATATTAAGCTAAAATGTCACATAAAATCAGGGACTATAAATCAACATATTTTAATATTTTCATCTAAATTTAGATATGGATTTTTCCAAATATGGGATCACCTACATTCCCGTCACTGTTTATTTGAGATGAATAATCATACCTGCCCTAGGCATTCTAATGTATAATTTTACTGGCTGCATAGTATTCCTAATAATGTCTTGTACAAAATTCACTGCTTCTCTAGTTCCTGCTGGCATCTACCTCCACCAACCATGTGTTGATTATATCTAAAAGTGGAGTTCAATTGATATGTGCTCATGGTAGCATCCAAATCTAGACTTATTCACTGAACTTCTAGACCACTTTCACTTTATCATTTTCTCTGAGGATGGCAGGCACTTCACAGCACGTCTAGTCTCCCTCTGTAGATTGGGAGCTACTCCCAGGACAAGAGGCTGCTCAATCAATTCTCCAGCGAGTTCTGAGCACCTTGCTTGGAATATGGTAAAAATCAAGAAAGTTTCAAAAAACACAATAAATCAAAATGAGTTACTTGTTGTTGAAGAGAACTTTCCTTGTCCATCAAATCCACATTCCTTTCTTGGGGCACACAGCTGGAATCTGCATTCCAGCCTCCCACGCAGCCATGTGACCATGTGTCATTTGAGACCTGGCTGATAAAACCCTGCCGCTGCATTTCTTTACATTCTTTCCCCTGATGCTGATGGATGTAGTTGTGTATAATATCCTAGGGATGGAGAAGGCCCATGATGGAAGAACAGTGTGTTCCTGAAGGACCACATGAAGGGGTGTGGTCTCTGTAACCTGAACACCCACTCAGCACTGTTACGTGGGAAGATATACAGCAACGTGCTACTGAAATTTGGGGAGTTATTTGGTAAATCATCATAAACTAATATACTGACAGTTTACATCACAAGATTAAGCTAAATTCTTATCGACTTAGTTCATTTAAAATGATGCATGACAATTTGACTCTAATTATTGAAATGTTCAGTGGCAGGATGGATCTTCTTGTCTATTCATTCAGCAACTGTGCCCTGAGAACTCAAACAGTGCCAGTGCCAGAAAAATCCAACAAGATCCCTGCCTTCTAGGAGCTCATGGTCTGGAGGGGAAGATGGATAAAACCACAAAAACAAAAGCCTATGAATGAAAAGAGCAAATGCTCTATGGAAAAAAAGCAGGAGCTACACTAATGTGCCTGGCTCCTCTATGTGAGGGATCTGAAAAGGCTGTTCAGAGGTGACAATTATATTTCCAGCTGGGCCAGTGTTATGCTGAGCTCATATATATGCAGTTCAGAGTTTAATCCTTCATTGGATAATTTGGAAACTGAGGCCCAGAGAGAGACAGGAACTGTCCCACAGCACACTGCAGGCAGAGTACAGAGTTAAGGTGGGGGCCATTTTATTCTGGGTATCCAGAACTTGAGTGCTGCCAAGCATACACACTCACCCACCCACCCATACACAACACACACACAAACACAAACACAGTGACATTAATTACATCTAAGGACTATGGGGTGGGATCAGAAGACAAGTAGACATAGAGGAGGTGACAAGAAGGAAAAAATTGATGTTGGAGGCATTACCTACATGTGACAACACTCCTCCAATTTTATAGGTATGATCACACATATGCCTGAGGACATCCCTAGGAAGTACATGCTAGAATAATCGCTTTTGTGCAGACAGGAGACAAAAGGCCCTGAGAGGCACAATGGCTTATTGAGGATCAAGAATAGGTAATAATTAGAGGTGTGTCTTAAACCAGATCTGTCTCAAAGCTGGTACCCTGGCTGGACCCAGACCTTGCCAGAGGCCTGCAGAGACAGATGTGTTGGCCTAACTGGGTACAGATATGTTATTGCATCGAGAAGTGGGGGTGAGCAGTAAGCAGCCCAAAGGACTGTTTGGATAGGTGTTATCTGAGGAGGGGACGCAGGTAAGGAGAGCCACGAAGTGAAGCCATTTCCTTGACAACATACCCCAACAGACTCTGAACCCTCATAACCAAGTGCCCACAGTTCAGCGATAGCTCCATACCCAGCTCAATTGGCAGGACACACTCAATAGTGAAAGATGTTCTCCTGCTGTTTTCCCACTAACCAGGGTTCTGGCTGCAGGAAACCACAGAGTTTGAACCTTTTCAGATGCTGCTGACAATGGCTTAATCGTTATCCCCAACATCTCTGGCCATTTGCCATGAGGTCACCTAAGTCAGTTCAAGATGGCCCCTATCAGACCAATCAAGGCCAGGCCACCCCTGTTAGCCCTTCCTGGGCTGATCCCATTCTCTTCCCATCTGTATGGGTTGGAGAGGGACATGTGGGGAGCATCTTCCCTTTGCAGAAACAGGTTGGCGGCCATATGATAACCTGGTGGTCCCAAAATTTTCCCACCCCAGTAAAGGGCTGGCATTGTGGAAAAGGGTTTCCTAAGGTGCTGTTATCTGTGCCAATGTTAATCCAGGCTGTCCTGTGTTTTCCCTCCTTGTTGGAGGTCCATGAAGTCTATGGTGTGTGTGCCTGGAGAGGAGAGAGTCATATGGGTGTGAGATCCAGCAAAAACATCCAGACTCTGAAGCTTTCTGCCTGGCTACTGGGCACTGCCTCTACAGAGTTCCCCACAGGTGATGGGACAGGAGGTGATCAACAGGGTCCTCTACTCCATCTTCCTGCAGGACAGGAAGATGCCTGACAACACCAACAGAGTCCAGTGCTTGTTCAAGGTGAGAGAAATGGCTGAGGAGACCCAACTCCCAGGGCCCTAGTACAGACAAACAGGGCCCATATCCCAGAAAACCCTGATTATTTTGATGCTGAAGGAAGGACCTCTCACCTCTGACTTTACATGAATCTTTTTTCCTGGTGTCCTGAGAAAAACCTCATCATGTTCAGTGATTTTCTCTTCCTGGTACTGCAAGAACCCATGGTGCTCAGGGCCAGCTCTTCCCAGCCAACATGTCAAGTCCCAGTCATTGGGGGTCACACTGCCCCCTGAGTTTGGAAAAGTCTGGAGACTAGGGGACTCTATCTGGAGGAATTTTGGACCCCTGAGTTCCAAGGAGGAGAAATGTGCATGCAGCAGAGACTGCAAAGACAGAAACTGCAATTCTAGTCCCTACCCAGCCTCTCTCTACATGGGTAACCCCAGGGAAGGCTCTGAGCCTGAGTGACCCCATCTCTAAAACAGAGAAAGTAAATGGAGCTGTTTAAGGTGTGTTTGGGAGATTACTTGAGAAACACCTTGTAATAGTTCTGCGTGATGCCTGGAGTCCATTAAGAGCCAAATGGAAAGGCAGTCATATTGGTGGTCATTTATCCAATATATTTATTTTTGCTCTTTTTGATTTTGGTGTCACTTTTAAAAAACAGATGCCAAATACAAGGTCATAAATATTTGCTCCTCTACTTCCTTGTATGATTTTTAGTTTTAGCTCTTAAATTTTGGTTCTTGATCCACTTTTGGTTTTTTATATTATTTTAGGTAAAGATTCACCTTCATTTAGTCATTTGTAATTTTACATGATTCATGTGTAACAAGGGACATCTTCCAGTCAGTGCATTACCTATAGTTGTTACTCATAGGGAATTTTCATTACTTTCCAACGAAATTGAAGCAGAAATGCAAACAAATGATCCATAAAGAAACTCTCTAAGGTTGTAAAACATGTTTCTAAAGAAGTTTAATAAACTATTGAAGTGGGACAGTGTCATTGTCATGAGCCCTCTGCTGGCCACATGAGGAACCACAGGAGTGCTGCAGGGCTTCCTGATTCTGCCAGCAAAAGAAGCCACATTCAAACTTAGACATCTTCACAGGTTTGCAGGTAGGTCAAAATAAATTCTGTAAAACCCAACATTTTGGGGGTGCCTTCTAGTGGAAGTCACTGTCTTTTCATTTCATACTTTAAAAATTAGGCCTCCTCCCAAGTGCAGTATTTCAGGGCACCTGAAATTGAGCTCCTGAGTCAGGTACTGGGATCCAGAACAGAAAATAGAGACTAGGTTGCTGCCTCCTGGACGCACAGAGAATGTGGTGGGAAAGTGTTGGGAGTAACTGGCCTCCATCACAGTTCTGTAAATTTAATTTAATGAAGGAGTATACAGGCATACCTTGCTTTATAATGCTTTGCTTTATCGTGTTTTGCAGATACAAAACCCTCAACCAGCAAAAAGATGACACTTGCTGAAGGTTCAGTTGATACTGAGCATCTTTTAGTAATAAAATATTTTGACTAAGGCATGTACATTGTGTTTTAGACATAAATTATTATACTCTTAATAGAGTACAGTATATTGTAAACACAACACTTATATGCACTAGGGAATACAAAAGGAAAACTACAGGCCAATATCATCGATGAACATAGATGTTTGCATCATCAACAAAATATTAGTAAATTGAATACAACAATTCATTAAAAGGTACATACATCATGATCAAGTGGGATTTATTCCAGGGTTGCAGGATGGTTCCAACCTCCACAAATCAATCAATGTGAGGAACCACGTTAACAAGTGAAGAATAAAAACCACATGATCATCTCAATAGATGCAGAGAAAGCATTTGACAAGATTAAACATCCATTTATAATAAAAACTCACAATAAAATGAGTATAGAAGGAAAGTACGTCAACATAATAAAGGCCATAAATGGCAATGCCACAGCCAACATCATACTCAAAGGTGGAAAATTGAAAGCCATCTCTCTAAGAACAAGAATAAGACAAGGATGCCCATTCTTGCCACGCTTCTTCAACATAGTATTGTAAGTCCTAACCAGAGTAATTAGGAAAGAAAAAGGAATAAAAGGTATCCAAATTGCAAAGGAAGGTTTGGACAGGAAAATCCGTCACTATTTTCAGATGACATGATTTTACATAGAAAACCCTAAAGAAGCCACCAAAAAACTATTAGAAATAATGAACGAATACAGTAAAGTTGCAGGCTGCAAAATCAACATACAAAAATCAGTTCCATTTCAATACTCTAACAACAAACTACCAGAAAGAGAAAGCAAGAATAAATCCCACTTACAATTGCAACAAAAAGAATAAAACAAGTAGGAATAAATTTAACCAAAGAGCAGATACTGAATTTTTTACAAGACCCTCCACCAGCAAAGAGATTCCAGCTTGCTGAAGGCTCAGATGATGGTTAGCAGTTTTTATCAATAAAATATTTAAATTAAGATATTACTTTTTTAAAGACATAAGGCTATTGCACACTTAATAGACTACAGTATACTGTAAAAATAACTTTTATATTTACTGGGAAACAAAAATTTTGTGTGACTCACTTTATTGTGATATTCCCTTTATTGTTGTGTTTGGAACTGAACTGACAGTATCTCCAAGTTATGCCTATAGATATAGATATAGATATAGATATAGATATAGACACCTTGAGTCAGAAATTCAAGAATTCATAATAGAAATGGACAAAATATATAAAAATATGAAACAAGAATTGATTGAACTTGTGTAAGAAATGGAAAGAAAGATTCATATCAGGAATGAAGACTAAATTACAAGGGGCCCAAGAAAGTAAAAAGTAAAAGGAAAAAAAAGGAAAGGCAAGAAAACAACTAATGAGATAAAAATGATACAAACAGTAAACATTTTTTAAAAAATAGGGAGTCAGAGGGAAAGTGGAAAAAATGCAAGATGTGTTACAGGAATTTGAGATTCATTTTAGAAAGTCCACTTGTATAATATGGAGTTGATTCTCATTATTTGCAGAAGCCATATTGCAAATTAGCCCTCTTGGTAAAATGTATTTGTAACTCCCAAATCAATACTCACAGAGCTTTTATGATCATTTGCAGACATGCACAGAGCTGCAAACAATTTGAGTATCCCAACTGTGCTATCTCCTTCCAGCTCTAACACTGTAAACAAGTGACCTTTTCAACATCTCTTTAGTACCACGCTTTTTGCATTTTCGTGCTTTTGGTCAGTGCGTTGGCTCTTTAAAATGGCCTCCAAGTGTATGGCTGAAATGCTTCCACTTGAATGAGGGCCTTGAAAAGAAGGTCCTCACAGCCCTCAGAGGGAGCGAACCCTGCTGACACCTAGATACGGGACTTCCAGCCTCCAAAACGTGGAGACAATAAATCTCTGTTGTTTAAGCCACCCAGTTCGTGGTGCTTAATTATGGCAGCCCCAGCAAACTAACACAATACTTGATGCATGCTATGCTGTTATCGAAAGTCAATAATAAGCAAAGAAGATCTCATGGAATGAACACACAATGATTTCCAGGATATGCTGGTGAACAAGCAAAATGCAAAGAATATATATGAACATATAAACTATACAAGAATATATGCCATCTTTCACGTAAAACAGGGGAATAACAAAATATACACGTACTCGCTTATTTTTTGCAATTCAAGCAATTCAAGAAGGATAAGGTTGAATTTAGTGGCAGTGATTACCTCAAGCGATGGGTAACATGAGGGGCAAACAGAAGAGGAAGGGGAAAAGATAATTCTTCAAGAATTATGTTTTGTATAATTCTGAATTGTGGAATCACGTTAATTCTACATACAGAAAAATAACAAGGATGAGGGAAATTTCTGAAATGGAATTGTATTAGTTTGTTAGGGCTACCATAATAAAATACCACTGACTGGGTAGCTTAAAAAACAGAAATGTATTTTCTCACAGTTCTGGAGGCTAGAAGTCTAAGATCGAGGTGTGGGCAGGTTTGCATTTCTTCCGAGGCCTCTCCCCTTGGCTTGCAGGTGGCTGCCTTCTCTCGTGTCCTCACATGGTCTTTCCTCTGTGCAAGCTCAACCCTGCTGTCTCTTTCTGTGTCCAACTTTCCTCTTCTTATAAGGACACCAGTCAGACTGGATCCAGGTCCACCCTAACAGCATCATATTAACTTCATCACCCCTTTAAAGAACCTATCTCCAAATACAGTCACATTTTGAGATACTAGGGGTTAATGCCTCAACATGTAAGTTTTGGGGGGACACAATCCAGACCATCACAAGAATACAAACAAAACCAAATAAACATGACTGCATTTCAAATGAATAACATGTCCACACTGAATGGGAATAAAAAGAACTGATTCAAGTAATTTTTGAACCAGTATTTTCACTATACAATCTCAGTCTTAAGATAATAAATGTAAGCTAATATTAAACTATAGTTATTGGGTTTGTTTTTCTTAGGTGTATAGGCTGGAAAAACTACTCTCTGGTTATTCTAATATTGAGTAAATGAGTAAATATATTTAGGATAATGAGAGCCAGTTATCTCATTTTGGAGAACGGAGTTACAAACAGGGCACAGAAGAAGATATGCATGAACTCTATAGTGTTGGACTAGAATCAGTACAAAATCATGATTTTTAATGCAAAAATATAGATCTATGTGTGTACACATATGTGGATGTACAAATATGTGCAAGTGTGTATGCATCTTTGTGTATAGATTTGTCCACTGAGAGGATCTATGTGCAATGACACCTTAGTGTGATTGCAATGGGTACACCTAGCACCCAGATTTGGTTTCTACAATACCATTCTCCATTTAAAGGACCCAAAGCTTTTTGGAGAAATGGCTGATTCCAGGGCTGGGACAATGAAAGAATATGATGAGCCTAAAACATTATGTTGTGTTAAAAAATAAGGAAATAAAAAAAATGAAATACTAAAAAATATCCTGTGACAAAAGGATACAGAAGCTGGTTTGAATGGACTCCTACAGCACAAATCTAGATAATTTCAGCATGAAAATCAATAATGATAATTTATTCAAGAATGACACATTGAGCAAAACAAAGATCCATGACTTTCTCTGGATATAAATATATGAATAAATGAAGTAGCAGGGAAAGCTCTTCATTACATAAAAAAAGAGAAACGTAAAAAAAAAAGTAATACAGTTACAACATCACCATTTTTCAGCTATTGTAGTAGTGACTGGTTTATGCAGGAATCATCAATGAGCGTTATAGATATTGAATGAAATTTTGATAAACAACAAGAGATTTACATAGCCTCAAAATATTTTCCCAGAAAATGATTACTAATTATAATTTAACATTTTGTGACCACGAACATTTCCTTTGTTATCTCTGAGAGACTTTCCTCACCCTCATAATGGAAATACTCACATATGTTTGCAGGTCCTCTGAGATATAAATACAGGAAGCACTAGAGCGTCTAAAAGTAACTGACACACATTAGACGCTCAATAAATGCTCATCTAGTTTCTCTTTTCTAAACAGGAGCAAAGATCAGACAACTCTGACTAATTAGAATTTCAGGAGAAAAAAAATCAACTCATCTGCAACTGGGTCAGGGTCTCCTTCTCCGGGGAAAGTGTGGAGAAGACAGAGAGCAAGTGGGGAAGAAAGAAGCCACAGTGAGCAGACTAGCCCACATCAGGCAGTCCAGGCTTCAGGAAGAAAGTGAACATTTGACTCCACCAAGACATTAGCCCCCTTACCTGAGCCATTGTTTTCTCTCTTACCCACCCAAAAAGGTCTGTTGCTCCTTTCCCACCCTCGACTCTTCCGTCACTGCCACCTCTTGACTCAACCTTTCGGCTTAAGCTCCCTCTACTGTCTCCCTCTGTCACTCTCTGTGTGGTTGTGGTAACTCCTCCCAAGTCACCCTCTTTCTGGGCCAGAAAGTCCTGGGAGAATGCAAACCCGGGAGTTCCAAAGTCTTCTCTCTTCCCAAACTCTCCAGGTTCTCACTTGAATTTGTTGAAAGAGGTCTCAGGTCAGAGAGGTTTCCTCTCAGAATCTATTCTTGCTGCTTAGAGTGCTTCCTCCTCCCCCACTCTCTAGAATCTGCGTTTTCCCTTAGCACAGGGAATGTGCATTCAGAGACAACACTACGTTGGGGGAAATTTACTCTGAGGACCAACATTCACTCTCTCTTCACCTGCCAAATGATGAGTGCGTACTCTACAAAATAAAGGGTCACAGCTCTGGTCATTTCAGATTCGGAAATTAGCAGCCCAGATTCCTCCACTGAGGCTCCAGCAAATGGCCTTGACAGGAGGGTCCTAGCAGGCTCTGACCGCTGACAGACGCCCCGGAGGCTCTACAGAGGGCTGGGGACTCCTGACGACATGGCCTGAGGTGCAAGGAGGCTCAGGGAGTGGAAGTGGCTGGAAAAGGCTGTTCTGGGGACAGGTCAGTAGGACGCACCCCGGCCTCTAGGAGCTCAAGACTACTGCGTCACGTCACAGCGACATTCGCCTTCTGCGGATAGTAAAGATCTTATAAAGTTGTTTTGAACTTGGCTTATTAGTCTGTCTTCACCTTACACTTTGACAATCCCCTGAACAACAACAACGCCCCCCTCTCTCAAGACCCAGGATGGGTCTCAAGCGGGGAAAACGCGGAGAACACGTAGTTACGGAATTTTCAACTGGCCAAGGAGCATGCGCAGTGCGCTCTTCTTGGCGCGTGCGCACACGCGGGCTCAGGTCTCCAGTCGCACCGCGAACCTGCGGAGTTTTTCCTTCCGCTACCGCTGCAGAGCGTCTCTCGCTTCGATGACTCAGGCCGGCTCGGATCCCCCGTGGTAGCTCGGTGGACTACAATGCCCAAATGCGCTCGCGCCTTCCGCTTCCTCCGCCTGCTTATCCCGGTTCTGGGCTCTGGCTGTGGGGCGAGTCGGAGTTGCTGTGCTGTGGCAGAAAGGGGCTTGATACTGCCCCTTTCATGTTTCAAATCCTCTTATTTTGACTCTTGCCAACTACCGAAGGGAAAACTTGTGTTCTTTGTTGTGTAAACATATTGAGTATGCATTTATGTTCATACTGTTTATTTAAATATATTTTCACATTATTTGCCCGTTTTTCTGTCGGGGTTTTGCTTGCTGTATTTAAATACAAACTTTATATATTCAAATCTACTTTTTCTTTATTCCTTTTTATTTTATGGCTAAAAACCAGGAACCTTTTAATTTTAACTGATTACAAGGGTAAATATTCATTTCTTTTCTTTTTGTTGTTGCAGTTGATTTGAAATACCTCGTTCATGGGCTTTCTTTTCATAGCAGGCTGGCACAACTGCTGCCAATTACAGTGCATTTCTGAAAGTTACAGCTCTACCTTTTCCAAGGCAGCTTTTCTCCTTATATAATGGAGATAAGACAGGAAAGACAGAGTGGATCTCAAAGAAAATTGAAACGATAAAAGGGTGTGAAATGACAGACTAGACTTCTTAACGTTTATGCACAAATTTTTCCCATAGTATCTCCATCATTACCCACTCCAATTCCATTCCATTTCCACTCTTTCTCAGTGACGAGAATATAAAAACTAAACACTTTCTCTTCTCATGCCTGTGTGTCCAGCCGTCTTGTTAACCTACATCTGTTTTGCTGGCCAATTCATATTTAATTTCTTATGATTTAGCACAATGATTTTTACTGACACGATTTATTTAACAAAGGATATTCAAGAACATTTGATCTTTACAAAATGTAGTACCTTATACTTCTTTGTATTTTTTTCTATTTAATCTAATAAAATCCCTTATGTTATAACAACGAATTTTCTTCCAGATCAAAATTACTCATTAAGAATCTTTGGCACTGTTCTTCTCAGAAGAAACTGACATTACCAGTCCCAGCCAATGAGACTTACAACTAACAAATTCTAGTAATATTCCAGTGCAGATGTGGATGGCTTCATGAAGTAGATTTCTAAACTTAGGTCAGGGAACAAACAGGTGACTTTAAGATAGATTCTTATTCGGCATCCCACATGCCACAACTGGAAGGACCCACAGCTAAAAAAGTAAAAAATAATTAAAAAATAAAAGAGATAGATTCTTATTAATGATTATGTGACTGGATGGGTGTATTGGCTAATGCTATCGTGGTAATCATTTTGCAATATATGTATATCAAATCAGCATGCTGTACACCTTAAACTTACGTAATGTTATATGTCAATTATATGTCAATAAATCTAGGGAAAAAAGATAGATCTTTACCCTATGGCTAGTGAGAAAGAACAAGTGACATTTTTGTATTTATCGTCTGTCTCCCTAAACTAGAATGTTATCTCTATGAGATTTTATTTATTCACTACTGCTCTCCTGTACCTGAAACTGTGCCTTGCCCCTTGTAGGCTCTTAATAAATAATTTAGAATAAATGGACTTTACCTTTGCTGTATATAAAAAAGTGTCAACCCAAGCTTAGTGGCTTAAAATAAAGCAATAGCTATCATTTTATTATTATCTCTCGTGGTTCTAGAAGTTTGTTGGGCTTGGTTCTAGAAGTTGTTCTTGCTCCAGGTCTCTCATGTGATTGCAGTCAGATTGGTGGCTGCAGCTGAAGTCATCGGGACGTCTTCCTCAATCACATGTCTGAAAGTTGATGCTGGATATCAGCAGATCATCAGCATTGTCAGCCAGAAGAATCATATAAGGCCCTCCTGTGTTGCCTGCACTTTCCAATAGCTGGTGATTAGGTTCCAAGAGCAAACATCTCTAGGAAACTAGGAGGAAGTATGTGCATTTTCATGAAGTAGCCTTAGGAGTCACATAGCATCACTTCTATAATGAAGTACCATCCATGTTGAAGGGGAGAGGTCATAATCCCTATCACTTGATGGAAGGCGTCTCGATTCCATATTTTATGAGTATATTGGATAAAATATATTGTTACAGCCATCTTAGGAAAATTCAGTCAGCCACAAGGGCTGACCACCAACAAACTACAGTTCATAATCACGTATGAGACTCTCTCAGATACTCTGAAAAATAAGTTAGAGAAGCTTTAAAGTGGGATGACAATGCTCTGATAGCTCATGAGTCATGTGGTAAAGATGGAGAACCATATTATAGATGTTTTATAAATGTTGTCATGGTCGTGCAGAGATACTGACTTCTCTAGTGTCTGTAGAGATCGTCCAGGTGGATGGGGGCAATCAGGACATGGAGCAAGCAGATGTCTGGTTCCCCTCCCTCTACTTTAATCAGAGCACCTGCACTTTTAATTTGTTTGTGTAAACACAGAACTCTGGTTCTGTGTAGTGATTCACCTGAAGGGAACCATTCTGCTGCTTAACAGGTTGGTATAGACGTGCAAATATACTGCATTTGTGTTGATTTCGGCTGCTGCCAATATTTTTTGTTTGTTTTTGTCATTTTCAGAGAATTTGACGGGAAATATTGAGGGAGAATTTTAAAAAAATGAATCACAATTACATGACATTCATGCAACCACATACCCTTTCAGATATGTTCCCTCTGATCCCTCTTCTCCACGTATCCTTCTGGCTGCCACTGTCAGTTGGATTTAGCACATTAAAAAATAACTGTTGCGGCCGGCCTGGTGGTGTAGTTGTCAAGTTCACATGCTCTGCTTTGGTAGCTTAGAGTTCACAGTTGCAGAACCCAGGCAGACCTAGCACTGCTCTCAAGCTACACTGTAGCAGCATCCCACATAAAATAGAGGAAGACTGCACAGATGTTAGCTCAGGGCCAATCTTCCTCAAACAAAACAAAACAAAAACTTCTGTTTACATGAATGTCAGTGTTTATTAAGGTCTCTGTCTCCTAGAACCACCTAACATTCATACAAATCATCACATGCCACATTCCTGTTAGTCTCTCATTTCTGAGAAGGAGGCAAAGGATCCATTCATTTTTCTTATTGGATGCTGCTTCAGCAAAGATTTATGAATAATTTCTTTATTATTGACCACATAAGTATGAATAACAAAGAATTGTGTTATAGGCCAAAGGAGCAAAACAATACTAAGCATCAGTCCTGTATTAAGACAGAGTAAACTTATGCATGGTAATACATGTCATCTAAATATCAGTGACTTGAGACAGGAATTATTTCTTTTCATGCAGTGTTAGCCTAGCTCAGACCAGACATTAGGTCTACTCTCTTCCACATGGGAACTCAACCATGCAGGCTTCTTTGATCTTGTGCCTCCAGCATCTCAGTATATAGCCTCAACATGGGGAAGAAAGAGACTAAAATTTGAATAAGAGCTATTCACTACCACAGCCAATGGGTGATCCTTCAGATCCCTGTCCATTGATAAGAACTAGACTGTGTCCCCACCTGAGTGCAGGGGACTGTAATTGTCCATGTGCCCAGGAAGGAGAGGAGAGCTTGACACAAAAAATGCCTATGGTGGTATTAAATGTTGTCAAGGTTTTTGCAATCCTTTTGGAAAGTAATGAGAACATTCTTTGATTCAGTAATTTTATGTTTGGAGACCTGAAAAACTAATCTGAAGAAACTACCCCCACCCCAAACAACACAAGGCATCTTCTTTGACTTCCCATAACAACCTGGACATTAATCTGCCATAGTTCACATCACATTATTTTATCATCATGTGTTTTTTTTGTCTGACCTTCATACTAGATTGTTTTTGACTCTCAAGCCATAGAGATGTATAAAGTTAATGAACAATGTAAGTTGAAGAATAAATATCTATAGTGGGAGCCATTTATAAGTAACAAAACCCAGTCTGCACTTGTCATGGCTTAGATATGTAGAGCTGGTAGAGAAGTCTCTGAGATGCCATGTAAGAAAATATTTCACATAAGAGTTTAGTCTTCAATTATGTTTGAAAAATTAATAAATGATATGGACTGAAAGGAAGGATGATATTAGATGCTGCCTTTACCTAGATCTTCTAATGCACGGGAACTGGCTGGTTCAGTGAACCACCACTGACCAATGTATATCTACAGACTCAAGTCAACCAGCAGCAGGGTCTAGAACTGCTCTTGTTGTCCTTTGTCTGATTTCTAGTGGATCCTGAGAGGGAGGGAGGTGGGGGTACACACAGGTATTAACATATGGCATCCTTTATCCTTCCCACCACCCTCACCTCAGGTTCTGACTTGCATGTCAACTTACCCACTCATCTTAAATTCTTAAAGGCTCTTCAATCTGTGTAGTTGTTCCTGGCTCCCTGGGATTGTGGTCTTGCCTTCCAATAGCTTGGATTCCACACTATCGAGTCAGATCATTGGGAACCATGATAGTACCTCTGGTCTGACTCTGGGTATTATAATTATTTGATGGCACCTGCTATCTTCCTGTGTCCTAGACAGCAGTAGGTTCCCCCTTTGTATAATCACTGCTACAGAACCCTACTGGAAGCCAGAGAGGGCTAAATAGCCTGAAGAGGTTTAGGGTGTGCAAGACTGAATGGGTAAGTTGGCATGCAGATCCAAGTCTGATTCCAATTCACTCAACATCCACGTTGGTCTCTATGCCCCAGCCCCTAAATACCCTTCTCTTCCCCACCAGTCTAGCCCGGAGTTCCTGGCATGAGTCTAAGGGAACATACCTGAAATATAGGTAGTGTGATTCCAGGTACATCACAGAACGTAAGACAGAACAGAGATGAGAATGCATATAGTATATATAGAAGTGGTAATAGACTAGAGAGAGTGGAGCAAATGGTTTCCACTGGAGATGGTACAAGTTCAGGCTTGAAAGGAAGGTGGGAACTATGTTATGGAATTCCTTGGATGCTAAGTTAACAGAGTGTGAAATTATCCCATACAGAAGAAGTTACTCTTGCGCAGTTTGAAGAACCTGAGATTGTTAGTAATCTCAGCTCAGGTCTTTTAAACTTGGCTCTATCACTTATTCCATGTTTGATAGTCCAAATGGCTAATTTTCTAAACTTCATTTTCCCCCTCCAAATTGAACACACCCTTCTTGCTAAGTTGTTGTAAGATTAGAGGTAGTAAATCTAAAAGAACGAGCACAGTGCCTGATAGAGAGCAAGTATTTTTTATTGGGCTAAATTATCACTAAAAATTTGGGAGAATGTGTTAATAGTGGTATTTTAGGAAGAATAACTTGACTGCTTACTGGATGGGATTGTAGCTGCAGCATATTACAAAAGCAAGGAGAATCCATCAATATATCAATATGATAAAAAAAAAAGAACCAAGTTCTGGACTAAGACAGAGCCTATTGAAAGGAAAAAGGAGGAAAAAAGAAGGAGTGTTGTGTACATGTGCCCCTCAAGTGTCAAGCCTACTTAATTGACTGAATGTTAGGGCCAAGAAAGCAGGTTTGTGGTGAAGATGAGACTTAACGTTAGAAGTGGAGCATTTGACATCAAAACTCTGAATCCAAGAGGATGTGCATACCTGACTCCTATGCCTGAAGCATAGAAAGGAAGTTAACGTTTGGATTTGGGAATTTTCTGCATAGAAGTCATACTGAAAACAGTGAGCGGTTAAGATCTGTCCCAAGCACAAAACACATTCTTCTAAAGGTCAGGAGAGAGAAAACAGATATACACATATCCCGGGCTTGAAGTAGTAGACACAGATGCACACACATACACATTTCTCGGGAATGCACTGATACTCCCCTCTCTAAAGAAGTGGCAGCAGGTCCATACACTTCCGGAATCACTGCTCCAGGATCCATGCTTGTGATTTTCCGATGTCACCACCAGGTGGAGCCCACGCTTCACTACATCTCTTCTGCTTTTGGAGATGAGCTCAGTTCACCAAGAAATTCAGGTCTACTAGACTGAAGAAATTTTGCATGGTAATTTACATAGAATTTGTAAAAACTTGTAAAAGCAGTACTACCTGTCTCCCATATTTCCCTAGAACATGGGCCAATTATCAGAGAGAGCTGTTAGCAACTTTCTTGGCGTACTTAATTTGAGCAAATTAATAACTAATTCTGTTTTCTGAGGTCACTTTTGTTTAGATTTGCTTGTCTTGCAGAAACTTCACATTTTCCCAATGAGAAGTTTATTAACTACTATTTTAATGATAAACAGCATGAATGTCAGGAAAAATAGCATTTAGTTATTTTTAAGGCAAAATTAAATCATCTGCTCTGAACATTCTAATTTCAGAGAGGAGAAGAGGGGAGAGAAGGGGAAAGGAGGTGACAGGAAAGGAGAGAAGAGGAGAGGGAGAGAATGACATTGGTAATGTGGTGCCATCATCACCTAGTTGGTGATGTCCCTTGGGATTTCCTCAGGATCACTTTACTTACTTATTGAACTTTTTATTCAAGTAAAATAGACATACAAAAGTGCATGCATCATAAGTATGCAGCTCTATAAAAGTTAACAGCACCCTTGACACTTCCCTTAATATAAACTCGTATCATACAAAATATACTCTTGTGTGTTTCACTTCTTTTGATGGATATTGAGATTGTGAAGCCAGTTCTTATTGTGGGTGAACAGTTATTGTTCCTATATTCTCATAGCTATATAGTATTTCGTTCTGTCAATACATCACAGCTTATTTATCCATTCAGCTGATAATGGATATTTGGGTAGTTTCAAATTCTTTACCATTACAATTAGTGCTGCTATGAACAGTCTTGTATATCTTTTTGTGAATGCATTCATGCATTTATGTTCAGTATATAAATAAGGATAGAACTGCTGTATTATGCATTTGTTCAATTTTAGAGAATATTGCTAAATACTTTTCCAAAATTATTATGTCAATTTGCGTTCCAATCCACAGAATATAAAAGTTCAAGTTGTTCTAAATCCTTGCTAATACTTAGTCTTTTTGCTCCTTTTCAATACAGCAATTCTAGTGAATATATTTTGTGATTTTAATATACATTTCCTTGATAGCAAATAGAGTATAGCATTACTTCATATGTATATTTACAGTTTTGAAACTTTGTTTTTGAGCACTGTTTACTTCTTTTCATCATTTTTATTGAATTGCCTTCCTCTTTTCTTATTGATTTATAATATAGTATTTTTATATATTCTGGATATAAATCATCTGTAAGAAATTATATTTTACAAATAATTTCTCTCAATCCATAGATCTTATTTTCACACTCTTATTGAGGTTTTTTGATAAACTGAACTTCTTGATTTTAATATAGTCTATATTATATATATATATATTATATATAGTCTATATTTAATATAGTCTATATATCATTGTCCCTTTATATTTTTTAGCTGTGAGTCCTTCTAGTTGTGGCATGTGGCATGCTGCCTCAGCAGTCTTGATGAACGGTACCATGTCCGCACCCAGGATCCGGGGGCCAAAACCCTGGACCACCGAAGTGGAGTGTGTGAACTTAACCACTCAGCCATGGGGCTGGCCCCCTACCATTTTATCTTTTGTTTTCTGGATGCTCTATATTTCCATTGTTTCTTTTTACTTGTATTTCTGTCTGCCATTTCAGTTTGGTAGTTTTCTGTCAGTTGTTTTCAATTTTCTCTTTATGATTTGTAACTCTGCTCTGGTTTTTTGTTTTGTGGTTACCATGAGATTTGTATAAAATATCTCATAGATGAGATAGTCCTTTTTTCTGATAGCCTCTTATCTCCATTAGCCTATGCAAGTTCCATCCCTTTCCTTTTCCCTTCTATGTTTTTGTTGTCTCAAATATTTTTTTGTGCTGTGACCAAATTGAAGCGGTTATAGTTATTTTTGATGCTTTCTTTCCCTTTATCCTTTTTGGTATAATTATGTGTTTACTAACCTATTCTGATATGGAGCTGCAATTTTCTAATTCTGTTTATTTATCTCATTGGCCAATGCTTTGTAAAACTTTGCCTTTTTGTTTCAAGTAGGAGGGCACCTTTCATCATTTCTTGTAAGGCAGTTCTAGTGGTGATGAACTCTCTCTGCTTTTGTTTCCTCTGGGAAAGATTTTATTTTTCCATCATATCTGAAGAATAATCTTGCTGGCTAGAGTACTCTTGCCTAATAGTTTTTGCCTTTCACTATTTTGAATATATCATTCCACTCTTTCCTAGCCTGTAGGGTTTCTGCTGAGAAATACTCTGAATGCCTGACTGAGGTTCTCTTTAGGTTATTTTCTTGTCTCTTGCTGCCCTCAATATTGTTTCTTTGTCATTGACTTTTGACAGTTTAATATTATATGTTTTGGAAAAGGTCTCTTTGCATTGAGATAATTATAAATTCCATTTATTTAATGTACTTGTATGTCCAGTTCCTTCCCCAGGTTTGGGAAGTTCATCACTATTATTTCTTTCAATAAGCTCTCTGCTCGTTTCTTCCTCTCTTCTCCTTCTGAGACACCTATAATCCTTATGTTACGTTTCCTCATTGAGTGGGATATTTCTCAAAGAATTTCTTCATTTTTAAAAAATATTAGTTCTCTTTCCTTGTTCATCTGAATCATTTCTAGGTTTCTTTCTTTGAAGTTACTAATTCTCTCCTCCATATGTTCTGCTCTATTTTTAGTGCTTTCTATATTATTTTTCACCTCATTAATTGTGTTATTTATCTCCATAATTTCTGTCTGATGTTTTTTCAGAGTTTCAATTGCCTTGGTGAAGTACTCCTTCTGGTCATTAATTTTACTCCTCTCTTCACTGAACTGTCTTTCTGAATTTTCTTGTAACTCATTGAGTTTATGACAGCTATTTTGTATTCTCTATCAGATTGTTAACTGTGACTTCAAGTTTGGTTTTTGGAGAGTTGTCATTGTCTTTCTTTTCTGTTGTTTTACTGTAGTTCTCCATGGTGTTTGATGAATTGATCCTCTGCCAGCCCATTTGTGGTAGTAACCATCTTTTCTTAATTGGGTATGGCTTTGGAACTTTGATTCTGGGTTGTATTGTCAGTGCTCTCTTTGTACTGCCTTGTGAACTTGAGGTTGCTGGTGCTTTGCTGCTTATGATATCACTGCAGTCTTATGTGCTGCCACCAAGGTCACAAGGCTGTGAAAACTTCCACTGATTCAGGGGCTGCCTGGGTCTTTTGTTCCTCCACTTTCTCTCTGTTGGGTCTCCAAGGGCTTGGATGCTGCTACCACGTGCACCACCTGTGCAGCTGCTTCTGGGTTGTCTGGAGGTGCTGGTTACACCACTGCCAAGGGTACTGTGTTCACAGGTATTGCTGTTGATGGACACCTCTGGAGCTGGGGATTTGAATGCAGCCCTAGCTGCTGGTGATGCTAGTGTTGGGGTTACCAACACTAGGGGCTGAGTCATGGCTTCTGCTGTGGTTCCTGAAGCCTTTTGTTACAGTTTCAAACTGCCACCACTGGAGAGAAGCAGGGGCTGTATTTTCTGTTCCTTCTGCATCTGCTCACAGTCACACAAGCAGGGGCACCAGCTGCCTCCTCTCCACTGGCAGTCATTTGGGTCAGTACACCCACTGCTTCTAGTAACAGTCATGTGAGCCACTGCATGAGGATCTGCACCCTGGATTGCTGCCATTGGGAGGGGGTGGGGGCTGATCCCCTAGTTCTCTTGCCTCCTGGGGGTCTAGACCACACACGATCAGATGTATAGATTCATGGATCTCTTACGTGTCATATTGTTCTGTATAAGGAATCCTTTGTTGGCCAATGAATGTCCAATTTGTTGTAACTTAGAAGTGAGAGGCAAGGGAACAATTCACTTCACCGTGATGCAGACATCACTCCTTTACAGAATTTTTTAACTAGAAAATAGTCGTGCAGTTTTTCTCTTGCTATCATTTCTTAGTTTTATTCTTTTCTCTGTTTTTTACCCAAGGGAACTCCAGACTGCTAGTAACTGGGCAAACCAAGTATACAGGGAGGGTGTAGAAGAGAAGAGAGAGGCGAGGGTTATGACAGAAGACCTTTAGCTACTCTCCATTTTCTCCCCAATTCTTCCTTTCATGACCTCAGCCAGACCACACCAAGCCTGTACTGCACTGCTTATGAGCTTTACCTTCCTCTGTTGTATAAGGTCTGTGAACACCTGCTCCTATTTTTCTTTTTTATTGAGATGTATTTGACATCTAACATTGTGAAAGTTTATGGTATACAATGTGTTGATTTGAAACATTTATATGTTGCAATAGGATTACCACAAAATCTTTAGTTACCACCTGTACCAAGTCCCATAATCATCATTTCTTTCTTCCATAAGAGTATTTAAGATCTCGTCTTTTAGTAACTTTGAAGTATATAACACAGTATTATTGACTATGATGATTACACTGTGCATTAGAGCTCCAGAAATTATTTTCTGTTAGTTCCAAGTTTATACCCATTGATGAACATCTCTCCAATACATCTTTTCCACTTTCTAGAAATTTATTGAAAACTCACCAACATCACCTGCCCCCAATAATAATACTACAAGCGCCACCCCTAACCTGACTTCTGTTCCTATCACAGAGTGTTTCAACATTTAAATTTCTTTAGGGTCATATATGTGGAAAGTTGGGAGAGAGAGAATGTCAACTTTGTAACAAAGAAAAGTGTTATCATTGTACTTAAACTGTGAAAAGGTTTACACATGTTCAGGAATATCTTCCAATCATTTTTGCACAAAACAGATCACTAATAGGAAAACAATGAAAGATAAGAGACTTAGAAATGCAGGAGAGGCTTTTAAAATCAGGAAATGTAAAGTTATCTTTCAACAATAAATGATTTACAAGTTTAAATAACTGGAGCTAGTTTTATCTGGAACATATTGTCCTCCAAATAAGTGACCCAGCATGGCTTCAGAAGGATGGAATACAGATAATTCCCTAGGATAAAGATGGCAACAGTGTCTCTAAAAACATTTTATATCATAAAACCTTGTGTGCCCTAAACAGCACATTTGAGCTACATAATTCTTTGATGCGCACAACTTCAGAGCTGCAAGGAAAGTAAAGCCCTGTGTAATGGAGAATTACAAATCCAGATGGATCTCCAGGAGAAAGTGTTATAGTTTTTAAAAGTTAAGAGGATTACTACTCAGCAACAAAAAGGAACAAACCACACACTACAAGATGAATGAATCTCAATATCATCACACAAAATTAAAGAAGCCTAATACAAAATATTGTATTATTCCATTACTACCATAAGACCTGGCAATCCACTTCTCAGTATATATCTGAAGGAAATTAAATCACTAGTTCCAACAGATATCTGCGTCTCCATGTTTATTGCAGGGTTATTCACAATAGTCATACATAGAATCAACCAAATGCCCATGATTGATAAACAGAAAATTAAAAATACATAAACACACATAGACACATGCACACACAATGGAATATCACTCAACCATAAAAAGAAAAGAAGTTCTGCTATTTGCAAAAACAAGGATGAATCTTCAGAGCATTCTACTAAGTGAAATAAGACAGGGAAGGAAAAATACTATATGGTATTAATTATATGTGGAATACAAAAAAGTCAAACTCATAGAAACAGAGAGTGGATTGGTGGCTACAAGGTGCTGGAGGGTGGAAAAAAATGGGTGATGGCAGTCTAAAGGTACAAACTTCCATTTATAAGATGAACAAGTTCTGGGGATCTAATGTACAGCATGAGGACCCTAGTAAACAATCTTGCATTACATACGTGAAAGTTGCTTAGAGAGTGTATCGCAAATTTTCTTACCACAGGGGACAATTGTAATTATGTGAGGTGACAGATGTGCTAACTAACCTTATTGTGATAGTCATTTCACAATACATATGTGTATCAAAATGTCACATTATAGACCTTAAACTTAGGAATGTGATATGTCAAATATATCCCAATAAAGCTGGGAATAAAGGCAAAACTATCAGAACAAGAAGTGGACCTGTGATTGCCTGGGGCAAGGGAGGGAAGAGCAGAAAGAGGAAACTTTGGGGCATGATGGAAGAATTTGAAACTTGGTTGTGTCGATGGTCGTACAGCTCTATAAATTTACTAAAATTCATATAACTCTACATTGAAAATGGGTGAGTTTTATCATATTTAAATTGTCCCTCAACAAAGCTGTTAGGAAAATGAATTCTTTATAATGCTTAAAACAAATAGAGAAAAAAGATGAAGAAAAGACATACTCACTCATTGGCCCAACCTCCTCACTCCACACTTGTGAAATCCAAAACTGAGGAAGATGGAGTGACTTGCCCATGATGTCACATCATGGAATCAAGACTTTACGACTTCTAGCATAAGAGCCTGTGCTCAGCCAACATCCAATGCTGCTGTGTAAAGTCAGAACAAAACTTTCTACGATAAATTTAGACATACATACACAAACATGCAGGCAATCCTATTCCCAGGACATGACACTAAAAACTTAGTATGTCCTTGTGTAGGCTTTCCATATGAAAACAACAAACCAGGATCAAGCAACTCTACTCTCTAGACATCTTCTACAGCTCATGCATAGTAGCAATAAAGTGTTCATTCATTATGAGAAGAGCATAGAAGGAAAGTCTGGGGAAAGTCAACATTGTCTCAGGGTTGGTACAAACCAAATATTTTAATGCAGGATTCAAATTTAATCTGAATTAAATGTGACAAACAAAAGCTAAATTAAACAAAAAGGCAAAGTCAATGCCAACCATTCCTATTTAGTCATTTCCAAGCGAAACTCACCAACTGAGAAAAGTCAGAAAGTAAGCTAAGATCTAGTTATTGACCATTATGGAGCATTTTATAGGGCACTGCAATCTGGCAGCTCCTCAGGTGGTTCCAAATCAGCCCTAGGGGAACAGAGGCTACTGTTTGTGAATATGATGAGTACCTGCTTTCATTCCTCTGTTAGCACGCAAGTGTATAAACCATCACCATTTTTTATGGAACTTTCTGGATTTTGACTTCCTTCTTGGAGTGTTTCGCTGACATTTCCCAAGGCATTACACGAATTTCAGATTTAAAGACTGTTTTACGTCCTTCAGGTTGATCTTTCACTGCACAATGTTAATCTTTCAAACCAAGCAGTTGGTAAAGTGATTAGGCACGTATGACCAAAGGCAATGTAGCTGATCCTGTAGTCTTTGAGTTACCTTCTTTAAGTGGTTGTCTGTCATTTACCAGTCTTCCTCTGTGTTGGGTTTTAGTTGACATGTGTGTCCTGAGTTCCTTCTGAAATCCTACCACTATGGAGTAGCCATTTACTCCATGTTAATTCAATTGAAATCTTTAATAATAAATTCAGTAATTTACCAGAAAGTCTGGTTTTATATAATCTGGTGGCCTATTCACTTGGTAGAGGCACCTTTTTGTTAGTATTGTGGAGTGGGACAGGAGCAAAACAACCAAAACTGAAATAATTGACTATAAAAGTCCAAGAATACAGGTTAATTTGTGAATATGTTTACCAACTTGTAGTGCCTTATAGACCTATAATGTGTGAGCACCATATTTCACAGGTAGATTATGGTATATGTCTGATATAAGACATAGATCAGAAATCTAGTTATCAGTGCAAACTCTGCAAGGGCTGGAGACTGTGACTAAGCCAAATACATCCATGAATGTGTCATTCCTTCATTCCAATGACACTGAGAAATGTGGCAAGGATAGGGATATAACCACAGAGAGGCATACTTTAGTACACTTTCCCGGTCCAGCTTACTCTTGCCCTCCCCCAGAAAAAATTTATGCCCTACTATTAGAATAGAATTTTGAACGTAGAACTTTTTCTGATCAAAAGGGACAAAACTAGCTTGTGAGTAACCATCCTCCTGCCACAACTGAATGGATTGAGGTGGACACAGGCTGCAATTGTGGTTAATCATATACTTCTTCTGAGAATTGAGGGTTCGGACTCAGAGACAGAATCTTCAGCTCTGGCTATCTGAATGGGAAGCCATATAGAGTTGAGGTGGGTTAGTACCACAGAAAGTCAATATCATAAATGACCTGAAGAGATGGAAGAGAAAAAAGCATAAGACAGCAGAAGAAGTCAATTTCCCAAGAAGATAATGAAGCGTATATTCTAAAAGGAGACTGAATGAGACCCAGGTGATTCTTAAGGGTGCCTTAGATCCAGATAGCTTATTCAACCCTGAGCTTGTACAGTCTATGGGTCATGTGTTCCCGCTCATTCTTTCCTCTTAAGCTATCTTGGGTCTCTATACCTTTTGATAATAGAAGATGTTAATTAGGAAGAAATTCTGTCTTTAAGACTAATAACTGAAAAAGAAAAAAATTCTGCAAAAAAAACCAATACTGCATTTTGAATCACAGATTGCTAGAAAGAGATTAGCATGCCCAACCTCAAATTACACACAAGTAATATGTGGAGGAAAACATTGTTTTATGTCCATACCAGTAATCTCTTATTTCTTACACCAAATTTCCACTGAGGTTAAGGTTCCTTATCAGCAAGATGTAATGACTACAAAATGACGTCATAACCTTAAACAAAATACAGTGGGAAAAAGAAAATTCTTTTCCTGGTTTAGCATTCTGAAAACAAAAAAGGAGAAGCATAACAATTATATACGTTTACTTAAAAAAAATACCCCTACTTTACTTATCTGATACTACTTGTCTTACTTTGAGTCCTCACAAAGGTAAACTCTGAGTCAGGACATATTTGTAGTAATTTATTTGGTAGGTGACCCCAGGATGCACAAGTTAGAGCAAAAGAAGTAGATGGGGGGTACGGGGTTGGGTGGAGGCAATGAAAGAAGAGTTAATGAGCAGCTTACTGTTGTGGGCAACTAAGCTTATTTCCACTATGGACCCTTTTGAGGAATTCTGTAGAATGGGCTTCATAATGTCCCAGTGAGGAAGCTGTTACATTTAGCCATCGTCTTATATCTCTTTAGCATCATCCCAGGAACATTAAAACTATTAGCACATATAAGATTCCCTGAGATTTGGGTGATCAATCACCATGATTGTTAAAGAGAGCCCTCAAGGTAAAAATGAGACAGGCTTGTACTTGGGGTAGGAACTGGCAGGGTGCCATAATTGTCCATTGCAGCTGTAAACAAACTCAAAGGGACAAATGGCAAGTAGTGTAGAATGTCTGATAGAATCCAAGTCCTGCTCAGATCTGCTCATGGGCTACAAGAAATTCATTCTGGCACTCTGTCACTTCAAGTTATCAAGAGAACCATAAATAGGCACTCCTGTTCCATATTCCCCTCACCTTGGCCAGCTTTTCACCTTGTCTAGGTAGCTTGTCTGGTGGAGTAAGCCAAATTTTCACTGCTGAGAGGTCTGAGCACTTTTACTCTGTCCTAGGGATAACTTTTGCTTCGATTGCCCACGTATTGTTACCACCAGGCACAGAAGTTCAAAAGAGTCCAGAGGGGATTATCTAAGCTCTCTACTCTTAGTTTTGCCCCATATGGAGCAGCAGAGCTAGCCTGTCATGATAATTAGAGGAAATTAGCCTTGAAAGTGTAGTTTATCATGTCTTTGCTTACTTAATGCCATGAAGACCCCAACACAACCAGGCAGCAGATAAAGCTTTAGGTATAACTGACCCTTTATTTGTCTGTTGTACATCTACATCACATACTGTCTTGGAGAAACTGACAATACCTAGGTCATTATAGTCAGTTCTGATTGCACAACCACAGGGTCAGGGTTCAGACTCTCCCATAATTCACAAGTTGTTTATGAAATGGTGTAGAGGCCTAGCCTTGCTCCAAAACCATGAGGGATTTCACTTTGACTCTCCTACTGGGATTTGACAGATAAACCATACAGAGATCTGGTTTACTATGAGTCCCTCTAGTCCCTCTAAATTTGCCAGGTCACATGGCCTATGTATCACAGAAGCTTGCATCACAGCCTGGATCTCCTGCAAAGCCCTATATTGTTCTGAGTCCCACTGAAATCTCTCAGCCTTTTAAGTTACCCAACATATGAATGACAGCAGTATTCCTAAGTGGATACCTCCAAAATCCAAAGGTATCTACCAAGCACTGTACCTCATTTTTAATGATATGGTATGATTACCACTGCACCATTAGTGGGTGCAGTAATTTATTCTTTATCTTTCAAGCCTATCCTAGCATACACTAAACTATCAGTTCTCAAGAAGTTGCCTATGGATTCTTGGGGATCCTTGAGACTCTTTTAGAGTGTCCTGAGGTGAAAATAATTACTTAATATTACTATGAAGGTATTTGCCTCTTTAACTGTTTGACAGTTATACTAATGAGGCAGAGTGACAGTGGGTAAAACTGCTGATGCCTTAGCATGAATCAATACTGTGAGATCAAAATTTAGCAGTACAATGTATTTTTCAACACTATGCATTTGTAGGGAAAAAAAATCCAAACTCACTTTAGAATGCTGTTTTTAAAGCAGTAAAGATTATTAATTTTATTAAATTTTAATACTTCCTTGCATATATTTTCAATACTTGGTGTGAAGAAGTTGGAAATATACATGAAGAACTTCTGCTACATTTTGAAGTATGGTTGTCTAGTGGGAAATCACTTGTGTGATTATTTAAATTACAAACTAACTGCTACTCTTTCATAGAACAATATTTTAAACTGAGTTGCAAGTAAACTATAGTTATTTAGACAAGTTTTCATAGTTCTCCAATATTTTTCCACAAAACGATGAAGGGAGCAAGTACCTTTAAAGAAAACAATGTATAGTATTTATTTCTAATCACATTTACTGTGAGCTTTCAATCAAAAGTTAGGATATTGGAAAGCTTGTTACTATTTAAAGACTATTCTGATGAATATGAGATTATATTTCTACGAAGAATATCTGAAAAGGCTGGTATAATATTTATCTTTTCCAAAATACCTATCTGGGTGAGCTAGAAGTTATTCATGTACCTCAATCAAAACAACATAATGCATCACATTGAACGTAGAAGCAGATATGAGAACCTATATGTGTACTACAAAGGGAGACATTAAGAGGTTTTAAAAAGTAAAACAAATATCAATCTTCCAACTAAAGTTTTTAAAACATATAGCCACTTTATAAAAAATATTTATTTTAACATATGATGTTTACTATTTTTAAACAAATGAAAACACAGCTTTTTATTTTCTCAATTTTAATTTACCATATGGTAAATATTAATGGATGTAACCCACATGAACAAAGTTCTTTTGGATACTCAACAATTTTAAGAGTGTATAAATGCTTCCTCATATCAAGAAGTTTGAGAACCACTATTCCTGACTATTGGAACCATAGAAATTTCAATAAGGTGGTTTCCTACTTCTCTGTTACATATGTATCTTGCTAGGCATTCTCATAGCCTACACAAGGCAAGCATAGAGGGATATTTTCCAGGGAATTGAGCTCCATGATATCAAAGGGGATTATAGAATTCAAGAATAGCAGCAGCAAAAGTTGACCTTCAGAGGGAAATTGAATTTAATTACTGTAAAAAGCACTGCCATTTGCTGTACTTTTTATAATTAATAATTCGTTCTGGAAATCACTTTCTATAAGTAGTTGTAAACATTCCTCTCTTTCTAAGGTTGCAAAATACTCCTTTGTGTGGATGTGCCAAGTCCATTTAACCAGTTCCCTGTAAAGAAAATAAGAAAAGAAAATTCAAGGGCAGCTACACTTATAGTTTTAGCTATGATAGATTAACTCATACTGCACTAATCTAATCTTCTTGACAAAACAACTGTAAAAGCTGACTAAGATATATAAAATGATTTAAACATTGAGAAATACGCAATAAATGAATAATTGATGGTCTGTGATCTTTGGGAGAAAACAAGCACACAAGGTTATGTCTGAATTCACCCTGGACTGTTCCTTATGGGAATTTTTCAGAGGGCAAGCGAACAGGAGCCAAGTAGAAATCACAGTCATATTAGAAGATACATAGAAGAAAGTAGTCAGAGTTCTTGACCACCTGAACAGCTTGAAGTTGAGAGAGAACATTCAAGAGGGGAAGAAACTACAGAGAAGTGAGCTGAAAACCACAGAGCAGAATGGAGGAGGAAAGACCTTTGAAAAATCTGTTCTTCCATCAAACCAATGAAAACACTGGCAAAAAATTATCAAAAACAAAAGTTTCAGAACATTGGAAATAACTGAAAGCTTGCAATATTCCAAAGAGTGTTTATTTAAGAAAAACAACTGAATGCCAAGAAAACAGTAAGTGTTTGGACATTTGCGTTTGCCCTTCTTCTATCCCTCACTCATCAGCTTCACAGTAGCCTTAAAAATAAAGAGCCATGCAATGGATTGTATTTGTAGTAAACAAATCCAGCAGGCAGGCAGTCACTAGAAGGGGCAGAATGTGACTGGAGCAATCCACAAGCCCTGACCCAGAGAGCTGTCACTATTTTGCCTTGTGCGAAAGCTTCCTCAAAAGCTCCATACTCAAATTTGTCTTTATTTGACATGATCTCTCTTCATATAGACAACATTTTCTCTGAATCCAATTGTCAAAAAAAAGAAAAAATCAAAGATATCGTTTCATACTGTTGCTGCCTGAGGTAGTGATACAAGTTGGGGCAAACAAGAGGCTGAACAAAAACTTAAAAAGAAAAACTTGGCAATGAGATGTCTCTAGATGCCATTGAAAAGCTGTGACATAATTGTGGGACTTTAAAGGGCCACATTTTGTGCAAGGCAGTGTGCATGGCCAGGGCTATGCACAGTCTCATCTCAAGAAAGACCTGCAAAGACCTTAAGCTCTCACTTCTAGATGACGTTGAGGCTCTGTGCAGGCAAGAATTGAAAACTAAGGCAAGTTTGTGAGCTGGCTGTCTGAGTCTTGACGGTGTACCCCAACACACCACAAATCCCCTTAACAAAGACTGGGAGAGTTACTGTCTCAAGGCATCCAAGGAAATCTCCATCTAATCATTATCTGGTCACTAAGCTAATCATACAGAGAGCTCAGGGTTGCACAAAAGAAAGGACACAGATTTTAAAGCATCTATTGAGGAAAGTCACTTAACAAAATGCAATAACAGCAAACTCTGGGGGTGGAATCTGATTTCAACGGTTGCCTGATTATATGATATAAAATATCCAGTTTTTAACAAAAGATAACAAGACGTGCAAATAAATAGGAAAGTACAGCCCATACATAGGAAAACATGTGGTCAATAGAAACTGTCCCTGAGAAATTCCAGACATTGGACTTAATAGACAAAGATTTTAAACCAGCTATGTTTGGAGAAATTAAAAAAAAAATGTCTAAAAAGCAAAAGGAGACTATGAGGAGGATGTCACATCCAATGGAGAATATCAATAAATAGATAAATATTTTAAAAGAATAGAAGTTCTGGATCTAATAAGTACAAATAGTAAAATAAAAAATTCACTAAAGTACTCAACTGCAGACTTGAGCTGGCAGGAGAAAGAATCAGTCAACTTGAAGATAGGTCAGCTGAGATTATCCAGTCTTAGGAGCAGAAAGATAAAGATTCAATAAGGATAAACAACTAGACATAAGATCAACAAGGAAATAGAAGATGAAAATTTCCATAACCAACCAATCCTAACATGTATCTGTAGAACACTCCACCCAACAACACAAAAATACACATTCTTCTGAAGTGCATAGAGATGTTGATAGCCTATAAGTTAGGTCACAAAACAAATCTCAATAATTGAAAATGATTTAATTTATACAAAATATGTTTTTCTACCACAGTGTAATTAAATTAGAAATCAATAACAGAGGGATATTTGAGGAATTCACAAATATGTAAAAATTAAATAACATGCTCAAAACCACCCCCCCAAAAATGGGTGAAAGAATACCTCACAGGAAAACTAAGACGTATTTTGAGATCAATAAAAATGAAAATAGAACATGTCAAAATTTCTAGGCTACAGATAAAGCATTGCCTATAGTGAATTTTAGATTTGTAAATGCCTATATTAAAAAATATATCTCAAATCAATAATTTAAAGTTCAACATTATAAAACAAGATAAAAGAAGAGCAAGTTAATTCAAAGTAAACACAAGGAAGAAAATAATAAAGATTGAAGCAGAAAAAAATGAAATAGACAACAAACATTAGAGAAAGTAAAAGTTCATTCTTTGAAAATATCAACCAAATTTATGAGCATTTAGCCTGAATGAACAATAAACAGAGAGAGATTTAAATTAATAAAATCAAGAATGGAAGACTGAACAGCATGACTGACCTTACAGAAATACGAGGGATTATAAGGTATGGCACCAGCATATGGACAAATGGAATCAAACTGAGTCCTGAAGTAAACCCATACATATGGTCATTTTACTTCTGACGAGAGTTCAAAGACCATTCAATGGGGAAGGGATAGCCTCTTCAACAAATGGTGCTGGGGCAATTGGATATCCACATGCAAAAGACTGAAATTGGACACATACCTCTTACCATAAACAAAAATTAACTCAAAATTTATCAATGACCTAGATGCAAAAGCTAAAACTATAAAACTCTGAGAAGATAACACAGGTAAATTTTCAAGACCTTAGATTTGGCAATGGATTCTTAGATATAACAACAAACACATGACAACAAAAGCCAGATAATTAAAATAGACCATGAAAATTAAACCTTTTGTACAACAAAGGACACAATTGAAGAGAGTGAAAAAGACAACCCCTATAACAGAAGAAAATATTTGCAAATTGCATCTCATAAAGGTTTAGTATCCAGGATATGTAAAGAACTTTTATAACTCAACAAGACAAGCAACCCAATTTAAAAATTGGTAAAGAATTTGGGCAGATAATTCCCAAAAATATATCTATAAAAATGGTCAATAAGTACACAGCAAGATGTTCAGCATAATTTCTGATTAGGAAAATTCAATCTAAAACCACAGTGATATCACTTCACACTCACTAAGATGGTGATAATCGAGAAAATGGAAAGTAACAAGTGTTGGTGATGATGCGGAGAAATTTGATACTGCAGGTGCAAGTGCTAAATGGTACAGCCACTGTGGAAAACAGTTTGACATTTTCTCCAATGTTAAACACAGAATTACCCTATTACCCAGAAATCCCACTCCTAGGTATATTCCCAAAGTAATGACAACAGGTACTTAAATACTTGTATAGAAATTTTCATGGCAGCACTATTCACAATAGGCAAAAGGTGGAAGCAATCACAACGGCAATTAACAAGTGAATAGTTAAACAAGTTATGGTACATCCATACATAGACTATTATTAAGCCATAAAATGGAATGAAGTACTGTTACATTCTACTGTGTAAATGAACATCAAAAACACAATGCTAAGTCAAAGAAGTGAGACAGGAAAAGTTGCATATTTGATGATCCCATTGATATGAAATATCCGTAATAGGTAAACCAATAGAAACAGAAAACAGATAGGTGGTTGCTAGAGAAGGAATGAGGAGTAACTGCTTAATGAGTATGGGGTTTATTTTACAGTAATTAAACATATTGAAACTACACAGAGGTAGTAGTGGCACAACGTTTTGACTGGAGTAAATGCCACTGAACTATCTGCTTTGAAATAGGTAATTTTATATCATATGCATTTTATATCAATGAATTATTTTAAAAATTTCATACAGCATAGCAGGAAAAAGAAAGAGAATAATACACAGATGAGACAAATAGAAAACAGAGTAAGCTGGCTGATTTAAAGCAAACTCTAATTATATATTATATTATATTAATTATTTATTAATATTATAATTAATTATATTATATATAAATGGTCTAAATGCCCCAAGTAAAAGGAAGAGAATATCAGATTGGATACAAAAGCAAGACTCAACCATGTACTGCCAACAAGACACAAAAAAGTTAAATGTAACACTATTCAAAAGAAAGCTGTAGTGATTATCTTAATATCGAGCAAGGTAGATTTCAGAGCATATATCATGGTCATAAAAAGGTCATTTCATAATGATAAAGGAAGGAGTCAATTCATCAGGAGAACATAACACATCCCAAACACTTAACAGAGTTTCAAAATATATGAAGCAAAAACTAATAAATTTGCACGGAGAAATAGACAAATTCAAAATTATCATCAGATATTTTCATATCCTTCTCTCAAAAATGATAGAACATGTAGGGGCTGGCCCCGTGGCCGAGTGGTTAAGTTCGCGCGCTCCGCTGCAGGCGGCCCAGTGTTTCGTTGGTTCGAATCCTGGGCGCGGACATGGCACTGCTCATCAGACCACGCTGAGGCAGCGTCCCACATGCCACAACTGGAAGAACCCACAACGAAGAATACACAACTATGTACCGGGGGGCTTTGGGGAGAAAAAGGAAAAAATAAAATCTTTAAAAAAAAAAAATGATAGAACATGTAAACAGAAAATCAGTAAGCCTTCAGCCAAGTTGACCTAGTTGGCATTTATGAACAAGCCCACCCAAAAAACAGAAAAATACATATTTTTAAGTGAACAGGGAAAATTTACCAAGAAAGCCCATATTTAAAGGCAAAAAACAAACAGCAAATCTAAAAAGATTCAAGTCATAAAAAGTATATTCTCTGACCACAATGAAATTAAATTAGAAATCAATGGCAACGACATGTCTGGACAATCTCCAAATAATTATAAACTAATAAATATATTTCTATAAATCCTATGGGTCATAGAAGTAACCAAAGGAGAATTGGAGTATATTTTAGCTAAATGAAAACAAAAACCTACCCTTAATATTTGTGGCATGCTGCTAAATCAGTACTAAGGGGTTATTATAGCACTAATGACCTATATTAGCAAAAGGCTCAATTCGAAGATTTCAGGTTCCATCTGAAGAGTCTAGTAAAAGAAAGGCAAATTAAACTCAAGGTAAGCAAAAGAAAGGAAAACAATAAAGATTAGAGTAGAATTCTATGAAATACAAAATTGAAAAAAAATCAGAAAAACAATGAAATAAAAAACCTCCCCTTTAGGAAGTTGAATAAAACTGAAAATACTCTAGGCAGCCTGATCAGGAATAACAAAAAGAAGTTACAGATTGCCAACACCAGGATTGAGAGTGTGACATAACTACGGATTCAAAAGCTGTTCAAAGATAATAAAAACAGGAAAGCCTCAAAGCCCTGAGCAAGCGATAACCTGGCACTAGTGAAAAGCCACTTTCACCTCAGTCTATTTATCAATTTTTAGGTCCAAGGAGAAGCAAAGAAACAAGACTTGGGTTCTTCATATCACGGCACAAAATTACTGTCGTGAGATAAAAATAAATCAGTAGCAATTTTCAATGCAAAAACAGAGTGCTCACAAGCATAATTTATAGTCTTTAATGCATATTTGAAGAGAGGTTGAAAGTGAATGATTTAAACTTCCATCTCAAGTAGCTGCAAAACCAAATCAAGCAATAAGGAAAGTAGAATAAAAAGTAATGAGGATAAAAGCAGAAGTCATTGGAACATTTAACAAATGTAGGAATTCAACACACTCACACACACTCACGGGTATGTATATTTAAAAAGTTAAGAAAGTCAAAAGGTGGTTCAATGAAAAGATAGAAAAATTGATAAACAAAGACACAAATTATCATTGCCAGGAATAAAACAGAGAAAGTCATTACCCTCGCTCCTAACATGCAAAAATTAAAATAATATATTATAAAATGTTTGTGAAAATAAATATGACCTTTTGAATGAAATAGACAAATTTCTGAAAAATACAACTCACCAAAGCTGACAGAAGAAAGAGAATTTTGAATAAGCCAATATATATTAAAGAAAGTAATACTTAATAAATTACACATTAATAAATTAATATATTAATTTATTATATAACATAATAAATACACATGTGCATATATTTATAATATAGAAAATGTAAACAAGAAATATATAACATACACATTAAAATTATAATATATAATATAATATATTAATTAATATGTAATTGTATATTAAGAAGCTAATACCTTAAAAATTGTATAGATAAATTAATAAATAATTTGAATAAATTAACCAATTCATTTCTATAAATTAAATATTAATTAATATATTAAATAAAGTAATACTTTATTTAAGACTTTGCCACAAGGAAGCTTTCAGATCCAGGTGGCTTTATTAATGAAATATATCAAATATTTCCAAAAGAGACATCCTCAAGCTTCATGAAGTTTTTATGGAAAACAGGAAAGCCTTCTCAGGTCTTTTAATGATGTCATATAATATGATACCAAATGAAGACAAAATCATTACCGAAAAGAAAATTATATACTAATTGCTTTCATGTATACACAATTTAAAAAAGACCTAAATGTCATTAGCAAATAGAATCAGTAATAAAGGTATAATGCACAATGACCAGGTGTTATTAAGTCTGGGAATGAAATATTGTTGTAACATTCAAAAATCAATTGGCAAATTCACCACATAAATAGGAAACATGGAGAAAAATCATATGATTAAGTGAAGAAAAATCATTTTCCCAAACTCAACAACCATACAAGATAAAAATACTTAACAAATTAGAAATAAAATGGAATATGATTAATTTGGGTTTAAAAATCTACAAAAATCATACAGCAACGATCACACTTGATGGATTATTCAAAGCTTTCCTTCCAAACCAATAATGAGACATGGGTGCCTAACACCACTGCTTCTATTGAATATTTTATGGATAGCCTAGAAAATACAATAAGGTATGAAAAAGAAATAAAAGGTCTAATGATGAGAAAAGAAGAAATAAAACTGGCCTTTCTTGCAGATGGCATGATGGGTTTGTAACAAAACAGAAAAAACTTTTCCAAGGCCATTGGAGCCACAACACAATTGTACTTCAACACACTAGTGACAAACAAATGGAAAACAGATATTTTTAAATGATACTATTAAAAATGGTATTAAAACACATCAAATACTGTACCTAGGAATAAATCTAGTGATTTATATATGAGACCTCTACTTGGAAAACTAGAGAGTGATGCTAAAAGAACTCTCAAATAATTAGAGGGGTTTCCATGTTCATTAATGAAAGTCTCAGTATTGTAAAGATTTCAGTTTCTTCCCAAGTAATCTATAGATTTCACATAATTATAATCAATCCCAGCAAAATTGCATGGGTAGATTTTGACAAACTGTTTCTAGAACTTCATGGGAATGGAAAAGGATTAGAAGAGCCAAAGGAAATCTTGAAAAACACCACATGAGTGGGTTTATAATATCAGCTATCATGATCTATTATAAAACTATAGTAATTAGGATAGTGTGAGTGTGGCACAAGAATAGACAAACTAACAAAAGAATAGAATAAGGTTCAGAAACAGACCCAAACATAGACAATCACCTGACTTATGACAGAGAAGACGTTGTAGTTCACTGGGGAAGAGTATTCTCAGCAATAAATGTTGCTGAGTCATTCTGGATATCCACACAGAAAAAAATGCAGTTTAATCTCTACCTCACACTATACTCAAAAACCTTGTGTAGAGGGATTGTAAACCTCATTATAAATGTACCCCACAAAGCATTTTAAAGAAAACATCTCTGTGGTCTTATATTTAGCAAAGACTTGTTTAATAGGACACAAAATGGAATAATTATAATAGGAAAAGGATATGTAGATCTTATTAAGATCAAGAGCGTCAGTTTACCAAGAGACTCCATTAAGACAGTGAAAGTAAGATCTATAGATTGATAGAAATTATTTGCAATACATAATTTCTGACAGATGATTTATATCCAGAATATGTAAATAAATATTATACTACAAATAATAAGAAAAGAGGAAGGCAATCCAGTTAAAAATCATTAATAGAATTAAAGAGTGCTGAAAAACAAAGTTTCAAAATGGTCAATATATGTGTGAAAAAATGCTATACTCCATTAGTTATCAAGGAAATTTATATTAAAACCACAAAATACATTTACCAGAATTGCTGTAATGAAAAGCAGGCGGAAAGACCCAAGCGTTGGCAGGGATTTAGAGCAACTGGAATTCTTATATACTGTTTAGAGGAATGTAAATTGACATAGTAATTTTGGAAAAGTATTTAGCAATATTCTCTAAAATTGAACCAGTGCATAATACAGAAATCTTATCCTTATTTGTATAGCCAACATAAATGCATGAATACATTCACAAAAAGACATACAAAACTGTTCATAGCAGCACTATTTGTAATGGTACAAAACTTGAAACTACACACAGGTCCATTAACAGTTGAATGGATAAATGGGAACTCCAATGTATTGAGATAGTGGAATACTATACAGCTATGAGAATAAGGGAACAGTAACTGTTCACACACTATAAGAATGAAATTCATAAAGTTAATATTCATCAAAGGAAGCAAAACAAACAAGAGTATATTGTATATGATAAAAATTTATATTAAGGGAAGCTTGCAGGTGCTGTTAACTTTTATGGAATGGCACATTTACGATACATACACTTTTGTATGTCTATTTTACTTGCATAAAAAGTTCAGTAAGTAAATAAAGTGATCCTAAGGAAATATCAAGGGATATCACCAATTAGAAGATGGTGGCAGCACATTACCAATGTCATTCTCTCCCTCTCCTCCTCTCCTCTCTTCTCAGCTTGTCTCCTCTTCTCGCCTCTTCTCTTGTCCTGAAATTAGAATGTTCAGAGCAGATGATTTAACTTTGCCTTAAAAGTAACTGTTATTTTTCCTGAAAGTCATGCTGTTTAGCATTAAAAGAGTACTTAATATATGATTTGTCATTGGGAGAAGGAGAAGCTTCTGCACAAGAAGCAGACATAAACAAAGTGACTTCAGAAAACAGAGATTGGTTATTAATTTACTCCAGTTAATTACTCCAAGAGAGCTGCTATTAGCTCTCTGTGATAATTGGCCTACCTTCTAGGGAATTATGGGAGCCATATAGTCCTGGTTTTAGATCTTTTTACAAATTCTAACTGTGTAAATTGTCATGCAAGATTTCTTCAGTCGAGTAGACAGGAAATAGCCCTGAGTTTCTTCTTGAACTTATCTCCAAAAGTAGTGCAGATGTATTGAAATGTGGGCCCCACCTGGTGGTAACATGGGAAAACCACAAGTGTGGATCTGGGAGCAGGGATTACTTAAGTGTATGGACCTGATGCCACTTCCTTAGAGACTGGAGTAACATTACATCCCTGAGAAAAGTGTGTGTGTCTGTGTATCTTTGTCTACTACCTCAGTCTCAAGATATGCATATCTGTGTCCTTTGTTATCTTTTCCTCCTGACCTTAGCAGTGTCTGTTTTGTGCTTGGGGTGGATCTTAAGTACTGGTTGTTTTCAGTATGACTTCTTTGTAGAAAATTCCCGAATTAACCTTCCTCCTGTGAATCAGGTGTAGGACTGCATGTGTACATGAGGGGCACACATACAGAGCAATACCTTTTTTTCCTTCTTTTTCCTTTCATTAGGCCCTGCCTTAGTCCATAAATTAGTTCCTTATTATCATATAGATGTGTTGATTGATGATCCTTGTCTTTGTAATATGCTACAGCTACAATCCCACTCAGTCAACTGTTAAGTTATTCTTTCTAAGACACCCCTCTTATCCACAAATTCTCCCTAATTTTCAATGAAAATTTAGCCCATTGTAAATATTTTCTCTTTGTCAGGTACTGGGCTCATTGTTTTAGATTCATTGACTCTAGTCTTAACAATTCATCAAAAAGTGTGTGCTCAATTTGCAGAGGGAAAATGAGGTTTAGAAAAATTAGCCACTTGGAGAACCACATAGAGGATAAGTGATAGAACTAGGATTCAAAGAACCAAGTCAGGCTTAGTAACAATCTCAGGTTCTATGAACTGCACAAGAGTAACTTCTTCTCTGCAGGGTAAATTCACACTCTCTTAACTTAGCATCCAAGGAGTTCCACGACATAGCTCCCACCTACCTTTCAAGCCTGAACTTGTACTATCTCCAGTGGAAACAATTTGCTCCACTCTCTCTAGTCTCTTACCACTTCTGTATATACAATATGCATTCTCATCTGTGTTCCTCTTTACATTTTCTGCTGCACCTGGAATCACACTACCTGTATTTCAATATATTCCCTTAGACTCATGCCAGGACCTCAGGATTATACTGGTAGGGAAAAGAGAGACATTTAAGGGCTGGGGAATAGAGACCAATCTGGGGATTGAATGCATTGGAATCAGGTTCAGATCTGCATGCCAACTTATCCACTTAGTCTTGCACACCGTAAGGTTCTCAGCCTGTTTGGTCTTCTCTAGCTTTTAGGAGGACTATGGCTCAACACTTATACACAAAGAGGTACCTACTACTATCTATGGCATGGGAAAGGAGCAGGTGTCTTCAAATAATAACAAACCCAGAGTCAAACCTGAGGCATGACCATGGTTCCTAATGGTCTGACTGGGTTAGAGTGGGATACAAGCTATTGGAAGGCAAGACCACAATCCCAGGGGGCCAATAATGACTTCACAGATTTAAGGGTCCTTGTGTATTCAAGAAGACTGGGTAAGCTGACTTTCAAATCAGAACCTCAGGTAAGGGTGGTGGGAAGGATAAAAGATACCATATATTAATACTTGTGTGCACCCCCACCTCCCTTCCTCTCAGGATCCACTAGAAACCAGACAAAGGACAACAAGTGTGATTATAGACCACATTGCTGGTTGACTTGAACTCATAGATACATATCAGTCAGTGTTGGTTCACTGAGCCAGCCTGTGTCTGTGAACTAGAAGATCCAGGTAAAGGCAGCATCTAATATCAACCTTCCTGTCAGTCCATATTACTGACTAATCTTTCAAACACAAATGAAGATTAAGCTCATATGTGAAATATTTTCTTACATGACATCTCAGAGACTTCTCTACCAGCTTACATATCTAAGGCATGGCAAATGTTGATTGGGTTTTGGTACATATAAATGCCTCCCAGTATAGATATTTATTCTCCAACTTAAACTGTTGGTTAATTTTGTGCATTTCTATGGCTTGAGGTTCAAACCTAAATAAGATCCTAGTCATGCGTTAAAGATCTCACAGACTAGTGTGAAGGTCAGACACAGAAACACATGATGAAAAAATAATTTGATGTGGATTTTTGCAGATCAATATCCAGGTTATGGGAAATCAAAGAAGATACTTTTTGCTGTTTGGGGTGTAGGGATGTTTCTGTTACTCAGAAAGAGCTCACCATCTGATTCACACAGAAGCCAACATCATGGGACCAGCTTTTGAGAAAAGAAAAGGATTTTGGTGAGGTGGACCAACAAAGAGACAGGAGGCAAGGCTCTGAAATCTGTCTTCCAAGTCCAGGGCTTGGGGCAAAATTTAAGAGATTCTGAGGGACAGACTTGTATGTGGAAGCACTTCCTGGGCAGGTATTGATTGGAGAAATTTAAGCATGGATGGTAAGCTGTGGAAGGGTTTTTAACACTGGATCTTCCTAGAAAATGGGCTCTTTGCTTCTAACAAGAGTCCAGCTTTGAGTTCCAGTTGTGTCCTGGCCCTTTGTTTCCATGGGGAGGAGAATCTCTGCTTCCAGGTGTTAGCTCAGGTCAAGACATTCCCCTTTGTGCACGTTCCTACTACATGACTTGCATTTTTTTCAGTTTGCCCCTGAAAAACAACTTTAACTTTCTGTTGACAAAGTGAGGTCAGTTTGAAATGGTCCTAGAGAGCCTGTGCATACAAATCCCCCATTTTGTTTATTCCTCATTCTTGAGGGAAATGGGGTGATGACCCCACTAACTACTTCCTGCTGCTAAGAGGCATAGGTTGTTCCATCTCATTGAACCAGTTTCTTAGTCCTGATGATAGGTGGGTCTAGTGAAATTCATTTGAGAAGGTGGTGATTCAGGTGGACTCCCAATGTTAGACTATACAGTGTGAGCAAGTAACTAGATACTTAATAAGAAATACTTTTACAGAAACAGAAAGAAACACAAAGTTAATGGTTGGATCACATTATAAAACAATTCCTGAGCCCAGGCCACAGTCATCAAGAAAATTTCTAGATGTCAGGATCAAAGCATCTCTAGAAGTTTGAAATGTCTCTTATGATGTCGTCACATGTTCAGGTATCCGTCTAAGTGGCTCACATAGCAATGGACATGACTATTCTGTAAATATCAGCTATCATGGTAACGACACTTAAGTTTATATCAACTTAGCCATATTTAGTCTGCAGAGCTTCAGGAAAAAGGGTAGTTTCAGTTCTCAATTATCCAAAATGAAAGTGATGGAAAAATTGAAATTGTTAGCTTTGAGATTTGTAGCTGAATATTTCAGGAGATGAGAAGAATTCAGGATCCAGTCCAGTTTACAGGTGGAAAAAAAACCCCTCAAAGACAATTAATAGAACTAGAAACTTATATCCACAAATGTGTATTATAGTTTCTATTGAAACAAACTTTTTCTCTCTAAAATCACCCTCATTTTTACCAAGGATAGTCAAATCAAGACTAATTGATTTGCAAAATAAGTCACTTCAAAAAACGTGGCCCAATTATTTACATAAGTACAGCAAGAATGGTGGTTGGTCGTATAGGCTCTTTTAAATCTGCTTTGCTGGAACTTTTTATAAGGAATCTCAGACTGAACTTTAAAGACCTCTCATGGCCAGGAAAGCCAAGCCAAGGACTTGTCACCAGCCTCTGTCTGCAATACATATACATCTGAGTGAATTCCTCTCTTCTCGAGGTTCCTCAAATATCCTGAGATTCTTGTACCTGGCAGGAAGTGACCTTCTTTACTCATCTGGTAAGGTTCCAAGGAATCCTGTAAGCAAGGTACGAGGGAAAATTCCAAGTGGGTTTATTTGTTCCTTAAAGCTATTTGGTTATACTTGAGTCTATGCAGGTTTCTCTCAAATAAGACATTCCAGTAAAAACCTGGTCATATAACCAATTTTTCCAATTGTGCTCTGTTATAAGGAGAATAGGTTCTTATTGAAACTATGCAATTAACTATATTGCCACAAAAACAAGCATACTCACTCATCAAGAGTTTTCAAATTAGGCAGGGATCATTTAGGGAGAAAAAGATAAATATTTCAATTTGACTTACAAAGGCATAATATACCAAATTGCTGTAAGTCATATTTAGCTTAAAAGAAAAGAGAGGTTTCCTTCAATCTGGAAAAACAAAACAAATTCAACAATATTTTAAACAAAAAATCATATAAATTATAATCATCCTCATCAGTTCATTCAGTCCCATGTAATCAATTCTTGATTTTGATCTTCTGTTAGCAGTTTCATGAAGCCATAATTTTCTCTGTTAGATTTCTGTAATTTACACATATCCATATCCAAGAGACTAAAAATAGCAATTGACAAAGAAATTTGGTTATTTCTGTGACACATAACAATTTAAAGTAACTAGAATTATGACTGATAACCAGGGTAGATGATCACAATTTTGGAAATGTTACAAAATTTTTAAAACACTTAGATTAATAACACTCACTAACATAATATAACTCAAGAACGTTCATCATCATTTATTTGACAATGATTCCCATGTAATTTAGAATAAAAAATAAGCATAATTAGTTTAGTATTTTGCTCTTCATAGAAAGAGAGAACAAATTCTCTGAGATGTCTCAGGGACCCACTGGAAATTTTCAAAGTTACTTTCAGGTCAAAAGAAAGACCTTATTTAGAATGTTAATTTGGGAGAATGTGTCAAAAATATCCAAAGATTTTAAAACACTTGGTCAAACAGGAAACAATGCTTACTTATCTATTTAACCAAAGTGCCAATAGAAGGTGGTAAAGGCAAACATACAGAGATAAACTGTTACAAAAACCTTAGTTCTCTTAAAAGAGAGAATTCATCCTCTAGAATATAGGAAATTATTTTGACAAAACATTGAATTTCTATCTTTTAGAGAGACTTACTGAAAGGAAGAGAGACATTTTATAATCTCTGTATCAAGAGCAGACTGAAAATGTAGGAAAATTATTCATTCAAGAGAAAGAAATCAAAATTTAATTTTTATACCAGCTTACTTTTAATATAAAATTTAGGCATTTAATTGAATTCATTTTAGTCTTAGCTACCTTGCCCATGCACAAAACTCTTTCCTCAGGATTCCTCTTCCACAAATCTTCTATAACTTGTTTTTACATTTAGAATTTGTCGTATGCTTTTGTCTTCCTTCCTAGAACTTTAGGACAAATTTATCTTTCTTAACAAAACAAAGATAGATATCTCTATTCCTTGAATCTTCTTTACTTGAAACATACATCTTACTTCCTTTAATTATTTTATATTGACATCCTGTGGATTGACAGATTCACAAATACCATCTAGAAACATTCTTTGTTGTAGAAAATTTCTGTGTGACAGAAAACATGTTTATTAATAAAACCCATGTATTTCTCCAGTTTCTCTGTAATGTGAAGCCAAATGTAGATAAATCTATGTTTAGTGATTTATATATAGTACTATATTTTATGTGGAAATAACCTATAAATTATCAATAAATCTTATAATTTAACTTAATTTAGCAGAACTCTAAAGTTTCATGTTACAAAAAACGTTTTGAAGAAGTTATTTTAAATACATACACCATAACACATAATTATTATTAAAAAGTTTACCCTAAACTTTTTTTTTCACATTTATTTATCTCTCTTGTTCCTGATAATTATGTAGGTTGTCTGGAAGACTTACTGAGACATTAGGTAGAATTAGCTGTCATTCTAAGTTATTATTTTTGCTAACAAGTTTTGTAAAAGAGATAGCATGAGCTTATTTTACCAGTAAACTGAGATAGAATACAGACTGCATGTCTGCATCACACCCAATGTTGACAATTCACGTTGGTTTTTCAATCAAACAAACAAACATAAATAAGTTTCCATTTACCAAAGATTATTTTATATCATGTTACCTTGAAAAACATTTGGATTAGCTTCTCTTGCATTTAAATAAGTTCTTACTTTAAGCTAATTGCATAGAGTTCTTTTATAAATTATAACATCCTGACGTAAAAAAAAGTATCACATATGTATCATATATAGACACACATACACAGAGATTCCACAGTTTTTGTTTTAAACTTACTGCCATGAATCGGTACAATAATACAACCTCACTAGTTATGATTTCAAAAAATTTTTAAAGCTTTTTCTACTAACATTTAAGGAAAAGACATTTAAGGTGATTGATTTTGGGTGAGGGCTTTGTATAGGCAGTTTTTCCTTCCTTTTTTCCCTTTTTTTATATCTTTAACTCTTAGGAATTGGTGATGGGATAGATAACAGTTCCCAGAGAAGTTACAGGCTTTTTAAGATAAAGGACATGGACAGAATCTGAACTGCTTCTGAAGTTGCTTTTCCAGTCTTGCAAGGATTTCTAAGATAAAGACAGTTGCTCTTAATTCCTCAGAATCTGAGTTGTAACCTGAATGGCATTATAGGTTGATCTACCTGTCCAACTACATCATCCCTAATTTGCTTCTTTCTCTCTGGTTGCTTGGTTTTATTTTAACTTAGGGAATAAGGCCAAAAATAATCCTATCAGGCTCTGAATATCAGCTTCCAATTTGGCCAAATTTCTGACCATATGTGGCTAAATCCTTTCAAATACCTTTCCAGGTCTTATCAGGGACAAACAGTAACTATACTTGGCAATACTGAACAACCCATTAATCATTAGCATAGAAGTTTACCAGAAAATCTCTGAGTCTCTTTAACTCTTCTGTTAGCTGTGAGCAGCTCATATTGAACCCTCCTTAGAAGGTAGGTTATGGGGGTGTCTGGAAAGCCATGACCTAATAGCCTTTTTCTTTTAGATACCTTTTATAACATTCTTAAATACCTTTTAGCAACAAAACTTCCAATAAGGCTATTTCAGATTTTGAAGTCTTTGCTTTTAAGTGCACTTATTAAATGATCTTATCTAAGTGGAACATTCCTTCTCATGGCCAATGCAATTCTCTTGGGGCTGACACCAGTGTAATAGGACCCGTAGCCACAAACGGAGTGCAACACGTTTCTATCTGACCATATCTGACTACAAAATAAAATATTCCTGCATTTTGGCCAATCATATTTTGGTACTCTCAACCTGATGATTATCAAGTTGAGCCCTCAGAACAAGAAATAGGTTAGTATGATTTTACTGCTCTTTGTAATTATTTACAGCTTTATGTTCTGAGCAATTGTTCCAGAAGGTGGTATACCCGACTCTTTAAAGAATAAAGATTTCTTTGTTCCATGGTTTGGAAACTCAAAAAGATCCCAAAGTGGCCACGTAATTTTCAATTATCCCAGGTTATCTTCCCAGTCATTTATAGTTATCCCCATTTTAGGGTTTTTTTTTTTTTTTCCAAGGTGGCCACAACAAACAACGTCTTCATAGGGGATAGTGTTTAGGATCTGATAGTGTGGGCTGATGGAAACAATTCCCCCAAGAACAACCAAGGTGCCAGCTTTCTCCCTTACATGTTTTTGAACCCACAAAGTTCAGACAAGTAAGCCTCTGATAAGCTGCTCCTGCTGACTTCACTGTGAACAATGAAAACCCAATAAGATATGTTCTTCTAAAGGGGGTCCTTATGAGGCTGTTGCACATCACAGACAGACCACCCAACGCCTCCATAAAATCCTCAGTCACCTGGGAACGTCCCAGAAGCCTAGAGGGAACAGTGTCTCTTTTCTTCATAGTCAGAAGAACTTCATAAGGTTAACTTCTAAAGAGAGTTTGCTATGGTCACTGAAAAACTCTGTCCCCAAACAGCTAATTCAATTATACAAACATTAAAACATAATACAATCATTCATAAAAGATAGATCAGAATGCTAGCCAGATTTCCAGGAATAACTCAGAACCAGATCGCCAGGAGTAACTCAGAAGCAAATCACCGGGATTATTCAAAACCTGGAGTAACTTCACAAATGAACGTTTTATACTGTCTCAAATTAACTTGGGTGGTCAGGCAAAAGGTTCAGGCCTCAGCCTGCCAAGACTCCCCATAATACAAGTCAAACTTGTATTTCCAGGGGTTCAAACCAGAAATATGAAGTAAGGGATAGTTGCTTTCTTAAAGTTACTCCCCCCGAACCCAGAGAAGTCTTGGTCCAGAAGCTGTTTCTTCTTTCAAAAGTAGAAAAATAGTACTCATAGGCCTATAGTACCAAGGAGGGAAATAGGAATCTGTTCAGCCAAGCCTCTAGGTGGTCACTTACTGTCAGTGAAGAGACTGCACAGTCTGCTGGGGGATCAAGAGCTTCAGGCTGGTGGTCACGGGACCGAGTCCCTTCCTGGTCACCAGAAATGTTTACTGTGCAAGTGCTCATCACCTGGTATGCACAGAAGCTGACACCATGGCACAAGCTTTCGAGAAAAGACTTTATTGTGAAGTTGACCTGCAAGGAGACAGTAGGCAAGGCACTCACATCTGTCTTCATGATCCAGGGCTTGGAGAAAATCTTAACATGAGAGGGGGAGCAGGCTGGTGTATGGAAGCACTGGCAGGGCAAGTTTTACCTGGAGGGCTTTAAACTTTGATGGTAAGATGTGGAAAGGATTTTAACACAGGATCTTCCTAGGAAAGAGACCTCTTTATTCTGAAGAGAGTCTAGCTTTCAAGTTCTGGTTCTGCCCCAGTCCTTTGGTTCCATCAAGGGGAGAATCTGTGGTTCTAGGTGTTATTTCTGGTCAAAATTTTCTCTTCTGTGCATGCTCTGGCTAAATGACTTGCATTTTTTGGCTTGGCCCTGCAAAACAACTTTAACCTTCTGTTGATGAGATCATCAGTTTGATCTGGTCAGTTTGAACCAGTCCTAGAGGACGCATGGTTACATTTACTCAGAATGATTGTCCAAGTCACCAAAAATAGAATTACTGGGTCAAAGAATATCCTTGTCACTTTCCGAAAGGATTGCAAAAACCTTGACAACGTTTAAAACCAGAGGAGGCACTTCTAGCGTCTGGCTCTCCTCTCCTTCCTGGGCACATGGAGGATTACAGTCTCCACTTCTTTGCACTTAGATGAGGTCACAGAACTAGTTATTAGTGGGCAGTGATCTGAAGGATTACTTTGGTTTTTAGTCATAAAATAAAAAGAAATAAAGAAATAATTAGATTTGAAAATACAAAACGTAGAAAAAAAGAGCAAATGATATGAAAACATATCTAAATAAATGGTATGAATGTAAACACACATTCAATATATTTAAACAACAAAGAACACCATTTTTCCCTTCAGAAGTAGGCAAAGGTTAAAATAAGAGAATTTGAGAGATGAAAGAGGCAGTGCCAGGCCCCAGCTGCAGTGGCAACACTCTGTCCCAACACCAGCCAGAGGCAAGACAGCTGACTGAGCAGAAGGAGGAAGCATAAGGAACTGCAGGGCATTGTGGGAACCGTAGTCCACAAAGCTGCAACTCAGGGCTTGAGCAGGCCTCTTTTGTAGGAGTTGGTGCTGTTGTGTGCCAGGAGTAGAAGGAAAGGGTTGGCAGGGTGGAGATGAGATTGGGAGAGCTGGGCCCGTGTGTGCGCCTGTGCCAAGAAGAACACACTGTGCATGGTCCACCATCCCTTTGAAATTCCCTATCTGCCTGTTCTCAGCACTCTCACCCACTTGAAACCAATCCTGGGTCTTGAAAAAGCAGTGGGTTGCTGATGTTCAGTGGATTGTCAAAGTCTAAGGTGAAGACAAACTAAAAGGTCAAGTTCAAAACAACTTGATAAGAGCTTTACTGTCTGCAGGAGGTGAGATTTTCCCTGACCAGATACATTAGTACTGAGCTCCTAGAGGCCAGGGTGTATCCTACTGATGGGTATCCCAGAAAAGCCTTTTCTAGCAACTTCCACTCCCTGAGCCTCCTTGCACCTCAGGCCATGTCCTCAGGAGTCCCCAGCCCTCTGTAGAGCCTCAGCGGGCATCTGGCAGTGGGCAGAGCCTGCTGGGACACTCCTGCCAGTGCCATTTGCCCAAACCTCAGCAGACCAGCAGTTAATGTGAAAGACTGAGATCACCAGAGCTGTGACTCTTTATTTTGCAGAGTAAGCGCTTATCATTTGCCAGGTGAAGAGAGAGTGATTTTGGTCCTCAGAGTAAATTTCCCCCTAAAGTAGTGTCTCTGCACTCACATTCCCTGGGCTAAGCAAAAATTCAGATTCTAGAGAGTGGGAGAGGAGGAAGCATCCTAATCAGCAAGAATAGATTCTGAAAGAAAATGCCTCTGACCTGAGACATCTTTCAAAAACTTCAAGGGAGAACCTCAAGAGTTTGAAAAGAGAGACGACTTTGAATCTCCTGGGTTTGCATTCTTCCAGGACTTTCTCGCTCAGAAAGAGGGTGGCTTGGGAGGAGTTATCAGAACCACACAGAGGATGACAGAGGGAGACAGTAGAGAGAGCTTAAGCCAAAAGGTTGAGTCCAGAGGTGACAGTAACAGAAAACGCTGGGGTGGGAAAGGATCAACAGATCTTTTCGCGTGGGTAAGTGAGAAAATAATGGCTCAGGTAAGGAGGCTAATGGTCTCATGGAGTAAAATGTTCACTTCCTTACTGAATCATGGAATGCCTGATGTGGGCTAGTCTGCTCACTGTGGCTTCTTTCTTCCCTACTTGCTCTGTCTTCCCTACACTTTCTCAAGAGAAGGAGACCCTGACTCAGTTTCAGGTGAGTTTTTTTCTCTCCTGAAATGCTATTTAATTAGAGTTAGAGCTGTGCTTTGCTGTTTTTTAGAAAAGAGAAACTAGGTTACCATTTATTGATCACCTAATGCCTATCAAGTTCTTTTAGACACTCTAGCAATTCCTATATTTATGTCTCTGAGGAACTGCAAAAATATATCATAATTTATTATTATTTAAAAACAAACAAACAATAGCCATCCACGACTGTTTGAAGGGCCTGGAGAGCAACAAAGGCATCCAGAACTTGAGTACCCAGGATCCTGGGGAGAAAGAAACCATATGGCACTAAATTACATATTCCCCACCACGTTTTCCCCTTTGTAAATTTGTCGATTTTCAGCACTTGGCATTGAGGCTGTCTCAAGACCACCTAGTGTGTCAGAACTTGATGGGCCAAGACCTCAGAGAAAACGTGCCACAGATGAGTGAGCTCTTCATTCTGTGTAGGTTTTGCTGTCATGTCAAATCCTAAGCTATGGAAGGGTGAGAAGCTGAGAAATTCGATGAGCAGATATTAAGAAGATAAGTACCTAAACAGAAGCTTCATTTGTTGCCTGGTGTTAGGGAGAAGAAATTTGAGTTACACGTTCAGCAGTGAAGGGGAAGTTTTGGTAAATATACTGCAACTTGGGTTGAAAACAATGAAAGTCTATTTCATAGGAACAAAGACACTCCAAAAGTAAGCCAGTTTAAACAGCCTGGGACTCAAACTCATAACTACTTATTCTTGATTGAATGAGGTTGTCCTTCTCCTGGTATATATGTCTGAAAGAAAAGCAGAAAATCCTATCTTGAGGAAAATAATATTCCCTAGATCCTCCAGAAAGTTGTATAAACAATGACAAACACTTAAGAAATTATAAGTGCAGGATACAGGGCCAAATGACTAAATCTAATTAAATGGACAATAGGAACAGAGTAAATGATTATCTAGAAATTAGAATTGTCAGACATGGTCTTTAAAGTAATTGTAATTAATATATTCAAAACAGAGGACACAGTGAAGAGCTTTAACAGAGAACTGTGTATCAAGTGGAAATTCTTGCAAAGAAAAATATTACTAAAATTAATAATTCATATGAGTATAACAGTAGGTTGGACAGGGAAGGAAAGTATTAATGAAGTGGTAAACATGTCAGTAAAATACCCAGATGGAAGCTCAAAGAGAAAAAAAGATGACAAATACAGAAAGGAAACCCAGAGGCCCATGGGGCATGGTGGAAAGCCCTAACATATATATAACTATAATTCTAGAAAGAGAGAAAAGAGATAGTGAAATACACATAACAAAATAATACTGCCCACAAATTTTCTAAAATAGAAATATATTGAGTCATGTATTCAAGAAACTCTGAATCCCATGCAGGTTGAAAAACAAAACAAAGCAAAATCCTAAAAAACACTAAATAGCATTAAAGTAAAACTGCTGAAAATCAACAAAAGAATGAGTGGAATTCAGTGGAAAAATGAGGATGATCATCTCAGTTAATAATGCTGTGTAAATTGGACAGCCATATGTTATAACAAAAAATCTTTATGCCCATGTCACACCATATGCAAAAGTTCACTTGCAATGGATATACGACCTAAGACTGAAAGGTAAAAACAATGAGATTTCTACAAGTAAACACTGAAAAATGTCTTTATGACTTTAGAGCAAGAAGATTTCTTAAGTAGGACACAAAACCACCGACATTTGGGGCCAGCCTGGTGGCATAGTGGTTAAGTTCGCATGCTCTGCTTTAGCAGCCAGGGGTTCATGTATTCAGATTGCAGGTGTGGACTTACACACCCTTCATCAAGCCACAGGGTGGCGGCATCCCACTTAGTAAGTAGAGGAAGACTGGCACAGATGTTAACCACAGGGACAATCTTATTCACCAAAAAAGCAAACCAAAACAAAGCAAAAAACCACCAACTATGAAAAATAAATATAAATTTGATTTTATCAAAATTAAGAATTTTTATTTAGCAAGGTGCAATATTAAGAGTATGAAAAGGACAAGACACATACAGGGAGAAGATATTTACCATAAAATTGATTCAAAAAATTTCTCATATTTAAATCATATCAAGAACTTTTACAACTAATTATGAAAAATATTAATAATCCAATATGACATAAGGTAAAGACAAAATGAGTAAAATAATTGAAGAGATACTACACTATCCATTCACACTAATGGCTAAAATTCATATATTACTGGTGGAAGGGTAAATGAAGACATCACTTTGGTAACAGGTACATAGTACCAACTACACATACCAACTACATGTAAACACTATAGTAGGTAACACCCAATAGATGATAGATGGCTAGATAGATATATAGATAAGTATACAGACAGAGAAATAGACAGATAGGTGATGGATAACACTGCCCAACAATTTTTGAGTATTTATCTATGAGTAGAAAGTGCTTATGCTTACCAAAAGAAATGTATGATGAGATTTACAGCAGCATTATTCATAATAACTCCAACTGAAAACAACACAAATTTGCACTAATTATGGATAAATAGGATCTATATCTATTAAAAATATAAAATATAACATAATAGGAAGTGTTTTTTTTGTTTTGTTTTGAGGAAGATTAACCCTGAGCTAACATCTGCTGCCAATTCTCCTCTTTTTGCTGAGGATTGGCCCTGAGCTAACATCCATGTCCATCTTCCTCTATTTTATGTGGGGGACACCTGCCACAGTATGGCTTGACAAGCAGTGCATAGGTCCACACCCGGGATCCGAAGCAGTGAACCCCGGACCACCACAGCAGAATGTGTGAATGTAACCACTGATCCATTGGGCAAAGTATTAATCTTTGCAACATAAAACAATGTGAATGAATATCACACATATAAAGTTGATTGAGAAAGCCATACTTAAAAGAATATATTCTGTATGTTTCCATTTATATGAAATTCAAAAACAATGTCAACTCTGTTGATAGAGCTCAGAACAGTGGTTATCTTTTGGGGGGTATCAACCAGGAGGTCACACAAAGGTGTCTGCTGGCATGCTGAAAATATTCTATGGCTTGTCCTAAATGATGATTACACATATAGAAGTATATCTCAGCAATAATCAGGTTAGTAGAGCTAATATTTGTGAATTCTATGTTAGATATACTTTAATAAAATGACAGAAAAAGAGGAAAGATGGAAGAAAGCTACATGGAGAGCTCAAAAACATTACTGAAAAATATTAAAGAAGACCTAAATTTTTAGAGGAATATACCATGGTCTGGAAGTGGATGACACAATGTTGTAAAGATGTCAGTTGCCTCTAAATTGATCTGTACATTCACTTAGATCATGAAATCCTAGCTGACCTTTTGTGGAATTGTATAAGTTGAATCTTGTAAAGACATGAGAAAAAACCAGAACATCTTCAACAAAATTGGAGAACTTATCCCACTGGATATCAAGCCTTATTTTAAAGCTATTATAATTAACAAAGTATGATATTGGCACAAGGAGGAAGAAAAAGACTGAGATAGTAAAAAAGAATTTTTGAAAAGATGCACAATACTATCTATCACCTATCTATCATCTATCTATCTATCTATCTATCATATATATTATAGATCTTATATTATCTTTATCACCATGGTATAATAGGGAAAAGATGACTTTTCCAATACATCGCAGTGGACCCATTGGGTATCCACGTGGGGAAAGGGGAATCTTGAACCTAATCTCATGCTATACACAGAAATCAATTCCAGATAGATTATAAAGTTAAACATGAAAGATATAAAATAGTTTCTAGAAGGTAACATAGAATAACATCTTCATACACAATCAGCAGTACACAAAAAGCATTAAACCAAAAGGAATAAGCTGATATTTACATTCATGAAAATTAAGAAATTCTGTAGCAAAAGACATGCCAACATGCCTCCATTTCTACCATGAGGGAAATTGAACTGAAAACTCTATTTATCACCTGACTCTCAAGAGTGCTTACTCTCACCAGTACAGAAAGTATTCAGAGACCCCAGGAAGTGGCATTAACTCAGAGTCACTATCTAATCATAGCAAGAGGATTTGGGTATTCCTGTTCGAGTACATCAACCACAGGATATGACTTCTTTGGAAATTGACAGAAGGAATATTCTCAGGGAGAACTTGTGTTACCAAAGAGTCATTCCTCAAATACACTTGCATTCTCCTTCATTATAATCTCTGCATCTGTAGGACTGAAACTAATCTAAGAAATCGAAGAGAGGCCATTACTGTCAGATATCTATTTGCCAGACCCAGAGATTTTATTCTTATTTTTTAAAACTTCAATAAAAAACTCAATATTTTGGATTGACAAGATGGTACTGACTCATATCTGTCCCTGCTCCCTCCCACTAAGTACAGTCATAAACCCTGGAAAATCTGGAAATAATAAAAGGAACGACTAAAGGAGAACTGAAGTGTGGCAAAAGGAAGGTGAGTTGATCAGAGTCCCCAAGTTTGGAAAAATAAACTACAACCACCATTCAACAGGAGAAGTGATCCTGGCCCAGACTGCCCCCATCTGCAATATGGCAATGGAAGGTAGCCCAGTTAGACTCATTCCTCCTGTGGATTAAATGATATTCATGCCAATAACACTAGGTGAGCCCAAGAAAACCAGAAAGGAGAATCAATTGATTAGAAGCTCTCTTTACAGTAAGCAGCCAAGGTAAGGGGTCTCCTTTTCCCACAAGCCTGTGAGACATCCCCTCCATCTCTCCATACTTCTCTGCCTTACCCCAACACATGGCCCTAGATACTAGCACGGGTAATTGCCATAAGAAGCAGCCCATCCTGGAAGGTGCTTTCCTTTCCCTCAAGGTCTGAGACTCCCCTCCCTACTAGAGAAATTTTACATTCAGGGAAACAGGGAAGAGGGTTCAGACCACTCCCAGCACCCATCCAGGGGAGTGCTCTTTATGCCTGCAGCCAGAGACTCCCTCCACCCACTTAGAGACACCAGGCAATTCAGCTCAAGGAAGCTCCCTCCTCCCCTTCAAGCAGTACCACGAGGGACCAGTGGGAGCTCCAGTGGCATGAGATACACCAAACAAACCAAAACAGAAATGCAAAACTTCAAATTATATTATCATTGGACACAAACACCCCAAATTATTTCAGGACTGACTGGCATGCTAAACCTAAAAAGCCTTACTAAATTAAAATTAATTAATTAATTAGTGGAACCAAGGTCTTTTAACATAAATCAAAAAAATGTGGTAAAAACAAGAAAATAGGAACTTAATGTTAAAATATCAATGGGTGCCATCACTGACATGAGTCAGATGTTGGAATTATCTGACAATGATTGCAAAGCAATCAGCATAAATGATTCAACAAGCAATAACAATTCCATTGAAACAAATGAAAAATTAGAAAATCCCAGAAAAAGATAGAACTTATGAAGATAGACTGAAATGTCATTATGCAACACAAAAATATAGCAATAGAAATAAAAAGCTTGCTGGATGGGCTCAATAGTAGACTGAAGATGACAAAAGATAATCAGTGAATTTGAGAACATACAATATAATTTTCCTAATCTGAAAAGCAGAGAACATAGACTGAAAATAATGAACAGAGCCTCAGGGACCTTCAGGCCAATGACAAAACCTCCAACGTTCATATTATCAAAGTCTCAGAGGAACAAGAGAAAGAGAGTGGGACTGATAAGAATACTTGAAAAAATAATGGGTAAAAACTTCCCAAATTTGGTAAAAGAAATAAACCCACGGTTTCAAGAAGTTTATTATGTCCCCTAAAGGAAACATTTTTTAAAAAAATCCACACCAGGCACATCATAATTAAAACTTCTGAAAACTAAAAACAAAAAACAAATTACTAAAAGCAGGCAGAGAGAAATGACATTATAAACTAATTGTTTTCATATACAAACATGCAAAAATCCTAAGCAAATATTAGCAAATAGAATTATCAATGAAAGTATAGAGTACTATGATCAAGTGTCATTATGTTTAGGAATGCAATATTGTTGTAACATTGAAAAATCAACTGCAAAATTCGCCAAATAAACAGAAAGAATGGAGAAAAGTCACACGATTATCTTAAGTGCAGAAAAAGCATTTCCCAAAATTCAACAACTGTACCAGATAAAAGTGCTTAATAAACTAGAAATAAAAGGGAACAGAATTAATTTGATTTAAAAAAATCTATGAAATTGATACAGGAAACATTATACTTAATGATGAATTATTGAATGATTTCTTTCCAGACCAAGAATGAGGCATAGATGCCTAATACTACTACTTCTATTCAATATTGTATGGATAGCCTGGAAGGTGCAATAATATAGGAGAAAGAAATAAAAGGACTAAATGTTAGAAAAGAAGAAATAAAACTGGCCCTAGTTGGAGAAGACATGATTGGGTTTATAGGAAAACTGAAAAAACTTTTAGCAGGGTCATTGGAGACAAGACAAATATACAAATTAAAATTGGATTTTTATACCCCAGTGACAAACACATGGAAAACACTTTTTTAAATGATACCATTTAGAATGGCATTCAAACACATCAAATCCTGTACCTGGGAATAAATCTAGCTATTTATATATGAGACATCTACACTGAAAACTACAAAGTGTTGCTGAAAGGAGTCTCAAATAAATGGAGGGATACACAATGCTCATAATGAAAATCTCAATATTGTACAGATGTCAGTTTTCTCCCAAGTAATCTATAGATTCTACATAATTATAATCAATCCTAGAAAGATTTTGTGGGCAGACTTCGACACACTGTTTCCAGAACTACATGGAAATGCACAAGGATAATGAGAGCCAAAAGAAATCTTTTAAAAATCCACATGACTGGGTTTACAATATCAGCTATCATGATTTATTATGAAACTATAGTAATTAAGATAGTGAGGTAGTGGGCACAAGAATAGACAAACTAAAAAATGGAACAGAGTAGGGTCCAGAAACAGAACAAAACATAGACAATCAGCCAATTTCTGACAAAGAAGACACTATAGTTCACTGGGAAAGAATAGTCTCATCAATAAATTTTACTGAGGGGCTGGCCCCGTGGCCGAGTGGTTAAGTTCGCGCGCTGCGCTGCAGGCGGCCCAGTGTTTCGTCGGTTCGAATCCTGGGCGCGGACATGGCACTGCTCGTCAGACCACGCTGAGGCAGCGTCCCACATGCCGCAACTAGAGGAACGCACAACTAAGAATACACAACTATGTACCGGGGGGCTTTGGGGAGAAAAAGAAAAAATAAATAAATAAATAAATAAATAAATTTTACTGAGACAACTGGACAGGCATACTAAAAAGTGCAGTTGCATCTCCAGCTCACACTGTACTCAAAAACCTTGTGAAGATGGATTACAGAGTTAAATGTGAATGGTACACAACAAAGCATTTGGAGAAAACATGGGAGAACATCTTTGTGGCTTTGGATTTAACAAAGACTTCTTAAACAGGATACCAAATGGAGTAGTTATAAAGGGAAAATGACATAAAGACTATATTACAATCAAGATGGTCAGCTTATCAAAAGATCCCACTAACAGAGTGAAAACAAGATCTATAGATTGGGAGAAATTGTTTGTAATACATAATTTCTGACATATGATTTATATCCAGAACATATAAAGAAACACTATATTATAAATCAAAGAAAGGAGGAAGAAAATCCAATTCAGAAAGAGAGTGAAAATAAGATATATATTGAGAGAAACCATTTTTAATAATTTCTGACAGATGATTTATATCCAGAATATATGAAGAAATAGTGTATTATAAATCAATAACAAAAGAGGAAGGCAATCCAATAAAAAAATTATCAAGAGTCAACCCTGATGGCCTAGTGGTTAAAATTCAGCTCGCTCCCCTTCAGGAACCTTACCCAGAGGAAGATTGGCATCAGATGTTAGCTCAGGGCCAATCTTCCTCACACACAAAAAATAAAAATAAAAAAATATTTACAGTTGCTCTAAATCCTTGCCAATACTAGACATTTTTCCTCCTTTTCGTTACAGCAATTCTGATGAATATTTGTGGTTTTAATATACATTTCCTTGATAAATAGTGAAGTGTAGCATCTTTTCATATGAATATTGACCATTTTGAAACTTTGTTGTGGAAAGCTATTTAATTCTTTTGATTTTATTTTCTGAGAAAGATTCTCCCTGATCTAACATCTGTTGTTAATCTTCCTCTCCCATTTTCTTTTTCTTCTCAAAGCCACAGTACATAGCTGTATATTCTAATTGTAAGTCCTAGTGCTTCCATGTGAGTCACTGCCACAGCATGGCTTGATGAGCAATGTGTAGGTCCATGCCCAGGTTTCAAACCAGAGAACCCTGGGCCGCAAAGTAGAGTGTGTAAACTTAACCACCTGGCCATGGGAAAGCCCCATGGAATTCTTATGTAGAGTTGACAGGAATGTACATTAACATAATTATTTCAGAAAATTATTTAGCAGTATTGACTAAAATTGAACAGATGCATAATACAGCACTTCTATCCTTATTTACACACCAAACGTAAATACAAGCATGCATTCACAAAAAGAAACACAAGATTGTTCATAGCAGCACTATTTGTAGGGTGCAAACTTGAAACAACCCAAATATACATTAATAGTTGAATGGATAAGTAGATAAATAAACTGTGATGTAATGACATAATGGAGTACTATATAGCTGTGAGAATAAAAGAACAGTAACCGTTCACCCACAATAAGAATAAACTTAATATTGAACAAAGGAAGGCAAATGAACGACTATATTCTGTATGACACAAATTTATATTAAGGGAAGCTTCTAGGGTGCTGTTAAGTTTTATAGATCTGTACCTTTATGATACATACATGTTTATATGTTTAACTTGAATTAAAGAAATAAGGTAAGTGATCCTGAGGAAATCCCATGGGGCATCACAGATAAGGAGATGGTGGCACCACATTGTTAATGTCGTTATCTCCCTTTCCTCTTCTCTCCTCTCTTACCTTGTCTGCTCTGCTCTGCTCTTCTCTTTTCTTCTCTCTCTTCTCTGAAATTAGAATGTTCAGAGCAGGTGATTTAGTTTTGCTGTAAAAATAACTAAATGCAAGGGCTGGCCCAGTGGTATAGTGGTTAAGTTTCTGTGCTCCACTTTGGAAGCCCAGGGTTCAGTTTCAAATCCTGGTCATGGACCTGGCACAAATCATCAAGCCATGCTGTGACAGCATCCCACACAAATTGGAGGAAGATTGGCACAGATGTTAGATCAGGGCTAATATTCCTCAAAAATAAATAAATAAATAAAATGAAGTAACTAGAAGTTATTTTTCCTGAAAGTCATGCTGTTTAGCATTAAAATAGTACTTAATGTATGAATTTGTCATTTGGAAAAGGTGAAGAAGTTTCTGCACAAGAAGCAGATCTAAACAAATGTGACTTCAGAAAACAGAGATTAGTTTTGAATTTACTCTAATTAATTATTCCAAGAGAGCTGCTAACAGCTCTCTGTGATAATTGCCCATGTTCTAGGGAAATATGGGACCTATGTAGTCCTGCTTTTAGATCTTTTTACAGATTCTAATTATGTAAATTATCACGCAAAATTTCTTCAATCAAGTAGACAATAAATAGCCCTGAATTTCTTCTTGAACTTAGCTCATCTCCAAAAGCAATAGAGATGTAGTCAAATATGGACTCTCCCTGGTGGTAACAAGGGAAAAGCACAAGAATGGATCCAGGAGCATGGATGTCATAAGTGTATGGATCTTATGCCACTTCTTTAGAGACAGGGGAATTGGCCCACCTCCAAGAAATGTGTGTGTGTATCTATGTCTACCACTTCAATCTCAAGATATGCATATCTGTTTCTTCACTGTTATTTTTTTTCCTCCTGACCTTAGGAGTATGTGGTTTGTGTTTAGAACAGATCTTGACTACTCTCATTGTTTTCAGTAAGACTCCAGTGTAGAAAATTCCCAAATGCAAACATTAAACTTCCTTCTATGTATGAGGCATAGGACTGTATGTGTGCATGGGGGACACACATACAGAGCAATGCTCATTTTCTTTCTTTTTCCTTCCAAAAGTCTCTGTCTTAGTCCACAAATTAGTTCCCTATTATCAAATAGATGTATTGATTGATTCTCCTTGTCTTCGTAGTATGCTGCAGCTACAATCCCATTCAGTAAACAGTTAAGTTATTTTTTTCAAATATCACTCTTATCCACAAATTCTCCCCAATTTTCAAGGATAATTTAGCCCATTGTAAATACTTGCTTTCTGTCAGGTACTGTGCTTATTCTTTTAGACTTATTGACTCTAATCTTCACAAAAACTCAGCAAAAAAGGTACGCTCATTTTGCAGGGGAAAAAATGATCTTTAGAAACTTAGCCATTTTGGCAAAAAGTGATAAAGCCAATATTAAAAGACCCAAAAGGGGCTTAGTAAGAATCTTTGGTTCTATGAACTGCACAAGAGTAACATCTTCTCTATAGGGTAAATTCACACTCTTTTAAGTCAGCATTCAAGGAGTTCCATAAAAGCTTCCACATTCCTTTCAATCCTGAATTGTACCATATCCAGTGGAAACCATTTGCTCCACTCTCACTAGTCTCTTACCACTTCTATGCATACTGTATGCATTCTCATCTCTGTTCCTTCCTACATTCTGTGCTGTACCAGGAATCATACTGCCTATATTTCAGGTACATTCCCTTAGACTTGTGCTAGGACTTCAGGGCTAGACTGGTAGGGAAGAAGGGGACATTTAGGGCCTGGGGCATAGAGATCAATGTGGGTGTTGAATGGATTGGAATCAGGTTCAGATATGCATGCCAACTTACCCACTTGGTCTTGCAGACTCTAATTCTCTCAGGCTATTTATTCATCTCTGTCCCCCAAGAGGTTTCTGGACAAATACTTATATACAAGGAGGCACTCACTACTGTCTAAGACAAGGGAAGAGACCAAGTTTCTTCAATAATAATAATAATACCCAGAGTCAGACCAGAGACATCATGATTCCCATGGTCTGACTGAGTTAGTGTGGAATGCAAGCTATTGGAAGGTAAGACCACAACCCCAGGGAGCCAGGAATGACTACACAGATTGAAGAGTCATTGTGAGTTCAAGATGAGTGTGTAAGTTGACATGTAAGTCAGAATCTGAGGTGAGGTTCGTGGGAAGGATAAAGGATGCCATATATTAATATCTATATGCACCCCAAAGCCCCTCCTCCCAAGATCCACTAGAAAACAAAGGACAACAAGAGTAATTCTAAACCCCATTGCTGGTTAACCTGAATCTGCAGATATATATCAGTCAGTGTTGGTTCACTGATCTAGACAGTGCCTGTGAGCTAGAAGATCTAGTTAAAGACAGCATCTTATATCATCCTTCCTTTCAGGCCATATCACTTATTAATCTTTCAAACCCAAGTGAAGACTAAATTCTTATATGAAATGTTTTCTTATGTGACATCTCAGAGACTTTTCTATGAGCTTTACATATCTAAGGCATGACAAGTGAAGACTGTGATTTGGTACTTGTAAATGGCTCCCACTATAGAGATTTATTCTCCAACTTAAATGTTTGGTCAACTATGTATTTCTATAGCTTGAGGTTCAAGCCTAAATAAGTTCCTAGTCATGCATTAAAGATCTCACAGACTTGTGTGAGGGTCAGACACAGAAACACATGATGATAAGATAATGTGATATGAACTATGGTAGATCAATGTCTGCAATGTTATGGGGGATCAAAGAAGATACCTTTTGTTGTTTGGGATGTGGGACTTTTTCCGTTACTGAGCAAGGGCTTGCCACCTGATGCACACAGAGGCCAACATCATGGCACTGGCTTTTGAGAAAACAATAATCTTTATTGTGAGATTGACCAGCAAAGAGAGAGGAGGAAGGATATCAAATCTGCCTCCCCAATTCAGGACTTGGGGCAAAAGGACATGGGGGAACAGACTGGTATCCAGCTGCACCAGTGGGACAGTGTTGATTAGAGGCTTTAAACATTTATGATAAGGTGTAGAAGGGGTTTTAACACTGTATATTCCTATAAAATGGACCCCTCACTGCTGATAAGACATCATCTTTCAAGTTCTTGCAGTGTCCTGGCCCTTTGTTTCCATGTAGAGAAAAATTTTTAGTTCCAGATATTATTTCAGGTCAAGATTTACCCTTTGTGCATCATCTGGCCACATGATTTTCTGGCTTGCTCCTGAAAAACAACTTTAACTTTCTGTTGAGAAAATAATGTCAGTTTGAATTGGTTCTAGAGGGCCTGTGGTTAAAAATTCCCCCTTTTGTTGTTTATTCTTCAAGCTTGAGGGAAATGGGATGATGAAGACTCTAGCTACTTTCTGCTGGTAAGCAACATAGGTTATTCCATCTTATTGAACCAGTGTCTTAGTCCTGACAATAGGTAAATCTAGTTAAATTCATTTCAGAAGCTGGTGATTCAGGCAGACTATCAATGTTAGGCCTATATTGTGTGAACAAGTAACTAGGTATTTAATAAGAAACATTTCTAGTGAAACAAAAAGAAAATTAAAGTTAACGGTTGGAGAAAATTATAAAACAATTCCTGAACCCAGGGGATAAGCAGTCAAGAAAATTTCTAGATGTCAGGGTCAAAACATCTTTTGTAGTTTGAAGTGTCTCTGAAGACCTCATCAGCTGTTCAGGTATTTGTCTGAGCTGCTTACATAGCAATGGGCATGAATATTGTGTATACATGGGCTATCATGGTGACATCTCTTGAGTTTGTATCAACCCGGTCAGCTGTAGTTTCCAGGGCTTCAGGGAAAAGGCTGATTTCAGTTCTCAATGATTCCAAATGAAAATGATGGAAAAATTGTAAACTTTAGTTTGGAGATTTATAGACAGATATTTGAGGAGACTGGAAAAACTCAGGATCCAGTCTAGTTTACAGATAGATAACAAAAACATGAAAGAAACTCCACAGAACTAGAATCTTATATCCACAAATATGTATGATAGTTTCTATTGAAACACAATTTTTTCTCTACAATCACCCTCATTTTTACCAAAGATAGTCAAATTAAGACTAATTTATTTGAAAAATAAGTCTAGTTTCAATAAACTTGGCCAAACTATGTACTGAATAGCAAGAATAGCAGTTAATCATATAGGCTCATTTAAATCTCCCTTGCTGGAACATTTTATAAAGAATCTCAGATTGAACTTTAAAGACGTCTCACAGCAAGGAAAGTCAAGCCAAGGACTTGTCATCAGACTCTGTGTGTAATACTTATTGATTTGAATGAATTCCACTCTTGAAGTTCCCAAAATATTCTGAGGTTCTTGCACTTGCCAGTAAGTCACCTTCTTTACTTACCTGGTAAGGTTCCAAGGAACCCTGTAAGAAAGGTACCAAACCAATTTCCAAGTGGCTTTACTTGTTCCATAAACTCAACCTTGTTCCTTAATGCTGTTTGGTTCATACTCGAGTCTCTGCAAGTCTCTCTCAAATATGACATTCCAATCAAAACCTTGGTAATATAACCAATGTTTCCAGTTGTGACCTATTATATGGAGAACAGGATATTATTGAACTTATGCAAATAGCTATATTGCCATGAAAACAGGAATACTCATCAAGAGTTTCCAAATTCTGGAGGGATAAAGTAGGGAGAAAAAGATGTTTCAGTTCTACTTACAAAGGTAAAATTTCCAAATAGCTGTAAGTCATCGTTAGCTAAAGAGTAATGATTTCCTAAAATCTGGAAAAATAAAACACTAAAATAATCAGGGGGCTGGCCACTTAGCCAAGTGGTTAAGTTCACACACTCTGCTTTTGTGGCCCACAGTTTGCTGGTTCAGATACCAGCTGTGGACCTAGCACTGTTCATCAAGCCATGCTTTTGCAGCATCAAACATAGAAGAGCTAGGACAACCTACAACTAAGACATGCAACTATGTTTTGGGGCTTTGGGAAGTAAAAATAAAGAGGAAGATTGGCAATAGATGTTAGCTCAGGGCCAATCTTCCTCACACAGACACACACACAAATCAGTAATATTTCAAACAAAAAATCATGAAAAATTATAATCCTCCTCATCAGTTCATTCAGCCCTATGCAATCAATTCTTGATCTTGATCTTCTATTAGCTGTTTTATGAAACCATCAATCTCTCCATTTGAATTCTGTAATTTCTTATCCAGTTTGTTTTTATGACCTGAATGTTTATCAGAAATCTGTATTCCAGAATATGTCTCAGAGTCCTTTCCATGAATCTCTCTGAAGACGAAACATACTTATAAAAATATCTGAGTGAAACTGCCTTTAAATAACAAATAATATAAAATGGCAATTGGTAAAGAAATTTTGAGGATTTCTGTGATATATAACAATTTAAAGTAAATAAAATTATGACTGATATCCAGGATAGATCAGAATTTTAGGCATGTTATATAATTGTTAATACACTTATATTAATAACATTCACCCACACAATATAATCTAAGAAGGTTTATCATCATTTATTTCACAAAGCTTCCCATGTAATTTGAAAGATCAAATAAGCATAGTTAGTTTAATATTACCCTTTTTCTAGAAAAATAACAAATTCTTTGAGAAGTAGCAGGGACCCATTGAAAGTTCCCAAAGTTACTTTCAGATCAGAAGAAAGACTTCATTCAGGATTTGAGTAGGGGAAATTTGGCAGAAATATCCAGATTTTAAAACACTTGGTCAAATAGAAAACAATGCTTAGTTATCTATTTAACCAAAGTAACAATAGAAGATGTTAAAGGCAAACATACAGAGATAAACAGTTAAGGAATCCTTAGGTCTCTTAATAGTGACATTTCAGCCTTTTATAACATAAGAAATTATTTTGACAAAACGTTGCATTTCTTTGTTTTATGTAGACTTACTGAAAAGTAAAGAAAAATGTTTTATATTCTCTTTATCAGGAGAAGGCTGAAAATCTAGGAAAATCATCCTTTTAAGAGAAAGAAAACCAAATTTTAATTTTAGTATCAGCTTAAGTTTTCTATTAAAACTTATTCCCTTAATTGAATGTATTTTAATGTTAGACAAATGGACTCTGCACTAAACTCTTTCTCAGGCTTCCTCTTCCACAAACCTTCTATAACTTTCTTTTTACATTTTAATTTGTCCCATGCCTTTTATCTCCCCTCCTAGCATTTTATGGCAAATTTATCTTGCTTAACAAAACAAAGATAAATATCTGTATTCCTTAAATCTTCTTTACTTGAAACACACATCTTATTTTCTTTAATTATTTTATATTTGCATGCTGTGGATTGGCAGATCCATAAATACTGTCTAGAAATATCTGGGTTTTCATAGAAAATTTATCAGTGTGGCACAAAACATGTTTATTGATAAAGCCCAAGGATTTTTCCAGTTTCTCTGTAATATGAAGCCAAAGGTAGATAGGTCTATGTTTAGTAATTCATATGTAATATTATATCTTATGTGGAAATTATCTAGATACTCAATAAATCTTATCATTTAACTTAATTTGGGTGAAATCCAAGGTTTCAAGTTATGATAAAGGTTTTGAAGTTATTTTAAATACATACACCATAACACATATTGTTAAAAGTTCAATCAAACGATTTACCATTTTCATGTCTATTTAGTATCCTTGTTCTCATTTATTATTTAGATTGCCTACAAGACATCATGATACATTAGGGAAAATTAGCTATCATTCTAAGTTATCATTTTTCTAACAAGTTTTATAAGTGATAACATGAGCTTAGTTGACCAATAAAACCAGGTAGAATAAAGATTGTGTGTCTGCATCATACCTAATATTGACAACTCACTTTCTTATTTCACGAAACCAATCAAACCAACAAACTTAAAGAAGCTTTCATTTACCAATGACTATTTTAGATCATGTTAACTTGAAAAACATTTGGGTTAATTTCTATTGCATATAAATGTAACCCATTTAAGCCAATTGAATTGAGCTCTTTTAGAAATTATATCATACAGATGTTTAAAAAAAGTCACATGTATAACATTTAAAGATGCACAGAGAGATTCCACAGCTATTGTTTTAAAATTACTGCCATGATTTAGGTACACTAATACACATCTCAGTAGTTATGAATTCAAATTTTGTTTTAAGCTTTTTCTTCTAATATTTCGGGGAAGACACTTTAGATGCTTGAATTGGGATGAGGGCACTCTTTAGGCCATTTTCATTTCCTTTTTCGCTTTTTTTCCCTTCAGTTTTAGGATTGGCAATGAGCTATAAAACAGTTCCCAGGGAGGTTACAAGCTTTTTGGGATAAGGGAAATAAGTGGAATGTGAACTGCCTCTAGAGCCGAATTTCCAGTCTTGCAAGGATTTGTAAAATAAGGACATTTGCTCTTCATTCCTCAGGAATTGGGTCATAACTTACATGTCATTATAGGTTGATCTACCTGTCCAACTACACCATCCCTAATTTACTTTTGTCCCTCTGGGTGCTTACTCTTATTTTTAACTCAGGGAAGATAGCCTAAAACAAATTCCTATCAGGCTCCGAATTTCAGCTTCCAATTTGGCCAAATTTATGATCTTATCTTGCTAAATCCTTTCAAATATCTGTTCTGGTTTCAGCCAACACAAACAGTAAATATACCTGGTAGTACTGAACAACTTCATTAATATTTAATGTGATGGTTTCCCAGAAAATCTCTGTGTCTCATTAACTCTGGAAGGTACTCATATTGGGTCCTCCTTTGAAGGTAGATTATGGGAGTGTCTGTGAAGCCATTACCTAATAGGCTTTTCTTTTAGATAATTTTTATTGCTTAATTTTCTATTAGCTTGTTGCTATGAAACTTCTGGTAAGGCTATTTCATAATTTTGATGCCTTTGCTTTTAACTGCACTTTTTAAATGATCTTATCTAGTCTGAACATTCCTTCTAATGGTCAATGTAATTCCTCTAAGGTTGAGAGCAGTTTAGTAAGACCCTTAGCAACAAATGGTGTTAACCCACTTTTCCGTCTGATCACCTCTGCCTGCAAAATGGGATGCACCCACATTGTTTTTCTGACCATATTTTGGGACTCCCGACCTGAGGATTATGAAGCCAAGCCCTCAAGATATGAAACAAACTTAGTGAGATTTTGCTGTTCTTTGTAAATATTTACCCCTTCTGGAACATTTAGGATTTGACCAGTTGTGCCAGAAGGTGGTGTACTTGACTCTCTAAAGATTATAGATTTCTTTGTTCCTTGGTTTAGAATGTCCAAAAAAGCCTAGAGTGGTCAAATTTTAAATTATCCTGGGTTATCTTGCCAGCTGTTTAATTTACCCCCACGTTAGGGGTTTTTTCCAAGATGGCTGCAACAAAAAAGGTCTTTCTAGGGGATAGTGTTTAGGGTCTGATGTTGTGTCATTGCAGGAACAGCTCTCCCAAGAATAACCAAGGGGTCAGCTTTCTCCCTTATGTGTTTTAGCACCCAAAAAGTTCAAATGAGTAAGGCCCAGAGTAGCTGCCACCACTGACTTCTTCACCATTTACAATGAATGTCCAAGAAGATATGTTCTTCAAAGGGGGACCCTATGAGGCCATTTCATGACATGGACAGACCCCCTGACACCACTGTAAAATTCCCAGACATCTGAGAATGCCACAAGGACGAAAGGGAACAGTTCTTCTTTTCTTTGGAATCAGACCAACATAAAGTTAATTTCCAAAGGGATTCTGTTAGTCATTCATAAAGTCAGTCCTCAAACAGTCAATTCAATTCAGACAAACATTAACACTCAATACAATCATACAAATAAGACAGACCAGAATGCCAGACAGATTTCCAGAAGTAATCTAGAACCAGATTGACAGGAGTAACTCAGAAGCAGATTGCCAGGTTATTCAAAACGAGGAGTAACTTGATGCGTGAACATTTTATCCTGTCCCTAATTATCTTGGGTGGTTCAGGCCCAAGGTTCTGGGCTCAGCCAGCCAGGAATCCTCAGAACACAAGTCAAACTTATATTTCCAGGGGATATAACCAGAGAAACGAATTAAGGGACAGTCACTTTCTTAAAGTTACCCAGAGCCCAGAAATGTCTTGATCTAGAAGCTATTTATTCTCTAGAAATTAAAAAAGTTAAAAAACACAAAACTATTATTCTCTCAGCTATTTATTCTCTGCAGTGTGGCAGAGGAAAACAGGAATCTGACCAGCTGAGCTACCAGATAAAATTGTCTAGGCAGCCACTTAGTTGATCAAAGACACTCTGAATCCCACTGGGGGCTCCAGAGCTTCAGGCAGCTGGTCACAGGACCTAGCCCCCTCACGGCCAACAGAAATTGTTACTGAGCAAGGGCCAGCCATTTGACGTGCACAGAATCCAACAGCATCACGCCAGCTTTTGAGAAAAGAAAATACTAAATTGTGAATTTGACCAGCAAGGAAACACGATGCAAGGCTCTCAAATCTGTTTCCCTGTCCCAGGGCTTGGGGCAAAATTTAAAAGATTAAGAGGGACAGGCTGGTAAGCAGAAGGACTGGTGGGGCAGGTTTTGATTGGAGGGCTGTAAACATTTATGGTAAAGTCTGGGAGGGGGTTTTACCCAGATATTCCTGGACAATGGATCCCTTGCTTCTGAGGAGAGTCCAGCTTTCAAGTTCCTATTGCGTCCCAGGCCTTTGATTCTATTGGGGTGCAAAACCTTTGGTTCCACGTGTTTTTTTCAGGCCAAGGTTTTCTCCTCTGCACACGCTCTGGCTATGTGACTTACATGTTTTGGTTTGCCTCTGAAACACAACTTTAACCTTCTTTTGATAAGATGTGGTCAATTTGAACTGGTCCTTGAGGGATGGTGGTTACATTTCTTCAGAATAATTTTGCTAGTCTCCAAAAATAGAATTACTAGGTCAAAGAATATACTCCTTATTTTCCAAAAGGAGGCAAAAACTTTGACAATATCATGCAGACACTTCTAGTGTCTGGCTCTCCTGTCCTTCCTGGGCACATGGAAGATTACAGTTCCCAGCTGCTTTGCACTTAGGGTGGGACACAGAACTAATTCTCATCAGTGGACAGTGATCTGAAGGATCACTTTGGATTTCAGCCATAAAATAAAAAGAAAAAGAGAAATAACTGGATTTCCAAATACAGTCTGCACTTAAATACAACAACAAAAGCCTTATAGAAAAAAACAAACAAATACTATTAAAATATATTTGAATAAACAATTTGAACTTAAATGCACATTCCATTTGTTTAAACAACAAAAAGCACCATTTTTTCCCTTCAGAAGTTAGCAACCCTTAAAATTAGAGGATTTCAGAGACGAAGGGGCAGTGCCAGGCCCCACCTCATGTGACTGCACTACCACCCCACCCGCCCTGAGCCAGAGCCCAGACATCTGGCTGAGCAGTCAGAGGGAGCTGAAGGACGTGCAGGGCATTGCGGTGACTGTAGTCCACGAAGGCATCACGGAGGTTCTGAGCCTGCCTGGGTCAAAGGAGTTGGAGGCACTGTGGGCCAGAAGTGGAAGGAAAAGGTTATCAGGCTGCGGGTGAGATTGGGAAACCTGCGTCACATCTGTGAACAAGCAGAGAAGAATGCACTGTGCATGTTCTAGGGCACCTTGAAAATCATGTGACTGTCTGTTGTCTGAGCTCTTCCCACTTGAGACACTTCCTGGGTCCTGAGAGTGCGGTGGGTTGTTGTTCAGCAGACTTTCAAAGTCTAATGTGAACATAAAGTAAAAGGGGAAGTTCAAAACAACTTTATAAGAGCTTTACTCTCTGCAGAAAGCTAGTTTCGCTGTGACCTGACACGTTAGTCTTGAGCTTATAGAGGCCAGGGTGTGTCCAAATGACCTGTGTCCCAGAACAGCCTTTTCCAGCAACTTCCACTCCCTGAGCCTCCTTGTACCTCGGGCCACGTCCTCATGAGTCCCCAGCCCTCTGTAGAGCCTCCATGATGGGGCAGGGTGGGGGATGGGGGGCGGTCTTTCAGTTGGCAGTGCCTGCTAGGACCCTCCTATCAAGACCATTTGCCCAAGCCTCAGTGGACAAGACCAGGCCATTAATTTCCGAGTCTGAGATGACCAGAGCTGTGACCCTTTATTTTGTAGAGTACGCACTCATCATTTGGCAGGTGAAGAGAGAGTGAATGTTGGTCCTCAGAGTAAATTTCCCCCAACGTAGTGTTGTCTCTGAATGCACATTCCCTGTGCTAAGGGAAAATGCAGATTCTAGAGAGTGGGGGAGGAGGAAGCACCCTAAGCAGCAAGAATAGATTCTGAGAGGAAACCCCTCTGACCTGAGACCTCTTTCAACAAATTCAAGTGAGAACCTGGAGAGTTTGGGAAGAGAGAAGACTTTGTAACTCCTGGGTTTGCATTCTCCCAGGACTTTCTGGCCCAGCAAGAGGGTGACTTGGGAGGAGTTACCACAACCACACAGAGAGTGACAGAGGGAGACAGTAGAGGGAGCTTAAGCCAAAAGGTTGAGTCAAGAGGTGGCAGTGACGGAAGAGTCGAGGGTGGGAAAGGAGCAACAGACCTTTTTGGGTGGGTAAGTGAGAAAACAATGGCTCAGGTAAGGGGGCTAATGTCTTGGTGGAGTCAAATGTTCACTTCCTTCCTGATGCCTGGACTGCCTGATGTGGGTTAGTCTGCTGACTGTGGCGTCTTTCTTCCCCACATGCTCTGTCTTCTCCACACTTTCCCCAGAGAAGGAGACCCTGACCCAGTTCCAGGTGAGTTGATTTTTTTTCTCCTGAAATATTATTTCAGTAGTCAGAGTTGGCTAATCTTTGCTCGTTTTTATTAAAACGATGAACATTTATTGAGCAACTAATATCTGTCAGGTGTTTTTAGACACTGTAGCAATTCTTGTTTTTATGTCTCAGAAGAACTGAAAAAATAAGTGATTCTTTCCATTTTGAGGGTGAGAAAAATCTCAGAAAAAATAAGAGAAGTGTTCTTGGTCAGAAGGTGTTAAGTTGTAATTAGAAATCATTTTATGGGAAAATATTTTGAGGCTGTGTTTATCAAAATTTCATCCAATACATATAGCATTCATTGGTTACTTCTGCATAAACCACTTATTACTATGATGGCTGAAAAATGGTGACATTATAAATGTATTATTTCTTTTCCTTTATCATTGTTTTTTCCATAAGGAACAGTTTTCCCTTCTATTTCATTCAATCATGTATTTATATGAGAATGAACTCATGGGTCTTTATTCTACTCAATGGGTTATAATCTGTTGCTATCATCATTGATTTTGATGCTGAAACTATGCAGATTTGTGCTGTGGGAGTCCATTGGAACCAGCTTCTGTATACTTTTGACATGTATCTATCATTTTTTTTAGTTAATTCCTTATTTTTTAGCAAAATAAGATATTTTAGGCTCATCTTATTCTTTCCTTATCCAAGCCCTGGAATCAACCATTTCTGCAAAAAGCCTTGGTTCCTTTAAGTGGAGAAAGGTATTGTAGAAACCAAATCTGGCTGCTGGGTTTACTCATTGCTAGTAAGGTGTCATTACTTATACACCCTCATAGGCCCACAGATGTAGACAAATCTATACATAAACATGCACACACACATATACCTGTATGTACCTCTATACACATGTACACACAGGGATCTATGTCTATGCCTTAAAACCTGTAAGTTCGTACTGATGCCAGTCCAGCACCGTAGATCTAGTTCATGCGTATCTTCTTCCTTGCTCTATTGTAGCTCCCTTCGCCACAATGAGAACATGGCTCTCATTATCCTAAATGTATTTACCCATTTTCTCAATCCTAGAATAACCAGAAAGTAGTTTTTCTAGCCCATATACCTGGGAAAAACAAACGTACTGACTATAGTTCAATATTTGTTTAAAATTCTTATTACCTTAAGACTGAGGGTATATAGGCAAAATGCTGGTTCAAAAATTACTAAGATAAGTTCTTTTTCTTCCCCTTCAGTGTGGATATGTTATTTATTTGAAATACAGTCACATTCATTTGGTTTTGTTTGTATTGCTGTTATGGGCTGGATTGTGCCTCTTGCAATTCATATGTTGATGCCCTAACCCCCAGGACCTCAGAATGTGACTGTACTTGGAGATAGTTTCTTTAAAGAAGTGATGAAGTTAAAATGATGCTCTTCGTGTGGGCTGAATCAAATCTGAGTGGTATCCTTATAAGAAGAGGAAATTAGCGAACAAAAATAGACACCAGGGGTGAGTGTGCACAGAGGAATGACCATGTGAGGAGACAAGAAAAGGCAGCCATCTGGAAGCCAAGGGGGGAAGCCTCAGAAGAAACACAAACCTTCCCACACCTCAATCTTGGACTTCCAGCCTCCAGAACTTTGAGAAAATAGATTTCTGGTTTTAAAGCTACCGAATATGTGGTATTTTATAATGGTGGCCCTAAAAAACTAATACAGTTTCATTTTCCCCCATCTGTGTTATTTTTCTGTATTAACGTAATTCCACATTTGAAAACTATACAAAAAAATAATTCTCAAAGAATTATCATTCCCCTTTTCTTCTTCTATTTCTCCCTCATCTAACCCACTCTTAGAGGTAATAGCTCTCATTAGATTCGACTTTATCCTTCTTGAATTTGTTTACTTGCAAACATAAGCAAATGCATGTATATTTTGTTATTCCCCTTTGTTTTACATGAAAGGTGGCATACTATATATTCTTTGCATTTTCCTTTATTCACCAACAAATCCTGGAAATCACTGCATATCCCTTCAATGATATCTCCTTTGCTTATTATTATTACTTTTTGTAGCTGCACAGCATGCATCAAGTATTGCGTTAGTTTGCTAGGACTACCATAATTAAGTACCAAGACTGGGAGGCTTAATCAGCACAAATTGATTGACTCTCAATTCTGGAGGCCAGAAGTCCCATATCAAGGTGTTAGCAGGGTTGGTTCCTTCTGAGAGCTGTGAGGGAGAATCTGTTCCAGGCCTCGGTGATTTGCTGGCAGGTTTTGGAGTTCCTTGGTTTGTAGATGCAACACCCTGATCCCTGCCTTTATCTTCACATGGCTTTCTCCCTGTGTGCATGTCTGTCTTTGTGTCCAATTTTCCCCTCTTTGTAAGGTCACTAGTCATACTGGATTAGGGCCCCTCCTAATTACTTCATCTTAATGGATCATCTGAAAAGAGCCTAATTCCAAACAAGGTACTGGGTGTTAGGACTTCAGCATCCTTTTGAGAGTTACAATGAACCCATAACTGTTATTTACCAAACCTTACTCAAGCGTTCTCTTATATAAGAGTGTTTAGGTTGTTTACAATATTTAATTTGTTCAGGTCTTGCAATGAGTAACTTTGTGCATATGTATTTTCATATTATTGCATACGTATCTTTCTACTTCTTTTAAGTGTATTCAAACTGCCAACATACAGTTTTTGTATATTTCTAATTAAGCTAATTCTTAATTTATCATTTCTGCTACTATAATGGTATTTTCTCTACCATCTTTGCTTCTAACTGATTATTAATTATGTGTATGAAGCTTATGAGTTTTGTCACTTAAATTTATATTGTGCCACCTTAATGAATTCTTTTATTATTTGAGCTATTATAAACTTTTTACTTTTAGAGTTTCCAGATATACTATCATATCAGTTGCAAATAGAGCACTGCATCATCTTTTCCAATTTGCATGCCTCTCTTTGATTTATTTTACCTAATTTCTTTGGCCAGTACTTGTAGAAAGTAAAATAGTGGTGGAGGTAGTGGGCATCCTTGCTCCTTGCTTTCTTGGTAGAACCACCTCTCATGTTTCTTTTTCTTTTTTTAAAGATTCTGGCTTTAGGACTGAGGCTTTTTCAGCATCTGTGAAGATTTACATATGATTTCCTGTTAGAAATACTAGTCTAGTACAGTCAATTCTCATTATTCATGGTGCTTATATTCTGTAAATTCACCAGGAACACTGAATAAATGAACCTGAACCATTGCTCCTCAGGGAAGTATGGGCTTAAGTTCCTGTGAGCCTCTGGTCATACATAACACATTCATCAACCAGTCAGTGTATAAGCATGCTTTATGCATATTTCTACTTAAAGACAGCTTATTTAATAGATAATGTTGATTCATTACATTGAACTCATGGCTACAGTACAATAATTCACACCTGAATAAGGCTTTGACACACATATTTTCTTTTTCTTTTTTTAAAAAATTTTATTTTTCTTTTTGCTCCCAAAGCCCCCTGGTACATAGTTGTGTATTTTTAGTTGTGGGTACTTCTAGTTGTGGCATGTGGGATGCTGGCTCAGTATTGCCTGATGAACAGTGCCGTGTCCGTACCCAGGATTCGAACTGGTGAAACCCTGAGCTGCCGAAGTGGAGCGTGGGAACTTAACCACTTGGTTGCAGGGCCGGCCCCGACACACATATTTTCTTGATGAGGCACATCACAACCCCTTGCTTTTAGGATCACTAGACAGCACTTCAGCCCTACACTTGTGGGCATTTTAACCAGCTAACTCACAAACAAAAAAGCACAAAATGTGAAAAGCATGGCACTATATAGATTGTGAAAAGGTCACTTGTTTACAGTGTTAGAGCTGGAAGGGGACAGCAGAGTTGGGATACTCAAAGTGTGTGCAGCTCTGTGCATGTCTGCAAGTCAATGACCATAAAAGCCTTGTGAGTACTGATTTGGGAGTTGCAGATAAATTTTAGCCAGAGGGAACATTTGCAATATGGCTCCTACAATGATGAGGATTGACTATATATTATACAAATGGACTGTCTAAAACCAACCTTGAATTTTTAAAATAGAACTTGCATTTTTACCACTTTTCCTCTGACTCCCTTTTTAAATATTTTTTACTTTTTTATCTTATTTTTATTTCATTAGTTGTTTTCTTGGCTTTCTTATATTTCCTTTTACTCTTTTCTTTCTTGGGCCCCTTATAATTTAGTGTTCATTCCTGATATAAATTTCTCTTTCCATTTCTTACATGCTGACTTAATTCTGCTTTCATAAGTTTACATATTTGTCCATTTGTATTATGAATTGCTGAATTTCTGATTCAAGGTGTTTATATAAATACAAACATACCTTGGAGAAACTGCCCGTTTAGTTCCAAACTGCTGCAATAAAGTGAATATCACAAAAAAGTGAGTCATGCAAATTTTTTAGTTTCCTAATGAATATAAAAGTTATATTTACACTATAATGTAGTCTACTAAGTGTGCAAAGCGTTTTGTCTAAAAAAAAAGTACGTTCTTTAACTTAAAAATACTTTAATGTTAAAAAATGCTCACCATCACCTGAGCCTTCAAGAAGTCATAATCCTTTTGCTGATGGAGGGTCTTGTAAAAAACACAGGCTCTCTGAAGCACAACAAACGAGCTATGCCTGTATACTGTATTCATTAAACCAGCCACACAGAGCTGTGATGTAGACCAGTTGTTCCCAACGCTTTCCCACTCCACCCGCTGTGCGTCCTGAGAGGCAGCAACCTTGTTTCTATTTTCTATCCTGGAACTTAGTGCCGGACTCAGGTGCACAACTTCAGGTGCCCTGAATACAGCACTTGAAAAGAGGCTTATTTTTTCATAGACTGAAATGACAAGACTTCCAGTAGAAGGCACCCCCAAAACATTGAATTTTACAGAATTTCTTTTGCGGTCCTGTGAAGATGTCTACTTGCAGTCCTATGAGGATGTCTAAGTTTGAACGTGGCTTCCTTTGCTGACAGAGCCAGGGAGACCCGCAGCACTCCTGCAGTTTCTCACGTGGCCACCAGAGGACAGTGTGTGACCGTGCATGACAATGACATTGCCCCACTTCAGCAGTTTACAAGTTAGTTGGGACAGAAGACAAAGAAAGACTTCTAATGTGGACACTTAGGGTCCTCACGAGAGGTCCAGGGGTCCAATAATAAATCTTATCCGATCCAAGTCTAACTGTTGAAGAAAGAAAACATTCAATGACACTTCTCAAAGATGGTTAGGCCAACTTCATTCAGAATATTCACAATAGGTATAGGGACCACAGTAGCAGGATTTTACAGCAGGGGAAGGAGATTGGGCTCAGCTCTGAGTACAGCATAGGCAAGTGGGAATTTATAGCTGAGGAGTTGGGTGGGGATCAGTGGATGAAAATGACTAAGAGGAAATATCTGGGGAAAGGGGAATTCTGACTGAACAGAACTGGCAGGATTCTTTGCTTAAGACAGGCCGGGGTGATGAGACATCACTTGGAGGATGGGGGAAGATCCAGAACCCCATCAGATATTTAGGGGTCTGGGTAAAGTGACTTAGCAGAGTTCTAGCTAAAACTTCATTTTACAAGGAAGTGCAGAGATGGGCATAGGAGAGGGTTCAGGAACCTGACTGAAGTTTGAATCTTTATTAGGCAGAGCCTGTGGAAATCTCTTTGGAAATTTAACAGGTTCGTTAAAATTTGACGTGTTGCTGCCCATCAGAAGAACCCTCTTTCAGGATTGGAAGGTTATTAGAACTAGCAAGTAGAGATGCTGGTGTTCCTCCTTGATGTGGTCACCTGAGTCCATGAGATGAGAGGACATGGGGGGGCTACAGCAATGTAGAGACGGGGTGACCATCAACATACTCCTCTTGCACTCTATGAGGCCTCAGATGTCTACAATTACCATTGTATGTGACAGTCAAAAGGACAGAATCTGCAGATGGCTATGTGGAAGCTTCCCCAGGGGAAGGCCCCTTACACAGTTGGCAAGCAGACTGCACTGGACTGCATGTTTCCCCAGGAGATTATAAATGCATCCTCACGGGAATAAATTCTGAGTCTAGACTATTCTCTGCTTACCTGGAAGCAGTTGCAAATACTCAAAATACTATAAAACGACTGGAACAGAGGATAATGTATCAATTTGCACTGCCAAGTTAGATTTTTTTCAAATGAAGGAAAAAACTTTAGAGCCCATAATGTCTAACAATGAACAAAGAGATATCACATCAAATGGACATATCATGTCACACATCATCCTCAGAGTAGTGGTTTGATAGAGAATTGGAATGAGCAACTGAAACATCCGTTGTCTCAGATGGGGAAACACAAAGACAAGTAGGGCTGGCTTCTCTGCTTTGATGAAAGTGTGCTCACAGTCAACATGAGGAGGGGCAACGGAGGGTCCTCACTAGACGGATTCCTCCACTTTTCTGGGGGATTTAGGGAAAAGGGTAGCAATGCTGGTGAAACTATACAGTTCTTGCACACATCAAATCAACTTTTTTGTTCCCAGCTTGATGCAGTGGTCCTGGGGTCAGGGCTCTAACTGTGTGTGCTGGAAGCAGTGATGATCCATGAGGAAGAATCTGTAACTATACCTTTAAATCTTTATGCTTGAATTTCTAAGGCCCTGATGGAGTAGACTGTCCCTTTATCTCTTCTGGCAAATTTGGGATTGACAGCGAAAGCAGCTGCATTGCCCGATGGCCAAGGAAGCCCACTTGTTCTGCACCTCTGCCACCCTCCCCTCCGTGAATGGGAATGGACTGAGAGGGCAGCAGTTGCTAAACTGGTATTGTGGCCATCAGGATGCAATACCAATGGAAAATGACTGGACTGAGGAAGAAGGATAATTATCTAACCATTATCTAATCTATGCTAAATAGCTCAGCATAAGTATATCGTAAGATATCAATAGCAGTAGATTGATGAGGGAATGGATAATAAAATAAATGTATGCAATGGCTTTATAGGATGGTTAATGTTAATTTATATCAACGTGATTGGGCCATGGGCTGCCTAGATGTTTGGTCAAACTTTATTCTAGGCCTCTCTTTGAGGGTAGTTTTGAATGAGATTAACACTTTAATCAGTAGACCAAGTAAAGCAGAGTGCCCTGTGTAATTTGAGCCACCTTCATTCAATCAGTTGAAGGTCTGAGGAGAACAAAAACACTGACTCTTGCCCAAGTAAGAGAGAATTTTATTGCCAGATGTTCTTTGAACTAGGGCATCAGCTGTTTTCCTGCCTTCAGACTTGAACTGAAATGGTGTCTTCTCCTGGGGTTCAAGCCTGCTGGCCTTCAGACTGCAGCCACACCATTGGCTCTCCTGAGTCTCCACTTGCATGTCACCCTGCAGAACTTGGAACTTGCCAGCCTTCATAATAGTGAGAACTAATTCCTCACAATAAATCTCTTTGTGTGCGTGTGTGTGTGTGTGTGTGTGTGTGTATGCGTGTGTGTGTATGTATGTAGGTATAAATTCTATTTGTTGTGTTTCTCTGGAGAACCTTGACAAATACAGATGGGTTAGTGTTTTCTTTAAATCTATCCCTAAACCACTCTGGCTCCTCCAAATGTTAAGTGTATTCATACTGATACTATTGGAGTATATGTTATGTAAATGCTGTCCTATATGTAGATGCTCAGACAAATATGATGATTTTGCTGTAAGAGAGCCAAGAGGCTAGGCCAACTGCAAGGGGATGACCTTCACAACATAGGTTGCCTTGACGGGCTTGGGGTGTTCAACCCCTGTACTTTCCAAAGACACTGGCCTTTGACCTACTCTATGAAGGTAACCTCTAAGCCCTTGGAGTATCCTGCCTGTCAAGAGTGTCTTTGTTTACCTGGGGACTTGGGTCACACTCCTGCAATTTCTCACATGGCCAGCAGATGGCAGGGTGTGGAAGCTCATGACAAGGACACTGCTCCACTTCAAGAGTTTTACTTTACAAGGTACATCTTCAGAACACGTTTTATAAGTTGAGAAAATTTCTTTAAGAATTATTTATGTGTTCTCATGTTTCAATTTCTTTTGAATCTAAAGAAAATTTCATACAAGTAAGAACTCTTGGTAATGCAATGACTGGAATATGCTCCTCATTACACATGCAGACACACAAAATTATAAATAACTGCATGAAGGTGGACCCTTACCTAAAATAACATAAAAAAATTAACCCAAAATGGATCAAAGACCTAAATTTAAGATAATCAAATATAAAATTCATAGAAGAAAACTAGGGAGCAAATCTTCACGACCTCGTATTTGGCAGCTGTTATTGAAGGAAGACACCAGAAACAAAAGAAAAATCAGATACACTGGATAAATGGCCAGCAACACAACTACCTCTCCATTTGGCTCTTAATGCACTGCAGGCACCAGGCAAGAGTTGCACAAGGCATTTCTCAAGGAATTCTCCCAACAACACATTAAACAGCTCCATTTACTTTCTCCATTATAGAAGTGGGGTCTTTGAGGCTCAGAGTCTTGCCTGGGGTCACCCAGGTAGAAAGAGACTGAGCAGAAACTAGATCTGAAGTCTCTGTCTTTGAACTCTGTGCTCCATCCACGCTGCTCCTCCCTTGAGCTCAGGAGTCCAGAATTCCTAGAGATCCAATCTCCTAGGCCTTGAGACCTCGCTGAACCCAGGGAGCAGTGTCACCATCTATGACTGAGGCTTGCCATCTTGGCTGCAAAGACCTGACACTGAGCACAGTGGGCTCCCCCAGTACCAGGACCAGCGAATCTCTGAGCAGGAGGTGGTTTCTCTCTGGGCACAAGGAACACATGTTCGTGTGAGGTGAGAAGTAAGAGGTCCCTCCTGCAGCAACTGGATGCAGCCTCCTTGTCAGGTGGGCCCCACGGATGTCTACAAGTACTCGATTAAAAGCCTGCCTCTGCCTCTCTCTAAGGCATAGGAAGGGTGATTTCTTAAGCCTCAGTTTCCTCATCAGTCACACAGGGACATTATTGCTATCCGCCTCATGGAATTGTTATGGGAATTCAGTGAGATGATTCATGTCCAGAAAAGAGACCCTGGTAAGGACTCAGTAATCCTTAGCTGTACCTGCTGATGATACCCTCTGTGAGCCCTCTGCTGCCATTGGCTCCTTGGCTCTGCCCACTCTTCTGTCTGCCTGGGAGGCCTGGATCCCTCTGACTCCAGAAGTTGTTCCTCTAGAAGCCTTTTTTTCATGCTCTAGTTTGGGTCAGGTATCCCTCGGTTGGGCTCCTACAGTCAGCGCTGGGGCTCACTCCATCGGACCCAGGCTAGCCCTGGGACTGGACATGATCCACAGCTCATGTCCGATGCCTGAGGTTGTCGACAGTCCTGAGTGTTGAGACATGCACCCTGGAGCTTTCAGAATTGCATCCTCTCCTCCTTGGGCCAGATATTGGGATGCCCAGTGAAGGGGCTCTCTCCTTCCAAGGCGGCCAAGGTCAGCTGCCCTGAGCTCCATGGAAGCTACCCTCCCCACATCATCTGTGCAATCATCAGTACAGGGTATCTTACCAGATGTCCTAGTATCTTTTTAGGGGTTGGTATTGACAGCTTTTCCTGGAGGAGGATTTATTTATTTATTTGCTAGCTTATTCATTTATTTTTGGGTAAGGAATTTTGGCCCTGAGCTAACATCTGTTCCAATCTTCCTCTATTTTATGTGGGATGCCATCACAGCATGGCTTGATAACCAGTGTGTAGGTCTGTACCCAAGATCTGAAACTGTGAACCCTTGGAACGCTGAAGCAGAGCATGTGAACTTAACCTCTACCCCACCTTGCTGGCCCCTGAGAATTTATCTTTTGATGGAGACATCAGTGGGATGAATCTGGCTACTTGCTACAAACCAACACAAAGCATGTGCCCATTACCAATATGGCATTGCCCCACTCCACAGCATTCCCTCCACTTAGTCCTCACTGCCCTCCCCTATCACCTGCTTGCTGTTCAGTGGAGCTTCTCACTCTTCTTCTAGGGTGAGCTCTGAGTTTCCTCTCTCTGAGAACAGTTATCCTTTGATTGGGAGGCTCCACCTTTGGCATAGAAGAAAGAGTGTGTTGACCGTGGTTGTACCCACAGGCTCAGATACAGTAGACACCCCTAATCTTTCTTTGCTGGAGATGGGAGCAACCTCCTTCTCATCTGGGGTCTTCAGTAAGATTCAGAGCCCCTCCTCTGCAAAAACTGAATGTGAGGGATGCCAAAGTTGGGGCTGGCAGGGGTGGGGACCGGAGGTCACCACTGGAGGAGGCTGAGGGGTGTTGAGGGGCTTTGCCTAGTGCCAAAACCCCTGCCTAAGGATCTACCAGTTCCACAGCTTCCATGAGCACCAGATGTGTTTTGTAAAGGTCTCTTTTATTCATATAAGCTCAAGTGGTTCTGCTGTTGAAACTAAAACCTTCCATCTGGATGAACACATGCAAGGTCATTTCTATAACTAACTGATTTGCCATGAGAGGTTTCTTCTTGAGGGAAACAGGCTTAGCCAGGGGGAGAGGGAATGAGCAGAAAGGAGTTGCCCTGCCTGCCCCTTCACTGGCCTGGAAGCAGGGCCTGGCTGCTCCACTTAGAAGCTGAGTTATGGAAAATATGTGAGTGGGGTGGCCTGAGACTGGGCCTGGGCCTGGGGTGTGTCATGGGAAGGAGCTGGGTGTGGTGTGTTCCAGGATATGGAGCAGGGATGCTGTGGGGAGAAAGATGAGGAGGGGGTCTTGAGCAGTCGCTTCCTTGATCCTTGGGTCACTCCCAGGTTCCCTACTGGCTTCACTCCTGGCTTGTCTACCTACCTCCTTCAGGGGTCACCTCCAGTGTCTTTGGAGTCCCTGCTCTTCCAAAGAAGGCTCAAAGTTCATAAAGAGAGTGTAGATATTGAAAACTGCAGTCAATACCCCAAAAAATGTGCATAAATTGTGTTCTAGGAATATTGTTTTTAGGGATTGGTTCTAAATAAATACATATGTATGGACACAAATGTATTCTTAGTACAATTATTAGAGTGAAAAATTGGCAATGGTCCAATGGTTCAACAGCTGGAGCAGATGAGTAAATTGTGAGGTGTGACCACTGCAAATGCACAAAGGGACAGGACTGACTGTGTATGTCCTCCTGGGGCACATTAGGTACTAGGAGTGCACAGCCCTGGGCTCCCCTCCTACACACCCTCACACACGTGCACGCACACACACACACACACGCACTCTACTGCACTCAGAGGGAAAGTGCAGCAAAGATGGGATCCACCTATTATGGGCAATTATTTCTTGGTAGAAGGAATGTATCTTTTTTTCTTATTCATATTGAAATCATTATTTTACCATATATACATTATCAGTCTAGAACCTTAAACTATATAATGTATTTTATTACATAATATGTTCATATTAAATTGAAATATTTAACATGTGATACTAATAATTTAGTAATATGCACATTAGAAAAATTTAAACATTGCCTATCCAAGAAAATGAAAGTTTGAATGGTGTCTCACTGCCCCAGATCTTTCCTTTATGGTCCCTGCCTTTCATGTCTGACTTATAAAAGGTGCCCCTACACCAAGATAATCAAAATGTTTAATATTGCGCTTCATTTTTTATACGTAGTGTTTGATCTATTGGGGATTTTCCTTCTTAATAAAAGCTGTTATTTGTATTAAAACAAACAAAAACTAATCACTCTCCTCATGCATTACATAGCCACACAGAAAAGGCCACATATTGTAAGATTCCACTTATATGGACTATCCAGAGGAGGTAAATCCATGGAGTCAGAAAGAAGATCAGTGGTTTCCAGGGACTGGGAGTGAGAGGAATAAGGACTGACTGATTCATGGGTACAGCGTTTCTCTGTGATGAAAATGTTCTTGAACTAGATCGTGGGGATGGTTGTGCAACATTTTGAGTGTACTTCATGATGGTTAAGTGTACAATTAAAGTGTATCAAAGAATTACATTTAATTTAAGTGAATATTATAAATATGGGAAGCCATTAAGTATATGTAAGATAAAAACCAAAAGTTGGAAAAATGCAATTACATGGGAGGGGAAGGAATTCTCGGGGACAGTAGCGGGCACTCCCTTCAGCTCAGGAGCTGAGGCTAGTTGCAGAGATGATGTAGATGGTTGTTCTAGGTCTTAAAGTGCAATGAGAGCTTTGATTTGAGCCTCCTCTGGCTCTGACTCTGAATCTGAATCTGTGGCTCTGAGCTTTAGCACACACTAGAGTTGGAGCTGGCCCTAGTTCTTGAGGTGGCTCTGGATCTTGCTCTTGAGCTCCTGCTGTAGCTGAAAGAAAAGAAAATATCATCAACATGACTGCCTTTGCATGTCCCTCTCACACAAAGGAAAACCCTCGGACCGATCACTGAAGTCTCAGTCCAAGAACCAAGCCCCAGGAATTCTTGCCAGATGGTAGTCCCTGGGAATAGTGAGCTGAGACACCTCACTGCTACTGGCCCAATCCCAGGCTGTGGAGGCTCTGCTCTGTGTAGTAGCTTTGCCTAGTCCCATCCCCTCCACACACACCCACATCACCCACCTCAAGTCTTTCTCACCCTCAGTCTCCGCCTCAGTGGGCTCGAAGTGCTCAGGTTGTGAAAGGAGAAGGAGGGCACAGCATTCCTAGTGCAACTCTGGCATATTGAGCCCTATGTCAGCCAACAGCATCTTCAGGTAGGGAAATTCTAGAGGCTGGAAAAAGTCCTCAGAGTTCTGTGCAGCCAGGTGCCAGAATGGAGGAGATGGCCCTGAGGATAGACAGGTGGACAGCAGGGTCAGAGCACTGTCTTTTCCTTCTACACTGCCCTCCTAGGGCTCCCTTTTCATGGCTCGGGCTCTTATGCCTCCTGCTCCTGGCTTCCCAGAGGCTAGTCCTACTCTGCGTCCACCTCCAATCTGGCCATTCTGGCAGAGACGGGCCTCATCGCCAAGGAGGGTCTATCACAAAACCTCTGTAGCAAGAGGCCTTGGTCAATGGTGCAATTATCACTCTTCCTCCTCGGGGAAGACTGACACACTCCACTGTCTGTCTCCCTGGCCCTTGCCCACTGGAATCTCAACTCTATCAGGGCCAGGAGTGCTGGAGTGGGCCCTGTTCATTGCACTCACTGGCACCCTGTAGGTGCTCCATGAATATCTGACTAATGAGAGAACAAATGGACTTTCTTGCCAGGCATCCCAGGGCCTTCCTAACACCTCAAACTTTAGCTCTTGTGCCTGTGTGCTCCCTGCTTCTCTAAGTGCCCCACATGAGTCTTTCTCCCCCACTGACACTAATCTATAAAAGGCCTGATGTTTCTCATGCCACTGGGCACGTACTGAGTCCCCTGAGAACCCCAGCTAACTATGCACTGTTGAAGTTCTATCAGATTAGTGAGCAGGATGCTCCCTACATCTCCTATCCTGGGTCCCAGACTAGTGGATGGACACAGGGCTGAGACAGGGAGGGGAAAGATATGGATTGCTTTGGGGGCTGACTCTGCCCTCGCCCCCCCCATCTGCTCTCCCATAGCACCCATAGGCTCATCATCCACAGCTCTCTATGACAGCTTTTTTCTTTTCTTCCAGAATCCCTGCGGCCTCTGCCCTCCTGCAGGAATCACAGGGTGTGTGAGATGCCAGGTTCTGCCAGCACCTCCGATTCACAGGCCCCGTACTCGCCTCACAGTTCTGTGCAGAGGGGAGGCCCTACAACTTGATCAAAGGCGACCCACTCTTTCAGCTGGTTCAGGGGTCCATAGACCCTATTGGAATAAGGGAGGATGTACCCATACCTGGAGGAGACCAGGAAGTTGTCACATTGACTGTACTGTGGACCATACCTGCTTGTGAAGTCCAGTGTGACTGTCTAACTCCCAACTAGAATGGAGCCCTGGAGGGCAATTTTGTTGTCTCCTCTGTGGTCAATGTCTAGAAAAGTGCTGGCACCTAGTGGGGTTTCCTATGGGTGAATGAATGAGCTCCAGCCAGCCCCATCACAGATATTTGAGTGGGACTGTGGTCCCCCAGTTCACCCGATGGATCTCAGCTCTGGCTTCACTCAGGACAGGGACCCCGGTATGGAGCTTCAGATTTAATTTTAACATGGAAAAACAGTTGAGCCCAAGGCCGTAGGGACAGTGAGGGGTAAGACAGAGACTTCATCACAGGGAAGAGGAAAATGATCACTTAGCACAACCACATCCCCTCCAGTAGACCTATTGCCTGGGCCAAGGGTACTTAAAGCACTTTACTCCCTACAATAACCCTATGTGATTGATCCTCAATTCACTGCACTCTTCAGAGGAGCAAACTGAGCCTCAGAGAGGTGTAGGGATATTCCCAAGACTCACATCTTTGTAAACAGCTCAATCACCACTGTACTGTAGGGGGACGGGGACTCACCTTTTAAACAGCAGGTCCAGCACCTGTTGGGTGGTGGCAAAAGCTCTGTACATACACAAGAACATGGGGACGTAGGTGGGGTCGCTGCCCAGGAAGGCCGACGCCACGTGCTCCACTAGCTTCTCCAGCTTGCCAGCCTGGGCTGTCCACACCATGTGCGTCTCCTTCCTGTTCCCTGTTGATTCATTTTCACCATGGGGTGGGACAGAGGAGGGTCATGCAGTGTGCAGCGGCAGCGTGGACCACCAGGAGGGTGGGGCTGGAGTTCAGATCAAACCCCCAAGCCCTCAGGGACTTGTGGCAAGAGGTGGGACAAGCATGCCTATGGCCAGAAAAAGGTTCTTGGCATTAAAAGCCAAATTTGGGATGAGGAATGGTTAAACCCATGAGTATGTTAAGTCAGTTTGTTATCTGAGTGTTGACAGCAGTCTCTGCATTAATAACATCATCCCTGTTATTTCTGACAAAACAGCCCATTGTAGAGATGAGAACACAGAGGCTTTTCCTGGGGTGGGAGTGAGCAGGATAGTAGGGGATGTAGGATGTTCAGAGCAGCGCTGTTGAAATGGCAACAGAAGGTCCCACAAAGTGGAGGACTGAATCGCTGTGGTAATCAGTCTCCCTTCTGGAATGTTGTGCAGATCTGTGAGACCCCAACTGGTGACCTGGAGGGGCCACAGAGATGTGTTCTTCGGGACTCCAAATTGCAGAGCAACAGACATAAGAACTTGAGCTCTATTTCCTTTTGGGTAAAAGCATCCATACTACTCATGATGTGTAAGATAGGAGAAGGTGTGGAAGGACTGTCAGCCCAACAGGGACACCTGGGCATGGAGTTAATACAGAAAATTCTGTAGAAAATATAAAAATACTCTTGACTGTATGTGAGGTAAAATGGTATAAAAGTTTCTTTTCTAATATTCCTAAAACATGTGGACAGTGCCTTGGCATCTGGCCAAGGCGGGGGCTGGGCAGTGATGGTTGCTTGGAGGAGGAGATGGAGATCTAGATTCCTTTGGGAGCAGGGCTCTAAGAGGGACTCCAGGGTAGTATCAGGGCTTTCTTGGATGTGGGCCCTCTTTGGCTGCACCAGGGCCCTGGGAGTTGGGTCTCACCCTGAGACAGCGCTGGACTCGGTTGGTGGAGTGGGGCATCTTCCTCTCCTGCAGGGAGCTGGCGTAGAGGACCCTGTTGATCACCTTCTGTCCCATCGCCTGTGAGGAGCTCTCTAAAGAGAGTGTCTGTTAGCCTGGCGGAAAGCTTCAGAGTCTGGATGTCTTTGCTGGCTGTCACACCCATATGACTCTTTCCGCTCTAGACACACACATACCACAGTCTGAATGGACCTCCAGGAAAGAGAGAAAACAGACGACTTCCTGGATTAGCATTGACACAGATAAGAGGACCTCAGGAATCCCTTTCCACCATGCCTGCCCTGTCGTGTGGTGGGAACATGACAGGACCACCAGGTTATCATATGCCTACCAACTTGTTTCTGCCGAGGGCAGATGCTCCCAACACCTCCCTCTTCCACCCACACTAATGAGGAGGGGATGAGGTCTGCCCAGGGAGGGCCCATGGATGTGGCCTGGCCTAGATTTGTCTGACTAGACCTCGTGAATTACCTTATGGGATCTCCTGGCAAATGGCCAGAGGCATTGGGGATGAGGGTTGAGCCATTGTCTGCAGAATCTGAAAAGGCTCTGACTCTGCTTTCCTAAAGCCAGAGTTCTAGTTAATGGGATAACAGCAGGAGAACATGTTTCACTATTGTGTGTCTCTGGCCAAGTGAGATGGGTATGAGGCTGTTACTAGAATGTGGGTGCCTGGTTATAAGAGTTCCAACTTCCCTTGAGATCTATTGTAAAGGAATTGATTTCACTTCCTGGGGTCCCTTTCTCAGATAACACCTATCCAAATAGTCCTCCGGGATACTGACTACTCACCTCCCTTCTCCATGCAATACCCCATCTTTACCTAGTTACTCCAACACACCCCTGTCCACAGGCCCCTGGGAAAGTCTGGGTGCAACTAGGGTCCTAGATTTGAGACAGACCTCGTTCAGACACAACTCCTCATCATTACCTGTTCCTGGTCCTCAATAAGCCATGTGCCTCTCTGTAACCCTTCTGTTTCCTGTCTGCATAATAGGAATTATTCTAGCATGTACTTCCTAGGAGTGTCCTCAGGCATATGTGGGATAACACCTATGAAGCTGGAGGACTGTCATCACATGTAGGTAATGCCTCCAACCTCTTTTCTTTCTCTTCTCACCTCCCCTATGTCTGCTGCTCTTCATATCCCACCCCACTGTCCTTATATCTAATGTGACAATGACCAGTGTGTGTGTGTGTGTGTGTGTGTGTGCGAGCACACGCGAGTGCACTTGGCAGAGCTCAAGTTCTGGATGCCCAGAATACAACGGCCCCCCACATGGGCAAAAGTTTCCCAATATCTCAGGGTTTCTAATTTCCAAAGAAAACCCTATGTGAGGAGTTCAAGACATGTCCTAGAAACTCAGAAAATACCCTTACGTCTGGAGTCTGCCTGCAGTGTGCTGTAGGTAATTCCTTGTCTCTCTCTGGGTCTCAGTTTCCCTATTATCCATGGAAGGATTAAATTCAGGACTGCATATGTATGAGCTCAGCAAAAAGGTAACCTCGGGCCCCTTCACCCTGGGTGTGATGTGGACAGGGGTGCACTCAGGGGTTCCCCTGACTGGGCTCCTCCTCAGACAAGAACTTGCCAAATGCCCATCTAAGCTGCTGAATGCTCACCCTCACCCACATGCCACCTGCATATCAGTACTCAGCCCTTTCCAGAGCCCCCTGAGAAAGCCTGGGTGCAGCCAGGGCCCCATTTTTGAAGACACAGAGGTGGGTTGATCCCTGGCTCTACCTTCTTAGCAGTCTGTGATTCTAGGCAAGGCATTGAAGCTCTTGGGGTCTTCACCTTCTCCCCTCATTTTCCCCCTATGATTACATCTCCTGGTCTGCACGCCACTGTGTTATCTCTTCCCCCTGGGTAGGGAGTAAACTTAGTGATTAACATCTCTACCTAGAAGATGGAAAGTGATCCAATGTCACTTCCAAGATTTGGGTATAAAAGGTCTGTGCCTAAACTCTTGTTCTCTCTGACCTGTGTTCTCTCTCTGTCTCTCTCAGATCCCTCAATCTGGAGAACAAGTCTCTATGTTATAAGATGCCATCTAGAAAGGCCCACCTGTCCTAGCACTGAGGGAGACCAGCAGACAGGGAGGCACAGAAGTCTTCAATCTGGACAGGGGCCTGCCAGTACCCCTGAGTGAGCTCAGATCCTGAGTGAAGCAGGTCTTGCCTCAGGTGAGACTGTAGCCCCGACCTCCTGAGAGATGCTGGCAGAAGCCCCCAGCTGAGCGCTGCTGGATTCCTGATCCGCTGACACTGAAAGATTATAAATGTTTGTTGGTTAAGCCACTCAGCTTGGGGAAATGTTGTCACACTGCAATAGCAATAGATCACTCATACTGTCCTCCTGCCCAGGCCCTGGCCCTGCCCCCTCCCTCCCTTACTCTCCTTCCAAGCTCCCTCCAGCCACACTGACCTCCGGTCTAACCTCGTCTCTGTCCAAACTCACTTTTACCTCCAAGAGTCACACACCGTGTGCCTTCTGCCAGGCTAACTATACCTGGATTTGTGCAGGGTTGCCTCCTTCCTGTCATGTTGTTGGAAATATAAATGTTACCTCTGCGCAGCATTTTCAGAGCCCACACATAGTAGAACCAGGCACTCTAATGCAGCACCTGCTTTTTTTTCTGTATAGCATTTGCTATTTTCATTCACAGGTTTGTTTTTGTGGTTTTGTCCATCTTCCCCTCCAGATCATGAGCTTCTAGAGGACAGGGACTTTGTTGATTTTTTCCAGCACTGGCACTGTTTGAATGCCCAGGGCACAGTTGCTGAATGAATAGATAAGAAGATCCAACCCACTACTGACCCAGTTAATTATTAGAGCCAAATTCTCGTCCATCCTTTTAAATGGACTAGGTTGGTAAGTATTTAAGGTAATCCTGTGATTTAAACTTTTGTCGGTATATTAGTTTATGACGATTTACCAAATAACTCCCTAAATTTCAGTAGCACACCGCTATATATCTTCCCACCTAACAGTGCTTGGTGAAGGTTCAGATTGGTGAGGCCACACTCTTTCATGTGTTCCTTCAGGAGCCCACAGTTCTTCCATATGTGCCTTCTCCAACCCTAGGACATTATCCACATCTGCATCCATCAGCATCATCGGAAACAAAATAAAGAAATGCAGCAGGAAGGTTTTATCAGCCAGGTCTTGAATGGCACAACTCAGTTCCTTTACTCTTCCATTGGCAAAGACATGGTTGTACGGCGACAAGGGAGGCTGGAATATGGAGTCCAGCTGTGCTCCCCAAGAAGGGGAGAATGGGTTTGATGGACAATGAAAGTTCTTTGAAACAATGACTAACTCATTTAGGTTTATTGTATGTTTTGAATCTTTATTCATTTTTACCACATACCAAGCACTGAGCTAAGAGCTCGAGGGAGAATTGATTGACCAGTATCTTGCCCTGAGAGAAGCACCCAAATCTAAAGAGGGAAACTAGACATGATGTGAGTGCCTGTCATCCTCAGAGAAAAGGATAAAGTGAAAGTGCTCTGAAAGTAAAGTGAATAATGTTAGACTTGGAAGTTACGGGGAGCTCATATCAATTGAACTCCATTGTTGGACATAATCAAGATATGGTTGGTGGAGGAGGATGACAGCTGGAACTATAGACACAATTAATTATGTCCAAGATATAATTAGGCATATCATGCAGCCATTAAAATCAAATGTTCAAAAATATGAAAGGGCAGGGATAATTATTCATATTATATAAAAAATGGGAATATAAGGTGATCCCATTTTTGGGGAAAACTCTATATCTAAATTTCTATGAAAGTATACAATTATGTTGTGATAGTTTTCCAATGTTCTAAAATGTTTTATCATTAATTTAATGAAAAAAGCCATAAATGCATGCTATATTGTGATATTTATAAAATGCTAGATACATGACACATACATGCATGCGTACATATATAGACAGGTAGATAAAGAGACACATAGTTGAATAGAATCTATTGAAAATGTGAGCTCTAGTCCTGATTGTCAGTTGGACATATCTCACTGGATGTCCATTGTCATCTCAAATTCAAACAGGCAAACTCATTTTTAAAAACTTTTCTTACCCCAAACCATTTTCTTTTCCTTTTTCTTTCCTTGAAGTAACAATGATTTATAACATTATGTAAATATCAGTTGTACTTTATTATATTTTGACTTCTGTGCACACTACATCATGTTTACCACCAAAAGTTTAGTTGCTATCCGTCATCATACAACTCTCCCCCTTTAACCATTTTCTCCTCCCTCCCTGCATCCTTCCCTCCCATTAACCACTAATCTGTTCTCTGTATCTATGTGTTTGTCTGTTGTTGTTTGTTGTTGTTGTTTTCCTATATGGAAAAAAATGAAATAATATGGTATTTGTCTTTCTTCATCTGACTAATTTTTCTCAGCATAATATCCTCAAGTTCCATCCAAGTTGTCACAAATGGCAAGATTTCACTTTTTTTAGGTTGGAGTAGTAGTCCATTGTATATGTCTATCACATCTTCTTTGTCCATTCATCTGTCAATGGGCACTTAGGTTGTTTCTAAGTTTTGGCTATTGTAAATAATAGTGCAATGAGCATAGGATGTGTACCTTTTCAAACAAGTATTTTCATGTTCTTTGGATAAATACTCGGAAGTAAAAAAGTTGGATCATATGGTAGTTCTCTTTTTAACTTTTCAGGGAATCTCAATACTGTTTTCCATAGTGGCTGCACCAGTTTGCACTCCCACCAGCAGTGTATGAGAGTTCCCTTTTCTCCACATCCTCTCCAACACTTGTTATTTCTTGTTTTTTTAGTAATAGCTATTCTTAAAGGTGTGAGGTGATATTTCATTGTGATTTTGATTTGCACTTCCCTAATAATTACTGGTATTAAATATCTTTCACGTGTCTGTTGGCCTTCTGTATATCTTTACAAAAGTTTGTGTTCAGATCTTCTGCCCACATTCTAATTGAGTTGTTTGTTTTTTGTTTTTGATATGTATGATTTCTTTATATATTTTGGATATTAACCTCTTATTGAATACATAAGGTGCTAATATTTTCTCCCAATTGGTAGGTTGTCTTTTTGTTTTACTGATGATTTATTTTCTGTGCCAGAAGCTTTTTAGCTTGATGCAGTCCTATTTATTTATTTATTCATTTTTTTCTTAGTTTCCTTAGATAATTATCTGGGAATGTCCTTATTCCTTTCTTTTTGTATCCCCAGTAATCAGTCTCCTATTAATTCTATTTTGAATGTATTTACTGAAACATCATATTTTGATATTCTCAAAATATCTCATTGTGCTATTGTCAGAAATAATAGATGAGAGAGAAAGACGTAAGAGAGAGAGAGAAAGACACAGAGAAAGATCCTCATGACTGATAACTAACATTCTGTCAAACCATCATGTTTTTCAATACACCTTTTATGCAAATAAATATTATGCTTTTAAAGCATAGATTTAATTGTCATATCCCTGCCCCAAATATTTAGATGGCTCCATTTAACCTACATGATAAGATTCAAGTTATTATCATGGCATTAAATATACTTCATGGCCTGATTTTCTCAAACATTCTTTCCAACCTCAATTGCCCAACTCTGTCTTACATTCTTTCCTTGCCTCCTTGTGGGATCTGTAGTACTTGCTCTCTATGAACACGGTGCACATTCACCTTGGTGAATTGCTCATGTTCTGCCCTCCACTCAGAATGCCCCTTTCTGTAATTCCTTCTATTTTTGTGCTTCAGTCCTTCAAGGTGAGTTTCAGGATCAATTCCTGGATGATACTCTTCCCCAATTACCTAGATTGATCTTATTTATTTCCTTGAAATTATGAGAGTTTTATCTTTGTTTTTGTTTTAATGAAATGGGACATTTTGTTTTTGTGATATAATTGTATGAATGGTTGATTGCCTCTACTAGACTCTAAACAACAAGAGGACACAATGCATACTTGGCATATTGTATTGTTCTTTTGCTATTTTCTGTTCTGTCTCATTCCCTTTAAATGGAACTGCTTGCCCTTGCATGTCATGGGAATATATAACTACACTATTGTGTTCAGTACCTCCTATATTCATTTACTGAGATTTTCTATTTAGTCAGTTCAACTTTTTATACTGCCCCTTTTCTTCTCTAATTCTCTGATTTGTAGTTGGCTCTTTAGATGAACTTTTGATACATTACTTTATATGTCTTGGCTTTGAGGACCTATGTTGAACATCCTACTTAAATGTGTCATTTATACTTCCATCTGACACTGTGCTAGTCAGTACAAACACACCGTGTATTAATGAAGCCTTCTGAGGACAAACAAACAAAAAATTCAAATTTATCTACACTGGGGGATTTCTATCAGGAATTTGGATAGCTTACAAAATTGATGTTAAGTTTCCAGAAAAACTCAGAAAATGGGAAGAAATAAAGAAGGGTGGCAGCCAGAATTATAGACAAAATTATGCCACAGAAAAAAAGCAAGCTGCTGTAGGATACTGGATTCTCTCTCTTATATAATGGACTCCACAGCTTCTATCTGCTTGAATTCTCAGTGTCCTTTTGCAAGGCATGACTTGTGTCGGATTGAAAATATTGGACAGAGACCTCTGATTGGTTGGCTTATGATTCAGGCAATGGCAGCAGTTTCCATGAGTTGCAGAGAGATTGTATATGGACATTTTGATACTTATAATTATATCCATCAAGATTGCACAGTGAGTATTTGGGAGACTTGAAGAATTTCCACAGGGTCTCAGGTGTGAAAAATTAGAAGTGCCCAAAACCGCATCCATTTGACTGTTCAACATCCATAGACACCCTTCCTATCCTAAAAATATTAAACCTAAATGGAAATTTCCTTCATAAAATGGAAAATATATCCTTATTCTCTTCCCCAAAAGAAACATTGGGACATCTCTTCAGTGCCACATGCCTCAACTAATGTACATATCTGGTAGCTGTTACTTTTCTAGTTTCATAAAAATCTTCTTAGAATATCTCTCATACAACAACATGCAGAAATAACAGCAGCAAACACACTTTACTTTTGGCAATGACTAAGTAGCTTTTATTAGACTAAGCTTTCTGCCAAGAGAGCCATTTTTTATTTAAAAGCAAATGAACAATAACAATCGCCAACTGTCTGAAGGTCCTGGAGATCAACCAAGGCATCCAGGAGTTGAGGATCCTGGGGAGAAGGAAAACATATGGAGGAGCATTAGAGATTCCTCTCCGTGTTTTCCCCTTGGCGCATTTGTTGGTTTTCAACACTGGGCATTGAGGCTGTCTCAGAGCCACCTAGTCTGTCAGATCGTGATGGACCAAGATCCCAGAGAAAAGACACCACCACCAAGTAAGCCCTGCATTCTGTGTAGCTTTTGCTCTCGTGTCAAATCCTAAGCAATGGAATGGTGAGAAGCTGAGAAATTCAATCAACGGGCAGATATTAAGAAGATAAGTACCTAAGCAGAACCTTAATTAGTTTCATTGTGCTGGAGAGAAGATATTTGAGTTCAAGATCCACAATGAGGGGGATCTTTTGGTAAATATGCTACAACTTGGGTTGAAAATTCTGAAAGTCTATTTCATAGGAACAAAGATACTCCAGAAATAGGCCAGGCTTTAAACGGCCTGAAACTCAGACTCATAACTACTTACTCTTCATTGATTCAGGTTGTCTTTCTCCTGGTATACATGTCTAAAAGAAAATCATAAAATCCTATCTGGAGGAGAATAATATTCCCTAGAGCCCCCACAAGATTTTATACACAGTGCCAAGCACTTAACACAAAATTATAACGTACCGGATACAGGACCCAATGACTAAATCTAAGAAAACAGACAACAGGAACAGATTAACTGGTTATCTAGGCCTTAGAATTATGAGACATGGTCCTTAAAGTAATTGCAATTAATATATTCAAAACAGAGGACACAATGAAGAGTATTAACAGAGAACTGTATAAAATAAATCAAATGAAAATTTTGCAAAGAAAAATATTACTGAAAGTAATAATTCAGATGAATATAACAATAGATTGGACAGGGAAGAAAAAAGGATTAATGAACTGGTAAACATGTCAGAAAAACATATCCAGATGGAAGGTCAAAGAGAATAAAAGATGCCAAATGCAGAAATAAATGTCAGAGGCACATGGAGCATGGTGAAAATCTCTAACATACAGATAAGTTGAATCCCAGCAGGAGTGAAAATAGATAGTAAAATAGTCATGACAAATAAACTCATACCGGCCATAAAATTGCTAAAATAGATTAAATACATTGTCATGTAATTACGAGACTCTCTGAATCCCATCCAAGTTGAAAAACAAAACAAAATAAAACAAACACACAAAAAAACCACTAGATCACATCATAGTAAAACTGCTGAAAATCAACAAAAGCATGGATAGAATTCAGTGGTAAAATATTGATGCTCATTTCAGTAAATAATGCTGTGTTAATTGGATAACCATATGTTATAATAAAAAATCTTTATGCATACTTCATAGCAAATGCCAAAGTTAATTTGGAATGGACCATTGACCTAAAAGTAAAAGGTAAAAACAATAAAATTTCTAGAAGAAAACACTGGAAAATATCTTTATGACTTTAGTACATGAAGATTTCTTAATCAGTACACAAAACCACCAACTATGAAAAATAAATATAAATTTGACTTTATCAAATCAAGAATTTCTATCTAGCAAGATATAATATTATGAGAACGAAAAGGGAAAGCCACATACAAGGAGAAGATATTTACCATAAAATGAATTCAACAAATCATGTGTATTTATATTGTATTAAGAACTTTTACAAATAATTATGAAAAATATTAATAATCCAATATAAAATAAGCCAAAGATAAAATAAGTAAAATAATTGAAAAAATGCTTCACTATCCATTCACCATAATGGATAAAATTCTTATATTGCTTGTGGGAGTGTAAATGCCAACACCACTTTAGCAGTAGGTACACAGTACCGACTACATATGCCAACTACACATGAACACTACAGTAGGCAGTACCTGATAGATGGTAGATAGACAGATAGATAGATAGATAGATAGATAGATAGATAGATAGATAGATATAGATGACAGGTAATATGGCCCCACAATTTTGGGGTATGTATCTAAGAGTAGAAAGTGCTTATGCTTACCAAAAGACATGTACAATAAGATTTACAGCAGAATTATGCATAATAATTCCAAACTGGAAATAACACAAACGTCCATTAATAGAATGGATAAATAGGTACATTGACAACATAAAATGAAACACAACAATAATAAGTATTAAATTTTTCAACACAAAATAAATGTAAACAAATATCACAGATATAAAGTTGATTGAAAAGGGCAACACTCAAAAGGATATATTCTGTGTGCTTCCATTTATATGAAATTCATAAACAATGCCAGCTTTTCTGATAGAGGTCAGAATACTGGTGATCTTTTGAGGGGTATCAACCAGGAGGTAGCACAAAGGTGTCTGCTAGGGTGCTTAAAATATACTATAGCTTGTTCTAAATGATGGTTACAGGTGTACAAGCATATCTAAACACCAATCAGGTTCTACACTTGAGATTTGTGAACTCTTTTTTAGTTATACTTTATAAATCTGGAAAAAAAGAGAAGAGAGCTACACAATAAAACTACACAGAGAGGTCAAAAACGTTACTGAATAATTTAAAGAAGACCTAAATCATTAGAAGAATATACCATGGTCTGAAATTGGATGACACGATGTTGTAAAGATGTTAGTCCTCTTTAAATTGATCTATAAGTTCAATTAAATCATGAAAATCCTAGCTGACATTTTGTGGAAATTTGTAAGTTGAATCTTGTAAAAGCATAAGAAAAACCAAGACCATCTTCAACAAAATTGGAGGACTTATCTCATTTGATATCGTCTTATTTTAAAGCTACTATAGTTAACAAAGCATGATATTGGTGCAGAGAGAATAAAAAGACTAAAGCAACAAAAAAGAATTTTTAAAAAACCCACACAAATCTATTATCTATCTATCTATCTATCTATCTATCATATATCATATATCATACATCATCTTTGCCATCATAGTACAATAGGGGAAAGATGGCCTTTACAATAAATTGCACTGGATACATTGAGATCCTAGTAGGACAAAAGGAATCTTGAACATAACCACATGTTATACGCAGAATTCAATTCCAGATGGATTACAAAGTAAAACATGAAAGATAAAATCTATTTTCTAGAAGGTAACTTAGAATAGCATCTCCATACAGAACAAGCAATTAAACCAGAAGGAAAGGGTTAATCATTTAAATTCATGAAAATTAAGAAATTCTGTAGCAAAAGACATGCCTACATGCCTGCAGAGCATACCACGAGGAAAATTCAAGGCAAAACTCCATTTATCACCTGGCTCCCAAGAGTGGTCACTCTGATCAGCAGAGATAAATGATATTTGGAGACCCCAGGGAATAGCATTAACTCAGAGTCACTACCTAATCATTGTAAGAGGATTTGGCTATCCCTCTTCCAGTATATCAACAGGATGTAACTTCTTTGGAGATTGACATAAGGAATATTCTCAGGGAGAACTTGTGCTACCACATAGTCATTCCTCAAATATACTTGGATTCTCCTTCATTATGTAATCTCTGCGTCTGTTGGACTGAAACTGACCTAGGAAATGGGTGAGAGGCTATCACTGTCAGATATCTATTATGCCAGACCAGAGGTTTTATTCTCATTTTAAATATTAAATGGAGAAATTAAGACTGAAGCCTGACAAGATGGCATCAACTCATCTCTGTATCTGCTGCTCCCCACTAAGAACAGTCATAAACACTGGAAATAATAAAAGGAACAAGTAAAGGTGAGCTTTGAAGGGGGTATTAGGAAAGTGAGTTGGTCAGGGGCCCCAAGTTTGGAAGACCAAACTACAAGCACCATCCAAGAGGAGAGGTGATCCAGGCCCAGGCTTTTCCCAACCAATATGGCAACACAAGGTAGCCCAGTCAGGCCCATCCATCCTCTGAACTAAATTATATTCCTGACAATAACACTAGGTGAGCATAGGGGAAGCAACAAGGGGACTTGATTGATTAGAAGCTCTGTTAACAGTAAACAGTCAGGGTAAGGGGTGTCCTTTTCCCAAAAGCCTGAGACTCTCCCCACTCCTCACCTCTCCAACCTTCCTTCCTTCCCCCAACACATGGCCCAGGAGCGTTACTAGGGGGATAAGCAATAACAAGCAGCTCAGCCTGGAAGGTGCACTCCTTTCCCTCAAGGTCTCACACTTCCCTCCCCACCCAGAGAAACTATACAGTCAGGGAAACAGGGATGAGGTTTCAGACCACCCCCAGCACCCAGCCAAGGAGGTGCTCTCTATCCCTGGAGGACAGAAACTCCCTCCACCCACTTAGAGACAAGGAAACTCAGCTCAGGGAAGCTCATATCTCCCCTTCAGGCAACACCATGAGGGACCAGTGGGAGCTCCAGTGGCATGAGATACACCAAACAAACCAAAACAGCCCTGAAAAACCGAAAATTAGACTGTCATTGGAAACAAACCCCCCAAATTAGTTCAGGACTGGCACACTAAACCTCAGAAGTTGAATGCCTACTAAAATAAACTTAAAAATTAAATAGGACTGATATCTTCTAACATAATGTCAAAAAATGTGTCAGATATAGGGAAATAGTAACTTAAATGACAAAAAATCAACTGATGCCAACACACATCAATCAGATGTTGGAATTATATGACAGTGATTTCAAAGCAACCAACATAAAAAATAACTCAATAAGCAATAAAAAATTATACTGAAAGAAACAAAAAATTAGAGAAGCCCAGAAAAGAAATAGAAGTTATGAAGTAGATGTGAAAGTACACTATGAAAATGCAAAAACAGAAAAGGAAAGTTTGCTGGATGGGCTCAGTAGTAGAGTGAAGGTGACAAAGGGTATAATCAGTGAACTTGAGAACATACAATAGAATTTGTCTCATCTGAGCAACAAAAAAAATAATGAAAATAATGAACAGAACTTCAGGGTCCTGTGCAGCAATAAACATAACCTGGAACATTCTTGTCATTAGAGTCTCAGAGGAAAAGGAGAAAGAGAGAGGGGCTGAAAGAGTATTTAAATAAATAATGGCTAAAATTTTCCCAAATTTAATGAAAGAGAGAAACCCACAGTTTCAAGAAGCTTATTATGTACCAAAAATGGAAAATTTTAAAAACTCCACACCAGAACACATCATAATTAAATTTCTGAAAACTAAAGACAAAAAAAAAATAAATCTCCAAAGCAGGCAGAGAGAAATGATGCATTACCAACAGGGGAACACTAACATGAATGACAGTAGAGTCCTCCTCTGAAACCACAGAAACAGGAAGAAAGTGATACAGCATTTTTCAAGTCATAGACATAAGATTGGTTAACCATGAATGTTATGTCTGGTAAAAATATCCTTCAGAAAATGAATACTACTTTTCAATATAAAGGAACAAACTATTGATTCATGCAACAACTTTGATGGATCTTAGAGAAATCATGCTGATTGAAGAGGTTATATATAAATGTACAGTGATGTAGAACAGATCAGTGGTCATCAGAAGTTGGGAGGATGTGACTATAAAGAGATAACATGAGTTATTCGGGGAGTGATGAAACTGTTTTTTATCCTGATTTTGTGGGGTTACACAAATCTACACAACTGTTAAAATTTGCAGTCTTAATAAAAAGAACATTTAAATTTACTCTGTATAATTTACCAAAGAAATTTTGAAAGGTCACATTTGCACATTTGACAAGTCATGATTGCAAAGTTAAACTGAGATCTTAAAATAAAATCTTGACATAGCAAACGTAGATTTATATAAAGCCAGTTACATTTTAACATAGATAATTTTACATGAGCTGTCTAGGCATTTGTTTAAACTTTATTTTTTATAACAATTTAGGTTTACAACAAAACTGAGAAGAAATTACAGAGATTTCCTGTAAACCTCCTGCTCCCACATATGCATATTCTCCCCTATTATCAACATCAATCACCAAAGTGGTACTTTTTTTTTAACCAAGTTTGAACTTACAGGATTAACACATCATAATCACCCAAAGTCCATGGTTTTCCTTAGGTTTCATTCTTGGTGTTGTCCATTGTATAGGTTTGGACAATGTATAATGACATTATTCATCAATATAATATCACACAGAGTATTTTGACTGCCCTAAAATTCCTCTGTGCTATATCTATCCATTTCCACCCCCACTACCCATGGAAGCCACTCATCTTTTTATTGTCTCCATCGTTTTGCCCTTTCCAGAATGTCATTTGTTGAAATTGTACAGTATGTAGCCTTTTCAGAATGTGTTTTTATAACTTAGTAATATTTGTTTAAGATTCCTTGATGTTTTTTCAAGATTTGAGAGTTCATTTCTTTTTAGCACCAAATAATGTTTCATTGTCTGGAAGTACCACAGTTTATTTATGCATTCACCTACTGGAGGACATTTTAGTTGCTTCCAAGATTTGGCAATTATAAATAAAGCTGATCTAGACATCCATGTGCAGGTTTTTGTGTGAAAATAAGTTTTCGACTCCCTTGGGGAAATGCCAGTGGGCATGGATCCTATGATAAGAGTATGTTTTGTTTTGTAAGAAACCATTAAACTGTTTTCCAAAATGGTTGTATCATTTTATGAAGTTCCTGGTGCTCCACATCCTTGCCAACTTTGGTGTTGTCGGTGTTCTGGATTTTGGTCATCTAACAGGTGTGCAGCGGTATTTCATTGGTGTTTTAATTTGTATTTCTCTGATGACATATGATGTGGAGCATAATTTTTGTGTTTATTCGCCATCTGAATATCTTTTTTCTGATCTTCTAACAGAGGAATCTCTTTAAGGTCTCTGGACCATTTTTTAATTGTGTGGTTTGTTTTCTTATCACTGAGTTTTAAGAGTCTTTGTATATTTGGATTACCAACCAGAAAAACTCACCTAAGCTTCAGTGTCCTGAGTTTTTATTTGCCTTTGATTGCATGAATTATTGAATCTTTTACCACATTATTGAGCTCAATCTCCAACTCCCTTAGCTGGACCTCTGAGAATGCTGGGCAGATAGCACATGCTTCAAGAACCCCAGCCCTCTAATCTCACTGTTGATCTTTCTGACATGAGCACTGCCACAGGTGAGCTCATGACATTGTGTGGTGCCTTGCTAGGACCACTGGTCACTTTACAGTCTGATTTTTTTTCTGTCTCAATGTCCATCTGTCTCACAATTTTGTGGCTGTTTCATCTTTGGCCCCCAGATTCCTGACCCAGTAGGCGTTAGCTAAGTAGCTCTTGGAATTAAATTTTATTAAATTCTGGGTTTCTTGTTCAAAACCACCTCCTAGTGCAACTTGTGCTGATCTGGCTCTACTTTTATTGCCATTAAAGGAAATATGTCCGTGTTGAAGCAAAACTTCTGAGTGGCAAGGTCTTTGTCATACACTGATCTTGTAAAGTGTTGCATTTGCTGTTTTGAATCCCAGTTATTGCTGATGGGATTCATGAAGACTCGTAGAATAAATCTCTTCTGGGGTAACGTGTCATTCTTTGAGGAGGGCCTTGTCAGCTGTGGAAGAACCATGAAGGATAATACATTTACTGTCTTTCTTGAACCCAAGTGGAAAAGTCATTTCAGCCCTGTGGCCTAGTATTATGGAAATCTTTACAGAAATAGTAAGGGTAATCTGAAATGAGTAACAAGCAAAATAAATATCCCAATTAGTGCTTGTGACATTGAGCAAGAACATGACCTTTCTTGAAATAGAATATATAAATAAAGCTTTTCTAAATTGCTCAACAATTCTAGATTGGAAATTGCACCAGGAATTCATTAATAAGCATAAATATGTCTTTTGTCTTTTAAGAGGTTTGGTAGCCAGTTTTGTCCATACTGAATTCTATATATCTTGTCAATTGCTTCATTCTTTTTGGAATTCAATGTTGAGATGCATTGGAACTATGATAGAAAAGCATAGTTTAGCATAGCATTGCATAGAATTAATACAGTAGAAAGATCCCTTTATATCAGAAAGTCAAAATATGTTTATATATTTGTAAACGTATATATATAAAACAATAGATTAGTTAATATGCCTACATAATGATAGAGACAAACCAGAAAAAACTAACTTATTTTTCTCATCTTGGGGAAAAGCAAAATCAACTTTGGCAACACATGACAATTAGTGAGTGGAGTAGGTAAGTTTTATTGGGTGATTATGTTAATTTTAATTATTTTAGTATTCTGGAGCTTATATTGACATCTTTTTGTCTGCCATTTACTAGTTGGGTGGACTTGAACAAGATATCTATTTTTTATGTGTTCTAGTTTCTTCTCTGTAATCTGGAAATATATTATGTATTCAAAGGGTTACTGCAAGGGTTAAAAATGAAAAGCAGTTAGCATGGTTCCTGGCATGATCATACTAATCGTATAATGACCGGTAGTTTTAAAAAGTACTTTTAAAAAGGGTATTTTGTTTCTAGGTGTCAGAACACTCATTTTGGTTTATAAAATTAGAGCTCCTAAAATATAGCTGAACAAGAGTTATAAATTAGATATCAAATTAATTTGGTTTTTTTTTTTTTGTGCAAGATTATCCCTGAGCTAACGTCTGCTGCCAATCCTCCTCTTTTTGCTGAGGAAGACTGGCCCTGAGCTAACATCCGTGCCCATCTTCCTCTACTTTATATGTGGGATGCCTGGCACAGCATGGCTTCACAAGCAGTGCTTAGGTCTGCACTCAGGATCCAAACCAGCGAACCCTGGGCTGCTTAAGCAGAATGTGAAAACTTAAACTGCTGCCCCACTGGGATAGCCCCCAAACTAATTTTTGACCTATGAATTTTCCACATTTATCAACTGAATTCTCCTGAAGATCCCATTGTTACTATGGATGATGTGTGGTGTGTGGTGTGTCTGCATGCACACCCGTGTTATTACCAAAGAAAAAAATCTGATGAGGTGTAAAACCTCAAGGCGTCTAGATGCTAGATGTATCGAACAGGATTTTTTTCTGATCAAAGAACCCAAAGGGATGTGCTGGCTCACATCTCACATTCTACCCAGGAAAGTTGAGAATAGACCTGACTCTATGTACAAATGGATCCAGAGACAGAAAAATAAAACAATATTGGCTCATTAGTTTTCTCTTTGTCCCCTATCTTAATTCTGCTTCTCTCTGCACATTAGCTTCATTTGTCCCCCTAGATCTTGTGAAGGAATTGTAGACATCAGAGGGATCAGTCCTATTATAGGTGAGCAAGTCATAGAATCTGAAATTTATTGTTAAAGATTCTGGGATATACTTTTAATATTCCAGCTGATGAACTCATTCAGGGTTGCCTTGGACGACAGGATAAGTTGTGAACATTCGGCACAACCACATATACACACACACACACACACACACACACCACATACCTCCTATTTCATTGAGACACAGCAGCACTGAAACTCAACCTTTCTTATCTTCCCTCCAATACCTACCACCCTACCTATACTTGACTTGTATTCTCTCTAAGGTGGAGCAATATTTCACTTGTTTTGAAGGCCTTATCCTCCACATGTGTCCTGGATCTTGTCTGCTGGTGTATCGTCAAGGCCACCCCTCTCATTTATCCACTTATCTTCTGCATTTTCCATTAAAAAACAAACAGTAAACCCAAAAACCACAAAAATTTTACCATCTGTCCTTCTCCAGCTATTTTCCCATTTTGTGCTTCCCATTCATTATTCATTTCCCATGAAGAATGATTGTCATTTTCTTACCTTCCATTCGCTCTTTGATCAGTATAATCTGGCATCCATGCTACCATACCACTGAATCTTCTCTGGTCTAGGTCCTCAATGATGTCCACACAGCCAGATGTAAAGGACTCTTCTGTCCTTACTTTGATAACATATCAGTGCTTGATACACTCAACCACTCTCTAAGTGTTGAAATGCTTTCCTCTCTTGTTTTCTAGCACCCATCCCTCTCCTGGTTTCCCCTACCACACAGGCACTTCTTTCTCAGTTTTTCTTGCTGACACTTCCTCAATCTTTACCTGACCATAGATGTGGGGGTACCTCTGGACTTGGTGCTATGCCTTCTTATATTTCTTTCTTCCTAGATCAGCATGGAGTTCTAAACATGTTTTTTTTTTTTTAAATTTGATAATCTTTATTTTATATTTCTCTCCATACTTCTCCTTTAAGCTTCAGTCTAGCATCGCTAATGTCACCTTAATTGTTTCACAGAGTACTCAAATTTGATACAGATCTTCTCCATTTCAGTAAATGGTATGACCATCTTTCCAGTTCTTCCAGCTAGAGACATAGGAGACATTTTTTATTTCTCCTCAAATTTACCCATCAATAAACACTACCAATTTGATCTCCAAAATTTCCATCAATTCTGTCAGCAGCAACATCTCTGTGAAGAGCACTACAACAGTCTCAACTTTCCTCTTTCCACAGATACCCTAAAATCCATTCTTTCACATTATAACTATGGGAATTTTCCTAAAATATAAATCTGATGTTACTTATGCTTTGCTTCCAATCCTCCAGTAGTTTCTAGTTACATTTTTAAAAAATTCATGGTATAGTGGCCGGCCCTGTGGCCTAGTGGTGAAATTTGCGGGCTCTGCTTCGATGGCCCAGGGTTTCGCCGGTTCGGATCCTGGGCGTGGACATGGCAGCACTCTTCAGGCCAAGTTGCGGTGGCGTCACACATGCCACATCTAGGAGGACTCACAACTAAAAAAAAAAATACACAACTATGTGCTGGGGGGATTTGGGGAGAAAAAAGCAGAAAAAAAAAAAAGATTGGCAACAGTTGTTAGCTCAGGTGCCAATCTTTAAAAAAATAATAAACATAAATAAAAATTAAAAAGTATTGGTTTACTCTTATTTCTGAGAAGATCTTGAATGATCTGTTCTATACTCACCTTTTACTTCCTTTCCTACAACTCACTCTTTTAATTACCGTATTATGCTTACCATGATGTCTAGTGTTTTAAAAAAACAGGTTCATAAAGAGTTTGAATAATTTAGTGTGTGACAGAGTGGGAGAATGGATTTTCAAATTAATACATTTTATGTGATATGTGATTTTTACACATACTTATCTGTGGAAAATTAGTAAATTCAAATGACATTTAATTATTTCATCTAGTAGAAAAAAGTAACTTTTCCTTAATTATTTGTTTTCAAAGTCACATTATGCATATTTGTACATTTTCAACTCCACATACTTTTTAGAATCACTTATCAATTTGATTGTGCTTGCACTTAAGGTTATAGGGAAACTCCTGGATAGCTGACTTTTGACAATTGAATGTTTCTATTGAGGAGCATGACTTTTCTCTCAAATGCCAGGCTTTTTATCATTTCTTGCAGACTCTCTTCCTGTTTCCTCTTTGGAAGACTTTTAGAATTGTCTTTTGTTATGAAATTATGTGTAGATGATCCTCAAAGTGGATCTTTTTCTTTTATCCTTCTAATTTGGTGGGGCCTTTACTGAAAATTCTTGTCTTTCTTTACCATTGAGATAAATGTATCCATTGTTTTAGGCAACTCGTTCCTCTGCATTTTCTTTGTTCTCTCTTTTGGAATCTGTTTTTAGTTAAGCTGTAGATTTTCTCTGTTGATCTTTACTCCCTGTACTTGTGTTTTCAGTGTCTGAAGTACAATTTAAGGTTATTCATCTGGATTATACTGGGGAGAATAGACTGCTTTCTGACCTGGGTTTATCTTTCACTTTGTCATTATGACAGAATCAGCATTAGACAAATGGTCAAGGTGCATCTTCCATGATGGGGACAACACTTTTTCACCAGGAAAACGTGTGCATATCAAGGAGCAAGAGGAGCAGTCTGTGCTGGGTCCTTTCTGTTTGCTCCTCCAGATCTGTACTTCACCCTTCTCAATGTGAATCTGTCCTTCAAGAGGCTGAATACATGGGTGGGCTCCCTCACCTTCTGGCTTCCCATGGAGCCCAGGAAGGAGGGGAGTTGGAGGCTGCAATACTGATTCCTCTGACTCTCTTTCCCCATGGACAGCCCAGGCCAACTGCACCCTGACTGAAGGACCAAACTCTGCTCAAACATCCTTCTCCATAAGATCTCTGAACTTGGCTTCCTGTAGTAGCTCCCTCTCTTGCCAGTTTTGTCCTGGAGGTAGTAACCATAACCTCAACATTACATCCCATGATATCTCACTATCTATCCCCTGTGGTCTCCCCACCCCAGCTGACACCCGGGTAAAAGTGAGACAGGAACCAGCCTAATGAGATGGGGCCATCTGCAAGGCCCATGGTCTAATAAGACAATGCCCCTAACCAGTCAGCAAGCTAGGAGAATCAGATAGAGTCCACCAAGATCAACATTCTGCAGTCTCTGGACTTTCCTGGGCTTACACATGCACCCTAGCACCCAAGAGTCCACTGAAGTTGACCCTAGCCCCATTAGCATAGTAAAAATCATACCCAAGGGTGGAGAGCTAGCATGTTAATGATACATACGTCATATATAGCAGCATACTACCTGACAGCGCAGGCACAAGCACAATCCCACCTCTACATGCCGTGATGGAAGACACATCCCCTGTCCCATCCTTGATAAAAACCCTGCAGTGTAGTTATTCGGGGAGCCACAAGCCTCTCGCTGTCTCTCTTCTTCCCTTTCCATAATTGGTTCCCTTGTGCACAAGCTAATATAATCTCACTCTTGCTCACTGTCTCTCTTGATTTCCATCCTGGGGGACAGCAAGGACCCAATGTGCCAGTGACGGAGGTCTTTTTATTAAAGAAATCTAAAATTATTCTAATTTGCATGTTGCATTTACCTCTTGCTGGTACTCTGAAAGCTACGAGCAAAAATTAATGAAATGAAAAGCCAGCTGACGATGCAAAATGAGCAATAACCGTTCTATAGATAAGAGAAATAAGATGAGATTTATTCGAACCAGAGTGAGGATTATAACCTGGGAAGGCCTTAGAAAGCATTTGGAGAAGCGTGGTTTTCAGTACAGTCTTATGTTTTTTTAGAACAAAGAATGTACATTAAATACACCCAGGATACATTTTCTTCAAAGTTTCAAGAAGGCATTTAGTTGCAAATTAGCAGGTCCACAACTCTGATGTCAGGAGAGGGACTAATCCTGGCATAACCAATAAGCCATAGAAAGGGAACTATGCATTCTTACCTTAAGAGAGTGCATCCTTTACTTTCATGGTTAAGCAGATGTACAATGTATGTTTGATAGGCCATAAGTCATCCTTTTTAGTTCAAGATGAATCAGTTTTGAACCCAAATGGTTACCCTATACCTCAATATGTGAAACTCTCTTGTCAAAGCATACAATAGAGAGGTTAATAAGGCCCAAAATATGTTTCTTTCAAAATTTTAATGTAACATAACAGTACTAACATAATAAAAAATAAAACATTTAATAATTCAGAGTATTAAGCAAATGCATCATGCAATTAAAAATAATACTTTAGTAAAGTCTCTCACCCCAGATGACTTCACCAGCAAATTCTAACACTATATAAGAAAGAATAATACCAATATTATTACCAACAAAATTAATATATCCCCTGTAAGCATAATTGAGAGAAAAGGGGCAAAGGTACAAATAACCAATGCAGAAATTAAAAAATCAGGATTTCAGTAACATTTTTAAAAACATTAAAATTGTAAGATGATATTATATACAACTTTATATCTTACATTTGAAAATGTAGGTGAAAAAGACAAATTCCTAGAAAAATGAAGCTAACTAAACTCACACCATAGAAGATCTATGTAACACAATAAATAGGAATGATTGTGTATTTTTCAAATTCCAATCAGTATCAAATACTCAGGAATAAATATACCAAAAAATGTGCATGACGTCTAAGAGACATCATTGAGAGGGATTAGAGAAGATGTAAATAAATGGAGGAACACATTCTATTTACTATTGTAAATATGTCAATTTCTCCCAGATTAACCTACAGATTCAGTGCAATAGCAATGGGGCTTTTGGTAGAACTTGAGAAGCTGAGCCTAAAATTCACTTGGAAATGAAAAGGACTGAGTAGACAACACAGTTTTGAAAAAGATCAACACACTGGAACAATTTGCTCTATGGGGTTTTGACACTTTTTTAAAGCTATAGCAATTGACACAGTGGGATCCAAGTGATTGACACATAGGTGAGGGGGATGGAATGGAGGGCCCGGAACAGGCTTGCCCATAGAAGGACAAGGTCTGTGACAGGTGGTGGTGGTAGTGCAGTGGGCAATGCCATTTTTTCAATAGACAGTGCTTTCCAATTAGACATATATATGGAAAAACAGCACTTCACCTGTGCCTCAGCCCACACACAAAATCTGTGATCGGTGGACTTAGATGTATATGTGAAGCAAAACAATAAACTTTCTAAAAGATAATACAGAAGAATATTTTCACGATATCAGGGGTCTTCTCATAGAGGACCCTAAAAACATTAATTAGAGGGAAAAGATGGATTTTTATTTTCACTTTGTCATTATAGAAAGTGCCATACATATCCAAAAGAAGAAAATATAATGAAATTAACTTTGATACACCCTACACCCAGCTTCAGCAATGGTCAATTCATGGATAGTTGTGTTTAATCTGCATCTGCTTTCTCTCCTTCTCAGCCTCCTTGGATTATTTTGAAGCTAATTCTTGATACCATGTCATTTCATTTGTAGATATTTCATTATGAATCTCTAGACGATAGGGGTTCTTCTATAAAAACATAAACACATCAATAAAATATCTCATGGGAGATATATATATATACATATATAGCATTATACATTTTATATATATCACATCATATATGTATAATATACATTATATATATATTGCATTGAATCTATAGATAGCTTTGGGCAGTATGGACCTTTTTAACAATATTAACACTTCTAGTTGATGAATATGGATGTCTTTCCAGTTATCTGTGTCTTTCTTATTTTCTTCATCAGTGTCTTATAGCATTGTCTTTATAGATCTTTCACTTCCTTGGTTAAATTTATTCCTAAATATTTTACTGTTTTTGTTGCTGTTGTAAATGGGATTGTTCTCACCATAACAAGAACAACCATAACAACAATTTGCAGGAATTTGAAGTGAAGGATCTGGTAACTAATCTTATTGTGGTAATCATTGCACAATATATATGAGCATCAAATCAACACATTGTATACCTCAAACTTACACAAGGTTATATTTCAATTATATCTCATTAAAGATGGAAAAATTTTTGTAAGAAAAATTACAGGAAAGGAAATTAGTATAGGAAAAGCAAGCTAAATCCAGAAAGTGGTAAAATAGTACCAACAAATATCCTACTCAGGTCCTGGGCAATTGCTAGAGCTGAGAATATAAATCCCATCCCCAGCTTCCTAGAAGTTAGTGTAAGAGGAAAATATCACGGTCCATAGGATTCAAAGGGTTATTAATGTTACCAAACAATGGGCTCACTCTGCTCACTGCAATCTGAGCCATTAATTAATTATTTTTTTCTAATGTTTGGTTCAATTCCATTCATCTCACAACCCTGTTCCAAAAATTATAATGTCTTATTGCCCTTCAATATATCTTTGAATCCCTATCCTCACTCTAATCCACTCTTTTCCAACATGGCACCATTATTCACACTGCTGCCAAAATCTATCCCATCAGCTATGACTTCCCACGGTTCTTTAGTCCTAAAACTCCATGATAATAGACAGAAGACTAGTCTTAGAAGAACTTATTAACCTCATGATGTCCCAAATTTCTTCTGGGAGTCAAGTATACCCCACACCAAGTTTAACTGAAAGAAACAGCATTCATAATGAATTTAATGATCCCCAAGTCTCATAATTCCACAGCCCTTCCTATTACGATAACAACCCACATTGCAAAGTGAGTTTCCATAGACGCCAAGAAGGAAAATTCTGGTATTTTTCTCATCTTTTGCTCTCCCATACTCTAAGGGCCATAATACGACCCTCTTTGCTTCACAACATACATAAAATTCGTAAGCTATATAGATTTTATATAAAAAGTACTAAAAACATGCATTCTTTAACTACTCCTGATATTTCCCCTAAAGTACAGGGAATAAAACCAACCATAGAGACAAATTCCTTTAGACTTTCTCCTAGAGACAAAAACAATTCATTATAAAAAGTTTCCAATTGCAAGAACAATTGGAATCAGAACTTCAAAGCCAAAGAATGATTTGGGCCAGATGGGTGAAAAGGAACCCTGAGGCCAACTGACTGTACTGAGTGTCAGCAGGAAAGAATACATGGCCTCAGGAGAGCCATCCTCTGAACTACTGGATCCCTTTCACCTGAGGCTGCAGAGTCATTCACTGGTGTGGGAGGAGCTCACAAGGGCTCTGAGCTGTTGTGGGTGATATCTTCTAGATGTCTTCCCTGATCCTCTTGACTAGCTCAGAAGCCTCTCTGGTTTCAAATCTCATGTCGCCATACTGGTATCTCTCTGTGGCTTTGACATCATCTGCCTGGTATTAGATGCACTTGTGTAATGTCTTCTCATCCTTAATTTATTACCACTTGCCCAAGCACTGAGACTAGATAACTCCATCCTTTCCCTCTATAAACATCAGGAGTAGTGCCTTGTACTTAACAGGTGCTCATTGATCTCTTTTTTACTTAAGGTCATGTAATGAGGGTCTATTATAGGTATCGCTAATAAGAAAACATTCAAACAACTGTTTAGAAAAATCCCTATGATGATATCCAATTAGATGTTTGAAAGGAATGATGAAGAATTATCCATGCTAAGTCCCAAATTTTAAGTTAGAGACCAAGGAGAATGGTGATGCCTGTCACAATTTTGATATTTTATAACATTTCATTTGCAAGCTCAGCATTCAATACTTCTTCATTTAGAGTCCAGTGGAATCATTAGCTGTGTTACCTGAGTGTTGGCAATGAAGTGTGGACACTATTGTAAACATAATTTGCATCTGCATCCTCGGGGGCCAAGGGGGCCCAAGGTTTGCAGGTCCAGAGCTAGCACCACACTGTGGCAGCATCCCACATAAAATGGAGGAAGATTGGCACCAATGTTAGCTCAGCAACAATTTCCCTTGAGCAAAAAGAGGAAGATTGGCAACAGATGTTAGCTCAAGGCCAATCTTCCTCACATACACACACACACACAATAGTTGTTAATTACACAGTTTCTGTGGAATGTGGACAAGGCTCGGAGGCATTTTCCATGTCAATCTCTTATATCCTACCATCAAGATGTCAGGTGGGATTACAGTCTGGTCAAAAGGCTTGACTGAGCAAGGATCCACTTCCAAACTCACTCATGTAGCTTCTGCCAGGATCCAGTTCTTCTCAGGTTTTGGGCTGAGGGGCTCAGGTCCTTGATGGCTATTGGCCAAGGCCACTTCTGTGGGCCTCATCATAAGGAAACACAATTCAGCAGATGGCTTCCCTCAGACAGAGTGAGAGAGAAGGAGAAAGAGACAGAAGCCATGGTCTTTTTGTAACTTAACCTCAGAAATGTCTCCTCACTACTGCTCTAGTCTTTATGTTCTAAGTGTGTCACTAGGTCCTGCTAAATATTTGGGGGAGAGGATTACACATGGACATGAACACCAGAAGGTAGGAATCAACAAGGGTCATCTGAGAGATTGCCTACCACAATCTGCTGTTAAGTCCCTGGGATACATGTCCCTCCCGGGAGAAGAATATACTCACTCTTCTCAAAGTTCTCCGAAGTCTCATCCTATTACAGCATCAGCTCAAAGCCCAGGATCTCATTATCTAACTCTGTCCCATGTGGGCATGAGGATCCTTGTGTGTAATTCCTCAAATGTAGCTAGCTTCTGCATACAGTTTTTCTTGATCTGCAGATCTGTGAAAGTAAAGAAACAAGTTATCTCCATACATACACTCAACATACAATTGTGTGACAGGATAGGATAACTACTCTAGACACTTTTGCTCAAAAAGGGGGACACTGGGAGGCACAAAAAAGACACTGGTCCATTGCAATTCTGAATACCTGCTCTATAGATAAGAAATATGAGAGCCAGAGGTCAAGTGCCTTGCCTAAGAGTAAATAGTATACGGTAAAATTTTGATTCTTATCAACAACTGATTGTATCAAAGTAAAAAAAAAAAATCCAAAATTTATACCAGAATAACAAAATTTAACTAATAAGTATTCATGTAAGACATTTAAAATTTGTTCTAGGAGAATAATACTAAAATGTATGGAAAGTGTGTTAAGAGGGGAGTATTTTGGAGACAACTTTGTTATGGACATGTAGAATTAGAAGTGAGAGCAGGGTGAATTACAAAATGTTAGAAAACAGATCTCAAACTTGGATGAAACCTTGCAGCTGGAGAACAAGATTGGAAAGTGTCAGCCTGTTGCTCCTGCTGGAAAACAGGAGCAGAGGTGAACCCAGAGGATCCCATGTTGAGGAGAGTGTTTCCAAGATGGCAAGGGTGGAGGGACTTCTTTTATCTGGTGGGAGGGAAAAGGGAAATCTGAAAAGGTAAGAAGACAAACTTTCTTCAGAGGCTGAGAATGTGTCAGGACAGCAGAGCAAGGATCTCCAGGAGGGATCAGGGTAAAGAGGGGTCATTATGTAGCTTCACTTTCATGGAAGAAATAATAGTGACTACTGAGTTAGAGATATCCGTGAAATCCAGGTTCCAGGGACTGAGAGAGCAAATGGAAACAGGTACAGAAATGACGTGTGAAGGGAGCTAGACCAGGTAAAGAGAGCAGGGGCATGTGTCTGATGGCTAAGAGGGAGCTGCCTGTGGGACCAGAGGCAGGAGGGAGCAGAACATAGGAATAGGTTCTTATGTTATTCTATCCTCCAGAGAAGACACGGAGGAAGAAAGGAAAGACGAGGAACAGAGTGTGGATTTGCCAAGGTGACAATGGGCACAGACTCACAAGCTCCTGATGGAGAGTTCGGCCCCTCCAATTTCAGGTTAACTTACGATTTGTGTTTTGTTTTTGCATTTCTGTATTCCCTCTCCTAAAATTTGGTAGAGTCTTCCAGAGAAAAATCCTTGATCCAGCCTGTGCTCTAGAATGCTATGGTGAAAAGCAAGTCAATCTGATAAATTCAAGGCAATTTTATAGTTTATAAACATTGGTCGTTATTCCTAGAATTACCAATGTCACCAAGATCAGATTTTTAAATGCTTACTTAGTCTGTTTGTGTTCAATAGAAATAGACTGTATGCTAATTAGGGATGCTCAATCTCCATCCAAAGATTGAGGGAGATTCAAATTACTGGTGGGTGATATGAAATAAAACCTTTCCACGACATCAGTCATGGGGTAATCCATCTATGGACCACATGGGCACTGACTTCACAGGTAGATTATTGGCTTTCTGGCTTGAGGAGCTTTGGGAAGAAAATCAAACCAAATCATCTGTTTTGACCCTATGCAATAGCCTACACAATGCCCAAGAAATCTCTATTTCAAATTAGTTTATTTTTGATAGCACGTTATATTGCCAAATGTCTCCTGAACATTCAACAGGAAAGTAGTATCAGATCAAGGTATTATCAGCCAGTAATGATTTAGTGTGAAGCACAGGACACGTCAGATATATCATGATGGAAGAAAAAAGAATTATTGATGGCAGAGTTGGGCTAAGAATAGAGAAAAGTGAGGAGGGACAACCCTGGTTTCAAATTAAGTTTTGTCTTCCCATGCAAAGCACATTCTTTCCAATTTATTACAACGTCAATATTTGTATAAAGTGAGAGTTTCCCTTCAATGACCTCAAAGAATTATTCCACTTTGAGGAATTATACCCACTTCCCTGCTAATCATCTTCATTCAAGGACAGATGGATAGAACTCTGCATCACTCCTTAAAATAAATTGGAAATTTAATTTTTAAAATACGAGCATTTTATCTTAAACGAGCCCAAGTGCATCTGGACTGAGCATTTACATTTACTCCAATGTAATTCTTTAGTTCAATATAATCTTTTAGTGCAAAACAAAATTCTTTAGTGCAAAGAAACTCTTCAGCTAGCAGAGAAAGACATTCATTATGAAGTACAGTAATTGAGGGGAACTTTACTTTCAAGTCATTTAAAGTTAAAGAAAAATATCCTAGGGTCCACTTGAGAAGTATCACTCATTACGAGCTGGAAGGTCATTACTCATGCAGGATGTCCTGGAGAGTTCTGGGCTAGGTCATGGGCAGCCACTTCTGTGCTGTACCAAGGCTCAGACAGAACCAGGTCTAAAGTGTGATGCTCTCCTGTTTTCAAGGATTTAAATTTCCCCACTGGTGACAGTAAAGCCATCAGCTGACAGCGCTGATGGTGACTGCAGTGCTCTTACTCCTCCATATGGTGGAAAAACAATATGTAATATAGTCAGTTTTATTACAACAAACTTACTTGTCTATTTTCTCTTCACTCTTTGGAAGAAAGTGCAGAATGAGGAAAATCACTTTTTAAATTTATTCATCAAAATATATAGGTTGAGCTCCCATGGACTCTAGGCCCTAAGCCAGATTCTAGAGTTAGAGGGGTAAAAAGAAAAAGATGTAAATATACAGTCTAGCGAGACTTCCTTATGAACCCAAAGACCTGATTTCTTTAGTAGATAGCACTTTCAGCCCAACAGACCTCTCTTAGATGGGCATATTAGCTGCTCAGGCACTATCAGTAAGGGTGTCTCTGCACTTGGAAGACTTTCTGTGGCTACAGGGCTTGAGATTCTATGATTTGAAGATTTGGACCCTCAATGTATCAATGTAGCTTTTCATACAAAGCTAAACCTCTGAAAGGGTGATTCTTGTAAACAAAAATCACTAAAAACATTGTATAAACAAAATCTCATATCATTTATAATGAGAAAATATTCTGCCCCAACAATAGGGTACATCAGATAATTTAATATCTCCCTAGTACAAAACAATTACAAATCCTGGGTACTATTTTCAACTGGATAGCTGAGCTCCAAGCAAAAGAAATAAATCCCTAGGGCTAAAGTTTAAGATGAAACTGCAAACCAGAACTGTAAGCACATGAGTGGACCCCATGGATGCTTTCATCTTATGGCGGGAGTTGGTGCTTTGGGTTGCATCAGGCAGAAGTTAGACCTAGTAAGCGTGGTCTAATACACTGACCACTCCCGTACACACATACACAAGGAAGCAAGGGGATAGAAAAACTGTCAAACTCCCACAGGTTTCAAGAAACAACAGAAAGACTGTCTGTCTGATCCCAGGTTCTAGGTGATAAAACAAGGTCTCCCCTAAGAATATTTAGGGAAGGTCTGGTACTTCCAGTGTATTTGTGCCTGAATTTATGCTCTCCTTATGGTCTGGAGTACACAAGCTAAGAAATTGCTCCCTTGCTGGCAAACCACTGGGGCATTGTGGGAAACAGACGCTGAGAAAAAAATTAACATGCAGGAGGTTTATTAGAGAGTGCTCTTGGAACCTTCACGTGGAAGCGAGGGGAAGAAGGCAGGATGAAGCAAAACAAAAGTTCAAACCTCAGTCAATTCTACAGTGAGTTAAAAAGATTGGATGGCCCTTTGAAATTATTCTGAGTAGGGCAAGTAGTGAGGACTTTAAAATACTAAGATGACCAGTCTCTGGATGCTCTAGGAAAGTGTCATGAGCTGAGAACTGAGGGCTGTCTGCTGGTGGCACTGTCAGCCTCACGGACAATAAGCCTGAAATTCCTGAAGTTGTGTCAGGATGGACATCACTGTATCCTCAAGACATATCTAGCAGAAGCACACACAAACCAGCTGTGATGGGAAAGATCCACCATCCAGGACTGCAAAAGATCCATCCTAGCAGAATGAAGGTATGCAGTAATGGCAGTTATCATACAAACATCAATAACTGGGGATATATAAACAAAATGGAGTTGAAACACCATATTTGAACAAAATGGAAGCTGGAGAGGAGTGATCAGAGGTCATGGGTTCTAAGGTCCTTGAATTGCTCTGGTTAACCAATTGACTTAAGACTAAATGGTAAAATATATCTATTAAAATATAAAAGGAAATTTTTTAAATAGACAAATAAAATCTATACTTATCTGGCAAAAGACATTAAAAAACAAAAACAGAAAACCTAGGGAAATATGTAGCATACAATAAAATGATTGAGACAAATCTAAATATTTGGTAAATATAATAAATGTAAACAAACAAAAGATGTTTGATGCAAGACCTAAAATTAATAATATGTACCATCTTAACATCGAAAATCTGAAGGATCTCAAATAGCCTAGTTGCAAGTCTGTCTATCCACTCTGCCCCTGTGGAAGATTCTTTAGACAAATAACCCTCCTTATTCTGGTACCAGACACAGGAAGCAGGTGCCGTCTCAGCCTCTTGTTACTACATAGTCTGCCTCCCAAAGCCACTGCTTGTTCACTCTGTTAATGAGTATAGGCCTCATGTGTCTGCCCTGCTTGTTCACTCTGTTAATGAGTATAGGCCTCATGTGTCTGCCCTTTTCCATAATCTAATGCAGGAATCACTCCCTCACTGATGAGGGTAAAGAAAGTGCATAAAACAGATGATAATAAAAAGACAGAGATACTCGGATTGGAATATTAATGGCTGAAAAAATGTTTTCCAGAGTAAACATGCATATAATATAAAGAAACAAAAATATTAAAGGAAAAAGATGGAAAATATATAGCAGATATTTCTAACCAAAGGAAAACCCCTGTGGTAATATTAACATCAAGCAAAATAAAGCATAAGGTAAAAAGCATTGTTAGGAATAAATAAGTTTATTATATGAGAGATAAGTATACAACTCACCAGAAATAGACAACAATATTTTTATATTTTCAGGATAGGGACAAATTTATTAAAGTAGGAATCATAAAAGAAATCATTTATTAATTTGACACTATTACAAGCAAACACATCTGTATAGCAAAAGGCACAATAAACCTACAGAGATTAGATACGTGTGATATAACTGACAAGGGCTTAGTATATTCAGATTAGTATATCCAGAATATATACCTATCTGCTACAAATAAATTCATTCACCCAACAAATCCTTATTGAATGCCAATTATGTGCCAGGTACTGTACTAGTTACTAGGAAAACTGTAGGAAACAAAACAGATGTTAGCCTTCTTTCATTGGAGAGACAGACAATAATAAATAAATGAGTAAATATATTAATAAACTTCCGAATTTAGTAAGTCCCATAAAGATAAATAAGGCGAGTAAGGAAATATAGAGCTTGGCAAGAGATGGGAGACATTATTTGAAATAGGCTTTTCAGGGAAGGCCAATATAAAAAAAGTATCTAACAGGCTATAAGTCAGCATGGAAAGGAAATAACCAAATAGAAAACAATATTCTCAATTGAATTAACTGAGTGGCCAAAAGATCTCTGCAATTTATTTAAAAATAATTTTGCATGTGCGTTCATGTTAAAAGGAAATATTGTAAACTAGTAAATGTTATGAAAAATTTGTCAAAATCTTGAAAAATAGATAAATTCTTAGAAAATATGATTTATTAAAACCAATCCAAAAAGAAACATAAAATCTTCACGGTCCTAGAATCACTCATGAAATTGAATCTGTAAATATTTTGTCATAAAGAAATCCCTGGTCAAAATTATATCCCTGATAAGTTATATCAAATTTAAAAGTTACTCTGAACTCTTGAAAGAAAAAAATCCCTCTCATGAACGTGGTTCAAAAATAAATCAAAATGGAGAAACTAGTAAATAGAATCTAGTGACATATACACGAAGTAAAATATATGCCTAGGTTGGGTTTCTTTAAGAATTCAAGGTTGATTTAACAAGTGAAAACTAATTAACGTAATTCTATATGTTAAGAGAAAATTGTTAATATCATTTTTAAAATTTGAACCATCTAGTCATGATTTAAAAAGAAACTATCAACAATTCAGAAATAGAGGAAACTTTCTTAATCAGATGAAAGCTATTTCATATTTAATAGAAAATATTTTAAGAGCCTACTCTGACATTAAGAATAAAAGCTCACTATTACCACTGATATTCAACATCATGCTGGAGGTGCTAGCCTGTGCACTGAGATGAATGAGAACCATGAAAGACACAAGGGTTACATGGAGCATCTGGTAGTGCTAGAATGCAAGGAAATGTTCCAAATGTAAAAAGATGGGGGCTTGTCAAAGAGAGATAAATGCCCATCTGAAATAAAAGAAAGAGTACAGTTGAATTACAGCCCAAAGTATACAATAAATATACATGAATCTACATCACTATAAATACATGATAAAATAAATAAGCAAATGAATGAAGGAGAAGGGATAAATCTTTTCAGAACCGTTTCAGATAATGAAAATAGCTACTGTCTCCTCCAGGAAGTAGACCTTAATGCCCATCACCATCCTCTACCTTGAGTGTGGACTGAACTTAGAGATTCGTGTCCAAAGAATTAGTATTCAAGAGGGAGAAAGATAACTTTACAGAGAAGAAACCTAGAAAACACTACCTTAACCAAACACCAAGGTCAACATCACCAGTGGTAGTTCATGTTAATATCACGTACTCTTGACATGATGTGATGTGGGGGGAACTTAACCTCTGTGGAATTCTTTCCAAAAACTCATAACCCCAACTGAAGAAACATTATGATCAAGCGTAATGTGATACCCTAGATTATTTCTAGGAACAGAAAAAGAACTGATGCAAAAACTGGTGGAATCTGAATAAATTCTGGATGTTAGTCAATAGCAGTGAACTATTGGTTTCTTAGTTTTTTGTCTTTTGTTTTTGTTTTTGTTTTTTTTGGTGAAGAAGATTGATCCTGAGCTAATATCTGTTGCCAATCTTCCTCTTTTTGCTTGAGGAAGATTGTACCTGAGCTAACATATGTACAAACTTTCCACTATTCTATATGTGAGACACTGCCACAGCATGGCTTGGTGAGTGTTGTGTAGGTACACGCCTGGGTTCCAAACCCATGAATCTCAGGCCACTGAAACAGAGCACACCAACTTTACTACTACGCAACCAGGTGGCCCCAGTTTCTTAGTTTTGGCAAATGCACCAGGGTTATGAAAGATGGTAACTTAAGGGAAAACTGGATAGGAAATCTCTGCATTATGTTTGCAGCTTTTCTCTAAATCTAAAATTATTCCAAAATTAAAATGTTTATTATATATAAGGGTTGGAAAGAAGTATTGATGAAGCTCTTATTATTGCCAGAAAATGTGATTGCACATATAAAAAACCCAAAAGACTCTACAGATAACAAATTTAACAAGATTGCCAAAAGCAAAGTCAATATAGAAAATTCAATTATATTTCTTTTCATTAGCAATAATTATAAAATCAATTTTTAAAAAGATTACATTTAAAAAACAATATAGAAAAAATCAGTTATCAAGAAATCAATAAGAACAAATGTGCAAAACCTCCTCACTTAAAATTGTAAAACATAAAGTGTGTGTGTATGTGGAGCAGGAGACAATGACTCAATTTTGTAAAGAAATCAGTTCTTCACTAATTGATATGTTGATTTAATTCAATCACAATAAACTGCCTGTATGTTTGCTTGCTAATTTTGTGAAAATGTGTAAGCTGATTTTAAAATTTATATGGAAATTCAAAGGGTCGTGACTAAACAAGTCAATACTGAATATGTTAAACAGGATTGTGTGGTATGGACAAAAGTATAGACAAAGAGACCAACTGAACATAAAAGAAGTATAAAAATATTCACACACATTTGATTGGGACAAAGGTGGCACTGCAGAGCAATGAAGAAAGAACTGTCACTTTTTGTTTTTGTTGAGGTATAATTGACATACAACATTGTATTAGTTTCAGGTGTATAACGTAATGATTGATATTTTTTGTATATTGAGAAATCGTTACCACAATAAACCTAACATCCATAACCATACATAGCTACAGATTTATTTTTCTTGTGATGAGAACTATGATTTACTCTCTTAGCAACTTTCAAATATGAAATGCAACATTATTAACTATAGTCACCCTGTTGTACATTATATCCCCATAACTTACTTACTTTATAACTGGAAGTTTGTACCTTTTGACTCTCTTAACCCGTTTTGCCCAACCCTGCACCGGCTTCTGGCAACCACCAATCAGTTCTCTATATCTGTGAGGTTGTTTTTTTTTTTTTTTTATATTCCACATTCAAGTGAGATCATACGGTATCTATCTTTCTCTGTCTGACTTATTTCACTCAGCATAATGCCCTCAAGGTCCATCCATGTTGACGCAAATGGCAAGATTCCATTCTTGTTTATGGCTGAATAATATTCCATTGTATGTATACTGCATTTTCTTTATCCATTTGTCCATCGATGGACACTTAGGTTGTTTCTGTTTTTGACTGTTGTAAATAATGCTGCAAGGAACATGCAGGTGCATATATCTTTTTGAGTTAATGTTCTCATTTTCTTTGGATAAATATCCATAAGCGGAGTTGCTGGATCATACGGTAGTTCTGTTTTTAATTTTTTGGGGAACATACATAGTGTTTTCCATAGTGGCTGCTCCAATTTACATTTCCCACTAACAGTGCACAAAGGTTCCCTTTTCTCCACATCCTCACCAACACTTGTTATTTCTTGTCCTTTTGATAACAGCCGTTCTGTGAGGTGATATCTCATTGTGGTTTTGATTTGCATTTCCCTGATGATTAGTGATGTTGAGCATCTTTGCCTGTGTCTGTTGACCATCTGGATATCTTCTTTAGAAAATATCTATTCAGATATGCCCATTTTTTAATCAAATTGTGTTTTTGCTATTGAGTTGCTTGAGTTCTTTATATATTTTGGATATTAACTTCTTATAATATGTGTAATTTGCAAATATTTTCTCCCATTTTGTGGGTTCACATTTTATTTTGTTGATGACTTTCTTTTCTGTGAAGAAGGTTTTTAGTTTGATGTAGTCCCACTTGTTTTGTTTTGTTTTTTCTGCTTTTGTTGCCTTTGCTTTTGGAGTCAGAGCCAAACAGTGAATCACCAAGGTGATGTCAAGGAGCTTTCTGCCTGTGTTTTCTTACTAGAAGTTTTATCTTTTCAGTTCTTACATTCAAGTCTTTCATCCATTTTGACTTAATTTTTGTATATGGTGTAAGAGGGTTACCCAGTTTCATTCTTTTTCATGTGGTTGTCCAGTTTTCCCAACACTACTTATTGAAGAGACTGTCTTTTCTCTGTTGTATATTCATGGCTACTTTGTCAAAAATTAATCCACCATTTATGCATGGATTTATTTCTGGGCATTCTATTCTGTTCCATTGATTTATGTGTCTATTTTTATGCCAGTACTATACTGTTTTAATTACTATGAACTTTGTAACATAGTTTGAAATCAGAGAGCTTGATGTGTTGAGCTTTGTTCTTTCTCAAAATTGCTTTGGCTATTTGCGGCCTTCTGTCGTTCCATACAAGTTTTAGGATTGTTTGTTCTATTTCTGTGAAAAGTGCTATAGGAATTTTGACAGGGGTTGCATTGAATCTGTAGATTGTTTTGTGTAGCATGGACATTTTAACAATATTAATTCTTCCAACCCATGAGCACTGAATGTCTTTTCATTTATTTGTGTCTTCTGTAATTTCTTTCATCAATGTCTTACAGTTTTCAGTGTACAGATCTTTCACCTCCTTAGTTAAATTTATTCCTAGGTATTTTATTATTTTTGAGCCAATTATAAATGGGATTGTTTTCTTAATCGCTCTTTCTGATACTTTGTTATTAGTGTATAGAAATGCAGAAAAAGCAGTTGTTTTAGTAATAGTGATAAGTCAATTAAAGTATCATGTGGAAAAAATAAAACTTGACCATTATTAGACACCTTATATGCACACACACAAAACAATGTGCACCTTGATTTTAAATCCAAATGTGAAAGGTAAACAGTAAACATTTTAGAATATATTCTTATTGAGCACATTAACGTTATTGGATTAGGAAAAGATTTATTAAATACTATACAAAAAGCTTCAAACATTAAAACAGATCGATAAATCAGACTACATTAAATTTGTGAACATATCTGGCTTGATATATAACATTAAAATAATGAAAATATAGGTCACAGAGTGGGAAAGAATATTTCAATCACACAACAGATAAAGGCTCCCAATCTAGATTATATAATGTGCTCTACACATAAATAAGAAACTCTCAATTGAAAGATTTGGGAAAACATTTGAACCAGCACTTCACAAAAGGGCATTGTTCAAATGATCAATGTTTATATAAAAATTGACCAACATCATTAGTCACCAGGGAAATGCAAATTGAAACCATCAAGAGACAACACTACAGTTTAGTGCACATCCTTAGGGGTACCAAACACAAAATAGTTACCCTAGACATGCATGTATTTTACAAAGATTCTCTAGCAGAGGGCAGTAGAGGGTTTTATTCTGACAAGATCAATGCATTATGAACATATTTCAAAAGATAGAAGTAACTTGTATTGAGGAAGGAGTGACTATTTCTAATTATCATGGAGGTGTCTTATGGGCTGGTGATTGCCTTGTGTCGAGTCACTTCTTTTTTCTTTTCTTTTTTCATATTCCTTTAAAATAATTTAGTCTTTTTTAAAATGACGTATGCATTTCCAGAAAAATCCACTTTTTAATAATCAAGTTGTTCTAACTAAGTTTCTCAAATTTAATTTTACATTGCTATTTCATTTTTCACAATGCCATGGTCTTATGTCTTAGAGTCTGGAAAAATTGAAGTTGCTATCAGTGGACACACATATGTGGCACATGCACAGAACATGAAAAAAATAAATTTCAAATGTTATTTATATAGTCAACCTTTCTAAATGAATTATTTATGTATACTTAAGATAAAAATGTGCTGTTTATGGCTGTTTTTAGTTTTTCTAGGTTATTACTATTGGTTGATATTACTCTACTTTGTTTCTTCGGAATAAGATGAGAATAGCATTTTTAAAATTCCTCTAAAAAGAGAAAAAAAAAAGACGTTTTTCAATAAGAAAAAGCCAGAGAGCCTTCCATGCTTTGAAACTCCATCAAAGTAAAACAAGTTCTCTTTCTTGAAAGAACTTTGACAGTATATATCACAACTTCCAAAAGTTTTCACCCATTTCAGTCTCTCCTTTACTTGTTTTTTCCAGAGAGCCTACTGCTTTCAGACGTCACTGCCCAGCCAGGAGCCAAGATGAGAGAGATTTGAAGTTCATGTATCTTGTGCAGTGTATGCACTTAATTAATATTTACTAAATTCAGGGCAGCTCTAAGTCTCCCAGGGATAAAGCCAAAGAACATAGGCTTTAGGGTCAGGCAAATTAAGGTTCTAATTTTGACCATGTTTATGAGGGTGGACTAAGTTAACCATCTCCATTGTCCTCATGGTGAGGGTCATGATCCTCATTGATGAAACACAATGAATAAAACCTGCAGGATTGGGAGAATATAATGGATATGATTGGAAATGCATATAAATCATGAAAATGTCGAGTGCAGTGTCTAGTACCTTGTTGGGGCTCAGTCAGCCATAGCTAGAGAGACTGAAATGTGTGATGGTAAAGAGGGCAGACTGGAGCCAGGGCCAAGCTCTCCCGATGATAGCTGTGTGAGATCTATTAGTCCCTACAGCTCTGGGTGCCTCACTTTCTCTCTGTAGAATAGTTGGTCAGGAGTTAATGGTTACAATGTGTGAAAAGTGGTCATTGATGCTGCCACCTAATATATGTGATCCTGCCTCCAGGCATAGTACACTCCCCTTGAAATTAGGCATGGCCTTTTGATTGTGCTTTGGCCCATGACACCTGGTCTTGTGTCACTTACAAGTGAACGCTTTAAGAAATAGTATGTAGTTTGACAAGTTCTTCTGCTCCCTCTGCCAGGCAGAAAAAATGATGTGGGGCCCAGTCCCTGGCCAACCCAAAATGGATGCACAGTGTGAGTGAAAAATAAGCCTTTGTCATTTTAAGCCACTGAAAATTGTGATGACATCTTCTTATTGCAGCATAGCCTACTCTGTCTTAACTGAAGCAGCATATTCAGTGTCTGCCCCAGTGCCTGGGACATAATCAGTGCTCCGTGTATGTCTATTATTATTATTATTATTATTATTATTATTACTATTGCTGTCATCATTGATATTGATATTTGTATTTAAAACAGCTCCAGTTCGGTCTAGCTATATCTAGGCTGGTATTGAACTTTATTGTTTTAAGATCTCAAGATTGTGGTGGAAGAAAGGGTTTAATATTTGGCATAAGAAAAACACAAAAACTCTCCTTCAAACACCTATTGACTGACTGTGTAAACATCTAGAAGTGACTCATCTCTGAGCATTTATTTTATAATCTGTAAAATGGGGGAGGATGAAGACTGACAAGGTTGGGTCTAAAGCATTGAGTGCAGTGCCTGGAGGGGGGTCAGCACTTAACAATTCCCGCTGCCCTTTCTTTCCTCCAGCCTGTGATTTCTACTTTTGCAGCACCAACCCCAGCTCCTCCTGCCTTCACATCTTATGCCCCGCACCAGTTATGCAGATATCTCTTTCTCCTAGTCATTGGCTGCTGCATGAGGAGACAGAGGAGAGATTACTAAATTGTCAATTTTGCTATTGGCAACTTGAAGAACAATTGTGCCCAGTGGGAAACTGTTGCCAAATTATTCCGTGGATCTAGTTAGCGCCATTGGCCCTAGTCCACAGAGGTAGCTATGAAACAAATGGAAAATTAGAACATTTGTGATTTTAAAATAACCAAATGCATTCAGTGTGTTTGTATGTAGTGAAACTGCATTTTAGCCTGTATTTTCAGACGTAGCTATGCTAATGGTCATTTTTCCACCGTCTTGGCTTTGTTCTGGGTAGATCTGATCGATGATGCTCTGGTCATAGGAACATGGACAGGTCATGACTTAGACTTCTCTGCTCATAGCCGAACATTAAGTGTAACTGTGTTCCAACATTCTAGTGACAGTAGCTTTTGAAACAACTGAAAGAAAAACTACTTAAAAATGTAAAATTTTAATCATTTCTGGAGGATACCAAACCCAAGCAGATATACCAGTTGATCTTGACCATAACTCCTCAATTTAATAGTAATCTTCATAGTGAACTATAATATAATGTGAGGTGGGCCTCACAAGCTTTTTCATCAGGTTCCATATGGGAAACTTAATTGATCTGATCAAATTTGTTCACAAAGCTTTAAGGTATGGAACAAGACACGGGGCCTTCCTTTCCTCCTGGGCTCTGAGTCCTCACCACCAAAGGACAACTTGCCCTTTCAGAGGACCAACCGGGAGGAAATAGACCCTAATTCACGTTCAAGGTTTAAAAAAACCGTTAATGCTTTTCGTTAAAGATTTTAGGAATGTAGAGGATGTGGTGGTAGACATCTTAATGAATATTCTTCTTTTCCTTCTTCCCCTCTCTCCTCCATTCAGTTTCCTCTCTCTAGTTGCCATGGTTCACATAGGTTGGCATATACATGTTACATTGCAAGAAAGGTGTTGAAAACTTGATGTGGTAAAAATGAGAAAAAGACATCACCACCTTTCCATGCTAATTAGTGTGAAAACATGATATACTTTGCAGCTTTTGTTGTGTGATTATATATGTGGGTCAATGTCAGGCATGTTTGTGTGAGCTGGTCATTTGAACTGGGAATGATAACTTGCAGAGCCGATCAGTGACATGGTGCGAAAAAATAAAGTTCAGGAAGCTACACTGGTATTTATAATCAACCAAGTAGATTGCCCAGAAAACTAATCAATTTGGCAATATGTGTAAAATGTGCCTTGATTCAGCAAATCAATTTGTAAGAATCTCTTCTAAATAAATAAGAATGTATACAGATAGTTAGATATAAATATGATTTTTATAGTTTCTTTAGGAAAATCAAATCATGGTGTCCCCAAACTGAATCACTGCATTTATTAAAATGACACTGGAGGGATTTATTCATTCTTATTAATGTGGAAAATCCATTTAAGTCCCAAGCAGGTTGTAGAGTAGCATGGGTGTCAGTATTCCACTTTTGAGACAATGCAGGTGGAGAGAGCCATATTCCAAAGTACATATTCCTGGATATGCGTAATTTGATGATTTTGTGAGTGTGTGTGTGTGAGGAAGATTGGCTCCGAGCTAACATCTGTTGCCAATTTTCCTCTTTTTTGCTTGAGGAAGAGTGTTGCTGAGCTAACATCTGTGCCAATCTTCCTCTGCTTTGTATGGGATGCCGCTACAGCATGGCTTCACGAGTGGTGCTAAGCCAGCGCCCAGGATCTGAACCTGCAAATTTCGGGATGTCAAAGTGAGTGCGCAAAATCAAACACCTTGCCACCGGGCCAGCCCTATAATTTGATGATTTTTATTTTCTTCTTACTGTTTACCTGTATCTCAAAATTATTCTGCACTTGACATGAGTTGTATAATCAAAATGTCTTTTTTAAGTGTAATGTGCAAAACCAGTATTGATTGCCTTCCTTTCTTGGATTAACTTTGCTTACAACTTTATTGTAAGGATTAAGATAAAACCGTTTAGTCTTATTTTGCACTTGGCTCACTCTGTGGTAGTTTAGGACCAGTGAGTTGCAAGAGGGTGGAGTGCACATCTCACTGTAGCATTAGCCCTACAAGTGGGCTGTTTACTGGCCTGAAATGGGTACTTTGATTCAGAAGTAAAGAAAAGTCATCCCCTTTTCTAACTTTGCACTCCCTAAGAATGGGGCACATCTTTCTTCATCACTGGGCTCCTATCCTCCTTCCCACCTGCACATAAGCCAGTGGCTCCCTCATAGCATTCACTCAACACAAAACTGTTCAGTTGATCCAAATCTCCTTACAGGTGAGGACACAGGACCATAAAGACTATGTGGCTTGCTCATGATCACATAGCAGCTGCCCCCTGCTCCACTCAAACATAGTGGGTGTCCTGGGCTGCCAGAGGAGCCTGCTGGAGAAGAAGGGGACTCTGCACACCTTTCTGAAGAGAAATCTTTCCTTTCATCACACACACATATGAACAACAAGAACAAATGATTGTAGTTTTTCTTTGGGACTCAGGAAGATGCAACTCTCCCAGCAGAAAGGACAAAGAAGATTCAACGGAACCAGGAGACTCTAAGATGGGCTTTATTGTTTCACAGAGAGTGAACGCCAGACTGTTCTCCAGTAGCCTGCATAGAGGAACAGCTCTGTGGACTGTCTGTTTAACGTGAGCCAAGAACTTTGTGGTTGATGCCCTGGACGCTGATCAGGTATCTTACTCTAGAGTTGGAGACACACAGATAGTGTACCACAGGGCTAGGATGTGAGCTTTAATGTCACTTTGATGGGCATTTCTTCCATGGGAGTGTAAGGATTCGAGCCAACCAGAGACTGGCCCTGTCTTGATTCTCATGGGAGATTGTGTCCAAGTTCACATTATCTTCTTCTTTCCAATTACTAGAGAGTTCTTCCATTTTCTCCATGCTTTTTTACATGTTTCTTCCCAAGAATATAACTTGTTCAGGTCTGAAAATCTTTAAAACTTGACCCTTTTCAGCTTTTTCTCCCTGTTGACATAAATGTGGCTTTGTGTTTGTCAGTGGCTGAGACACAAATCTCATTTTGTACTCCTCATCTTTGGAGATGCTCTGCCAGTCAGTCACCTGTCCCTAAGAGAAAGATAAAAATGGATCCTTGTGTTCTCTCTGTTCTTTCCCAGTAGACTGTCTTTGAGACGAAGAAGGTTGAGTCATAGAATATTGGTAAGTAACTACTGTAACGGTAACCTTCAGAGGCCAGAATTCAAGTCCTGTCCTGTGCACTTACACAGGCTCCAGAATTGGGCCACCAATTACAGATAGCAGTGACTAGAGAGGTCAGGATGAGGAGAGCATTCAAGGATCTAGGAATCTACAAGAGGAGATACATGAAGCTTAGTTCTATGTTGGTGATCAAATCAAAGATTCCATGCAGCTGCATAGCTGATGTGGTCTGTGAGCTCGGCCTCAAAAGATAGTGCTTTTTAAACAGAGGAGGAAGACATTTCAGGGAGAAATAACAAGATTTTCAAAGGCACAAAAAGCAAGAGAATGTCATTCCAAAGTATGTGGGCACATAGAAACATTTTGAAGGAGATTTGACATTGGTGCATGGCCTACAACACCTTCTTAGGGGGCTCTGGCCTCAGGCCACAGCATCAGCATAGCGCCTTGCACATAACTGCTGCACACTGTTGATAAGGCAGATAAAATGTATATGCTCCCAGACATAAGTCAAGGGTATTTTTTACAAAATTATCCCATCACCTTATATTCAGGTCATTCCAAAGCCTTCGCACTTGGGAAGCACTCTCATATATTTTGAACAACAGAGTGCTGTCTGGGGAAGGTATATTAGTCAAAAATAACTTGAATAGTGATCATTTTGCATGCTTCTAAAAGCCACTTAACAGGACAACAAAAACAACAAAAAATGGTGCAAGAGGTAGGAGACAAGGATGCAAAAATATGTAACCCAGATTTAGTCATTATTCCTGGAAATGTGACCTGATAATTACAAGTGCTCAAATTATTGTAAATAAATACTTGAAGACCACTGTGTTCACTGTCATGATCATCCAACATCATGAGCAGCACCTGTGCACGAGGTCAGTGAGATGCCAAAGAGGACTGAGGAGGCCCTGACACCATCTTGGAGGATTCGGTGATTAACACCCAAGGGCTCCAGACAGGATGTGTGTCATGCAGCTCTTCTGAGCCCAAGGACCCCAGCTCTGCTGCTCTCCCTACCAAGGGCCTTCCACTGCGGAGTAGAGGAACAGTAATGCGTGATGGGCACATAGGCCCTGGTCTGACTAGAGCTCCTGCTGCATTTTCTCTTAATTTATGAGGGAGGCTATGATTGAAACTTGGTGTTCCTTAAGACATCAGCCCTTCTGGAGTTTGGCTTACTTCTGTTTCTATAAAACCCCCTTTCTCATCAATCAGGGCAGAGCAATAGGCATCCTCTAATTTCCACTGGTAATTTGCATTTCTGGGGCCCTCTGGACTCATCATACTCGTTTATTGAGATACCTGGAAAATGACTCTGCTGAGACCTTTCATAGAGAGTTTTACAAGGAGGCCTACATTTTCCTCAAAAATCTCCCAGTCTACTTGCTGAAATAAGATGCAAGTATATAAAAAATCATACTACAATAAAGGAGGTAAACAGCAATTCAAGTCAATAATGCAAAAAGTGTCACAGTTCAGAGTACTGCCAATTGTGGTCACATTAATGACTAGTTAACAGAGTTCTGTGGACAATGAGCTGAGCCTGCTCAGCAGAAAGAGCTGTGCTGGGAGAGGAAACTATGTAAGAAAGACACCTCCACCAGGCGAAACTGCAGCCTCGGGGCACCAGGGATATAGGTATGGACATTGCTCTCAGACCGAGTGTGCCCACCTCAGCAACTTCCCAGAGGACAGTCTTCTCATGCTGGTGGCAGAGACAGCCTCCGATGGCCTGCCTGCCCACATTTAAATGAAATTTCTTTGAGTTCTAAGGGTGAATGATTGTTATGTCTTAGATTTGCATTATTATGGCTGATTTGGGGCTCCTTTCAGCTAACCCTCTAAGTGTGAAACTCAGGGTTTCTAACATTATAGACCTACAAACTAACCCTGTGCATGAGCAGAATGAACAGAGAACTCTGTTTCAGGAGTCTCTGCAGCTTTTTGGTTGTCTTGCAATGTTTGGGAACAAGATCTTATACTGTGCATGGTCTGTGCACATGATAACTCCTACAATGAGGGAAAAGGCACTTTGTTCTCGGAAAGTCAAGGCTATCTTGATCTGATCACAGTGTTCACATGCTGTATCTTCTAATGTTAATTTCTGCTATTCTGTTAGCTTAGCATCATTGTCATCAATTTAGTTTGCTGCATGGGGTGTGGTTTTTCATATTGTGAGCAGTGAGCCATTTTTGCATTGATGATGCTTAGAATAACAATTTTCCAGTAAGTAGAATTTTTGGGTATGACAAAACAATTCAAACAAATCTTATCAAAACTCCTCGACCTAATTTGAGTGCCACTACATGGAACAGTAGGGTGCAAACAGTGCCACATGTACCAGGCCATGGAGGTTGCAACAATGAATAAAATCAATTTCTATTTCTAAGGACCTCAGAAAAATCAGCATTAAAACCAAATCACTATAATTTAAAAGGCAATCTTTGAGAATATAGGGAGAGAAGAGATTAGGTTATTCTCCAAAGGCTGTATGAAAGGATTAAATTTGTACTAGAGAAAAAAGTCCAAAATGAGAGAAAAGACAAGTTAAAAAGAAGTGGGTTTAGTACAAAGGAGTCCCAAGAAAAACAGATGGATATTCTGCCAAAATTTATATTGAGGATATTGAGGTCAGGGTACCTCCTCTGGTACAATCTGTCCTGGGAGTTATATGGAGAAAATGGAGAAGCAAGGATCACATATGAGTAGTGTTCATCTTACTTTATAGTAATTAATTTAAGATGTTTTTATGTTAAAACACATATGGCTAATTCTGGAATAGTATGCAAAAAATACATACATTTTTTTTTGAAACTGTACTCTGTGCTTCTCCACATTCTAGATGATGAAGTCAGCTAACAGCTTGATGTTTCACTTTCCTGAACAGTAAAATGGGGGTAATAATATCTAATCTGCTTACTCCACAGGGTTGTGGTGAAGATACAATGAAATAATATGCATGGAAGTGCTTTATACATTGCCAGATCCTATGCAGGTAATTGATGCTGTGAAGACAGCATAATTATATCCAATTAATTTTGTATTACAAGTCATTCCAAATAGCCAGAAATTAAATTTTTGTATTTCTGTAAATTATATTTTATCAGAACAGCATAGGGACTCCCAGAAACATAGATATATTATAAATAAAATCTTTATATGTGAAAAAATCAATCTTCCTCCTTCTCCCTGCTCCATGCCTTCCTGTTTACCCCTGACCTTCAATCAAAAACAAGCTGGGTTTCTGGTTGGATCCCACTGGATGGTAATGAACAGGAAATGCACTTCAACTCCTTGCCTGCCCTTTCCATAAGGTTCTTTTGAAGATATGGCCATTAGAAAAGGTACAGGTTAAATAGTCTGTTAGGGATCATCCTTGCATCCCAGTTATTGTTGTGCTTTTGTCTTAGAGATGATGTCCTTTACACTGGCTAACCCCCACTTTTTCTTCCTGCATAAGGCAGCCAGTACAAGAAACAAAGAGCTCTCAGTCCAGACAGGTAGATTCTCACTACCTTTTAGGGCTTTGCTATAAGACAGCTGGTGGAGTATTCTGAGATTCTTCAAAAGCTGATAGCTATCTCATTGTTCCAACCTTTGGTAGTATTGTTTATATGAGAAAAATATGTTTCAAAGTAGAATCTCAGGATGGCTAAGGATCTTAAAATTCTTCCAGAGCTAGCACATAGCTGTTCTATGAAGACTTTTAATACTATCCCTCACAAGAGCTTCTTTAGTTTCAGTCAAATCCTTTTGTGACAGGAAATTTATTATCTCTCATGATATAAGTGTTCAATAAATATTTGATGTATGCATCTTTTTTTAAAAAAGTTAAACTTCCGCTGGAACCACATCACACATAAATAGACTAAGACTTGAATTCTGAACCTAAATATGGTGACTGCCCGCTAAAATAAAAAATATAAGTAGGACCTAGAAACCCCTAATGTAACAGACAAAATGTAAAGAACATGATAAAACATCACTCACCAACCAAAACCAAGAAATACACAAGTTGAGTGAGAAAAAAAAATGCTAACTGACACCAGTAAGGATTTTAAATGCATCTCATAAGTATGCTTTAAAAATAAATTACAGATTCCCTTGTAACAAATTAAAATCACAAAATCTTATCAGAGAAATAGAAGTTAGAAAAAGTGGAAATTATAAAACTGAAAAACAAAAAGAAATAGAAAACTTGCTGGATGGGCTAAATAGTAGAATGGAGATGACAGAGAATAGAATCGGTGATGGATCAATAAAATTCACTCAATATGAACAACAGAGAGTAAAATTCTCTCTGAAAAGACTGAAAAATGTTTAACAGAGCCTCATGAACTCATGGTAAATACAAAAGATCCAATATCTATGTAATCAGATTCCCAAAGGGAGAGGAGAGAGATAAAGTGGGGCAAAAAAAAAAAAAAAAAAGAGAAAATAATGGCTGAAAACTTCCCAAATTTTGCAAAAGACACAAGTCTATAAATCCAAGAAGCTTAGTGAAATCCAAATAAGGTAAATTCAAAGAAATCCACATGATGACATATCATAATTAAAATTTTGAAAAATAAGAAAAAATAAAAAATCTTGAAAGCAGTCAGAGAGAAGTGATGCATTACCTTTGGTAAAACACAAATTTATTTATTTGTTTATTTATTTATTTATTTATTTATTGAGGAAGATTAGCCCTAAGCTAATATCCACCACAAATCTTCTTGATTTTTGATGAGGAAGACTGGCCCTGAGCTAGTATCTACATCCATCTTGCTCTACTTTATATGTGGGACACTTGCTACGACATGGCTTGATAAGCAGTGCATGTGTCCACGCCTGGGGTTGCCAAAGCTGAGTGTGCAAACTTAACCACTGCACCACTGGGCAAGCCCCAAATTTAAATAGCAGCAGATTTCTTGTATGAAATGAAGGAAGTAGCACAATAGTTTTCAAGCCATGATAAAAAAGAACTATCAACCATGTTGTCCATATTTGGCAAAACTATTGTTCTGAATTAAAGGAGAAGTAAATGCATCCTCAGTAAAGGAAAAGGAAAAGAGTTTGTTACTAACAGAACCCCCCTTAAAGCTTGCCTCAGAATCTTCTTCAAATAGAAAGGAAATGATAAAAGAAGAAATTTTAAGAATATCACGAAGGGAGAAAAAAACGACAAAAAAGACAGAAATATGGGTATATACAAGCGACTATGCATTTCCTCATGAGTTTTATAAATTGTATTTGATGACTGAAAAATAAATTATAATGTCATCTGATACTCAAGAAATGATATTTAGAAGTGGGAATGCAAAAGCACTTAAATGGAAGTGAAGTTTCTAATCTCCCCAGGAAGACTTCCATGGTAAAATGTTGATACCATAGGCTGTAATAAGTCTCATACCCACATCGTAATACTCAGAGTAAACATTAAGGAATTTATCAAGTGTATACAAAGAGATACATTCAAGCACACTATAAATAAATCATGATGAAATACTGACAAGAGCTGAAATAACTCAAGGGAGGCAAGAAGAGAGAAACAGAGGAATAGAGCTGAAATAACTCAAGGGAGGCAAGAAGAGAGAAACAGAGGAATAGGAAACAGAGAAAAAAAACAGAAACAAAGAATAAAATGGAAAACTTAAGAACTAACATATCAATAATTACCTTAAATGTAAATTTTATAATTAGCCAACCAAATGACAGAAATTGGAGTGACATCAACAAAAATGGTGGAATAAGGACTACTGAAAACTCTCTCCTCCATGAAAACAAAGAGAAAACTGGTGAAACCTGTCAGAGACAACTTTTTCACAACTCTTGAAGTTTACCGAAGGCTGACACCAATCTAAGGAGTGTTTATTCAAGAAAAACATATGAATATCAGTAAGAAGAGTGAGCTCTGCAATGTTTTAACTTATACTATTTCCATTCTGCCCCCATCTAGCTTTGTGATAGCCTTGAAAATGAATCACCCCCAATCACAATGAAAAATGACAGCATGGCCGCACCAGAGGGGATCAAAAGTAATTGGAGCTCATTCAAATCCCCATACCCAGAGAATGTGTCATTATGTGACTTGTCTGGTGATTCCCTGCAAGATCACAACCACAAGGAGACTGTTGTGTTTTGTTTTTTTTTTTTGACTTGACCTAGAGCTCACCAAGTGTGAAAAGCATTTTCATCAGGGGAGTTTGTCAAAAACAATAGAGGTCATAGTTTAACTTTCTGAAATCTGAGGCAGAGGATAACAGTTGGGGTGAACAATAGGCAAAGCTTCACCCAACCAAGCTCTTTGTTCCTAAAACCTCTGTCTACTCTCTCTAACCTAAGAGGGTAGCTGTCTTCCCTCTAGCTGGAGGAGGTCCTCAGAACTGTTAAAGCGACAAAATGTCAAAAAGAGAACGAATTTCACCATGAGGGTGAGGTTACTGTGGTTTCACCCTGTTGGTTTGTCAGTTTATTTTAACTAAACAATAGCATCTGTTGAAGAAAATAACCTCAAATATTTAATTACATTTACTTCAATTTTTTTAAGAGGATTTTTTTTTCGAGGAAGTTTGGCCATGAGCTAACATTCGCCACCAATCCTCCTATTTTTGCTGAGGAAGATTGGCCCTGAGATAACATCCATGTCCATCTTTCTCTACTTTATCTGTGGGACACCTGCCACAGCATGGCTTAATAAGCAGTGCGTAGGTCCATGCCTGGGATCCCAACTGGTGAACCCAGGCCACAGAAGCAGAGCGCATGAACTTAACTGCTACACCACCAGCTGGCCCCTAAAAGGATTTTTAGCTTAAGGGTTAACTTGGACAGAGGCGCCTCCACCTCCAACCTCTTTCCTTCGGTCAATAAGGAGCTTAACTCTAGTCACCATGGGATCTTGCTTGCTTTTTTTCAGTCAGTACATTCTCCTATTACAGTGTATTTGGTACTTAGAAAATCCTCCAAGTGGCATTCCTTTAAAATCCTATAATATTCTTAGTTTTCTTGTCTCTATAGTGACAGTAAACAATCCATCAAAGGCACAAGATTTGCCAAAAATGTGAGAACAGAATCATAAAAATCAAGTGGTGTTTGGTTAGTTGGTGTTAAAAGGCCTGTGACTGAGAGAAAAATGAGAAAGAGCTTCTGACATTCTAAACGGATTTTTTTAAGTCAAATTTAAAGTCTGTGTCTATGACTAGTGTGAGAGCTCTTTCTTATTTTTCCATTTTGAATTTGGTTAATTTACTAAGAGTTTGATTGAGCAGATTTAGAAGCTCACAAAGTCTCGCTCTTCCCTTCCTATCTTTTCTGGATTGAGTGAAAGAGTCCAGAGGTTTGTCAAGGATGAAGAAAATTGCTGCTGACTCTACAACCCATTTCAGCCAAATTGCGAGGCCCGAAGGGTGAGCCAAGTTCCTACCTGGGATCATCAATCATTGCATTTTAGAAAGGGAAGGGTGGAGCACACTCATCTAAGAAAATGTGGACGCTCAGCCTCACATTTACTGCAATTCTTGAAAAATAGTTATTTCCTTGCTCAAGTTCCATCTGGTGTTCAGCAGTCTGGAAAGTGTGCTGCGATGCTATTCTCTAAGGTCACACGTAGAACTTTCAAGGTTTTCTCTCTGAGAGCTTTTCCTCTCTCGTGACGTAAACCTCACCTCTCTCTGCAGATGACCCTCAAATCAATTTTTATGCTTCATACTGGTATCTCCTAAGCCAATTCAGTGACCTTATTTGAACTTTCTGCTTGCAGAAGGTTCTGCATGAGAACAATATTCAATTCTGCATACAAATGGGAAGTCTGCTTATATTTCCATAGTGAAAGTCTATGCAGCCTCCCAGGACAACCGCTTCATAATTTTACTCCGGTAGATAATGAAAATGAGGCTATGGTGGTGTTTACTAATGACAACCCAGCATCTACCAAGCTCAGCAGAGGGCCAGTGACTCATCCCAGCTGCTTCTTCTGTTTAGGCCCCAGGGATCCACCTGACTTGTCATGGAAGTGCTGGCACATTGGGTCCCTGTTGATAATTTTCAAATTATTTCCCAGCTCAGAGTTGGATCTCAAAGGTAATTTTCACTAAATTATAAAACAGCTTCTCTGACATGTCCCTGTAAACTGCAGTTTCTGCTGCTCATCTGAAGGACATTCTGATGACCTGTCTTTCTGCATCTGTGCAGGTGCTGAGCATGCAGCTGAGGAGAAGAGCAGGCCTTTTGTGAATGCCTGCCATCAAGTTTCATTCCTTCTTGTACCAAGTGTTGATTGAGCACTTACTTGATGGCAGGCATTGGAAGAGGCATTGCAGGTACAGGGGCCTACAGCCAGGCTCATTCTCTGTCTTCAGTCTACCTGCATGTACAGAACATTCAACAAAAATTTCCATAAATCATTAATAATTACACTTGTGATAAGCACCAGAAAAGAGAAGTATGTGTTGTCATAAAATACGCAACCAGGTCCTTTCCTGGACTGAGCTGGAGGAGGATGTCCAGAAAGGCTGTCTCAAGGAAGTGACATTTTAGATGACACCGGGAGATAGTAGACCTGAGCCAGCTAGAGATCATAGGCCCTTCCCACTTGGCCCTGGAGTGGGGCAACCTGTAATGTGCTGGGAAATGGAGACTGAATTGGCAGGAACAGAGGCCAGGAGGAGTGGGCGGGTAGCTATGCAGGCCACAGGTGAGGCTTTGGTGTAGGCACTAATGGTTTTGTTTTTTTCCAGTCCTGGTGACATTGAGAACAGCAGATGATTGGAAAGGTAAGAGGGAAGCTTTGGGGAAAGGGAAGAGGGTGTACATATGGGCTGAGTGGGAAGCACAGCTGCAAAGACCGGGTGCAGATTGCCTGGGCCTGCGGTGGGTGAGAGGAGGGAAGCATGGTGTAGCTGAGCCCTGGGGTCAGGAGTACACAGCACTGGGCAGAGAAGAAGGGGAAAGGTCCACAGGAAAAAGGTTTCCCAAAGAGGCCAGTGAGGTAGGTTGGAAGGTAGGCTGAAGAGTGAGGATTGAGGTTTCCCAAATTCTACAGGCCAGGGTCTCCCCGTGTCTTATCCTCAACTTTTTGAAATATATATATATATATACACACATATATATAACTGAAGTAAAATGTACATTTACACACAAAACTCAAATACAACATAAAGGAATGTAGTGAAAACAAAAGTCTGCCCCACTTATACCCAACTTCTGGGACACCTTCTCAGACAGCTACTATTTCGTGCTTCTGATTTAGACACTTTCTATTAGTCCTCACCTATTCTCTCCCTCATTTGCTCTCAATTTTTCATAGTTACATTACGGTTTTGTTTCTCCTGTCCATTATCTTTATAAATTTTTATAAGTTATGTGAGCCTATTTTTCCTGTTGCACCGATCTGATGCTGTCTCTTGCCTCCCTTTTACCCAAGATGAGGAAATAGTCAACCTTGCACTTCCCTCCCACCTCTAGCTTCTGCTGCTGTATGTGACTTTCACGTTTATGACTCTTTACCACTTACACTCCTGTTCATTAATCCTGAGTCTGTATTTGCTCTAGTGTTGAATGAAAATTAAGTAGCAGTTTTCACAATAATAGGATGATCTTAATGACTGTCATTGCAAACATGAGTAGTGCAGTTGGAGGGAGAGAGAAGGAACTAGGTTCCTGAATTGATAAATCTGGGAAGTATATTCCAAAATTCAGGGTCAAGTGAAGTCAAAAGATTTTGTAACCTATCCACTGCTCTAAAGCAGAGATTAGCAACCATTTTCTGTAAAGGACCAAATAATAAATATTTGGGCTTTTGAGTCCACAGGTCTCTGTCAGAGCAACTACCCTCTGCTGTTGCGAAGTGTGGAAGGAGCCATAAAAACTACAGAATAAAATGGGCATGGCTGCATCCAACTAAACTGTAAAGAAAAACAGGTCACAGCCTTCCCGTGGTCTAAAGAAGTGGTACTCAAACTTTAATGAGTACCAGAAACTCCTGGAGGGTTTGCTAAAGCCAGACAGCTGAGCGCCACCCACAGATTTTCTGATTCAGGAGGTCTAGGGTATATCTGAGGATATGGACTTCTAACAAGGTTCCAAGTGGTAATGATTGATGACACTGACCAATGCCACATGCTTGTAGCTTTGCATTAGAGAATAACCCTCTTGTACATATTCATGATTTTCCTGGAGTTCCTAATGATCATTTTTTTTTTTTTTTTGGCATTTGGCAGTTGACTGCAACTTATCCATCCAAAATTTTCCATTATCATCATGCTTTTTATTTCGTGGATCTGCTTTCTTCTTAAAATGTTTCTCCCCAGCACTCCCAAACTTGCACTTGGTAGACTGGTTGCTTTCTAAGCCTGCTGCCCAGCAGTCATCTGAGTCTGTCCTTTATTGCCTCCAAGATAAGCCTACTCTCCCTCAAGTTCTGTGCTTTCTTTTATCCTCAATTTATGTTGGTTTTACTGCAGTATACCATCAAAGATTAATTTTTTCACAGAAGATACATGATAGGTAAACATTCTGAGATCTAGGATGCCTAAAAATGTGTTTACTTTGGTATCATACTCAATAGGAATTTTTGACCAGTTATAGCATTAAAGATGAAAATAATTTTCCCCCTGGATTTTGAAGTTGCTGTTTTATTGTATTCTAGCATCTGATGCTACTAAACCCGATTCCAGTTTGATTATTTATTTACAGAAGCCCTGCTTCCTTTCCTCTCTTTTCTAAAACATCTAGGGATGGATGCTTCTTTATGTCCGCTGCGGAACTGCCCGTGTCTTCTTAAGTCTAGAAGCACTCGTCTACCTCACCCACGCTCTGGGAAAGGTTCTCCTAATGAGATATTCTTTGATACCTTCCTTTTCACCTTTTATTCTGTTTTCTCTTTCTGGAAATCCTTGCACTTCCTGGACTCAAATTCCGTTATTAAGCTTTTTTTCTCATATGTCTCTTCACTTTTTCTTTTTGATCTACAATGCTGAGTGTTTTGCTTAATTTTTTTTTTGGACATAATAACTTTTTTATTCTAACAATTATATTTCTAATACCTAAGAACACTTTCTTGTCTGATTTCTCCTTTTCATTGCCATACGCCTTTATTTTATGGGTGCAATATTGTCCTCATTCTCTCTGAGGACACAGTTTTGGATTTTTTTAAGTATATTTCATAAATTTTTAACATCTTCCTCCTGATCAGCTTTTCTATGATTTATTGTGGCCCTTCTCTTATAGGTAGTTAGGTTTATTTAACATAGTGTCTATTCCCTTTACCCACAGGTTTATTCCTCCACACCTGGATGATAGACACAAGTCCACTGCAAACATGAGGTTGGCTTTATTTGTAAGAGTCACAGCCACACATGGAGCCCTAACATTCCCCGCTGCAGTCTACTCAGTGACAATTATACTGACTGCCAGTGTCAGTACATGCTAAGTACAACAGCCATCTGAGAGTTGCCTGCTGAATGGATATGGCATCAAGGCTGTAGGCTAGGGAACTTAGGATGGAAATGTTCCCTGAAAGGCTTAGTTCTCCCACCATTCGTGTTACCATAACACTCTGATTCATGTGATACACTGTGATGACATGTGGCCCTCACTTTACATATATAGATATAATGTGGCACACAATCCACTGTACTTTTACGATTATGTAAAATTTTCATTTCAATTAAAATGCAAAGTGGAAAGCTTGTGTAGAGTGCACAAGAGTTTTTATTCTGTGCTCCCAGGTGTGAAGGGATCATAGTTTCTGCACAAACTTTTGGATTGGTTCACCTGGAGCATGACTCAAGAGAAACATTTCCAAACAGATATCTCAAGATGGGCAAGATACTTGCTCCCCCTTGTTAAAGAGAAACAGCATCAGACCCTTGTTAAAGGCAGCAAGACAGGTTTTATTCAGATTACTGCAGTAGGGGCGAGATACTCCAGTATAAACTGAGCTCGATACCAATCAAGACCTAAAGGTGACTGAAGTTTTTAAAGAGAGAACAGAGAGGGATCAAGAAAGAGCTATGAGGAAGCAAAAAGGGGGGACAAAAAAAGGGACTGGGGAGCTCTGGGAAACTGGAAATTACAGAAGAGGATTAAGTAGATAATTACTGAAAATGGTTCAGTAATGTGGATTGGGAAAATATACATGTTGCAGTTAGATAGCATTGCGTTCTCTTGAACAAAAGCTCAGCAAGGAGGCTGTGGTCACCATTAGTGACACGGCCCAGTGTGGATAGAAGCCAGACTAAGGTTTGTTCAAATCTCTTAACACAGTGTTGGAGCAAGTCCTTTGTGCTGTGTGGGAGTTCACATTTCACACCCCCACCAAAGAGTTTTACAAACAAAAACATTTGGAAAAATCTCTAATCTTTCTTCACCGTTAGAGACATAAGGCTATAAGAGGTTCTGCATAAAAGAAATTTTGTTTTGTTTAATTCATCATTTCTCAAATGTTCTTGGTTTCCTACATAAAACCTATTTATATCCAATAAAGCTAATATTCTGTGAATTTTATTGCTATTATTTGTCATAAGTCAGAAAAAGAAGCCTAAGAGACTCAAAGTTCATATTCCGAAAAGTCAAGCATGAAGACAGGTCCAAGCAGAATCAGGTGTTGGCACATAGATTTACCTAGAAACTTGGACAAACTACCAAGTGGGATCTAGATCCAGGAGAAGAGTCCAACATTGGCCTGGAAGCCAAAGTATAGCTATTGGTGCAAATTGGACAGAGTACCCTTGCTGGACAATCAGAAATGTCAGATGTGGAGCATCAGACTGGCAATGAGCACTGCCCCTAGGCCCACTGCATGGACAACACAAGGAACATGGACCTCCAAGGACTGAGGAAGGACATGAGATCCATGCTGGATCTTATGGGATGAATTATGTCCCATCCAAGTTCATGTTGAAGTCCTAACCCCTAGTACCTCAGAATGTCACTGTATTTGGATATAGGGTTTTTAAAGAGGTAATTAAGGCTAAATTAGGTCATTAAGGTGTACCCTACTTCAATATGACTGATGACTATATAAGAAGAAGAGATTAAGTCACATACACACATAGAGAGAAGACGAAGTGAAGATACAGGGAGCAGATGGGTAGCTATAAGCCAAGGAGAGAATTTTCAGAAGAAATCAAACTGCTTACACCTGATCTTGGACCTCTAGCCTCCAGAACTTTGAGAAGATAAATTTCTGCTCTTTAAGCCACACAGTCTATGGTGCTTTGTTTTGATAGCCTAGCAAACTAATATTCTGTGGGAGCAGAACAGGTGAGGAAGCCAGATGGGATTAAAAAGACTATCCAGTAGCCAAAGAAAACAGGCACGGTAGATGAGCTGTGATTATAGCCCATGACAATCGACTTAAATATAACTCTAACCCAACTGGCCAAGGGACTTACCCAGATCACCAAGGCAAAGTTTGGGCAGGTTCTGGACATTCCAGTAGAACTGAAAGACAGGGAAAGACAGTGGACAGGACCAGGTCTCCCATCATACAGGCAAGAATCAGAGGCTTAAAGCCACAGGAAGTTCTTCAAGACTCATGCTGGAGCTGGAGCGAATCTCAAGCTATGAATCTAAGTGAGAAAAGGTGAGAACTTAAGAAACTCATCAGAAAGTTATCCTGACAGGGCCTGGAACATATGATACCCATGACATGAGTAGATCCTGATTATTTTAGGTAATTTAAGTCTATAATCAATAAACTTACCTCCACGTCCCTCAAAGAATTTGGACATTATGACAAATAAATTACTGCCACTGGTCTCAGGGGGCCCAAATTCAAACTCAAGTTTTAAAGCATGAAAAAAAGAAGATTGAATATAAATTTTAGTGTTTTCAACAGAGAGTTAGCATTACAGGCCCATTGCAAAATGTTGTCTATGGAAATCCAATTTAAATATATTTCTCATCATGCCAATAAAGAAGTAACAGAAAACATTGTGAGAATGGATTGGGTTTTTTGAAATTGTGTTATCTCTTGGCGAAGGACTGATTACTCTTGTTGAGCATGGTCAGGTCTTAGTGCTTCTTCAACTCTTCCTGTTGCCTGCTTTTCATTTTCTTGTCATTATTTCTTCTTCCAGAATATAAAGAAGTAAAGAACATAGATGGAAAAAGGTCTGTTTTGTGAACTTTTCATCACACCTGAAGCAAGCATAAGTAGGCATAAAGCAAGACACCCCAGAGTTTTGCAAGTCTAATTAATTTCCTGTTTATAAAGTGAGTATACAAAGTTATGCTAGGGGAAGAGGCTGGCTCCTGGCATGAACAAGACACAATTGCATTCCAATTGATACTATTGATTCAACTGAAGGAATAATGTGTCACTTAGAAGGAAAGAGACCAATGTGCATAATAGGAAAACATAATAATCAGAGGCACAATTTGAAAGTCATTAAAGGAAACGTATTAATGGGATTCCTTCCAGCACTGTGCACCAAGGACGTATACAGTGATTTAGTGAACTTATACACCTAAACGTCTAACTAGTTCTCTTTGCTGTGATTTGGTATTTACCATAAAACTTTCAGATTATCATTTGAATTCCCTTAAGTCAATATGAATGTGCAGTTCTGTGATAATTACTGCTTTTTGTATTATAAAATCAATAATTATTTTGCTTTGTGTGTTGGTTTACTGTCTGTTTGTTATTGTGGATTTGCTTTAATGATGAGACTGAGCCTCTGTTACAGCATGGAGAAAATCAAGCTTTGGTGTGACAAAGGAGGTGGCAGTCCCTGACATGCTGTGGCACAACTCAGAGAATCTGGAAAGAGTACCCATGGGGGGCAGCACTCAGGCTTCCCTCTGGTAGCATCCTTTCACCTGACCTGGGCCTGCAATCCACAACAACAAGTTATGGGAGAAAAATAATGATGTCTTGGCAGGTGACTTGGGGAATTTATGTGGTTTCTAATTATGTTTATTCCTTGGCTCTTTTTAGTAAGTAAAATTGAGTTGACCATAAACTTTGTTGTTGGAAGTTTCCTGGGAAAAGATGATGTTGGCTGTGTTTACGGATGGTATAAAACAATGTAATTATTGCTTGTTTTACAAAATGATTATCTTCTTAGGCAAGTATCTTAGCTGAGTAGTATTGCCAAGTGTACCTTTTATTTCTCATGCCAAAATCTTTCAGGTGGTTTTAATGAAGAACAACTAAAGAAAGTGGAACAACAGATTTGCCATTTCTTGATGAAATAGTATTTTTTTCAAAAAGTACTTCAGAAACACCAATATTCCCTGAAATTATCATGTTGTTCAAACTTTCTATAAATCTATTTGCATTTGAAAATACATATATAATTATTGTTATCATAAAGGATACAACTCAGGAAAAGCCAAATGCAAGAGATGCATAGGGCAAGATATGGGGGCAAATTTGGCCTAGAGCTTCCATGCCCTCTCTGGGTATGTTATCTCCCAGATCATCAATGCGTTCACCAACTCAGAAGCTCCCAAAATCTAATTGATCAAGAATTTTTATTGAAGCTTCATTGTTTTAAGCTTCGCCAAATAAATAATTGCCCATTGGAATTGAACTCAATCTCAGTCCCTCTCTTCTCCCTGTAGGTCAAAGGATGGGGCTTATAATTCTACCCTTCTAATTAAGTTGTTGGTTCCTCTGTCAATCAGTCTCCATCTTGAAGCTACCACTACCTCACACCCCATCCCCACTCCCACCAAGAGTCACTTCATTAGTGTAAACTCAGGTCTCATGGATGGTTGGAAGAGGCTCATCATGAATAGCAAAGTACACTCTTATCATTCAGGAAATTCCAAGAATTTTAGGAGCTCTGTGCCAGGAACTGGGGACAAATATAAACTACATATATTTTTGGTTATACCACATTATACTATATAGAATTTTATAGGTACAGTAATCAAGATAGTATGGTATTGGAAGAGGGCTAGACACATAGATCAATGGAACAGAATAGAGGTCCCCAAATCAACTGAACTAATAAGCCCAACTTGATTTTGACAAAGGTGCTAAACCAATTCAATGGAGGAGGGATAGTCTTCTTCAACAAACAGTGATAGAGCAATTGGGCACCTATAAGCAAAAAAAAAAAAAAAAAGAACATTGACTTAAATCTCACAGCTTATACAAAAACTACCTCAAAGTGGATCATGGACATAAATGTAAAGTATAAAGTTATGAAACTCTTTTAAAAAAAAGATATAGGAGAATATCAGGATATATAGCTAGGAAAAGTCTTCTTAGATTTGGCACCGAGAGAATGCTACAAAAAGAAAAATTGACTAATTGGAACTCATCAACACTATTGCTCTGTGAAAGCCCATATGAAGAGGATGAAAATGTAGGAGAAAATATTTGCAAACCACATGTCCAACAAATGACCTGTATCTAGATGTGTAAAGAACCTTCAAAACTCAACAGCAAAAAAAAATCTAATGAGAAAATGGGTAAAAGACATTTCACTGAAGAAGATATCCAGATGACAAATAAGCATCTGAAAAAATGTTAACATTATTAACTATTAGGGAAAAGTAAATGAAAATCACAATGAAATATCACTACACACCTATCATAATAGGTGAAACAAAACCAAAAATTAGCAAACAAAAAAACAGCGATGACATCAAATTCTGGCAGGAATGCAGAGTAACTGGATCACTGATACACTGTTGGAAATGTAAAACGGTACAATGGCACAGTCACTCTGGAAAAGAATATGGAAGTTTCTTACAAAACACTTACAATACACTTATTATACAACCCAGCAATTACACTCTTGGGCATTTATCCCAGAAGAGTAAAAACTTATGTTCACAGAAGAACCTGGACATGAATGTTCATAGTAACTTTATTTATTTATTTTCCTGATAAAGATTTGTCCTGAGCTAACATCAATTGCCAATCTTCCTTTTTTTGTATGTGAGCTGCTGCCATAGCATGGCCACTGAGGAGTGGTGGAGGTCCATACCCAGGAACTGAACCCAGGCCACTGAAGCGGAGCATGCCACACTTAACCACTAAGCCACCAGGGCTAGTCACATAGTGCCTTTATTAATAATCATTGGAAACAACTCAAATATCCCTTAGTAGATGAATAGTTAAATTATGGTATATCTATACCGGGGAATACTCTCAGCAACAAAGAGGAACAAACTATTGCTATACTGAAAAACTTGGATGGGTCTCGATGTCAACGTCCTGCTTGTAATATTGTAAATATAGCTAAGTAAGACGGTTACCAGTGGGGGTAATAGGGTGAAGGGTATAACGGATCTCAATTAATTCTTAGACCTGCATATAAATCTACCATTATATCAAACTAAAAAATTTAGAAAATGTATATATGCATCATATTCTGGCTCCAATTCTACCACAAAAGTTTGGGGAGGACTCAGAAGTTGTCTCTGAAACAAGGATTTAGGAGCATAGCCTCTGTGAACAGAGCCATGCTCATGGGGATAGATTATCTCATAAGCTCATGTTTAGGGTGCAGCAAATCAACCCTAGGGGAAATCGTAGGATTGAAAGATATTTATAGTTAATATTTTAATAGACTCATTTCTGTAGTCATTATGGGCATAAAAAAACAAGAGAAAAAATCAATGTAGAAAGAATTAACAAATTAGAAAAATCACCATTTTGTAAACTTCAGTAAAATACGTGATTCAAACAACAATCATCAAAGGATGTTGAAAAGCATTAGAGGAAATGTGGTAAGAAACAATATATTCCTACAGTTCCATAATATCACCCTGTAGAGTGCTTGCTGATTGGAAAGGGAAAAGCATACCATTGTGATGGAGCAAGCAGGCTGTTACACTTAACTATGTGATCAAATTAGCACCGCTTAGAGAGACTTCCTAACATTATGTGCCTCCTAATGTGATATGAAATACACAGAAGCCATATTCTTGCCAATAATTGTTAGTCTAAATCTAAAGAAGTTTTTGCATCTAGTTTCCAAGTTATATAAAATATGGAAAATAGAGGATCAGGCACACAAATACAGAATATGGAGGATTCCATAAGCTCAGTTCTTCCAATAAGTCAAAATCACAAAAAAAGAAAAAAAGGAGGAAGAGAGTGACATCAGTAAGACAGCAAAATAGTAGTTCTCTGCCATCATCCCTCCACAGAATGTCAATTTGGATAGTCCCCGTGGAAAAGAATACCTTTTCAGGAGTTTGAGTGACAAGTGGAGAAGTTCCAACACACTGTTGGAGTGAAAAAATCCAAGAATAGATGCATCAAGGAAAATAAGAGGAACAGTTTCACTTTGCCTGCATCACCGCTGCCCCAAGGTGGCACAGACCAGTGCCAAGAAATGCCTCCTCAGCCAGTGATTTCTCCCACAGAGGAAAGTGAGAGCACATTATTGAGTGACCAGCTTCACTAGTCATGCAGGATGCTTCTCAAGAGAACCACTTTTTTCTTGACTCACCCAGATTACTGAGGTGACCTACAAGGCAGAAGGGTTGGGAGAGGCTAGGAGCACAACAACCAGGGTTTGGAACTCATTAAAGGGATGCTACTAACTGATTCATAGATCTTACAATTTGTGGACTCCATCAGGAAGCCCATCCACGATGCTGGGGATGCATCACCTACAGACCTGCCCCAACTGGCTCACAGAAACCCCCAACACCCCACACAGCTCACCCACACCTCCTCCCTCCACTTTGCCAGATCCCAGCATACACTCCTATGGATGGCACGTAGAAACCTATTGCAGATGGTTTGCAAGAAAGCATAGAAAGCTGTGGAATTGGGAAAAAACTCACAAATTTGAGTATTTCAAGACACTGTTCTAGGAAAAACAAATGGGATGCCCTCAGTAACTAGCATGGCTTTTGGGGACTGAGAGAAGGCATATAATCTCAAGAATTCCCCCCTCAAGATGGAATAAGAAGTGTGGAGTGAGTATATCTATAGAAAATTTCTGAGAAAACCTCAAAATCCTTAGCTGTACTGACTGGTAAAGATATCTCTCAAAGCTAATCAGTAAAGCCTGGAGGAGGTGATTGCTTCTTTTAGTGCAAACGCATTAATGCAAGACTTCAGAGAAGATGAAAAATCAAGGGAACATGACACATCAAAGGAACACAATAAATTTCCAGCACCCAACCATAAAGAAACAGAGATCTATGAATTTTCAGTCAAATAATTCAAAATAATTGTTTTAAGGAAGCTCAGTGGGCTACCGGGGAATGTAGACAACTCAATGAAATCAGAAAATACATGACTAAAACTAGAGTTCAACAGAGAGAGATAAATTATTTAAAAAGCATAGAAAATTTGGAGCTTAGAAACACAATGAAGTAAATGAAAAAATGCGATAGGAAGCATCAACAACAGACTTGATCAAGCAAAATAAAGAATCTGTGAACTCAAAGACAGGTCATTTGAAATTATCCTGTCACAGAGAAAAAAAATGAAAAAGAGTGAAGAGAGCCTATATAAATCACAGGACACTATCAAAAGAAACAAGATTGTATTTTAGGAGTACCAGGAGAAAAGAAAGAGAAAGGAAAAGAAAGATTATTTAAAGAAATAATGGCTGAAAAATCCTCCAAATCTGGGGAGATATATACATACAGGTCCATGAAGCTTATAGGTATCAATACAGATTCAACCCAAAGAGGACTTCACCAAGACACATTTTAATCAAATTGTCAAAAATCAAAGACAAAGAAGGAATTCTGAAAGCAGCAAGAGAACAGAAACTCGTCTCATACAAGGGAACCTCCCTCTAAGACCAGAAGTGGATTTCATAGCAGAAACCTTGCAGGACAAGAGAAAATGGAATGATATATTCAAAATGCTCAAAGAAAAAAAAAATTACTGTCAACCAAGAATACTGGGAAAAGCTGTCCTTCAGAAATAAAGGAGAGATAAGGAATGCCCCAGACAAACAAAAAGTTGAGGGAGTTCATCACTGCTAGATTTGCAGTACAGGAAATGCTAAAGGACGTTCTTGAAACTGAAATGAAAGGATGACAGTTAGTAACATGAAACATGTGAAATTATAAAACTCACTGGAAAAGACAAGTATATAGTCAAATTTTGAATACACATATACTATCATGGTGGAGTGTAAATAACTATGGCAAAGCAAAAAATCTATAGTAGATACACAAAAGACAAAAGAAGAGATTCAAGCATATCATTACAGGAAATCATCAAATCACAAAGGAGGACAATAAGAGAGGAAGAAAGGAAAAAAATAACTACATGTCAGCTAGAAAACAATTAAAAAGATGACGACAGCAAGTCTTTACCTATCAATAATCACTTTAAATGTAAATGGATCAAATCCCAATCAAAAGACATAGAGTGGCTGATTGCATAAAAAACATAATCCAATTATATGCCTGCCTACAAGAGACCAACTTCAGCTTTATGGACATACATAGACTAAAAGCAAAGTGATGGAAAAAGAGTTTCGATACAAATGAAAACCAAAAGAAAGTACGAGTAGCGATACTTCCATCAGACAAAATTGACTTTAAGTCAAAAACTGTAAAAAGAGACATAAATGGTCATTATATTATGATAAAGGAGCCAATTCACCAAGAGATTATAACAATTAAAAAAATATGCATCCAACATTGGAGCATCTAAATATCTTAATCAAATATTAACAGATCTGAATACTGCAACAGACAACAATGTAACAGTATTAGGGAACTTCAATACCCCACTTTCAACAATGGATAGATCTCCTTGAGAGAAAATCAACAAGGAAATATTGAACTTGAACAACACTTTAGACCAAATGGACTTAACAGATACAGAACATCCCATCCAATAGCAGCAGAATACATATTCTTCTCAAGCTCACTTGGAGCATTGTCCAGAACACATCATATGTTAGGTCACAAAACAAGTTTTAACAAATTTAAGAAGACTGAAATCATATCAAGTATCTTTTCCAACCACAATGGTATAAAATAAGAAATCAATAACAGGAGGAAAGCTGAAAAATCCACAAATATGTGCAAATCAAGCAACACACTCCTGAACAACAAATGTCAGAGAAAAAATCAAAAGGAAAATCAAAAAATATCTTAAGACAAATGAAAATGGGAACACAACATAGCAAAACTTATGGGATGCATCAAAAGTAGTTCTGAGGGAGTGATTTACGGTGATAAATGCCTATATTAAGTAAATAGAAAGATCTTTAAATAAACAACCTAATTTGACACCTCTAGGAACTAGCAAAAGAAGAAGAAACTAAACTCAAAGATAGAAATAACAAAGATCAGCATGGAAATAAATGAAATAGAGACTAACTAGACAGTAGAAAAGATCATTGGAACTAAAAGTTGTTCTTTAAATAGATAAACAAAATTGACAAGTCATTACCTAAACTAAGAATAAAAGAAGACTCAAATAAATAAAATCAGAACTGGAAGAGGAGACGTGACAATTAATAGTGCAGGAAAACAATGAGAGGCTACTGTGAACAACTATATGCTAACAAACTAGATAACTTAGAAGAAACGGAAAAATTCCTAGAAACATACAATCAACTAAAACCAAATAGTAAAGAAATACAAAATCTAAGTAGATCTATAATTAGAAAGGATATTGAATCAATAATCAGAAATCTCCCAACAAAGGAAAGCCCAGGACAAGGCTTCACTGGTGAATTCTACCATGCTTTTAGCAAATAATTAGTACCAAGCTTTCTCAAACTCTTCCTAAAAATTGAAAAGAGTGCACTCCCAAACTCATTTTCCAAAGCCAGTATTACTCTGACAACAAAGCCAGACAGGGACACTGCAAGAAAAGAAAACTGCAGGCTAATACCCTAGTGAACATACAAATAAAAATTCTTGGAGCCTGACCAGTGGCATAATGGTTAAGTTTGTGTGCTCCGTTTTGGCATCCTGGGGTTCATGGGTTCAGATCCTGGGCACAGACCTACACTCTGCTCATCAAGCCATGCTTTGGCGGCACCCCACATACAAAATAGAAGAAGATTGGCACAGATGTTAGATCAGGGACAATCTTTGGCACAGATGTTAGATCAGGGACAACCTTCCTCACCAAAAAAAGAGAAAAAAATATCTCAAAAACTTTTAGCAAACTGAATTAAACAGCATGTTAAAGGATCATATACCACAATCAAGTGGGTTTTAATCATAGCATGCAAATCAATAACCATGATATACCGCATTAACAGAATGAAGGGTAAAAATCTTATTGTCATCTCAACAGAAGCAGAAGCATTTGACAAAATTCAACATTCTTTCATGATAAAAACTGTCATTGAATTAGGTATAGAAGGAATGTTCCCTATTATAGTAAAGGCTGACAGACCCACAGCTAACATCATACTGAATGGTGAAAACCTGAAAACATTTCATCTAAGACTAGGAAAAAGACAAGGGTGCTCACTCTTACCACTTCTGTTCAGTATGGTGCTGAAGCCCTAGCTAGAGCAATTAAGCATGAAAAAAGCACCCAAATTGGAAAGGAAGAAATGAAATAATCTCTGTTTGCTGATGGCATATTATATAAATGAAACCCTAAAGACTCCACCAAAAACCTGTTAGAATTAAAACAAATTCAGTAAAGTTGCAGGATACAAAATCAACATACAAAAATTACTGTGTTACTATACACTAAGAGCAGACTATCTGAAAGCGGAATTAAGGAAGCAATCCCATTTACAATAGCATCAAAAATAATAAAATAATTTGGAATAAATTTAACCAAGGAGATGAAAGATCTGTATACTGAAAACTATAAAATACTGATGAAAGTAATTGAAGAACACAAAGATAAATGAAAGATATCTCATGTTTATGGATTTCAAAAATAAATATTGTTAAAATGTCCATTCTACCCAAAGCAATCTACAATTTCAATGCAAGCAATCCCTATCAAAATGCCAATGGCATTTTTCATGGAAATAGAAAAAATAATATTATTTCAATAAACAATATTATTTCATGGAAATATAAAAAACAATACCATTTCAATAAACAATATTATTTCAGAAAACAATATTATTTCATGCAAATAGAAAAAACACTCCTAAAATTCATATAGAACCACAAAAAGACCTGAATGGCCAAAGCGGTCTTGGGAAAGAAGAATAAAACTGGATGCATCACACTTCCCTTTCCAAACTATATTACAAAGTTATAGTAATCAAAATAATATGGCATAAAACAGACACATAGACCTACGGAAAAGCTCAGGAATAACCCCATGCATATACAGTTAACTAGTCTTTGACAAGGGTGCCAAGAACACACAATGGGGAAAAGATAGTCTCTTCAATTAATGGTGTTGGGACAACTAGATATCAACATGCAAACAAATGAAACTGGACCCCTATCTTAGACCTGAAACCATAAAACTCCTGGAAGTTTTAGTGAAAACTTAGTGAAACAGCTCTTTGACATTGGTCTCGGCAATACTTTTTTGGATATGACAGCAAAAGTGCAGGCAAAAAGGCAAAAATCAATGGTGTAGGTATATAAAACTAAAAAGCTTCTGCACAACAAAGGAAACAATCAACAAAGTGAAAAGGCAGCTATGGAACAGGAAAAAATATTTGTAAACTATATATCTGATAAAAGTTAATTTTTCTTTCCATTCTTTCTACACAAAATATAGATTCGAACAATGAAAATTTAGAAAATTCTGCCTCTACACCAAGTTTAAACTCGTTAACTTGACATTCAGTTTTAAACGAGTAACACTAACATGTGTACAGCCTACCTGTAAAGCAGAAAGGGAAAATTCAGAGCAGGCAGAAATAAGAGCGATAACCCCTGAAAAACCTGAGTCAATATAGAGTAAATTTCCTCATAATGTTGTAGATGAAGAAATACTCTAGTAGAATACTGTTGTAGATAAAGAAATAATTGTTTCTTAAAAGTTAGGCAGAATTTTCAGGCTTATATAGCATCAAGCAATCTTTCCTAGGCATCTAAAAGCTACAGTCCTTAAAGACATGAATGAAATGGAGAAGAAACTAGTAGCTACAGACATTGGAGAGAATATACCTTTATATTTGAATATCTCTGATATTTTAAACTCTGTATCAAGGACTACAAATCTTGAATTACATGAGGAAATTAATTTTACTAACCATTTTGAAATAAGCAAAACTGAAAATCTTCCAAAGGTTTATGTGCGATTTCAGAAAACACAGAAGAATTTTTGAATTAGGATGAACAGGAAATGGAGAAAATTCTAATGGCGTGGAGCACTTTGTCAGCTGGAGTCAGTGAAAAATATAAAACCATGATGTTGAATCTCATGCCAGGGAAGGCCAAAAATCATACCAGTGATTGTCAGGAAATATCACTACTTGCTGAACTGGCTTTTCAGCTCAATGAATTATTTGGCCCTGTGGATATTGATTCAGGATCTCTAACAGCTGAGGATAATATGGTTCCTATAGATGCGAGTCTGGCAAAAGTGATTCATGAAAAATTAAAAGAACTTTTAATGGTTAATGGGCGTATTGTTATAAAGAACTTTTGTATTCATTTTGTCACCTTACTTTTCAACAAAATCTAACATGTTATAAAAAATAATTCTGTTGAATTTAGATTTTGAGAGAATTAATTTCCACTAGTTTACAGGTTGCTGATTTTATTTCTCCTCTTTCCAGCTTTTTAGGTTATTTCCAGACTTGCCAAATTATATAATTATTGATGAAATTTAATGTGATTGTTAATATTTTTTAAGATATAAACAAAAATGGTGAATTTTCTACTCCCTAAGTTAAAGACTGCAATGCTGATTCATTGAGTTTTAAAAGCAGTTTTTAAAAAAATGCAGCAGAACTTTATAAATGAAGAAATTATATAGATATGACCATACTTCATAATTTTATGTATCTAGCTTTATTTATTTACTTAGATTTACTAAGAATAATTTGCCTATAACTATACAAGGGGAAATAATTTCTATAAAAATAATGTTAACGTGTCTACCAATGCACTCATGCCTTGCCAACTCCCTGCTCTGTATTTGTGTTTAGGAACAACAAGGACAAGAAGTGTCGTGTGACAAGCTCATGTGAACCCTCCCCTGCTTGGGCACAGGATCTTGATAATATTGAACAAACATTGTCTCAGAGAACAGAAAATAGAAACTTACTGAAGACTTTAGCAGTCCCTGATACGCTCCTTTTACTGGATTATTGGAATACTCAAACTTCAAAAGCATCACTCAAAGAAATAATGTTAGAGAAATTGCCTTACAGGAAAAATACGATTTGAAAAGAGATCCACTTAATATTTATAAAATGTTATATGAAGAAAAAGCAGGTTTCTTAGATAGTCCTAGGCATCATTCAAAATTTTCTGGGACCACAACCATGTCTTAGGCTACACAATACAATTTTCAAACAATGTTCTTAAGAGAGACCCTGTAAAACCCTTTGTAGCACAAAAATTTTCCCCAAAATGCAAGCATCACTTCCATTGCATAGAAGTCTAAAGAGAAAAAAGGAAAGAAAGAAAGACTGAAGATAAACCAAATGGGCCATTTCCCTGAATAGGATGGCTACAGGGAAGAGGCATTTCTGCACCTGCAGAAGAGAATGGAACACTACAGGAAGACAAAAGAAGCTCATCAAATCTGGGGGTGGGGGAGTGTTACCACGTTTTATGCCCACCAGGGAAGTCTCCATGAGCGGAAGAGTGAAGCCAGTTGCTTTGCTGCAGCAGAGGTCCTAGAGCAAATCAGTGCCTTCTTGCTGCCACAGAATGTTTCAGACCTCCATGGGCTGCGTGGGGATGGTGGGACAAAACTAGAGAAGACTGGATGACAGCGTTACAGCAAAAACTGAAGACTTCGGGCAGAGTGGTAGGATGTCCTACCTCCCTGTAATTAAGGGCCAAATAAAGCATGGCCAGGAAGTATTCACTGGCATGAAACTCGCCACTGTTAAACACCTCACAACTACCAGCTTCAGGCACTCCAAAATTACACCAGGCTGCTAGAAAGTTGTACTAAAATAGAAGAAATGTCCTAGACTTAGATGGATGAAGAATTTAATAGAGAAACAAAACCAGAATACATCTGCATCCTGAAGAGCGTTTTATGACTTCGTGTTGCATGTGGCAAATTTTATCATCATTCTCCTTAAACTGAGCAATTGATTGTTATGGTTCAAATGGTGAACCTGTTTTTAATAAATGATTGAATTAACTGTGAGACTACTCATTAAAATGAAATGTTGCAGCTATCAGTGGAGAATATATTATAAAACTTTCAGCCAGTATATGAGAAACAAAATGTTTTTATTTGTACTGTAAAGAAAAAGTAATTTTGCTGTCCACTCTGTGCTTTGTTATTGAAAAAATTTTATAACTTTGTTTTTAAAATTTCTTATAAAACCAGTTGCAAATTGCATATGTAGTTTATTAAAATACTTTGCCTCCCACCCCGAACATAATGGATTATTTACTTGTATGCTGAACAGGTGTTAAAAATTGCCCTTGAAGACCATAAGTTTGCTTGGCCAGTCAATCTGCTTCCGTAGGTTCTGCCGATTTTGAGGTTTCTTTCAGCAGTTTGCCATAGTTATCTCTGAAAAGGTTTGGGGGTGTGTATTACTTTCCTAGGACTGTTGTCACAAAGTACCACAGAGTGAGTGGCTTGTAACCAACAAAAATGTATTGTCTCGTAGTTCTGGAGACCAGAAGTTCAAAATCAAGGTGTCAGGAGGGTTGGTTCCCTCTGAGGGCTTTGAGAAAAGGATCTGTTCCAGGCTCCTCTCCTTGGCTTGTAGATGGCTGTCGTCTCTCAGTGTCTCCTCAGATTATCTTCCCTCTATGCATGTGTATTTCTGAGTCCAAATTTCCCCTTGTTATAAGGACAGCAGTCATACTGGATTAGGGTCCATCCTAATAACCTTATTTTTCACTCCCGTCTCCAAATAAGGTCACATTCTAAGCTACTGGAGGTTAGGACTTGAACATATAAATTTTGGTGGGTGAGGCACAATTCAATCATAACAGGGTGGATTCCCCTTCTGGGGGCTGTGCTTCCATACCATCCCAAGAAGGGTACCAAGATCAGGGGAGTTGAGGAATCATGGGCCTTGTTTGCCAGGCTTGGGGCTTCTCTCTTGCAATACAGTCGCCCTGAAAGCCCTGCTGGCTACTAGTTGAATTCATTGGGGACCTCCAGTACCCAGTGACAAAGGCAATCTCTTTGCATTAAGATCTTCATGTGTGCGCCTGTCTTGTATCTCTGACTGTGGACGTGTCTATCCATTCTCCATGCCCCAGATGAATGAGTTCTGCATTGCACTCTGCCTCTAACTGCAAGGAAGGGAGTAATAGCCTCTACTTGCTGTGAGGAAAAAAGTATAAACTCTATCACTCATTTTTAGAATGATTCTCAAAATATGAAGAAAAATATCTCAATTTTGGTAGACAGTTATTTTGGCTTTCCTTTCCCCAGAAGAACTGAATCTTAAAAATCAAGGTCTGCACGGAGAAATAAAATCATACTCAGGTTCATATCTATGAGACTGATAGCACAATGCAGAGGTTAGTCAGTGACTAATAATTGAGAATCTGTCCTGGAAGTTCTCAGGTCCATCCTTGTTGCAGAAGACCAACAGAGCTCACAGCAAATGGGTGAGAACAAACTGTTAAACTTTTTATTAGGCTGTCAGCCTTGTGCATCTGCTCCAAAAACATGTAGCCCGTAAAAACACATTTCAATTCTCGTCAACTGATTTGATACAATTTCCTTCAAAGGTGCTTAGCTAAATTTAATGCCCATTTTATACTTATGTCCAAAGATAGGAAAAATAATGCAAAGCAGGCCATATTCTAAAATGGAAAGCAGTAAAGGGTAAAGTAATTGAGGTCCTGGATCCCCACAATAAGAGCAAAGCAGAGTGGACTGCAGTTATATTGCATCTATATGAAGCATTTTATTTCTAAACTTTTCAAAGCAATAGGAAACTCATTAACTTTTATAGCCAGACAAAAAGATAATAGCATTTGTAGCTATGGAGATGTAATTGGGCTTTTATTTAAATGTGGCAGGGAGTTTGTGCTCAGTATAGGAAACAAATGAATAACAACAAATCATCTGTTGGATTCACCATCCGTGAGGTGTTGGTTCTGGTGGACCAGGGAACTCACCCAATGCCAGCCTTTATGTTGCAGTCAAACTGCAGAGCGAGGGCTTGATGGAAACCAGACCTCTACAAACTTGAATAGTAATAGTAATCATGTAAATAACGATCATCATGACAAAATATTCCCTGCCCCCATTGTTATGTTTAAATAGAAAAAGTAAAGGAAGGTTGCAGATCGTAAATCCAAGTCTTAAGTTTGTCAGGGGAAACCACTGGATTTGATCATCTCTTGTATCTGCTATATCTAAGCTCCTTTCCTGACCTCTAATTCCTGTTTCTTTTCCAATCTTGCAATTTTCTTCTATCCTTATTATCTCACTGCCCAATTAGATAGCCTCAGAGGAACATGAGGTAAAACCTATCCGAAAAGTCTCCTAGAGGGTTTACTCAGATTCATAAGAGTTCTCGACATGCTCTATGTTCTTCCAAAAAAGAGATGATGTTTGTAAACTTTAAGTCCTTTTTTAAAACTGGGTAAGACATTGACTGTCTCTGATTTCTTCCAATCTTACTCCTTCTCCATTTCATGAAAGGGAAGCTCAAGGATGGGGGTAGGAATATACTCATTAAAAAGCATAAATTGGGGACTGGCCATGTAGAGGTTAAGTTAGCACATTCCACTTCAACGACCAGGGTTCACAGGTTCAGGTCCCAGGCATGGACCTACATATCACTCATCAAGCCATGATGTGGTGGCATCCCACACACAAAGTACAGAAAGTTTGGCACAAATGTTAGGTCAGCGACAATTTTCTTCAAGTGAAAAGAAGACTGGCAACAGATGTTAGCTCAGAGCCAGTCTTCATCACACACACACACACAAAAACCCCCACATAAATTGACTTCTGTTTAAAGATGACTTTCTTTGCTCTCACTCTCCCTTAAACCCGCAAAAAGAGTAGATAGACAACAGAAAAGAAAGAGAAAAAGATATATCTATCTTAAGTAGGGAAAAAGATGTATTCAGCCTACAAATCAGGAAAATGGCCACAATCTGAAAGGAAAAGCTGTGACATCTTGACTAGTGCTAGGGATCACATAAAAAGTTAACCTCTGTCACCTGAGACCTCAGGCCAGCCCAGATGTGCTCCTAAAAGGGAGGGTCCATCAACCGTGGTCCACCTGTGTGTTCCTGCTGCAGCTGTTTTCACCAATGGAAGAGGGCCAGAGGTGAACAGGGCACAAAGGCTGGGCAACAGCAATTGCCAGTGTCAAGTTGGAGAGCTTGGGAAGGGCTTCAGAAGGTATGCTTGCGGGGAGGCAAAGAAATAGCAGATTTTATTGGAGGATGTTCAAAGACAAATGCAAGTTGAAGCAGTAGACAGGATCCCTAACCCACTTCCTGCCATATTCCCACTCCCACACTGCCCTTAGTCTTGGTTGAATGGAGCTACTGTCTGTCCTCTCCAAAGATGAGTCATACAAAGATAAACAGCCTGGGCGTATGTGTAAACACTGCCATCAAGCAGTGAATCAGCTGCATCTATTGATGTAGGGAGAAAAGACAAGACAAGGGCATACCGAGGACAAATTCACAAGAAGCGTTATTCAAGGTAACAGAGAGAACGACATATTAAGCCACAAAGTAAAACTTCAATTAAGAAGTTCTATTTCTACAAATAGAAAAATTGTAGAACCAATAATTCTAGAATCTGATTATTAAGAATAAAATTCAAAACCATTAGCTAATACAGAGGGGGAAAGTTTTTAAATATCAAAAAAATTAACAAACAAGATTAATTTGCTCAGTTTTATGAAAACATGAAGAATCTGAATGAATTCTCTAATTTCCTAGATAATTCTTGGGAAAAAATGCCAAAAATGCTCTCAGGGAAAACTGAAAATTCAAACAGAACAATTTTCCTAGAAAATTCAGAAAAATTTGTCACTAAGCAAGTTATTCAAACACCAGACCCACATATTTTCATATATAAAAGTTTCCCAAATCTTTAAAGACTGCACATATGCTATATTTAAGCCATATAAAACATAGTAAAATAAAGGAATTTTCCAAATTCTTTTAATGAAACAAGCAAAATTTATAGTAATCCCAAACAAGATAGCACAAAAAGATACAGATTCATCTTTGTTATGAATATTAATATAAATGTTCTAAATAAAATATTAGAAACAGAAGCCAGTATAGCATTATTCCACTAATACTAGGATGGTTTAATATTGCAAAACCTACTTATCTAGTTCATTATATATTCATATGATGCATTTATTAAATAAACAAATGAAAAAAAGTGTCATCTCTACAAATGCCAAAAATATATTTTAATATCCTTTAACATCCATTCTTGGTTTTAAAAATGGATTTATTAAAATTGTGACTGATGGTATATATATATCTCAAGCTCGAATCCGTTATTATGCTTCATGGGAGAACACCAGAAGCATTTCCATTAAAGACAGGAACCAGGCTAAGATATCAAGCATCATTACTACTATTGAACACTGCTGTGGTGGTACTAGCTGAAAAATTTAGGAAGAAAAAAGACGTATGAAAACTGGAAAGGAAGAGATAAAATTATTTTTGATTGCAGTTAATATGATTGTATACCTGAATAACCCAAGAGAATCAACTGATACAAGACAAGTAAATAACTCAGTAAAGAGACTGGGTAAAAAAAAAAAAAATTTAAAAAAAAGCAAAGCCATCAACCTGCATACAACAATCAGAAGTGATAGCAAAAAGGCAAAAGAAAGAATTACCCTGGATTTAAATAAGAAATCTGTAAGACTTTTTCAGGAATACTATAAAATGCTACTGAGAGACTTTTGTTAAAAGAAGTCTTAAACAAATGGAAAACTATATGATGGTCTTAGATTGAGAGATAGTAATTAAATGTCAATGACAATAACCTGTATTTGAGATCCACTAAAATCACCAATTGGATTTTTCTTTTATTTTCCTCTGGAACCAAATAAGTCAATTGTAAATTTTAAAGAGAAAAACAAAAAAGGAAAGTAGTTAGGATAATACTTAATATGGAGAATAATGAGGGTGAAAAGCCCATTCAGATATTAAACCATAATATAAATACATTGAATGAGAGTGTGGAACTGGTACATAAAGCAAGAAATCAACAAAATAGAATAAAAAGTCCATAAATAGAGCACAATATGTTAAGACATTTAATCATGTTCAAAACAAAAGCAAATGAAGACCAGGCTTGAAAATTCCCTGAGCAGACGAAACCAGTTTAGTCATACAAGCAAAGCTTAATTTGGCTTCTTTTACAAAGACTAACTTGACCCATGTCATTTCTTGTTTATGCTTCTGGAAATCATGAGCAAAATTTAAACTGTTTCCTGATGTTGATATGAGGTAATCACTGACAAATTCCCTATCATTTAAGAAAATTCTAATATTATAACCAGTAACTATGAAGAATAAAGAGTCACTGCCTTCTCACCATGTAAGCTGCTTTGTAACAGTATACCCTGAGCCTCATTCCATGTTTTAGTTTGAATGCTCCTGGTTCACAAATTGTCTTTCTGGTGTGTGCACATTACACTTTTACTAATTATGACTTCAGTGTGTCATTGGTTTTACTTCTGTTATTTCTGAACTTTTTCAGTTATTATGGCAATGTTTTACATAAGTGAGAAAAAATAGAGTATTCAAAATGTGATGTTGGCAATTTTTTTCTATCTGGAAAAAGACTGAAACACTACCTGACATAGAATGCAAAATAAATCCTCAATAATCTAAGTCTCAAATCCTAAGAGAGAAACATAAAAATAGTAGAAAACCAATGATATTTTTCATTAACAAGTGGAATAGGGAAGACATTTTAATCTATCACACAAAACCCAAAGCAATAAAAGTATTGATAAACTAACTGTGTGAATATAATAAATTTTGCCTGAAAAATATGGATAAGTCAAAACAGAAACAAAATATTTTCAACTTATATAACTGTACAAGAGTGATATATATATTCCCATAATATATAAAGAGCATCTACAAATCAATGAGAACAATAAGCATACACCCAATAAAAGTGAGCAAAAGATACAAAAACATTTCAATGCATAGGAAGAGAACATAAGAACATCTGCTGTGACCCTTTTCTAATTTAAAGATGCAGACTAAAGCCAGTGGTATACAGTTTTTGCTTACCAGATTTGATAAGGGACTTGAGAAGTTATGGTTCATACATTGCTGGTGGAAGTGCATTTTGTTGTGACCACTATAAGAGACAATAAGGTCCTGTCATCAAAAATCAGAAATTCACATATTTGACTAACATGTCTACTTTGGATAAATTCACACCTGACTAAATGAGGTGTGAACATGGCTACTTATTGAAACGTTGTTTGTAATAACAATGTATTAGAAGTGCATAAATATACATCAGTAGAGAACCCCTGACTTAAGTTGCAGTGGATCCATGCAATTTAATATTATACAGCAAATTAAAAGAAGGAGAAAGCTCTGCATATACTATGAAAGAATGAAATAAGTGAAAACCACAAAATGAGAAGGTACAAAACAATGTATCTGTTGTGAGCACACATGCCAGAAGGCTTGAAGACCCAAGCAACCAATCACAGAGGTTGCCTCCCGGGAAAAGAAATGGCTGGGGTGCAGAGGGGAAGGATGACTTTCTTTTCATGACAGACCCTTTAGTCTTTGGAATTTTCTACCATGCACATATATTTCCAATTTAAAATTAATTATAAAATGGCTGTTGGAAAACTCATTGGAGAAAAATACGAGAAGCCTGATAAACTCACACAACACTTAAGGTTTATGACCATTTTTGGTTAATTCTATTGTAACCACTACTGTTTGTTCTGCAGTGGGCATGAGTCTTTCACAATAATGCATGAAGAGAAGAGAAGAGAATCTCCAACACAAGATCTTGAGATGGAAGTATCAGGTACGTGAAGGAGCAGAGGAGGCCGGTAGGAGTATGAGAAGAAGTGAGGACAGAAGGAACAAGAGATAGTGGCGGAGCTCTTGCAGGGTACCCAACTACATCAGAAATTTTGGAATTTGCTTAAAACTGCATACAGTGTTCTAAGCAACACAGTGACAACATCAGATTTAAATTTTTAAAAGGGCGTTCTTAATGAAGAAAGCAACATACTACGGGGAAATACTTGTAATATTTCTAAAAAACAAGAAATTATTTTAAAAGTCCTGGAAACAATATAAATAAAATTAGTTAGTAAACATAAATGGGCAATTCAGAGAAAAGGAGATATAATTGACTAATAAACATTGAAAACATGGTCACTATATCGGAAGGCCTAAAATTTCATGTGCTGCCTTGACATCTCATAGGGCCCCAAAGGTCTATTTGTGAGTTCCGATACTCTCACCAGATATGCACCCTGCCCAGTTGCAAAGGCCCCCCATCCTACAAATCCTCCTATCAGCTGAAGCAACTGGACTCCTCCTGGTCCTCACCGTAACGGCTTGACTTCCCCACTTGCACATGATATTACTCAAACTAGCCAATGACATCCACCAGTGGGCATCAAAGGGCACTCCAACTTTTTGATACTGTGAAGCCTGCCTCCTACAGGCCCTGCTTGTTCACTCTGTTCCCAAGTGCAACTGCGCACATGGACCTATGAGGTGTGCAGTGTCCTCCTCCTCCAGGCTGTGAGCATTTGTGACTAACAAACTGCTGGAAATTGCATCTGCCCAGTGTCAGGTGTCATGTGTCTCATCTTATTTACAACAGGGGATCTCTCCCTCACCAATGAACGGGTGAATAGGAGATGATTATAACTGTCTTCTTTGGTAAACATGTGGAATATTTTTACCCAACAGATTAACAAAATTATTAATAATTGATAATAACCTGTGCTGGCAATAATTTGGGTGAGAATATAAATTGATGGTTTTTCTGGTGGGACCTATTAATGTATGCATATCCTGTGACCTCTAATTTACCTTCTATTTACCATCTAAAAACCTTTACTTAGATGCACTGTTGATAACAGAAAAACTATATAGGGCTTAGAGGTTCACCAATAAGGCAATGGTTAAATGAATGTTGATACAACCACCTGTAGGTAACTCTTGTGGTGTGGCTCAGTCATCTTCATTTCCGACCTTCTCCTTATATGTTCTCCTCTACTGCAGAGGCGCTGGAAGCTGTGTTTTGCTAGGATCCTTTGATTGCAGGCATGACTTAGGTCTGCCAATTAGATGTACTCATGTGTGATTTGACTTTGGATCTACACAAAGTGAGATAGAGGCAAAATGAAACATCATTTTAAAAAATATATTTTTATGGGCTGTCCTGGTGATGTAGTGGTTAAGTTTGTGCCCTCCAATTTGGTGGCCCAGGGTTTGCAGGTTACGATCCTGGGAGCAGACCTACACACTACTCATCAAGCTATGCTGTGGAGGCATCCCACATGCAAAATAGAGGCAGACTGGTAGAGTATTAGCTCAGCAACAATCTTCCTCAAACAAAAAAAAGAGGAAGATTGGCAAGAGATGTTAGCTCAGGGCCAATCTTCCTCACCAAAATAAACAATATTTTCTAGAACAGTATTAGATTTACAGAAAAAACTTGAGAAGATATTGCAGAGAGCTCCCACAATACCCATATACCAAGTTTTCCCTATTATTAACATCTTAGGTCTGTTACAATTGATGAAGCAATGTTGATATATTATTATCATTAACTAAAATCCATAGTTCACTCAGATTTCCTTAGTTTTTACAGAATGTCGTTTTCTATTCCAGGATCTCATCCAGGGACTTTTCATGTCTCCTTGGACTCCTCATGGCTGTGACAGATTCTCAGACTTTGTTTTGTTTTGTTTTGTTTTGCTGAGGAAGATTTGCCCTGAGCTAGTATCTGTGCCAATCTTCCTCTATTTTGTAGGTGGATTACCACCATGGCATGGTAGCTGACAAGTGGTGTGTGTCTGTGCCTAGGAGAACAAACCTTGACCACTGAAACAGAGTGCATCGAATTTAACCACTAGGCCAGGGGGCCAGCCCAGTCTTTCCTTGTTTTTGATGGTCTTGACAGATTTGAGGAGTAGTGGGCAAGTATTTTGTATGATGCCCCTCAAACGTAATTTGTCTGAAATTTTTCTCATGATTTGAGTGAGGATATGGTCTATGGGTTATGGGTTTTTGGGAGGACAACCAGAGAAGTTGTTACTTTCATCACATCATATCAAGAGTACATTCTGGGGTCGCCCCCGTGGCTGAGTGGTTAAGTTCGCACAGTCTGCTGCAGGCGGCCTGGGGTTTCGTTGGTTTGAGTCCTGGGCACCGACATGACACCGCTCATCAAGCCACGCTGAGGCGGCGTCCCACGTGCCACAACTAGAAGGACCCACAACTAAGAATACACAAATATAAAAAAAATAGTACATTCTACCACTGTCGATGTTGACCTTGATCACGTGGCTGAGGTAGTGTTTGTCAGGTTTCTCCACTGTAAAGTTACTCTTTCCGTCCACTTTCCATACTGTACTTTTTGGAATGAGGTCACTATGCCCAGCCCACACTTAAGGAATGGGGATTCTAGCACACCAGAATAGTTTCACCACTCTAAAAATCCCCTGAACTTTAACTTCCACAATCCTGAGCCCCCAGCCACCACTGATCTTTTTAGTGGCAGTAACTCTATAATTTTGCATATTTCAGAACGTCATACAATTGAAATCATACAATATTTCACATTTTCAAATTGACTTCTTTTACATAGCCTTATGCATTTAAAATTCTTCCATGTCTTTTCTTGGCTTGATAGCTCCTTTCTTTCTATTGTCAAAATAATGTTCCTTTCTCAGGATGTTCCACTTGTTTGTTTATCCATCACCTATTGAAGAACATCTAGGTTGCTTTGAGTTTTTTGTGTTTATGAATAAAGCTTCTAAAAACACTTGCATGCAAGTTTTTATATGAACGTAAGTTTTCAAATTAGTTATTACCTAGGAATGTTATTGCTGTATCATATAGTAAGACTATGTTTTGCTTTGTAAGAAAATGCTATACTGCCTTCCAAAGTAGCTATACTGTTTTTCATTCCCACTAGCAATGAATGAGAGTTACTTTTGCTCTGCATCCTCTCCAGTAATTGGTAGTGTTACTTCTGTGAATTTTAACTATTCTAATATATGTATAGTGGTATCTCCTTATTGCTGTAATTTGCAATTTCTAATTGACAAATGATTTTGGAAATTTCATATTGCCATTGGTGTATTTTCCTTGATGAAATTTCTGTTGATATGTTTTACCCAATTTTTTATTGTGCTGTTCTCTTATTGTTGAGTCTTAAGAGTTATTTTTATATTTTAGATGTAAGTCCTTTATCAGATATTTGTTTTGCAAACATTTTATTCCAGTCTGTGACTTGTGTTCTCATTTTCTTAACTATGTCTTTTTCAGAGCAGAGCTTTTAAATTTAATAAAGTCCAACTTATCAATTTTCTTTCAAGGACCATTCTTTGGATGTTATATCAAAAAACTCATCACCAAACCCAAGGCCCCCTACATTTTCCTCTATAAATTTTTAATAATGTTGTATTCTACATTTTGGTTTATAATTCATTTTGAGTTATTTATTTGTATAAGGTATAATATCTGTTTCTGGATTCACTTTTTTTTTATTGCACATGAACATCCAATTGTTGTTGCACCATTTTTTGAAAATACTATCATTTCTACATTGAATTGCCTTTGCTCCCTTAGTAAAGATCAGTAGATTACATTTCTGTGAGTCTATTCCAGGTTCTCTATTATGTCCCATTCATTTATGTGTCTACTCTTTCACCAGTATCATGCTGTCTTGATTACTATAACTTTATAGTAAGTTTTGAACTCCTGTAGTTTTAGTTTTTCAACTTTGCTCTCCTTCAGTATTGTGTCAACTATTCTGGATCTTAATCCTTTCCTTATAAACTTTAGAATCAGTTTGTTAATATCCACAAAATATTTTTCTGGGATTTTTGTTGGGACTACATTCAATCTACAGATAAATTTTGGGTGAATTGACATGTTAACAATATCGAGTCTTTCAATCCATGAACTTGGAATATATTTCTATTTATTTATATATTATTTTATTTATTTCATCAGAGACTGGTAGTGTTCTGCATATAGATTTTGTACATATTTTGTTAAGTTTATACTTAAAAATGTTAATTTTGGAATCTAATGTAAATGTTATTATGTTGTAGTTTTTTTGTTTTTGTTTGTTTGTTTTTTGTAAAGATTGGCACATGTGCTAACATCTGTTGCCAATCTTTTTGTTTCTTCTTCTTCTTCCCCCCAAAGTCCCCCAGTACATACTTGTATATTCTAGTTGTGAGTGCCTCTGGTTGTGAGACATGGGATGCTGCCTCAACATGGCCTGGTGAGTGGTGCCATGTCCACACCCAGGATCTGAACCAGTGAAACTCTGGGCAGCTGAAGCAGAGTGCATGAACTCAGCCACTTAGCCACAGGGCCAGCCCCAATGTTATTATGTTTTGAATTTCAAATTCCATAGCTGATATATGGGAATGCAATTCACTTTTGTATATTGACCTTTTATCCTGCAATCATGTTATAATAACTTATTAATTCCAGGAGGTTTTGTTGTTGTTAATTCTTTGGCATTTTCTACATAAACACTCATGTCATCAGTGAATGTGATAGGCTAAGTAATGGCCACCAAAGATAACCAGATCATCTTATCTGGAACCTCTGAATATTAACTTACATGTAAAAAGGGATATTGAAGATGTAGTTCAGTTAAGGATCTTGAGATGAAGAGATTATCTTGGATAATCATAGTGTGGCCTAAATATATCACAAGTGTCCTTACAAAAAGGAGGCAGAGGATATTTGACTACATAAGAGGAGAAAGCAAAGTATTGATAAAAGCAGAGACTGGTATGATGTGGCCACAAGCCAGGAAATGCAAGCAGCCACCAGAAACTGGATGGGGAAAGGAACAGATTCTTCTCTGTAGGCTTTGGATGTACCAGTTCTGATGAAACCTTGATTTGATCCATGTAAGCCTTACTATGGACCTCTAGCCTCCAGAACTCTAATGGAATAAGTATATGTTATTTAAGTCACTGACTTTGTAATAATGTGTTACAAAAGTAATACAAACGAATACAATGAACAAAAATAGTTTAATTTCTTCTTTCTGAATCTATACAACTTCTGCTTCCTTTTCTTGTCTTCTTGCACAAGCTACCACTTCTAGTATGATGTAGAATAGGAGAGGAGAGAGGGGGCCTCTTTGCCTTGTTTGTAAACTTGAGGGGAAAGTTTCTATTTTCTCATCATTAAGTATGATTGTTAGCTGTAGGTTTTTTGTAGATGCTCTTTATCAAGTTTAGGATTGCTGAGAGCTCCTATCAGGAATGAGTGTTAGATTTTGTTTAATGCTTTTTCTACATCAATTGATATGTTAGGAATCTTCTTTTTAAGTATGTTGATGTGGTGAATAACATTAACTGTTTTTCCAATGCTGAACCACTCTTGCGTATCTGACATAAATTTCATTGATCATGGTTTATAATTTTTTACACATAGTTAGATACAAGTTCTTGATTTTTTTGAGGATTTTTGCATTTATGTTCATGAAGGATCTATAGTTTTCCTTACCAATAATGTCTTTATCTGCTTTGGTACTAGGATAATGCCAGCCTCATTGAAAGAGTTAAGAAATAGAAAATCTTCCATTTGCTCAAAGAGAATGTAGAGAATCGGTATATTTTTTTTCTTAAACATTTGATAGAATTCATCCGTGAAAACTAGGTTCTGGTGCTTTCTTCTTTGGGAATATTATTCATTATTGACTTAATTTTTAAAGATATATAGACCTATTATGATTATCTGCTTTTTCTATGAGCTTTGGTGGTCTGTGTCTTTAAAAGAATGGTACATTTCTTCTAAGTTATTAAATTGGTGGGCATAGAGTTGTTCAGTACATTACTCCTTTACTATCATTTTAATGCTCAAAGGATCAGTACTTATGACTCATCTTTAATTACTGGCATATGTAATATTTGTCTTCTCCCTATTTTTTTCTTGGTTTGCCTGGATGGAGTTTATCACTTATATTGATCTCTTCAAAGAACCAGTTTTTTATTTTGTCGATTTTCTATGTATTTTTTGTTTTCACATTCATTAACTTCTGTCCTAATTTTATTTCTTTTCTTCTGCATGTTTAGGCTTAAATTGTTTTTCTGTCTGTAATTTTATATGGTGGAAGCTTGTGTTATTGATTTTAGATTTTCTTCTTTCCTAATTATGCATTTAATGCTATAAATTTTCCTCTAGCATTGTTTTCACTACATCCCACACATTTTGATAACTTGTATTTTGTTGTTACTTAGGTCAAAATAATTTTTTAAATTTTTTCTTGAGATTCCTTCTTGACCCAAGTGTTATTGAGAAGTTAATAAAAATATTTCAGAATTTTTAAGCTATATTTCTGTTATTGATTTCTAATTCAATTTTATCATTTGACTTCATTCTTTATATAATTTGCATTTGCTGAAACATGGTAAGGTGTATTTTATGGCCCAGAATATGGTCTGGCTTGGTGAATGTTCCATAAGAGCTTGAGAAGAAAGTCTATTTTGCTGTTGTTTAATGAAGTAGTCTGTAATGTTAATTATATTCAGTTGATTGATATTACTGTTTAGTTAAACTGTATTCTTACTGACTTTCTGCCTACTGCATCTGTCAATCACCGACAGATAGGTCTTGAAGTCCCCAACTATAAGTGTTGATTTGTCTATTTCTCCTTGCATTTCTATCAGTTTTTGCCTCATATATCTTGACAGTCTGTTGTAAGCACATACACTTTTAGTATTGTTACAACTTCTTGGAGAAATGGCCTCTTCCATCATTACATAATCCTCCACTTTACCCCTGATAACTTACCTTGTAGTGAAGTCTGCTTTGTCTTAAATTAATATACCCCATTTTTTTTTATTAGTGTCAGCATGGCATATATTTCTTTATCCCTTTAGGAGATTTTCCATTTTTTAAATTTTAGTGAAATATTCATAACATAAAAATTACCATTTTAACCATTTGTAAGTGGACAGCTCAGTGGTATTAAATACATTTATAAATTTGTGAAATCATCACATCTTCATTATTCTTTTAATCTTGTAAAACTAAAACTCTATACCCACTAAACAATAACTCCCCATTCCTCTCTCCCTGCATCCCCTGGCAGTCACCATTATCCTTTCTGTTTCTATGATTTTGACTACTCTAAGCACTTCATGTAATTTAAATCATACAGTATTTGTCTTATTGTGACTGGTTTAATTCACTTAATGTAATACCTTCAAATTTCATTCATGTTGTAGCATATGTTAGAATTTCATTCTGTTTTAAGCTCAAATAATTTGCCATTGTATGAATATACCACATATTGCACATCCATTCATTCATCAGTGGACACATGGGTTGTTTCTACATTTTGGCTATTTTGAATCATGTTGCTATGAACATAGGTGTACAAATATCTCTTTGAGACCTTGTTTTCTATTCTTTTGGGTATATCCTCAGAAGTGGAACTGCTGGATCATATAGTAATTCCATTTTAATTTTTTGAGAGGCCAGAATACTAGAATATGTTTTCCACAGAAGCTATACCATTTTGTATTTCCAGCCATGGTGCACAAAGGTTCCAGTTTTCCACATCCTCACCAACATTTGTTATTTTCTGGGATGTTTTTGATAGTAGCCATACTAATTGCCCATAAATTAAAGTTATCTTTATTGATTATTTTATTCATAGGGCTTCAAGTTATTGTCTAGTATCTTATGATTCCACCCTGCAGGAATCCATTGAGTATTTCTTGCAGGGAAGGTCTAGTGGTAATGCACCCCCTCAGCTTTATCTGAAAATGTCTTAATTTTTCCCTCACTTTTGAAGGACAGTTTTGCCAGATATAGGATTCTTGGTTGATGTTTTTTTTTTCTTTTATCACTTTGAATATATAAGCTCACTGCCTTCTAGCCTGTAAAATGTTTGATGAGAGATCTGATAATCTTATTGAGGATCCTGTGTGTGTGATAAGTTACTTCTCTCTTGTTGTTTTCAAAATTCTCTTTGTCTCTGTCTTTTGAAAGTATGATTATAATGTGTCTTAGTCTAGGTCTCTTTGAGTTCATCTTACATGGGCATCTTTTAGCTTCTTAGATATTTGTATTCATATCTTTTACCAAATTTGGGAAGTTTTCAGACATTATTTCTTCAGATATCCTTTCAGCCCGTTTTACCTTCTCTTCTTCTGGGACTCCCTCAATGCATATGCTGAATTGATTGATGGTGTCCCACAGGTCCTTGGGCTCTGTTTACTCCTCTCCATCTGTTCTCTTTCTGTTCCTTAAAGTGGATCATTTCCATTTTCCTGTGGTCAAGGTCACTGATTCCTTTCTTCTGCCTTTGAAATCCTCTGGTGAGTTTTTCATTTTAGTTATCGTATTTTGCAGTGGCAGGATTTATTTTTGGTTTCTTTTTAGGTTTTCTATCTTTTTATTGATATTTCCATTTTGCTCACACAACAATTTCTTCACTCAGTCTGCATCTTCCTTTAGTACTTTGAGCCTTTAAGACAGTTGTTTCAAAAACTCTGTATAGTAGATTTGCTGTCTGGCCTTTTTCAGGGGCAGTTTTTGTTGGTTTATATATTTTTTCCTTTGAATGGATTCTACTTTCCTGTTTCTATGTATGCCTTGTGATTTTTTTTTTTTGAGAACTGGACGTTTAACTCTAATAATGTGGTAACACTGGAAATCAGATTCTCCTCCATTGCCAAGTTTTCTGGCTTTTCTTATGGTGGTTGTTTATTACGGTTTTTTTTATTATTATTATCATGTAGGCTGTTTTTGTGTTAAATATCAGCCTGAAGGGTAAACTTAAGGTCTTCTCAAGTCTTTTCTGAGCCCACACCTTTCCCTGTACATGTGCAGTTACCTTCTAATTTTCCCTGTATATGCAGTTGTTTTTGAATGTCCTAGTCTTTATTTTTTGTCTCCCACAAAGGGAAAAAGAAAAAATCAAGGGGAAGGGGCAGGGGTAGCACCCCTTTAAATATCCTAGAAGTCATTTCAGCCAGATGGGGAGGGGATTGCAACAAAGGTGCAGAGGCAACAACAATGGCCACCTGCTACTTTGTCTGCACCGTAATCAGAAGCAACATTCAGAGCACAGATTCCTGACACTTGGAAGGCAGAATCTTTTTTGTACCCTCTGGTTGTATGCAGATTGCTCCAGGAACATGTGTACAGCTGTCTGCATGAAACTAAGTGTAAGGAATGGGTAGCTGCTACTGTACTGAGAGCTGAAATTAGCTATAATTTACTGTCCAAGTCTTACCCTGGAAGTCGCAAGCCTGTTCTAGACTCCAGAATTCCAAAATAGTTATGTCAGACAGATTCTACCAGTTCAATTATTGTCTAGGTGGGGAGACAGATTCCTGGTGCTTCCTACTCTCCTGTCTTCTTACATCCATTTACTTTTAAAGTGTCTTTGTCTTCATACTTAAAGCACATATGTCGTAGACAGCATATAGTTGGGTTTTGTTTCCTTTATCCACTCTAGCAATCTATGCCCTTTAATTGGTACATTTAAACCTTTTAAATTTAATGTGATTATTCATATAGTTGGATTAATATCTACCACATTTGTAACTGATTTTTGCTTATTACCTTTCTTTCTTTCTTTTTGTATCTTCTCTGGTTTTATTGCATATAGTTGTATTTTTCTTCTTTCTTAACAAATAATTTATTTTTTAAAAAAAATTTTAGTGGATGCTCTTGAGTTTGCAATATATATTTACTACTAATCTGAGTGTACTTTCAAATAACATGATACCACTCCCTGGCTAGGTACCTTATAACAGAATATTTCCAATGCCTTCCTGCTTCCCCTTATAAAATTGTTGTCATTTATTTCACTTGTCCATTTTATATATGACACAATGCATTGTTACTATTACGGCTTTGAACAAACATGTATCTATTGGATAAATTAAGAATTAAAAAACCAATGATTTTATTTCACCTTCATTTATTCCTTCTCCAATGCTTTTCTTTTTCTTTTTAAAATGTAGATTCTAGTTTCTGATCTATCATTTTCCTTCTCTGTGAAGAGCTTCTTTTAAGATTTCTTGTTGTGGAGTCTGTCTGTGATGAATTCATTCAATTTTTATTTGCCTGAAAAAGTCTTTATTTCTTCTTTACTTTTGAAAAATAATTTTTCTGGGTATAGAATTCTATATTTGGGGGATATTTTTCTTTCAACAGTTTGAATATGATATGCCTGAGTGTAGATTCTTTGTTATTTGTCCTTCTTTGTGTTCTCTGAGCTTCCTGGATCTCTGGCTTGGCGGCTGTCATTAATTCTGGAAAGTTCTTGGCAATTATTACTTCAAATATTTATTCTACTCCATTTGTTCTTTCTTCTGTTTCTATTTCATTACGCATGTGTTACACCTTTTGAAATCGTCCAAAAGTTCTTGGATATTCTGTTCTTTTCCTGATTCTTCTTTTTTCTTTGCATTTCAATTTGGTAAGTTTCTACTGACATATTTTCAAGCTCGCTGATTCCTTCCTTGGCTGTGTCCAGTCTACTCATGAACTCATCAATGGCATTCTTCATTTCTGTTACAGTATGTGTTTTTATTTCTAGCATTTCCTTTTAATTCTTTCTTAAAGTTTTTATCTTTCTTCTTACACTGTCAATCTGTTCTTTCTTGTTCTTTACTTTTTCCATTAAATTCCTTAACAAATTAATCATAACTGTTTCAATTTCTCTCTCTGATCAGTCCCAAATCTGTGTCATATGTGAGTTTTTTTCTGACTTTTGCTTTACTTCAGTCTCTGTTTTATACTGCTTTATATCATGCCTTATAATTTTTTCTTGAAATCTGGATGTGATAGGTAATAGGAACTGAGATAAATCTGCCTTTAGTATAAGGTTTATGTTAATCTCGCTAGAAGCGTTTAATTCTTGCCGAAAGTATAGGTGCCGGGGGCTTCAAAATCCTCTAGTTTTCTCATTTTTGTCTCCCTTGTTGATTGATTTTCCCTAAGAACATCTTAAATAGAGTCTGATCCTTGAAGCTCTTTAAACTGTAATCCACTGTTAACATATTGGAGACCTGTTGATGTAGCGGTAAGGAGTTCAAGAGGGGAATTGTTCTATAACCTTATGATTCAATCTCAGTTATTTAGTGGTCTTGAGTCCCTAGTCAGTAACCTTCACTTAATTTATTTTAAGTGAGACAGCAAAGCTAGAGGGGCCTAGAACTGGATAACTGCCCATCCACCTAAGTGAGATAACAGTCTGGTAAAGTCTTTTTCCCTGGCAAGTTAGGTCTCTGTTATAGAGAATTTTCTGAGTCTGTTTCAAAATGGTTACTTTTTCCCTCTCCTTGTCAAGGTAATGAAGTGATTTTTCTTGGCTCCTTTTGGTAAGAGGCTGATGGGGTGCCTGGAGGTAAAATCCACGAAAGTGTAGAGACCCTCTAAGATTGTGGCCCCCAAGAGTTTCTCACTCTGAAGCTATTACACACCCAGCCTCCAGAAATTCATCAAAATTACTATTTGAGGGTTTCTATCAGTTTATGGCTCTGGAAACTCTTGCTCCTTGCAAATTGATCTGTGCTATTTTTCGCTGTATTTACCTGTATTTTCAGATTTCAGGGACCAATTTCCCCTGTGACCTCAGTTCTCTCATGGGTCCATGAAAAGTCTTCGAATTTCAATTTGTTCAGCTTTTTTATTATTGTAAATTTGGTTGACTTCCAACCTCTTTACATGTTGAAACTAAAACTAGAAGTCTCTGAAGCGTCATTCCTGCATAGTATACTCCTAGAGCCGGCAGTCTCCTGACTTAGCAGGACTGGTGTGATGATTAATTTTGTGTATCAACTTCACTGGGCCACAGAGTGTTCAGATGTTTGGTCAAAAATTATTCTGGGTGTTACTGCAAGGGCAAGTTATATTTGGAGAAGATTAACATATTGATCAGTAAAGTTTAGCAGATTGCCCTCCATAATGTGTGTGGGCCTCATTTAATCAGTTGAAGGCCTAAATAGAAAAAAACGAATGACTCTCCTCTATGTAAGGGAGACTTCTCCAGCAGATTGCCATCAGATTTCAACTGAACCATCAGCATCCCTGGGTCTCCAGCATGCAAGCCTCAAGATTAGAAGTGCAACATCATCTCTGCTGGATCTTGAGGCTGCCAACCTACACTACAGACTTGGATTTGCCAATCACCATAATAGTGACAGGCAATAATTCTTTACAAGAAATCTCTTTAGATAGATAGATAGACAGACAGACAGGTAGATAGATAGATAGATAGATAGATGTACATACACATATCCTACTGGTTGTGTTTCTCTGAGAACTCTAATACATGTTGATACCAGTAGTGGTTTCAGAGGAACAGACTTTTAAGTATGAGTTTTCAATTTGTCAAGGAGATATAACAACTATAAACTTATGTATATCAAACAATAGAACCCCAAAGTTCATGAAGCAAACATTGACAAAATTAAAGGAAGAAATAGATGGTTCTAGAATAATAGTTGTAGACTCTCTATTAGTTTTATAGGGCTGATATAGAAAATTACCACAAACTCGGTAGCTTAAACAACACAAATTTAATTTCTCACAGTTTGGGAGGCAAGAAGTCTGGAATCAAGGTGTTAGCAGGACAATGCTTCCTCTAAAGAATCTTGAGAAGAATCCTTTCTTGCTTCTTCTAAGCTCTGGTATTTGCCAGCAATACTTGACATTCCTTGGTTTGTGGCACCATAATTCCAATCTTTACCTCTGTCTTCACATAGCCTTCTTTCCTGTTTATGTATGTGTCTTCAACTCTCTCTCTCCTTACAAGGACACTGGCCATTGGAATTAGCATCTACCCTAATCCACTTTGACCTCATTTCAGCCTGATTATATCAGCAAAGGTCCTACTTCTAAATAAGGTCCCATTCACGGTTACTGGAGGTCATGACTTCAACATATTTTAGGGGGGACACAATTCAACCAACAACAATTGTGGTAATAGATACTTAAAATATGTTGGATGCGTGCTTCAGATAAGATGTACACGTATCAACAAGGATATCTTAAGAACATATATCTGAGTGAAAATGTGAGAAGCTGAATGGGATATATAGAAAAATTCCATTTATGTAATTTAAAATATATGCACACAAGACAAGGCTACATATTTTACAACAGGGTATACAAGGGGCGAATGCATACCAGCCATTAAAAATGGATCTGCAGTGTGAGATAGGAAGATGGAATGGAGTAGGGGGTGGGGAAAAAGTGTATAAAATAAAAGACGCTGTGCTCATCTTAGTGAGGGGCCTTGTCCTGAGATGTATGATTAAGATATTTTTGTACCTGAGGTCCAGAAGAGAATTAATAATCAAATAGATGAAAATAATAGTAAATACACATTTAGCATGTACAGTATGTCAGGCACTGTGCTAGCTCTGGCAGCCATATATATGCATATAAATGTTCAACTAATTAAACAGTAAAGCTCTTAACCATTCTTAACATCTTTACTTCTCATTTGCTCCCTTAAACAGTCTTTTAGAATGTTACAATATTAATCAATATAAATTTATATAAACGTTAACAGTTGAGGAGATTAAGTAAAATCTCTGGAAATCTCTTTAAGGAGAATATCTGATAGTAGTTTGTTCTGTATTTATCACTTTCTTAAAGTGTTATGTAATATAATGTAGAAGGGAAAGATTCTGAATATTGAGTTTTCCTTTTGTTTTGAAAAGAGTTAAAATGTACTTCATTTAAATCTCATGCTATAGATCAATTTCCTTTTCAAATCCTCTTGTACATGGATTATGTTTGTTCTTGATTCCATATTCTCAATACTAAAAGTTTTATTTGACGCCAGACCTCCTGGGGTCACTTAATGAATAATAACAGAAGGGACTCATTTAGATGCCCAAATCTAACTCAAGTCAGAGATTGCAGCTTTCCCAGCCCGGCATGGGTTTGATGGCACAGAATAAGAACCACAAGATCACCAGGAATGAAATAAAGTAGATATGGATTTTCCTCACTCCCATTTGACTTTCTTGGAGAAGAGATGGCTTGTAGAAGACCTGGCACTTTCTATTTGTCTCCAGAGACATACTGAAGATTCTGTCCTTGTCTCAAAGTGCACTGTTTATAATATAAAAATGTGTTTCTGGGGAGCTTTTCCAGTAGCTACAACTTTCTAAGATAACCTGGTGCCATATTAATAAAATGTTAAACCCACAAACTCTCCACTAGTCAATAAATAATACAGGCTGAAATCACTAAATATTATGCCTCTGAGGGCTGTTTCACTGAAATTCACTGATTCAACACTTTTCCAAAGAAGTTCTGCTTCATTTAGCATTCTTACTACGGAGTTTGCCAGCCTAAATATCAAGGTTCTTAAAGGCACTTCCTGCTTCTGTCACCCTTTCTCAGCACACGAATGATGGAGATATAAGGTTTGTTCTCAGAGAATTGTAATTGCATTGTGTCTCCAAAGGCTGCTTCATTTCTACTCAGTTTCCAAGCTTGTGATAGGCAATCATATATACTTTCTCTGCCTGACTAGCAGATTTTGCTCCTCTCCACCCCCACCATAAAGTTCAAAGTCACAACTTGAAAAGCCTTTAAGAATCTGATGCAAAGCCTTTTCCTTCTGTTAACAATCTCTTGGAGTATTATGTTTGGAAGACTCAGTTTTATAATTGCATCAGTGCTCTTCTGGAATTTCTAGAGCCAGTTCTTCAGAAGTGGCTTTGCCAGGAAGCATGTGCTAGTCATGTGATATTAGTATGTCTACTAACAACAAGAATAGAAAGATCGGCAACCTTTCTCATGTTCCCTTCCAGAGGGCAGAAAGAGGGTATAATATGGAGGGATTGTTGGGAGATGAGGAGAGAACACAAATCCAATTTCACCCTGAGGCATTTGCTGATGGAACACAAGGATGCTTTGGGGAAAGCACTCCGACTTTTCACTTTCAAATTCCTGTAGCATCCATGTTTCTCAGGTGCTGTGTGTCCATAGGCTCAGAGATGCCTGATACTAGAACCTTGGCATCTGTCCTCTTTGTGCTGTCCTTGGCTTTGGAGCAGGGAGAGTTCTAGGGGAACATTGTATACTCCAGGCAGTTTTGATTCCTCATAAATCTGTATGTCAGTCTGGGCACTCACTTCTTTCCCCTCCAACAGTCAATGACGATTTATAAGCATCCTTTGGAATGCATTTGTGGTGTGAGAGGAACTGCTGGGAACACGGAATTTCAAAAGTACATGGAGATCTAAGCATGGCCTAAGCCTTTTCTTGTTAGTTGTGAGCTTTGGGGCAGATCACTTCACTTTACCCTTCTTCACCCCCGAAATGGGGCCAGTGATACCTTCCACACATGGATGTTGTCAAAGGAGATAACGGGTATTTTCAAATAATTGTAAACACCAGAGAAAATATAGTCTACATCTACTGTGCCTTGTATTTCCTCTCTGTGATACATTTCTTATAACTCTAGTCATGCATGCTACAAAGGACAAGACTTCCAACAAGCCAATTCAAGGATTGACTTTTCATAGGAAACTTTACAGAAAACAATGGTTAAATGTTTGCAGGCCTGGAAGCAAGGATCAGCATACAACTGCTGCAGGCAGAGTGGAGTCCTTGTCCAGTGCTGGGAACCTGGTCACGATTGCCAGCCCCTCTCAAGGCTGATGGTCAGCAGAGTAGATTTGCAGCTTGTGTCTAGAAGAATTCGTAGTTCATTAAAATCCTTTATAAAAATGCCAAAGCATTTATCCAGAATGCTAATTTCTTCCAGGACAAGGTTTATGCATTACATCACAGAAAATGTTCTGTTCCAGATCATGACTGAAACAAGTTGTTTTTTATTTTTTTGCAAACAAATGTTTGCAAAGTATATAAGGCTCTGTTAGTAACCTGCTAAATAAGAAAAAATTCGTGCAAGCCTTTTAATTTCTGTTTGCTCTTTGAGTCTGGAGAAAGACATATTGCCTGAGTGCACATTAAGAAGTGTCACAGCTACTTGAACACCACTGAGCAGGCTGCAATCTAGGAAGAATCAAGTGATCCCAGGGGCTCAGTGAGCTAATCTGTAATACAGGATAGAACCTCCCATTGCCCTAAATGGGATGGCAAATGTTGGTATGGCTCATCTACCTCCCTTCACCACGTGAAGTACCTGTCTTTTGGTTCTCTGGCCATAAGCCTTGATAGGACTTAGTCATTTCTAGCTAAATGTCAAGCTATCCCAGGCATAGTTGAAGTAAGAGAATCATCTTGATCTCTGGTTGCATGTTTCATTTTTATTTTTTTTTTCTTTTCTTTTGGGGGCTATAAGAGGGAAATTTTGATGAGAGGAAAAAAATCTAAACATTTATTAATTTTAAATATTGGCTTCTGTCATCCTTATGCTGGTTCTGCAGGACCTGTTCCATAATAAGATCATAATTTAAGAGTGAAATTTCAGATCCTGGCTGTTTTCACAGGGCCACTGAACTCAGCCTGAAAGTAATAAGGAAACATAAAAATTATCTGGAAGATAAAAGGTACATCATACAATCAAGACCCAAGACACTAGGATCCCCAGGCTCACTGCAAAACAGCAGTGAAGGCAGCACACCCCACCTGTACCAGTGAGGGGAGGTAGAGAAGTCACTCCATCGACAGCAGTGCTATGGTCTGCTTCATGCCTTGAGGTCACTTGTCACTCACTGAGGAGTTCCATGCCCCAGACCTACTGTCACAGCCCATCCCCAGGTCTGAAAGCTGTCAATTACTCATCTTTATCCTCAACGAGTGCCAGTCCAGTCTTTGAGAGAGAAGACCCCAGGTAACAATCATCTATCACAGTGGGGAAATGAATTTGAGTAGTTGTCATTAAATATTCATGTTGTCTTTGGCTATAGATTTAATCTCTCTGGCCCTCAGTTGTTTGTCTTTTTATTCTTGTCTTTCATTACAATGAGTAAGTGGTCCTAAAGCTGAGTATCTCAAACTGTATTTCTAAAGCATCACAATGCTGTTTCCAAATGAAAATTAATCTAGTGTGTGCATACTCACTTACATATACACATTCATATTCATATAGATTTACATAGATATGTATATGCATATATAGTTCATATGTACATAAATGCACACAGACACATGCATACCATATGTGTATATACATGTGCATATCATATCACATGCACACAGGCATATGTACTGACACATACATACACGTATACAAAGGCACAGCTGTTTGGGTAGAAAGCTCCATCTCTGCCTCCCTGACCTCACAGTGTAGCCTTCATAGTGGCACCTGGGCACCGTCACAAAACTCTTGGGTTCCACTCAACTCTACTTTAAAACCACCAAGCTTTATGATTCAAAGTCAAAGCCCTATCCTCACCAACCAGCTCACAAGCAAATCTGAAAACGTGGAAGTTTGCATGAATCAGTGCTGCCTGAAGCCAAAAATCTCTTGAACGAGAAGGGATAATTCCTCTATTTTGAGGGATTAAATTTGACTAAAAGCAAAGTTTCTTTAAGAACCAGGACAGTTCAGTAAGTCTGGAGCTTGGACACACCAAACCCTTATGACCCTTAGACTCCCCAAAATATTGTCACCATGGATGGTTCCTGTTTAAAGCACTTTATGTCACAAATGAATTCGAGTTTTCTATGCTTTATGACTTTGGGAAAAGTGCCTAACTTCCATAAGCCTCAGTTTCCTTATATGTAAAATGAGAATAATGCTATCACTTATTTCATGAGGTTTTGGTAAGAATTATGTGAAACGATCCATGGAGAGTACTCAGCACAGTGTTTGGAGCATAGACAACACTTACCATATGTCGTCATCTTTACAATTACTATTCTTGCAGTTGTAGAAGAACTGGTGCTAGCAGCACCCATAAAAGCACAGGAGGCAAAAACAGTACAAATTAATTTGGAGAAGAGTAACTATGAGTTAGTGGCCAATAACTTTATTAGACAAAAGAGAAAGAAGGAAGAATTTCAAGCCATATGGAGGAAATCTTAAGGGATCTGGAAGCATGAGGAGATGCAACAAAAGCTCATAAAACGAATGGAGAGGAATTATACATACACCTTGTTATACTGATGGGTTAGAGCCATGTGAAGACCTCACGGAAAGTGTGGTATGTGAAAAGAGCATTTGAAACTTGGTGGGTTTTTGCATAAGTGGAGAGTAATACTGGGGAAGGGAAAAAATGACTAAAATCAAAGCCTCTGATGATAACATCATTCATGAGACTGGAGGAGTTTGCCCTGTGAGAGGAAGAGAGCACGCGGTTAGGGTCAGTGAGAAGATGAGAAGACTTATGTGAGCTTCATTATGGAATCCTTGGAGAGCTGGTAAGGCAGCAGGACAGATTCTGTCACTCTGACAGAATGCACGGCCCCATCTCTGAGTGAGGAAAGAACTTTGCCAGGCTGAGTTCAGGCCTGAGTGTGTGACAGCAGTAGTCTCACCCAGCGTTTGCAATGAGTGAGCAAATAAGTAGCTCAAAGGAAATGGTGGAGAGTCCCTCCTAGTTGCCTGTTGGGTGGACACCTTCTGGTAAAATTAATGGTAATTTATGTTACCTTCACATTAAAGTATGCCTGAATTTATACTACATCCTCATGCTAAACATTCATGTACTTGCATCCAAAAAGTTCAGATGGACACACACACACCCACTCACACTCACACACCCACACCTATAAAGAGGAAAATATGCCTAGCTGATACAGTCCTCATTTCTGTAATGGATCACAGGTTCATAGCTGATATTTATCTCAACTAAATAGGATTCTTTTCCTAGTCAAGTGACCCAAGCTTTAATTCCCAAAGGATCTGAGTACTCAGCTATCTGACATTTATGTAATTTCTATTGTTGTTTGTATTAGTTTCCAAGGGATGCTGGAACAAATTACCACAAATTGGGTAGATTAAAGCAAGAGAAACTTATGTCACAGTTCTGGAAGCTTGAAGTCTGAAATCAACGTATCAGCAGGGTTGGTTCCTTCTGGAGCTTGTGAGGGAGAAACCATCTTATGCCTCTCTCCTACCTTCTGGTGCTGGCTAGAAATCCTTGTCATTCCTTGGCTTCTTCCTACAGAACTCCAATCTCTGCCTCTGTTGTCAGATGGCATTCTCCATCTGTGTGTGTTTTTGTGTCTTCCCCAATTCTTATAAGAACACCAGGCTTATTAGATTAGAGTCTACCCTAATCCAGTATAACCTATTTTTACTTGATTACATCTGTAAAGATTCTATTTCCAAATAAGATCACATTCACAGGTACCAGGGTTTAAGACTTCAACATATCTTTTGGGGGGACACAATTTAACCCACAAAATTGTCCACTAACCTTTGCTATTCGATATGGCAGAGGCACTCCAGAGCATCCTCCAGATATAGTCCTCCCTACCGCCTTTGTGTAGCAGAAACAGTTTCTCCTCAGTAATTAGAATCAATAACTCCAGCCAGGACAGAAACTCTATTCTTTGGAGTGGAATAAAGAGTCCCAAATGACAGGATACAGCCTCAGCTTCCAATTCAATGGATACATGATTGTGTGCTCTAGCGGAAGCATTCCTCTCTTTGGAACTAGGACCTCCAAACCAGCAAGGCACAAATTTCTATGGATTGGAGGCAAAAATTCTACAGAAGAGATATTAGGCATAAGTGAGAAGAACCATTTCCAATTATACTTCTTTGATTTCCAGACTTGCGTATTTTTATTTTTGGTTGCTGGTTCAAAGCATATACCACTTCCATGGTGCTGTCTCCCAATTGGTGCTACAATTCAGTCTTCTCAAGCCATTCTACTATTATATCTGACCAACTTCTTCTGAGTGACAGGGGATATAGTAGGATGTGTAAATTTCATGGGCATGAGCCTGTCACCATGCTCCTTTGATTGTGAAGTGAGTTCCTTGATCAAAAGCAGTGTTGTTTGAAATAACATGATGATGCATGTGGCATTCTAGACAAAATGAAAAACTAAATGTACTTCTCAAAGTCCTATCCCCTTGGAGGGTATCCCTTTCTCCTGTTCTTCTGGGCCACCCTTGAGTGAGGCTGTAGTACTGCAGCAGTCCTCCTATAGTTGGTGCCGGCATATCAGGCAGAACCATCTGTAAATTAGCCAGTCATAAGGAACTCCCTAGGAGGTCATAAATGTAAATTGTCAGGAAAAAAGATGGAGAAGCAGGAGAAGATGCCATAGGAGTCTGAGTGACCTGGTCATGAAACCTACTTGGATCTTGTGGACTTGCTCAAGCCTATTCTCCTATAAACCACTTCTACCTTAAAGCTTTGTGTGTCAGATCACAGCCAATCCGTGATGAGCAGCTTAGGTCACATGGTCACTGAATTCCCATTCTGTCTCTACAAAGTTCAGTAGCATAGCAAGATAAGAGCTGATTCTTAATAATAATAATATTATTATTATAGCAATAATAATAATAATAATAATAATAATAATTGTATGTAGCATAGAAAATGGCTTTGTTCCAAAAACCAGGGTGTTCACATCATAATTCTCTCATTTCAGCTTGCCAGAGGCTCCATATAAAATCCCTATTGAAAACAGACATTTCAGTGATCATTATGTTGGTCCATAAGGCTCAAGACACATGTTCCAGGTCCCACTCAAAATCTAGAGCTTTGTATATTACTGAAAATGGATAGGAATAGCAATTTAAAATACAGCACATTTTGCCTCCAGAGACCCACCACAAAACTGCCCATTTTTCTTCAATAATTGAGTTCATAATAGTTTACATCATTGTGAAATTTCAGTTGTATATTATTTCTTGTCTGTCACCACATAAGTGCCCCCCTTCACCCCCTGTGCCCACCTCCCACCCTCTTTCCCCTGGTAACCATTGAACTGTTTTCTTTGTCCATATGTCTGTTTATATTCCACATATGAGCGAAATCATACAGTGTTTGTCTTTCTCAGTCTGACTTGCTTCACTTAGCCTAATATCCTCCATGTCCATCCATGTTGTTGCAAATGGGATGAATTTGTCTTCTTTTATGGCTGAGTAGTATTTCACTGTATATACGTATAATATGTACACCACACCTTCTTTATCCAATCGTCGGTGGATGGGCACTTGGATTGTCTCCATGTCTTGGCTATTGTGAATAGTGCTTTAATGAACATAGAGGTACATATGTTCCTTTGGATTGTTGATTTCAAGTTGTTTGGGTAGATACCCAGCAGTTGGATAGCTGGTTCACATGCTATTTCTATTTTTGCTTTTTTGAGGACTCTCCATACTGTTTTCCATAGTGGCTGCACCGCTTTGCACTCCCACCAGCAGTGTATGAGGATTCCCTTCTCTCTACACCCTCTCCAGCATTTGTTATTTTTAGTCGTAGTGATTTTAGCCATTTTAACAGGTGTAAGATGGTATCTTGCAGTGGTTTTGACTTGCATTTCCCTCAGGATTAGTGATGTTGAACATCTTTAAATGTGTTTATTGCCCATCTGTGTATCTTCTTTAGAAAAATGTCTGTTCATACCTTCTGCCTATTTTTTGATCAAGCTATTTGTTTTTTTGTTGTTTAGTTGTGTGTGTTCCTGGTATATTATGGAGATTCAGCACTGGTCAGATTTTTGATTTGCAAATATTTTCTCCCAATTGGTGGCTCATCTTTTTCTTTTGATCCTAGTTTCTTCTGCCTTGCAGAAGCTCTTTAGTCTGATGAAGTTCCACTTGTTTATTTTTTCTTTCATTTCCCTTGTCTGAGAACACATGGTATTTGGAAAGATCCTTTTAAGTTCGATGTGAGAATGTACTACTATACTACCTTCCAGGAGTTTTATGATTTCAGGATTTATCTTCAAGTCTTTCATCCATTTTGAGTTTATTTTTGTGTAATGGCGTGAGATAATGGTCTACTTTCATTCTTTTTCAAGTCATTGCCCAGATTCCCCAACACCATTCATTGAAGAGACTACCTTTTCTCTATTGTATGTTCTTGGCACCCATGTCGAAGATTACCTATCCATAGATGTGTGGTTTTATTTCTGGTTTTCAGTTCTGTTCCTTTGATCAGTGTGCCTGTTTTTGTACCAGTACCATGCTGCTTTGGTTACTATAGGTTCGTAGTACATTTTGAAGTCAGGGATTGTGACGCCTCCAGCTTTGTTCTTTTTTCTCAGGATTGCTTTAGCAGTTCAGGGTCTTTGGTTGCCCCATATGAATGTTAGGGTTCTTTGTTCTATTTCTGTGAAGAATGTCTTTGGGATTCTGATTGGGATTGCATTGAATCTGTAGATTGCTTTGGGTAGTTTCGACATTTCAACTATGTTTATGCTTCTAATCCATGAGCATGGAATCTCTTTCCATCTCCTTATGTCATCATCTGTTTCTTTCAATAATGTCTTATATTTTCCATTGTATAAGTCCTTCACCTCCTTGGTTAAATTTATTCCTAGATATTTTACTTTTTTGTTGTGATTGTAAATGGAATTGTATTCTTGAGTTCTCTTTCTGTAAGTTCGTTATTAGTGTATAAAAATGCAACTGGCTTTTGTAAGTTGATTAAGTAACCTGAAACTTTACTGTAGTTGTTAATTATTTCTAATAGTTTTCTGACGGGTTCTTTAGGGTTTTCTATATAGAAGATCATGTCATCTACAAACAGCAAGAGTTTCACTTCTTCACTCGCTATTTGGATTCCTTTTATTCCCTTCTCTTGCCTAATTGCTATGGCTAAAACCCCCAGTCCTATGTTGAATAAGAGTGGTGATAGTGGGCATCCTTGTCTTGTTCCTGTTCAAAAAGGGATGGTGGTCAGTTTTTCCACATTGAGTGTGATATTGGCTGTGGGTTTGTCATAAATGGCCTTATGTTGTGGTAGTTTCCTTCTATCCTCATTTTGTTAAGAGTTTTTATCATAAATGGCTGTTGGATCTTGTCAAATGATTTCTCTGTGTCTATTGAGATGATCATGTGGTTTTTATTCCTCATTTTGTTAATGTAGCATATCACATTGATTTGCAGATGTTGAACCATCCCTGTGTCCCTGGTATAAATCCCACTTGATCATGATGAATGATCTTTTTGATATATTGAAGTATTCATGTTGCCAATATTCTTTGAGGATTTTTGGATCTATGTTCATCAGCAATATTGGCCTGTAGTTTTCCTTTTTCGTGTTGTCCTTGTCAAGCTTTGGTATCAGAGTGATGTTGGCCTCATAGAATGTGTTAGGAAGCATTCCATATTCCAAGAATTTTGGAATAGCTTGAGAAGGATACGTATTAAATCCTGTATGAAACTTTGGTAGAATTCTCCAGGGAAGCTGTCTGGTCCTGTGCTTTTATTTTCCGAGGTGCTTTTGATGACTGTTTTAATCTCTTTATTTGTGATTGGTCTATTCAGATTATCTATTTCTTCTTGATTCAGCTTGGGGAGGTTGTAAGAGTCTAAGAATGTATCCATTTCTTCTAGATTGTCCATTTTGTTCACATATAGCTCTTCGTACTATTCTCTTCTAATCCTTTGTGTTTCTGTGGTATCCATTGTTATTTCTCCTCTTTCATTTCCTTTTAGTCTTAGTTCTCTCTTTTCCTCTATCTGGAACGTTCCAATATGTCTATTCTCAATAATGGTGATTTTCTCCTCTATGATGTCTGCTTGAGTGTTCACAGAATCCATATTTTGTTTGATCTCATCAATTGTGTCTTTCATCTCCAATATTTCTGGTTGATTCTTCTTTACACTTGCAATATCTTTTACAAAGCAGCTCCTGAGCTCGCAAAATTGTTTCTCTATGTTCTCCTTTAACTCACTGAGCTTTTTGATGATAGCTATTTTGAATTTTCTGTCATTTAGTTTACATATTTCTGTGTCTTCAGCACTGATTTCTGGGTACTTGTTATTTTCTCTCTGGTGTGGAGATTTAATATAATTTTTGATACTGCTAGAGGGTGTGGTTTTGTTCTTTAGTATCCTGGTATTATTTGGTCACAGTTAGCAAATATCACCACTGGGTGTGGGTCAAAAGTTGCCTATTCGGTGTCCTCTGCATTCTGCTGGGATCAGAGGTACTGGCGCCTGCACTGCACATTTGGGTGGGAGGGGCACTTTCTTCTGCATGCTCTTGCTATCTGTTCCCCTTGGGTGTTGGCTTTATGAGCTCGCCCCCACGTTTGCTTTCACCTCTCTGGGGGCTTTCCCATAGGCTGTGCGGGACCTTGGGGATCTTTGTTGTTCCCCCGAACGAGTTCCCCTCCCTGCTTCCTTTCCTCTCAGAGGCCATGCACAGTCTCAGACTGAAGTCTTTAGTGGAAGGAGCAAAGTTTTTTCTCACCCCATTCCACCTCCTCCATGGGGGTCCCCAGCCTCTCCACCCTCCCACGTGTGGCTGCATGGGTCTCTCAGATGCCTTTTGTGTTGTGTGGATGTCTTCTGTTGGAGTATGAATTTCTTTTTTATTGTGTGGTGGAGGAGAGAAATAACCAGGAGAACCAACACTGCCATGATGTTGAGGTCACTCCTCTACTTTATTCATATTGTTGTTGTTTTTCTAATATGCAGTAGATACCTAGTTCATTTAATTTAATGTATTTGTTTTGATCATATAAGTACTTTTGGCTCTCAATTTTCTTCTCATCAAAGCTTTAACAGCAATCCATACGTTTTGATATGTAGGTTATTTTTAATCACCTTCATTTCCTAGATATTCTATATGCTTAGTTTTCCTATCTTCTTTGAACTGAGCTTTTTTGAGTGTTTAAAAATTTCCACGTCTTTTTAAAAGTTAAAAATTGACTTCTAATTTTATCACAGTGTACTTTTAACATCATGTATTTTTACTACTTTTAATATTTATAATTTATTCAGGTATATTTTGAGGGTTTTTTAAATTAGTTTTTGAAGATGAGTCCTTGGAGTCCCATCCTTTGACATTGACCTGTTGGGGCCAGGCAGGAGGGCTACACTTCCTGTTAGCAGTATTCCTCTTTGGTTTTCCTCTCTTTCACCTTATGACATTTAATAATTAATACATATTTTAATTCTCTCTAAACGTTTACCTTGAATTCACACTTGTTTGCTTTTAAAATCAAGGCCCCAGATGTCTTTCTCTGAGCTTATGCCTAGTATATCTTCACTCACAATTTTATTTTTAACCTTTTTTTGGTCACTTTGTTGTAGGTTTATCTAGAATATGCATTTACATTTTTAACATAACTGATATCTTTGGTTCTAATATTACTTTCCTTAAATAATTTCTGTGGTTAATATTTATTTTGCATCCTATGTTTTGGGTTTTCCTTTTTTCTCCTCCTTTGGGTGTATGTGTATTCCTTTTGCTAAAATGGAAAAAATTTTATTTTGTATGTGTTTAAATTAGTTACCTATATAATTTTACATAATATAATCAAACCTATATTTTATTTTTTATCAAGTTGAACCTGTTTCCATTTTTTTCAAATGTTCTGAAATGGTGAGTTTTGGGTCCTGAATTTGTTTCCAAAGTTATGCTATTTACTTTTCGTTTTATTCATCAATCTTTTGACTTTTAGCTCTTGCTTTATTGAAATCAATTTCTCATTAACTTATACAAAATTTGAGAGCATTTTCGTCTGTTTATTCAGTTCTCTACCTTTGCAGAACATAAAGATTTCCCCTCTCCCCCATGGCATGGTCTGCTCTTTCTTTTCTGTCCTGCCACAGCATGTTTGCATGAATGCCTTACCATTTATTTTCATCTTGCTTCTACTTAATTTGGGCAGCTCTGTGTGGACCTTCTATTTTCTCTGAAAGTGAAGGTCTCAGACCCTCTTCCCAAAGACTCCAATAATTCTTCCATTTAAGCTTGAGGTGAAGGCTCAATTCTCCTCTTCTTTCTGCTTCTTTGTCCTCAGCTTCTGAGAGGAAGGATGGAGGAGCGGGCTTTCATGCTTTTTCACATTTTTGCTGCAGCTGTTGGTCTGTTAAGTGCAGCTGACATTTGAGATACTGCCCTGAGGGTAGACTTACATTGCCATTTATTTCTCTAATTCAGCATGAAATCCTGGGCCTCCCATAAACTGGTTATTTTAGCTTCATCTCCCGTTTTAACATCATCTCCCTACAGCATTGCCCAACTCCTATCCTTAAACCCGTCTACAATCAGGACACAGAGGGTAAGACACTCATGGATTTGGCTGCTAGTTCCAGCAGTGGAAGGGATGTGGGAACATTATGTTTTGATCTGATTCTTTCTTGTAGGTACTTAAAATCACACTCTCTTTTTTTCCTGCCCATCTTGGAAAGACAGTATGAAGACTAGGCTTCCTGCTTCTGCTGAGATCCTCGAGGGGTCAGTAGGGGATTCTGCACTCAAGGGATTTCTAGAAATTTTAGCTTCCAGATTAAAACTTTCCTTCCCAGTCAACCTCGTTCCAAATTGGTGCAGATGGGGTGGAGAGAGTGGAATCAGGTACTTCAGTCAGGTGTATATGTGCAGGCATCTGTTCTTTGGCTCTATTCTGTTCATTTATATCCAGAATTCTGTGCTTCTCAGATCCACACCACTCTCTTCTCCCTTTTCTTGGCTGCAGCATTTTGAGTGTGGCACACAGCTCTGTCACTGCATTCACTTCACTGCTACTGTTTAGGATTTTTGCTGTCTTGGGCAGGAGCATCTCTGGTCCTGCTTTCCTCCACTCACAATACCTTTTTAAGTCCCTTGACCTGTATTCAGAAAAATGAGTAGCAGTGGAGAGTAAATGTTATGCTTAAACACCAAGACTAGTGGCAAGTGATAGCCACAATAATTTGGAAGCATTCTGGCAGATACTTCTAACTTTATGTTAAAGCTGTTAATTATTATGTTGAAGGAGCTTCTAGAGTTATGGAGCTTAACATTTCTCCACCTGCATTTGCCCATTTTTCTCTCTGTAGTAAATGAATGTAACCAAGAATTGGCCATTTCTTATAGTATATCTTTTTTGTTGTTGTTCTTTTGGTGAGGAAGATTAGCCCTGAACTAACATCGGTGCCCATCCTCTTCTATTTTGTATATGGGATGCCTCCCCAGCATGTCTTGATGAGCAGTATGTAGGTCCGCACCAAGGATCCAAACCAGCTGAAGCTGAGCAAGTGAAATTAACCACTACTCCACTGGGCTAGCCCAGAATATCTTTTTATTGATACTGACTGCATAGTTGTTTCCCAAGATATGTTACTTTCAACTATCACTTAAGATAAGGGTAATCTTTCATAAATAAATATTTAATGTGAGTGTTATGTTTCCTCCTGTGCATTTAGTAATTACTATACAATATAAACTGCTGTTACAGTTTCAAACATAATAAGGATCAGAAAATTATCGTGCACTTAAAACTACACTCAGATCTATTCCTGTCCATACTTCAGCATGCTCCCTATGCTCTGTCATCCTTGGTCTCCGGTTCCTATGTGACAGTATTAGACAACCTCAGGCACCGTCATTTGCCAAGTTCCACATGCTATCTATAGAGGGACGCATGGTTGTATATTTGAGAAAGCAGTGTCTCACATTCTTTGTGGAAAGAGGTAAGTTCACTATATTTAATTAGATTTTGAATTTCAAAACATACAGAAGCTTAGAACTCATCTATGCCATCAGATTGCAAACTTAAAATGAAACAGAACTGTTATTTCAGAGAGAAGAAATAAGAACATCAGTTCCGGAGTGGGGATCCTTGGGGGCTGGCTTTGCCCCTGAAGAGAAGCTGTGAAGGAGTCGTTTTGAAAAGGGTCTTGATAAGTGTTGAGGCACCAGCCAAAGTGACGTGGCCTCAGGAGGTAGTGGACCAATGAGAGAGTGTGGGGTCTCTTCTGTGTGTCTATGTTTGAGGGAGATGGGGACTGTGCTGTCAGGAGGGATTGTGCTTCGCTTCAAGGAGGCTTCCTGAGCTCTCCTGAGATTCTTTTAGACTCCTAGAAATAGATGAACAGAGGGGAGCCAAAGCCCACTGACTGAAACTAACCAAAACTTAAATTCAGATTTCATATTAACATGACCCCATTGGAACCACAGGCTGAGATTCAATGCATTCACTTGAAACATGCTGGGCCCTGTTATGGGCTGAATTGTGTCCTAAAATTTGTATGTTGAAGTTCTAACCCCTAGTACCCCAGAATGGGATTGTGTTCGAAGGTAGGATCTTTAAAGAAGTAATTAAGGTAAAATGTGGTCATGTGAGTGAGCCCTCATCCAATCTAACTGGTGTCCTTATAAGAAGAGGAGATTTTGACACAGATACACACAGAGGGACAGCCATGTGAGGACACAGAGAGAAGAGGGTCATTTGAAAGCCAAGGAGAGAGGCGTCAGAAGAAACTAGCCCTGCAGACACCTTGATCTCAGACGTCCAGCCTCTAGAACTGTGAGATAATAAACTTCTGTTGTTACCCACCCAGTGGAAAACCACCCAGTCTGTGGTACTTTGTTATGGCAGTCCTAGCAAACTAATAAAGGCACTTTTGATATGGCACCTCTGCCAGGCACTGTGGTGGAGGGGGGCGGGGTGGATCACTCATCTGAAAGAACAGTTGCTTAACTGGAACCAACGTTTTCTCAGTGAGAGACTTCGATATGTAAGTAGATGAGGGCAGTACAGGGAAGAATCTCAGCCTTGGGAAATCCTGGGAGACTTCCCACTAGCTAAAATCAGATGGCAAGACTGAGGCCAACACAGGTAACTTGCTCAGTCTCTCACAAATGGTTGTTTTTGAATTAGGACTAGAAAATCTATGTCCTGACACTGCTCTCATTTACTCCAAACATATCTGTCCTCCCTCAGAAATAGCATGGAGTGGAGAATGGTGTCCTATCTTTCAACACGGAATGACAGGGAAATGTGGAGGTGCTTGGGCTGCCTTGTTCATTCTAGCTTAACTTTCATTCAAAATGCCATTTTTGTCACTGGTATGTGCTGTGAATGAAAAATTTCTGCTGAAACCATTCTTCTTTGAAAGGTTAACTCTCCAATGCCATGATTTTTAGGACACTATTGGTCCCTAAAACTGCTTTTAGCTGGGACTTGGGTGTCAGGGGGGCAGCAGAGAATGAATGTCCTGAGGGCCGTGTTGGTAGAAGTTCCCATGGAGTGTTTCACGGCTGTGTTAAGACACCACAGAAAGAATAAGCTTGGGAGGGCAGCAAGAAATCCTCTCCAAGGCACTTTATGGCAGGTCCATTCCCTCCACATCTGCTGCCATTTCTCTAATACAGTGATTAAAGATGGTGACCCAGGTCAGCCTCCTCACCTACAAACCCAATTCTGCCCCCTACTTATGACCTCCAGCACACTACTACCTTATCCAAACATTGGCTTCCCTATCTTTAAGGAGCAAATGAGTAATAATACAACTTACTGAAACACAAGTCTAGATACAGCCTGGAAACCAGGAAACACTCAGAAAATGTCAGCTAAGTTTATTTTCATCAGGGTCAAACCTCGTCCCACACAGGGGACATTCTATTCCTGTTTTAAAAGGCTTTGTGACAAACAGGCTTCCCAGTTCTATCACAAGCATCCATTTTAAGTTGAACAAACTGCTCCTGCTACCATTGTCGATGACATCCAGCAACACATTCTCTATTGAGAAAAAGCATTGGCTAGAGAGACACTGTCAGTTGTCTCTTTGTAGTGATATTTTCCAGGACACAAATACTGAAAAGCCCTAGTCGAAAATGAAGAGAGGGTTTTTGGAAATGAGTCCCAGGAGAACCTGGATGGGGTCATTAGGAAGGGGCCATCACACATGAAAAGCAGTAGAGACCCTTCACAGAATGAGTACTTGTTGAATGCCTACTGCATGCTCAGCATGTTCCCAGATGAACTGGGAGAAGCATCTTCACAGGGAGCTGGGATCTGGTTGAGAGGGTGGTAAACTAGTAAAGTGACATGGACAGGAATGAGACAGGATGAGTGTGATGGTGTGAAGACCTGGGACAGTGGATTGGAAAGAATGGGGTCAGGAAAGTCCCTCTGGGGCAGCTGTGTACCCCACGTGATGAGAGAATGAGTGGGAGGTACCTAGAAGAGAGGATGGGAGTGGGCTGGGGCATGGCAAAGGCCCCTGCCCATACTTGCACCAGAGAGAAAAGTAGGTAAGGCTAGGAGCTGGGAGGGGTGGGATGATGCTAGGGAGGTCATTGCGTCGGGGTTTCTAATTGCTTTTCTCAAGAGCAATGGGCAGGCGGTGGAGGGGTTGAGGGGGCACTGAAGGTTAGCAGGAGGCCAGTGGCATAATTCTATTTGTCTTTAGATTCTCCAAAAAAGAATTCCAGGATACAGCCATCCCTTTTCCCCACCCTTTCACTCTAGAGAGCATTTATTGAGAACTATGCTAGGAGTTTGAACAAGTTTGAAGGTGGGAGCTGAATTCTCCCTGTTTTTAAGATGCTATAGAGAGAGATTTGTAGGCCAGACATGGGACGGAAGATTGCAGCCAATAAGACTTGCTTGATGAATGAATAACTTCTGATCAAAGCCCAGCACAGAAGGACACAGGAGAACAAAAAAGTCAATAGAGGATTTTGGGGAATTTTCCAGGAGAGTATAATATAAGCCTTCTTTTCCACTTCCACAAATGAATATGTTCTAAACTCTGCATAGCCCTCGTTCAGTTTGTGCAGACGGGAGGCAGAAACCACACCAGAAATGTGAACATGGCCACCATCATGTGAAGAACGGTTAAACAGACAAAAGGTGGCCAAGGACTGGAAGCTGCAAACAAGATCTCTAAGGTGTAAGAGAGGCAGCAAACTCAGCAAGAAGCTTCCAGCCCTGAAGCCTGGGGAGAAGACTAAGGTTTTCCCAGAATTTCATTTACAATTCAATGACAAGAGAATTTGTCATTGTTGAAGCATTTTTTATGATGTTTATTTTAACGTCCTTGTCAGATAATTCCAACATCTCATTCATTCTATGTTGGCTGTCCTTGTCTTTTCTCGTTCAAGTTGTGATTTTTTTGGTTCGTGGTACCAAAGGTGATTTTTCTGTATTGTGGAAATTTTGTCTGTCATGGTAGGGGACTCTGGGTCCTTTAAAATCTTTTACTTTAGCAGGCCGTCGCCTGTTTAGGTGTGTGGCTCCTGGCCTATTTTTTGGGTAGTAGTTCCAGTGACGGTGTAATTTTCAGAATCTCTGCTGTGTTATTTTTTTCTACTTGGTTCATCGGGTTTCCTGTGGGGTACTGCTGCTGCTGCTGCTGCTGCTTCTACTGCTGATGGTTCCTGCTGGTGCTGGGTGAGGGGCAGAAGCTTCTTCCCCAGGCCCTGTATTGGGTGTCTCTCAATGGGGCAGCATAGCCTGCACTGGAAAAAGAGGTTTTCCAGGAGGGGTCGCCCTGCAGATGCCACCCACTCACTGGGTATCTCTAGGTTGGGAAGGATGCCTCGGCCTGTGAGGAAAGAAAGCACCCCTCTGGCCTTTTATGCCTGTGGGGCTCTGGACCCACGCCCTTTGCTGGTGCTCTCAGGCTTGGCTGGTGTTGTCAGAGGGACCCTATTCCATCAGAGGGGGAACTAGACCACCTGACTGCTTTCAGATACTGGACTAGGGTCACTTTCTGCCCAGTGGTGGGTCTTACTTGCCCTGCTTGTTGCTGTTCCTCCCTTCCTCGGGTTCCAAGTCAGCCCTCCATCCTCTGACCAGCTTTCGGAGTTCTCTGCCTCTTGTGTTATTTTAGGTTTCTGGGTTTGCTTACAGCAGCAGGTAGGTTATTTACCTGTCTTGACTGGACCAGCAGTGAGATGGGGCGTCTTAAATCTTTACCATAGACTGTCCTTGAGGTGGGAGGATGTACTGCCAGGGGCTGCCAGGAAACATTCCGTGGAATATAGGAAGTATGAAGATGTTGGATAGATACCTGTGGTGCTGTGGGCAGAGAGGCAGCCCAAGTGAGGGGACTACAGTGGGGTAGCATGCTCAGGGGAAGTGGGTATCTGGACTGAGGAGGACAGACACGGCCTCCTCTGGTCGCCTGGGTTTGGTTAAGTGGCTGCAGCACAATCATTGTATCTTTGTATATTGCAAGATTTGATCATCTTTAGCCCAAGATCTTTTTATTGCTTTTCCCTTATGCATCCCATGATTTGAGATATCTTACCTACCCAGTTAATTATATACCAGTGTTTCTAAAGAAAAGAATGCAGTGAAACATTATTCAATAATAATCCCACAGTAAACAAGAACAAAACAGTGCTAATTTAGTCATACTTTGCATTGGTTATTATTGTTTCACTATAAGAAAGAGAAAAGCAGCTGCAGACCCGCAGGAGCTGGCCCGGTGCTCACAGCTGGGCCTTGGTGCTCTCCTGATGAACACAAGCATCCTCACAGAACATCATCATTGGGCAAGGCCTTTGGTAAGCATGATGGATCAGGATAAGAGCAAGACCAATAGGCCATCAAGTCTGAACACAGATAAAACAAGAACGTTGCCCAAGCTACAAAACTGCCCAAACATGGTCCTCTCCCAGCTAATGTGAGATAAAGGTGTTTCTTTAAAATGAAAAGACTGTGTCCTTGCTCTAGTCTGCCCTCTTAGGTGAGATTTATTAAGAAACCCAAGCATAGCATTACCCTCTTCCTGACAGCATCCCATAGAGAGTAAAGCTCACTTCTTTCAACCCTCCCTCCTATCACCCAACACAAGCCCTGATCCTATACTGAATCCTTTCTGACACCCTCTCACTGAGACGCCCCATAGCTCCTCATGGGTTGCATTGTGTGTGGTCTCTCTCACTCCAACGAAGAATTAGTCCAACCTGTACAACTGTAGACGTGCTCCTGGGGGTCTCCGTCTAGAGGACATTTTCAGTAACAATATATTCAGGTAGCATTCATGGGCTAATTTACGTGAGGCCCTTTGAAATATGGAAAACAGCCTACATATTCTACACCTACTTGACCACCAGCTCTGTGGTGGCATAATGTTTCCCAAACCCTCAGATTCTGGAACACTCAGGATTTTAAATTCTGAGCTAAGAACGTCCTTGCATATTTTGTGGTTTCTGAATAACACCGGAAGTAAATTTATGAAAGTGTACATCTTATTTCCTTCATGCACCAATCTGGTGATTCTACTAGTGACTGATGAGAACCACCCAGGCCTTGAAACTCTGCTTCCCAGCTCTTGCTGTTTGTCCTTAAGACACACTCCATTGATTTTCAATCACTGTGCATCTGATTTCAGAGAACATTTTTCCAAAAACAAAAAAAGGCATTAGAATGGATGTTCACCAACAGAGTGTTCGTTGAATTTCATAAAAATTGTTAACTTCACATATGTTAGCATAAAGAAACAAAAAATAAACAAATAAAATTTACTTAAAGTTTCTGGTTACAGACTTTTAGCAAAATAACACTCATAAGATATTTTAAGTCAGGGAACCTTCATACATCACATGGAGCCTTTGACCCACAAGCCTGAGCAGCCTACGTGTCATCTGTGTCTGGAGTTGATGGTGGAGTTAGAGAAGCCTCAGGAAGACATGGGGGGATCTGCACAGCAATTCCTTTCACTCCTCCCAGGAGTACAATACATGGAGGAGACACAAGATCTGAACATGTGCAGCTGATACCATTGGATGACCCTGCCTTTGTGGAATTCATGGTGTGGGTACACCCTCTGAATAGTCACCACTTCATCCCATGTCATGCACCCATTTAACCAAACAAGCAAAATGCTTTTAAACATGTATCCTTAATATTACAGCATCGTGATAAGATTTTGGAAAATATCTCTTTGAGTTTTGGGAGAGAGGGCGGAGGAATGGAGGATTAATAGATTTAGAAAATAAAAATGCAGAATGGGATAATTATTGTATGGGGCATACTTATACTTTAAAAAAAGTTGTTCCTCTGAAATTCAAACTTAACTGGGTATTCTGTGTTTTATCTGCCCCCCCTCCAGGGGGAAGGAAAGTGGGAAGGTCACCACAGAATAACACCGGATTTAAATTTATGAAAGTGTACATCTTATTTCCTTCATGCACCAATCTGGTGATTCTACTAGTGACTGATGAGAACCACCCAGGCCTTGAAACTCTGCTTCCCAGCTCTTGCTGTTTGTCCTTAAGACACACTCCATTGATTTTCAATCACTGTGCATCTGATTTCAGAGAAATCACATGATTTCACCACAGAAAATAGTATTAATATAATAGGTGGTGTTCTAAATTAGAAAGGCTTGGTCTGTGACTGGATTCAAGGCATGCGACACCTGCTGGCTCTGCAAATGACCTAGGAGCTTTGGGCATTTCTCTTGGAAATAGAAACTTAACAGATGGCCAAAGAGAAGTTGGGAACAGTGTGTTTGGCAAAGGACTGCTTGCTGACAGGTTCTAGACAGTCTTTGACTCTTTAGGAAGGTCTAGTTATAGACTAGAGCCTAGAATTGAAGGTCAGCCTAGAATCGAGTCAAGACCCCTCCCTAGGAAAGTGGTTGGCACTAGTCTAAGGGTGATTCTTGGAGAAAGAGGAATGAAGAGGCCAACGTCCTGCTTCTCCACCCTGGGAGGACTCTGCTCAGCCCTCTGGGCTTCTGGAGGACTCTCCTGAAGCCCAAGATAGCCACAGTCCTGTAGTGTTCAACGTGGACAAGGGAAGACAGGACCCTGAGAGCGAGACCGCCTGCTTTTACTTTCCCTGCCCCGGCCAAGGTCCCACTCTGTGCTGGCTGTGCCACTGTCTGGTTGGATCTTGCCAAGCCCAGCAGTTACCCCATCTCAGGTCAGCAATGCTGCTTTTAATGCAGAAGAGTCCTTGTGTGGATGATAACTCATATGGCCATCCTATTCTTAGCCTAGGGGCCTCAATGAATTGAACTAGTTGCATCACCTTTGTTTTTTACCATAGAACCAAACTTTACTGTACCAAAGTATGTCCCTTCCACTATGTTGACAATATGATTCTGGCAGACAGAGCAAGGATAAGAAGAAAAATGAGACAAAAAGGAAACAAATAAGATTGGGCTAGTTAGCAAAGAAAATGGTAGGGATAGGGAGAAAAACTCCTACCCTTCCCTCCTGGGTCTCCTGACCTGGGTAGGCCCCAAGCGGACAGGGTCACTGGAGCTGACATGAGAAACTCACATGCTGAAATGTTTCCAGGAAGCCGATTTTGGAGATACTACAACCCAGCTTTGGGGGAAACTGTGACAGCCTGGCTTTACCCTGGATCTGAAGTTTGAAGAGGGATTTACCATTCCTCTCAGAGATGCTTCAGGTGGGAGAAAGGGACTAGTGCAAGGCACCACTGTAGTTTGCATCGGGCAGATGGTGAACTGCACAGTGACGGCCACTTACTGGGAGCCCTGTCAACACTGGAGTAGTAAATATGCATGAGTTCAAACTACCTTGTTAGAGTTTCAGATACTTCTCTATAAGTTATTAAAATATTTTCCTTACTTTCTTAGAAATAGTTTAATTTTTAATCCCACCAGTATTAGTTTTCTAAGGACAATGTAACAAACTATTATAAACTTGGTAGCTTAAAACAATATAAATGTATTCCCTTATAGTTCTGGTGGCCAGAAATCTGAAATGAATCTTGTGGGGACAACACTAAGGTGTCACTTGGGCTGGTTCCCTCTGGAGGCTCTCAGGAAGGATTTGCTTCCTTGCCTTTTCCAGCCTCTGGAAGCGGCCTGCATTGTTTGGATCATGACCCCTTCCTTGCAGTACATGGCTCTTTCTCCCCCTACTTCTTCATAACATTTCCCTTTTTCCTTCTATAGTCTAATCTCCCACTGTCTCTCACTTACAAGGACATTTATGATTGCATTTAGGGTTCACCTGGATAATCCAGGGTAATCTCCTCCTCTTAAAGTCCTCAACTTAATCATATCTGCAAAGCTGCTTTACAGATTCCAGGGATTCAGATATGGGCAACTTAGGGGTCCATTATTTAGCCAACAAACACAACCCTTCTTTCAGATTGAACTGGTGGCCTTGTCTGTCCCTCTTTCAAGTCAAGGAAAGGAATTCAGGGCCCTCTGCTCCTCACAATGCTATCTGTAGAAAGTCTCTCTCACATACATCTAACATGATATTCAGAACAACCCACAAACCAGGGGTCACTATCATCATCATTTTCCCAATAGGAAATTGTGAAGGGAACTAACATTTACTGAGTTAAATCAAATATTGGTTGAGCACCATTATACACAAAGTCCTGTACTTTCATTGTTTCCTTTAATTTTTCACTCCCGTTTTGTAGGTAGACAACATGAACTTAAATTAAGTACTGTAACTAAGACTGCAGAACCAGAAATGAAGGTGCTGAACTTGAACCCAGATCTGTGATTTCCAGCCCTCACATCTTCCCCAACCCCATTCTGCCCTTCATAGCACTCCATGAGCACATTCCTGCGACAGTCTGAGGATGGTGGTGGCCCACGGCTGCAGGGGACCCTGTGGGTGCTCCTTTGCGGTACGCACCAACATCGTTGGATGTTTTCAGAACAACAGAACATTAGGGCAGAAATCAGTATTAGAGAAAACCTACCTAAGTGATTCTCAAGCTACAATGAGCACAGAAGTGTCTGGGAGCTCATAAAAAGTAAAAGTTCCTGAGCCCCATTCTCAGACATTTTAATTTGGTAGGTCTAGGGTGAAGCCCAGGAATCCAGTTTTTAACATGCCCAGAAGCTGATCCTGATGCAACTGGACAGAAAAGAAAGATACCCAGAGGAGGCAAATAATACATTTTCTCTGGAACATGCCTTTCTTTTGAGAGGCTAATCATGGTGGGCCATATTGTTAGAAAATGGCAAATAACTCTTAACAGCTTTCTGATTCTTTTAGCAGATTTGATCAGGTGAAGAATTTTGGCAGTCTGGACTCTGACTTGTGTGACAGAAACAAGTGAAAGGTGAATTCCATGTTGTGGAATGGAGCACTTGGAGACTCCTAGAGTCTAACTTGTGCATTTACTGGAAAAAATCCAGAGTGGTCACTAGAACATCAACATTACAATCTGTCTAACTGCACTTTCCTGAATATAGGATCAACTGACTACTGAGGACTATTCCAAATCAGGGAGTAGGTGTGAAGTGACCAGGGACCAGAGACGTTAGTGCAGACTTGAGGTTTGTTATTGCTTAGAATATTGAGAAAGGGAGCATCAGAACTCAATATGGGCTCATAGAGGGCATGTCCAGACAGGTGCATGGATATCTGGTTTTCTTAGGCAGATTTAATTTCTTTGGCACCTGCTCTTTTTGGATTTATAAATTTACCAAGTCACCTGTTATCTTATGTTGCATTTCCCAAGCCGAATTCCTTGGGACAGATGTACAGTGAACTCGCTTGACGGCCGTATTTATCATGGTACAAAAAGACACATGAATGATGATTCATGGCTTATCATGAATGATAATATAGCTTATCACACTGGGAACTGACTCTGCACGTCACTTGGAATTCCTACAAGCTAATTTGTTGAAAGAGTTCAGATTCCTGACTCACCATGCCTTTGCTGAAAGAGCATGTTCTGAATGGACGAGAAGAGAAGCAATAGTTCCAAACATTTCTCAGTGGACCAGTTCTAAAGTGAAGTTAGAGTTTTAACCAGTGCTCAGTACGTTCCTGCAAAAACCCCAGAACTCCATTTTCCACTGTGAAAGAATCCAAGCCAGGGTTTCTATGGGCAGTATTTTTTGATGGCAAGGTCAGCAGATTGTGCTAAGTATGTGTCCTGTGATCTCCGTAAAAGGGAATCATTGAATTTTCTGTCCACTTAGCAGTGGCTTTTGTTAATGATGGGCAAGAGGTTTGCATTATTTATGGCACACTTTGACAACTCAGCAGTTTATGGAGTATATATGAAGAAAGGGAACTCTTTATCATCTAATAAAATGCTGCATAACAATTTCACTATTGAACTTTTAGAGAAGGAATCCTAGATTGTCTTGTGGCCAAGTAGAAAGGACAGACTTTGGTCTCACATTCAAGCTAATCCCCCAACCATTATGGCTGAGTGTTGTGAGTCTGCTAGCACAAGTGGGCTATTACTGCAAAGATAAGGAGATTTATTTTACCCATTATAAATTCCTCCCAATGTAAAGAGGCATCTTATTAAAATGCTGTAAATTCATCCATGTGGGATTTGGGTGAAGGAAATTTTGGACAAGCTACTGTGTAGCGGTAATGAAAACCGAAATGAATTCAACCTTCTAACAGGAAAGTGACAAGCAAATAAATTAGTCTCCAGGTTATCCAATTTTAGAAAATGATCTAAGACAAAATACCACCAAAAATTGAAATAGGAAGTTAAAAGAGTCTCCAGGTTTCCTTATGGATAATTTGTACTTTAAAATGATTGAACAGGGGTGTCCAGGGCAGATCTGAATATCAAAATTTGCTGCTAGCCTCTCTGATTGCTGCTCCTTATGCTTTTACTGCACCTCTTCCTTATCCACTTCCTCACATGTGTGGGCAAAATTCACATGTAGCTATTATCAGCACAAAATGTATTGTGTTTACTGGCAGAGACTGGCTGGAAAACTCCTTAGTTTTGTCCTTTGTTTAAATACATTATCACCCATGCTTAATTACAGGAAAAATAGAAATTGCATGTTGCAGTCTATAAAACATGACTAGCATTAAGTTATGTCTTGATGTTTAGGAAAAGGGATTGGGAAGGGCCAGTCCTGGCACAATTAAGAGCTTCCTTTTCCCGTTGAGCTCTCACACCTTTTTCTTCCCCCTTATGTGTTGCTCTTCTGCTCTAGGATTCTAAGACACTCATGCCATCCTTCAGTTCTAAAAATTCCTCCTCCATCCAAGTTTTGCTTTCCTCAGTGTGCACCATGCCCCATAATTAGTGTTTGATTCTTGTCCCCCTTACTTAGTCCTACATCCTCATATGAGGTGGGCTTGTGAGAATGCCAGCCTCTCTGCATGTAGCCACCCAGGAGTGCTGGCTTTTACAAGCTGGCCTTCAAGACAGCTTCAAGATGAGCATGTAGAAGAGGTGGATGTGGGGCTTCTATAGGTCCACCAGCTCTTGATCCAAAACAGTGGCACAGAAGCCACATGAGGTTCTTAACTCAGGGGTTCATCCTGGAACTCATTTTCTGGAGCTAGGCAGCTGAGAGGCAGGGAAGCCAGGACTGATCCCGATTTTAAGATCTTAAATCTCCCTCTTCCTACCTCCAGGTATTTCTGAAATCCAGCCCACCCAGATAGGCACAAAAGTCAATGATATTTCTGGGCACAAAGAAAACCTTTACAAATTCCTGAAAGTAAACAGGAAATAAGCCATATTTCCTTCCATAAAACAATAAAATTAGAAATTAAGAATAAAAGGATGGTAAAAAAAAAAATGATCTATCCTCCTTTAATAAGCCCAGTCTTATAAACAATTCTTAACTTCAGGAGGAAATCACAGCAAAATTCCAAATGATTTAGAAATGTACAACCTTGAGAGCACTAAATCCAAATCTATGGGATGTGGCCAAGGCTTCAGCTAGAGAAAATATAGTGTCTTCAAGATATACACTGAAAAGGGTAAAAATATGGACAGCATATTAATTATGCATACCATTAAAAATGTCCAAGGGATGCTGATTGGTATAATGAATGGAGCTGATGTGGATGAAGTTCATTACCAGCTCAAACTTTGAAATTCTGGATAAAATATCACAAAGTGAAATATGTGTATAAACCTGATCTCAAAACGGAGGCAGGAGTTTCCCCCAGGTGGCAGAAATGAGTATGCATTTTTCAAATACTCTGGTAAACAAAAGGAAATGTGTCAGAATAAAGCAAAAATTAGAAAGTTGCAAACATATGAATGAGATGGAATTAGAAGACTTAAAAGGATATATTGGAATATTAAAGAAAAGAAGGAAAAGGACTTTCAGGATCACTAAAATAATTGATCAGAAATGAAGAGTAATAGGTACCACAAGGCATTTATAAGAGAGCATAAAAAAGAACAGTTCAATTATTTAAATAACCAAATAAGCATTCTAGAAGTGAATAATATTATGAGGAAGAATAAACCTCAATTGATGCCATATACAGTATACCAGAGAGACACAACTAAAGAGAGAATCAGTGAATTAGACTACAGCACTGAGAAAGTCAGATTGCAGCAGACATATAAAAAGATGATGAATATGAACGATAATTAAGAAGAATGGATGATAGAATCTAAACTGCATGGGAGTTCTAGAAGGAAAGAAAGGGAGAATGGAAGGAAAGAAATATTTGAAGAGGTAATAGCTGGAAAAATCTCCATAACTGAAAAACTTAATCAAATAAAAAGGAATCTAAAAAAAGGAGAAGCAAGAATTTAACAAGATTTAAAACAGAAAATGATTTAACAGCTAATTAAAATTCATAGATTTGCTCGCTAAAGTAAAAAGACAATTCTTGGCAGGGAAAAACAGCGTACATTAAACAAGCATTTTCTAAGCTAAGTTTGTATAAATATGAACAGAAAAAAATTGGTATATATGGATATATTCAAAATATAAGAAGATATATAAAATTATGCTAACATTTTAATGCTTATGTAAAATAGGTAATTTTTGAAGAAACTATAAATTGTTTTACTAATAATTACTAAGAGACAAAAATCCAAAGATGAAGAATCCAAGACAAAATTGAAAAGGCGATGAACAGAAAAAAATCTGTCCATAAGAATGACTTCAAGTTCATATAGTTTCTTGAGTGAATTCTACCAAACCTTAGCATACACATCATTGTTGTATTACATAAACTTCCATAGCATAGAGCCATATGAGAAGTATAGCACATATCTAATGACATCAGTATTATATCGTGCAGCTTTTATTGCACACAACCATATTCCTACAAGACAGTTTGATTATCCTCAGACACCAACAATACAAATTCTGTGTCACAAGGAGTGATAAGATTATTGCTATCTACAGAAGACTATGGGTGACTGTTACTATTGTTCTGAGTGGTCAGGCAGCCAACCCTGGAGGAGCAACCAGCCTATGCCACACACCCAGGAGTTGGGGATGTCCTATAAACACCTTGCCCCTGCCCCCAGCAGCACCCTTTGCTCTAGTACCCCTGGGCCCAGCACCCAGTTCGCTACAGCTGGAAGACTCCCATTACAGTTGGCTCAGTCCTGGGAGCCACTGCTCCTTTCAGACCATTATTTAACCACTTTGGACCTCCCTCCATGGGCTGTGTACAGGCAATGAAGCCACCGAATACCCGGGGTTCCCAGAGCAGTACACAGACCTGCTGTTGGTCATAGAGGAAATGGGTAAATAGATCTGGCCTGCCTATGATGGCAGCAAGAGTGCCACAGAGTGCCTGAAGGGAGGCATCACACATGCCTGGGCCCTGGCCAGATAGTGTCCAGCAGAGACAGAGTGGAATGCGCACATGCCATAGGAAACACTTAGGCCTCTGAGTCTGAACATTTCCTGGCCATTGCAGAGTACTTGCTTCTCCTTAGCCTTCACCCAAGTTACACTTCTTATCCTGGGCTTCCTACCTTGTGTCCCCTGGTGGATACCTCTAGGAATCAGTGTGTAGCTCTCATTCCAGTCAGCAGCACTAACTGGGGCCCACACAATAGTTAGCAGCAAGGTCACCGTGAGTCAAACCCATGATCTGCCAACAGTATTGATCAAACTGGAACTTTCTTCTTCCTGTGACCCCTACCACTCAGCACTTACATAGTACTTCTTGCCAATTTGTCCCAGGCCCTTTCTTCCCCAACAGGGCCTGTCAGTTCCCTGCTTTCTCTGCTGGGCCATAGTGACATTTTTCTTAGTATGTCTTTTGCTAAATATGCCCTTTTTGTTTAAATAAAAGATGATTCTATGAAGCTAATGTAAAACTAGCTCCAAAACTAGACAAAGCTGACACAAATCTAAAACCTATTGGCCACTAGCACTAACACATAAAGGCAGAGAAATTAAATACAAAAATATCTTAGCAAAGTTTACGAAGTAATGGTTTTTATAATTTATATGTCAGGTAAAAACAATACTTAGAGTACAAGCATGATTCAATAGTTTCAAAATCTATTAATTCTCTGCATCTACAAATTAAAGTAAAAAAACAAGATAATTTCAACAGATATCAAGAAAATATTTGCTAAAATTCAACATATGTTTGTGATAAAAATGTAAACAAAATAATATAGTAAAGTTAGAAATAAAAAAATTCTTAACATAAGAAGTATCTTGTAGAAAACTAAGGAAATATAATAGCTAATGGTGAAATATCAGACGTACTTATATTAAAACCATAAAAAAGAAAAGGACACCTACTATTATCATCTATATTTGATGTTGAATAGCAAATCTTAGTGACAAACAAAGAAAAAGAAAAAAGTTTAAATAGTGGAAAGAAAGAGGCAAAGCTGCCACTTTAAAAACTTTGACCTGATGATCTAGCCCAAAGTTCCAGAGAATTACCTGATAACACATAATTAACTAAAAAGGTGGTCTGACACACAATAAACATTTAAAAAGTACTTACCAACAATCATCAATTTAAAAAATGCAATGGAAAGAAATAAATCCCATTATCAATTTTTTAAGAAAACAGACAATACCAAGGAATAACTGTTAATATCTCTTGAGCCATGAGGCAGCCCTAAATAGTCCCAAATACCTAACACCTCACTTGGCGATATTAGGTTGTTCCAGGTCGATGTGGAGGTTCTGCTGCACCAAGATATCCTGGTGTGCAGGTCAACTGTGACTCTACCATCTTTCACACACTGCTGCCAAGGTCACTCTGAGGTTGTAATCTCAGTTAGCTAGAAGAGGAGAAGAGTGTAAAAGAGCATATATGGCAGATCTTTATGAGCCAGACCCGGAAGTTGCATTCACATTGTGTTGGCGAAGACTCAATCACACAGCCACGTGTAAGTGCAATGGGGGCTGGTTAAAGAAGAAAGGGGAGTAGCTTTTTAACAGTTAGGAATCTCTGAATTACTCTTGTCTTGAAAAACTTTCTTCACTGTTCTTCCCACATCTAGAAGTCATTCAGTCCCAAAGTCCATCCAGCTCAAAGTCTAGGATCTTCAGGTGATATCCTGTCTTCTCCATCCATCCTGACCTCGCTCATTATCATCAAGCTACCTGTACGCTAAATGACATGGTAGAGCAGGCAGAGAGTAATCCCAGGGCTGTTAAGAGGGAGATATAGGGGCCAGCCCCACAGCTCAGTGGTTACATTCACACGCTCTGCTCCAGTGGCCCATGGTTTCACTTGTTTGGATCCTGGGCACAGACCTAGCACTGCTCATCAAGCCATGATGAGGTGGTATCCCACATAGCAGAGCCAGAAGGACCTGCAACTAGAATATACAACCATATACTGGGGGGTTTGGGGGACAAGAAAAAGAAGAAGAAGAAAAACAAGGTTGGCAACAGATGTTAGCTCAGGTGTCAATCTTTAAAAAAAAAATAGGGAGATATACAACAGGAAATACCAGGAGACATATTGCACTCAGCATCCCCAGCAACAGTGGACTGCTGCTGGGCCAGCATCTTGGAAGAAGGACTCCGATTAGACATCTGGGCTCCAGGAGAATCTCCTTTGCCCATGTTTCTCAGTTGACCCTGCCTCTATGCTTTGAGAAGCTCTATGCTTCGTTTTCTCTTCCATTTTCCTTCATGACCACATTTGGAGTGGGCATTGGAGAATATGTCATCCATCAGGTGGGAGAGTGTGTACAGGTTTTGCAGCAGTTTTCCTGCTGGTGCCAATTTGGGGGCCCAAAATTTATTTCACATTCCCAGGGGATTTTTTAAGCTTATGATTTCATTGGTAATATAATTTCCTAAAAAATTTAGTAAGCTTATGATAGATTGTCTGTCAGTCAATTTCATATGCCAATAATCACACCCATGCTTACATTAAGGCTTATTCAATGTTTATCCAAAATTTAAGTTAAACTGGGTGTCCCATATTTTTATTTGGTAAATCTAGCAACCCTGAAGTTACCACGGAGAGTTTGATCAAATGTCCACCACTGTGTGGCTTGGGGCCTCTATCTTTTCAGATATTCTTCAATACCCATCACCCAACCACTAAGTTCAGCCACGTATTTCAGGGCTTGTCTATGGCATCAGCTAGCCTCAAGGTCAAGATTTCTGTACCGATTAGAGTAGATCCAGCTGTGGTAACAGACCCAAATGATAACAATTCTACCCAAGAGAAGTTCATTTATAACACATATAAAAGCCCCAGGCAGCAGTCTAGGTGGGGAGGACGTAACTCTGCACCATTCCATCATTCAGGGATATAGGGATCCCCTGACAGGGATCTGCCATCTTCAACACATTTCTTCCAAGGCCCCGCTGGGGATTGCCATTCCAGGCAGGCAGGAGCTGGAGGGAGCTTAGGAGAATATGTGGGCATGTTTTAAGGGTCTGGCTTAGAAGTAACACCTATCACTTCTGCTCACATTCCACTAGCTAAGACCTCAGTATGTTACCTCACCTAATTGCAAAGGATGTTGGGCAGTAAGTCTAGCTTCTTACCCAAGAAGAAAAGTCAACTAGATTTTGAAGAACTGTCAGCAGATTCTGCCACAAACCTAACAAAGAATTTGTAAGGCTGATGTGAGAAACACTTCAAACTTTGTTGAAGGACATTAAAAATAACTAAATAAGAGGGGAGACATATCATGTTCCAATATGGAAATATGTAGGCATGTAAAAAGGTAAATTCTCCCCACATTAATCTAGAAATCACATGAAATCTCAGTAAAATTTTCAACTGAATGTGTTATGTAACCTGATAAAATGATTTTAAATTCCATATGGTAGAAAATATCTAATTTTTTTAAAGAGAAGTCTATCACTATGGACCTATTACAATTAAAACATGGTTGTATTTGGAAGAAAAGTAGATAAATAGAAAAGATAAACAGACTATAAGATTCAGAAATGTATTCTTAATATTATTAAACCTTAAAAAGGAAAGAAATCCTGTCACATGTACAACATGAATGTACCTCGAGTACATTACGATAAGTGAAATAAGCCAGTCACAAAAAAACAAAATACTGCATGATACCATTTATGTGAGGTTCCTAGAGTAGTTAAATTCATGGAGACAGAAAGTAGGGTAGTGGTTGCCAGGGGCTGGGGGGAGAGGAAAATGGGGAGTTGTTGTTTAATGGGTACAAAGTTTCAGTTTTGCAAGATGAAAAAGTTCTGGAGGTCTGTTGCAGAACAATGTGAATGTACTTAACACTCCTGAACTGTACACTTTCAAATGGTTAAAATGGTAAATTTTATGTTAATTTTAACCACAATTAAAAATTTACTAATTTAAAAAATATGTTCTTGTGTTAATAGGACAGTAGCTTATGATAATAAAAAATGATGTTGCAAGTCACCGGTAAATGGAAAGCACATTCAAAAAATAATTTGGATGTAATTCCATACCCATATGGAAAAAAAAAGTTTCATCACATTATAAAAACAATAAAGTTCTGATAAAAAGTGGAACTGTAAACTTAGGAAAAATATTAGAGAGTGTTTTCATAATATTAAAGTATAGCAAAGGTCAGATCAAAAAACCAAAATTGTACACTTAATAGAAGAAAATATAGGGATAGAGAGTGGTTTCATTATATAAGTAGTGTGAGTGTTTCTAAGCAAAATGTAAAACTCAGAATCCATAAATTAATGAAAATGTTTGCCTTCATAAAACATGAAATCTTCTTTAGAAAAAAAAATTCAACATAAAGTTAAAAGACAAGTGACAGACTGGTAGAAGATATTTGTGACATATTTAATCAATAAAGGGTTAATATCTGGAATATATAATGAGATCTAAAACTTAGGAAAGGAAAATATTTTAATACACAAATTTAGACTGTGAACATGACTCTCATAGAAGAGTGAGACATAGCCAACGATAGTGTTAAAAGGTGTTAAATCTTACTCGAAATCAAGAAATAGAAAATTAAAACCATAATAAGATTTTTCCCTCATCTATTAGATTGGAATTAATATAAAATATGTAGAGTAATGGATGTTCTCATTCATCTTTGGTGAGTGTCTAAAAGTTCTAGTCTTTCAGAAAAACTGGATGTATTTGTCAAAATTTAAAAGGTGTATATATTTTTATTCATGAACTTTACACTAGGAATCTATCTTAGATCTTCCCATATGTGAACAGGGATGCATATATAAAAATGTTCATTGCAGCAGTGTTGATTTAAGCAAAGATGACAAGTTAAATATTCATCAACAGGGGTTTGGCTAAATAAGTTGTGCTACCTCTGTACTGTGGGTACAATGTAGCCATTAAAAAGAATAAGATCATCTTACATGTACTTACCTTGAAGGATTCCTAAGATATATCATTAAAAGAAAACAATGCATATAGAATGATCAATTCTGTAACTACATAATAAACTAATGGAAAAGATGTATACTGTATTGGTTAGCTATTGCCACAATTCTGTGTATAACAAACTCAGTGGGCTTGAACAACAATCTATTATTCTTATGAATCTCTGGGTTATGGAGCAGCTGCCTTAACAAGTAAGCTGGTCTGCTCCGCATGTTTCTCATCCTCCTTGGGTCAGCAGCCTAGCTAGGACATGTATTTCTCACACTGGTGGCAGAAACTCAAGAGCTTGAACAGAAACATGTGAGACTTCTTAAGGTCTAGGCTTGGAACTGGCACACAATCACTTCTGCCCACCTGCCCTTGTCCACGACAAGTCCTACAGTCCAGTACAAAGTCAAGATACTGCTGGTCTGAAGTCTATGCATACGGGAGTGGAGGACTTGGGCCAATATGTCAATCTACCACATATACTAAAGTGTTAACAATAGTTAGTATTCAGGAGAAGATTTTGCATGATCCTTTTATGCATTTATTTCATAAATATTTATTAGCTTCTACTATGTACAAGCTCTGTTCTAGGTATTATACTATCAGCAATGAACAAAAGCTACAACACCAAAAATACCCTTCTTTCATGGGGCTTACTTTCCAGCAGAGGAAACACCATTAATGAGGTAAATAATGAAAATATATGGTAGTGTGTTAGATAGTGATAAGCACTAAAGAGGAAAATGAAACAGAGAAAGGAGACATAACATTTGGTTTTCAGGGAAAGGGAATACAAAAATTTAAATCATATGTCAGAGAAGGACGCTGACTGAGAAGATGACCTGAGTGAAGCTGTGAAGGAAGTGAGAGAGTGAGCCATTTTGGGTATTGAGAGAGGAGGTGCCTTCCAGGATGGAGGAACAGCAAGTGGAAAGGCCCTGAGGCAGGAGCATGATTAACATTTTCAAAGAAGAGGAGGGGCCATGGTGGCTGGAGCAGAATGAACAAAGGAAAGAGTAGAAGGATTTAGCCAGAGGGGTCACAGAATCTATGTTCCTGATGGTGCCTCCCTAAGGACTGCAGACCAGCTCAGAGACCCATACTTGGTGAGTACTTGCCTGTTTTCCTGCTTTGTATTTTTAGGTATTCTCAGCAACACACTTTCTGTTCTCATGCTCTGCCCCTAGGCAGATGTTGCTCTGTGACATTTTCATACCTGCTGGACTAGACTTTCCTTTAAGTGTCAGTAAATCCTTCAGAGCTATCTCCTTGGTTATGTGGGTGTCTTGTCCAGATTCAGGCTCCACCCAACAACCTCCCCTCCTTCATTTAACCAAGATGTGACAGATGAAGACCTCTGCGAAATTATGCAATGACTGGTAAGTAACTGCATCAAGGATTTGGGTAAACTGCTATATAAATAAAAAGATTAGAAAAATTATAAGCATGAGGATGCCTTAAAAGCCCAGCAAATTTAAAAATGGATAGATAGTCTAAGTACCTCTAGCCATGGATACCAAATTCCAGATGCTGGAAGCTCCATTCAGAGATGACAGAGGGATTGAACCCAAATAAAAGTCGTTAGGTCTATTGGATAGAGAATGGCACCTGTCAGTCCCAACATTGCAGAAATAGCCAGAAAACCAAAACCACTGATGAAGCACATGGCCTGGAACAAATAAAGCTCTCCAGCTACAGAATTCAGACAAATTAAATTATATATATACATATATATGTAAAATTATATACATATATGTATATGTGTGTGTGTTTGTGTTACACACATTCACAGAAAGAATGAACCAGAGGTAACACATTTTTTCTCATTCTTTTAAATATCAAAGAAGTAGGGATCAGTGGAGAGGAGTTCTCTTAAAAGACAAAATATTTCTCCATTATATTTAAAAAGTAGTTCATTTCAGCTAATTCCTATAATTACCATTGAGGCAGTAGATGGAGAAAGCTATTAAGACCTTGAATTTTAATAGCTTTGATGCCACAAGCCACATTAACAATATTAAGATTGCTCCTTCTGAATGAAGAAGCTAACCAGGTTTGCCATTTTAGACCTCACAAGACCACAGACTTCATCCAACAATATCATTGAGTAAGGACACTGGAGTTTAGACATAGGTAGGTTCCTGATACACAAGTCAGCTAGTGATTCTGTTTGTGGTGTAGCCAGCCCTCTGGGATACCTCAGGATGGATGTCTACTGTTCTACAATACAGCTTGTTCTATCCAAAGACACTGGGGTAGGGACGAAGTCAAAAGAGCACGAATAAGTACTTAATAGTGAATTTGCATGGTTTTATAGTTAATAGTTGCTGTTAGGAAATCTTCAATGACCAAAACCTAGCCCTACATTTACCCAATAAGTAGTGTTTAAACACCTATCTTTTCTGAAATTTAAAAATAAGCATGAACTACGATAGCAATGGGGCTCCTTTCCCAGAACTGTTCCTCCTTGACTTGTTAGGAATGAGAAATATACATGAAAGGTAGATTGTGTGAGCCTGTTATTAACATCTGAAGTTGGACTTAAGCATTCATTTGGTTGTTCTTCACATTGAATGCAATGCAGAGTGGAAAATGGGATTCCAATAACCCATGGTGTGCAGCGGGATTAGGATTCAATTAGTATCCACCTGAGGTTGCTGGGGAAGAAATGCCTATTGAAGCAAGAGCTCTGGGTGCTATACTTGACATTCACAGTGGAGAAGATGATAACAACACCTGTGGGGATAGACGGGAAAGCCACTTGTGACTGCACAGGAGCACACTCACAGACAACATGATTGACATACTTTCAGTACCTTAAACTCTCAGCTCCCATCATGATCAGAGAATCAGACATCTTTTGCAATGACACTCAAAACAAAATAGGACAAAACATCTTTTTTTCTTATAGCAGCAAGGCAGATACGACTGCAAAACATTCTCAGAATTTAATTGACTAGGTTGCAAAATTGCAATGTAAGTTGAATTCTCACACTTGCTAATAACCTCATGGTACAGGAGGCACTCTGAGACTTGGAATTGAGACATGTGTGTGGATTCAAGAAAATATGGGGATTTTTAAACTCCCAAAGTCTCTCTGATCCACCATTGCTGGAAGAAATAACCCATCCCGCTGTATGAAGAACCTTGCCTTATCTGAAAATCCTTTAATAAGTTTACATGGGAGAGTTCTCTGCAAGGTGATGCTTATGGTCCTCAAGACCCACACCCCTCAGTTGTTATGGCAGTGAGACTCATAATTAGGGTCACAAATATCAAGTAGGGTTCACAGGGACAAATGCAAATTCTGATCCATGAGGTGATTGTTTATCATGGTGGAGGGAGGTGGTGGTGAGATGGCGAGAGAGAGAGAAAGGAATGAAAGGGAAGAGAATGGAAAAGACAAAAAGGGAAAGACTTGCTAAATCAAAGCACTGGAAACATAGGTTAAAGTATGGGCATGGGTACTAAGAGGGTACACCATGGAGCACGAAATTTAATGCTGAATAAGTTTGAACTTATCCATGTGAGGGCACTTAGAGAGATTCAGGCCAAATGGCTTAACTTGAGCACCTTAGATTAGCTCTCTGTTGCTTGGCTGTGTAGTGAAATCCAGACTCAATGATGGCCTGTATCCAATGAGGCCAAACTGCCCTGCTCTGTGTGATAGACCCATGTGCAGAAGTCTCTACAGCCCACAGAAGAATACACTTATGAGCTACACCTATAATATCATGATGATGGATAGTGATCAGGAATAGCAACAACCTTAAATGTCTTAATGAGACACATGTGTGGCAGAGAAGGAGTGATAAACTTTATGAAAACTCAGGGAACCAGACGTTGGTGAGGTTGCTAATGGCTAGATTATCTGAAGAACATTGGGACGCTCCCGCAAAAGTGGAAGAAAAGTTGCTATTTCTTCTACCGCCTACCACTAAAAAATGGACAGTTTTGGGATATGAGGAGTGAGCAGCAGCATGGCAGAGTCATCCCAGTGGTCTCTCTTCTCCACCATCCAACAAAAAAGAAATTCATACTCCAGCAAAGGACATCCACACAACACAAAAGACGTCTGAGAGAGCCATGCAGCAACACGTTGGAGGGTAGAGACACGGAAGACACTCAAGGAGGAGATGGAATGGGATAAGAGAAAACTTTGCTCCCTCCCATAAAGACTGCAGCCTGAGACTGTGCATAGAGAAGGGAAGAGGGAAGGGGGGAGGGGATGCTCATTCATGGGAACACCAAAGATCCCCAAGGTCCCTCACAGCCTATGGGAAAGCCCCTACAGAGATGAAAGCAAGCATGAGGGTGAGCTCACCAAGCCAACACCCAAAGGGAACAGATAGCAAGAGCATGCAGAAGAAAGTGCCCTTCCCACCCAAATGTGCAGTGCTGGCTCCAGTGCCTCGGATCCTGGTGGAACGCAGAGGGCACAGAATATGTGGCTCTTGCCCCCCACCCAGTGGCGTTAGGTGGTAACTGTGACCAAATAATACCAGGATACCAAAGAACAAAACCACACCCTCTAGCAGTATCAAAAATTATATCAAATCTCCAGACCAGAGAGAAAATAACAAGCATGCAGAAATCAGTCCTGAAGACACAGAAATATGTAAAGTAAATGCAAGAGAATTCAACACAGCTATCATCAAAAAACTCAATGAGTTAAAGGAGAATGTAGAGAAACAGTTCAACAAGTTCAGGAGCTACTTCACAAAAGAGATTGCAAGTATAAAGAAGAATCAGCTAGAAATATTGGAGATGAAAGCCACAATCAATGAGATCAAACAAAATATGGATTCCATGAACACTCGAGCAGACATCATAGAGGAGAAAATTAGCATTATTGAGGATAGACATATTGAAATGCTCCAGATAGAGGAGGAGAGACAACTAATGAATAAAGTCTCCGAGAGATATCTGACTCAATTAGGAAATGCAACATAAGAATTATAGGTACTCCTCAGGGAGAAGAGATGGAGAATGGAGCAGAAAGCTTGTTCAAAGAAAATAATGGCAGAGAACTTCCAAGACCTAGGGAAAGAGGTGGAAATCCAAGTGGAAAAAACTACCTAAATATGTCAGTGTTAAAAGACATTAAAATGTAAGGCATATGATAGTGAAACTGGCAAAAATGTAGAAAAAATACTAAGGGCAGTAAGGCAGAAGAAAATAACCTACAAAGGAACCCCTATCAGGCTTTTAGTGGATTTCTCTGCAGAAACCCTATGGGCTAGGAAAGACTGGAATGACATATTCAAATCTTTGAAGAACAAAAACTTTCAGCTAAGAATATTCAATGCAGCTAAAATATCCTTCAGATATGATGGAGAAATAAAAACTTTCCCAGGTAAACAAAAGCTAAGGGAGTTTGTAGCCACAAGATCTCCCCTACAAGAAATCTTCAAGGAGGCCCTCATGACTGAAACAAAAAGGGAGAAAGGGATTACAAAACACTGAGTAAGGAGATAAATAGGTAGACAAGATCAGAAAATTGTAGCTATACATCAAAACAGGTTAGCAAATACTCAAGTATAACATTAAAGATATAGGGAAGGAAAATACCAAAAACAAAGATGATCTTGTTACTTTAACTGCAAAGTCACAACACAAGATGGAATAAGATGTGAGAAAGACAACTTAGGAGGGGAAGAGGAAATGGACTGAATCAGTTTAGTCTAAGGAAACAAGAGACCATCAGAAAATGGATTATCTTATCCAAGAGATTTTGAATACAAACCTCATGGTAACCACTAAACAAAAAAGCAGAACAGAGACACCAATAGTAAATAACGGGCAAACAAAGAAACACAACATAAAAATTACACAACTCAATTGGTAGACCAAAATACACAGGATGATAAACAAAGGAAATGTAGGAGAATTGGAAAACGAGTGATAAAATGGCAGCTTTAAGCCCTCATATATCGATAATCATCCTAGACATAAATGGATTGAATTCCCTAACAAAAAGACACAGAGTGGCGAGATGGATTAAAGAACAAGACCCAACAATATGATGCCTCCAGGAAACACATCTCAGTTCCAACGACAAACACAGCTCAGAGTGAAGAGATGGAAGATAATACTCCAAGATAATGGCAAACAAAAGAAAACAGTTGTTGCAATACTTATAACAGACAAAGTAGACTTCAAGATAAGACAGGTAAAGAGAGACGAGGAGGGGCAATATATAATAACCAAAGGGACACTCCACCAAGAAGACATAACAGCTATAAATATCAATGCACCCAACACAGAACCACAAAAGTACATAAGGCAACTATTAACAAACCTAAAAGGAGGTGTTAATAACAGCGCCAAAATAGTTGGGAACATCAACACTCCACTCACTTCAATGGATACCTCACCCAGACAGAAAATCAGCAAGGAAACACTGCAATTAAATGAAAAGCTAGACCAGTTGGACTTAATAGACATATATAGAACACTCCTTCCAAAACAGCAGAATACACATTCTTCTCAAGTGCACATGGAACATTGTCAAGGATAGACCATATGTTGGGGAACAAGGCAAGCCTCAATAAATTTAAGAAGATGGAAATAATAACAAGCATCTTTTCCAATCACAGTGCTCTGAAGCTAGAAATTAGTTACAAGAAAAAAACCTGAGAAAGAGACAAAGATGCAGAGACTAAAAAATACTCAATGTAACAATCAATTAATCACTGAAAAAATTAATGGGGAAATCAAAAAATATCTGGAGACAAATGAAAATGAGAACATACCATAACAACTCATATGGGATACAGCAAAAGTGGTACTAAGAGGGAAATTCATCCCAATACAGGCTGACCTTAAACAAGAAACATCCCAAATAAGCAATCTCAAACTACACCTGACGAAATTAGAAAAAGAAGAACAAACAAAAACCAAAGTCAGAAGGAGAGAAATAATGAAAATCAGAGCAGAAATAAATGCAATTGAAAAAAGAAAAGCAGTAGAAAGGATCAATGAAACAAAGAGCTGGTTCTTTGAGAAGATAAGCAAAACTGACAAATCCCAAGCCAAACTTACAAAGAAAAAAAGAGAGAAAGCTCAGATAAATAAAATTAGAACTGAAAGAGGAGAAATAACAATGGATACCACAGAAATACAAAGGATTACAGGAGAATAGTATGAAATGCTATATGCCAACAAAATGGACAACTAGAAGAAACAGATACATTTTTAGACTCTTACAACCTCCCCAAGCTGAATCAAGAAGAAATAGATAAAATGAATAGACCAATCACAAGTAAAGAGATTAAAACAGTCATCAAAAGCACCTCAAAAAATAAAAGCCCAGGACCAGACGGCTTCCCTGGATAATTCTACCAAAGTTTCAGAGAGGATTCAATACCTATCCTTCTCAAGCTATTCCAACAATTAGGGAATATGGAACACTTCCTAACACATTCTACGAGGCCAACATCACTCTTGATACCAAAACCTGACAAGGACAACACAAAAAAGGAAAACTACATGCCAATATTGCTGATGAACATAGATGCAAAAATCCTTAACGAATATTGGCAACCCAAATACAGCAATACATAATAAGTATCATACATCATGATCAAATGGGATTTACACAAGGGACACAAGCATGGTTCAACATCTGCAAATCGATCAATGTGATATACCACATTAACAAAATGAGGAATAAAAACCACATGATCACCTCAATGGACACAAAGAAACAATTTGACAAGATCCAACAGCCATTTATGATAAAAACTCTTAAAATGGGGATAGAAGGAAATTACCTCAACATAATACAGGCCATTTGTGACAAACACACAGCCAACATCACACTCAATGGGGAAAAACTGACCGCCATCCCTCTGAGAACAGGAAGAAGATAAGGATGCCCACTATCACCACTCTTACTCAACATAGTACCGGAGGTTTTGTCCAGAGCAATTAGGCAAGAGAAAGGAATAAAAGGAATCCAAATAGCGAGTGAAGAAGTGAAACTCTCACTGTTTGCAGATGGCATGGTCTTCTATATAGCAATCCCTAAAGAACCCATCAGAAAACTATTAGAAATAATTAACAACTACAGTAAATTTGCAGGGTACTTAATCAACTTACAAAAGCCAGTTGCATTTTTATACACTAATAACGAACTTACAGAAAGAGAACTCAAGAATACAATTCCATTTACAATCGCAACAAAAAAGTAAAATATCTAGGAATAAATTTAACCAAGGAGGTGAAGGACTTATACAATGGAAACTATAAGACATTACTGAAAGTAATAGATGATGACATAAGGAAATGGAAAGAGATTCCATGCACATGGATTAGAAGCATAAACATAGTTGAAATGTCGAAACTACCCAAAGCAACCTACAGATTCAATGCAATCCTAATCAGAATCCCAATGACCTTCTTCACAGAAATAGAAGAAAGAACACTAAAATTCATACGTGGTAACCAAAGACCCCAAATTGCTAACGCAATCCTGAGAAGAAAGAACAAAGCTGGAGGCGTCACAATCCCTGACTTCAAAATGTACTACGAAGCTATAGTAATCAAAGCAGCATGGTACTTGTACAAAAACAGGCACACAGATCAACGGAACCTAACTGAAACCCAGAAATAAAACCACTCATCTATGGATAGGTAATCTTCGACATGGGTGCCAAGAACATACAATAGAGAAAAGGTAGTGTGTTCAATGAATGGTGCTGTGGAATCTGGACAACGACTTGGAAAAGAATGAAAGTAGACCATTATCTCTGCCATTACACAAAAATAAACTCAAAATGGATCAAAGACTTGAAGATAAATCCTGAAACTGTAAAACTCCTGGAAGATAATATAGGTAGTACACTTTTTCACATCAAACTCAAAGGATCTTTCCAACAACCATGTCTTCTCAGACAAGGAAAACAAAAGAAAAAATCAATAAGTAAGACTTCATCAGACCAAAGATCTTCTGCAAGGCAGAAGAAACTAGGATCAAAAGAAAAAGACAACCCACCAACTGGGAGAAAATATTTGCAAACCAAAATCTGACAGGGGGTTAATCTCCATAATATACAAGGAACTCACACAACTCAACAACAAAAAAACAAACTGCCTGATCAAAAAATGCACAGAGGATATGAACAGACATTTTTCCAAAGAAGATACAAAGATGGCCAATAAACGCATTTAAAGATGTTCAACATCACTAATTCTGAGGGAAATGCAAATCAAAACCACTGTAAGATACTGTCTTACACTTGTTAAAATGGCTATAATCACTTAAACTAAAAATAACAAATGTTGGAGAGGGTGTGGAGAGAAGGGAATCCTCATACACTGCTGGTGGGAATGCAAAGCAGTGCAGCCACTAGAGCAAACAGTATGGAGAGTCCTCAAAAAAGTAAAAATAGAAACACCATGTGACCCAGCTATCTGACTACTGGGTATCTACCCAAACAACTTGAAATAAACAATCCAAAGGAACATATGTACCTCTATGTTCACTGAAGCACTATTCACAATACCCAAGACATGGAAACAATCCAAGTGCCCATTGACTGATGACTTGATTAAGAAGGTGTGGAACACACACACACACACACACATATATATATATATATATACAATGGAATACTACTCAGCCATAAAATAAGACAAATTCATCCCATTTGCAACAACATGGGTGGACCTGGAGGGTATTAGGCTAAGTGAAATAAGCCAGACTGAGAAAGACAAACACCATATGATCTCACTCATATGTGGAATATAAACATATACATGGACTAAGGAAACAGTTCAATGGTTACCATGGGAAACGGGGTGAGAGGTGGGCACAGGGGTTGAAGGGGAGCACTTAGGTGGTGAGAGACAAGAAATAATATACAACTGAAATTTCACAATGATGTAAACTATTATGAACTCAATTTAAAAAATAAAAATAATTACAGTAGAAGAGAAGCTGAAACCTGAATGAATCTTGAGGACATTATGCCAAGTCAAATAAGCCAGTCACAAAAGAACAAATATTGCATGATTCCACTCATATGAAGTACCTAGAATAATCAAATTCATAGAAACAGGCAGTATTATGGTAGTTTCTAGGTTCTGGGATGATGGAGGATGGGGAGTTAGTGTTTAACAGGTACAGAGTTTCAGTTTTGCAAGATGAAAAGAATTCTGGAGATGGATGGTGTGATGGTTGCACATTTGAATGCACTTAATGCCACTGAACTGTATACTCAGAAATGATTAAAATGGTAAACTTTATGTTATATATATTTTACCACAATTAAAAATACATAGAATATATTTTAAATAGAGGATCAACTTCAAGACTTACTATAAAGCTAGCTAATCAAAACAGTGTGACGGTCACAAAAGAATAGAACTGAGATGGAACCAAATGGAACAGAATAGAGATCCCAGAGATAGACCCACATACATATAGTCAATTCATCTTTGGCAAAGGGGTAAAAGCAATTCTGTAGGGAGAGGATGATTTTTCCCACAAATAATTCGGGAGCAACTGAATATCTACATGCAATGCAATGGAGCAAACACAGTCTTTTTAACAAATGGCTCTGGAACAAAAATGAACATAGACACAAAGTTTACATTGTCCAAAAAATTAACTCAAAATAGATCACAAAATGTAAAACACAAAATTATAAAACTCCTACAAGATAACATATGAGAAAATCTAGGGTATGGAGATGACTTGTTAGATACAATAGCAAAGGCATGATCCATGAAAGAAATAATTGTTAGAATAGACTTCACTTAAATGCAAATTCTCAACTTTGTGAAAGACAATGTCAAGAGAATGAAAAAACAAGTCACAGGGAGGGAGACAATATTTGAAAAAGACATGTGATAAAGGACTGCTATCCAATATATACAAAGAACTCTTAAACCTCAGCAATAAGAAAACAACTCAACAAGAAAATAGGCCAAGGCCTTAATAAACAACTCATCAAAGAAGATATATAGATGGCAAAAAAGCATATGTAAAGATGCTCTGCATCATATATCATCAGGGAAATGAAAATTAAAACAACAATGAGATACCACTACATACCTATGATAACGGTCAAAATCTGGAAGACTGACACCACCAAATTCAGGCGAGGAAGGGAAGCAACAGGAACTCTCACTCACGCTGGTGGAAATACAAAATGGTTCCGCCACTTTGGAAGATGGTTCTTGCAAAACAAAACATACTCTTACCATACGATCCAGCAATCACATTCCTTGGTATTTAGTCCAAGGAGCTTAAAACTTATCTTAAGACAAAAATCTTTACATGAATGTTTACAACATCTTTATTAATATTTGCCAAAAACTTAGAAGCAACCAAGATGTCCTTCAGTAGGTGAATGGATAAATAAACTGTGGTATATCCAGATGATAGAATATTATCCAGCCCTGTAAAGAAATAAGCTATCTTGAAAAGACATAGAGGGAACTTAAATGCATATTACTAAGTGAGAGAAGCCAATCTGAAAAGACTACACTGTATGATTCCAACTATAGGGCATTCTGGAAAAGGCAAAACTATGGAGACAGTAAAAAGATTAATGGTTGCCAGAGGTTGCGGGAGGACGGATGAATAGTTGGAGCACAGAGGATTTTTAGAGTACTGAAAATATTTTGTATGATACTGTAATGATGGATATATGTTGTTATACATTTGTCCAAACCCATAGAAGGTACAACACCAAGAGTGAACCCTAAAGTAAACTATGGACTTTGGGTGATAATGATGTGTCACTGTAGGGTCATCAATTGTAACAAATACACCACTCTGGTGGGGCATGTGGATAATAGGGGAGGCTATACGTGTGTGTGGGCAGGGAGTATCTGTACCTTACCCAATTTTGCTGTGAACCTAAAACTGCTCTAAAAAATAGTCTTAAATATAAAAAACGAGTAGAGGAGAAGGACTGAAATGTTAAAAATGAAAGCAGAAATTTAAGAATTAAATATAACAGTAGAATTTGTAGATGGGCAGTATTTGTTAGAAGGTAAATTTACAAAAGCCTAACACAGCAGAGAAAAGACTAGCAATAAGGTTTTAGCCAAAAAAGACAAATTTAGGAAAGTGTAAAATTGTATTTATTTATTTTTACTGGGGAAGATTCACCCTGAGCTAACACCTGCTGCCAATCTTCTTCTTTGTTTAATGTGAGCTTCCATCACACCATGGCCGCTGACAGAGGAGTGGTGTAGGTCCACATGTGGGAACAAACCTGGGCCACTGAAGCAGAACACACCGAACTTAACCAGTAGGTCACCAGGGCTGGCCCAAGAGTGTAAAATTTTAAATGAGACATTGAAGAGACAGATAAGAAAGAGTGAAGTGGGCAGAATTGTGGAATGTTTGCATTCCTGTGATTCCCAAAGTGGGGTGTGCTGAGGACACAATGAGGTTTGACCACAAGAGTTCATGAAGACTGACTGCAGACAGGACCCCTGGTCCCATGACATCATGATGCCCTCCCCATGTTGTGGTAAGCTCTGACATTAGAAAGTCAAACCCATATTCAAATTAAGTAAACAGTAATTTTAAAAGGATCCATGAGCAGTGAGGTCAGGTCTAGGGAGGAAGGGGGAGGGTTTGGGCCACAAAGAATGAAGTAATTAGGGAACATTAAATTATGTGAGGAAAGGTTCCTTCCAGAGGCCTGAGCCTCAAGATGGCTTCTGGTTAAAGCTTTGAGTCCATCTATTCTCTAACTAACTGTGGTCATGTTGGCCACATTTGACACATCTGTGCTGCCTGGCCTGGTTGCGTTTATGGTTCCTGCTGCCAAGTGAAGCTTCAGTCCTGGCCCTGGAGCCAGCTAGGAAGGTGGCTCCTCCCAGCTGTGGCTCCCACTACATGGCTCGCCTGCTGTGCCAGGAAGGGTTGGGTCAGCCCAAGGGCATCTGGAGTTGCAACCAGTTCCCCAAACTGATGAATAAATCTAAGAGTTCAGTAACTGAAAAAAAAAATCCTTGGGGAGTCAAATTAGTAAAAATGAAGAAAGAAGAAGTGCACACAATTAAAAATGAAAAACAGAGAAATAACCACGAATAGAGGCAATTAAAAAATCTTAAGTGCCGATATTACAAAACTATGCAAATATGCTGAAAAATGGATTCACACTAATTTTCTATAAAACATCAAGTAACTAAAATTAACTCCAGAAGTGCTGGAGAACCTAACCTGCCCGATGGTAGAAACCCAGAAACATACCAGTGGATGCACAGACCCACCCCAACAGGTGAGTTCTTTTACGCTCAAATAAAAGACAATTCTACAACCAAGCAAATGGTTGCAGGATATAGAGATTTTGTTTCTTTTTGTTTGTTTGTTTAGCACACAAAAGCAAGCTACAGAATGATTAATCTTAATTATGAATGTTGACAGAAAAAATCATAAACAGGCATCATCTCAGAAACATATAGTGGTGTGGTCTTAAGGACTCTATTACTACAATATAACATATTAATAGAGCAAATGGGAAAACTTTCCGATCCTCTCCATGGATACTGAGAATGCTGTGACAAAAACTTAACATCTACATTTTCCCCAGAAAGCCATAACAGTTTGAGAACACACAAATACTTTTTTATTATGACAAGGTAAATGCATGTCTTCATACAAGTTAAATGCTGAGACATTAAACCATCCCATTAATGTGAGGAACAGGATAGGTATGTCATCTGAATCACTACTTTTAAAATTGTTCTCAAATGAAATTGGCTAAGAGACATAAGGGAAATTAGTGAAAAAGGAGGCAAAAGAAAGTCTTAGAAACAGAAAGAAATCACAGTTATGGTGTTTATGACATTAATATACAAAATAAACTTTTCTATGCATCCAGTTAGAAAATAAAATGGAAGAAGTCATTTCATTGAAAATGGTAGTCAAATGATAAAATATCTAGAAATAAACAATGAGAAATTCATAGGACATGTTCGAACAAAACCATAAAACTTTACCGAGTGACATAAAATTAGTTTTTGAATGCAAGCCTAGTGTTGAGAAGCCACAGCTGGTGTATTGAATTAAGAATATGCAGATTATGACCTGCTGAATGAGGGGGCACAAGCCACCCACAGAGGTCACCAGATAGTTCCCTCAGCATCCAAGCTTCCTCTTTGGGGAAGTAAAACCCATGGTATCATTTTGACTGAAGGCACAGTTTCAATACACCCACACAAAGGAAGCAGAGTCACAAGATTTATTACAAATCCAGAAGCAAGGGGGTGCAAAGACCCGGGGAAAGGGCAGCCCTCCCTCCCAGGTCAAGGGCAAACAGGAGATAGAGAGCAGGGTAGCAGCACCTATTACTTATAAGATGGTTGAGGCAAAAGTCACTAACTTTTCCCAGGCTTAACTCTCAGTGGTCATTTTAAAAGGTGACCCTAGAAAATCAGAGTGGGAATTTATGGTGGCCATCCTAAACTCAGGTCCTCTGTGAGCATGGTTGCCATACCGTAAAATGCCTAGGAAGCAACTCAGAAACACAAAGTTATTTTTTCAGAAAAAGAAAAGTTGTTTTCTAATCACATTAGATAGCAGTATTCTTGAATAAGAAGATCCAATTAATCTACAAATTTATTGTGACCCCAATTTAAAAAAAAGATGTATGTGTGTGTGAGAGAGAGACAGAGTGTTGAGGGGAATGTTAACTTGGAAATATTGATACTAACATGAATTATTGATACTACTATGAATAAAGGCTTAGAAATTAAAGGCGTTCATAGGGAGATAAATCAATGAAACAGAAATGGACCCAAACACTTAAAGGAATTTAGTTTACAAGGAAGGTGGCATTTTGAATGGGAGAAAAGATTATAATTGTATTATGGGAATGTGCTGTTATATATTTTATTGGTGGAACTGACCAACTGTTTAGAGGGAACACAATGCATCTCTACCTCCATTTTGTGCAATAAATGAATTCCAGAGAGTTAGAAGATATAAAGGTAAACAAATGAAACCATAAGGATTTAGAAGAAAATATGAGTAAGTTTATTTATAATCTCAGAATGGGGAGGGACTTTTAAAACTGGAAACAAATCCCAGGATCTTACAAAGGAAAATATGGATAAATTGACAACATAAAACTTTAAACTTTCTATATGCAAAAAACCAAATCAATAACATCAAGAGACACATAATAAACAAATAAAAATATTTTCAAGGCATAAGACAGAAAGGTTCCAAAGTGTGAAAATTAAGAAAAAGCCAAATAACCCAATTGAAAATTGTGGAAAGGACATAAATTTACAAAATTTGCAATTACCAAAAAACATTTGAAAACATCTTTGACTTCACTCATAATAAAATAAACTAGAACAGTATTGTAATATCATTTTTCACCAATCATATTGGAAAAAAATTAAGTTTGATAATACCCAGTGCTGAGAAAGCTGAGAAATCAGCCCTTTCATTATACTCTTGGTAGGTGTATCAACTGATCAGTTTTTGGAGGCTAATCTGGCAATATCTAACAAAATGTTCAATGCATATAGCCTTAAATCCAGCAATTCCATTTCCAAGTTGGAATTTATACCAAGATATATCAAAAAAAGTATGCTAAGATGTAAGTACAAGGATGTAATTATAGATTTGTGTATAAAAAACAGAAATGCTTTATATGTTCACTAATAAAAGACTAATCAAAGAAATTATAGTCCACCAAAACAATGGAATGTTAAGCAGCTATTAGGAAGAATGAGGTAGATCTTTATGTGTTGTTCTGGAAAGATCTCTGAGATAAAACACTAAGTGAAGAAAGCAAGGCCATGCATAACATGAGTGCTAGAAAAGGAATGTCTTTCATGCCCCCTCCCTCCCTCTCCTTGCCTCCCTCCCTTCCTTTCCTCCTTTTCCCAGAAGTTCATTGGTGGTCCCTATGAAAAGAAAAAACAGACAGCGTGGGAGGCCTTTGTGTTTAGACATTCACACTTTTCTAACCATATGTGCATCTTTTCCTTATTTTTACTTTTTTAAAAATGGCAGAGTAGTTATTTGGATGGTAAAAATATGAACTACTTTTGCTTTTCTTATGTTTTTCTATATAAAATACAAGACCAAAGTTTTTTTTTTTAAAGCAAAAATGTAGCAGGGATCAATTTTTGGATAGCAATAAGAAATGAAGTATCCTCTTTATATATCAAAACACTCCACTTGTTTCTAAAGACACTTTAATAGAAAAAAAACAGAAAGAAAATATTGTGCATTGTTCATCCATCCCATGTAGAACGAGCGGACTCTGAGGACGACCCTGCTCCAAATGGTGTGATGCTGGAATGCCCTTACTCATCAACCTTCTTGTCGTAAACAAGACGTCCACAGGTGCTCACACACATACACACAGAGCATGCTCAAGCCTCCATCTTCCTCAGTGCAAACAAATCCATGTGCACTACCCAGAAATGAGCGAAATAAACAGCTGGAGAAATGTATGCAGTTTCTATTGCTCTGAAAATCTAATCTTCCTTCATGATGTACCCATCTCGGGGGTTAGAGGAAAGTAAAGATTCCTAGGAGCTCAAAGCCTTCTGTAGTTTTGAGCTCTGAGTAGTTACTGAATGAAACAATAGAAGAGAAGAGATTTTCTTGTGTCTCCCTCCGATCTCATTAAAAAATAAGAAGAATGGGAAGAGGCAAGGTGACTGTTGTCAGCTAGATAATCTAAGCAGAGAATTGTGTCACCACTTTGGTTTAAAATTAAAGTTTTCCTTGCTTTTAAAACACGCATCTCCAGTGAATCCACCCATTCAGCTGGCTTCCTAGGACGAAGCTGGGTGGACAAGCTGTGGAGAAGCAGATTCCCAAAAGCCAGAAACTGAAGCTACTGGCTGTGCAGCCTCTGTTAGCCTGCCAGCCCCTTCTGGTGACCACCACTGGTCTGTCATCCAGGAAAGCCATCGGCCACACCATCCCCTCCCCAGTTCCGGCCACACAGGGAACCAGAAAAGGTCCCGGCCTCTGCCCCCTGGCCCTGACACATGGAGAATAAGCATAGAATACTTTTACTTTATGTTGTGCATTTGTACAGATCCATGAATTTCTAACACTAATCAACCCCACTACATTTGAAGCATCTAATGCATTTAAAAAAGACCAGAAAACACATAGATGGTTTAATTTAGATTTAGCTAATACGTTGCGCTGGTAATTCTAATAGAAGTCTATCTGTCCTTTGGATTTTTCAAAATAGAGCAGACTCACTGAACCGGCCCCCCAGTGTCTGGGGAAGCACAGGAAGCTTGAGAGTTGCCTGGGATCTACAGAAATCCCCCACTTGACTGGGTCTGGTCCTAGTTCAGAACTGACAACACCTATGTCCCTCCCGATTCCCTTGACAGGATAGTTTGGCAGAAATCAGGCAGGAAAAAATATAATTTACAAGACCAACTGTCTGTTCTTTTGTTTTAAGTAGAAACAGCGTAAAACTGTTTCTCTCCACCATCTTTGGTAGAGAAATATAAAAACTGAATTAAATGAAAACCAGCAGTTAGGTTTTTAGTTTTAGTTTAGTTTAGTTTCCTTTCACCAGTTAATTATTTGAATGGATTTAGTGAGTTTGGTTTATTATTATTATTAGTTTCAATCTAAGTTTGTACACAGGCAAAAGCGTATGTGGCATTTTCATGTAGGCCTTCATGGCAAATGACATGCAGGCATGCAGACCAACTGTACAGGCCTCCCCTGGCAGTCCTGAGCTACCCGGACCTCTCTGAAGAGCTTCCCAGGCAGTGGGGAAAGGGAAAAATGACCTCTCCGTGGTCCTGCTGCCCTTAGGGTGTCCCAAGGATATCAAGTAGCCCAACGGAGAGGATTAAACAAAAACGTGCTGAGATCCTATCACTGAAAGTAACAAGGAAACTGTAACCGCCATCACTGACAGTGCCAAGCGTACATCAGAGTCCTCACATTTAATGCTGCTGTGGGATTAGCACCCCAAATTCGCCCCAAGCCAACATCGCTGATCTGTGCGTTTCCTACACACTGGGAACCAGGACCGAGTTAAGCGAAGTCCTTGGACACAGCCTCGACGAAGTTTGGAGCCGACATCAGGATGCCAATGGTGCAGATGATGGTGAAGATGCAGAAGGCCATGAGGCACAGACGGTCCACCACGCAGGCCGCGAACTTCCACTCGCTGCAGACGGCCTCACTCTCGTCCTGGCAGCGGAAGCGGTTGGCGATGTAGCGGACCTCCTCCAGGATCTTGGCCAGGTCCGGGTCTCCCTCGGACGGCTGCCCGCCATGCAGCAGGTGCTCGTCATGCGTGGGTGAGCAGGCCATGCGGCCGCACACAACTCCGGAGTCGGGGGTGGGGGCGCAGTGCACTCCTTCTAGACCTCGGAAGCCAATGTAGAGCAGGTTGCCATTGGTGGCCGGCGGCCCAGCCACCGCGCTCATCTCCACGCTAGCCAGGCTGCAGCGGCGCTGCTTGTGCTGGCAGGCGGGACGCACCTTGTCCTCCCCTGGCCTCTTCATGCGCAGGAACCACGCACACCAGTTCAAAAGGATGACTCTGGTCTGAGGAAACAACAGAGTGTTAGAAGCGGCCGGGAAGTGTGCATCAGGGGATCCAGATAGCAAGATGATCCTACACTACCAGTCCTACTTCTTGGATTCTGGGGGTGACAGGCCCCTTCTCCTTCCCAGGTGAGTTTACACAGGCAAGCAGTGCTAATGTTACAACTGTTGAGTCAAATGTGAGGCAAGAATAAAACCAGTGCAGAAAATTACCCAGGGAAGCAGCTGAATTCCTCTTTATGGCAGGGACACTGCCATCTCAGGAAGACAGCCACATGAGAGGAGAGGGCTGTCTTGGAAAGAGAGCCCTGAGCTGTGTGAACAGGGCAAGTCACTTTCCCTCTCTGATCCTTCCTCATCTGTAACCAGGGACTCTCATACCAAACTCCCTGTGAGGGAGCCCAGTGTGCCACAGCAAACTCACAGGCGTGGCTGAGAGATTTTAACTTTTCAAGGGCAACCTGGTGACATCTGTCAGACTCTGCATGAAGCTCTAGCTTTAAGGGGTTCAGACTGCAATATTAGATCACTCCATCCCTTGCAATGATGTCATATCATTGCAAAGCAGGTTTCTGAAGTTGTTCTAATAAAAACCAAGTGCCAAGAAAGTTAACATGGAATAGCAAATAAGGGTAGTGTGCTCGCAAGTTTTAAGAGGTTGTGCTGTGCCAAGAGGGGCTAAATTGTCAAGGCATAAATACTTAGCAAATTGTTTTGACCTACTTAATAAACAGAACTGTTAGGTATTTCTTTTGCCCTAGGAGCTCTGCGAGAAAAACCCTGAGACATTAAGGTGCTATGAGCCAAGAAAGTTTAGGAACCTCTAACCCAACTCATTAGGATGCAGTGAAGACTGAATAAGATGGTTTGCGGGAAAGTAATTTGAAAAGCCAGAGGCAGGGGTTGGCAGACTTTCTGTAAAGGACCAGACAGTAAATATTTTAGCTGTGTGGGCCATAGGGCTCTGTTGCAACTACTCAGCTCTGCTGATATGGTACAAAATCAGCCATAGACAGCATGCAAAGGAGCAGACATGCCTGTTTTTAAATAAAATTTTATTTGCAAAAGCACATGGTAGGCTGGATCTGGCCTGCAAGGCCAGTTTGCTGACCTCTAGTCTAAAGTGTTTTATAAACCTATGTTACCTGCATGCATAGAAGACGCTAGAGAGAAATCATTTTCTTGTTTTTTGCCTCTAATGAAAAGAAGGGAGCCATTTGAGTTCTCAAGTCTGGTTTACAAAAGCATTCCTGCAAGCCTATTTAGACAAGTACATGAAAAGTGGGCCCTTTCCATGAAATCATCCAGATACTGATTTCATTTTAATTTTGGTTTATGATGGTGGGCAAATTCCATCAGCAGCATAGCAGGCATGACTCCCATCTGTAAGTACAGGCAGTAAGTTGTGAAGTTCATATCTGCAGCACTTTCTTGGTGACCACATTTATGACATTTTATCAAAGATAATTGCAGTAGACCAGCTGAGTTCCTCTCCAGTCTGGAGACAGGCAATGAAAAGAACGAGAAGGCGTAAGAGCCGTTTCACTGCAGCTATAAAGATAGCCCTTTCTTCCTAGCAGGTGGCACTCTATATCCTGCCTACATCACACAGGGAAACCTCCAGAGCCTGGAAAGGCTGTCTGCAGACCCTGGAGGATTTTCCATGATCAGTAAGGAGCAGGGACACATGGTCCCATGTGAATCCTTGGGTGAGAGTGGCCCTCCACATGTGGATCAAGAGACACGCCATCTCACTTGAGCCTTTCAGGGCTTTGTGAAGTGACTATAATTCTTCTATTTTACAGATAAAGAAGCTGAGGCTCAAAGACGTTAATAAATTGGCTCAGGGTCACATAGTGAGCAAGTCACCTAACGTGTTTAGACTTCCACAGCCTCATCCGGAAAACGGTCCACTAGGTTCCCTTTAAGCCTCCAGTGACTTTGTCCAAACCCCCACTTGGAAGGCACCTGAAAGCCTGGGCCAGAGCCCGTGGAGCACACTGGGCAGTGAGCGTGTCCAAACCCAGAGGCAGCCGTGCACATGGAGTGCTGAGCAGAAGTGCCTGATACTTCTCCTTCCCCGTGGGGGTCTGCATATCCCTTCAGCACATCTCAAGCTAAGTCTATTTTGAATTCCATGGCCTGAATCATTAGCTTTCAAGGCTAAAGAATCTCAAAAGATGAAATTATCCTCTTGGCACTTATCAAACTGTGCTCATGACCCTTCTGCTAGGTTATAGTTTTGATTCTGGCTGTGCAAATGTCACATAATGCCACTGCACCCAGCAGCATATTCTTCATAGCAACAGATCATAATAAAAGTTCCTTGGAGGCTGCTTATGTTTCAGATACACATGGAAAGAAAGAAAAATGCAGTGTGCTATATAAAATGAGAGAGAGAGAGAGAGATCCGAGCTTCACATTTCATTTGTAGCCACTGGTTGTAAGATGCTCTTGTGCTGAGAGGTGAATAATTAGCATATGCTCTTAATTAAGATTTTTCTGGAACAGTAAAGTGCTACCAGGTCATTAAAAATGGTTTTCTGTCTTCATGTCTTAATTCCCTTATCTTTACATCACTCAAAACATAAGAGAGTAGATGTGTTTATACTTTTGTATTTGCATAAATAAACACTAGAAGGAAAAAGTAGGAATTAACTAAAATGGTTATCAGTATTGGTGGTGAAAGCAGGGCGAGGGGCAGGAATGGGAGCAGGATTTCTCTATGCAAAATTGTACTTTCATTTTGACTTTTGAAACATGTAAATGTCTTACCTATTTCAAACACACAGATGGACAGACAGAAAGTGGATCAGGATTATTAGAAAGTCAGACGAGAACATAGATGAATGTGTGCAAATGTGTCCCAGCTTTTAAGCTAGGAGGTGAGGGGTTTCTCAAAACAAGCCCATGCACTGGAGAGATGTGACCTGTGTGGGAGGTGGCACCATTTTGGGGAGCTCACTCTACTGCTGATGCAAGGAGCTATGAGAGAGAGAGAGTCCTTATTAAATTTAAGAACTCGCCATGGAAAAGAACCCAAGGGGACACAGTAACTTTGTAAAGCCAATTTTTTTTTTTAAAGCGGTCTTTCCTAAGTTAACTCTTAGGTAACTGTAAATTATCCCACAATGAATATTTTTTAGAAGGCCTAGGAATTCCCTGTTCCTGGAGGTTGAGGAAATGCATCTTTCATCCTGCAGCTGCACTTAGCTTGCTGGTGAGGCCTGGACTCCCTTCTGAACTTGGATGCAAGGTTATGGGTCTCCAAAGACAGGCTCATTTTGGCATGAAAGGGTTTCTTTAGCTCCCAGTGGTCCCCAGGCCACATGCTCTGGACAGGAAGACGGGAAGGTCTGCAGGGCCCAAGTAAGAGGCAGGGCAGAGGCAGCCCTCCCCTGTTCCAGGTTTTGTTACACCACAGGGAGGTGAGGAAAGCCCAGGCCCTGCTCGGCCCTAATCGAGGTTTCCTGAGTGTCAGGTGAGGGTGGTTGTAGAGCTTCGGAACCTGGACTCTGAAGGACTCTGAAGGAGTGGGTGGGCAAGCATCAGCAAACATCACAAGGCACTAGGCAGGTGTGGCCTAGACTAAGACGACACACTATTATAATCAATCATTAATTTTTCATTCATTTTCTTTTATCCCATCCCTCTTCCCCACTGGTAACTACTAAACTTAACATTATAAGTTTTGGTTAGATTACATTCCTAGGTGTACTGAATGTATATATTCTTGCATAGCTCACTCTGTGTCTTACTCTTATCATTCCTCATTCTGCTTTGAGGATCCAGCCATGTGGCTGTGTGCTCATCTCGTCCGTTGCTTTACAACAGCTGCACAGTTATCCAGAGTAGATGCAAATGTAGTTTTAAAAACACCATGCTAGCAAAATATATGAACAGTCAGTGTATGAGTCCTGCTCTGGAATGTGAGTTTGTAAGCCCAGTGCCCAGGACCCTAAAAGCATGCTCACTATCTGCCTACTATGCAGAGAGAGATGCAGCTAGGTGAGGTCATGTAAGAAATACAGCTATTTGTTTAGGAATGCTAGCTGTTTGTGGGATTTTTGAAATAGATAAATCATCTGTGGAGCCTCCTTTGGGGACGGTTGGAGGAACGCACCCACTTGGGCATCTTGCCGCCATCGGGGTCGTGGTGGTGGTACTGCAGCACAATCACTGTGACGACCACAGAGAGGCCAACGATGATCATGGTGCTGGCGAAGTACTTGGCTGCAGAGAAAGCAGATGCAGGTGAGACCCAGGGCCTCCATGGCACAAACATCACAGGGCAGGGGCAGACCCACACTGGGTAACAAAGCATGAAAGCAGGGCAGGGCTGCTTCTGGCCTGCAGTCCCCCGCCCACAGACCAGTAGGCAGAGGCCAGCCCAGAGCACAGAGATCTGCCTTTCTATCCCATCCTGGTGAGTAGCCTTGCCTAGCTCACTGCCCTTTCATGGACTCTGTCTGCCTCCTCCTTCACTGAGACTTAACAGGCCTCTCAGGACAGTGATAATCTTGTTCCCAAGAGAAAGCACATGGATCGTTATCAGAACTGAAAACACCTGGATTTGAGGATATGGTCACCATCATGATGACTAAGGGCCACAGATGTGCTCCAGGGGTGTAACAAGGACAAACTTGCGCATCACCTGGCTGTCTTATAAGGCCTGGACATTTAGGCTACCATTGTGGAAAATGCGTCTGGCCCCTTTTATCAAGAAACACCAGGGGGTGCTAGTTGTCCAGCCTGAGGAAGAGGTTAGCAGCAGTGACTTTTCAGGCTAAGAATATCAGCTTCAGCTCTGATGGGCAAGGAGGTATTACTCTACCTTGGCCCAGGTGAGAAGGAGCATGGAACATCTGAAAGAGTTCCCCACCCTGGGGTCCACTGGCTGCCATCTGTGAGTTTCGACAGGCTGCTCTGCCTCTCTGGGCCTCAGGTTCTTCAGCAGTACACCAGGGATGGAAATGTAGGATTCGTGCAGGAATTAGCAATTATATGGGCCAAAGGTCTAGGAGAAAGCCTGGCACAGGGAAGGTGTTCTTTAACTCGCAACTCTATTAAACCCTCAGTGTGTCTGTCTGCCCAAGGGGCCTGAGCTCTAAGCAGAAAGCATCCTGGCACAGAGGCTAAGTGTACGGCCACACACCTGGTTAAGAACACCTCCTGCTCTCCAGGCAGGCAGGAACTCACTGCTCTCCCATGGAGACAAAGAGGTACCTGCGAGGAGCTAGCAGAGGTGGATATTTGAGACTTCAAGTTCGCATCAGGGACCTCCAAGAAGGAGAAGGAAAGTGAACCAAACCATGACTGTTATGGTTTAATCGTGTCCTCCTAAAATTCATGTTGAAGCTCTAACCCCAGCACCTCAGAACGTGACTGCATTGGAGATGGGCCATTAAAGAGATTATTAAGTTAAAATAAGGTCGTCAGAGTGGGGCCTGATCTAGTCTGACTGGTGTCCTTATAAGAAGAGGAACTTTGGACACACAGAGAGACACCAGGGATGCCCAAAGAGAGGAAAGACCAAGTGAGGACACGACGAGAGGGTGTCCATCTACAAGCCAAGGAGGGAGGCCTCAGGAGAAACCAAACCTGCCAACACCTTGATCTTGGATTTCTAGCTTCCAGAACTGTGAACAAATAAATTTGTGTTCTGTAAGCCACCCAGTCTGTGGAATTTGATTATGGCAGTCCTAGCAGACTAATGCAATGACCTATGGAAGGATCCAGGGTCAATGGACACCCTGAAATCCCAACACCACAGGTCGGAGACCAACAGCATCCCATCCTTCTAGACGAAAGCTATGCATCAACCTAGGCTCTCCCAGCGGGTTCACCAGTCAAGGCAGGGCCAGCTGACTGCCCCATTAATGATGCTTTCTGCTGTCAGTCTCTATTGGCAGCATTGTGTTGGAAGGTAGAAAGAATGGGTCAGACCATCAAACTGAAAGGTAGTTCCTCACTCTCTGGATGGTAGTAAGAGAAGTATGACACCCACAAACGTTTTTCATACCAACAGTCTCTCTGGCAAAAGTATTACACATACAGGGAGTTCGACACAAAGGACCTTGGTTTCTTAGTTTGTGAAGCCTAAGGGTATCCATGTAAGACTCCCCCATTCCTACCCATCCTTAGTTAACTACACAGGACAGCCTTTAGGTAGCATGGGCCAACAGGAGCAATAACAGACTGCATTCCTGAGGCTGACCACCACCAAATGGGAGGGGGACTTCCATATTAAACCTAATATCCATTGGGAGATGTTTGCTTCCGGTCCTCACAACTGGCTTAGAGGTCTGCTCCCTAATCAGGAACAGAACCCTGCCTTCAGTGGTGAGAGTGCTGGATCCTAACCACTACACCATTGAGCACCCCTGCACATGCTCCTACTTGTTCCAATCCAGGGCGGCACATGGCAACAAGTGATGCTGTCCCCTGTTTCTGTCGTCCCTCCCTGGGCAGAACGCCATGCCTTACATCTGTCCTGGCCAAAACGTATTTGTCCTCTTCACATCTCCTCACATGCTTGAACTTTATACAGAGACATTGAGTTATCTCAGAAAACAATGGCTAAGAGTTAAAGTGTGTGTTCCTCCCATGTTAGCAAAGGATTTGTGGAAAAACAATGACAAATGAAAATAACGAATCTCTAGTGGTAAAATCTTTGGCCTCATAACAAGCATGAGGGGGAGAATTAGGGGAGGAAGGGGGCATTTCTGCACCTTGCAGCCAAACCACAAAACTGGACTCTCCATTCTCCTTACATGTGCCCAGGTGAGCAGAAGCCATGGATCACTCTGAATAGTTAAAGCAAGTCATATCCTCACAGCAGAAAATGGGGCTCTGCATTTCTCCAAAAACTGACGCTCTCCAGGGCCCCAGAGGACGCGTTTCTGCTCCGTGCCTGTGCTAGGAAGTCCTGAGCATTCTCTAAGCCTATGTCTTTCAGAGGAGCCCGACTCTTGCCTTACCTATCAAGGGCACTGAGTCAGATGTTGCAGGCATAATCTCAGCCACCAGCAGCATGAAGACAGTAAGAGACAGTAAAACTGTTATTCCTGAAACACAAACACACAGCAGCGCCTGAGACAGAACAGATGATGGGGCCTAAAGTCCATCTAACTGGGTTCCTAACCTGAGATTCAGAGAAATAGGGAGGCGTTGGGGGCGGGGGTCTGTGGCTTTCCTGAAACTGAATGCATGGTTTTCGTACATATGGGCATGGGCATTTTTCTGGGAACAGTCCATGTCATTATCAGAGTCCCTGGTGGAGACAGGTTTAGGAGCCAGACTTTTAGAACAACACAAAATGAATTATTGAACTTAGTACTAGTCTCTCTCATTTTCTTTATTATGTTAGTATTGAGAGGTAGTTTGATGTAGCAAGAAGAAGAAAACATGCAGTCCAAAGGCCTGGCATCCAGTCTTGACTCTGCTACTTACTAGCTGCATGACCTTGGATAAGTCATTTAACATGCCCGAGCCTCAGAATCAGAAGATAGTTGTTTGAGAATGATTTCTTTTTTTCCTTTCTTTTCTGTTTTTGAGGAAGACTAGCCCTGAGCTAACATCTGCCACCAATCCTCCTCTTTTTGCTGAGGAAGATCAGCCATGAGCTAACATCTGTGCCCATCTTTCTCTATTTTCTATAAGTGGGATGCCTGCCACAGCATGGCTTGATAAGCGGTACGTAAGTCTGCACCCAGGATCCGAACCAGCGAACCCTGGGCCACTGAAGCAAGGTGTGAACTTAACTACTGTGCCACTGGTCTGGCCCTGAGAATGACTTCTTCAGGTACTAAATATCATCATTAGAAACTCTGTGAGATGTTGAGAAACTCATTTCACCATTCTAAATCTGAGTTTTCTTATCTTGCTATTGGATGCTCATAAGGAATTACGCCCTGTGAGGCAATATACAAGTGCAGGTTGATACTATTTCTTGTCCACAACGATGCTGGTTCGTTGCCACCAAGGAACAGGGTGGGTGGCAGGAAGGCAGAAAGCACAGGCCCCCAGAGGAGAACTGATCCCTTCTTTGATGTTCTCATCCTCTGTGTGGAATCAGAGGATCCTATTGGCATCTCAGGAGGGCATGGCCATCCAGCAGAGCCTAAATCAGGAGCCTGTGGTGGCAGGGAGATGCCCTCAGCTGGGAGGTCAGTGTGTGAGGCACTAAGCAGTCCCTGCAATATCTCCACACCCGGAGCCCTGACGTGCCCCTCTGCTGTCCACAGTGAGCCCTAGAGAGCTGACCTCAAGGCAGGGCCCTCCAGCCATCCCAAACTCCCTCCACAGGTCCAGGCACTTACCAAGCGAGATTTTCTCTCCAGAGTCTGCAGGGAGCAAGAAGACGAGGAGGGCCAAGGCTGAGATGAGCACACAAGGGATGAGCAGGTTGAGGCCGTAGTAGAGAGTCCTGCGGCGAATGGTCACTGTGAAGGTGACGTCTGGGTATGGCTCTTTGCAGCACTCATAGAACTTCTCACTTCTCTTACCCGGGATTCCTCCATGGGAAGGGGGAGAAAAGGAGGCTGTTGTTTGAATAAAATCACCCTGTTTATTCATTTTTCTTCTTTTTTTTTTTTTGAGGAAGATTAGCCCTGAGCTCACATCTGCTGCCAATCCTCCTCTTTTTGCTGAGGAAGACTGGCCCTGAGATAACATTCGTACCCATCTTCCTCTACTTTATATGTGGGACACCTACCAAAGCATGGCTTCCCAAGCGGTGCCATGTCCACACCCAGGATCCAAACCCATGAACCCCAGGCTGCCGAAGCGGAACATGCGAACTCAACTGCTATGCCACTGGGCCAGCCCCCATTTGTTCATTTTAATGGATATAGCATGTAAACATAGCCATGGAGTTTGCTAAGTGCTAAAAAATTGAGTAATCATTGTTCGAATAAGCACTTTCTGGTTTATTATAGTTATTTAAGGGTATTTTAGTAATATTTGAACAAATTGGCAGATATTTTTTTGATGGATTGGAATTACATGTGCTATAGGCTGAATGTTTTTGTCTCTCCAAAATTCATTTTGGGGGGACATAGATGTTGAAATCCTAACACCCAAGGTGATAGTGTTAGGAGGTGGGTCTTTGGGGAGGTGCTTAGGTCACAAAGGGGAGCTCTCATGAATGGGATTATTGTCCTTATAAAGGAGGCTTCAGAGTGCTGCCTAGTCCCTTCTGCCATGTGAGGACACAGCCAGAAGACAGCCATATATGAACCAGGAAGTGAGCCCTCGCCAGATACCCAGCCTGCCAGCGCCTTGATCTTGGACTTTCCAGCCTCCAGAACCATGAGAAATAAATGTCTGTTGTTTATAAGCCACCCAGCCTATGGTATTCTGTTATAGCAGCCCAAATGGACTAAGACACCATGATTATAAGTAATGCATTGCAAACTTCACCCCACTATGAATGTAATTATTGTTTTTCTATTTAAAATCATCAAATATAGATAGGTTCCCACCACCTGTAATTTGCTGACCAACCTGACGTTAGGAATCAAGCAGATTCGAATGATGTAGCGATGCCTTTAATAGCACTGACTTGTGTTTAAATGTGCATAACCACAAGTTCCTCATGGAAAGCACTGAATTTTCTAATTGTTTTTTCTTTCTCATCCTATAGCTCTCAGAAAATTATGGAGAATGCTGCAAGGTTCAATAAATGCTCACACTGAAAAGCAGAGTGGAAAATCCCAGACTTTAACCTGGCGCAGGAATAAAGCAGCTTTTTTCTAGGCTGCTGGTCTCACGTCTTTGCTGGGCTTACCCACAAGGTCCCATTCTCCATTTGGGATATAGCTGCTGATATCCGCTTCCTGCATCTGTAGATCCAAGGACCACCCTCCATAAGACCAGGACCCAAACTTCAGTTTGCAGTGCTGCACATCAAAGGGGAACCAGCGCACGTCAATGTAGCAGGAGCTCTTGAATATGCCTATGTGGGGAATGGGAACAGTCAGGAGACCAAAATGGAAGCTGACTGAGATGTGCTTTAAATACACAGTCGTCTCACACTGCTGGTGGGAATGTAAATTGGTGAGGCCATTATGGAAATAGTATGGAGGCTCCTCCAAAAATTAAAAATAGAACTACCATATGATCCAGTGATCCCACTTCTAGGGATATATCCAAGGGAAATGAAATCATTATCTAAAGAGATGGCTGCACTCCCATGTTCACTGCAGCATTATTTATAATAGCCAAGATATGGAAACAACCTAAGTAAACTAAGTGTTCATCAACGGATGAATGGATAAAGAAAAGTATACGTATTAATCACACACACACACACACACATACACATTCAATGGAATATTATTAAGCCTTAAAAAATAAAGAAATCCTGCTATTTGCAACAACATGGATGAACCTGGAGGGCATTTTGCTAAGTGAACTAGGCCAGACAGAGAAAGGCAAATACTGTATGGTATTACTTGGATGTAGAATCTGAAGACAAAAAAAAGTTGAACTCAAAGAAACAAAGAGTAGAATGGTGGTTGATGGGCTAGGGTGTGGGGGAAGTGGAGAGAGGCTGGTAAAAAGGTATGAACTTTCAGTTATAAGCAGATAAGTTCCAAGGATCTAATGTGCAGCATGGTGACTGTAGTTAATAATATTGTTTACTTGAAAGTTGACGAGGAGTAGCTCTTAAGAGTGCTCATACACACACACACACACAAAATGTAACTATGTGAGGTGATAGGTATCTTAATTAACTTGACTGTGGAAATAATTTCACAATGTATATGTATATTAAATCATCATGTTCTACTCTTTAAGAATATTATAATTTTGTCAGTTATACCTCAATAGAGCTGGGAAGATCATTTACATAAATAAATACATGGCAGTCCTTTGTTCTCTATCGTCAAAGGCTGTTCCTAAGATGCAGTGCCTAATCTTCATGGAGTAAAATGTTTGTTAGCATGATAAAAGATTGGCGAGTTAAATGATACATTATTGATGATGGTCTGCATGTGTTCTTGAGCGGTGCTTTGTGCACACATCTTTCTGGCCCACTTATGCTCCCTTCCAGAGGAGGCAATGTGGGCACAAGGTCCTCTGGACTGGGTGTCACCACAAAGGACTTCTGCTTGTCCTGATTCTCCAAACTACAGCTAGACCTGTCCAGAACAAGGTGGGTCTTTTTTGAAAAATCTCTGAAAAGAAGCTCAGCTGAAACTTCACTGCCTTTTAAAATTCAAAGACAACACTGACATGCTCTGTTGCAGACTGTTCTGAAGGATTTCTGTGAAAATCAGAAGTTCTGTAAACTTGCTCTTACCATGCATGCACATCTTCACACTCTAAATAATAGGAGAAAAGTAATGAATGTAAAAAAAATCTCAGAGTTAACAAAAATAATGGAGAGCTTTGAAACAAAATCTGAAAAGTGCGTGTGTACATGTGTGTGTGTGTGTGTGTGTGTGTGTGTGTTCGCTATGGAACATGGTGGGCATTTTCCTTAGGTTAAAAATTGAGAAAACATTTGTTATCCAGAAATACATGTAGAGGAAAATTTTAACTAGTCTGAATTCTAGATTGAGAACAAAACAAGGACTGGTAGGTTTAAGATGAAGAAATAGTGCTTGGACACAAAGAGTTTCCACTGAAAAGAGTGACTCCAAGACTAGGACAAGATGGAAGTGAATTTCCTAGAAGGTCACCAAGAAGGGACCAGATGAACCCATTCCAGTATTTATGCCCGTCTACTCCTTTCTGCCCAGAGAAGGATTGGAAGGCACAAATAGCTAAGGGTTCCAGTGCTTGTGGGGGCAGGGCAGGCGCTCTGTGAATTTCTGCCATGCAATTAAAGAAAGAATGAATGGAGGAAGGGACTCAGAAGCCTTGCAAACACACACCCCCTCCCCAGAGCCAAGTTGGGAAAGGACAGTAAACTTCCTGCCCCTCAAGTTTCTTAAATATGATCTGCAGCATTATATCCAGCATTCATCAGAATCAGGAAGTCATTATAAACACTGCCCTCCCATTAATGGGCTGGGTCCCCCCAAACCCATATTGCTTCTAGAAAATCTAACTCCATAACTGTATTATTCCATTTCTATCAAATGACCAGAGGAAGAGAAGCCAGAGACAGAAAGCAGATCAGTGGTTGCCTGGGGCTAGCAGTGAGGGTGGAGATTAACTGCAGACAGGCAAAAGGGATTTTTCCAGGGTGATAGAAAGTGTTCTAAAACTAGATTGTGGTAATGGTGGCACAACTCTGTGAATTTACTAAAATCATTGAATCATGCACTTAAAATGGGTGAATTGCACCAAAATAAAGCTGTTAAAAATAAAAATATGAAATGGAAAAAAAGTCATTTCCTAATCAAGTTTCTATTTCCTAGCTTATACCTGAAACATTCTTTTTGCCTGTGCTTAGTTGCATGGGCACAGCTGGATCCCAGATCAGTTCTGCACCACCCCCAGGGCAGACAGCTCCACGCTGCCCCTGCCAATGCAACGGAAACTCCCAGGGTCACAGTAAAGTGTGTCCTGTCCTGATCAGGCTACAGGGGCCATGGAGGCCAGGATACAGGAACAGAACCCCAGAGGGGGTTGCTGCACACAGACAGCTCAGCGGTCAGAAGCGGTGCTCCTGGAGCTGAAAATAGCCTCAAGTTTCAAAACAATCTGCAGCAACATATTCTCCTACCCTGATGACTGGGGGTCATTAGCCTTCATAACAGAAGCTGCAACTTACAGGCCTGATGAAAAGAAAATGTATGTGTGATGGATAACACATTCTACAGCCCCAGGCTGCAAGGGGCCACCTGTTAGGAAGAAGCATGTGTGGCCTGGGGGAAGGGAGAAAGGGCTGGAAAAGTAGCAAGGAAGCACATGCTTTAAGATAGAAAACCTGAAAATCTGGAGTTCTTCAATCTATACAAACATTATTGGGAAGTATCTGCCTTGACAGGTTGAGGACTCACTCATTCATTCATTCATCAACATGTGGGTCAGGTACCTGGTTGATGAGTGGTGATTCTAAGGGAGTAAATACAGACTCTGTCCATGGGATGCTTTCATGTGCTAACAAGGACAAGCATATAAACAATGACCTAGAAGGCAGTCAACTGTCCTGTGTGCTGTGAGAGGAATCAGAAGGCGTGAGACTGCGGCTGACTGCTGGAGAGAGAGGCGTGTTTTTGTGTGTATTGGTGGCAAGGTGGGGGTGGTTGCAGATTGCCTGGGAGCAGGAAGTTAAACCAAACAGTTGCAGCGGGGGAGATAATCCTGGAAAAGAAAATGTAAAAAATCATCTAAAAGCTTTTTTAAAACCTGTTAATATCCATGTGACTCAAGGCTATAAAGCCTGTTTCCCAAGTGTGGACTACTCACTGAGCAGCCTGGCACCCTGTGAATCCACAGAAATGATGGGCTGGTAGGAAAAGAATCAATCCCAGGAAACAGTTAACCATCAACTGGTTGAGAAGGAGGAGAGAAGCTCATTCAGGAATAAGTGACTAATGAACCCTCCTTTGAAACCACTTAATCTTGTGTCAAACATCCCATGCTCTTTAATGCACACACTCAAGAAACCAGCCCAGCAAGTTCAACATCTCACCCCCAACACAGGGAGAACAGCACCTGCCAAGATACCCAATCTGGTGGGAAGGAAAATGGTGCACTGAAATGGAGGAATAAATGGCCTGGAGGTGTTTGCCTTGCAGGGTGCAAGGAAAGCAAGAAACTACCTGACGAGGGAGATTTGCTTTAGTTGTGGATTTCCTTTAAAGAATGTATGGCAGAAAATAAGAACAAATGCCATGTGTTGACAGAGACAGCTTGAGCCATGACCCTAAGACAAAAAGGATGAAGATGTCATTGTCACATTCAGGAAATATGGGTAAGCAGAGAGAAGAAAGCAGGAGGAGGTGGGTGTGAACAGACGCAAAGGATGCCCAGAACACCAAGCCGGCCCACTGCTCATGTAAGCACTGTCCAGACTAGTACTCTGACCTGGCTTAAACTATCTAATTTAGGAGGACAAAGGATGTGGATCTTACCTGGAGGGAGGTACTGGCAATGCCCAGAAGAATTCACTAACACGTTGGTGTGGAATGTGGCATCAAATCGCTCATCAGCACTGGAAACAGGAAAAGGATTCTGTAAGCCAGCACTGCCAGGCGGTGGATTTCCTGGTGCCCTTAGGTCTGTTGTCACCACAGTCTGAGCAGCTTTGAGAGGGGTTCTTGTTCATGGTTGGGTCAGCACTGATCTGAGAGTATCAGCTGCAGTTGACCTGGGAGATCTTCTCAGACACAGATTGGAATTGGCCAGTGTCCACCCCACTGCTCAGGAACTGTGATTTTTTTCATATGCATATAAAACAAAGTTCTTAACAAAAAACAAAACCTGAAGATAATTTAGGAAGACATCAGCAGATGAGAAATTTCAGTCGATTTGTAGGAGATACAGAGTGGGTGGAAGCACATGGCCACTCTAGCAGCCCCACGAGGGCAGGATTTCTACCCACTGTGTTCAACGCTCTAGTCCCAGCCTCTTGAATGGGCCCACGGCTTGGGTGGTGCTTAACAAATACATCCTGAGTGACTGAAGATGAAAGGGGCAGGAAGGGGCTGGGTGCCAGCAGAGCCGCTGAGGGGTACTGGGCTCCCTGATTAGCAACGATGGGAAGGAAGATAGGTGGAGAGAGCAGAATTAGGTACGAGTTTTAGATGAATGCACCTTATCCCAACTCCCCTGCCCAGGTTTAGAACCTACTGTAGCCAGAAGTGACCATTTTGAATAAAGGCGGAGGACACAAAACAGGAAGAAAAAAAACCAAGAGCAACAGCCCTTAGTACCCATGTCTTTTATTTTCTGTATTCTGACACTTTGTCATCTGGGGCCTTTGCTCACCCTGGAGGGACTGTCCCCTCACCCACCCAGGTTAGGCAATTCCTAGAGATAGTAAACAACTCTCTCAGGAGCACGCCTGTCAAATACAAACCAACCCATCCAGAGCCCATACTCCAACCACCCAACCACCTCCTCCATGGGGTTCTCACAGTCTGGGCCACCATCCACCTGCCCTAATCACCCCAGGGCCAGGTACAGGCAACTAGGGACAGCCCCTATGCCCCAGAGCCCACTGAAATCATTCCCACTAGCCAATCTTAACCCTGTGTACCCGACTTCACCTGTTCCTTCTTGTGGAACCACAATAAAGGCTCTTGCCCACGTTTCCCTCTCACTCCTTCTACCTCCTGACCGACTCCGGTGCTTCCCTATGTGGCCTCGCCTGGCAAGCTGTGCCTCCTGTTTCTACGGAACCAGAAGTAAAATCTTTTCCCTTCATGACAGTCATTTCCATGTCCACATGTCTTACTACACCTGATTAAAACAAATCCTGGGTATCCTTAAAAAACAGCCCTACATGTAAATAAAAATACATGCCTCAAGAAAACTTGTAGGCAGCCAGTCAAGGTGGTAGCACCACAGAGTCAAGTTCCCCTCATTTCAGCAACTGGGGGACCTCTGGTCGGGGCTGCCCACTTCTCCAGAGCCTCAGGCAGCCTTTTCTATTTCTGAGGTCCTCTGAATGGGAACCTCAGAAGCATGAGATGTTTGAGAACAGCCTTCAGCATGAGAGACACAATCAAGGATCTAGACACAAAAAAAAGTTCCAAGAAGAAACAATCAATGAAAGGAATGAAAAGCTACTTCTTAAGTTAATATTCTCAGAAACATTCAAGAGAACATTTCATTTAGAAAAACAAAGAGCAATATGGAAGTTAAAAATATGATTTGTGAAATAAATTTTTATAAATGGGTGGGAGTTGTGATAAGAATGACAGAGGTGAAATGTAGCACAGAAATGATGAATGCCTCAGAGCACAAGGCCAGAGACAGAAGCTCCAGAGACAATGGAAGAGCTGGAGGGAGGGAATTACTGAAATTACATACAGAAATTTTAGAGCTGAAAGAAACCACTCAAGCCTGAAGGCAAAGAAAGGCATTTTCCAGAATATTAAGGCTTCAGGGAGCTTGTTTCCCACATATATTTTCTTGGTCATGGACTTGAGGATGAGCTCCAGAAAAATGAGGGTGAATACTGAGAAAGAAGAAATTAACTTTTAGACTAAACCCGGAGATCCAGAAAAAGGGATTTCCATGATGAGCTCTGTAGTGGACCTACAAAGAGGGGGTCCATATTACAGCAAGATATGAGGCATCTCTGAGGAGAGGGGAGTGAAGTCAGAGCAATGGAGGGAAGAAATAACAAGCTAGAAAACACCATGGATTTGATTAAAGACAGATTGTTTTTAAAAATATACTAATAAGAAAAAAGGCAATCAGGAATTCCAGGAAAAAATTTTACAAGAAAGGCATGGTTTAAATATGAAACAAAAATGTGATGAAGCTTAAAGGAAGAAGGAAGGGAGGGAGACTGAGCTGTCATAAAAGGAAAATCCTTTGAAATGCAGAAGGACACATCCACCCCCTTACTTCTAAGCACACCCAGGGAGAGAGAGGTGGAGGTAGGCTCAAGATGTAAATATTCAATGCTTGACTGTAGTCTGTACCCAACTGTCTTAATGAGTCACATAAACAGTGACTGGGAACCAAACAGCTGAAAACATGGACCTTCACACACTTGCTTTGGATAGTATCATGATCTTTCAAATCAGGTTCTCTGGAACGCTGAGGTCCGCTGGAACTGCTTCAGGGTTTCTGCAAACATTTGATTCTAATATTTTTTCCACTGTATTTTAAAAACTCATAAAAGTCCAAACACACTCAAATGACTATTTACAAAATTGGAACTCTTCAGAGACTACCAATGTATCAATTCATGTGGCCCATTTAACTCCTCTTCAGGTGGAAGTTAAAGCTCAAACGTCTCTTGCCATGAACGTGCATGTATCTGAACCTCTTGTGAGTCACCAGGAAGACTGCAGTTTTGCACTGCTCTTTTACAGAATTCACAATCGTGCCTGTAACTTTAGCACAGAAACTGCACCTGACTTGGCACATGTTCCCACCACTGTAGCAGCAACACCAGAAAGCATGGCACAGGATAAGCACAGTTTTGCTTATTTTAAGTTTGTGTTTCTTCTTGTCTTATCTTCATATTTATAATAAAGACTATGACCATCTGTTAGATCAGTGATTCAATTCTGGAAGAAAAAAAGAACACAATTCCTCCAAGCTCTTCCTCCACGCATTTGGATCAATTTAATTGAAGAGACTCGAAATCATAAGGCGAACGGGTAAAAATAAGATAAAAATCTGTCACCATTAACAATGGCTTACCTGTGTGATCCAGTGATTTCTGAATATGGTTCAACCAAAACAGAATATTGAGGTAAATCGTACTGTAAAATTGTCATCATTATCAAAATTCAAATCTTACTACCCATTATGGCAGTTTTAGGGTTCTTTCCCATTAGTAAATTAATTTTATACATAAATGATACCAAAGTAAACTCTTGTAATAAATGTGTACTAATATCACTTTATCTGTTTTGACCATTAGGATTGGAGACACGGTTTGTATGGAAAAGGGCCCTCTTGCTAAAAACTGTGTCTGAAAACAGGCAGGGGATGAAGTCCCTGTGAAACGTGAGTGGCCAATACCACTGCAAGGGCCTGGAGCATGACATAGGAGTACTGGTGGCCACACGACCTGGCACCGTGCACACATAGTGATGTCCAACGGGTGCCAGCAGACTGTGACCTTGAGGCCTCATGATGATGCAGCCCTGCAGCCAGTAGATGCTGAAAACCATGGAAGCTGGGTACATCCACAGGAGTCAGTTCACTGCTTTTTCTGCTCTGGTGTGCATTTGAAACTTTCTGTATTAAACAGTTAGAAAACAGTCTAATATGTGTATTTTTTCTTGACTCTGATAGGTACCCCCAGAGGTCTTGACGACACAAGCACATGGCTTTTTCACTTCCTTCAAGAGCTCCTCTCTCTAGCTGCTTCGGTCCTTGTCCAGCCAGTGATGGACAGATGAGCTTGGTCTTAGTGTGAGGAAAGCTCTGGACCCACCCCCACCACAGATGGTTGACAAAGGAAATGGGGCCTTGCCCATGGAGAGGAGGGATATTTAACTCATATATTCCAGGGTGCAGGTCCTATGTCCTTAGTGGGGTGGTCAGGAGAAGAGGGGATCTGGACAGTCATTAAAGATGGGCAGAACTCTTGAAAAAGTTCAAGAAGAAAAGAAGGTGGACACGTCCTAGCAGAGGGCATGGTCTAATCACATGTCCAGAGATAAACTGGAATGAGGGAGGCCTCATGAAAGATATGGTTTGCCTGGACCAAAGGGTGAGTGAGGTGCTGGCCCAAGCAGTAAGGTTAGAATGGGGGCTTGGGAGCAAACTGAGGGTGGCAGTGCCAGCAGGACCCAGGGGCCCAATACTTATGGGATGACAAGCTGTGCTTTTTGATGTCAGTGATGGCATAGGCAGGCAGAACCCACAGGACACAGGTCAACCCTAAGGGTCTGTTCTTAGTTTTCTCCCTGTTCCCATCCTTTGGGGTCTCACATAGTGCCTGGTCCCACCCCTGGGAGCAGAGACCTCTGATCCCAGCCTTGGTACAGCCTCCTGCTCAGCTGGCCCTGCAGCACTAACTCCCATCACCAAGCATGGAGGGGCTCAACCCTAAGGCAAGCACGAGAAAGTGACTGTGTCACCCTCAAAGACAGAGTCCTCTGGCTCCAGAGTCCAGCTGTCAGCGCCCTGAGAGAGAACAGGGCAGCCAGCCATTGACGAAGGCCAGAAATACTAAGTCCTACAGGACATATGCTCACCAAATGAGACTGCGTCCAGGTAATGCCGAAGAATTAGAAAAAAAAGATCTAGGTACACTGTGCTGCTGCAGAGAGGACACTATATGTTGGCTCATAAGGACTCTAACTGATAAGGTGTCACGTGCAGTCAGTCCCCTTACCTCCGAGCTCACATCAACCTTGAAAGACAGTGAGAGGGAAGAGCAGAAAAGATGAAAGTGATCTTAACTGTTCTCAGTACACAAAAAAACTAACGATTATGTATCACGATAAAGGTGTTATCTAATGCCATGGTGGTAACAACACTGCAATATATACGTGTATTAACTCAACACAGTGTACAGTGCCAACTTACACAATGTTACATGTCAATTATATTTCAATAAAGAAATAATAAAATTTAAAATATTGGAGGGTAACAAAGTAAATGAGTAGAAAAGAAGAAGTTCTCTATCTCAAAAGACAGTGGATCTAAGGTGTCACTTATTTTAAATCTCTCAAGAAGGCAAAAAAAAAAAAAAGCTGCCAATCACATGTTAAGACACCACTGATACAGGGTATGCCTTGATTTCAGTGGGAAAAAAGTATGTTTAGAATAGACAAATTTTGTTTCAAAAGAGAGTAATAAGTCCTCTTTCTGGATATTTTGATTTAGTTCTGAAGTTTATTCTAAAATGTTAAGGGTCTGAAACCAGCAATGTGGCCTGTCACAGTCCATGTCCAAAACGTCTTGAGCAGAACGGAAATTTCATGGTCATTTCTACCTGTCAGAGATCCTGGGAGGCAGACAGCTGGCATCAGCCAGAGGCTTCCACAGGAATCCATTCAAGGCCCTTTATCCACCAATTTATGTGTTTTAATTGCATATAACATGGATGTTACCATAAAAATTGTATGTAACATTGGATGGATTGTAACAATGTAATAAATAAGACAGGATAACGTTATCACAGCATGTACCAAGTGTCTGCGCTCCCTATTGCGTTTCTTGAGCTACATGACTATCCCTGACCCAGCACAACATCCTCCTAATCAATACAACATAATGGAAATATCGGTAGTTGGCAGAGTAAGTCCCCCAACTTTGTTCTTTCGTTTAAGAATTGTCTTAGCTCTCCTTAACCCTTCATTCATCATTGTAAATTTTAGGATCCTCTTCTCCAGTCCCACAAAGACCCTGTTGAGACTTTAGTTGGAATCACATTAAATTTATAGAGTAGTTTGGGAAAACTTGACATCTTTACAGTATTGAGTTTTCCCAGAAATAAATATGATACAACTCATCATTTATTTTGGTCTTTCTTAGATTTATCTGTTGCTACTTTTTAACACCTACACATATTGGAAATTAAATTTGTTTAATTACATTTACTGTTTGTCTTGCAAGAGTAAAGAAATACATTTGATATTTTAATACTTGTATCCAATATATTTAGTCTAGATAGTGTCTAAGGGTTTTTTTTAATAGAAAAAACTCATATAGTCTATGAATGATGGTAATTTAGTTTATTCCTTTCTAATCCTTAATATTTTATTCTTTTACTTTTCTTGCTACTTAAATTCATACCATTAAGATTTTTTTAAGCGTGATGACAATGGCTATCCATATTTTATTCCACATATAGAAACTTCTAATGATTCAGCATTAAACGAGCTTTTGGTAAAGACCTTACATCAGGTTAGGTAAGTTTTTTTCTGCTTCATAAATTGCTGTTAAATACTATCAATTGATTTTTCTCCAACTACCACGATAATTATATGATTTTTCTCCATTCTGTTAATAGGATGAATTATATAAATGGATTTTTCTAAAGTTAAACAAAACTTGTATTCTGTTAGGATTTATTTTTTAATTATTGCTAGATTTAGTGTGTTAATATTTTAGTTAAAATTTATACATTTATATTCATACATGACATTGTATGTAGGTGGAACTTGCCTGTAAAACTCATCTTTTCAAATTTCTTTTTTAAAACCTTGATCAAGAGGATGAAAAGGCAAGCTTCAGATTGGGAGAAGATATTTGAAAAAGACATACCTGATAAAGACTGTTATCCAAAACATAGAAAAAACTCAGAAAACTCAACAATAAGAAAAGAAACAACCCAATTAAAATGTGCCAAAGGCCTTGACAAACACTTCACCAAAGATATACAGATGGCGAATAATCATATGATGAGATGCCCCACATCATACGTCATTAGGGAAATGCAAATTAAAACAATGAGACACGACTGCACACCTATCAGAACGGCCAAAATCCAGAATACTGACAACACCAAATGCTAGAAAGGATATGCATTAACAGGAACTGTCATTCATTACTGATGGGAACTCAAAATGGTACCACCACTTTGGAAGACAGTTTGGTGGTTTTTTACAAAACTAAACATATGTTCACCATATGATCCAGCAATCCTGCTCCTTGGTATCTATGCAAAGGATCTGAAAACTTATGCCCATGCGAAAATCTGCACATGGATGTTTATGGCAGATTTATTCATAACTGCCGAAACTTAGAAGCCAACAAGATGTCTTTCAGTAGTGAATGGATAAACTGTTGTACATTCAGACAATGGAATATTATTCAGCTCTAAAAAAAAAAGTGAGTTATTAAGCTATAAGATATGGAGGAACCTTAACTACATATTACTAAGTGAAATAAGCCAGTCTAAACGGGCTAAATACTGTATGATTCCAACTCAATGACATTCGGGAAAGGCAAAACTATGGAGTCAGTAAAAAGATGGGTGGTTGCCAGGAGTTGAGGGGAGGAAGAAATGAACAGGGGTGGCACAGAGGATTTTCGGGCAGTACTTGGAGGTAGAATGCTCAGTTGTACTGAAGTTGCTCGGGCAGAGCATAGAGCTGTCTGCTTTGAGTAAAATATACATGACATGGATACATGACATTATACATTTGTTCAGATCCGTAGAAGGCACAACACCAAGAGTGAGCCCTCATGTAAACTATGAACTTTAGGTGATAATGATGTGTCACTGTAGGTTCATCAATTGTAGCAAATGAACCACTCTGATGGGAGATGTTGTTAATGGGGGAGGCTTTGCATGTGTGGGAACAGGAAATACATGGGAAATCTCTGTGCCTTGCACTCAGCTATGCTATGAACTAAAACCGCTCTAAAAAATAAAGTCTGCTTTTAAAAATACACATATTGATTCAATTTTCTTGTCCATTTTTCTATTTTGTCTGGAACCAGCTTATATTTTTCTAGAAAAAAAATTCTGGTTACATTTCCAAATTTATTGGTATATAGTTGTCCATAATATCCTATTTTTAAAATGCCTGTCTGTGGTTGTAAACTCTTTTTTCTTTCCCTTTTTTTGGGGGTTGGGGGGTGAGGAAGATTGGCCCTGAGCTAACATCTGTTGTCAATCTTCCTCTTTTTGTTTGAGGAAGATTGTTGCTAAGCTAATATCTGTGCCAGTCTTCCTCTATTTTGTATGTGGGATGCCACCACAGCATGGCTTGACGAGTGGTGTGTAGGTCCGTGCCCAGGATCCAAATCTGTGAACCCCAGGCTGCCGAAGTGGAACATGCGAACTTAACCACCACACCACCAGGCCGGCCCCTATAAACTACAGCTAATAAATGTTTGTGTCTTCTTTATTTTCTTGATGATTATTCCCTGAGGTGTGTTCATTTTATTAGCTCCTTTTAAAACAAACTTATTCCTTCTTGATTTCTATTTTATTTTTCTTGTTTAATGAATTTCTACTCTTATCTTTATTCTTCCTTTGTTCTTTATTCTTCTATTTACTTAATGTTACTTTTTCTAACTTCTTTGGATTGGTAATTAATTCATAAATTTTCCTTTCTAAATCTTTTCTAATGTAAGCATTTAATGCTATGCATTTCTCCCTTCATATACACAAACATGCGCTCACACATTCACACAGTTTTTTATTCACATTTGGATATTTAGTTCCCCAGATCTTTATTTTTCAGAAGAACAAGGTTACATGTATTTCTATATCTGTCTATCTGCCTCTCTATCTACAGTTATCTCTATCTATCTATAGCTATATCTATCGCTATATATTGGCTAAGGCTTGTTAATTGTATAGTTCAAAACTTCTATATTCTTATACTTGCTTCCCTTCTTGAACTATCAATTACTGAAAGAAGTACATTAAAATCTTCTACCACAATTATGGATTTATCTGCCAATTGTTTTCATTTGTTTTGAAGCTATTTTGTTAGGTGAATGTGAAAGTGGTTATATATAGTTAGAAATGTTCTTTTTTATCATGATGACATGACTTTTAATGGTAATTGTACTTTTTCCTTATAATGTGTCAACACACACTGGTGTTTTGTTCTGTTTATTCTGTTGTAAACATAGCCATTCTCATTGTATCTTGGTTCCTGTTTATCAGGTATATCTTTTTCCCTCTTTTTTTTTGTCTCTCGCATACTTAGGCTTTAGTTCCACCCAAATGGCCAATAGCTGAGTTTTTAAAGAAACTGTCGCTGAGAAATCCCTGTCTTTGTAACAGCTGCTTAATCCATTTACTTTTAATTTATCAGTTGTAATGCTTGGTTTTCTTTCTATTTAATTTTGTGCTTTAGATTTCTATCTCTTTTGTTTGCATTCTTTCCTCCTTTATTTAGGTATCTCGCGTTTTCTTTATCCCTGCCCCACTCGCCCCCTACCTGTTTGGATGTTGAACATATTATTCTCATGCTTCTGACAGTGGTTCTTACATTTTTAACACGTATATTTCACTCAGACAGCTCTATGCTCTGCCAGAACAACTCCACTACAGCTGACTATTTTATATCCAAGCACTGCTTTTCATGTTACTATTTTCCAGCACTTTGTTTTTAATATCCTCAAGTTCATCATCATCATTACATATGTTCAAACTTATTTATGTTTACCTGCATTTTCACCAGTTGCTTTACTCACCCTTCCTTCTCATACCTTGTTCCTAAATGCATATTCTGGGAGTTTCTTTAATACTAGTATTTCTGGGAGTTTCTTTCTGGTCATTTATTTCTGCATGGTAAACTCTTTTAGGCATTGTTTTCCTGAAAATGCCTTGATTTTGCCCACCATGTAAAGAATGGTTTAGCTCGGGACAGATTTCTAGGTTGACAATTATTTTCTTCCAGTACTTAAAAGATAATCTTTTCTTCTTTCTGGCTTCTATTGTCGCCTCTAAAAGGTCTGCAGTCAGTCTGACTGTCTTCCTTTGTTAGTAAGCTACCTTTTTCTTTCATTGTTCCTAGGATCGCCTTAGCTTCGGGTATTCTGCAGCATTTACCACAGTATGTCTAGGGGCTGGTTTCTTACTGTTTATCTTTCCTCAGACTTGTTGTATCTCCTGAATCTGAGGATTTATATTTTTCATCTATATCATCAAATTCTCAGCCATTCTTCTGGAACATGGCCTCTGTAGAAAAAAAGTGTCATGTTTCAATGGAAAACTGCATCCTCTATAGCACACAGCTCTGGGTGAGCTACTCTAGGTCTGTTATTGTATTTAAGCTATTTTGCAGTTCTTTGTAAGATGTAGGCAATTAACAGATGTATAAATTATCTGTTTCTGGTCATGATTTAACAGGTGGTGATTTGCCTCCCTGCACCCTATAGATAAACAAGTTTTGTGTCTACTTAAATTCATCTTGACATTCCTTTACTCTATATAAATTTATCCTGATTTGACTTCTCCTTTGAACTGACTCTAGCATTTGCCTAGTTCCCTGTGTCATATGAGTAGATTAAATTCTTTAACGTGTTCATTTTGCATATCTGTATGCAAGTCACAGTTTTACCTTTCTTCTGAGAATAATCTCTTAACACTTCTCCCACATTGTTTCTATTATTTCTTTCTATAATATAGCAAGTGTGTGTGGGAACACCTACCCTACATATGCAAGAACCCCATACTCCACATCTCACAGGGTTAAGTATATGGTCTCTCTTGTGTGGGATTCATGCCTCCATATCTGTATGACCTTGGATACACTGTGCTTTATTATTATCATTATTAGTATTATTTCTATTTCATCTTATTTGCTAAATAGGAATAATAATAGTATCTTCCTCCAAATGTTGCTAGTATATGTGAAACATCTGGACCAGGACTGGGCACATAGAAGCACCGCAGAAGTATTAGATATTACTGCAGCTTTTCACTATTCTTTCATATTTTCCATCTACTTAGCTTGCTATGATTCATGCAGGAAATTGCCTCTGCTCCTTCAATTGTATCTCATCTGATACCCAACACCTCCCCTGACTTTTTAATTTTGGTTATTATATTTCTCATCTCTATTAATTTAATTGATTTTTTCCCAAAGCTGCTTTTTAAAGGGTGTTTTACTCTTTTCTTGTGTTTTCAATTCTTAATTGTGTTTAATTATTTTAAAATTATTTATTAGTTTCTGTTATCTAAAACTTAGAGCCAAATCTGCTATTTGCTGTGTTTGCTGATATTTTCTCCAAGTGAACTGTTTCTTTATATATTTTATACCTTTAATTTTCAACTCATCTTCAGCAAGGTTTTTGTTTTTGTGTTTGTTTGTTTTTTAATTGAGCTCCATCTTACTTTCCATCCTGCTTCACTCCTGATACAGTCTTTGTCTGTAACATTTTCTGTCCATCCTAACGAAGAGTGACGCAGAATGAGAGCTTAGGAGAGACACAGGCAGCAACAGAGGTGGCGGAGGGGACCAAAGAGCCGGGAAGAGAAAAGAGCAGATTCCTGTTGGCTTTCTTCTCACAGCTGTACAGACCTCACTCCAGGACACTTACTGTAGCTCATACTATCTGTCAGGTTGCAGAAAACTTGTGGATCAAACACCGATTTACCACCCGTGGAGCTTGGGCCGGGCCCATTGAAGCTTCCTGATCAGAAAGACTGGAATGAATCTTCAATCTTTCAGGCCCAGAGAACAGCGCCTCGGCCCCTGGTGATGATGCTGAGTTTCCCCTAGCACAGCTGAAAACAGACAAGCTTCTTTTCCATCTTCCTGCACTGAAAAGTAGCTGCTTTTTGAGTCCAATTTCTCACTGAGATTGCAGCATTTCCACAGCGGCACTGGCTTTCTCAGTTCCGACCCGCCTCATATGGGGCAAGAAGAAGACATGGTTTTCTCTTGCCTTAGTGGGTCATTAGTTTTGTGACCAGGACAGTTCACTGAACTCTCCAGAGCTCAGCGTGGGAGAGAGGGCTGAACCCCACCCGTGTGAGTCTGCTCATAGCATCAGCATTCCTTCTAACACATAGTTTCAGGTAGCTTATAAAAATTGATGTGAAAAGGCCCATGAAACAGACAATTAACTTTCCATTCATAAACTACGTAACCCATGATGCCCTTTCTGGCTCTAGGTCTATGAAACAAAGGGGCAAAAAGGAAAGCTAATCACCCCTGTCAGTGGAAGAGAAAGTGTTCTGCCAGTTGTGTTACTATATATACAAAGACTGGAAACCACATGCAGAAAATTACATGTGAGTGAAGAGTGAATAGAAAACACAAAGGAAAAGGTAACAACACTGCCCTCTGCCCATGTGCGCTCCAGTGATCTCTGACCTGGCACTGAGGTGACCTTGGGAACCCCCACGTAAGTGAGGGCTTGAAGTCCATGCCTGAGGTTCCCCAGTAACTGGCTGAAAAGTAACCAGACTAATTTTTTTAAGGAAGCTTTTCTCTTTAGATTAAAGATAGTAAAGAAGTTGATAAACATTAATCTGAATAAATATTAATTTTAAATAAACTAAGCATATGCTTTCAAAAATACCACTTACTGTGATAGTATAAATAAAATTTTAAAATGATAAAACAAAAACATTGCTTTTATCTTCAAGAAGTCAATCTAAAGATTTTCTGCCCAAAATTATACTAAATATTTCCACCAAAATATGAAGCAGAAAGGTTAACAATGAATTATAAAACCTAAACTTGGTTTAGATTAAGTGGAATACATGATCAGGGAGCTAATTTTCTTTATGAATAAACCAAGTTGGTATAACATATTTGGAAAGAAATTTCACAAAATGTAATAAGAGCATTTAAGAAACTTAAAAATCCCATTATCTGTCTGGAAAAATATCTAAGACAAAAATAATTACAGTCACAAATATGTTTATTACCATTTTTGATAGAACAAAAATTAGGGCTCAGACTCTCAGTTACGGAAAGATAGAACAGACGTACTTTCACCTCTTTGCTATGGGCTGAACTGTGTCCCCCTACAATGCATATGTCGAAGCCCTAACCTCCAATGTGACTGTATTTAGTGACAGGGCTTAAAGGCTTCAGAAGGTAATTAAGGTTAAATGAAGTCATAGGATGGGGTGCTAATCTGATAGGACTGGGAGCCATGTAAGAAGAGGAAGAGAGTCTCTCTCTCTCTCTCTGTCTCTGCCATATGAGGACACAGTAAGAAGGCTGCCTCCTACAAGTCAGGAAGAGAGGGCTGATCAGGAACGGAATGGCTGGGGTGATCTTGGACTTCCAGCCCCCAGAACTGTGAGAAATAAAAGTCTCTATTTTTACGTATACATTAAAATCTCCTTAAATGCTTCTTGTGAACAACACAGTATATAAATAAATAAGAAATAAAATGAAACGGCCTGAGGATTCTGCCCCAAATAAATATCTTCTTTGGTACAAAATCCAAAACCAACACAATCCATCCAGTGTCCGGTGTTTTTTTGTGGCAGATCAAGTTGGCTAATAAACTATTCCTTCCATTAATTATGACTAAAATCTCTTAAAATAATACATAAATAAACATAAGGAGACTGGAAAAAGTGCAGAGAAGAAAGTAGATGGAATGAGATGAGGTCCCTGGGTTTCCATTTGTCTCCTATATTCTAAACTATGTGCTGGAGAAGCACGGAAAGGAGTAAACAAAAAAAAAAAAAAGGAGTCCTGACAAGTTCCTGCTCTGTCTAGCAAAATGACCAGGAAAGGGCAACCAGGCAAACAGAGAACTTTCAGACAATAGCCCTGCCTCAGCTAAACACCACAGAAAAAAGCATCATGTCCCACCACCAATCCCATCAGCAAACATCAAGTGAGGACTCTAGACTTCCAACCAAAGCACACACACCAAGGAAACATTATCAAAAAAACCAAGAATGACTATGTTATTATCAGATAAAGTAGACTTTAAAGAAAGTTATAGAGGTTAGATATAAATTTGCATATTGAAAAAAGGTCAATTCACCAAGAAGACATAGAAATCATAATTCTTTCTCAAACAAGCTGAAAAATATGTGAACCCAAAACAGATAGAAGTGGAAAAAATAAGTAGACAAATCCACAGGTATAGCTGGAGACTTCAACGTGCCTCCCTCAACAACTGATGACAACTAGACTGAAAAGCAGCAAGGATACGGAAGAGCTTACACACCATCAACCAACAGGACCTACTCAACCGAAAACCCTTTCCCCAACAACAGTAAAACCCATTCTCTTCAAGTCCCCATGGAGTATATACTAAGACAGACCATATTCTGAGCCATAAGACAAACCTCAGTAAATTTAAAGGAATTGAAGCCACACAGAATGTGATATATGCCCACAATAGAATCAAATTAGAATCAAATGACAGGAAGATAACATGAAAATCTCCAAACACTTGGAATCTTAACACCAAGTTTCTAAATAATTTATGAGTCAAAGAGGAAGTCTATAGAGAACTCAAAACATACACTGAACTGAATGCAAATAAAAACAACATATCAAAAATTGTTTGATGCAGGTAAAATGTTTGCAAGGAAATTCACAGTAGTAAATGCTTACATCAGAAAAAGTCTCAAGTCAATCTATGCCCACTCAAGTAACTAGGAAAAAGAACAGAAAAATAAACCCATAACAATTAGATGGAAGAAAATAATAAAGATAAGAACAAAAATCATTGAAAGTGAGGGAAAATCAATAAAACAAAAATCTACTTCTTTGAGAAGATCAATAAAATTGACAAACCAATATCAGGAATGAAACTGAGTATATTACTACAAGCCCTGGAGACATCAGAAGAATGATACGGGAATGCTACAAATAACCCTTCACGCATAACTTTGACAATTTAGGCAAAATATGCCAATTCCTTGGAAAGCACAAACTACTAAGACATAACCAAGAGGAAACAGATTAAGGTGAATAGCCCTAACACTATTAAAGAAATTGAATTAATATATATATTTTTATTCCTGAAGAGAATTCTCTAGATCCTGATTATTTCAGTAGAGAATTCTACCAAACAATGAAATAAGAATTAATACCAGTTCTATAACTGTGTCCCAGAAAGCAGAGGATGAGAGAATACCTATCAACTCATTTTAAGAGGTTAATATTCTGAAACCAAAAGTACAAAGACAGTACCAAAAAAATAATAAAAGAAACGAAAACAAAAGAGAAAGCTACAGACTACATTCTCTCAAAAAGAGACACAAAAATCCTTAAGAAAATATTAGCAAATACAATTCAGCAGCATATATAAGGATTTACAGATATGATGAAGTGGGATTTATTCCATGGGTGCAAGGCTGGTTCAGTATTTCAAAACTGATCAATGAAATCATCCATATTAAGAGACTTTAAAAAAGCACATGATTTTACCAATTGATGCAGAAAAAGAGACTGACAACATTCAGTGCTCATCCAGAAATAAAACTTTCAGAAAACTGGAATAGAGGGGAACTTCCTCAGTCTGATAAAGAATATATACTAAAAAACTACAGCTTAAAATCATACTTAATGGTAAAAAGACTGAATGCTTTGCCCCTAAGATCAGGAACAAGGCAAAAGTATCTGCTTTCAACATTCTTACTCAAGATAATATAGGAAGCCCTCACAAGGAGAGTAAGGAAACAAAAGACATAGAGATCAGAAAGAAAGAAAACTGTCGCGGTTTGTAGTTGACATAATGGTAGAAATCATCTATGTGACTATGTAGAAAATTCCAAGAAATCTCTAGAAACAAACAAACAAAAAACCCCACATCAACTCCTAGAACTAATAAATGAGTTTGGCAAGATCAGAAGATAGAAGATCAACATAAAAAATTTGATTGTATGTCTATGTACCAGCAATTGCGGAAACTAAAAATACAGTACCATTTACAATCACTAAAAAAAAGAAACACCTAAATATAAACCTAATAAAGTATGTACAGGACTTGTATCCTGAAAATTACAAAATGTGATAAAAGAAATCACAGAAGATTTAAATAAGAGAGACATACCATGATCATGGATTGGAAGACTCAACATAGTATGTTAATTATCCCCCAAATGTTGTTGTTAATGCCATCCAGTGGATTCCAACTCATAGCCATCCTGTGTACAACAGAGAGGAACTCTGACTGGACTTTTTGTACCATCCTCTCACCTTCCAGTGCTATATCAGTTGATGCTCTGCTGTTATTCATAGGATTTTCATGGCCAATTTTTTTGGCAGTGGGTGGCCAGGTCCTTCTTCCTAGTCTGTCTTAGTCTGGGAGCTCCACTGAAATCTGTCCACTATGGATGACCCTGCTAGTATTTGAAATAGTGGTGGCATAGCTTTCAGTATCACAGCAATTCACAACTGCCACAGCATGACAACCAACAGATGGGTGGTATGATTCTCTGATGAGGAAATAAACCCAGGCAGAGGTGGTGAGATCACCTAATCTTAACCACTAAACCACGGGGTTGGCTTTCCCAAAATGATCTGTAGGTTTAACAAAATACCCAGGAAAATTCCAGAATTTATTTTTCCTGAGGAAGATTAGCCCTGAGTTAACATCTGTGCCAATCTTCCTCCATTTTTTATGTGTGTCGCCAGCTCAGCATGACTGACAAGTGGTATAGGTCCACGCCTGGGATCCAAATCTGTGAACCTGGCTCACCAAAGTGCAGCGCACTGAACTTAACCACTACACCACCAGGCCTGCGCCAGAAAAATTTTTTGTAGACATAAACAAGTTCACTCTGGAATTTATACAGACAGGCAAAGGAATTAAAATAGCTAAAACAATTTTGAAGAAGAAGAGCAAAGTGGGAAGAAATACTCTACTCAATGTTAAGCCTTTCTATAAAGCTAAAGCAAGCAAGGTAGTGTAGTAATGGTAGAGGGAGAGATACAGGTATCAAAAGGACAGAACAGAGAACCCAAGAGCAGACCCACACAAATATGCCCAACTGATTCTGAAAAAGGATGAAGCAATTCAAATGAGAAGTATAGCCTTTTCAACAAATGGAGGTGCAGCAATTGGAAAACTATTGGCAAAAAAGATGAACCTCAATCTAAGTCTCACGTTATACAATAATTAACTCAAAATGAATCGCAGACTTAAATGTAAATCTTGAAACTACAAAACTAGATGAAAACAGGAGAAAAATTTTTGGGACTTAGGTTTAGGCTAAGAGTTCTTAGACTTGACACCAAAAACACAATCCATTGAAGAAAAATTTGATAAACTAGATTTCATTAAAAGGAAAAAAAAGACCTTTAAGAATTTGAAAACAAACCTACAGAAGGACAAAAGATATGTTTAAAACACACATCCAACAAAAGACTCATATTTAGAACATATAAAGAACTCTCAAAACTCAACAGTAAAAAAAATAAATAATAAAACACAACAACCCAATTAGAAAAAGGGCAAAAGACATGAACAGATATTTTATTAAAGATGATACACACATGACAAATAAACACATGGAAAGACGTTAAACATCATTAGGCATTACAGAAATTCAAATGGAAACAACAAGATATCACTACACACCTATCAGAATAGCCAAAATAAAAAATAGTGTTAACATCAAATCCTGGCAAGGGTGCAGAGTAACTCACTCACTTATACATTTCTTGGGGGGATATGAACGGCATAGATAATCTGAAAAAGAGTACAGCAATTTCTTATAAAACTAAACATCTACTTATACAACCCAGAAATTGCACTCTTGTGTAATTTATACCAGAGAAATGAAAACTTATGTTCACATAAAAACCTGCATGTGAATGTTCACAATTGCTATATTTATAATAGCTAAAAACTGTAAACACCTCAAATGTTCCTCAATGGATGAAAAGTTAAAACAAATTGTAGTACATCAATACCATTGAGTGCTATTCAGCCACTCTTAAAAGGTTACATACTGTTCGAGTCCATTTATATAAAATTATCGAAATGCCATCATTCTAGAGATGGAGACCCTGTTAGTGTTTGCCTGGAGCTGGGACAAGGAGGATGCAGTTATAAAGGGATAGCAGGAGGGATCTTTGAAGTGATGGAACAGTTCTATATCTTAATTGTGACGGGAGTTACACATATCTACACGTGATGAAATTACTTAGAATTAGGCACACTTACACATACACAAACACGCATATGTAAAATTTGTGATATCTGAATAAGCTCTGTAGATTGTACCAATGTCAATTTCTTGGTTATTATATTGTACTACAGTTATTTGAAATGTTACCAATAGTGAAATTTAGGAAATATAGGAAGATGTACCCCTGTACATTTCTTTTTCAATTTCTCATGAATCTATAATTATTCAAAATAATTATTTTTTTAATTAGAAGCTTACCAAATACCCAACAATGGTCAATTAAAATACATATTCTTAATGAGATATTGTCACCATTAAAACGAAGATTTGTAAAAGCCCATGGAAACATGGAAAAGTTTTGTGATGACTGAAAAATGCAGTCATTATAACTACATAAAAATGTATTAAGTGGATGGACTGAAGAAAGATATACAAAATGAAATTTATCTGTTTAGGGATGAAGGGACAGAAATTAAGCAACTTGATTTTGTCATGGCCATTGATCCTAGTTGGTTGAAATATAAAGACTTCTTTCTTTGCTTTGCCCTCTGTCTGGGTTACCTTTCATAATAAATGAGGTAAGGGTCCACAAGCCAAGATAAAAAAAAGAGTGTGACAACATCTACTAGAAGGACAGAAGGAACTGCAACCTTCAAACCCAGATGCTATGTGCCATGGGTCTTCAGTAAGCCTTTAGAGACTCCGTCTGGAAGTCTCTAAAATGGAACCCACACTACATCCTGCTTACTAAGAACACCAAAGTAACTATGTTATAGGCATAACACATCTCACCTGTTGATTAAAAAAATGCATAAGGAATCCTGCAATGATTCACTAAAATTCTGGAGCACTAATACATCTCTGGGGAAAGTGAGAAGCACTAACTAGGTAAGTACCAGGGAGAAGCACTCAGATGTTTAAAATTAAGTTCCCACTCTTTCTTTAACCATCAGTCACCAATGGTATGAGCATCCAGCATTCAATTGGATTTTCTCTGGACAACAAGAGAGAGACAACACTGTAACTGAAGTTAGTGTACAGGCTGAAATTTATCACTTCCAGCCACCAAATTACTCCCAGCTTCCACCTAATTAATGGGATAAAAGCTGGTGTCCATGCCCAGCAGGGCAGTCTTTCAGCATTTGGTCCAGCGACCACCTGTGGATGATTCTTGAGCTGTACTTCACACCTGCTGCATCAGACCCTGGGGGAGGTAGAGCTGAAGTTTCCATTGTTAAAAAGTACTTGGAGCTTCTTAGACAGAGCAGAAGTCAGAAAACCAAAATAGAAGAGTCAAAATGGGCAGCAGGACATAGAGCACCCATTTGGGCTGCAATGACTCAGAGGACCACCAAAGAAATGCCTGAGCAGCCTGAAAGCTTTCAAAGTTCATTGACTGTCTCCTCTTGAACCTTGTGCAGAAGGACTGCAGGTGTGGCTTGCACCTGGGCAGAGCGGTTCTAGAGCCTGACCCCAAAACCTTCCACAGCAATCCTGCTTCCGACATCTGGGTGACCACAGTGGGAAGAAGGCTGGGAGGAACATACGTGCTGCTTCTGACTGGTTTCACTCTCTTTGAGCTGCTTTGGTGAATTTTTTATAGTTTTCCTCAGACAACAGTCTGGTGCATTCACACCAGGTTGATTCCTCAGTATTTCACAGTTATCCTCACTATTGTAAATGAGACCCTTTTTTCCATTTTGCATCACTGTTATTTACTGACATTATCTCAGTTATTATCTCATCTTCCTTGCTCAACTCGCTTATTAGCTCGCAGTTTGTCAGCTGATTCTATTTTTAGGTAAATAATCAACTGGAAGTAATCACAGTGTTGTATTTTCCACCGTAATATTTAGATCTCTTATTGTTAATTTGCTCTCTGGTGCTCTAGCTAGGGTCCCCAGCCGACTGCTGACAACAGGGATGTTGGCATCTTCGCCTTATCTTGGATTTGATGTGGATCCAACTTTCCAACAGTTAGCTTTACGTTTGCTGCAGCTTTCTTGCAGATAATATTTACCCAATTATTAAAGATACCTTCTGGTCTTAGTTTATAATGTGTTTTGATCAGGAACTGGAAATGAATTTAATAATCTTTCAGGCTAAATTGAGATTATGTCTTTGTTTCCTTGCTTACCATGGATATGTAGTGAATTCCATTAGTCAACCTACCAAGTTAACCTACCCATGCCTACCTGGAATAAAAGTTATTTAGTATTTTTCACTTAATGCATTGCCAGGTTTCATCTGCCAGTATTTCTTTTGGGATATCTGCATTCATATTCACATGTGAGATTTGTTTGACACTTCTCTTCTATTGAGATGTCTCTGGCATGTAAATTTAACATGCCATGTTAGTTTTATAAATTTCCCATCTTTATCCATGCTCAAGAATAATTTCTATAACATAGATTTGTCTATTCCTTGAAGATATAAAATTCAAATGTACAAATGTACCTTTTCTTAAAATGTAGATCTCTGCCTACCTCGTCCATTTTTTATGTATTTTTAAATCTATCCTGATTTTCTACATTTTAGGTACATTTAGTAATTTGTATTTCCATAGAAAATCAACCATTTCAACCATATGTTCAATTTTAATATATGTTCTTTCATTTATTAATTTTTTTGGTATTTTTAAAGAACTAGATTTTAGTTTTTGATATTCTTGATTTTAAATGTGCACGTGTCTTTCATCTTTTTAAAATCATTTCTATTTACGTCTTTACTAATTCTTTCCTGCCACTTTTTTTGGGTTTATTTTTTGATATGCACATTCTCATTTTTTGAGGTAGAAGCTTAATTAACCAAATTTCAAACTTTTCTTGTTATCTCACTTTTACGCAGTACTTTGACATATCTCCCTGGTCTTCATATGTTCATTCTCATTGTCATTCATTCCTTAAAAGACATTTCTTAAAAGTTCCTGTAAGCCAAGATTAATCTGAGAGTGTTTTTAAAAAAATTAAGGGGAGATTATAGACATACATACATACACATTACTGTGTTCCTATCCCTTTGTTGTTAATTTCTACTTTTATATCATTGTAGTGAGACAATATAAGCTATATCATATCTACTTTTTCATAATACACTGGATATTTTTTATGGGTTAAAATAATTTTTGTGTATATTTCAAGTGTGTTTAAAACCGTATATATCTTTTTCCATTTTCTCCTCCCCAAAGCCCCCCAGGATATAGTTGTATATTCCACTTGTAGGTCCCTCTGGTTGTGCTTTGTGGGATGCCACCTCAGCATGGCCTGGTGAGCGGTGCCGTGTCTGCACCCAGGATCCAAACAGGTAAAACCCCGGGTGCCGAAGCAGAGCGTGCAGAACCCAACCACTCAGCCAAGGGGCCAACCCCTAAAACAATACTTTTCATTTGTTGGGTACAAATCTATATATTTCTTGGTTCAGTCTTAAGTGATTTACTTCATCCTATTAACCATACTTATCTTTCCTGCTATTGGGGTTTTGTCTACTTCTCCTATGTATTTCACCGGGGTTGGCTGCATATAGTCTGAAGCTACACTGTTTGCCATACAATTTGTTTTCTCAGTAAATTTGCCTCTAATCAATATAAAAATATTCAATTTGTCCCTCTTCATGCCTTTTGCCTTTATTTTTTATTTGTTGAAGAACCCTGCTAAATCTGATTTCTTTTTACAGTATTTTCCAGACACGACTTTTCCAATCCCTTTATTTTCCTCCTGTTTCGTTTTGATTAAAATCTCTCTTCTGTATATATCATAGAGTTGGTTGTTTTTGTTTGTTTGTTTAAAACAAAGTCTATTTTGTTTTTGGAATTGTTAGAAGATTTAAACCTATTTTCATTTTTGTGATGAGTGACTGTTTTAACTTATTTCTGCTATGTTATTAGCAGTATTTTTGATCATACTTTCTTACATTGTTTCCTAATTTTCTATTCATACATTTGGCATACTGACTAAATTTTTCTCATTCTTTATTTTCTGTCTAGTGTTTTGGAAGTTATATTACCATTTCAATTCCTCTGATATTTACTCCAGTATTCAACAGGCAGATTTACTTTTATCTTTTTCATTTTGTACATTTTATACATCTAACTAGGGCATCTCTATCATCCATGAACCAGAGAAGCCCTACAGAAAACTCCCACTGTTACTCCTTCTATTTCTCAAGTTCCTACCAACCCAAATCTCTCAGTGATTATTTATATTTAAAAATGTTAACAAGTATTTAAACTTGACTATGACTTTTAGTGGTTCCTCTGCCAACAACTGCTGAACATATTCCATGTCTATCTTTTTGGGTTTCATTTTACTGAAGTATATCCTTAAGTATTCTTTCAGACGATGTAAATCACTTGAGTCTTTAACAGTTTGAAACTGCCTTAGTTTTTACATGGATAGCTCAGTTCAGCAAAAGATTTTATTTTAAAAATAATTTCCCTCTAATATTTGAAAGTAATGCCCTATTAACTGAGGCAAATTGTTTCTTGTTACTGATTTTTCACTTTGAGTGCTTCAAAAGTTTTCCTTTTACTTGGATGTTTTAAAATTTCAGCATGATACTCAAGATATATGTCTCCTTTTGTTTACCTTGCTTAGTACTCAGCATGCTATTTGTATGTGAATAGATGAATACAACCATCCCATTTCAATTCAGTGGGGAAAAGATGGAATGTTCAATAAATCATGTTAGAACCATTTCTTATCATTTAAAGAAAAGTCAAGTTAGACCCTTACCTCACAGAATACGCAAAATTTCAAGAAGCAAACACAAAATAAAAAGTAAACTATTTGGTTTACTAAAAATTATTAGAAGACACTATAATAGAACACATTTGTAATCTGGTATGGAACGCCAGAGCCATAGAGGATACATAAAAAAATAATAAAAATATCTGATTTACTAAGAATGTACAATTTATTTTAAATAAAAGATCATAAATCATGCTAAAAGATAACTGGAATGATTTAAATTGCATAATCCTTCATAACAGATTGATACAGGAAGTGAAGGAGAATGGAGAATGATAATCTGTAGGTTAATTTGCTTCTCAGGCTAAAACAACATACGTTTTATGACCCATACATGACATCCTTGCCCCAAACACCCAGAATTCATTTATTTTTTATTTATTGGTGTTGGGAAGACTGACTGTCAGTCCAGACAGTGTGAGTTCCAAGTGCTATTACCCAATTTCTGGCCTCCATCAATCTCCTACTGGACCAGGGTAATGGCCCCCAATAGTGCATTCACTCACTGTAATTTGATGCTTTCCTTGTGCTATTTGCCACACTAACTTTTGGAGAATAGCATTTGGTTCCTCCAATGGAATTCACTGCCCAGTGGGGAGAACAGGAATGTTAAACCTGGAGTTGCGACATGACACGGTACTTAGAAACATGAAGTCCTCCATGGCACCCAGCGGCCCAGAGGAGGGGATTGTGCTGGGAGTCAAGGAGAGACTCCCAGAGGAGAAGCCAGGATGGACTGATCTGAATTTCTTAGATTGTAATTCATCCTGACCCTATTATCCTAGTCATTATTCCCTCCCTTGAATTAAAAACAAATGCTTTTAGGGCCCTGCAACCTTTGGTCCCTTCCAAGATTATCTCCCACCGCCCGCCTAAGAGCCCTGTGCCATGGCCTAACTTAGTGTTCTCCCATGAAGGAGCCCTATCATGCTGCCCACAGGCCTTAATCTAACTGTTCTCTCCCTGTAGCCACTTGCTCTAAAGTGAGGAGACCACATAAATTATGTCTAAAATGGGTCACTCTTACAAGAGAAAGGGGCACTATTAACAACTGTGCCAGGACAGCAAGCATAACCCAAGACCGTCCCATGCTGTCTTGTCTGGTATCACCATCTTCCCACCAACAACTTCTCCCCTCCTCCTGCTGGATGAGCATCTCTCTCTTCCAGATCTTTCTCAGATGCCGTATCCCTGACACGTCATCTTCTGCTCCATAAGATGATCTCTGAGCCCTTGTCTTACACCCATGAAGAGGTTGTCAAGTGTGGGGAAAAGTGAAAGTGTTTGGAGTCAAGGCCTTGGTCCTGTGTGAACAAGCTGTGAATCTTAGAACCAGTTTCTTTAATTGTGAATTAGGATAGTAATTCTCAGTCATGAAATCAAATCAGATGAGACCACCCAGGGTAAAGGGATTTGTTACTGATTACGAATGTTGTGAGGGCAGTGAATGTGTGCTCTCCTTTTAGAAGCACGCTATCTTCTCACGTAGGGGGTCCTCAGAAAACTCCAGAGCTGAACTGACAGCATCAGCTACATCAGCCCTGTGGCCCTGCCCTACAAGCCTTGGCTTCTCCAGGTTTTGACACTTGCCGTGGGGTGCATTCAGCTTGAGTCTGGCACCCCGCATAGCTGAGGTCCTAAGGGTCAGAGGCAGACCAGTTCCCCATTCAGCCATCTCTTCCCTGTGAAACACAGCTTCCTATGTGCTCCTCCATGCAGGCAGCCAGTGATCAAAGCCCTGGGTGGGCAGTGGAAACTCGCAGGGACTGTCACAGCAGGCTGGGGAGGGACAGGATGGGGGCTGACCTGACCTTGGCCCCCACCATTGCGGTGCCTGCCCTCCCTTCCCTCAGGCAGCTCATGATGATCACTGAACTTCCCATTGAATTCCTGTCTCCCGTATTTATTACACAGACTCTTACAACCACGTTGGCTCTGTGTCTGATGTCACGAAGATCAATAAGCTCATCTCCAAAAGCCATGCTCTCGAGCTCAATTGGTCTTGGGGTCCTCAGAGAGCAGGGGGTGGGGCTGCTCAGTGGACTGGCCGTGCACCACAGGCAGGAAGACAGTTTGCCAGGCCATCCTGGATGCAAAACCATCCCTAGAAAACTTCAGTCACTGTTTGAAATTTTTGGCCGTTTGAAATTCTGCTCAAATCCTTGCACAACGGTTTGCATTTTGTCATTCCACGCTGGTTGGCAAGGGATTTGGTCAGAAAAGTTGGATGTCAGATGCTGAGGAAAGATCATCAAGGAGTGATGGTGTGAAAATCCCACAGCAGCTGATATGGGGAAGAGAGAGGCTCTCCTCTTTCAGAATGAAAGACAGCAGGCTCAGGCCCAAAGGCATCAACTCAGTGAGAAGAATTACTTTGCTTTGTCTAACTTGCAGAAAAATAAAACACAAGAGTTCTAAAAGCATGACCAGAAGCAGGCCAGCCTGAGGCACGTCAGACTCTGGAGTCAGGCACACCCTGCTGGGTGACCTTGGGCATGTGGCTGAACCTCTCTGAGTATAAGTTGTCTGTTCTGAGAAATGTGGATGCTAATACTAACTTTGGAGCCATCAGGGCCCTTTGCAGAAAGAGGGGAACCAAGCAGGGGTGCTAACGGTCTGCTAGCAACAGTCCATGCTGATGCAGACAGGCTGGGCTCCCAGTCAGCCTGAGGCAGACCAGTAACTGGGCTCACACTGGCTGAATGATGACATGCAATCTTGTGTCCTCACTCTCTCAATTTTACTGAGAAGCAGTGGAAATAGCAAAAGCAAAACACATCGACTGCTGCATGCTGGGAGGGGTGCACAAGCAGAGAAGAACAGATCATAACTTCTGAACAGAAAACCATGGGATGGGGATCAGTTGATAGCAAGTCAGAAGGAGAATATGAATAAGCATTTTGACAACTACTCAGAGCAAAAAAGAAAGGAAACAAAATTCGACAAAAAGGATCAGAGCTTCTCATATCTCACTCATGGTAAAAGCCAAGGCCTGGGAGACACGGGCCGCACCCCCTCCTGTCTCTGACCTTCTCCCCTGCACACGTTGGACACAGGGGCCCCTTCTGGTCCTCAGACAGACCTGATGACATGTTCCTGCCTCAAGGGAATCAGAAAAAGATAAATTTTCTAAAAGATAAAGTCATCACACTTGCACAAACATAAAATGAACATGTCAAAGATTTAAGTCATTAATTAAAGAGGGAACCAGCAAGGTGTCAAAAACCAATTCTGAGGAGGATCCAAAGAGCAGGCCACCAGGAATGTCGATGCAATCTGTTAACAGAGGAATCAGTCCACTAGACAAGATCCATTTGCTTCTCCATGGACTAGAATTATCTGCAGTGCTATTAGTTTTCTAGAACTTACAGAGCTGAAAATTAGTCCAAAGACCATGACAGGCTGAGTCTACTACAGAACAGATAACCCGGGAGGTGACCACACCTAGCATGCCACAGGACACTGGTTATCTTTCTCTTCTTCATCATTTTTTTCTTTTTTGGCATTTCAATGTCTTTTACAACCTTTCCTGATAGGTCTTTTGTACTTGTTCTTTCTGCCAAAAACATTTACCTCCCTGATGCTGTATGGCTTGTTCCTTCGCCGCCTCCTAGCCATTCTGCTGGTCTCAGGCCCTGCCTCTGGCTTTAGCACTTGCTCGTTGCTCTCCCTGGTGTATTTTTCTTGAAGCCCCTATAATCCAGTGTGTGCTCTCCCCTCTTCATTTCTCTCTCTACCTTTCCCTAGAGGGCAGGGATTTTTGTCTGGTTAGATTACTGCTGTGTCCTCGGATGCTAGGACACTGCACAGTAACAGTGTGTAAGCCTTCACTAAATATTGGTTGAGTGAATGACCAAATGAAAAACAGCTACGGTGGTGAGAAGGGGAGGTCTGGATGGACAGTTCAGAGGATGATTCCGGAGATGCAAACATAGGTTGGCCAGTTCCACTCACTTCTTGAAAACAGGCTACTGCTCCACCCTCTTCCCATCGCACCTTATTTAGAAACAGCCTCCCTCCACATTAGGTCTGAATATTTGATTATGCATATGTCATAACAGAATCTCCTAAAACCTCCTTCTCCGAGGCCCAAATTACCTTTCCTCAGCTGGAGAATTGTGCCACATTCAAGAGCTGCTGCTGATGTCCTTTCAGTGATGGCCTCCTGGGCCCCCAAACCCCAGGCCAGCCATGACTGTATAATGAGACTTTGAGCACCAACCAGTTAACCTTCTTCAGGAGCCATTAACAGTGACAACACTGAATCTAAGAGATTCACTCCCTAAGATCCCATTCCACATGTGGACCCATGTGATACCATGATAACACACAAAGGCCACAATGGAGCAGCTGCAACTCATAAGGAGGTGGGTCTCGCCTCTGCTCTGTTACCTTTGTAATCTACCTGCCTCCTCTGCTGTGGCTGAGAAACTCCCTGAGGCCTAGGATGCTTTCCCTACCAATCACATCCCTGCTGTCCTCCCCGCCCCTCCTAGGAGCTGGGATTGGATCTTCAATCAGGCCAAGGTGAAAACAACTGGAAACTAAGTGTGTGACTCATCTGCGCTGCAGGTGACCATGTCAACAGCTGTCCCCGACACCCAAGGCCCTGACAGCTGCCTACTCCAACTATCTGCAACCCTGCTGAGGGCTAGAGGCTCTGGCTATCAGAGCACACTCAGTCCACGCATGGGGCTGGCAAGCAGAGGTGGTGTCCAGAGCTGAGATCCATGGAAGCAGCTGTCAACCTATGACAGAAGGCAGTTGGCAGATAAATACCCCAGAGAAACCCAATAGGAATGAGCCCTGTCGTGCACAGTAGTAGTTTGCTTTTTAAGACATTCTATATTGGCTTCCCTCCCTTCCCTGTCTCATTTGTCCTCTCAAACTACACGCACTCAAATTCTTGTCTTGGGTTGACTTCCAGGGGAATCTAAGACACCTGGGAAGGGAATACATTCTATTTCATTGGTGACTCATTTATTAGCATAACTGCAAGCCCTCACAGGCTGGACCACACTGCACCCAAATGTGGCCTGCATACATTGCCCCCACCCAGGCTCTGCCATCAGCACAGAGTAATGGGAATGCGTGACAGGAAGAGAGCTGTAGCCAGGGGACTGCAGTCTCAGAGCCAGACCTGAATCTGCAGACTCAAGAACAGAGAGGCCCAGAGAGGCCCAGAGAGGCTGAGGCAGCTGCCCACAGTTGCATAGTGTAGCGGCAACTGACATGTTGCTGGGGCCCAGGCTTTCTTCTGCAAGCAACCGCCAATACCAGCAATGCTTTTCCTTCCATCCAAAGGTGAGAACGGTGAGGAGCCATCTATAATCACTGTTCACTTTGAGCAAGATTGCATTCAGAAAAATCCTTGAACTTCAGGCTTAAAGTAAAGCAGGATAAAGCAACGAAGAAACCCCTGGAATGAGCATCCAGCAAGGATGCTTTTTTCTGCTCGTCCTCTCCTCAGAGCAGCCTGGCCAGCTGTCTGGCGACTGTAATTTTCTCACCATCCATCAGGGAAATAAAGCAGCCCATCCCAGAAATGATGCAGAGATGGCTGTTTTGCAGTGACCCAATCGCATCACAGCATGGAAAATGTATTCTCTCTCAAAAGCTGTTAGTGGCTCATGCCTGGACTCTAATGTCAAACTGGAATAGAGTGAGAGATGTGACGGACATGTTTGGAATGCTTACCCTATCCTGAATCAATGCTCCTTTCAAAACTGTGGCTTACACAGAATGATAGCATGTCCCCCTCCTTAAGGAAAGACCCCCCCAACACACACACACACATTAACGAACAATCACATGAGCCTACTGAGACAACACATCATTTTGTGCGCCTGAACGTTAGCAGAGAGTATTAAGCTCAACATCTTTCAAAATCCCCAGGTGTGCATCCTTGTCAGGAGTTAACTTCTGGGGGAGCCTAAGACACTTGGGAAGCAAATACATTCCATTTCACTGGTGAAATCGATTAGCACTCTTACAGGCCAGCAACCTCTCGTGCCGTTGAACACAACTGGTGCCATTCAGGAGGCAAAGGTACTGCCACATGCAAGAATGCCTCAGTGCCAAGATGCAGGGAAATAATCTATGCACTATGATGCATAGTCCTATGGACATGGTCATCTTAGGCAGCATGCCGGGTGACTCAAACCTGCACACCAAAGCAGAGGTCACCGGAGGGGGGACAGAGCTGATTTTTAAACACCTGGCCACTTACAGAGCCTCAAAGGGGGCAACGGTCTAATTATAAATAATGTACCCAGCATTTCTATAAAGTACTCAAATATGCTTTATTGTTAAACATATGCCACAATAAAATCATTTTTCCTTTTGCACACTGTGCTTACCTGTTATAGAGAAGAATGTCTGGCTTCCAAATCTGGCCATCTGGGAAACGAACATTCTTCACACCCGGATACTCTGACATATTCCACTGTAAATAGTGATCTGTCCAAGACTGACACATATAGGCAATGACATTAAAGCAGCACTTTGCTTCCTTGTCTAATGATATTTCTCATAAGAAATTATTGGGTAAGTTCAAAGCCAAAGAGAGTTCCAGACATTTATTTATGCAATTGAGTTGCTGTCTATAAAATATAAGGAAATTGGGGATTCAATAATACCTTCCAAAATGACCATGTATAACATAAAAATGGCATTTAAGATCCTGCCTTCACCATGACCACATTCAGACAGTAGCATTCCAGTTAATTCCAGCCCACTGCATGCCCACAAGCCTTCCCCTCCCACAGCAGATGGGTTATTTCTAGCCAAATGAATAACTACTTTGCTTTCAAAGTTTTCCATTGTAAGGACACTTTGGAAAAACAAGTTCACTTATTTCAGTTGGAATAAGCAGCAGGCTGGAGAAATATAGGATATGTATTTTCATGAAACAACATTGTGCAGCTGCATAGGAACCTCTCAGAAACTTCTAAGGGTAATTTTCAGACTTGAATTCTTATTTTCTTGCACGATTGGCGCTTCTGATGGCAGAAATGAACAATGTAAACACTCGGCCTTGGTGGTAAGACACTGAATTAGGACATGAGGATGCAGGTGAGGACTCGGGAAATATTCACACAAACACAGTACATCTCCTGGGGCTAGGCCCTAATTTCATTCTCAAGTGACCTTTGCCAGAGGAAGGCCATGCCTGGGATCCTCCCTCCCCAGACCTCACACACCAGGCCTACCTGGGGTTCACTACTTCCGTAAAGGCTGCTCAGGTAGGAACCACCTGCAGCTGTTATACAACCAATAGCACCCTGCCCGGCTCTCAAGGCTGCAGGTTTGAACTCAGCAGCTCCACCAAGTGTGCCATAATCAGGGCATGCCCTGGAACGGGCCCCCATCCTGCATCCAATCTCCCTGGGGCCACTTGTGCTTTGGAGCTCAGACTTTCTCAGATTTAGAAAGGTATGTGATGTAACACCCCAAGCTGGGACCAGAGCAGCTCCCCATAATCAAATGCATCATTATTTCTGCAGTGAAACATGCATATTTATACCAAGTGAGACAAAGAAATGCCTCAAGTGTACAGCAATTTCAATTTGATTTTAGTCCAATGAATTTGATGCAAAGTTACAAAAACATTAAGGGAGAAAAAACAGTTAATTTTCAAAGCTGTTGAGACTGGCAACAAGTAATTAAAGGTCATGTCCCAGAGATCCCACCATTCTCTGGAGAGAGCAGGCAAAAGTCAGGAATGGCTGTCCCAGTTCTGGGACTGAAATCAGACGAGGTAATAGGCAGGGCAGTAACACCATTTTACAGCCATGGACCTCTGAGAACGAGGGTGTGTTTGTTAATGTATAATGTGCTGAAGAATCATCTGGGGCAGTTAGGATAGAGACCCACCCGGCTGCTGTTTCTAATTAGATGTGTGTGGCTGATGGAGGGGAGGGGAAGGAGAGGAGAGGGGAGGTCAGGACAGCATCGCACCCAGGAAGGGCCAGTCTTGTTCAAGTTGTTTTGCAGGAACGCCTGGGCACCAGCTAAACTGTGTTTGCTGCAGCCCGCTCAGCCTCTGCACCATTTGGCCAGAGCTCCCTTCTTTTCTCTCCCTCATTCAGGGCATAAGCCCTTTCAGACCCAACCCCAGTGCTTTCTTTACTGTGATCTCATAGCTCACCCTGGATGCTTCTCTGAGTTGGGGGCAGATTACCATACAGCCTGCTACTTTCACTATCACCCCCATGCTGCGCAGGCCTTAGGGCTCCCAGACCTGCCCAGAAAGGTGAGCATGGTAGGCACACACTCATCTCCCCTGCTTGCTGAAATGATGGGCACAGGGAAGTGGGAGTGCTTGGTCAGCCAAACATAAACCTCTTCTAATAGCTCCACATATGAGTTGCAGGACACCTCCCCAGCAATTTTATATCTCCTCCTGCCATCCCGAATCCTGCTCTTACTCAGCTGCATGTGCCCCATGGGCATGCATCCTGGCCGTTCTGCTCGCTCAGGGTCCTGTGTATGTATACCCATGCTCACCAGGATCCAGATGTGTCAGCAAGATTACATTCCTATTTACAAGAGGAGATTGGGGCACAGAGAAGCAACACCTTTTTAGTCAGTCACTGACTCAGGACTCAGAACTGCATTATCTGACATTAGCAGGGTGATCAATCGTTGGTTCTTCCAACCCAATCTCTCTGCACTGGCAGACTTTGCACCACGACACGTGGGCTGCTCCTCATCCCTGCCAGTGCTGTCCATCAGCTCACAGTGCCCTTCCTTACTCCAAAGCCAAGCTGGGTCTCTCCACCCTAGGAGCAGAGAGAAGGGCTGCTGGGCACTTTGGAATCAGAGAAACCAAGGTTTGCACCAGGGCTCTGGTAGAGAAGAGCTATGTGAGCTCAAGCAGGTAAATCACCCTCTCTGAGCTGCTGTTTCCTCCTATGTGCCCTACCTCACAGGACAGAGCTGCAAGGATGTCATGAGATAATGTGTGTAGCACTACGTAAACATCACATGACCCTGGTAGGCATGTCATAAATGATGGCTTTAAAAGAAAGAGGGTTTCCTCCATTTTACAAAATCCTAGAGGATGTGAGAGCTGTAACAACTGAGCTGCAGGCAAAGGTGGAGAAGAGTGGGCACCAATTCGGAGCTGGGAGTTGGAGCACGAACCTCAGTGCTGCGTGCCCTGGGAGCCGGAGCAGAGCTCACAATCCCTCAGGTTTCCATGAAGGTTTCCTAAGGACCGATGTAGAAAGGGGCTTGTAAAATATTAAGTCCCAGAAAGAGGTTTGCTTCCTCTCAAAGCACTCACTTGCCAGGCAGATCTCTGGGAATGTCCTGGAGGGCAGAGGCACGGGGCAAAATCTTCCTACACACAGCACCCGGCATGTTTTCCATACATGGGCACCTGAAAATAAGCATCAATCTAGAAACGCCAACACTCCCAGATCTTCACCTCCAGAAGTCTGTGCTTTTCCTCCTCTCCCTACGTCTGTGTGATTCTTCTCATTCAATCTTCGACAGGAATGTGTGGGGTGTTAAAGGGGACACATGGGACAGGAAGGGGCCCTTGATCTAAAAGGCACTGTAGAGAATCCCTATCCTTCTGTGGAGCTGAGAACTGGGCCCACTAGAACCACTCTTAGAAACTCTTTTTAAATGTGTGTGTACGTGCATGTCTGGAAATCTTTATAGCAAGAGAGAAAGAGATAGCAAGAGCGAAGAATGGGAAAGTTGTCTGTGTTTTTAGAAAAAATCCTTTATGGTGTAATAAAAAATATAGTTGGTCTTCATCCCAGGTTCCAGCACAGGGATCCTAAAACCCTTGGAATTTTCTGAGTGATAGGAGTGTCTTGTGTTACTCATAAAGAGCCCTCTTTGAGCACACCTGAGGTTATTCTAATGAAGTAAGGTGACTTAGGGTGGGCCCCTAGATAGGCCAAGGATGCCATCTTGCAGCTGGTGACCAGAAAGGCCAACCACATGACTAGGGGGTGAGAACTTTCAGCCTCACTCCACTCCTATCTCTATGGAGACTGGGTTATAAAAACCCTTGAACAACAAGATTCAGAAAGCCTCTAGGCTGGTGAACACATTCAGATGCAAGGAGGGTGTCTTGCCACAGAGGGCACAGAAGCTCTGCGCCTCCTCCCATACCTCCTCTACGCATCTCTTCCATCCAGCTATCCCTGAGCTGTACTGTTTATAATAAATTGGTGGATGTAAGTAAAGTGTTTTCTTAAGTTCCATGGGCTGTTCCAGAAAATTACTGTACCTGAAAGGGGATAGTGGGAAACTCTGAATTTGAACGCAGCTGGACGAAGTGTGCACAGCCTGGGCACCCCATTTGCAGCAGGCATCTGAAGTGGGGGCAGTTTTGTGTAACTGAGGCCTTAACTTGTGAGATCTCAAGCTAACTCCAGGTAGATGGTGTCAGAATCGAATTGAAAGGTTGGACACCAAGTTGGTGTTCCGAGATTCAGAGAATTGTCTGTTGGTGTGGAAGACACCAAGTATCTGGTGTTAGAAAACTCCATCCATATATATGTTTTGAAAATTATTCCTGCCAAACTATTTTGATCTCAGAGGAAGAAAGCGGCCTCCTTCTCACTTCCCCAAAAGTTTTTTCTCTCAGTGAGATATAATGATTGAAACATCACCCTAAGCCATGGATTGCTCTCAGGGCCCTAAGCAAGCCAAGGGCTGGCTTATCTATGAGCATAATCTGTGGCATTTCTGTGTGTCAGAGATAAAGTGATAAAGAATGCAGAAATTAAAAAGGTAAACATTTTAGAAAAAATATGTTTACAAACTAACATTCTACGATATAACAGCTATTAGCTCCATGATTAGCAGGTAAAAAATAGAGAATAAACATTAGAAGGATGGGAAATGTAAAGCCAGAAGAATAGTCAAAATTCCAAAATAAGAGAAGACAATTTTTTTAAAAAAAAACAATTAGCTTCAGATGGCTCAAATGTCTCTTCAGAAACTGACATGGTTTCTTCATTTCTTCTCATGGATTAAAATCAGATTGTCTGACAGGCCTCCCAAAACGATAAAACTAACTCACAGAGAAAATACACCTGCTGCTTCCTCCCAGGAATATGAAGAGGTAAGTGGTGAAGTCACCGTCTCTCCCTTTAGTAATCTAAAGAACTGGAAATTCCTACAAAATCAAGCTAAGTGAGAGACACGAAAACAAAATCAAACTGTAGGACAAAGAGAACTCTTTTTTTTTTTAACTTTTCTGCCTCTTCTATTTTGAATGTATAGAAAATCTATCATTTGCAGAATATTGACCTCAGAGCTTAAATATCCTGGAGAAAATATTATGCGGATTCAGATTTTCAGAACAGGAATTCAGCAATATGAAACTCTGGGAGAGAAAATCCAACTGCTGAGAGCCATTTCCTAAGCTCTCCATTCCCCTCCTGCTCACGTCTGTCCTCCCTCGGGACTCCAGCTCTGTTAGCCTTCGATATCGAGCTTCATTTGTTGTTTGTACCCAAGATTCCTGCCGGGTCAGGCCATTCTGGCCACTAGTTGGAGAACACAGAAGACCAGAAATCAAGGTGGTGGTGGTTTTCTAAATAGCCCCGGGGCAGCTTCCACGGCCTGTCATGGTGACATCTGAGTTCCCCATGTCCCTGCTGTGACTGCAGAAGGAATGCCATGGTTTTCCAGAGGGAAGCACTGGCTAGGCCAGATGTTCTGATCATATAACTATTAAGGTCTGTTCTAAACCCAAGATACTTGTAACCTCCTAAGATTCAGTGAGGAGCCAGTGTTACAGCTGCTACATGAGCTACAGGTGCCATTTTCTAGATAAATGTGTCACTTAGCTTTATAAGGACACATGCATGTTTTCCATATGATGGGTGCCTAAAACAAGTATTAATTAATGATGCCACACCTAGAAATGCCTATGCTGCCAGATCTTCACATTTAAAAGAGTCTATGTCTTTCCTTCTCTCTCTTCCATTCCTGTAAAGCAGAGATATCTCCCACCTGGGGGATCCATTGTCCATACTATGAGCCTGCCTCCTGCCACGTCTCTAGGGAGTTACTTGTTCTTGATATTTTAACTTTTTTTAGAGTGTAAATTTCACAGCCTGATTATAAATGGTTTGAAAGAAGAAACTGGTCTCATCCAATTCTGGGTCCCCCTCACATGGCCTAGTTCAATGTCTTCCATATAGCAGGTGCTCAAAAAGATTAGCTGAATCAGTCAAAGAGATTAAAAGTTGAGTTTTAAAACAAATGAAGCTGCAGATGCTTACGCAAGTGCAAGTCTTAATGAGAAATAAGTTATGCTTGAAAGAAATTTAGAGGTCTCTGGTGACATCACCCAAAGCAAGGGTGCTTATCTATGGAGCACCAGAACTCAGTGCAATAATCCATGTACATTTTTTCTGGAAACCATCACTCTCTAAAAGAAATTGCCAAATCATATACGTTGCTGAAGATAATTGCTTATTGAGGGGTAAGAAATACAGGCACCAGGGAGACAAACCTGTCCAGGACCTAATATGTCACGAGCATATGAGGTATGTCTCTCTCTGTAAGAAAAATGTCAACAGCAGTTCTGTACCTTACAGGGCATGGGAAACATATAGTTTTATGTAAAAACAGACGCATTTGCATCATCTTCCCAAATTCCCAGAGCTTTATCTTATCCCACAGTGTTCAAAAGTTACTTGAGAGTTGGCTTATTTCATATCATAGTATCTTAGCCCCTCCTGGGTTCACCTTGAGGTTTTTGTTTCATTCATTCATTCCATAAAACTTATTCATTCGGTGCCTGCAGTGGGCTAGGAGCTGGGGGTATCCAAACAGAGCCCTGGCCTCCTCGTGCACACATCCTAGTCAGGGAGGGAGACCCAGGTCCCATCAACAAATACACAGTGCGAAGGATGGCCCACGGTGACAAGTGCTTTGGAAACAAAATGAAGCAGCGGTGATGGATGAGATGTTTGTTTCCCCCCAAAATTCCAATGTCAAAGCCCTAATCCCAATGTGACGCTATTAGGAGGTAGGGCTTTGGGGAGGTGCTTAGGTCATAAGGGTAGAGCCTTCATGAAGGGGATTTGAGCCCTTTTAAGAGGAGGCCAGAGAAAAAAGAAGAAAGTGTAGATAACTGAGGGAAGATACAATAAAAAATAGGAAATGTCCAGAAAAGAAAAGAAAAGAGGCCAGAGAGCTAGCTCACACTCTTTCTACCATGTGAGGGCACAACAAAAAGGTGCCTGTCTGCAATCCGGAAAAGGGTCCTCAACAGAACCCAATCACACTGGCAACAACCATGATTTTGGATTTCTAACACCCAGACTGTGAGGAATAGATGTCTGTTGTTGATAAGCCCCCTAGTTTATGGTATTTGTTATAGCAGCCCAAGCTGACTGAGACACAGGGTAAAGAGAATAGAGTGAGCTCCAGGAAGAGGAGAGGGTTTGAGACAGTACATGGGAACTCAGGGAAGACCTCACTGAAAAGGTGACCTTGAGGAAGAGACTGTTAAGAAGTGAGGGAGAAAATCAAGTGGTTCTTGAGGAAAGAGCTTTCTGGGCAAAGGCCCTGAGGTGGATGTGTGCTTAGGAGATGTGGGCAGGACATCCAGGAGTGCAGTGATGGGAGAGGAAGCAGGGTCAAGGCAGGCAGGGAGTCAAAAGCCACTTCAAAGATTTCAGTTCATATGCCGCTGAGCGAGACAGGAACCCCTGTAGGGGTCTGAGCCAAGAAGGCTCAAGGCTGAACTTCTATCGTCTCTTAACTAGGATCACCCTGACTGCTATGATGAGAAGAGGCACCACCAGGGGAGGTAAGGTCTGACACAGGAAACCTGGCTAGGAGGCTTTGTAATAACAGAGGTGAGAGATGACTCTGGCTTATACCAGGATGGAAGCAATGGGGTTGAAGCCCAATGGTTAGATCCTGGATCTATTTTGAAAGTCTCACTGCCAGATTTGCTGCCAGAATAGATGTGTGTGAGAAAGACAAGAGTAACGAGTGATTCTGAGGCTTTTGGTCTGAGCGTATCGATAAATGGACACACTATTTATCCAGATGGAGAAGGCTATGGGAGGGGCAAGTGTGAAAGAGAAAAGAGGGGATAGTTTGATACATACTGGGTTTAAGAACCTATTGGACACCTGTATAGCGACACCAAGGAGGTAGCTAGAGCTCATCAAAGGTGCTTTAAGCCGGGAGAATGATCCTCCAGCTCCTGGAATGATGAATGGCTGGAGAGACATGAAGAGACAGCAGAAGGGACTCAGGAACCACCAGTGAGTTAAGACGAAAACCTAACAGAGAGCTATCCCGACACTCAGTGAAGAAGGATTTCAAGGAAGAGGGAACAATTCAGTTCTATCAAATGCTCCTGAGAGGTCGAGTAAGATAAAGAGAAAAAATTAATCACTGGAAAAACCAGAACAATGGTGTTCCTTCCCACTGAGGAGCGGTGAGGGTAGGGCAGGAATTGGCAGGAAAGGGACTCAGTATCCCCAGAATGATGGTGCAGTTCTGCTCCTGGATGGGGGCAGGGCTGCAGACATGAAGACATCACAGGCAATTCATTGCCTGATACACTTAGGATATGAGCATAGCATTGTATGTGAACTTTGCCTTGAGAGGAAGGAAAAAAATATATAAACTCAAAGATCTGCATAAAATATGCAGTGAAAGTGCACCGATGTCCACTATTCTACTTTGAACTGCATTAAAAAATAAGCTAGATCAATAGAAAAATGGACAGATGGTCAGAGATGGGATAAAGCACGGAGAGTCAAGTGCTAATCACAGAATCTAGGAGGTGGATATACGGATGCTCACTGTAAATTCACCTTTTCAATATCTTTAAAATTTTTTATCAAAAAAATTGGGATAAACCACTACTTATAGCATTTAACAACCTGGGATTAGTGGTTTGCTTGCCCAAAGCCAAATAAGGGTGAATTTAGCTGAGAATGAAGGAGAGAGAATGAGGACAATGGGAGGACACTGCATGGAGAAACCTTGCTGTAAAGGTGAGGAGGAAACCAAGGAGTCGCTGGGCAGGGTTGATGGGGACATGCTACAGCATGCCTGCTTGCCAACGAGAATGACACATGGAGAATGATGATGCCAGAGGCATAGGGACATTGTGAAGCAAGGTTCTCAGCAGGTCCCAGGAGGTGAGACCTTGTCCCCTGGAGGAAGGACTGGCCTTCAAAGGGAGCACAGATCCTGCACCCACGGCAAAAGAAAGCTAAGGGTAAGTGGGCACAGGTGTGAGGGTGGGATTCCCTCACTGAAGAGTGTTGCTTTAAATCCTGTGGGGAAAATTCCCAAGGGTTTCTGCTTTGCCCATTATGGGTAGGTTCTACAAGGGGTCTCAGACACAGCTAAGCGCACCCTGCGACACGCAGCAGATGGCTATAAGTGAATCTTTTTTCTCTCCTTCTGCTTCCACTTGTATTACCCCTAAAACTCACGTGCCTAAGAACCATGTGGGTGTCACCTTTACCTCTGAGTTCACTTCTCCTACCCCCACTTTACAAAGAAAAACTATTTCTCTTATCTCAACTCTTATCCTGGGACATTGACCCCAGAAGCAAATAAAGGGTCCATTCAAAATACCAGTATCTATGTGAATTGTGTTAAAAATTGGGTGACAAATACTTCCAAAGATCAGATGGGCTTTAATTCTTTTAATTCTTTGCTTTCAGCAAAATTGAAGGAGAAACTAATCAAGCTGTGAGCTGATACCTTGAAGAAAATGATATTATTTTTGGCATGCAATCTAGAAGAAGTTCAAGGAATTGAATTACACTGCTGTGACAAAATGTCTCTCATTATGAACTATACCTTTTACTACATCTATTTTTAAAAGTTATAGAATTGATTGTGAAATCTGTATCAACACCTTGATTCTAGTAATAAAGTCATCTATGAATACATAAATGAATTTAAAACAAAGCCCTATCTTTGATACAGAGATTAATTTCCAATTTTTATGCTTAATAATTATTTATTAAAATTTGTAATTAGTATCACCTCGAAGAATTACCAATAATCATGGTAATTCTAAATCAATCCAGAAGAAAGAAATTTAACACTTCTTTTCTGAGGGAATAATTTTATGTAAATATTTACATTTGAGAGAACCAAGACAGAATGATTAATAAAGGACTTTCAAATATAAAATTATACCATATTAGGATAAAGTTATGTGTGGAAAGTGGAATAGAAATGCAAGCACAAAGAGAAAACGGGGCTATGTAAAACATCTGGCAGTTGAAGAAGGGCTTGTTCGTATATTTTTTAAATGAATGATCTGGGCATCAAATTACTGTGGCATTTAGATTCCACTTAAAATAGAGACTATTTTATTTTCAAATGTCAATATTTACAGTTTGATGGAAGGGACATAATTAGCAATTAATTAAATGTAGATTATAATTTTAGGATGTCAAGCTAAAAATCCATGAATGGAAGAATATAGCATTTCAACCTTCTCACAGGCATCACCAGAACAGGAAGTGTGAAGATCTCTGGCTTAGGCAACACCCTGTGGATGCAAATATGCACCTCTGGAGGGACTGGAGAGCAAGGCAGGCGCTCCTGAGCCATGGGGACCGGTTATGGTGCAGGCTGTGGACATCTAAATGCAGATCTACATCTTAAAATTTGTGTTGCATGAAGTGCTTTTGAAATTTCCCCAAATCACCCTGTAGTGAAATACAAACACATGTGAGCCTTGCAGAATGCAGAGCGACACATCCAAAGGCGGGACGCTGTACTTCACTGCTGGGCTATTGGAGTAAGGGGTGACAGTCCTGGCTTTTCTCAAAGGACCTCTGCTTTCCCTGCAATTCAAACACAAGCATCTCAGAAGCAAGAGCAGGAAGAGTCATGGGTGAGGACTGCCATTGTCTCAACTTACCATTTGCAGCCAAATGTTGGTGGTTAAAACTTGGTTCTTCTCATCCTTTAAAGGAAAAAAAAAAATTCAGAAATATGGTTTATGTGGTTTACAAAAGAAGAAATGATACAATTATTCATGTTGGAAACTGACTGTTATGACTGCTGGAGTGTGTGAAAATCAGAATGCACCAAGCACTTTCAAACACACTCAAGCACCATTTCTCCAAAGTGAAGCTTTTCTATTTATTCTGAAGTAATACACATTTATTACAGAGTACTTACAAAAGATGGAAAAGCATAAAAAGGAAAAATTAAAACGCCGCAACCTCACCTCCAGAGATGACATCTGCCAATGTTTTAGCTTATTTTTCTCATTAGTACATTTTTTATAACTTAAAAATATATATAAAATTAGGTGCAAATTTCAATTTTTTTAATTCAAACTTATTACCAGAACATACAGGGTTTTAAACAACTGTAAGTATTGTATGTTTCCCTCCCTGGGAAATGGTGCATGGCCTCTGTCAGCTGCCTTGCCATGTGCTGATGGTGCTGTGTGGGTCACGTTCTCCATGGTCCCTGAGGGTCTGTCTGCCTTTTCTCTCATCCTATTGATCTACCAGGCAGCATGCCAGGTCCTTGACAATTACCCGTAAGATAAATCCTGTCCAGGTGAGGAAACTGAAGGTCAGAAGGGTGAGGTGATTTTACGAAGGAGCCATTCAAACTTGGATCCTTCTCACTCAAGAGCCCCTTTTTTCGTTTCCAAACTGCCTAAGTATGGGACCCAGCAGGGTGCCAAGTCTACACTTAAACTGGAGCTTGGGCTGCTGTATCAACTGTGGCTTTTCCCTGGCACAGGGCACCTAAAGAAGATTCTAGTCAACATCAGCTTTTCCAACTGGGATACAACCAGCTTTTTATCACAGCTGGACAAACCCAGCAAAGCCTAGCAAAAGCCAGTGCACATAGAGACAAAGGAGCAAGTTTCCTGCAATAGTTACACTGAGAATGCTGTTATTCAGTACTTAGTACTCAATTCCAACCTAAAGGATCCTATAAATCAGCAACTGCCACCCTCTTCAGGTGAAAGTATTCATCAATGTCCCCATGCAGATGTGCACAGAAGCTGAGACCGTGAGCTCCTGCAACAGGGGCTACCTGGCCTGGTTCACTGATGGCATCCACAAAAACAGACCCGATGTCAGGAACAACATGACATCTGCTGAGGCGTTGACAGAGGGTAGGGATGCAAATCAGAAATGGATGCTTCTTCTCATTAAAATAAAAATGTGTTGAACAGGTAAGGAGTTGGCAGAGATTCTTTGATGCATCAATGACCCTGCCCCAGGTGCTCACATCCTGGGCACCTTAGAGAGGTGAGATTTGGGGGAGCAGGGATTGTGAATCCTGCAGAGAAGACAGAGCTGCCTGGGGAGGAACAGACGACAAGTCCCAAGGGTCCAAGGCGGGGGGCTGTGTCCAGAAGCAGCTGCCAATTCTGTTACAAGAAAAATGCATCCCCCATTTTGCAAAATAAAATATGCCAGGGTTTTTGGTGGAAAAAGTTGTGGAACTAACATTTCTCCGTACTCTGTACTGAGAAAATGGTCCTAACAGAGCCACGCATTTGAATGGCAGGAGTACCCCAGTTCTAGTTCAATCTCCAATATTATTTAAAAGCACTGATAAACTCTTTTAGGACATATATCTGTCGCTTCACCTTATTAAGAAGTTGTTGCTTTTAATGGATTTAAAATTAGCTAGTGTTCCATTTAGGTGGCTTTCCTTCTTTTAATTGCTTCTGTGTCTTCATCTTCTGAGAGAAAAGTTGCTGTGGTTTGGGAGCTCAATTATTACCAATCTAATTAAAAGGCTTTCTTCTTTCCAACATTCTAACTGAAACCTCATTAGAGTGAAACAGAATTTCTGTGGTGTGTCGCAGCATGGGACTGAAGTATGGCATTTCAAACTGTAATCAACACTGAGCAGCAGCCAGCCACCACCTGAGAGCGCAGCCAGCGATGCCAGGAATGGAGCCTTGCATGGAGACTAGGGAGGAAATGCCTGCAGGACCAGGGAGGAGGCTGCTGTCTGCACTCTCAGAGTGGGTCTCCTTCCACCCTCCCCATCCCAGGGCCACCCACTAGCTGAGGCTCTCAGCTCGCTCAGTCTGCACTCTGACAAGGTGTTCCACCTCTTTCCCACCCTAGTGTGCAGTGTGCCTCTCCGCCCAGACTGAATGTTTCTGTCCCCCCAAAATCCCTATGTTGAAACTGAACCCCCACTGTGATGGTATTAGGAGGGGCCTTTGGAAGATGATTATGTCAGGAAAGTGGAGCTCTCGTGACTGGGATTAGTGAGTTACAAAAGGGACCCAGAGAGTTCCCTCGCCCCTTCTGCCACGTGAGAACCCAGGGAGAAGACAGCTCTATGAATCAGGTCCTCACCAGACACAAAATCTACTGATGCCATGATCTTGGATTTTCCAGCCTCTAGAGCTGTGAGAAATAAACATGTGATGTTTAAACCCCCCGGCCTGTAGTATTTTTGTTATAGCAGCTCGAGCTGACACACTGCCCCCGACACAGTCTGACCTGCACTCAGTTCCAGATGGGGCTCTCGGGCCTCCTCCAGCGCCACTGCACAAAGAATTAAGTCTAAAGTCTTTAGCACCACACACAAGCCCTTTCTACAAGCCATAGTTCAGCCAAGTACTCATTCATTCATTCAACATATTTATGGAGCATTTCCTGTTTCAGGCATTATGATGTCTGACATGCACAGTGAGAACTGAACAGACATTGTCCCTGAGCTCGTAGAATATAAAATGTCAATGGGGGGTTGGGATTACACAATTTAACAATGACACACCTTAATTACAAATAGTGACAAGGTCCCAGAGGAAAGGAACAGCACCTTCAGAGAAGATGACAGAGAGACAGACCTTACCTAGAGTGATGAGGGGTGGAGTTCTAAGAACAACCCTTCATCTTTACATGCTGTTATCCTGTAATACCAAAAGACATGACCCCTCACACCCTCCAAGTACACCCCTCACCCTTCAACACCTTGCTAGTTCTCACCCTCTGGGGCTGCCCTGCCCTCCACCCTCCCCCTTTATCCTGCTCAAGCCCAGGGCTAGCCAGGCAGCACTGGGCTAGGGCTGCCTCCTGACTCACCAGGGTCTCCAAGCAACTCAGGCAGACCTGCAGCTTCCAACAGCAGAATCAGGAGTGGCAAGCAGAGGAATTAAGGAGGTAGATTTCAGTTTGACATGAGGAAGAACCTTCCTGTCCAACAATAGTCCAGCCTACTTCAGAAAGGACTTAGCAACCAGTTTCCGGAGTGGTAAACACGGAGGATGGCCACCTGCCTGGAGACGACACTGACACCCCTCCCACTCCACCCCTTGGTGGCTCTCCGAGGGTGCGGCCCAGGTGACTCAGGGCCTGCAAAGTCTGCAGTGGCCAGGTATCCTCCCACACCCTGATGCCCATGTCCACACCCCCTACCTTGGCCTTCTGCCCTTCCTTCGTGCCACCCTCCCACAGTGGCCTGCTTCCTGAGTAAGTCTTCTGCAAGAGGGCCGAGGCCCAGCACGACTTCAGCTCTGCATCCAACTGCCACTGTACCTCAAAGTTTGCACATCACTGCGCACACTGAAGTGAGATGGAGAACCGGGGACAATGATCAAGGCTTTGATTTAGAAAGTCGGCAGACGGATCTGCAGTTCCCAGATATCCCTCTGGCCTTGGGCAGAAGGATGTTGCTGGCAATGCAGGCAGGGTCTCCACTCCCATTGCCCAGAATCTTCATAAGGACAAAACCCAATTCTTCACCCCAGAAGGGAAATTTCCTTCTCTCTCACCTAAATACCCTTCACTGACACCAAAGCCAATAGTCTCCTGTGCTGTACTTGAACTTGTTTGAAATCGTGAGTCAGCTAATGAAGTTGGATTCTACAGTCTCTTCCCTTACAAGCTGGATGACACTGTGGTCAAACACTGGGATTCTTGGAGGGAGGGGAAATAATATTTCCGAACCCTAGTCCCAAACCTTGGTACAAGGGTCTCTGAATAAATAACCAGGCACACTCTCTGAAGAACAGCAAGCAGCACAGGATCTGAGCATGGGTTTCAGTGATTTCAGACCCTCAGGTCACCACTAGCCTTCACTGCCCTGACGCAACCCGGCAGGACAGCGTGGAGGAGCAGACTCCATGCCAGTGGAAGACCCTGTGGGCTCCAATCTCAGCTCTCCAGTCATCAGGCACTTGGTTTCTGTGGGTTTCAATGTTCTCTTCTGGGAAATGGGGAGATACCAGCTACCCTGATCCCCTCCTGGAGTGGGAGGGATGAGGGCAGCGTCATACAAGCTGTCAAGTGTGACTCAGTGCCAGTGGCTGTCCCTGGGTAGCTGCTCACACACACACACACACAGCTCTCCCCCAAGACCCACTCTTCTTCCTGCCCCCACGACCAGACAGGAGGAGACAGGACCCATGGCTGCCATGGAATCACAGAAGGCCTGTGTGGCAAAGCACCTCCAAAGCCAACTGATTTACACCTCTCTTTTGTTTTTTAATCTGAGCACTTCAGAATATTATTCAGCCTTAAAAAAGAAGGGAATCCTGCCATTTGCGACAGCATATGGATGAACCTGGAGGACACGCTAAGTGAAATATGCCAGACAGAGAAAGACAAATACTGCATGACTCCACTTGTATGAGGAACATAAAATAATCAAACTCAGAAGCACAGAGTAGAATAGTGGCTGCCACGGATGGGGGGAGGGGGAAATGGGAGGTATTAGTCCAGTGGTATGAAGTTTCAGTTGTGCAGGATGAACAAGTCCTAGAGATCCCCTGTGAGCAGAGAGCCTTTAATTAATGATGCTGTATTGTATACTTAAAAATTTGCTAAGAGGGTATATCTTATGTTAAGTGTTGTGAAAATTGATAAAGGGAAACTTCATTTAAAATGGAGTCATGGGGCCAGAATGGGGAGCTCCCATTCAATGCAGTACCACTCAAGGTCAATTATAGGAAGATAGTCAATTACAGACCCACAACAGAAAGCAGTCAACAGGAAATAATCATCAACTATAGGAAGAAGTATACGTTGCATCCCAAACAAAAATCAACTACACCCAGCAACCCAGCCAATAAGAAGCCATCGTGATGCTGAACTCTTGCTTTTCTCCAATGTACTTTTGTTCAAAACAACTCCTCCCAATTTCCTCCTTTGTTCTCTATAAAATAAGTTCGCCTCCCTTATTTGCTGGATTTGCCTATGGTCTGCCATAGCATGCACATCCTGAACTGCAATTCTTTGGCTATTACTGAATAAACTTGTTTTGCTGGTAAAATAACCAGCTGTTTTATTTTAAAGTTTGGCAGTGTTCTTATCACAGAAATACTAATTGATAAAGAGGGCAAGAGGAAACATGTGTAGGTGATGGCTATGTTTATGGTACCCCCACGAGTGATGGAGGTTTCACTGGCATATGCTTATTTCCAAACTCATCAAATTGTATATGTTAAATATGTACAGTTTTTTCAATGTCAACTATACCTCAATAAAGTGGTTTTTCAAAAAAAAGTACAGTTTAAGCAGCATGCTTTTTAAATTCAATCTCCAGGAATAATCATGCATCTGCTTTAAAGTACAACTGTTCTGATGATGTTTAATACAATATCTTGAATTTCTACAGCAGATATTCTTCCAGAAGTTACAGGGTGACATTGTTCAACATTACTTTGCTGAGCTCCCAACACTTTCTCTTTGCTTTTGTGTCGATGCTGAGAAGAAATAGATAACAATAAATTTGTGTCTAAATTCTTGTTTACAGAGAAAATTGCTGGATAATATAAATTCATATTGTGTAGCATTCTGGATTACTTCTTTTATTTAATTTAGTCTTTACACCAACCATATTTTTGTCCTACTTTTACAAAATAATAAACTGAGAGTCTGTGATTTTCCCTGCGTCAGTGGGATATTAGGTCTGACAAAGGACTTATATCTAGAATAAGAAATAAACTCCTAAAATCAATAAGAAACAGGCAGACAATCCAATAGAAAAATGGGCAAAAGATGAACAAGCACATGATTTTCATCACAGAGTATGTCAGTAAGTGATATCTGACAATAACCTAGCTAAACTTTAAATAGAGTTTGCATTCTTCCAAATGTCATAAACACACATTTTTTTTAAACTCATTTCAGCGTCATGACAACAATCCAGCAAATTCAGTACTATTAGCACTCTCATTTAATAATGGGGATTATGAGAGAGCTTCCAAATTTAACTTTACATGTCTCTGTTCTGTTTGAATGGTTTACAGTGAGCATATATCATCTTTATAATCAAGAGGAAAGGGATAAAAAAAGATAGAAACTGTGAAACAAAATGAGCTCACGGCCCTAGGCTCAGTATAGAAGCTGAGATCTAACCCCTTGTCTGTTTAGCTCAATATCTGTGTTTGAGCCACCACGTGACTCTGCCCCAACGTCATAACAGCGAATGCTTAGGTGACGCTAATGGAAAATGGTTCCCTCTGGTATCTGCATGGCACAGAAGTTCTCAAAGTACAGCCTGGGTACCCTGGAGTATTCAAGATACTTTCAGAGGATCAGTGAAATCAAAACTTTTGGCACATCATTATAAGTTATTAGCCTATTTCACCATCAGCTCTTCATGAGCTTTCGGTAGAGCATTGCAGAGGCCACATGACAACATATATCAGTGGCAGATTGAATGCAGAACAGATAAGAGAAACCGGCTGACTTCCATTAAGCTGGATATTAAGAAGATTTGCAAAAATAAGGAACAATACTACCCTTCTCACTAAATTTGTTGTACTTGGAAAAATAGAATTATTTTTCATAAAGTATTAGTTATGCTAACATAGCATGGGTTTGCTATAATTTTAAAGGAATTAATAGACTTTAAAATGTTTTCTTAGTTTTGTTTTGCTTTATTTTTTGAGGAAGATTAGCCCTGAGCTAACATCTGCCGCCAATCCTCCTCTTTTTGCTGAGGAAGACTGGCCCTGATCTAAAATCCGTTCCCATCTTTCTCTACTTTATATGTGGCATGCCTGACACAGTATGGCTTGCCAAGTGGTGCCATGTCCACACCTGGGATCCGAACCGCCAAACCCCGGGCCACCAAAGCGGAACATGTGCACTTAACCACTGCGCCACCAGGCCGGCCCCTCTTAGTTTTTATTTATTTATTTTTTCTTAAAGATTGGCACCTAAACTAACATCTGTTGCCCATCTTCCTTTTATTTTCTTCCTCCTTTCCCCAAAGATTCCTAGTCTCCCAGTACGTAGTTGTATATTCTAGTTGTAGGTCCTTCTGGTTCTGCTATGTGGGACGCCGCCTCAGCATGGCTTGATGAGCAGTGCTAGGTCTGTGCCCAGGATCTGAAGTGGTGAAACCCTGGGCTGCCAAAAGCAGAGTGCACAAACTTAACCACTTGGCCACAGGGCTGGACCCCTTAGTTTTTTATTTCTAACACAGTAAATAGTGATAGATAAAACCCACATACAAAAAAAATGAAGTTGATCTTCAGTAACTTTTATGAGAGTAAAGGGTCCTGAGCTTCAAAGTTTGAGAGCCGCTGGGGTAGGCTTGGGCATTCCTAACATCTCCCAGTTCCTGGGCCCTGGGGTCTGTCCAGACCCCTGCTCCATCTCTGTTCTCGTTTGTGGGCTGCTGAAGGCTCTATGTCTTGGGGATACGATGTGAAACATTTATACGTCACACACAGACCTGGGACCCAGGCTCTGGTACTGTGTGGACTTGATGTGGTCCAGTGAGCTTTCTGAGACTGTTTCCTTATTTATAAAAATAGAGTGATTGCCGTCTCTCCAGTGTTGCAAAGATTAAATAGGTAGCAAAATAAAAAGTGCCTAAAACATAGTAAAGTTCTCCACCTTTTAATTATCAGAGAAAAATTCCTCCAATGCAAAGGTACTGAAGAGGCTTAGAGAGTTTGCCCAAACTGACCATTTCTCTCTACCTCAAACTACCTACTTTTAGAGGTGGCACATAATTACAGTGGTTTTATTCTCACTGAAATCCATGCTTAGAAGGTAAATATGTGGATGCCACCATTTAATTTTCTTAACGGGTTAATGGTTATTCTGTGATGAATGAATGTGCAGATATGGATCTTTTCAGAAAGAGTGTATGCCACATGACTCCCTTCACTCTTTGAAAGTTGGTCTTCCACCAGCATAGCTAAGGAACTTCACTATTTCCTTGCTAAAGTTCTGGAACACCTCAATCACAGCTGAGCTATTTATAGATATACACTTATTTCTAACAGTACTGCTAAATACTGACAAATAAAGGAAATGTGTTCTGCTATGGCTCTTTAAAACACAGCACCCTGAAGAGCCTGGTACTATAGACGCTGCTCCAACAAACTCCACAGAGGCAGAGACTACAGTCCTTGGAAAACTTCTGCGTCTAGAACTCCCCAAAGCGATCTTGAACTCTTCTATTCTATTTTGAACTATCAAAGTTAATCCTGAACATCTTTAGAATACTTGGGGAATTTTAAAAAATTAGGCCAGAGTATAACACATTATTTTTTTCTTTCCAACAGGTCAGTGTGTAATTCCTTACTGACATAATCCCAGGTAAGACACATCCTAACAAATCATAGAAAACTGGCCCATCAGGCTGACTCCTTTGGGAAGTATGCCTATCTGGTGAACAAGGGGCAGGTGAGTCTCCTGAACTTAGGGCCTTGATCTGGGCAACACAACTGATTTTCTCTCCCCTGCAGCCCAGTGCCACATTGGAGAGGACAAGACCACATCGCCAAGCTGCTCCAGCTGCTTGTGTGTAGAGGTACAAGAGGATCCCCTGGGAAGTGACCCACCCCCTCATCCCAACCTTGTGGCCATTTGGCTCCTGCTAGGTGGACCCCATCCCAAGCACTACCCCATCCTCCCCTGGGAAGGGGGAGGGGTTCAAGAATGCACTTTCAACTGGGACTGAAAGACCTTTCCAATCTGTAAGAGGCAGGGCCTCCCTATCAACCCCCAAACGACCAAATCTGTAGGAATGAAGCCTGAGAAGTGGATCATGAGAGTGGAACCTCACAGAGAGGAGAACCTGCTTTGAATTAGCAGAGCTGGTAAGTGGGGATAGTGGTGAAGGTCAGGTCGAGGTGGGGGGGATTGTGGAGTGCAGGAGAAAGACAGGGAGGAAGATGGGGCTTGAGTTATACAGGGTGAACCATGAATTAAGTTTTACCTAAACTCTCCCTGGACATAAACAATATATTTCCCTTTATGCTTAAGCCATCATCCTAAGTGAATCAGCATCCAAGCATTTCCTTCATGGTTTACAACAAATACAGCACATAACAAGTTTTATCTGACTGGACTAAAAGCAGACAACAGCATGCACAGCCAGACGCCTACAAATGCCTGAGTTAGGGAAACGTGTGTAGCTTCAGCACCAGACTTTTCCAATGAACTCTGTCAGGAAACTGGCTGCAGTATGTTCCATCACAAGTGAGGTCCTCTAAAGACATGAGCCAGAGATCAGGGGATCCCAACAGAGCCCTGAGTGTGGATTTGGTGCGAAGTTGGGTTCAAAAGGTCGAAGGGAAGGGGATGAGATACGTGAATGGAAGATAGGAGCAAGATTTAAAAGCAGTAACATTTTATTTTTGTTGTTGTTATTTGAAGTTTCTAATATTTCTACAAGTAATGTAGATTAATTTGTTTAATAAATTAAGAAAGAAATAAGAACCACATATAAGGAAAGAATGCTATGAAAAATAATTTACTACAATTATAGCACAAAAAATAAAAAATTATGAGTAGGCACAATCTCATAAGGCCTGGGAAAGATGAAAAAAATTTGGAATGACTACTACATGAACATAGTATGGCTATGAATGAATGAATCAATGACTAAGTAAATAAATATTTTTAACACAGCAATCGCGAGGAAGAAATGAAGGCAAGCAGATAGGCATACCTAAAATACAAAGCAAAGTCTGGAAAACAGCCCAAACAAGAAGAGCATGCTTCCCATGAATTCTTTATTCTGTATAACTTAATAAAGCCTTGGATCAAATTAAACATGATTCCAAAGATGAGATTATAAAATAACCAAATGAAATGAAAGGGAGACTGCAGAGCTAAGTAAATAAACTAAGAACCAAAACACCACCATTACATGGCTAATAAATTAGACACAGACAGGAACAAAACAGTCCTAGCTGAAAACTGAGTTACTGGCATGAAGGCAAGGCATGAGATAATCACAGTTTGTGCAGAGGAAACACACAAAGACATTATGTCAATCAGAGAAGAGGGTGGAGATGGAAGTGAAATAAGGAAGACACACCAGAGCTGAAATGGAGACCACAACACATGAGAAGTAGGTGTTCCAGCATAATACACAGGAGACCTACTTCTTGGATCTAGCAAAACAGCAGACTCCATAACCTGAACACCTGAACACTGTCCTGCTACAAAACACCTAGGAATGCTGGAGGAAATCAAACAAATGTCTTTTTAAATGCAAACCTAAGTTCACAAGAAAGAAACAGAAATTCTCATAAACAAGAAATCCAAGAGGAAACTAAAAGGAACACCATAAGAGCATGAGCTGACCCTGGCAGAGCTGTGGGGGTGGGGAGAGTGGTGGCCAATTATATTCACAGACAGCTTGAGACAAGGCTTTGATTGCACAGGTGGAAGGCAGTGATTCCTACCTCCCATTGCACATCCACCCATGTGACACAGGAATGCTGAAGAGCCCATCACCAGAAGGAAACAAAAGGAAGTTTGTCTGGGCTGGCAATGGACAAAATAGTGTGTACTGGTAATTTCTACAAAAGTATGAATCTTCCTTCTGATGAAGCATTCAAATGTAAATATTCCACAATGCTTGGGAAGACCACCAGCCATGAAAGTAACATAAAAGCTGTTCCAGGCCAGTGAATTTTGAGGCACCACACAGAAGCAGAGAATAAAGAAATAAAAACAATAAGCTAACCAAAAAGTAAATTAAAAAAGAAAAGCATTTCTGCTCAGAAACAACAACCACGATTAAATTCTCCTGATGTAAAATATAAAATGCGTAAGTGAAAAACCTTCCTTGAGGAAGACACAGAAAACCAAATCAGCAGGAATAAACCCCCAAAAATTCAGACAAGAGAATTATCAGAGGAATAACACTGAATACATATGTTTAAAATAATTAAATACATTAAAGATATCAAAAGCCCAATAAAAGAATAAGAGAAAACAGGATAAAACAAAAGAAAAGAAAAAGTTTCTCAAAATGAAAAATGTAGTCATTATAATAAAAACTCAATGGATGGGTTAAACAGCAGATTAGAAAGACCTAAAATGATAATTAGTAAGCTGAAGGCAAACTTGAATAAATGACCTACAATACAGGAAAAAATTATAAAGAGAAAATATGAAGGCTTATGAGGACTATCCTGGTGGTATAGTGATTAAGCTCACGCACTCCGCTTCAGTGGCCTGGAGTTCACAGGTTTGAATCCTGGGCACAGACCTACACAGTGCTCATCAAGCCACCCTGTGGCAGTATCCCACATACAAAACAGAGGAAGATTGCCACAGATGTTAGCTCAGGGACAATCTTCCTCAAGCAAAAAGAGGAAGATTGGCAACAGATGTTAGCTCAGGGCCAAACTTCCTCACAAAAAAAGAGAAAAAAATATGAATGCTTAAATGACATGAAGGATACAAGGGACAGATTCAATAAGCATCTAAAAATTTTTCAGAAGGAGAAAATTTAAAGAAATATGGCTTAGAAAGTTCCAGATTTGACTAACTAATCCTCCATTTAAGGAACCACAAGAAGTTCCTCAAAAAGATGAATATAGGGTGGGCCAGACAGGTGGGGCAGTGGTTAAGTTTGTCCACTCCACTTCAGTGGTCTGGGGTTCACCAGTTCATATCCAGGGTGCAGACCTGCAGACTGCTCATCAAGCCATGATGTGGAGGCACCCCACATAGAAGAACTAGAATGACTTACAACTATTATATACAACTATGTACTGGGGCTTTGGGGAGGAAAAAAAAACAAAAAACGGGCAGATTCCAGATGTTAGCTCAGGTCCAATCTTCCTCACCAAAAAAATCGTTCCTACAATGTTTAAAAAAATAAAAATGATGAATATGACTCTAAAACTAATCAAAACTTAATCCTTTCTCAGCTCCTACATGTAAAGAGCTCAGAATTAATCACTCCCATACTTACAGCAAGAAAAAAAAAAAACACGGAAAATCAACGACTTTTGTTGGACTCACGAGAGAGTGATATTGCAGGGCAAAGTGCCACACCAAAATCTGGAAAGAGAGGCAAATCCAGACAGTCACTGCCAAGATCTGCTCATCTAGGGCAAAACCCACCGGAACCATGAACTTGTAGTAACGTTTACATGGTCATTTCGATGACTCTCTGGTTGCTGAGCCTGAACTTGAGCGAGAGTAAGAAACCCTGAGGGACCACAGTCTTGTAGACACCCCTATTTTTATGGATTTTTTTATCTGCAGGAACCCCACCAAGTTCTCATGGCAAATATACAAGACAGGTCCCCTTGGAGCTCTAGCATGGGAAGAGGAGTAACTCTTGGCAAATAAGCCTTCTCCACAACAAAGGCCTATTCTCCAGGCTGTATCAGAGCTTTATGCCAGCTGGGGAAACGGCATTCCTCCCACTCCAGCACCCAGTAGACTTTCTGTCTCACCTGAGGGAGAAAAAAGCTATGATCCTAGGGAAACAATTGTGAAGGTCACAGCCCAGAGACACAGGCCCACTAAAAGATATAGATTTAATCATAAGATTATAGATTGCTTCCCCTCCCCCACACCTTCCCACCATGCCAACAGGGCTCCAGTGTAACAATGGAAGACTACAGCTGAGAGGCTGCAGACTCTGAGAGGGAGCCACTAAGGAAGCCCAGAGTCAAGAGAAGAGACAAAAACAAGGGCATTGGAGGAATTTAAAGCTTCTGGAACCTACAGCTTTAGCAAACATTAAAGCCCAACTACTAGCCAAAATAACAAATTCTCACACTAAATGTGTTTTTACTTCTATTCCTATAATCTTATAGAACATTTCTGGTTTACGACAGAAAAACTACAAGTCCACTAAAAGACAAGAAAAAACATTCTGAAGAGACAAAGCAAGTGTCAGAAAAAACATTCTAATATGACACAGATGTTGGGATTATCAGACAAGTAATTTAAAATAATACAATAATTATGTAAAGAGATCTGAAGGAAAAATAAACAACATGAAAAAACAGATGGGTAATGTCAGCAGAAAGATGGAAACTCTAGGAAAGAATCGAAAGAGAATATTAGAAATCAAAAGCACTATAACAGAAATAAAAGATGCCTATATGCAATTTGAATATTTTGTCAAAAATGTAAATTAAATTAAATGTTAACACTTTTAAATTTAAAAAAAAAAATGAAAGAAAGCCTTTAATGGGCTCCTGAGTAGACCAAACACAACTGAAGAAAGAATCAGTAAGCTGGAAGATATGTCAGTAAAACTTCTGAAACTGAAAGAAAAGAGGAAAAAGAATGGGGGGAAAAAAGAATACACCATCCAGAATTGTGAGACAATTTCAAAAGGTCTAACATATGTGTAATTGGATTACAAGAAGAGAGAGCAGAGTAAACAGAATATTTAAAGTAGTAACAGCTGAGAACTTTCCTAAATTAATGACAGACCCAAATCATAAATCCTAGAAGCTGAGGGAACACCAAGCAGGATAATATCTAAAATACCACACATGGACTTTACAGCCATCACAGAAATTAAATCAAAATGGATCATAAACCTAAACGTAAAACGTAAAATTATACAACCAGAAGAAAACACAGATTTAAATATATAGTATTTGGTTTAGTGATGAGTTTTTGGATGCAATACCATAGGGATGCTGATCCATGACAAAAAAATTGCTAAGTGTAACTTTATGAAAATTAAAAATTGATCGAAGACACAGAATGAAAAGATAAACTAAAGACCGGGAAAAATTTTCACGAAATACATTTCTGATAAAAGACTTGTATCCAAAATACAGGAAAAAAAATCAACAATAAGAGAACAAACAACCTAACTGAAAAATAGGCAAAGGATGTGAACAAATACTTCACCAAAGAAGATATAAAGATGGGAAATAAGCACATAAAAGATGCTCAACATCATATGTCATCAAGGAACTACAAATTAAAACAAGGAGATACTACCACACACCTATTAGAGTGGTTAAAAGCTAAAAAAAATCTGACAGTACCATTGCTGGGAGTATGAGGTACAAGACGAACTCTCATTTTCTAAGGTGAAAATGCAAAATGGCACAGCCACTTTGAAAGACAATTTGGTGGTTTCTTACAAAATTAAACCTAACGCCACCATACTATCCAACAAGTGCATTCCTGGATATTTACCCAATGATTTGAAAATATATCTACACAAAAACCTCAATGCGAGTGATTATAGCAGCTTTATTCATAATTGCCAAAACCTGGAATCAACCAAGATATCCTACAGTAGGTAAATGGATAAACTAACTATGGAACATCTATACAATGGATTATTATTACTGGATAAAATAATATGAGCTATCAAACTACAAAAGATCTTCAATACATATTACTATGTGAAAGAAGCCAGGCCACAAAGGCTATAGACTGTAGGATTCCAATTATAAGACATTCTACAAAAGGCAAAACTATAGAGCTGGTAAACAGATCAGCAGTTGTCAGTTGTGGGGGTAAGGAATAAATATGTGGAGCACAGGGGATTTTTATGGCAGAGAAACACTTCTGTATGTTATTGTAATGGTAAATACAAGACATTAAACATTTGTCAAAATCCACAGAACTTTACAGCACAAAGAGTAAACCTTAATGTACGCAAATTTAAAAGAAAATCATTTAGGAAGTCAGGGGATCCAGAATGAAACGCAAAATGTGACATATGGACCAAAACGTATTACAATAATATTAACTTCACCATTGGTGTTGGGGGAAAAAGGTGCTGACCTAAGAAACTTCAAAAATGAGTGGAGTCTGTAAGGAACTGTACCTAAGCACCGTACTCTAATTGATGAAGTTCTTCTCTACAGATGTATGGGTTAACAATTCTGAAACCACTATACATGTGTACTCGAATTGAACAATTATGTAAATGGATGGCAGATGGTGGCAGTCAGGTTTCTCACTATCGGAGTGCGAGCAAGTAAGAACAATCTATGTGGTAATGGATTACTTGGAGACATAAGGATGAACTCATGTTTAGTTTAATATAGATACTGATGGTTACATATAGAAATATTCATAGATATGTGTATATACATTGGCTAGTATACAAATATATCCTTATTCTGACAGTTTAGAGGGCCTAGAAATGATCCCATAGTATCAATGAACACACGCAGCACTCAGATCTTGTTTTCTAATCATTCTCCAATAAAAAGAACCAGGGATCTTCATAAATGGTTGATTCTAGGTTTTGGGCAGGAAATACAGAAGATGAACCTGGAGCATCTTGTAGTGCCAGAAAGTAAGAAAGTGATCAAAAAATAAAAGTACAACCGCAATGATGGTGGTTCATCAAAGAGATACAAGAGCGAATTAAACGAGTATCCAGTGGTCAAAACTGGAATCATTTGAGAAACAAAATTAATAAAGTAGTATTGGATTATTACCCAGAGTATAAGATAAATATCCATGAGTCCACACTGGCACAAATAAATGATTGAACAAATAAATAAATGTGAGAGAACAGACAAATCTCTCATCTAGAGGAACTCCAAATAATTCATGTGATACTCTACTTTTTAAGGAGGTGGAGCTTAACTTCCTACTCATTAAATGTGGTCTGCGCATAGTTACTTCCTTCCAAAGATTACAGTATGGAAAGGGAGGAAAAAGAGTAACTATGTGGTGGAGAGACCTGACAAACACTATCTTAAGCCATATGATCAAGGTCAATATCAACAATGATAAGTCATATTGATGGTACGTGCCCTTGATATGACATGATGAGACTGGCACTTTAACCCTGTGCCCTTCCTCCCTAAAACACATTAGCCCAATCTAACCAGGAGAAAACATCCACCAAATCCCAACTGAGGGACATGCCACAAAATACCTGACCAGTATTCTTCAAAACTGTCAAGATCTTCAAAAGCATGCAATAATCTGAGAAACTGTCACAACCAAGAGGAGCCTAAGGAGACATGATGACTAAATGGAATGTGGTGTCCTGGATGGGATCCTGGAACAGAAAAAGGACATCAGGTAAAAAAATAAGAAAACCCAAATAAATTATTGACCTTTATCTTATTGGTAGATAAATAATCTATCAATATCAATTCATTAATTGTAAGGAAACGTATCATACAAATGTGCAACGATAATAATAAGGGAAACTGTGTATGGGGTAAATGGAAACTTTCTCCTATTTTCACAAGTTTTCTCTAAATTTAAAACTACTCTAAAATACAGTATTTATTAAACAAAACCTTAAATCACACTGTAGTGAAACTGTAGAATATGAAAAAGAATATCCTGAAAGCACACAGAGTCAAAGACAGTTTACCTACAAGGGAATGACCCCTGGCCTAAGAGCAGATGGCAAAGTACAACAGATAACAGCCAGAAATCAGTGAAGTCTATTTTCAAATTATGGAGAGTAACCATGAAATTCAACTTTGAATTTTATGCCCAGCTAAACTGTAAGCTAAGAGTAAAATTTAAATAAATATATTTTTTAGATAAATAGTTTATCACTGACACCACCTCACTGAAGTTACTACTATCAGGTATACTCCTGGAAAAAGCATCAACTGAATTCAAAAGAAAAGAGAGGGATCCAAAAATTTGATTCATTGTAGGTGAAACACTGAAAATACTTCCAAAGACAAAGACAAATTATTTTCAGGTTATTTCTGAGTTTATGGATAAATCCAATTTCATTGTTTATCCTCCAACAAAATATTTATTCTACAGTTCACTATTTCATCAAATCTAAGATGCCATTCAATTGTAAGACACATCTGTTTCAAATAAGTAGTTAAACTGTGAAAAATTGCACATTTTAGACTTGATAGACTATGGTGTAGAATTCGTTTTTACAGATAAAGAAAGTTAGAGAAAATATGTCAATCAGCAGAGACATCATTCACTCTAATGTTTGAAAAACAAGTGGGGGTAAAGAGCCTAAACGGGGTTTTCTTCCAGAATCCACGCTGAGATATTTATAAATTATCTGAAAGGCAGACGAATGTCTAAGTTTGCAGATGCTCTTAAACTCGTTCTAAAAGAGAAGACTAATGGGAATAACCTATAGGAATATTTTGCCAAATTATAAGAAATTAAAAAAAAATGAATTTCATTGTGGTGAGGTCAGAGCACCAATTGCAACTCAGGAAAGAAGTTGAGCATCATCGTCAATCATTTCCAAATACCATGCTACCCCACACACTTTAACCAAGAAGGATGTGAGGAACAAAATGGGAACATTTCCCTCTTACAAATATTTCAAGAAAACACAACAGAAAAGGAAAACAGGGGCATTTAAAGCAACCAAAGATTTAGTAAGGGGGAGGCCAGATGGTGGCAGCTTCTGTGGGAAGACAAGCTAATATCCCCGGACCCGTTCAGAGGAGTCAGAGGTCTAGCAACAGCTGAGGGCAGGTGTGGGTGCAGACCGTGCAGTCCATGCATGACATACGCACGCAAGGGGCTCAGCAGTACTGAACTCAGGTAGCCTAAGGAGTTTCCCACAGCATCTGACCCAAGTGTCTTTCTCTGCAAGCTAATTCTTGGACTGAATGCTCACCCCTCTGTACAATACAGACACCTGAGGGAGAGGCAGGAGCAGAGCGGTATATGCCAACACTTCATCCTCTATGGAGCCTCCACAGGTCCACGCCTGACCTAAAAGGGCTCCGCCTGGTCCAGTGTGGCTATTCTTTTTATGTCTCATGCATGTTGCTACAAAGGCCAACTCCAAACCTAGGAACACAGTGGCAGAGGAGTCTGCTTTAAAGTCCTATCCTCGTGAAACCAGGCTGGGGTCACCTTGGAAACCCAAGGGCTAAAAAGCACTGCCCGAACAATGTACATCAACCAAGAGAAAGCACTGCGACAGATGCCCTCTCACAGATTCCTGGTTCACACTATTAACACGAAGATTCTAAGAAACCCCAAAGAACCCAATTAAATTTGCACTTCCCAAATGGAATTACAGAATCTTTTTTGGTTTTCTGTAAAATCTGTAATTAATAAGTCCCCTATGGATCTTTAGGTTCTGATCCTTCTTTTACAGACTTGTAAAAGGCTTGTAAGTCAGCGGTGCACAGAAATAACCTGGCAATTCATTCTAACTAATCACTGCAGAGTTCTAACACTAAGAAAGGACAATTCTACACCTCTTCCTTCTCCAGGCCAAAAGTCCATTTCCCTTCTAATCCAGAGCATATTCAGATCTCCTATTTTACTCAGAACAATGAGAAGCTAAATAAACCAAATTGAGACTATTCACAGACCTCTTTTCTTCTTCTGCCATGAAGCAGACTACCCCAATTACCAAGAAAAATGTTCCTATCACAAAATCAGGAGCTGAGTGACTTCAGACCTGTTCTGTAATTCAGGTGATTAAATTGTTTGCATAAAGTTCCAAAGTTATTCCTCCCTTCATAAATGACCTTTTGTTATGTGTGAGCCACTTAATGCATCAGGGGAAATTTTTTCATTATTTAACCCTGAACTGGCTAGGAAGAAAACGCTCAGTGTAGGGGATGGCTGTGATTAAACCCACACGATAGTCACAGCAGAATTTCTATTCCGTAACTCCCACCTCCTCAACCCAAGCTATCTACAATCACACATTCACGTGCAAACCAAAATAACTTTGTACCTATTTTTATATTCATTCTACTCTGGAACAACATTCAGTTGTTGTTCAATTTAACGAAGGGATGCATTTGCTCTAACTTGGACTCCATAAACAGTCAGGTTATCACAGAGGATTAGGTTACGAGATAAGGAGATTGCCGGGGAAGGAAGTGCCGCCTTGACATTTTATAATCTAGTTCAAGAGCTTTTACAAACTGCCAGAATGAGTTGCCCTCTATCCTCTTCTTACCCACCAAAGACAGTTCCTAGCCCCCCTATCCAACCACATGCCAGGATACTCATTTCCTCCCCAGGAGGAGCTTCCCACTATCCCACCTAAGTCGCTCCACCAGGACTTTTAAAGTCACCTCTCTGTTTTTATCTAGTCCCAAAATCTCTGACAGTGGCTAAGCTCCACCAGAAAGGCACAGGGGAAGGATGTTAACCCATGGAGAACATACCTTTTCTTCAGGCTCTTGCATAGTGAATACAACACACCAACAAGAATGAAACTTGCCTAATAAACTCATAAATGAAGAGAAAAGGAATAATATTACAAAGGTTATGAATATGTATTGCTGCCTTGTTGGTGGAGGGGTAAAATGAGGCTTCCCAAAACATACAAACGAGAAAACGTGTGACAAACTGCCATTTAATATGTTTGTCTTCTCTCATTTCACTGGATTAATTCTAACATTAAATTTATAAAGAATGGGCACAACTGCCAAATACTGCTACATTTCCACATTCTGGACTCTTTCTCCTCTTGGGTTGGGCTCATAGACTTTTCACCACAGATAGTAAGAAATGATCCTGAGAAAATGAAAGAATGATTGATTCCATAACTGTGGACCATTTCCTTAAATCTGTACTAATACAAAGGTGTGTATGTAAAATAAACCAAGTCACTTGTTAAGTATTTTAAAATAATAAGACTCAGAGCTGATGAAGGTATAGTGAAACTGGCAGTTTCCAACACTGTGAGTCAAGGAATCAATTGGTACACACTGTCTTCAAAGCAACCTTTAAGTTACCTTTAGGTCAACAGACTTAAAAAAAATATTAACTTTTTTCACTAATTCCACTTACAAAAAATGATCCTAAAGAAATAAGTCAGACATCAGAATAAACATGGAAGTCCAAAGATATTGATTATGTTATTTATAGTGCCAATAATATTATAAACAAGCTAACTGCATAATAATAAATTGTGGCATATCCATAAAAGGGAATAATACATAATTATTAAAAGATTTTCAAAATAATGTAAACACATGGGCCAGCCCCATGGCCGAATGGTTAATTTGCACACTCCACGATGGCCGCCCAGGGTTTTGCAGGTTTGGATCCTGGGCACAGAGCTAGCACCACTCATCAAGCCATGCTGAGGCAGCGTGCCACACAGCAGAACTAGATGGACCTACAACTATGTGCTGGGGGTGCTTTGAGGAGAAGAAAAAAATAAAAGATTGGCAACACATGTTAGCTAAGGGCCAATCTTAAAAAAAAAAAGAATATAAACATGAAAAATACATTAAAACAAAAAATGGGGAAAAAGCACCCCATAGAACTGTACTTATAGCATGACTCAATTGTTTAAAAAATTGTTTAAATTCTATTCTGTGATCCTCATCTCTCATCCTCTTTATAGTCATGAATATGATCTGAGCGATTCAGTATTTCAATGCTAAACTGCTCTCTGAAATCTCTCACATTCCAAACTGCTTTACTAAGAATTACTTGACCTCGCTAAGTAGAATATATACAAGATGTGATACTGACCTTAACAGACATACAACTATAGGAGTTATGATTTTAAATACATTCTTATCTCATTTTGTTTTGATACTATATATTTTGACCTATTATAGAATTTTTAAATGCTCATTGCAAGAGCAATAAAAATGCATGAGTTCCAGAAAGATGGAGTAGATACACTTTTTCCTATTCATACCACTAAGTACAACTAAAACAACACTCTGATATTATATATAAAGCAAACATAAGAAGACTCTAAAAGGTATAGAGGAGAAGGCAGATTGTCCACGGTCCTCAGGAGCCAAGGAACAACACTACATTGAATTCCTAGGATTTTCTTTTTGATTCATATGTCCCAGGCTTAGACACAAAGAAGCTGGCCACCCAGAAAAGCATCAGGCACATATTTAAAAATGCCAGCGAAAGCCTGCTCTCTCTGGTGGCTGGCCCAGTGGCACAGTAGTTAGGTTCTTATGTTCCACTTTGGTGGCATGCAGCTCACCAGTTTGGATCCTGGGTGTGGACCTACGCATCACTTGTCAAGCCGTGCTGTGGTGGGCATCCCACATATAAAGTAGAAGAAGATGGGTACAGATGCTGGCTCAGGGCTAATCTTCCTCAAAAAAATAAAAGAAAAAAAAGCCTGCTCTCTCTAACCAAAGAGCCAAGAAGCAAGCATCCTAGCAAGACAGAATAGTTTTATACAATAAATACTCTATTCTACCCAAACACCATAGAAAAAAATGTGGTTCCATGATCAAGCAGATCTGCAAACACCAACTGGTAAGACTAGACCCTATCCTCTTCAGGCTACAACAAGGCATCCCAACACTCCCACCAGGGATGTGGCAGGGAAAGCCATTTTGGGAGCCATGACATTTATTTCCACCAGGCAGTAACAAGCTATGCCCAGTTAAGTTAGTGAAGACATGAGGGGAGTGAAGACCATATAGTAAAGACCTGACTTCTACCCCCATTTGGCAGTAAAAAGACAAGAATCCTCCACCTTCTCCTCCTCCTCCTTGCTGGAATGATATCACAGGAGGCACAACAGAGAGTTGAGATTTTAACCACCACCCAGCAGTAATGAGGACACATGGACACACACACACGTATGGTGTCAGTGAAGGCCATGTGGAGAACTATAATGAGGTCTCAAGATGGTAGCAGGAGATCTAGGGGGCAGCAGGAATCCCATCTCTGTCCAGCAGTAAGGAGGAGCCCGTCCCTTCCCCTTCTCCCATGTCAACAGAAGCCAAGTAGGGAATCTCGATTTTCACCCTCACCTGGCAGTAACAAGGTAGTGTCCCCTCTCCCTCTGTTGGAGTAGTGTGAGAGAAAGCCAGCTAAACAGAAAGTTTAAATAAGATCCAGACTCTCATAACATAATAACACAATCGCTCATCATACAAATAATCAGCAAGATCTCACACTGAATTTAAAAAGACAATTAATAGATGTCAACAAGATGACAACTGAAAGACATTAGAATTAACTGTTAAAGATCTTAAAGTAGATGTTATAAAAATGCTTCAAACAAGCAATTACAAACATGAAAGAAATAAACAAAAAATGGAAAATCTCAGCAAAGAAATAGAAGATATAAAGAAGAATCAAACATAAATTTTAGAACTGAAAAACAAAATAACCTAAATAAAAATTAAATAGATGGGCTCAACAGCAGAATGTTGAAAGAATGAGTGAACTGGGAGACAGAACAATAGAAAGTACCCAATCTGAAAAACAAAGAAAAAAATAAGCTGAAAAAAAGGAAAAATGAACAAAGCTTCAGGGACCTATGGGACTACAACAAGAGATCTAATAATAATATAATTGGAGTCTTGGATCAAAAAGGTGGAACTAAAAAATTGCATAAAGAAATAATGGCTGACAATTCCCCAATTTTTAAAAAAGATACAAATCTACAGATTCAAAAAGTCAGCAAAACTCAAACAAGATAAATCTAAACAAATCGTTACTAAGACACATGACAGTCAAACTTCCAAAAACTAAAGTCAATGAAGAAAATCTTAAAACAGCAAGAGAAAACCAATACCGCATCTATATAGCTAAAGCAATTCAAGTAACAGTGTATTATTCATCTGAAACCATAAAGACCAGAAGGAAGTGGTACAACATTTTCAGGTCTTGAAAGAAAGGCCAACTCATAATCTTATATCCAGTGGAATATGTTGGTCAAGGATGAAGGGAGACTCAGACATTCTCAGATGAAGACAACTAAAAGAATATGTTTCCAATGATCTTGTCTTAAAAGAATGCCTAAAGGAAGTTCACTAAACAGAAAAGAAACAATAAAAGAGGGAAGCTCAGAAATAAAGGAGGGAAAAATACAGCAAGCACAAATATGGGTAAATACAATAGACTTTACTTCTCCTGTTGAGTTTTCTAAATTGTGTTTGGAGATTGAAACAAAAATTATAAATCTGTCTGAGATGGTGTTAAATGTACGTAGAAGACACAGTAAAGATAATTATAAATGAGGGATGGTAAAGAGATGCAAATGAAGGTATGATTTCTACACTGTACTCAAACAGTGTACATCTGTACACTGTACTCAAACAGAGAACATCAGTAGACATTAATAAGCTATTCATACATAAGGCAATACCTAGAACACCCACTAAAAATCTATACAATGAATTTCACTTCAAAACACTACTCATAAATCAAAATGGAACTGTGAAGAAAGTTTAAATAACCTATAGGAAGGCAGGTAAGACAAAGCAGAAAAATGAAAAAAAGGAGAAAACAAAAACAAAATGACAGACTTAAGCCCTTAGATATCAATAATTATATTAAATGTAAATGGCCTAAATACAATTTAAGACAGAGATTGGCAAAGTAGATTAGAAAAACATGACCCAACTATATGCTGTCTACAAGAAACTTACATCAAATGTAACAGTATAGACAGGTTGAGAGTAAAGGGATAGAAAAAGAAATAGCATATGAACCTTAATGCAAAGACATTAGAAGTTACTAGATTAATATCAGATAAAGTAGCCTTCAGAGCAAAGAAAATTACCAGAGACAGATAAGGACAAAATATAATGATAAGGGGCTGGCCCCAGGCCAAGTGGTTAATTTCGTGCACTCTGCTTCAGTGGCCCAGGGGGTTTTGACAGTTTGAATCCTGGGTGCAGACATGGCACCACTCATCAAGCCATGCTGAGGTGGCACACCACAGGCCACAACTAGTAGGACTCACAACTAAAAATATACAACTATGTACCAGGGGGCTTAGGGAGAAAAAGGAAAATAGAATCTTAAAATATATATATATATATATTTTAGGTCAATTTACCCAAAAGACATAGCAATCTGATAAAAGGGTCAATTTACCAAAAAGACATAGCAATCTTATGTGTCTGCACCAAATAAGAGAACTTCAAAACATACTGAAGAAAAAAAGTGACAAAACTGAAAAGAGAAATAGAAACATCCACTATTATAGGTGGAGCTCTCCATTCATCTCTCTTAGTAAGTCAAAGAACAAGCAAAAAGAAAATCAGCAAGGTCATAAAAGAACTTATTAAAAGGATCTTTTCAGATACCATGTCTTCTCAGAGAAGGGAAACAATAGAAAGAATAAAGAAATGGGACTTCATCAGACTAAAGGGCTTCTTCAAGGCAAATGAAAACAGGATTGAAACAAAAAAACAACCCACTAACTGGGAAAAAATATTTGCAAGTCATATATCTGACAAAGGCTTAATATCCATAATATATAAAGAACTCACACAACTCAACAACAAAAAATTAAACAACCCGATCAACAAATGGGCTGGAGACATGAACAGACATTTCTCCAAAGAAGATATATGGATGGCCAATAGGCACATGAAAAGATGTTCATCATCGCTGATCATCAGGGAAATGCAAATCAAAACTACACTAAGATATCACCTTACAGTCATTAGAATGACAAAAACATCTAAAACTAATAGTAACAAATGTTGAAGAGATTGTGGAGAAAAAGGAACCCTCATACACTGCTGGTGAGAATGCAAACTGGTGCAGCCACTATGGAAAACAGTATGGAGATTCCTCAAAAAATTAAAAATAGAACTACCATACGACCCAGCTATCCCTCTACTGGGTATCTATCCAAAGAGGTTGAAGTCAGCAATTCCAAAAGTCCTATGTACTCCAATGTTTACTGCAGCAGTATTTACAATAGCCAAGACATGGAAGCAACCTGAGTGCCCATCAACAGATGATTGGATAAAGAAGATGTGGTATATATATATATATATATATAGTGGAATACTACTCAGCCATAAAACAGAACAAAATCGTCCCATTTGCAACAACATGGATGGACCTTGAGGGAATTATGTTAAGTGAAATAAGCCAGATAGAGAAGGACAATCTCTGTATGACTCCACTCATATGAGGAATTTAAAAATGTAGACAAAGAGAACAGATTAGTGGCCTCCAGGGGAAATGTGGGGTGGGGGGTGGGCACAAAGGGTGAAGGGGTGCACTTACAACACAACTGACAAACACTAATGTACAACTGAAATTTCATAAGTTTGTAACCTATCATTAACTCAATAAAAATTTAAAAAATAATAATAAACAACAACAACAACCAACATGATGTAACTGACATTTATACAACACTGCAACCAACAGCAGCAGAATACACTCTCCTTTCAAGTGCCCATTAAATGTGTACCAAGCGAGACTATAGACCATACCCTGGGCCATGAACAAACCTCAACAAATTTAAAATAACTGAAATCATACAAAGTGTGTGTCCTCCAACTATAATGGAATCAACCTAGAAATCTATAATAATAGGAGAACAAGAAAATATTCAAAGGCTAAACGTGAACAAATGCAATTCAGCAACATATAAAAAGAATTATGTGGCATAACCAACTGGGGTTTATTCCAGGGATTTAAGGCTGGTTTAATATTGAAAATCAATCAATACTAAAATCATAATATTAACAGGCAAAAGAAGAAAAATCATACAATCATATCAATTGCATCCAGAAAAGGCATTTGATAAAATTCAATGCCCATTCACTGTAAAAACTCTCAGAAAAATAGGAATAGAAGGAAATTTCTTCAACTAAGGAACACCTACAAAAAATCTACAGCTAATGTTGTATTTAATGGTAAGAGAATCAACAATTTCTCTCCAAGATCAGAAACAAGGCAAAGATATCTGCTCTCACTACTCTTGTTCAACATAGTGCTGGAAGTTCTAGCCAGTGCAATAAGTTCAAGAAAAGGAAATGAAAGGCATATAGATAGGAAAGGGTGAAATAAAACTGTCACTATTTGCAGAAGACATACAACCTGCAAAGAAAATTCCAAGGAATCTACTTAAAAAGCTCTAGTAATAAATAAGTTCAGCAACATGACAGGATACAAGATGAAGATTCCAAAATCAATTCTATTTCTATATACTAGCAATGAACACGTGAACACCAGAATTAAAAATGCATTACAATTTACAGTTACTTTCAAAAAAAATTAGGAAGGTAGGGAGGAAAGAAAGAAGGAAATCCGACAAAGTATGTACTGAACTTGTGTACTGAAAACTACAAAAACTTATGATAAAAATTAAAGACCTAAATAAATGGGGAGTTATAAAATATTCATGAATTAGAAGACCCAATATAATAAATATGTTAATATTCTCCAAATCGATATGCAGGTTTAATGCAATTTCTATCAAAATCCCTACAAGATATCTGTAGATATCCACAAGATTATTTCAAAATGTACGTAGAAGGACAAAAAAATGAATAGCTAAAACAATTTTGAAAAAAGTGCAATTATTCTACCAGATTTCAAGATTTCTTAAATGGTTTCAGTAATCTAGACTGTGTGGTATTACTAGAGGAATTAACATATACATCAATGGAATATAATAAAGACCCCATTAACAGACCCACAGAAGTATGGCCGACTAATTTTGATAAAAGTGCAAAAGAAATTCAATGGGTAAAGAATAATCTTTTTAACAAATGAGGCTGCAGGAATTAGATACAATAAGAAAAAAAAAGAAACTTTGACCTAAACCTCACATCTTATACAAAAAATAACTCAAAATTGATCACATTTAAATGTAAAACTATAAACCTTTTAAAGAAAACAGGAGAAAATCTTCAGGTCCTCGACGTGTCTTTTCCCTTTCTCATGGTATCCGTTCCTGCATAGTTTTTAGTTTTGATGATGTCTAAATTTATCTATTTTTGGTTTCGGTGCTTGTGCTTTAGATGCCACATCTAAGAAATCTTGCCTAATCCAAGATCGTAAAGATGCACACCTATGTTTTCTTTTAAGAGTTACATAGTGTCAGCAATTACATTTAGGGTCTTTGATATATTTTGTGTTAATTTTGGAATATGGTATGAGGTAGAAGTCTAATTTCATTTTTTTAATATGGATATCAAGTTGTTCCAGAATTTTTTATTAAAAAGAATATTTTTACTCATTCCATTATCTTGGCACTTTTGTCAAAAATCAGTTGGCCAATAATTTATAGGTTTATTTCTGGATTGTCAACTCTATTTCAAGGATCTATATGCCTAACTTTACATCAGTATCATACGGTCTTGATTACTGGAGCAAGTCTTCCAACACTTTTTTTTTTAAATTTTCAATATTCTTTTGTCTAAAAAAGCAAGCTAGGAACTTGATAGGAATTGCCTTGAATCTGGAGAACAATTTGGAGAGTATTTCCGTATTAACAATATTAAATCTTCAAATTCATGGACAGGCGATGTCTTTCCATTTATTTAGGTATTCTTTATATTTTTTATTGAGATATAATTGACATATATTATTTTCAGGTGTACAAAATAATGATCCGATATTTGTATATTGCAAAATGATCACCACAGTAAGTCTAGTTAACATCCGTCACCATACATGTTTACAAGATTTATTCTTGTTGTGATGAGAACTGTCAAGATCTACTCTCTCAGCAATTTTCAAACGTGCAATTCAGTGCTATTAACTACAGTCACCATGCTGTACATTACATTTAGGTATTCTTTCCCTAAATAATATTTAGGTATTCTTTAATGTCTTTCAACATTTTGCGGTTTTCAGGGTACAAGTCCTGTATTTCTTTTGTTAAATTTATTTCTATGTATTTTATTCTTTTTGATGTTACTGTAAATTGAACTGTTTTGTTAATGTCATTTTGGAATATTTGTAGTGTATAGAAATACAATTGATTTATAAATATGCGTCATGATTCCTGCAAGCTTGCTGAACTCATTTATTAGCACTAATACATTTGTTGTGGGTTCCTTGGGATTTTCTATGTACAGGATCATGTACATGCAAATAGAGACAGTTTTACTTCATCTTTTACAATCCGCATGTCTTCTATTTTTCTTGACGAAATGCTCTGCCTAGAACCTCCAACACAATGTTGAGTAGATATCTGTCTTGTTCTTGAATTTAGGGGGAAAGCTTTTAGTCTTTCATCATTAACACACTGTGCATTTCTTGTAAATGCTCTCAGGTTGAGGAAGTTCCCTTCTATCCCCAGTTTATTGAGAAATTTTATCATGAAACATTATTGAAGTATTTCAAATGCTTTTTCTGTGTCTATTGAGATGATCATGTGATGTCTGTGCCTTATTCAATGAACATGGTAAATTATACTGATTAATTTTCATACGTTGTACCAACCTTGCATTTCTGGGATAAATCCCACTTGGTCACAATAACTTATGTTATGTCACTGAATTGGTTTATAGTATTTCGTGGAGGATTTTTGTGTCTATATTCACACAAGATATGCCAGTCTGTAGTTTTCTTCTGAAATCTTTACCTGGTTTTGGTATTAGTGTAATAATGGTCTCATAGAATTAGTTTAATATGGGTATGCACAGCTGTAAATTTCCCTCTGGGCACTGTTTTTGCTATTTCCTGTAAGTTTTGCTATGTTTATTTTTCTTTTAATTCATAATAAAATATTTTCTAATTTCTCTTGTGATTTCCTCTCGAATCCTTGGTTATTTAAAGTGTAAAATATTTTGGTTATTAAAAGTATATTGGCATTTGGTTAAAGTATTTGGCTATTTAAAAGTATTCTGTTCTGTTACTGATTTCTAGTCTCATTCTGTTGTGGTCAGAGAATATACTCTGTATTTTTTCTCTCCTTTTAATTTCAGTTGTGATTTGTTTTATCACCTAATACATGAGTTATCCTCAATAACGTTCCATGTGCATGTCAGAAGACTACGTACTTTGCTGTGTTGTGTAGAGGGTGCGATAGATGTGTCTGATAGGTCTAATATGAGCCTAACGGTTTTTAAGTCTACTGTGAAGTCTAATGTAGGCCAGATTTTAATTACTGCATAATTATCTTTTAAATTACACAGGAGAAAAAAATTTCTATTTATTTCTGTATTTCTATTTTTCTGTTTCTTTGTTGATCATTGGCCTACTTTTTCTATCCATTGTTGAAAGTGAGGTGCTAAAGTCTCCAAATACCTGTTGAGTTGTCTCTCTTTCCCCTTTAATTCTGCCATCATTTTATTTCATGTATTTTGGGGACCCATGGATAGGTTCATATATGTTTATAATTATTCTATCTTCTTGAAGAATTGACCCTTTTTATCATAATAGAATGTCCTTTTTTGTCTCTAGTAACATTTTTTTTTCCTCAAAGTCCATTTGTCTGGTATTAGTATAGCTTTTCTAGTTCTGTTTTGGTTACTGTTTGCATGTTATATCTTTTTGCATCCATTTTCTCTCTACCTATGTGTCTTGGACTCTACAGAGTATCTCTTGTAGACACATACAGTCAAATCACTTTTTTACCCATTATATCAATCTCTGTGTTTTCATTGGAATGTTTAAGCATTTAAATTAAATGTAATTTCTGAGTAAAGTAGGATTTATGTCTGCTATTTTGCTATTTGTTTTCAATATGTTTCATGTGGCTCCGCCTAACTCAATCCCTCTTGTACTGCCTTCTAATTTGTTAAATCAATACTTGCTAGTATACTATTTTAATTTCCTTGTCACATAATTTAACATATCTTTCTGAGCTATTTTCCTGGGGGTTAGAATTAACAATTTATTATAATCCTGTTTGGATTGATATTAACTTAAATACTGTACAAAAACTTTGTCCCTATATAGCTCTGTTTCCTCTCCCCTTTCTGTCTGTCATTGCCATTCGAACTTCATATACTGTGTGCACATCAACACATATTTATAATTGTTGCTTTATGCAGTTGTCTTTCAAATCAAATAGGATGAAAAAAGTGAAAAACAAACCATATATTTATACTGTCTTTTATATTTATCAAGGTAATTACCTTACTAGTGCTCTTTATTTCTTCATGTGGATTCAAGCTACTATCTACTGTCCTTTCATATCACCTACCAGACTCCCTTTAGTATTTCCTGTAGGGTAAGTTTACTATGTATTTTCTCAGAAATTTTTAAACTTCATTTTGTTAGAGCAATTATAGTTTCACAGCAAAATTGAGCAGAAGGTACAGAAATTTCCCACATACCCTCTGCCCCCTTTCATGCACAGCCTCTCCCAATATCAACATCATCCGCTAAAGTGACAGAATCGTTATGATTGACGAACCTACACAAACACATCATTATCACCCAAAGCCCATAGTTTACATTATGATGCACTCTTTTTTCTTTTTGTGTATTCTATGAGTGGGTATAAATGTATAATGACATGTATCTATCACTTTAGTATCATACAGAGTAGTTTCACTGCCCTAAAAATTCTCCGTGTTCTACCTATTCATCACTCCTTTCCCTCAACCTCTGGAAACCACTGAAATTTTTATTGTCTCCACAGTTTTGCCTTTTCCAGAAAGTAACATAGTTGGAATCATACAGTATATGACCTTTTCAAATTGGCTTCTTTCACTTACTAATACGTATTTAACATTCCCCTATGTCTTTGCATGGCATGTTAACTCATTTCTTTTTATTGATGAATAATATTCCATTGTCTGGATGTACCACAGTTTATTAATCTATTCACTGACTTAAGGAAATTGTAGTTACTTCCAAGTTTCGGCAATTATGAATGAAGCTGCTATAAACATCCATATGCGTGTTTTTGTGCAGACACAAGTTTTCAACTCCTTTGGGTAAATACAAAGGAGTGGGATTGCTGGATGGTATGGTAAGAGTATGTTTAGTTTTGTAAGAAATCACCAAACTGTCTTCCAGACTATTTGCAGCATTTTGCATACCCACCAGCAATGGACGAGAGCTCCTGTTGCTCCATATCCTTGACAGTATTTGGTGTTGTCAGTATTCTGCATTTTGACGATTTTAATAGGTGTGTAGTGGTATCTCATTGTTGTTTTAATTTGCATTTCCCTGATGACATACGATGTGGATTCTTTCAAAGTTTTACAATATGAGACTATGTTAATTTCTCCTACATTTTTGAAAGATAGTTTTGGTCGGTATAGAATTCTTGGTTGAAATTCTTTTCTTTCAGTGTTTTGAATGTGTCATCCTACTGACTTCTATCCTCCATGGTCTCTGTTAATAAATTTGCTGTTAATCTGATTGAGGATTCTTTGTACGTGATGAGTCAGTTCTCTTCTACTATTTTCAAGATCCTCACTGTATTTGGCTTTCAACAGTTTGATTATGATGTATCTAAGTGTAGATCTCTTTGAGATTATCCTATTTGTAGTTCACTGAGCTTTTTGGATGTGCAGATTAATGTTTTTCATCAAATTTTGGAAGTTTTCACCCATTATATCTTTAAATATTCTTTCTCCCTCTTTCTCTCTTCTCCTTCTAGGACTCTCATTTTGCATATGTTTGTATATTTGTTGGTGTCTAACAGGTCTGTGAGGCTTAGTTTGTTTTTTTTTTCATTCTTTTTTTCTTTTTAAGTTCTTCAGAATGGATACTCTCAATTGACGTATGTTCAAGTTCCTAGTTTCTTTTTTCCACCTGCTCAAATCTGCTGTTGAAACTCAGTGGTGAGTTTTCATTTCAGTTATTAGAATTTTCAACTCCAGACTTTATATTTGGTTCTTTTTTTATAATTTCTATCTCTTTATTAATATCCTGTATTTGGTAAGACATCATTCTTTTACTTTCCTTTAGTTCCTTACATATTATTTCCCTTAGTTCATTGAACATATATATGATAACTGGTTTAAAGTTTTGTCTAGTAAATCCAATGTGTAGACCTCCATAGGATAGTTTCTATTGATTGCTTTATTTCTGTGTATGGGTCATCTTCTCTTTCTTCATTGTATGTCTCGCACAATTTTGTTGAAAATTGAACATTAGAATAATACAATGTGACAACTCTGGAAATAATATTCTCCCTCCCCTCAGGTTTGATCTTGCTGTTCTTTGTTATTTGGTAACTCTTCTGAGTTAATTCTGTAAAGCCTGTATTGTTTGTTTTGTGTGGCCACTGAAGTCTCTGTCTGAGTAGTTTCGTTCTCAGCTAATGATGGAATAGATATTTCTTGAAATGTCTGGAACCAATAAGTCTCACAATCTTTGTCAGTGGGCTCTCTGTGTGTATTTAGGTACATTTCCAACACTCACCATGCAGTTTACTACTTTGCTTTGGCATTCACTTCCTGCTTGCCTCAAGGTCAATCAGAGGTGAGATGTTAAGGTCTTCTCAGGTCTTTGCTGAGCATGTGTATAGCCTTAAAAGTGCTTTTTGGAGATTTTCAAGACCCTATGGGCATCTAATTCACCAGCTTTTCCTATTAATCTTTTTATTAGATTGCTATTTTTTCCCGTGTCATCCATTGCCTCAGAAAGCTTCAAGTTTAAGCAATTTTAAAATTTTCAACATGAAAAACATATACCTCAATAGCAGGAAAATACACAATTGAATTTGAAAAATGAGCAGAAGATCTACATAGACATTCTTCCAAAGAAGATATACAAATGACCAACTGGTACATGTAAAGATGCTCAACATCACTAATAATCAGGGAAATGCAAATCAAAACCACAATGAGATGTCATCTCAGATGTTAGAATAGCTATTATCAAAATGACAAGAAATAACAAGTATTGGCAAGGATGTGGAGAAAAGGGAACCCTTGTGCACTGTTGTGGGAATGTAAATTTGTACAACCACTATGGAAAACAGTACGGAGGTTCCTCAAAACATTAAAAACAGAACTATCATATGATTCAGCAATTCCAACTTTGGGTATTTATCCAAAGAAAATAAAAATAGTAACTCAAAAAGATATACATGGCCACATGTTCACCACAGCATTGTTTAAAATAGACAAGATATGGAAGCAGCCTAAATGTCCATCAATGGATGAATAGATAATGAAATTATGGTGCATATATATATACAATGGAATATCATTCAGCCATAAAAAAGAATGAAATCTTGTCATTTGCCACGATGTGGATAAACCTTGAGGGCATTAGGCTAAGTGAAATAAGTCAGATGAAGAAAGACAAATGATCTCTCTTACACATAGAATCAAAAAAACAAAACAAAACAAAAAGCTCATGGATATGGAGAACGGATTGATGGTTGGCAGAGGGAGGGTGGCAGAGAGGGGAGGGATGTGGAATGAGTAAAGGGGGTCAAAAGGCTAAAAAAATGGCAAAAAACAAAGAAATTACAGTGACACAGAAGAAAAATGAAAATGGCTATCAGAGGAAAAAAAAATTTCAACAAACGCTCCCAGGGAAAAGATTTTATGGATGAGGCCAGCTTTAGATTAGGTCTGGTAAAAATAGCCTTGCAAGTGAGGTTTTCTAATGAATCACCAGATGGAACAATAATGACTATTCTCTAGCAATGAGATATTGAAGGAACCTGACTGAACACTATTTTGTTCCCTTCAGTGACTGCTAGTCTGATGACATTCACCATGATTGCAGACTGCTGGTTTTCAACACTACTGAGGAGCTGAAGATAGGGAGATGGAAATTACAGGGCAAGGACAAGTTACAAAGCTCATTGTTATTACCAAGAATCACTTGTTTTTCGTGAATAAATGTTTCGCCAGATTTCTGCAAGCCTTTGCTTAATTTCCAAACTTTTGAAAAGTTGTTTTTGGAAAAAATTTCCAGTTTTCTTCCTGACTGTGTGTAGAACAGAATTTTCAGAGGTCCTTATTCCACCATTTTCATCTATATCCCTCAAGTACTCATATTTGACAAAACTTTTCTTGGGCTTCTGGTACATAGTCCCAGTTAAGAACCACCATTCAGAGGATTCCTATTAAAAATGATTTGGACATAAGAAGAGGCTGGTCATGCAGCCTATTCTTCCCAAACTTAAAAAAAAAACAATACAGAAATATGTTAAGGCACAAATTCACACTTACGAAAAAAGACAAATGTGAAAGAAGATACCATAAACAAGTTGGAATCTGAAAAGCAAGTGGACAAGAAATGATGACAGAGTCTGCAAAGTGCAAATCTAAGGTGATGCAGAGGAAGCTGAGTCAGAGGCCAGAACAGCTCACAAATTGGAGGGAGCAGGTCACCATGACAACAGAAGCGTAGATGGGGTTAAAACAGGAGGATCGGAATAAAGTATTTATAAGAATCATTTAATGCCCAAATGTACTCATATGCACAACTGGTAACTACTCCTCCCTACCCTGGCAGAATATTACAATCTTACTCTTTGTAGAGGACAGACCAGGACTATGTATGACAAACAGCTACAACAGAGGTAACATACTGAAAATAGAGGTGGGATTAAGAGTACCTGACCCCTCCAGGCCTGTCCCTTCTTGACTCCCAGAATTCTGACTGCTAGACTCATACTGTCCAGGTACAGACAAGAAGAACTTTCTCTGGGCAAACTGATGAGCATGAGAAAAGATGTAATCATACTAAGGTGACCAAAATACCTTCCCAGGCAGATGATGCACATCCTCATAGTGAAGCCCACTCCACCACCATCACTGACACATTCATAGATACACACACACACACACACACACACACACACACACATCTTCTAATATGAAAAACAAAGACCAAAATAAGCAAGGAATAAAGGGACTTTGAAGAAACAGACAATACAGGGTACAGATCAAAACTTCCAAAACTTAAAAAAAGTAACTTCAGAGATGTAAGAGAATCTATTGCATCAATGTAAAAAAAGGCAAGGTTCAACAGGAAGCAGATACTACCAAAAAAGAACATTCAGAGTGCGACACAAAGTTCTTGGAAATTGAAACACCAAAAGACAGAAGATAAAGGAACAACAGAATTCTGAGGAAAAATATTTAGCTAAATGGAAATTATTAAGAAAATATTATTTATTCCCAGCCAAATTATCCATCAAGTATAAGGGAAAAACAGTCAGGTAAGACCTCAAAAACATATTTTTCTATGCACCCTTTTCCAGACTGCTGCTGATGGACACCATCCACCAGAATAAGAACATAGAAAGATGTTCTAGAAAGATGATGATGTGGGTCCCTGAAAAGGACATAACTGGTGAATGGCAACAGTAACTCTCTACTTGATAGTTGTGGTACAATAAAAAGTACATATGTCTAATCTCTGTCCCAGGTTTCCGACATGACACGGAGCTTCAAAAATGCTTGGAATTTCCTGAGTGACAGGAACACCTTTGCTATGCTAATTAAGAATCTTATGGCAGAGGTCCCCTGAATAGATTCAAGAAGAGGGCTGGTCATCAGCAAAACCCTGGATGAGATTAGAGGACTGGAACTTTCAACTTGTGGAGCCCAGGGCCACTTCAAAATACCTCACAATAGTACACTGATTATTTTGAATTAGTTACTTGAGAAGGAAAAAGGGCGTTCTAACCCTCCTGTTTCTGCTCCCCCTGAAACAGGAAATAAATCTCCCATGTGAAAGATGTTCTCCCTGTGTCCTTACCACCAGAACTAGGGAATGCAGGGCTGAGAAGCTGCGTAAACAAACCTCGCTCATTTACTACTAAAGCCTGCACTCTGCTTAAATCCCTCACAAATTACGTCCCTCAAATCTAAGTTTCTTTGTCCTGGCATTCTTCACGAATTTCTTTCTTTGTGTAAAAGGTATATATATACTGCCTGCTGTGTTCACTCTCCAAGCATCGTTCCTTTTAGGATCTCCAATACATATGTATTAAACTGAGTTTTTCTCCTGTCAATCTAGTCTTGTGTCAATTTTATTTTTATTCCAACCAGAAAAAGAAAGGAAGGGTAGAGAGGGAATTTTCCCCTCCCTGACAAGTTCAACGTCCAGGGAGGGGAGGAAGTACAGGAAATTGAGCTCAAGAATGTGGCTAATAATTTAATCAATCATGCCTACAAAATGGAATTTCATTAAAAACTCTGGACAACAAAGTTTGGGAGAGATTCCTGATTGGTGAACATGATGGATATTGGACCATGACAGATCAGGAGAGTGGTGAAACTTGGCTCCATAGAGACAGAAGCTCCCATGCTTGGGACCCTCCTAGACCTTGCCCTGTGTACCTCTTCATCTGGCTGCTCATTTATATCCTTTATAACAAAACAATAATTGTTAAGTATGGCACTTTCCTCAGTTGTGTGAGTTGTTCTAGTGAATTATCAAACCTGACAGGGTTTTGGGAAGCCCCAAATTTGCAGGCAGTCAGGCAGAAGTGCAGATAGCCTGGAGTCCCCATTTGTGGCTGGCATCTGCTAAGGGCAGTCTTGTTAGGGACCTTGCCTTTTACCTTGTTAGATCTGGTGCTAAGTCTAAGTAGTTAGGATGAGGACTGAATTCGACTGAAGGACACCCAGTTGGTGTCAGGAGATTTGCTGACAGAACCCAAGAGTGAAAGAAAATAGCAGTTCACCAGCTGTTGCCTAGGGAACAACCAATTCAGTTTCAAACAGGGAGAAAAAATGCTTCAAAAGATATGTCTCTAAGAATGTGAAAGATACAAAACTACATGTGTCTGAACATAAGGAGAGCAATTTACACTTCTACGGAAAGTTTGGGGATGAAACAGTGATTGTTAACTTGAAAAATTCAACAACTGGAAAAAGACAATAGCATTAACTCTGAGGAAAATAAAAAGTTATACTAGAAAATCAATATAATCATAGTTCACTGTATGGCTCCCATGTGAAGAGTCATTTCATAATTATTTTAATATACACACTATATATTAATTTAACCCAAAATGATGACATGATTTCATTGGGAGAATATGGGAAGGAAAGGGGAAGTGTATTACTTATTGGGGGTGAGAGTGAATGGAGAACTAAATCCTCATCTTCAGTAATGGGAAGTCCTTAGATACTGACCATAACTCTAAACCGAAAAGAAGTAGTTACTATAAGCATTTCATCTAGAGGTACAGATGTAACTCTCAAAGAAACAGCTAAGAGTTGGAATCCATCGCTTCTGGGAAATGCAAATGGAGGCAAAGGTATGAATAAGCCATGTAGAACTATTTTAGTGTTTAATATACGTGCAAGAATTGTATTAACAAAAATACAAATTTTTAAAAAGTATCACCACCCACAACAGTACTGTGACATCACAGAAAGTATAATTTTAAGGAACAAGATCCACAAGGTATGGTGGTGTTCCAGAGTTCACACAATTATGGAGGGTTTGACCTCAGTTTTAAACTCTGTTCTTATGGACCCAAATCTTGTATCTCTCTCTGAATCTTCCTAGTAGTAACTTGCAAACAAGTAAAGTGTTTTGATATCATGGGAATGAAAAAGATTAATTCTGACTAGAAAGGATCCAGAAATCTCTTCATAGAAAGTATCATTTGAACTAGGCCTTGAGCAATCTCAGGCTGCTTTTTGCACCCAGGGAAAGTGCCTGGATGATTTTCCTCCTTTCTTTCCTGACACTCCCTGGCTTCAGGTTTGGTCTGGGTGAAGGATGAAGCTAAGTACAATCCACTGCATGACTCCTGATGTGGGGGTCTACTGAGCCCACAACAGTTTGTAAGTCATCTGTAGTTTCTCACTGCATGGTGCCTCCACTATTAAAACTACTACACACTTGAGCCAGGTTTGGTGGCCAATCAACAAAAAGATGTGTAACAGTACATCTGACAGGGCTGCTGCAAGGACTGAAGAAGCCTACTGCAGAAACAGGGATCAGTGTTTCCTACTGCTGTCATCCCTCTGATCTTGTAATCCGTGGTGTGCATTCAGAGTCCTCGAGGCCCACAATGCTTCTCAAGGTACACAGCTCTACCTCCCACCCCTTGATGTGTGTGCTCTGTCCTCCCTCCGGACTCTGATGCCTGCTTCAATGCCTTCACCATTCAGCAAAGCCACCCTCCCTCCCAAGCCAGTTGCAGAGAGCTTTCCTTGATGCATGTATTAGTCAGGGTTCTCCGGGGAAAGAGAACCAATAGAATATATATATAATGTATATAAATAAAGAAATTTATTATGGGAATTAGCTCATACAGTTATGGAATTTGAGAACTCCCACAACCTGCCATCTGCAAGCTGGAGAACCAGGAAAACTAATGGTGTAATTCAGTCTGAGTCCAAAGGCCTGAGAACTAAAGGGCCAATGGTGTTAAGCTCCCCCCAGGACTTCGAAATTGAAAGGCCCACGAACCAGGCGTGCTGATGTCCAAAGGCAGGAGAAGATGGATGTCCCAGTTCAAGCAGAGAGAACAAATTTGCCCTCCCTTCACCTTTTTGTTCTATTTGGGTTCTCAACACACTGGATGATGCCCGCCTAGATGGATGAGGGTAATCTTTATTCAGTCTTTCAGTTCAAATGTTAATCTCTTCCCCAGAAACACCTCATAGACACACCCAGAAATAATGTTTTACCAGCTATATAAGCTCTCTTAGCCCAGTCAAGTTGACACATAAAATTAACTATCATAGTGAGGTCCCATCAGAGCAAGACACAGTACTGTCCCTATTATTAACATCTGCTTGCTGTAGCTTTTTCCCATCTACCTATTTATCTATATGTCTGTCTCTCTATTTTTGCCTTTCTGAGTATTTCCGTCTATCACTTGCAAATTTCATATAGCTGGAACTTTCACAACTGAATCTAGGGTCCCTGTTTTTAAATAGGTGTATCTCCTCATTTCGCAAAATAGTGATTATGGATCAGACTAGGCTTGTTTCTGTCATCAGAACATGTTTCTGTTTTCCCATAGTATTTTGTTGTGTTTCCTAAAACAACTTCTAAATATTATTGGAATTTTCGAGTTTCTTAGTTCCATTTTTGCCCTTAGGGTTTGAAAATTGTATAACCCGTTTCAATTCTTATAGTGGTTATTTAAAAATTGGAAAACACATGTTTCCACTCGTTTTATATATGTGTGTGTGTGTGCGTATGTGTGTGTGTATTTGGTTACAGACTTCCGTTAACATTTCAGGGATGTTGTTGTTTGACATTTATTTAGGCTTAATGACATTTTTTTCTGATCTCTGACTTTGTATTTCTTATAGCCACTTTGATTTGTTTTTGTTTTTTCATAACTGGATTACATTAACAACTCTTTCAGATAATTTGTAGGTTGTAAACCTTGGAACCTTGCATATTTGAAAACTTTGATTTGTTTTTCTAGTTGGCTTCGTAGAGATTTGGGGGCTAACAGTAAGTTTCTCACCTGAGCTTTGACATCATAGCTCACTGTTTCCTCAAACCTTGAATCTTCTGATAAGACATCAGATGTCATTTTCACAAGCATTCTTTGGCAAATGATTTTCATCTGTTCTGGATGAGTTTAAGGTTTTTTCTTATACTTGGTGTACTAAAATTGAAGTACTCAGTGGGTCTTTCACATCTAAGTTTTCATGCCTTCTTTGAACTCTAGAAGCTTTTTTAAAAAAATCATTTCTTTGGATTTGTACTTCCCATTTGCTCAGTTATCTCTTTCTGAGATTCTATTAGACTCAAGTCAGAATTTATTCCAATATCTACTGTCAATCACTGTTTCCAAATATAATTTCCCACTGCAGGGCTTCTTGGTAAAGGTAGATCCAGGGCTGTAGTGGGACGTATGTGACAAGCTTGGGACACCTCATTTATTTTGTGCCACAAAACAGAGAAGCTACCAAGGATCACAGAGACCAGACCAAAATGGTAGAGGAGTCAGCCTGACAATCTGAGCATCAGGAACAACAAAACTGCAATGAAATAAAACACATCAGATACCCCAAAATCAACAATTCCAAATGATGATAAAATCTCATTGGTCACCTATTTAAATACCTTGAATACTGTATAATACATTTAAAGATTTTTTAAAAATACATCCCGAAACAAAAAATATGAAGAGGACTTGGGTTCAAGTCCCAAAATGCTCTCTGCCTAGACAAGAATGGTCTTAATTATACAACACCTAGTTTGCATGATCATCAAAGAAACAAAAATAAGGTTGTGAAAGGGTTGGAAATCTTTAAAGGTATATATGTATAGATGATGTCATTTTAAGGCTCTTTTTAGATACAGACATGGAGATTTACACCTCAAGTCAAACAACCAAAGCTAACTATTAGTAAGGGAGATGGGCCCTGAACCCCTCCCACTCCAGGTCCATACCCACAGCCCTTTCCAGATATCCTGGCAGATTTAATGGTAAAGTCAGCAGGAGACTCATTTTCCCCCAGAGTAGCATTTCTGAAATACGTGCAATCTTTCCTACCCATTCCAAGGCACCGAACTATCCCATCCTGCTGTCATTTCCTCTATTTGAGACCAAGTGCCAAGCACTTTAAAAGCGCCTCTCTCTAATTCTGTGTGCCTTCTTAAAGTGATATTTGGAAAGAGAGAGGAAGCCAGTGGAAAGCTGGCTTGACGACACATCAGTGACCAGCTGCTCTGGCTGATGCAAAACACCACTGGAAAGGAAATACATTTCCTGTCATGACTATTCTTTTTCAGTTTTTAATTTAATCCACTGCCCATAATTTTCCCTGGCATAACATTGAAGGTGCCATCTGCACACTGTTATTTTAATGCACACCCACTGTTTACTGACAAAGGGTCATCCTGGACCACAGCCTTCACATTAATTGTTCCATACATAGGAACAGGATGATAGGGTCCACCGCCCCACTCTCTCAAGGAAAACGAGGTAAAAGGAACTCCCTGTGGCTGCGCACTGTCTCCTAGCTCAGCTCCAGTGTGCAGGTTGCTGCATGAAATCTCTCTCACTCCTGGGACCCTAAGGCAGCACAGACCACGCCCTGGCCTAAGGACTTAGAAAAGTTTCTGATGCAGATTCTATTTCCTCTGGAGCTATAAACACAAGACCACTAATAGAGAGAAAAACAGAAGCCTCAAACCCAGATTTGGGGAGATTCTCCAGCTTTAAATATCTACACTGCCTGTAATTTACCTAGCTTAAAAAAAGAGTATCTCCTGACTTCCAATTGTCTATAGGATATGCCCTGAAGAATAAGCAGAAACACCTGAATGTTTGCAAATATCAGGATTCAATGGACTTTGTCCATTTTTATCAACATACCTGTTATTCTTTAGTTTTTATCAAGGAATTTTATTGATCCTCAATCTGCAGATATTTTAGGTAAATATAAAATATTGTCCTAAATGATTCAGTCACTATTTGCTGAGTAACTACAACATTTAATGAAAATTCTAAAAGTAACACTTTTGGTTTTTAAAAGAAAATCTTGTAAAGAAGTTTTTAAATGTTGGTTTTGTTTTCTTTTAAAAAAGAGTTTTTAAAGTTTTTCACCAGTTGATTTTTAAAACTCATAAAATGTTTCATTGAATATATAAGCTATGAATATAAATATTCTTTTAAGGTAACATACTAAAAATTTCACTACCTCATTAAGACGTCTGAAAAGTCAGTAAAGAAAGGTTTTAAGTTCTTAAGACACGTTGGAAAATTTTGTTTATTTTCCTTCAGTATCAGATTATAAGCAACCAAAACAAAAATAAAAACAAAGTCATCTGCTTCTCATTTATGAGCCAACAACCTTTATCATGAGACCCTGTTAGCTCAGGGTCAATCTTCCTCACCAAAAAAGAAAAAAAGATTCTGTTCATCAAAAGACACCACTTATCTGTAAGTACATTCTACTTCAATTAAAAGTTTACAAAAGAGAGAAAGAAAGAATATTAAAACAGTGAAAATATATGCCAAAGAGTCTGAGAAGATATTTGCAGAAACATACAATTGACTAGGAAAAATAAAACAAAATGAAAAACCAGATAAAAATAGGCAAGAGACATGAATAGACACTTGTCCAAAGAAGACACCCAAGTGGAAAATTAAGAAATGAGAATGTCTTCAACTTTATTGGTAATCAGGGAACTGCTAATTAAAATCACAAGGAAGTATTGCTCCACATCCCCCAGAAGAGTAAATTAAAAAGACCGCACATACCAAGTGTGGGTGTGTATGTAGAGCAGTGAGAGTTTTCATGCACTGCTGGGGAGAATGACAATTAGCATAACCATTTTGAAATTGTTTGCCTTCATCCGGAAAAGTTAAACATACGCCTCCCTATGACTAGCAAGTTCACCCCTATGCATCTACACATGTAACAGACAGAAGCGCAAACACAGGTGTATCTTTACACGTCACAGACAAATGCAAACACCTGTATCTATACATGTGACAGAAACACAAGCACATGTGCATCTATACATGTGACAGACACGCAAACACATGAGCATCAAAAGTCATAGACAGTAAGAATATTCATGGCAGTGTTCTTCATAATAGACAAAAGCTAAAAACAATCTACCCATCCATAGAACAAGAAATGTTATTTTCACACAATGAAAACAAATAAACTACAGCAACAGGCAATTTGGGTGACTCTCACAAAAATAAAATTGAGAAAAAGACATTAGACCCAAAAGAATACATTCTGTATGCTCACATGATTCTGAGGAGAATATAAAGTTCGAGAAAAGGGCAAAACTAAACCCTGGTGCTTGACGTCCTGCTAATAGTTTTCCACCGGGAAAGTGGGGAAGAGCTGTGGGGAGGAGCAACGTGAGTGGGCTCACTTGTGATAGTTCACTGAGTTGGTGTTGATATCGTGTCACATTGGGTATGTCTATACTTATACCACAATTCAAAGTTTAAAATAGGAATAAAGACTGACTTCCAAAATGAAACATGACTCTCTGAGTTAGCCAGTGTATTAACGGTTCCTTCAAATGTCAATAAAACATCTTAACAGAAAACAGTGAATAAACTAATGTTTCCTGACTAGTGATTTCAGTTGTAAATTTTATCAGTTTGAGCTTAATCAAATCTTCCCCTGCAATCAGTGAGCAGCCTCAGCTTAATTTTCTTAATCTAACTACCACCCCCCACCCTCCTGCATAATACATTGTATGTGTGAGCTTTTTAAAACACACACATTAGATTAGAAAACTGTTTTACAATTCTGAAGTTTCAAAATAACTTGAGATCTGCCTGAACACTTGCCTTCTCTCCAAAATAAAACACTCCGGCTTAAATGCCTTCTCCCTGGCATACAGACACCACCTCTTTTACTACAGGTGGGAATCTTTACAGACAATTTACCTTTCAGTGATCAGAGAGTAAATTCCCCACGTTGAATCACTGCACAGGTGGCATTCATTAACCAGGAGAGCTACAATTCCACCCCCACTTTGTGCACCTCCACCTGCAAGTGGGACAGGACAGCTCCTTCATCTACTCCCTGACGCCGAGCCTGAAGCCTCAAGTCCCACAGCTCATTCTCCTGCAGTGACTTTTAACCCACGACACAGGATTTTATACAATTCCTTATTTAACCTCATGTTAGTTTCAATCATTTATTTTGGCTTTCTGAGAGCTGTGATTCCACGGCTTTTTCTCTTGGAAACTTAAACATATTATGTGGTCTTATTCTGAGATTAAAAAAAATCAACAAGGACAGGTAAGAGTAACAGGTGTGGGTGTGTCTGTCTTTATACACACATAAACGTGCACACAGACACATTATTTGACAATAGTTTTGAATTTTATTTTTGCTAAAATAGTTTATAGCTGATATTGACTTTGACTAAGGAAATCACTGAAATAACAGGCAGGAGAATTGCTATTAGAAGGTTCCAAGTGACTTTCTTCTTCTCTGAGAAGGAATCAAACACTACCTAATCCTAATAAATCAATAAGAGAGCAGAGATTTTCGTTGGCATCCCTCCATGACAAGACTATTTCTCTTCCTTTAACAGCATGTCAGGGATGAATCAGGGGCTCTGAGAGAAGTGAGCCCTATGGGGAATATCCTCAGTGGCAGACTTGAAAGGCAACATTCACAGGAAAGATTCCTTTAGTAAAAGTGCCTATAATCCTTAGTCTCTAAAGATAAAAGAATTTTGGATATTTATGTCCCAGAGCTACAAAGAGGTTTGAGAGAGAGACAATTTCTACCATAATAAATCTGGATCAACTATGAAGGTACATTGTAAACAAGTTTTAATTTAGAATTTCAGTTCTGCTACCAGCAATGCTGAATTACATGATTCTCACCAACTCTCCAATGAGAACAATTAGATAAGCTGTAAAAACACAATCATCATGCTCCTGAAGGCACCAGAGAACTAAGAGGGCAATGAGGAACTGCAAGACCAGGAGCGGGGAAGCCTGTGAGAAAACCAGGGTGTGGGGCCACTTTTCCAGAACCACGCACTGATTCCTGAAGCAACACCTCAGAGGCCAAAAACGTAAGCAGATCTTGACAGACTCGAGAGTTAGGGGGACAAAACAGGAGTTCAGAGTTCGTTAATAGAAGGAAGACCCTAGTAAATTCTCTATATTTACACCCTAGAACATATACACAAAAATCAGAAACAGACCAGCCCTTTCAGGAATTGGAGCCCAGCTCCCCATCTTCTCAACTACTAACTGGATTGAGGTGATTTGTTCTTGCTGGTGCCGTAGCCTGGATGTTGGTCACAGACAAATATAAAATTGGAGGAAGAGAGTATCCTCAAGACCCTCAGATTGTCTCTACAATTTTTTCTTTTTTTTTAAGATTCCCTTGTTTGTTTTTTTTTTCTTTAGTCAGCCCTGAGCTAACATCTGTTGATAATCTTCCTCTATTTTTTTTTTCTTCTTCTCACCAAAGCCCCAATCCATAGTTGTATATCCTAGTTGTAGGTCCTTCTAGTTCTTCTAGGTAAGACACTGCCAAAGCATGGTTTGATGAGCAGTGTGTAGGTAATCGCCAAGGATCCCAACCAGCGAACCCTGGGCTGCCGAAGCGGAGTGCGCAAATTTAACCACTACGCCACCCAGCCGGCCCCTCTACAATTTTTCACATATAATTCTTGGGACAAAATAAAAAAGCAATCACATGTAGAAGCAATACCATGAATCATTCAAATAAATACTTGTAAATGATTTCTAAAATAAAAATAGGAATAGGGATTGAATACATAGTGATGGTGAGAGTTAAACAATAGTGGGGAAAGAATTTAAAACTCATATTTGTTTACTATTGGCCTATTTTATCACTTTAAAATTAATGCCTGCTAATATTTTTTAAGGCACCATAATGATATTATGCCATTCTAATTTTTAAATATTTCCCTACACATCCCATAAACACAGAGAAAAGAGAGCATGAACTGCACCAGAATGCCTTCAGTAATGGTGATTTGGGTGATTTTTTTCTCCCTCAATCCTTCTTTTTGTTTAATTTGGTTTCCTGCACAAAACATATTACATTTGTAGTTTTAAGAACTATCACTCATAAAAATATTATTACTTAATTGTACCTTGGGTTTTTTTCACAGACTGTCTTCAAGGTATATAATTTTTACAGTTAATATTTGATATTAACTTAGAGTTTTAGCATTTTCAATAGTGGCTAATAAATGCAAAATCATAAGTCTGACAAATTGAGCAAAGGCCCCCACAGGGATTTCAGGTAACACACAAGCCCTTAGGCTATCGGGTTCCACCACCATGCCTGTCATCTGTAGCAGCAAACCCCAAATGCATGACCACTTAGGTCTACTGTCTTGTGGTGAAAGCTCATAAAACTTTGCAATCCAAAATCTATAAAATACACAAAATCATTCATGCATAATTATGTTTTACATTTGTGTATAATTAAGTGTTGAATCATATTATTCATTTTAAATACCTTACCTTCTGGACATGCTTTCATAACTGTGCACATTTATTTTATGCAAATAAACACTTAGAAGGCCTTTAGATGTATGTGTACAGGTAAATGACTAAATGGCATGAATAAAGTAGAAATATTATGGAAACTGTTGGCAGTTTGGAACCTTACATTTGCATCACTTCAAAATGATTTCTTATGTGTTATCTCATTCCCAGCTCAGTTACAAGCCCATGATGTAAATTAATAATCACCATAAGTCAGAGTATGCATTTAGAAAATATTTAGGTACTTTCACACAACAAATTTATCTATGTACCCACATCAAGTTTATATACACAGTGATATATCATACATTGTATGTCCAAAGTATCTCTGGAATCTGTCCACTTCTCCACATTCCTATAGTGACTATTCTAGTTCTGACCGCTTCATCCCTGGCCTAGACTTTCCCTCCTCTAATCTATCCCCAACACACACTGCCCTTAGCATCCTCTGTCTAAATGCGGATCTAGTTACATCCCTCCTTTCTTTGAGAATCCACCACACCCTCCCACTCTCCACCTAGTGCTTCACACCAAGGGGCCTGCTGAATAGCTAGAACAGACCACAGCAGGTAAAGTAATCTCTTTGAAAATGTATATTTTGTCTTTTAAATATATACACATTTTTTCACTCTAATCTATAACTTGTACTTGTTGGATTTAATACAAATATCATGGTTTGGACTGTTTCCATTTCCAGGAAAATATGCGATAGCAAGCTAATCTTGCAGCTTCACAAAATCCCTAGCACACTACCTCCTCATGCCCTTGGAGGTACCCAGACTAGGGCGCAGGGGAAAATCTAAACTCTGCAGAGGCCCTCAAGACACCACACGCTCTGCACCCCTATCTGAATCCACCTCCTTCCCCCTACCAAAAAATAATTCTATCCTTCATCTTGTAAAGTGTGTTTCAAGAATATAATTCTTACAAAAGGGTCTGCTAAAAAACAATTAGTAGTTGGTCAATACTATATGCCTCTTACAGAAATTCTCAATGAACATAAGCACATTACATTTTCTGAGATGTCTTGCAGCAAAACTTGCAGCCAAGATTAAGATCAGCTGGGAGCCAGTGTTCCATTGAACACACCTTGTTGAAGGTGTACTCTCCTGCACCGCACCCTTAGTCTTTCCTCACCCTGTTCCCTTCACCTGGAAAACCTTTCTTACTTCCTCCCATTGGCAAATTCCCACTCACTTTTAGAAATCTAACTACCTCCCCTTTGAAACCATTCCCAGCCACTCTAACTGGATATAAATGTTTTCCTCTATGTGTATATGTATCACACCATACAGGCATTTATGTTAAATTACACATGTGGTAATCTTAGATTTACATGTCAGTCTCTCTAGCCAGACTGGGAGTTCTAAAAGTAGAAATCATCCCTTAGGCATTTATGAATTCCCAGAATCTATCAGGGTCCACAAGATGAGCTCAATAAGTATGTGTGGAATAAATTGATGAATGAGTAAATAATCTTTCACAAAAATAAAATAAGTAGCATCATGTGCCATCTTCCCATCACTCTAGCCAGGAAATGCCTGCTGGTAAAACGAGGAACAATAACAAGATATGGGGGGAATGGTCTCTGGAACAGCCCAGTTGGAAAGGGCAAATGACCCCTGAAATTGAATTTGTAAAGAGAATCTTGGACCAGTCAAGACTTTGCCACAGGAATCACTTATGAGAACTACTGTGTCTCTGTCCAGGGTTCTGAGATTCCAGCTGGAAAGCCCGGTCTCTGCTTCAAAACCAAGCAGAGCCAAGTCCGACTGGAATACGAATGGCTGCATATTTCATTATTTCTGATACAGAGACTTATTTTTCACCCAGGATCTCAGGACAGTCACATTAAATCAGTTACAATTCAGCCAGTTTAAAGAAAAAAAGCTGACCTTGTCCCACAAAAAAAGTTACCAGCTCTTGAGGATGCAGAAGATGCAAAGGACTCTGGCGTTAGATGTGGGTTTTCCTCATAGACCTGCCTCTAACCAATGACAAAGCTTGGGCAAGTGACCACACTTTTCTAGGCAACAGCTTTTCGAACTTTGAGTTGAGTAGTTACATAAATAAGATGAAGCAAAGCTTCAGTGAATCACCCACATGTGGGAAGCACTTTCTCTTATTTAATCCTCTTAAAACTCCTTGAAGTGGGTCTTACTATTCTCACTTTACACATGAGGAAACAGGGCTTAGAAAGGTAAAGTAGTTTGCTCAAGGTCACTCCATGAGCTCACAGCATTGCCTGGCTGGGAAGTTCAATGAGTTCATGGATAGATCCATGGCCAAGATGAAACCAAGGCTTTCTCCCTGCCATACCCTCTCATGACCTCTGTCTGAGAACAACCATCTTCAAGTGTTTCTCTAACACTGGAATGTTGATGACACACAGCACACAGTGTTCGTGATTTATGTTATTTTTTAAGTTTCCTAACTTGACAAAAGTTTGTGTTTTATTTTATTTTTCAATAGTCATATCGAGTAACCCTAGCTTCTTGCTAAATTTCTCATAAAACTCCAAAATCCCTCATATAATCTGATTCCTTAAAGGTATCTTAAAGAGGCAGTGGCACCCAGGAAGAAGACTGCAAATTCTTGGTGAGCACCTCCTCTCCAAAAGAGGTTGCCACAGCCTTAGGAGGTCTGCTCCACTTCCTCCCTGCTCCTGCTCCTCAGCTGAGTGGCACTGAACTCTCACATCACATCCAGCAAGCACAAGGACCACTCCAAGAAAGGCAGCTGTGGAGCACACACACAGCATGAAGCACTCTGGCTAGAGCCAACCCTGGGCGAGTAGGGTGGGTTTCACTTTCTCACCCCATCATGCACCACTTGTGGAGTGAGTGTCTTGTTAGCTCAGCTGCCTGGTCCCCTGTCATGTTGCGGGGGAGGGTAGTTTTGTTTTCTTTGGTTTTGATGAAAATGATCATAGTCATGTATCTAGCTTTACGATCTCTCAAAGTTGCCTCCTCATTCTTTAGCTGATCACAGTGACCAATGAAGTGCTATCATATCCGTTTTATTAACGGGAAAGTACAGACTCGGGACACTTATGAAACTTACCTAAGATGAACCATCCCGAGATGGGCAGAGCCAGAACCCACCAAGGCTTCCAAGTACAAATCTGGGGCCCGTCAAAGTAACAGAGCTGTTGCTCCATGAAGTACTTGACTCCAAAATGCCCCACAGCCTTGTGCCACTCCCAAAGTCTCCACACTTGCCTTTCTCTCTGACCTGGCTTAGCTCAACAGTAGCGCTTCTCTTTCAGCCTCTCCTCCGCCATAACTCAAAATTCTCATCCTTTCTCCTTTCCTGTAGCCCAAGGCCTTTTAAATAGCAATATGCTCTTTTGTAACCTATGCGACAGCACTTGTCTTCCTTCACAGTTCTCCTCTCCTCATAACTCATCCATGTCACCACATGTACATGGAATGTGTTAAAGCACAGTTCTATCTGTAGGAGGAAGTACACATTTAACACAGTTGTAGTATAAGAAAGGAAGCAATTCATCGCAGCAATTGTAACTAGGTGAAATGATCTAGCACGCATTAGTGTGGGGACTCTTTTTCTTGTACGATTATGAAATATCCCCTGTCTTCTTACACCACTTATCTGAACCCCTCTAGTGACTCTTAGCAGTTTCTAGGTGAAGTTGTGGCTATCCTCATAGCTCCTTCCTATCCTATTCTTCTCTCCCCCTGAACACCATTGTCCCTGTGTCCCACCCCTGCCCTACACTGCCCCAGAAATGAATCCAATGCCTTGTGTAGACTATACACTGAAACCCACTTATAATGAATTAAACACTTTTTTAAAATAGTTGTAGGAAGGCTATTAAATATTCAAAGCAGTCTAGAAGAGCAAAAGAACAAACTTACACAGGTATTGCACAGATTTGCCAATCAAAGTGAGCACTAATAAGCCTGCAAGGCAAGAAGCCCATGGCCGGGAGCAGCCCTCTGAAGAACAGACAAGTGTACCTTGGGTGTGGAGCTTGCTCATCATCAGAGCAGGAACACCAGCACTACCCTCACCAGCAAGGCAAAAAAATGCTTGTTATTGGAATGGGGTGGCAGGGAGTCTAAATGTTCACAGCTGGCCCTCTGCCTAGACAGATTAACCACCTGCAAAGCCCAGGGCCAGGCCCCTATCCCAAAAAGTCTACATTCCACAGGCAGCAGAAAAGTCTAGAAATGTCTAAATTGACACTGAATGACAGACTGCATGCCAACACACCATAAGTGGTACAAAATATGACCATTGGGATCCTGTGCTTGCTGATTCCTGGCTCGGGCTAGCGATACTTTCACCCTGAGTTTCTAAGCTGAGGGAAAGGCGGGACTGAAATACCCACGACAGGTGGCCGGAGCGGTGGAACATGCTTCGCCCGGTTCCTCGGAGGGCAGTGAATCCGAGGCATGCAGTAGTGGACAGGCCCAGGTCAAGTCAGAGCGCGGGCCTGCCTCGCCCGCGGCCAGCTACACTGTCTGGGCCAAGTAACACTGCCTGGCCACCGTATGTATCCACAGTACCAGAGCCCGCGGCAGGGAGACAGCAGCCCTGGGGCTGGGGCCAGGACTCACCACGTCCATGATCTGCAGGAGGCTCAGAGAGAAGTAGACGGTGAGCGGCTGCGAGTCGTTGGCCACGGGCCTCTCCAATGGATTGTAGTTCTTGACCAGTTCTTTGTAGAGCTTCCTCTGGAACTCGCCTTGCAGGGACACTTAAGGAGAGGAGAGCCCCGCAGGAAGCTCAGGGAAGGCCGGCAGAAGTGCGCCCCACGCCCCCTGCCCACGACCCCCGTCGCCCAAATGTTGCTGCCGAGACATGCGGGACTCGCCCTCCCTGGACTGCCCCTAGAAGCTGCCCCCGCTGCCCCTCGCCGGCTCAAGCCCCCAAACCTGGCCTCGGTGCGGGGCACACAGAGCCGCCCAGGATGTGCCCAGGATCCCGCGGAGGAGGAGTGGAAGGCTGGGAGACCTGGCGGCTTTACCGTGCAAAAGCGACGCGGCCAGCGCCAGCCATACGGAGCGGCGCATGCTGGATCCCGGAGCTGCCGCGGGCCACCGCGCCCGGCGTCTCGGCTGTCGGCGCGGGCCTGTGCCTGCAGCCGCGGAGCCACCTCTCCCGGCTCAGCTCGCGCGCCTTTAAAGAGCAGAGCGCGCGTCCCCGCCCCCGCGCGCCTCTCCACGTGACGAGTCCCGCCCCCGCGCCCCCATCCCGAAGCCCCGCCAGCCCACCAGAGCCGGGTGGCTCGGCGGCCGCCCGGGGAACTGCAGCCGGCGGGTGTGAGCGGGAGGTGCACCTTGGTGCAAGGGTCTGGACACCACGTTCCGCCTGCCTTGTCTACACCGAGCTGTCTCTCTGCACAGCGCCTCCGGCTACGCCTGGGGCTATCCAAGGCCGGACTCTGCTGGTCCCTTCTGTCCTTTGTCCCCACTCCGCTCCCACCCGCTCTCAGACAGAAGCTGCGCAGGGCCATTGGGGGAAAGCTGGGACAATTCTGGGGTCCAGTCTTCCAGTGCCCTCTTTTTCCCCACGCCAGTTCCTGGGTGACAGCGACCGGGAACCAGGCTCCCCCAGGTTCAGAAGTCTCTCCAACCAGTCAAAACAGACCTGAGAGGAAGCCCCCTCTTACCTCCCGCCAGTTCTGGGTGTTCTTTTGGCAACAACTTGCTGGGCATCACCAGTCCGATTTCAGCTAGGTTCTGGAAGTGCCGAGACGAGAGGCGAAATATCTGCCAGGAATGCATTCTATAGGGGAGCAGAGACGCTGCAAAAGTGTGTGATGGGATTCCCGGTGGATATCCTCTATCTCATTCTCTTTTAAAGGAGATTCAAAAGATTGAAAAGTGAACTCCCAACCCATTTCTGGAAGGACAGCCAAAACTTGGTGGTGTGATCTGAGCTTTGGTTGAGCCCAGGAGAGAGTAACTGCCAAGGGGAGGCTCAGAGAAGACACCAGTCAAAGGGGTCAGGGGCTAAGTCGTGTCCTAGATGTTGAAGAGAAAGCATGGTTCTGAAAGAGGAAGGGAGAGAAAGTACTGAGTTGCTGCTTCAGGAGCAGCGGAAAGCTCTGTCCGTTTTGCTCACTGGCAAGCACGTTGCCAAAAGCTCTGTGCAGCGGAGTTCCTAGCGCACACGTAGGGGGCGCTGCCTCTTGCCTTCCTTCAGGCCCCGGAGCATCCGAACTACATCAGGGGCTCAGCCACTGTGGACCAGCAGAGGCAATACCCACATTCCTGAACTGCATAAGACACGGGATTCTTGGATGACACCAAAAGCTAGGGAAAGGCTCACCAAAACGTGAGTGTCCTTGAATTTACCCCAGCAGGAGGAAAGGGCAGCTGAGCCAGTTATTTGATTTGGACAAGCAAAGAAATGTGACAGCCTTGCAATCAAGTAGCAAATTCACACCTGTTAACTGATGAATGTATGAACAAATAATCAGTGTAGGCTTTGATAACTGCGATAGGATCCTAGAGGAAGGAAGGATTCATTCTTTCAGAAAAGGGTTCATAGAAGAGATGACAGCTGACTTGGGCTTGCCCTGAAGGAGGTGTTCAGCTGGGAGAAGGGGATGCCAGAGCAGGGTTTCCTAGTGAGCAGACAGGCGTGCTCTTAGCTTCATCTGGCTCCTGAGTTCCACACCATCTGTGGCAGTCTGGATACAAACAGAGCTGGCACATGGTGAAGGAATGAGTTACAGGGTATTGGCTGCTGGCAAAAAGGGAATCAGAGAAGGAAAATAAAACTCAACAACTGAATAGAGGAGGCATAAGGAGCATCAACTAGAAGATTCTCACTGGCACACCACCTCCACTGGTCATGTGAATGCAGCACTCGCTCTCCTACGTATTTTCTGAAAGTGCCTAAAATCCCTGCCTTCTGTTCTAGAGGGATATGAGCCCAGAGGAGCCAAGAGAATTCACATATCTTGAATAATGGGATCATGTTACTGAAAGCATAATCCGTGTACATCCCTTACATCCCTTGTACCCCAGAATATCAGAAATAAAGCATTTTCCAGTGGGACAACAGGTTAGTAAACATTTATTTATGTCCTGTGCTCTGCTAGGTGCCTGGAGGACCTACTAGCAGAACCTTCTCACTCAGTTTACAATTTGGAGCTGACGTGAGTGTGGAAAAATAAATTCCAGTCTGTGCTGTGCCAGTAAGTAGGTCTGTGAGTTTGGCTACGTTCACCCCATTCCAGGACTCAGGTTTTTCATTTGTAAAATGAAGAAAGGAGTAGGACATTCTGGGAGTAGAGCTGACTGAGCTCTGCAGGCCCTCATCTCACCCCCATTCCCAATGTAAAGAAATGGTAAATAAAACATAAGAGGAAGTTAATATGTACTTGAGCTTAGAAAGCAGGGGCCAGAAAGAAATCCAGAGTTGTTACTCACAAGCTGATGCTGCTGCCAGAGTCCAGGGAAGGGGAAGACCTAGACCTGGGCCCCAAGGATATGAGTCTGAAAGTTTAACACACCCCGTGAGGCAACCTGGCCTTGAGTCTACGACAGACGGGAAACTGGAATGGAGATATCCATGTAAGTCCAGAACCTGGGAAAATCTCCCCTTCCATGTAAAACAGACCAGAAAACCCCAATCATAAACCTGGGAAGTCAGAGGAAGCATGTTTTCTGCTTCAGCTCTGGATAAGGGAAAAAAGGTAACCATCCATTTAAAAACCCAAATGTGCATTAGGCTCAGGTATGGAGTCGGGTGTATGCTACCCACATAATTTAGAATTCAAGAATTCCTCCAGAGAAGGACTTCCATACGCATTCATGGGACCCAAAGAAAATGACAGCTTTCGTGAAAATGAGCTCAAACTAAAAAATATAAAGCAAACAAGGAAACAAACTACATGCTTTATGAGGCAATAATCAATAGTAAAGGAAAGTCCATAGGCAGAATGAGCAGGAAAATTAGTGCCCCACAATTTGAGATAATAAGAAAATCTGGAAAAAAAACTATAAAGTAAATAAAGCAAAAATCACATTATAGTTAGCAAACCAAATCCAAAAAAGCATAAAAATTCATAATTATCAAGTAGGATTCCCTAACAAAATACCCCAGACTGGATGACTGAAACAACAAACGTGTGTTTTCTCACAGCACTGAAGCCTGGAGGTCCAGACCGAGGTGCCCTTAGGGTTGGTTTCTGGTGAGGCCTTTCTTCCTAGCTTGTAGACAGCCACCTGCTCACTGTGGCCTCACTTGGCCTTTCCTCTGTACATGCAAAGAGAGAAAAAACCAGAGAAAGAGCTCTGATATCTCTTCCTCTACTTAGAAAGACACCAGTCCTATGGCATTAGGGCCCCACCCTTATGACCTCATTTAACCTTTACCATTTTAAAAGATCTGTTTCCAAGTACAGTCACACTGGAGAATTAGGGCTTTAACATATGAATTTCGGGGGACACAATTCAGTCCATAACAAGAATTTATCCCAGGAAGGCAAAATACTCATCATCACACCAAAAAGGCTAGCAAAATATATCACCACGTCAACATATAGTAAGTAAAATTCAGTATGTTGAATAAAGTCCAATGTCCATTCAGGATTAAAAAGTAAACAGCCAACCTAGGATTGAAGGAAACTATCTTACCCTGATCAAGTGTGTCTTCTAAAAGCCTACAGCAAATGTCATGTTTTTGTTTTGTGTTTGAATAAAATTTTAAATTTAGAATAGTTTTATCGTTACAAAAAAAATTGTGGCGGTAGTACGGAAAATTCTCATATACTCAATACCTAGTATCTACTATTGTTAACATCTAAATTAGTATGGTGCATTTTCCCAACTAATGAAAGAATATTGACACATTACTAATAATTAAAGACCATACTTTATTCAAATTTTCTTAGTTTTTACCTACTTTCTTTCTGTTCTGGGATCCTGTCCAAGACACCACATCACATTTAAATATCATGTCTCCGGGGCTCCTCTTGGCTGTGATAGTTTCTCAGTCATGACTGATTTTTAATTACCTTAATAGTTTTGAGGAGTACTGGTCAAGTAATTTGTAGAATACCCCTCAACTGGGGTTTGTTGATGCTTTTCTCATGAGTCAACTGAGGTTGTGTGTTTTGGGGAGGAAAACCACAAAGGAAGTGCCATTCTCATCACATCACATCCAGGGTACATACTATGAATATAACATCACTGTTGATGTTGACCTTGATCACCTGGGTTGACATAGGGTTTGTCATATTTCTCCTGTGTAAACTTACTCTTTTTTTTTTTTTAAAGATTGGCACCTGAGGTAACAACTGTTGCCAATCTTCTTTTTTTTTTTTCTGCTTTTTCTCCCTCAATCCCCCCAGTACATAGTTGTATATTTTTTAGTTGTGTGTCCTTCTACTTGCGGCATGCGCGACGCCGCCTCAACGTGGCCTGATGAGCAGTGCCATATCCGCGCCCAGGATTCGAACCAGGGAAACCTTGGGCCGCCGAAGCGGAGCGCATGAACTTAACTTCTTGGCCACGAGGCCGGCCCCTAAACTTACTCTTTTTTAACTCCCTCTTTATACTGTCTTCTTTGCAAGGACATCACTATGCACAACCCACATGTGAGCAGTGAGGAGTTATGCTCCACCTCCTTAAAAGTATTTTCATACATTTTAAATATTCCTTAAAGTATTTACATAAATTATTTGAAATTTTTCTGCATTGAAGATTCATCTCTCCTTCCCCATTTACATACTTATTCACTCACTTGATTATGTCAGTGTAGACTCATGGATATTTATTTTATACTTTGGGTTATAATCTAATACAAATTTATTTATTTTGTTCATCTTTGGTCACTAGGGACTCTTTCAGTTGGCCCCTGTGTCCCTTTGATATACTGCCTTGTGGTTTTCTTTGACTACTTACATACTTTCTTGCCCTACAAGGCACTCCAGACTTATCTTGCAATATTTCTGGCTCCAGTCCTAAAATCAGCCTTTTCTTCAAGGATCCCTAGTTCCTTTTGCTTGAAAATGGTATTAGAAATGAAGATCTGAGCACTGAGCATGCATGTTGCTAATGGGTAAGGTTGTTTCTAGGCCCTCAGAAGCTGTCAGAGGAAGGAGATACATGTTTATCTAACCCATGTATATACACCTACTTACCTATATCCATATTAAGCCATACGTAAGTTCACACTGAAGTCGCCAACTCTAATCTAATACCACATGGTTCATTCTAGCCTCCTCCCCCTTGCTTGTAGGTAACCTCCAACTCCAAAAGTGAGAAACCTGGCTCACACTATCGCCATCTACTTATGTACTGGTTGAATTCCAGTACAGTCATCCCTCGGTATCCACAGGGGATTGGTTCCAGGACCTCCATGTATACCAAAATCTGCAGATGCTCAAGTCCCTTCAATAAAATGGTTTAGTATTTGCATATAACCTATGCACATCCTCCCTTATACTTTAAATCATCTCTAGATTACTTATAAAATCTATTACAATGTAAATGCTGTGTAAATTGTTGTTGTACTGTATTGTTTAGGGAATTAAGACAGGAAAAAAAATGTCCTCAGATGTGGAACCCTCAGATATGGAGGGCAGACTATGTACCTGGATAAAAGTTTCAAAATTCTTAACTTAAACCTTTTAGGATGTACATGTGCTTTACCAACTAGAGTATAGTGGTTGAGTAGTCCTTTTTGCCTTGAAAGTCTCCACTCACTTCCACACTTACTTAAGTCAGTAATTTTTTTCTCTAATCCTTTCACTAAGAATATTTCAGATATTTTAATACTGTTAGATATTTTTGTCATAGTCAATATTCCATCATGGGGTCCCCAAACTCCTCAATGATTTTTAAATAATATGCATCAGTTGGACTCATTCTTTCTGCTATAAAGTTCTATGGATTTTGAAAAACACAGTGTTATGTCTCTACCATTAAAGTATTATACAGAATAGTGTCTCTGTCCTTTAAACTCCCCTGTGCTTCACCTATTCATCTCTCTCCTCTTCCCAAATCTCTGGCAACCACTGATCATTTGTCATCCTGTAAGTTTTGCCTTTTCCACAAGGTCATATAGGTGGAATTATACTGTATGCAGCCTTTTAAGACTGGTTTCTTTCATTTAGCAATATGCATTTAAGATTCATCTATGTGTTTGCGTGGCTTGATAGCCTATTTATTTTTATTGCTGAATACTATTCCATTATATAAATGTAACATAGTTTGTTTATCCATGCACCTATTGAAGGACATCTTGATTGCTTCCAGTATTTGATGATTATGAACAAAGCTGTAATTAACATTCAAATGCTGATTTGTGTGTGTGGACATAAAGTTTCAAATCATTGGATAAATACCTGGAAATTTGATTATCATATGATTAGACTATAGTGTATTAGTTCCCTAGTACCAGTATTAGCTGCCAGTACCAGTATAGCAGAGAACCATAAATTGAGTGGCTTAAGCAACAAACATTTATGGTTTCACAATTCTGGAGGCCAGAAGTCTGATTATTACATGTTGGCAGGAGTTGGTTCCTTCTGAAGGCTGTGTGGGAGAATCTGTTTCATATTTCTTTCCTACCTTCTGGTGGTTTGCTGGTAATCTTTGGCACTCCTTGGCACATATAAGCATGACCTTGATCTCTGCCTTCACCTCTGCATGGTGCTCTCTGTGTGTGTGCATGTCTCCAAATTTCCTTTCTATAAGGACACTGGTCATATTGGGTTAGGGCTCCCTCTACTCCATATAAGTAATTACATCTGCAATGACTGTATTTCCAAATAACATCCTGTCCTGAAGTACTGGGGTTTAGCACTTCAAGATATGAAGAAGGGAGGGATACAATTCAACCCATAACATTAACTTTTTAAAGAAATTTCCAAATTATCTTCCAAAGTGGCCATATCACTTTGTATTCCCAGCATAAAGTAGAAGAGTTCCTATTGCATTGCCAGCAATTTGTGTTACCAGTTTTTCGTAATTTTAGCATTCTAATAGGTGTGTAATGATAACTCGTTGTTTTAATTTATCTTTCTCTAATGACACGATATTGAGCCTCTTTTCATAAACTTATTTGCCATCTGTAGGCCTTCTTTGAGGAGGTGTCTGTTCACATCTTTTGTCCATTTATAAATTCAGCTGTTTGTTTTCTTATTGTTGAGTTTTAAGTAGTCTGTATATTTTGAGTAGATGTCCTTTTCAGAGATGTGATTTTTAAATGTTTTCTACCTATTGGTGAATTTTCTTTTCAGTCCCTTAACAACATTTTTTGCAAATCAAACGCTTTTAATTTTAATAAATTCCATGCCATCAAATTTTTCTCTCATAGATAAAGTATTTTGTGGTATATCTAAAAGCTCCTCACCAAACTCAAGGTCACATGTATTTTTTCCTACAGTTTTATCGCTTTCTCCAATAACTTGCTGAGATTTTAATTGGGATTATACCAAATCTATAGATCAAATTGGGAAAAACTGGCCTCTTAAAAATATAGATTTTTCCAATTCATGAACATGGAATATTTCTCCATTTATTTAGATCTTCTTTGATTTTTCTCATTGATGTTTTGTAGTTTTCTACATAACAAATTGTACGTATTTTGTTAGGTGTGTACCAAAGCACCTCATTTCTTTTGGTGCTATTGTAAATAGTATTGCTTTTGAATTTCAAATTCCAATTGCTGCTATATAGGAAAGCAATTTACTTTGGTATATTGACTTTACATCTTACACTCTTTCTATACTCATTTAATTTGTTCCAGAAATTTTGTCGGGGTTTCTTGTAGATTCTTTGGTGTTTTCTACAAAAAGAATCATATTGTCTGAGAATAAAGATAGCTTTATTTCATCCTTTCCAGTCTATACACCATGTACTCCTTTTTCTTGACTTCCAGAATAATAATGAATAACAGTGGTGGGAGAGGACATCCTTGCCTTTTTCCTGATCTTAGATGGAAAGAATTTAGTTCTTACCATTAAATATGATATTAGTTGTAGATCTTTCGTATATTCACTTAATTAGAGCAAAGCTGTTCTCTTCTACACCTAGTTTTTTTTTTGTTTTGGGTTTTCTTTTTTTGAGAGCTGGTATTATGAGTGGGTCTAATTTCATCAAACACTTTTTCTGCATCTATTGATATATGTTTTTCATGTTCAGTCTGTTGTTTAATGTTAAAGCATTGAAAGTATTCCATTTAAAATCAGGAACAGTGTAAAGTTGCTCACTGTTATAATTTCTGTTCAATATTTCTAAAAGTATGTGTATATATCTCAACAACCAAGTATAAACTGTTTTTTCAGTAGCCCATTCATAATAGCAACATCCTACTACCTAGAAGTTAATCAACCAAAAGATTACCTAATTTTATTTTGAAAATATTTTAAGACATTATTAGTTTCAACTTATTCTAGTACATGGAGAGAGGATGGTTTATAGTTAGGGAAATTCACTATGTTAAAGATGTCAATGCTCTCCAAAATAGTCTATAAATTTGATGTCATCAGTCAGAATCCTGAAAGATTATTTTGTGAAGATTTACCAGCTGATCCTAAAATTCATATGGAAGAGTAAAGGAATGAGAGACTTCCAGTTTCTATAATGGCAGAATTGATAATTCTGGAAAACCCTTTCAGAACAATGAGAAATATTGGTGGAAATATATTTTAAAATTCTATTTGGCATCATGCTTAAAAAAAGAAGTCAGACACCAAAGTGTATATAATATATGATTTCATTTTTATGAAGTTATAGAAAAGGTAAAGGTAATCTATAGTGGGAAAAAAAGCAGATTAGTATTGTTGTGGCCAGAGATGGAATTATTGAATGAAAATAACATGTTGGAACTTTTTGTTATGATGACAATGTTTCGTATCTTGATTATGATGGTGGCTATACAAGTCTATACGTTTGTTATAACTAATCAAACTGTACAGAATCTTATTATATGTAAATTATCCCTCAATAATGTTGTGCGGTTTTAAAAATCTATTTAAAGATATCAGAGGGCTAACAAGACAGTGTCCACTAAGGACAAGGGTCTTGAGAAGGGCAGAGACACAGGAAGGTTAGCACTGCATTTAAAGCTACTTTTTCCGTGGTGGCATTTTCCATTTCCAGAAGAGAAGGGTAAAGGTGGATGGACTGACAGACTCAAGGAGGCTAGAAAGACAAGAATTGATAAAGAACCAAACAGGAGGAGAGAGCTAGTAAGCCTCTTTTGCTTGGTATTAGTACCTGTGTCAGCCATATCACATACACAAATCTGAATCAGAAGTAGACAAGACCTCTCAGGGGCTCCAGCTCAGCTTTGAATCATATCAGTCCTGGAAATTACACTGAGATGAGCCCACATTATACTCCCAGGTGCTTGGTTGAGGCAAATGAAAATCCTCTTTGGTGGAAGTTAGTATTATCTTAAACCTTAAATTATTTTTACTAACAATTTTGCAAAACCCATGTCCAGCACACAATAAATAGTAACCAGGTGACGTTCTACAAACTCTCAAGATCATGAAAAACAAGGAAAGTCTGAGAAACTGCCACAGACAAGAGGAGGCTAAGGAGACATGGTAGCTAACAGTAATGTGATATCCTAGATGCAATCCTAAACCAGAAAAAGGATATTAGGGTAAAATTAGTGATATAGGAACAGAGTGTGAAGTTTAGTTAATGATTATGTACACTGTTCGTTCATTTTATCACAAATGTACCATAGTAACATAAGACATCAACAATAGGAAAACTGGGTGAAAGATAAATGGGACTTTCTGTGCTTAGCTTTGCAACTTTTCTGTAAACCTAAGACCATTTAAACTAAAAAGTTTATTAAAAAAAAAAAAAGAAACCAGGCATGTGAGGAGACAAGACCAGTTAGGAACAAACAGGAACAATGAATAATCAATAGAAACAGAATAATGGGCTCAAGAAATTGAAATTAATAGCCGTAGACTTTAAAATGACTATACTTAAAATGTTCAAAGGAGATTAAAAATAAAACTGGAATGTCAGCAGAAAATAAAAACTATATTAAAAAATGAAAGAACCAAATAAAAATCTAGAACTGAAAAAGAAGCCTAAAATTCAGAATTCAGTGAGTAGGACTTCTTGTTTTATCTCTGGCACATAAAGAACTTGGTAGTCACACTCCTGTCTCTATGACAAAAAAATGCTTGCAAACTGCCGTGCCAAAATCTGGAGAGTCATGCGCATCCAGAGTTTGCTTACATAGGACAGAAGCTTCTGGACACCCTAAATTAGTAGGATCACTTACTTAACCGGTAATTTTATGAATTTCTGGAAGCTGAATGAGAACTAGAACAATAAACTCCCGGGGTCACATTCATAGAGAGACCCTCACAGTTATATAAGCTTTCCCTCCAGCAGCCACACTAGCTTCTAAAAGTAAGGATACAAGAAATAGCCCCTTGTGGTCATGGCAAGAGGAAGGGAAGAGTTACTATTGGTAAGTCCTCCCAGACCCTTTTCCCTTACAAAGGCTTACTCCCCAGGGGAAGGTCTTCTCCAGAGGGTAGTAGTGAAACCTCATCCCAGCTACAGCAATGTGAGTTCACTCCACTTCAGTCTACTCCAGGCTTTCTCTCTCACCTAAGAAAGTAAATAATAGCCAACATAGGGCAGAAGTTCATAGAAATAGATAGGAAATGCTGCAGACATGGGAGGGTGTAGGGGGCAGGGAAGGAAAAGCTACACTCCTGGAGGAGAGACAGAAACACTTGTGAAGGCTACACTTCAAAGACAGAAGAAATATTGGAGGAAATACCAGATCTTTCCAAAATTAATGACAGACACCAAACCACAGATCTAGGAATCTCAGAGTGCTCCAAGCAAGATAAATAAATAACAACAACAAAAACCAGGTGTGTCATGTTCAAATGGCAGAAAACTAACGACAAACAAAATCTTCAAAATTTTAAAGAAAGAATTCAATGGACACATTTAACAGCAGATTGGACATGGTGTAAGAATGAACTAGTAAACTGAAAGATAAGACAAATGAAAACAGACTGAAGCATGGAAAGACAAAAAGGATGGAAAAATATGAAAGAGAGAGAAAGAGAAATGGAGGATACAGCTCTGATTTTCATGTATTTGCTATCCCAATAGAAGAGGAGAGTGAATATGGGGCAAAAGTAACATTAAAGGGACAAATTCTGAGAACTTTTCAATATTGATGAAAGATGTCAAACCACTTGATCACGGTTTGGTTAATATTGAATTTGATTTGTTAATACATTTTAAAGGAATTTTCCATCTACATCTACAAGGGATATTGCTCTGTAATTTTCATTTCTTGTAATGCCATTGTCCAGCTTTGGTAGAAGAATTACTCTTGCCTCACAAAATAAATTGGGAAATGTTTCCTCCTCCTCTACTTTCTGAAAGAGTTTGTGCAAGATATCATTTCTTCTTTAAATGTTTGATAAGACTAACTAGTGAAGCTATCTGTACCTGGAGTTTTCTTCCTGGGAAGTTTTTTTTTTTTTTTAACTATCAAGTCAACTTTAATAAATATACTGCAATTCAGAGTTTCTATTTCTTTTTGTGAAAGTTTTTCCAGTTTCATGGTCAGAGAAATTTATCTATTTAAGTTATTGGATTTATTGGTATAAGGTTGTTTATTAAGTTCGTTTATTACCATATTTATGTCTGAAGGCCACGGAGTGCTGTCTCCTTTTCATTCCTGTTTCCAGGACTTTGTGTTTTCTTTTTTTTCTTATTGATTACTCTTGCTAGGGTTTATCAATATTATTAGCCTTTCCAGAGAACAAACTTTTTGCTTTGTTAGTTTTCTCCAATTTACTTTTTTTAACTTCATTGATTTCTACTCTTATGTACATTATTTTCTTCTACCAATTTGGATTAAATTTGCTCATCCAACTTCTTAAGGTGTATACTGAGACCATTGATTTTAGATTTCCTTTCAAATCTAAGCATTTAAAGATAAAAATAAAAATTCCCATTTGAGTACTGTATTCATTGCCTCCTACTAATTTTGATGAGTTCTGTATCCATTACACACAGCTCAATATATTTCCTAATTTTCTTGTGATTTCTTTTTGCCAATATTTTATCTCAAAGTGCACTGTTTTATTTCCAAATTTTTGTCTTTTATAGATACATATTTTTTATTTAATTCCTTTCTGATGAGAGTATATACTCTAAGATTTCAACCCCTTTAGCTATATTAAGACTTACTTTTTTTGACCTAGCATATGTAAATGTTCTATCTTGGTGAACATCCCATTTGTACTGGAAAATAATATGTATTCTGAAGTTGTCAACTGTGGTGTCCAATAAATGTCAATTTGACAAGTGAGTTGACACAGTCATTCATATATTCTATATTCTTACTGATTTTTTAATTTTTACAATACTCTCTTTCAAGCTTATTCATTCTCCCTTTAGTTCTGCTTCATGTATTTTGAATCTCTGTCATTATGTGTATACCCATTATTGACTGTTATGTTGATGAATAGACTCTTTTAGCATTATGAAACATTCCTCTTTAATATGATAATACTCCTTATCTTGTAGTCTACTTTGATATTAATATAATTCACCAGCCTTGTCATGCTTAGTGTTTTCCTGGCACATATTTTTAAATAATCTTTTACTTGCAACTTGTTGCTTAATATTTAAAATATATCTTGGAGATAGCATACAGTTGCATGTTGCTTCTTTCCCGTGTGAATATCCCAGATATTATTTAGAATGTTTGGTCCATTTATATTTGAAATAATTATTGATTTGGTTAGGTTAAATCTAGCATTTTGACATATGTTTTCTAGTTGCCCAATCCATAATTTGTAGTTCTCTTCCTACTTTTATGCCTTTGTGGTTAATCAAAATTTCTCTATTTCCTTTTTAATTATACTATTTTGCAGTTATTAAGTAATTGCTCTAGGATTGCAATATGCATCATTAACTTATGATTGTCTACTCTGGTTACTATTGTATTACTTCCCATAAAATGTAAAATCTTGTAACAGTAAAATTCTATTTACCTCTCCCATTCTTTGTACAATTATTATCATGTATTTTACAACTATATGGGTAATAAACCACACATTACAATGCTATTACAATTTTTTACTTAAATAGTGAGTTGAATTAAAAAAAGATTAGGCAAAAGAGATTATTTTATAATTATTAATATTAGTTATTTTGGAGCTCTTCAAATTTTCAAATAGATCCAAGTTTCCATCACATCTCAGCACCCTGTGGAACTTCCTTTTGGTATTTCTTGTAGAGTAGGTCTGCTGGCAACAATTGTGCTCAGCTCTTATTTAGCTTTAGTTCATTCTCATTTTTAAGAATATTTTTGCTGTGCACAGAATTCTGGCTTAACAAGATTTTTACAGTACCTTAAAAATATCTCTCTATTGTTAATCGGTCTCCATTGTTTCTAGTAATAAATCAACTGCCATTCATTTGTGTTCCCCTAGATAGAATGTGCCCTTATCCTCAGGCTGCTTTTAAATTTTCTTAGCTTTGTTTTTCGTATATATGATGTTGATGTACTTAGGTGTGGCTGTCTTTTTGTTTTCATCTTACTTGGGGTTTGATGAGCTTATCAAATCTGCAAGTTTACATATATATACTGAAAAACATTAAATTTGGAAAATTTTCCAATTATTCTTTATTTTTTTTATGCCCCAGTCTCTTCCGTCAGCTTCTGGAATTCCAATGTGTGAGGCAGCTTGCCACCATTCTACATATCACTGAGGCTCTGGTCAGTTTGTTTCCGATCGGTTTCCTCTCTGTTCTTCAAGTTGGATCCTTTCTATTCATCTGCCCTTAAATTCCATAATCCTTTCCTCTGACGGCTCCAATCTGGTGTTAAGCCCATCCAGTGAATTTTTCATATCAAATATTGTATTTTTAAGTTCTAGATTTTATAATTTTATTTTTCATAGTTTTAATCTTATTCCTGATGTTCCCAGTTTGATCGTTCCTTATAAATATATTTTTATCTATGTTTTAAAATGCTCAAAAGAGTTGCTTTAATGTCTGTTAATTCCAACATCTGGGTCACATTGGATTCTGTTTCGATTGACGATCTTTTTTTTTTTTCTCTTACTTATGGGCCTCATTTTTTCTGCTTCTTCATGTATCTAGTCATTTTTAATGTATGCTGGACATTGTAGATGGTACATTGTAGGGAAGGCTTTAAAGAGTACTTAGTCTTGTTCTGCAAGGCAGTTATTAGTAGGGTACCATTCCAGTCCTGTCCGACCTGGTTGTATGCTTTGCTTGGGTGTATTATTTCATTATAAACTTAGCCTAGAGCTTAGCCCTTACTCTAGGCTGTGATCCTTAACCCTAGGCCTTGGTGTTTTGGGGAGCTCAACTGAATGGCCAAGGTGCTCACCAAAATCTCTGCACTCTGGCTGACCAAAACACACCACATCACTCAGCACAGAACAATATCTGGCATCTCTATTCAGGTTTCATCCCCTAACAGGCAATGTCTCTTAGGCCTTCTGGAATTTTTTCTATGCCTGCGCAGCCCAGTTCTTGGCCAAAGACATATGATTAACTCACTCACAAATTTCTGCACCACTACTCTCTGCATTACACCCTCTTCTTAAGTATGCCAACATACAAATTCCAGACACTTTCTTCAGCCTAGAAATCTCATCCTTGCCCCTGCAGTTCAGCAACACAATTTTGCTCTGCTTGAGTTCAATCTCTCCATGTCAAGGTCCCAGAAGTTCCCTGAGGCAGAAAGAAAAGGGGAATGTGCAGGGCTTGCTCTTTTCCCTTTGTTGTGGGAACACAGTCCTGTACTGCCTATTGTCCAACATTTGAAAACAGTTGCCTCACATATTTAACCTAGTTTTATAGTTGGTGGTGGCAGTTAGTCCTTCATGGCTTGAAGCAGATAACTCCCCTACCCATAACATTTAAAGTATATATTTAATATTCTATAGTTTAAAGTTAAGCCCTATGTTTACCCTTCTGCAACATAATACAAAGAGTTAAGGACAAGATAAACATGACTGCACCCTTTAGGTACATATGTTGTTATCACTGGAAGTTTTGTTTCTTTCTTGCCATTTTACCCCTGAATTTATGCATTGTTATTATTATTTAGAGACTATTTTCATTTTTATTGTTTTAATCAGTAAATGCTTGTTTATATTTCTCCCACATTTACTTTTTATTTTAAACAAGCCCTTACTTTTTGCTTCTCAGGCTCTCCTCTGGGATTATTTCGCTTTTTTAGGAACATCTCCCTGTGATGTTGCCACACTTGAGATGTGATGATTTTTAGATCATGCCAGCTTTTGTTTTCTAAATGTGCTTATTTTAGCTCCATTTTTAAGATAAATTTTTGTTGAAGGCAAACATAATAAAGAAAAGACATAAATCATAAAAGTACAGCTCAATGAATTCACAAAATTAAAACACCTTGTAATCAGCGCCCAAATCAAGATACAAAATATTAGCTTCAAGCAGAAAGATCTTTTCCAGTTACTACCCTCCCACACCAAAGTAATAATTAACTTGACCTCTAATAGTAGAGCTTAGGTTTGAATGTTTTTGTTTTCATATGAATTGAATCTTATGGTATATATTCTTTTGGGTTTGGCTTCTTTCATTTAACATTATGTTTGAGATTGAATCATGTTGTTGGATGTAGTTTTCATTTGTTCATCCTGAGTATCATATAGTATCTGACTCTAGTAATATGCTGCAGTATCTACTACTGATGAAAACTGGGTGTTTCCAATGTGAACCTGTTATGAGTATACTGCAATAAATATCCTTGAACATGTCTTTTGCGGGACATGTGTACACATTTCCAGTGGATATTGGGATGGTTAATTTTATGTGTCAGCTTGACTGGGCCACAGGTGCCCAGAGTTTTCATATACATCAAACATTACTCTGGGTGTTTCTGTGAGGGAATTCTTTGATGATATTAAGATTTAAATTGGTAAACTGAGTGAAGCAGATTGCCCTCTGTAATGTGAGTGACCGTCATCCAATCAGTTGAAGGCCTGAATAGAACAAAAAGTCCGACCCTCCCCCAAATAAGAGAGAATTCCTCCTACTTGACTGCCTTCAAACTGGGGCATTGGCTTTTTCCTGCCTTCAGACTTGAATTGCACTATTGGCTCTCTCTCTTGGTTCTCAGGCCTCTGGACTACAACTATACATCAGCTCTCCTGGTCCCCAGTTTGCTGAATCATCTTGCAGATCTTGGAACTTGTCAGCATTCATAATCACATGAGCCAATTATTTATAACATATCTCTTTACATATATATATATATATATATATATATATATACACACATATACACCTTATATATATATATGCTTACATGATTAGATATACATATAGATATAGATATATAAATATCTATCTCCTATTGGTTTTGTTTCTCTGGAGAGCCCTGCTGGATGCTAGAATTTGCCAATGTTCAGCTTTAGTAGATACTGTCAATTTCCTGAAGTACTTGTTCTAATTACACTCCCACCACAGTATATGAATGATCTAGTTGCTTGCATACTCATCCACTTGTCTTTGATTTAATTTCAGACATTCTGGCTTATGGATAATTTGATCTCACTGTGGCTTTTAATTTGCATTTTCCTGATGACTAAGGAAGTTGGACAGCTTTTCATATGTTTATTGGTATTTTGATTATCCTTTTTTGTGAAGCGACTTCCCAAGACTTTTGCCTATTTTTCTATTGGATTATCTGTCTTTTCCTTAGTTATTTGTAGGAATTCATTCTTTGTTCAGGATATGAGTCCCTTGCCAGACAAATATATTGAAAACATTTTTTACAACGCTGCAGCTTCATTTTTACTTTCTTAATGATATCTTTTGAGGAACAGATGTTCTTAATCTTAGTGTAGTCCAATTTGTTAACATTTCCAATCACAATTTGCAATTTTTGTGTCCTGCTTTAGATTTCGCTGCCTACCCCAAGGTCATGAAGATCTCATCCTATGTTTTCTTCTAAGAGCTTGATGATTTCACCCTTCACACTGAGATTTTTCATCCATCTGGAATTAACTTTTGCATATACTATGAAGTATGGTAGGAATAGAGATTCATTATTTTGTATGGATATTCAATTGACCCAATACCATTTAATGAAAAAGTGATCTTTCTTTTCCCTGTGTTACCATGTCACTTATGTGCATCAGATGACAGTATATTTGTGTCTGATCTGTTTGCTTATCCTTGCACCAATGTCACACTCTCTTTACTACTATCACATTATAATAGGCCTTTGTACTTGGCAGTGTGAATTTTCTACCCTTTTTTGTATTTCTTAAAGACTGTCTTGGGTATTCTTGTCCCTTATCATCTTAATAAAATTATGATTCATTTTATAATTTTGGGAGAGATGCTATGGAGTTTTTAGGCCAATTTGGGGACAACTGACATCTTTATCACACTAAGTTCTCTAATCTCTGAATATCATATTTTCTTCCATTTATTTAGATCTTCTCTAAGTTTTCTCAATAATATTTTTCAATTTTCATTGTAGATATTTTGGGAAACTTTCACAAGAATTAGTCATACAATTTGATTTTTTATGCTATTAAAAGTATATTTTTAAAAACATTTTATGATTGTTGCATATATAGAAATACATATTGGTCTTGTCTCCATTGAAATTCTAGACTCACTTATTAATTCTAATAGTTTTTCTATTGATTTTTAAAAATGTACACAGTCATAAGAACTATCAAAACAAATAGTTTTAAACTTTTCTTTCCAATCCTATTCTTCCATTTCTTTTTCTTTACCTATTTCACTAATGTCTAGGACCATCAAATTCAATGTTTAATGGAAGTAATAGCAGATTATTTTGTCTCATTCTTGATCGCAGGCAGAAGGCCTTCAATAATTCACCACTGCATTAGTTTTCTGAGACTTGCATAACAAAGTACCCAAAACTGGGTGACTTTAAACCCAAAAATTTATTGTCTCACATTTCTGGAGGCTAGAAGTCTGAATCAAGGTGTCAGCATGTTCCCTCTGAAATTCTGCAAGAAGATGCAAGAATCCTTCCTTGCATCTTCTCAGTTTTTGGTGGTGGCTGGCAATTCTTGGTGTTCTTTGGCTTGCAGCATCACTCCAGTCTCCACCTCCATCAACACATGGTGTTCACCCCGTGTGTCTGTGTCCAAATTTCCCTCTTCTTATAAGGATACCAATCATTTTGGATTAAGGCCCACCTTAATGTTCTCATCTTAACTTTGTTACATCTGCAAAGACCCTATTTCCAAATAAGGTCACATTCACAGGTACCAGGGGTTAAGATTTCAACATATCTTTTTAAGGGACAGAATTCAATCCATGACAATCACTAAGGAAAATGTTAGCTGTAGGCTTTTTTGTTGTTGTTTTATTTTATTTTTTTTTTACATCATCCTTTACACAAGAGGGAAATTCCCTTCTATTTTTATTCATATAAGAATTTTTAAAAATAACAAATAAGTATATAACTATACGATTTTTTAGCCTCTAGTAGGATGATGTTGTTTTCTCTTTTTTTTTCTGTTGGTACTTTGAATTACATTGACTTTTTATTGCTATATTAACCCTGCATCTAAGACGCAGGCTCACGTCTTGTCCATCACCAAGTTAACTAATGACTAGTAAAAGATGCAAAGCAGGAGCGACGATGTATGCTGCATCAATATCTGGGAGGCCCTGACTCCTTCGCACTCAGCCCTCTGAGCTCCCTTTTCCTACCCAGGGTGAATTCTGGCTTCAGCGTGATGAGTGCTAACTGCATAGGGGACACAGGAAAAGAGCACAGGAAAAGAGCTATGTCTGATTATTGCTCATTTTTTTATCCTGAAACTCAGGCAGCCTATTCTGGCTTATGTGACTAATTTCTATTGTTCAAGGCAGATGCAGCCAATAAATTGAAGATTTATTTATAATAACATTATAGACAAACCAGGTAAATCATACTAGAAGTGACCCTAGATCAGTGATCAGTACCTAACAAACCCTGCTGAATCCTTATTTATCTTATAGCTGGTGCATTTCATGAGCCATTCTTTCCCAGGTGTTTCGGTCATGATTAAAGCTGCCTCAGAAGTAGGAAGGTATGGCTTATAGACACACCACTAGCCGTTCCTTCATACTTTTTAATCTTGAAAAATAACCCACTCGATCTTAGTTATTATTATGTTTTTTTGATGAAGATTAGCCCTGAGCTAACTTTTGCCGCCAATCCTTCTCTTTCTGCTGAGGGAGATCAGCGCTGAGCTAACATCTGTGCCCATCTTCCTCTATTTTATATGTGGGACTCTTGCCATAGCATGGCTTGATAGGAGGTGCATCAGTCTGTACCCGGGATCTGAACTGGTGAACCCCAGGGCGCCAAAGCAGAATGTGTGAACTTGACCGCTGTGCCACTGGGCTGGCCCCTTTGTTATTATTATTTTTAAACATATTGTTGAATTTACTTAGTGAATATTTTCCTTAGAACTTTGCATCTGTGCTTATTAAAGGAACGTGCCTGAGATTTTCTTGTTTTCATAATAAGCTTGTGTGGTTCTGGTATCTAGATTATGCTAGCCTTATAAAATGAATCAGGAATCATTCCTCATTTCCTATATTGTGAGCGAATTTGTGTACACTTTCTGTTATTTCCTCCCAAAATCATTAGACAAATTAGCTGGTGAAGCCATATAATATTGCGTTTCCTTTCTCAGGTTTCATTTTGTCATCTGCTATGGAAGCATATACACACAGAAAAAGTCCTAAGTTTATGAAACTTGCATGAAGATCATGAAAAAGAATGTTGCCAGCACCCTGAAAGCACTTTTTTTGCTATATTCAAGTTTCTATCTCTCACGCAGAAATATTATCTTGACTTCTAAAATCATAGATAGTTTGACCTGTTATTCAAGTTTGTATAAATGGAATTGCACAGAGCACTGTCTTTGGTGTCTAGCAATTTTTGCTCAAATTTATGTTTGTAATAGTCATCCATATTTTTTTGCATGAAGTTATAGTTAACGGATTCTCTTTACTGTGTAGTATTTTTATTGAGTGAATATGTACCAAATACCCTTCTACTGTTGATGAGCATCTGAGTATTTTCCAGTTTGGAACAATTACAAATAGTGGGGGGCTGGCCCCATGGCCCTGTGGTTAAGTTCGTGGGCTCCCCTTCAGCAGCCCAGGGTTTTGCCGGTTGGGATTCTGGGCATGATCCTGGCACCGCTCATCAAGGTATCCTGAAGTGGCATCCCACATGGTAGAACTAGAAGGACCTACAACTAGAATGTACAACTATGTACTGGGAGGCTTTAGGGAAAAGAAGAAGGGGAAAAAAGATTGATAGCAGATGTTAGCGCAAGGCCAAATTTAAAAAAGAAAAGTGTCACTGTGAGCTTTCTTATAGCTGATCTTGTAGTGAATGAGTGTATTTCTGTCGAATGTGGTTACTCCACATCCTTGTGAACTTTATTTTTCCCTTTTATTTTAAACATGTGGATGGTACACTAACAGTATATTTGTGGTATTAGTTATCAATGATATTAGTTATAGTTATATGGCAATAGTTATAGTCAATAGTGGTATTAGTTACTAGTTTCCCTGCTAACTAACGAGGTTCAGGACCTTTTCATATGTTTATTGACCATTTAAATATCGTCTTTTGTGAAGCACCTGTTCAGAGCTTTTTGCCCATTTTTATTGGATAGACGTTTTCCTATGTATTTGTAGGAGTTCCCTATTTATTCTGGATATAAGTTCTTTATCAGAAAAATGCACTACAATTATCTCCATTTCTCTCTGCGGCTTCCTTCTCGCTCTGTGAAGACATATTTTGACACATAAAAGTATATGATCTTCATATAGTCTAATTTATATATTTTTCATTTGCGGTTAGTGTTTTTTGTGTCTTGTTGAAGAAATTTTTTTGTACTCCAAAGTCAGAAAGATATTCTCCTATGTTTTCTTCTGAAAGGTTTACTATTTTATCTTTCACGTTTATAGCTGTAATCCATCTTTAAGTAATTTTTGGGTATGCTCCGAGGTAAGGCGGTGTTCAAGATCATTTTTTCTTTGTGGATATACAATTGTCTTGGCACCATTTATGGAAAAGACCACCTTTTCTCCATTGAATTATAGTCCACTTTTGTCAGATGACAGTGCACATGAGGGTCTGTGCCTGTGCCCTGTTTTCTGTTCTGCTGTTCTCTTTGTCTTTGCAACTTCACCTTGGCTATTTTTGCCTTTGTATATAAATTTTAGAAAATCTACTGCTGTATCTTTTCGGGTTTTTTTCCTTGATTTTTAAATTGAGAAGTAAGTTACATATGGTAAATTGTACACATTTTAAATGGAAACTATAAGAGAGTTTCTACTTTACTGAAGAGAGTTTCGACAATCTACTGAAATAAAGTAACTGTAATTCAATAATAGTGTGCCCAGTAAAGAGATAATTCACCTTCATGATAAAAGGAAGACATTTTGTCATGCATTTATTTATATTTGGAAGATATTTTTATTGGATATAGAATTCTAGGGTGACCGTTCTTTGTTTTCAATGCTTTAGAAACATTGTGCCATTTCCTTGTCCTCTGTCCCCTTCCTGGTCTCTGATGAGAAATCTGCTGTCATAAATCATTGTTTCTTTACAGGTATGTGTCATTTTTCTGTGTCTACTTTCAAGATTATTTTCTTTGTCTTTAGTTTTAGAAGTTTGATTATGGCATGTCGGGCATAAATTGCTTTGAGTTTTTCCTATTTGGGGTTTGTTGAACTTCTTGAATATGTAGGTTTATGAGGGTTTTTTTTTTTTTGCTTTGTTTTTGCCAAACTAAGGAATTTTTCAGCCATTATTTCTTCATGTTTTTTTTAGCTTTACACTCTCTTCTCTTTCTTAGACTCTGGTAACATAAATTTTGGTTTATGGCTGTTGCCCCACTGGTTCCTTAGGCTCTGTTTATTTTTTTCAGTGTTGTTCAAACTGGATAATTTCTATTAATTAATCTTCAAGTTCACTGATTCTTTCCTTTTCGTCTCCATTCTACTACTGAGTCATTAGTGTAAGTTTATTTCAGTTATTGAATTTTTCCATTCTAAAATTTCCATTTGACTCTTCTTTACATCTTCTATTTATTTGCTGAAACTATTTTAACTTGTTTCAAGAGGGCTCATGATTGCTCATCTCAGTATTTTTTAAATATCCTCTTTGAAGACTTGTCAGATAATGCCAACATTTCATCATTGATGTCTGTTGACTGTCTTTTCTAATGCAAATTGAGTTTTTTGAAGAACCACAAAAAAGCTGCTCTTCACAGCTGAATAATTATGGAGTTTATTCTGCACACTTTGAATATTTTATGAGACCCTGGGTCTTGTTCAACTTCTATGTAGAATGATGATATTTATGGTTTATTTTTCTGTGGGCTGTGGTTCCAATACCAGGTCAGTTTTCCAAGCCTTTCAGTGCTACTCACCTCTGTCCTGGATTTGTGCCACCCAGTCAAGGACCTGTGCATAGCTCAACTGGTTGTCTCAGTTCTGAGTCTTCAGTATGCTCACTGGGATCAGTTCCATGAATCACAAGTTAGAGGTGAGTCCAGGATGTCATAAAAAGCTTGATGGGATCACTTTCCCAAGATCATCTTTCTGCTATCTCTTCTGTACTTTCTGGTTCTCTGCCGTTCCCCTCTTGAGTTCTTTGGCCAGAAACTGCCCACTTCCATGATTGCACCATATATCATGCCCATGTAATATAAAACAGAGAGAAAAAAATACCTGGAATTGATCCTGGCTTTTTGGAGATGAAGCTACAACAAATGCTAGAGGAAGCTTCCCCCTGCAGAGATTTAGCTCCTGCAGTTTTCCACTGCTGGCTACTTTTTGCTGCTGCTATCTCCATTACACAATTGCCTGCTGGCTATGATGTAAGAACTGGGAAAATGGAGGGAAAAAAAAGGGGGGGTTTCCCTCACTCTTCCTGCATTTCCCTTCTCTGATCTTTGAGCCCAACTAGAGGGTTTCTGGTGGAGTTTTCTCTGCACACAGTACTTGAGTCTGGTTTTCCAACTACCTTGAATTCAGGCTGGGGAATTTGCAAGGAAAACTGGTAAACTCACTGCCAGTTCGTTGGTGTTTCAAATTCTGGTGGTTTCTTCTGATCTGCTTGCTGATATTAATTTTCAGAGTTCCCCGACTGTTGCCTATTCACTCAGTCCAGGTTTTATGGTTAGCTTTCAGTGACACAGGAAGATAGGCATGTGTTACTTCATCTTCCCCAGAACTGGATCTAGCAAGTTACTTTTAACACCTATTATTTAGTCAAAGTTAGCAATAAAATTTATATAGGCAATATTTACTTAATTTTATGAATATATTGTTTCTTAATTCATTTGCCTTGCCTCAACATTTACTGTTTTTACAGAAATTTATCTTTATTATTTACTTTAGTGAGTATCTTTATATGGTAAACTCCTGTGTTATATGTCTATAAATGTCTCTGTTTTCTCATCAAATTTTGAATTTTTTATTATCAAAATAACACAAATACAGAAAACAGCCTAGAGCAAATCTACCACTTAAGACTTATTATACGATGAATGTCCTTTTAACTCCATCCATAAATTAGACAGAACTTGGCAGCAATGCCAGAAGTCTCAAGCCTCTCTCCCAAGACAACAACCACCCTTCCATAACAAGGGTAACTACTGCTCCAGATTTTATGGAAATCCTCTTATTACTTTTCACTGTAGTTTTATTACCTGGTTGAGGAGCCCTAACCACTATAGTTTAGCTTAGCCTGATTTTTCAAAAGTATGTCTGTTACCCCTCTGATGCTTTTTAACCTTGAACATTATTTGTTGAAGAAAGCAACCATGTAGAGTCAAGATTTTGCTGATTGTCTTTCTATGGTTTAGGTTGACATTTTGCTTCGTCCTGTAGATTTCCTGCAAAGTAGTAATGGAGTCTATAAGCTTGATCTGATTCCGATTTTATTTTGGGAGAAAGATTACTTCATTGCTGCTGTTGAGTTCATTGTCAAAGAACACACAATGGTCTAGTTATCTCTTTTTCTGTGGTTGGCAGCCATAGACTCTTAGTTGGAAGCTTAGAGCATTAATTTATATGTGTTGCAAAATGGTGATGCTCCAATTCTATTATTCCTTCTTCATTTAAGTATATCCCCATATCTGCCATTTAGACTTCCCATTGGTAGTTTGCATAGGAAAAGGCAGGATAGATGTTCGAGTCTTTCCCTTTATTTACAAGCTTGCAAAACAAAGAACTGTTTCCTTAGTATCCTATAAAGTTAGTTAATCAGATGAGAGAGAGAGAGAGACCATGCAGAATTTCAACTTTAGAAAGCAAAATTCATCAAGGATTCCAGCTACAAGAGCTGTGAAATCCATCTCCCTGTCTGTGCTGAGGACATGCCCTAATAGGCTGCTCCTTTTTCCTGGGAGACTCACCCCTGGGAGACATTCTACCCTTCTGACAACCAACTTTGGCTTGAGGTCTCCCAATGTCCTTGCTGTACCTTCCTGAAAGGCAGTCTAGGATTCTTCTACCCAGCCTTTCCTCTTTCCTCCCTTCACTTGGGATCAGACGTACTTTGCAGTTTGATAGTTCTCCTAGACTTCTGTTTCATTCCCTGTTTCCTCTCACATGGTCATTTCCTCCAATACAAACCTTGCATATTTCATCCTATCTCAGCATCTGCTTCATGCAAAACCTGGACTCATGCAGTGTATAATTATGAGCCCACAGATTTCACCTCTTTGGTGTTTCCATCTATTACAGTCATTATACCTACTGACACTCAAATTATCTTAACTTTGGTGAGCAGCAGATTCTTCAGGTTGACCTCCAAGTTCTTTTAACACAAGCGTACTAGTCTTTGATAATGCCCTTGATCCCTGTTATGACAAGGTATTCTGAGTTCATCTGCTTATCTCATATTTTTCCTACCCCAGACCTAGAATCAGCCATTTCAACCATTTTTCTAAGATTCCCTGGTATCTTTTAGTTGTAAATATTATTTTTAGGCTTCTTCAGTAGACATATTTAGGATACCTATCTCTCTCTCTCTCTCTCATCTATCTACCTATCATCATCGTCTAGGATGAAACACCTCATGAGTACAAATTCAGGATTACAGGGTGTTTACTTAATCTTTTATATCTTACATTAGCAGCTTCTAGAAATTTTGGTTCTCAAAAGCACAAGGGATAATCAAATTAGAATAACACATATATACCCATTTGCTTTATCTCACATTACAAAAGAACAGATTCAGAACAGCAATGCCAAACTATCACAACATGATTACTCAGGAACATCTTAAAAATTGTTTTTTTGCATATGTTTTTCCATTTTCTCTTCCCGTTTTTAAATAGTTCTACTGTATGTACATTGTCAAACCATGTAGCTATCACATGCTATACTCTCTCCCTCAAATCTCATATTAAATTTTAATTCCACATAAACAAATGATAATACTCACCACCAGTCCTTATGCTAATGTCTCTCTAGTAATATTCATTATCTAAAGATCATTCTCCAGTCCATTCCCAAGAATGGACTCATGGAAAATATTCTCTAAGCTTTTTGTGTCTTGATGACAGTTTGTTCCCTTTATACTTGAAAGTCAGTTTGCCTGGATATAAACTTCTTAGCTCATTTCTTTCTTAAATTTGAGTATCTTTAAATATATTATTCCTTTTCTTCTGGCATAAGGTGCTGATCTTGAGATTCTGAAGAAAATCTACTTTTCTTTCTGCTTTATGTTTCTTTTTTCTTTTCACCTTCTTTTTTCCTGGAATACCAAAGGATATTTCTCTTCCTTAAAGTACAACACTTTATCTCTTGGTATTGGTTGCCCTGGGTTGACTTTCCTAGACAGGCAGTATATCTTTTCATTCTGTAGTTTTAGATCTCCTGTTTTAAAAATGTTTTTTAAAAAAATACAGTCCTTAGTATTTGTTTTATTCCCTTGTTTTGATTTTTCTTCTTTAATCTGTATGTTGGGTTTTTTGTGATGGTTGTAGTGGTGGTCTTTTATATTATCACTTTCACTCAAATTCTTCACATACCTTCTTTTAAAACAATTTTTAACTGTCCTTCTTGTCTTCCATTTCTCTTAAGTCATAATCTGTTTTGTTTATTGCGCTGTATTTATTTATAGAACTTTTTAAAGATATTTTCCCCGATTTCTATCACTTATGTTCTTTCATATTTATATCATTTTTAATCAATTATTTTAAAATATTAGGAAATAGATTTCATCTATTTGTATATTTTAATTCTTTTACCAAAATGTCTTTCTGGTAAGCTTTTAATTTCTCTTCTCTATATAAAATTTATATGACTTCGATTATTTCCTGTTACTGAATTTACACAAAATTTAGTTCTTCTAAACGTTCAGAATGGAGGCATGATTTAGAAGGCTTTCCCACAGCCCTCAAATATTCTTAATATATTGTGGCTCTTAACATGTGGCTCTTAATGTGTTTACTTGACAAGGCCACATGTGTTTCTTAGAATTCCCTTCACTGTATTTTTCTGGTCAGAGTAAAGAGACCCTGGGGGGAGATTTGGAAGGAGGAAGTGAAACAACAACCAATTTGTAGCTCATAGGTGTTGTTGCTGATCTGCTGACTCACTTGTTGACATGAAATAGAGGCCCAGGGTCCCACCTTCCCCTGGATCCTCCTTCAGCTTCTCCAACTCATGGTCAGGTGTGTGTTTAGCTCCATGACAAAGAGCCCTGGCTTCTGAAGGACACCCATACCTGCAAATTCAAAGGCAACAAGGGGTGACACAGGCTTCAGTCCATCCTTATGAGGTTCCAGCATGTGCTTGTGAGTTCCAACTGGTTCTTTCTCGCCCCCGCTACACATACATCTTTAACTAGCTCCCAGCATTAGATTTTACACAATTGCAAACACACACACACACACACACACACATCCTAGCGGCTCTGCTTCTCTGATTGAATCTTTTTTTTTTTTTTTTTTTTTTTTTAAGATTGGCACCTGGGCTAACAACTGTTGCCAATTTTTTTTTTCTTTTTCTGCTTTATCTCCCCAAATCCCCCCTGTACGCAGTTGTATATCTTAGTTGCAGGTCCTTCTAGTTGTGGGATGTGGGACACTGCCTCAACGTGGCCTGATGAGCGGTGCCGTGTCCATGCCCATGATCCGAACCCTGGGCCGCCACAGTGGAGCGCACGAACTTAACCACTCGGCCACGGAGTCGGCCCCTCTGATTGAATCTTGACTGCTGATACAAGTAACCTCTTTGGTTGCTTTTGAGAAGTGTTAGAAAATATGGCATCCTACTTTCTGAAAGAGTCTGACTGTGCCCCTCCCACCCCTGTATCTTTTTCCTCTGTGTTATTGTCCCTAACCAGCTCAATTTGGATTCTTTTTTTCTTAGCAATTTCCTCTCATTGTGGGGCTTTGTCCTGGAAGGGAGACTTGCTTATTGCTGCTGAGGGCTTGTAGGACCCAGTTCATGCTGGTGCATCAGACTTACTGAGACCTTCTTGCCCCTCCCTCCAGATTCAGCTGCCTTCAAAAGTTGGCCTGCTAGGATTTCCAGAAAGTAACCCTTGGCAATGCTTGCCACACAATTTGTGTGGCCCAGTGCAAAACGAAAATGTGGAATTTCCTTTCAAAAAAATTTTTAGGGGCAGGCCAGTGGCATAGTGGTTAAGTTCCCATGCTCTGGCTTCAGTGGCCCAGGATTTGCGGGCCGGGATCCTGGGCACAGAACTATGCACCACCTCTTATCAAGCTGTGGCAGGTGTCCCACATAGAAAGTAGAGGAAGATGGGCACAGATGTTAGTTCAGGGCCAATCTTCCTCAACAAAAAGAGGAGGATGGGCGGCAGATGTTAGCTCAGGACTAAGCTTGCTCAAAGAAGAAAAAATTGTTTTCAAAATCTTTTTCCTTTCTTCTGTGATCTCTCTCCCAGTCTGTCCTGGTATTATTTTATTCACTATTTAATGCTGCACTCACTTGAGCAGGATACTTTTAGGGTGAGTGAGACCCTCACAGGCACCCAGAGCCCCAGTCATGATTCACCTCACAGGTGCACACACCCAACCCCAACCCTCCCTCTGCCAGGCGCCGATGGAGTTAAGGGTGGCTTCAGCCTTGGGAAAGGCAGAGAAGTAGACTGCTGAGATGCCAACATGGGGATACAGAGAGGCAGCGAGAAGCAGCACCACCATGAGCTGTCTCCAAGATGCAAGTGCATGCTCCATTGTCCCAGAAAACAAATTCAAAAACCTCACCTGCATGCTCATAGTAACTTTGTTTTTAATAGTCCCAAACTGGAAACAACCCAAACATCCTTCAGTGGGTAAATGGTTAAATAAACTATGGCCTATCCATGCCATGGATGACTACTCAGCAATAAAAAGCAGCAGTCTATTGATAAGCACCCAACGACCTGGGTAGATCTCAAGGGAATTATGTTGAGTTTTAAGAATCCAATCCCAAAAGTCTACATACTTTATTATTCCATTTATAGCTCATCCTTTAAATGATAAAATTATAGAAGCAGAGGACCAAGTAGTGGGTGCCAGGGGTGCAGGATAGGGGTATAGAATGGGAGGCGGGTGGATGTGGCTATAAAAGGGTAACTTGAATGACACCTGGGGTGAGGGCCCTCTTCTGTATCTTGACTGTGGTGGTGGATCCATAGACCTACACATGTGATACAATTGCAGGGAACTAAATACATACACACATAAATGAGTCTATACATGCAAAATTGGCGAAATCTGAATAAGGTATGTAGACTATGTCAATGTCTGATTGTGACGGTGTAATACAGTTTTTCAAGATGCTACCATTGGGGGAAACTGGGCAAAGGATACACAGTATCTCCCTATATTATTTCTTACAATTATATGTGAATATACAATTATCTCAAATTAAAAAGTTTAATTCGATAAAAGTCATTAATAAAGGGATTCTTTTTCTCTACATAGATCTCATAAGTTTTTTGTCAGGTTTTCCTAAATATCTTACAGATTTTGTTTCTATTGTAAATTGAATCTTACTATCTATTACACTTTCTTACTAGTTATTGCTGGTTTGGAGGAATACAATTCATTTTTATATGCTGATTGCCTACCTGGCAATTTGTCTATGTTCCCTTATTTGTTCTCCCAGACTGTGTGTTGAGTCTCTTTTTTGTGAATTTTCAATGTAGACAGGCACTGAACTCTTTACATGCTTTTTAGTAATGTACAAAAGACCATGTGATTTTCTTCTTTACCACATTCCAGCAGTAAATTGCACTGTTAAATTTTCTAATAATGAGATAATATGATGGTGAATTTTTTCTGATGGCATCCTTGCTTTCCTGGGATAAACTCTACATAATCATTTTGTTTTGTGAATTTAAAACTACACTATTGAGTTCAACTAGCTAACATTCCATTTCTCATTTCTGAATGTATGGTCACCCATGAAATTGGTCTGTTGTTTTCTTTCCTTGTAATTTACTTGCTCTGTTTTGGTACCAAGATTATTATCTGACTTCAGACAACAAGTTTGGAAGCTTATCTTCAAGTTCTCTTTTCTGCAACAGATTGTGTAAAATAAAGGTGACATAGTCCTTGAGAGTTTTGTAGAATTTACCTATGTAATACTGTCTCAGTCTACAAGGGGAGAATTTGATCACCATTTCAATATTTTTATTTGTTATTGGTCTTTACATTTTTTTCTTTCTTCTGGCATCACATTTAGTAGCTTTAAGTTTTTTCAGAAAATTTCCAACTTCATCTATATTTTTATATTTAGTCCACAATGGTTGTCCACAATATTCTTATCAATGAATTTTAACTTAAATTGCTTTTTAAATTTATATCAAATAAATAAATACTTCTCTGCCTAGTAAAGAGAGTAAATATCCCAATACTTCCAAACCATTAATAAGTTCCCATAGCTCTTCAGTCTGATGCAGTCTTACTCTTGTCCAACTGTCATTCTAGAGTTTTCTCTTATCATCATACTGTGAATTCTTTTTGCTTATTTTCTGAAATTAGCTCATTTCTTTTTTTTTGACCTCATACTTTCCTCTTTCTGTTTTTTACCATCACGTTTTAGTAGAGCAAATCCTTCTAAGAAAGGTGCATGGCAATCACATTTTAAGACCTTATTTTCTGAAAGTATCTTCCCTGTGTCTTCATATGAGATTGATTGGCTAGCTATCATGGAAATCTGCATTGGAAATCATTTTCCTTTAAGAAGGTGAAGGCATCTGCCGGGGTCCCACCCCAGCTGAGTTCAGGTCCCCTGAGGGATGGACGGAGTCAGCAAAGGAGGAGGCAGTGAGACAAGGAGTCTGGTGTCCAAGTCTGACTTTATTTTGTGTATGTATGATTTATATAGGGCTCAGGATATGCAAGGATGATTTCATGGAACAGTCCCAGTACCTATTTTTGGCTCGTGTAAGTGGGTTTTTTACAAGGTAAACAATAGTCCTAAGAGCAATTGTATCTGGATTGTGTGTAGGCCTGGAGGGAGTCAACCTTCTGTAATCCTTTACTTCAAGGAGGCCACCCCCAGCGGCCTCCTGACTCAATGGGCCGTGGCAACCACCACCCTCCTAGAGAGATCTGTGAGGGCCACGCGTCCCTAACCCGCTTCCTAGGTGACTTGTCAGGTTCCCTTTTTTCTCTTACCAGGGATGAGTCAGAACGTTCTTTCCCTAGAAGATGTTGTTCCCCAGAACTTTCCCTAAAATACTGCATTGTGTCATTTCCATTTCCAGGGCTGGGCTGACTTCCCCTGAAATAACCCCAGGTGCAGAACAGAGTGAGCAGAAGCATGAAAGTCAGAAGTACTAGGGAGACTTGTTGCAGGGGCAGCCTGGTAGATTCCCTTGAGGGTCGCCGTGCATCCCCTCATCTCTCTCCCGGACCGTGTCACAAGGCACAGGCTTAACTTGTAGGCTGACGGCTCCCAGCAGGCATCCTTTACTGTCTGAGATCATTTTAATGACTCATCTTTCGTATTCATCACTTTGTGTCCATATTGCTGTCACCTTCCCACAGTCTCTGAAATAGCAGTTAGTTTCTTGTGATTTCCTCTCTCACGTTGTGTCAAGTGTTCAGGGGGTCCTTCCAATCTGGAGACTTATACCCTAAAATTCTGCGATTTCTAGTATCATTTCATTTTTATTTTTCTTCTTTCCTTTCTATCTGTTTCCATTTTTCAGAACTCCATTTATTTGCATGTTGGACCTCTCAGACTGATCTTCCCCGCCCCCCATAGTTTACCTGTTTCTTGTTTTGCTCTACATTCTTAGAGAGTAACTACGCTTTATCTTCCAGCCCTTCTATTGAGTATAATTTTTTTCCGATCACATTTTTAATTTCCAAGAATTTTTGTTCTCTGAGTGCTCTTTAAAAGCATTCTGCTTTTATTCCATGGATGCAATATCCTCTGTTATAGTTGTTAGCTTCACTCTCTGTAAGCACTCAGCTTTCTCTGGACTGCTAACTCAGACACCATGAGTCCTTCTACTGAGCCACTTTTTAAAGTTTCTAACACCTATTTATTGGTGTCATTTATTTGCTTTATCCTTCTGCACCTGTGCTGTGTTTTTTCTCTTTATTCTGATTTCATTGGAATTTTGAATGTACCCTTAATCTGCCATGTTTAAAAGAAAATTCCTTTAATTAAAAAAAATCTAGGAGCTGGCCCTGTGGCCTAGTGGTTAAGTTTGGCGTGCTCCACTTTGGCAACCCAGGTTTGGTTCCTGGGCTACACCACTCACTGATGGCCATGCTGTGGCTGTGACTCATGTACAAAATAGAGGAAGACTGGCACAGATGTTAGCTCAGGGCAAAACTACCTTAAGCAAAAAGAGGAAGATTGGCAATAGACGTTAGTTAAGGGCAAATCTTCCTCAGCAAAAAAAACCCCAAAAAACCCTCTAGTATATTTATGTTAATTTCACTTCATCTGATATTCTATTTATTTGCGTGGTTTAATTTTTTGGAATAAACCAGAAATTATTCTGTATAATTGGCTTCTTTCTAATAACCAGGCTTTATTTTTGTAATCATCTTCTTTGGGGGAAATTGAAAAACTGATACTAGAAGAGCTTAACTTACTAAATAAATTCTGAAAATGATGCACAAGATGGGGTAACTATCCTACCTTAAAATAACACATAGTAAAAATCTACTTTACTAAAAACAATGTACTACTGACACAGAACCAATGGAATAGACTAGACAGTCCAGACAGGGCCACATATGCGTTTAGGGATATGGTGTATGATGGTGGTTACATAACCATCAGTCAGGATGTGTCCATTACTTGGTAAATTACTTTGCAAGTGGAGTAACCAATTATCCAGGTTTGCCTGGTTTGCCTTCACTTTCAGATACAGAATGTCTTTGGGAACTCAGATGGAGAAGTCTTTCTTAACTAAATCCAAAAATCACACACAGGAAAGAAGAACTGATGGACTGGATTCATTCAGAATTTGTAATTTCTTTGAGCAAAGATAAAGTTAACTTATGGATGACAGACTGAGCTCTACTCTTTCCAGTATCTAGAATATGCAAAGAAATCTTGCAAATCATAAAGGAAAAGACCAAAAATCCAACAGGGAAACAAAATGAGCAAGAACATGAGAAATCTTTTCAGATGGAAAACTAGACAAAATACCTGCTAACTGAATGAGTGAGTATATGCTTAACCTCACTGATAATCTGAGATATGTAAATTTAAACATCACGTTACCATATTGATCTCAGATTGGAGAAAATTAGAAAACTTGATAATGTTAAATGCTATTGAGGATTCTGGGAAATGGGATCCTTTGTTTACTTTGGAAACTGAAAACTGATGGAGCCATTCTGGAGGGCAATCAAGTAAAATTATATGTATGTATACCCTCCCACCTAGCAATCCTCCTCTAGGGGCTATATCCTGAAGAAAGTGTCAGTGATGTGCACAAAGAGACTAATACAAGGACATTCAGCCTTGGTTATAAGAGCAAGCAGCTGGAGATAATCTGGGTAGCCTTCCTTAAAGAAATGGATAACGATATGTATGTACACAGTGGAAATCTCAGCAGCAGTCAAAAGTAATGAATTAGATTTACATATATCGACATAGATGTGGTTAATTTAAAAAAGCATTATTGCATTAATCACATATACACAAAACAACTCTGTGTCACATGTGTTTTTATGTGAATGCATAAAAATGGTTTGAATGGACTTTTTTTTTAAAGATTTTATTTTTCCTTTTTCTACCCCAAACCCCCTGGTACATAGTTGTGTATTTTTAGTTGTGGGTCCTTCTAGCTGTGGCATGTGAGATGCCTCCTCAGCATGGCTTGATGAGCAGTGCCATGTCAGTGCCTGGGATCTGAACCAGTGAAACCCTGGGCTGCCAAAGCAGAGCGTGTGAACTTAACCACTTGGTCACGGGCTGGCCCCTGAATGGACTTTCTTTAGGTACAACATGTGTACATTGTGAAGGTCAGGGTGGGGAGTAGAATGAGAATGGGGATGATGAATGAAGGGGAAAATTAATAACTAACATAAAGAATGAATGGATGAAATAACACAAAAAATACTTTGCAGTGATGACTGATGGTGAGTGGGCCATAGACTGAGTAGTATAGTTGGCTTGATTTTGTTCATCAGTGGTCCTAAAAAGTAAAACTTGTTAAAAATTAGATACCAGTGCTTGAAAAGTCATCTCTGGAGAAACTCGCAGTTCAGTTGGAGAGTTGGGTAAAGTAGCTACAGAGATGACTGTTATTCTCAGAAGGACAGTAATCTTGCCACCCAACTGAACATTACTATATAATATGACAGAAAATCTATCAGGGGAAAACAAGACTGTGACCTTTTACTGATCTTCTGGGGAAAAATGTTTTTCTATATTCCATTAGCAATGAGATTGATGATTCAGGTTTAAGGTGTAAGATCTCTGATCATGTGCGTAGAATACATAAAAGACTTGAGATTGATGGAGGGTTACTGGGTGCCCAAATCCAACCAGCTTGTGTTTTGTCTAAAACAGAACCGATTGTTGATTGAAGAGCCCTTATTGTACTGGGTCACCTTGCAGTGTGACTGCTGAGGACAAAGAGGCAGGAGAATGAAGTGCCCAAATCCATGAAGGAAACTAGTAGTTATGAATGCTCTGTTGTGTGCCATGGGCTTAGGTAGGCTCTATTAATTAATCTTCATAACAAACGTAATAGGCAAGTATTCCCATCTTACATTTTACAGATGAGATCAAGAGAGGTGATGTAAATTGCACAAGGTCGAGCGGTAAAAACTAGCTGAGGTTCAAACCCAAATATTTCTGACTCTTTCCAATATATATAGCACTTTACCTTCATCCCTAAAAGGCTAGAGCTGCATTTCATTATCCACAAGAATTTGCCCAACACTAAGATTTTATCATCTTACCAGGTATGCTAATCTTAGAGTTTCTCATGGCTTCTAAGATAAACTGCTGTGACCATAGAACCTTCTGAGGGGATAGCCTTGGATAGTCATGTCATAACCCCCACTCCCAGTCCACAGCTGTTAGACTAGGGACTTATGATAAACTGAAGGTAACCACTCCCAAAGCCAGTGGCCTAAGGTGAATGAAGGTAATGAAAAGGTTTTCCTCACAGGTATTTATGGGTATTGATTGAGTGAGGCCAGTTCTTCCTCTCTGGAATTTAAAGTAAGAGATTTGGCAACAATGAGCTTTTTGGTAGGCAAAGGGAAGCTGATCCAACAGAGAGGAGTGCACAAACAGCATCTAGCTGAATGATCCACTAGCAGAATTCTGGAGCAGTCCCTGGATTCCTGCTGCTGAGGCTGGAGCTGAATTGGACTCAGAAAGCCCTACAAATCAAGTCTTCCTGGTAGCCACTTGGAGCTCCTGACCTTGAAGTGAGGCATGGTTGTTCAGCTTTCCATGGGTTCTCATGAAGACTTACCCCATAGCTAAGATTCTTGCTTTCCATTTTCTTAAATGGATTCTTAAGATATTCTCCCATTTACATGAGAGGGTATTAGCAAATCTGCTCCATGAAGAAAAAAAGCCCAACTAAATCACTCTTTTGCTTTCTTAAGATTCTAGAAGGTGACCTTCAACTTTTGACCAAAGAGGCCCAGACAGTCAATATAAGAAGAGATAGCTAGAAAATGGGCTTCATGCTTCAGTTTCCTATGACTACGACTCACATATGGGAAGGAGTAATGTGCCCCTAACATGACTTCTGGAGGAAAAGTTGGGGGGAGTGTGGTGATGACTTAGAGGTGTCAGTGAATCAGGACCCAGGGGTTGTGTTGGGTAAAGAACTGAAGATAAATGTTGTGTGATGAGAATGGGAGCCTGTGATGGCTGGGATGACATCTCAGGATATATCTGGGGAATCTATTCAGAGATCCATGTGGTTGAGATAAAGCATGGTAGTGGTTCAGTTATGAGCCCCAGTTAGGAGGGTGAAGAAAGGTAATTCCAGGAAATTCAGCAGGCAAATAAATTATCTAGAATGCTATAATTGCAAGTGGAGTAACCAACTATCCTGGTTTGCCTATGTGGAGTTCCCTGGGATGTGGTATTTTCAGTGCTAAAACCAGGAGAGTCCTGGGCTAACTGGGATGCTTGGTCGACTCTAAAACTTGAAATGACAGAAGGTCACTAGTTAAACAAAAATAGGTTACTGACTCACAAGGTCAAACAATGGGGAGAAGAGCCCTAAAACCCAGTTTGAAAAGTTCCAGGAAAGGATTATGCAGTTCAGTAATCTCCTGCCTTGAGCTTCCAGGGATTTCACCTCCATCAGCATGAGAAGATTTGAAAAACACCATGTCCAGTCCTCTCCCAGAGAGTCTGATTGCGCTGGCTGAGTTTGCGCTTTGGCTTCAGTAATTTGTTAAAAACCTCCTTTATTTGACTCTTATTTAAAACTACTACTGTCCATGAATAACAGACTAAGTTCCATGGTTCCTGAACTTGTTTTCCCATTGCAATCATGTGGAGAGTTTAAAAAATTCTGATGCCAATGTTCCAACCCTCAGAGACTGAGGTTTAACTGGTCCGGGTATGGCCAGGGCTTTGAGAGTTTTTAAACATTAGCACATAATTCTAACTTGCAGGCAAATTTGGGATCAACTCCTAGATCCTCTTCCAGAATAGCCTTGGGATTTGAGCAGGGGAAGAGTAAGGATTTGTGCATACTTTAGTCTTTGGATAAGTCAATAAAGGACCATTTGCAAACCTTATGAGTTGCCTGAATGCCTACTCTTGTTATTCTGGCAGGATAGAGAATGGGAGTGAGAGGGTGCAGGTGACTAAGAGATTTTGTAGGCAATTGGAATGGGACCCAGACCAGACAGAGGCTGACTCCCCTGTGATCCGGTCACTCTCCCCGTGCTGTCATGGCCATATACCAAGGCTTTTGACAGATGTGCTGTTAGTGCCCTGGATCTGGCTTGCATCAGCCAATCTTTGACGTTAAATCATTCTCAGCTTTGATTTCCTCAACCCTAAAGTGGAGACAATACCACATACTGTAGATGATCTGTATAAAGCAGCTGATATGTGATTAATACAGATTAAAGCATTAGTATTTCCTTCCTTCTCACCACTTTGAATATCTGAGTCCCCCTAGGGACTTCCTTTAATAACAGGGTATATCTGCTGTGGCAGACAAAGATTCTCAATTTGTATATTCACAGCTTGCGTGAGTACTGCTCCAGCATTCCCAGATGCATCTTTAAGACGTTATTACCCCATGACTCTCAATTTCTCAGAAATTGTGAATTTGCAGTCACAGAATGTTTGAATCAAATCTGAAGTTTTCAGAAAGAACAACTGTGGCCTTCTGCAGTTGTGATTCTAATATTCTGCAACTGCAAATCCAGGCCTGCAAGTGCGCATAATTTTCAAATATCATGACTCAGCAGATTTCAGATTACATGATTCTTAGATTTTCAAAACCTGTTACTCAGAGATTCTCTGATATCATGACACTGATTTTCTGTTTCAGTGCTCCATACACAGAAAACATAAACCTAAATCTATAGCAAGTGTGCAAAGAATGCCCATCCTCAAATCCGTATCTACAGCTAGTATTAATTTGACCACAAAAGAACAGGGCTGTGTCTGGGGCTGAAAGACTCCTGTAGATGGGGCTACTGCAGAGGATTTGGTCCTGAAATGCCAGCCTATTGAAGAAGTGGCAGCTAACAGGCAGTTGAAACTGAGATTCATTTTTCATTTATCCCTTTTAAAGAGAATGGATGCTGCTTAGGTAATAATTGGTATACCCAAAAATTTGGACAGTTAACACAAAATAAGGATAAGATAAGGGTGTTTCTCAGATTGACTCAGGGATCTTCAGATTTTATGACTTGATGGTTTTAGAGTGCTTGACTTGGCAATTATCATGCACAGATAATAAGACACTAAAAAAAATAGAGAAAAACTTTTAATTCAGCAATATGGAAAGAAAAGCCAGAATCTCACAAGGCAAGAAGACCAAAAATCACACTCAATGACAGATACAGGCCATGTTGGAAATGACCAGAACTCCCTGCCTCTTCTGCCTCCTTTCTCATGGACTCTGCCCCACAGGCAGCTTAGAAGGGGGAAGCCTGGCTTTACCTGGCCTCCATTCTTTGCTCAGCTGCTGGACACCTAATCCAGAGAGAAACACATTACTGGTTGGCTAATCCCAATCAGATTAAGTTCTACGACACACTCCCCACTAACTTTTTTTCCCTTGGATTTATGTATATATCAGTTTGTTTATTATTCACCTTTTTATTTTAAGATTAAACAGGAAACCAGACCAAAACACACGTGGAGTTTAGAATTACGTTTATAAGGCAAACGCCAAAAAGCAATCACCCAGGTTAACGAACGAACAGAACTTTGCAGTAACCTGAAAGCCCTTCTCATTCCTCATGCAAACCACAGCCCCTCCCTTCTCTAAATGTGACTATGCCGACTTGTAATAGACACTTCCTTGCATTTTTTCATGGTCTTACCATCCAAGTGTGTATCCCTAGACACTACAGTATTGTCACATCTATTTTGCCAACTTGCTGTGATATTTAATTCTCTTTCAGTCTAGAGATAACTCTTCCATTCCTGTCTTTCTTTCTTTTTTACCTGTAGACTTTCCTTTGCCTGAATTTCAAGCTGATTGTGCAGCTCAGCATGTTTCCTCTGCCCTATTTTCTGCAAACTAGCAGCTGGATCCAGAGGCTCAATCAGACTGAGGTTCAATCCCTTTGACAGGACTACAGGTTGTGTTGTGACCTTTCACCAAGAAGCACATGGCGGCGGGTTTTCAATCTTTTGAAGTCACCTATGAATGGTACTCAGCACCTAGATCTCTTAACTGATTGTGGTAAAAAGCTAATATACTTATTCTATCACTTTGTTTCCATTTATTCTTTTAAATTTTTTAAGGTGTGTTTTGTGTTATGATGTGTCTTGGTGAACGTTCTGTGCAAACTTGAGGCGATGTGTATTCTGCGGTTCTTGGGTGAAGTATTTCATAAACGTCAATTACACTCAGTTGATGGATGATACTGTTTAGTTCAACTATGGCCTTACTGATTCTCTGCCTGCTGGATCTGTCAAATTACTGAGAGAGGGGCATTGAAGTCTCAACTATAACAGTGGATTCATCTATTTCTCTTTGTAGTTCTATCAGTTTTTGCCTTATGTATTTTGACACTGTTATTAGACACACACACTAAGGATTGTGATGTCTTCCTAGTGAATTAATTCCTTTATCATGATGTAAAGCCTCTTTTTATCCTGGATCATTATTCTTGCTCTGAAGTCTGCTTTGTCTGAAATTAATATGTATAGCTACTCCAACTTTCTTTTGATTAGTGTTACCACATCTCTCTCTGTCCCTTTGTGTTTAATCTAGCTGTGTCTTTATATTTTAAATGAGTTTCCTGTAGACAGCATACAATTAGGTCTTGTTGTTTGATCCACTATGATACTCTGTCTTTTAATTGGTGCATTTATTGACTTTTAAAGTGATTATATACATACTTGGATTACTATTTACCATATTTGTTACTGTTTTCTATTTATTGCCCTTGTTTTCATTTCTTTGTCTTCCACTCTTTTTTCTGCCTCCTCTGGTTTTAATTGAGTATTTTATACAATTTAATTCTCCTCTCTTAGCATAGCAATTACATTTATTTTTAAATGTTTTTTAGTGGCTGCCCTAGAGTTTGCAGTATACATTTACAAGACTGACCCAAGTCCTCCTTCAAATATACTACACTGCCTCAAAGGTCTCAAAGTAGTCAGAATTCCTCCCTACTACCCCTTATAAAATTGCTGTCATTAATTTACTTATCGCTATGATATAATCACACAATTCATTGGTACTACTATTACCTTTAACAATCTATCACCTGTGAGATCAATTGAGAACAAGAAAAATAAAAGATTTTATTTTACCTTATTTATTCCTTCTCTGATGTTCTTCCTGTCTTCATGTCAATCCAAGTTTCTGGACCCTATCATTTTTCTTCTCTCTAAAGGACCTCTTTCGACATTTCTTGTGAGGCAAATTCCCTCAGTTTTTATTTGTCTGAGAAAGTCTTTATCTTGAAAGACTCAGGGGACAGCATTCTGGGTTGGTGGGGTTTTTTTTCTTTCAACATCTTAAATATTTGACTCCACTCTCTTCTTGTTTGCAATATTTCTAAAGAGAAGTCAGACATAATTCTAATCCCAGCTCTTCCACAGATTTTTTTTTTCTTTTTTTAGATCCCTAGCCTCTTTCAACATTTCTCTTTGTCTTTGAATTTCTGCAGTTTGATTCTTATATGCCTAGGTGTAGATATTTTGGTATTTATTTTGCTTGGAATTCTCTGAGCTTCCTGAATCCATGTTTTAGTGCCTGTTACTCATTTTGGAAAACTCTCAGCCACTATTACTTCAATCTTTTGTTTCTTTATTCCTTTCTCTCTTTCTTCTCCTTCTGGAATTCCCATTCTGTATATGTTACACCTTTTGTAATTGTCCCACAGTTCTTAGACATTCTGTTTCAACCTTTTTTATCCATTTTTCTCTTTGCATTTCACTTCTGGAAGTTTCTATTGACTTTTTTTTTAACTCACTGATTCTTTCCTCATTCATATCCAGTATATTGATGAGACCATCAAAGACATTCTTCATTTCTGTTATGACGTTTTTGATTTCTTGCATTTCCTTTTGATTCTTTCTTAGAGTTTCCATTTCTCTGATTACATTAGTCTCATCTGTTCTCACACGTTGTCCACTTTTTCCACTAGAGATCTTAGCATACTAGTCATAGTTGTTTTAAATTCTTGGTCTAATAATTTCAGTATCTCTACCATATCTGAATCTGGTTCTGATGCTTGCTCTGTCTCTTCAAATGGCATGTGTTCTCTCTTAGCATGCCCTGTAATTTTTGTTAAGAGCCAGACATGGTATACTGGTAAAATAAACTGAAGTTAGTAGGCCTTCGTGTGAGGTTTTATGTTTACCAGGCTAGGATTTAGTTGTGTTTACTGTTTGCTGCAGATTTCGGAGGCTATACTTTCCTCCAGTCTCCTTGTTTTTGTCTCTCCTGTTGTCTTTGGGTTTCTCTGGAGACTTCTTCTTAAATAATATCTGTGATAGACAGTTCTTTCACTTGTAATCCCCTGTTATTATACAGAAACCCTATTGCTGTGGTGGCAAGGTGTGAGGGAAGTGTTTGATAGTCCTATAATTACATCTCATTCTTTTAGTGAGCTTGTGCCCCGGGGCTGTGACCTTCACAAGTGCTTTTGTGTTGTTCCTCCCTTAGGTGAAGCAGGAAGGATAGAGAGGGCTGGAGCTGATTATTTCACTTCCCTCAAGTAAATTAGGCTCTGGCAAAATGATTTCCCTAGAAGAAAGGCCTTGTTAAGAACAGAAGGCTCTGATCATATTTCCTAATGGCTGCTTTCCCCTCCCCCTGCTGGAAGCACAAGGGGATTTTTCTCTAATTCTCACTGTGAAGACCTGGTAGATTTCCTGCAGGTAAAACTCATAAAAGTATGCCCCGCCATCCTAAGAATGGGCCTTCCTGGAGTTTTTAACTCTCAAGCATGTCCAGACTGAGCTTCCAAGGATTTGTCAGTTGTAACATAAGTTTTTCTACCCTGGTACTGGCTCCAGCAGCAGTTTCTGCTCTTGGGTTTCTGATCTGCCAAGCTGTGATTCTTCATATCTGCCTGTCTTGTCTCTGCAATTTGGGGTGCAGCCGTTTGTCCAGTGACACCAGTTCTCTAATAGAACTAAGAAAAGTTGTTGATTATTAGTTTCTCAACTTTTGTCCTCTTCTGAAGATGGGAGTGATGACTTCCAAGATCCTTAAATGCCAGACCAACCAGAAATTGAAAGTCTTGTTTTCACTTATTAGAATACTTTTATAAAGAAATCTTTCCCTCATCTGCTGTTTTGTTACCAAGGGGTGTACTTGATATAAGAAAGGCAGGATAAATATTTGTTTTCCTTGTATTTACATAGGTTTCCAGATAATTAGTTCTTTCTCTATCATCCACAGAAATTGACCTAATAGTATTTTTGAGAAAATTTTAGACAGAGACGAGTTGCAAAAATAGTAGGAAGTTACAGTGTACACATCACCCAGCTTCCTTTTATGTTAACAACTTACATAACCATATGACATTTATCAAAACTAAGAAATTAACACTGGTAAAAAAAAAAGAAACTGAAGTACAGAATTTAATGGATTTCACCAGCTTTTCCACTAATGTCTTTTTCTGTTCCAGATACATCCAGGATAACACATTACATTCAGTTGCCATGTCTCTTTAGTATTCTCCAATTCATGATCATTTGTCAATTTTTCCTTGTCTTTCAGAACTTAGAACCTTGACACTTTTGTAAAGTACCGGACAGGTATTTTGTAGAAGGTACCTCCATTTCTGTTTTTCTGATGTCTTCTCATGATTAGATTGGGTTCATTAGTTATTGAGAAGGACATCAAAGAGTGGCATGCCCTTCTAGTACATCACATCAGGAGATACATAGTGTCGATTACTTGTTACTGGTTATGTTAACCTTTATCACATAGGACAGATTATGTCTGCCAGGGTTCCACAGTGTAAACTTACTATTCTCCTGTTTAGTATCAAATACTAAATATTTGAGAGCAGATACTTAGAAAATTATACACCTTTTGCTTACAACTTACCCTCTGTTTACCACTCAACAATGGATCTTGCCTGTGGTAATTATATTTGTACTGTTCTAATGGTGATTCTTTTTATATTCCTGATTTCATCTGCATTTACTAATTGGAATTCTTGTGTAAGTGAGAGTTATTTCTTCCCTATTTATTTATTTATTCAGGTATACATGTATATCATTAGACTCACGGGTTTTTATCCATGAGTCAGTAATAAATCCATTAATCTATTTTATCATTAAGATTATATTCCAATACGATCATTATTTATTTTTTAGCCCAGTTGTTCACTGAGAGCTCTTTGATCGTTGTTCTTTGGACATTGAGAGGTCTTTGGGGTTTGCTCCTGTTCTCTTTTGATACCCTTTCTTGTTTTTGTTCTGTTTGCTTATTTTGTTTTCTTTTAGCATTTACTTACTTATTGGCACTACAAGATGTTCCAGGCTCATCATGTATTTTCCCTGCCACAGTACTGGAGTCAACCACATGTCCAAAGAACCAATCTCCTTTTGTTGGGGGAACAAATTTCTTTAGAAGCCAAGACTTGGACACAAGGTATGCTCATTGCTACTGGGTCATATAACATCTAGTTCCTCTCAGTGAACAGGGCTCAGAAATATGCATATGTATGCTAACTTATGTATATTCACATCCATGTATCTATATTTATTTCTGTGTCTATCTATCTATCTATCTATATATATTCATGTGTCCATACGGACCATCCTACTTCAATGTGGAATCATAGAATTCATTCTAGTCTTCTCCTTTTCCTTGTATGTAACTTCTTTCTGCCACAGTGGAAACTTGGCTTTCATTCTCTACAATATGTATACTTATTTGTTCAACACTAGTACACAAGTAAAGTACTTTCAGAATAGTTTGTCCAACCCCTCTGACAAACAAATATATCAACAAAAGTACAGTGTTCACTATTCTTTTTGTCGTTAACCATACAGTATCCCCTCAAAACTGGACTTTTGAACTTACTTAGGTGTGCTCTTTTCTTCCCTATCCCCTCAGTATGCTTTATGTGCCTCATTGATAATATAGTTCGTTCATTCATTGTAGCCTGGATTCAACTTTTCTCCACGTCCTGGTTGACTTTAAAATATTATATCAACAAAGTTCATTTTTTGTGGTAAATAGTTCTATCAGTTTTAACAGATGAATAGAGTCTTGTGTCAACCACAGAGTCTCATATCAACTATTTTATATCAAACAGTTTCATCATCCCAAAAGCTCCTCTATGATATATACAATCCCTCTTCCAATGCAAAACAACCTCTGATCTGCTTTCCTTTCTACAGTTTTGCCTTTTCCAGTGTTATATAAATCATATTACACTATAGGTCATCTTTTAGATTTTCCTTATTTAACTTAGAAAAATGCATTTAAGAGTCATCCATAATTTTGCATGCATGAATACTTTATTTCTTTCTGTTGCTGTAAAGTATTCCATTAGATGGATGTATCATAGATTAATTATCTATTCATCATTTCAAAGACATTCACATACAGGCTTTTGTGTGAACATAAATTTTCATTTCTCTTAAATAAAAACATAGGAGTAGGACTCTGGATCATAGAGTATGTATGTGATTAATTTTATACAAAATTGCTCAATTCACCTCCCCAGTCCACATCAGGAACAGACAGACAGAAGTAAATAGGCCCAGTCACAGCAAGTGATCTGGCCTGGGAAGCCTCTTTGTCCCTAGGGCCTAAGACTATGCTCTCTCATCCAGAGATATCAAGGAAGTGAAGAAGGCATCTAAATGCAGGAGCCCCCTCCCGCACCAAGAAACACCTGTCTGGCCCACCTGGGGAAACCTCCTCTGGCCCTCAGGCAGCACCAGCAGACAACACTGAGATCCTCAGGGCACCATATAAACCAAACAGAGGAAATAACGCTGTAAAGCGTCTCAATATTAAACTGCCATTGGAACCACATTCCACAAAAGTAGGCTAAGATCCACATGTTAACCTACACAAGGTGACAGCATGCTAAAATAAAAGATTTAAGTAGGACTCAGAGTCTCCTGATCTAATAGACAAAATAGCCAGGATAGAGTTGAGGGTCACCTGTCATACCAAGAACCACCTTAAATGAGAAAAGACTATCAACTGACACCAATAACAAGATGAATGAGATGTTGGATTATTTGACAAGGATTTTTAAAACAGTTGTCATAAAAATACTTCAACAACCAATTATGAATTCTCTTGAAACAAATAAAAAAATAGAAATTTTCAGCAAAGAAAAAAAAGCTATAAAAAATAACCACATGGAAATTATATAACTGAAAAATACAATTGAGAGAAAAAAAACAACTCAGTAGATGAGCTCAATAGCCAGAATGGAAACTACAGAAAATAGAATCAATGAACTTGAAAACATATCAATAAAATTCACGAAATCTGTGATCTGCAGGAAAATAACAAGGGATCCAGCAATCATACCATCAATATCCCAGAATAAAGGCAGAAAGATAGTGATGCAGAAAGAGTATTTGAAGGAATAATGGCTGAAAATTTCTCCAATTTAGCAAAAGATACAAAGCTACAGTTCAAAAATGTTGAGAAAGTTCAAATAGGAGAAACCAAAGAGATCATTTCAAGATACATCATGATGAAGTTTTGAAAATGAAGGACAAACAGAAAAATCTTGAAAGCAACCAAAGAGAACCAATACATTACTAATAGGAAAACACCAACTCAAATATCAACAGAATTCTTACCAGAAACCAAATCATGGGGGCAGAAGGAAGCAGCACAATGTTTTTCAAGGGCTGAAAAAAAGAGTTGTTGATGAATTGTATACATAGTGAAGCTACTCTTCAAGAATAAAGAGAAAATGAAAAGGGAAAAAAATAAGAATTTGGTGCTAGCAGAACTACCCTTAAAGAGTGGTGAAAGGAAGTTCTTGAAACAGGAGGGAAATGATGAATGAAGGAATTTAGGAACATCAGGAAAGAAGAAGGAACAATAATTAAAAGGAAAATATAAGTATGTGTAGTAGACTATCCTTTTCCTAATGAGTTTTAGAAATGATATTTAATGAGTGAAACACAAATCGTGACACCATCTGACATTCCAGACAATGGTATTTAAAAGTGGGTCAGGTAGATGTATTAAGTGGAATTGAGGATTCCACAGTTAACACTAAGTGGTAAAATATTCACACCAGTCGACTATGACAAGTCACATATGTATATTGTAATATCTATCCAGAGCAAGTAGAATGAAAAATATACCAAAGGGTACACTCAAAAGCACTATAAATATATCAAGGTGGAATCCTAAAAACTTTTCAAATACATAGGAAGACAGGAAAAGAGACAGAGGGATGAGAACCAGAGGAAACAAACAGAAAACAATTTTTTTAAATGGCAGACAATATCTCATGTATCAATAAGCACCTTACATGGGAATGCTCTAAATATAACAAAGAAAAGACAGAGGTTGGCAGAGTGGATTAAAAAAAGCAGAGCCCAACTATAAATGTCATACAAAAAACTCATTTTAAATTCAATGACAGTTTCAAAGTAAAAGGAGAGAAAAAGATATACCATGTAAACATTAGCTTTCCCTTTTTTAAAGCAGGATGGGCTAGATTAATATCCAACAGATTAGACTCTAGAGCAAAGAAAATTGCCAAAGACAGAGAAGAACATCCCATAATGATAAAGGATGAATCCATCAGAAAGATATAATGATCCTAAATGTGTACATGTCAAACCACACAGCTTCACAATACATGAAGCAAAAACTGATAGAGCTGATAGGATAAATAGATTAATCTACAATTGTGGCTTGCAATTTCAATACTCCGCATCAGCAACTGTTGCAACTAATAGACATAAAATCAGCAAGGATATATGATATCTGAACAGCACAATTAACCAACAGAAAGTAACTGACACACACACAACACTCCGCCAAACAACAGAAGAATACATTTTTTCCCAAGCAGCCTTAGAAGCTTTACCAAGATGAACCACATCCTGGGCCAAAACTCAAATCTCAACAATATAAAAGAACCAAAATCGTACAGCGTGTGGACTCCGTAACCACAATAGACTCAACCTAGAAGTTAATAATAGAAAGACAACAGTAAAATCTCTATGTGTAGATATCTCTATAAAACATTGAATAATTGTGGGTCAAAGAAGAAATCTCAGAGAAAATTTGAAAACATGTAGAACTGAATGGAAGTAAATCACAACATATGAAAATATGTGAGATGCAGCTAAAGCAAAGCTGAGAGGGAAATTTATACGATTAAGTGTTTATATTAGAAATGACAAAAATATAATAATGTACACCTGACATTTACACAATGTTTAAGCCAATGAGACTTCAGTAAAATAATTTTTATAAAAAAGAAATGAGGAAATGTCTCAACCAAATAACTTAAGTTCCTACCTCAAGAACTGGGAAAATAAGAACAAAATAAATCCAAAGCAAGTAGAATGAAGGAAATAATAAAGATAAGAGCTGAAATCAATGAAATTTAAATCAGGAAAAAATAGAGAAAATAAATAAAACAAGTAGCTGGTTCTTTGGGGGAAAAATCAATAAAATTGATGAACCTCTAACAAGTCTGACAAAAATAAAGGGAGAAGACTCAAATCACCAATATGGGGAATGAAACTGAGGCTATTACTACATATTCTGCAGCCACTGAAAAGATAAGAATGGGATGGTTTGAGAAATGAGCCATAAATTCAAAAACTTAGAAGAAACGGACCAATTCCAAAATAAAACTCACAAACTACAAAAACTCATGCAGGATTAAATAGATAATCTGAATATCTCTACACCCATTAAAGGGATTGAATTTGCAGCTTAGCAGGTCTGGAAAAAGAAACCTCCAAGTTCATATGGTTCCACTGAAGAATTCTAAAAATCATTTGAAGAAAAATAAAGCAATTCTACTCAATCTATTTCAGAAAATAATGAAGAAGGAGCACCTCCCAGCTCATTTTATGAGGCCAGTATTACCCTGGTTTCAAAACCAGACAAAAATAGTACTAAAAAAAAACAACTAAAGACCAATATCTCCCATAATTTAGAGTCAAAAAATATTAGCAACTGAATCTATCAGTGTGTAAAAAGAATTATGCATGATGACCAAGTCGGATTTATCCCAGGGATGCAGTGTTCATTCAACATTTGAAATCAATTCACACAATCCATCATGTCAACAAGCTAAAGGAAAAAATTCAAATGATCTTATCAACTAACACAGAAAATGCAAATGACAATATCTAACACTCGTTCATGACAAAAAAAAAAAAAAACCTCTCAGCAGATTGGAAACTCAGAGGAATTGTCTGAACCTGTTAAAGAGCATTTATAAAAAACAAACCAACTGTAGGTAACATCATACTTAATGCTTCTCTGTTCCCCTAAGATTGGGAACAGGGCAAAGACGTCAGCTTTCACACTCTTATTTAGCACAGTACTGAATGTTCTAGTCATTTAACAAGGCAAGAAGAAGAAAGAAGAGGCAGACTGATCAGAAAGGAAGAAATAAAGTCATTCCTACTTGTACATGATCTGATTGTCTACAGATAAATCCCCAGGATTCTACAAGAAAACTCCTAGAGTTAATAAGCAAGTTCATCAAGGTCCCAGGTTATAAGATTTCTGCACAAATATCAATCACATTTCTATATACTAGCAATTGTAGAAACCACAATAATATTGAAAATCACTCAAAATAAAACGAAATCTTAACCATGCACTTAACAAAACCTATGTAATATCCATATGCTGAAAATTACAAAATGCTGATAAAACATTGTAATAAAATATAGTAAAGATGTTAATTCTCCCAAAATTGATCTATAGGTTTATTGCAATTCCTATAAAAATTCTAACAAGGATTTTTGTTGACATAGACAAGCTTATTCTAAAATTTATGTGGAAAGGCACAGGCCTTCCTTAAAATAGCTTAAACAATCTTGAAATAGAAGAATATAGTGGGAGAAACATTGTACTCAATGCTAAGATTTAATGTATAACTACCGTTGTTAAAGCATTGTGTTATAAGGGAGAGATGGAGATGGATCAATGGAACAGAAAAGAGAACCCAGAAATAGACCCAAACAATTATTCCTACCTGATCTTTGACAACAGTGAAAAAGTAACTATATGCAGGAAGGATAGCCTTTTTAGCAAATGGTGTTGTAGCAACCGGACATCCATATGGGCAAAAAAAATGAACCCTAACCTAAACCTGAACCTAAAACCTTCTACAGAAGGTAACTCAAAATTCTTCATAGCCTTAAATGTAAACTATAAAAGTTTTGGAAAAAAATAGAAAATCTTCACAATCTAGGCCTAGGCAAAGTTTTCTTAGACTGGACACCAAAAAATTTAATAACTTGGACCTTATCAAAATTAAAAACTTTTGTTCTGCAACACCCCCATGAAGATGATGAATATACAAGCGACAGACTGTGAGAAAATATTTCCAAATCACATATCCAACAAAAGATTAGTAGCTAGAGTATATAAACTCAACAGAAAAAAAATCCAATTAGAAATTTGGCAAACTATGTGAACAAACATTTCCTCCAGGAGGATATACAATACACATGGTATATAAGCACATGCCAAGATGTTCAGCATCGCCAGCCATCAGGGAAACGCAAATTAATACCACAGTGAGATATCACTACAAGACTATCAGAATGGCTAAAATTAAAAAATTGTGATACCTCGAAATGCCTTTGAGAATGCAGAGAAACTGTTTCACTCATGCTTTGCTGGTGGGAATATAAAATGATACAGCCACTCTGAAAATCCATTTGACAGTTTCTCAAGATGCTAGACATGCAATTACTACATGACCCAGCAATTGCACTCCTGGGCATTTATCCCAGAGAAATGGAAACTTATGTTGGCACAAAAACCTGTCCACTAATGTTCATAACAGCTTTATTTGTAGTAGCCACAAACTGGAATCAGCCTAGATGTCCTTCAACAGGTGAATGGCTAAACTGTTGTACAAACATACCACGGAATACTACTCATCAATAAAGAGGAATTGACTATTGATGCAGGCAACAATTTAGAAGCTCTAAGAAATTATGCTGAGTACAAAGGTTACATGTTTTATGCTTACATTTATATAACTTTCTTGGCAGAGATGACACATTTTAGAAATGGAAGACACATTAGTTATCGTCAGGTATTAGGGATAGAAGCGGAGCATGCGCAAGTAGGTAGATTATAAAAGGGCGACAGGAGGCATCTTTGTTGTGTTGTAATGCCCCAGTATATTGACTGTGATGTTGGATACAAGAATGTGCACTGATGATAAAATTGCATAGAATTTGATACACATTCGCATACACATGGGTGCAAGTAAAATGGGAAATCTAAATAAATTAGTGGTTTGCATCAATGTCAATATCCTAGCTGTGATACTATACTGCATCTCCACCCACAATGTATATGGGTTTTACTTGCTTCATATACTTGTCAACACATTATATATAGCCATGATTTTTTGTATGTGGTTTTATTTTGAAGTTCCCTTGTGAATAAGGACACTGAGCATCACATTTTTATATGTTTACTTGCCACTCTCACATCTTTGGTGAAATATCTCTTCAGAACTTTGTTAACTTACATTGGGTTGTTTGTTTTCTTTCTTTTCTTTTTTCACCATTAGGCTCTTTCTTTCTTTATTTCTCATTTGATTCTGTGCATGTTCTGAATTTTTATTGAGGTAACATTGGTTTACAACATTATATAGGTTTCAGGTGTACATCATTATAATTTGACTTCTCTATACAATACATCATGAGTTTTGAGAGTTCTTTATATATCCTGAATACGTCTGTTGTCAGAACTGTAACTGAGAAATATTTATCCTAGTCTGTGCTTTTATTTTCATGTTATTAACATTGTATTTAACAGGGTAAAATTTTTTCTTTTAATAAAGTCCAATTTATCAATTTTTCTTTTGTAGATCATGCCATTGGTGTGGTATATAAAATTGCTTTGCTAAACCTACAGATGTTTTCTTCTAGAAGTTTTATACTTTTATTATTTCTGTTTAGGTTTCTGGTTCATTTGGAGTTAATTTTTGTTTAAGATGTTAGATATAAGTCAAGATGCATTTTTCTGCATATGTACATAAAATTTTTCTAAAAACCATATGTGGATGACCTTTTTACATTGAATTGCCTTTGCATTTTTAAAAAATCAGGTGACTACATTTATCTGGGTTTATTTATGGTATCTTTATTCTCATCCATTTATCTATACATCTGTCCTTTCACCAATATCTGCTATTTTGGATACTGTACCTTTATAGTAATCCTTGAAATCTGGTGGTATGAATCTTCCAACTCTGTCCTTTTTTTTGAAATTGCATTGACTATTTTAGTTCCTTTGCTTTTTATATAAACTTTGCAATAAGTTTGTTAATATATACAAAAGAAAGCTTACTATAATTTTGTTTGTAATTGCTTTGAATATATGGATCAAATTGGGAAAATTGATATCTAAACAATATTGAGTTTTCCAATCCATGAACGTGGTGTATCTTTCCATGTGTTTAGGTCTCCTTTGATTGCTTTCATCAACATATTGTAGTTTTCCACCTGTAGGTCCTGCACACATTTTGTTGGACTCATATATAAATATTTTACTTTTTGCTGCAATTGTACATGGTATTAATTTTTAAATTTTAAATTCCAATCATTCATTGCTACTATATAGAAATACAATTGACTTTTGTAGGCTGACTTTATATACTATGAACTTGGCAAACTTGTTTATTAGTTTTAGGTGCTTTCCTCTAGATTACTTGGCATTTTCTATGTATACATTCATGTCTTCTATGAAAAGGGAGAGTTTTATTCCTCTCTTCCAACCTACATTTCTTTTGGTTGCTTTATTACATTTGCTAGGACTTTACTACAGTGTTGAATGGGAGTGGTGAAAGAGGACATCCAGGCCTTGTACCCGATCTAAAAGTGAAAAACTTTTATTCTTTCACCATTAAGTATGAGGCTAGATGTTTTGTTGCTGTTTGTTTATTTCTTGTTGAGGTATTTTATCTGGTTAAGGATGTATCCTTTTTATTCCTAGTTTGCTGAGAGTTTTTATCAAGAATGGAAGTTCTTGTGGACATACTGCAGAAAGGAGTTGGATCCCAACCAGAATTTGTTTTGGATTCCAAGAGTAATGATGCTACACATGTACCAAGAGGGTATGAAAAAATTTATTACTCACATAATACAGGCTTTCTGGGGAGAGCAGAGTAGGTTCCCAAATAGGTCTTTAAGTGGTTAAGGGTTTTTTGTTGGTTAGGGGTTGGGGCTGAGGTGAGATTTCCCACCTACAGGCCAGGGCTTACATTGTTTGGACTTCCCACTGGCACCAATGGAGGGAACACCCAGGCTTTCTCATCCGCTTTCAAAGATGTGGGTCAGAAGGGTAAGGGGAAGTGGTGGGGCTTGACAGTTGTGAACATCAAACATTGAAAATGGAGTCAGACTCCTTATTATAGATGTTTAATTTGTCAAATGCTTTGTCTATGTCTATGGGGAAGATCAAATACTCGTTCTTACTTAGTCTATTACTAGAGTGGAGTACTTTGATTGATTTTTGAATGTTCATGACTTCACATATTGGGATGAAATCCACTTGGTTGTGGGGTATAATTTTTATATGTTGCTAGCTTTGATTTGCTAGTATTTTGTTGAGGATTTTGCCTCTATGTTCATGAAGGATATTGATCAGTAGTATTTGTTTCTTGTAATATGTTTTTTTTATTACAGTATTGCTGGCCTCATTAAATAAGTTTGGAAGTGTTCCATCATATTTTATTCTCAAGGGAATGCTGTACCATTTGTATCATTTCTTCTTTAAATCTTTAGTAGAACTTACCCCAGAGAAATCATCTGGGCCCAGTGTTTCTTTTTGGAAAGTTTTTTTAACTCTGAATTTGATTTTTAAACTAGATATAGAACTACTTAGATTGTATATTTCTGAGAATCATCCTTTTTCTGAAGTCAGCTTTGCTTGATATTAATATAGCTACTGTGGTTTTCATTGTTTGCTCTAAACAGTACTACGTGTATATCTTTTTTCATTCTTTTAGTGTTAACCTATCTACGTAGTGGTATTTAAAGTGGGCTTCTTGTAAACAGCATACACTTAGGTCTTGATTTTATATCCAATCCGACAATTTCTATCTTTTAACTGGTGTTTTTAGACTTTTCACATTTAATATTATTATTCGTATTTTGGGATTAAAATCTACAGTTTTCTGTTTTCTACTTGATCCATCTGTTCATTGTTTCTCTTTTCATCTTTTTTCTACCTTCCTTTTGTTAATTCAGAACATTTTATGATTGCAATTTTTCATCCCTATTGATTTATTATTTATACATCTTTAGACATTCTGATGTTGCCTTAGGTTTTACAATATGTATCTTTAGTTAATCAGAGTCCACCTTAAAATAATATTATATTGCTTCATGTATAGAATAAGAACCTTACAACAGTATATTACCAGTACCTCTATATGATTCTTTATGATCTTATTGTCTTACTTTTTATATTTACATATGATATAAACATATACTACATTGAAAGTCTTTGATTTAGCCCAGAGCTTGGCAAAATACAGGCTGCAGGCTGTCATTGTGAATAAAATTTTATTATAACACAACTTTGCCCATCCACTTATGTATTTTCTATGGATGCACTACAGCAGCAGAACTAAGAAGTTTCAACACACACCGTATGGCCTACAAGCCACCTACAATGTGGCCTTTTATTCTTTTTTGAGGAAGATTAGCCCTGAGCTAACATCTGTTGCCTATCCTCCTCTTTTTGCTGAGGAAGACTGGCTCTGAGCTAACATCAGTGCCCATTTTCCTCTACTTTATACGTGGGATGCCTACCACAGCATAGGTTGCCAAGCGGTGCCATGTCTGCACCTGGGATCTGAACCAGCGAACCCCAGACCGCCGAAGTGGAATGTGTGTACCTAACCGCTACACCAACAGGCTGGCCCCCAATGTGACCTTTTAAGAAAAGGTTTGCTAACCCCTGCTTTAGACAGACAGTTATCTCTTACAGCAATTAAACAGCAATTTTAAGAAGTATATAGTATTTTTATTTACTTTCATTTACTTCATCTCCAGAATTTTTCATTTCTTTGTATAGATTCCATGTTTAAGTGCAATATCATAGTCTTTTGCTTGAGTAACTTCCTTTAGGAGTTGTGGCAGTGCAAATATGCTGGTAATGAATTCTCTTAGTTTTACTTTGCCTCAGAAAGTTTTCTTTTTTTCCTTCATTTTTGAAAGATATTTTTCCTGTGTATAGAATTCTGGATTGACAGTATTTTTTTCCCAGCACTTTAAAAATACAGCTCTTTAGTCTTCTAGCTTGCATTCATTCTAACGAGAAGTGTACCACGATTCTTAACGTTCCTATTCTCTACTTCATTCCTCACACTTAATGTTTCTTTTTTGCAAGACTACCTTTTAAAAATTCTCCCTTTCTTTTGTTTTTAGCAATTTGCATATGATGTGAATAGGGGTGGTTTGTGTGTGTGTGTGTGTGTGTGTGCACTGATATTGTGCTCCTTGAGGTTCTCTGAGCTTCTTGTATCTATGTTTTGGCGTCTGTAATTAATTTTGGAAAATTCTTAGTTACTGTTTATTTAAACAGTATTTCACCTCCATTTTCTCTCTTTTCTTCTTCTGGGATTCCAGTATCACATATTTTAGAATATTTGATTTGTCCTATAGCTCTTGGAAGTTCTTTTATGTTTTCCCCTTCTCTCTCTCCCTTCCATCCCCTCCACAACTCCCCCCCAGGTTTGGTAATTTCTATTGACGTATCTACAATCCCATTAATTCTTTTGTCCACTGTGTCTATGGATGGTCCATTGAAGGCATTCTTTATTCATGTTATTTTTCTATTTCTAGCATTTCCATTAAGTCTCTTTCATACTTTCAATCTTTATTCTCAAATTACCCATCTAACCTTGTATATTGCACACCTTTAATATATTAATTATAATTTTACTAAATTGCTCATCAGATAGTTCCAACATGTGAGTCATAGCTGAGTCTTTTTCCGATGATTTCTGTGTATCTTCTAAGTGTGGTCTACTGCCTTTCATTACCTCAACAAAATTTCATTGTAAGTTGAACATCTTATGTAGCGTAATAGTGTTTATGCCTGGCTATGCATAAACCTTTTATTTTGATACACCTGTAGTGTAGGGATTTAAGTTAATCTAGCTAGAAGATTGGCTTGGTTTGAGATTTGGTGTTGCTATGGTTACTGTCAGTGCAACTCAGACGTCAAAGTGCAGTAGGGATTCCTTGTGATTTTGGTGGAGGAGGTTTCTCCAGGGCAATGTCTGATTCTGAGTTTAATGTCTTCCTTTAGAACTTTGACTCAGACAGTGTCTCTTTACTCCTGATGCTCTCCTGCAGCATTTTGCTGCCACTTCTTATTCAAACCTTGTTATCATAGCAGTGGAAAATAGGGGTTGAAATCTCTGTTGTTCTAATTAAACCACTGTCATTGCATGCACTGTGACCCTGTGTCTCAGATGTGTGGACTTCTTGGTTTTCTTCCTCCTCCCCTTCTGTAGTTGTGGGCTCAGGAAGTAATCCTCCGAAACCCCAGGATTAGGTGGCACCATACCCCTGCTCCCTTCCCACATGTGCCATGAGTTTTCACCAGTGCTCTAGAAGAGGCAGCCTTTGTTGCCCTTCTGCCCACACATTAAGGCTTTTTCCACATTGCTGGTATAGGAGAATGATCCTGGTGGAATTTCTTGTCCGTTTCACACGGTTGGTCACCCTCTCTCCCTCTGTACAACAATGGGTACTTCATATGTCTCTTTGTGATATCTTCTGTGAGTGCCTGGTGATGTTTAGAAAGAAGGAACCCACAAGAGGATGCTGAATCTCACAATTTCTGTGGCCTCTCAGGAGTTCCACACTGTCCCACTAGCCCCCATTTGGTGTTAACTGATTTATCAACTATTATAGCTGAATTTTTCTTAGCAGGGTCAAGTTGAATATACCCCAGGTGAGTGAATACTCAGATCTCCTCTTTCCCTGCAGGCATAAACTCTCCTTAGACTTTGGCTAGTTAGTTGTGCTGTGACCTCAACTTTCCAGTGGGTTCAAAACACATCATGAATTTGAAGGTAGTCTGGTTCGTTTTCATTGTAAGTGTTTGTAGTAACACTGCTTCCAGCTCCCGATTTAGAACTTATCTTTAGGGTTTTTTTGACAGCATCAATTGAGAGCAACATGTCTTGCAAATCATCAGAAGATCTGGGGATCTCCTGACTCCAAGATCATCCAAGCAGCTTGATGACTGGATCTGCCATGTGTTCACATCACAGAACTCATAAGAGCACCATGAGAATTAAAATTAGATAGATTCCTGGAAAGCACATAGCATGATGCCACATCCCCATTTTTAAGATGGCATCCTAGTTGCAGGACATTGATTCTTAGGCTGAATTTAAACAGTATGATTTAATTGCTAATGCTTTGTTCAAATCCTATAAAATTAAATTATGAAATTAATTATTTAGAATGAAAACTTAATAATGAATATCCATCACCATACCAGTTAAAATAATAGTTATTGGTATTATATAAGAAAAATTTCCCTGAGGAAAAAACAAGATTTGAGTCCACTTTTATGATAGGCTTTCTTTCTGCCAAATAAAGTTAATGCAAAAAGAACAATATAGAATCCCTGGCAACATTTTTGAATTTTAACAAGAAAGAAACGAAAAACGCTTATGGAGCCAGATAGAAAATCAGGTTTGCTGCACAGGAATAAAAGTCAGGCTGACCTCAGGTTCTGGCCGTCTCTGTGCTAGCAGATGTCAGTGGAGCATCTGTCAAGCCTTTGGAGGAACAGCGAATGTAAAATTCAGACAAGCCGTGGGTCACGAGAAAAGGTAGCATTACAAGGTCTCAAAATATACACCACTCATATACACTTCCTGACGAATTAAAAATCTTAGAAGGAGTAAGAGAAACATGGAAACAGAGAAAACATGAAAATAAAGAATTAGAGAGTCATAGAATAGTTGGCATGTGAACATTGAGACCGTTTGAACATAAGGATTGGGGTATAAACAAATGTTATAAATATGGTAAGAAATCAGTATGCAAAATTCAAAATTCTTATTTAAAAATGAACATCTCAATATTAACTATTAATTATACAATCTTAAAAAGGAGATTGAAAGACCAAGAGAATCAAAGGTGAGCAAAATTTTCATTGAATATGGGAAAAACAAAAAGTCATCTTTTTGATTGGATAAATATATAGGCTTAAGCATGTCCTTTCATTTATTCAAGAAATATATTGAGTTTCTAGCATTTCGACTAAAAAGAAGTGATGTCTGCTCTCTTGGACTAACTGATTAGTAGGGAAGATAAACTAACAATAAATTGGAAAATTAAAACCTGTACCAAGTGTTCCATGAATGTAGCACGCAGGGCATTAAGGACAGAGAACAATAGGAGCCAACCTCCTGTGTATGGCTTGGTCAGCAAGGTTCTGTCTTAAGGAGCGGCGTGTATGTGGCATCCTGAAACCTCAGAAGACCAGGCACACAAGGAGAGTCATGATGTGTGTTCCGGCCGGGCCTGAAGCCTGGAATGGCCTGAGGTTGGCAAGGAACTGAACACAGCCCAAGTAGCTAAGCAGTTGGTGAAGGGGAAACCATCCAATAGGAGGGTGGAGACCTGGTTATTCAGCTCTCCTAGCCTGTGCTAAGGCGTGCGGCTCTCCACTAGAGTGTGTATATGTGAGTACGTGTATGTGTGAATAATATAATCAAGAAGATTCAAAAATCAAATCAAACACTTTAGTGTTTTCATTACACAATGAGGAATCTCACTTCTACCCTGTTCTCATCTACCCCACCACCCTCATCCTCAAGCAAACATAAATTCTTATTTCTCCCTCTTTCTTATATAAAAGATGGCCTATTATGAAGTACTATTTTTAGCTTGCTTTTTTCATGCAACAGTATTTTCTGGAGATATTTTCACATCAACATATGGGGAGCCTCCTCACTCTTTTTTTGGTGTTTTTTTCCCCACTGTTTCAAAGTGCTCTATTGTGTGGCTACACCATAGCTAATTTATCCAGTTTCCTCTTGGTGAGCTTTTGAGTTGTTTGCAATATTTTGCTGTTTCAACACTGCTGAGGCTAAGCTTGGATATCTATCACTCCACCTGTGTGCCAACACACTTGAAAGACAAATACACAGAGGTGCTGATGAGTTAACTGGTAGGTGCATTCGTCATTTTGACAGAAATCCCCAATTGCCCTGCATTGTATTCTGTAACATTTTTTCACTCCCATGGCAATGGGTGAAGTGCCTGTTTTCTTAAGCAAGAAGTGACATAATTTGACTTACAATTACCAAAGCCCACTCCACCCTCTGAGGAAGGCTGCTTTGGGAAGCGGATGCAATCACTTGGAAGGCTTTGCAACTGTACAAAGACGAGCATTTGGTGGGTAATGGAGAATGAGGGAGAAGTGAATGAGTGATATATGTATAGTTTGCTTGAATCTACAGGACTTGTTGATGATTTGTGTGTAGGGAATAAGGGGAAGGAGGATAAAGAATGGCTACGTGGGGTGTGGGCCATGTGGAAGGGATCCTGAGTGTGGTTATGAACCTTTATGTTTGGGTCCCCTATGGGACCTCCAAATCAAACTTTTCCAGAGGGCAGCTTTCCAGAGGTGGGGCACCTGCAGGGAGCATGGTTGGGGAAGGGGACTTTGGGGTCCCTAGTGCACCCCTTGCCCCTAATCACACTGTGGCCTGTGAGAGCATGAGGTCTGAGCAGAGGGTAGATGAAGGCAGCCAGAGGCAGAGGGGTTCTGATGCCAACCCTGAGACAGACCAAACACAGCAGGCCCTTCCAGCATGCCATCTCCCTGCAGGGGCAGCTCCAGGGAGAGTCAGAACCAGGTAGAAGGTAACGGAAAGGTGGTTGTGAGGGAAAGAGTCTGAGTTATGCAAGTTTGAAGTTCAGAGGAGAGCTCTCAGTTGGAAATGATGATTGGGGGTGTAATTTAGAGCAATAAGGATGAAGGGGGTCACCTAGCAAAAGTACAGAGAGAGACAAGGAAACGTCCCAAGGCCAAAGGCAAACTGACATGTAGGGTGGACTAGAAGAGAGGGAAACAAAGAGGACAGCAGGGCACACATGACATGTGCCACAGAAGAGCTCATCTTTGGAAAGGAAGTTGTGGTCCACCATCCTCAAAGCTGCTAAGAGGCTGAGTGGGATGAGGACCACAAGAGTCCACTGGATGTGACAGCATCGAGGCCTTTGATAAGAACTTGCAGGAAAGCTCCATCAACTTAAAGGTGACTACTAGCAGCATAAAGAGATCACCTTCAAGATCACTAGAGAAAGGAAAGAGGACAAGATGTCACTCTACAGAAAAATGGAGAAAGCAAAAGAGGCATCCAGGAGGGCAAAAGCAGAAAGTGTAATGAGATGCTTGTGCACATAGTAGTTAGGAGCAAGGCTTAGAGTTGGCATTGGGCTCATGCTGAGTGGGTGTGCTCAGCTCTCCGGGCCTTAGGAGGTGGTGATTTTGCCTGCAGGGTTGACATGGATGGAGCAGACAGTGCCATGTGGGCGTGGAGGACCCGCACAGTGATGGTAGAGAGCTGACACTGCTAAGACGGTTTTGCAAGAGAGGTGGGTGGATGTAGCGCTTACAAATAAAAAACCATTCTGAGACATGGAGGGGAGGGAAAACAGCATTCAATATTATATATACATATATATAAACCTAAAATAAAATGTGTCATCAAAGGGATTGGGAAAAAATAGTCTACCAGCCAAAAAGGCAAACAAAATCAAATGCAGAGCATTGATGAAAAGAGAAAGCAAAGGTCTCCTTCCATATGTGATTCCCCTGGACCCAAAGTTTGTCTGTGAGCACCTCACTCAGGCACACTGGCTGGTAACATTTGACTGATGTGTGTAGTTCAGTCGAATCAGTTGTGTCAAGGTTAATTTCCTGATTTTGATAATCATACCATTACCAAGAATTAGGGGAAGCTGGGCAAAGGGTTTAGGAGAATTCTCTGTACGATTTTTGCAACTTTTCATAAGTCTAATTATTCTAAAATAAACAGTGAAAAATGACCTAACCTGCTGCCTCTGCCAAGCGTCCTGTCTCACTGAGAGGTGCCATCCTTCTCCCAGCCTCCAAGTTGGGGACGTCAGATGTGTCCCCAACTCCTCCTTCCCTCACTGTCCCCCAGCCCTGTCCTATCTGTTCTGCCCCCAGAAACTTCCGTTGCTCCTGTCCCTGGTCCCTTCTGCATAGCCAGGCTCAGGCTCAATCCAGCATCCTCTACACAAAGTCCTTGACAGCCCTGGAATGACACATACCGCTCCTCCTCCTACTGGTAGAGTTCTCATCCTTAAACATAGACCACACGCTTTCTCTTTCTACCCTACACCTATCTTCAGAGCACTGCACCCTTTGAGGTCCACCTGCCTGTCCACCTTCATATCCAGCAACTTCCACCAGGCAACTTGTCTTCCAGTGGCAGGTGACAGGCCTCGGGCTGCCCAAATTAGCCCCAGAATTCATGGCTGTCTGTCCTTGGCCCTACTTGGTTTGCCTCAAGCTTTGGTCAAAGGCCACCCCTTCCTTACAGCTTTCCTCAAATCCACCCACTTCCTGGAAGTATCGATTGCTCTCTGTTCTGGGTTTCCACAACACCAGACACATCCTCTCATTGTAGTGATGCTGAGATATGCTAGTGTCTTGAATCCCCTGCCTCCTTTGGCTTTATATCTCAGAACACAGCCTAGTTCCTGGTGTATAATAGGTTTGCAAAGGGGTATCGCTGCATTGGACACATGCCAACGCTTCATTTACACCTTGCTTTGCATATCTCAAAAGGCATGGAACTTCGTATGAGCCAGAAACAGCCATTTTCCACCCAATGAAGCAACTCTTCTGTTCTCTCCTTCCAACCCCTCCACCAACCAACAGAAAATGGCTAAGGCTATCAAATTCTAATCAACTTAAATGTTCATTACGCCAATTCAATAAAACTCCAAGTTATCTTCGGCTTCCTTAACAAAATTGGAATCATCTCAGCTGGCATTGGCAGGCTGGCGAGAACACACGCATTGGTGCAACCCCAATCCACCTGCTCGGTGGCCCATGAAGAATCCATCGAAGAGAGAGCAGCAGAGGAAGCACCGGCTCCCACAGTGTCTGATGGCCCTATCAAATCCGCATCCCCAGACTCACAGGGGCAATTTGGTGCTGTGGGATTCAGGAGGCTAGAGTGTGAGTCCTGATGCCTCCTCAGCTCATTACAGCTGCACCTCAGCTAGATTTTTAGTCCCCCAGGCCTCCTGGGTAAAGTTAGGTGTGAGCTTGAGGCCCCACCTCCAATCCTCTATAATCCTCTGGCACTAACATCATCCTTTACTACCTTTAGGAGATAATCAGAAAACAAAGGGACACTTGTATCAAGCTTCCATTCTGTCTGTTCAGCCCTGTGTACACAACACACGCACCCCAGGTATGCACACACTTGCATGCTCACACACGCACACTCCGCATGCTCACACAAATACACATGCAACCTTTTTACAAGCAGCTTTATAGAATTCCTCATCTATTAGATTTTGCACAAAATGCCTCTGTTTTACACACCTTCCCCAGGGAGGGATTGTTCTCTAAGGTAATTTACAGGGCCAGGGCCACCCTACTTCCTAGGATCTGCCCCGGCAGTTCTTGACACTTTAACGCACTTGACAGAGTGCTCAACAAGGAGAACAAATACACGGGTGGAAGTACTGGAGGTAGCTGACCAAAGAGTTTCAGACCTGTGGGAGAGGCCGCAATGAAGCTGACACTGGAGGGAAGAGGGCAGGCCCCCGTTAGACTCACAGGGACAGCGTTGTGGCTGTAGCTTTGACACAGTCCAAAAGAGAAGTACTTCTGGTCTCGGGGAAGAATCCAACGCAGCAGGAAAGTTGGAGTCAGGAGTATTTGGCCCTGAGAGAGGTAACCTCTGTTATTGGACAGAGACATTCACGAGGCCCCTCTCTGAAGGCCTGCTACACACAACTTCAAAGCCAGCTGCCTTGTTTTTCTCCTTTTTTTTTTGTGAGGAAGATTAGCCCTGCCATTGCTGATCTTCCTCTTTTAGCTGAGGAAGATTAGCCCTGAGCTAACTTCGGTGCCCATCTTCCTCTATTTTGTATATGAGATGCCTCCATAGCATGGCTTGATGAGTGGTACATATGTGCATGCCTGGGATCCAAACCTGCAAACCCCAGGCCACCAAAGTGGAGAGTGTGAACTTAACCACTAGGCCAATGGGTTGGCCTCAGGTGCCTTGTTTTTTCTGTAATCCTGTGCTCACCTGAAAACTTCTCATTTCCAGCTCCTATATTGGCAGAGAATTTTTCTGTTGGCAGACAGGAGTATAGTTCCCTGGACAGAGATGGTCACGTGTGTGCCCTCTGGTGAACGTCACATGCCCCCAGGTGAAGTGACCCAGCTCCCTCTTAGAGTCTAGCATCAGTCAGGGCGGACGTTACAGCTGGTTTGTCAGTCCTTGGCACTGAGATGAGGGCACACAGCAGTATTTATGGTTGATTTGCATACCTGGGTCTGCAATTCCCTAAGTAAACTCTTGCACATCTTTTCTGAACACTGTAAATTAGCTGGATCCATGCACTTGGGTTCTGAGCCAGCCACAAACATGCAGCGAGAAGGAAGTTCTCCTGGAAGGCTGCATATTTGGAAAGCTGCTTCCTTTTCATGGGCTGTTTGCAAGCGATGGCTCTCAGGGTCTGATTTCATCTCTGACGTGCTGATTTGCCACCCTTCAAAGATCTTTCCCAGCAGACAGCCAAAAAAATGCCTCCCTGTGCCCTCAGACTGACTTCATTCAATTTCCTGCTTTTTCTCAGCTAATCTTCAGCCTGTAATTTCCTAATGACTTTTCCGGTGCTGTTCTGCTGATAGCTAAAAGGCATAGCCAGCCAAGATTCCCTGCGTGTGCTTATAGCTTGGATTTTGTCAGCATTTCTTCCCTAATTATGAATCAGTGTCAGGGTGCTCCTGGGCATCCAGCATCTCTCTGAGACGGGTGTGCTGTAACTAGGAATAGGCTTGGTAGGGATCCCAGGGGACAGGCCAGCGTGAAAACCTCAGACATGCAACCCCAAAGAGGCCCCAGGCCTCTCTGTTCCGTCTAATACACTCAGGGGGCGAGGCCTAATTCTGGACCATCTCTAACCCGCTCTTGATCATAACCCACATAGCACAGCTTAGAAGGGATCTGCTAGACCAAGGCACATCTGGACTTCCAAATACGGCTCCCCCACTGGTTTGTATTTTTGATACCCACTGACACATCTCTCCCCTTGACCCTTCTTACATGATATGGCCTGGCCACGGTGCTAAGTAAATCTTTCCTGAATACATTCCTTAATATCAAACCGTGAAACTGAGTAAGGGTTTAACATTGCATTCTATTCATACTGCAATATTTCCTAGTTAATGAGATTATGAGCCTTAGATTATGACATACTACATCCTAATGGTAGACTTTAGGACAAGCTGTTAAAAAGTTATAATATTATTTTTATTTTAATTGGGAAAAGGTTCTCTTGCCCTTCAACCATGGGCAGAAGATATCTCAGATAAGGAGATGCGTGGCTAGGTATATGAATCCAGATAAATCAAGGAATAGAAGAGCAGCCGGAGGTGTGAGCTCCGCACAGCTCCTTGCCCCTGCATGCCAGGAAACTTGGCCCCTCTTCCTCCCTGTCCCTTTCCCTGACCAATCAAGAACCAGGCTTTGCTGAGACCAACCATCCCCATCTGCTCTCCATTCCTCTTCACACCTGCCTCAACTTCCTCCTGGACCAGTGCAGTGGCCCAGCAATGGGTCTCCATTTCCACGGTGGGTACCCTATAGTCTTTCCCCATTTGCACAAATGCTGGTGTGCATAAGCAAAGAAATCAATCAAGCTACCTAAATACTTAAACCCTTCCATGACCACATCTCCTACAAAGTCCTTCAGGATCTGGCTCTGGTCAACCACCTGTGATCCCACCTGTACTCATTCCCAACATCACTAGTAATCCTACACTGCCATATGAAACCTATGGCTGGTCCCACCTCCATACTTTGACATGTGCTTCCCCTGTTGCTTGGAAAGAAAACCCTTCCTTGCCCATCTGTAAGTCCCTAACCCCATTCAAGACTGAGGTCAGGCTCATGCTCCCTATGAACTACCTGGGAGAAGCAAGACACTTCTTTGTATCAATGATCGACTGAATCCTCTGCCGCTTGCACAACATAGACTCTCTGGAATCATGGCAGGTTTGTACGTTAGTCTCCCCAAAAGACCATCCAGACGCCAATAGGAGACATATTCTCACATAACTAGTTGAATACAAAGGTCACATCACTGCCTGGAACATAGCAGGAACTAAGAAGACCATTGGTTGTCACTCAGTTCAGTCTCATTCACGAGAATGTGCAGATCGTTAGTCAACACAAGTAAAGATTAGGGAATAGCCCAGGCTACTATACGACAGAGTGTGAAGGAGCAAATAAACCACCCAAGAGAACTCTCAGACCAACAGGCAACTCTCCAAAGGCCTCATCCTCTCCGCTCACTAGTAGCCTCCAGGACAGATCAGAGCACCAAAGGGCTCTGTCCTCACATGTGTCATCATCTGTACAAATCACAGCACTGAAGGCCCCTGTCCTCACACGTGTCACCTTCAAGACAGATCCCAGCACAGAAGGCCTCTGTCCTCACTTGTGTCATCCTCAGGACAGATCCCAGCACTGAAGACCCCAGTCCTCACACATGCTGCGTCTCAGCACACATAATCGTAGGGACTGGAAGCCTGGCTACAGTCATCTTGTCATAGTCTCACTGTCACTCCTGGTCTATAGTGCTCTTCACTCAACCACCTTCCATTCATTCTGTCTTACAATACACAATTTCACAGCCCAATCTACAAGTTCAAAAGTTGAACAGCGACTTTTAAAGGTAAATATTAAAATTACAAAGGCTGTTTCCTCAAATTTCCATTTTAAGGCCTTGAGGACTGGTCAGTGAGAGCACAGTGAGCTCAGCCTGAGGCTGCAGTGACCCTGGTGGACTTTGGTCCTTTAAGCTAAACCAGATAAAGAATAAAATAGAGATAATGAGCTGCAAAATGCATCATTGGTTTAGTTTTACACACGTGCCCAAACAAGTTCACACAGACACGGCAGCCACCATTCTTGGCCTCTGGGAGAGGCTCTTCCACAGGCTCCACAAAGCCAAGGGCGGCACAGTGTGGGAGATGCATGCTCCCTGGGCTCTGGGGCCAGCAGGGTCACAGGGGCATCTCCCTAGGGAGTGTAGAGGGTTCCCAAGAAGAGAGGGCCCTGAACCAGGCCCTACAGAGTGAGTGTAGTCTAGTGATGGTCCTCACACATGTCCACATCTCCCTCTCAGCTCTATATCCTTAGAAATGAGGAGAAAAGACATATATAACAGCACTGAAAGGAAGAATAGCATCTGCATGTCAGGAATGTTTAGGAGTCTTTGAAAGGCAGGAAGGAGACAGGACAGGACAAGAGCGCTGCCTCAGCGACGGGTGGAAAGGCTGACACTGCAGGGCTCTGTGGGTCCAGTGTCCGGACAGCGGCACTCACTCTGGCTTGGTCTCAAACCCGGAACTGTCCTGGAAAATTCAGAAGGGTCATCTCTGGTTCACATTCTATCAGTAGGGAATCCCAGAGAATGCAGTGCAGCTCGCTGAGCCCCCGGCCACCTTCATAATGAGGAGATAAACAGAGATAGACGCCCCCCCACTGCCAGGGGAGACAGAAAATGTCCTGATTTAATACCTTAGAAATTGAAACATCCAATAGCCCAAGTTAAATGCTTTTCTCTCTGATAGTCTGAAAACACAAGAAAACCACAAAAGGTTTTCTAAATGCTTGTTACACAATTGGTTTTGTGCTTTTCTGTATACTTTTAAACTCTCTCTGCTTTTAATGAAACCCACTCTTTCCGTTTGTATGGAGGTCTGGGTTATGTCCTCACTCCTGTATGGACACCTCCCTCTCCGTACGGAAGGCATCTGAGAGGCTCTCACGCAGCAGGCAGCAGTCCTCCCTCTAGCTCTGGAAAGGATGACAGAGGACCGGCTTCCCTGGACGGAGAGAGCTCTGCCACCTAGTGGCTGCCTCAAGAAATGGTCACACTCTAGGCTATGAGACCTGAGCACTGGGCACTATTCAAGGCCAGCGAGGAAGCCTCAGGCCCTGGGCCTGACACACTGTCACAGCATGTCCCTAGTCTTGGTGTAAGTTTTGCTGCTGCTACATGGGGTTGGACCTGCAGAGCTGGATGAGCAGTGGCTCCCCGCAGGGCCCATGAGCTCACACAGGGCAGATACCCTTCACTGGGGGCTTCAGCCAGGCCACACGTCACCCTCAGGAACCTGCCTGCCCAAGCCAATGTCTGCATGGGAAGACGTGGCCCCTGAGGGGACTGGGGGTGAGATGAAGGAGGGAGTGGAGAGGGAAGCAGGGGTCCACCTACCAAGGAGGCCCCAGGAACTCCATCTGTGCCCCATAGAGAAAAGAAAGGAGATAAAGGGGCGATTTTAGAGGGCGATTTGTAAGATGTGAAGTATAAGTCATGCTGCTTTGGGGACAGCATAGAATTGGGGGAGAGGCCTTCTTCACATTTTGGCCGGAATGGCAGGGCAAGACAAGGAATGCAGCTCTGTCTGCAGCCTCGCCAGGCCCAGGAAACAAGGCCTGTAGGGGGAGGGGGGCTTCTCCAATAGTGAGGAGGAGCCCCTAAGGGCCTTACCCAGCTGGGCCTCCCCAAATAAGTGCTGTGTCTTTGAGGTGGGAGGCTGATCTGTCACCGAGGCTAAACTAGGGAAGGCTTGAAGCTGGAGCATGTTGGCAGGAATGTGAACTCGTGGGGAGCTCGGTGGAAGGCGATACAGGAGCTCTCATGGGAGCCAGGACGTGGCCCTGAACCCTGTCCTGGGCAGTGCATGATGCTGCGCCTTCCAGACACTGATGCCTGCAATGAGGAGAGCAGCACCAGCTGTTCAGGCGCGTGTGGGGACTAAACCGCACAAGGGGGCCACCGGTCACCAGGGACACAAGGACAAGTAGACAGTGCCAGGCTGGGCACACAACACCAGGCACAAACTCCAGCACACAGGCTGACAACACACAGCGGCGAACACTCAAGGTGTACATCACAGGGCACACATCATGAGGCACAAAAAGCCAGGGACACGGGTCAGGCACACACACTGGGCACAAAATACTGGCCACCCACTTGCAGCCCCACACCTCAGGCAAACAAGAGTAGACACACATGCCGAACATGCACTACCCAACAAATAGTGCTAGGAACACAACTCTGGGCCCACAAAGTCAGGCCTGCAATGATAGCCAAACAATCTGGGCACACACACTGGTACACACACCAGGGACAGAAGCTGACACACACCTTCATGATACAACGCCAGCACTCAACACCAGACACATAACGCCAGGTACACACAGCAAGAACATATGCTAGTAACACACACCAGGCACACATGCCAAAACACAATGCAAAGCATACTCTGTGGAGCGCAAAACACCAGGCACAAAACATTGACACACAGTGTCAGGCACACACTTGAGGCACACAAGCCTGGCCAACACCCTGGGAGAATAACACCAGGCAAACATGCTGGAAACACAAACAGGGCACACGATTCCATGCCCACAACACCAGGCACACAGCACAGGCACATGCCAGGCCTACACACTGGGAACACATACCAGGCACACAGCTCTGGGCATTTGTGCAGGAACCTAATATCAGGCACGCACTGTCAGGCACAAATGCCAGTACACAACAGCAGTCATAAAATGCCAGGCATGCGCTTCAGGAACACAGTGCTGGGCACATAACAATGGACACACACCATGTGGCGCATGGCACTCTGCACAAAACCCCAGGCAAACAACGCCAGGCACACACACCAGACACACACTGGGAGGTACACCAGACCAGGTCCAATGTCTGGGACCACAACACTGAGCTCACAAGGCTGAGTTACATGCCAGACACACAGTGCCAAGCACACACTGCAGAAACAAAATTCTGGGAACACAGAGCCAGGTACACAATGCCGAGCACACACTCTCAGCTCACAATGCCAGGCGCTAACTCCAAGAATACAGTGCCAGACATGCAACTCTGGGCAAAAACTGTAGGATGTATAATGCTGAGCACAGAGCAGGCACATACACTAAGCCCACAATCCTGCGCACACAAAATTGGACACACAATACACATGATACAGGAACAGACTCTGAGAACATAACAGTGGACACAGTGCAAGGCACACACAATAGACACAATACCGGGAACACATGCCAGGAACAATACGCTGAGCACACATGCCAGTCACACACACTGGATTTACAACTGCAGACGCACAATGCTGAGCACCCAGTGCTGGGCATGCAAAGCCAGACACACAGTGCTAGGCACACATGCCAGGCACACAACTCTGGACACACAAAACGAAGCACACATTGCTAGGCCTATACAGCTGAGCAAACAACAGAGGGCACACAGTGCTGGTACACAAAGCCAGACAGCACCCCAGGCATGCACACCAGGCACACAGGCTGGGTAGACGGCAGGAAAACATGCTGGACAGACGCCAGGAACCGTGGGCACACAAAGCTAGCCTTAGGGAATGAAGTGTGACTAAAAGATCCCTTAACGACCAGCTCAGGGCTCACCAAGCTCCCCTTCCCTTCTGCCCCAATCACCAGTCCTGCTCCAGACTGGGGTCTAACTGTCATTTGTCCGAGCTGCATAGCCGAGGTCACTCTGGCTGGCATCCTTTGTGTGGATGTACGTGAGCTTATGCAGTCAGTCCCCTTTTGGGACATTTGAGTCCTTCTGAGTCCTTTGCTCTAGTAAATAATTCTGGAGTGCGTAGCAAGTTTATACCTCATTCCGTATTTTTTTTTTTTTTTTGCCGGAGTATTTCCGGCATGGCTTCCTAGCATACCAGATGAAAGGGCAAAAGCACATGTGATTTTTCTACATATTGTCAATAATCTCCACTGGCCTCTGCCACTTTGCATTTCCATCAGCACTGTCAGAGTGCCTAACAAACCGGCCACAAAAGGGGGCAGGTCACGGAAGATTTAGAAATGGCGCTAGGATTGCGCTAACTTTCGGCGCATGCGCTCTTCCCTCCTCCTGAAGTACAGAAAGCAGGAAACCAACTTACCCCAGACCTCTCTGCCTCCACCCTTCATGACTCCCCGCCCCTTCCGACCTCTAACTTGGCCGGACTTTAAGACGACCAGTTTGAGCCTTTAGCCATTAGATGGCGCCACAAAGTAACTCTTAAGATCTCTAAGTTACTGACCTTTCTCTGCAGATGTGATTTCTTCTCTCAATGAAAGTGTAGAGATTTAGCTCAAAGGAAAATCGCAGCTCCAGAATCTGGCAAGAGCGACAACGTCTTCAAGCAACTCTGAACGATTTTTGTACAATTCTTTGCTTTCTCTGATAGAAAAATTAATAATACCACCAGGCACCCTTGTAAGGGAGAGCTAGTGTTTGGCAAATGTTTACTAAGCCCGTGAACAAATGAATGAATCTGTTAAAGACATCCCTTCTTGAGCACATCCCGGGCAGGTGTGAGCCCTCCCTCTCCCTGCAGAACTCGAGGCAGGGCACATGGCCCAGGCTTACTGTGCTCTGGGGCAAGCCCTGGAGCATCACAGCCTTATCTCTGTGCTCCCCTCAGCTCTTGCTGTGCCAACAAGGGCCTCGTTGAGTCCCTGGTCGACCCTCTTCAGATGACTTTAGTGCACGTACTGGGAGCAGGAAAGCCAGACTGCTGGCAAGCAAAAGCTGGACAGCAGGACCTGGAATCCAGAAGTCTCTTCACAAAGCCCCAGCAATTAGCCAGCCTTCTGGGGCTTTCATCCCTAAAGACCCAGGCCAGATACTGTTTGGTAGGAAAGGTTTCAGTCTGCATGCCCCACCCAAGTCTCCCAGAGTGGAGGATGATGCTGATGCTCCCAGCCACACCCATCTCAGACACTGGGAGTGCTGCCATGCTCTGTCCCAGTTGGTAATAACCCGTCCTTCTAGGCTAGGGGTTCAGGGGCTCTAGAATTGCTCAGGTCTTGAGGACATTGGCCTATAAAGCCTTACTGGGGATGTTGCAGACTTCTGACAGAGCGTGGCAGCACTCCCTCTGAGGGCATGGGGAGGCTCTGGCGGGTCAGTAACAGCACAGCAGAGTGATCACGATCGCAGGCTCTGGAGCCAAACCACCTGGGTTCAAGTCCTCATCTGTCGCTTAGAAGCTAAGTAAATTTGGGAGGCTATCTCACCTCTCCTCACCACAGTGTCCACATCTGTAAAGACAAAAGCAGCTTCCACCTCCACAGGCGGGTGGAAAGGATCAAGTGAGTCACAATGCCTAAAGTGCCATGTATGTGGTCCATATATGCTATCATTCATTGCTCCCGTACTTATAAACATTTTATGGGAATTCTAGGTTTTTAAAAAAAAATCTGTGTCCTGAATCAACTTTGGTCATTTACATTTTCCTTAAAAAACAATTTTTTATTGATTAAGTCAAATGTATTAAATTAAAACTTAAATATTGCAGGGGCCGGCCCGGTGGCGCAGCGGTTAGGTTCGCACGTTCCGCTTCTCGGCGGCCCGGGGTTCGCTGGTTCGGATCCCGGGTGCGGACATGGCACTGCTTGGCAGCCATGCTGTGTTAGGCGTCCCACGTATAAAGTAGAGGAAGATGGGCACGGATGTTAGCTCAGAGCCAGGCTTCCTCAGCAAAAAGAGGAGGACTGGCAGTAGTTAGCTCAGGGCTAATCTTCCTCAAAAAAAAAAAACTTAAATATTGCATAAATTTAACACATCTCTGTATAAATAGCTATATTTCCTTTCTTCTAATGTTGTTATTGTTCCTGTTTTATTATTATTATTTTTTGGATCGGGCTTGCCAGGGTCTACTTTGTTTCTAGGGGGTGGGTGTTCCTTCTGAAAATCAGGTTTTGGTCTTAATTTTTTCTCTACTGTTTGTTTTTATTTCATTTGTTTCTACTCTAATTTTTAAAGGTTTTTATTTTATTATATTTGATATGAAGCAAAGGTTATATTTAACATTTGTCAAGTTATGAAAGATGATATTCAAACCAATACCGAGTCATGAACCAACCTGCTGACGTAACAACCAAGACAGGCAAAGCAAACTGGTTCCTCCTGTCCACCGTCTCTGCATTCCACCTGGAGATTCTGTGTTTTAAAAACAATTTTTACCATATATGGTGTGTGCCTAGACAATATATTATACGGTTTCACTCATTTGTTACTTTACTTAAATATTCCTATACTGTAAGCTATCTTCTGCTTTTCACTTACCATTGTGTTTCTGAGATTTGTATATATTGCTGCATGCAATTATAGTACGTTAATTTTAACTGTTGTGTAAAATTCTACTGTGTTGTTTGTGTTACAATTTAATTGTCCATTGCTCTGTTTATAAATATTTAGATTGTCCATACAGAACCCAAAGCAATGCTGCAATGCGCGTTCTTGTATATGCTTCCTGGAGCAAACTTTCAAAAGATCTCCCCTGGGAGTGGGATCAGGTGGCCATCGGGTGAGTGTGTGCGTAACAGAGTGGATTAGGGAGTGGACACTAGAGCAAGGGGGCCTAGTTTGGACCCTGGCTCTGCCACTTATTTAATGTATTTTGGGCAAAATATTTAACTCCTCTGTTCCTCAATTTCTTCTACTATAAAATGGGGCTGATGGCAGTATGTCCTTCGTCAAGGTTAGGAGGATGAAACGAGTCAAAATATTAAAATCGCTTACAACAGTGCCTGACATAAAGTAGCGCTCTATCCATGTTGTCAAATCAATTCAAATGCAATTTAACCATTTAAAAAATAATGTCAATTGTTCTCTAAATTGATTGAACCACTTTGTGTAGCAATAGAAGTTCTATCAACCTATATTCTCATCCATTCTTGGCATTGTCACACTTTTAAAAGAGATTTGATTTATAAAAGATCATAGAATACAATAATACAGAGTATTGAATTCGTAAATTTTATCAAAATATTTACAGTAAGACAGAAGCTTTTCTTCAAAATTAAGTTTTATGTATAAATTATGTGTGTATGGCATATTTGTGTACAGTGTTAGTAATTTTGTAGTTTTCAATATGAGTCTCACACATACTTTTTAGCTTTACCTCTAAAGTACTTCATTTTTTTTCAGTGAATGTAACTGGTATTTTATTTTACACTTCAGATTTTACATGTTCATTGCTGGTATAAATAAACATAATTGATTTTTGTATGTTGACTTTGTACCCTGCAAACTTGCTAAACTCACTTATTAGTTCTAGGAGATTTTTTTTTTGTAAATTCCTTAGAATTTTCTACCCAGACCACTTTGTCACCTGAATTATAGAGACAGTTTTCTTTCTTTCCTTGTGATCTATATACCTTTTATTTCCTTTACCTGCCTTATTGCTTTGGCTAGAACTTCCAGTACTATACTGAATAGCAACGGTGAGAGTAGACATCTTGCCTTGTCCCCATTCTTTCTTTCTAGTGAAAGCATTCATTCTTTCACTATTCAATATTGTGTTAACTATAGGGGTTTTGTACATATTCTTTATTGTATTGAGGAAGTTCTTTCTTTTCCCAGAATGCTGAGAGTTTTTGTCATGAGTGGGTATTGAAATTTGTCAAATGCATTTTTCTAGATTATTTGATATGGTCATGCAATTTTTTTTATCCTGTTAATATAGTACATTGCATTGACGGATTTTTATTATTGAACCAGCCTTCCATCCCTAGAATAGATCCCAGTTGGTTATGCTGTAAAATTTGTTTTATACCCTGATGGATTCAATGGCTAATATTTTGTTAATGATATTTGTGTCCATATTTATGATAGATATTGATCTGTAGTTTTCTCTTTTTTGTATTATCATTGTCTAGATTCGGTACCAAGGTAATACGGACTTTGTAAAATGATTTGGAAAATCTAATTCTTCTCAAACTTTAGGTAGAATTCCCACAGTAAAACTGTCTGGGCATGAAGATTTTTTGGGGGGGAGGGAGTTACAAATTACAAAAATAAATTGCTTTAATAGTTATATGACTATTCAAATTATCTATTTCATTTTTGGCAGGTTGTAGTAATTTGTGCTTTTTGAGAAATTTGTCAGTTTTATCTTAGTTGTCAAATTTATGTGTATAGAACTGTTTATAATACTCCCTTATTATCTTTAAGATGTCTGCTTGGTCTGTATTGATATCCCCCATTTCACTCCTGAGATTGGTAATATTCTTTTTTTCAAAGCATTTTTATAATGGTTGCTTTAAAATTCTTGTTAGAAATTTCTAACATCTTTGTCATCTCTGTGTCTGTGTCTATTGATCATTTTTACTAATTCAAGTTGAGATTTTTCTAGTTCTTCATATGACAAATGATTTTCTGTTGAAACCTGAACATTTGAGGTATTGTGTTAGGACATTGAATCTTATCTAAAACTTTTGTTTTAGCAGGTTCCTCTGACACCAATCCCATGAGTGAAGGGAGTTCCCCCACATTATTGCCAGGTGGGAGTCAAAGTTCAGACTCTCACTTGGCCTTTGTTGGCGTCCAGAGGAGAAGGGCTCCTCATTACTACTGAGAGAAACTGGGGCTTCCAGCTCCCCACTGTGCCCACTGATACCACCATGGCAGACAAAGGCAGGTACTCCACTGGCACTAAGGGGGTACAGAGCCTCATTAGTACTCTTCAGGGATCAAAGTCCTGATCCTCCACTTGGCCTTCTCTGATGCCATCTGAGCATGGGGGAGGAGTTGTGTCATCTTGTTACAGCGTGGCAAGGTTGGAAGTCTAGGCTCAGTGGTTGGCCTTTGCTGTTGAGGACTTGTCTGGGGCTGCAGGTATTTCAGCGGAGTTTGGCTGAAGTAGGGTGGTTACTGGCTAAGTATTTTCTTTCTTACGAGGCTGCCCCTTTCTTGATTCTCTGGGTACAGAAAGCAAGTTTTGGGCTTTTTGTTTGTTTCTTTGTTTTTTGTCTGTGCCGTCTTGTTGGCATTTTCAGGTTGCCAGCTTCTCCAGCACTCAGTTTAGGATACATGAGGCAAAAAGAGAAACCCAGAGAACTCATCACCAAGTCATCTCCCTGGACCCAAGCTCCTAACTGATCTGTCTTCTTCTCTTCGTCTTTCATAAGCATCTTATGTTTGGGAATTCTAGCTGCATTTAGTGGGAGGAATAGGGAAAGATACATCTACTCCATCATTCTGGAAGCAGAGGTCTCCATCCCACAACTTTTTATATGTTGTATTTTCATTCAGTTCAATGTACTTTTTAAATTTCCTTTGACACTTCCTTTTTGAGTCATGGGCTACTTAAAAGTATGTTATATAGTTTACAAGTATTTAGAGATTTTCCTTTTCTTTTTCTGTTACTTATTCCTAGTTTGAGTTTACTACAGCCATAGAAGAAACTCTGTGTGATTTCAATTATTGTACATTTGTTGAAGTTCATTTAATGACTCCAGAGATCATCTATGTGGTAAATGTTCCACGGGTGCTTGAAAAGAATATGTGTTCTGCTGTTGTTGGGTAGAGTGTTCTCTAACTGTTGATTAGATCCTGCTGGTTGGTGATGGTGTTCTATCAATTGTTGACAGAGGTGTGTTGAAGTCTCCAGCAATAAATATGTTTATTTCTCCTTTAAAACCAATCAGTTTTTTCTTCACAGATTTTGAAATTCTGTCATTTAGTGCATACATGTTTAGGATTGCTGTGTCCTCTTGGTGGGTCGACCCTTTTATCATTATGTAATGTACCTCTCTATCCCTGGTAATTTTCTTTACCCTACGGTCTATTCTATGTGATGATATATCCAGTTCAGCTTTCTTTTGATTAATATTTGTATGTAACATATTTTTCCATCCCTTTCTTTCAATCTAACTATATCTTTATATCTGAAGTAATTTTCTTGTAGCCAGCATATAGTTGAGTCATTTCTTTTTAATCCACTCTGTCAGTCTCTCTTTTTTAATTGGTATTTTTAGACCATTTATGTTTAATGTAATTACTGATATCCAGGGCTTAAGTCTCCTAATTTATTTTTGTTTTCTGTTTGTTCCCTATGTTTTTTGTTTCTATGTTTTCTTTTTCCTGCCTTCCTGTGGGTGACTTGAACATTTTTTAGAATTCCATTTTGATCTATCTATAATTTTTTTGGTGTATCTCTTTGTATAGATTCTTTATTCATCACCCTAGATATTACATTCCAGTGTAGATGTTTATACAACAAAGGAGGGAATTTCTGATTTTATATCTTCCCCCTTCGTCATTACAATGAGTAAGTTGGCATTCTGGTCTTTGCTTGTGCTTTTATTTTTACTGTTATCTTGATTGGCAAGATTATCACTGAGAGAAGGCTATATTCCCTACTTATTAATGAAAGTGCTGCCAAGGCGATACTAAAGTTTTGTATCGTGGTCAAAGTACTGAGGTAAATATACCTTCTAAGTCTTTGATGAGCACCAAGCCTTTCCTGGCAACTCTCCAGCCTCCCTGGGTTCTTTACTTCATGTTTGAATATGGGGTCTTTCCCTGTGGTATCCTCTAGACAAAGTACAAGCATCAGCAGAATCCTAAACTTAGATTTCCATGTTTAAAATGCCAAACTCATAGGAATCACATGGGTTCAGTGGGAATTATCATCATTATTTCTCATGGAGCGAGAAAGAAATTAGCATGAGGGTTTCAAATGCCACAGAAAGCACCAAATCAATTCTGATGTGCCACATCTGAAAGCAAATTTTGTTGAAATTAGACCAAGTGCACAGCACAGCCAGCTTTGTGCTTTTAAATAAACTTAATGGTGAAGAGGAATAGGAAGAAAATGTGCCAAAACACTGGTTTTCTCAGTAGAGAGTAGAAAGAAACCAAGACAGTGTTTTCCTTGTTCGAACAAATTCTAAAAAATGGCAAAGGATCCAGATTTTGGGGGGATCAGAAAGCATTTTCAAGGGAGCATCGCCTCTGCTGCTGGCTCTAGTTTTGCTAAAACATGCAAGAGATTGGATGTAGCACGAAGGCAATTCAAAAGCTTCTCAAAAGAGTTTAAATCTTAGAGAATGCTATGACTCATCCTGTTGATTTTGTTAAAAATCAAACTAAATGTTTTTAATGCGTGGGAAAAAGAGTCATCATCTGTCACTAGTAAAACACATCAGAAAAATAGAATGGGAAGAATTGATGGAGGAGCATGGCAAGCCTGAAAGTTTAGATACACCCAGATGTTGTGTCTTTCCTGTAAATCATGTACCACAAAACACAAACCACAAGACATTTGAAGGAAAACCAGCAGCGTGAAATAAAAGCATCAAATGCAATAAACAGATCCTAGAGTACTGTTTACTGTATGATGCTTGTGGCAGGATTATTAGAAGTTGGAGGGGGTCCCTGAAAGCATGGGGGGAATCTTTATACATAGGGGAATGGCTTCATAATGAGTAAATTAAGATATCTAGATACCCTGATTCTTTGCATTCTGGTTATTTTTCGTTTGTAATAAACCTCCACAAAACATAGGGATTTAAAACAATAAACATCATTTATTTTGCTCATGAATGTGCACTTTGGGTGGGGCATGGCTGGAACAACCAATCCTTGCTTTGTGCAACATCAGTTGATGCAGCTCTTCTGAGGCTGGAAGAAGAGCCACTTTGACTACCACTCACTCACATGGCTGGGTTGTTGGTGAGGGCTCTTGGCTGTGTGCTTAGCCAGTGCTGTGCCTGGAAACTTCAGATTGTCTCTACATGAATCTCTGCATGTGGGTCTCTCCATGGAGCTGTTTGGTCTTCCTCACAACATGCTGCCTAGGTTCCAAGAGACCAGGGTGAAAACTTTAAACAGCATGACTTCTGCCTCATTCTATTGATTAGGCAAGTCATCAAGTCCAGCCCAAAGTTTAGGAGAGGGACATTAGATTCCAACACTCTTTGAAGGATTGGTAAAGAATTTGTGGCATTCTCTAATCTGTCACATTATGGAATATTATTGTACTATTGAAATAAATTAATTATCTATGTACTGATTATACTCCTGATTAAGTGAAAAGCAAGTTGAAGTGTAAGTAGTTGATTTAATCCCATTTGTGTAAAAAATGGGGGGAGAGGGTTATGCAAATATATTTATTTTGTGCTTATTTGAGAATAGAGAAAAATTTGGTTGATTACATCTAGGATTGGGAAGGGAAAGAGGGGGATTTGTTAGCTGCTTCTTTTTTTTATTTCTATGCCTTGACTTGTTACCATTAGATTATGTTACCTTTGGATATCTAAAAAATCAAATGTAGTTCTTTTTAAAAAAAATAAAATAATTGGAAAAATCCCCAAATCAAGCAAAACTAGAAATATAACTTTTTTAAATATTCAATTAAAATAGCATCCCAAAATACGAATGTTCCTAGTATTGATCTTAAACACAACAACAGCAAAGCTTATTCAAAGTCTTCACCTCTACCTGTGAAATTTGAGGTCCCTAGATCCCTGGGACTTCTTGCCATCCTGAGACCAGTTTGGCTATTCCTATGGAATGAGGCATGGTGGGGCTGGGAGTAAGGAAGAGAGCTTTTAATAGGTAATTTGTGTAATTCCTGTGCTTTTACAAAATCAGAATATAATACATTTTAATAAGCTTTTTATTGCAGTACAACATGCATACAGAAACACACACAAATCCAGTTACAGCTCAAAGAATTTTTACAGACTGAACATATTCACGTAATCAACACACAGTGGAAGAAATAAAACATTGCCAACACAGCAGAAGCTCTTCCGGTGCCCAATCCCAATGTGTCACCCCACCCTACAAAGGTATCCATCACTATTCCACCAAAGATTACTTTTATCTGTTTTGAACTTTATATAAATGGAATCATGTAGGATATACTCTTTTGTATCTAGATTCTTTCGAGCAACATTAAATTTGGGAGACTCATCCTTGTAATTGCATATAACAGTTTATTATTTTTCATGGATTTAAAGAATTTTATTGTATGACTTTACCAGAATGTACTTACTTATTCTACCATTGGATATTTGGATTGTTTCCAGGGATTGATTATTATGAATAATTCTGGTATAAACATCCTTCCGTACATTTGTGTGGGATAGATATATACCTACCAGTGTAATTAGTTGGTGAAATCTAGTGGAAACTGCCAAAGAGTAACACTCCTAAATGCATGTATGAGATTTTCTGTCGCAACCTCCTTAACACTCAAGCCTTTTGGAGGTGGAGGAAGTAGTGGTATCTCATTGTGGGTTTAATTTGCATTTCCCTGATGACTAATGAAACTGACGGCTTCTTCATATATTTTTGAGCCATTTGGGTACTTTTTTCTGAAATGCCTATTCAAGACCATTTCTCGTTTAAAATATTAGACTTTCTGTCTTTTGTTAACTTGTAGAAATTTTTAGTTTCTTCTGAGATATATATTGTAACCATCTTCTTACATTCTGACATTTCTGCTTCATATAATTATGTCTTTATGAAATAGGGATTCTTGATTTTAATATATTAAAATTTCCTAACAATTTTCTTTGTGGTATCTTTTTCAAGAAATCTTTGCTTGCCATATGGTCATGAATATATTCTTCTATGCTACTTTTAGAAGCTTTATTACTTAACCTTCACATTTAGACCTAAAATCCATTTAAGATTTTTTTTATGTATGATGTGAGCTAGGAGGGTCAAGATTAGGTTTTCTTATGAATATGCAATGGAGCCAGCATCATTTAGTGAAAAGACTATCCTTTCTTCACTGTTCACAGTTTGACCTTTGTCTGTAAATTGATATAGATATCCTTCTCCATTGATTTCTCATTGTAACTGCATCAAAAATCAATTCACCATATTTATGTATCTACTTAACTTATTTCATCAGCATTTTGTAGTTTTTGACATTAAAACCCCATACGTGTTTTGTTAATTATGTTGTTTTATTTTGTTGGACCGGTTTTAAATGGGATTGTTTTGTTGTTGTTTCATTTTGTTCTATTTTGTGTCACTTTACATTAGTTCATTGCCAGAATGCAGAAAGCTGATAGGTTTGTGTTTATTGACTTTGTATTCTGCAACTTTTCTAAACCCATTTACTAGTGTTGGAGTACTTTTGTAGATTCCTTGGAATCTCCTACAGAGACAATTGTGTCATCTGAAAAATGACAGCTATATTGTTCCTTTTTAATGTACTTGTCTTTTATTTCTTTTTCTTGCCTTCTTGCCTGGCTAAGACTTCCAATACAAAGTTAAATAGAGTTGTAAGAGTGGACATCTTTGCCTTGTTCCAAATCCTAGGAAGAAAGCATTCAGTCTTTCACCATTAAGTATGATTTTCATGGTGTATCTTTTATTTCATTGTTGAGACGTTCTATCCTTCTATTCATTTCAGAAATGTTCACCCTTACTTCTTGGACAATATTATAATTTATGCTTTAAAGTCTCTGTCAGATAGTTCCAATATCTATATCATCTTGATCCACCTATTACTACTTTTCAGTCAAATAGCTGCTCCGTGCGTTTCCTCAAGGTTTTATAGCTGCATTCAGTGGATAAGACAGAATAAGTAAGTTTACTTCACCTTACCCAGAGCTGGAAATTCTCCTAACTATATTTGACTCCAAATCTGTGGTCTGTCAAATCTATGTCTTCACAAAAGGAACCTTGCCCGTGAGCAACAGGATGCCAGATCCTTCAAGTGGATCCATTGAGAAATACATGATTTTTGTTAACTCCAAGCCTTGTACAAACACAATATGCTTTTTCCCAGTACACAAATAAAATGGCTTTGATGAAATGGGTGCAGATAGTGTCCAGCCAAGTCCGTCTCTCTCTTCACTAAACCCACCTGGATACCCACCAGGCACCTCCTGCCATTTCTCTACATGCTCCCTATGCTTGATCCTCATCCACCTACTTCCTGAGGAGCCTTTTCCTGCCATTGGGCCTCTCTCATCACGTGAAATTTTATGTGCCTTTCCACATGTTGATATTGCACTCTTATAAGTCTTCCACAATGAGATAAAATACCAGGAACACATCATAAGTCTTTTTTTGTTTTTTTTTCTCATCCAGCCCTAACTCAAGAGTTGGACACATCCACATGCCCATTTGTAGTCCCATGTGCCCTTCTATTAGAGATCTTTTCACATATCTCTGCCTCAGAGAACAGGGAGTTCCTGGAGTACGAAGCCTGAGTGGTTTCCAAGTCTCCTACCTCAATATACAAGATACGTTTGATGCTAAATAAGTATTTGAAGTAAGTAAATGAGTAATAAAGGAACTTAGAAAAGAAGGCAGGAGGATAGAGAAAGAGTAAATGTACACCATCTAAAGAATTTCCCAAGCCAGAAAACTGGCATTATCTTTAACATCATGCATTTCGTCCATCCAATCATCAATACTGGCCATTTTACACTCTATTTTATCTTCTAATCCATTTATACATCTCCATTCCTACTTCTGTTGCACAGTTCTGACCACCATCATCTCTAGCCACTTTCACCACAATAACCTTCTCAGTGTGCATCCAACCTCCAGTCTCACATGCTCAATTTGCCTTAGAGGGATCTTTATAAAACATAAATCGTATTATTTTGTCTCCTACTGAAATTCATTTATCTGCTTCCCTTGGGTCTCAGAATAAAGATTAAATATCTTTCTGTGGTTCACAAGGCCATTTGTGGTCTTCCCTTCCTGCCCATCCATTTCCATCTCACTGATTTCCCTGTATACTTCAGACGCAAGCCATTCAGAAATGCTTTCCGTGTTAGTTTCCTAGGGCTGCTGTAACAAATTATCACAAATGGTGTGGCTTAAAACAGCAGAAATTTATTATCTCAGTTCAGGAGGCTGGAAGTCTGAAATCAATGTGTCGGCAGGGTCGGTTCCTTGTGAAGAATCTGTTCCAGGCCCCTCTCCTATGTATGATGGTTTCTGGCAATCCTTGACTTTCCTTGGCTTGTAGCTACACCATTCCAATCTCTGCCTCCATCTTCACAGGCCATCCTCCCTTTGTGTCTGGTGGGTCTCCATATCTCCCTCTCCATATAAAAATACCAGGAATGCATTTAGGGCCCTCCCTAATGCAGTATGACCTCATCTTAACTCAACTAATTACATCTGTAAATTACCTGTTTACAAATAAGTTCCCATTCTGAGTTTCTGAGTAGACGTGAATTTTGGGGGATACTGTTCAAACCACTGCACCTTCTTTTCATGTAGTAGATTGTGTTCTCTCTGCCTTCAAGTTATTTACATTAAGAGTTCCCTCTCCACTCCTATTGGCCTTCAGATTTTCCTCACTTCTATCTGTCTTCCAGACTCTGTTTGTTTTGCAGTGACTTGACATGCTTTGATAGTTAATATTTTGTGTTAACTTCACTGGGCCATAAAGTATCCATATATTTGGTCAAACGATATTCTGGGTGAGTCTTTGAGGGTGTGCCTGGATGAAGTCAACATGTGAATTGGTAGACTAAGTAAAGCAGATTGCCCTCCCTAATGTGGGTGGGCCTCATATATGCAGTTGAAGGCCTGAATAGAACAAAAGGGCTAACCCTCCCTCTAGTAAGAGAGAACTCCTCCTGCCTGACTGCCTTGAGCTGGAACATAAGTATTTTTCCTGTCTTCAGACTTGAACTGAATCATCAGCTCTTGGGACTAGCCTGTGAGGACCCCTGAGTCTCCAGCTTACCACCTGCAGATCTTGGGACTTCTCAGCCTTCATAATTATGTGAGACAATTTTTTATAATTTGGAAATAGATATAGATGTAGAAATAGATACAGATTTATCTCCAATTGGTTCTTTTTCTCTGGGGAAACCTGAGTAATATACCTGGAAAAATTTCCCTTACTTCCAAGAATTGCTCAGGTGTCCTTTCTGAGTGCAAAGCTTTTCAGGGAGAAGTTAACATTCTACATTGTCACTCTACTTGTGGTGGGTAGCCACTCTCCAGGCTGTAAGTCCCTAGCTGTAGTAATTTTTTCATGGTCACTCTTGGCTCTTCAATGCCTAGAATATTCAGCAGGTGCTGAATAAAGCCTTCTTTTTCAAGATGACTTGCTGAATACATGCTATAGTTCTTCTCCCACCTCCCATTTCTAAAAGTGATGAAAAGATAAAAATAATTATATGAAATTGTGTGAAAACAGGAATGGTTGCATCTTCTGTTGCTAGTAATCGACTAGGTAATTTTCTGACCACTACTTCTGCTGAAGAAAACTATAAAAGCTGGCTGAAATATTTTTTTAAAAATTTGCTTGAGACTCTGCCTCTGAGAAGATGGCAGAGATTTACTTTTTCCAAGCCCTCCCACTAAGTACAGTTAAAAACCTTAGATGTTCTATGTTAAACAAACATAAGAAGGCTCTGAAATGAGGAGATAAAGCAGATGTATTAGGGATCTCAGGACCAAGAGAACATGGTTGTGAGTTCTCCGGGATTTCTTGAAGCCTTATATAGACTTGGAGGTAAAGAAGCTGGCAACCCAGAAACACCAGAGGGTGAAAAGAGAATCAGTACAACAAAAGGCTTCTCTCTCCAGCCAAAGTTCAGAAAAGAGCCAGCCTAGCAGGACAGAAAACTTTAAGACAATAACTCAACTACAGACATACACTACAGAAGAAACTGTGGCCTCATCACATCCATACCAGTAAAGGCTGAGGGAGGAGCTAGACTTCCACCCTCATCAGGCTGAGAAAGAGGTGCCAAATCCTCCTTCCCAACACCAGGGTAGTGTCAGGAAGGGCCCAGTAGGGAGTTGGGACTTTCGTCTCCATGGAGTAATGAGTGTGCCTCCCTCTGTGGTGTCAGTGGAGCCTATGTGGGGAGCCTGAACTTCCACTCCCACTTGGCAGTGATGTGGTGTCCACCCCTTCCCTAAGATGGTGTAAGAGGAGGCTTTGTGGAGAGTGAAAACTTTCACCAACACCCGGGCATAAGAAGACTACTCCCCACTGGTATCACTGGAGGCCACATGGGGGACATTGATGAGGCACTCATCCCTACCAGTCAGGGTGATTTCAGTGGATGCTTAGTGGGGAGCCATAAATCCCAACCCCATCAATACTAATGAGGAGCCTCTTCCTCCTTCGGTTGTTATCAGAGGTTAAGTAAGACACCTGTACTTCTACATCCACTAGCTGTGGCAAGGCAAGTCTCCACCAATCCCCTACCAGAGTGATGTCAATTAAAGCCATCTAAAAGAGAAGGTTTAAATAACACCTAGATTTTCATAATATAATACCCAAGATGTCCAGTTTTAATTAAAAGCCAATAATTATAACAAGAATAAGGAAAATACAAACTTGAGTGAAAAAAAGACAATCAATAGATGCTAACATTTAGATAACACAGATGTTAAGATTACCTGACAAAGAATTTAAAGTAGCCATCATAAAAATGCTTCAGTGAACAGTTACAAACATCGTTGAAAGCAAAGAAAAAAATAAGAATTCAAATGACTTAGCAAAAAAATAGAAGATATAAAAGAGAACTGGGTGGAAATTTTAGAAACAAAAATAAAATAAACAAAATAAGAAAAACAAAACTCAGTGGAAACTACCCAATCTGAATAACAGAGAGAAAACAGACTATTAAAAAAAGTGAACAGAGCTTCACAAAGTTGTAACACTATAACAAAAATCTAATATTTATGTTGTCACAGTACAGGGAGAAGAGGAGAAAAATGGCATAGCTGAAAAAGAATTCAAAGAATTATGGATGAAAATGTCCAAAATTTGGCAAAAGACTTAAACTCACAGATTCAAGATGTTGAGAGGACCCTAACCGTGAAACTCAAAGAAATGCACATCAAGATGTATCACAGTCAGACTTCTGAAAACTAAGGACAAAGAAAAAAAATATTGAAAGCAGCCAGAGAGCAACACATTACCTATAAAGGAAAAACAATTTGAATGACTGGAGCTTTCTCATCAAAAATACTGGAGGCCAAAAGGAAGTGGTACAACATTTTTCAAGTGCAACAAAACAGGTAGTCAATCTAGAATTGTATATCCAGTGAAAATAGCTTTCAGAAATGAGGGGGAAATCAAGACATTCTCAGATGAAGAAAATTTAAGAGAATTTTTCAAAAGCACACTTACCCTAAAAGGATGATTCAAATAAGTTCTCTAAACAGAAAGGAAATGACAAAAGAAAGAGCCTTGGGACGTCAGAAAGAAAAAAAGAAAGAACAATGGAAAGAGTAGAAAAAAGAATTGTTAAGTACAATACCTTTTCCTTTCCTGTTGAGATTCTAAATTATGTTTGTCAGTTGGAGCAAAAATTATAATGCTTTCTATAACACTGCCTCATATGGTTCCAAGTGTATATAGAGGAAACATTGAAGACAACTAGATATAAGTGGCAGAGGGTAAAGGGAGGCTAAGTGTCTATACTCACTCCAGCTGGCACTCTGATGTGGGATGTTGATAGTTGGGGAGGCTGTGTGTGGGATGGGGGGCAGGGACTGTATAAGGAACTCTCTGTACTTCGCCCTCAGTTTTTCTGTGAACCTAAAACTGCCCTAAAAAAGTCTATTTTTTAAAAAAGATTTCATTTGCCAGATCAATAGCTGCATGCCACATAAAAAGAGCTATGCTGATCTGCCCTGGTAAGGATACCACATCTGCCCCAGCTGCAGTTGGAGCTACCACTGTGCCTTAAGTCAGTAATTGGCCAACTTAAGTTTGTCATGTCTTTTTTTTGATGCATCCATAGCACCAGGAACACCAACAAATTTCATAGCCCTTATGCTTACCATTTCCCCACATCTCCTAAATACCAGAGTTATTGCACACACCAATGCATCATTTGCCAATTGGACCTTGTCCAAATTCACCTCAGGTGAATCACAGCTATCAACACACCATCCATTCAGGATGTTAGAATCCTATCTTTAGCATCTGCTTTCCACAACTGCTTTCATACCAACTGTCTTAGGTTGGGTTCCCCACGAGCAGAGTCTGAAGCAAGGGTTTCTGTGAAAGCAATTTGTGAAGGAAAAGCTACCAGGGGAAAATGAGGTGGAAGAGTAGGGCAGGGAATGGGATGAGGCTGAGCAAGGGTGAAATTGCAGGCAAAGTCCTACAGAAAGTAGTTTCAGATTGATCCCACAGGGTGACAAAGAGCTTCTACTTGACCAAACTTTAGTCAGGCTCCTCTGAATACTCTGCCCAACTAGACCCCAATTTTTGTATTTCCATGTCAATCTTTGCATCAACCAATTTTAGCAAGAATCCTGCCAAGTATTAGAGTCCCCCACCCTTGAAACCTGATCACCCTTGGTGTGTGATTGGTTCTTCATCATCCACCATCCCCCAGGTGATGTCTGATCAGCCTGGCCTGTGTTCAGCAAGAATCTTCTCAAGTCACTTGAGCCAGAATCCCCTTTATGCTTGATGTTTCCTCTTAGTAATTTTCCATCCAATGACCTCTATCCTGCTCCTTAGCTATGAATTCCCACTTCTCCTTATGTTTGGAGTTGAGCCTCAGTTATCTCCCTTACTGCAAAACCCCATTGCAGTGGTCCCTATACCTATCAATAGTCCCCCTGAGCAAAGTCTCCTTTACCATTTTAACAAGTGTAATGAATAATTTGGGGGGGGGGGGTTTAAGGAATTTTAGCCCCCAGCTAACATCTGCTACCATCCTCCTCTTTTTTCCGAGGAAGATTGGCCCTGAGCTAGGATCTGTGCCCGTCTTCCTCTGCTTTATATGTGGGACACCTGCCACAGCATGGCTTGATGAGTGGAGCATAGGTCCATGCCTGGGATCTGAACTGGTGAACCCAGAGCCACTGAAGCAGAGCATGCAAACTTAACTGCTTTGCCACCGGATGGGCCCCCAATTTTTTTTTAACAAGAGAAAATCTGGAATGTAAATTCCACCTCAGAGGTATTCCACATGGAGATATTTGCTAGGCTTTCACACTCCTGCACCTGTCAGCCCTGGGCTGAAGACTGCCATAGGGAATGTCCTCTGAATGTAGGAGCAACATGGGGGCAGAAGTTTTCTGAAGGAGACTGACGGGTGTCTGCTGTCAGAGGAGAGGCACATGATGATCAAAGTGATCCCAGTGGGATGGAGCCAGAATAGGCTGGCCTCATCTGTGCTGTCTGAACCACCCATGTGAGTGTGCAACCTCTGCAACTCCTCTCTTCAATAACCTCTTTTCTGATCCAATACTGAACCCCTGGAAGGCAGGATTTATCCTCTCCCTATATTCTCCCCAATGCCTACCTGTGTAAATGATCCAGAACAGGCTGAGGAGACAAGGAGATAGTCCCACTCAACAGACATCTGTCTGCAAAGCTTGGGTCTCCTACCTAGCACCTCTGTGAAAAAGAAAACTTGCTTTGGTGTTGGTTCTGAGAAAGCTCCAAGTGCATTGCACTGGCTGTCCCAGGGCAGAACAGCACACGGTGGGGTTGAGTAAGCCAAGAAATTAAGTATTAATAGAGAATTCTTAAAGAAATTTTCCAATGTAAACAAGTCATTCAAGCACCCCTACTCACAGACACTCTTTAACTTTATCCCCAACATTATAACATAGAATTCTTTTTTACTGCCAACTTCCATGGTTTTTACTTTTTATTGCTTTTCTAATAATCTGTTAAGTGTTTGCTGTTTGCCAGGAATTGGCCTGAATTCTTGACTTAAATAATCCCACAGAAGCCTGAAAAAGGGGTAATATCACCCTTTACTGGAGAGAAAAGCTCAACCTGCAGGTCAGCGGCTTACTGTGATGGCTCGGAGGGAGTGCAGGCAGTAGGGGTCAGCCCATGGCTGAACCTTCACCTTCCACTGGCCTCTTTGCCTTTTCATGATCTCATGCCCTTGTGATCTTGAGCTTTGATTCATTCTCCTTCTGGAGCCCAACTTCAGGCTCAGCTCTGCCTTTATTGGAGACACAGCTGAAACCCCTCCACCTCCATGAAGCCTTCCTGAACTCCAACCAGAGGTGTTTCTGTCATCTTTTGAACGTAGCTGGCACTCCTGCAATGGTTGTATGCGCCCTGTCTCCCCTGCTGCTTACAACCAATTCAAGGGCAGAGCTCACCGTGTTTTTCTTTCCTACTCCTCAGAGTATGCAGCACAGCACTGGGTGTGCAGTCAGTCTGCAGTATGGATGCACTGTTGGAATAAAGTGCTAATGTTCAGTGCTTGGTTGTTAGGAGGCATGCCATCTGATCCTCTGCTTTGAAATGCTTATGCATTATTTGGAGCAGTGTGCTGTTGAAAGGGTTTATTTTGGGGGCTTAATATATCTAAAAGCTAGAAAACACCATTGATATCCAAAACTGTGTCATTATTAAAAGTAAAAAAGAAAATAGCATCTCCATGGCTGGAATGCTTTTATATCCATATTTTTGTCTCTTCATCAAGCCATCTGCTTGCATAATTTCATTTCTATTCTACAGACACCCACGGGCAACCCTCCTCTGGAATCAAACTCCTGGATTATCCTCTCCTAATTATCAGGAAAAATCAAATGAGAAGGCTGCCTCTCTCTCTCATTTAATTCTCATGACCACCTTTGAGCTTTGTTTTATTATCTAAAGCGAGATGCTCAGGGACAACCTGTGACCTGCCTGTTGTTAAACAGCTGGCGAGGACCAGTGGGAGCTCCTGACCGCCCAGCTCCATTGCTCTTCATGGAGCCCACCTCACTCTGCTCTCCTGGCCTCGCTGAAGCCTCCAGTCCTCAGTCTCTACCTGCACATACAGATCCTTTGCTGCCTCCTCACACATCCTGCACTTTCTTCCCTCACTGGGTTACTGTGACAGAATCTGTGAGCCCTGGAAATTCCTCTCAGAAAGTTGCTATAGAAACTCCCGGTGGGGGTGTTCAGTAGGATGTAGTGTGAATCCTCCCAGCTGAGGCAGGGAGCTGTGGAGCAGTATGCGTGGCAGCTCCAAATTAAGCCCCCAGTATTTCTCACCCGATATGTACTGTCCCAGAGGGTGGAGGAGGAAGCCACCATGCTCCTTTTCTGTTTAACTCCAGCAGTGAAGAGAAAAGAGAATCTTCTCTCCTCTGAGCTTGGGAATGTAGACAGCCTATTGACCCCAACCACCTCAGTTCACAGCCAGTGGAACTGAGGCCCAGAGTGGTCCACAGCTATGCAGGGTGTCAGAAGTTACCAATACCCAAAGATGGACTGAGCACCAACTCTCCCATGGAGTGCCAACACGCCACACTCTCTCCATTGGCGGGATAGTCTGTAGAGGGGAAAAGCTTCGCCCAAGCTGGGTTTTAGATGATAACCTCCTACCTCCTGCATCCCCTCAAAGACCACCGGTTCTTGCCCAAAAGTTATCTGACTCCACCAGATCCAAACTCCATGAAGGCTGGCAGCAGCTGGTTGCAGATCACCAACTTCCTGATGGCTGTTTCCAGAGAAAGTGAGTGGACCCTGCTGCTCGGAGTAGCTCAGTCTAACAGACAGAGACTGGAATGTGGAGACAAGCAGCTAGAGCTCAAAACCTGGGTTTACTATGTTCTAGCTGCAGTTTTCCCGTATGATCTGGGGTCATAGAGATTTATAAGGTGGGCCTTGAGGATTCAGTGAGGTGATGTGTGTGCTCCTCATACACGTTGTTGAAGAGAACTTACGATTCACCATGCCCAGGAGCCCGGGAAGCGAGGGAAGGAGAGGTGTCATTATGGACACAAAGTTTCATGGCAGACTCAGGGCCAGAAGCTCCAAGGCCCACCTAGAAGAACTGTGTTTCTGAGGTAGCCCCAAGGTGAACAGGGCCAGTGGCAGCCAGATGGGCATTCAAGGCACTTGTTCCCATATGTTGGCAGATGACTGGATTTTCATAGGGTTGCCTGTGAAATTTTCTCTTTTCGCACAGTTCTTAAAATAAATCTTGCTGAAGGGAGGGTTTCACAGAAGAGAAGTGACAGATATATCCTGTTCTACATAAGATGACTAATAGCCCACAAATGTTCCCAAGAAGCATAAGCTGGAGAATGTCAGAGACACAAAAAGCCTTGGAGACTTGAGGGCCTCAGGCCCATGTGAGGAATGGGAGGCTGAGAGCAAGTGTGACTTTTCCAGCCAGCTACAATTCCACTTACCTGAACACGTGTTGAGTTCTGACTATGTGGGAGACTGTGTGCTGGGGATGGGCAAGCTTAGAGACATAAATGAGACACTGTCCTTTGGTCCATGGGCGGATAGTGTGACTTGGAGGTTAAGACACAAGCAACACAATACTGTGCAGAATGGTAAGAAATTCTAAAAGAGAGACTTAAGCTATGGGCTCCTGGAGACTAAAGGATTGAATTATCTAGTTTAAGGAGGAAGGGGGAAGAGGAGGATTAATCTGAAAGGGCTTCATTGGGGTTGTGGGTTTCTGAGATTGACTGCAACAAATCCATAGTATACTTGTAAGAATCCAGGCTTTTAAAAAAGGCAAAGACAAATCAAGTTTTAATGGAAAAAAAGCTTGTCTGAACATTATTTAAAATATTGAAAATTGGGGTTAAGAGAGAAATTTGAAAGCCAATATGGTATGGAAGATTATGTAGCCATGTTTTCAAATATTATTTATTGATATCAAGAAATGTGTCAGATGAAACTGGAGAGGGCTCCAGCTAGCCTCCCATTTGTACTGAATAGGATACACAAAGGAGGAATAAGAACACCTGGCAGAAAGCAGAGGCCAGGTATACTGGCGAATGGCCTGAACAGACAGTCAGTGTGTTCCCTCAACTCAGACATGGATCCATCAGCCTTAGTGGATCAAGATGGTTAAGCACAAACTCTGACCATTCACTGACTCATCAGTATTTGATGCTGACCCAGGGGCACCACTAGTAGGGCAGGCTTAAAAATAAAAACAAGGAGCCAGCCCACTGGCACATCCGTTAGGTTCACACGTTCCACTTCAGTGGCCCAGGGTTCACTGGTTTGGATTCCTGGTGTGGGCCTCCACACTGTTTGGCAAGCCACGCTGTGGCAGGTGTCCCACATATAAAGTAGAGGAAAATGGGCATGGATATTAACTCAGGGCCAGTCTTCCTTAGCAAAAAGAGGAGGATTGGTGGCAAATGTTAGCTCAGGGCTAATCTTTCTCAAAAACAATAAAATAAAAAAAAAATGAAAACAGGAATTTTTAAAATAAAAAGGAGCAGGGATACCTTCAGTTGCACACTGTGGTGGAGAATGACCCAGAGAATTAGTACAGACAAGCCAGTAAGCAAGTTAATGAAAAATTATAAGGCAGAAATAATAATAGCAGTTCTTTGGGGAGGAAGTGGAATCAGAATCCAGAGTTGCTGCATCCAAAATGTTCAGTTTTCAACAACAACAACAAAACTAAGAGACAGGCAAGAAAACAGGAAAGTATTACCTATATACAAGAGAAAAAGAAGTCAACAGAAACTGCTGCTCAGGTGTCCAGTGTTGAACTCAGAAGGCAAAGGTACCAAAGCAACTATTGTAAATATGTACAAAGAACTAAAGGAAACTATGTTTAAGTATAAAAGAAAAGTATGATGGCTTATCAAATAGAGAATATAAATAAAGATACAGAAATTCTATAAAAAGAACCTAATGGAAATTCAGGAGTTGAAAGTCGTAGTCATTAAATGAGAGTTTACTAGAGGGATTCAACAGCATATTTGAGCCGGCAGAAGAAATAATAAGCGAATTTAAGGATACGGCAGTAGAGATAATCCAATCTGAAGAGAAGAGAGGATATTTTAAAAAATCGAATAAAGCCTCAGAGAAGAAGACAGAAAGGGACATAAAAAGTATCTGAAGGAATAGTAGCCAAAAACATCCCAAATTTAACTTAAAGAAAACATTAATCTACACATCCAAGTTCAACAAACCCAAGTAAGATAAACTCAAAAAATCCACACCTAGACAAATCATAATTAAAGTGTTTAAAAGAGAAAATCTTCACAGCAGCAACATAAAAATGACTCATCAAGTACAGGGAACCACAATCAGACCAACATCTTATTCTGATGAGAATTCTCATCAGAAACAATGGCATCTAGAAAGTAGTGGGATGACATATTCAAGGGGCTGAAAGAGCAAAATGTCAACCAAATATTTCATATTCAACAAATCTACCCTTCCAAAATGAATATTAAATAAAGACATTCCCAGATAAAGAATGACAGAATTCATTGCGAGAAGATCTGTCTTATAAAAAATACTAAAAATGTCCTTCAGGCTGAAAAGAAATGATATCAGACAGTGACTTGAATCCATATGAAGAAATAAAGAGCACTGGTGAAGGTAATTACATAGGTAAATGTAGATGAGAGTAAGAATATATTATTTCCCTTTTTCTTGTCTTAACTCATTAAAACACATTTGCATAAAGGTAATTATAATTCTATATTTATTGTTGAACTTTAACGTGTGTGTATGTAATAGAAATGGTAATAATACCACAAAGGAGAAGGGGAAAAGAGGAGCTTTGTTGGAAAAAAATCTATGTTTTACTGGAATTAAGTTAATATTGATCTGAAGTTGGTTGTGATAAATTAAGATACACATTGTAATCTCCAGAAAAAACGCTAAGAAAATAACACCCAAAATATGGTGAAAACAACAATGGTAATAATGGAATAAAAATGATGAAATAGAAAGTATCTATTTGCTGCAAAAAAATACAGTAAAGAAGCAACAGAGGAAATAAAAATATATGAGACATAAAAATTAAAAAGCAAAGTGGCAGATGCAAATCCAACATTAGGGCCCAGCCCCATGGTCAAGTATAAAGTTCCCTATACTCTGCTTCAGTGGCCTGGGTTCACAGGTTTGGATCCCGGGTGTGGACCTACTCCACTCACCAACCATGTTGTGGAGGTGTCCTGCATACAAAAAACAGAGAAAGATTGGCACAGATATTAGCTCAGGGATAATCTTCCTTGGCAAAAAAAAAAAAAAAAAAAAAATATATAAATGTGAAAAGGATTGAACACTTCAATCAAATCAGAGATTTTTCAGATTAGATAAAAAAATTAAGGTTTAATCTAAGATAACCGGTTTTGATTTACAGACACACATAGGATGAAAGGAACAGAATAGAAAAAAATACACCATGCAAAGAGTGACCATAAGAGAGCTGGAGAGGCGATACTTGTATCATACAAAATGAAACTGTGGCATATCAAAATTCATCAGATACAGCTAGTGCAATGGCTAGAGGAAAATTTATAACTTTAAATGGCTATATTAGAAAAGGAGAAAGATCTAAGTAAATTTCTGAAGCCTCTGCTTTTAGAAACAACTAAGCCTAAAACAGGCCCAATGAAGGAAATAATAAAAATTAGAGAGAAAATCAATTAAAGAGACAAAAGAAAAACAATAGAGAGTACCCATCCACTGAAAGCTGGTACTTTGAAAAGATCAAATATATCGCTCAACCTTTAGGTAGACTGATCAAGAAACAAGTGAAAATTAGGAAAACCATGAAAGAGATGCAAGACAACATTGTTTAATTTACAAAAAGGAAAAGGGTATTATTATTATAATTATAAGTTATTATAAGGATATACTGTCAGTAACTCTATACCAACAAATTAGACAGTTCAGATGAAATGAATAAATTCCTGCAAAGACAGAAATTAACAAAACTGTCTCAAAAAGAAGTAGAAAACGTGAATAGATCTATAACAAGTCAAAAAAAATTGTTTGAAATTCAAAATCTTCCCTGAGAAAAAAGTGATTAATCTTTCTAGATGTCTGGTTTATTACTAGCTTGGTTGACTGTCTTCGTGGCTTCTTTACTGCTTCTTTCACTGACAGCTGTTTGAGCTTTCCTCTTGTACCTTCCTCTTCTTTCCTTGGGATTACTTTATTCTTATAGATTTTGTTTTAAAAACTTAGTACAATAATGGTCAATATTTCTTCTTTTCTAATGGATGTATTTGATGTTGTTTTTCTCTACCATTTTAGCAGCATCACTCAGGTATTGATACATAGTCATTCTGTATCATTCACTCATAAATATTTCATGATTTCCATTGTGATTTCCCCACTCCTTGAATTATTCAGGAATGCATTTTTTAGTTTCCAAAGCACTATGGCTTTTTTGGCTATATTTTATCATTTTTTTAATAGTTATTAGATACTATTATCTTAGCTATATGAGATAGAGTATTTGATAGTCATTGATATTGGCTTTGTGGCCTAGGATCTTCCAACTTTGCTAAAAATGTATATAGCCTTAATTGGGTGCAGGGTTCTAGATATGCTCATTAATTCAAGCTTGCTAATTATGCTGTTAAAATGTTCTTTACCCTTACTGATTTTTGGTCTGATTGGTTTATTCTCTTCAAATTTCCCTTCATACATATGGGTATATCATTTTTTGTTGTAATCCTATACATTTTTACTTTATTAATTTCCAGTTTGAATAGTATAAGTTGGGTTGAATATTGTCCTATGTTTAAGACATTTATTTTTCCTCATTTGTGATCTGACTATTCATGACTTTATGTAGTTTAATATTGGTTTGCCTGTGCTTTTCTTCTTGATTTTTAGATGTGATTAAGAAAACTAATTACTTGTCTACTATATAAGATGTACCTATTTTCCCGTTTGTCATTTCTCTTTTGGTTGGTCGTACACATTGCATAAAGTGTAGAATCGACTTGTCAAGTTTCACAAAATAAAGAAACGTTGGAAATTTTATTTGGATTGCATTGCAATGTTAAGTCTTCTAATCTATGCACATGGTACATCCTTCCATTTTTAAAATAAAATGGACAGAGGAAAATTATAAATAAAATAGTGGAAATTAGTAAAATGAAAAGAAAACACATAATACAGAAAAATGGCTTGTTCTTTTAAAAAACTAATAAAATTGATAAATCCTAATAAAACTAATTGTAATAAAAAGAAAGAGTAGCAAAAAACAATTATTACAAAAAAAAGAAGTAAACAACTGTTTCCCTAAAATAGACAAATAAAATAAAATGAACCGCTCCCTAGAAAAATGCACCACACCATAGTTGACAAGGGGTAAAAATATGAATAACACTACAAAAAACTTGTATCTAGAATTTTTAACCTTCTAATGAAAACTGTACAGGTCTGAATGGCTTCACCCACAAGTGTTACCAAGCATTCATGGGGAGAAAATAACCCCACCAATCTTACACTTTTTCAGGGCATAAAAGAAATTATATTTCCTAAATAATTTTATGAGGCCAGCAAAAACTAAATATCAAAGCATTTCAAGGTCAAATTAGGAAAGATGGTTGAAGGCCAATCTTGCCGATGTACACAACTAAAATATTCTATTAAATATTAGAAATGTAGATCTACCAAAATATAAAAAAGGATAATAAATCATGACCAAATTGGTTTTATCCCAGGATCGAAAGGTTTGTCTTATATTAGAAAAGCAATCAATGCATTTCACCACCACTGATCATATCAATAGTTGCAAAGGAGGATCAGCAAACATACCTAATGAAATTTTGAAAGGTTTCCCTTTGGTGAAAGGAGCAAGATAAGGAGTCTTGCTCATATTGGAAGTCCCACCAGTGCAATACATGCAGAGAAAGAAACAAATAAGGAGTAGAAAAGAGCAACTGGAACTGCCACCATCTGCAGATGACAGAATTGTCATACAGAAAATCCAAAGAAGCTGAAGATTCAATTGAATAGATTTATAAATACAAAAAAGTGCAAACATCAATTGTATTTCTATTTGACAACCATAAAATTTAGAAAATGTAATTTATACTAGCCTTCTCATGTACAGATAATAACAATTTAGAAGATATGATAGAAAAACATATACTGTTTGCAATATAAAAAGTAAAATAAAATACTAGGCAATACTGTAACAAAAAATATTACAAAATTAAAGAAGGAAAACTATATAAAAACCCCTGAGAGTGATGTCAGCAACATGGTGGAGTGAGCTGTTCCCTTTGTCTCTCCCTCTTCTAACTACAATGAATGTCTAAATGAACATTCATTGATCAGTGGGTGATACCCACATAGCACATCAGGACACCAGAGAGACCCATGCAGCTATACATCTGAAGATGAATGGACTACCCCCTGCAGAGGTGGGGGAGATGGGTGAGCATTCTCTGGTCCCCAGTCAGCCTAGTACACATGTGCAACTGCTCGCCCAGTTGGAGTACTCATAGCACCACTGTGTCCCTGAGGGTGGGAGCATGCCCTGAGCATGGGAAACAGGTTATGGCAGCCCTGTGTCCCTGTGTGATCATTTCCCCATCTGACGGGAGAGTTCATAGGGCCATGCAGTCCACAGGAAATGGTTCAGGCTTGGACCTAGTGTGGAGGCCCCACCTACTAAGCACAAAGGCCAGTGTGACCAAGAAACAGACATAGGAGCAGACAGTGGAGTATCTGCAGCCCAGGCAAATGAGCTCCTGGCTGCTGCAAGTGCCCAAAGTACCACTGCAGCCCCAAAGAGTGGAGTTCACCTCAGCAGGACTGTGGGAAGAGGTGGCAGAAGCCCTGAGCCCCTGAATGATTGCTTTCCCATTTGGTGGGAGACCCCACAGCACACTGCAATCCTAAGGAGTGGCCCAGGCTCAGACAGGCAAACCTGACAGGGATCACAGTGGGCTCAGACTACACAGCCCACCCCACCAGTGGTGACATGTGGAACGTGTGACCAGATATTATCAGTAGGTTGTGGCACAAATCCACTCCATCAAATGGTATGAAGTAATATATTAATACTCCAGACCAGAGCAGAAAAGACAAACACCCAGAAATCAATCCTGAAGCCACAGAAATCTACAATCTAAATGACAGAGAATTCAAACTAGCCATCATAAAAAAAAAACTCAACTGGTTACAAAAGAATTCAGAAAGACAGTTCAATATAATCAGGAGCAAAATTAATGAACAAAGGGAATTCTTTACAAAAGAGATCAAAACTATAGAGAAAAACCAATCAGAAGTGTTGGAGATGAAAAACACAATGGGTGAAATAAATAAAAATCTGGGTTCCTTAAATAACAGAGCTGGCATTATGGAGCATAGAATTGGCAATCTAGAGAATAAGAATACAGAACTGCTTCAGATGGAGGAGGAGAAAGAACTAAGACTAAAAAGAAATGAAATTCTCCAAGAAATATCTGACTCAATAGGAAATGCAGCATAAGGATTATAGGTATTCCAGAGGGAGAAAGGAGCAGAGAGCTTGTTCAAAGAATTAATGGCTGAGAACTTCCCAAATCTGGAGAAGGAGCTGGAATTATGTATAAATGAAGCCAATAGAACGCCTAATTACAACAATGTAAAAAGACTTTCTCCAAGGCATATATTAGTAAAGCTGGCAAAAGTCAATGACAAAAAAAAAATGTTAAGGGCAGCAAGGCAGAAGAAAATAACCTCCAAAGAATCCTTATCAGGCTTTCAGTGGATTTCTCAACAGAAAACTTACAGGATAGGAAAGAGTGGAATGATATATTCAAAATTCTGAAAGACAAAATTTTTCAGCCAAGAACACTATGTCCAGTGAAAATATCCTTCAGATATGATGGAGAAATAAAAACTTTCCCAGATAAACAAAAGCTGATGGAGTTCATCACCACAAGACTTCCTCTACAAGATTTGATCAAGAAGGCCCTCATACATGAAAAAACAAAGAATAATGGGTTTACAAAACCTTGAGCAAGGAGACAAATAGGCAAACAAAAATCAGAAAATGGCAACTCTCTATCATAACAGAATAGCAAACACTTAATTATAACTCTAAATATAAAAGGAAGGAAAACTCAAAAATAAATAGGCTAACTTCATTTTAACCACAAATTCACAACACATAATGGAATAAGTTGTGACAACAACAGCTTAGAAGAGGAAGAGGAAAGGGATGAAACCTGCTTAGACTAAGGGAATAAGAGGCTATCAGAGAATGGACTATCTCATCTATGAGATCTTTTATACAAACCTCACAGTAATGACTAAAAAAAAATCAGAACAGAGATACAAATGATAAACAAAGAGAACACTGAGAAAGCTGCCATAGAGAGCCACCAAACTGAATTGGCAATCTGAAATACACAGGATGAGAAACAAGGGAAATACAAAACAACTGGAAAACAAGCGATAAAATGGCCGCATTAAGCCCTCGTATATCAATAATCACTCTAAATGTAAATGGATTGAATTCCACAATCAAAAGACACCAAGTGCCCAGATGGATTAGAAAACAAGACCCAACAATTTGCTGCCTCCAGGTAACACATCTCAACTCTAAAGAACAAATACAGGCTTAGAGTGAAGAGATGGAAGGTGGTACTCCAAGCTAATGGCAAACAAAAGAAAGCAGGTGTTGCCATACTTATATCAGACGAAGTAGACTCCAAGATAAGAAAGAAAATGAGAAACAAAGAGGGGCAGTATATAATGATAATAGGGACACTCCCGTCAAAAGGACATAATACTGATAAATACATATGCACCTAACACAGGAGCACCAAAGTACATAAAGTAACTATTAATTGACCTAAAAGGAGACATTAACAGCAACACAATAATAGTAGGGGACCTTAACACCCCACTGTCATCAATGGATAGATAAACCAGACAGAAATTCAACAAGGAAATAGTGGAACTAAATGAAAAACTAAACCAGATGAACTTAATAGATATATATATAGAACGCTCCATCCAAAATCAGCAGAATACAGATTCTTCTCAAGTGCACATGGAACATTCTCAAAGATGAACCATACACTGGGAAACAAGGCAAGCCTCAATAAATTTAAGAAGATTGAAATTGTATCAAGCAACTTTTCTGACCATAGTGCTATGAAACTAGAAATCAACTACATGAAGAAAACTGAGAAAGTATCAAACATGTGGAGACTAAACAACACACTACTGAACAAGAAATGGATCACTGAAGAAATTAAAGGAGAAATCAAAGAATATCTGGAGACAAATGAAAATGAAAATACACCATACCAACACATATGGGATACAGCAAAAGTGCCCAAAGGGAACTTCATAAGTTCATGAAGTTCCCTAAGAGGGAAATTCATAGTAATAAAGACCCACATTAACAAACAAGAAAAATCTCAAGTAAGCAACCTTAAACTACTCCTAACAGAAGTAGAAAGAAAAAGGCAAAAAAAAGCCCAAAGTCAGCAGAAGAAGGGAAGTAATGAAAATTAGAGCAGAAATAAATGAAATTGAAACCAAAAAGACAATAGAAAGGATCAATGAAACTAAGAAATTGCTCTTTGAGAAGATAAACAAAACTGACAAACCCTTAGCCAGACTCACTAAGAAAAAAGACAGAAGCCTCAAAAAACAAAATTAGAAATTAAAGAGGAGAAATTACAACAGATATTACAGAAATAAAAAGGATTATAAGAGAATACTATGAAAAACTATATGCCAACAATTTGGACAATTTAGAAGAAATGTATAAATTCTTAGACTCATACAACCTCCCCAAACTGAATTAAGAAGATACAGAGAAGCTTAATAGATCAATTACAAGTAAAGAGATTGAAACAGTAATCAACAACCTCCCCAAAAATAAAAGTCCAGGACCAGATGGCTTCTCTGGAGAATTCTACCAAACATTCAAAGAAGATTTAGTACCTATCCTCCTCAAACTATTCCAAAAACTTGAAGAAGATGGAACACTTCCTAACATATTTTTTGAGCCAACATAACCCTGATCCTAAAGCCAGACAAGGACAATACAAAGAAAGAAAACTACAGGCCAATATCGCTGATGAACATAGATGTAAAAATCCTCAATAAAATATTGGCAAACTGAATACAGCAATACATCAAAAGGATCATACACCATGATCAAACGAGATTTACACTAGGGACACAGGATGGTTTAGCATCCACAAATCAATCAATGTGATACACCACATTAACAAAATGAGGAATAAAAACCACGTGATCATCTCAATAGACACTGAGAAAGCATTTGACAATATCCAATATCCATTTATGATAAAAACTTTCAATAAAAGGGGTATTCAAGGAAAGTACCTCAACATAATAAACGCCATATATGACAAACTCACAGGCAGCATCATACTCAATGAGGAAAAACTGAAAGCCATGCCTCTGAGAACGGGAGCGAGACAGGGGTGCCCACTCTTGCCACTCTTATTCAACATAGTACTGGAGGTTTTGCACAGAGTAATTAGGCAAGAAAAAGAAATAAAATGTATCCAAATTTATATGAAGGAAGTGAAACTCTCACTGTTTGCAGACTATTTTATTTTATATATGGAAAACCCTAAAGAATCCTTTAAAAAACCATTAGAAATAATCAACAAGTACAATAAAGTTGCAGCGTACAAATCAACTTAGAAAAATCAGTTGCATTTCCAAACTCTAATAACAAACAATGGAAAGAGCTCTCAAGAATACAATCCCATTTACAACTGCAACAAAAAGAATAAAATATCTAGAAATAAATTTAACCAATGGGGTGAAAGACTTATACAATGAAAACTATAAGATATTATTGAAAGAAATAGATGATGATGTAAAGAAATGGAAACATACTCCGTGCACATGGATTGGAAGAATAACCTAGTTAAAATGTCCATACTACCTAATCTACAAGTTCAATGCAATCCCAGTCAGAATCCCAATGACATTCTTCACAGAAATAGAACAAAGAACACTAAAAATCATATGGGGCAACAAAAGACTCCATATGCTAAATAGATAAAGTGATCCTGAGAAAAAAGAACAAAGCTGGAGACATCACAATCCCCAACTTCAGTTTATACTACAAAGCTATAATAATCAAATAGCATAGTGCTGGTACAAAAACAGACACACAGATAAATGAAACAGAATTGAAAGCCCAGAAATAAAACCACACGTATACAGATAGCTAATCTTTGACAAAGGAGCTAAGAACACACAATAAAGAAAAGAAAGTCTCTTCAACAAATGGTGCTGGGAAAACTGGACAGTCATGTGCAAAAGAATAAAGGTAGATCATTATCTTTGCCAAACACAAAAATTAACTGAAAATCGATTCAAGACTTGAAGGTAAAACGTAAAACCATGAAACTCCTAGAAAAAAAACATAGGCAGTACATTTTTTGACACTGGTCTCAGAAGGATCTTTTTGAATACCACATCTACTCAGGCAAGGGTAAAAAAGAAAAAGTAAACAAATGGGACTTTGTCAGACTAAAGAGAGTCTGAAAGGGAAAGAAACTATAAACAAAACCAAAGACAACCCATCAACTGGGAGAAAATGTTTTCAAATCATATATCCGAAAAGGGGGTAATCTCCAAAATATATAAATTATTCGTACAAGTCAATGACAAAAAAACAACCAGATAAAAAAAATGGGCAGAGGGTACAAACAGACGTTTTTCCAAAGAAGATATACAGATGGCCAACAGACACATGAAAAAATGTTCAACATCAGTAATCATCAAGGAAATGCAAATCAAAAGTACTGTGAGATATCACCTCACACCTGTTAGAATGGCTATAATTATCAAGACAAAAAACAACAAATGTTGGAGATGATGTGGAGAAAAGGGAACCCTTATACTGCTGGTAGAAGCCACTATGGGAAACAGTATGGAGATTTCTTAAAAAATTAAAACTCGAAATACCATACAACCCAGCTATTCCACAACTGGGTATTTATCCACAGAACTTGAAATCAGCAATTCAAAGAGACTAATGCACCACTATGTTCATTGCAGTATTATTCACAATAGCCAACATGTGGAAGCAACCCAAGTGCTCATCAACTGATGAATGGGTAAAAGTGTGGTATATATATACAATGGAATATACTCGGCCATGAAAAAAGACAAAATCATCCCATTTTCAACAACAGGGATGGAACTTAAGGATATTATGTTAAGTAAGATAAGCCAGACAAAGACAAACACTGTATGATTTCACTCATATGTGGGAGATAAACAAATACATGGACAAAGAGAATAGATTAGTGGTTACCAGAGGGGAAAGAGGTTGGGGGCTGGGCATAAGGAGTAAAGGGGCACATACATATTGCGACTAACAAATAATAACGTACAACTGAAATTTCACAATGTTATAAACTATTATGACATTAATTTTTAAAAACCCTGAAAAACACAATGGTTGACTTGAACAAATATAAATACATATTAGACTGTTAAATAGGAAGACACAAAAGCAGAAAAAGTCAATGTTTTGTAAGTAAATATTTACATTTAATGTGATCTACATATGAAATATATAATATAACATAATATGTTATACTTATACATATTTATATTACATATATTTTGTATGTGTTTATGAAGTTGGACAAGCTGACTATAAAGTTCATGTGTAAGAATATACAAGCAAGAACACTCAAATTTTCTTGAGAAAAAAATAGCAACAGAGGGATGGGACTATTCCTGTCTGATATAAAAATATATTATAAAGCTTCTATTATTAAGATAGCATGGTATGGGTACATGAATAAACAGTGGAATACCATAGAAAATCCTGAGATACACCTAAATGCAAGCAGAAATTGAATAAATAATAGAGGTGGTGTCCAAGATCAGTGAGACTAGGTTGCCTTTTCAACAAATGATGTGGGGAAAATCATACAGCCACATGAACAAAAAGAGAGAGGGATCCATTACTCAAATCAGGATGAAGTCTAAATGGATTAGAAATATACATATAAAAAGTAAACCCATATAAGTTATCAAGGAAAACATGAAAACCTGTATGAAAGCTTCATAAAGTGGGGGTGGAAAAAAGCTTTTTTAACTATGACTCAAATTATAGAAACAACCAAGAAAGGGATTGATAAATTTGACTATATTAAAATTTTAAAATGTGTGAAAAGAAAACACCATAAGAAACTTAAAAAAGCTATGGACAAACTGGGAGAAATATTTGTAACTTAATCACAGGCAATGTCAAGAACCTAACGTTCAAAAGCTCCTAAATTAGAAGAAAAAGACACAGAACCCTATTGAAATCAAATTGTAGCCAAAGGTCTGAAGAAAGAATTCACAGTAAAAGAAACGCAAATGGCCCTTAAAACATAAAAAAAGATGTTTAACCCTACTTATAATAAGAAAAATGCAAACTAAAACTACACTGGAGTACTGTTTCCTGCCTATCAGATTGTCAAATCGCAAAAGTCTAACAAAGTCCGCTATTGGTAAGGCTGTGGGGAAAGACACCCCCAATCACATAACGAGGGAATATAAAATGTTTCATTGCCTATGGAGAATTAGACAAAATCAAGAAAAATTCTATATCTTTTACTCAGGAATCCAACTTCTAGGAATTTATTTCTAAAACATACTGGAAAATATGTGTAGTGACATCTGCACAAGGTAATTTGTTGCAGGACTATTATGATGGCAACAGACTGCCCACCACCCGAATGCCCATCAACAAGGACCAACTTACTGACCCTGACTGTACAGAAGCTGGTGGTATCACTCAGAGGGAAGAATTAGTTCAGTGACTCAGAACTATAATATTTTAACTGTACATCCTTAATGAGGTATATGCACAAAACTAAAAGAATTATAAAAACAATTATTCAGTAGTGTATCTTTTAATATTAGTATTGTTTTGAAACAATTATAATATGTACACGTGTATAGTATAATGAATCCAATAATTGTTATTGTTATTAAAAAATAAGCTTTCTAACATAAGTAAGTAGTTAAGTAAAAATCCTAAAGACTTACATTTGAATTGGAAATATTTGTCCAAATCTAGTGTCTTATGTGTCTCATTAAAAAACAAATAAACAATTCTCCTAGCTCTGTCCACCAAAGGCTCAGAAGCAATGACTATGCAGTAAAAATGAACACCTCTGGGGCACAAATTGTGATCTCTGTCATTAAAAATGAACCAGGAGTCCTTGGAGAAATGGATGATTACAGGTCTTGGACAGAAAATGTAGAAGAATAATCCGAGACTTCTTTTTGTGCCAGAAAGCTAGTAAGCTATCAAAGACTAATAAATCCATGTCAAAAATAAGGAAGTCTATTTGAAAGCGTAACAGGGACAATCTGAACATCAACAGATAAAATAACTATAGTTATTATATGTGTGCAAATATATAATAATTAATGATTTTGTAAAAACACTCAAAGTTTATAAAAGAAACAATAACCTCACCAGTCACCACTGGAAGTCGCTGGGGCATCAACTCATTACTGCTAAAATTGAGGAAAGAAAAGAATCAAAAATTTCACTTGCCTTTCCTGTATGAATGGTATTTCAGCATAACCAAAGTTCTTCTTTAGGAAAAAGCCAACTAATAAATGCAGAAAAAAATGATAAAATAGAATTTTACAATTTTTCAACCCCTAATGAAATGATGAATCCTGCCAAAAATACCACAGAATGAGTGGTTTAAACAAAAAGACTTTATTTTCTCACAGTTCCGGAGGCTAGAATTCTAAGATCAAGGTGCTGTCAGGGCTGGTTTCTAGTGAGACCTGTCTTTCTGGCTTGTAGTTGGCCACTTTCTTGCTGTGCTCTTACATGGCAGTGGGAAAGAGAGAGCAATCTCTCTGATGTCTCTTTTTACAAGGTCAACAGTCCCATCATAAGGGCCCCACCCCATGACCTCATCTAAACCTAACTCTCTCCCAAAGGCCTCATCGCCAAAACCATCACTTTGGGGATCAGGGCTTCAACACACGATTTGGGGGCCACAATTTAGTCTATACCAAATCCAGGCAGTCATCAGCACTGAATGCAAAAACAATTTTAGCTGAAAGATTGATGGAGAACTTTGTAATGGAGAGATCAGCCCAATAACCCCCAAACAAACAGATCACTCTTAGCGTTACTAAAAGTGGGGCAACTTCCTGATGCCATAGGAAGTTCATAGCATCTGTGATATATTTTTCTCAAAAATGTAAAGCTGTAATTAAATCAAGCCAGTTTACAGGAAATTAGCTGAAAAGGAGATGTCAAGGAACGACACCACAGTGACACAATAAAAGCAGAGGAATGACAGCATTATGTGACACCAAAAGGACTCAATCAGACGGAATGCAGGACATTCTGCTGGCCTACTGATCCATCTCACTAATAAATCACTGGCATTCAAAAAGAAAGGAGGACTGTGATAGAATAAAATAAGCTTCAAAAGCATACCACCCCATGTATAATGCATGTACCTTTCAAAATTTTCATTTGAACAAACTAATTGTAAAAAGACATGTTTGAGACACTTGGAGAATTTTCTATGAAATTTATTTTAATTTTGTTAGCTGTGATAATAGCACAGGGTTTATGTGAAAAAGAAAAATATTTACCTATTAAGAGATGAATATTTAAGTAGAGAATAAACACTTTAAATATGTATTTTTTAAAATAGCATAAATTATGCCATCACCATACTGTTTTGATTATTATGACTTTGTAGTATGTTTTCAAATCAGGAAGGTTGGTGCTTCCTGCTTTGTTCTTGCTCAAGATTTCTTTGGCTATTTGGGGTCTTTTGTGGTCCCATATGAATTTTAGGATTGTCTTTTCTATTTCTATAAAAAAAAGCCTTAGGATTTTGATAGGGTTTCATTGAATCTGAAGATTGCTTTGGATGGTGTGGACATTTTGGCAATATTAATTCTTCTGATCCTTGAACACCGGATGTCTTTCCATTTGTTTGTGTCTTTGTCAATTTCTTTCATCAACATGTTATAGTTTCCAGTGTTCAAGTCTTTTAGCTACTTGGTTAAGTTTATTCCTAAGTTTTTTATTCTTTTTCATGCTGTTGTAAGTGGGATTGTTTTCTTGATTTCCTTTTTGAATAGTTCATTGTTTGTGTAAAGAAATGCTACAGATTTTTGTGTATTGATTTTGTATCCAGCAACTTTACTAAATTGGAAAAAAATGTAAAGCCAAGAAATAAACCCATATATTTATGGTAAACTGATCTTTGACAAGGGGAGCAACAACTGGCAAGGAGGAAAATTAGTCTCTTCAATAAAGGGTGCTGGGAAAACTCGATAGCCACATGCAAAAGAATGAAATTAGGCTTCTATCTTACACCATGCACAAAAATCAACTCAAAATCAATTAAAAACTTAAAAGTAAGACCTGAAATTGTAAAATGCCTAGGTGAAAACATAGGGAAAAACCTTCTTGATATTGGCCTTGTCAACAATTTCTTGGGTATGACACCAAAAGCACAGGCAAGAAAAGCAAAAATAGACAAATGAGACTAGATCAAACAAAAAAGCGTATGCACAGCAAAGAAAACTATCAGCAAAGTGAAAAGGCAACCTACAGAATGGGAAAAAATATTTGCAAATTACATATCTGATAAAGAGTTAATATCTAAAATATATAAGGAACTCCTACAACTCAATAGCAGCGGACACAAACACACACACACATACACACACAAATAACCCAATTAAAAAATCGGCAAAAGACCTCAACAGACAGTTCTCTAAAGAAGATGTACAAACAACAAACAAAAGGCGTTCAACATCATTAGTCCTCAGGGAAATGCAAATCAAACTCACAATGAGATATCACCTCATACCTTTTGGGATGGCTATTATCAAAAAATTAAAAGATAAACAAGTGTTAGGAGGATGTAGAAAAAGGAGAACCCATCTACACTGTTGGCAGAAATGTACATTGGTAAAGCCACTATGAAACACAGTATGGAGGCTCCCCAAACATTTAAAAACAGAAATACCATATGATCCAGCAATCTCACTTCTGGATCTATATCCAAAAGAATTTAAATCAGTATCTTTAAGAGATACCTGCACTCCCATTTTATTGCAACATTATTTACAATAGCCAAGACAAGGAAACAACCTAAATGTCTATGCACAGATGAATGGATAATGTGGTATATACATACAATGGAATACTACTCAGACTTTCAAAAAGGAAATCCTGCCTTTTGCTATTTGCTGCAACATGGGTGAACTTGGAGGACATTATGCTCCAAGTTCAAGTGCAAGGCATCAGAAATCTGAAATAGTCAAACTCATAGACGCAGAGAGTAGAGTGGTGGTTACAAGGGACTAGGGAGAGGGAGAATTGAGGAGGTGTGGGTCAAAGGGAACACACTTCCTCTTATGCAAGATGAGTATGTCCTAGAGATCTACTGCAGGACAGAGACACACAGCACAGCATATAGTTACCACTACTCTATTGTATACTTAAAAATTTGTTCAGAGGGTACGTCTTAAGTTAAGTGATCTTATCACACACACAATAAAAAGGGAGAGAGGAAACTTTTAAAGGTTATGTCTATGGCATTGTTTATGGAGACGGTTTCATGGGTATACACTTATCTTCAAATTCATCAAGATATGTACATTAAATATGTACAGCTTTTTTGTATACCAATCAGACCTCAATAAAAAATAGCATAAATTATAAACTTCCTAGAAAGAAGTCTAATAAAAATTTGCAAGATTTTTTATGCAAAAGACTCTAAGATTACTGAGAGAAATTAAACAGAACAGAAATAAAAGAAGTTTGGAACATATTTTGTTCAGAGTTTGGAATAGCAAATATTGTTAAGATGCAAATACTCCCCCAACTTGATCTGTGAATTTTATGCTGTCTCAAGTAAACTTCTATAGTTTCTTCCCCCACGGAACATGAAAGCTGATTCTCCAATTTTTACAGAAATGCAAAATTCCAAGAATAGCCAAGATACTTTTCAAGAGAATAAGATGTCAGGAATTGCTTTATCAGATATCAAGACTTATTATGAAGCTTTGATAAGTAAGACAGTGTGTTGCTGGCACCCCACAGAACATAATAGCGAGCCTAGAAACTCTCTCTGTATATACAGATAATTGATTTATGACAAGGGTGGCATGGCAGAATGGTGGAGGAAGTGTGGCCTTTCCAGTAAATGGCATTAGGACTGTGAAATATTTATATGGAAAAATGAAATTGTATATCTGATTCACAGTATACATAAAATCCACTCCAAGTGACTTATAAAACTACTGCAAAAGGCAAAGCCAAAAAGATTAAAGAGAGAGTATAGGAGATTAACTTCATGACCATAAGATAGTAAATATTTCTTAAGTGACACAATGGGATCAGAAATATGAAAACACAAATCTACATGGAACTAGGCTTTGTCCTGGGGATATATTCTGACCCCTGTTGGTCTACAGCACTACTTTTCTAACTTTTTTTAACCGCTACTCACATTATAATGTATATTTTATGTCTTGACCCAATGCACATACATACCAGTACACACACACACACACACACACACACACACACACACATGCACACCTGAAACCAAATTTCACAAAACAACACATATCCCTGTCTGTGAGGCAGTCAAATATCTTCTTTTTTCACTATATTATTCCCAACTATTTTTTAAACCCTGTTTGCAATCCATGAAAATGAACATGAACTACTAAGGAGTTGCAAAAATCACTTTAAAAATCATTGGTCTAACACAAGAATTTTACAGACAACTCAGGTGGAGAAGACAAGAGAGAGGCTGCACAGTAAGTGAAGTGGGAGACTGGAGACAGGCCACCACATAAGCCCCACCACACGAGGCAAAGCCTGAGAGCCGTCCTGGGTGACACGTCAGATAAAGTCGCTTCTGCAGGGGAGTGGCAAGACATTGTGTCTCTCAGGGGTGGCTCAGGATGGAGTACAGAAAAGTTCTCTTTTCTGCAGTCCTCTCTGCAGGAGCATGCTTTACACACAGGCCTAAAAATTCCCACAAAATTCCAAAGAACATAAGCTCACTCTTAAAAAGACATCACCCAAACTAGTGACCTGTGAGGAAACAAGCTATTATGAACACAAACAAGCAGAAACAACAAACTCAGGATGAAATTCATAAAACATGAAGATATCGGAATTATGATATGCAAAATATAAAATGCATACATATTTAATGTTTAAAGACATAAACGAGGGGTAGTAAGCAGGATGCAGGAAGAAGAGACTGTAAAAACAGAGCACATTTGAAAATAACCAAAGTGAATTCCTAGAACTGGAAAATATAATAAGAAAACTTAGAAACTCTGTGGAGGATTTAAACAACAGATTATATCCATATGGGGTAAGTGCTAATAAATTGAAAGATATGTATGAGGAAATTATCCAGAACACAAAGAGATAAGAAGATAGAAATTATAGAAAAAGGGTGAGAGGAAGAAGTGAAAAGGCCTCACATATGTCTAATTTGGATTGCCAAAATAGAAGACAGAGAGAATGAGGCAGAAGCAATATCTAAAGTGCTACTGGCTGACCATTGAAAGACCCTGACGCACAAAGGTAAGAATTCCAAGGAATATCAAGCAAAAGAAGACAAATTCAGATACAATATAATCAAACAGCAGATTTTAAGAGCAATCAGAGAAGAATCAGGTTACCTTCAAGGCAAAGGCAATAGGAATTCCAACTGGCAGCCAATAGCAACAATGGAACCCAGAAGTTTGAGAGAGTGTGTCTAGAGTTCTGAAGGTAGCAGTCAACTTAGATATCTATATCCAGAAAAAAGTATCTTTCAAGAATGAGAGCTAAGAAGTCATTTTCAGGAAAAATCTAAAAATAAAAGGAAGAAATATGCTACCATTGGATCACCTTAAAAGTCATTCTGAAAGGTAGATAAACTTCAGGAAGCTAGTCTGACAAAGGAAGGGATGATGAGCAGTCCAAGTTGAGGTAAAAAAAAATATTAAGATGATTCTAAAATACCAGACAACACTAGCAAATCACTGGGGAAGGGAACAATTGGAGCTAAAGCGCTCTAAGCTATTTTTGCTGTTCCAGAGAAGGATAAAGATAATGATTAATCTTAGAATTTATTATGCTAAATATTCATTTTTAAAACTTCTGCAGTTTCCACTAAACAAATAGAAACAGATTTACCTTCAAAACTAGGGAAAAATCAAAATGGAGAAATCTCAATCACTCTAAAGTATAGCAAGAAAGAGGGAAAACAAAAGAAAAGAGGATGTAACTACGAAGTACAAAAGAAAATAGTAGAATTAAGTTCAATATATCAATAAATAATGATTATAAATACACTAAACCCTCCAGTTAAAAATATTTTAAGACTTGATTAAAAACCACATTCCAGCAATATGCATCATCACTATAGGATGAAAAAGGCTAGACAAGGAACACTATATTAATATTAGACAAAATTCGACCTTATATGATTTTTTATTGAGACATAACTGACATATAACATTGTGAAGTTTAAGGTATACAACATGTTTGGTCAATACATTTATATATTGCAATATGATTACTTCAGTAGCTTTAGCTAATATCTTTATCACATCACATTTATCATGTCTTTTTTGTGTTGAGAACAGTTAAAATTTAGTCTCTTAGCAACTTTGAAGTTTATAGTATAGTATTGTTGATGAAAATCACTGTGTTGTTCATTAGGTCTCCAGAACTTATTTATCCACTAATTGTAAGTTTTTACCCTTAAATAACATTTCCCCAATTCCCTCAATCCCCAACCCCCAAACCCCAGTAACCACCATTCTACTCTGTTTTCACAAGCTCAGTTTTAAGCTGAAAGTCAGAAGTAGATAGTTTAAAAATCACTACATATTGATAAAAGGTTTAATTCACCAAGGACATTTAATATTTCTAAACTTAAGGGCACCTTTCTTGCATAGCATCAGAATAATTGACACAAAAATTAGAATGTAGAGGGAAAATTGGCAAATAAACCATCAAAATAGGGTATTTCAATATGCTTCTCTCAGGAGTTGATGGAGTCAGCCAACAATAAACAGGGAAGAAATAAAAAAATAAAATAACACAATTAACAAGCTTGATCTAACACACATAAGAAAGTGTCACATCCAACAACTCACGCTTAAGCTCATGTGGAGAATTTACAAAGTAGACAACCCATAAGTTATCAAGTTACACAGAATTGTTATCATGGAGAAAATATTCTCTATTTTCAGTTTACTGAAGTTAGATAGCAAAAAATAAAATTCAAAAAAGCAAGAGTAGCAGGAGAAGGATCTCGTGATGTGAAACAGATGGCACAAATTGTGTAAGTTGAGACTTATAGCAGGAAGTGGTATAAGTAGAGGCTGGAACTATTAACTCATGGGAAATTTACAATGGTGGGTCATTCTGATAACACCTGACCCCACAGATCAATATTAACATCACAAAAAAGGGAAACAGACAATATGAACCTCCTGATATGATGCAATAGGAAGTGTGCACACTACATATATAGAAGTCTTGTCAAAAACAGTGAATCTGAATATAATCAAGACTATATTTTACTACCAGTTTACAGGAAATACAAGGGAGAGAGGAACATGGTAAACCACACCCAGGGTTGCAATCAGCAAAATCCATACTGTGAGAAATTCTATAGGACAAAAAAGCCAGTTTCATCAACAAATTTCTTGCAAGATATAAAAAGATGGAAGGGAAAACTACAGGTAGATTTGAAACATAGCCACCTTTTGGATCCTAATTACAAAAAAACCAGTTGGAAAAACTTATGATGCAATTGGGGTACTTTGAATACTGATCAGATATTTGGTAATATTAAGGAATTATTGTTGACTTTTAGATGTGGTAATGATGTTATGGTTATGTTAAAAAAAGAATCTGTATGTTGTAGAGATAAATACCATATGACTTGTGTTTGCTGTCTGGGATTTGACTAAAACTAATTCAGTGGAGAGAGTGTGGCGTGGGTGGAGAAGTGACTCAAATAAGATGGAGCATGCATTTGTAATTCTGAAGCTGGGTTATTGGTACACAGGAGTCTGTTATACTAGTGTCTCTACCTTTTATATATTTTCTCCATAGTAAAAATATAGGAAAGCATTGCATATAGATGATGTGAATTTTCTATCACATAGTCCAGTGACCCATAACCAGCTCTCAGGGGCTGATCAAGGCAGGGTACCAGGGTTTGGAGAAAATGTCCACAGTGGCAGCAGGGTAAAAGCCAAGTCAGTGCCAGATGCTGTGCTGGTCTCAGGTATGCAGTCTTTGCAGAGCTGCTTGCATCCTAGAGGCCTCTCAAGAGTACAGAAAATCCCCAGTGAGAAGATGAGACTGACGGGGAACAAGCTTTTCTGTAAAATCAAGAGGCCATGGCTAGGAGAATATGAAAATGCCCATTCAGTCACTGAATTTGACAATGGGCTATTGAGCAGAAGTGGAGAGTACATAACTTCAGTCATGAAGCAAATATATTATTCATAGGTAAATAAAAGATCTTTGGAAAGATGATCAAATGTATGTGCTTTATAAAGTCACATGCTCAGATATGTTTACAGGTGGATTCTTATAAAACTTTAAAGATCAGATATTTTCCTCTTTTTAAAACTATTTTGTAATAGTATAAACACTTAAAAGGAATGAACTGGTTCTCACTGTATTGATTTGTCTACACCTTGGAAAGATAATGCTGATTTGACAAAGCAAGCTACTAAATGCTACTTACATAAAAATTTTAAATATACTTAATATACATTATGTCAATGGCTTTCAATGTTTTTGGTCTTAGGAACTCCTTACTGTCTTAAAATGATTAAAGATCTGGAAAGAGTTATTTCATCTGGGTTATAGTTATTGATATTTACCATATAAGAAATTAAAGCTGAATAAGCTTTAAAACTTTCTAACAAGAATTCGTTCCATTAGCAATCAGAGCAACTACATCATGAACCACCATGAACCCTCTAGAAAATTCCATTCTACCCTTATGAAAGAATGAGAGGAAAAAATTCAAATAATGTCTTAGTATTATTATAAAAATAGATTTGATCTCATGATCCCTCCTGAAAGTATCTATGGAACCCCCCAGGGGGTCCTTGAATCACACTTTGAGAACAATGCATCCTACAGTTTAGAGATACATACATATGTAATAAATTTAATAAAATTATAATAACATGTCCTATCATGGAACCCTTTATAAGCTTAGGCTAAGTTATGCTGCAGTGACAAATACCCCCACCACGTGCTGTAGGCATACAACAAAGTATAACTTCCTCCTATGTTGCATATCCAGCAGCCACAGTGTTGCTCCCACATCATCTTCACTTTGGAATGCAGGTAGATAGAGCAGACACTTTGGGATTTTGGCAGCCTCATGGCATACGGCAAAAAGAAAATGAAACCACTTGCACTTGGAAGAGGCATGTGTCACTTAAGCCCAAATTTCAATGGTCAAAGCACATGGCCAAGCCTGAAGTCAGTGAGCTGAGAAGATAACCCTTTTACAGGGAAGGGCAGCAAATACTTGCCACAAAAAGTTAACGTACCATGAACTAGTGTCAAGGTAGTCAGCGCTAGGTAGATACAATAAGGTAATAGCAATATTTTACTTAGTAATATTAATAAATAATAATGATTGTAGTAGTAATGGTTATAGTTAGAAAATATAGATTTGTGAACTAAAACACAGTAGAAACCAGGGATAAGCTCTTCTCTTTGTGACTGCAATTGACATGATACACTCCTCAACGTGATTTTAAATAAGTCATGACTGCTGCAGGCATAGCCATTATTACCTAATGTCTAAAGGGGCTGCTACAGAGTGTGGAAATATGGCCTAGAGGAAAATAGCATGGTCTTTGGCTCAGCACTTCCTGGCTTCAGTTTCTAGCATGTGATCTTAGGTAAACCGCTTAACATATCCGTACTAGAAAAGAGGAATCATAATTGTGCTTGAGTTATAAAGTTGCTGATATGTAAGGCATTCACACATATAGAGTCAATATACCTGAAGTACTCAGAACAGCTTTTAACTTAGAGAAAGCGTTACATAGTCCAAGTTGTGAAGCAAGACTTGTCAGTTAAACTTGTGGTCTTATTCATGGGTGGAGAGATGGAGAACTTAGGTAACACTTACATGATTTCTCAGTATTAGTAGATGTCAGATTCCAGCCTTGAATGAGAGAGAAAGATAGAACTATTCAACTGTTAGGGTACCTCTGATTCCACTGGATTTGTGAGGATGTCTGTGAGAGAAAAATAAGTATCTTTTTCTGGGAGTAGCGCTTTGGAAAAGATAGATAGGGTTAGTGACAAGATCATGGGGGAGACATTGTAACATTTTTTTCCAAACATATTGAAAACCAAACCGCTAGCTCCCAAACTCTGCTACCACCGGTGTCATATGAGACTGCTGAGAGGTTCCACTGGTTAAAGAGAGTAGTGGGACTTCTACTTCTTATTAGGATTTAAAAGGTTGCAATATATATATATATAGTTGCTCACAATATATGAGAAAAACCCAATTTATTCCAAAATCATCCTATGTGATACCAATTAGAGAGCTAAAAATGCAAAGAATTCTAAATGCACTATATTCCAGGGAGGGATGGAACCTTCCAAGGTAATAAGAGACCTACTTCTGCTTCCATCTCTGAGGTATGGTGAGAAGAAGGATAAACATGCCATCAGCAAAGAGAACGTGGCTGAGATAAGGAGAAGCCAACTAAACCTGTAGGGAACTGCAGGCCAGCCTGGTGGATTAGAATCAAGAAAGACACCAAAAGCAGAATAATCTGCATACTCCATCAATTTTTCCTTTAGACGTTTAATCTTAAATACAGAGTAGTGCATGAAAGACTGGGGACAGGGTAAGAGAGCAGAGAGAGATTCTGTGGTGACAGGAGTGGGTAATTGGAGTGAGACTATAAAACAGAGTCTCCCAAGTCATGGGAAGCTGTGGAAATGAGCAAGAAAGCTGGGAGAGCTCTCTGGAGTCTTGGATCCCCATCCTTAAATGAATCCTACCATCAGTGTACATGGAACGAATGGCAAACTGAGATTAACCACAGCTAAAAGCCAGAGCAGAACCAGCTCAACTCCAGATTGGGTAAATGAATCAGATTGCTTTTTTAATAGTATCACAATCATATTTAAAAACAGAATGTTATAAGTTAAAAATACATGATGTAGAAAGACAGAGAAAAATCTCCAAATACTCTGAAATTAATAACATATCTCCATGGATGAAAGAGGAAGTCCAAAAGAATTTTTTTATAAAATATAGAACCAAACAAAAATGAAAAGACAATATATCAAAATATGTGGGATGCAGCTAAAGCAGAGTTGACAGGGATTTTATAGCAGTAAATGCTTATTTTAGAAAAGAGCAAAGTTCTCAAAACAATAATTTAAATTTCCACCTCAAGAAACTAGGAAAGAGCAAAGTAAATCCGAAGCAAGCAGAAGGAAGGAAATAATAAAGGCAAGATCACAAATAAATAAAATTAAAAACAGGAAATAATTTCAAAAATAATGAAGCAAAAAGCTGCTTCTTCAAAAACCTAAATATAATTGATATAATCCTCTAGAAAGACTGACAAAAATAAAATCAGAGAAGACACAAGTCAACAGTATCAGAAAGTACTGAAACAGAGGGTATCACGACAGATCCTGAAGCATTAAAATGATTAAAAGGGAATATTATAAGCAACTTTACACTCATGAATTTAACGAAGTAGAAGAAATGGACCAAATGCTAAAAAAGTCACAACTACCAAAAAGTAACCAAGATAAAATAGATATTCTGAATAGTCCTATCACCATTAAAGAAACTGAATTCATAATGTAAAAGCTCCTAAAAAAACAAATCCACAGGCCCAGGTGGATTTACTGGAGAATTCTATCGAATGTTTAAAGAATTGACAACAAATTTATACAATCTCTTCCAGAAAATAGAAGAGGAAGGAATATTTCACAGTTAATTTTACAGGGCTGGTACAAAAACAAGACAAGGACAATACCAAAAAAGAAAAATATAGACAAATATCTCTTATGGACTTTGACACAATAGTCCACAACAAAATATTAGCAAATTAAATATAAAAGTTTATAAAAAGAATTTTACATAGTAACCAAGTGAGATTTATTCCAGGAATATAAGGCTGGTTTAATGTTTGAAAGCAATCAATACCATCTATCATATTAACAGTCTAAAGAAGGGAATGACACAAAAAACAATTTGACAAAATCTCACAGCCACACATGGTAACTCTCAGTGAGCTAGAAACACAAGAGAATCACTTGACCTTAATGCAGAACATCTACAAAACTGACAGCAACATTGTGCTTAATCCTGATAAACTGAATATTTTACCCTTAAGATCAGGAGTAAGGCAAAGATATCTGCTCTCAATGCTCTTATTCAACATAGTACTGAAAGTTTTACCCACTGAAATAAGGAAAGAAGAGGGAAGAAAAGACATGCAGAATGGAAATGAAGAAATAAAGCTGCCCCTGGTTGCAGAAGACATGATCGTCTTCATAGAAAATCTCAAGGAATATACAAAAATAAAGGTCTATAAAAAAGAAGGGCGTTCAGCAAGGTTGTGGGATACAATATCAACATAAAAATATCAATCATATTTCTGTATACTAAAAATAAGTATGCAGAAACTGCAATTAAAAACATAATGCCATTTACAACTACACCAAAGAAAATGAAGCATTTAAGTATAAACACAACAAGAAATGGGCAGGATGCTGAAAATTACAAAATACTGATGAAAGAAATCAGAGAAGAACTAAACAAGTGGAAGAGATGTGTCATGTTCATTGATTGGAAGACTCAACATAGTAAAGATCAATTCCCTCCAAATTGATCTGTAAGTTTAATTTAACTCCCATCAAATTCAGTGATGAGGACAGTGTGGTATTGGTGGAGAGATGGATATGTCGATCAGTGGAACAAAATAGAGAACTGAGAAACAGACCCACATAAATATGCTGAACTAAGTTTTGACATAGGGACAAAAGCAATTCAATGGAAGAAGTATAGTCTTTTCAACAAATGATGCAGTAATAATTGTACATTCATAGGCAAAAAAAATGAACCTTGACCTAAACGTCATGCTTTATACAAAAAGAAACTCAAAATGGATCACAGACCTAAAATTTAAAACTATACATCTTTCAGAAAAAACATAGGAGAAAATCTTTGGAATCTAGATCTTGGAAAGACTACTGAGGCACAACAAGCACAATCCATAAAAGGAAAAAAATAAAAATCAGGCCCCACCAAAAGTAAAAATTTTGCTCTGCAAAAGGCACTCTGAAGAGGAAGAAAAAACAAGATACAGATTGAGAGAAAATAGCTGAAAAATGCATACTTGACAAAGGAGTATTATCTAGAATATGTAAAGAACTCTCAAAACACAACAGTTAAAAAAACAACCCAACCAGAAAAAGATAAAGACATGAACTGACATTTCACTGAAGCGGATATATAGATGATAAACAAGCATACACAAGTATTTAACATCATTATCTATCAGGGAAGTAGAAAACAAAACCACAATGAGATATCACTGTACAATTAACAGAATGGCTAAAATAAAAAGTGACACCACCAAATTCTGAAAAAGATGCAGAGAAACAGAATCACTCATTCATTGTTAGAAGGAAGGTACAGTCGGAAACAACACAGATATGGTTAAATAAACTCAGGTACATGTGTACCACGGAATACTACTCATCCATAAAGAGGGAAGGAACTGTTGATAAACATGACAATTTGGATGAATCTCCAGAGAATTATGCTGAGTGGAAAAAAAACAATCCCATAAGGTTACATACCGTATGATTTCACTTATATAATATTATTGAAATGGAAAAACTATAGAGATAGAGAACAGAGTGATGGTTGCCAGGATTAGGAATGAGAGGTCACTGTGTTAGGGAAATGAGTGTTGTAAAAAAAAGAAGGGCAAAACGAGGCATCCTTGTGATGATGAAACTATTCTATATTTTGACTAAAGTGGTAGACATGAAACTACACATGGGACAGAATTGCATAGAGCTAAATATACACACTTAAACTCACAAATGAGTACATGCAAAACCGGGAACATCTGAATAAAATGAGACGATTGTATCAATGTCAGTTTCCTGGTTGAGATGCTGTGCTATAGTTTCACAAGATGTTAAATTTGGAGGAAACTGGTTAAAGCATACACGGGATCTCTATCATTTCCTACAAATGTATGTGAATCTCTCTGTATTAAACTGTATGTGAATTATCTCAAGGTAATAAGTTTAATAAAAATGCATGTTGTAATAGGCAGAACACAGAATTTTTAGGGAATTGAAACTATTCTGTGTGACACCATAATGGTGTATACACGTCATTATACATTTGCCAAAACTCATAGTAGGTACAACACCAGAAGTGAACCCTAATGTAAACTGTGGACTTTGAGTGCTAATACTGTGTCGATGTGGATTCATTAGTTGTAACAAATGCACCACTACGGTGTGGGAGGTTGTTCATTTGTGGAGGTTGGCAGTACTTGGGTACTTTCTGCTGCATTTTTCTGTGAACCTAAAACTGCTCTAAAAAATAAAGTCTAGTTTTTTAAAATGCACGTTGTAATTTCAAGAGAAAAATGTAAAAACACAAGTGTATAGCAAAAAACTCAATAGAGAAGAGAGTAGCAAACAAATTAACCCCCAAAATTTAGAAAGTGGAGTAACAAAGGATACAATATCAGATGACACAAATAGTAAACAAATAGAAAGATAGTAGATACAAACGAATCTGTATCAGTAATTTCATTAAAAGTCAATGAATTAAGCACTTCTATAAAAGAAAGATATTATAAAACAGGATAAATAAACTTGACCCAACAATATTCTATTTTCAAGAGCCTATATTGAAAGAAAAAGGATGAAAAAATACGCTGTGTAAATGTGAATTGAAAGGAAGCCAGTGTTGCTACATTGATATCATAAGTGAAAGTTGTGCAAGGTTGCTAAACAGAAAACTACAAAGTATTGCTGAGGGAAGTTGATATTCTCTATTTCATTAGAGTGTATGGTCATCATAGTTTTCTTTCATTCTTAAAAATAGTTTCTTTCAGTTCTTTGAACAGATTTATTATAGTTTGTCAGCTAAGTCCAACATCTAGGCCCTCCTAGAGAACAATTTCTTTCGACTGCTTTTCCTTGTGTTTATGGATAACTTTCCTGTTTTTTTCAAGTCTAAGTTTTTTGCTTAAAACTGGACATTTTGTGTAATTTACTATACCGACTTTGAATTCTGACTCCATTTCCCTCTAGAGTAGTATTTTCTGTCTTGTAAAATTTTTTTGTCTGTGTAGTGACTTATCTGAACCAGTTCTCTAGATGGTCTCCCCTACAGTGTGTGATCAATGATGTCTCTGCTATGTTTTCTTTTTATAAATGTTCTTCTTTTAATTTTTAAGCTTGGCTTCCTAGGGGTGCACCTGGGTCAATATTTTTAGTGATCAGCCAATGATGATTCAGAATTTGTGCTTAAACATCTTGATCCTGTATCGCAGGTGGATCTGTGTTGGAGTTAAGGAATACATTCAACATTCAGACTGTTCACAAGTCTGCCCTGCTTCTACTTTCAGTCAAGTATTCTCATTTCTCCTTTGAGTGTGGCATTCAGATAGAGATGGGTGGATATCTGGGGCCCTATTTTGTCTCTCTTGTGAATATACATAGCCTTGAAGATGGTTGAAGTATTCCAGACCACAAACACTATGTGGGATATTATGAAGTCTCACAGTAGCTATCTCATTCTCCAAACTCCGACTGTCCTTCTGGTCTGTTGCTTACCCCAACCAGCATTGCCACTTCAGGCTTGCTGCGATGTTGGGCTTCTTTGATTTTTTGCCACCAAGATCTCTTTGTTTTCACCTTTACACCCTTGGGCATGTGCTTAGGTTCAGATCAAGTCAGCCCCCTAAGGCAATGGAACTACGGTTTTTATGGCTTGCTCCATCCTGGTAGAAGTACTGTACTAATGGAACTGGGATGAATGGGGTGGGAGAAACCACAGGTTAAAACAACACAAATTCCTACTGTTATTACTTGAAAGCAATTTTTTAAATAAACTCTTATCAATTCATTACGTATTTGATGGATTTCCAGAGTCTGAAAGTGATGTTTTTTATGATAACTTTGTCCTGCTTTATCATTGCTTTTTAGGAGAGGATTTGCAGAGCTCCCCACTCAGCCATTCTTTAAGACTCTGGTCCATCTTTGGGCTTGCACCCAATGCTGTGGCCTGAGGCAGGGCACAGGGGCAGACATATGTGAAGAAACCAGCACTAGGACAAGAACTCCAACAGGCACATTGATGAGAGTGGTCTGGGGACAAAGAGGATCCAGTAGCCTACACGAGTCCAGTAACCAGGCCAATAATAAATGGTTTGGCCATAAAAAGGAGTGCAGGAGCTTGTGTAGACAAGCCTCACCACTTTGCCTGGGCTTGATATTTGTGCTCCATTTATCACTTTTGTGAAATCTGGACTGGTATATAAGTATCCACAATCTCTCATCATTTGAATGATGTGAAGTGCTGCATAAAACCACAGACTGTTCTCTTGAGTATGATATTGAATATGTCATATTATTTTAAGGGCAATTTTTATAATATAAAAACATCAGTTTGAACTTCACAAAATCACTAGAGGTCTAAGTTTTCCAAATTATTCACCAAACGTGTTTCTAAATTTTGGGAGAAATCATGGTTCATTACTATATTCTATTACATTCAGATTTAATTGTGGTATAGTTCAAATTTCCATTCTTAACCTTATAGCATATTATCAGACATTTTATAACGTTAATAAACTATAATAAGTTGAGTAGGGAATAGATTTACAGCTACCTGGGAGGGGAATATTGGAACCTAGTTTAACCATTTCAAATGGTCAGAAAATTTAATTTGAGTGGTTGATATATCATAATTAGGATTTATTTCATCCCAAATGATCACTCAGGGACTCAGCTTACCCAATTGTAGCATTTTTCCAAGAGGCAAAATATGATATACCATACCATGATAATGATGCAATTTGTGAAAGCAATGCATAGCAAAAACGAAAACAAAAATCTGGAGTGGCTTTATTTTTTTTTATAATGTATATATATTTTACTTTTCTCCAGATTCTTGGGGATATGATTATCCTATTTAACAAAGATAATGTAAAACAGCATGTTGGTTTATATTAACACTCCTTCCTGCCTCTTTGGAAGGGCTCAAATTTTCAGCATCATAGTAAGTGCTGGAAAAACAATATGAAGGCTTCCAGTTTCACTCCCTGAGATGTAGAGAGCTGGAAAGAATCATCTCACATCTACTCTTACAAAAAAATGCTGGACAAACTGCAAAGTAACGATTGTCCTTAATGTGTCAGAGAACTGAGGTGTCAGGCCAACTGACTAAACTGAAATCTACAGAGACATAGGCTACCATGAAGAGAAACAAGACGCAAGCAGTTGCTTCCTGGGGCATGCAATAACAGACACCATAAGAGCCAGTAAGGGGTGACTGTAACAGTGTGAAGTCTCTGGGGCTGCAGACATAGGGCACTTGGCAACCCCCTTCAGGTTCTCCCTCTAGAAACCCTACCAGGTACTCGTGGGGAAGGCTAGGGAGAGTCCTGAGAAAGCTTTCCTTGTTGTTCTGGCTGGGTGTCGGGAGAGCAGCCACTGATAAAACTCCACTGAGAACTATCTCTTCTATCTCCTCTGTGACACAAAAGCCATAATCTTCATGGGAAAGTGCTCAAAACATGGGTGAAAACCCACTGCAGATGGAAATAGTAAAATGAATGAAGCACCAACCTGAGGGAGGGCAGAAATACTTGCTAGACATAGCATTAAGAGTGGAGGAGGATTCTTTGTTCTATTTCTGTGAAAAATGTTGTTGGAAGTTTGATAGGGATTGCGCTGAATCTGTACATTGCTTTAGGAAGTATGGACATTTTAATGATGTTAATTCTTCCAATCCAAGAGGACGGAATATCTTTCTATTCCTTTGTGTCTTCTTTGATTTCTTTCAACAATGTTTTATAGTTTTCGGTGTGCAGATCTTTCACCTCTTTGGTTAAGTTTATTCCTAGGTATTTTATTCTTTTTGTTGCAATTGTAAATGGGATTGTATTCTTAATTTCTCTTTCTGCTACTTCGTTGTCAGTGTATAGAAACGCAACCGATTTTTGCACGTTGATTTTGTATCCCGCGACTTAACTGTATTCCTTTATTGTTTCTAAAAGTTTTTTAGTGGAATCTTTAGGGTTTTCTAGATATAAAATCATGTCGTCTGCAAAGAGTGACAGTTTCACTTCTTCTTTTCCAATGTGGATAACTTTTATTTCTTTTTCTTGCCTGACTGCTCTGGCTAGGACTTCCAATGCTATGTTAAATAAGAGTGGTGACAGTGGGCATCCTTGTCTTGTTCCTGTTCTTAGAGGGACAGCTTTCAGTTTTTAGTATGGAGTATCCTCAGAAAATTAAGGATAGATCTACCATATGATCCAGCTATCCCATTGCTGAGTATTTATCCAAAGAACTTGAAAACACAAAAGCATAAAGATGCTTGCATCCCTATGTTCATTGCAGCATTATATACAATAGCCAAGACATGGAAGCAACCTGGGTGTCCATCAAGGGACGAATAGATAAAGAAGACATGGTATTTATACACAATGGACTACCACTCAGCCATAAGAAATGATGAAATCTGGTCACTTGTGACAACATGGATGGACCTTGAGGGTATTATGCTGAATGAAATAAGTCAGAGGGAGAAAGTCAAATTCCATACGATCTCACTCATAAGTAAAAGATAAAAACAATGACAAACAAACACGTAGCATTGGAGATTGGATTGGTGGTTGCCATAGGCGAAGGGGGGTTGGGAGAGGGCATGAGGGGTGATTAGGATCGCATGTGAGGGGATGGACTATAATTAGTTTTCGGGTGGTGAACATGATGTAATCCACACAGAATTCAAAATATACTATGATGTACATGCGAAAATAAATAAACAAACAATAGAGTGGAGGAGGAGATATAACATTTGGGAGGGCATGCTCCCAAGACTCAAGTCACAGTGCCTTACTAAAACTGAAGATAGGGCAATGGATCTCACCCTAACTGAAATTCAAAGAGTAAAAAACAGTAAAAACTAGCAAACAAACCAAAAAAAAGAACAGGGATTTCAACAACTATGGGACAATATCAAACAATCTAACATACATGTAATCAGAATCCCAGAAGGAGATCAAGGACAGAACAGGGAAGAAGAAATAACAACTAGGATTTTTCAAAATAGTGACAGACTTCAAACCACTAACCCATGAAGTTCAGACAACACCAAGCAGAATAAATACCAAAAGAATAAATAAGAACAAAAATTTAAGCATATCCTATTCAAATCACTGAAAACCAAAGAAAAAATCATGAAGGAAGCCAAAGAAAAAAAATGCACACTGTCTACAGAGGAAAAATGGTAAGAAATGCAGCAGATTTATCAAGAGAACTCACGCCAGCAAGAAGACAATGATGTTCTATCTTCAAAGTGCTAAAAAAAAAATACTGTCAAAGCAAAATTCTTCTTTTTAAAGATTTTATTTTTTCCTTTTTCTCCCCAAAGCCCCCTAGTACATAGCTGTATATTCTTCATTGTGGGTCCTTCTAGTTGTGGCATGTGGGACGCTGCCTCAGCATGGTTCGATGAGCAGTGCCATGTCCGCGCCCAGGATTCGAACCAACAAAACACTGGGCCACCTGCAGCGGAGCCCGCAAACTTAACCACTCGGCCACAGGGCCAGGCCCAAAGCAAAATTCTTTACTCAGTGAGAATATTCTTCAAAAATTAAAGAGAAATAAAGATTTTCTCAGAAAATCAAAAACAAGGAATTCATTTCTGTCAAACTAGACCTCCTCTAGAAGAATGTTAAAGGAAGCATTTCAGAAAGTATTTGATATAGTTCAAAAACATGGAAGTACACAAAGCAACAAAGAGATCAGAAATGGAATAAATGAAGGCAAAATAGAATTTTTTTCTTATTTCAAACGTGCCAAAAGATAACTGCTTACAGCAAACATAGTGACAGTGTATTGCATGATTATAGCATATGTAAAAGTGAAATGTATGACAAGAGAATCAGAGGTATGAATTGGGAATGCACTGTTAGAAGGTTCTTTAGACTATATGTGAAACAGTATAATATCATTTGAGGGTAGATTCAAGTTATTTTAAAATGTATGTGGAAAATCGAACTAATATTTAAAGAGAAGCTTAAATACTAAGTCAATAGATGAGATGAAATAGAATCACAAAATATCCTCATTTAAAACAATAGAAGACAGGAAAATAGGAAAAAATAAACAAAAATGAAACAAAAAGAGAACAGCTAGCAAGATGGTAGATTTTAATCCAATGATATGAATAATCACGTTCAATGTGAATGGAATAAAGAAATAAATACGATGACAGAGATTATCAGAATGGATAAAAATGTAAGACCCAACTATAGGCTGTCTACAGGAAACTTGTTTTAGAAATAAAGACTTAGATAGGTTGAACTTAAAGGATGGAAAATGCATATATATGCACGGAATCACTAACCAAAAGAAAACTAGAGTATCTACATTAATTTCTAACAGAGTAATATTCAGAGCAAGAAATATTATCAGGAATAAAGAAGGTTATTACATAATGATAGAGAGATCAATTTTACAAGGAGATATGTGTTTATGCACTTATCAACAGAGCTTCAAAATGCATAGGCAAAAAGTGATAGATCTGAAAGGAGAATATAGTCAAATCCACAATTATATTTGGAGGCTTCATCATTCCTCCATCAATAATTTATAGAATATGAAGGCAAAAAACATAGTAAGAATATGGATGACCTCAACAGGGCTATCAACCTACTTGACCCAATTGACATCTATAGAACGCTCCCTCTAACAATAGCAGAATAGATATTACTCTGAAGTGCACATGGGAACATTCACCAAGATATATCACATTCTGGGCCACAGAAAACAACGTCAACAAATTTAGAAGACTAGGAATCATACATAGTTGTTCTAACACCATAATGAAATTAAACTGGAAATCAATAGCAGACAGATAGCTGGAAAATCTCGAAATATTTGGAAATAAAACAACATACTTTTAAAAAATGGGGCAAAGAAGAACTCTCAAGAGAAATTAAAAATATTTTAAGCTAATGAAAATTATCAAAATTTATGGGATACAGCAAATCAGTACTTATGGGGAAATTTACAGCATTAAATACTTACATCCTAAGAGAAGAAAGGTCTGAAATCAGTAACGTAAGCTTCCATCTAAAAAGATTGGTGAAAGAAGAGGAAATTAAACCCAGAACAAATGGAAGAACGAAAATAATAAAGATTAGAGCAGATTAAATGACACTGAAAAAAATAGATAAAAATCATTGAGCCAAAAGCTAGTTCGTTAAAAGATCAATGAAATTGATAACATTTTGAACAAATTGACTGAGGTAAAACAGAAGATGCAAATTACCAATATCAAGAATGAAAGACTTTAATACTAATCCCACAGACATTAAAAAGCTAATAAGAACACTGCAAATAACTCCATACCTATGCTTTTGACAACTGAGATGAAATGGACCTATTATTGAAAGGCACAAACTACCAAAACTCACCCAAGAAATAGGTAATCCAAATAATTCCATATCTATTAAAGAAAGTGAATTTTTAGTTAAAAACTTGTAAAAGCAAGTTTTTTTTTCTCCAAAGAAAATAAAACCCAAGCCCAGAAGTTCCACTCGTAAATTTTGCTGAACATTTAAAGGCAGAAATACTATTAATTCTATACATCTTCCAGAACATAGAAGAGGAGGAAACGTTTCCCAACCCCTTAATAAGAGTCCAGCATCACCCTAATATCTTTCATGAGCATAGACACAAAGATTCTCAACAAAATATTTGTAAAGTCAAGCTAGCAGGACATAAAAATATATAATACATCACAACCAAGTGAGGCTCATCCTAGGAATGTAAGGTTGATTCAATATCAAAACTCAATCAATATAATTTGTCATATTAACAAAATAAAAAGAAGAAACCATGTGATCATCTCAAAAGTTGCAGAAACACATTCTAAGCCCCAACTATCCAGAGAGTATCAATCCCAGGATGATTTACATGCAACACCAGTAGAATGAACCTTTGTCCTCTTGCTAGCTTGAGGTCCTTCTTGGTAGCACCCATTGCTAACAAGTGGAAGAAGCAAAAATATATGGATATGTAATGATATTATTTATTTCTTATACTCACCTGATTCAAATCATAGAAAAGGCAAGAGATCAGCAGTACCCATGGGCTCACTTGAGCCTGCAGGCCCATGTAATCATTTCACATACATCTCAAATCATCTCTTTGTTTGCATCACAGCCCCTTCTAAAATTCCTTCCCCCATGATGAAATTTCCCGGTTCTGGTTGGCTCTACTTCCATTTCAGATCCTCTCATTTGCACATAGTCTTTCACGTTATAGTGCTATGAGCACAAGGAAGGAGCCAATACCCGGGCAGCTGAGAGAAAGAGACAGGTCTTGGTCTTGAACGGACTCTGTTCTATTTGGCAAAAGTTGCACTGTGGGCTTCACTTATTTCAATGTTATGGACACAATAATGTTAACTTTTGCACTTATCCCTCCTTAATTTGTTGAAATTACTAACTTCACACATTCTCACTCTTTTACAAGAAAGTTTTGTTACTAAATTAATAATCACATTTTGATAAATAGAGTCAAGACTTTTGATCTTTCTGAGGCACCAGCAAAAGATTTTATAGCTTCACTCTTGGCTTTTCTCCAGAATACATGTTCTTGACAGTGAATTTCTCCTTTGTTGTGGCTATTGCTATCTGGATAGGCTGCCAATTTCCTAAATCATGCGTCCTGGTTCCTCTTTGCTGAAAAGTTCTTCCCTCAATTTGTCTCTCCCTTCCCATATTTTACTCTAAAAAGCAAGATGAAGCCAGGTTTCACCTTCAACACTTGACTTGCAAATCTCCTCACCTAAATGAACAAGTTTGTTTTTTACGAGTTCTGCTTTCTACATAATTGCAGAACATGATTTCACTAAGCTGTCTGCAAATATATAACGTGGATCTTCTTCCTCCAGTTTCCCATATCATTCCCTCACTTTCTTCTGAGCCCTCACAGGCAGCGTTCTCCAAGTCCAGTTTGAGCACTCACCAGCAGCCTCCTTGAAGTCTAGGTTTCTGTTAACAGTTTCTTTGTGGTGACTTAGGTACTTTCTAAGAGAACTTAGGACTTTTCTACAATGCTCTTCACTTCCTCTCAGTCCTTACTACCAGAGTTCTTAACATCCAAATCTCTACCAACAGACTGTTCAAGGTAGTCTAGCCTTTTACTATCATGGTCCTCAAAATTCTTCCAGTCTCTGGCCACTGCCTTATTTCAAAGCCATATTCACATTTTTTTAGATATTTGTTACAGCAGTACCCCACTTCCAGGTACTGAAATCTGTATTTGTTTTTCTGTTGCTACAGTAACATAATCACAGGTGGCTGAGTGGGGGGTGATGGAGACCAAAATCCTGCTTACCATACTACCTCTCCTACTAGGACCCCAGTCAAGCTCTAAATATCCAATTATAATTAACCAAAGCCTAATCTAAGACTATACAAAAAGGAGAAAGACAGGGATGCAGCATTACCTAAATGGCAGGCAGTGGAAACCTTCTGAGGACTGACAGCTCTTGAGCAGCTCTCAGAAATGAGACTAGACTAGACCTGCATTAGAGGAAAGAGTGGAGAAACCCTCTCTGCAATTATCTCAAAGAGGATGAATTACACTGAATACGCATCTTCATTCTAAAGAAGGACTTAAGGTGGTGGAAGAACAAATTAGTGCTTGCTTTCTTCCTTTCCACTACTCACAGACACACACACACACACACGTGCGCACACACACACTTCTCTGCAAACCACTACATTTACAGGAATATTTCACATTTCAGGTGAGTCTATTAGTTTCCAATAAACGTACTTGGCATCTATTTTTGGATCTCATCACCCTAATGAAAGGATTGCTGAAAGCTTCACAGCCAATTACTGTGTGCAAGATAAATGCATATATTTATTCATTCTCGATAGTGATGATTAAGAGGGAGTTCATTTCACTGTAGTCTAGCAGATGTTTAAAATATAAATGAATTGACTGCAATAAAGAATACCCCCTTCACAGTCCAACCTGACGAAAGTGCCATTCTAGATAAGGCTTTCTTGTCCAGTCCTATTAACATGTAATCACTCTTCTATTCCTTCAGGTCTCACTTTGAGAATGAAATAAAGCAGATGCCAGACAGATACCACTCAAAGAAAGGGGCTGGCCCTCCTTTTTTCATCTGAGAAGCCCAAACCCCAAATCTATTCTCCATTCTGGGTTTTCCTTTTCCCTAGTGGTTTGTTTCCCCACTGCAGTTCCATTAGACTGCATTTAATATTTATTTCTCTACGGTAGAAGAAATATATTTCTACAGAAAAGATATCTCTAAATAAATCTACTTTTGAAGTTCTCTACTGGGAGATAATTTTGATCAGCAATGCATAGTTATGGACATATGCATCTGTAACTTTATCTTTATCGAGGGCTGTTGACTATTCTCAATGTGCTTAGCACCAAAAAGTCTTCCTTTTCTGATCTTCTTATTGTTTATTTGATGTAGATAGATGTACTCTGAATGAGCAGCCTTGCCTACCATGTGCCATGTGTTGCTTCCAGATGACCAGTCTATTGGACAAAGTCGTCTAGCATGAGTGGGCAGCATGCTGTCCCAGACCCATGAGTATTCTGCCCAACAGAATCTTAGCATATTCGTGTGTCTAAAATGTACATTTTAAATAGAAATATAAACCATGCTCACACTCAGCCTTCGTTGCTAGTGTTTTGAGGATACAGGATTGAAGTGTTTCTCAGTAGCTCAATAGCTGAATGAAAAACAAAGCCTTTGAATGTCCTTGAGGCTCCGGAAAGGCTGACGTCACATTGTGCTCTTGATTTCCCCTACTCTGGAAACCTTTGTAACATCCAGCCTGTAGACTCACTGACTCTGGCCTCCCTGTGCCCAGGTTCTGCGATGCTCAAGAAAGCTCTGAGAGAGAGGAAGGTGGCAGAAAAGTCATAAAGTTAGTGTGTGACACTATGTAGCCAAAATATCCCAAAATTGTGATGACCATATTTTGCCCAAAGGAGGTCATGTTGGAGGATCTTCTCTTCCTTCTCTCTATTCTGCAAAACTTAGTGAATAATGGACTTTGCAATCAACTCCACTGATAAGGAGAAAACACAGAAGGGGAATAGGATCAAGATACAGATGTGACTGGTGAATACTCTTTTCCTCTTTTGCTGTATGCCTGTATTATAAAATATTTTATGATCAAAATATCTGCTTTGAATGGTTACAAATGTATATGCATATATTAAATAGTATTTATTTAAATTAAATAAGTTGATACTTTCCATTTCAACAAAAATAGTTAACAAATCAATTACATTCAATTGAACAATTCTAATACCAATAAAAAGTTCTGGTTTCTTCCCATTTAGACCCAAGGTATAGTCTGGCCCTTTCTTCAAGCTAGCACTTGAAGTGGCTGCTGGGGAAGAAGAGACAACCTGCAAGCTGTGTAACCTTATGAGCTCAAACGTCTCTTTCCAACATGGGAACTGCAGTGTCAGCACTAGAAGCACCGCATAACATGGGCCCATCAGTTCCTGCTCAATGCAGACAGTAACCAGAGGTCAGTAGCTATTGATTATATTGGTAATATAATTAATGAATATAATACTGGGAACCTCTTACACGATTTTATTTCTTCAGAGATCTCCATTTTAATAGCCTATTGACCTTAAATCCCATCTGCTCCATTTCTGTTCTGTGTTAGAAACTAATTAACCTCACTGGTGGCAAATGGACATGTTGTATCTTCTATTGAAAGCTGCTCAGAGGAAGGCAGACAGGCTTGTAAGCACTTGCCGTGAGAGCAGTCAAGAAAATTACCAATTCTCACTGAGATTTTCGGCTAACACATTCCCTCTCGCTCTATTTTTTCCTCTTTACAAATCTCAAGCTTCTAATTTCCCAAACAAAACTACCTGGATTCCCTCGCTTCATTATGGTGCAAGTGTTGACAACAGCCCTCTCCAAGAACAGCCAAACAAAATGTAAAATAATTGACACTTGTTTTAGAAGTCATGGGGCAACATGAGATTGCATACCTAGTTTAAATTCAACTATGATTTTTCTTTACAGAGTTTCTATGCTATCTGCAGGACACATCTATCATGAGCCCTTTGTAACAAATGGAGCCGTGATTCCCTCTGCAGCAAGATAGCCCCACGTTGCCACAGGGCTCCACATCAGTAATTGCTGGGTAGGAAAGTGTCTTTATTATGCGATTTGCATTTTATAGGTTACAACCCTGTGTCACACTGACCACTGCCACAGCTGTTCTTCTTAACGGGCAGGCAGATATTGTCCTCATTTTGAAAAGATGGAAGTTGAGTTTCAGAGAGGCTCAGGAAAGCTCAGTGCCTTGTTCAGGTTCAAATCTATGTTCATAGTCAACATAGAGACACTCAAGGACACAGGTAGAGTGTTTGAAGAGACAAATATATGATTAATATATAGTAATTATATATTATACATTAATATATTAACTGAAACATAAAATATTACTATGTATTAGTATACAGCACACTACATATAATATATTAATACATGTAATATATCAATATAGAATATATGGAATTATATATAATATATCATATATAAATATGCCATATAATATATTAAATATATAGTAATTGTTCATATTAATGTGCCATATATTAATATATTGGGTGTATTAATATATAATATGTTAATACATGATTATTATATATTATATAAAATTACATATTGCTATGTATAGTATATTATAAATATAATTACATATAATATAAAATAATGCAAAATTACTATATATTGAATACTAATATACAGTAATTAAATGCATTATATATGAAATATATAATATATTAACGCATATTATATAATATATGACATACTAGATATTAAAAAATAGTTATATATTAATATAACATAATATAATATATTAATATAATATAATGGCATAATAATTATGTTAAGTAATATTATATATTAGTTATTAATGATATAGTGTTATAGTATACTAACATCATATATTAATAAATCGTTAGCACATAATCTACTAATAATCTATTAATATAACATATATTAATTAATATATACAATGCCATTCCCTTGACAACAACAATACCACTTGAGAGGAGATAAGGCTCCATGGCCTGTCAGTTTCAGCTGTGTGCTGCCTTGCGACTTTCCTGTGCTCCTGGGTATCTGTGAGTGGGTGATGGCCAGTTCTTGTCAACTGGATGCTGACAGAGCAAAAAAGCATCGGGCTGCAGCTTGAAGGGTGTAGGTCGGGGAGTAGGGCTATTACTGTGTGCAGAGGGGAAATCCCCAGTGTAGGAAGTACCACTTCATGGGCCCAGAAAGAGGTCTTTTTTACTTTTTCCCTTAAATTTGGAATGTTTTTCTCTTGTGATGTTTAAGATTTTTTTGTTTCTTTTTGATGTTATTTTGAAAATTTTAAATGACTATTATGGACTGAGTTTTGTCCTCCCCAAATTCATTTGTTTATGTCCTAACACCCAGTACCTGAGAATGTGACTGTTTTTGGAAATAGGATCTTTGAATGAGGTAGAAAAGCTAACCCAATGTGATTGAAGTCCTCCTAAGAAGAGGAGATCAATCAGGACGCAGACACACACTGGGGGAAGACCATGTGAGGATACACGGAGAAGGCGGCTGTCTGCAAGCTAGAGAGAGAGGCTTCAAAAGAGACTGACCCGGCCAACACTTTGATCTCAAACTTGTAGCCTCCAATGCTATGAGGAAATAAATTTCTGTCACTGAAGCCCCCAGTCCGTCGTACTTTGTTATGGCAGCCTTAGGAAACTAATACAATGCCCAGAATAAATGTAATGTTCCTGAAAATTCATAACACAGAGATTGGACTTAATTTACATAATCTAGTGCTTAGTAATTATTTGATGATAATGATGATGGTGATGTTAATCACAAATATAAAAGTTCAGCAATGGTTTGATCATTTATGTAGCTGGATACCTGCATCAGGGTGCTTGGATTATATCTGAACAGCTGAAACACGAGCCTAAAGCCAAGCAGAGTGCTATCACACTCTGCTGGACATCAGACGGCCAGGGCTGAGTCCCAGGTCTGCTGACTATTTACAGGGGAAATCGCCTGGGTCATTTTCTATCCTGAACTTCAGTTTCCTCTGCAGAAAAATAAGGGTGTTGAGTCTCTCCAAATTCTGGATATTTTATGATTCTCTATAAGTCCTTTAGGTGAAAAATGACTTTCAATTCTACTCTCTGGAACTAGCCATTGTTATTATTCTAAAACCTGAAGAGACAAGTCCATTCCTTGAAGATTCATATTCTGATCTTGATCACCTCTTCTGAAGTGATCTTTCTATTTGAATCTTGTATTCTGTAATCTGAAATATATCTTGCCTCACCAACAGAAACATAACTTTTTTGAGAGGAAGGAATGGATCTTATATTATTTTCCATCTCCTCCTGCATCTAGCACTGTTCTGTAATCAAACTGGAAGGTTGACTAATGTTTATTTAATTAATTAGCAGGATAATTCATGTGCGTGTGTGTGTGTGCGTGTATAGTAATAGCTTGCATTCTTTCATGACAGAAACTAAAATGAAACTAACTTGAGTCAAGAAGGGAATTATTAGCTTATAAAGCTTAGCGGTCCAGGAACCAGAGAAACGATACCATGAGGATTCCATCTCCCTGTCACCATCTTGCTCCTCTCTATTGGCTTTAGTCTCTGGAAAGTCTACTACAAGTATATAAAACTTGCCGTATCTGAGGAAAATATTCAAAAGAGAATTCTAACAAGAAGCAAAAATGACAGAAAATGTACATTGTAAGATAGCGAGAAATAACAAGTAAAGAACAAGCGGGAGTGGACCAGTGGTGAGCCATACCCACTTTGGGGAGCTGAAAGTATTGGGGAGCTTCCCAGGCTTCTCACCCTCACTCCACTGGTTCCCCAGCCAGATCTAGGAGGCCCAGTATGGAACAGGAGAACCTAGCAGAGCTGGGCCTCGCCTGCAAATGGGGAGAGAACCCTCATTAACACATCTAGAGATAAAATCAACAAATTCTCATTTCTCAGAAAACACCACATCAAAAAGGGAACTTGTTCATGACTTGACAAAAAGTAGCTAATGCCCACAATTGTTGAATTTTACATTTACAGAGAGAAACCCACTCGAGCCTCCTGAGCTGAAAACAGGACAACAGGACTGGACGCAGATCTGCCTCCCTGGTCCTCTCTCTGCCCACAGAGTGATTGGAATGTAGAACCAATGGGAGCAGCATGAAGCACTGTTACAGCACATCTACAAAGCTACATGCCATCGGGAATTAAAGCAGACTCTTGTGTTTTGTCAGCTTTAGCCAAATAATGTGAGCTTGCAGAGCCGTGGCCTCCCAACAGCACAAGGCCCAGAGGAAATGGCCCAGAACAGAGGCCAACATCCATTAAGGGCCTCCACAGGGACAGCCAGAGTGCATCTCCCCATCTCCCCAGGCAGATGGTCACACTGGCGGTTGAGCCAGTGTCTGCCCAGTGGAAGGAGGAAAGACAGAGCACGGTGGTAGCTGCCAAGCGCTGGAATGAGCAGCAGCCACTGGGGAATGGACTGAAGCAGAGACTTCATGCTGCAGGGAAGAAAGTTCAGCTTAGAAGAGAGTACCCTGTGCACTGCTCCTCAGGATGCTCCTCTTGACTCTCCTCCTCCATCAGTCTCCTGACCACAGTCCTATTCTAGTCCTTGGGGTCTTCCCCGCATGGTGACCTTAAAGCAATGACACCAAAGTCCCCTCTGATCCCACCAAAGCCACCCTAATTCCTAAAATCCCTAGGGCCCCTGTAGGCTCAAGCCACACCCTCCACTCACCTGTTTCAATATGTCTCCCCAGCTGTACCCAACACTCTCTCCTGGCTCCACTGTTTCTTCACAGCCTGCCATCCACGCACCAGCAAGCCAAGACAAGAGATCTCCTCCCTGGACTACACTAAAATGATTCTCTGGCTTTTACTCTTGGACAGCTAGCTTCCTGCTCTCCTTTTTGCTGCCTGCCCACTCCAGAAGGCTGCCTGCCAGCCTTCTAGATATCTTACTCAGCCACTGGCTCAGCTCAGATCAGCCTTGCTGTTCATCCACCCCTAGTCCCAGCTTGAGGTGGGCTAGACATTTGATTCAAGAACCCCTTTGATTTCGATATCTCTGTAGCCTCAAGGAAGATACTCAAGCACCAGAACCCTGCTGAGCACTAGAGGAGCCTCCCTGGGGCAGTCATCCCAGCTTCCTTCCTGAGAAGGGGGATTCAGACAGTCCTGATAACTCCTTTCCCTCTGCACTACTGTCCATGCTATTCCTGTGCCTAAAACAACATTGACAGGTCTCTGTGCTCTGTCACCAGTACTGCAACACCAAAGAAGTACCTCAGCCAGGCACCCAGCTTCTGATCCCAGGGAGCATTCTATTCTCTCTCACTTGATCACGTCCACCTCACATGAGGGCCTGCCATACTGCTGCAGGTTTGTGTGCATCCCACTTCCTCTACCCAAAAGCATAATCATTATGGCGCACACCGTCCCCACCTTTATGTGTCCTTCAAAATCGAGTAAAATACCTTGGTAGGTACCTTGGGCCTGAGTAAATTTTACTGAGTTGAGTCATGACCCATTTGATGTATGTTGGAGAGAAACAATATGGGACAGCTCTGCAGGCCACTGGGTGGTGCCCCTTCCTCTGGTAAATCCAACCCCTCCCTCCAGTGCTTCATTTGAGGTCGTGGTAAAAATTAGTTTCCAAACCAAACCACAGGTCGGTCTCCACTCCTTCTGTGATGACGCAGGTGTGGTGCAAACCACACCAACTCAGTGCTCCTCACATATCCCTTTGTGTGTTTCTGTCTTTGATTTATGCAAATGAATTTTGCTCCCCAAATACAAGTTCCTCACCAGGAAGGCCCTAACGTTGATTACTATATTTATATTTTATCAATATTTGGGATTCAATTTTTGATATATGTTTTCAAGGCGTCTCTATCTGAATGAGCCATCGCAGCAGCAACAGAACTCTGCCTGAAAGCAAAAGGGCCAGCAGGAAAAAAGGAAAAGTCATCTGTGTCTAGTGTTTTCTGTGTGTCAGGCACTCAGTGCTCCAGACTATTAATCCATTTCATTTCCAGTCAACTTCATGGAGTAGCTGTAATTATCATCCCCAATTTGCAAATGAGGAAACTAAGACAGGGAGAGCTTAAATAACTTCACACAAAGTCAAGTCAGCACCCACATTCTCAGCCACTTTCGACTGTTTACTGCCCAAGTTATCAGCTGTGTTCTGGGCTCTGAGCTGGCACAGCAAGGATGGGGTGCCAGGAGGGCTCCTCTCTGCCTCTCCAAGGAATCCTAACTTCCCCAGGAAGTGAGGAGTGGAAGGTTCTGCATCTCTAACTTTCTCTTCTACCTGTGTAGGGAATTTTTAACCTCCTTGTTAGTGATCAGCCAGGGAAAGATGTAAAATGCTGCTCATTGTGCTTGCTGAACTCAAGGTACCAAAGGGTGACTCAGCAAAGCTGAGAGTCAAGAGCCATTTCTTTCCTGGGTACTTAGAATCCTATGTGCAAACTATAGAGTCTCATGAAAAACTAAGCCTCTTTCTAACAGCCAGCTCTAGCTTGCCAGCCATGTGAGTGGCTTCCTTGGGAGTTGATGCCCTAGCCTCAGTCAAGCCTTTAGATGATCCATCCTCAAATAACAGCCTTACTGAAACCCCATGGGAGTTCCTGAGCTGGAAGCACCCAGCCAAGCCCCACCTGGATCCTGACCCCGAGAAACTGTGTGAGTTAAATGTTTGCTGTTTAAGCTGCTAAATTTGAGGATAATTTGTTAGACTAAAGTCAATAACTAGTAAGATTATGCATTTGCATATATTATCTCTTGTATTAGGTTTTAGATTCCTTGAAACGATGATTCAGTATATCATGTTGCATCTAGCACAGTGCCTAAAACCTGATTAAGTCCTCCAGAAATGTTCTTTGCACACATGAATAAATGAATGAATTTCTTATCAACATCAGGGCTAATTTTATTTGTCACACATTTATTAAGAATCTAATGGGGGACAGCCCGGTGGTGGAGTGGTTAAGTTCGCACGTTCGGCTTCTCGGTGGCCCGGGGTTCGCCAGTTTGGATCCCAGGTGCGGACATGGCATTACTTGGCAAAAAGCCTTGCTGTGGTAGGCATCCCACATATAAAATAGAGGAAGATGGGCATGGACATTAGCTCAGGGCCAGTCTTCCTCAGCAAAAAGAGGAGGACTGGCAGTAGTTAGCTCAGGGCTGATCTTCCTCCAAACTGGAACATGTATGAGTTGGAGTCCCCAGAGGTCAACTGTGAGATAAGGCTATGAGCATGCTCAAAGTCATCCCAACGGAGGTTGGGGAGTTGGGTGCTCACTCCCAAATCCCCACCAACTTCTCTGGTTGAGGGCTGCTGCAGGGTATTCGCATTCTGCCGTTTCTGGCTTGTCCTGCGAGTGGGTCCAAGTACACTCCCAACATGAGAACACACGTCCTCAGGCAAAGAATCTCTGGCACGTGCAACAAGCAATCTTTGGCACACACAGGGCACTGGCAGCATCTGCCATAGGTTGAAATGTAAAGCAAATGGCCAGCTCTTAAAGAAATCAGACCATAATTATAATAAAATATTAGAGGTAAGTACTAAAGTAAGTTGCTGAATATCGATGTTCTCACTGCCTAGGGTGGCATGGAAGTCTTCACAAGGTGAAATTTGAACCAGACCTGCACAGTGAGTGAAAATTTGCCAGGAAAACAAACAGGGGGAGGGTGTGTTAGGATGAGGGAGAAGCATGTACAAAGGTATGGAAGTGAGAGCTCATCCTGTGTCAGGAAATGGGAAATACCCACTTGTACCTTGGGTCTCAGTCATGAGGGAGCTGTAAGAGAGGATAAGCCTGCAACTGAGGCCTCTCTAGCTATCGAGGTATTTCCTGGTGACAGAGGTGCCACCATTACTGGCAACCTGAACCCTATGTGAGGATTAGAGGCTATATTCCTCACACTCCCAACATTCCCAACACTCCCAATAGTCCCCAAATTCCCAACATTCTCAACACTTCCAACACCCCCAACACTCCTAGTATCCCCCAAGTTTCAGACATTCTCAGTGCTTCCAACACCCCCAACACTTCCAACATTCCCAACACCCCCAATGTTCCCCAAACTTCCAAAATTTCCACCAGCTACCCCATTCCCAACATTTCTAACTATCTCAACCTTCCCACTACGCAGCATCTTGTGCCATCCCCTGCTGTGGGAGAGAGAATTGAAGTCTTTCTTGTTTGTTTTTGTCACTGCTGGTCAAACGAAACCCTTGCCTATACTTGGAGATTGTATAGACTGAGTGTTTGCCCCACAAAAATTCAGATGTTGAAGCCCTAAACCCCCAATGTGATGGTATTAGGAAGTGAGGCCTTTGAGAGGGATTAGGTTTAGATGAGGTCATGAGGGTCAAGCCCCATGATGGAATTAATGCCCTTATGAGAAGAGACACCAGAGACCTTGCTCTCTTTCCTCCATGTGAGGACACAGTGAGAAGGTGGCCATCTACGAGCCAGGAAGCAAGTCCCTACCAGAACCTGACCATGTTGTCACACTGATCGTGGGCTTCCAGCCTCCAGAACTGTGAGAAATGCATGTCTATTGTTGAAGCACCTCCAGCATATGGTGTTTTGTTGTAGTAGCCCAAGTTGACTGCGACGGAGACTTTGCTAGACTGTCAGTGGGAGAGGAGGGACTTGCTTTCACTAGCAGAAGCCAGGAGATTTAGACATTCCCAGTCTCTAAGCCCCAGAACTGGCACACAGGCTATGACCCGGGCCAGGCCCATGGGATACGAGTCTGTAGAAAATATAAAGGTGCAGGGGCAGTTTTGAGGTGACATTGACACCTGGGGACCTGAAATATCATCGTGGCTCCCCTGCTAGAATGGAAATAACTGGAGGTCATGTAATAAATAGAGGCCTGATCCAGGCCTCTCACAGGGGGGCATTGCAGGAATTATGTGACTAAGACATGTACTCAGTCATTCAATTTATGTCCATTATTGTTTTCTCATTATTGGCTACTGTTTTGTGGGCCTCTCAAAAGGGATCCCTTCTCACATAGGGTGGATGGCTTTGATCTAACCCAATTCTTCTCAACTCAAGATTTGCTTTCATGGAAATTCCTTTCTGAGCCTCCACACTCATACCAAGCTGCACATCAAAGGGCATGAATTGTTATCTCCAATTCCTTTAGATGAGATCATTTCTATGTGGAGTTTTACAGGTACAGAAGAAGAAAATTGTTCTCAACATTATTATTGTGATTTGAAAGTCTAATGGATTTATTATTTTCATTTATGTTTTTATCATAGGAATAAAAAACTTCAGCAATTTTATGTGTCCTTGTTTTTTTTTTTTTTTTTTGCAGTTTCCATAGCAGTAAAATAGTCACTCATTAATGGCATACACAATTTTTCAACTACAGGTAGGATTACATCTATTTGTACTTTAAAGCCTTGGTAATAAAGTTTTCTCCCAACTGTATCTCTGCTTCTTATGTGCTTAAAATTTGCTTTAAAGGATAAATAAAAGAAAGTAGCAGGGCACGAATCACTAAGTTTTCAAGAAACGTGGCTTTCTGTTTATATGACATTATTTTGTAAGCCCTCTTCCACCAATGGCAGAATGAAACGTCAGGCAATTCACACCTCCCCCTTCCCACACATACCTTTTCCCGTCTCCCTCTGGTTTGTGCCTGTTTTGGGGGTGGTTCCTTGGTGCTATGGCCTCAGGTGTGAGTGGGGATGGGTGTTCTCTGTCATGTCATCTGTCTGCCATGCCTGAGGGGTGCATCTTCACAGCTGGTCACTGGTGAGGGCAGATTGCTGCTCAGACACCCCTCACTTCTGGCTGCAAGGACCCTTCAGTCCAACCTTCTCCCAGCTACTTTGGGCCATTCTTAGGGACACAGAAGTAGCCCACTGCAACCCATGCCACTCTGCAGCCACAGGAAGCTGGGTGGGATTGAGGTGCACTCCTGTGCTACTCCTGACACCTGGGAAATTATTTTACTGCTTCCCAGGTGACTTTGGAGTGCAAGGGAGCTCTGTGAAACTGTGTGTGTCCATTAGCCAAGGCCATGTCTGTACTGGGATGGGGTGGGGTGGGGCACTCAGAGATCTTCCAAGTCAGTGGGGACCCCTACGCTCCTAGATTCCCTAAGTCATCTGGATTCTGCCCTGTCCTGTGGCCATCTCCACCTGTCCTCTCTTCCAGGGCCCTGGCTTGTAGGGGAATGCCCTGGGGTCTTGCTAAGAGTCTCATGACTCCACATGTCCCCTTTTCTTCTCTGACATTCTTTCAACGCTCCCCTAGCCCAGGAAAACTGAATCTACTCTTCAGGGTAAGAAAAATTGACTTGAAATGAGCACATATTGTTTCTCAGGGCCCAACTTTTAAAACTCAAAATGCTTTCATCTCAGACTGGAGTTTCAGATGTTTAGTTTTGAGACTTTAAAAGTAGATTGTGAAATGCAATCTCTCTCTGCTCTGCTGTGCGTAGTACATACGACATACCCTGGCTGATGTCTCAATGGGGGTCAGTTTGAAGGATGTGTAGAAGTGCTATGGAAAAAGAATCTGTTGTTTCCCTATCAAAATGTTACCCCATTGCAGATGTAAATATTTGAATGTCATCTGGAAAGGGCTTTTTGCATCTATCAGATTCATCGGTGGCACTAATGATGACTGAATTGTGAATTGTTGAAAATCACAGGCCAGGGTACTTTGGAAGACCAGGTTTCAACAGGAGCCAATGGAGCAGCCTATGACACGCCCTCTGGAGTGGGCAGTCCTGATGCCTGGTGCTGTGACAGCTGCCCATGTGGAGTCCTCTAAGAGTATGGAGCATGGATGGTCTACGGGGAGGAAATGGAGGCATTCGGAAAATTTGACTTGGTGATTTAATTGCACCACATGAGTGTATTCCTCCTTATCCTGCCATAACATGAAAGAGTGAGCAAATACACACAATGGGCATTTTTCAGGGCCTCTTATCTCTCACACTCTCTCCACACAGGGCTCCCAGAGACTGGTGTAGACAGTGGTGGGGTCAACGGTTAATTTACCTGGAGACAAGTCTTCTTAACCTCCTCACTCTGCCCACATACACACAGCCCCAGCCCTCCGACTCCCTTCAAATGAAGACATCAAGATGGATCTCTCTTTCTTTTTCTTCCTTCAGAGCTAAACAGATACAATAATTCTGGTTTACCTAGTATTGCTCCAGGCAATACTAGTGTGGTTGCAACTTCATTGTGGAGTGTATGGAACTCCCTTGCTTCATCTAAGGAATGCATTCCACTGCAGTTGAGGGCAGGGATGTCCTGGACTCTGCCCTCAAGTCACAGACCAGAGCTACTCTGTGCCCTTTAAGGCTGGCTCTGAGTGGCCAAAATCACCATACTTCTCCCTACAGGAGGGAGGGAAAAACACTGAAGGCAGGTGCTGATGAGCCAGACTTAAAGACTTCTGGGCTCACAAAGTCTGATATTTGTAAGGAATGCATAGGAAGAATAAAAATGGCGAGTGAAGTTATAGAATTTGGACTATATCACAAGCACTTATAATATTAAAAACAAACAAAAATCTGGGTCCATGATGTGAATTTTCAGAGGCAGAACATCACTCACCTTCCTGGTGCGTTATGCTCAACCATCTGTACCTCACTGATCAATTTGGTTGTTACAGAGCACCATGCCACCATGTCAGTCCTTCAGAGTTTCCTCCAGTTGCCTGGATCTACAACTTTTGATTTGGACGCAGGTGTACCCTTATGTACAGTGCCCATGCTAATTCCTGCGGCAGAAAATGTCACTTTCAGAAACCCTATTCTGCACTCACCTATCCCAGAAAACCCCAGGCCATTGTTGCATAGTGGAACCTTCTGTGGAAGGTGAAAAAACAGTCTCAAAACAAAGTTCTCAAAATATGAGCTGGGCATTTTGATCTGAGGTCTAGAGAGATGGTGAATCCCTAGGTAACAAACAAGATGTTGGACTTACTTCTGTGGACCCAAAGGATTTGAACTGATAAGAGTCAAACATCCTCAACCCTCAGAATGGTAAGGGCCTGCAAAAATTGTTGACTTTTGACTTGATTTTGAGGACTGTATTAGTCTGCTAGGACTGCCACAATGAACTACCACAGCCTGGATTGCTGAAACAACAATTCTCACAGTTCTGGAGTCTGGAAGTCGAGATCAAGGTGTCAGCAAGGTTGGTTTCTCCTGAGGCCTCTCTCTTCCAATTGGCCCTCTTTTGGCTGCCTTCTCGCTGTGTCCTTACATGGCCTTTTCTCTGTGCGTTCATCTCTGGTGTTTCTCCCTTTTCTCATAAGAACACTGGTCACATTGGATTAGGGGCCCATCCTTATAACCTCATTCCATCACTGACCACACATGGCTGTATATAAAGTCTCAAAATCAGATAAGATAAGTCTTCCAAATTTGTTTTATATTTATAAAAGTCAATTGCATTTTCTTATAAATTTTTGTACTAACTTGTCAGTTTCTTTTAAAAACCTTTCTAGAATTTTGATTGGAATTGTGTTGAATCTATAAATCAATTTGGGGATATTTGATATCTTAGCAGTAACAATTCTTAAAAATATAATGTTTCCTTTCTCCTAAGAGGGGCTTGTAAATATCTGGATTCTAGTTCATTTAGGTTTCTTTGCATTCTTATCTCTCTGATGGGTTTGGAAACTATGATTTTGGGGGGTTTTTTGGTGAGGAAGATTAGCCCTGTGCTAACATCCATGCCAATCCCCTCTACTTTGCACGTGGGATGCCTCCACAGCATGGCTGATGAGTGGAGTAGGTTCACACCTGAGATCCGACCCCACGAACCTGGGCTGCCAAAACAGAGTGAGTGGAACTTTAACCACTCAGATATGGGGCTGGCCTCAGAAACTATGATTTTGAAGATTATTTGGTTTCTTCTCTCATGCTTTCTATATCCCTAGTTGCTTTCTGTATCCTAAGTGGAAGCAGAAGCCATGGTATTTTTCTCTTTGAGTAGCTTTTTAACTTCTGATTGAAATGCTTCATTTCTTCTTTTTAAAGTCGGCTATTATCATTTTCTCTATAAAATAGCTCTATTAAGATATAAATGACATTTTACAAAACGTATACATTTAAAGTGTATAATTTGATATGTTTTAACATGTGTATACACCTAGTAAACTATCACCAAAATCAAGATAATGGATATACATGACATCCCTCCAAATTTCTTCATGCTGCTTTGTAATCACTTCCTCCCAACCTCCCCTAAAAAAATCAACTTTTCATTTCATTGATTGTTTTTTCCTATTGGTTTCGTTTTCTGTTTCATTGATTTCCACTTTTTAATTTCATTTCTTCTAATATATATCCCATTTCATGTTCTCTTTTTTCTTTTTCTGGCTTCCTAAGGCAGCCCCTGAGGTCATTGATTTGACACGTTGCATTTTCATTTTCATTCAGTTCATAATACTTTCTAATTTCCCTTTAAATTTTTTCTTTGACCTATCTGTTACTTAGAAGTGTGTAAATTAGTTTCCAAATGGTTAGCAGTTTTTCTGGAGATATTCTATTATTGATTTCTAGTTTAACTTCATACTTTGTTAGACTTGAATCCTTTAAAATTTACTAAACTTGTTTTGGCTCCTAGAATGTGATCTGTCATGGTAAATGTTCTGTTGCTCATGAAAAAATACGTATTCTGATGTCGATCATTGGAATGTTCTATAGATGTCAGTTAGGTCAAGTTGGTTGACAGTGTTGTTAAAGTCTTCTGTCCCCTTGCTGACTTCCTGTGTGTTTGTTCTGTTAATTATTAAGATAGAGTTGCTAATATCTCTTACTATAATTGTGGATTTGTCTATTCTGCCTGCAGTTCTATCAGTATTTGCTTCAAGTATTTTGAAGCTCGGTTAGCAGGAGCATAAATTTTTAGGATTGTTATGTCCTCTTGATGAATTGACCCCTTCACCATTGTGAATTAACCTCATTTTTTTTTTTTTTGCTGGGAAAGATTCACCCTGAGCTAACATCTGTTGCCAATCTTCCTCTCTCTCTCTCTTTTTTTCTTCCTCAAAGCCCCAGTAGGTAGTCGTGTATAGTTGTAAGTCCTTCTAGTTCTTCTATGTGAGCTGCCACCACAGCATGGCCACTGACAGATGAGTGGTGTGGTTCTGAGCATGGCAAATGAATCCAGGCTTCCAGAGTGGAGTGCACCAAATTTTACCCCCTAGGCCATCAGGGCTGGCTCACCTCATTTTTGGTAGTAATATTCTGTAGTCCAAAATCTACTTATTCTGATATTAATCTAGTGTCTACAGCTTTATTTAGATTAATTTCATTATGGTATATCTATCACTTTCCTATCCTTTGCCTTTTAAATTATTTCTGTCTTTATACTTAAAATGCTTTTTTATTTGTAGATGGCATATAGTTGGATTTTGAATTTTTATAGAATCTGATATGCCCTGACTTTTGCCCCCTGGTTTTATTGAGAAATAATTGACATAAATCACTGTGTAAGTTTAAGGCATACAGTATGATGGCTTGATTTACATATATTGTGAAATGATTATCACAATAGGTTCAACTAACATCTATCTTCTCATATAGATACAATAAAAAGAAAAGAAAGAAAAAAAGGGAAAACTTTTTTCTTGCGATGAGAATGCAGGATTTACTCTCTAAACAACTTTCCCATACATTTTATATACAAAAGTCTTAGCTATAGCCATCGCGTTGTACGTTACATCCTTAGTACTTACTTATCTTGTAACTGGAAGTTTGTATCTTTTGACCACCTTCTTCCAATTCCTCCTTCCCCTGCCATCCACCTCTGATAACCACAAGTCTGATCTCTTTTTCCAGGAGTTTGGGTTTTTTGGGTCTTTTTGGTTTTTTTAGATTCTACATATAAGCAAGATCATGCAGTATTTCTTTCTTAATTGTCTTTCTCTGTCTGACTTATTTCACTTAGCATAAAGCCTTCAATGTCCACCCATGTTGTTGCAAATGGTAGGATTTCCTTGTTTTTTTATCGTTGAATAATATTCCATTGTGTGAGTGTGTGTGTATATATATATATGTGTGTGTGTATATATGTGTGTGTGTGTGTGTGTGTATATATGTATATATCACAACTACTTTATCCATTCATCCATCGATGGACACTTAGGTTGTTCCCATGTCTTGGCTATTGTAAATAATGCTGCTATGAACACTGGGGTGCAGATATCTGTTTGAGTTAGTGAGTTAGTGTTTTTGTTTACTTTGGATATTCCCAGAAGTGGAACTGCTGGATCATATGGTAGTTCTATTTTTAATTTTGTGATTAAAAACATTAATCATAACCATATTGTTTTTCATAGTGGTTGCATCAACTTACAATCCCACTGAAAGTGCACAAGGGTTCCCTTTTCTCCACATCCTCACTAGCATGTGTTACCTTTTGTCTTTTTGATGATGGCTATTCTAAAAGCGTGAAGTGATATCTCATTGTGCTTGACTTTTAATTAGAGCATTTAAACACTTTAAAATTACTGTGATAGCTGATATGGTTAGCTTTAAATCATGCTTTTGTTTTCTCTTTGTCTCTTTGGTACTTTGTTCCCTTTTTACACCTATTTTTCTGCCTTCTTTTGGGTAAAATGAGTATCATTTGTGATTCCGCTTTAACACCTGTTGGCTTGTTAGTTATAACTCTTTGATTTTGTTTTGGTGGTTGCTTTAGGATTTATGGAATACATCTTTAACCTACCACAGTCTATCTTCAAGGAATGTTAGACCACTTTAAGTATAACATAAGAACCTTACAACAAAATATTGTTTTAGGTATCCAAGGCTTTATGTTATTATTGTAATCCATATGAATTTCTATATTTTTAAATCCCACACTACATTTCTATTATTATTATTTAAACAATTTTCTTTTGAAGAGATTTGAATAATAAGAAATAATCATGTATATTTACCCCATGAAGTTACCGTTTCTGATTATTTCATTTATTACTACACATCTCTATTTCTACCTTTCTTCTCTCTGTTGGACTTCCTTGAGCAGTTCTTGTTATAAGGTAATGAATTTTTTGGCTCTGTATGTATCAAAAGGTATTTTTTTATCTTTTGTTTTGAAATATATTTCCTCTGGGTACAGGATTCTAAGCTGGCAGGTTTTTTGTTTAGTGCTTTGAAGATGTTGTTCCACTGTCTTTATTGTCTTCTTTTTTTATGAGAACTTTGCTCCCATCCCTATTTTTGCTCCTGTCTACATAACAAGCCTTTTTTTCTGGCTATTTAAATATTTTTCTCTTTGTCAGGGATTTTGCACAATTTGATTATAATGTGCCTTGGTGTAATTTTTTCATGTGTCTTGTGCTAGGAGTTTGTTAAATGTCTTTGATTCTTGGGTTTGTCATTTCCATCAGATTTAGAATGTTTTTGGCTCTTATTTATTCAGATACATTTTTGCTCTGCCTCTTTTATGAATACCAATTACACACATATTAGACTACTTAAAGCTTTGTTCCACAGCTCACTGATGCTCTTTTCATTCATTTATTGAGTCTTTCTAAGTTTTTTTTATTTTATTGAGGTCACATTGGTTTATCACATTATGTAAATTTCAGGTGTACATCATTATATTTTGGCATTTATATACACTGCATCGTGTTCACCACCAAAAGTCTAGCTTCTATCCCTCACCATACATATGTGAGTCTTTTATTTTATTTTTTAATTTTCTATGTGTTTGTCCCTGGATAGTTTCTATTTCTGTTTTCAGATTCACAAATCTCTTTTTTCTGCAATGTCTAATATGCCATTAATTCCACCCAGTGTATTGCCTTTTTCATCTCAGACTTGTAGTTTTCATTTCTAGAAATTTTATTTGGGTTGTGTATCTATTTAACTTTTTAGAACACCTGGAATAGAGTTGTAATAACAATTATAATGTTCTTTTCTTCTGATTCTAACATCTCTGTCAGTTCTTGGTTGGTTTTAATTGGTTACTTTTTGTCCTAATTATAGATCATATTTCCCTGCTTCTTTGACTGTCTGATAGCTTTTGACTGGTTGTGTGACATTGGGAATTTTATCATGTCGAGTGATGGATTTTTTGTATTCCTACAAATATTCTTGACCTCTGTTTGCCATTAGGTTTTGTGGAAACAGTTTGATCCTTTAGGGTCCTGCCTTTAAGATCTGCTAGACAGGCCCTGGTGTTTAGTATAGGGCTAATTATTACCTACAACTGACACAAGACTGTTCCTAGGATTCTACCCAATACCCCATAACTTGTCCACCAGTCTGGCAGTGGGATCAGATATCATTTTTGGCCCCATGTGAATGCCAGGCACTGTTCCCTCTAATCCTTTCAGGAGGCTCTTTCCTTAGGCTCTGGTAGTTTCTTCACATGCATGCCTCCATCATACTCTGCTGACCACTTGAGAAAGACTTTTTTCTGCTCTCTCCTCCCTGGTACTCTTTTGCGAGTAGTCTATCTGTGTTGGTCTCCTGGAATCTCAGTTCTGTCTCCTCAGTTCAAGAAATCTTCAGGGCTCTGCTTTGGTTGGTTCCATCTCTCCGTGTTGTGATCTGGAAACTCAAGGGAGTTGTAGGGCTTGCTTCCTTTGTTTCCCATCTCCCAGGAATTTCTATCCTTTGCTGACTAATGTCCAGCGACATAAAACCATTGTTTCACACATTTTATGTTTTTTTTCAAATTAGTGTTTCAAGCATGAGAATAAATTTATCTCCTATTACTCCATTTTATCTGGAAGCTGAAGTTAACTATTTTTATTTGCAGAGATAGTTCTCCCTGCCCCATCACGTGGCCTCCTTCGTAATCATGATCACTCACCCAAAGCCTCCCCTTTTCTGATTGGCTTCCTTTCTCATCCATTCCTTGACCCCAGATCCTGGCAGAACATTCTCCCAGTGGTAACAGTTTCAAAGTAGTGCCATAAGATTTACATTCTAGTTTTCAACCTTGAGCAGACCCCTCATATAGCCTTGTTAATTATTCTGGAAAGTATTTATTTATAAGTAGAAAGAGTTAAGAATATTACAATTGTTATTACAGCTCTATTCCAGATGTTCAAAAGAGTTAGAGACATGATCCAAATAAAACTTCTAGAAATGAAAACTGCAAGTCTGAGATGATAAATGTAATACACTGGATGAAATTAAGGGCACATTAGACATTGCAGAAAAACAAATTTGTGAATTTGCAGTTATAGCAATAGAAACTATCCAAGAACAAACACTGTCTACTTATAACAAAAAAAATTCTACAGAATACTTGACCAATTTTTAAAACAGTCAAGGTCATCTAAAACAAGGAAAGTCTGAGAAACTGTCCAATCCAAGAGAAACCTAAGGAGACACGACAATTAAACATAATGTAATATCTTGTGAATAACGGGATCCTGGAAATAACAACAAGAGGACATTTGGTAAAAACTAAGGAAGTCTAAACAAACTATGGACTTCAGTTAAAAATAATGTATCAAAATCAGTTTGTTAATTGTAACAAATGGACCATATTAATGTAAGATATTAATAATGGGAAACTGAGTGTGGGGTACATGAGAACTTTATGTAGTAACTCATGTATCTAATATGAACTCATGAATGATAATTAAAACAGTATATCCAAATACGGTGATTGCCACTAAGGCTGTACTTAGAAGAGTATGTATATGTTTAAATGTCTATATTATGTAAAGCATTTTTTAACCTACAAAAAGAGTTAGTAAAATCCAAATTAGGTAGAAGGAAGGAAATAATCATGATAAGAGCTGAAATCAATGAAATAAAAAATAGACAAACAATAGAAAAAGTTCTCTGAACAGATTTATAAAACTGTAACACTAGGAAGATAGACAAAGGCAAAAAAGTGAAAATTATTTACATCAGTAAGGAAATAGAGACATCACTACAGATCCTATGGACATAAAAAGAATAATGAGGAAATGTTATAAACCTTTTTTTGCAACAAATTCAGCAACTGAGAGGAAACTCTTTGTAAAGTACAACTAAACAAAATCTACACAATAAGAAATACAAAGTCTGCATATATCTACTAAAGGAACTGAATACTTACAGGGATACAACAGCAATCTTACACAGAAACATATACCATCTCATTTTAAGTGGTGAGTATAACCCTGATTCCAAACCAGACAAGGTCATTGCAAGAAAGAAAAACTACAAACCAAATACTATGAACAAAGATGCAAAAATCCTTAATAAAATTTGGGATTTCAAACCTACCATAATATAAAAATACATTATGAACAAGTGGGTGTATCCCAGGAATGCTTTGTGGGTTCATCTATTAGGAAAATCAGTGCATTTTACCACATTAACAGGTTAAAGGAGAAAAATATCATAAATCATCAAAATAGATACAGAAAAAGGATTCATGATAAAATATTACCAGCAAAGTAAAAATAGAAGACAACTTCCCCAATTTAACAAAGGGCATCTACAAAAACCTACAGCTATCATATATAATGGTGAGAGAACAAATGTTGTCTTCATAAGAGTTGGAACAAGGCAAAATACATGCCCACCATGTCAATTCAGTATTGTACTGGAAGTAAAAGCCGGTGAATTAAGACAAGAAAAATCTCCAGCAAATAGTGGAAATAAAAAAAGTAAAACAACATTTACTCACAGATGACATGATCACCTTTGTAAAAAATCCTGAGAAATTCATAAGAAGAAGAAAAAAGCCTCATGAGTGAGTTTAACATGGTTTTAGTACACAAAGTCAATGTACAAAATAAAGTGTATTTCTTTATACTAGCAAAAATCAATTGGAAAATTATTGTTTATACACTACTTACGATATTTTGGGATAGTTAGAGATAAACACGTAGGGATACATTTACCAAAATATGTCTAAGACCTGTACACTGAGAACTATATGACATTTTCTAGATAACATAAAGATCTTAATAAATATATATTATAGTAATGCATTAGAAGATTCAATATATTTAGGATGACAATTTTTCCTCAAAGTGATCTGTAGAATCAAAGGCAACCCCAATAAAAATCCCAGCAAACATTTTAGTAGAAATTAACAAGTTGATTCTCAAATTTATATAGAAATGCAAAAGATCTAGGATGGGAAAAAATAAAATCTTGAATAAGAAAAACAAGTTTTCAAGGGCGATGAAAATATTTTATATCTTGATAGTGATGTGGGTTAAATGGGTGTATACATTTGGCAAGATTCATTGAACCATACACATATGAATCAGTACAGTCATTTTACAGTATGTAAATCACACAACAAAAAGCTATAAAAATTAAACAAATGAACAAAAAGATAACTAGTCCCCAGATGATTTAATAAGCACATTATACTAAACATTTAATAAGTAACAATTTGAAAATTTTTCAGATTGTTCCAGATGAATACAGGTCACACTTCCTGCAGTAGATATGAATGCTATGCAAATAGTCTCATTCCAGGCACTTAGTGGAGAGCAAGTTCTACTGCCTTGGAAGTTAGGCCAGATTACACTAGTTTGCCAGCCTGTGATAATGCTACAGATAGGGAGCAGGCTAGTATATAATCAAACTTCACTCGGTTTCCACTCTCCCATCTCTTGCCAGTGCTCCCTGTTGGCCACACCCAACTGGAAGCCAGAGATCCCTCCAAAAGGGAAGGGAGCCCTTTGGTACAGAGAGGCCTCACAGGGCACGGGGCAGCATAGAGAAAGAGACAGAGAGAATTTAGAAGGGCAAACAGAAGATTTCTGCCACAGAAGCGTATAGTTTTTAAGTGGGTTGAATTGTTACAAAACCAGGAGCCTAGACTAAAAAGAAATTCTGGGCTATGATCTTTTGATGGTTTGTCTCTGAGATTCCAAATCTGTGTTGCTGGCTTCTTCCCAATATTCTCTGCTCAGTTGGTAGTTTTTAGTGGTTGCACAATGTCAAGGGGTCAAAGACAAACTTATCAATGGCATCTGTGCATGACATTTCTTGTTCTGAGAATGAATATAATGTAGGGTCATATCTCTGCCCCTCCCAACCCTTTGAGGATGGGGAGAGGATATATCTTGTTCTCTCAGCCACTGGGAGATTTCACCCACGTGAAACGATTTATTCTCACTCCATTTATAGTGGGTTGAATTGTGTCCCTGCCCAAAAGATATCAGGTCCAAGTCCTAACCCCCAGCAACCTGTGAATATGAGCTTTTTGGGAAATAAGATCTTCGCAGATGAAGTTACAGTTTCCAAGATGAGATAATTCTAGATTACCTGTGTCTCTAACCCAATGACCAGTGTTCTTACAAGAGAAAAGGAGGGAATGGTGAGAGAGAGGCCATGTCAAGACAGGGAGCAGACATTGGAGTGATCTGTCTACAAGCCAAGAGCATTAGTCTGCTTGGGCTGCCATAACAAAATACATTAAGTGGGTGGCTTAAATGACAGAAATTTATTTTCTTGCAGTTATGGAGGATGGAGTTCTGGAGATCAAGGGGTCAGCATGATCAGATTCTGGTGAGGGCCCCCTTCCTGGCTTGCAGAGTGCTGACTTCTCACTGGGTGCTCACATGGTCTTTCCTTAGTGAATGTGCAGAGAGAGACAAATCAAGTTCTCTGGGGTCTCTTTTATAAGGGCAATAATCCCATCAGACCACAGCTCTGCCCTCGTGACCTAATCACCTCCTAATACTATCGCATTGGGAATTAGGGCTTCAACACATGACTTATGGGGGACATAAACATTTAGTCCATGTCAAAGATTGCCAGGCAGCCTTCAGAAGCAAGAGAAATGCATAGAACAGCTTCTCTGTCAGAGCTTCCAGAAGGAACCAACGCTGCCCACATCTTGATTTCAGACTTCTGGTCTCCAGAACTGTTAAAGAACAAATTTCTGTTGTTTTAAGACAGGTAGCTGGATAAGAGCACCCTGAGCATTTGGAACAGCAAGGGCCAAGGCCCTGAAGTGGGAGTATGCATACCTGTGCCAGGAATAGCACGGAGACTAGAATAGGATCCAGGTGAGCAAATCGTGGAATGATGAGACTTTAGAGAGTATTGTCAGAATGTTGGATTTTGTTCTGTGCTTTTGGAGGGATCTGAACAGAGGAGGGATATACTTGGATTTAGGTTTCAAAAGACAGAGGATTTGTTGAACTGCTATAGGGAGAATAGACTAAATGTTCCTAGTGAGAGATGAGGGTGGCGTGGATTAGGGTCATGATGGTGACGTGGATAAGGATCATGATTATGGTATGGATTAAGGTCATGATGGTGGCATGGATTAGAGTCATAGTGGTGGCATAGACTAGGGTCATGATGGTGGCACAGATTAGGGCTGTAGCAGTACAGATGGTGAGAAGTGATCAGATTCGAATACGCTTTGAAAGTTGAACCATCAGGAATTGGGATTGGAGGTGGAGAGAGAGATAAAGAGAGAAACCAAGGATATCTAAGGTTTTGGGCCAAGCCTGATTTTTAAATTTTACACTCATATATCCAACTGGATAGAGGCTGTGGACGAGTTTTGCAGTCCTCAGTACATGGGTGTTATTTAAAGCATGAGAACTCTAAGCTAAGGAGCAAGTTTAATTAGAGGACAGATGAGGGCCCTCAGGGACACCCCAAAGTTTAGAATTTGAAAAGATCGAGGAAAATTCAGCAAAAAACAGTAAGGAGCAACTAGTGAGGTAGGAGGAAAAACAAGAGAGTGCTTTGGACAGAGCATGAGATGGGTATTTTCATACAGCACACATGGAGCATACCAGGGTTATTCCCAAGGGGAAACAATCTAATAGTGTGTATCATGAGCTAACAAATGTTCCTAAACTTGTTCTTAGAGAGTAAACTTTGGGGATTCAGTCCCAAATAAACAAAAACAACACTATCAAAACTCTGTGCATAAAGATGTACATGATAATGCCATTTTGTAATGGTAGAAACAGGAAGATGTGCAACAAGCATGGAAGATGCCTATGATGGAATGCTAGAATCCTACAAAACATATTGATGAATACTGTGGCCCACTATAGATACATTGTGAGCATTTAATAAGAAACAGGGGTTCTGGTTCTAGAAACGAACATTTTACCCAGTCTTTCCACTGGCAACCGCTTCATTTCCTGGACAGAATGCACAGATCAGCTATCTGACAACTCTGAAACTTCAGTGGTAGCAGGCAGATTGGGTAAGGAGATGAGTATTCAAGGTTTCACCAAAACAGCATTGAGTTTACCATTTTTGTTCCTGGTATCTCTTTGCCCAAACTCAGATGTAGCCTTATACCCAGAAGCACACTGGATATGGACAGAAAGAGCATCAAGAGAATCCCTCAGTTATTCTGGTCTGAGAAGCATGAAAGAGAACCTATAAAGGTGAAAAGGGAAGAGAAGTTTTGTGGGTTTTTTGGCCCCTCTTTCCTACCTCGGCCCCCAATAAATACTGTATTGTGGTGGAGGTGGCAGCAGAGGCAATTGAGGGCAGGCAGGCACCTAAAACTCTGATGGAGATGACTCTTCTTTCTGACTAGAGGAGATGAGTTCCCAACAGTGTGGGGAATGTTTCACCCACTATTTTTTTCTTTATCTGTACTCTGAAACTTGTTCCTGGATAGAGACATAGTTGTGGGATGTGTGTGGCAGAGTGGGGAAATTATAGTCCGAGTTTTCTGGCTGGAAGACCAAGAAGGAAGGCCCCAGGAAGTTGAAAAAGTGGAGAAGATTGTGGAGAGGAAAGAGATCAAGAGAGAAAACTCATACAGTTGTGTATCAATTCCTGAATAGTTCCATATATATATCTATTTAAACCCCCCTGAATTTGTAGTTAAAAACCTTGGAAAAAGAGAACTCCACACACACGGTTTCATTGGTGAAACTACCAAATATTTAAAGAAGAACTAGCACAAATTCTGCAGAATGACTTCCAGAAAATCGGACACTTCATGAAATTAATATTACCCTGATCCTGAGGCTGGCCTGGTGGCACAGTGGTTAGGTTTGCACAGTCCTCTTCTCAGTGGCACAGAGTTCACTGGTTCGGATCTCAGGTGCAGACATGGCACTACTTGGCAAAAAGCCATGCAGTGGTAGGTGTCCCATGTATAAAGTAGAGGAGGATGGGCATGGATATTAGCTCAGGGCCAGTCATCCTCACCAAAAAGAGGAGGATTGGCAGATGTTAGCTCAGGGCTAATCTTCTGCCCCCCCCAAAAAAATATTACTCCAACCCCAAAACTAACCAAAGATAGTACAAGAAAACTATAAACCAATATTCCTCATGAAGATAGATGCAGATGCATCCATGTAGCTCAAAGAACAACAATCAGGATAAAACTACACAACACAAAACAAGACAAAACAAACTATACCTAGGCATTTCATATTCAAATTTCAAAATACCAAGAAAAGAGGAAATCTTGAAAGAAGACAGACCAAGGGTTGGTGGGTAGGTGTTACTCATACAGGAAAAACAATAAAGGATAAGAATTACAGCAGACTTCTCATCAGAAACCATGCAAGCAAGAGTACAGTGGACTAAAATATTTAAAGAGTTGGAAGACGAAAACAATCAACCTAGAATTCTATACCCAGCAAAATTATGCTTCAAAAGAAGGAGAAATAAAGACTTTCTCAGGCAAACAAAAGCTGAGGCAATTCACATCACAGCTGTCTTTCAAGAACTGTTGAACAATTTTCTATGGACAGACAGAAGATGATATAGGTCAGAAACTTTGGTCTATAAAGAAAGGAAGAGTTGGAGAAGGAATAAATGAAAGTAAAATAAAATATTTTTTTCTTATTCTTTGTTGGTATAACAGATAACTTTGCTTAAAGCAATGACATTAACAAAAGTGTTGGGAAATTATGCACATGGATAAGTGAAATGAATGACAGCCATGTCACAAGGAATGGGAAAAGGGATTGGGAACACATGATTATAAGATGTATATACTACATGTGAAGCTGAATAGGGTTATTTAAAGGTTTACATAAACTAGTGAAAATGTATATTGAAAATTGTAGAATAAGCACTAAAAATTCTTCAAAGAAGTTTAATTGGTACCCTAAGAGAGAAGATAAAATGAAATCATATAAAAAGCTCAATTAAAACTCGAGAAGGCAGAAAAATAAGCCATAGGCAACCAACAGAAAATAGTTACAAACATGCTTGGTATTAATATAAATATATCAATAATCCCCTTAAATGTGAATGATTTAAACACATCATTTAAAAGACAGATGTTGCCAGAGTGGATAACAAAACAGACCCAAATATATCTTGTCTAAAAGAACAGAAAGATAGCTGAAAATCCAAAATTATTGGAAACTAAACAATACTTTCTAAAAATACTTGGGTCAAAGTCACAGGAGTAATTAAAATATATTGTATGAAATGAAAATGAAAATACAACTTATCAAAATGTGTGGTATGCAGCAAAAGCACTGCTTAGAGGAAAATTTATAGCATTAAATGGAAAAGAAGAAAGATAAAAAAATCAACAACTTAAGCTCCCACATTAGAATACTAGAGAAAAAAAGAGCAACTTAAGTTAAAGCAAGAAGGAAAAAAATAATGAAAAGTAGAGAATAAATAAGTGAAATTGACAAAAAAAATAGATTAAAATTAACAAAACCAAAAGCTGGTTCTTTGACAAGATCATGAAAATTTATAAAACTGTACCAGTCAAATCAAGAAAAAAATATATTGGACGTAGTTTACCAGTAACAGAAACAAAAGAGGGTTCATTCCTCCTGATTTTATGGACACTAAAAAAATAATTAAGAATTACAATGAACAACTCTATACCCAAAAATTTGAATATTTATAAGAAATGGAACAATTCCTTGAAAGATACAATTACTAAAATGTACACAAGAAACAAAGAGATTACCCAAATAGGCCTATGTCTGTAAAGAAACTGGATCAATAATTAAAAGCCTTCCAAAACAATCACCAGGCCCAGATGGTTTCACCCGTGAATTCTACCAAACAATTAAGGAAGAAATTATACCAATTCTCTGCAATCTCTTTCAGGGGACAGAGGAAGAGGGAACACTTCCTAAGGAATTCTATGAGAGCAGCATTTCCCTAATATCAAAATGAGATAAAGATTTTACAAGAGAGAAAAACTACAAACCAATATCTCTCTTGATGCAAAAATCTTCAACAATATATCAGCAAATTGAATCTCACAACATACAAAAACAATTATACACCATGACCAAGTGGGATTTATCCCAGGGATGCAAGACTGTCTCAACATTTGAAAATCAAACAGGTAATCCATCACACCAACAGGCTAATGAGGAAAAATTGCATGATCATATCAATAGATATAGAAAAAGCATCTGAGAAAACTCAATTAAAAAAAATCCTCAGAAAACTAGGAATAGAGAGGAACTTCCACAATTTTATAAAGAATATGTACAAAAACCCTATAATTAACATCATACTTAATGATGAGAAACTTGGATGCTTCCCCCTAAAATCAGGAACAAGGCAAGTGTGTCCTCTCTTATCATTCCTATTGCACATCATACTGGAAGTCCCAGCTAGTTCAATAAGACAAGAAAATAAAATAAAATGTATATAGATTGGAAACGAAGAAAGAAAAATGTCTCTATTGGTAGATAACAATATTCTATGTAGAAAGAAATACTCCTGGAACAAGCATAGCAAGTTTGCAAGACACAAGGTCAATGTGCAAGAGGTGATTGCTTTTCTATATTCCAGCAATAAACAACTGAAATTAGACATTTAAAAATAATATGATTTACAATAGCTCCCCAAAATAAAATACTTACATAAAACTCTAACAAAATATGTATGGGATTTTTATGCAGAAAACTACAAAACATTGCTGAAAAATTCAAAGAAGATCTAAATGAATGAAGAGCTATTTCATATCCATGGATTCATCAACAATGTTAAGATGTCAACTCTTCCAAACTTGATCTTCAGATTCAATGGAATCCCAATCAAAATCCAAACAAATTTTTTTGTAGATATCTACAAAATGATTCTAAACTTTATATGAAAAGGCAAAAGAACTAGAATAGCTAACATAATACTGAAGAACAAAGTCAGAAGATGGCACTACCCAACTTCAAGACTTACTATAAACCCATAGAAATCAAGACAGTGTGATATTATTGGTCAAAGAACAAACACACAGATCAACACAACAGAATAGACCTAAACAAATATAGTCAACTGATCTTTGACAAAAGGGCAAAGGCAATTCATTGGGGAAAGAATAGTCTTTTCAACAAATGGTTCTGGAGCAACTGAACATCAACAAGCAAAAAAAAAAAAAAAAAGAATTGACACAGACCTTACATTTTCACAAAAATTACATAAAAATGGATCATAGACCTAAACGTAAAATGTAAAGCTATAAAACTTCAAGAAGAAAACATGGACTTAAATGCATGTGACCTTGGGTTTGGCAACGGTTTTAGACATAATACCAAAAAGTATGATCCCTGAAAGAAAACAATGCTAAGACAGACTTTATTGAAATTAAAAACTTCTGCTCTGCAAAAGACACTGTTAAGAGAATGAAAAGACAAGCCTCACACTGGCAGAAAATATTTGCAAAACACATATCATATAAAGTACTTCTATTCAAAATATACAAAGAGCTCTTAAAACTCAATAATAAGAAAACGAAAAATTCAATTTAAAAATGGGAAAAAGATGTCAGCAGACTTCTCACCAAAGAAGATATACAGTTAGCAAATAAGCATAGGAAAAGATGATCAATATTATTTTTCATTAGAGAATTGAAAATTAAAACAATGAAATATCTCTCCACACTTATGAGAATGTCTAAAAGAAAAAATATGTATCTATGTATATGTATATGTATATAATATATGTACTATGAAAATGGAAAATACATATATATGTATCTATGTATATGTATAATATATATACTATGAAAGTGGTGTAGACACTCTGGAAAACTGTTTGAGGGTTCCTATAACCTTGAACAAGTTTACCATAAGACCTAGCATTGGCACTCCAAGGTATTTACCCAACTAACTTGAAAACTTTTCTCCATACAAAACTCTGCATGCAACTGTTTATAGAATATTTATCCACAATCGCCAAAAACTGGAAACCACCCAAATATCCTTCAGTGGATGAATAACAAAACGTGATACAAACAATGGAATAGTTCCCAATAATAAAAAGAGCTATTGATAGACGAAGCAACACGGTGACTCTCAAAGGCATAATGGTAAGTGAATAAAGTCAATTTCAAAATGTTGCATGTTGCATAATTCCATGTATATAACATTCTCAAAAAGAGAAAACTGTAACAATGGAGAACATATCAGTGATTGCCATATGCCAGAACATATTAGGGTTTGGGGGAGGGTGTGGCTATAAAAGGGCAGCACGAAGGAGTTCTTTGGGTGACTATCCTGACTACTGGTGGTTACAGGAATCCACGCAAGTATTTAAAAATCACAGGCCTGTACATCAAGAGTCAACTTTACTGTTTAAGAAGTCAAATAAATTACTAAATAATATTAAACATAATGTTTAAAACCAAGCAAAACCTCCTAAACTAGGAGTAAAATAATGATTGTCAAGAATCGCATGAGGAAAGTACCTCAACATAATAAAGGCCATATATGACAAACCCACAGCCAACATCATACTCAACGGACAAAAACTGAAAGCCATCCCTCTGAGGACAGGAACAAGACAAGGGTGCCCACTTTCACCACTCCCATTCAACATAGTACTGGAGGTGTTGGCCAGAGCAATTCGGCAGGAAAAAGAAATAAAAGGAATCCAAATAGGTAATGAAGAAGTAAAACTCTCGCTCTTTGCAGACGACATGATCTTATATACAGAAAACACCAAAGAATCCATAGAAAAGCTATTAGAAATAATCAACAACTACAGCAAAGTAGCAGGGTATAAAATCAACATACATAAATCAGTAGCATTTCTACACACTAACAATGAACTAACAGAAAAAGAACTCACGAACTCAATCCCATTCACAATCGCAACGAAAAGAATAAAATACCTTGGGATAAACTTAACTAAGGAAGTGAAGGATCTATACAATGAAAACTACAAGACTTTCTTGAAAGAAATTGACGACGACATAAAGAGATGGAAACACATTACATGCACATGGATTGGAAGAATAAACATAGTTAAAATGTCCATACTACCTAAAGCAATCTACAGATTCAATGCTATCCCAATCAGAATCCCAAGAACATTCTTCACAGAAATTGAACAAAGAGTCCTAAAATTCATATGGGGCAACAAAAGACCGCGAATTGCTAAAGCAATCCTGAGCAAGAAAAACAAAGCCGGAGGAATCATAATCCCTGACTTCAAAACATACTACAAAACTACAGTGATCAAAACAGCATGGTACTGGTACAAAAACAGGTCCACAGATCAATGGAATAGAATTGAAAGCCCAGAGATAAAACCACACATCTATGGACAGCTAGTCTTCGACAAAGGAGCAGAGGGCCTACAATGGAGAAAAGAAAGTCTCTTCAACAAACGGTGCTGGGAAAACCGGACAGCCACATGCAAAAGATTGAAAATTGACCATTCTTTTTCACCACACACCAAAATAAACTCAAAATGGATCAAAGACCTAAAGATTGGGCCTGAAACAATAAGTCTTCTGAAAGAGAATATAGGCAGTACACTCTTTGACATCAGTTTCAAAAGAATCTTTTCCGAAACTATAACTCCTCAGTTGAGGGAAACAATAGAAAGAATAAACAAATGGGACTTCATCAGACTAAAGAGCTTCTTTAAGGCAAGGGAAAACAGGATTGAAACAAAAAGACAGCTCACTAATTGGGAAAAAATATTTACAAGCCTCTTATCCGACAAAGGGTTAATCTCCATAATATACAAAGAACTCACACGGCTTAACAACAAAAAAAACAAACAACCCGACCAAAAAATGGGCAGAGGACATGAACAGACATTTCTCAAAAGAAGATATGAATATGGCCAATAGACACATGAAAAGATGTTCATCATCGCTAATCATCAGGGAAATGCAAATCAAAACTACACTAAGATATCACCTTACACCCGTTAGATTGGCAAAAACATACAAAACCTAGAGCGACAAATGTTGGAGAGGTTGTGGAGAAAAAGGAACCCTCATACGCTGTTGGTGGGAATGCAAACTGGTACAGCCACTATGGAAAACAGTATGGAGATTTCTGAAAAAGTTAAAAATAGAAATACCCTATGACCCAGCCATCCCATTACTGGGTATCTATCCTAAGAACCTGAAATCAGAAATCCCAAGAGTCCCTTGCACACCTATGTTCATCGCAGCATTATTTACAATAGCCAAGACGTGGAACCAACCTACATGCCCAGAAAGTGATGATTGGATAAAGAAGCATGGTATATATACACAATGGAATACTACTCAGCCATAAAAACAGACAAAACTGGCCCATTCGCTGCAACGTGGATGGATCTCGAGGGTATTATGTTAAGCGAAATAAGCCAGTCAGAGAAAGACGAACTCTACATGACTCCACTCATAGATGGAAGTTAATATATTGACAAGGAGATCTGATCGGTGGTTACCAGGGAAAAGGGGGGGGGAGGGGGGGGAGGGCACAAAGGGGGAAGTGGTGTACCCACAACATGACTAACAAAAATGTACAACTGAAATCTCACAAAGTTGTAATCATCATAACATTAATTAAAAAAAAAAAAAAGAATCGCATGAGGGTGGTATCAGCTATCTGCAACATAAGGTACTATTTGGAAGAGGGGTCGTAGTTACACCGAGAGGGTGATGGGTGATGTGAGGGTAGGCAGAGAGCACTGGGCAGGCCTCGACACCCGCGAGGAGACCATCTGAAGTGGGGGCATGAAAAAGTATTAAGAGGAAGCAAGAAATGGAGAAAGGTCAGAGAACCGGTTTAGGAGGCAAAAGGACCAACTCTGAATTAGATGTGATGCATTGGCCTGGGAGCAGGGCTTGGAAGTGGAGCCGAGACAGGATGGGTGGGAGAAAGTTTGGGATACTTAGAAAAGAAGAGAGAACAGAGAGGAAGAAATGAGAAAGGCAGGCTGAAGGCAAAGGCAGGCCATTTGAGCAGCGTTTCCCGCAGCCCCGGAGGCAGGTGCCCCGGGGCACCGGGAAGGGCGAGCGTGGGAGCGCGGGCGCGGGGCCGCGGACGTTGGGGCGCGGACGTGGGGGCGCCGTGCGCTTTCCCCAGAGCTCCGGTCCACGGCGCGGCTTGTGGCCACGAGCACGGGGCGGAGGCGGCTGCGGCGCGCGCACGTCCACGAGAGCGGGGTGTCGGGCGCGGCTGCGGCCGGTGACGTCAGGGGAGGGCGCGCGCCGGTCGGCTGCAGGCGGAGCCGGGAGGCGGGCACTGCGCGCGGCCGCGGGCGGAGCGGAGGGGCGCGAGGGGCGGAGCGGAGCGCGGGAGGAGGCGGGGGAGGAGAGGCCCCCGAGACCGCGAGCAGCAGCTGGGGAGGGGGTCGCGGAGCCGGAGCGCGAGCAAAACAGCTGATCCGATTTTCCTTTAAAGCGAGAGAAAATGGAAGTCGGGTAGCGGTGACTGCGGCGCTGCGGGCTGACCGAGCGGAGCGGAGCGGCGCGGCGCGGCAGGTGAGTCGGCGCTGGCCCTGGTGCTGCCGGTGGCGGCGGGGCTGGGGCCGCGGACCAGGCAGGTGCGCTGTCCGAGCGCGGGCGGCGCGTCCCTTCGCGGCAAGGCAGGTGGGCGCATAGATCAGGCGGCCCTGGGGCCAGGGCGCGGGGGCGCGAGGGGCGCGGGGGTCGCGGGCCCCGCGCTGGGCTTGCTGGCGAGTCTGCATTGCGGGCTCCGTTCTGGACCCCGCGGGCGCCGCGGCCACCGGCTCTGGCCCGGCGCGGCGCGCATCTCCGGGGCAGGGCGCGGCGCTCTCGCTGGGTTGGAGCCGGCATCTCCTCGGGGTTCCTTGGCTGTCTGCACTGGAACGTGATGACAGGCGTGGGGGACCGGCCCTCGGTCCGTGTGGGTGCGCTGGGGGTCCAGCGGCGCCGGCAGAGTCCCAGGCATGGCCCGGCCGGCCGAGGAGCGGCGCGTGAGGCCACTAGCCGGGCACCCGGGCTGTAGCTGCGTGGGCCCCCACGGCCCGGTGCACCGCTCGCTGGCTTCTCTAGGTCAGGCTGGACAGCAGGCGAACCGTTAATGCAATTTGGCGGTGAACCCGGAGACCTTCCCTAGTATCTTCTCACTGGAGGGTAAAAAATTGCATCTGCTGTGCTTTAAGTGTTCCTTTAAATTTGGGAGATGTCAGTGATGTCATCATTAACAAAAACTTTCCTTCATTGGACACAACCGCTCAAGTGTACCCTCCTCCCGGTGCCGCTATTGCAGCCCTTGGAGAATCTTTGCAATAAAATGGATTTGCCTTTGCTTCCTAAATTCAACAGCTTTACACGAGTGAAAACGGTTTTTATTTATATTAATTGGCTTGAGAATTAATAGATTTGAGAGTGGCTGAAGGGAAACTTGTTAGATCCTAACGGATCTGGGAATTGCTTCATCCACAGCACAAGGATCCAGGGGAAAGTCATGCGTGACACTCACATCCTAAATTACCTTGCCTTATCTTTGTAAATGAAAGTGAACCGTGAGACAAAACATTTCAAAAGATATTGTATTTGACGTGGCAGGTGATGTGTCCAGGAAGACGTGGACAGTGGTGTCTAAATCTTTACGGGCCTCGATTGCTTCAGGAAAATCTGCAGGTCTCCTTTCTTCTCCATCACTGCCCCCCACCCCAGGATGGGTCAGGGAGCAGCCGGCCCTGGGGAATGGGGTGGCAGTGGCTCTGGGGTGCTCCCTGCCTTTCATTTCCTTACCATGACAGCTGTGTGTCCCACCAGCCTCCAAGGCCAATTCAACACCCAAAGAAGGTGAGGAGAGCACAGAGGCTGGAGACCTGCCTGCATAGCACACCAAGTTCTGGAGGAATTTCCCCCCTAAATGTGAGCAGCATGTCATGATTATTGTGTGTGTGAGTGTTCCATTAGTACCGACTATTATGGGAACAAAAGTAAGCAGTTCCCAAGACAGTTTGCATATATACTTAAGCCTATCAAATGAAAGGATATTCAATAAGGGACAAAAGTATTGACATTTTTGTATTTAATAATTAATGACTACTCCTAATTGGTTAAAACAAGCATGGCTTAAATTATTAGTGAGATCACATTGGATCTGTAAGGAATTTAATACCATATGCCACAAAAAAGTTTGAGTCTGATCAGGAATGTGAAGCTTTCGAACCCTAGATCCACGTGAGGAAAATGGAGAAGCAGTGGTTTGCATTAGGCCTTTGACTTTCAGGGTGGCAATGGATGGAAACCAGTGCTTTATGGAGTCTTGCCAGGTGTGGGTCTCAGCCTGGATCCTGTGTGGCAGGTTCGCCCTTAGGAAGTAACTGTTGAGGCCGTCCGCCCTGGTGGAGGCCATCACTGGAGTTGTGGAGAAGCTGAACTGTCTGTTCTCACCATGTGCAGAAGGGGAGGGCCACCTCCCTCTGAAGCAAGCAGTATGTACATGGCCTCTCACCTCCTGAAGGTGCCAAATGTATTCGCAATGGCAAGGCTGGGTGAGACAGGGAAGCTTGTAGCAGAATCGTCTCCAGATGTGCATCTTTTTGGAGACTTTGCCCCTGCTGCATAGTTGCTTTAGAACTTGGGCTCTTAAGTCACGGCTGAGATTTTTCTGTAATTGAAGTATTCTCAGTAGTATTAAAGTTGGTTTCTAAGGCTCGGGGTTGTGAACTCTTTAGAAATTGAGTCCGTGGAAACCACTCTGGCCACATATCCACTTTTCTTTCACCTATAGACCTTGGAAAATATTCACCATAATGTTTTTTTGTTTAATTCACTGTAGTGCTTGTGAAAATACAACTAAAAGTGTTTCCACTAAATCTTTAGTTATTCATCACTTATTTCCTAAAACATTTAAAAAACAATCACTTTAAAGTTTCTTCATCCCCTTTTTATGCTTAGCGTATCATGTCTTCCGTTTCTAAGAAGTCAGAATTGCGTTGGCTTTTCTTTTTGTTCCCTTTGGATCTTAAGGTCATTTATTCCTGTCTTAGGCACGGAGAATAAAGGCTGAGTCAGCTCCCGAGGGGCCAGCAGGGGGCGTGCTAAACGCGGTTTGGCGGGCCTCTACCTGAGCCACCTTGAGAGAGATCCGGGATCGCCAAGTTGGGGGGAGTGTGAATGTATGTGCACGTGTGTGCTTGTGTGTGCGCCGCGCCTCTGTGTGCCTGTCGCCTAAGGGATGGAAACTGAAGGAAGGACGGACACATACTTGAATAGCCAGAGGCTGTGGCTTCCAGAACATAGACTACTCTCCCTGGGACAGGGAGATTGTAATAGCTTCCAGTCTTTGAAGCGTAGCTCTTGGTTCTAGTCTGAAAATTCGGTGCCTTCTCAGTCTGCAGAAGGGAGAGTGTTGGCTTGGGGAAGGAGCGAGCTGGCCTTGTGGAACTGCCAGCCTGCAACCTCGTTCTGGGAGGGCGTGAGGGTGTCAGCCAGGACAGCCAGTGGAAATGCCCCCAACCCACCTGTAATGTTTTCTCTTGGGTTTGACTTCTATTGACTTAAACCCTGGGACTCTGTATCAGTGGCATCTCCCAGGGGGTTTATCTCCCTGCCTTGCAAGGATTATTGGTCTCAGGGTTTCTCTGATGGAGAAAAGCAAATGTTTAATCACTACGTTTCTTTTCCCATAGAAAATGAAAACAGGAGAAAAAAGGCAACTGTGCTTTTCACTTAAATGTGCTTAATCTGACTCTAAGTTTGTGCCAGGTTGTTCATCAGCAAGTTCCCCGTGAGGTTTCCCCAGCAGAACAGCCTAGAGAGGCCAGCTTCTGCATGGAGGGTCATCTTGCTAGGCTGGCATGGGTATTTCCCATGGCTTGGATGATCATCATGGTATCTAGACATGTACTGAAAAACAAAGAATACTTCCTCTTCCCCAAGTTCTTCATGGAGCCCACATTCAAAAAGGAAACATCACACTTTGAAGGGAAAAGATCTGCCAGAGAACTATCCAAATGCTATGACTGGATATTTCTTTATACTTCGTATTTCATGGAAAATGCACGTAAAACTGAATTATTGATTTCAAAGGGGCAAAAGGGACTAATTTGTTTTTCTGCTTTGTGCTGAACCAGGCTTTTCACTTGGAGCACTTTAAATGGCTACATGGGGAAATGCCTCTGGATAAAAAAATAGGTGGCACCCGGTCATTTTAGAAGATGTCCAGCCAGAGGAAGGAAGCTAACAACCATGGTGGAAACCTCCTAGGGGCCCCATGGCCAGTAATCTTGAATGACCTCTAGGGGTTGAGAGGGGTCCCTGGCCAGAGACCTCAGCCCTACAACCACAAGAAGCTGAGTTCTGAGAGTTAGTTTGGAAGGGGACGCCAAGTCTCAAATGAGGATTGCAGCCCCAGGCTGACACCTTCATTTCAGTCTGGTGCGTCCCTGAACAGAGGACCCACCAACCTGTACTTGGGTTAAATTCACCTTGTTTAAATAGTTAAGTTTGTGCTAATTTATTACACAGCAGTAGAAAACTCATATCACAGCGAACAGAGGCAGGACACTGCCAACATGTTCTGGATTTTGCTTGTCGCTGTCATACCTGGTGAAATGACCCCTTCCCAAGTACCCACCCTCTACAGAGATGTGCAGGGCCAGCCTGAGGTGTTAGCTCAAGGCTCTGTGGCCATGATCTTTTCCCTGGAGACCACAGTTGGGCACCTCAGTCTGTAGTCCTGCCCTTCAGGAGGCCATTTCTGGAGAAGAAAAAGCCAACTTTGTCTTCTTAGTGCTTAGAACTTAGACCAGCTGCCTATGAACCTTTCTTAAAGACTTTTGTTACTCTAGAAGTTTTAAATTATTTAATTGACTTTTCCTAAGATATAAATAGTTAATTAATATATTTAAAAAAGATGTCCATCCTTAGGACAACCTCAGAATATCCTACTCAAAGGGAATCTTGAGATCCACTGGCGTTTAAATGGACACAAAACATGCTGGCTCCATTTTGTAATATATCTAATTGGAAAATATTTTACCCTTGAGACTTGGAAGTCGAGTTTTCTTTGGTAGACTTGGTAGACTGCTGCATTCACAGGCAGTCCATGTGTCAGACCAAGAATAAGATGGCCTTAGCATGATGAGACAGAGTGGGCAGGGGCGGAGCCGCCTTCGCCACACTTTGAGGACGGAGTTCTTTATCATTCATAGTAACAGACTTGGGAGGTGGTTGAAAATAAGTCTGTAAATTCTGAAATTGTGGATGGGCTGGATGCTGTCTTATTACCTACCCGTCTTGTGGAGGCAAGATTAGCTGACTGGTTTGCATGCAGTATCTCTTGAACAGGTGGTGGCAGGGGGTGGGATGAAGACTGGAGTTAGGAGGCAGTAGACCCTGCATTTCTTCCTGCCTCGGCCACAGCTGGCCAACCTGGATGAGAGTTAGCCTCACGTGTCTCCAAGGCCTTATCTAGAAAAATTGCATGATTCCACGAAACCCCCGGCCTTTCTGTTGCAGATTTCTGCTGTACTCCATCTCACGTTCTTAGAAGTCAAATGTGTATTAAGCCTAATGCAAATTCTAAATACATCTCTCTTGGTTTAAGCAGATAAGTCTAAAGTAAACTCATTTTCTTGGTTTGAAGAAATTTGAGTTTCTCCTTCCAAGGAAATATTTTCTATTTGAGCTTCATTTATTCTTCCATACTTTTCCTTTAAAATATAATGGAAATTTGATGTCTGAATGAATATATATGAATAAGATACTGTATTGACTTTTATGAAAGAAAATGAAACCTTTGAAATTCACTTCCTTTTCTGTTTCATTCAGTTGTTTTGTCAGATTACTGCAGTTTCATGTCGGGCTAAGGGTTGGTGTGAACAGACCACCTACCCGCCCCTCTGTGAGATTAGATTAAGTTTCTCAGTTCCTGAGACAGGAGCTGATCCCAGAGAGGGTGGCTTCCTGGAGCAGGAGCAGGTGACTCAGGTGCTGTCCCTACCAGGGCAAGCCTTGCTCCCTCTGAGAATACCCTGCTCTGCTGCCCTGGGGCTGGCACACCCATGGTTTACCCACATCACCTCTGTGCTTCCATTGTAGGATTATCTATGACACAGGGCTCTCCTGCTTCTTAAAGTAATCTTAGGGTTGGCCTGGCACATCCCTGTTGTGGAAGAGACCACACGGAGCACCATGTCCTGGGACGTGTTGTGCCCTCCTCCCACCCCTAAAACTGCCTCCGGACCCTTTTATCTTGGAGTTCAAAGACTATGGTTATAATCCATTTCCCCATGGTTTCTCTAGTGATGATGTGAAGGTTGGAGAAAATGTGTGTTATTTAAGAATGGGCAACACATTTGCATGTGTAATTTTTCATGTCTTTATAAAAGATCGTTCCCCATCCAAGATATACAGTTAACTAATCTTTTTAAAATATATGAATTAGAATATTTGTTTTTCAGCCTTTTAAATAATAACATACCATCTGTTGAAAGAATCACCACTGAACAGTAAAAATAAATGGTACAAGTTGCCAGCCAACTTGGAAGGGATGACCAGCTGTGTGACCTTGGGCACAGTCCCAGGCGGCCCCCAGGGGAGAAATCTGCCCTGGCCTCCTGCAGGCTTCAGGGAGGAGCAGATGGGAGTGTACACAGTGGGTATTTAAATTATAAAGAGCCATCAGTCATTCCAATAAAAGGAATTGGAGACAGAGTACGTCTGTCTCACTCACCACTAGCCCAATTTCTCTCCCTTGTCAGTTGATGGATTTATAGTTTGCACTCATAACTCAAGGCATTGCTTGGATGAACTTGCTGTGATGTTTTTTGTAGAGGAAGAAGGAGGCCTGGGTAGGAAAGATGGAGGACCGTCAATGGTTTGGTGATTCTTAGAGTTTGTCTAGAATCATTAGCCAGCTCTGTTAGAACATGCCAAAGGAAGTTCCTTGGAATCAGAGTAGACTGCAAACTCCTACAGAATTGGGTTGTGTTTCCTACATCTTGGGTGCTGCTGGGCATGCAAATATAGGGCCCCAAGGTCTCACTGGATGGGATCATAACAGTACACATTTTCTTACTCTTGGAGTTGATGAAAGATTAGTCCTTTACATGAACAACTGAGAGGCGGGGAAGAGGAAAGAGAAAAGCATTTCAATGGCGGATCCTGCCAGTCAGTGCCAGTGAAGGGCAGTGACTATGACCTGAGCTCCCACCAGCTCAGATGGTGTTGGCATTTACCCCTGGGGGAAGTGCACGGCCAGGCTGATGTCTGGACCTCTCTGTCCACCCTACCTTGTAGGCCTGCTGCCATTCCCAGAACAAGTCTCTGGGCTCTGAGGCCACAGGATGTTGACTGTGATGAAGGGTGCAGAGGTCTCTTTGCCTCCTCAGGAACAATGCAGGCCCACATGGATGGAAGCGGCTCCTTTGCAAACCCAGTCATTTATTAGGTTGAGTGAAAGCTCTGTGGCAATCTGTTTAACTTAGCACCGTGGGTGTGCAATTATTGGTAGACAAATTGAAAGGCCAAACTGGGTCTCTTGGAAATTAAAACAATGAGATACTACCACACATCTATTAAAGTGATTAAAAGCTGAAAAAATCTGACAGTACCATTGCTGGGAGTATGAGGTACAAGATGAACTCTCATTTTCTACAGGTGGAAACGTGTGGCCTGGAATTGCAAGGATTGGTTGCAGTTTGTGTACATACCCCTTGACTGTTCCGTTTGTAAAGTCTGTCTTGTCTGAGGTACTGGCTGTGAACTGAGCCCTCAGGTCCACTTGGTTGGAAGTGGCCAGTTGACTCTGGGTTTCAGGCATGGCATGTGCTGTCAGCCCGAGTGTCTGCCCTGGATCTTTTGCCTGCACTGGACGAGGTTGACAGGATTTCCTTAGATTTCTTCTATCAAAGTTGACTTATCCCTTGAACAGTCTGGCAAATGAAGTGTTCAGAAAAGCATCGTCACAAAGGGTACTTAAGGCATCAGAGGCCCCAGACAGGCGTCGACACGGGCAAATTAATTCCACTGCTTAACATTTGGAGTTTATTAGAAGAAGATCAGTGTATTGTTGCATTTAAATTAAACTTCCTCCATTCCTGTGGATTAATTGGAGGTGAGGCCAGAAACATGGACACGGATGGACATCTGTGTATGGCCCTGCTGCCCGTTGTGGTGAATGCTGGCCCCGCCTGCTGGCGAGAGAGCTCCTAGCCTAGAGGCCACCTTCTGGCTTCAGCCCTCTCTTTGGACACAGTCTCTTGGTCTTAATTTCTCATGAAAAATGAAGAAATGTGGCTGCCTGCCTTCTGATATCCCATTCTACTCGATGATTCTGTGCAAAATAATTCCCTAGTTCTCTCCAAGTGCTGGCTAATTGGGGCAAAGAAAGCTCTACTCATCACTGTGAGAGAACAGGTAGGAACAGTTAGGTGTCTTTTAAAAATATTTGTATCCATTTCTTGGATCGAGGAGAATATGGAGCATTTTAGCAAGTATTTATAATGACCAGTGAGTTGTGTGCACAGCATTTCTCCTTCTGACTGTTAAGCTCCTCGAGGGGAAGCCTGTGCCTTAGTTTTTATTGCATCTCCAAGGCACCTTGTTCAGAACAAGCTCTCAATTTGTGTTTGTTAAATTCATTTACTGGTCTCGCGGGAATTAAGATTAGAAATTTAACTATTCTTTCTAAAATTGTGTAGCTTCCATGAGTTCAAAAAGTGTTGTAATTGAGAATGTAACTTATGTAAAATTTGAAACATTTTCAAACTTCAGCCCGCAGTTTGGGAATATGCAAAATAAACAAAAGCCAGATTATTTACCGATTCGCTGTAATGGGACTTGCTTGTCATACAACAGAGCGCACATCCTAAGGGGAGTTACAGTTTCATGTTTTCCATTATATGTATCACAAACACTGTATGCAGTCTTAGGGAAGACTAGCTACATCTGTTTGATAAGACAAATTATTCCACTGTAGATTGTTAAGAAATCTCCTCCCCACCACACTTTTCGCTGTCGAGGCTTGCAGAGGGGCCTTGAAACAGCAGCACTCTGTGACATCCATGCTGCACAGCCAGGGGCATGGGACCTCAGGGCTAATGGTTCCTTTGGTCTTCCCTCCACATCCTGATTCTGGCCAGCGCCTGTGCTGTCCACTCTGGTCCCCTGACCAGCACTGCCCTCTTGCTACCTGCCTGGCCTCTCTCATGGGCTTGGCTCCCTACTCTGAAGGGTCCCCAGGGGGCTAGTGGATTCTTGGACCTCACCTTTCTGCCTCTGGGCAAGATTCTTATCCCCTGCCTTAATGTTCTTTCAGTTTAGCAAGAGAATAAGATCTACCCAACTTCCTGTAAGAGAACAGAACCCCGACTCCATGATGGACAGATCTGTCCTCGCAGTCTTGAGGGGAAATGATGCTTTCTGGATAAAGTACTACTAGGAAATTTTTCTTATAAGTAATTAGCCTTCTCTCTTGTCCCATTTCAATGTTCTTTCTTCTGCAAAAGTTACCTGATGAGAACTGAAGCACTGTAGACTTGGTAATAAAGTGAGGGCTCACGGCAGAAAAGCCCTGTATCAGAATGGAAAGTCTGTGGTCCTTCCTCTCCCCCTCACACTCTGGGTGCACCTGGGGTGCACTTTGGAGGCCAGATGTGGGACCCAGGAAGGAGATGAGGTTGGGCATTACCAAGAAAAGGCCTGCAATCAAGTATTAGCCGTCTGTAGTACAAGAGTGCCCAGGGTGCCAGGGAGGGGAAAGTCAAGTGTTTAAGGGTGCTGTGGAGCAGTCTAGAATCAAACCTGGACACCCTGACCTCAAGCCTGCACTCTTCATGTCACATTCTTGCTAACAGGGAGGAAAAGAAACAGAGATATTTTCTGGGCCAGAAGGCACATTGGCTGTCTACTCCTCAGCGTGCTGGGATGACCTGTCTAAGTTCAGGAAACTGCCAAGCCCACAGCATGCAGGACCCCAGATTCCTGCCTCCCCTACCTGTCAGTTCCTCATCTTGCCCAAGAGGCAGGCAGGATTCCTTGTGGCATTGAGTGGGCCAGCGGAGAAAGACCTGAGGAAGCACCCTTAGAGTGGACGCCTGGCTGCCCCAGCAACAGACTCCACCAAGGGCCTTGGTGCTGGCCCGGGCCGAGGAGGGGTGATATCAGGAAAACTGGGCACTGCATGATCTTTGGGCAGCTTCCAGGGTGGTGGAGAGGCCACACATGGAGACACCACATTGGCGGAGCACAGACAGGTGGGAGCCATGGCTTCCTCTGGGGTGGCCAGGTAGAGTCAGAGGACTCCACAGCCTAGGCACATTCTCAGGGAGAGGCAGAGTCCTTCCCAACCCCAGCTTCAGTTTTGCACTTTGTAAATTGTATAAGACTATACAAATGTAAGAAACTCTTATTGTTAACGTTGTTGTCATTGCAGTTACTTTTCAAAAGCAGCATTGAAAACCTGGAGGGACTGTAGGAAGAGCATAAGTCACTTGGAGACATAGAATTTGTCATGAAGCTGTTAATTTACTCCCAGTGGCTCCCAGAGGAGGATGGCCCACAGGTTTGCTAGTGCCAGACTCTTAGGCTGAATGCAGGCAAGTGTCAGCCATGATCAGGTTGTTTCTTTGGGACCCAGTAGGCATGAGGCTGCAACCCTGTTCCCTAGGTAACCTTCTCATAGGTTAGCATTTTCCCCAAATCTCTGGGCTGGTGAAACTTGAGGAGGCTGTTTTTGACCCCTCTGCTCATGCTGAACATTTACAAGCACTTGGCTCAGGCCAGCCCTGTGAATGTCCGCCAGATGGATCCCCATGCTCAAGGCATTGAGTAGAGTGGGTCCATGTCAGGCCCCTGTCCTGACTGTCTAGTGGCTTTTCACTTGCTTTCTCCTTCCACTCCCATGACGTCTTGCATCCCCAGCATGCTCTGCTTTCCAGAGGGTCCAGAGGGGATGTTGTGGGCACTCAAGTGCCTACAGAGGAGCCCATTAGTGCCCAGGCTGGCCTGGGTAAGACAGCCTCAGCCCCAGGCCCTAGGGGGATTGTCTAGGAGAGGCTGTGCTTTGAGGCTGGACACACTGGGTTTTATTTCCCTTGGTGCTGCATCCTACTGTGAGTCCCTGGCTGAGTTAGGTCCTCTCCCAGTCTCAACGTCCCCACAGGTGACACCCCCTCACAGGTGACAGCATGTCCAGGGCACCTGTCAGTTCCCTGTGGCTTCTCTCCCAGCCCTTCTTTCTTCAGGACAGAAACCAAACTGTGTGGGCATTAGTTCCTCTCCACTGGGGCTGGGGAGGGACCTGCCCCATCGCTGGGAATCTGGGGGACTTGGCGAGAGGTTTCACTGTTCTGAGCTCTATCTCCTCATTGCGCAATGGGGGTGAGATAAGGCACATCACAGGGTTGTTTCAAGGATTACAGGGGCCCATCATCACATACTTGTCATCAACTTTTAGAGTGAGGTCACCTGGGAAAGGGAGGAGCTTGTCCAGGAGCTCCAGAGCGAGTCCAGCAAGCAGCTTCTTCATGAGCTCGTGGGATGCCCCAGGACCTACCAAAAAGAGCCTGGAGCCAGAGAAGGCAATGTGTACCCTTTGGATATATGTCAGAATTTCCTTGGGCGCTTTCCTTTTTAGGGAGCACACCAAAGGAGTGTTCAAACCTTTGTCCACTGTGTGCCATTGGCATTAATTTTTTAACAGACTTTTGATGAGTTTAATTAACACATGGAGGGGAGAGGGAGTTGAGAAGAAGGCGGCCCTTAGTGAGCTCCACTTTAAATTTGATGATTTGAATATAACCATCTGTTTGGGGGAAAGTTTTTGTAAAACATGTTCCTTAAGAAGTACTGAGATCTAGAAAGATAAAACTAATACAGAACTTCCCAAATCCTACACCCAGCATCACAGTCCTTCTTATGCATACAGAAAGGTAGAAGGGTGAACATTATGCCACAAAAATAAAGCCTTACTATTTTTGCTCTTTTCCTTTGATTATTCAGTTTTTTTAATGAAAAAGTGAGTATTTACACCAGTTAAAAGAATTCAAACAAAACAATAGTATATAGTAAAATGTGAGTTATTTTCTTATGCCAGACCCCAGTGCCTTTCTCAGGAGGCACCACTGTTAATTGCTTCTGAGTATCTTTCTAGAAATAGTCTGTGGATGTCCAAGTATGCATCTTATTTTTTTCATGTTTAAACACATAGGCGCAGATAGTACCCATTGTTCTTCATTTTCCTTTTTTCTCACTTAATCCTATTGTAATAATCAGTAATTATTACATTTTTAGTCTATAATATATGCTATTTTAAAATATTCATTTAAATTTTATTTTTATTTAGTAATGAAGAGTTTACTGAATTTAAGCTAATGGTGTTATTTCTTGGTGTGTGAAAGTTCCTAAAACATGTCTTTCCTGGTTTGGGTGGGTCAGCCTGTGGTTACCAACATAACCCCAGATCACTGAGCCCCTCCTGGTGGTGGTGCTGGAGTCAGGGCCAGTCCATGTGTGGAAAGTGGTGTGCCCCCATCCACTCGGCACACAGCCACGTCAGTTAGCTGGATGCCCAGGAAGAAGAAGTGGACTTGGGGAGCAGCTGTAGTCTCTGTTCAATTTCTGTAAAGTTCGGGGAAAACCGTGGAATACATTTGCTAGCTGCCTTGTGTTTAGAGTTGGTATCAACTCACTTGTGCTTTGAGAGATGACTGAATTGCATGCCCATCCTTCCTTTCACGCCCCTCCCATTTCTCCTGTTTGTCTTGTTTGTGTTATAGTCTTACATTATCAAGATGCATAACATTTGCCCTCTCTTAGGTAACCTCGGTTTCCACAGTTATGTGGTCTTAGTGCTATATTTAAACGGATTCTCAGATCACACAGTATCGTTTTATCGGTAATACTGGAGGAATTCTCAAGGGCTTTCTTTCAATTCCTCTTTCAATTGTCTGGAGTTCATTGTACAGTTTGTTTGTCGTGTTCCCCTGTTCTCTTCCCAAATGGCTTCTGATATCCATCTGGAGAGTTTTTACAAGCCTCACAATATCTCTTGTGGGAATAATAAAGTTCTTGAGTCACACTGCTTCCTTTAAAAATATTTCTACTGTCTTTTAGCACTGAGGGTAGTTGCGGAGAAATTTGAACTCAGCCTGTTTTCTGCCTAGATGTTCATATGCTTCTTTCAGTTCAGTGACCACCAGGCAATTTCTGGATGCTGATCTTTCTCTTTTAAAGTAATCACAATATACCCTTTCAGTGGACAGAGACAGGACACTTTATTTCAGAAATTTTCTGCTATTCTATCATTGACCTTTTTCTGTTAAGAATTCAAGAATGTGAATTATATGTGCCTTGTTTCTTCTGTGTCTAATATCTGTCATCTCTTTGATAAACTTAATATTTCACATCCTTTTCTGTTTCTTTTATTGTCTCTTTAGTTGATTGTGTTTATCCTGTTATTTAATTGCTTCTCATGTGGTTTTCATCCCTACCCCATTTATTTTATCTTTTCTTTCTTTCCAAAGCTCTTCTTCTCTTTCTGTTGGTTTATAATCTCTTCTTTGATTTTGATTTTTAAAAATCTTTTTAGGAGAGTAACTTTTTGGGTGGGCAGGATAATGACCCCTTAAAAATATCAATATCCTAATCCCCAGAAACTGTGAGTGTGTTCTCTTACATGGAAGAGGAGACAGGGAACTGGGGGGAAAAAATTGGATATGGAATTAAGGTTGCTAATCAGCAGACCTTAAAATAGGGAGATTATCCTGGCGTATCTGGGAGGGCCCAGTGTAATCAGAATGGTCCTTAAAAGTGAAAGCAAGAGAACCGGAGAGGTGTCAGTGTGAGAAAGACTTGTCCTGCGGTTGTTGAAGGCGGGGGGGACTGTAGGCCAAATCGTGCTTGTGGCCTCTAGACACAGGAGAAGGCAAGGAAAATAATGACACCCAAGATGATGATTTCCTAATCTCCAGAACTTGTGAATATGTCATTTTATATGGTAGAGGGATTTTGCAGATGTGACTAAATTAAGAAGCTTGAAATGGGGATGTTATCCTGAATTTTCCAGGTGAGCCTCCTATAATCTCAAGGGAGGCAGGAGAGTCAGAGAAAGAGACATGACGATAGAAACAGAGGTCAGATAATGCGCTTCCTGCAAGTGGACCACAGGCCAAGGGACAGGGGTGACCTCTAGAAACTGAAAGACAAGCAGCAGATTCCCCCCTGGAGCATCCTGGAGGAACACAGCCCTGCGGTACCCTGAGTTTAGCCCAGTAAGACCCATTTCAGACTTCTGACCTCCAGAACTGTAAGATAAAACATTTCTGTTGTTTTAAGCCAGCACATTTATGATGATTTGTTACAGCAATGACAGGAAAACTAAGTAGGAGACTGTGGGGACCATTTTACTAAAGAGGCTCTTCACCTGCTTCCTGATGAGCATTTCTTCATGCATGAACATGTGCCTCCTCACCCCCTCTCCTTCCTCATCCCCTTTCTATGCCTAGTTCCACGCTAGTTACTTTGCGATGTTAGTCCTGTTTGAATAGGGTCAATTCCTTGCCAGAGAATGGAGGTGCAAGTGAAGCTGGGGCGGGTGCACACTTGATTCAAGTTTGTGGTCTGGAGTACGCTTTCTCCAAATGTATTTCCTTTGCCCAGCAAGCCTGCATTCACCAGATTTTCCTGTTTCGGAGGGTGTGGCTCCCAGCAGGCCATTTGTGTTTCTGTCTCCTATTTGCTGCCTTCCTTTCTCTCTCTACCAGGCCAAGTCCACAGGCCCAGGTCCATTCAGTGGCTCCACTCTCATGTCCACACGATCTTCCATGACTTGTGCATCAGGCCCAGGCCACTTCTCCCAGCAGGGTCTGTAGCCCGACCCCCCCACCCACCCAGGGATGAGGAGGTGGGCTCTGGCTTGCTGTGTCCATTCCTGATTACCTTGGTTCTGGTACACTAATGATGTTTGCTCTGTGCTAGTATCTGTCTCCTTGATTCGTTGAAGGTGGAATATATTTCTCTTTCTAGTTCTCTCCCTTTTCATTGTTTTTGGGGCTTTCAAAGAAAGTGTGGAGGAGTAAACCATTCACTAGAAGCTCCTGCCTGGTGGATGGTTGTGTAGATGCTGAGGGGTTTTACTTACAATCTTTGGGGGACACCTTGTGCTTTGAGAAAGAGAAATTGGTAACCATTTCTCATGGGGGTTGGGCATTGTTTAGCATTTGTAACTTTGGGGTTCCTTTTCCAAAAAGAGTTTTTGTTTTGCTCCAGAACACTTTTTCACTGAAGCCCTTCTGTTAGATGAGATAAGCTCTTGTATTTGAGATTTGGCATCCCCCAGGGCCCTCTTGGCCTCCCCTGCACAGCAGCCTGGGGGGAGGAGGCAGACAGGTACCACACTGGACGTCTGGCCCCAGCCTCCTCCACCTCTGAGGCCTGATCCTGCGCTGGACAGTCCTGGCAGTCTTGGATTGACTGCCTGTATCTTGGAAATCTATGTCGCCTTTTGGAGGGTAATCAATAAAGCCTTGAATGAACACTTCCTGCTTTAATCACTAGTGAATAATAAATTAATGCTGTAAACCCTAAGCAGTAAGAGTAGCCGTCAATGATTGCCACGTTTTACTGACATTATCTAGTTTAAATTTCACAGCCGCCCTGTGAGGCAGGTGTCACTGTTCAGGTGAGCCAAGCAGGGAACACACAGTTTGCCAGTTGTCTACCTCATGGAGGACAAGCTGTCTTCACAAACAACCTAGTCCTTTATAGAAAAGTTGCACTTTGTTGTGTTGAGTTGAAGTTTATTAACTTTTTGCATTGTTATGAGCTCTTTGTACATACAAATCTATTGGCCTGAAATATATTTTGGAATGGCTTACTTGCAGTAATCTAAGATATGTTTGTTTGTTCTAAGTATTCAGTTTTAAATAGTTATATGTTAACAACCCTCAGTTTTTGCAGTGTCTCTATCTTTCAAAGGCCAGAGCAACTGAACAGTAGGAAGTCCTAAATCCTGAGGAATGAGAGTTGGTGAGGATTTTGCCCCAATCAGGTCCACTTCGAGCTCTGCTATGCACAGCTCCTTCAGCGTGTTGCCCCGGGATGCCTGCCAGCCAAGTGGCATAGAAGAGAAGGAGCATCTATACTCACTATGCTCAATTGCTGGGTGAGAAATCCACTGTGCACTAAAAAGATAGTAAGCTGAAGTTTCTAAATATTTTTCTTCTTTTTCTGCTGACCTACCAGTTTGTAGAGTACACAGGGGTTATCAGTCTTGGGGATGAGTATCCTATGGACCGTGGCTTCACAGAAGCCAGCAGAGCTGAGCCCCACATCCCTGCAGACAGGAAATTAGCACCAATCAGTTGAAATGATCAACACCATCACTGTGCTGTTGTAAATGTAGAGAAAGGGATATACCGGGTGTTTGGGAAGGACTACCTCCCGAGGTCATCTATACAACCAGAAGGTAGAAGATCTTGGAGAATTTAGCCCTCCAGAAGCTTCTTTGGATACCTGGGAAGATAAGAGAATGAGCTGTACATCTGTTAGCTCCTCTGGGCCAACCCTGGGGGATGACTCGTGTCTGGCATCAATTCTAGGACAGTCTTAGCCATTAGCTCTTCAAAGAGTACCTGTTACCACTTCCCTCTTTTCTTTCCTTTTCCAGTTAGTCATTTATTGGTCCTTTTTCTTCCATTCTCCTATTTTTTCAGCTCTTCTCTTACATTATCCCTTCTTCTGGCTCCCATTACTGCATTCTGGATGGTTTCCTCAGTGCAGCCTTCCGCTCTAATCTGCCCTCTACCTAATCCATGTGAAATCCTCTGTAAAACCCAGCCACTTGGTCTTGGATTTCTGTGATTATATTACTCATTTCCATGAATTCTCTTGATTTTCCATACCCCTGATCTGTTTTAAAGTGGCTTACTATTTACTCAGGGTTTTGATCACGTTAAAAAATGCTTGAATCCATCACTTAAAACAGTATGTTATAGTTTATGAGTAATAGTTGTTACCTAAACTTCTTGGCAGTGTTGGGCTGGAGGATTTTTGTCTGGTGCTGCTGTTCACTGGGCCTGCTGGACTCTGTTCTTGGGGAGTTTCTTCTTCTTGTGTTTTCTCACTTGATTGCAGTCTCATCTTTAGCTTGGTTTCAGGGTGGGTGTACCTGGCCGGTGAGGTTGTGTTTGCTTCTGTTGGGTCACCAGGGGTACTGTGAGCCCAGGGCCACCTTGAGTGTTAACTCCTTGGCTTGGTGGTTTTGGAGACTCTGCGTGGCTGTCTGAGCTGAGGGCCTTCTGAGCCTGTACCCTTTATCTGTACATCATGCAGCCTACAGCAAGGGTTGTGGAAGTACAGAGGGCGTGGGGGTTAGGACAGGGCTGTGGGCCTGTTGAATGGGTGGCTTGCTCTGAAGTTGGGAACAACTTGGGAAGTGGAACCACCGAAAGACAGGCAGTGACCGGTACATTTGTGTGCCAAGTCCTGAGAGTGTCCAGTGAGCAGTTTCTTGACTTTGAGTGCTCTGTCAGGGCTAGAGCAGTGTTAGCCCCATCTGGGAGCTCTCCCGGCTATATAGAGGCAAAGGACTGGCCAGCCCTTCACAACCGAGCATGTTATATTTTCTGGAAGTTTACTTGGTTTTTTTCTTTCTTTCTTTTTTTTTTGTGAGGAAGATTGGCCATGAGCTAACATGTATTGCCAATCTTTCTCTTTTTGCTTGAGGAAGATTGTCACTGAGCTAACATCTGTGCCAATCTTCCTCTATTTTATGTGGGATGCTGCCACAGAGTGGCTTGATGAGTGGTGCTAGGTTTGTGCATATCATGGAAGAGCACATGATATCTCAGGAAATGACTGCTGAGTCAGTGCAGAAAAGCAGGAAGGCAATCTATACACTGATGGCTGGATATTCTTGATCCTGTTATGTGGATGATATATGACTGAGGTTTTTGTGTGTTTTTCACAAGTTCACTTATAGAAAACTTAAAAAACAATTACAGAACATTTTAGAGTATTGCCTATAATTCGTGAACCATTACTCGAAGTTCAGGTTGAAGTTCAGGGTTTGCCTGCCACCCCCTCTTCCTAGTTACCCCTAGTGCATGGCTGCCTTGCCCCCATCTTGGCTGCTGGCTTACCTGCTTCTCCCTGATGCCGAGCAGTGCCTTCCTTCAAGGCCCAACCCCTGCCTCTGCCCTGACGCCTTCTATGGTTTCCCTTCTGAAAGCTTTTCCTGGCATGCTCCTCACTCACCACACCTTTAAGCCATGTCCTCACATCACAGAGTGTCTGCTCTCAGGAACTCTGCAGTTAGCATCCTAGCTCCCAAAGGGTGGGTTGCAAGTCTTTGTGTGTTCATGAATCTCACCCATTGGGCACCTCCCCTGAGGTGATGGTGATTTTCACAGTCATGACATTGGAAGAACTCTTTAGATTTCCAAAAGAAGATACACACCTGTGTTGCAGTCCTTTGCACCATTAGTGCCCCATAAAGCCCAGCTGTAACCGCACCCCCTTTCCAAGTAGATTTGGGAGTCAGAGGTCACGTGGTTGCTTCCCTGGAGTATAGTACTCATCACTATCACTATGACTTGGGGCCTTCACAGACAGCCTCCTTCACCTGGTAGTAAAGGGCGAGACATCATTAGTTGTACTTAATGGAGGAGAGCACCCGTCTTGCTCTTTGACAGGTTACACTCCCCTTGTTCGTTTCTGGCACTTACTCAGCTTCAGGCAAGTGTGCACCATGGTCCTCTCTGGGCGCTGTTCTTCTGCATGTTAGGAATGAGTTGGAATTTTCTCAGGAGCACACAGCACTGATTACCTGTATTTATTCCTGGAAGAAGGTTTGAAGTGGCTGTACATTTCTGTAAAAGGTGTCCTCTGTTACATCTTGAGCTTCCTCTCAGTCTGATTGCACCCTTTGCCTACCCTGAGTCCAGTACTCAGTCAGGGTAGCCCAATCCACCCAGAAGCTGCCCAAGGCTGGCAGACCCACTGGGCGTCCTGCTTCCTCATCATCGCCTGGGGGAGGGCACGGGAGGATTCCTCTCTGTCCATTCCAGGCCAGGAACTGTGGGGCAACTCTCTGCGTTTTATTGACTATGTCTACATTTAATTTATCACTAAATTATGCTTCCCTTGACTTCGTGTCATCTCATTCATCCGACAGATGTTTTGTCTACACATTTTCTTTCTCATAAAAGGAGCAAGTGCTCGTTGGAAAAATACCCATTGGTGTTGTCCGCAGCGGCAAAGGGCAAGGAATGACAGGTACCGCCAAGGCTACTTGGTTGTTTAAGCAATCAAAGTTTATTGATAGAGGGAAACAGAACAAGGAGCAGGGACAAAGGGGAACAACAAATGGCTACTTACAGCATCCCCACCACAATCAGCCGGGGAAGTCCCAATAGTTTGTACAGCGGGTGGGAGTGCCGATTGTGCAGGTCTGAGGCAAAGCGTCCTCTCCTCAGTGAGACTTCAAAGGCTGATTGTGGTGTGGATGTTGTAAGTACCGATTTGTTGTTCCCTTTTGTCCCTGCTCCTTGTTCTGTTTCCCTTTGTCAATAAACTTTGATTGCTTAAACAACCAGGTAGCCTTGGTGGTACCTGTCATTCCTTGCCCTTTGCGGCTGCGGGCAACAATTGGACAAGTAGTAATCACGTGTACAAAGAATGTTTCATCTGCTTTTGTTTCCTCTTCACCTGGTATTATTTCTTGAGCCTCTTCCACATTATTAAATATCCTTCTTAAACCAAGGTTTCCGTAACTGCATGGTGCTGCATTAACTTGAGTGTGCTGTGGTTGGTGAACCAAATATTGATCGCGGGCTCCCTGAGGGCTGGGCGCTGTGGCTTTGCTGTGGACATGCTCCAGGTAGGACAGAAGGATTGTTCCAGTGCCGCATGGCAGGTCACTGAAGACCAGAGAGCCAGAGATGTTGCCCTTCTTCATGAATTCTGTGCTTGGAGCTCTCTCTTCAGTGCCGCTCTTTGGTTTTCAGTGGGCCCCTTTCATGATTTCACTCCAGTCTCAGTCATACATGCTCAGTCCAGCTTTCTTAACTTAGTCAGCGGCAGTATACCAAGGAGTTTATGATCGCATTGCCTTCCTCCCCGAGCCCCCACCAGGAAACAGAAGACAGTCTGGAGAGAGAACAGTGGCCACTCATGGCCTGGTGGGAAGAGCTCTGCCCGCCAGGATAGGGTTGTGTGGATCAGATTCCTGAGATCAGGATTCCTTTGAGATTTGAAGTGGGAAATATAGAAGAAGTCAGGCAACTGAACATGAGAGGAGAGGCTGAGAAGGCAGGAGATAGAGAGGCTGGAGGGACTGTGACCAACACGAGTGAGAAGACCAGAGCAGCAGGGTTGCAGGGGTGTGAGGAAGGAGAGCCTGTCCACCCAGAGGGCCGAAGCCAGCCAGAGGCGGAGAGGAACAGGTAGAAGCAGGAGGAAGCAGCCCCAGCAACAGCCCAGTACCTGGGATCCTGCACTCCAGGGCTGAGGTCCTGAGAACTGTGCCCAGTGTGGCCCCAGCTCTGTGGGCCCACTTGTGCTCTGGAGTCTTCAGAATAACAACTCCTCCCCTTCTTACTCCTCCTCCCCAGGGAGAGCTGCCAGCCCCCCAGGGGTCTGCTGATCCTCTGGTGCTGTCCTCAGAACACTTTGCCTCTCCACACCCATGCAGTGGACGTCTGTGTGTGGGGTCCTGGAATGTCTGTGGGGAGGATTGGGAGGTGCAGGAAGGAGAGGGTTTCTCCAGAGACACTAGGAGGGGCCTGGTAGGGAGAACACTGGATGCCCTCATCCATCCCAGGCCTGCCGCTGACTGGGCCACCTAACCGTGCTTGCTGTGGCCTCAGGATCTGTAAAATGGGGCCCTGGCTGAGAGTGATTCTCCTGTCTCAGAGTGGCTCCCTTGTCCTCGCTGGGTGCATCCAGCCAGGATGCAGCCAGCTTCATGGGGGTAGAGGAACAGGAAGGCGGGTGCACATGGCTACCAGGCTGCCCCTGCAACATTGCTGGATGGTTTCTGAGGGCCCATATTCCACCCGCCTGTTGGAAAGCTGGGCACAGCAAGGGCGGGGAAGGTGAACAAAGTTGGAGGCCTCATGCTGCTCAGCGGGCTCGTTCGTTTTACCTCCCCTTGAGATAGGGAGGCCCAGGGCATGGGACAAAGTGTGTGTTGTCCAGGGCAGGTGAGGGGGTGCCTGTGCCATGCAAGGTGGGGAAGGCTGACACGTCACAGAATCCAGCTTTTTAAAATTATTATTTTTAAAAAATAAGCAATGAGACAGGAATAGAAAGATGTTGGGATGGCAAGAAACCAATTTATTTATGGGAAAGTTGTGGAAGACCCTTCCAAATGATGAGCCAGTGATTGATGGTCGTCCTCCGCCCCGATTGTCAAATTTCCCATCCAAGTGAATATGTCCTCGGAACTTGGGGTGGACTTCACAGAGAGGATTAATAAACTTGGATTTGAAAGCATGATGCATGTCCCCACTCACCCGAGGTCGTGGCCCTCCTGCCCTGGCTGGGCAGTGCTCACGGAGGCCAGTGTCCTAGCTGGGAGGGCGCCACAGGCCAGGAAAGATGGCTCTGGTGCAGAACTTAGTATCCACCTACACAGGACAGAGGTGTGTTCCCGGATTCATACCTAAGTGACAGGCCGGCCCTGATAGTCCTTAAACTGTTTTGTTTGAGTCATAGAACAGAAAAAAAAGCAGACAGGACAAAAAGAATAACTGTGACACAGCCAGGGCTTGTGCATTGTCACCAAGCTCAGTGAGGGCTCATCTTGATGCTGCTCCAGATGTTTGCAGAAAATATGCGCATCGCCTGCTCTGATCCTGTTACGTGGAGATGGTACAGACTTCCACTTTAAACTTGTGAATTTTTAAGTGAAGAGCTGGAAACATAGCACAGGTGGAAAAAAAATCCCTGTCAGAACGTGTTTTAAACAGATCATGTTAATGAAGGCTTGCTGGTAGTTTTTATTTTTCAGAAAAATGTTTCAAAAATTTTTGTCACATGGTAGACAAAAGCTTCCGCAGCACCCCCAAGGAAATGAGTGAGAGATTTGTTTCTGTGTATCTCAGGCACTTTTCTAGGGTGCTGTCCCCCTCGGCTGTCAGGAGGGTGATCCTGAGGAGCAGTGTTCTGGGCAGCCAGGCCCGGTTCTCCTGCCTCCCCTTGTTCCCCTTGCTGAGGGAGGACTGAGGTCTGAGTGGCAGTGGTGTGAGGCTGGGCAAGTGGATGCTGGGCTCCTGCTCGTCAGTTTCTCACCGACATCCTCAGCCCTCACCTTCGGGGTGCCCAGAGCGTTAATCCCGATGCGTGTTGCCTTAGCATTTGGGATCTTCAGGGCAGGTAGCAAATGTAAACCCATCTTTTGGAATGCGGTGAATTTGGGATTTTCTTCTGTTCTGCTATTGCTTAAGTCATGAGAGACATGCTTTAAATAGGGAAGCAGCGATGTCAGTTACAGGCATTTTCCAGCACTAAGTAGGTCAGGGTTTTGTCACAGTTTTGACGAGATCACAGGTGAGTCACCGTAAATTTGGAGAGAGTCACGAATCTTGTCAGAATTCAGAGTACATTTGCAATCTAGTTAAATAGCATGCCTTAATTCTTGGCCTGCAGGGTGTCCTCCTGGCCCCCTCCCCCTCTCCTGAAACCAGCTGTCGGGGGGCTGGGCACCCACTGGGCCACAAGGGACTCACCCTTACTGCTGGCTGAGAAAAATTGTTCCTCTTGCCTGCTTGACTGGTAGGAAAATCCCAGTCCTGGGAGTGCCATGAGAGGACCGCCCCCTCTCCCTGCCTTACAGCCTTTTACGGAAGGATAAACTCATAAGCTTGATAAATGTTCACAAACTGAACACACCCTTCTAGTACACACCCAGATCAAGATGCAGAACACGCCGGCCCCCAGGAGCCCACCTGGGGTAACCACTGTCCTCCCTTCTCCCGCCGTGGATTGTCGTGGCCCCTTTGTGCTTTGTGTGTGTGAGATCACACAGTGTGCATGCTCTTCTGTCTGGCTCCTGTCACCCCATCTCATGTTTGCGGGATTTGTTCGGGTCGTCGCGTGTAGTAGTAGCTGACTAATTCTCAGTTCTGTGTGAAGATGTGGTATTCACTCTTGAGGGGCTTTTGAGTGGTTTCCAGTTTGGGCTTTTGTGAGCAGTGTGGCTTTGGTCCTTCTAGAACATGTCTTTTGCTGAACATTTGTGTGCATTTCTGTTGGGTGCGTACCTAGGAGTGAAATTGCTGGCTTATGGTTGTGCATAGCTTCAGTTTAGGAGATATTCCAGCTTTCAAAAACATACTCTTTCCATCAGGTAGAAGAAGCCAGAATGAGGTTTTTCGGGTAGAAGTACTAAAGTTACAATGGCAGCGGAGTGTATTTTGGATCGATGTTGGGTCAAGCAAGAATCTAAGGGCACCTTAGTAAGTACTTCTTCTTAGAAATCTAAGAGAATTGGTCTTTATAGAAGCAAATTCTGCATCTAAATGAGGAATTTTAATTTTGTCATCTGCTTGTGCAACTCAGTTAACTTTTTCTCACTATGCTCAGATGATGTCATCTGCCAGCAGAGCATGCCCTGCCCTACTTCACCCACTCTGGGTGTGGAGTGAGGGAATGGGCCATGGACACAGGCACAGGCAGGGTGGAACCACCAAATGGGCGCTGCTTGTCACATATGCCCCAGAGGGTATGTCTTGTTTTAAGATATGTTTCAGAACAATCGCCCTCAGGAGCTAAGGACACTCACCACTCAGGAGTCAGTTTCCGAGGTACACCATGATTCAAGCCCATCTTCCCACGGCGTCGCCTCTCATACCATCTTAGGTGCAGGGAGCAGGGACAGTGTTACCCTCTTGTCACAGATGACAAAACTAAGTTCAAGTTAAGTACCTTGCCCAGGGTCTCAACGTGACAGGAAGAAGAAGACCTGGCCCATATCTTCCGGCCACAAACCCCATGACATCCTGCCCCTCCACAGCCCCCTCCTCTGTTTCCAAAGCAGATAAATTAAAGGTGGTGCTTTATTTTACAGCGATTCCTAATAAGTTTACCTAAGCGGCCGGTTCCTTTGGGCTAGGAGGAAGTTTGTCTTTGCAGCCTCTGTGTTGTACATGTGAAGGTGGACAGTGCTGTTCAGCATGAGAATGTGACTGTCTGTCAGGTGCTCCTATCAGCATGAAACTGACACAGAAGCATGTTACTTTGGGAATCCCACTGATGTGCTGGTTTGTACGAATTCTAAAAAGTTATTTTAGGAAATTCTGGTAATGGGATGTAGTCAATCAAGTAATGTGGAATCTAAATCTTCAAGAAGAACATTGTGGCATGACTGTACATTTTAACGTTTCCTGTTCATGTGTGGTATTTTCTGAAAACTGAGAGTTAACCTTAAAAGCATGTTTTCCGAAACTACTGATGTCTATTAAAAGAAAAATAATAGACCAGAAACAGTCTAGTTAACGTCATGGTATGTCTATCGTTAAGGAAGCTTGATAAACCCCAAAGAGTTTGATGTAATTTTTGATGGTTCTAATAGAAAACAGTCTACTGTGGTTTGGAGGGTAAGCTTTGAGCTTGATTGTGTAATATCCTGTAAAATATTTCAGAAACTACTGCCTATCTCTTGAAATTGTTAATGAGGAATACCAGCTAAAATGGGTTATTTTTATTATCAAAAGATTTTATTTCGTGAAAATAGTTTAGTTCGGGTCTGACCAAGTTAAAGAGCTAAAAACAAAACGAAACAGCAGCAGCAACACAAATTTTTTTTAAGGAAATAAAGCAACTTGCTAACTGTGTCATTTATATTTTGTATCTATCTAAGTGACTCCTCATCTCCCCGGAAAGTTATTAAGATTTTTAAAGTTGTTTAAGAATCCCAGCCTTGATGTCAGGGTTTACACCCCAAATCAGCCCCAAATGGTTGTTTCTTTTTCCCTCACAGAGATGTATGCTGTTATTTGGACCTAAGAATCCTGTAGTAGAGACGCCTCCGCAGAGCTCGTCTGATGAGCAGAGCTCCCCTCACACACACGTTAGCTCCTCATTCCGATGACAGGGCCGCACATGGTAGTTGTTAGGGCTACAGAAGCACAGGGTTCAGCTTCTTCCTTGGACTTTAGGTCTAATCACATGCTCTGAATTTCAGATTTATGTACCCTTAAAATTTTAAACCACAGTCACAGTGATGGGAAGTTTCCCTCACACATCCCACCAGGGTGAGAAGGCGTCTGGCAGCACTGTGCCAGCTTGACCCACCCAGGACTGCCATCACCCCCCTAGACCTGTCATCACACCCCCACCCCAGGCCTGCTATCACATACTGCCCCCCAGGCCTGCCATCACACAACACTCGATTGACTGATGGATTGAAAGAGAGGCAGAGGATGGTGTGCAGTGGATGCTGGTGCAGGCTTCAGGCAGCAATGTATCTTTGGAAGGATATGTCTGGCTTCACTGTATTAAAGCCTCACATTAGGGTAGATTCCCTTAAGAGTTCCAATTAAAATCACTTTGAGCCTCATCGTGCTGGTCCCCATTAGTTGGCTCTTTTTCATTGGGTCCACAAACCCTCAATATGCTTATAGTCCTGCTGACAAGTGAATAGAAGAAGAAAACGGAACAGGAACAAGAGGGTCCTGCTTCCCAAAGTGGCCACTGCCTGATGGCTTTGTCATTCTGTGCTTCTGGCATCCAGCCCCTGAGGCCAATGCCTCCCCACTAGGGGAGGCAGCACAGTTGCTGAGGGCTGTGACTGCTACTGTCCCAGGCAGAGGAGGAGGAGGAGGAAGCAGAGGAGGAGGATGCCCCTTGTCCTAGCGTTCTGCTTGGAGGTGTACTCCAAGCCAGAGGAGGCCTGGACTCCTACCGGCTGTCCCAGTGGCAGTGCTGTGGAGCCAGGGGCTGGGAGAACAGCACACCCAACATCACAGAACTCCCACCCTAGTCTCTCTACCTGGCCGGGTCACCCCAGTCCATCAGATCTGTTCTGATGTTTAGGAACCTCAAAGGATCAGGTCTGGATCATGATCAGATGTGTGTTTGGCAAAGGTCCCTCTGGCTGTTGAGTGTATTATAAGGGGGGCCCTAGAGATTAGTTAAGGGTAGTGGGGGATCCTCCAGATCATTGAGGATTAGTAAGGGGACCTTCAGATCACTGAGGAGTAGTGGCAGTTCCTTGAGATCACTTAGGAATCGTGGGAGGGTTATTGAGATCAATTAGGGGCTATGGGGGGTCCTTGAGTTCACTGAGGAGTCGTGGGAGGTCTTGAGATCACTGAGGAGTCATGGACCTGCAGGTCCTGGGGAGAGTTGATGGCAGTGTCTACTGGTGTGGTACAGATAGGCAGACAGGCCCGACTTTGGTGTTTGGTTTCTGTGGGATTAGGTGGATTGAGTGAGAGGTAGAGGATGGTGCAGGACGGCGCCGAGATCTCTGGCCTGGCCCCTGGGGGAGGGCTGTGCAGGTGGCTGAGGCAGAGATGACTGAGCTTCTGCTCTCTCCTAATGGGTTTTATACACAGCAAATGTTTCTGTTTTTGTTTTAATTTTGATGAGGTACAATTTATTATTTTTAACTTTTGGTATCATGTCTAAGAACTTTACACCTGGGCCTAGGTACAGAAGATTTTCTACGATTTTTTCTAAAGTTTTATAATTTTGCATTTTATGCTTAAACCTATGATCCATTTGAGTAAATTTTTTATAAGGTGTGATGTTTAGGTTGAATTTCAGTTTTTTGTCTATGGATGTCCAATTGCTCCAGCACTCTTCATTGAAAAAGATTATCCTTCCTCCATTGAATTATTTTTCATCTGTGTCAAAATCAGTTGGCTGTACTTGTATAGGTCTATTTTTGTTTTGTTTTTTAGATTCTGTTTCACTGATGTGTGTCTATCCTTCTACCAATACCTCACTGCCTTGATTACTGTGGCATAATAGTAAGCCTTCATGTCAAGCCCAGTAAAAACCCTTATTTCGTTCTTCTTTTCAAAAATTATTTTAGCTATTCCAGTTCCTTCGCCTTTTAGTAAAAATTTTAGAATAAACTTCTCCATATCTACAAAAACACCATCCTGGGATTTCAATAAGAATTCGGAAAGAATTGACATCTTTACTGAGTCCTCTAACCTGTGAACATGGTATGTCTCTCCATTTATTTAGAACTTCTTTGATTTCTTTCATCATCTTTTTGTAATTTTCAATATATAAGTCCCATAAATATTTTGTTTGATTTACATCTAAATATTTTATTTTATTTTGAATGATTGTAAATCATATTGTGATTTAATTTTAATTTCCTTGTGTACGTTGCTAGTGTATAGCAATAGTGTTGACTTTTATATGTTGATCTTGTATCCTGTGGGTTTGATAAATTCATTTAGTTCTAAGAGATTTCCTGTAGATTTCTTAGGATTTTCTATGTAGACTGTATTGTTACATTATGTGTAAATAGGTTTATTTCTTTTCTTTCCTAATCTATACGCCTATTCTTTCCCTTTCACGCCTTATTGCATTTGCTGGAACTTCCAATACTATGTTGAATAGCCACAGTGAGAGTAGACATCCTTTCTTGTTCCTGATCTTAGAGAGAAAGCATTCAGTCTTTGGCCATTAATTGTGAGAGTAGCTGTAGGTTTTTCCTAGATGCCCTGAATCAGTTTGAGAAAGTCTCCTTGTAGTACTCATTTTCTGAGTGTTTTGATCATGAATCTGCATTGGATTTTGTCAAAAGTTTTTCTGAGGCAATCGATATGACCAGGTGGTTTTTATAGGTAGCGTGTTAATATAGTGGATTATATTGCTTGATTTTTGAATATCAACTAGGCTTGCATCCCTAGAATGAAGCCCACTTGGTGAGGGTGTCTAATTCTTTTCATATACTACTAGACTCTGTTTGAGAATGTTTTGTTGAGGTTTGTTGTATCTCTGTTTGTGAGGGATGTGGGTACTTTTTTGTACTGTCTTTGACTGGTTTTGGTATCATGGTAGTACTGGCCTCATAAAATAAGTTGAGATGATATTATTCTTCAGTATTTCTATGCAAGGGATCATGAGTTAAATGTTGCACTGTAAAAATGTTTTTTATGTATTCTCAATCTAAAATGATATAAGTTCAGGGGGCTGGCCCCGTGGCCGAGTGGTTAAGTTCGCGCGCTCCGCTGCCGGCGGCCCAGTGTTTCGTTAGTTCGAATCCTGGGCACAGACATGGCACTGCTCATCAGACCACGCTGAGGCGGCGTCCCACATGCCACAACTAGAAGAACCCACAACGAAGAATACACAACTATGTACCGGGGGGCTTTGGGGAGAAAAATGAAAAAATAAAATCTTTAAAAAAAAATAAAAAAAAATAAAATAAAATGATATAAGTTCATAAAAAGTGCAAACAGGAAAACAAAAAACAAAATACTTCTGAAGAACTGAAAAGTGATTAAGCCCTGCAAGTACCCTCTCCCCAGTTCTGAAATGGCCTGTCCTGAGAGCATGTGACCATCTACATCTGCACTGGAGAGAGTACTCAAACGTTTAGCCCCAAATATCACGTTTGGAGTTTGCCTGAAACATGTGTCTTGAACAAGAGGTAAATTATAAAACAGTTCTGAGTTTCAGGGGAAAAAAAAGGCTTTTTGCAGGGGGCCGGCCCTGTAGTGCCGCGGTTAAGTTCACACGTTTCCCTTTGGCGGCCTGGGGTTTGGATCCTGGGTGCAGAGACGGCACCGCTTGGAAAGCCATGCTGATATAAAATAGAGGAAGGTGGGCACAGATGTTAGCTCAGGGCCAGTCTTCCTCAGGGAAAAGGAGGATTGGCAGCAGATGTTAGCTCAGAGCTAATCTTCCTCAAAACAAAAAACAAGGTTTTTGGGTTTTGTAGTCGTATGATCACGGGGAAAATGCTTTAAATATTCTTGGTCACCTAACTCATATATATAATATTTAAATCTAAGTCCAAAAGAAGGTTAGTTTGGAGAACAAAGAGGAAAATATAATTTAACAAAGTAATGAAACAAAGTAACTGCGTTTCTCGTCAAGAGTCCTGGCTACCTCTGGCTCACCATGTATGGTGAAAACTCACTGACATTTTGCCTTGTTCCATGTTGCCTTTCTGTTCTCTATGGTGACCAGCAGAGAGGGTTTTAGGAAGATCAAGCAAGCTTGTGCTTCCTTTACAGTTGCCAGATGTAGCAAATGGAAATACAGGATGCCCAGTTAAATTTGAATTTCGGGTAAATAACGGATAATGTTTTAGTATAAGTTTGTCCCAAATACTACATGGGACACACTTACATAAAACACTAGTTGTTTATCTGAAATTCAAATTTAACCAGACATCCTGTGTTTGTCTGGCAGCTTTAGCTTTTTTCCATATTTTTTTCTGTACTTTTAACCTTGCTCATTTTCATTCAAGGTAAAAAAGCAAAAGAAGATATAAAGAATGTCAAAATTCTGTAGCAATTGTTTTATATAACATAAGCCAGGTCTGTTTTCCTGGCAGGTGAACACAATGGCAGACCTTGTGAAATATTTCGTTTTTTTCTTTCATGGGTGCCTGAGGCTGGTGTTCAGCCCTGTGCAGGGGGCACGCCCCTCCTGGTACTCGACTGTGCGCTGCCCCGCCGATGCCCACTCACAGTTTCTCTTTGCAGTGATCTCACTTCATTCATCTTGGCAGCATCTAATTACTCAGAAAGATTCTTACTCTTCCACACAATTGCACCTCCGTCCTGTTTGCTATGACCCTTTTAGAAGGCTGCCTAAATTAGTGTCTATACACAACATATATCTAATATTTTTTACATTCTTCCTGGGTCAGATATAAAAGTAGAAACTGAGTTTATCTCTTGCATGTGTTACTTAAATGATCCACCATTGTAAAAGCTCTGTTCTTCCATCATCTACAGTGCCTGGATTAGGTGATTGGACTAAAGATATAAGGAAACTTCTCTGTCAACGCCTCTGTCAACACAGGAGGTGTCCTGCTTGGGAGGGAGCTCTTAGCGCTCATCCTGTTGTCTCTCTTACAGCAGTACTGGTCCCTAGAGCCTGCTGTTCTGTTCCATCCTGCTTTCATCCTGTTCCAGGCAGCTGGTAAATCCACACTATGAACTTGAACCACTTTGCTCTGTACAGTGTTCTTATATCTGTTAGAATTTGTTTCAGCCCAAAGGAAGGAAATGCCCCTGACTCTTGTTTGTATTTCTGGCTGGTTTTAGGGCCCTTGAGGCCATTAGAATTACAACTCTGCTAAAAACAAAGCTAGCAAATATTACACTTGTAAGGACCAAATACCCTTTAATGTCACGTCAGAAAAAAACATCATCTGCAGTTTACCAGCAGCTAAAACGAAGGCCCATCATGGGCTTCCTGTTTCATTTCTAACTTCCCCGAGAATGTGGGGCTCTGCCTGGGGATGAGTTGAGAGTGCCCCCCCTAAAGCTAGGCATCAGCTTCTGGAGTTGTCGTCTTTGTGCAATGTGGAAACTGGACTTGCTCTTCCCAAGTTTGTGATTGATTCTCAAATTTCTACAATTTCCTACTCAATTCACTTACAATACAGGTTAAAATATTCTTTGTGATGGGCAATTTTATTCACTCAAAATACAGAAGTGAGAAGTTTGATAATTGCTAACATCTCTGGAATTCTGAGGATATTTAAATCTGGCCCAGTTCTAAAAGTGTCAAGAAATATATAACCAAATATAATATATATTGTAAATATAACCTTTTTGTATTGACTTAAATATGTTTTATTGGTTAATTTGCCTAAATATATATTTGCTAAGAATTGGTCTTCAGCGCTCAGATTATTTTCCTACAATTTAGATGTTATAATATGAAACAAAAAGACATTTGCTTCAATCCTATTACAATTTGGGGGAATGTTTCTGCAGCCTCAGTTCCCAAGTAGGAAGCTCAGCACTCTGCTGAGAAATGAGAAAATAAGCCCTCTTTACTGTTCCTCTGGGAAAAGAGCATAGAATTGCTCTTCCTCTAAAAAGTATTAAGATGTCACCTCACATCTATTAGGATGGCTATTGTCAAAAAAAAAAAAAACAAAACAGAAAGTAACACTGTTGACCAGGATGTGGAAAAATTGGAACCCTTGTGCACTGCTGGTGGGAATATAAAATGGTACAGCCACGATGGAATACAGTATGGAAGTTCCTTAAGAAATTAAAAATAGAATTACATATGATCTACCAATCTCCTTCTGGGAATGTATCCAAAATAAGTAAAAGCAGGGACTCTAAGAGATATTTGTTCACACGTATTCACAGCAGCTAAAGTGTCCATCGACAGATGAACAGAGAAACGAATTGTGGTGTATACACCAAAGGGAATATTAGCCTTAAAAAGGAAGGAAATTCTGACACATGTTACAACATGGATGAACCTTGAAGATATTATGCTGAGTGAAATAAGCCAGTTGCAAAAGGGCAAATACTGTCTGATTCCACTCATATGAGGCACTTATTAGTGGTCAGATTCATGGAGGAAGTAGAAGGGTGCTTGCCAGAGGCTTATGGGGAGGGGAGAACGGGATTTGTTTTTGAATGGGAATAGAGTTTCAGTTTGGGAAGATGAAAAAGTTCTGGAGATGGATGATGGTGATGGTTGCACAGCAATATGAATGTACTTAATGACACTGAACTGTAAACTAAAAAATGGTTAAAATGGTAAATTTTATGTGATATATATTCTACCAAAATTTTTAAAAAGTGTCAGGGATGTTCACCTGTCTAGAGATGGAGGGACCGTTCATTCCTTCCTGTGGATTACGTATGACACACTCATGCACGTTAGGTCCTGTTTCAGGTTGTGCCTGGAGCCTCCATAGATTTGTCCTGGCTCCCCGCCACTCGACACTGGTGTGGCTGCAAGTGTCCCAGTGGAGGGGTCAGGATGCCTGATGAACTCTAGTTCAGGCTGGAGAGAGGGGGATCTGGATTCTCAGCCTCCCAGCTCAACTTTCTGTCTTTTTTTTGTTTGTTTTGAAGTAAAATAAAATGCACAGATTATAAGTATACTTTTAGATGAGTCTTGACAAATACATGCATCTGTGTTAATACATATCCTTATCAAGATATGGAACATTGACATTAATATCATGTCAGAAAGTTCTCTCACACCCTGCCTCCAACCCCCTCTCTCCAGGAGACCACTTTTTTTGATCTCTCCATCCTATGACGTCCTATGTCCTAATTTTGTTTGTTCTAGAACTTCCTAGGAAAGGAATCAGGCAGTAGGTACCCATCACCACTCAGCTTGATGTTTCTGTGACGCATCTGTGTTGTTGCTTTATCTGTGGCTTGTTCTTTTCTATGAATGTCTGTATTCCATTGTCTTACCGTGCCAGGGGTTGTTTGGCTACTTTCTTGTTGCTGAACTGCTGGGCTGTTCCCAGTTTTGGGCTCTTATGACTAAGCCTGCTGTGAACATTTTTATACAAAGCTTTTTGTAGACAGATGCTTTTGTTTTTCTTAGGTTAATACCTAGGAATGGGGTTACTGGGTCATAGGACACGTCTCTGAAAGACCTGCCAGACCATTTTATACTCCTGCCCACAAGGCATGAGGGCTCTCGTTGCTCCACATCCTTGCCAACTTTGGTATCGTCTGTTTCATTTCCTTTAAGGCATTCCAGTGGGTGTGTAGGGGTATGTCATCATAGTTTTGATTTGCATTTTCCCGGTGACTAAAGATGTTGAATTGCCTGTCCAGCTCTTTTATTCATTTTTTACTAAGTTGTTTGTCTTTATATTATCAAGTTGTAGTTGTGACTTTTAAAAGGCAGAATTTAAAAATTTTTTTGAAGTTAACATTTTTCATTTCTGGTTATTACTTTCTGTGTCCTAAAAAGCTTTTGCCTACCCCAAGCCGTGAAGATATTCTCCTATATTTCTTCTTGAAGTTTCATAGTTCAGCTTTTACCCGAGGTTTTTGATTCATCTTGAATTAATTTTTGTGTATGGGGTGAGGTGGGGGTTGAGGCTCATTTATCCTATATGCACATCCCATTTTCCCAGCACCATTTGCTGAAAAGAACATCTTATCCATGCTGAATTATAATGGTGCCTTTGTCAAAAATCAAATGGTCACATATGTGAAGGTCTGATTCTGGGCTCTTTATGCTGTCCCATTGCTGGATTTGCCTATCATTATGGCAGTATCACACTGCCTTGATTATTGCACCTTTATAGTAATATCCCAAACTTCTGTCCTTACATCTTCTTGGCTTTGCTCCAGTGTGAAACAGTAGACAATATTCACATTGATTGCTCACACTCACTTTCCTTATGTGTAAAATAGTGATGACATCACTGAGTGATGCTGATGACTATGTAATTACCTATGGCGACATCTGGCAGAGTGCCACACATAGGACAGGTTCAGTAGACGTTTATCTCCTGTTTGGTTCTGTAGATAGCTCCCATCTTTGTGTACCCTCACTGCATCTCTGTGGTATGGTTGGGAGGTCAGTGAAGGAGCAACAGGTTGAAATCATTTTAATTACAATCTTTGATCTGTGGCAGAGGAAAAAATTAAGCTATAGTCTACTTACTTCAAATATTGACCTTGGCTATTTTATTTTGCAGTGTTCTCTAATCTTTTATAGATTACTTATCTGAGCCTCAGTTTTGTCATATGAGGAATAAAGGTCGTTGTCAGACACATTTGCATTAAGGTATGTGAAAGCATTTTGCACGATCTCAGACACTTTAATAGCATAAATTTCCATCTTTCCCATTTTCTCTCCTTTGGGATTGCAACTATTCAGAGGGCAGGGGATATATTTTTTTTCCGTGTATGACTCAGATATGAAGACTCACATCATTGATTTGGCACCTTTTTCATTGTCATTAAAGTAATTGCTTCTATCAGGATTTTCTCAAGGACCACAGATAACAGCATATTTGAGTCCCTGCTAGTATTTGTTGTCACACTTTATGAACAGCACATTTAAAATCATTTACTAGAAGTGTTTACAGACTCAAAGAGCCAGCTCTTGCCTTCTTGAAGGTTTTGATTTAAGACACATAGCAAGGCGGGTCTGAATAAGCAACTGTTCAGTAGCTGCTGTGGGATGCGGACACTCAGACCTGAGCAAGCAGCAAATGATGGGGATGAGACTGACCATCCACTCGAGCCATCCGTGCCTCTTGGGATATGTCTGCAACATCCATTAGTCCCTTACCCAGAGGAGGGGTGAGAGCCCCAGGCAAAGGGCAGGGTGGGTGTGGGGAGAATGAAGAGAAGGGCAAGAAGAGGCCCCCTGGAGGCAGAGATTGCTGGGGTCACTTTGAGCCCTGAGAAGGGCATTAAGGATTATTTAGGAGTGGTTCAGTTTACTCAGGTGTCAAGGAACAATCCTTTTCCTTTTCTGTAAGTCTTCTTAGATTTGGATTTTGAGCTTCCATTCCACTAAGCTGAGAGTGCCAGTCATTTTGGGTGTCTTCTACCTCCCTGGGTTGTGCTAGTGCTAGGATCTTCAGAACCGAAAGGGGTGGTCTGCAGAGGGGAATGGCCACAGACAGGCCAATGTAAGATTGGTCCACGCAGATGGACTCTGAGGTGTCCATGCTTCTGCTTGCCTAATGCTCACAGGTATGTGTACCTCGTGAAGGTCAGGAGTGTATGGCACCTTTGTAGTGACATCTTGTCTTCTAGTGTGCTCATATCACTCCGTGGTGGTTTCCACTCCCTAGAGCCATCACCCTGCAGTGGATAGAAGCCTACAGAACCAAGAGTGAAGAAGGCAGAAGCCTTCCTTCATCTGCTCAGGGTGTAATTTCCAGAACAAAAGTGGCGTGGACGATGGGTAAAGTGGGGAAGCCTCCGTGTTTGTTACCTCCCCTACTGTATTGATGGTGCCAGGCCAAGCCTGAGTCAGAGAATTTGCCAGTGCCACAGGAAGTGGAAACGTGTCAGCCAGGCCTGTCCCAGATCTGGGACCATGTTGGAGGAGAGGGAGGATTACTTCGTGCCTCTAGACTTTACTTGCAGGCTCTCCTGCTACTGTCTCCCAGTTTGCTGTCCTTGCTGGCAGTACCCTGCTCTCCATTGTTAGTCTCTTTGATTTTCTTCATCTGGTTCATTTGTTGGCACAATCGTTCATTCATTTAACAGATATTTATTTAGCATGTACTATGGGCCAAGGACACCAGGTGCAGAAGTGAATGAGCACTTTTTCCTGCTCAGGTGGAGCCAGTTCAATGCCACTGGACATTCAGCAGAAGGCAATGAAGAAGGGACCATGCCCTCCTCCATTTGTATTGTATGTGATCTAGCCCCAGGCTTAGGATCCTGCCCAAGGTGGCTAGAGAGAGGGAGCTGTGGGAGGCAACATTGACAAATCTCCACCCAGAGGGTGTGTGGCAATAAATGCTTTGTTGTTAGCCAGCATTACCCTTAGCCCAAAAACTCAAGAAAACAGGTTCCTAGGACAGAAGAAAGAAGAAGACGGTGATAAGACATTCCAGACAAATTTGAATCCAGGCCTTATACTTTCTCAGCTTAATCCCCCAGTTCACTCCACACGATCCCTTGATAAATAGCTGATCTCATGCAGAGATGAGTAACGACTATAAAAGAACTAACCTGCAGAGAAACCTGAAAATAAAGAAAGAAAAAAGTGCAAGCAAAAGACTGAGGAAGAATGTGAACAATTCAGAGACCAGCTCAAGAGTTCAGAAAAGTAAGCTTCCAGACTCTCAAAGGACACACTGGCAATATGGTCTCTATAACAGAATTTGAACATAGAAGAAAGGTTCAGAGGAGCAAGGAAGACAGAAGCAAAAAGGCCCAAGCTGGCAGAATTCAGGGGAAAAAAGCAGAAGAGAAAAAAGTGAAATTGGTACCAACACAAAGACTAATTCAGAAGCCACAAAATAGGAAGCCTCATCGGAAAACAATCACCAGGGCAGCCTGGAGGAAACTAAGCAGAAGCAACCAAGTGTCACCATATTTTGATTTCTTAATAAAGAGTCTTAGAAAAGAAGAGAGAAAATTAAGTATATGATAAAAGAAAACTGTCAATATCCAGGCCACACTTGACTCTGTCATTCAAAAGGAACTACTGCATTTAGGTAAGCATTAAAAAGAATTACCAAAATAGACCCCTATCTTAACACCATCCACAAAAATCAGCTCAAAATGGATTAAAGACTTGAATGTCAGACCTAAACCATCAAACTACTAGAAGAAAACATAGGCAGTGAGCTCCTTAACATTGACCTTAGCACTCATTTTTTGGACTTGACACCAAAAGCAAAGGCAACAAAAGTAAAAATAAACAAGTGGGACTACATCAAACTAAACAGCTTCTGCACAGCAAAGGAAATCATCAATAAAATGAAAAGGTAACCTACTGAATGGGAGAAAATATCTGCAAATAATATATCTGATAAGGGGTTAATATCCAAAATATATAGTACACACAACTCAATAGCAAAAGACCAAACAATCCAATTGAAAAATGAGCAGAGGACCTGAATAGGCATTTTTTCAAAGAAGACATACAGATGGCCAACTGGTACATTAAAATCACTAATATCACTAATATCACTAATCATCAGGGAAATGCAAATTAAAACCACAATGAAAAGTCACCTCCCACTTGTCCGAATTGCTGCTATCAAAAGGACAAGAAATAATAGGTGTTGGTAAAGCTGTGGAGAAAAAGGGACCCCTTGTGTGCTGTTGGTGGGAATGTAAATTGGTGCAACCAATATGGAAAACAATATGGAGGCTCCTCGAAAGATTAAAAATAGAACTACCATATGATTCAGCAATGCTACTCCTGAGTATATATCCAAATGAAATGAAAATAGGATCTCGAAGAGATATCTGCACTCCCATGTTCATTGAAGCTTTAGTCACAATAACCAAGATATGGAAACAACCTAAGTGTCTGTCAACAGATAAATATTATGTATATATATAAATATATTTATAATATATAATATTATTACTATAATTATTATATAATATATATTATAGTATATTGATTATATATTATAGTACTATATATTACTTCTATATATTATATATATTAATATATATAATGGAATATTATTCAGCCATGAGAAAAAAGGATATCCTGCCATTTGTGACAACACGGATATACCTTGAGGACACTATGTTAAGTGAAATAAGCCAGACAGAGAAAGACAAGTACTGCAGTAGCACTTATATGTGGAATCTAAAAAAATGTATATCAAACTCCTAGAAACAGAGAGTAGAAGAGTGGTTGCCAAGGGCTGGGGGCAGAGAAAATAAAGAGAGGTTGGTAGAAGGAAAACAACAAAAAGAAGAAAAGAAGAATGACTGATACTGAGTCATGGTGACTTTCTTGGTTTCCACCGTCCTCTTCACCTGGCATTGAGGCAGAAAGGGTAAGGGACATAGGGGGAGCACCGTGCCGGGTCCGCCTCTGCCAACCTCCGCTTTCTGAAGGGACACTGATAGATTCTGAGTGGAACAATGGATGTGCCAATAGTTTTTTATTTAGCCAAACTGCCCTAAGTGTAAAGAAACAATGGACAGATACTCTCAAGCGTGCCAGAAATCAGAAAGCTTAGCGGCTGTGAGCCCTTTTGAAAAGGGTTTTGAATAAAACTATTGAATGTAGAAATCCAGCCAAAATGGAAGTACCAAGCTTGGTATAAGATGGGAGGTGAACCTCCAGTCTGTTTAAATATAAGAATAAGAAAGATTGGCTATCTGTGCGAATTATAGTGGCAGCATATAATATAAATGATATAAACCTTGCAAATGGTAATATAACTTAGGAAAACCACTGAGTGGGAGCAGGGAGGGGCCATGCAAGTTTATAATGTCCTCATCTTTCTTAGCAGAACAGGCGATAGTCACTAAGTTGAAAATGCTGTTTTAAAAAATGAAGGATATAATTTCAAGGTCTTTCATAATATTTTTGTTACTATTAGAGCAATCTTTTAGGAAGCTGTCTGCTACAGTGAAGGAACATTTCTCTGAACTTTAGCAATCCTTCCTGTTTTGCTGTCACATTGTCCCTTCCCTTTCTTTGTACTTAATGAAAAATGCTACTTACCAAGTGCTCTCTGTGCTCTAGGGGTTGGGAGTACTTGGTGAGCTGGCGTCCTTGAACAGGTGATGAGTGTTGCTATGGAAATGAAACAGGGAAGCGATGGAGAAGCAGAGGCGAGGTGTGGCTAAAGAAGGCCTGTCTGAGGAGAGGCTGAGATAAGGCCCACCTGCTGAGCCAGAGCCAGGCAGGCTGGAGAGCATGCTGCAGTGTCCTGAGCAGGAAGGGGCCTGTTCCAGAAACACAGCAAAGGCCTTGCTTTTGGTCCCCTCCTTTGTTGGTACTCTAGCACATGGTTTGTCTACTGCATAATCCTGTCCCTACTACACTCTTCATGCCTTCACTGTGTCTTAGTTTTTTTCCTTACCTGACCAGCTTTTAGGACTGCCTGGAAGATGCTTAATAAATGTGTAAAGATGGATGAATAGAATGAGTGATTGAATGAATGGATTCATTGAGGGTGTCAGATTAATGACATATCACAGTTTACGCCATTAGCTGCTTTTTATGTTAAGTTTAATATTTTTAAAGTAGATTAGCCTTTGGAAACACTGTGAAATCTGCATTTTATAACCTGTGATTTACACTGCTAATGATGGCCCATGACCAGCTGGTTCGCCATTCTGGCATCCTCCTGTGCATCACATGAATCTTTCTTCCAAGAGTTTTAGGTTCTAAGGTACATGTGCAATCAGAGAAATTAAATTCATAGCCAAGATCCTCATATGTATTTATCTAAGAAGAGAGTAAGTCTTGTCTATCAATTTTGGGAGGCAGTGCCCTTCTAGAGGCAACACTTTTGCTAGCTTCATGCTTACCTATTCTTTGTCATATGGATGTTGAAATCACAAATATGCTGACTCTTGGAAGCAGGGTAATTCATTTAGTTCATTTAAGATAAATGTATCCACTCTGTTATCAAGACTGCTTGGTGGGAATCTGCATTTTGACAATCAAATGTATAGATACCTGATTTTGTTTAAGGTCTCTGTGATTTACTGGTTTACGTGTGAAATGCTCTAAGTCTAAACCCCATGGGGTGGGGCGAAGGTCTCTGCCCTAGAAGCCCAGGTTAGAACCACTGGTGGGAGATCACGGACATAGAGAGGTGGTGGGAGAGGTCCCAGGAGTGGTGTTCTGTGGACGTGTTATTTTTTTGTCTTTTAAACATGGGCTGGAGTGTCCTTTGAATGAGTGTTTTTCAGCACTGAAACTCATGACCCATCGACCAAGATTTTTGTCCCATTTCACTCTCTGTAGTTTGTATATGGAACAGTAGATATTTTAGAGTTTTCCACACAGAAAATTTATAAAATCAAGTTTTGTCTTCTTTTGTTTTGAACAGTTATAGCCTGTGGAGACTTGGGTGGCTTCTCTTAGGGCACAGGTCCTCCCACGACCTTGAGATCCCCTCCGTACCTCAATATTTCCTGGACACTTGTGTTACCATGTTTTCCCTGAGATTTGTGCCCTTGGTCCCAACAGGCCTGCTCTTCCTTTCTGAGAGATTGAACTGAACCAGCCAGCGCGGCCATGAGTACTGCCCCTTAAAGGGCCACTGGCCTCCTGGATTTAAGATGAAGTCTCTTCTAACTCCACGATTCCTGATTTCTCTCATGTAAGAAAGTCTGGGCAACTGAAACAGTGCTATTTAAAGGGAGTTTTCTGTGAATCTCTTTGCAAGTGAAGAGAAGCTTATCTGGTTATTCGTGATGCTCATTCACTGCCCAGGGGCCAGGTTGGGACTCAGCTAGGCTGGGGGCATGGGCCTGAATTTGAATCCCCTTCTCTCAATGGCACCCACTTTATAACCTGACCCTCTTTCTTCTCATCTCTAAAGTAGGTACCCTGGTCAGATTTCTTATCTTCTTAGTCGTTGATTCTTTGTCTTTTTGCTGGCAAACAGCTGAAACTGGAAGAAGCTGGAAGCAAGTCCTTGGGGTCCTGAGGAATCCCAGTCAGATACAGCTGGGTGTCAAGACGTGCTGGCCCAAGAAGAGAGTGCTGTGGGGAGCCCTGCCCTGTGTCTCCCCTACACAGGTCCATTTCTCACTGTGTGACTGTCATTCTCTCTCCATGCTGGCTGGCTTCCCCCTGAGTCTCTTCATCCACATGGGGGTAGATGTCCACCAGCAGCTCCCTCCCTTTGGAGAGCTACCACCAATGACACCAAAAGCAAAGGCAACTAAAGAAAAAAAATAGATAAATTGGACTACATCAAAAGTAAAAACTTTTGTGCTGCAAACAATACCTTCAAGGAAGCAAAAGGACAACCCACAGAATGGGAGAAAATATTTGCAAAATTATATCTGATGAAGGATTAATATCCAGGATATATAAAGAACTCTTAGAACTCAATAATAAAAAGACAACTAGCCCCGTAAAGAAAGACAATAAACTTGAATAGACATTTCTCCAAAGAAGATATACAAATGGCCAATAAACATATGAAAAGATGCTCAGCATCATTCATTAGGGAAATGCACATCAAAACCACAATGAGACATCACTTATTACCCAGTAGGATGACTAGATCCAAAAAAGCAGACAAGTGTTGGTGATGAGGTGGAGAAATTGGAACCATCATACATTGCTGGTGAGAATATAAAATGGTGCAGTCTCTCTGAAAAACAGTTCAGCAGTTCCTCAGAAAGTTAAACATAGAATTTCCATATGACCCAGCAATTCCACTCCTAGATGTATAATGAAGAGAAATCAAGACATATGTCCCCACAAAAACTTGTACATGAATGTTCACTACCATTTTTAAAATAGCCAGAAAATAGACCAACCCAAATATCCATCATTTGATGAACAGTTACATAAAATGTAGGATCCAATGATATACTGTATATTGTGGTATACAGTGGAATATTATGTAGCAATAAAAAGAAGTGAAATACTGATACATGCTGCAACATGAATGACCCTTGAAAACATTATACCAAGTGAAAGAAGCCAGTCGCAAAAGACCATTTTATCTTATTGCTTGATTCTGCTTATATGGAATGTCGAGAGTAGGCAAATTTTATAGAGACAGAAGTGGATTAGTGGTTGCTTAGGGCTGAGGAACTTGGAGAGAATGGCAAGTGACTACTGGTGGGTATAGTTTCTTTTGGGGGAAGAAAATGTTCTAGAATTAGATGTGGTGATGGTTGAGCAACTCTGTGACTATACTAAAAACCTTTGAATTGTACACATTAAATAGGTCAATGGTATGGTAAGCAAATTATATCTTAATGCTTGTTAAAAAATAAGAATGCAAAAAATTTAAAAAAATAAAAAGAATCTTTAAATCCTCATTCCAAATTCCTGGGAAAGGACCCTGATGTAGTTTGTGGGGAGCCAACCCCTAGATCCAGAGTCGAGTCTTGTTGTAAGAATATGGGTACCATGTACCCATGTACCATGTACCTGGCAAAGCAGGAAGACAGAAGCTGAGTAAAGACAGTAACGGGTGTCCATGTATGAAGATAACAATAACATCTGCTTCAAAGAGGATATTAAGATGAAATAATAACTGCATGTGAATAATTTAATACAGAGTCTGGCATGCCATGTGTGCTGCCTGTAATGACTACATCAGTGTCACACTATAGGTGGAAGAATGGTGAGATATAATGCACAATTAAAGATCAAAACATAGTCTAGTGATGAGATTAACCTCAAGAAACCTGAAGGTAAATCCAAGATGAAAAGGATCTTTTAAAAAAATTATTATTCTTTTATTCAGGTGACATTGGTTTATAATATTATATAAATTTCAGGTTTACATCATTTTATTTCACATTTTATATAGATTTCATCATGTTCACCACCAAAAGTCTAATTTCCATGTGTTACCACACACATGTACCCCTTTATTCCCCACTCCCTTCCCAACTGGTAACCACCAGTCTGTTCTCTGTATCTGTGTGTGTGTGTTTGTTTGTTTATCTTCCACATATGAGTGAAGCCATACAGTAATCGTCTTTCTCCATCTGACTTATTTCACTTAGCCTAATACCCTTAAGTTCCATCTGTGTTGTTGCAAATGGCGTTACTTTGTCTTTTCTATGGCTGAGTAGTGTATATATGTATACACACCATATTTTCTTCATCCATTCATCCGTTGATGGGCACTTAGGTTGTTTCCAAGACTTGGATATTGTGAATAATGCTGCAGTGAACATAGGGGTGCATATATCTTTTCAAATTAGTGTTTTCGTATTCTTTGGATAAATACGTTTTTCCAAAGAAGACATACAGATGGCCAACAGGCACATGAAAAGATGTTCAACATCACTAATTATTAGGGAAATGCAAATGAAAAGTACCATGAGATATCACCTCATACCCGTCAGAATGGCGACTATTAGAAAGATGAGAGAAACAAGTGTTGAAGAGGATGTGGAGGAAAGGGAACCCTCATACACTGCTGGTGGGAATGTAAACTGGTGCAGCCACTATGGAAAATAGTATGGAGATTTCTCAAAAACTTAAAAGTAGAACTACCATATTATCCAGCTACTCGACTTCTGGGTCTTTATCCAGGGATCTGTAATTGATATACTTGATTGCCTGCTTTCATGAGAATTGTTGCAGGTTTCTGTCTGGTTGTACTGGCCTTTACGTTCCATTGTTGCTTCCTATGATATTATGTATGCAGGGGTTGCTGACAGAAGTGAATAACAAGATTGTTTGAGGGTGGAGTGGGACAGGAGTGGGTGTTCTGTAATGAACCTTTGCATCTGACACTCAGAGCAAGCACTTCTTAGGTTTCATCATCTGCCGTATGAATGATGCTTACTTCACAGTGTGAGATGAGGATGAAAGGAGAGCAAGTATTTAAAACACCTGTGTACCTGGGAGACAATCACAAAACCATAAATACTGTGATCATAAGGTTAATAATAGCAGCGTATGTAAGTTATATATATGTAAAGTATATACATATATACTATGTAAGTAATATAAATTTACATGAAAATTAAAGTTTTTAAATTATGTACATAATATATGATCACCTTTAAAAAAAGACTATGCAAATAAACAAAAGAAAATAAATTGATATCTCAAAATTCCATATTCCCAAATAACCATGATCAGTGTCTATGTGGAAAGATTTTATTTATCTATTGCTGTGTAAATATATGGATCGTGCTAGTCATATTCCTCTTTTCCCCTAATCATGTACTAAACATCCTTGTGTGCTAATAAATGCAGATTTATATCATCATTTTGGTTTTTTTTACTTTTTGTTTTCAGATGATTTTAGACTCACTGAAGAGTTGCAAAAATAGTCCTCATTTACCCTTCTCTAGCACTCAGCTTATTAGCAGCTTCCTGGGGCCTGTCAGGCTTCCAGAGAGGTGTCGTATGCTTAGTTTTTAGCTTTTATTTTTTTCCCCTAAGCCATTTTGCTCAACTAAAAAAAATTACTGGACTTTTAATCTGTCCACGATTTATAACAATTAGTATTGTTGCCTTTAAAGTTTAGTTTTGTGGCTCAAATCCCATCCTTGGTTTAATCTCTTATTATTTGGAGATTTGAAGCTGTTTCATCTTCCAACGTGATAAATCCCTAAATTTATGGACTCTCTCTGTCTCCTTTCATTACTGCTAGCAAATCACCCATTTCTTTTCTGAGCTCATCTCTTTCTTGTGTTACCTTACCAAACCAAGCTAACAGCAGACCACCCCCCATGCCCCACAACTGTCAGTCTGCCTTCCACTTCTTACTAGGTGCAGGATCTGCCCTCCAGGTGCTCACAGGAAATAGTTTTAACGAATCTTTCATCATCCTCCCAGCCTCAGATAAGTGTATCCTTCCCACTCTCTGTCCAACCCCTGAGGCTAGGTCTACATAAGTTATTATTACTTTTTTACAGCAGTAGCCTATTAGTCGGTGCCATTTCTGTATCAGTCACCATAAGCTCTCTTATGCTTTGGTAACAAATAACTTCAAAATCTCAGTGGCTTACAAAAGTTTGTTTCTCACTCCCATTCCGTGTCCATCCTTGGTCACTGGGAGCCTTTGAGACGCTGACCAATGGAGTAGTTCCTGCATGGAACATTGCAAGTGGTCAAGGGAAAGAGACAGTGTGGGGAGTCATGCAGAGTCTCTCAGGCTTCCACCAGGAAGTGGCATGACACTATAGCCAAAGCAAGCCCATGGCCTCATTCCGAGGGACACGGAAGCCACTGTCATCTGGAAGGAGGGAAGCCAGACCATCTCAGTTAGCAGCATCAGTGACTACCACAATACCCTTTTGTTGAAAATGTTGGCTTCCATTTTTCACCTTATAAACAAAGATGCAATGAACAGCCCCTTTTCTCCATACCTTTGTTTGCTCCTGTCCTTTTATTTTCTAAGGATAAATTTATGGACATAGAATCACTGTGTTAAAATGTTTGGTGTCAAGGCTGCTGCCAGCCCACATGGTGTGCCTCTGTGTATGGATTAGAAGAAGGCAGGTGCTGGCTTGCCAGCTGGGTGGAAGCTTGATATGAATGAGAAGGTGGTACCCTTTGCGGCCCAGGCCAAGTGTGTGGCTTGGCTGGTGTGTGGTGGCTTGATTTCAGGGTTCACTTGCCCCTCAGCCAGAGGGTAAGGCGGTACGCTATCGTCTTAGCTGTGGGCAGGACTTACCAAAAACCCCAGAAAGTGCAGGTTGACGTCCAGAACCAGTTGGTGCTTTCAAAAACTACTAATGTGTCCTGACTTGTGGGGCGCACAGGAGAACAAAAACTGTGAGTTTTTCAAAGATCAACAAAGAAAAGACCCACAATAAAGACATTCATTGTATATAATTCATTCTAGTCTGTAAATTATATTGTGTTTCTGGGTGGAGCACAGCAAAACAGAAAATGTGACTAAAATGCACCTAATCTCCTGGTGTTTGATTTCTCACTTGTGAAGGGGAAATTGTGAAATTCTAAATTAGAATTCAGTTGTTTTATCAATCCTGACAACAGAATACTCCTCCAGACTTTCAGCAAAATCTCACTGATTGGTTGTGGGTGATGGGGAAATGAGCTAGAATGGTAGTAAGGCAAAGAGGAGAAAACATAATGACTTAAATTGGATGATAAAGCTGTGGACAACCTGAGCAACTGGAAGTAGGTGGCCTTGGGAAGTCCTCCAGTCTGGGACCCAGGGAGACCTGCTCATGGACGGAAACCAGAATGTCCGCAGCCTCAGTCAGGAAACATGCCCAAGAACTGCATCGCAGTGTGATTTTCTTCTGATTCAGGTTCTGAGAACGCATTTCTGCAATTTTGTTGTCATCATGAGCTGAGCTAGTAGGGGGCAATTTTTTGGTTTATTAGTTTGTCTTTTTTAATGTGTTGTTGTCACGTGACAGGTGCCTTCTGGCTGTTCAGGTACAAGTCCCCTCTCAAGCGCTGTTCCTTAGACTCTGCTGGCCATCGCCCCACCCTGACTCCACAAGGCTGGGGGTCTTGTCTCCATCACTGTGGACACGCCCTGTGTGCCTCTCAGCACCTGCCTTAGTACATATTTATTGTTTTGATTTTTACATTTCATTTATATGCTGCATTGGTTTAAAAAAAAAGCCCTTTAGACAGCTATAAATCGAATCCATATACATTAAATTCTGGTGATAGCTATTTGTTTGCCAAAGGATTTACTCTAGCATTCCTTCAAGTAATAAGCATCTCAATGTACATTTAACACATGATTTTAATTTTAAAAATCATTTCCCTTAAAAAATAATGGGATCAATTTGTTAAGGGGAAAAAAAATCTGACTAGTGTTTTAGATGGCTTTTTCCCTTCTCTTTTCTAGCCTTACGAGGAAAGAATAAAATGTCTTCTTTGTGTATTCTAAAAAGGGCATGCTGGAGTTGTATGTGTTTATCTGGGCCCCCTACCCAAGGCTTGATGCTAACCTCTGTTAATTCGATGACCAGACGTTTCCAAGGCACGCTGCTTGGACTTTCTGACATGAGGGGGCACTCAAAGCAGCACCCTCGCCTTGGCAAGCGGCAGCTTCTCTCCTGGAGGCCGGCAGGGGCCCACAGGGCCGTGTGTTACCCCTGGTCAGTCACTGTTGCCAGGGGGAGGAGCATGGTGAAGGGCATCAGCAGCCACCTGCCCTGATGCTGGGAACATGGGAGGGACTGTTCTCCCTGAAGAAGCCCTGGTCCTGTCCGCAGAGAGAGGGAGTCTGCAGGTAAGTGTCCATTCAAGAGGGCCTGCCCAATCCCTGAGGAAGCTTGCTGTTTATTATTCTTACAAGATAAAAACATTTGTGTATTGTGATGCAGCTCACAAACAACCCTCTGTGGGAGGCACTGCTGTCCCTTTCCCAGCGGGAGAGAACCTCTGCCTGTCTCCCCACCCTGTCGTATCCTGGTGCACTGTTTCCAGAGTAAGCCCAACCAGGTTCCTTCTGGTATTGGCAGATCTGGTCTGAGGATCTTCTCAAAATGAACTCCCACAGAATATTCTGGCCCCTCAAGGGCATTGGTGGAAGGCCAATGGCAGAGGGGCTGGAAGCACTGGATGCCCAGTGAACTCAGACACAAATTAGTCAAGTGCCCTTGAGCTGGTTCCTTGCTGGGTAGGTGTTTGTTCATTTGTAATAGGATGACCGTATATCACCCTGGCTGCCCTCAAAGGATGGCTGTGATGATTAGATGGAGGACAGATGTGAAGGGTCTCCCGCATTTGGGGCCAAGTTGCTGAAGGGGCTCCTGGTTCCTGCAGCAAGGTGGTTGCACCAGGAGCTGTCTGATTCACAGCTCTCTGCTCAGGCATGTTGCTTTCCCTGCTAAAATCAGATGCCTGTAAATAACTGCTCCCACTGTCACAAATGTCCTGGCAGAGGGCGTTTCCACACTGCAGGATTTGAGCAATTGCAAACATAGATCCAGCATCCCCGGGGCCCTGGGAGGCAGCAGAAGGGTTCTCCTGCTTAGAGTTCTCCTGCTTGCCTCCGATAAGGGACCGGGAACAAATGCTGAGGACTGACTGTCCCCTTTGCAGCCAGCTTGGGAGTTGAGAGTTGAGGCAGGTGGCCAGAGGATGCAGCAGTTCATTTCAGCCTTGGCAAGGCAGGTTGGCCACCCAGAGTTGTTGTATAATGAATAAATACTTGGCCAGTATGTGCAAAAATTCATGCCTATGCAAACATGAACCACTCAGTAAACGTGGATGGAACTTAAGCAGAGTTTTTAAAATTTCATTTTCTTTTTTGTTTTTTTTTCCCCAACCCCCCTGGTGCATAGTTGTATATCTTAGTTGCAGGTCCTTCTAGTTGTGGGATGTGGGACGCCGCCTCAAGTGACCTGACGAGCGGTGCCGTGTCTGCGCCCAAGATCCGAACCTTGCGCCGGCGCAGCAGAACGCGCGAACTTAGCCACTCGGCCACGGAGCCGGCCCCTAAAATTTCATTTTCTTAAATGTTAGTCTTTCTTTCCATCTTGGTGTTATTGAAACTAGGACGTGTGAAAAGATGGGGATTGTAGCAAGCTAACCCGCCATGGTCGTGATTGGCAGTCTTTCCAGCTTTCCATATTTGTGGCAACCAACAGGGCTACCTCCTGGCCTCTGGTGGTGGGGTGCCCAGGGGGCTGATTCTGCCTGTGAGTTTTGAGGCAGAGTGATATGTGTCACCTCCAAGCTGGAGTATCCAATTGTTCACTTGTGGTCCTTCACAGCTCTCCTGCCCTCTGTGTGGCAGTGAGCAATGTTTGGGGTGGTCTGCCCCATCAGCCTGAAGCCCAGGGTCAGGGGTCGTGGAGCGCAGCCTGAGCTGACCTGTAATGACTGTGTAGCATGTGAGGAATTAGCCTGGTGAGTATGAGCTACCAGGTATTGGCTGGTCTACAGGATTCAAGCTCTCACTGTTTTTTTTTTTCCCCCTCTTTTTTGTCTATAAGCTCTTATCGGACTGACCTTGTGTCTTAGAATCGAGGTAATGAGATAATTCTTCTAATTGCTTTGCGGATTTTCCAATAAGGGATCTTTTCAGGCATCGTCAACAAAACAGGAATGAAGCCTCCTTATTGCAGAGCCGGAAATTGGGCTTGGCTGGTCCAGGAGAATGATTTGAATGCGGAAACATTATGGAAACTAGAAAGCTCTGGGAAATGGCGAAACTGGAGATTTCCCCTTTTATGCTTCATGATGCTAAAATATATTCCATAAAAAAATAAAATAAGGTTATTTGATACAACAAGTTTGGGAAATATTGTATACTCTCATTTGTTCTTAGAGATGCCCTATGCCCATTAGCATATCAAGGGCTCTGAGAAGGCCTGCAGGAAAACTGTTTACTTAAGTGGAATCCAGTATTCTTCACACTTGTTTAACAGAAGAACACCCTTACTCCTACCCCAAACACATCTTTTAGGCCCAGTGTTTATGGGGAAGTTAGTACTTGAAATGTGGAATTTGCTGAATCTTGGTGCAGTAGAATAGTCTAAAGCTTCACATCTAAAAGCTGCGTGATGTGTCATACAGAAAACCATTATGACATAGTGCACATTATTGCATAGTTATTTCCTTTTCTATTCTTTTCTAAGCAACTGTTTATTGAATTCCCACTGTGTGCAAGGCAATCTATGCTGGATGGTGAATAGGCCTCTGTGTCTGGTCCACAGAGCTGTGCATCAGTGTTGGCATGGGGAGGGCAGTGAGAAAGCTACACATCCCTGGCCTGCACTGTCACCTGCACAGTGGGACTCTCATGGCATGGGGCCTGGGAATCTGCATTGAGTACACACTGCATGTGACTTTCATACTCCCTGATATTTGAAAGAGCTGCACTGCATCTTGTTTCTGCTTCCTCTGTGTTTTGAGTTGGGTTCCGAAGGAGGCCAGGGAAGGTCCTGGCCTTGAGGACCTGGGAGTGAGTTCCCACGGGGGCCAGTGTGATGTGTCAAGGCCTCCTATCTGTGTTTGTGTACAGAAGCTTTATGCCCTTTAGAAATGACAGCTAAATTTTTGCATTTTAGAAGAGGCTGTCATATGCATGTTAAAACCATGGACCAAGGGGAGAGGCCACCATAGTGGCTGCTGAGGGACCCAGAGTCTCTGTCTCAGAGACACAGCTGAGCCTCCTTGTCCGCAGTGAGGCTGTGGTTCAGACTCTGGAAGCTCGCCGTGCAGTTGACAGATCTAGCCTTCACACCCGGGGTTGATCGCCCACACGGTGACACACTGAAGGGTGGCATGGTTGGAGACAGCAGGGCGTGGGAGTGGGGGAGGGGGCCTTCACAGCAGCTGGTCAGACTGTTCTTCTGGTTGGATGCCTTTCATTTCAGCGATTGGTGCGAGGGATCTTGATGCCTTTAATGAAGCAGTTCTTCTGGAATTTGTTCAGGCACAAAAGAGAGAAGTCCGGCTCTTTTAATCAGTCCATGAAATGGCTTCAGGGCTTGCATTTCCTTGGGAGCTGTTATTACCTGTCACATGAAATCTCTCCCAAGGCTGTTTCTTCTCTCCTCCAGCAAGGGCAACTGTAAATGAGGCAGAGTAATTTCAATTCTGCCCCTTTTATATTCAGATGACCTCACCATGGCTGACATGGCCCTTTGGAAGGTGTTGCTGTTGGTCAGTTGATGCTCTAACTGCTGATTCCTGCAGGTCAGTGTCATGGTCAGGGGGCATCCAGGGAGAGTGCTTAAGGCATAGACGAGCCTCCCCAAGGACAGGGTCAGTGGGAACCTTCTGGTTCGATGGGGCACTGAGTCTGGTAATTAGGGGAGGCTTAAAGCAGTACCAAAGCTGGGGTCTCACCCCAGGCGTCTTTGTTAATTTTCCGCAGGTGAGGAGGCTGTTCAGCCCCAGGGTTGTGAGTCCAGGTGAAGGACCAGCGCAGAAGGACTGAGACCAGCATCTCCTCTGTCCCTGGGAAGGCTGGGAGAGCAAGTCACTGAGGAGCCAGCATCCTCCTCCCTACTCTGCTCTCCCTCTCAGACCTCCTCTGGGTGACCCTGCCTGGACAGGGCTCTGGAGAGTGAGGCTGACCTGTCAGCACCCTGCAGACCCGGCTCTCTCCCCATCCCTGGCCAAGGCAGCCACTCCTCTTTCCAACCCCATATGGCAGTGGGCTGGAACGCAGGACTGGGCCCTCTGATCTCCAATGCCTTGGGCTTTGGTGACATTTATGGGCTGAGTGCTCCCTTGCACCTCCCTTCACCTGAGCCCCAGGGTGGCTTACCCAGCTGCCCACTAGACATTCACACTTCACCTGTCAACAGTGTATTCTTGTTTCCTGTCTCCCCACAAAGGATCAGAAGACACATGTGCTAGTGACACTCACACATGTGTACAAACCACGACATATGCTCATACATGTTCACACATACACTCACATATGTTCCCATACACCATATGCGTGCACACACAGTTGTGCATGTACGCTCACACATGTGCACATGCTATTCACAAGCATGCTCATATATACACATACACACCACTCGGGCACACATCACAGGGGTAGCACATGGATGCACCCACCAAACACATACATATGTGCACATACACACATCCTGGTCCTGAATGTCTCCCTTTCCCGTTCATTTCAGGGTGCTGCCTCAGGCCCGGACTCCAGATGCCAGACCACAGATGGTTGTTGGCCGTCCCTTCCCTCTGCCCTCCATCCGGTCCCTCACCAAGGCTCATCAGTTTAGCCTCAGAGTGTATCCTGAGTCATCCTAACCCCTGGCTGCCCTCTCGGTGACTGCTCTTGCCTTTCTTTACTCTCCACACAGTTGCCAGAGTGATTTTTAAATAACATGAGTCAAATCCTTTTACCCCCCTGCTTATAACCCCCACAAGTTTCTCACACAGTCTCACAGGACCTCTGCCCTGCCGAGAAGCCCAGGCTTGGTCCTGCCTCAGGCATCTGCTGCTTCCTGGGCAGGAGCCCTCCTTTCCCGGGCCCCCTAGAGTGGCTGTGGAGCATCCATGAGGTCTGGGCCAATGCGGACATCCAAGGAGGCTCTTTTTGACACCCTGTCATAGTAACCCCAGCGGCCTCCCGACACTTGCCTTCTTTCCTGCTGGGCACGCTCTGAAAGTATCTTGTCGAGGTCTCTGCTTCCCATCCGGGTTTGTCTCCTGCACCAGCGTGTTTGCTCAGGTTGGAGGAAGGGGAGACTGTTCACTCAGGACCTTCTTGTGCAGCCCTGAAAGGCAGAGCTGTGTCCATGCGTCCTGTAAAAGCATGTGGAACTGGGGTCTGGGTGTGTCACTGGCTTCTCCCTTCAAAGCTGTGTCTCCTGGGCAGACCACCTCACTGGTCTCAGCCCCATTTCCTCATCTGCAGGGCTTGGCACCAGGTGTGTGTTTGTTGTCTTTAATGGAATGCATTGCAGGACTAGTGCGGTAGTAATCAGCAAGGTTGGCAAAGAGTGAAATGTAGGAGGAGAGAAATCTAAGATCCTGCATGCATTCTGGGTTGCCTTGCTGTGCTCTGTACCCATGTGGGGAGATTGCAGGAGGTACCAGTCGCTGCTAAGTGTTAATTCTGTTGAGCTTCATGTAGAGAAGATATGAGGCCCACTGCAAACCCACCAGCCCTTCCTGTTGCTCAGCAGACTGAGGGGTGGTTGGGGATCTGTGGGGTGCAGGGTAAGTGCACTCTCCAGAGTCCCCGCAGCATGTCACTGGGTGTTTGGGGGGAGCCGTGCCACCAGAGGCTGGGCCCGTGGTCCCACATTTGCTTTCCAGATCCAGGCCCACCTTCCCCACTGCTCCAGTGCCCCCATGGGCTTCCTCAGTAGGTTCCCTGCCCTCTGGCTTTCTGTTCAGTTTGGATGGTGTCAGCCCAGTGGGAGCTTGACGGGGGTGTTCATTCCCCTGCTCCCCTCTTTCCTGAGGTGACTGCTCTACTCCAGCGTGCTTTGGCCCATCTTGTCCATCCACACAGCTCTCTCCTGCTTCCCCGCTTCATCTGGGATCCCAGCCCTCACCCATGTAGGTCCCTGTCCCTCGCACCACCTTCATGAAGAGACCTTTTATTGACCCCTCCTTGAATGGTCCTTATTTGCACATGCCACCATCTCTATCCTATCTGGACTCTTTCCACCTGGCCTGAACTTTGCTGTGAGTGTCTCGGCAAGCAGCTGAAGTGCAGCCCTCACCAAGCCCCGAGCCTGGGAAGGTTCCGGGGCTTCTCTGAACAGACTGTGTCTGCATTTGCCTGAAGCCGACGTGTAGGATTCTCTAGGGCTGAGCACAGAAAGGTGTGAGAGCGGCTCACGGAAGAACGTGGTGTGGGTGGCAGGCCAGGTGGCAGCAACATGCAGATAAAATAGGAGTGGATTGTTTTGTCATCTGATGCTGGGACATACACAGTCATAAATGGAATTTCCGCAGAAACCCTTTATGTCATGAGCTTCCCAAGCTTCAGCTTTGATGAGATTTGCAAAAATAAAAAATCCACTTCTGGTTCCTCTTCAGGACACTCTCTCCGAAAAGTGAGGTTCACGTGTATTTCGGGGTATTTGGGGGTATTTTCCCCTTAAAGAGGCTGGGGAGGTGGTGACATGGTGCAGCAAATTCCCTTGGTCGGTGTTGATGGGTGGAAAGGAAAGGGGTGGCGAGCCACATCCGTGACAGCCAGTGGACTTCGCAGACTCTCTCCACCCCTCTGAAATGCAGCAGACTATCGTCTGGGACACAGTGTGATGGATTCAGGCTGGACCTCCACCAGGGGCCAGGGTTAGGAGCACAGAAGCAGGGACTCTCCTCGGCCATAGACCATCCCCACTCTTGTCCATTCAGTTCCTCTCCTGCCAAAAGCCCTGCTGCTGGCCTCTCCCACTCCACTGCTCCCTGGACACTGCCAGCATCATTCACAGCCCTGCTCACAAGCTGCCTCCTGTGGGTTGCCTATGTCCTTGTCCTCAGACTGTCATTGCGACCCTTGTGCTCCCGAAGCAGTGTGAGAAGGTAACTGTCACCCACTCTAAGGATGCTGGTCATTTGCCACATCTCCCTCTGATTCATGGAAAACAGGACCACTCTTCTCATTTCATCCTGGTGCCAGGACACAGTGGGCCAGCTTCCTATTGCTGATCAGGTGAATATAGGATCTATTGTCTCTGCTTCTCTGGAGGGTGGTACATGTAAGCATCCTGCCTCCCAGGTAGGACATGCTCCTGGTTTGGCCTGTGGCTCCCCCTTCTTACCATTTAAGTCTCAGCCGCATGTCTAGGGCAGCCCTCACATCCTCCCCCGAGTCCAGTCCTGCATTCTGCACTGGACCTGCTGAAGCCATCTGCTCGCTCGTCCAGCTGCACCCACACCACGTGTTTACTGCTGCCACTGTTATCGGGCTTTCTTTCTTTTTGTTTATTTTTTTTGGCCTGTCTTTCCCCACTGGAATGCTGGCTCCAGGCCTGGTGGTGTGTACCCAAATGCCCATTGCCCCAGCACATAGTAAGATCTGAGCAGCTTTTGTGGGTGATGTGAATGAATGAATGAATGAGTGGATGAATGAATGGTTACTCATTGCTCCATGTGCAGCCCTGAAAGGCTGGGAGGGAAGAAGCATGTTGCCTTAGTTCGGGGAGCGTTGTGTTCCAGCTGGGCCAGACTGCCTGCAGGTGGGGCCCTGGCCAGTTGTAGCACTGGGCAGTTGGCTGGCCCTCACTGTGTTCCAGTGTCCTTGCTGTGGAATGAGGACAGTGAGGCCGTTGTTGTGAGGGTAGATGGGCCACCCTGAGTGGCCCTTTAGATCTGATGTAGTGTGGTTTAGACTGGTGTAGAGATTCTTGTTTTTCCCACTGCTTCTGTCTCTGTCTCCTCCCATCACACACACACACACACACACCCCCACACACAAACACACACCATACACACATCACACCGCCCACCCCAGGTTCACACCTCCTCACCCACACATACATGTCGAATCAATCAAAACGTACCCATTATTCATTTTCCCAAACATCTCTCACTCTGTCTGCCTCTTTCCATTCCTACTGTCCTGGTTGCAGCCATTACTGTCTCTCCTTTACCTGAAATAGTATTATCTTTTCCACCAAATGTAATTTAAATTTCTCGTAATGGTAGGGACTGAGACAGGAGGTTAAATCCATGCATCCCCCTCTGAAGTGCCTGATCTCTGTATAATGTATTTTCAACTTTCTCTGGCCCACCTTCCTCAATAGGAAGTCCTTGGACCCTGCTCCCTAGGCCACAGGCACATCTCGTGGGCTCGCAGCAGCATGGTTTGAAGCCTGATTGGATCTGGGACTTTCTCATCAGAGGGTGCCCTGCCTGCCCTGCTGCGTGTCCTTTAGGGTTCAGAGTCCCCTGGATACAAATGTCTGAGCCGGCCAACACTGCAGAGCTAAGAGTGACTGGCATTCGTGAGCAATTCCAGATGGGACCAAGTTAGTCCTTGGGGCACCCAGCCTCCAAAGGTTAATCCAGAACTATTACAGACATGGCTTATTTGAGCAGAACTCAGAGGCCGCTGACAATTCCAGTTGAGGTGGTGGTTGTATTAGTCTGTTCAGGCTAATACAACCTGTATTGTGTAAGTAGATGCAGCTTCTTGAATCTCTGAGTGTGAGCTCATGGCTAGGCCAGCATGCCATGTACGGAGGGACAAACCCCTGCCTCCTGGAATAACCTCCTTTCTCCTGCCACCTGATGACTGCACTGTCCTTCTCACCTGGCTCCCTGATGGTGGTTCTATGGAAAGCCCTGGAGAGGGCCTGGCTGGGAGTCCCTTGGATTCATCACTTTACCTTCATCACTTTACCTTTCAGAATATGCATGTTCTTATCTTGGAAACAGGGAAAACAGACTTGCCTGGTAACAAGATATCACTGGGTCCAATTAGATAAAATTTGTGGAAGTCTTTAGTAGATTAAACAATAGTTATACACAGGAAAGGAGTTATTATAGCTGTTATCACTGAATTATTGATGTGGGCAAATAAAATGTTTCAGTGTGTATATTAGTTAGGAATCTGTTCAGGTGTAAAACACAGAAAACTGACCAGATGATGAATGGCTTGCTTTTCACACATAAGGAAGAATCCCAGGGTTGCTAGCTTTGGTTTAGAGGCTTCACCCATCTGGTTGACATCTCCATTATTCTTTTGACTGCATGGCCACAAGATGGCTGCTAAAGCACTAGTCATCATGTCTTAGTTCAAGAGAGGAAGAGGAGTCAGTGCCAGCTGCTTCTGATTCCCTTTTATCAGGATCGTAAAGATTTCCTGGAAATCTGCCAGGCAGGTTTTTACTTAGGTTTTATTGGCCAGAACTAGGTCACATGGCTGCCACTAGCTCAAAGGGAGGCAGGAAAAGTGGGAAACAGTGTCATCACCATTGGCTTACACTAATGGAGATCCATTGCCTGAGGCCAGGTTCTGATGGTAAGGAGGAAGGAGGAGGAAGGGTGCTGGGGAGACAGCAAACAAAAGGACTGTCTCTTGCACGATGCGCTTTACTTCCTAAGAGACAGAATTCAGAACTGCATGGTAGAAAGGTTGCTAGAGTCTTTTAAAGGAGTGCTCCCCAGTGTTTCTCAGAAAAAGTAGCACCTGAGATGGGACTAGAAAACAGGGTTTAGGCTAGCTTGAGGTCAGTTAGGAGTCTAACTTGGTGGAGTGCAGATGTGGAACCTGATGCTGGGCATGGATGGCCTCCATGGCCTCGCATCTGGCTTCTGCCCTCCAGTCTCATTATGCCTGTTTCCTGTCCTATCGGTATCTGTCATGCTCCCTCTATGCACCTCTCAGACCCTCAGTTTCCTGTTGGCTTTGCTTTTTTTTTTTTTCCAGCATTTTTCTTATTGTAGTAAGGTCTTATTGGCTTTGCTTTTCATTCAGTGTCCACTTTGGTCAGTTGTGCAAAGAGGCAAGATGCCATGCACGATTAAACATTGTAAAAGGAAGCAGGCCCAGCCTCACCCAGCCCATGTGGGGCCCGGGAAGGCTAGAGCAGGCTCCCTCAGGCACCTTATCTGCTGAAGGAGGTCAGTACTGCTGCCCCGCAGTTGTGAGGTGCAGAGAAGGAATGTGAGTCTTTTGTTGGCTCTCATACTGATGTGAGTGCCTCTGTGTGCAGAGCCTGGCACGGCCTTGGGTCATGCTGTCCCAACGGCCAAGAACATGAAGTAGAACCCATGTCGTGCAACGGTGTCTCATAAAAGGGAAGTGCCCCAGGGTCTCTTATGCATTAACTTCTAAAAACTTAAAGCAAGATCCTAGATAAACATGGATGGTGATTCCCCAGACTGGTTCTGACTAGAGCTTAGCAGAAAAGTCTACAAGCATGGCTCACCCAAAGCACATGCTGGACGTTGGGGTCAGGTGCTTTCTGTTTCCAGAGAGTCTGTTCTCTGAGAAGTTCTTCCTAGCTGGTGCTCCTGAAAGTGCTCTTCTGAGTGGGCTGTGTTTTGGGAAAATGTGACAGCTGTCATTGTTGGTGCTTGACTGTATTTCAAAAAATGCATGCTTCACCTTGGGGCTCATGGAACAGTGAGGTAGAGTTTTGCTCAACGGGAACATTGCTTTGCCTGGTAAGTTTATCCTGGCATCTTGCTGATGGTTTGGCGATTCTTGAGTTGTGTGTTAGTTGAAATTGTGTCGAGAATATTTGAGTTATTTTTTTATTTTGATATAAAACTTTTATCCCATCATACATAGGCATTTATTAGCTCAGTTGTGGATCAAAGTATTATGTGTTTGGATTTTTCTCTCTTCTGACTCTGTCTGAGCCCATTCAGGTTGCTATAACAGAATACTAAAGACTGGGCAGCTTATAAACAATAGGAATATTATTTGCACAGTTCTGGAGGCTGGAGGTCCAAGGTCATGGCACCAGCATGGTTCTGTTCTGATGAGGGCCCTTTTCCAGGCTGCAGACTGCCCTCTTCTCCTTGTGTCCTCACAAGGCGGAAGGGGCCAGGGAGCTCTCCAGGGACATTTTTGTAAGAACACTAATCCCATTCCTGAGGGCTCCACCCTCATGACCTAAGCACCTCCCAAAGGCCTCACACCCTAATACTATCACATTGGGGGGTAAGATTTCAGCATATGAATTTGAAGGGCAGACGCAAACATTCAGACCACAGCAGACCCCTTCACTGTGTAAAAGTACCACATGCCTTGAGGCGTCAGGTGCTTCAACAGGCAAATGAAATGACACATTCATTTAAAAAAACTGATTAAAACTGGCAGCTATAGACAGGGAAACTTCCTCTGGATCATTAAATACAAAAATGGCATGTTGGTAGCAGAGGCTCTCTGAACTGGATGGTTTCCCCTAAATTCTTCGGACGAGTTCAGGTGAAATGACATAGACCATGAGAGGGGCAACATCCTGTGAGGTTCCAGGCACTTTCTCTTGTGCATTGTTTTTTATTTACTTTTGCTCTGTGATTTCAGATCCATTTCACTTCTATGAGAACGTAAGCGTCTAATCAAATGCAGCACGTTCACTACTGGGAGACTGGCTCCAGTGGGCTCTGCTCTCGTTTAAACCATTTCAGGTGGACAGGCATTACTGAGCACAGCTTAGTGCCAGGCGGGGGGCTCGCAACTTCGCCAAGTCCACTGCAGGCATTTCCAAGCTCTTTCTCTAGATCTTGTCAAAACGGAAGCTGCAGCTCTTCCATGTCAGCCCCGAATCGTTTTAAGCCCAGATAAGGGATTGGGACTATTTCTCCATTTTTTTGCTGCATCTCTTGGGCCAAATTGGAGTGCAATTTGGAGACAGAAAAAGTATAGATAAGAGCTTAATAATAGGAGCTGAGAATTAAAAACAGAAATTAAGCACATTCATAAGCCAAATGGCTTGTAGTAAGTCATAGTAACTCACACAGACATAGTCACACACCTTTTCACAGATGCGTATCTGTGCATGTGTGAGCATGTGTGTGAGCGTGTGTGTGCACACACCCACTGGTTTCCTGCTGGACCGTCTGTCTAGGGTGATAGCAGTGAAGAGCCCAGCGTTCAGTGGTGGGGAGATCTAGTCTGATCCATGGCTTCTGTGGGCAAGTTATTTAGCCTCTCTAAGACTCAGTTGAACCTGCAAAGTGGAAATGCTGGCATTGAGCCCACCAAGCCTATATGGGGATTAAGTGAGGCAATGCTATAAAAAGACTAGTACATTGCCTGGCACATAGGAACTGACAAATAAAGGACAATTGAATTGAATTGAAATGAAATAACCCAGAATTTTACTAATGCCTACAAGCAAGAGAGGGAAACATGGGGTTGGGTGGCACATGTGGCAAAAGGCCTTCCCCACTTCTTGTAAAGCAAGCAATCCCACACCCCCCCACGATGCTGGGGATGGTGTCCGTGTGTTCCATGGACCCCTGTTGTCTTGATCTCTCAGGGGCCTAGACCATGTGTGAATAGCTGGCTCTCCAGAAGCAGGGCTAGGATGGCAGCAACAGCTTTCAGTGAGAAACTCACTCCGCCTGGTTTAACACTTCTACTGCATTGTAAAATGCTCTGTGGTCACTTTTATTGATTACATGTTTTGAAAAATTATCTCTTTTTAATAAAAGGAGCTGTTTTCTCTACATGAGTCTGGGACAAGAGGCGTAGGTGCTGGTACTGATGGAGAGACGAGTGGGTTGCTAGCCTGTGAACCCGGGCCCAGCAGCGGTCACTGTGGGTGCACAGCTCCCCTCTAGATGCTGCAGGAGGATCTGAAGGGAAGGCTGGAGTGTCGGTAAAATTTGAATAGGTCTTTTTAGTAAGAGAAGACTTGAAGGCCTGGTGCAATATATTAAACAGTCTCAACTGAGCTCTGATGCACTTGCCAGTGGATTTAAGAGGTCGACTTGGATGGTCTCTTCTTAAACGCGTTGCTGAGAGAATTGAGAGACTTACTCACAAGAAAATCTCTCCTGACAGGCACATCATTGAGAGCCCAGGGAAAGTCCCTATCGAGAGAGGCACTAATGATTATTGCAAGACAAGCCACATGCTGTTGGGATTGAATGAGACTCAGAAAACTGTGTCAGCACGAGCAAAAATCTTACCTGGACTCTTAGCAGTAGAAAATGATTGTAGTTCTCTGAACAGAATGAACTTGAAGGGGCTTAGGGACAGGAAGCAAACAATACTTTTGCATAAAGCCACTGATGGTTTATGGCCATGATCATGATAGATTAGTTGGAATGCAGTTCTTGAACTAAATTTCCAAATCTATAAACTGTACTTTGGTCTATTGCCATGTAGGAACCTTCTTAAATTTTATTTTAAATAATAGGACATTATGGCAATTTGGGGAAGCCAGAGAGAGTCTTGGAAACATTCGTCTTTCTCTGTTCTCTTCCCTTGCTTGGCAGCTGAGGGTGTGTTTTCATTGGTTTGTATTCACTAATTAAATGTAGATATTTGTCCTTCCCTTTGTTGGGTTTTGGAGGAGGGAGATCTCATCTTCAGAGACTCCAAGCTGTCTTAGCCCTAGGCCTCGCAGAGGAAGCTCTCAGCGTCCTTATTCTTGAGAGGGCCTGGGCTCAGACCACAGCTTCTCTTCCTGCTCCAGAGTCTGCCAATCTCTTTACGTACACAGTTCTTAAGTTAAGGTGCTGAGTGTGATGTATTTGGGTCTTGGATTTGCCAAATATAAATCTATGAGTTCCTGCATTTGCCTCTGTTCAGGTGACCTTTTAGCAAGTGATGGGCCTCCCTGTGGTGGCCACACTGCCATGTTCTCTGGCTGTGTGACTGTAAAGACAGCAGCAGTTGTCACTGCCCATTCCAGGGAGAAGGGAGAGTGGGGGACATTTGTGTGTGCTGAGCACTGGCTGACCAGAATCCAGCCCAGTACCTGCATCAGACCCTTCCTCTGCACAGGGCCCTGCGAGGTGGGCTGGCACCCCGGCCGTTCAGGGAGGATGCTGGACCCAGGGGAGAGGCAGGAGGAGCCCGGGCCTGTCCTGTGCCGAGCTCGTGTTTGTGTGGGCCTGCCAGTGCAGGTTAATTGCTAAGCTGCCCGTGCTCCCTAGGTGACGAGGTGGCCTGTACTTGCCTGGTCTTTTGCAGTTCATTAAAAACCAGACTTAATACTCTTTCTGCATAGGGTAGCCTCAGGGCTGGTGGGGCTGGCCTCCCCCCATCAAACTGATCCTGGACCCCACTCCTCCTCAGGGCCTGTGGGAGGTGCAGCAGCCGCGGACCTTCTAACAGGTCGTTTGGGGAAGCATTTCCTCCTTCAGCCTGGTTTAGGGGGAGGAAAAGGTTGAGGGTGGATTCTGAGAGTTCTCGCATCAGGATGCCTGCTGGCTGAGTTGCCTGTGTGCACAGCCATTTTCTGGTACCAGTCTTCTTCCCAGGACTCTCAACGCGGCACTTGGGATGATTATATATTTCTTGTGCCCATTATTCCTTTAACAGTCGCTTTTATGTATTTTATGAGCAGTTCTCCCAGAGTATGACAGGAATAGCTCGTCAGTGCTTAAACCAAAGTGGTCCGTGCAAATATGGGGTTGACCTTCTCCCAGGCAGGTTGAGTTGAAACAACTTGCACTCATCCTTTGTGGTGGATGTGTCAGCAGGTGACATCCAACCTGGGGAATGGTGTTTACAGACCCCGACCATGACCAGTCCTCTGTAAAGGGGGGGTCCGCTCGCTCCCTCTGGCGCTGCTGGGACTGGCCTTCCCACCACCCCGGCACTACCCCAGGATGAGTGAGGTCACCTTGCTGACTAAGCTCGGTTTCTGAAATCCAGCCGGGTCACTGCACCAGTCCTGAGAATTGTTGTGAAGTGGAGGCGAGGACCATGGAGGACCAGGCAGAAATGACCTCTGGCAGCACAACATCCTGAGGTCCTGTCTAGGGAGGGTGGGAAGGAGAGGAGGGGAGAGTCTCAGAGAAGGAGGTGAGCAAGGTAGGAGGGGTGGCTGCCAGCCCTGAGCTTAGCAGGGAGAGGTTCCTGGGCAGATGCTAATGCAGAGAGTGGGGTGGGGCCCGAGCGTTTCCCATAAACCATAAAAGTAGGAGTTCCATGAGAGCTGTGCCCTTAAGGTTGCATCCAAGGGGCTTTCCCCACATATTTGGAAGGAATGTGGGGAGAAGAAGGGCTGCCTTCCCCCACCACCCCACTCTGCGTTTTTGCATCTTGAAGTTATGTTTGTGCCACTTCATTTGGAGAAAGGGTCGGCTCCTAAAAGAGTTAGGAAGCCATCCTGTGGAGCTGGGGAGTGAATGGTCAGTGAAGTTCAAGGGCTGCACCGTGATTTAATTAGATTTAGTTAGTTCATGTCACTTCAAGCAAGACTGAGTGTGTTTGTCCCCCAGCCCTGTGGCACTGCTCCACGGTAGTTCAGGGAAGCTTCTGTCTTACCCTCCAGTAAGGGGATTAAGTTTGTCACCCACTGTCATCCACAACCATGGGAAGCTTCAGGTTTCCGAGGCAGATGTGTCACCCTGGGTTACGGCGCTCGGTGTTGAGAACTTGCTGCTCTTCCATCATGCATCTTGAAGGATCTACTTGTGGGCATATGGTCCGCCAGCTTTTTGCCCTGGCCCGGGCTTGCCAGGACAGGCGTGCTCCGGATGTCAGCTGTGTGAGAGCATTGCCCTCAGATGGTCATATGTGATTCTCTGCAGCTGCAGAAACTGCCTGAGAACAGGGTGACCGACCTCAGACAGCCAATCTTTCAAGTTATAATTATAACGTTGTGACTTCAGCCGTGGGGATTGGCAGCACGTATGGAAAAGAAGTGGAGTCTTGCTCCTTATGCATCTCCCGCCAGCTGAAGGACAAGATGGCTTTAAGAAAGTGTGCTTGCTTTCCCCAGTGCCCTCGGGGAGAAGAGCGCCATGACTTCCCTGAGCCTCCCTGGGCAGCCCAGTCAAGCAGATCAGAAGGGGGGTGCTGGGGAATCTGAGCCATCAATGTCTAAGGGACAATAAGAAACAGGCTTAAAATACACAATTTTTAAGAACTCTTTTGTGAATGGGGAAGAAATAAAAGGAAAATGATATTTCATAAATGACTTTTTTTACAGTTTTACTTAAGGATTTTGATGTGATTTTGAAGTGAGATGTGCAAAGATTTTTTTATCCCTGTGCCCTGTTCAGCAGGCAGCGTGGCATAGAGGCAAGACATTTCCAGCCTGCATATTTGAAAACACAATGGTCCCAGTCTGAAGTTTGCTGCTAAGTGAACCAGTGACTTGGGCCACTCTGAGCATCTGTCTCCTTCTCTAGAATATGATTATTGGTTGTGCACATTAGTGGCTCTCAACTTTTAATATTTTCATTTGCCTTAGAATGCCCTGCTCAGGTGAGGTTTTACCCACAACAGTAAACAAATAGGCCTGTCCACTGATCAGTCTTTCCTCCCTCAGCCAAAAGGACACCAAGAGACCTGGAAGAGAGCCTCTGACTGTATGGTCTCTGGGGATCCTTCTCCCTCCAGAGCTTTGCAGAACCTGACAGCCCCCAGCAGTGTTTGCACCAGCTGCCTGGAGCGGTTCACTTCAGGCCCAGAGACTTTGACCTGAAACAGTCCATGTAGTATTTTTGTATTAAAGAGATGGTAACTGCCTCTCAAAGACTGAGTGAAAAAAGAATTAGCTAGACCTTCATTTCATTTTTTTTTCCTATGAAATGAGTCAGTCCATTAAAAAAGATGTAAGATGTTAATGTACCTCCAGCCTACTTATTCCCACAGATCAAATGTGCTACAGCAGGACTAAATTTTAATAACATCAAATTTGCTTCATAAATAGTTACTTCTAATATGAATATTGGCATAATTAAGTATAATATGAGGTTGAACATTATCATAACTTTTATGTGATTTCTTGTAAAAGCCACAGATAAATGGAAATTAACTATACTTTAGTACATGGAGGTTTTGTGACACTAAAATAGTGTTACTTTATTATGATATATGGACTCACACTGTCTATACCCTGAGCCTATGTTGTGTGGCTGGTTGTTTTACATATGTATGTATTTTAATCATATTTATTATCATATTATAATATAGATATATATTATTTTATTATATTTACATATTTATGTAAGGAACTATCAGTCACACAGCATAGGTTAAGGATTTAAAACCATTATGATTTCTCTTGGCTTTTAGTCATGGATTGAAAGCAATTTAATAGTAAACCTCATATTCCTGTACACACACATGCACAAAACAGTTTATCCTCAGAAAATTTTGGCATCCACAAAGTACATTGATGTTCCTTCTAATTTGTTTGATTTAGAACAAAAAGATACTTTCAAAACATTGCTGTTGTTCCAAAAATGCAATTTTATGTACTTTGAGAAAATGTCTTACGTATCCATGGTGACATGCCCCTGCTGGCCTGGACAGCAACAGCCTGGAACCAGGCCCAGGGGCTGTCCTGACAGGACCTCCGAGTGCTGGGCACCCAGGAGGGCTGCATTCTGGGGAATTCCGTTCTCTGAGGCAGCCCAGAGCTCGGGGCAGGGACAGCCAAGTCAGTGGCACTCCTGTGTGCTCCTGCCCATCCTGCAGGCCTGGCTGGCTACCTGAGAGGAGAGCACCTGTCTCTGCTGAGGACCAAGGGGCTCTATCTTCCCACCTGGCCTCCCTGTCACCTGGCGCTCCAAGCTGACTCGGCTCCACCTGCCGGCCCTGCCATGGCACTGTCCTGCTTGTGTTCAGTGGTAAATGCTCCAGCAAGTTCATTAGGGGATCTAATTGCAGTGTAGACTTTCTGGCTGTGCCTGCTTTCCAAAATGATTTGTGGAAACCTGATTCTGCTCTTTTTAAATAATGGGCCTGCTGGGTAATGCCGTGCATTAAGCTGTGTGTGTGTGTGTGTGTGTGTGTGTGTGTGTTCTTTTGGTGGTGGTTGTTTGCTGGTTTACTTGTCTCTAGCTCAGCATTTTGAGGCTGAGGATATGCTTCCAGAAACTGTGGAGGGGTCCGTGGTTGGTAGGTGCCTGAGGATGCCTGTGCACGTGGGTAAGGGCTCCGGGTGACGCACAGCAAGGGGGAATCCATTGATGGATGCTGTGGCTCCTGTGAGCAGGAGTCAGCAGAGAGCTCAGCCCCCCAGTTGTCAGGGGTCTTAGAGTGAATCAGAGAGCACCTGGTTTTTCTCAGCTGTGAACCAGGTATGGCATTGCCTCCCCACCTGCTCTCTCTGAAGGACAGGTGGAGCTTGAAGTTCTGATGGCAAGAAGCTTTTGTGTCCCAGAGGGCCCTGTGAATGGGGAGGCAGGACTCAGCCCTGGACCTGGCTCTGTGCAGCTGGAATGTGGCACCTCAGGGAGGCCCATGGAGAGCCCAGGCTGCCAACAGGGGTGACGGGCATACCCACTGCAGTGGCGAGCCATGGGGGCCATGTAGTGAGCTGGCTGCTCTATCCCTGCTGGCTGTATCACTGTGACCCTGAACATACTGTGTCCTGATGGCCCCACAGAGCCCTCCTGGAGACTCCCAACCTGGGGAAAGACAATGAGCAGAAGGCCCAGCATCCCTAGTCTGCCTCATCACCAGGAAGGGGCATTGAGACACCCTGGGCCACCAGGAACCTGGACACAGGTCCCCCGACCTCTCCTGTGCTAGACCAGGGGACACTGGTCTAACTGGGCCTCAGGCACAATAGTGTGGGTCCCAGGGAACAGGGAACAGACAATGTGCTGAGCTATGACATGAGCCTGTGTTGTTTCCAGGCCCCATCTCTTTGTGTCCAGGGCATTTCTAACCCTTCCCTCCCCCCGCCCCCAACACTCAGACATTTGAGGCACAGCTGACCAGAGGCGGAGTTTCTTTAGGGAATGCCTGTCTGCCAGTCTATCCATCCAGCCATCCAGCCATCATTCCATTATTTCATCAAACCTCATCCAATCCTATACTAGGAGTGTGGGCCATGGGACACTCTGATGAACAAGATACACAGGTATTTGCCCACCAGGGGGGACAGCTGATACTCGAATGTGTAAAACAGTGACTGTGGGCACAGCAGGAAGGGGTAGACACAGCAGGCCTGGGCAATCTCGGAAGGCCTCCCTGAGGAAGTGGCTATTATTTTTAGGTCTGAAGGGTGAGTATGTGCTAATGAGGCCAAGAGGGGAGAAAAGGGCATTCGGGCCAAAGGAGCAGTCTGTGCAAAGACCCTGCGGCTGGAGCAGAGAGCAGAGGAGGTGCCTGGGCTGCACCAGGCAGGGCTCTGTGTTCAGTACAAAAGCTGAGTGATGGGAAACACTGACAGTATTACCAGTGCATACAAAGAACAAGATTCCCTTTGTGTTTTGAGAAGCATCCCCTTGATGCAGTTGGAAAACTGCCTGGCTTTGGCAAGGAATAAGGTAGACCTGTCCCCAGGCCATTGTCCTGGTGGGAGGTGGTTCTTAGTTTGGAAATGTGGTTAGGGCTCATTTTTTCTTCCTCCCCACTTCTGAGTCTGTCTCCACACCTCAGGTCCTCCCAGCTCTTCCAGTTGGCTCCTAAGACCTTACCTGGCGTGTCCCTACATCTGAGTCCTCTGTGAACGTGTAGACATATTGTGTCTCCTGCTGAGCTTCAGGTCCATGTAGCTGAATTGCCCAAGCTCGTCCCCCTAGGCATACAGTAGAAGTGTAGTAGGGTGGAGGGTGGAAGGATTGATGGACGGCTAGGCAGATGAGTTTCTTGATGGGTGGGTGGATAGACCGATGGAGGTTCTACAGGGAGCAGGGAGGACACTGGATCAGAGTTAGCCCTGGATTTGAGTCATTTTTCTACCACTTCCTGTCTGCTTTCCCTTTGGCAAATTGCTTAATCACTCTCAGTCTCAGGTATTTTTTAATCTGTAACGAGAGGACTAAACATATCTACCACTGAGTGTTGTAAGGTTCATATGAGGAAAAGCGTGGCAGCGTGTTGTAAGGTAAGTTCCGTATGAGCGCCAGCCAATGTTGGTATTGTGCTTGGCAGACCTGCAAGTCCTGCGGGGCAGAAAAAGACCCCTCCCTCGAGTCACTCAGCATCAAGGAGAGGCAGGGCCCCTTGAGTCTGATACCTGAAGCTCCCGTTGGTAACCCAGCACTCGTGGGAGGACTGCTGTGTTTATATTCAGGGTTAATTTCAGTGCACACTGGGTACCTTGTGTCATTAATAATCAGCCAGCTACAAATGGGACATGTGCTCCTACTATCACAGCCACATTTCTGCCTGAGTAACAACCTCATGCCAGCCCACTCACTCCCTGCAGTTTCTGATGTAATAAACACCCTCCTTGCTTTCTCATCTAAGGTGTGGTTTCTATGATTAGAATATAACATGAGTGTCATGGTTGACCTGAAGCAAAGTTTGGGTTGCATATGAAGAGAGCCTTAACTCAGTGACTTTCCATCCATAGCTTCAGATCTCTGGCCTCCCCAGGCCTGTGACCCCTTAGCTGGAGGGAAGCCCCACGTCCCAAGTTCCAAAAGCTGCAGGGTGCTGGGAGAAGCTAGATGTGAGCCAAAAGGGTCTGGATTCCAGCTCCAAGCCTACCACCTAGGAGCCGGGTGAGGGGGCATCTCACTTCCTTCTCTGACAGTGTTTTCTCATCTTCAAATTGAGAATAAAATATCGCTCTGGGGCTGCTGTCTGGATCAAAAGAGACAGTTTGTGCAAATCATGAACATAGGCCCTGGATTGTTGATTAGCAGGTGGTGGCTGATATCAGCTCTGGTTGTCCTCATCAGACATCCCCATCTATGAGCTCTGACCCCCCACTGCCCTAAACCCAGCACGTCCGCGCATTGCCATGGACACCACACTGGCTCAAGCATATTGTCTTTCCTATCTCACTGGACCTGACCCATTGCTTTGTTTCTACTCTAGCTCCCCACATGTCCTATTGTCACACCATGGCTAGAGAGATCTTTTAGGAACACAGATCAGATTATGTTTCTCCTCTGTTTAACCCCTTCCAGCAGCTTCGCATCGTGCTCAGAACAAAGCACATGCCCTCCCCATGGCCTGCAGGTCCATACAGCTGGCCGTCTGTTCCCATCCAGGCTCCTCTCTGTCCCCCCCTCTTTGCTAGTTCCACTCCAGCCACTCCCACCTTCTCTCTGTTTGAGGAACCACCCCAGACTCACTCCTGGCTTAAGACTTTTGCGCCTGATTTTCACTCCTCTTGGAAAGCTCTTTCTTCAGACCATTGTGTGGCTGCCTCCTTGCCATGTAGCCCTCAGCACCTTGTCTTCTCCTTGAAAACCTCCATGGCCACCTCGTCTCAACCAGCCACTCTGTGGGTCCTGTTCTACCCAACATACCTCACTCCGTGTGCCTCTGCAGGACTGACCACTCTTTGGCTCAGGCTTTATCGCAGAGTTATTTACGCAAGTGGTGATATCAAGAGATGAGACGGTGGCTCCTTCAGAAAAGGAGCAGGCTTGCTTTCTACCCTTTCAAAGCAGCGGGTTCCTTAAGCGCAGGGTTTCTTAGCTGTGACAGGAACCCACCATGTGTAGTATCCCTGGGCCTCCTACGGGCCTTGCAGGCCTTGGGGACCAGGAAACCAGAACCTAGAGGCTGGTGCTTCTGTTTTCTGTGCTGGGATTAAGCGGTTGTCTTGCTGGCATGCAGTAAGTCTCACTATCTGCTTTGGGCACTTATAGGGTTGTTGCAAGTTTACTCCTGGTCATTGTCTGTGAGGTTTTGGTTCCTCCCTGACAGATAGGTGCAGTGAGCAGGAGGAAAATCAAATCTCAGGCCCAATACCCTCCGCCTCTCTTCTCTACCCTGCCTGATGCTCCTCAAAGTACCTACCAGCCCCAGAAGTTGCCCTAATATTTTATGTGTATTTTCCTCCACTACCCATACTCCCAACGTGTGAGCACAAGAATCTGCTCTGACTTGTCCACAGACACAACCTGGGCCCCTGGAACAGCAGGCACACAGAAGGCATCAAATCAGGTAAACACTTGTTGAATGAAAGAATGAACTGTGCGCACGAGAGCTGGTAGATCATGGGAACCACCTTTATTTCGATGACCATTTCCATCTCAGAATATCTGGGAAAGTCACATTTGTTATGGACTGAATTGTGTACCTGCCCCAAACTTCATATGTTGAAGCTCTAACCCCTAATATGACTGTATTTGGAGATAGGACCTTTAAAGAGGTAATGCAGGTTAAATGAAGTCAGAAGGGTGGGCCCCTAATCCAGTGTGAGTGGTGTCCTTATAAGAAGAGGGAGAAACACTGGGGATGTGTGCGCAGAGAAACTGCCAAGTGAGGACACAGGGAGAAGGCATGTGCGAGCCAAGGAGAGAGGCCTCAGGAGAAACCAACCTGCCCACACCTTGATCTTGGACTTCCATCCTCCAGAATTGTGAGAAAATAAATTTCTGTTGTTTAAACTACCCAATCTGTGGCATGGCATTTTGTTATGGCAGCAAACTAATATAGCATTCAATAACAAGTGTGCTAGGAGGAAGTATTCCAGCACTAGAGGATTGAAACACATGGCCTGTTCCTGAGAATAGCATCAGTAGGAGCGAATCTCTGATTTTGGAAGGGTTCTTTAACTTTTGTAAACATGGATCCAAGTTTGGGATAGAATGTGGGTGATAAGGCAGGTAACTCCCTTTCAAGTACAATTAATGTGATTCACAGATGTGACCTGAGGGAGAGGGCTCTTCGTGCGTTGTGGAGGGGCCAGGCGTTCTCTCCATAGAGAATAACTGGCCTTGTGGAGCCTGTCCTCTGATGGAGACAGAGAGGCCTCAGGGGCAGGGGACTGAGAGTAAAACCAGGGGAGAAGAAGGGAGCCAGGTGGTTTTCAGATAGCTGAGCAAAGAAAGTCTCCCTGGGGGCAACATGGATTGGAAAACCAAGGTTGTCAGACTCAAGTTCTGGGTTGCTCCCAAGACTGGCTTGGAGCAGAATTATCCCAGAAATCCCTTGAGCCTCAGGGGCATGGTGCTGGTATGGTCCAGTCTGCTGTGATGTGGAGGAAAAGGAAACGAGCGCTCAGCTGGGTGGCTGAGGAGTGGGACCTCCCTGGGCTCAGGGACTTATGTGAGGAAAGGGGATATTTCCAGGGCAGCTAAACTGGGGTTGTCAATCATGGAGCTGTTTTATCAAGTGATATCTGATGCTAAAGAACCACAAATGCAAACTCTGAAACTGGTCAGAGAGGGTATGAGAGTCTTCTGCTTTCAGAGGCTAGTTTCAATATTCTTAATTATGAGTCCTTTGAGACTACAGTGAGAAGATTCTAAGAGCCGAGAGGTATATCCATGAATTGATGCTGACTTTACGAGTTTCTGGTCTTACAGGTTGGGATTGTCCAAAATGGGACAGTTTGGAGAGGGGGAGGGGCACCATTCATAATTTGCTATCCCAGGAAATCTGGGCTGTGTGATTGGCCTGTTTATAAGGGAGATGACATATATTTTAAAAATGAAATGTCAGCTAGCAACTCAGAGTTTTAAATAATAAGGTAATATATTAGCTACATTTGGATGATAATGCTGCCCCTGTTGCCCCTTCTCAAGGTTGTTTCAGGCTTACTGGATGAGTCTCCGCATAAGCAGCTCTCAAAAACATTTGTGGTCACCAAAGTTGTCATTGATCATCCTCATCCTCGGAGTTCTGTGTTCTCTGTGGAGAGGAGGATGCCTGAGTGACAGTGTGGCGGTGGAAAGGGTTCTGTGGGAAACTGAGGCAGGCTCATATCAGCTATAATAAAGTGTGAGTGACGGGAGGGGTGAAGAGAAGGGAGAGGAGCTGTCTGCAGAGGCTCCGCCCTCAGGGTAAGGAGAGTGGTCCTTGGTGGCATGACAGCCACCTTTGAGATTCTGTGTTTCCAATGAATGAATGGTAGTAATAGTAATGACCACAATGCCATAGTTCATTGATTCAAAGATGCACATCTTTGCATCTTGTGCAAGCTCTCCAAGCCTCAACTTAGCCTTCTATGAAATGAGAATGATGCACCATCCTCATGAAGTTATCATGAGGGTTTCAGAAGATGAGGCAGTCAAAGTATTTGCCCAGGTGCCCAGCTTGTAAGAAGAGCTTGGACACCGGGTGCAAGGAAAGGAATTTAGCACCATTGACCACATTCATTTTCTCTGTGCCCTGGGAGGTTGACATGAGTATGCTCCTGGCTTTACACAGAGGAAAGTGAGGGCTAGAGAGGTGAAAGCACACTCTATGCCACTCTGCTGTGCCCCAGCCCCATTTAGAAAGCCTCCCACAGCCCGTTCTCCACCGGGGAGGCACACACAGTGGAACTCGCCTGGGAGGACATAGGAAATTAACAGAAATTCCAGGCACTGTTTTCACCTCTCAGAAATACTAAAGAGATCATCCAGCTCATAACTGCCAGCTACACATTTCATGTTTTCTCATCCTCCCACCCCAGTTCTCTCTCATCCCAAACTGCTTTGGAGCATCATAAACACAGCTCCCCCAGGTCGGCTCTCTAATATTTGAGTGACTAAAACCAATGAAGATGTCTGAACTGGGTTCTATGAGACAGTTTCTGAGAAAAATGAAACTGCAGCTGCCATGGTGCTCAAAACTCCATTCAAGATGAGCATGTGGTAGAATGAAAACTTTGGTCATCTTGTGATGACCCCCAGCTGAGAGAGGCTGACCACAGAGAAATTTCCCACAGAAAAGTCTGTGTACATCAGTTACAGAGTCCCAGAGGAGCTGAGTCGCTGTCGTGTTCACCCTTCATCCCAGGATTAGAATGAGAGCACAGATCTGAATTTGTTGTGATTTCTCTTAGTCCCAAGTTGCTTTCTTCAGAAGACCGTCTCATTTTCAATATTAAAAAGCATAATGAAGCTATCTAGATTTTATTATCATTCAAAAGATTTATAGAAGCTATATTTTTATCTACATTTTTATGGATCTTTATTCATTATCAGAACAATGACTAAACTCTGGAGATAAAAGAAATTACCTGTTATTTCACTTAACCTAATTACATTGACTTTTATTTTTAAATTAAATCTTGAGTAAATTAATTCATATATCTGAGTGGCCTATAAACCCTAGGAGAAACAATAACATTTTATTTATTTTCAGGTTAGGATGGTCTCTCTTCTCATGAAACATTCCTTCAGGAAGCCAGAGTGGGCTCTTCTCTGGGCTCTGAGGGAAGAAGCGCCCCCAAGATGGTGGGCTGGGGTGGGAGGTTGTTGAGATGGTTTCCTGACTTCCCTCACTTGTATGTGAGTTCCATGAAGGCAAGATTCCCTTTTGGTTTTGTCCACTGCTCTATCCTAAGCCTTTAGAACAGTGCCAGCTAGCACTTATGAGGTGCTTAATAAATATTTGTTGAATGAATGAATAAATCATTTATTTATCGATTTATAGTTTTCTCTCACCCCCCTGTGTTATACTAATAATGACTGGCACTCAACAAAAATAGGAAGTGACCATTTTATATTGGAATATGTGTGTATATCATTGGGATTGTCCCATTGCCTTCTGCATGGTGAGACAGTTATTAAATAATCTCTTTAAAGATATAGCTGACCGTGTAAAGTTACTTTGCCAGATATTACGGCATACCACAAATCTATGGTGATTAAAGATTGTGATCTTGATGCAGGTACAGACAAATGGACCCATAGCATGGACTAGAGAGCTCAGAGACAGACTTCATATGACAGGAGCTTAGTATATGTTAAGGTGGAACCACAAATCAATAGGGGAAGTTTCTGTATAGAAATTCTCCATATAGGAAAAATTTCTCTGCAGAGAAAAATAAAACTGGATCCATACAAACACCACATATAAAGGTTAAAAATGAAGACTTAAATGTAAAAGGTAAAACGATAAAGTTAGTTGAAGAAGGTTTAGGTGTAGGAAGGACTTCTTAAAACTTCAAGAGCACAAATTATAAGGCAAAAAAACATAATGAATCTGATCACATCAAAATTAAGAATTTCTGACCAATGAAGACTACCTTGGATAGCATCCACAGACAGATGACATTTTGGGGGAAATACCAACAATATCAAGGAAAATTATGCAGGGAACTCTTCCAAATCAACAGGAACCAAGAGGAGCCCAGATGGAAAAATGGGCAAATTATCTGATCAGGAATTTTACAGAACAGGAAAGTCACAAGGTTAAAAGGCAAATGAAAAGATCCTCTAAGTCATTTTTAATCAGAGAACTGTGCATTGGAAAGCCATTGAATGGCCTTTTATAAATGACAGGGAAAATGTGGCATCTCCTTCTCCTAAGCCTTTTGCTGGTAGCTCTGGTCACAAAAGCAGGAAGGCTTAAGAAAATGGCACCTCGCTACCCCTTCCAGAACTGTGATTTAATAATGACAGAGAATGAGAAGGAAACATATGCAGTTTTGGTTCATAAGGGGCAGAGACATACAAGAGTAGGCATGCTTACTAGGAAGAAAGCAACAGTAGACCATAAAGGGGTGATGGAAGACTCTCTGGGCAGACAGGCCACTGGGAGCACAGATCAGGGCAAGAGGTGACCCTCTGGCCCAGTGGGAAGGCATAGAGGCTGAAGAGAAAGAAGGTGATGCCCCTGGTCTCTCCCATGGCCCACTGCAGCCCAGCTGCTCCCACACCTCCTTCACTCCTGGTTGGGTAATCTAGGCAACTAACAGCCACCACCAGGCCAGAATCAGCCCAGAGGGTGGAAACGGAAGAGACCAAAGATGCGGCAGGGGAGAGAAGAACATGTTCTGTTTCTGTTTATCAGAAGGGGTGTTTCTGGCACTTCTTGGAGAGGTACTAGGAAGGGTTGGGAAGCTGGACTGAGAAGCAGAGCAGCACAGATCCTGAGTGCTCTCATGGGCAGTGGGGGGTGGTGGTGAGGCGAGTTGGTTTTGTGGTCGTTTTCAGCATCCACTTGCCACCTGCCACTTTGTGGGTATGTGGCATTTCCTGTGGATGGTGGTGAGGCAAATGGTGATCCTGTATGACTGTGTGGCAGGATTACTTAGAATTCCCAGGTATGCTGGGCAAGACAACCTGCCACGAGCCTGTGTCCCTGCTGCCCCTGGGGTATTGTCTGGAGGCTGCACAGAAGAGCTCCTTGATGATGTCCTGTCTTCTCATAGTCACTGGGATCCCATTGAATGTTTACTGAGCACTCCTGGAGGCCAGTCACTGTCCTGGGCAGGCTCCGAAGCCGCAGAGGTGAGCAAGCCCACGAGGACTGCTCTCAGAGTTCTTCTGGGGGAGTCACTATAGTTATGCATAAACAAGAAAATGATCTGGCGATGATAACACTGTGCAGAGAATTAAAGCAGGATGGTATGGAAGAGGCAGACTGAAGGCTTCTTCAGCCTGAGTAGCCAGCAAAGGGTCTCAAAGGAGAAGACACTCAAGATGAGACCTGAATGAGAGGGAGGAGCCAGGCAGAGGGAACAAAAGATGAAAGAAGCTCCAGGTTAGGCCCAAGTGAGGCTTGGTCTACGAGGAACCTAGTGCACGGAGGGTCATGGGGGAGACATAGGATGCCATGGAAAGGGGGGCAGGGCCAGAGCAGGCAGAGCTTATGTGAGCCTGGCCATGGAGCTTGGATTTCAGCCCAAGTGTAATGGGAAGTCATTGGGAGGGTTTAACTTGGGGGTGGCAGAATCTGGTTTCTGCTTTTAAAAACTCACTGCCTGCTGGGTGGGGCTTGGATTATATTCAGGCAAAGGGGATGCAGGGATGTCAGTCCCAAGATGCTGTCAGTCAGCTGGGACAGGGAGGCTATGAAGTGGATAAGGAGGTGGCAGGGAGATGACAAGAGGTGGAGAGATTTGATACATGTTCTGGATTTGTCTGGTGATTGGTTGTAGGGCCTGAGAAAAAGGGAAGAATTAAGGAAGGCTTAAGTTTTTTGGCTTGGACGCTGGGTGGATGCTGGTGCAGTTTATTAAGCTCAGAATGGAAGAGGAGCAAGTTTGAGAGGGTATGTGGGTGGGGAATCAAGAGTTCTGGTGGGGCAATGCTGGGTTTGAGATGAGTAGGGAGGTCAGGCAGGCAGCTGGATATAGAAATCCAGAGTCGCAGTGACAGTGGTCCCTTCTGCATGTACAGATGCTGTTTAGAGCTTCCATAGGTGAGGGCATCTAAGGAGAGTGTAAATGGAGACGAAGATGAGAAGCAGTCCAGGCCAAGCTCTGTGTTCCAGGACACTTGTCAGCAGGGGCTGCAGAGAGCCTGGTGAAGGAGGACTGGGAGAGGGCAGTGTCAGGAAAGCCGCGGGAAGGCAGTATTTCAGAAGGGATGAGGGGACATTTATGTCAAATACTTATGAAGGCCAATTAATATAAAATACACTTCATGGGAGGTCATAGAAACACATGTCAGAGTCAGACCAGTAGACATGAAGCTGACTAGAAAGCCTGCCTTTGAGATTCTGGGGGTTGTCTGGGACCTTTTGTACCTGGCTCCCTCTTCATGTGCCTATGTCACTAATATTCGTTTAGTTAAGCTTTTCCTTTTCTACAAACTAGAAGCAGAGATGTGGGCATTGCTGTGACCCTTCTACTCACAAAGAGGGTCATAGCAAGAAAACAAAAAAGAAGATAGAATGATGGCATCGAAAATTTGAAAAATCACGGAGAAGTCATCAACCAACTTCGCCTATTTAACAAAATCCAACTTCCCAGAGACCAAGCGACTTGCCCAAGATGACAGTTAATTGTCAAGTCAAGACTAGAACTCAAGACTCGTACCTCTCAGTCCACTATTTCTACAGTGAATATTCTGGAAAAAAATGTCACTTCATTGATATCTCAATGGTCAAAATCTTGTCCTGACTTAGAAAGAGAATCTTGACTTCTGACTCTGTCTCTTTGAGACCTTCTCTCTCGCAGTTCTGTGAAAGGGATGTCCCCTCCTGCAGGCTCGGGGCATCGTGAGGCAGCATCTGCAGCCACCAAGGCTCCTGTTAGTGAGTTCAAGGCAGATGGGCCCAGTGGAATCTTGCAGGCCACAGGAGTCACTTACATTGTCTGAATTGCTGTGGGGACATCGGCTGGAAGGCAGCTCACCAGTGGGTGCCAGGACTGAGGTCACTGGCCAGTTGTGGTCCCAGAAATTCCCACATCCCAGGATCCCAGGTTGAATTTGTGTCCTCCCCTGATACACTCAGACTCCGGGGAGCTGTTTTGTGCTTTCTCTTCTTTTTTTAAAGTCATCTGTTTAATGTTTTCCTTCCTTCCTTTTTTATTTAACTTCTCACTCTTGTTAGAAGATTTCTAGTTTTTGAGCCAGGAGACCTGAGTTCTAGGCATTGCTTCTCCTTTGAGGTCCTCAGTGTTCTCATCTATAAAATTAAGGCTTTGGGATAATCAGGGTATAGATTCTCAAACTGTGGTCCCCAACCAGCAGCATCAGCATCAGCTGGGAACTTGCCAGAAGTGCGTTGTCTTTCCCCTCTGCCTGTCCCCACTGAATCAGAATCACAGGTGTGGGTCTAGCCACCTGGTTTTCACAGGCCTTGCCATGATTGTGACACCTGTCATGTGAGAGCCAGGGCATCAGAGGTCCCTAGTCGCTGGTACATCTGAGAGGGATACCATGCTCCCATCAGTGCTGACTTCATAATGCAGTGGTGGCTACACTTCCACATGGTAGAAACTTAGAATCTGGTGATGGATCCAGCTGTGTGGAGTTTAAATTCTGTCCTCACCGTTTCTCCCAGCTGTTGCAAATTCTGACACTTGATGGGCACTGGTCCTGAAATCCTTCAGTCCTGGCACCCAGTAGCCATAACTGCATGAAAATGGTGGGGAGGCAAAGTTGGAGGGCTAGAGTACAGCACTGGCTCTTCATAATTTATCCTGTCTTCCCCAGGAACACAACCAGTGATGTCTTTTTGCTGATATAATCGTGACAGGGAGGAGAATAATAAGGATTGGGGTTTTCTGCTCCATTTTCCCATTTGCTTCCTGGAGCCACCTTCCTCTTTGTTGCTCTGCTCTGGGCAAGTTGTGCTGATAAGGGTAATGGATGGATCTGAGAAGTGGAGGAAATAAGAGGCTGAAATAATTTCTGTTAGAAAGGGAATAAAGCTATTGCTAAAGGAAAGACTGGAGTGGCCAAAGGAGAAGGGAAACTGAGGAGAGCCCTGCAGCTAGGGGGGCGGAGGGGGAGTGTGGGTGTGGCATAGGGCTTCTGACTTAATTTGGGAGTTTAGGGAACTGAATAAGGACAAAGACGTGACATAGCTCCCTGTGTCACGTGGCGTGATTCCCCATTCTCGGGTGACCTTCGTTGCAGGCCTACACTACAGATTTTCTTGCAGAGACAGCTATGTTTCTTTTGAATGTGCCACCCTGCTGAAAACAGAATTAGGGCGTGAGCAAAAAGGACCAGGACTTTTGAGGTATGTGATGTTGAGCCTCAGTAACACCAAACCAAGTGGGAAGAATTTGAGTTTTAGGAAATATGATCATGGAGAAAGACAAAGGTGTTGTCCTTATTGCTACGTCTTTTAATTTCAGACAGTTCATGTAAACAGTTGCCTGGCTTCATTTTTTATTTTTAAAATTAACAGTTGTACTAGAAACATTACAGCATTGAAATTTTGTGAGGATTACTTTCAGACAGCTTGGGAACAGTTGTTTCTTGGAGAACACCACAGCAGGAGAGGAAACAAAAATATTCCTATTTGATTGAACGTGACTCTGATTACAGATTAATCCCCCAGCAGATTCTCCTAGTTTCTGCCCCATGTGAGGAAAGACGTGGCTTGGAGATGTTCAGTGTTGCTCGTAGTGAACACTGGTGGACCTTCTGTGCATTCATTACACAGTGTTTAATGGGGCGTATCCCTACTGAAGGTATCTGAAAATTGAAATTGATTTCAAACATTTTTAAGACTTTAGTGATGCTGGAGATCTAACGAGGTGTTAAGATTATTGTAATAGCTATATGATAACAGACCGAGAGACCGAAGAGAGAATGATATTTGGAGTTCGGGTCCATGGATTTAGTAATTGTAGGACCTTGGAAAAGTCACTGAAACTCCTTAAGCCTCAGTGAATTCATGTATAAAATGGACGTTAAAAGGAAACCCTGACTGTGCAGGATAGAGCAATTGAAATAATGTGAGATGCTCTTTGTGAACTACAAAGAGCTCTGAAGGTATTTGCTACATGCTATGGATAGCTCTGGGGTCATTTTCTCGACACCTCTGTTCTAAGGCTGCCCTTCCCTTCACCACTCACACTGTTGCATGTGTATGAAAACAGCCCTGGCCCCATGCTTCCCTCTACCACTATCAGAGTTGTTTGGTGGGTGCCTTGCTCAAGCTGGGGCCAACACAATCCCACATCTAGACTGTAGATGACCTGGCCCAAGGAGGGATACTTGAAAGGTAATGAGTTCTTTTCTGAGACTTTGAAATTGGTTCCTCAGAAGAATCATCTGTCCTTGAGTGGCTTAATCTGTAACTTAGAAACTAGGTGGTTGTCCACAGCCATCAATAGCAATTTGTATGGAAAACAGGAAAAGAGATGAGAATTGGAGAGAGCACCATTTGGATACCCTTATAGCATTACAGACGTGGTTCCTGTCCAAGCTGAAGCCCAGATCTCTTCGGGCCCTTGGAACATCTGCCCTGCTCTTGTTTGCTTAAGCTAACTCGTGTGGGTTTCCATAACTGTAGCCCAAAGAACCATTTGACATGATGATACCCTCATTGGGCACATTAGTACATAGTCTCCATATTTCTCAGTGTCTGAAATTCTGGTTTAATACATTAATAAAAGGAAGAGAAAAAAGAGGCATAAATATTGGAAAGACAGAAACAAACCATTATTCTTTGCAACCAATATGATAATTTATCTAGAAAATCCAAGATAATTTGTTCATTCACCTGATTATTCAAAAATTAATTCTCGCATGGTGCTATGGGCCTGACATTGTGGAATGATTTAGAATTATGACAATATCCAGTAAAGTGGCCCAATACAAAGTAATTATATAATAGTCAAGCATTCATATTAAATAAAGCTTATTACAAATTCTTTGATGTTGGACAAGGCTTAGGCCGTTACTGGAGGCTATCTTACATGAGATATATTCCTAGGGTCTTATGCCTGTATGAACTCCCTGATTTCTTCTAAGGGTTGAACCATATCTAAAGACCCTCCTGTATTCTGTTCATTGGAGGAATTTTGTACCACTATGAATTCCATGATATGTGTGACATGGCCTGTCATTTTTATAGGCCTCCCTGCATTGATTTTATTCAAAGGATTTCTCACCATTATGAATTCTGTGATGTGCTTTGAGGCCTGAGTTAAGTCTAAAGAACTTCCCACATCTATCACATACAAAGGGTTTCTCAGCAGTCTAAGTTCTCTGATGTCGAGCCCATTATTGATGCGCACTGAATGCCTTCTCATATTAATCATAGTCACAGGGTATCTCTCCAGTATGAATTCCCCAGTGTATTCTAAAGCTGCCCCCTAGACTGAAGGCCTTCCACATTCCTATGGGCATTATGTTTCCTTCCGTCATGAATTCTCTGATGCAGAGTAGGAGATGTATGTTTTCTCTGAGTAGACATTTTTCCACAGCTGATTAGTGCACATCACTCAAAATTTGGAAAATTTTTAATTCCTATTGAAGAATCAAGACTTTCCTGCTGTTTCCTTTAAGAACTTAATTTCAAGGTAACAGCTCCACTTGCTGAGCCAGCAAATATTTGCTATCTTTTTCCTTCCCTCCCAACCATCAAGGGCCCTTTTTGTCGCTCCAGTAAGGTGATCACATCTGGCTTAGACAAACATTGTCCTGCACTGGGATCAAGCTCCTAGTTCTCCATGATCACTTGCTAGTACACCTTCTTTGGAGCAGGGTCCAGACAGCCCCACCGTTCCTGTAGGACATACGTGGCCACAACTCTGCATGTCATTGATCTCTAAACCATGGTTTTCGACCTGCAAGATCTGATCACTCCCCTGTGGTTTCTCTACTGGAGAAGCATCTCTAAAGCCAAATATTGGTGTTTAGATGCAAAACAACATTCTCCCTCCTCCTCGAGGTCCTTCTTTTGGAGAACAGCAAGCTTCACACACATAACAAGATGGAAGGAGGAGGGAAGCTGGAGTCTGTCTCTGATATCACTGCAGGGTCCTGGCCAGCAGTCTGGCAATGCTGTGATTCTGAGTCATGTAACTGCCCCCTCAGACGTCCTGATGGGGGTCTCTTGTAGACCTCCATGTCCCAGAGCAAGCTGGCTATACTTTCACACTGGAAACCTCCATTCTAGTACTCACTGACTTCCTTCTTGGGGACATTTTTCTGCAGTTATCCCACTTGGCTATGAAGGGAGATGATGGATGAAGCAGCAGGACACGGAGGGCCATGAGGTCCAGTGACTCACACCACAGCACCACATTCCCATAGAGGCACGCACCTGTCACCCTTCACACAAGCGCCATCCACAGCTCACCACTGCACTCGCAGTCCCAGTGACAGACCCAAGCCCAATGACAAAATCTCTTCCACGCAGTCACCCACCCTCTGTCTGGCTCATGCACACAAGAGGAAGTTCCTGTAACAAGATGTCCTGTCCATGCTCTGGACCTCTTTGCCTTAGTGCCAGGCAAATTTAAAAGTATTGTTGGAGGATAGAGAACTTGCTCTACTAGATAATAACATTCGTTATAAATAATAATAGTAGCTAATATTAACTTAATGCTTATTATACACTTAGTCCTGTTTTGTGTGCTTTCTGAAATGTATCCTTGAATTTTCTGATCAACCTGATTAGGAAGGTGCTACTCGCTCCATTTATAGGTGAGGAAACTGAGGCACAGAACGGTTACGTCGTATGTCCAAAGTCGCACAGCTAATGCGTGGCTTAAATATAGCAGGCTTACACTGTTTTGCAAGCAGACCCAAGTGTCCTGGCTCGACTGCAGGTACATTCTCAAGTTAATTTGTTTTCTGTCTGCTTCTTGGTCCTTGTTTTTGTAACTGACTGATGGTGAAGAATATAGACTGCCGGTACAGTTTGCCGCTGCTGCCCTGATTAGTGTGAAGGCGCCGGCACTTCTACCCACCTCTGCTCTTGTACCATCAGTGTCAACACAGTGAAAAGACAAATACCATCTTAGAACAGTTGTGAAAATAGTTTTGACCTTCTGGAGCCCCTGAAATGGTCTTGCAGATCCTCCACTGTGGGGTTCTTGCACAGCCATTAAAATCCAGGCCCCTGGGTGGTGGAGACATCACCCCCTCCATTCTTGCCCACAGCAAGTGTCTGGGTTAAGCTCTGTTTTTCCATTTCCTTGGGTTTCTAGCAGCTAGGAATTCTGCACTTTTTTTTTTTTTTGAAGCCTTCTTTAAGCATTCTCCTCCCTTGGTTTCCAGAATGCCACAGCTTTTTAGTTTCTCCCCTGTTCAGTGGCCACTCCTTTGCCATCCTGCTTGCTGGTTCTTAGTATTTCCTTCTCTACCTGACCTTCAAATGTCATAGTTCTTGCAGTCTCAGCTCTGAGTCCTAGTCTCTTTTAACTCAGTTCTTGCTTGCTTGGCCATCTAGAGTGCCACAGCTGTAAATGCCAGTTTTGTGCAAATTCCCAAAATCACACTTCCAGCTCAGAACTCTACTGTGCGCTCCAGGCCGTTCTGCCAGTTACCTGTGTGGCATCCCCACGTCAGTGCCTCACCAGCACTTGGCAACCCAGTGTTCCTGAGAGAGCTCTCGACTCTGCCTGTCAGCTGTGCTTCTCCTCCAGGCCTCCCATTTCCAGAAATGGCTTCTTTGATACCGAGATGTTCAGAGATTTTGGAGTCATGTGTAACACCTAACTCTCTCTCAGCACAGCTGATCCATCCTGAAGCTATGAAAAGTTATTTCCAAAATTACCTTCTTTCCACTGTCACTGCTGATCTGCCAGTCAAGCCCGCAGGCCCCTCACCAGGACAGTTGCCTCACTGTCCACCTGGTCGGCACTGCACCCTCGCCAGCTGCTCCTCCACATCCTCCCCAGGGCCCTGGTCAGACCCTCCCTGTTCACCACCCCTCACTCTGTTCACCACCTCCCAATCTCCTTCCTGTGAATCCAGCTCTGCCTGTGGCCACAGGGCCCTGTCCACTTTGGCTTGAACCTCACCATCTGACCTCAGTGCCTCTTCCCATTGCTCATTAGGGTCTAAGCATATTGACCTCTCATGTATTCTGGGAACAGACCTAGTCTTTTACCACCTCTGAGCTTCCTCTTGCTGGTTATGATGTTCCTTTGGGCTTCAGTTCAGTGACAGTGATTGGCTTTTCAGATGTGCTGCTGCATACCCTCTCCCAGACTACTGTGTCACACCACTCTGGTCACTCCTCAAGATGACTGACCCTTTTGTTATCACCATCCTGCCAGTGCCCACTGCATAGTGGGAGCTGGGGCCAATCTGCCTTGTTCACGTGGTATCTCCAGCATCCAGCACAGCACGGGGGCATGGAGGGGGCTCAGTAACTATGTCGTGAATGCAGGCACACTGAAAGAGCCCCAACCAGTCAGTAAGAAAACACGTACCCACCAATGGCCAAAGGACTGGGACAGCCAGTTCACAAGAGGAAGATAAACGTGACCAATGATTTAAAGCTGTATTCAGCTGCACTAATAATGGGTTTCTGGAAAACCACTTGGCAGCATGTATCAGGATCCTTAAAACTAATACCTCATGTCCCACAATTCCACTTTCAAAAATCTTTCCTAAGGAAATTACTAAAGATACGATACAGATTTATATGTGAGGATGTTTATCCATTATTATTTAAAATCTGTCATAAATAGTTGAAAATAGTAAAAATGCCCCTCAATAGGTTAATGGCTAAATCAGTACATAGTGGGTGGGGTGAGTGGCCTCAGGTGGCTGGGACATAGACAGTGCATCTGAGGACAGAAACATCATGTTGGGTCCAGGCAGTAGGAAGCACTGGGTGCCAAGCGAGCAGTCAGAAGGAATGTGACTGTCAGGAGGAAGGGAGGTGCCAGCTGAGCCAGGATAGAACTGGGGTGGGCATTGCCTTTAAAGATGTTTACATCGGCATAGTCAGGCTTTAACATACATTTGCAGGAGCCATATTGCAAAACCATGCCTTTCGGGGGAGATAGATGGCTGCCAAGCATGGTCTCGCAGTCAGGGGGACCCGGCGGGCCACGGGTCAGAGCGCAGCTGTCAGCCCTGCAGATCCCCAAGCTTCGGCATGCCCAAGCTGATTTGGCTCAGGGTGTTCTGGTTACCACTGCTTCATGACAGATGACCCCAAAACTTAGCAGTTAAAACAAGCTTTTTATTAAACCTGTATTCAGACAGGGTGCCATGGTGAGGCATATCTCTGTTCCATGATATCTGGGGCCCTGGCTGGGAAGACTTGAAGACTGAAGACTGGCGCGAGCTGAAGGCTCATTCTGGGGCCTGGGTTTGGGTTACTCAAAGACTAGGATTACCAACCATGAGGCCTCTCCATGTGGCCTGGCTTCCTGACAGCATGATTGCCCCAGGGTTGTTACATGGAGTTGCAGGGCTCCAGGAATATGTGTTCTAGTGACCAAGGCTGCGTCACCGATTAGGACCTACCCTTGGAGGTAACCTTGTGACTGTCTGCTCTGTTCTATTGAACCTGCAGTTATGAGCCCACCTGGAATCAAGGGGACGTGTCACAGACCCCTCCTCTTGGCAGGATGTGTGGCAAGGCCATATTGTAGAAGAGTAGATATGATGGGGGCATTGCTGTGACAATAGGAATGCCCTGTCCTGTGAGAAAATACAGTTTACCACGAGGGGTATTATTACCTTTAACCAACCAAACAAGAGGCTGATATATAACCCTGCTTTTTAATTTTCCATGAAAAATGTGACTGCTAAGTAGATCCAGAATATTGTGTCTATGGTCAGTGCATTCTTTCCCCTATGGAAAGTTTGCAGAAGGTGCCAACTTTTTGGAACATGGGAATGCAAGGAATTGAATGACAGTGGCTAGCATTTTCAGCCGTCAAACCTAATGCTGGCCCATGTTTTCTGTGGAGATGTACATAGTGCATGAACTTAGTGAAAAACTCATATAGGTTGCCTCGCCCTTTCTCCTGCATGGAAGGCACTTTGCGGAGCTCTTTCTTGCTGTAGACCCTCTTACTTAAGAAGACTCCTTTCAGCAACTCCTCTTTTAGCTCATGTGTTCTCCCTGTAGGCTGTGCTTCAGTGGATGTTTGCATGACTTCTCTTAGTTACTAGGGGCCTGTGCGAAACCCCTTACCTTCTCCCTTTCCCAGGCCATGGGCCTCTTCCAGAATCGCTGAAAGCTCTGCCTTTAGAGTCTGCAGCCTGGGTTCAGTCAGTCATACTCGCAGGCTCAGAGTGAGTCCTGCTGTTGCTTCCTATGTCCTGGCAAGGGATCTGCCTCTAATGAGGCTTGATTGAGGATTCCTTTACTTCTTAGTTGAGTTCAAGAATTTAATCCAGAGTGAGGTTGATTACCTGCTTACTTTCCAAAAGACTAGTAGCTGTTATTTAACATTTAAAAGCCCGTGTGTGTATATATATATGTGAGCTAGGAGCTACTTTGAACATTAAGTGCTTATGTGTATGTTGTTAGAAGTGAAGAAAGCAGCAGGAAATCTCATGGGATGAGCTAAGTTGATGCATGGCTGCTTTATTTTTAAGTGACTCCATAAAGCAGAGGAGCAGATAATGCAGAAAGAGTCTTTTAATTACAGCCCCCTCAGCCTGCCTGCCTCTGCTGTTAGCATTATTTGATTACTGCAAGCTCTTTTTCCTGCTTGTGGATGCCCCACCCCCCAGGGGTGGATTATGGCACACTGCCGCTCTGTCCTGGGCCGGGCTGTGGAGACTTTTGGACTATGCTAAGAATACTTCAAGATCCTTACTAGAAGTAGTTATGGTGTGAGATTCCCAATCTGGCAGATCAAGGTCAGCAGGAACATCCTGGGGAAGGGTGAATTCCAAACCCTCCTCTTCTGACAGATCTTGGGTGGTCAGGCCCTTCCCCCTTGTGTCTCTGCCTTGTAGCTCCCTCCTCCTCCCCACCTCCGTGTCCATCTCACTCACTCCCAGGCTTCCACATGGTTCAGGAAGAGGACTTGGTGGCCAGAGGTTGACAGTAATGACCTGTGTTGGTGTTCCAGAAGTTTCAGGAGCCCAAATCTGTGCTTGAAAAGGTGTGACAATGCATTGAGGTGCTTTCCTGGAGTTTCAGACCCAATCAGACATCTGTTTTCAATAAGCAGAGGCCAGGGCAAGGGACAGATTTCCTCCTCTACCTGCTTCTCTACCATGACCTACCTTATATGCAAGAACATTGGATTTTTTTTCTTGTATAGCGAATGCTATTTATATAACGTGATTTGCTTTATTACACCCATGAGATAATTCTAATGTAACAGGTTTGCCTTTTGCAAAGCAAAGGCTTCTCATGCAGCCTCTAAGAATGAGGATAAAATGCATGTGTTGCCTGACTGCCTTAGAGTGAAAGTTTGAATCGGTGAAGCATACTTTTCAAATTGCATTAGTGCTGTCTGACTACCCCAGATGGGAGTTTCATTTCAGAGTCCTGGCCCAGGGTTTTGTTTTGGGTCATAGCACCACTGAAGCAGTGGAGCTCAGAGACTCCAGGGAGCGAACTTGGCCTCTGGGTTCAGCAGTGCACTTGGGTTAAGAAAGTACAATATTAGACCTTGACAATGAATCTGGAAGAGAGTTACAAAGGGAGGAGTTGTTTGTTTTTCTTTTCCCCAATGACTCAGACTTTTATATGGAAATGAAATGTTTAGATGTATTAAAAATTCCCAAAGTCATTTTTTGTTTTCACCAAGTAGATTTCATTCAAGATGTAGCTGTTTTCATGTGTCCCTGTCTGTGTAGCTTTCCTTTCACAGTGCTGAAATACTGCATTTTTACTGTAAAAATTTATGTCCACAATGATCTACATTTCATTGATCATGTTTAAGTTACAAAACTGAATAGTGAAGACATTCTTGATTCTAGGGTAGGGAAGAGCAGAGGAAGAAGAGAATCCCCACCACGTTTATGTGCGTGTGTGTACAATATATGTACATACATCTTGTTTCTTTATGCTTTCAGAGAACTGGTTTCATCTTTCCCTAAGGGTCCTGGCTGAGGTGCGGTGTCCTCTCATCAGGTGCTCCACTGACCCACGCAGCACTGGGGGTGGGCAGACCCAGTGGCCGGGCGGCCTCCGGATTGGTAGATGGAATAGTGCCGCTTGGTGATAGGGTCACTGTGTGCGATTGTTTGGCATCTTCAACTTGAATATGTACTTAACTTGTTAGGTAGGTGAAATGGTTTTTTTTTCCTGTTTTTCTTTCTTTTTGAAATGTAATTTGCAAATGACTGAGTTTGGCATTCCCAGTCCTTCCCATCACTTTGAGAGATCCAGATAAAGTCCCCCATCCCCACCCCATGGCGTATTTGTCCTCATAGTTGTCATTCTCTGTGGTTTTGTCTGTGAACATAACTCCTGGAGGCCCCATAGAGGAGCTGTGCAGGCAGGGCTTGGACTGTCCCTGTGCTCCTTTGATGTAGAACTTGTACCACAACCTCTCTCTCTATGCATATTCTTGGGCTGTTGTCTTTAGACTTAATGTCTGCTGCTTCTGCCATTTCCATGGTGCTAATGACTCAGTCAGGTTCCTCCAGCCCAGGCCTCTTCCTAAGGTCTATACTCCTAGATCTCATTGTCCCACACTCTGTGTCTAAGACTGTTTCCTATCTTCTCAATCTCCCCCTTCTAGGGAGTCCTCTGATGTGGCCTGCGGGAGCTCTCCCTTCCCCACACCACCCAGGTTCACAAGCCAGAGAGTGGGAGGGGTCCTGGGTTTCTTTTCCCTTTCCCCTGCCACCCTTCCGTTCATGACTAAGACTGCTTGTCTTCCTACCTGCTCTACCTCCCTATGCTCATCTCCTTTCTCACCTCCCTCTGCTATCACATCAGGTTGGGGTCCTCTGCTCTAAATACTGGAGCCGTCCTCTGGCTGAATTCCTGCCTTCGGCCACTTTGCATACAGCTTCCAGAGTGGTCTGCCCCAGAACTCCTCCACTTGGCCCCCTTTAGGCAGAACCCACCCCCACCTTCCCCTTCCGGGGCCCACCTACTCCAGAACTTGGTGTGATGTCCTGCTCAGTGTGCATCGAGGCTGGAGGCCCCACCTGGCTGCCCATGGACGCTGGCCTGGGGGCAATAGAGTCTGCACTAGTACCAGACCCCCAGCTTCTAGGCCCTGTGCTCCACACATGCTGCCCTGCCTTGTGCAGTGCTCCTAGCTCAGCCTCCTTCATGGAGGGAGGGTGAGGAGGGGCCTCCCTCCATCGCCTGGCCATCCTGGGTACCAGCTCAACCCAAGACCTCAGCAACACCACAGCCCCTCCAGGGTCCGCACAAGTGTCCTAACAACCCACTAGGCAAGTTTCGCATTTAATTATGGTTCAGCATTGACCTTTTGGATCACCTTGAACCCGTGGAATACCAGCCATTAATGGGGGTACTATAGACTGAATGTTTGTATCCCCCCCAAATTCATGTGTTAAATCCTAAGGCCCAATGTGATGATATTTGGAAGTGGGGCCTTTGGGAGGTGATTAGGTTAGGAGGGCAGAGCCCTCATGAATGGGATTAGTGTCCTTATAAAAGGACACTGCCTCACCCCTTCTGCCATGTGAGGACACAGGGAGAAGAGGCCTGCTTCCTATGGACTAGGAGGCAGGATCTCAGCCAACACCAAATCTGCCAGCACCTTGATCAGAGACTTTCCAGACTCCAGAACTGTGAGAAATAAATGCCTGTTGTTTATAAGCCACCCAGCCTATGATGGTCTATTATAGCAGCCCAAACAGACTAAGATGAGGGGTCAGATGGCTTTATAACAAGATGCTCCATTTCACAAAAGGATTAACAACAGGAACCTATTAAGTAGCAGGCTTCTCTGGTATACACTTAAATCCCAGTTCCACTTACTAGAAAATTAAATGACCACTTTTAGGGACAGACTGATGTTAAGGGTTTGGCTCACAGATCACATATCCTCTGAGGGGTGTTGTGAGGACACCTCAGCTCCTGCACACCTTGGCACTCGCGGTGCGTTGCAAAGCTGTTTGGTGCACAAGGGATGCAATACTTTTTCCTCAGTCTTCCTAAGTTTTATGGTAATTTAGTTTTAATTTGGTTATCGTTTTAGTAGAGCAACGCTGTCTCCACAGATAATGGGACTGCCACTGTCCCACCCCATACTCAAGTGAGACCACAGTAAATCTGTAATACTCTGTGCTTTGATAAGAAGGCATTTCTTTTCTTGTGGTCCAGCAAGGTTAGGACGCATCTCTGAAGGGCTTCCCTTCTTTGGCCAGTTACCCTCTATGATGCTGAAGCAGATTTTACTCGAGGTCCCCGCTGTGGGATTCCTGCTTCTCCAGCTCTGATGAGACCCTGGCTGAGTGTGGCTGTGCGATACTGTGGTGCAGTTCTGACACTGACCACTCCGAGTCAACACAGACCCTGCAAGTCAAGGGCACAGTCCCCAACACCAGGCACAAGTTCAGCAGTCCCCAGGCCACCTGAACTTCTGACCAACTGGCTACGAATTACAGTTTTGTTATAAAGGATACAAATCAGGACCAGCCAAATGAGGAAACATGCAGGGTGAGGTCTGGGAGCTTCCGTGTCCTCTCCCCATGGTGGAGTCAGGGTATGTACCCCACCTGAAACATGGATGTGTTCACCAACCAGGGAGTTTCTCCAACAGAGTTTCTATTGGGCTTTCATTATATAGGTGTGAGTGACTGAATCATTGGCCACATGGAGCTCTGTCTCCAGTCCCCATTCCCTCCCGGGGTGATAACACCTGGCTCAAAGCTCCAACCCTCTAATCACATGGCTGTCTTTGTGGCCTGCCCAGCCCCTATCCTGAGTCATCTGTTAGCATAAATGCAGGTGTGCTCCAAGGAGCCCACCATGAATGACAAAGACACTCCTGTCACTTGAGAAATCTCAGGGTTTAGAGGTTACCTCCCAGGAACCAAGGACAAATGCCAGACAAATTCATTATTATACAACAAGCTGTCCTTAGAGGGTGATAAATTATGGCTGTGATTACTAGTATAGATTCTAGAGTCAGACTGGGAAATTTGAATCACAGCTTCACACCAGCTGTGTGACTTTGGACAATTGACTTCACCTCTCTGAACCTCACTTTCCTCATCTGTAAAATGGGGATAATGATACTTACCTCATAAGAAGGTAGAGGCAATGAAATAAAATAATGCATGTTAAGTGCTTATAACAGCTCATCACAAATAATAATACATCTTCCATGTCACCTGTCACTATGTTTATAAAGCAGTGCAATCAGGGTCATAAAAATATATATACACAAAACCTAATTTTAAAATGTTGATTTTTCCTCAGCTATCGCTTTCTACATCAAAAATGAATCAACTCTTGGGGCCGGCCCCGTGACCTAGTGGTAAATTTGGCGCATCTGCTTCAGGTTCGGTTCCTGGGCACAGACCTGTACAAAATAGAGGAAGACTGGCACAGGATGTTAGCTCAGGGAAAATCTTCCTCGTTAAAAAGAAAAAAAAAATCAGTCAGTTCTTTATCCCTGATAAGCAAAGTTCAAGTGAGTAAAAATGACATTAAATGGAGGATATACTTCTCTACCTTGATTGTATTCATTTGTTCATCCACTTAAGTTTTATCAGGCCTGCTATTCACCAGCAGCTGCGCTGGGAGCTGTGGGCGGTTTCCGCCCCCGGCCCTCAGGAGAACCTTCTCAGCCACAGTATAAACCCGCGCAGGAGGAGGGCTTTGTCAGTCTGGGCTGCTGTGACAAAGTACTATAGACTGTGTGGCTTATAAACAGTAGTCATTTATATCTCCCAGTTCTGGAGGCCGGAAGTCTAAAGTCAGGGTGCCAGCACAGTTGGATTCTGATGAGGGCCCTCTTCCCCATGGCTGACTTCTCGTCATGGCCTCACGTGGTACAAGGGGTGAGGGAGCTCTGTGCGGTTTCTTATACTAATCCCATTCATGAGAGCTCGACCCTCATGATCTAATTTACTTCCCAAAGGCCCCACCTCCTATTACCTTCATGTTGGGGGTTGGGATTTCAACATACGAACTTCGAGGGGCACAGACATTCAGTTTGTAACAAGGAGTGAAGGACTGGCACAGAGGGGACCATTCATTCACTCCTGTCCCCATTTCTGGTGCTGTCCTTCCCTCCTGTCACTGCCCTTCAGCTAGGTCAGCAGATCCCACACATCAGCTCAAGTTGAACCTTAACAGGCTACCCCCAGGGCCTGGAATCCATTTCGTGGATCATAACCAGCACTTTTCTTTAGTGAAATGGAAAAGAATGAAAAAGTATATGTGCCCTAAAAGGTAGTGAAGGTGTTTTTTTTTTCATATATAAACGGCCTGGCCCTCTCGTAAAAATGCGTTTCTTATTGTTGATTGTGGATTTTAAAAGTGTAAAAAGCACTGAACTCTAGGAAAGGTGAAGTGGCTGCCACTTCTCCCCAAGAGGTCCCTGAGGAATGACAGGGAGGTGAGAGGGGCCCCGCCTCCTGAGCTGAGGGAGGGCGAGACCAACGTTGCCCACAACCTGCACTCTGTCAGGGAGCTCAGAAAACCAGACCAGGTTCCGACCCAAGCCAGCCTCAGCAAGGTGGCCATGGTAGTGCCACCCCAAGGAAGCCCGTGGGGCTGGCAGGCTCTCCAGACGCACAGCTGGGAGCCAGTTCCCAGACTCTGTGAGCCACCAGCCAGTGGATGCTCTGAGCCAGGAGGCCCAAGCTGGGGTTTCAAATGCCAAGGTACCCTCACCACCAGCCTAGACACCAAGGCACAGGAGCTGCCAGCTGTCTGTGGAGGTAAATGGGCAGAGGGAGAGCTGTGCTCAGGGGTGTGGTTCCAGCAGGTACCAAAACTATGTGAGAAAGTGAGTGTGTGCCTATGTGTGTGTGAGAGTGTGTGTGCGCATGCCTGTGTATGTGAGTGCATCCACGTGTGTGTGTTGTAGTTTTTAAATTTCCAAATGTGCCTGATTTCATAGGACACATCTCCTATGTGAAGTCTATATTCTCTGGGCGACCTAATCATAAAGTGCCACTGTGGGCTTGGCCCTTTCCCAATGCTCCCACAAAGCCCAGTGGTTAGGAAGTCGGTTTGTCACTATTCCTTGGCACACCTTGAAAGTACGTGGAATTAACCTCAGCCACGGCCGAGTGAGTGTCAGGCCCTGTTGGGAGCTGCGCTCGCTGGCCGGCTAAGTAAGGAGACCTCCTGGCCTGGGGCAGCAGTCAGAGGCTGCCCTGGAGTCACTGCCCCTTGAACTGTGGCTCCAGCACTTGGCCATGGCTCCCGGGCAGCAGATGTCTGTGTCTGAGTGGCAGTGGCGCATGTCTGTGTCTCTTCAGGTGGATGTTTTTCCCTGGAAATGTTCTTCAGTTGATTTAAAAAAAAAATTTTTATCTCAAATATTAATTGTATGACTTTTGGACTAAAATTAAGCTTTTAATATACTGCTGCTGGAAATCAAACAACTGAAATGAGACATCAAGGCCCTCCCACGAGTGTGGTCTGGGTTTTGAGACCCAGACCTCCTTGTCCACCCCCAGGGTCAGCTAGTTCTGATTTTGACCTCCCAAAGGAAACCCTTCCATCATTTTCTTTCTTGCTCCCTGCCCCTGCTGCGTTGCCCATTTCTAAAATCATTCCTTTAGGCATCCAGGAGAAAGTCTTTGTCCCCCTGAATCGGCAGCCCATTCATTTGGATTGAGTTAGATGAGTAGTGTACTCTATGAAAAAAAAAATCACGTTTTGTTGTTTAAGAACTCAGTTGTCAAATAATATTTGCCTCCCTGCTATCTGCACAGCTAACCACATCATCTTCTTCAAGCTTTTGCACATAAGTCATCCTTTCAAAGAGGCTGTTTGACTTTAAACTTGCTCTCCCACGCCCCACCCTCCTGCCTAGCATACCAGGTCCTCTGTTTTATTCACAGCACTTACAGACTCATAACCTCTTATTTAATTAACTTGTTTCTATGCCAAATGTGTATTGTCTGTCTGTCTTATCTACTGGAATATAAATTTCACCAGGACAGGGATTTGAGTGTTCACTGATATGTGCTGAGCACCTAAAATAATTCCATTATGTGATTATTTGTTGAATGAACTAACATGTGGTTTTTGTTATTTTAAATGAATCCACCCTGTTGATCTTAAAAATGTACAGAGGTCCATATATTTTGGCATTTTCTTTCTTAATCAGCTTTCTTCAAGAAAGCAAACAAGGGTAATGATTAATGTAGTCAGACTCTCCAGAACCTTGGAATTGCTAAACGTTGAGAGAGAGGGAAGAAAGTGGGCGTGTGCAGGTGTGTTTATGCACGTACACGTGGGCATACATGCATAGGCACATGTAAGACGGAGCAGAGGAAAATTGTGTTTGTGTATGATGTTGTGTCTCTCTTTCCTGTCTTATCACCATTTTTGATACTCTTGTTAATCAAACCATCTTACTGAGAGGGCCCCTGGGCCATCCTTCCCTGATAAAATGGCTTGGCCCCCGCAAGGCCACTGCTGACAGCATCAGATCCAGATTGGGTGCTTTGTGGTTCTTAGTGGGTTGGTTGACTCTTATTAAGGAAGAGAAGCATTACCAGCTTTTTGCTGTTTCAGTGCAAATGTCTCTTCTTCTCCCAAATTAATTTATGGGGCTGATAGTGTCTCCTAGACACTCAGGATCACTTTTGAAGCCTCCATAAAAAGTGTGCTGAGTAATATCTAGATGCCACATGGAACTGATGTTGCTGTGAGCGGTGATTATTGAGATCCACCACGCTGGAGATACAGCTGATACCTTTATGTGCCTGATATCACCATAGCCTAAGTGGCAGGCACAAGCTTTATTTCCAAGTGGCAGGTTCCAGTCAAAATGTTTCACTGCATGCAGATGGCCATTCATGTGTCTTCTAGGCTGGTCTTTCTTAGTTCTATTTTTCTTCTCCTCAGAGGATAGTATTTTTCAAGGTGTTGGAATGTCTTGTTGATAGAGGAAGTCTAAAGCAGTGATGAAGAGCACGAACAGAGCCTCCTAGACTCAGACATGCAGGCTGAGGTGCAGGCTGGCCACAGGGCTGGTTAAGGGGGCTGTGGGAGCTGGGTCCGACCCAATAGGTGCCAGGCAGCCTGCTTCAGCCTATTCCTGGGCTGCAGAGAGCACATGTGCTAACCTGAACTTCCTACAGACTCATGGTTTTCTCTATGACCAGGGAAGCCATTGGGCTGCCCTCCACTGAGGCTGGCATCCTGTGTTCCACTGCTAACTCCAGAACCCATTTCTGTGGGGCTCTGTTTGGGGAAGACAAGAACCCTCTTAGTCTGCTTTCTCGTAACATATGGCTGTGTTATAGTTCATCCCCTGATAGCCTTGTTTTTTTAATTCGCTGTGCTATTACTTTCATTTTAGTAGGACTAATGCAAAGTTTTCTTGACAGTTAAATGGTGCAGTTGCTAATGATCAGTTCTTTTTGTTGTTGGTTTTAAAGGTGCTGGTGATCAGATTTTGATAGATTATAAATTGCCTCTTCCAACCTCCCACCACCTTATACCCTGTTTGTGGGACATGTAAATATGTGGCGGGGAACAGGAGAGTTCATTTTCATGAGCATCTGTTGCTTGACTGGAAACAACTGTATGTATTGGACAGTATAACTTTCTATGTTTCCATATGATTTAAACCTACCCAAAGCTCCAGCATCCGGCTTGCTCTTCTCACTTTGCCAATGAAAAACTAAAAAACAAAGATTAACAAAGTCAACTAAATTTATACAGATAGTAAAGAGTGCAACCCGGAATGAGCTGGATCGGGTGGGAAAGATGCTGCTACACCAGGCAATGAGCTCTATCAAATAGTGTATCACTCGTCGTCTTAGCAAACTGTCAACATGTAGATGTTTCATATAAATAAAACACCTTCTTCAGTTTCCTGCATTCCATAACATCGAGCAGAGTACTTGCCAAATAATAGTTGTTTATTAAATGTTTGTGGAATTCATATATGTATATATATACATATGTACATTTACATATACATAATTATAATAGCCAGGTAATATCAACATTAATCAATAAAATCAGCTAAAAATTAAAAATAGTGCAGGAAAAAGCCACTTTCAACATTGTTAATATTGAAACAATGTGTGTTTATATCACATTGCTTGACATTATACAGAAACTTACTTCTTGAATACATTTCAAATTAACAAATAAAAGAGCTTGCCAATAATAACCATAGTTAGAATTTAGCACAGCACATCTTTATGTGTTTGGGCTTAGAAAGTATATTACAGGAGCCATTTTAACTTCATGCGTATGTGATGTAAGTACCAGGAATGTATTTTTCTTTTGGGGACTTTATTATTATGTGCTTTTATTTTAAAGGGTATGTCAGTGGTTCCCCAACTTTGCTGCATATCAGAATCACCTGGGGATCTTTAAAAAGTGCAGATGTTTGGCTCTCACCTTCAGCCATTATGATGTAATAGTTATAAGATTTAATCTGTATATTGGGACTTTTAAATGCTACCCGGGTGATTCTAATATGCAGCAAAGTTGGAGAACCCCTGGTATATGCAATGCATGAAAAATCATCAGATGTGGTATCTGCATATGCCTCGTTACTATTTGCTTTATTTATTTATTCCTTTATTCACTGTGCATTTGCAGAATAAACACCATGCCAACTATCTGCCAGGCATTATGCAGATGCTGGGCACATAGTGGTGAATGAAAAAGGCATAGCCCTGTCCTCATGCAACTTTAGTCTGGCAGAGGAAGACAGACAGTACACAAGTAAATAAATCAACACTTAAAAAAATGTTGTTAAAGATTGTGGAAAGTGAAAAGGAAGTCATGAATAGGATGCTGTTAAGGAGAATAAGTGGGGGTCCAGAGAGCAAGAGAGCATGGATGAATATTCCAAGGCAGGGTAAAGTTTGGCAAGTTCTAAGGGCAAACATGGGGCTGACATGGCCCATGGGAGAGGCTGAAGAGGATGTTGGAGAGGGGCATCTGGTGCAAGGCTTTTGGAGCTGTGCCAGTGACTTCTGACTTGCACTTCGAACATTGTGAAGTTGTTGGTTACTTTTAAGTAAGGGAGTTCAGAGAAAGGGAAGACAAGGTTTCAGTGAACCATTCGAAAAGTTCTTGGTAGAGGTTATGCATTCATTAAAGCAAAAATGATAGATAGAGAAAAGTGATATTGTAGTAGAGATGGAGGGAATTGGATGGATTCACCCTATATTTCAATGGATTCCCTAGAGTTGCTGATCAATTGCATATGTGATGCAAGAGAAAGGAAGGAATCAAGGATAGTTCCAAGTGCTTGACTGAGCACTTAGGTGAATCTTGATGTCATTTAGTGGGAAGGGAGATAGTTGGTAGGCAGTTGGGAATGGATGTTGATTTGGAAGTAAAATCAATAATCTATTTGACATGTTAAGTTTGAGATTCCTGGTAGATGACTAAAGGAGATGACAAATAGGCAGTTGAATAAACTAGGACCCAGATCAAGAAACAGGACATTACCAGGTCACCAGAAATTTCTTTATTTGCCCTTCTAGTACCTACACTTCTGTGACTTTGCTAAACTCATGGATTAGTTCTGGTAATTTTTCTGTGGATTTCTTAGAATTTTCTACATGTAAGCTCATGTCATTTGTGAGTCCAGTCAGCTTAGATTTACTTCTTTCTAATCCAGATGCCATTAATTTTTTGTTGTTCTGATTTCATAGGCTAGAGCCTCCAGGGCATTGTTGATTACAAGGAGCAAGAGTGGGACATCCTTGTTTTGTTCTTGATCTTAGGTGCAAAGCATTCAGCCTTTCATCATTAAGAATGGTGTTAGCTGTCAGCTTTTCAGGGATACCTTTCATCAGTTGAGGAGGTCCCCTTATATTCTTAGTTTGTTGAGAATTTATGTCATGAATGAATGTTGGATTTTTTCAAATACTTCCGCTGCATATTCTGCATCTTTTGAGATTGTTATATTATTTTTGTGCTTTATTCGATTACATTAATTTACTTTCAGATATTAAACCAACCTTGAATTGTTGGGATAAATCCAAATTGGTCATGACATATAATTTTTATATGTACTGAATTTGGTTTATTCATAGTTTAAGTATTTTTTATGTCTATATTCATGAAGGATATTGGTCTATAGTTTCTTTTCTTGTGATGTCTTTATCTGGCTTTGCTATCAGAGTAATACTGACTTCATAGAATGAGTTGAGAAGTGTTCCCTCCTCCTGTACTTTATGAAAGCATTTGTGAAGGATTAATATGGCTTTTTATTTAAATATTTGGTAGAATGCACCATTTTGAATGGACTTAACTAATCCTATTAGAGCCCTTTTGGATTAGGCTTAAATTTGTATGAAGATTTTTTTAATTACTAATTTCTTATTATTGGTATATTCATATTTTCTGCTTTCTTCTCATATAATCGTTGGTAATTTGTGTATATCTAAGAATTTCTCCATTACATGTAAGTTTTCTAACTTTTTTTGTGTAAAGTTGCTCACACTATTTCCATAGAATACTTTTGATATCTGAATTTGGTAGTGATGCCCCGTCTTTCATTCATGATTTTGGTAATTTGTGTCTTCCTTTGAATTCTTGGTCAGTCTGGCTAATGATTTGTCAGTTTTGTTTGATATTTTCCAAGAACGAACTTTTGATATTTTCTGTTTTCTATTTCATTGATTTCTATTCTAATTGTCATTATGTGCTTTTTCTGCTTGCTTTGTGTTTAGTTTGTTATTCTTTACTGGTTTCTTAAGGTAGAAGGTTAGTTTTATGCATTTCTTTTCTTATATAGGCTTTGAAATTTTTTAATTTTAATTTTTAAAGTTAGCATATTATACAACTGGCTTATTTTTGTATATAGTTATGAGTTTAACACATGCATAGATTCATAAAACCATGACCACAATCAGTATGCAGAACAGTTTCATCACCCCACAAAACTCCCTCAAACTGCCCCTTTGCAGTCAACCCTTCCCTCACTCCTAACCCTGATAACCACTGGCCTGTTCTGTCCCTACAGATTTGCTCTTTCCAGAATGTCATATAATTGGAGCCATCCAGTGTGTAATATTTGGGGGCTTGCTTCTTTCACTCAGCATAGCATAGTGGAGATTTATCCGTGTTATGGGAATCAATAGTTCATTCCTTTTTATTGCTGATAATGTGCCAGTGTATGGGTGTCCTGCAGTTTGTTTATTCATTCACTCTTTGAAGGACAGTTGGGAGATTCCCATTTTTGGCTCTCACAGATAAAGTGTCTGTGAACATTCATGTATAGGATTTGGGGGAACTAATAAATAAATACATAGGAGTGGGACCACTTGAGTGTGTGTGAGTGTATGTGTAATTGTATAAGAAACTGCCAAATTGTGTTCAAAGTGGTTTTTGCTTCATGTATTTTGAAGCTGTTGTTTGGTGCCTGCACACTTGGAATTATTATGTCTTCTTGGTGAATTGAACTTTCTATCATTACATAATATCTCTCTTAATCGCTGGTAATTCCCCTTGCTCTGAAGTTGATGTATCTGTTGTTAATATAGCTGATGTTAGTATAACCACTCCAGGTTTCTTTCAGTTAATGTTTTCATGGTATATTGTTGCCATCACTTCCTTTTGACCTACCAATGCCATTATATTTAAAGTGGGTTTCATGGAGAGAGCATATCATTGAGTCTTATCTTTTATTAATCCATTCTAATAACCTAGGACTTTTAATTGGTATATTTTAACCATTTGCATTCAGTGGAATTATTGATCTGTTTGAGTTTAGGTTGACAATTTTATTATTTTTCCATTTGTTCTCTCCTTTTTGTCCTTCTGTTTCCCCTTTCCTGGCTTTCTTTGGAATAAAGTATTTTTTAATATTCCATTTTAATTTGTTTTTGATTCTATCTCTTTGTATAATTTTAGTTGATTTTTCTAGAGATTACAATACGCAGACTTATCTTTTCACAATCTGTGTAAAATTAATATTTTACCACTTCATGTGGAATATAGAGACCTTACAGCCACATGGGACCTTTAACTTGCACCTTTATTTGTAGATGTCTGACATAATACATCTACATACACTGAAAACCCCATGAGACAGCCTTATTTTTGCTTTTGATTATTGCAGATATTTTGTAGAAATGACAAAAGAAGAATAATCTATTATATTTACCCAGACATTTGTCATTTCCATTGCTCCTCCTTCTCAAAGTTTCAAGTTTCCCTTCCTATCATTTCCCTCCTGTCTGAGGAACTTCCTTTAGCATTGCTTTTAGAGCAGTTCCAGTGACTAATCCTCTTAATTTTCCTCCATCTACGAATATCTGTATTTCATTTTCATTCTTGAAGGTTATTTAGGCTGGATATAGAATTCTGGATTAACAGTTCTTTTCTTACAGCCTTTAAAAATGTTGTGCCTCTGTGATTTCTGATGAGAAATCTGCAGTCATTCAAATGGTTGTTCTTCTATTCATAAATGCAGTGATTTTTCCTGGCTGCTTTCAAGACTTTTCCCTTGTCTTTGGTTTTCAGCTGTTTGATTATAATATGTCTGGTATTGGATATCTTTGATTTTATTTTGAGTTCCCTGAGTTTCTTGAGTCTGTAAGTTTGTCGTTCACTCAATTTGGGAAGATTTCAGCCATGATGATTTTTTAAAATATTTTTTTCCTGCACCATACTCTCCTCTCTTGCAACTCTGATGAACAAATGATGAGCCTTTTGATATTTTTCACAGGTCCCTGAGGCTCTTAACTTTTTTCAATATTTTTTCTCTCTCATATTCAAATTAGAAAATTTCTGTTGTTCTCTCTTAAAGGTCAAGGACTTTTTCCCTTGTCATTTCTGCTATTAAGCCCACCCAGTGAATATTTCTGTTTTAGTTATGATATTTTTATTTCCAATATTTCCATTTGATTCTTCTTTATATCTTTTATTTCTTTGCTGAGACTTTCTGTTTTCAATTGTTTGTCCTTAATTCTAGGAGCATGATTATACTAGCCGCTTCTGTCTGGTAATTCCAACATGTTTGTCATCTCAGGGTTAGCATATGTTAACTGTCTTTCCTCTTGTAAGTTGGAATTTTCCTGGTTGCTCGTATACCAAGTAATTTGGATTGCATGCTGGACATTTTGAATATTATGGGGTGAAAATCTGGGTCTTATTCAATTTTAAGGAGAATGTCAATTTTTTTATTTGTTTATACATATTATCAGGCAATAGACCTAGTTAAGTCCAGACTTCAATTCTGGCCCTTCTTCCTTGGAATGTGGTTGGAAGGTCAAGTCTTTTTTTCAGAGCCTTTCTATGCTATGTGGATCTTTCCAGCACATTCATCACTCACTGGCAAATCTGGCACCTGGATGACGGTCAATCCTGTAGTTCTATTATCAAAATATTTGCTATACTGTTCAGGGTTATCCATGCATGCACAGCTTGGAGGTGAGCCAAAAGTTCATATAACACTTTATGAGGTCACTTTCTTGAGCTCCTCCCCTTTGCAATCTTCCTGACACTTTCTAGCTCTCTTGGCTCCTTTCAAGGTCCTCTGAGCAGAAAACCAGGGCTTAGAAATATCTCTGCACTGTTTTTCACTTGCCATGACTTTACCAGTTTCTTAAAGTCAAGTGATGGGAAGACAAAGAGAGAAAAAGAAGCAATGAGTATTTTCTCCAAAACACTGGAGACCGCAGCTCTTGTGGTCAGAGAGAAGGGTTCTCCTCCTTGAGAGTTTTAGGTACATGCCTGGAAGCCACTGCCACCACTCCTGCCTCTCCCGAATTAGAACCACTCCACTGGGTTTTTACTGTTAATTTCTAAAAAACAATTTTTGTTGAGATATAATTCACATATTGTCAAATTCACCCATTTAAAATGTACAGTTCATTGGTTTTTAGTTTATTCACAGATTTATGCAACCATCAACACAATTTAATCTTAGAACATTTCATCACCCCAAAAAGAAATCCAATACCCACTAACAGTAACTCCTCAATCACCTCCCCCAAGTTCTAGGCAACTATTAATCCATTTTCTGTTTTTATAAATTCACCTGTTCTGATGAATGGATAAAGAAGATGTGGCATATATATACAATGGAATACAACTCAGCTATAAAAAAAGATGAAATCTTGCCATTTTCAACAGTATGGATGGACCTTGAGAGTATTATGCTAAGGAAAATAAGTAAAATGGAGAAAGCCAAATATCATATAATTTCAGTGATATTTGGGAGATAAACAAAAAACAAACACATAGATGCAGAGAACAGATTGGTGGTGTCCAGAGGGGATGGGGGTAGGGAGAGGCTGAAAGGAGTAAAAGGGCACATGTGTATGGTAACAGATGGAAACTCGACTTTTGGTGGTTAACACGATGTAGTCTACACAGAAGTTGAAATATAATAAGGTACACCCAAAATTTATATAATGTTATAAACCAATGTTACCTCAATAAAAAAATAAATTAAAAAGAATTTACCAATTGTGGAAATTTCATGCAAATGGAATCATATAATATATTATCTTTTGTGACTAGCTTATTTCACTTAGAATAATGTTTTCAAGGTTCATTCCTGTTTTAGCATACATAATACTTCATTCCTTTTTATTGCTAATATCCCATTGTATGCTTATATCACATATCTATCAATCAGTTGATGAGCATATGAATGTTTCTACTTTTTGGCTATTATGAATAATACTGCTATGAAAATTCATATACAAGTATGTTTTCATTTCTTTTGGGTACATATCTAAGAGTAAAATTGCTGGTTCATTTGGCAAGTCTATGTTTAACCTTTTGAGGAACTGCTAAACTATTTTCCAAAGTGGCTGTGTAATGTTACATTCCCGCCAGCAGTGTAAAGGAGGATTTCAATTTCTCCACATCCTTTCAACACTTATCATCATCTGTCTTTTTCATTATAGACATCCTAGTTAACTATGAAGTGGATCTCATTGTAGTTGTGATTTGCATTTCCCTAATGACTAATGACATTTAACATGTTTTTATGTGATTATTTACCATTTGTATATGTTGTTTGGGGAAGTGTCCATTCAAATATTTTGCTATGTTTATTGGTTATTTGTCTTTTTATTATTGAGTTGCAAGAGTTGTTTACATATTCTTGTTATAAGTCCCTTATCAGATATGTGCTTTGCAAATATTTTCTCCCATTCTGTGGGTTGCCTTTTTACTTTCTTTATGGTGTTCTTTGAATCAAAAACTTTTAAAATTTTGATGTAGTCCAATTTCTCTGTTTTTTTCCTTTGGTTTCTTGTGCTTTTTGTATTGTACCTAATAAACTATCGCCTAACCCAAAATCACAAATATGTACTCCTATGTTTTCTTCTAAGTGTTTTATAATATTAGCTCTTACTTTTAGGAAATCTGTTTTTGAGGTAATTTTTGTGTACAGTGTGAGGTAGGGATCCAACTGTATTCTTGTGAATGTTATTATCCAGTTGTCCAAGAAATATTTGTTGAAAAGACTTCTTTTTACCCACAGAATTGTGTTAACACCCCTTGTCAAAAGTCAGTGAGCCATACAAAGGGTGAATTGGTGCTCCCGCAACACGACTGACAAACAATAATGTACAACTGAAATTTTACAAGGTTGTAAACTATTATAATCTCAATAAAAAGTAAAAAAAAAAACAGTCAGTGTGCCATAAAAATAAGGTCTTACAACAACCGCAATGTCTTGATTATTTTAGATTTGTAGTAAATTTTGAAATCAGGAAATGTGAGTCCTCTCTTCAAAATTCTTTTGGCTATTCTTGGTCCCTTGAATTTCTATATTAATCTTAGGATCACTGTACCAATTTCTGCAAAAAAGCCAGCTGGGATTTTGATGGGGATAGCGTTGAACCTGTATGTCAATTTGAGGAGTATAGCCATCTTAACAATAGTAAGTCTTCTGATCCATGAACATAGGATGACTTTTAACTGAAGCACTGGAAAGTAGAAGACAATGGATTGCTAACTTCAATGCATTCAGTGAAAATGCCTGCAAATCTAAAATTCTATTCCCAGTGTGAATATCTCTGCAAAATGAAGTAAAAAGAAGTGAGCACTTGGAGACAGAGTGTATAGTTAAATCTTTAAGGATTATTGTTGCAGGGGAGGGCAGAAAAAGGAGTGGCAACTGAAATGAGATAGTAAGCCTAGTTTTAGGATAAGCAATTTGAAAGCATAATCAAGTAGAGAAGTAGAAATTGATGTTGTGGTGGAAACTGAGGATAATTGGAGGGATTACGTCTCTTAGTAACTTCTAGTAGGTGAAGAGGATAGCATACAAAAGGATGTAGTGTGAGAGAAAAGCAAAGGATGAGGATACAGAAGCTGAAGAGTTGGTGATGGGAAAATCAAGAGGTTGCCCACAGATCATCGTGTGGAGTAGGCAGGAAAGTTACCAAATGAGACTGAAGGGAGACAGCTTGTTGGAGATTTGAGAGGAATAGAAAAGTATGAAATACACATCTTGGAGAATAGGAAAGTGAAATTTCTAAGGAACTATAACAGTTTGGCAGTTTTGGGTGTTTATCTGCTGTATATGGTATAAATTTGAAGAGAGTCCAGTCATTAGAGCTTTAAGACTTTTTTCCAGCAATGTTCTGATCCTTTGGTAAAAGTGCAGAATAAATGTAATAGAGTAGAGGCAAGGATGGGCGAGGTATTAATATTATCTGTAAAAGCATGGCTGTATGTTGAATGATCTGTTAGGTTAGTAGTTAAAGATGCAAGGATTCAAGGAGGAGGATGAAGTATGAAAAATGATAGGATCGGCAGATTAGCGGTCCTGAGAAGCGGCACACTCATAGGCAGACATGGTCATTGGATACCTCAAAGAAATTAGTAATTCTCTTTGGGTAGATGCCAACCTACTAAATAAGTGGTACTTAACACTGGCTGCACATGATAATATCCCGGGGAACTTTAAAAAAATGTATCAGTGAACTCTAACCCCATTAATTCAGAATCTCTGAGCATCAGTGTCTTTTAAAAGAGCACAGATGATTCAAATATGTCAACAGAGCTGATAACTTCTACAGCAGAGCCTGGGGTGCTGGGAGACCTCAGGGATTGAGAGGCAGAGCTGCCACATTGCAAAGCCCCTGATGGTATGACATTCCTATAGACCAAAGCGACTCCATTTGGAAGGTTGTAGCAGTTGAGAGCATTCTAAGATTGAAGACCCACTGGAGGAGGAAGAGACCCATTAAAGTATCAGGGATTTAATATATGTAGAGTGGTGATTCTCAACTCTGGGGAGGGGCAACTTTTAAAAAAATCTCAATGCCAAGTTAGCATCCCAGACTAATTACATCAAAATCACTAGGGATGAATCCCAGGCTAAAGCGGGACTTTTAAAAAGCTCCCCATATAATTCCATTGTTCATTTAAAATCTTTCTGAGATGGGGAATACTGGACAGGGTGCAGGTTTGGGAGGAGATTTGATGATTTCTGTTGAGGTCATGCTGAGTTTGAGGTAGCTATGCTGCATCCAGGTGGAGATGTCAAAGAGGCTGTTAGTGCTGGGTCTCGAGCTCAGGAGAAAAGTCTTGAGCTGAAGCAAGAAAATTCCCCCAATTCTGGGTAAATTGTTGATTGCTGTATATTTTTAGAGCACATTAGTTGTATGATGTTCCAATGAAATCCCTAGTTTTTATAAATAACCATATGTCTGCACTCTGCTTTGAGCAGCATTCGCGTACCCAGAGAGGGGAACATAGACAGTTATGGTACGGAGGCAGGATGCCTGTAAAGTACAGTCATAAGAGAGAGTGTCAGGGAGGGATGGGTTCTATAGAGTTTGTCTGATCATACATGCTAATTTCACAGATTCAGAGGCCCAGATTGGTAAAATACCCAGGTCCTGTGGAAATCAGTGCAGAGTCAGACCAGCCAAGTCTCCTGGTGTGCGTGGCAGCACCATCCCTGGCCATGTGCTCAGAGGGAGATGATGGCATTCTTGGCCAGGAGAGTGGCTTTTGTTTTCTGTTTTTCTGTGGGTTGTTTTTTTTGTTGTTGTTGTTGTTGGTGTGACAAAGCATGTTGGTATTTTTCTTTATCCAAATTATACTTTCCAGTTCCCACATTTCTAGATAAGTTTAAGAGGAAGTTGCTATCTTGAAGTAATTTTTTAACTTTACAACATGACCTTTTAGTCCCCTCAGTCCATTTTGATAATTTAACAACATTAAAAGAAAACAAAAATCTGCATTTGGGGATTTGTATAAAATAAAAATCTAAGACATTTGTTTTTATGGATTCCATTATACTTAAAACCACTTGGCAGCGAACATGTTTGTGATTGTTTCAAGTGAGAATCTGGCCATTGTTTTGGGGTCAGGCACAGTGCTTGCCTTGTCTGTCCTAAGGATCATCAGTGGGTCAGCTGCCTTTGTGAAAGCTGCTCCACATCCTCGTATTTATTTTCATGGGATATGTCTTTACTTTGTAAAGGCTGAACGCATTCTACAGATTTAGTTGAAAGGTCTTCCTCATTAAATTCTAATTTAACATATAAAACAATATTTTCCAAGATTACGGAGACCTGTAAGTACATTTAGAAACTGAATTGACATTTTATAGTGACTTTGGGTTTATGCCTTGGGTCTCTTTAGGGCAATAGTTCATGGTACAATTCCAGGAAAAATGTTGCAACAGGTCCGTATTGTCAAGGAGGCTGGTTCCCCAAACTCTGTGCATTGTTGGTTAGTTTGCTTCTATCTTGTGTTTGTGTGTATACCTGAGGTTGTGTGAAATAATATTGCATGTGTTCCCTGGACCATTGTGTTCCAGTGGCAGCAGGGCCTGTAGTACTAGGAGTGATGTAGTAAGATCTAACCTCTATCACGGCCTTTCTCTGTGCCAGGCACCCTTGACATCTTTATATCTATTATCTTATTTCATCTCCTTGTAAGGAAGATACCGTTTCCATCCTCAACTTGCAGCAGTAAAAGTTAAATAGTTTGCCTAGGCTTTGGCGCAGAAGAATTAGAGCCCTGGCCATATTTGCCCTTTATAACTGTTTATTTTCCTGGTCCAGGATCTTATGTTGCACTTAATTGTCATGTCTTTTTAGTTAGTCTCTTTTAACCTGGAACAGTTCCTAAGCCTTTATCTTTCCTGATCTTGATAATTTTTTAACTTTTTATTAAGATTATGATAGTTTACAACCTTGTGGAATTTCAGTTGTACATTATTGTTAGTCCTGTTGTAGGTGCACCATTTCACCCTTTGTGCCCTCCCCAGCCCCCCCTTCCCCCTGGTAACCACCAGTCAGTTCTCTTTGTCTATATGTTTAACTTCCACCTATGAGTGGAGTCATACAGTTTGTCTTTCTCTATCAGGCTATTTCACTTAACATAATACCCTCAGGGTCCATCCATGTTGTTGTGAATGGGGTGATTTTATCATTTTCTATGGTTGAGTAGTATTCCATTGTGTGTATATATATATATATATATATATATATACTATATCTTCTTTATCCAATCATCCATTGATGGGCACTTAGGTTGCTTCCACGTCTTGGCTATTGTAAATAATGCTGTGATGAATATAGGGGTGCATAGGACTTTTGGAATTGCTGATTTCAAGTTCTTTGGATAGATACCCAGTAGTGGGATGGCTGGGTCATATGGTATTTCTATTTTTAATTTTTTGAGAAATCTCAGGGAAATGCAAATCAAAACTACACTAAGATACCACCTGATCTTGATATTTTTCAAGAGAATGGACCAGTTAATTTGTAGAATGACTCCCAATTTGGATTTTCTGAGATTTCTTGATTAATCAAGTTATGCATTTTTTCAATAATACCACAGAAGTGGTCTTATGTCCTTCCTAGTCCTTTATATCAAAAGTCATAGGATGTTGATTTGTCCCATTACTGGTGATGTTAACTTTGAGTACTTGGTTAAGGTAGCATAGCTAGGTTTCTCTCCTATAAAATTACTATTTTACCTTTGTAATTAATAGAATTGAATTATTCTCATCAAATTTTTCTCTACTATTCTTAGCACCCATTGATGAATTTCTAACTGTCACATCCTATTTTGGCATTCTTCTGTATGGATAAGCTTTACCTTCTCCATTTATTTATCTATCTATTTATATGGACTTGTGGATCTTATTCTATCCAATGGGTTTTACTCTATTGCTACCATTATTTATTTTGATGCTCAGATTGCACAGATTTGGCTGATGGGGAATCACTTTAACTTAGATCTGTGTCCTTTTGATTTGTACTTATCATTATTTTAATGCTTCTTTTCTTTATAATACAACAACATATTCCAAGATCATCTTTTACTGTCTCTGCTCCAGATCTGAAATCAGCCCTTCCTTAGGAAGTCCTATTTCCATTTACTAGAGAATGTTATTCAGAAATCAAGATCTGGGTGTTGAATGTGCCTCTTGCTTCTAGGCCTTGTCAGAATTAGGACATATATAGAGAGAGTCTATGTTGATACTTTCAATTCTAGTCTGCACTACCCTTCCCATATTTGTAACTCCATTTACCAGTAGTGAGACACCTGTTCAATACCATTAATGTATTTACCAATTTGCTAAAATCTAGAATATACAGAAAGTGGCATTAGAATTGCTGTTAAATACCAAAGAAAAAAATAAACCAACTAATTATAGATCAGTATTTGTGTGGGAGCATGTCTGAGGTAAAATTTACATAAAATGTACATTTTAATTGCACAATTCAGTAAATTCTGACAAATGCATATACACATGTAAATGACACCTCTGTCAAGATAGAGAAATTTTCCATCACCCTAGAAAGTTTCACTGTGCCCTGCCCTAGTCAGTACCCTCCAGAGGCAACTATTTGTCTGATTTATTTTTGATATAGCATCATTTTGCCAAGTCTAAAACTTCATGTAAAAGGAACTATGAAGTTTGATTTCTCTTGTTTCCAGCTTCTGTGAGATTCTTCCATGTGGTTTCATGTATCTGTATTTTGTGCCTTTTTATTGTTAAGTAGTAAGTATTCTATTGTAAAAGTATACCAAAACCGGTTACCCATTCTCTTGTTGATGGACATCAGGTCATTTTCAGCTTTGTGATGCTGTGAATGATGCTGCTTTGATCATTCTTGTGCAAGACTTTGTGTGGACACCTGTTTTCATTTCTCTCAGATGAATACTGAAGTGGAACGCTGGGTCATAGGGTTGGTGTGTGCTTAGTTTTAGAAAAAACTATCATTTCTTTTGCCAAATTAGTTGCATCATCTTTATGTTCCCTCCAGCATGGAAAGAGAGTTCTGGATGCTCCACATCCTTGCCAACATTTGATGTTTTCTGACTTTTTTTTTTTTACTTTTTATTAAGATTATGATAGTTTACAACCTTGTGAAATTTTAGTTGTACATTATTGTCAATCTTGCTGTAGGTGCCCTACTTCACCCTTTGTGCCCACTCCCCACATCCCTTCCCCCTGGTAACCACCAGTCAGTTCTCTTTGTCTATATGTTTAACTTCCACCTATGAGTGGAGTCATACAGAGTTCGTCTTTCTCTCTCTGTCTTATTTCACTTAACATAATACCCTCAGGGTCCATCCATGTTGTTGTGAATGGGACAATTTTATCATTTTTTATGGCTGAGTAGTATTCCATTGTATATTTATACCATATCTTCTTTATCCAATCATCAGTTGATGGGCACTTAGGTTGCTTCCACGTCTTGGCTATTGTAAATAATGCTGTGATGAACAGAAGTATGCATGGGACTTTTGGAATTGCTGATTTCAAGTTCTTTGGATAGATACCCAGTAGTGGGATGGCTGGATCATATGGTATTTCTATTTTTAATTTTTTGAGAAATCTCAGGGAAATGCAAATCAAAACTACACTAAGATACCACCTGATCTTGATATTTTTCAAGAGAATGGACCAGTTAATTTGTAGAATGACTCCCAATTTGGATTTTCTGAGATTTCTTGATTAATCAAGTTATGCATTTTTTCAATAATACCACAGAAGTGGTCTTATGTCCTTCCTAGTCCTTTATATCAAAAGTCATAGGATGTTGATTTGTCCCATTACTGGTGATGTTAACTTTGAGTACTTGGTTAAGGTAGCATAGCTAGGTTTCTCTCCTATAAAATTACTATTTTACCTTTGTAATTAATAGAATTGAATTATTCTCATCAAATTTTTCTCTACTATTCTTAGCACCCATTGATGAATTTCTAACTGTCACATCCTATTTTGGCATTCTTCTGTATGGATAAGCTTTACCTTCTCCATTTATTTATCTATCTATTTATATGGACTTGTGGATCTTATTCTATCCAATGGGTTTTACTCTATTGCTACCATTATTTATTTTGATGCTCAGATTGCACAGATTTGGCTGATGGGGAATCACTTTAACTTAGATCTGTGTCCTTTTGATTTGTACTTATCATTATTTTAATGCTTCTTTTCTTTATAATACAACAACATATTCCAAGATCATCTTTTACTGTCTCTGCTCCAGATCTGAAATCAGCCCTTCCTTAGGAAGTCCTATTTCCATTTACTAGAGAATGTTATTCAGAAATCAAGATCTGGGTGTTGAATGTGCTTCTTGCTTCTAGGCCTTGTCAGAATTAGGACATATATAGAGAGAGTCTATGTTGATACTTTCAATTCTAGTCTGCACTACCCTTCCCATATTTGTAACTCCATTTACCAGTAGTGAGACACCTGTTCAATACCATTAATGTATTTACCAATTTGCTAAAATCTAGAATATACAGAAAGTGGCATTAGAATTGCTGTTAAATACCAAAGAAAAAAATAAACCAACTAATTATAGATCAGTATTTGTGTGGGAGCATGTCTGAGGTAAAATTTACATAAAATGTACATTTTAATTGCACAATTCAGTAAATTCTGACAAATGCATATACACATGTAAATGACACCTCTGTCAAGATAGAGAAATTTTCCATCACCCTAGAAAGTTTCACTGTGCCCTGCCCTAGTCAGTACCCTCCAGAGGCAACTATTTGTCTGATTTATTTTTGATATAGCATCATTTTGCCAAGTCTAAAACTTCATGTAAAAGGAACTATGAAGTTTGATTTCTCTTGTTTCCAGCTTCTGTGAGATTCTTCCATGTGGTTTCATGTATCTGTATTTTGTGCCTTTTTATTGTTAAGTAGTAAGTATTCTATTGTAAAAGTATACCAAAACCGGTTACCCATTCTCTTGTTGATGGACATCAGGTCATTTTCAGCTTTGTGATGCTGTGAATAATGCTGCTTTGATCATTCTTGTGCAAGACTTTGTGTGGACACCTGTTTTCATTTCTCTCAGATGAATACTGAAGTGGAACGCTGGGTCATAGGGTTGGTGTGTGCTTAGTTTTAGAAAAAACTATCATTTCTTTTGCCAAATTAGTTGCATCATCTTTATGTTCCCTCCAGCATGGAAAGAGAGTTCTGGATGCTCCACATCCTTGCCAACATTTGATGTTTTCTGACTTTTTTTTTTTACTTTTTATTAAGATTATGATAGTTTACAACCTTGTGAAATTTTAGTTGTACATTATTGTCAATCTTGCTGTAGGTGCCCTACTTCACCCTTTGTGCCCACTCCCCACATCCCTTCCCCCTGGTAACCACCAGTCAGTTCTCTTTGTCTATATGTTTAACTTCCACCTATGAGTGGAGTCATACAGAGTTCGTCTTTCTCTCTCTGTCTTATTTCACTTAACATAATACCCTCAGGGTCCATCCATGTTGTTGTGAATGGGACAATTTTATCATTTTTTATGGCTGAGTAGTATTCCATTGTATATTTATACCATATCTTCTTTATCCAATCATCAGTTGATGGGCACTTAGGTTGCTTCCACGTCTTGGCTATTGTAAATAATGCTGTGATGAACAGAAGTATGCATGGGACTTTTGGAATTGCTGATTTCAAGTTCTTTGGATAGATACCCAGTAGTGGGATGGCTGGATCATATGGTATTTCTATTTTTAATTTTTTGAGAAATCTCCCTACTGTTTTCCATAGTGGCTGCACCAGTTTGCATTCCCACCAGCAGTGTATGAGGGTTCCTTTTTCTCCACAACCTCTCCAACAATTGTCAGTTTTTGTTTTGTTTATTTTTGCCATTCTAACAGGTGTAAAGTGATATCTTAGTGTAGTTTTGATTTGCATTTCCCTGATGATTAGTGATGATGAGCATCTCTTCCTATGTGTATTGGTCATCCGTATATCTTCTTGGAGAAATGTCTGTTCATGTCCCCTCCCCATTTTTTGATTGGGTTGTTTGATTTTTTGTTGTTGAGCTGTGTGAGTTTTTTATATGTTATGGAGATTAACCCTTCGTCAGATATATAACTTGTAAATATTTTTTTCCTAATCAGTGGGTTGTTTTTTTGTTTCAATCCTGTTTTCCCTTGCCTTGAAGAAGCTCTTTAGTCTGATGAAGTCCCATTCTTTCTATTGTTCCCCTTGTCTGAGAAGACATGGTGTCCAAAAAGATCCTTTTGATACTGATGTCAAAGAGTGTACTGCCTATATTTTCTTCTAGAAGCCTTATGGTTTCACGTCTAATCTTTAGGTCTCTGATCCGTTTTGAGTTTATTTTTGTGAATGGGGAAAAGAATGGTCAATTTTCATTCCTTTAAATGTGACTGTCCAGTTTTCCCGGCACCATTTGTTGAAAAGACTTTCTTTTCTCCATTGTATGCCTTCAGCTCCTTTGTCAAAGATTAGGTGTCCATAGATGTATGGTTTTATTTCTGGGCTTTCAATTCTGTTCCATTGATCTGTGCACCTGTTTTCGTACCAGTACCATGCTGTTTTGATTACTGTAGCTTTTTAGTATGTTTTTAAATCAGGGATTATGAGGCCTCCAGCTTTGTTCTTTTTTCTTAGGATTGATTTAGCAATTTGGGGTCTTTGCTCCATATGAATTTTAGGATTCTTTGTTCTATTTCTGTAAAGAATGTCATTAGGATTCTGATTGGGATTGCGTTGAATATGTAGATTGCTTTGGGTAGTATGAACATTTTAGCTATGTTTATTCTTCCAATCCATGTACATGGAATGTCTTTCCACCTCTTTATGTCGTCATCAATTTCTTTCTGGAAAGTCTTGTAGTTTTTGTTGTATAGGTCTTTCACTTCCTTGGTTAAATTTACCCCAAGGTATTTTATCCTTTTTGTTGCGATTGTGAATAGGATTTTTTTCTTGAGTTCTTTTTCTGTTAGTTTGTTGTTAGAGTATAGAAATGCTACTGATTTATGTATGTTGATTTTATACCCTACAACTTTACTGTAGTTATTGATCATTTCTAATAGTTTTCCAATGGATTCTCTGGTGTTTTCTATATATAAAATCATGTCGTCTGCAAACAGTAAGAGTTTCACTTCTTCATTGCCATTTGGATTCCTTTTATTTCTTTTTCCTGCCAAATTGCTCTGGCCAACACCTCCGGTACTATATTGAATAAGAGTGGTGAGAGTGGACACCCTTGTCTTGTTCCTGTTCTCAGAGGGATGGCTTTCAGTTTTTGCCCATTGAATATGATGTTGGCTGTGGGTTTGTCATATATGGCCTTTATTATGTTGAGGTACTTTCCTTCTATACCCATTTTATTGAGAATTTTTATCATAAATGGATCTTGGATCTTGTCAAATGCTTTCTCTGCATCTATTGAGATGATCATGTGGTTTTTGTTTCTCATTTTGTTAATGTAGTGTTTCACGTTGATTGACTTATTGATGTCGAACCATCCCTGTGTCCCTGGTGTAAATCCCACTTGATCATGGTGTATAATCTTTTTAATGTATTGCTGTATTCAGTATGCCAAAATTTTGTTGAGGATTTTTGCATCTATGTTCATCAGTGATATTGGCCTGTAGTTTTCCTTCTTTGTGTTGTCCTTGTCAGGTTTTGGGATCAGGTTGATGTTGGCTTCATAGAATTTGTTAGAGAGTGCTCCATCTTCCTCAATTTTCCAGAATAGTTTGAGAAGGATAGGTGTTAAATCTTCTTTGAATGTTTGGTAGAATTCTCCAGAGAAGCCATCTGGTCCTGGACTTTTATTCTGGGGGAGGTTTTTGATTACTGTTTCAATTTCTTTCCTTGTGGTTGGTCTATTTGGATTCTCTATTTCTTCCTCATTCAGTTTTGGGAGGTTGTAAGAGTCTAAGAATTTATCCGTTTCTTCTAGGTTGTCCAATTTGTTGGCATATATTTTTTTCATAGTATTCTCTTATGATCTTTTGTATTTCTGTGTTATCCCTTTTGATTTCTCCTCTCTCATTTCTAATTTTATTTATTTGAGTTTTCTTTCTTTTTTTCTTAGTGAGGCTGGCTAAGGGTTTGTCAATTTTGTTTATTTTTTCAGAGAACCAACTCTTTGTTTCATTGATCCTTTCTACTGTTGTTTTTGTTTCAATTTCATTTATTTCTGCTCAAATTTTTATTATTTCCCTCTTTCTACTGACTTTGGGCTTTGTTTATTCTTCTTTTTCTAATTCTGTTACATGTCATTTGAGATTGCTTATCTGAGACTTTTCTTGTTTATTGAGATGAGCCTGTATTTCAATGAATTTCCCTCTTAGGACCACTTTTGCTGCGTCCCAAATGAGTTAGTATGGCATGTTTTCATTTTCATTTGTCTCCAGATAATATTTGGTTTCTTTAATTTCTTCAATGATTCATTGTTTGGTCAGTAGCATGTTGTTTAGTCTCCACATTTTTGCCCCTTTCCCAGCTTTATTCTTGTAGTTGATTTCTAGTTTCATAGCATTATGGTCAGAAAAGATGCTTGATATTATTTCAACCCTCTTGAATTTGTTGAAGCTTGCTTTGTTTCCCACGATATGATCTATCCTTGAGAAAGTACCATGCATACTTGAGAAGAATGTGTAACCTGCTGTTTTTGGATGGAGTGTTCTATGTGTATCTATTAAGTCCATCTGGTCTAGTTTTTCATTTAATTCTATAATTTCCTTGTAGACTTTCTGTCTGGATTATCTATCTGTTGGTGTTAGTGGGATGTTGAGGTCCCCTACTATTATTGTATTCTTGTTGATATCTCCTTTTAGTTTTGTTAATAATTGCTTTACACGCTTTGGTGCTCCTGTGTTGGGTATGTATATATTTATATGTGTTATGTCTTCCTGGTGGAGTGTCCCTTTTATCCTTATAAACTGCCCCTCTGTGTCTCTCTTTATCTGTTTTGCTTTGAAGTCTACTTTGTCTGATGCAAGTATGGTGACACCTGCTTTTTATGTTCATTATTAGCTTGGAGTATTGTCTTCCATCCCTTCACTCTGAGTCTGTGTTTGTCTTCAGGGCTGAGGTGTGTTTCCTGGAGGCAGCATATTGTTGGGTCTTGTTCTTTAATCCATCCTACCACTCCATGTCTTTTGATTGGAGAGTTCCATCCATTTATATTTAGAGTGCTTATTGAAATGTGGGGGCCTAATGCTGCCATCTTATCACTTGTTTTCAAGTTCTCTTGCATTTTCTTTGTTTCTCATCCCATGATTTTTGAACTACAAATTCAGGTAAGTAGTTTTCTATATTGGCTTTCTTCTTATTTGTAATTTGTGTCTTTATTTTTGTTATTTGTTTTTGTTATTTGTTATTTGTATAGTGGTTACCATGTGATTTGTATAAAGTATCTCATAGATGTGATAGTCCATTTTCTGATAGCCTCTTATTTCCGTAGATTAAGCTGTTCGATCCCTTTCCTCTTGCCCTTCTAGGTTGTTATTGTCAGATTTTTTTTTTATTCCTTCTTGTGTTGTGAGTTTGTGGTTAAAATGACAGGATCATATTTATTCTTGGTGTTTCCCTTCCTTTTATCTTTAATGTTATACTTAGCCTTTGCTAACCTGTTCTGATGGAGAGCTGCAACTTCCTGATTTTGTCTTTATACTTATCTCCTTTGCTCTGGGTTTTGTAACCTGTTTCCTTTTTTGTTTTTTTCAGGTATGAGGGTCTTCTTGAGCTTTTCTTGTAGGGGAGGTCTTGTGGCAATGAACTCCCTTAACTTTTGTTTATCTGGGAAAGTTTTTATTTTTCCATCATATTTGAAGGATATTTTCGCTGGATAGAGTATTCTTGGCTGCAAGTTGTTGTCCTTCAGAGTTTTGAATATATCATTCCACTCTCTTCTAGCCTATAAGGTATCTGCTGAGAAATCTACTGACAGCCTTATGGGGGTTCCTTTGTAGGTTATTTTCTTCTGCCTTGCTGCCCTTACTGTTTTCTCTTTGTCATTGACTTTTGCAAGCTTCACTAGTATATGCCTTGGGGCTGGTCTTTTTACATTGATAAAGTTTGGAGATATGTTAGCTTCTGTCACATGGAGTTCCATTTCTCTCCCCAGGTTTGGGAAGTTCTCAGCCACTATTTCTTTGAACAGGCTTTCTGCCCCCTTCTCCTTCTCTTCTCCCTCTGGGATACCTATAATCCTTATGTTGCATTTCCTAATTGAGTCAGATATTTCTCAGAGAATTTCTTCATTTCTTTTTAGTCTTAGTTCTCTCTCCTCCACTATCTGCATCATTTCCATATCCCTATCTTCCAAATTCTTAGTTCTGTCTTCCATATTATCTAGCCTGCTGTTCAGAGAGTCCAGATTTTTCTTAATCTCCTCCATTGTTTTCTTCATCTCCAACATTTCTGATTGGTTCTGCTTTATAGTACCAAGCTCTTTTGTGCCATAGCTCCTGAACTCGTTGAGTTGTCTATCTGTATTATCTTTTAACTCACTGAGTTTTTGAATAATGGCTATTTTGAATTTATTGTCACTTAGGTTATAGATTTCAGTGTCTTTGGGATTGTTTTCTGGGTACTTGTCATTTTCCTTCTGTTCTGGAGATTTAATATATTTTTTTTATACTGCTTGATGGTGTGGATTTGTGCTCCGCATAGAGGTAGAGTTTAGTTACTGCTTCCACTTGCTTCTACTGGGCAGGGGGGTGGGGCAGCAGCTGTGTAATCTGCACTGACAAGAATCCCTGTCAGCTGTTGCTGATCAGACCTGGGCCCCTCCTCGTGATCACAGTGGCTCTGTGAGATCTCTCGTCAGCTGTGGGGACAATTGCAAGGGGGCCTTGGGTTGCTGATACCTACTGTCACAGACCTCCTAGACGTGCTCCCTCCTGAGGGTCTGCAGCAGAGTTATGGGCTTTCACTGCGGCTGGGAGCAGGTTCACCTAGACTTGCAGCTCTGCCACCATCAGGGCCTGCAAGACCTCACTTGTCCACTATGGGCCACAGCAGAGCTATGGGTATCTACTGTAGTCTGTGGTTAGTTCACCTAGCTGTGCTACTTCTGGCCCAGGGCCTCCCAGCCTTTTGAATGCTGGGTGGGGCCTCTCCACTAATGCTGATGAGGGGCTTTCCCTGCAGGTGCTGTGGGACCGTGGATTTTTACCCTGGACCACGGAGCACACTCACTGGGACTCCAACCTGCCACCAACTACTCACATGGTCTCTCTGGGTCTCCCTTGCCCCCTCGGAGCCACAGCAGGACTTTGTGTGTCAGAGGCGGCTGGTGGGTTGCTGCTCCAGCTGGGCTCCTTTTACCCCAGCGCCTCCCAGCATTCTGAATGCTGGGCAAGGCCTCTCTGCTAATGCTGAGTAGAGGCTTTCCTTGCGGCTGCTGTGGGACCGTGGATTTTCCCACTGGGCTAAGGAGCAATCGCAGGGGCTTAGGTAGGGCTGTAGTTACCTGTTTCCACCATCGTGCTGCCAATGCGTGCACACGTCCGCCCTTTGTGCGTGGTGATGCTATGAGTGTATCAGCCAGTAGAAAGTTGCTTGCAGATAATAGGCTGTCCAGGGGTCAGAGAGTTTTCACCTGTCTCCACCTCCTCCTGGGGGGAAGTCTGTCCACCTTCTGATGTATAGCAGTGTGGATCTCTCAGGTGTCCTGAGATGCTGTGTGGATATCCTTTGTTGACCAATGAATGTCCAGTTAGTTGTAGTCGACCTTTTAATTTTAGCTATTCTAGTGGGTAATCAAGTGCAATCTGTTTGTGGTTTTAATTTCCATTTTCCTGATACATAATGATACTAAGCACTTTTCCATGCACTAATTGGCCATTTCTATATCTTCTTTGGAAGTTCCTGCTCCAATCTTTTGCCCATTTTTTTAGAAAACTGGGTTGTCTTTTCATTATTGTAATAGAAGTTTTTAAAAGATTCTGCAAATAAGTCATTTGTCAGGTGTATGTCTTATGAATATTTTTTTCTAGTTTATAATTTATCTATTTTCTAAATGGTGCTTTTTGGTAAGTTGAAGTTGTTGAATTTTGATAAAGTCTAACGATGTCAATTTTTTTCATTTACGTTTATTGCTCTCTGTGTCCTTAGAAATCTTTACCTCCTCCTACATTGCATAGATATAATCCTGTGTTTTATTATAAATGCTCTATAGTTTTAGTTTTAATGTTTAATTTTTTGATGTATCTTGAATTAATTTTGTGTGGTATTAGATAGGGTTGAGGTACATTTTTTTTTCATATGAAAATCCAGCTCTTCCCAGCACCATCTGTTGAAGTCTTTCCTTTCACCACTGAATTGCTTTGGCATGTTGTGGGTCTATTTCTAGACTCTTTATTTGGTTCCAGTGATCTGCATATTTGTCTTCATACCCATATCATGCTGTCTTTATTATTGTAGCTTTATAGTAACTATTGAAATTTTATAAGATTTCCATCTTAATTCTTTATCAAGATAATTTTAGCTATGCTAGGTCAATTACATTTTCATTTAATTCTTAGAATCATTTTGTCAATTTCTACAACAAGGCCTGCTGAAATTTTTAAATAGAATTGCATTGAATCCATAGATCATTTTTGGGAGAACTAACCACAATATTAACTTTTGGAATCCACAAGTATGGAATATCCCTCTATTTATTTAGGTCTTCCCTAATTTCTCTCAGCAAAGTTTTGTGTTTCAGTGTAGAGAGTCTTGGTATCTTTTATTAAGTTCATTCCGAATTATTTTATGTTTTTCAATGCCATTGTAAATTGATTTATTTTAATTTCACTTTCCAACAGCTTACTTCTAGCAGGTGTGTGTGTATATACAAATGATTTTTTTTGTTTATCAGACTTGTAACTTGCAGTCTTGCTAAATGCATTTATCAGTAGCAGAGCTCTTAGAATTTTCTACACTGACATTCATGTCATGTCATCTGCAAATAGAGAAACTTTTACTTTTTTCTTTTCAACATTTTCTCCTTATTTCATTGGCTAGGATTTCCTATACAAGTGTTAAGTTGGATATGCTTACCTTTTCCTTATCTTAGGGGAAGACAATTCAATATTTCACCATAAAGTATGGTTAGGTATAGGATTTTTTTATATAAATGTACTATATCCAATGAGGAAATTCCTTTTTATTCCAAGATTGCAGGACTTTTTTCTGTAAAAATCATGAATACCTGTTAAATTTAGTCAAATATTTTTCTCTTTTCTCTGTTAATATGGTGAATAACATTGTTTTGTTCTTGAATGTTAACCCAACCTTGCATTCTTGGGATACACTCTACGTGGTCATGCTTCTTTGTATACTGGAGAATCCAACTAAACTTTTGTTATGAATGATTATGTCTATCTTCATGTTGGTTATTGGTCTATATATTTTTTTAATATTCTTCTCTAATTTTGGCTGGCCTTATGCAACAGTTTGCAAGTGTTTTTTCCTTCTCTATTTTTAGAGTTTGTGTAAGGTTGCTTGTATTTCTCCCTTAAGTGGTAGAATTCATAAGTGAAATTATCTGTGTCTTTTTTTAAGCAAGAATTTTTGTAATGAATACAATTTTCTTAACAGATATAGATTCAGAATAAAATATGCTGTTCAGATTTTCTATTTCTTCTTATATTTAGTTGTGTTTTTAAAGATATTTGCCGATTTCATCTAAATTGTCATCTATTTTATTTAATTTTTTAATATTTATTATTAAAAATTTATTTATAAATATAAATGATTTATTTATAATTATTAATTATTAATATTTATTATTAGTATTAATTTTTATTTCGTATTTCTTTATTTTCTTTTTTATGTCTGTAGAACCTGAGATACTATCCCCTCTTTTATTTTCTCTCTTTCTTTTCATTCTTACTAGATGTTTATCAATCTTATTAACCTTTCCAAGGAACCAAATGTTAGTTTCTTAAATTCTCTCTTTCGGTTTTTGTTTATTTTCTTTTTCACTGATTCCAGCTCTTCGTTGTTTCCTTCCTTCTATTTATTTTAGTTTCCATTTGCTTATCTTTTATAAAAGATACTTATGGTGAAAACCTAGAACATTGATTTTAAGCACTTATTATTTTCTTGTGTGTTTAATACTGTCAATTTCACTCAAAGCACACTTTAGCTGCATTACCAACATTTTGATATGTTTAATATCTTCAAGTTTAAAGTATTTTCTAACTTCCTTATGATTCTTCTTTTTCCCATCCTAATATATGTTTTCATTATCTTCCAATTTGAAATATTTTCTAAATTTCCTTAAGATTTCCTCTTTGACACATGAGTTACATGTGTGTTATTTACTTTCTAAATATTTGAGAATTTGTTTATATCTGATTGATAATGATTTCCAGTTTATTCCATTGTTGCCATAGAACATATTATAGTATTTCAGCATTTTGAACGTTATTGAGACATGTTTTGTGACTTAGCATATGGCTATTCACCAAAAGATGAATGCTCTTTTTGCACTTAAAAATAATTTGTATTCTTCACTTTTTGAGGTGATGTTCCATAAATGACAGTTGGGTCCTTTTGTTGATGGTGTTGTTCAGATCTATATATTTACTAATCTTCTTTTACCTAGTTGTTCTAGCCATTCCTTGGTAAAGAGATGTTAAAGTCATCTACTGTCGTTGTGGATTTGCCTGTATCTCCTTTTAGTCTTATATTTTACTTTATATATTTTGAAGTTGTATATTTATACAAATTTGTCATTGTCATGTCTTCCTGGTGAATTTTCATCATAATGAATTGTTTATCTCTAGTAATGTGTTTTTTTCCTTGAAGTCTATTTTGTCAGATATTAATGCAGCTATTCCAGCTTTCTTGTGCTCACAATTTGCATGGTATGTATTTTTTCATCCTTTTACTTTCAAGCTATCTGTATCTTTGTATTTAAAATGTCTCTTCTAGATAGCATAGAGTTGGGTCCTGTGTTTTTATGCAGTATGACAGTTTCTGACTTCTAATTGAAGTTAGTGCTCTATGTGCAGCTTGAATGTAGTCCATTAACATTTAATTTAATTATTTATATGTTTGGATTTAGTTCTCTTTTGCTGTGGTAGGAAAAACTTTTGACATTTTACAAATATGAATGATATTCATGCTATTTTTTTTTCTTTTTAAGGAATCTTTTCTAAGGTTAAAGAAATTTCTTTCTGCTCCTAATTTTTAAGTGTTATAAAATCTTAAGTGACTGTCAAGTTTCTTAAATGCTTTATCTGCATACATGTTTTGAAATATGATTATTTGATTTATTATTCTCCTTTAATCTATTGATGTGGTCAGTTTTATAATGCTAAGCTATGATTGCATTCCTGTGATAAAGCCAAGTTTGTTATGCTATATTATATAGTAAATGTTATATCATCAATTTTTGAGATTGCCTTGTTATTTTTTTTATTTCCCTCTTACTACTGTTGTCACATTTTCATTCCAAGATTATGTGCCAGCTTCATAACATGAGTTCAGGATTGTGCTCTGTTATTCTGTACATTGAGTTTTGTAAGACTGAATTATTACTTTGTTGAGGAAACCATGTGGGCCTGGAGATTCTTTTGTAAAAAAAGAAAAATATCTATTTAATTTGTTTTATCAGTTATAGGACTATTCAAGTTTTCTATTATTTAAAATCAATTTTGGTAAGTTTTATTTTTCTTTTTTGGAATTTGTCCATTTTGTCTATATTTGCCAATCTGCATAGTATTCTTATTACAGGTTTATCAATAGTATTCTTCTTGTCATAAAACTAATGTTTGATTTTGTTGATCGTATCTACCATCTGTGTGGTTTTGTTTTATTCATTTCTGATCTTTGTTATTGTCTTCCTTCTAATTTCTTTTTGTTTATTTTGCTAATATTTTTATAGCTTGTTGAAATAGCTGCTTGACTCATGAATTTTTGGTCCTTCTTATTTTCTTATATCTAAGTTTAAAGCAAAGAACTGCCTCTAATTATTGCTTTTGCTGTATCCCACAAATTTTGACGTGAAATATTGGGTTATCATTTAGCTCAAAATATTTTATTGTTTCAGTTATGATTTCTTTCACTCTTGGTTTATTTATTATATTTTATTTTTCATAGTTATTTTTTTCTGCTGAATTTATTTTATTTTACATACATTTTTGAGCATTTAACTATGGAAAATATCAAATATCTGTAAATGTATATAGAATAGTAGTATAATGAATCCCCATGTGCCCATCACCCAGTGTCTATTATAATCAAGTTGTGGCCAGTCTTGTTCTGTGTGTACTAAAAATATTTTGTATTCTGCAGGTCTTGGGAGTATAATTCTACATGTCCTTTAAGTAAAGTTTGTCAATAGTGTATTCAAATCTTCTATGTCCCTACTCCTATTTTGTCTGATTTTATCATTGTGAAGTAATTCTCTTCATAATTCTCTTCATCGCTAGTAAATGCTTTTTACCTCAAATCTGTTCTGTCTGATATTAACATAGCACTAGTTTCCTGGTGATTATAGTTTGCAGAATTTATTTCTTACCTACCTTTTTTAATTTTATCTTTTCTGTATCTTTACATTTTAGATGTCTTTTATAAACAGCATATTGTTGAATTTTTGTATTCAGTCCTCCAATTGACTGCTTTTAAATGGAGCATCTGGCGTCTTTACATTTAATTTAATTAGTGGCACATTTAGGTTTAAATCTACCCATCTCATCTTGTGCGTTCTACTTGTTTCACAGCTGCTCCCCCCCTTTGTTTATCGCCTTCTTTTGGATTCTTTTTAAAATTGATTTTTCAATATATATCAAGACTTTAACCACTTCTCACCACCCCCACTGCTGCCATCCTGGCCCAGACCACTCTCCTCCTTCCTCTGGAGAAGGCAATGGCCTCCTGACTCATCTCCCTGCTTCTCTCCTTCCTCCCACTTCCCACCCTCCCCCGACCATCTGCTCACTAAGCAGCAGCCAAAGCAAGCCTCTTAACACTAACACATAAGCTCCATCATGTTTCACCTTGGCTCGAAAGCCTGTGCAGCTGCTTGTCCCATACAGTGAAAGGCATGAATGCCTTGGTGCTTAGGGGGACCCTCAAGCCTGCTGGACCTGCTCCCCTGGCATCTCGTGGGCCTAAGCACTGACCACCACCCTTGCTCCCTGCACTCCAGATAGACGCGTCCACCTGCAGCTCCTTCCACAGGACAGGAATCCTCCAGCCTCTTCTAGGGTGAAACCTTCTCCCGCTGGCCATGCACCCAGCCCACTGGCTCACCTCTTTTCACCTCTTTGTTCCAGAATCACTTTCTCAGTGAGGCCTGCCCTGACCATCCCACATAACGTGTCCTCAGACACAGCCTGGGCCCTCCTCCTACCCTGGACCCTGTCCTGGTCTCTCCTGTAGCAGTTAGTCACTTTCTGTCATCCTGTGAACTCACTGATTACAGTGTCATATGTTTGTTTCTCTGCCTCTGTTAGAAAAGAAGCCCCATGAGGGATTTCTGCCTGTTCTGTTCACAGCCACATCCCAAGGCACACAGATAACACCTGGCCTGTGGTAGGCGCTCAAAAGATGTGGGTGAACAAGTGTAGGAATTGCAGGTTTCCGCTGGTGGTTATTTGAAAGTACATACTCTTGTGTCTTTTATTTTAATGTTACCATAGAAATGACAGCATGCATATTTAACTAATCAAAGTCTACAGTTAGACAATGCTGATGTCTTCTTCCTGGACTTCATAATGACCTGTGAACAATTTTAAGATACTCCATTTACTTTAAGTTTTTCTGCGTGTATTTTTCTTTTTTGTTTAGTTTTGTTTTTGAGGAAGGGGACAGGCAAGGATGAAAACTGAACCCAATATTTTCAGTATCAGATTGGTGACAGTGCATAACCCAAAGACGTAGGACCTTGAATTGTCGTCTTTACAGAAATCAGCCAATGCACATGTGTTTATCAGGCTCCTACATTGGCTTCAAACACTCACCAGGATGATGAGGGCCTTCAGGGGTTTCTAAAGCCATTGGATCCAAGGTGAGGTGTAAAAGTACCTCGGGTACTTGTAAAAACACACATTCCAGAACCCCACACTCAGAAGTTCCCCTTTGAGAAGTCTGGGCTACTCCCCAGGAATGCATGTTGTTGCAAGCTCCTGGTCCTTCTGAAGCCCCCAAGCAGTGAAGAGCACCCCTCCCTAGTGGTCCCCAGCTTCCCCAGGGACAGCAAAATCAGTCTCTGGTCAGAGCCAGTGTGGCGTTTGATGGAGCCTGGCATCTGTGTGGGAGTGATGTAAGGGGGGCTGGGAAGTGTCAATGGAAGTTTAAAATCCTCATCTGAGGAACAATTTGAATAGTCTTAAAACTAGCAAGGCTTCTTGGCTTTTCCTCACCCGGGCTGTCAGAGCATCAAGGTATGAAGGATGTGGGTTCAGGGCCTGCCCTGATGCCCACAGCATTGTATCTGGGCCTGTTCTGTGCCCTGTGTCTCTCTGAACCAGGGTCACGCTGCCATGTCCACATGTCACATGCAGGCAGCAGTTGGCTTCTACATACTATCCCAGGAAACATCATCATTTTGGAGTTATGCTTCCTGTTGGCCTGGATTTTGGGTTTCACAACACGCTGTACATCGCAAAGAAAGAGGTGCAATAGAAGGTGCGTGCATAAGCCCTGGTAATGGGCAGACCACCAGTCATTCGCTAATCTTTTCCTCCCAGGAAAGCTGTTGGTAGTTCCTAGTTTGTCCTCTTGGATTGTGGAAGTTATAGAGTTCACTGTGTTGCTCTATCAGAATGCTTCTGGGACCCTCTGAAATTGTAACAGACAGCTGGACAGCTCTGGGGGTGAGGGCTGGGCTTGGAGTTCCCCCCTCCTCTCTATTCTGACTGAATACGTGCTCAGGTCTCCATCTTCAAGCAAATTCTTCTCCTCTCCCCTTTACAGTTAGAATGCTAGTACAGAGCTAGAAGATAGTGGCTCCAGCAGTGACCTCTGCCTCCAGGGAATCGTCATCGTTTGCCCCAAACTCCCTGATGCTCCCCTGCCTCTTTCTGTGCCTCTTCTGGGGTACCAGGCTTGCTGACCTTTCCTGAGGCTCAGTCCGTATTGGCTCACACTTATCCAATTTGCCCTCCTTGAAATTCTCCTTTCACTTGGGTTCTCTGGCAAAATGTCACCTTTCCAAAAATGCTCTCAATTGATTTTTCATCACAAAAGTAATAGCAGTTTTTATAGCCAGTGAAACAATGAAAAGCTGTTTGAAAATGTTAATAACGCCACCCAATTTATGCTTCTCTTAGCTAATAGATACTATACAAATGACTAGCTACACCTTTGCTCATGTTTATAAATACAAATAGTCTTTTGTACCTGTTTTTATAGGCAAATGTCTATGATTCTATACTTGTTTCTCTGAAGCCTCCTCTCCTCAGTAAACTGTACATCGTGGATGTCCTTTCAGATCAACAAATCAAGTCTGATGTATCTTTTAAACATGTGAACACATCCAGTTCATCCAGTTATTCTCCATTGAGAAGCATTCTGATTTTCTCTCGTTTCTGCCACATCAAAAATTCTAATTAAATATGATTGAACACTTTCTAATATACCACTAATTTTATTTCTGTAAGACATATTTCCCCAATGGGACCACTTAGTCAACAAGTTCTTATATTTTGGATTTGAATTGCTATTTTCAGATTACTTTCCAGAAAAGGCTTAGAAATTTACATTCTCGCCCAAAATGCAAAAGCACTCAGATTCCGTCTGCCTCTGGATGTCATCATCAGGTTTTTTGCCAGTCTGTCTCAAAATTATGTCACAATATCAGTTTGCATTGCTTTTTCATGACTACTACTCAGAGGGAACACCTTTTTTCTGTGTTATTGGCCTTTCAGATTTTACTCTCTGTAAACTGCCCGTTCATCTCTTTTGCCTGAGTTTCTACTGGGTCATTTGTCTTTATCTTTAGAAAGATTTTTGCACTTTGCAGGCAGATGTGTTACAACTGTTTTTCTGACTCTCAAGTTCTTTTTATGTTGTTCATTTTTACTATATTTAAAAACATCTGGTTAAATATTTTTATTATCTCTAAGAGTTCTGGATATCTTCCATTGTTAAGAAGGTCTTCCTCATGCCAAAGTTATATGAATATTTTAATACATTTTTCTTGTAATACGTTTATAGTTAAATTTTTTATTTTTATATCTTTCATTTATTTGGGATTTATTTCTGCATTGGGTGGGGGTGGGCTGTAAGTCTGTTTTCTGCCAGCTCCATATATGAAGTGAGCTACTCTTTTCCCTGGGAACTGAAATGCCACTTTGGGCACACGTTTATTTCATAATGCATTGGTTAGCACAGTTTTATGGTGAAGCAAACCCACCTTCATTATCATTCTGTTCTTCAGTTTTCTTGTCTGCTCTTGGCAGCATGCCAATAGATATAAAGAGCTTAGGACAGTGCCTCTTTTTTGTTTTCTGCTGACCTTATTTTACGTAAATTTTTTTAACATTTAACTATGGAAAATATTAAGCATCTATAAATGCATACAGAGTAATTTACTGAATCCCCCTGTACCCATTGCCTAGCATCTATAATCAGCAAGTTGTGGCCAGTCTTGATTTTTTTTATGTCCTCACCCACCATCACTGCAACCACAGGTATAAAAATGTTCACTGCTTTAATTAGTGTTACTACTGTTGTTATCAGTCCTTTCCTTCATCTTCAGAATTGCCTCCAGTTCCCCAAAATACATCATTGGAACTCTGATTAGCATTGCCTTCCAGTTCTGCATTAGTTTTGAAAGTATTAGCATGTTTGTGATGTCATCGTCCCCTGCTGACACGTGATTGGCTGCTCCATTTTGTCCCTTTCCCACACCCTGTGGCTTTCGGTCCTCCTCTGGATGGTCTGGGTCTGGATGCCGTGCTGATGTCTCCTTCTCCCTCTTGACTTCGATTGTGTTTCCTCCACAAAGGGCGGAGACTTGAGTCCTGAGTTCTTTTTCTGAGAGCACTCAAACAGCATCCTGTCTACAGTTGACTCCCAAGGTGACAGTTCTAGCCGTGACTTTTAATTTATTCAGCAGATATTTGTTGGACACTTATTATGCCCTATTCTGTGCCAGGTGCTGAAGAGACAGTGGTGAACAAGGCACATGCAATGTCTGCTCCCTGATGAGTCTAGTGCACACCCAGGGTAGAGAACAAGAGGCTGCCCTGACCCTGTCTGTGGCAGCCCAGGAAGGCTTCCTGGAAGAAGTAGTGTTTAAGTTGAATTCTGAAGAGCCAATAGGAAAAAGCCAGGCAGAAGAGTAGGATGTGAATTTTGGGGGAGATGAAGTCAAGGGTGGGAAGAGCATCCGGGCAAAAGAAACAGCTTCTGCATAGATCCCGCTTGCGGGTGCCCAGAGAACAAATGGCCCATGATGACTCTGGGGGTGGGGGATGAGGGTCATAAGGAGCCAGAATGGACGGGGTCCGTGGGAGGTGTGACAGCAGATGTCATCATCATCACCACCTTCTAATTCCACCCGTTCTGTGCTGGGCTCTGCATGCTGAGCCTTTGGTGTCTATTTCGCCCTCACAGCTATCCAATGAGGTAAGACACAAAGAAAGAAGATCTCAGACAGGTCACCCACTTGGCCAGGTTTACACAGCCACAGGATTCTGAGTCAGGCCTGAAGCTCAGACTCCAGAGCCCACCGTGGCAAGCTAAGATGCTGATGAGGAGATTTTTACAGCAGACCAAGTGAGTTGTACTTCTTGTTTTGGCTGCTGTGTGAAGGAGCCATTAGATTGTGCCAGTGGTTGCAGGGAGGAAGTCTGGGCTACAGCTGGGTAAGATTTACTGCATGCAGCCAGAGCAAAACACATAGACTGATATCCAAAGGAAAATACCACTAAGAAAATGGAGTGTAACACCGAAAGCAAGGATTCTATGAGCAAAAGCCCTAGGAGAAATACTTGGAAGTGGGGAATGGAAAGAAAGACAGAATGCAGCCATTGGACTAAACCCGGCTTTACCAAGCAGCATTTTCCCACGATATTTTGTGGAGGAGTGTGAGGCTGTGGTAGAGCCACCTTTATAAATAAGCTTGCTGAGAGTGTGCTTGTTTGATATCCTCCAGGAATTTGCGTAGTGACTTTTCCAAGTAACTGGAGTGCACTTCTGCAAGAACAAACTTTGCGGTTATGTTGTGAATAGCTTTCCAACATGAATTGTACGTTTCGGTGGCTTATTAAGCTGAAGTCATGCAAGTAAAATTATCCTCTCCTTGCTATAAGTATGAAGCATGGCATAACTAAAAGCACTTTTAACTAGGAGGTAGGACATGCTGTTTCAACCCTGGCTGGGTTGGGCCAGAGCAGGCATCTCTCATTTTTCTCATGATTCTCTCCAGCCCAGTGGTGCAGAGTAGATATCAACTCCACTTGTGCATTCCAGTCAGGAGTGCTTTTTCTACAACAGTAGCATGTGTATACACGGTTCCTGCTATTTAAAAAGTTCCCTGGGGACAGCCTGGTAGCATAGTGGTTAAGTTCGTGTGCTCTGCTTCAGCAGCCCGGGGCTCATGAGTTCGGATCCCAGATGCAGACCTACACACCTCTCATCAGACCGTGCTGTGGCACCATCCCATATACAAAATAGAGGAAGGATCAGCATGGATGGGCAAAAAGGAAGATTGACGACAGATTTTACCTCAGGGCCAATCTTCCTCATCAAAAAAAAAAGTTCCGCTGACTCCAGGTGTTCTATCTGTTTGGGTGACTGAGCAAGGAAAATGGACGTAGGAAACTGGGCCATGAGTGAGGGAGGGACTGAGAGGATGAATAGTCTGTTTTTTTATGTAATTTTAATATCAAAGAAGAAATTCCAGGGAAGAAAGGAGTGTGGCCTGCCTTGTGCTCTCCCTCTCCTGTGTCAAACCACTTCCTGTTGAGACTCTGCTCCTCAAAGGCCTAGAGCATGTTCAAGCAGGGGCACAGAAAGGGGAATATCCGTGTTTGTGTGGTTATCTACTTACTTATTTTTCCATTGAGAATCATTTTTTCTCTTACTCTTTTTTTACAACAGACTTTATGTTTTTAGAGCAGTTTTAGGTTCACAGTAAAACTGAGCAGAGGATACAGCAGTTTCCCACATACCCCCTGCCTCCCCCATTATAAACATCCCCCACCAGAGTGGTGCATTTATTACTATCGATGAACCTATGTTGGCACATCATTATCACCCAAAGTCCCTAGTTTACATTAGGCTTCGCTCTCGGTGTTGCACGTTCTATGGGTTTGGACGAGTGTATAATGGCATGTGTCCACCACTATGCATCATACAGAATAGCTTCACCACCCTGAATATCCTCTGTGCTCTGCTTATTCATCCCTCACCGCCTCCTCCTAACCCCTGGAAACCACTGATCTTTTTACTGTCTCCATAGTTTTGCCTTTTCCAGAATGTCATAGAGTTGGAGTTATACAGTAAGTAGCCTTTTCAGATTGACTTCTTTCACTTAATAATATACATTTGAGGTTCCTCAATGTCTCTTCATGGCTTTATAGCTGATTTCTTTTTAGCACTGAATAATATTCCATCGTCAAGGTACCACATTTTGTTTATCCATCCACCTACTGAAGGACATGTTGGTTGCTTCCAAGCGTCCAAGTTTTGGCAAGTATGAAGAAAGCTGCTGTAGACACCTCTATGCTTATCTTACTCCTTTGAAATGCAAAATCAGAATATATCCCTGAACTTCTGAATATGGAAAAACTCTGTAGGAATGCAAAAAGGGTCTCCCTTAGAGAAGGGTAAAAATAGGCATGATACAACTGCACTTGGCTGAAACATCTAATAGTAATGATATTAAAACTGATAAATCACTTTCTGGGGCTTGAACCACAGCTTGATCAACTTATGCCACAGATGTGCTATCTCAGTAATGTGTCTCATGCATCCACTGAAACCTGTAGAAGAGATAGTTTCAACTATTAGGGGGCAAAGGGGATCTTGGATCCAGTCCAAGTATGTTTTTTATTTATATTTTTAATTCTTTTTCTTTGACATTTCATCAACTTGACCAAGGAGCTACTAATTCTTCCCCAGTGCAGAAAGCATCACGTGTCTGACTTTGAACTGTCCGTGGTCATCCCTGCCCCTTCCTTCATCACCTCCATCACCATCCTCTCCACAGATCCTGCAGGGCTCACTTTGTGCTGGGCACTGGCTCAGTGCTGTGTGATGACATCAATCCTATGACTATCTCCCATGTGGGATGTGAGGACACCAAGTTTTAGAAAGCCTAAATGTCCTGCTCAGAGTCATGCAGTTAGGAAATAGTAGTGTTGGGACTGAACCCAGGTCATCTCCTCTAAACCTACTCTGCACTGCCCCTTTGCAGGAGCCACCCTTGTCCCCACAGTGGTTGCTCCAGGAAATAAAATTTCCCAACAGACAACTGAAGAATGAGCTGAGTTTGAATTGATAGGCTTGCTGGAAGGTAGACATTTCAGAGTCGAACACATAGAGGGCATTTGAAGCCTTGGAAATGGATGGATACACTCTTGCAAGCAAGCCATGACAGAAGTCCACAGCAAGGCATTTAGGAAAGGAGAGAACGAGCTCTGAAGGCAGTAGGAGATGGGGACCCAGGAGAAGGAAAGAGTAAAGTAACATAATGGAAGGCAAGTACTTTCGGTTTGGGGGATTGTCTCCGTCAGTCCAGGGATGAGGAGACAGAGGTGCTTAAACAATAGACATTTATTTCTCACAGTTCTGGAGGCTGGAAGTCCAAGATCAAGGTGCCAGCATGGTCGGGTGCTGGTTTGCAAACAGATGCCTTGTTGCCATGTCTTCACAATGTAGAGGGGGATCATCTCTTTCGTGTCTCTTCTTGTAAGGGCACTAATAGGTCATGAGGGTGGCTCCCAAAGGCCCCACCTCCTAATATCATCGCATTGGGCGTTAGGACGTCAAATATAAATTTGGGGAGTGGGGGCACAAACATTCAGTCCATAGCAGGACTGTTAGTGTAATGGGAGAGTGAAGGAAAAACAAAGCGTACGTGAGACCCAGTGGGAGAAATAGGGCAGAAGACCAATGGCAGAGGGTTGAGGAATGTGCAAAGAAGAGGGAAATAAATGATAGAGCAGACATAGACGAAAGGTTGAGGAATTGACAGTGAATGCAAGGCTGTAACTGGAGGCATGGTTTGGAGGAAGCCTTGTGTCCAAGGAGGGTGTGAGCGATGCTTGTGGGAGGGTGCTCCTGATGGTGCGTGGGAGAGGCATGTGAGCGAGCCCCACCAGGAATGCAAGTGAGATGGGGTTAAGGGTACCGGAAGCAGGGGATTAAAGTCTGAAAGTGGAAAATGAAAGTAGGACCCAATTTTCACTGCGCTTGTTTTTGTTTGTCTGCTTTTCCAGGGGCCACATGGACTGTCCTTGAAGGTAAACTAGTTGTAAGATCTGTAATGTTGTTTTAACTTTAAAATAAAGCACATTAGAGGGCCACACTGAGTAAGCATTGCCCTCGGCCTGTTGTTTTGACACCTGATGAGCTGCCTTCTCTGCTACTCCAGATTCAGGCTTCTGGAGTAACGTGAGTGGCTGCGACTGTAACCAGTTGTTTGCCACATGCTCAGCACTGACCTGACTCTGCTATTATCTCTTCTTTCTCCTGACATCAATGTCAGAGTTATAACATAAGCCAGGCCCAACAGCCCATGCTGGTTTGCTGAGCTATGGGACATCACAGCTATGAACTTCATTTATTTGATAAACAGATATCTTTGTGCTTTTTTTTTGGTACTTTCTAGGTGTCTGTGTGCTAGGTATTGTGCCAATTGCTTGGATCCCAATAGAGATTCACAGACATGGCCCATCCCTTCCTGGAGTTTACAGTATCACGAAGGGCAAAGATATTAACACTCACACACATGTACATAACTGCAATTATGTGAAGCACAGTAAAGGAAAAAAGTGGGTAATATGAGAAAATACAGATGGGACTTAATTTAGATAAGTTAACCAGGGGAAGGCTTCTAGCAAACGGCAGAGGACCTGAAGGATGTGAGTGAGTCATTCCAGGAAAGCTTGCAAGCAAAGGAGGAAAAGGACTTAGAGAGTTGAGGGAAGAGAGCCAGTGGGGTGGGAGCACAATGAATGGTGGAAAGTGGTGTGAGGGAGATGGAGAAGTAGGCGGGGGCCAGGCACTTGTGGTCTTTGGTCATGCAAAGGAGCTTCTATTTTCATTCCACATGTAATAAGGGACCACTTTATAGTTTAAGGTGTGATCCAATTTAAAAGATCATGCAGATTGCTATGTGGAGAATGGATTGGGTGAGAATACAGAGCAGAAGTCGGGGGTCATCTGAGCTACTCTGTGCTGGGTACTTGGGGCAGATGGGTAGAAATGAAGATGGAGAGAAGCAGGTGGACTCAAAGAATTTGAAGGTGGAAATCTCGGCATTAAATTGTGAAATAATGACTAGCGTTGGTGGACTTTACATGAGTTGTGGACTAACAACTTCATTGGTTTTGTGAAGGAGGAGGAGGACCAAGAATGACTCCAAGGATACTGGCTTGATCAGCTAACTAGAGGAAAGAACCCTTTACAAATTGGGAAAACTGGAGGAGAGGCCAATTCGGTGAGGAGAACAGGACGTGTTTTCACTCTCCTTACATTTGAGGTAACTGTGAAATATCCAATGAGATGTCACGCAGGTGGTCAGATCTACAAGACTGAAGTGAAGTTCAGAAGAGAATTAGGAAATACAAATTTAAGCACTGTTGGCATTTGGAGGTATTTAAAGACATGGGTGCTGACAACTTCATCTATGGAGAAATTATAAGTGTAAGTAAGAGAGCTAGGGTAGAGCCCTCAGGAACTGTGTCATTTAAAGGTCAGATAGCCATGGAGGAGCCAGCAAAGAGTGAGAAGGGGTGGCTGAGAAGTAGTAGAAAACCAGGAGAGCATGGAGTTATGGAGGCAACAGAGAATGTTCAAGGAAGAACTCAACAGAGGCATTGAACACTGCACACAGATCTAATAAAATGAGGAAGGAAAAGCCCATTGGAATAGAAATGTAGACATCCTGTGGATCTTAGCAAGAACAGTCTTGGAGGAATGGCCAAAGCTGAAGCCAGTTGTCACCAGCTTGAAGAATGAATGAGAGAAACACTTCATTCTAGATTGAAAGATTCAGTACATCAGTTCCTCACAAGTCAATCTCTAAATCTCCTCTAAATCTCTAAATTCAAACATGGCTTTTCATAGAACTTGACAAACTAATTCTAAAATACCTATTGAACAGTAAAGGTCTAAGTAGCCAAAACAAGTGAGAAAAAGAAGGAGGGTAGATTATCTAATAGATATCAAAGTTTTAAATGAATTCTAACTATAAATATGTGGTACTCATGTGTGGGAAAGACACCATGGAAGAAGCTGGAGAGCCTAGAGATCAGCCTAGGACTATGTAGGAATTTGTACAAAACAGAGGCAGCCTTACAAATCAGCAGGAGTTCTGTTGTGGGAAGGCTGGGAAAGGTAGGGAGATGAGGGTTAAGTGGAGGGATGAACCACCAAGAGTATGGAATGGCAGGGTGCGAGATTGTGGATGGTCAGGATATTGTGCTAGGGGAGATGAGGGAGTGATGGATTTGAGACCTGATGGGGAAACATCTCCTTGAGGCAAGTGAGCACTGGGACCTAGCGTAGTGCTCCTATGGGCTGACAAGATGACGTAGCCCTGTCCCAGAGGCTACCATTTCCATTTCAATCGGCTTCACCATTCTGATGATGAGTTAAAATAGGCCTGATAGGAGATTGTAAGTGAAGACTGCAGACTTTTCCTGTGTCTCTTTATGACATAGTAAGGCAGGCCAAGTGTATTTTTCTGTTATTGTTGCTGTTGTCTATGTTGGATTCAGGCAGCCCTTCCTAAAACTTGGCCTGTGGGGGAACAATTTTCCCATTGCCAACTATTAACAAAGGGAGCCATCACAATGGCACCATCACCTCTAGCATTCAGATCTCCTCCAGAATTTGCTTTCGGCTGGTGGGTGTGGTGACTCATTGCAGCTATGGGGACCCCCAATTAAGTTTCCTGATGACTGTGGGTCCCACATGAGCATTGTCCTCAAGGAGTATGTCCCTGAGGAATGTCTTGGAAAAGGGTGGTTTAGGATTCTTCTCTTTCTTCTCAGATATGATTGTTGAAGAAGTTTGCTTATGATGTAGAGTAACATTCTGTTTTCAATTTTTGAATTTTCTGTTTGATGTGATAAAACTGCATTGGTTCTTTTTTCCATTTCTTAGTTATATAGTTCAAGGTTTATTGTTTTTTTTTAAGTATTACATTTGCTTGAGCCTTGCTACTTGAGGGAAAAAGTTGTAAATACTTTCTTCTCTAAGTGTGTATGTGTGTGTGTGTGTGTGTGTGTGTGTGTATGTTGACATTTTCAAGCATCTTTTTTGTATTATGCAACATTGGTTGATTCAAGAGTGACATTCAGGAGACAGGCAATGTTTGCGTGCAGTTTTGAGAGTCCAGAGTAATGCAGGTGCTCTTCAGGAATGAAATGTGGTGTACTGGAGAGGTGTTTAGTTGAGGCTAGAGTTTTAAACTTGGAAGACATTGTGTACTGTGTGTGAACAGTATTTCAAGCCTGGTATAAGATAAGATTACTGAGAAGGAGTGTGTGGATAGAGAAGAGAAAGGAGCCCAAGACTGAGCCCTGGATACTTGAATTTTTGTAGCGTGAGACAGGCAGAGTCAAAAAAAGTTTCTGGCTCAGAGGTGAGGACTGTGCTAGAATTGAAAATCTGAGAGTTATCAGTATAGAGATGATGTTTGAAGCCATAGGATGAGTGGAAATACTTAGTATATCAGTCAGTTTAAGTTAGATACAGTAACAAACAGCCCCCAGATCTCAGGAGCTTAAAGCAAAGAAGCTTTTTTTCAAGGGTCTGCTGGGAACTTGCTTTGTGTCACTCTTACCCAGGCTGATAGACCAGCTACCATCTGGAAAGTCACCAGTCTTGGTGCAAAAGGAAGAGAAGGACTGGGGAGTTGAGCACCAGCAATTAAATGCATTGACTCAAAAGTACACGTTACCTCTACTCATATGTCAATGGCCAAAGCAAGTTATATATCCACGTGTAGTTTCAAGGAGAGCAGGAATGCAATTCTTCTCAGTGTCCAGAAGCAGAAGATAAGCAGATACTAGTGAATAGTTTTAATGCCCACCACAGTCCACTATTCTGGTCACCAAATATTTGATTCAGTCTTCTTCCCACATAATCATCAAATTTAATTGCTCTCCAAGAGAAACACCCTAAAGTCCCATCAACCTCAAAATCAAGGATTTCTGTATGATGTCCAGTAGTCACTTTGTAAGATCCAGATATGGCTTCTCTTAGTCTGCAGACCTATGGACTAAAAAGACAAGTTAGCTGATCCCCCACAACCCCTCCCATGTACACACACACTACCACACCCACACCACATACACAACCACACACACACCAAAAATGCAACCACACACATAACCATACAACCACACATACCACACTATACACAGACACATCTCACACTACACACACACACACACAGTGGTAGAACAGGAACAGAATAACTGTATTGAGCGCTCCTAGAACGGGAGACAAGTGGCAGTCACTGGCCATAGGAATGCTGAAATTCCACAGAGGAACTTGGGCAGAGGCTTTGAGGGCCCCATTTTGCTTCCCAGCAAGGGCTCCGCTATCTCCTAGTGTCCCACATAATTTTTGACTTTATTTTTACACAGATCATGTGTGATTTTAAAAAAAGAAATAACAAGGAAATAACTCTGAGAAGACTGTAATTCTCTGCAGCGACATTTAACTCCCTGGCCTCCTTGTGCTCCTGGCCAGCTCTGGTCACCCTCCCTGGCTGCCACTTCCCCCCTTGCGTGCCATCTTCAAACCAACTTGTGGGAATCCATGATAAGCTGCCCACTTTCTGAGAAATTCGTGAACACCAGGAAGCCTTGTGCAATAGCCACTGAATACGTACTTGTTGTGGGGTCTGACAGCCTGGTTTTCTCAAGGTGGGAGTTGTGTCAGCCTCAGAAACTTCATGGCTGTTCCAGGGCCACGAGGTGAGAGGGGACAAGTGTGCTTTTGGTGCCACCCTCTCCCCACAATCAGACCTCCAACCCCACGTCCTTCCCCAGGTCCTGCTGAGGGTTCTGGAGGAACTGCTTTCTTTTCTCCCTCCATTGACTTCAGAGGGATCCAGGGCCTTGCTCCTCATGGTGCGTCTGGGCTTAGCGCCCATCACCCATGCAATGGATAGTGAGGTTTTGCTGTAGGTCTAGGCCAGCCGCTGTGCTTTGATAGCACTGCTGGAACTTTCCTTACTGGACCGTTCATACACCCAGATCCTGCCTCCTGTCCTCCGTTATTTATTCATTCACTCCATCTTTCGGTCAACAGATTGTTATCAAGCACCTACTTCAAGTCAGGTGCCATACTAGGTGTGGGAATTCAATGATAAAGTCACAGGCCCTGGGGGCCATCCCCGTACCCGAGTGGTTAAGTTCCGGCACTCTGTTTCGGCAGCCCAGGGTTTCCCTGGTTCAGATCCTGGGCACGGACATGGCGCCACTCATCAGGTGCCAATCTTTAAAAAAAAAAAATGGAAAGGTTTGGAGAGTTTCCAAATTGGTAAACACGTGGAGATTTGGGGAGGCTGGAGCTCTTGAAGAGGGCATGGAAGCTCAGTGACCTTCCTCCAAAGGAAAAAAAAAAAGTACACAGGGCCTGACTTCAGGGACCCCGGGGTCAATGTGGAGTCTGACCTGCCAGGTGCTTGCCTTCAGTTCCCTACTCAGGCTGCTGACAGCAGCAGTCACCTGACTTCTTGGTGCATTGCGCTTTCATGATTTTTCAATGGCCTCCATTAATTTAAGGTAAAATTTTAATTTTATGGACAGAAAAAAGAAACCAAGTAATGATCACATTGGTTTATAAATCTTACATTATTTTGTGTTAGACAAAATTCTTAATGTCTTTCCTAAATGAAGCTAGAGAAAACAAGTTGTAAGATTTTTTAATTGATTTCAACTTTTGTTCTTTTTTAAAAATTTATTTACTTATTTTGTGGAGGTCACATTGGTTTATAACCTTATGTAAATTTCTGGTGTGCATCATTTTATTTTGACTTCTGTATACACTGTATCGTATTCACCACCAAAAGTTGCTTGCCATCCATCACAGTACACACATATCCCTTTGAAAAATGCTTGAAAAGGCTAACTGTGGCTGAAGATGGTACTGTGAGGGAGGAGAGCATGGAAGGCATATTGATGAAGGAGCAGGAACAGGAGAGTGGAAGGAATTGCCTGAGGCCACTGGTTTTGACTGCACAGGGCACCAGCGGAGGACTGAAGGCTCTGTGCTCTGACAAAGGTGCATTGGAAGTAGCGTCACCTTTGACCTGTAATGGTACTGTTCTAACGACTTCTCCCTGATTATAAAACCTATTGCTGTCTTGTACTGTAATATTGCATCCTGATTATCTCAAGAACAACACACATGCACAAAGACACACATGTGAGTGTGCATTTACCGTACACACACTGATTATATAGAAATAACCAGCGACTTTGTTGGATATGACACAACTGGAACTTAGCCTATAAAATGTGGGTGAATCGCCTGACTCCCTGCCTGGTAGTGTCTTGTGCGCAACTTTAGACTCTATCACATTTCCTTCTCTGTTTTGGAATATTTAATTAATTTACCATGAATATTACCATTTACATTTTTATTAAGCCTTTAAAGGGAGCAGCCACATTTCTTAATTAGTCTCTGGGTACACAATGTATTAGGATTTAAGCTTAAAAGCAAAAAAGGACAAGTCAGCCTGATTGTCTCTAGCGTGATGCCTTTGGATTACTTTACTTAGTGATGAGCAATCCATTGACAGTTTTTCAAACTGATTTAAGAGTAAAAAACAGCCCAAGTCCACCAGTTGTTCCTTTTATGTAGAAAACAGCATAGATTTCTCACCATATGGTACACTAGACATCCTAATAACTGCTTCTCTAACTAGAAAGGCTGAATAAGATGTAAGAAACATGTTTTTAAATATAGAACTCATTGCATTTCAATTTTTTTAAAGTATGCATTGTGTACCTTTTTGTACCAGGTGTTATATATTAGTGAACAAACAAACTCAAGTCCATGTCCTCATGGAAATTACATTCAGGTGGGGGACATGGACAGTGAATACAATATGCATGTGTAATAGTGCCACTGTTAGTGCTAAATGCTGAAGAGAACAATAAAGCAGAGAAGGGAGATTGAAGCAGGGAGGACCGACAGGGGAACTGAACATTTAGACAAGGAGGTCTGGGAAAGCCTCACCAAGAGCCGACTGTGAAGATCTGGAGGAGGAGAGGAGTGAGCTGGGATGCTTGGGGGTGGGGAGAGGGATGTCCCGAGATGAGAGAGGACTGACCTGATGGGCAAGGCCTTCAGCTGACTGATCTGTGCTGGCATTTTCAGGGAACAACCTGGAGGGGTATGGCTGAGGAGGAGGGAGAGGGAGACGCAGAGGGGAACCGAGCGCCAGGCCATGTGAAGCATTGTGGGGCGTGGTAGCACTTTGACTTTTCCTCTGATATGGAACCTCATTGGAGGGTCCTGGGCAGGGGAATTAGATCCAACTTAGGTTTAATGAGATCACTGTGGCTGCCATTGTGAAGCTAGGGGTCAGCATTGCTGGGCAGGGAGACTAGTGAGGAGGCAGTTGCAATAATGCAGATGAGAAAAGACAATGCTTGGATGAGGATGGTGGCAGGGGGAGTGGTCAGAAGCAGACGGCTCTGTCTTCAGATTGTGGTTAGAACACAACAGGACTTGCTGATGGGCCAGATACAGAATGTGGAAGAAAAAAGTTAAAGTGGACTCCTACTGTCTCTGGCTGGAACCGATGGAGGCCTGGGGTTGCCCTGTACCAAGATGGGGAACATTCCAGAAAGATTTGATTTGGGAAGAAATATCAGACTCTCTAAAGCTGAGTTTTGGACATGTTTACTTTGAAATGTATATTGCACATCCAAGTTATCCAGAAAGGGATTATCTTGGGACCAAAAATGAAGGAGGAATTTAAAACGTAATGCCACAACTTTCAGCACATGAACAATAAGGAGAAACTGACAGATGCAAATCATAGTGAGAGACTAATATGTCTTTCTCAGTAATTTCAAACAACAGGAAAAATTCAGCAAGGGTATAGAAGATCTCAACAACAAAATTATGAGACGTCAATCTAATATAGAGAACCCTGTAGAGTCGCTGGATGTGTTAGAGTAAGACGGTTTCCACTGTTGTTTTGTTTTTTTTCCTATTCATTCATTCAGCAAATATTTATTGAATACTTCATATGGACCAGATAGGTGCTTTCCAGGCTAAGAAAGAAACTTAAGTCACAGACCCCACTGCTTAAGCCTAAACAAGCAGACAGGGTGGAGGATGGATGATGAACAAGGGATTCTGCGGTCATGGCAAAGTTAGGCAAGGGAAGATAGGAAGGGCGAGACTGGGGAAACTTTCTAAGGTGGCTCTTTAAAAAGTAATAGAAATTATCTGGCAAAGAAGTAGGGATGCCATGAGAAGAGATGCAGAGAAGCATGTTGTGTTTTCAGAAAACTAGAAATTAAGGAAAAAGCAAGTAGTCAAAGAGTGATGGGGGAAAGTCAGGTGGACACCTTGGGCAATTTGAGCCTCAAGCTAATCATTATAGAAGCAGGTACTATTAAATAGGTAATACATTACTTATTAAATAGGTAATGATTCTTAGTAAAGAAAAATGCATATGTACTAATATAAATAAAAGAATGAAGAAAAGAATAAAAGAATGACAAATCAACTGGAGGGTAAAGGAAAGCTTTCTCTTAGAGGGGAATGCCAGCTAATAAATGTACAAGAAAGGAAGGAACTAGAAAATCACCGTTTGACAACCACCAAAGTGTTAACTGTTGTAGACAATGATATCCCTGGGTGCTAGACCAGCGAAGGCAAATTCTGTGAGAAACGATTACACAAAGGATCTCCGTGCAAGGTCGATGTTAATTACGAATGGAACAACAGTAACTTATAGTGGAAGAACCAGACAGTCTGAAATGAAAGACTGAGAAGCTGTTCCGGATTTTTAAAAACTAGATTAGACAAATGAGAACAAAATGCAGTATGGGATCTTGGACCAGAAAATAAGTGTTTTGCTACAAAAGACATTGTTGGGACAATGGGTAAAACTTAAATAAGGTCTGTAAATTAGCCTCGTAAATGGAGAGAATAATAAAGTGAGTGCAAAACTTTAACATTTGGGAGAATCTACTTGTATATAAATATATGGGAATTCTTTGTACTATTTTTGCGAATTTTCTCTGTTTGAAATTATTTCAAAATTTAAAAAATTACAAATGAAGGAGATGGCATTAAATCAAAGAAGGCCATTTACAGCCCGTTACAGAGGTGTACGTGTGACGCATCCTGCAGTCCTCCACAGTTCATCCCAAACGGCGTAGGCCTCTGGGCAGCTTTCAGAGGGCGTGACCCACTCATATCTCTCTGGGTCCATATGCATAAATTTTACAAGGTGCAATCACAGGGAACATACTATTTGGTAATCATTTTTTTAGGTAACTTTTAATGTCTAAAAATTGTTCCACTGAAGTCAATAGGCCAAATTTCCTAACAACAGCCCGCATTATTGGGTACTCAGATTGCTTTTCCAGCAGATCCTCGAGAGGCAACAGTGAAGATATTTGAGCACCATCAAGCACATGTCCTTTCTTCTGTGGCACATTCTGATCCAGGTGTACGCAGCTGGCCGGCCCCTGCTCCTTTCTGTGGAGGTTGTGCCCCCGCACGCAGCATGTGAGAGCCTTTGCACCGCTGTCTTTGAATGCTGATGCATCTCAACAATGTAATCTGCATTTAGACCACAGAATAAGTGGTATTGAAATAATTACGCAATATTCTTAAATTAGTAGGTCAGAATGGTTACCAGTAAATCTCTCTAATGCTTTTTCTCTGGTTGTTTCTTTGGATTCCTGACATAAAAAGGTGATTAATTTCATTTTCACAATTTTTTTTACAATTACAAAACTTCCTTACAAACCAGTATGAACCACAATCATCTATTTGTGTCTCACTCTACCACTAACATGTGGGCAACATCCATGTCTTAGTGTACCTTCAGAAGGCAGCACGCTGCTGAGCTGGGAAGGACTCAGTACAACTTTGTTGAATGGAAATAGCAATGCACTCTTCAAGGAGAAAGGAGGAAATGCTCAGAGGTGAAACAGAAGAATGTGTTGAATGGTTGGTTGCCTTTATAATTTTCATTTATTTCTTCAACATGCTTTTACTGAGTAGCTCTCACATTCCCTGAACTGTGCTAGGTCCTGGGGAGACAGAACAGGCAAGTTCTCAGAACTTAAATTCTCTGGAGGGAGCATACACAGGATGGATGGACAGATGGATGGACAAATGGACGGATAGACAGACAGATGGAGTGCTAATGTTAATACAGATTATGACAGTGCAACCGAAGAAGTAGTTGGTGTGGCAATAAAATAATGGGAAGGGAAGTTTAGAGAGCAGCGTCAAAGAAGGCTTCCCAGCAGTGGTGAAATTGAAGCAGACACTTGAAATGAAAGGAGGAGAATCTAATACTTGAAATAAAGGGAGGAGGATGGGAAGTGCAATGGAAGCTCTTCCAGGCAAAGTCAATCACAAGTGCAAGAAAGGGTGAGGAAAGCACCTGGCATGTGTGGCAGATGGACAGAAGGCTCCACCTGAAGGGCTGTTCTAGGCCAGCCAGGGCACCAGGTGAGCCTGGAGAGGTGGGCACAGCCTAGTGGTGCAGGACTGATGAAAGCTTAGAAATAAATTTGGATTTTCTTCCAGTGCTTTGGGAAGCCCTTGATGGGTTTCCAGCAGGGAATGACGTGATATAATTTACATATTTTAAAGATCTTTCTGGCTGTGTGGAGAAGGGACTGAAGGAAGGGGCAGACTGGTTTGCTGATGTGAGTAAAAGCATTCAAACTGAGTGAAATGATCAATAGCATACTAGCAAACATCCAGCTACGTGCTAGGAAAGCTGTTTTTCACAAATGCGTGTAGACAGAAGTTGGATTGGAGAAGTCCTTCATGAGCCCATTTTACACAAGGGCTCTTTTACGGTCCGTAGATTTTTATTACCCATCCTTTTTATTGAAGTATAACATACCCACAGAAAACCACACATCAAAATGTACAACCTTATGATTTAAAAAATGCAAATATCCCTTTGTAATCACCACTCAGACCAAAACATAGAGTATTATCTGCAGCCATTCAGCTCCCTTGTGTTTTTCCTCCTTTTTATTCTCTTTACTCTCTCCACTATCACGACCTCTAACCTATGGATTATTTTTGCCTATTTTTAAACTTTGTGTGATGAATGGAATCAAATAATATGTTTGTTGTGTGTACCATCAGGTCATTCGTTCATGATATCTGTTAATATACCATTTGTCCATGTGGGAATCTACACCAGTTTATCCATTCTACCATTGGTTATCATTGGGGTTGCTTCTAGCCCTTAGCTCTATGAATCATGCTGCTATGGAAATACTTGCCATATGTTTTGGTACATGTGTGTGCATGTTGTGGTTGGATATATACCAAGTGCTAAAATTGTTGTTCTATGTATGATCAACGTTGATGGACACCGCCAAGTAGTTTTCCAAAGTTATTGAACCTGGTGCACTCTCACCAACCCCACAGGAAGGCTCCAGTTGCTTCATATCTTCACCAACACTTGGTATTTTCTGTTTTAATAATTTTAGACGTGGTGGGTACCTAATTGTGATTTTAATTTTATTTCACTTATCTGATAATGAATGAGGTTGAGAGACTTTTCATTGAGTCTTGACCATTCAGGCATCCCTTTGTGAAGTACATGTTCAGATACCTTTCCATTTTTCTATTGGATCAACTATTTCTTATTAACTTCTTCTTTATAAATTCTAGATTCTAGCCCTTTCTTGATTCTTTTGATTTCAGTGGTCTTTTCTCTCTCTGTAGTTCACCTCTTTACCCTCTTAATGATGTTTTCTAGTAAAAAGAAGTTCTTACTGTTAATTTGCCTACTTTATTACTTTTTTTAACATTAGTTTGGGCATCCTGTTTCAGAAAACTTTGCCCATCCCACATTCATGGAGATGTTCCTCTACATTAGCTTCTAGAGGCTTTTTTTTCCTTTCATATTTAGAAATAACATCACTTTGTGTGTGTGTGTTGTGAGGTAGGGATCAGGATTCATTTGCCCATATGGCAATCCCATCAACTCAGTACATTTGCTGTGGACACAAATTCTCTCTCAAATACTCTGCAAGGTCATTTTTGTTAAATATGACTTTCTTCGTAAGCCACATGTAACGGGAAGTCAGTATTGATGTTTTGACATGGGTATGGAAGTAGAACACATGCAGCATCCCAAAGTGAGGTGCCAGGCCAAAGTGCACAAGTTAGGAAGGGAAAGAGCTAGAATCACTTCTCCAGTTTTTGGATTCCTCAGGTTGACCAGTGATCTAAAGGGAGGAATCAGGTGTGGGAGGAGAAAGGATTCTGTGATGAGAAATTTTTGAAAAGGCCATTAGGATGCCAATGTCAGCTCCTCTGTCTAATGGCAGGAGGGGCCTGCCTCTCACCTGGGACCCTTAGGCTGAGGATCAACAGGGATATTGGAGAATAAGGTGCCATCTCTTGGTTGGGAGGAGAGTTGACTAGGGTCTGGACCTCTTCTGGGCATCTTGAGGGTGAGGAAAGGGATCAGGTCACATTCCTCAAGGTTGTCAGAGAGGAATGTGTGGGTTGTGTTGAGCCCCATCATTGGGGCCACTTGGTGGGGCAGAGGGACCTCAGCTTCAAGAAGCCAGAGGTGTTCATCAGGTTCCTAAGAAGGCTGAAATTGCTGAAGGGGACCATTAAGAGCATAAATGCAGCCACTTGGGTCAAGGAAACTGGAAATAAGTGACCCTGTGATAGGAATCTCCAAGGAACCAGAGAAACAGCCCACAAGGGCAAGTGAGCCTTCAACATCTGCCAGGCCTGGGGGCCATAAGATAGGGTATGGAGTACCCTCAGGTCAAACTTCCCTCCTTCTGCCTCCACATAGCAGAAGATGCCAGGCCTCACCCCTTTACAGCAGGCAGGAGCACCCACAGGCCTAGAGGAGCCAGAGGAAAGGCTTACCTGAAATGAAGTTTGGAGATGGTGGTGTTGATTAGCCCCAAGGACAGAATACATTCTGTTTATGGTGCACACTATGTATAACTCAGGAGACATGCCCTATTCTCATCCAGTGGAAGGAATGACCCTTCTGAATTCCCCCACTGAATTTTTTTAAGGAGATCAGAGGGAGACCAAAATTAAGTTGTGTTTTGATTGTCTCCCCCAAGTTGTGCTCATTCAGTTTCCCTGAGTCTTTCTCTAGGCGGATAACTCCCTACTCAGCACCACCCTAGGCGGGGGTGCCTGGTTGCTCAGGGACTTTCACCCCTATGTGGGGTCCCCCAGAAGGGTCTTTGGGGCAGGATCCCACCTTGTGCCCTGGGGCATAGCTGTGCTTCTTTGATGCACAATTATAGGTGATCAAGCAATCTCTGTGGAGGAAATGGAGAGAGAAACACAATACCGACTGCTGAAGGAGGGAAGAAAAATTCCCTTTCTGGCCACTGTCCTAGTATGTGGCCTCCTAGCCGCTCAGTGTTTACCCACAGGGAGAGCCTTAAAGGATGTAAGTGATGCATCTTAATCTAAGGTGACACAAACAAAATGCATTCCTTATCCCTTATTTCCAGTTATCTCAAATGTGCATTATTCTTGTATGTTCTTTGAACCTCAATGCAAACCACAGAATCAGGTCTCAAATTTAAAACCAGTGATGTTTTGCAACTTTGCTAGGAAGAAAATACCTTGCGTTATGGGGGTAAAGCCTTTCTCATTCTTGAGTTTGTATTTTTCCATTTTTCAAGACTCCATGGGTATTACAGATATCATCATGCAATTTAGAATTTATTCCCCCTGGAGAGTCAGGTGGCTTCAAGGTGTCTTCAAGGTGATTTATAGCAAGTGAAGTTTGCAGAATTATGGAGAGTGGTGATAAGGGTAAAGTAAGCCAAGAAAGAGGGAGGAAAAAAAGAAGAAAAACAATGTTGATTAGAGGATTTAGGACCAGGTGATGTGGTTTAAAGCTCAGGGAAGAAAATGAGACGCTCCGACATAGCACGTTGTAGCAAGAGATACTGCACTCTTTGCCATATGGAGCTGAGCGGGCTCCAGGGAGACAGGCTGGAGCAGGGAGTGTAGACAAAATCATGACATCGCCCTGGTCTATACCCTCAAGGAGTGACTGAGAGCCTGCAGTCCAGTCTCATCCCCTTTAAGCCAGGGGCCTGCTGGATTTCAGCCTTTTTCATCACTCATGCCTTTTTGTGATGGAATGTTTCCCATTGCTGGTTTGGGAAATCAAGCTTTCATCAGCTCATGAACTAGCCAGTTAACAGCATTTGTCATAAGGATCATTTCCTCGCTGCTCATTCTCATTCTTTCTTGCCCCTATCAACACTCTAGCCATCTGTGTGACCTCGTGTGAACCACAAACAGAGTGAAAAGTATCCCCAAACTCTGACCTAGACTTAGTGTAATTCCACATCGCTGCCGGTGCTGAGTGGTCTGACTCTGTGTACTAGGCAGGACTAGGCCCTGCTGGGCTTTGTGCCCTAAGTCAGGCTGCTGGCTTTCTTTGTATACTCTGGAAACCAACCTGGGGAGTTGGCTCAATTTCTTTGTCATTATTTCAAAGGATCCCCTTTAACTCAAGATTTGATGAAGCAACCAAAAAAGTCTTGTTGTAAAGAATGGAACAATATTATAGAAAGGGAGGCTGTGTATGTGAAATGTAAGATATATAGTCATAATATAGTCATATCGTATAACATGTAACATAGTCATATAACATATAGTCAAAATCTCAAGGATAAGTTGCTTTAAAATATAATATGTTTGTAGAAAATTTGAGGCATGGTGAGGCCAGCAAATCAGGAGACAACTACCATTGCCAAGGTAGTTTGTTACTCACAATTCCCAAAAGGAGAGGGCATGCCACGCCACAGGGAGCCACATGAGGAAGCACCATACTGGGCTGATCAGGTGGCAGAGGGAGCAAGAGGAAAATGTGGGCAAGAGCCTTTATTGTGCTTTCCAAGGGGAGGAACAGGAGAGGAGGGGTAAGCAGGCTTAGGATGGACTAGTTTGAAAATTTCAGTGACAGTGGGCTCTGGGGCTTAAGGGCTGTCCCTAGTTGCCTGGTACCTGATCCTGGGGTGATTAGGGCAGGTGGAGAGTGGCCTGGAGTGTGAGAGCCCAACAGAGGAGGTGGTGGGGATATGGGCTCTGGACTGATGGGTTTGTATTTGAAAGGCACACTTGAGAGTGAGTTGCTTACTATCTCTAGGAATTGGTAAACCCCGGGGGTTGTGCTGTCTCTCTAGGGTAAACAAAGCCCCAAGATGTCAAAGCATGAAATATAGAAAATAAAAGACATAGTTAATACACAAGTACAACACCTGCGCAGCCCCAGCTCATTTTGTGGTGGGAGGAGAAAGTACAGAGCTGACGAGGCAGGTGGTGCCATGCTCATTACAACCCCTCCTTCCCCAGGCAGATGAGTTTCCAGAGGGACCATGCCTGAGGGGGCACCTCTGCCCTGCTCACCACACCCCTCTGAACTGTTACCCCCTGGCTCTCTTCTGCATCTCATGCCTCTCCAGAGGGGCTCCTGGCTGTTTTAGCTCTCTCGTTTTCATTTATCTGTGTTAGGATTTTGTTAAATTAACATTGGTTAAGTAGAGCCCTGGGATACCAGATGGTGAGTCACTCTCAGCAAAAGACCGCAAGAGAAAGTGAAGTAGAGAAATTTATTACTCACAGGTCCTGGAGGAAGTACCTGGCTTGCCTCGAGGGGCCACATGGGAAAGTCAAGGCAGGGTGCAGGCAGAGAGAGAGAGAGGCAGGACCTGGGGCTCGTGCCTTTATTAGGGTCTGTGGATGCAGTGCTTCGGGTTTCCTGGGCTAAGTCCAGATTCATCAGTTCTAACCAAAAGAGAGGGCTTGTAGTGAACTCCACAGGGGTGTTATCAAAGGGTCTTACAAGGGCAAGGCCCTGGGAGACGGTGGAGACTCTTTGTCACAAGGGCTATTGGGGAAGTTCTATCAGGAACTTACATTTGCTTGTGATTCTGTGAGCTGTCATCCATGGCATGTGCTTGCTGAGGGGCTAGTGTCAGTTTAAGGTCTCTGCAGGCCATCTGGCCAAACAAAATGGATGCTGAGGCAGCAACAGCATCGAGTAGCTGAGCTAAACTGTCAGCAACCTCCCAATGCAGGTGAGTAAGGATACCCTTGTCCTTGTCCCCCAGTGCCTGGCACAGCACTGCTATAAACACTCAATACACATTGGGGAAACTGTGACTTGAGCACCTAGGACCACCAAAGACATCCTATCCACTCCACGCAGCAGTTCTGGAGGGCAGATGCTATAACTGTGAAAAAGTCTCCATCTCAGCCCAAATTGTCTCAAATTCAAATTTAAGTGCTTTAAGCAGGTAGGGCTGGCTTCTTTCTGTGCCTGTTGCTTATGCCCTGTTGTGGGCAGCGCTGAAGGTTAGTTTGAATCCCTTCCCCGCTCTCTGTGAAGTCTCTCGGTCATCCCATGTCCGGCAGTTGCTGAGGAAGGCCCAGGGTGCGACACCTCGTCCCCGGTCCCTTGTTGGCATCCTTCTCTGACGGGCACCCGCGCACCTCCCCTGGCTGCAGGGCCCAGGCTGTTGCTGTTTAATCATTCTGTGCCTCATTTACATACTGGCCATAGGAGCCTGACACTGCTAAACATAAATGGTTTCCTTACATATTTTTTCTTTAGGGCGTTTGCCCGTGTTCTAATAGGGGTGTTCATCTTATGAGAGTCCTTTATAGATCCTAGGTGAGATTTTTGTCAGGAATGCGGTTTGCAGATGTTCCCTCTGGTCTGTAGCTTGTCTTTTCACCTTCTTAACAAGGTCTTTCACAGAGCAAAAGGTTTTAATTTTAATTAAGTCCAATTTATCAGTTTTGCTTTTGATGTCACCAAATCCAATGTCCCAAAGATTTTCTCCTATTTTTCCTCCTAAAGGTTTTATAGGTTTGTGTTTTAAACACAAATCTATGATACATTTGGACTTAAATTTTGTTTAAAATGTGAGGTTCTGGTTTTTTGTTTATGTTTTGGGGTTTTTTGTGTCTTTTTGCTGATGGATATCTCCTTTGCAAATGGATATCCATTTATTGAAGACTACCCATTGGGTTACTCTTCCACCTTTGTCAAAAGTAGTTGTCCAGTACTTGCTTTGGCAGCACATACACGAAAATTGGAGTGATACAGAGAAAATCACCATGGGCCCTGTACAAGGATGAATGAAAATTTGTGAAGGATTCGTATTTTTTAAATGACACTGAATTTTCCACTTAGAAATAGTTAAAATGACCAGCCCTGGTGGCTTAATGGTTAAGTTTGGTGTGTTCTGCTTCAGTGGCCCAGGTTCAGTTCCTAGGCGCAGACATACAGCACTCATCTGTCACTGGCCATGCTGTGGTGGCAGCTCACATACAAAAAGAGAAAGATTGGCAGTGGATGTTAGCTCAGTGCAAGTCTTCCTCAGCAAAAAAAAAAAAAAGTTAAAACGGCCAATTTTATGTTATAAATCATATTTTACCACAATTTTGTTATATTTTACTACAATTTTAAAAACTTGATGTAATATTACAACAATGATTGAATTGTATGCTTTAAATGGGATAATTTTATGGTATGCAAATTATATCTCAATAAAGCTGTTAAAAAAATGCAGCCAAAGAAAAAAAAACAACAATTGGCTGCAATTGTGTAGATCTCTTTCTCAGTTCTCTGTTCTGGACCATTTGTCTGTGTAGCTGTATAGTAAGCTGTGGCTGTCTAATAAGTCTTAAAGGGAAATAGAGTGCTTAATCCCATATTACTTTTGTTTTTCAAAATTGTTTGAACTCTTCTATTTCATTTGTCTTTCCATATCAATTATATAAACACTTCTCTATATCTACAAAAATCTTGCTGGGATTTTGATAAGAATTGCATTAAACCTATAGATCATTTGGGGAGATATTTTTACTATGTCGAGTCTTCCAGTCCATGAACATAGTATGTCTCACCATTTATTTAGATCCTCTTTTATTTTTTTCATCAGTATTTTATACCTTAAGCATACAAGTCCAGTACATGTTTTGTTAGATTTATATTGAAGTCTTTCATCTGTTTACTGAGTGATTGTGGATGGTGTCATATTTTTAATTTCAGTGCCCCTGTGTTTGTTGCAGTATGTAGGAATATGGTTTATTTTTTTACATTGATCTTATGTCCTGTGAGCTTGCTGAACTTACCTATTCTAGGAATCTTTTGTAGATTCTTTGGGGTATTTTCTGTGTTGGCTGTCACGTCGTCTGCAAATAGGGACAGTTTATTTCTTCCTTTCCAATCTGTATGCCTTTGTTTTCTTTTCTTGCCTTATTGCTCTGGCTTGTACTTCTGGTACAATGTTGAATAAAGTGGAGAGAGCAAATATGGTCCCTAATCATGGGTGGAAAGAATTCAGTCTTTCACCATTAACTATGATGTTAGCTGTAGTATTTTTGTAGAATTCTGTACCAAGTTGAAGAAATTCCCCTCGATTCATGGTGTTCTGACGGTATTATCATGAATATATGATTGTGTGATTTGTCATCTTTAGCCTATTAATCTGGTGGATTACATTAATAAATCTTGAATGTTAAGCCCTCCTCGTATTTCTGGAATAACTCCTACTTGGTTGTAGGATTACACTATGACCAAGTAGGATTTATAATATATATATATATTTATGTATAGGTATGAATTTTTTATATATACATATACAACTTTATATGTATACATATATACACACACTTATATGTTTTTACACCATGACCAAGTAGGGTTTATATTATTTATTATATTTATTTATATAGTACATTATTGCATAGAAATGATATTTGTGTTTATATTCATAAGGAATATTAATTACTTTTTTATGTACTGTATTTCTTAGATTTTGGTATTAAGGTAATACTGGCCTCATAAAATTAGTTCAAAAATGTTACTTTCTCATCTGTTTTCTGGAAGAGACTTTGTAGAATTGGTGTTAATTCTTGTTTAAACATGTGGTACTATTCTTCAAAATTCCTCAGAATTAAGGTGAGCCTGGAGATTTCTCTTTTGAGAGATTTGAAATTACAAATTAAATTTCTTTAATAGCAATGGGGATATTCCAATTATCTATTTCATGTTGAGTGAGTTGTAGTAGTTTGTGCTTTCCAAGGGATTGGTCTGTTCATCCAAGTGACCAAGTTTGTGTGTACAGAGTTGTTTGAAATGATCCCTTATTATGCTTTTGGTGTCTGAGAACCTGTAGCAACATCCCATTTCATTCTTGTTATATATAATGTGTGTCTTCTCTTATTTTCTTTGTCAGTCTTGCTAAAGGTTTGACAATTTTATTGATGTTTTCAAAAAGTCAGCTTCTTATTTCATTGATTTTTCTCTATTGTTTTTCTGCCTTCAATTTCATTGGTTTCTGCTCTTATCTTTATTATTTTCTTCCTCTGGCTGGCTGTGGGCTTATTTTGCTAGTTTCATAAAGTAGAAGTTTATATTATTGATTGGAGACATTTTTCCTTTTCTGATACAAGCGTTAAGTGCTATAAATTTCCTTCTCAGCAGTGCTCTAGCTGTGTCTTACAAATTCTGATTTGTTGTATTTTTATCTTCTTTCAACTCAATATATTTTTTATTTCTCTTGAGTCTTCTTCTTTGACCCATGGATTATTTAGAAGTATGTTGTTCAGTTTCCAAGTATTTGGAAATTTTCCTTTTATCTTTCTATTATTGACTTCCAGTTTTGATTCCATTGTGGTGAGAACACATTCTGTATGAGTTCAATATTTGATTTTTTAATGGTTTCTCTAAGTATTGCATTAAATATATGTAACTTACTGCAGTCTATTGGTGTTGGTATTTTACCAGTTTGAATGAAATGTAGTTGCTTTACCTTCCTTTAAGTCCGTTTACCCTGCCCTATTTATAATTATCTTGAATATTTCTTCTATATAGTACTTTGAGAAGCACATCAGGCAATGTTATAATTTTTGCTTAAACCATCAGACATAATTTAGAAGAGGAGAATTAAAACTTCTTGTATTACCCAAATTTTTAATCTTTTCATTGTTTTTTCTTCCCTCCTGGAGGTTTCTTTTATTATCATTTCCTTTCCATTTTAAGAACTTCCTTAGCCGTTCTTTTAGGGTAGGTCTGCTAGTGACAAATTCTCTTAGATTTCCTTCATCTGAGAATGTCCTAATTTTCCTTTCATTCATGATGGATATATTTGCTGGATGTAGAACTCTGAGTTGACAGTTCTTTTCCTTCAGCACTTAGAGAATGTTATTCCACTTCCTTCTGGTCTTACTGGTTTCAGATGATAAATGCATTGTCACTTGAATTGTTTGTCACCTATAGGTAAGATGTCATTTCTCTTACTATGTTTTCAAGGTTTTTTCTTTGCCTTTAGTTTTCAGGAGTTTGATTATTTTGTGTTTGACATAGATTTCTTGAATTTATAACATTTCATGTTCATTCAGCTTCTTGAATCTGCAGGTTTAAAATTCCTGCCAGATAATTCCAACATCTGTGTTATGTAAGTGTTGGCATCTATTGCTTGTCTTTTCTCATTCAAGTGGAGCTTTTCTTAGTTCTTTGTATGATGAGTGATTTTCAGTTGTACCCTGGATAGTATGTTCTGAAATTCTGAACCCTATTTAAAGTTTCTTTTAGCTGGCATAAAGTCCGCCTTGGACACCAGGCTGGCAGAGGAAGGAAGGCACTTCCTTGTTACTGCCAGGTGGGAGTGGAAGACAAAGTTCCCCACCCAACCCCTGTGTCTACCCTGAGGAGAGAGGGGCACCTTGTAATTGCTGAGCTGCTGAGCATTGCAGAGGACAGTGGGATACCTCATTTCAGGCCAGCAAGAGTAGAAGTCTAGGCTTCCCACTCAGCCTTTCTGACAGGGGTGGGTGGAATCACAGTTTTTTCCATACTATTTGGCTAGAGTACTGTGGTCATTGTCCAGAAGTCTTCCATCTTGCTAGGCCACATCTTTACATGTCCTTTGGCCAGAGAGAGCAGATATTTTTTTGAGTGTGTCTTTTGGCATACCCAGGTGGCTAGCTGGTCCAGAACCCAGTGCAGAACATATGAGGCATAAAGGCCACCAGGGACCTCATCATTGTATTGTTTTTCAGATCCTGAGGTCCTTAGCGAGTCTACCTTTTACTGTCTTACCTTTCAGAATCTTCCTAGTTTTTCAATTTTTTTTTCAGTTTTACTTTTTGTTTGTTTTTTCTTTTTTTAGTATATAATGCCAAGAGTTTTAAGCTGTTCTTAGTGCTACAAGCAGGGAAAAATGTGCCTGCTTCATCTTGTCCTGGAACTGGAACCTCACATTGTTAAATTATTTTATCCCATCCATACAGGCTGGGTGTGCTCGTGGGCAGCCGTGTTATTCTAATCAGTACTCTGTTTTTCTGCCACTGAACACTTCACTTGTTGACCGTTACTTTTCAGCAAGTATAATGGTCAAATGTATTTATTTGAGGTCCTGTTTCATTTTCATACCTTCTCATTTTAAGCCCTATCTATTTCCCCATGTTGGTTAGATCAAATAAGTAAACCAAGAATTTTACGTGGATAACCATACATTCCTCATTTTTGTGTTTCTCTTATTCAGTTGTTTACAAGGCTTTAACAAGGAGAACCCACTGTTAGAGAGACAGGAGTGGCTGGCTCTACAGCTCCAGAAGCAAACACAGTGAATTTCTACTGTTACTGCCAGGAACAGCTTAGGATCTCAGGCCACCAAACTACAAACTTGGGCAGACCTTCCTTTCTTTCTTACTGCCCAGTTGTTAGCCTTGTCCTCAAATTTTTCCTTCCAGTTCCTGCCCGCCCCATCTCTCCAGGTTTTGCTCTCATGTCTATGCACCTCCACACAGTGCTGGAGGCCACTCCATGGACACCGTGGATGGTGGAAGGGGGCAGCCCTGCCTCCTGCTGTGGTGAGAATCAAGTTCTCTGAGAACCAGGTCCCATTTTGCAGGCATATCTTCCCATAGCACTATGCCTTAATAATTCAAGTTCTGGTACCTCATTTGCAGGCACTACTGTTTCAAGACATGTGCCTTGGGCACATGTGCTGCTGTGGCTTTAGGTTCATCGTCATTCCGCTGGTTGTGATTGTAGCCTTGCTGGAAAAAAAAAAAACTTTTTTGTGATGAATAGCAAAAGGATTTAAATTCCTTAGTGCCTTTTTTTGTTTAATATCTATGTTCTTCCAATTAGAAAAGTGATATGTGACTATTAGGGAAAATTCAGAAAGCATGTAAAAGAACAAACACGAACAACAAACAAACAATTATCTATAATCCTGTCACTCAAAACTTATGACTGATAATATTTTTATTCCTTGTTTTTATTACACAATCAATCCATACTCATATGTCAATACGTTCTCTCTCTCTGTCCCTCTGTCTCCTCTCTCTCTCTCTCCATCTTCCCCTGCCCCTTCCCTTCCCTCTCCCTCTCCTGAATGCCTTTCTGCATTACCCCCTTATACTGCTGCATTTCACTTAGATTCTGATGGGTCTCCTCCCCAAATCCCAGAGAGGATCAGAGTGCAATTCATTCCACTACTACTTTTACATCCTCCATCAACTTACTTGACCTTCTTCTCGACCTCATCCTTTGGCCCAAAAAGAGCACAGGACACCTGCATCTCTCATTTCTCCTTCCCCAACTTTCTCTCTGCCAGAGTCACTGCAAATAGTGGGCTTCCCATTTCTTGATCATGAAGTCTTGAGGTGTCTCCCTGGCAGATAGTAAAAGTTCTCCGATCTAGTCAGAGAATCTAGGTCTCCCTCAAAAAGCCTTGAAAAGTTCTACTACTGGGATTCAGAAAATTGCTTACTTGCTTTTTTATTACCACTAAGCCTGAGTTTCAAGACTATAATCTTATAAAGGAGGTTAAGAGAAGCCAACATTGAGACTCAGAGCTGATCAGTGACCGCTTTGATTCTGAGTGTAAGTCAGCCTTAAAAGGGAAAGCTGAAACATAATTTAAGGAAGAAAGATGTAAACATTCAAGATGGAATGCTCATTACAATATAATGTGGCTGCACCAAAATTTCTCCCACCGTTCTCCTCCCCTATGGATGATGTTCAGACTTTTGCTATTGCGAATAATTCTGTGTCACGGGGGGAGGCTGTTATATATACATTTTTCTATACTAGAACTCAACTTTTGTGGGATAAAATCTTAAAACTGTGATTCAAAGGGCATGTACATTTTAATGTTTAGTGTATGCTGGCACATCCTTTCTCAGTTCACATTCCCACCCCTAGTGTGTGAGGGGCACATCTCCACCACCACTGGATGTGAGGTATTCTTTTTGAGTTTTGAAAATATCATCAGATTAAAAAACAAAAGTAGTTTTTTTTGTTTTTCTTATTTTTTTATTTTTGCTTTGCATTTCCTTGACTGCTTGTGAAGTGTGATAGGCAGTGCATTCTATCAAAGCCTTATCAGCTATCCCCAAAACCTCTTTTACAAGAAGGACTTTTACTCATTTTCATCTGTGACTGTTGTTCTTTGTCAACTGTGTAAGCTCTTTGTACATTAGGAAGTCTAATTTTTGGTCAAGCGTGTTGCAAATAATTTCACCCAGTCTCTTCTTAACTTTGTGTATATCTCATTCTATTTTACTGTAGGAATGCATACCACAAGCAAGAAGTATAAGAAGTATGAATTTTTAACAAAGGACTTAAAAATCTAAATAATGGAGAGAGATACTATGATCATGGGTGGGGAAACTAAATTTGAAGACATCAGTCCCTTGGAAATTAATATAAACATGCATTGCTTAACGACGGGAACACATTCTGAGAAATGTATCATTAGGCAATTTCATTGTTGTGCAAACATCATAGACTGCTTACACAAACCTGGATGGTATAGCTTGCTACACACCTAGGCTATATGGTACTAATCTATGGGACCACCATCATACATGTGGTCCATCATTGACTGAAACATCGTTATGTAGCACATGACTATATATAAGTTAAACACACAGTTTTAATCAGTACCCTAGGTTTTTGTTTTAACTGAGCCCAAACTCACAAATATCACCAAGAAATGCTTGATAAAGAATATAAGGGGACTTGTGACATATGCTAAAAGCATCACTTATCTATTCTAGTGCATTGGCACCAAAATGAAAAGAATAAAAATCACTGAGAGTAGAGATTTTACAAACAGATTGAAGCATAGATGTATTTTAACTCAGTGGGAAAAGATGGCATATTTAATGAATATCTTATCCTGATCAATGATGGTGGAAGAAAATAGAATTGGATGCCATCAATATGCCATGTAGATGAGTAAATTCCAGATGGTTTTTAAATCTAAATGTAAGGTAAAAATTCAGACGATACAGATATTAGGAGAAAGTTTAGAAGACTATCCAGGGAGGCCTTCTTAAGTCCAGAATGATAAAGAAATCGATTGGCAGATTTGGCTACATAATAATACTTCAGCATATTTTCTTTTGATCTTTTACATAAGCACTTTTACATTCTTGAGGAAATGCCATATATATGGTTTTTCTCTTGATTTTGTTTTTACTTCTTCAGTGTTTCTCCATGGCATGTAAATCTTTAAAAATGTAACTCCGGTATCTCTCTCTGTTTCACTTTATGCGTGTACTATCATTTATTCAGAACTTAGAATTTTTAAACAGAAGCCACAATTTCTTGAAATTATGTTTTTTCAAAAGTGGAAAACACATTCCATAATATCTTGAATAGAAATTTGACATGAAAGACGCGTGGCATACCATGGTACCAACTCTCAGGATGAATCAATTGGGTGCCATATGGCAAACCAGACCTTGTGCTCTCACAAATAATACAGTGGGAAAACAACATTTAATAAATTGTCAGCACCATTTAGTATAAAACAGGAAGAACATTAGTAGGCCCATCCCCACACCATTTATATTTGTAGATAGAAGGTGGAGTACAATGTCCCAAGGACCAGGTGCTGATTACAGATGTTTGGCAAAATTCATATGTAAAATCAATAACATATCCAGGAGATTTTTCTTTGATAGTATCCCAACAGTTTTCATAAACACTTTGTTACCATCCTTATTGAGGTATAATTGACATGTAACGTTGTATTAGTTTTAGGTGTACAACGTGATGATTTGGTACACATATATATTGAGAAATTATTGCCAAAAACTTAACATCAATCACCTTACATAGTTACAATTTTTTTCTTGTGATAAGAACGTTTAAGATCTACTGTCTTAGCACTTTCAAATATACAATACAGTATTATTAACTATAGTCACCATGCCGCACATTACACCCCAGGACCTTATTTGTCTTATAACTGGAGGTTTGTACCTTTTGACCACCTTCAGCTGTTTCACTCACCCCCAACCCCTGCCTTTAGCAACCACCAATCTGTTCTCTGTATCTATGAGTTCAGGTTTTTTTAGATTCTTCATAAACACTCTTTAGGAGTTTTAAGAGAAGGAATAGAAATTTGATTCTGCAAATTATGGCAGTAATGTCCACATTGCATAACATTCTGGTACAGATGACTGGAAGAAAGGAGTGGATCCTGTGAGCAGTCACAACTTGAAATGGTGTTACTAGAGACCAGCATAGGTCTTCCCTCATTTTCTCACTGGTGAGAGTTTTTGTAGGGGAATACTTGAGACATCATACATCTGAATTTGTGCAGTACATTTAATAAAGAGGTAGCATAACATAATGGTTAAATAAAAACATACACATGCAACAAACAAAAAAACTGCATTTGAATCATAAGATTTGGGTTCAAATCCCTAAACTGTCACTTACCTGTTGTTAATCTTGGAGAAGTCACTTCACTTCTGAGTCCAAGCTTTCCATTTGTAAAATGAAGGTGTTGGATTTTAGGTTATTTCTAAGGGCTCTTTAAGCTATAACACTGTTCTTATAAATTCTTATAAATGGTAATGATGGAAAGCTGTAGCCTTGATGAGTTTAATGAGATAGAATTCACCATTGTTGACTACCATAACCAAATAACACATTATCTATTAGTCATTTAGTTAAGCCTAGAAATGAGTCTTTAGTGGTTTGCCATGAGGCTGTCTTCCTTCCTGTCTAGCCATTTTATAAATGCTATAGGACAGGGATTGGCAAATATGCCTGGTTAGGCAGGTGACTGGAGCCAAAGGGAATCCAAGTGAGTTCTGATAGGCAGGAGTACTGGTGTGCTGAATCTAACCCAATAAAATTTAGTGCTGATGACTACAGAATGGTGAGTTTAGATGGAAAGATAAAGGCAAAGAAGCAAACAAAGAACAGCTGTTTAAGTGGGAAGCAAGAGCCGTCATGTAACCAGTAACTTCATGTGAGTTTCTGAAGCCACAGTAAATTGGAATGGGACAGATGGGTCCAACTAATCAAGGCTTTGCGCTTCCCTATCCTGTGGGCCAGATCACGTCTGAAGGGTTCTTGGCCAGAGCAAGGAAGGTCTAGAGGGAGTAATTTCCTGACTCTAGAGCAAGTCTGGTAGGAAGGGAAAGAATAACTACTGGGTGTTCTATTGTCCACGATAAAAATCAGTTGGGCATATTTGTGTGCTTCTATTTCTGGGCTCTCTATTCTTTTCTATTGATCTATGTGTCTCGTCCTCCACCAATACCACAGAGTCTTAATTACTGTACCTATATGGTAAACCTTAATTTCAAGTAAATTGATTCCTCCAACTTTATTCTTTTCAAAATTGTTTTAACTATTTAACTTTCCATATAAATATTGCAGTAATCTTGTCTATATCTATAAAAAAAACTGCTGGATTTTGACAGGAATTGCACTAAATCTGTATGTCAATTTGAGGAATATCAACAACTTTAGTATGTTGAGTCTTCAAATTCACGAACACATAATGTTTCTCCGTTCATTTAGATCTTTGCTTTATTTCATCCTTGTTTTGTAGTGTTGAGAATACAAGTCCTGTACATGTTTAGTAAGATTTACAACTAAGTATTCATTTCTTAATGAGAAATTTTAAATAATATTGTATTTTTAATTTCAGTGTCCACATCTTCATTCATAACAGAGAAATACAAAAAATGTTTGTGTGTTGATCTTGTATCATGGGACCTTGCTATAACGCTTATTAGTTCTAAGAGTTTTTGTAGATTCCTTGGGGTTTTCTACATAGAACATCATGTCACCTAGAAATAGCAACAGTTTTATTTCTTTCCTTCCAATCTGTGTGCCGTTTATCTCCTTCTCTTACCTTATTGCCTTGGCTAGAATATCCAGCACTATATTGAAGAAGAGTGATGAGAGCAGACATCATTGCCCTGTTCCCTATATTAGGAGGAAAGCATTCTGACTTTCACCATTAAGTAAAACGTTAGCTGTAGTTTCTATAGATGTTCTTTATTAAGTTAAGGAAGTTCTCATTTATTCCTATTCCTCTGAGAATTTTTTTCATGAAGGGGTGTTGAATTTTGTCAACGTTTTTTAATGCATCAATTGATATGATCACGTGGTTTTTCTTCTTAGTCTGTTAATATGGTGGATTACACTAATTGATTTTTGAATACTGAATCAGCATTGCATCTCTGAAATAAACCCTGCTTGGTCATGGTGTATAATTATTTTTATATGTACTGAATGCTACTGGCTAATATTCGTTAAGGATTTTTGCATATGTATTCATGAGAGATATTGCAGACTGCCACCTTCTCCTTGTATCTTCACAAAGTGGAAAGAGGGTGAGAGAGCTCTCTGGGGTCTCTTTCATAAGGGCACTAATCTCATTCATGAGAGCTCCACCCTTGTGACCTAACCACCTTGCAAAGGCCTCACCTCCTAATACCATCACACTGGGGTTTTAGAGTTTCAACATATGATTTGGGGGGGGGGGGGGTTGGATACAAACATTTAGTCCATTACATTAACCTTGATCACTTGAAGAAGGTTGTATCTGCCAAGTTTCTCTAGTGCAAGGTTACTGTTTGTATCTTAATAAGTATCTTGTGGGAGATGCTTTTAGACTGTGATGCAGATATCCTCTTCCTCATTCTACCTTCAAGTGGGCCACGTGTAAGGTCTCAGAGAAAAGTCTCCAAGCCATCGCATTATACCACTGCATGAAGCCAGGTGGCGCAGTGATGGTGGCAGCAAGAGAATAGACAGGGAAAACAGAGGAAGACCATTCTCTATCAGTGTCAGGACTTTATGATTGCCTGGGTTGGGGAGAAAAGGGGAGGGGAGAGAGAGACAGAGGAAGACAAAAAGACTGACTCACAGAGAAAGAGAAACACCTAAAGGACCCATTGGGATGGAGAGTGTGAAGTCAAGGTAGAATCCAATTTTTAAATCTTGATTGCCTTAGTGAATAGGCAAGTTTTACAGGAAAGATAGGTTCTGATGGCTTTGAGGTACCAGTGAGATGTACAGGTGCACATAGCATCAGAGAGTTGTGGATTGAAGGATAGAAAAAAGAACAAGACTAGAAAGAGAGACTTGGGAGTCTGCTGAATAGAGGTGATTGTTAACATTTAATGACTATGATCAGTTGTCTGAAAGAAAGAGCTGAGCCAAGGACAGATTTGGGAGACTATCCATAGTTTGTTGGAAAAAGGTATCAATGAGACAAGCTGAAGTGGTAGGGAGATGATGAGTAATCAGATCATGAAGGACGATGGTGCCAGGTATAAAGAAGAGTTCAGGATGGCGACTGTGACCAGATATGTTAACTAAGAGCTGAAAAGTCAGTCACTTGATGACATTTGTGACCATGGTTTCAGTCAGGAGGTAGGGACAGGATCCAGATTTGGGTGAGAGATAGTGGAGTACATAGAATGGAGTAAGTGATAAAGAGAGAAGTGGACCACAAGTCTCATGAGCAGTACAACAAGGAATTGTGTTTGATAATGGTGCGGAAGAAAAAATAACCGTAATGTCATTTACACTAAACAATGGCAGCCAGACAGGGTTCTATTGCTAAAGAAGACTCACAGGGCCCCGAATGGTGATGCTTATGAGTCTACAGTTTATTGCTGAGAACGGACATGATATAGCAACAAACGTGAAGGTGAGGACTTGCATTGTAGCTAAAGGCTGCCTATCAGCAAGGGGTCTGGAGAGGCTGAGGTTTACACAGGATCCCTCCAATTGGCCTCCTTCTGCAGAGGTATACCAGATGTACTTTCTCTCTCAGAACCACCAGCCTGTGCAAGGAACACCTCAGAACTAGGCAGCCCAAATGGAGTCTCAGCAGGGCCTTCTTATACCCTTTCAGTCATGTAGCATTATTGCTGCGAGTCCAGCCCCAATATCAAAGGCCCCTCAACCAGCACTGAATCCAGGTGCAAACCATCACTCTCACTGTTATCAATAAACAATGATGAAAAACTAGCATAACCCACCCAGAAATTCACCTTGGACCCATGGTGGAAAACAGCAGTATTAGTCATTGCATTTCATACTTTGACCAGATACGCCTCTTACTTCAGCAGAACAGCTCAGCTAATTGCAGGCCTGCTGGAATTAACCATCGCAGCACATCCCCTCTATTGATGTTATATCATTAGGCCCTTACAACCATCCTGTTTAATAGGTACTATTACTCCTATTTTTAAAAAGGAGAATATGATGCTCAAAAAGGAAAAGTAAGTTGCCAAGGTGACTCAGCTAGAAGGAAAGAAAAGGGGGTTGTCTTTATGAGATAGGAGATCAAGTAAAAGATGGCTTTTCAGGAAAAATCCCCCTGGCTATGTTTGAAATAAGCTGGGAGAAAAAACTAGCAGAGCGGAGGAGCTTTCAGGTATTGGGGGGCAAGGGATAATGCAGAAGGTGGGTCTCTTGGGAAATAAGAATGAATGAGCTCCTGAGAGTACATGTAAAGAGGGAGAGGATGGGCTGTCATGGAGGCCAGGCCGAGGCTCTCTGTAGCCTATCGCTCAGTGCTTCTCCACCTGGAGGGTTGTGCTGGGCAGCACCCCTGGGGTTCTGATTCAGCAGGCCTAGGCAGAGACTGAGAGCTTTCATTTCTAACATGTCTCCAGGCACTGCTGATGCTGTGGTCCAGGCACCCTACTTTGAAAACCCTGCTCAGTGTGGGGTGAGTTGGGCCATCTGGAAGCAGAGAGGCAGGGTGGTAGGACAGGGGCCTGAAGGAGGAGCCTCCCCAGGACAGTCACCACAGGGAGCCTGGTCACCCCTTTTGTCTATCTCCTAGCAGAAGTTTCAGCAGGTCATGATACTAGGGAAAGAATGTAAGTTAAAGGTACCAAAGGCTGATGAATGCCAGGGTGTTAAGAGTGAGTCAGCTGCTTAGCTTTGATGTGATAACTCCCCTGTTTAACAGAGAACTGGAGAATAATGGACCGTTTTCATTCCTGACGTGAAAAAAAAATTCATCCTCAATAAGAGATGTAATTGTCATAGCATTATTGCACCCATTTGTAAATAGAAAAGATCCCTGGTGGGGGAGGGAGAGGTTAGGAGAGAAGAACGCTTGGCTGCTGTTGGGGTGGCAACAGGTGAAGCCTTCTTCTGAGCAGCAATAAAAGGACTATGGGCCTGGTTATTAGGGAAGGATGTCTCCTGCTGGAGCTCCAGGAACAGGGAAATAAGGCGACTACAGCCATCAGAAAGCAGAGATAAAGCATCATTAGCATCTCAGAGCATTTTGAAAAGTGGCATAATGTCAAAGCAGAGCTTTTACTTTGCCATTCAGATTCTAGGTGACTTACTGCTGTGTAGCTCTAGGCAGGTCACTTGACTCCTCTGGGCCTAGGAGAGGTTGTCTTTAAAGTAGCCATGCTAGTCCCTGTTACACAAGATTGTTGGAAATGTAAGGATGGAGCATATGCAGCATGGCTGGTACATAGGATACACTCAAGTATCAAGTCCTTTCCTGCTTCAACGTCAAACAGAAGTCTCTCCCATTTCAAGCAGCTCTAGGTCTATTTCTTCTCAAACTCTAGCCTTTGATGGCCCCAGGGACCATAAAACCACAGACACTGGGTCTTTGTGGCCCCATGGAGGCAAAGCCTAGTCCTGCAGAACCCTCCCAGCCATGGCTGGCCTGGCTAGGGGACTCCAAACATCAGAACAGCCTTGAGAGGATGGCTCAACATCGAGTCAGGGCTGCTTCCAGGCCGTGCTGCCACGAGCCCTTCCAAGTCAGGGTCCCTACCTGGCAGTTCCGTCGCCTGTCCAGGCTCCCCAGGACCGCCCGCCTGATTGCCGTGCTCCGACTTGAGTAGAGGGCAGTGCAGTGATGGCTCCTGCCCCCTCTGGATCAGCGTCCTGCCGATGAGTGGACTTTCTCTGCCCCTAGAAGAAGAGAGACCGATGCTGCCCATTCATGCCTGGGCCTCCGCCCACTCCCAGGCTCACTTACCCCTGACCTGGCCTAGCCCACTGCCCAGTTAGTGCCACTTGGACCCTAATTTACCTTTGAACTAGTAGTTGGAGGATATTAATGTAGCCAGAGCTCAGCGCATCCAGTAAGGTTGTGATGTGTTATGACAAGTACCTTCAGCACTAACCCCACAGTCTGAAGAGGGATGTCAGACACAGCAGCCTCTGCTCATGAGGGGAGGCTTCTTGAATTCCCTAGAGAGAGGTGCTTGCTGCTGGGAATCTCGAGCCACCAGGGTTCTTGACTTTAATTTGCATCATGCTCAATGAGTTCACTGTTCACCCACCCCTCTACCCCAAGATTGGGGTTGGGGAGAGGGAGAGGGCAAGGGGACTGCCCCTGCTGGCCCAGACACCCAGTCCCACTCCCGACCCAGGTGAGGGGAGCCACTGGGGGCTGAAGGGCTTGGATGATGAGAGGCTGGTGAGCTCTCCCAGCTGGTGGGAAGAGCTGCCCAGGAAGCCAGTCGGGCATCACAAGAGAGGTGGTAGGAGGGAGCCAAAGGACAGGTGCCTGTGCCCTCCCAACCTGGGAGGAGTCGACAGTCAGGCCTGTGTCCCACTGCCGGTGAGAGAGGAGAGCGAATGAGGATGCGTCAAGAGTTCTGCTTTAAGCCCTTTAATCTTCAGAGCTACCCTGTGAGGTAGGTCTTATTATTATCCTCATTTTCAAATGAGGAAACTGAAGCACAGAGAAGTCAAGAAACTCTCCTGCAGTCACAGAGCTAATGCGGGACAATCTGGGGATTGGATCCCACGGCATCTGGCTCTGTGCCCATCTTCTGCTCTGTCACATCCTGCCTCAGGAGCTGTGCCATCTATTCCTGTTCAAGCATTGCCCCTGGGCTCCCCCCGCCAGTGGGAGGCTGGATGAGCCGTGCGCCCCAGCTCCCCTCCTGTTGTACTCTTGGGAGCACCAGAGAATAAAAGGAGTCCTCCTACTTTCAAGGAGGAGGAGGAAGACACTCAGGCATTTTCCTTTGTAGGCCCTGTCCTGCTCCCGGACTAAGACAGGAAGGAAGCAGTCGGGCTGCAGACTCACTTCTTGATGACAAGGGCCAAACAGCCAGGACCCAGAGACCAGCGGATGGGATGTTTGCCAGTGTCCGTGAGTTGATCTCAGAGGGCCCGAGTGCCCAGTTTTCCAAGGTGGAGCAGTGCTGCATGTCCCATGGCTTCACTCCTGTCCAGTTCCTGGTGACTCAGATGAGTATAAGGAGTTAAATGTCTAACAGGTTAACCTGCCCGGACATCAGTCACTTTTGTCTGATTCCAACCCGTCTGAGATCCTGAGATCTACTCTGCGTACGGTGCTAATTCACTCTTCCTTTACAGGTCTGATGATGCCCTCATGGGAGAGGAGGATCCCCTCTTTTTCCCAGGCTGTACTTGTTTATTCCTTTTGCTAAGAAAGTATTTGTATATTGCCACCTTCAAAAAGAAAAAAAAAAAAAGTGCCCCAGAGGTGGCAGACAGGCAGGCAGGAACAGAGCGAGTGAAATGACCAGAGGCCAGGCTGGGCGCTTTGCTGTGTAGTCCTGGGCAAGCTCCCTAACCTGTGTTCTGGGCCGTAAGATGGGGTGCTGCGGCACTTCAGGAAGGCAGTGTTGGGGAACTGCAGGCGAGTATGGTTGCCTGGCAGCAGCACCAACATCACTAGCTTTGACAGCCAGTTTGGTGGGAGCAGAGTGGCTTCAGCTGGAGTGAGAAGAGAGTAAAGAAAGCTGACAGATCTCATTGGGCATTTTCTTCCTTGTTGTTTACTGAATACCCTCTGTACACCGGAGGTTGTTGTGCAGGGATGAGACTCTGGCACTGATGGCAGATGGAGTTGGAAAAGCAAGACTTGGACCTATGAAAAAAGTAGAGGAAATTTCAAGGTAATAGTGTGATGTGAAATTGGGATGCACCCACTGGAAATGCTTTAGAATGTTAAAGCAAAGGGAGATTATCGAGGGCAGGTTGATCAGTGGCAGCTTCGTGAGCCTGGTGGGGCGTGAACAGTGGGGCGCAGTAGTTTTGCAGAGCCTAGAGGTCAGTTCACATCCTACAGAGAACAACCTGTGTGTTGCCATGATGTCCTCCAACCTGGCAGAGCCAACTGGGAAAGCAATCTGGCATTCTGGAAAGAGCCCTGCCTGGAGCAGACCCTCTGGCCTCTGTGCATTGTCCCATGGTCTCAGGAACACTTTGGTCACAGCCCGCATGGGACATCCAGCCTAACGATATTCCCTGAATCACATATGAGTGAAGAGATAAACAAGGCCCTTGCAGTCTATCCCCAGAAAATAGAAAGGGTGAGTGATTGATGATAAAGGTGGGGGAGCATCCTTTACAAAGGGTGCTCAAGGGAGGCCTCTCAGAGGAGGGAGCACATTAAGCTCGAAGGGTGTGAGGAGTTGCCTTGGGAAGCAGGCAGGACAAAGGGAAGGAGTCCACCATGAAATCCTGGGTCACTTTGACCAGCCACTGGGCCCTAGGGTTGGTGTGAAGGTTAAGTGTTGATTGCGCTGAGGCAATTTAAAGCATGTAGAAGGTAAAAGAAAAAGGATCATCTGTCTTGGAGCTGAGGAGTGAGATTGGCAGTAGGGTCAGGAGGCTGGGAAGGCAGCTGGCACCCTCTTCCTCTTGGGAAACCTCAACACAATCAGAAATTGCAGTCCTCAGAAAAGGAGCAAATGGAGTCTGCCCAAAGCTGTGACCATGAGGGACCACAGTTCTTTCTCTTCTTGCCCCTTTTACCCAGTAACAACGCTTCCACTCCTCCTTCCTCTCCCTTCTCTTCTCCTGGCTGCATTTGCTCCTAAGTGCTGTAGCCGCCTATCCCCAGGCCCTCCACACTGGCCCAGCCACAGGGACACCCACCCCTTCTGGGCCATGGAGGCTGCTGCCCCTGGGATCCCCATCACCCCCTCGTGTCCTGTGTGTCACCTGGGTGGTGAACGCTCCTTGGCCAGCAGCTTTGAAGTGGGAGCCACCCTTCTGAGCCACTCTAACTAGCCCCTCTTTGAGGTCTCCTCTTCTGGAGCTGCCTGGTGGGCTCTCCCAGTTGGCATGCCGCTCCCTCACCCAGATGGAACGACAGTGGTGGAATGTGCTGGTGAAGGAGAAGTGCAGCTGTGCAGGCCTGGCCACAGGGTAAGTGAGCAGTCCTTGGAGGATGCAGGCCCCAGTGCAGACACACACAGGCCTCACATAGATGGTGAGAAAAGGCAAGTGAGGTCCAGATTCTGCTGTGGAGCAGGAAGGGTGTGAAGATTTCAGACCTCGGCAGATGGATGAGGGCTGCTGAGCACCTCTCCCTTGCTTTCCTGCTGATGCTCCTGCAGGTTTAGGACCTGTATGAGGTTTTCAGGGACTAAGACACTCCCCAGGGTGCTGCTTTCGAGCTCTCAAAACCCTTTCAAGTCTCAGTCCTGGCTGGTCTCAGAGCGCCCACCGCTGCCCAGTCTGCAGAGACAGGGCCCTCTGTAACATTGCCACAGAAACCCTCCCGTCCTGCCCTCCCATGCTCTGTCTCTTGTTCTCTCCCAGTCTTTTTTCACACCTGCCTCCTGACACAGTCTACACTGAAGCTACGCTGAAGCCTCCCCAAGTTCCATGTGCGGAGGCACGATGTGCCCCTCTGGGGTCTTTGCATGCACATATCCCTCTGCCAAGAATTCTCCTTCATGGGTCAGTGTAAGGACAGGACGCTGGGAGACCTGAAGGAGCTTTGTGAAGAACATGGTATTTGAGCTGCGTCTTGAGTAGAGCTGGGAGAGAATCCCCCGATCCCGAAGTTCCCTGTAGGATGGGAGACTCCCTCTAGGTGTTCTTGTGGGATTAAAAGAGATCATGTGCAGCATTCAGCATGGTACCTCGTGTGTAGTACGCGCTCAGTAAAGGACAGCTACAGTAGAAAATAGCAATCATCATACCCGCAGTGGGGTTTCTATGCCACCAGCTAGCATGAAGTTGGGCACTGAACCTGAGGGACAAACAGCCCCTGATTCTGAAATATTCTCACGGGAGACTTTTTACCCCGCCCAGCGCCACAAGCATAGTCATCTCCTTTGTGTTCTCCCTGGCTTGAGAGCACGGTTGATCAGTTCCACATCAACGTGGATTCATCTTCTTGCTTGGGCTCCTGCGGGCTTCAGGCTGTCTGCTGGCATGTCTACCTCTGGGACTCAGATTGGCATCCAGGAGCTTCCCCTTCCATCTCGAGACCAGGTGATAGACTGAGAAACAAACTTGTTTGCCCAGAAATCTGGGTGTTTTATGTTGACAGGTTCATCACCCTAAGCAAGTCAGCCCCTTTTTAAAACTTGGCAAAACTCTCTCTAATGTCAATGTTTCTTCCGTAGGGAATTTAGACGTGGCTTTTTAAGCTTGTTGGGAATTTGTTGAGATTCTAGTGATATTATAGATTAATTAGAGACACATTGATATCACAGTATTGTCTACCTGTCCAGAAACATAGTCTCCCTTTATTCTGTTTTCATTTATATTTTTCAGTGAAGTTTTATAGGCTTTTGGATGATTCCTATACCTTTCTTATTAGACTGTTTCCTAAATACTTTTTAGGATTTTTTGTTATGCATACAACTGTTTTCTTTCTCTCTCTTTTATATTGTAAACAACAACATAGGAACAAAAAAGTACGCTAAAGACTACGTGAACAGTTATGAATAAAACACACAGCCATGGACCCATGACACAGGCCAAGAACAGGACTGTGCCCCAGAAGTCATGGATGCACCTGCACGCACGGAGGTCACTGCTCTCCTAAATCACTCATGCTTGTAGTGCCAAACAAAGCAGTGTTTGCATCTGCCTGTTATCCGCACTTTACATAAATGGATCGTGTGCACTCTTCTGGGACTTGCTTCTTCCCCTTAACGTGGTTTAGATCCAGCATGTTGATGCCTAGAACTGGCTGTTGGGCACTCCTTTTTCCCAAAATGCAGATTCCATTCTGTGACTGGGCCTGACTCACGTGCTCGTTCTGCCACTGATGAGCATCCAGTGGTTTCCATGCTAGTGGGGGCAGTGCTGCTGCGGGCTGTGCCCGCCCCGGTGCTCTTGTGTGAAGGAAGTGGTGGAGTCACCAGAATGGAGGTTGAGTGCGTTTTCAGCTTCGCTGGGGCATGACAGTTTTCCCAAACAGTTGCACCACATTTAACTTTCACCAACATAGAAAGAAAGTTCCCTTTCTCGGTATTCTTACCCATACATGGTATTCTTCATTTAAAATATTTTTGCCAATCTGGTAAATATAAAATATCATCACTTTGTGATTTTAATTTACATTTCCTTGATTAAAAATGAGATTTTAAGAATTTTTTCCTATGTCTATAACTTTTTTATTCTTCTATTTCTGCAAAATTCCTACTTATTTCTTTGGCCTAGTTTTCCATTGAATTGTTTGTCTTTTCTTATTAAATCTTAGGAATTCTTTAAATAGTCTGGGTACTATTTCTTTTTTTTTTTTTTTTTTTAAAGATTGGGACCTGAGCTAACAAGTGTTGCCAATCTTCTTTTTTTTCCCCTGCTTTTTTTTCTCCCCAAATCCCCCCAGTACATAGTTGCATATTCTAGTTGTGGGTTCTTCCAGCTGTGGCATGTGGGATGCCGCCTCAACATGGCCCAATGAGTGGTGCCATGTCCGCACCCAGGATCCGAACCCTGGGAAGCTGAAGTGGAGCACGGGAACTTAACCATTCAGCCACGGGGCCGGCCCCTGGGTACTATTTCTTAATTGGTTATATGTTGCAAATATCTTCTCCCAGTGTGTGGCTTGTCTAATCACATTTTTTAAAGTGTCTTTCCATGAGAAATAGTTTATAATTTATTTTAGTCATATTTATCAATCCTTTCCTTTATGGTCTGTTCTTGCTTTGTCTTGTTTAAGAAATTCCTCCTCACTTCAAAATCATAAAATATTTTCTGTATTCTCTTTTAGAATTTGTATAGTTCAGCTGTACGTTAGAAATGTATTTTTTGACATGGTTTGAAGTGGAGTCCAATTTCATTATTTTGACTTGCATAGTCACTTGTCTTAGCATTATATATTGCAAAGTCTGTTCTTTTCCAGCAGATCTGCAAAATCATCTGTCATATATCAAATGCCCATTATATATGGTCCTTTCTTAGGTTTTCTATTCTGTTCTGCTCTTGTCTTTGTATATCCTGTACTGAAACACACTGCCTTAACTACTGCCCCTGTAGGATGAGTCTTCTTATCCGGTAGGGCCTTTCTTTCACCTTGCTCTTTTTCCTCAACATGCATTGGACTTTGCTTACAAATAAATTTTAGAATTAACTTGCAAGTTACACACACACACACACACACACACACACACACACTAAGATATTGAATACAATCATATTGAATCTGTAGAGGTGTAATAAGTCTTGCAACTTATCTCTCCACTTATTCAGATCTACTTTAATATCTTTTAATAAATTTGTATAATTATACTTTATAATTTTTATAAAGTTTTGTAATTATTACTTTATTATTAGATATCTTATTTATGTTTCCTTATCGCACTTGCTAAGACCTCCAAGAGAGCGCCGAAGACAAGTGGTGGTAACACCTTAGTCATATTCCTGATCTTAAAGGAAAGGCATTCAACATTTTCAACATTTCACCACTATTTGTAGTATTTGTTGTAATTTTTAAAAAGATATCCCATAGGGGCCAGCCCAGTGCAATAGCAGTTAAGTTCGCACGCTCTGCTTCAGCAACCCGGGGTTTGCTGGTTCGGATCCCAGGTGTGGACCTATACACCACTTATCAAGCCATGCTATGAGAGGCGCCCACATATAAAATAGAGGAAGATGGGCACAGATGTTAGCTCAGGGCCAATCTTCCTCAGCAAAAAGAAGAGGATTGGTGGTGGATGTTAGCTCAGAACTAATCTTCCTCAAAATAAAAAAGATATCCTATGTCAAGTTAAAGAACTTTTCTATTCTTACTTTCCTAAGAGATATTTTATCATGAATTGGTGTTGAATCATATCAATGCAAATCTTTTGAAATGTCTTCTGATTTTTCTCTTTAATCTATAATGTGGTAAATTTATAAAGTTAAACAGCCTTACATGTCAAATTTTATTTTGTTGAATATTAATATTACTATAAATTTTCCATTTTTAATGTTAGACTAAGATAACTCGTTTGTCCTTTTATTGTTAACCTTTACTTTTTTAAAACAATCAGTTGATTATAATCCAAGTAAATGCTATATTATCATTTCTTTTAACTCACCATTGCTTCTTATATCTCACCTTTTCATGTTGGATTTCTTTTTGAGTATTTTTTTCTGTAAATGTTTTCAAGAGTCTGTGGTCAGTGAATTTTCTGAACCTGTGTGTGTCTGAAAATCTGTATCACTTCCTCTCTTAAAAGGTAATTTGGCTGCCCATAAAGTCCTAGATTCCAAATTTTACTCCCCACGCACCCCCTACCCAGTATCTTTAAATATGTTTCTCCTTGAATGCTGTGTGCTCGATGGAAAATCTTCAATCTGATTCTAATTCTTTTGTGTGTTTATTTTAAAAATATTTTATTATGAGAAAATATACATGACACAAAATGCACAAAATGCACTATTTTAATTGTTTTTAAGTATACATTCACTAGTATTAAGTACATTTACGTGGTTGTGAAACCATCACCACCATCCATCGCCAGAACTTTTTCATCTTCCCCCACTGAAACTCTGCCCCCATTAAACACTAACTCCCCATTCCTCTCTCCCCAGCCCTGGAAACCACCATTCTACTTTCCGTCCCTATGGATTTGACTGCTCTAGATACTTCATATGAGTGGAATCATCTAATATTTGTCCTTAGCATAATGTCCTCAAGTTTCATCTATATTGTAACATGTGTCAGAATTTCCTTACTTTTTAAGACAATAATATTTAATTATATAATTATACCTTATTTTGTTTCTCCATTCATCTGTTGACGGACACTTGGGTTGCTTCCACCTTTTGGCTTTTATGGATAATTCTGGTAAGAACATGGGTGTACAAATATCTCTTTGAGTACCTGCTTTCAGTTCTTTTGGGTATATACCCAGCAGTGGAATTGCTGGATCACATGGTAATTCTATGTTTAATTTTTTGAGGAACCGCTACATTGTTTTCCACAGAGGCTGCACTACTTTACATTCCCACCAGCAATGGACAAGGGTGCAAATTTCCCTACATCCTCGCCAACTGTTGTCATTTTCTGTTGTTGTGACAGTAGCTATCTTAAGTGCAAAGCAGTATCTCATTGTGGTTTCGGTTTGCATTTCTCTAATGTTGAACATCTTTTCGTGTGCTTATTAGTCATTTGTTTATCTTCTTTGGAGAAATGGCTATTGAAGTCCTTTGCCCATTTTTGAACTGGGTTGTTTTGGTTTTTTTGTTGATTTGTTGGATTTCTTTGTATATTCTGGATATTAACCCCTTATCAGATATATGATTTGCAAATATTTTCTCCGATTCTGTGGGTTACCTTTTCACTCTGTGATGGTGTCCTTTGACGCACAGAAGTTTTTAATTTTGATGAAGTCCATTTTTTCTTTTGTTGCCTATGCTTTTAGTATCATATTCAAGAAATCATTGCCAAGTCCAATGTTATGAAGCTTTTCCCTTACGTTTCCTTCTAAGAATTTTATAGTTTTAGCCCTTACATCTAGGTTTTTGATCCATTTTGAGTTAATTTTTATATATGGTGTAAGGTAAGGGTCCAATTTCATTCCTTTGCATGTGGATATCCAGCTTTCCCAGCACCATTAGTTGAGAAGACTGTCCTTTTCCCACTGAATGGTCTTGGTGCCGTTGTTGAAAATCATTGACCATATATGCAAGAGTTTATTTCTGGACTCTGTTCTATCCCATGGGTCTATATGTCTGTCTTTATGCCCATACCACACTGTTTTGATTACTATAGCTTTGTAGTAACTTTGAATTCAGGAAGCGTGAGACCTCCAACTCTGTTTTTCTTTGTCAAGATTGTTTTAGCTATTGATTTTCATTCTTTTGTATTTGGTCTCTTTCCATTTCTAGACAAGAATTCAAAAAAATGTATTGTCTATGAAACCATTCTCAAAGAACTACTCAAAAACTCCCCCTAGTAAAATAAAAAATTCAATAAAGGAGAAACAAGAGATATAAATTATCTGTGATTAATTGACAAACAGTAAAACACAGTCACATGTTATAATTGTTAATAATATAGCTGTGAATCCTAAGATAGTTGTTAAGAAATGATTCCTAAGAAAGGAGAAGCATGAAAATTAAAAGTAATTTAGAATATTTTAAATGATTTCAACAAGATAGCACGTAGCACAGAAAGGGATTCACACTGAACTGACGGTCTTATCCTCTTTGGAATTTAGAAGTTATATATGTTAGTTAATGCTCACTTTGGATAAAAAAATGAATATGTGTGTGTTAAAAATCTAAGGGAAATACTAGAAGAAAAAATAATATATATAACTTTTAAGAAATATTACAGGAAAAGTAAAAAAAAAATTAAGTCAGTTAGAGACAGTAAAGGAAAACAACAGCAACAAGAAAACTTAAGTAGAAATCACTAAAAACGATGATGAGTAAAGGTCTAAATAAAAAAGCCATCCCTCCACCAAAAGAAAAACTGGAGCAGGTTAAATTCCCACTTAAAAGATAGATACTCTAAAATTGAGTAAAGGATTGAATTTTATCTCCAAGTTATTAGATGAGACATAGCTGAAAAAATGACCTAAAAAGGTGAAAATATAAAGGCATAGACAAAAATTTAACAAGCACTATTACAAAAAGAATGAGGAGCAACTATACAAGTAGCAGAGTAGAATTCAAGATGGGAGGATGTACAGGAAACTAAACTATTTTATGCTGATAAAAGATACAAACCACTAAAAGGAGAGAGCAATCGCATTAGCATTGAAATGTTGAAAGTAAAGCAGTTATGCTTATGAAGATATGCAATGTATCCATCCAGGTGGGAGGTGTGAAAGGGGAAGCTGGCTGGGGGTCTGGAACATCCTAGGGTTCTGACACGTGCAAAAAAAGACCCCACATTGCAGATAAACAGGTGGCTCTCAGGAGTTAAGGTGCTGTTCATGACACTCCTCTGCCCTAGTGTGGTGCACAGTGCACCCACCTGGACTGCAGTGTAGTCCACAGGGATCCTCCAGACTCAGGATGCTGTTCATGACACTCCCTCCCGCTACTATGGAGCACAGTGCACCCTGCGAGGATGGAGTGGTGGTTATCCTCCTGACCTCCCAGATTCCCTCAGACCACACCACAGTCCAGGTGGGGATTATGAGCAGCTCCTCATTTTGAGATTCGCGAGGTACCACACCACCTGAGATTCTTGTGGAATGTTGGAAGTCAGGGTTGGGTTTATGAACCCCGCTGGGGAGCACTGTGCACCTCTCCTGGAACATCAGCATAACGCGTGAGCTCCTCATGGTTTCTGTCCCCACAGTCACTTCTCTGAGTCTACGCCAAAGAGACTTTTCCCATGTACCCTGACCTGCCTCCCGATGCCTGCGTTTATTTAAAAATTAAAGGGTGGGAGCATGTGTTGAGGAGGGAGATTCAGGGGCTTGGGATTCACCGTCAAGATCATTTCAAGTTCATATTGAATGGTAAAAATCATTTTTAAATTTGAAATATTAACATTTAAATTTTAAAATACAAAAAATTAATTCTTAAAATTGAAATTTTAATTCTCACTTTTAATAAATGTGAACATTCTCTTTTGTTCTTATTGTCTTTTCCAGAGTTCTCAGGGGCTGTTGTCTCACACCTTCTTCTGGGGGCAACAATGGGCCATTTCCAGCAGGGATGGTGCAGCATCACCCCGGATGCCTGACTGCCACACATCTCCAGAGCATCACACTGTCTGAAAAGTAAGTCCCATGCTCATGGGGTCCCTCGTGACCATGCCAGAGGGGCAAGTGCAGTCAATATCTCTGAAAACAGAGCTTGTAGTGTTCCGGGGAGCAGATTGCCTGGAAATCAGGACTAAAGCCAGGGGTAGAGCCTTATTTATCCCCTAACGTCCATTGAGAAAGAATTATGAAATGAATTTCATCTTGCATTAGAATTTGTATTCAGAATAAGAAACATTGTTCTTAAGAAGAATGTGACTGTAGTGAATGACCAACAAGTGACTTGATTTATACTAGTGTGAATTTACTAAGTTGCTCTGTTGCCATCAGTTGCTATCATGATTGATTTTCAAACTAGTCTAAGAGTAACTTAAACAAAAGAAAAATTCTCATCTTGATATATTAATTGCTTCATTTTTAATGTTTCTTCTTAGTTTTTGTCCAAAAATAGTTTCCATTTAGTTGATATCATAGCATGGCAATTCTTTTGCCTTATGACTCTTTGAACAAACATTTTCATTTCTTTTTTTGCCTACTTTTCATTTTGATAAACTTCTATAAATCTACAGGAAAATGGAAAAAAGAGTACAGTGAACACATATATTCTTCATTCAGATTTACCAATACATAAATACATATCCGTGTGGGTCATGTATGTGTGTGTGCAGTCTTTTCCTCTGAATTGTTTGAAAGTAAATTGTAGACATCATGACATACTTTGGAATATATCTCCTAGGTTCATGGGCTAGCTTCTTCAAAACTATAACACCATTATCACTGTAGAATTTAACATTGATAAAGTAATATTAACCAATATATCGTCCCTATTCAGATCCTCTGATTGTCCCCAAAATATTCTTCATGGCTCGTTTCCCCTAACTTGCATTCAGTTAAGTTTCATGCAGTGAATTTGGTTATATCTCTTTAATTCTAAACCAAAGCCCTGCTTTTGTTTTTGTCTTTTGTGATGTTGACATATTTGAAGAATCTGAGCCTTTTGTTTCTTAGAGTGTCTCACAGTCTGGGTTTGTCTGACAGTTTCCTCCTACTTAGATTCAGATAAGCATCTTGTGTATTTACACCACAGTAGTGGGCACACCGTGTCATTGTGACCTGGTAGTGGTGATGATAAGCTTATTCACCTGGCTAAGGTGGCTTCTGCTAGAGCTCTCCTTTGTAAAGTTGCCGGTTTTTATTCCCTATATAAGGAATCAGTTGGGTGAACTTTGAGAATATTCTTTTCCCTAGCTAATTTTTGCTCGTTTTAGCGTCACTGATAGCTGTGTACAATGTTAACTAATCTGTTCCTCAATACATCAGACTTTCTTCCCTGCCTTCATTTTTTTCCTTTTCCACAGTTGTGAGATCTCACAAAGGGAGTATGTCCAGAGGTGGTCTCTGAAATTAGAAAAAGGCGGTCCAGAGGAGGAGTCTGAAATTAGACGTCTAGATAGGCGTCTGGTGTGCATCTTGTCTCTGTCACACACTGACCAGATGACAAATACTCCATCTCATGACTCCTGGTGTCCTTATTGTTAAAAATAGGAGACAAAGAGCAACTACTGCACGCGGTGTCTGGCAGGGGTGGATCCCAGGGTTGGTGCTCACGAAGTATCAGCTGTGAATTATTATTGGAGGCAGGGGGATGGGCTGAGTGCCAGGATGCTTCATTCCTGAGGTGTTTTGTAAGCCATGAAAGCTGAATGAGACCTTTGACAAAAATGCTGATAGACCTAAATGGCAGAGCAGAGGCTCCCCATGATGCAAGTGGCCATGTCTTTGAGTCCCGGCAGTTAGAAGGTTGTGTAGAGAAGCAAAATGACCATGAGAGGAAGCATCTGTCAATGACCAGTGTCCTGATGATGTCCCTTCTGCCGTGCTGGTGATTTCTAAGTCTCTGTCTCCCTTCACTCCCTCCCCTCCCTGGCCTGGACCTCCCTGGGCTGCTGTGGGCTTGCCTTTCAATCACGAGCAACCAGTCGGACTTTTTGTTTGAAGATTATCAGGTTTCTTTCTTTTTAGATCAAGTCCCCATGATTTTAGTTGAGTTTTATTTGGGATGGCCATGGAATCTTCCTTGAGAACATTTTAGAAATTTTACCAAGAAAATAGCTTGTGAATATACATGTTACTTTAGAATCTACATATGAACATGGATTAGACTCAATCTTAAAGGAAAAATAAAAGATTGCCCTTGGAGAACATTTTTAGCTAGAATATGTTTTAAATGCTTCCTCTGAAAATTTCTCTTGTCCAGCTTTCCTACCCACAATTTTTCCTTTTTTTTTTTTTTTTTTTTGGTGAGGAAGATTGGCTCTGAGCTAACATCTATTGCCAGTCCTCCTCTTTTTGCTTGAGAAAGATTGTCGCTGAGCTAACATCTGTGTCAGTCTCCCTCTATTTTGTATGTGGGATACCACCAAAACATGGCTTGATAAGCAATGTGTAGGTCTGTGCCTAGGATCTGAACCCACAAACGCCTGGCTGCCAAAGTGGAGCATGCAAACTTAACCACTATGGCATCAGGCCGGCCCCCCCACAATTCTTAAAAACAGTTGAGGGCTGGTGTTCTTAAAGAGTGGCTCCTGGCAGTGTGCCTCCTACATTCAGCATGTTTTCTGGCTTGCTGCTGGTCAGGCTAAGCTTGCAGGGATGGCCCTGTGATGTAACCTGTTCTCCTGCATTCTGGGTGATGCCAACCAAGCCACCCTGTGGTTATCCAGGGCAAAGGATGGGCTCTGCAGACCCAGAAGTGACACCTCTGCATGGACACCAGCCCACATCCTCGCTGAGGTCTTATGACCTCCTCCTCCTCCCGTTTTCTTCCTTCTTAGATGTTCATGTGCCAAGGATCCTCTGCCTGTCTCTGTGTCCCCTTTATGAGCTCCTCTGGGAAGAGGCCATAACAGAGAAACATAACAGTTTATAGGATGGGTGAAGCACAGTTAAAAATCAAATCTGGGGCCACTCCCATGGCCAAGTGGTTAAGTTCACGCACTCTGCTTCAGCAGCCCAGGGTTTCACTGGTTTGGGATCCTGGGCGCGGACGTGGCACCACTCGTCAGGCCACACTGAGGCAGCGTCCCACGTGGCACAACCAGAGGCACTCACAACTAGAATACAACTATGTACTGTGGATCTATGGGGACAAGAGAAAAAAAAAATAAGATTGGGAAAAAAAATCAAATCTCTGGTTGTGCATAAACACTGAGGAGATCACTTGGGTTTTATTTGATTGTGTGGCTGGAAATATCAGGGCTGCCTTTTGCCATTTCCCAATGTGCATCCTGTGGAATTTCTGTCCACTTGGAAACCTGAGTTATCTGGTCTTGAGTGGGTAACATACCCTGAACCTGTGTGCTTGAGAATGGCCTGGAAGCAGCGTGAAGCCAAGGAAAAGCCACCTGGAGAGAAGCGCTCCCACCCAGGCATGCAGGTCCTGGGCCTTGCAGGGGGACCAGCCCTGAGCTGGGTCCATGAGCCTCCCTCTTCCTGCTCCCTTCACTTCCCTGCTCCTTGCAGCAGCAGTAGAGGTAGGGCTGTCCTATTCTACAGCTGCTCCCCCCAGGGACCAAAGCCTGAGTGCCAGGAGTGCACGCTTTTCTGTGTCAGGTGTGATCAAGGCACTGCATCTGTCCATGTCAGGCTGCCACCCCCTGAGCTGTAACCCCAGGAAGGACGGGCCCTGGAGCAGCCCAGGCACACCCAGGCTGTGAGAGAGGCAGCAGAGCCAGGGCCTGAGGTGTGTGCATTGCAGCCAGACTGTGGGGCAGTGGGTGGAGGTGCTGGGCGGGATAGGCTTGTGCTTCCATTTATGTGAAGCCGTAGTCCCGAGGTCTCCGGGGTTCTCGGGTCCCTGGATCAGGTGCTCATTCTTCGCTTTCTAGCTGGGTGGCCATGTTTCCCATCCATTCAGTGGGGACAGCTGTCCCTGTTGGGTCAGCCTCCCAGGGTGGGTTTGAGATGGTGTGTCCCTCAGTCCCAGGTGCTGAGTGTTAGCGGGCAGGGTGGTGTGTCCGCCTCCCTCTTCTATCTGTGCACCGGGGATTCCACATAGCAGACTCTTTCTGACCCTTAAGGTCCACAGTCATGGTTGTCATGACAGAATTGACCTGTGACAGAGACAACACCAAAGCCCAGGAGGCCCACGTGGAGTTGTTCCTCTGAGTGCCTTAACATTTTCTTTGAACTGTTTTAAATGGAAATGCATTTAAATGCATCCTTCGTCCTTGAGCAGAGGGAGCTGTGGATGAAGGAGGGTGAGCAGCAGTCCTAGTCTGGCCCTGCTGCAGCCACGTGTCCCTGGCTTCCTCTTCTGAGGATGGAGCTAAGAGTTCCTACCCACCAGAGCTGCTGGGCATGTGCTGACGTGGTTTCCATCAACAGAACTCGAGCCCTGCTCCTGGTTACAGCAAGGCCCGGCTGTGGGGCTAAGTGTGGTTTAGCTTTCTGGGCCTCAGTTTCTGCATCTCTAAAATGAGAATGATGGTGGTGGTGCCCACTGCATGGGGCTCAGGTGAGGACAAAGTGAGTTCATTCGTTTCTGAGAACCATGGCACTTTCTAAGAATGCTAGAAATCATAGTTATAAGTATGAGGGCCTGGGGGGGGGGGTCACCTAGCTCATAGTGAGTGCTCTGTGAATTTCAGCTCCCTTCTCTCTGCCCTCCCACCCACTTTGGCTCAGTTATTATTATGAACAACTACATTGTGAACTCACAGCACAGTGCTGCTCTTGAGGTCATTTTCTGGTAGGTGGGGTTGTGTCCCCTGGGGACAGGCCGTGAGAGCTGTGCTTTACTACTTTTGGTCTGCTTTTCATAGTTTTCTTGTGTCACGGTGCCCATAATTAAGAGCTCATTGTGTTCAACAGGAGCACTTCAGACTCACTGAGAAATTATACTGGGCTTTGACCCATAGCCCTGTGCCACTGGCCACATCTTACCTCCCCAGCTAGGTGATGTGGCTGGTTAACACCTGGCCCCACCTGAGGTCCTCCCATGACATCCTTCCTCAGCTCTCAGACCCTCTCCTGGCCTTTCCATCCAGACCAGAAACTGTTCCCCTGGGGCCCAGGAGAGCTGCAGGGGCTGCAGGAGCCAACTGGCATGCTTGCAGCCTTTCTTCTGGTACTCAAGATAGGACCCCACATGACGCATGCACTCCTTCAGCTGGTCTTAGAATCCTGTGCTCCCAGTTGCACATCTAAGTGCGTGTCTAACATTTCACATCATAAATTTAAATAGAGGCGAAGAGGTCATTTCTAGCACATTGTAAATAATTGCATTTTAAAATAGCACAGTTCTAACACTTTGTAAAAATATGCACAGTGGAATATAAACACGCACCTTCGTCCATTCAAAATATATCACCAGATTCTTCCTTCACTTTTAGGGTTTACACGTTTTTGTCTCCTTGAATTTGTATTTCTATTCCATATCCCCTACAAAGCTTTGTCATAATTTTCTGCTTGAAAGTCATTTACCAATTACTCTATCATATTCCCTGACATATGTGTGTGTACCTACATATATATATATAGATATATAGATATATATCTATATATATATATAGTAAAACATTTCTTGTCGCTTGAGTTATGATTACCATTTATAGTTTATTATTAGTGCATGAGTGATGAAAACGGCATAATTACTTACAAAATAAAATACAACAGAAAGGAGTCTCTTAATGAGATGGATGACAGAGGGGCTTCTGGGGAGACCTGGTATGAGGAATCATTGGCTGTCCCTTCATGTGACACCTGGAAATTTCCCCCTCTAGGGTGGTGTAGGGTGTGGGAAAGAAGAACATGCAGGGCAGGCATCTGCCCCACAGGTGAATTTTAGGACAGATTCAATATGGAAATTTGAGAATTTGAAAGCTGATTGTTTAAAACCTTTCCATGCTCAGGTCCCCTTGAAAAAGCTTAGTATACCCCAAGGGTGCTGGGCTCAGGTTGAGAACTGCTGCTCTGGGCTCTTCCTGCCCATTTGGGTCTAGGTCCAGCACCTTGCAAGGTCAGTAGGTCTGGGTCAACACTCCAGGAAAGGCCTCACCTTCACCATCCATGATGCTGCACCAGCTTTGTGCTCATTCCTTCCACCATGACCCTATCCTCCCCTATCCCTCCAGCTTCCCTTGGTGCCATGGAACATTATAGAATTCAGTTGTGTCCTTTGTCTCTTTGTGGCCTTCCAAGAATTTGTGTGGACTAGGAGTGTCCCAGGGAAGTTCAGAGAAAGCATTATTTTTAGATAACTTAATAGTATGTCACACTCTGGATTTTTCTTTCCTGGAGTCAACAGACCCCTCCATGTTAGCTTCAGTGGCAGGGGTAACATTTCAGTGTGGCTTTCTCTGTGGAGCCATGGCAGAAAGTCTACCTCAGTGTGGGCTTGTTGGCATCTCCAGTCAGGAAGCCCTAGTCACCAGGACTCAACTTCAGGACCTTCTCCTCAAAGCACAGGTGCCAAGCCATGGAAAAGAGGCACAGTCCCCAGTGAGGCAAGGTGAGTATCAGTTCTTTAAAGGCTTGCACCCTCAGAGGCAGTTCTTGAACCTTCTGTGGTGAAAGGGGGTCCGCTGTCCACATTGAAATTTTGCTACCACGAATGTGTGATTTTGGGTTGGCCAATTAAGATAATAACAGGAGAGATCTTGTCAAGATGGCGACATAAGCAGACTCTGAACTCATTTCCTCCCATGAACACAACCAGGTTACAACAATTTTTGGGAAAATTACCCTGGATAGAAAACTGAAAACTGGATAAAAAAGAACCCCCACAACAAGGGACAGTCCTGACTAAGGCAGAAGAGGCAGAAATTCCTGCTGGAAAGAAAAAAACCAACTTCGGGAGCAGCAGAGTTTCTCAGCTGGCCAGGCAGGAGCCTCCCTAAGGTACACAGCCCTGTCTGGAGGAGTGAGGTCCGGATCAGGGCCGATACGGCTATAAGCATCCTTCACACTCAGCACAACTGAGACAAGGGTCTTACTATCTGGCTTCACTGGCTATTAACTGCAGCGGGGATACCCCTAGAAAAGCTATCAGACGAAAGCCAAAAAGACCTGGGTCGTAAAGGGCCAATGCACAAACTCACCCATCTCAGCAACCTAAAATCACCAGAGAGAAGGCTGACAGTACTTTGGTGAAAAGAGATGCACCTGGTGGGCTCTGGGGGCATCTCGGTGAGAGGAGGGAGCTCTGCTGAGACTAAGACATTGGTGGGGGCCATTCTTCTGACCTGGTCCAGGTGTGCTGACACAGACCCCAGCAGACACCATTGAGGTTCTTGCCCTGGCCTGTTAGCCAAGGGGTATACCACACCCACTAGAGTGCAGATTTAATCCAGTTCAACTAGGGCAGGCAGCTGGCCCTAGGAAACAGCCCTGCCCAACAGTAAGCTCTCAGGCTACTTTTTGACCTGCATTGACTGGGTGCCTTGATCCTCTACAGGCAGGCGAATGTGTCCGCCTCTGTGGGGCAGGGTTTGTGTGAGGACCAGGTGAACTGTGGGGGGTATTAGTGGAGAGGTGGGGGCCTCTGCAGTGGGTCATCAGGGTACACTCCAGGGTGTTAGGAAGTATGCACAGACCAGGACTGTGTTGATGGTGTGTGTGGTCCTGTGGGGGATGAGGCTTAACAGCAGCAGAAGACCTATGCTTCACAAATAGCCATAAAAATGATCAGCCCCACATTCCAAAGCCTGAAACAATTGAGTGCTCCTGTACCAAGGGCCAGCCCCACTCAGCTGCACTCATAAGAGAACTGACAACAGGCTTGCAAGCCTGAGGCCTATAGCAACTGTAAGCCCCTGAGCCTAGCAACCAGCTACACTGAGTACTTAGCCAAGTAACAAGAAAACTGCAACAGGAGTGTGCTTTTAGACCTTGTAGCCAACAGTGCTGAGGATACACAAACCGAATTTACAAACAGCTGGCCAGAGAAGGAAAGACTAGACTCCCTGGGTACCTGCATTAAGAGCAAGCCTACCACAGCAAAAGAACAAAAGTAGCCCACAAAGGGGTCACCCCTGGATCATTTGGACTGGTGATGAGAGGGAAGTGCACTGCTGGGCCTCATATGGCATCTCATGCATAAGGCCACTTCTCCAAGATCAGGAGACATAGCCGACTCACCTACTACATAGAAATAAGTACAGGGAAAGAGGCAAAATGAGGAGATAGAGGAATACATTCCAAGAAAGGGAACAGGACAACACCCCAGGAAAAGGACTAAATGAAACAGAAATAAGCAACCTACATGATAAAGAGTTCAAACAAAATCTCATAAGGATGCTCACAGATATTGGGAGAAGACTGGATGAACGCAGTGAGCTCATCAACAAAGAACTGCAAAATATAAAAAAGAACCAATCAGAAATGAAGAATACAATACTGGAAATGAAAAATTCACTAGAGGGACTCAATACCAGAGTAGAGGATACAGAAGAATGGATCAGCAAGCTAGATAAAAGACTAAAGGAAATCACCCAAGCTGAACAGAAAAAAGAATTAGACAGAATGAGAACAGTCTAAGAGAATTCTGGGACAATATCAAGTGCACTAGCATTCATATTATACGTGTCCCAGAAGGAGACGAAAGAGACAAAGGGGCAGAAAATTTATTTGAAGAAATAATAGCAGAAAATTTTCCTAACCTAAGGAAGGAAACAGACATCCAAGTACAGGAAACAGAGAGAGCTCCAAACAAGATAAGCCCAAAGAGGCCCACACCAAGACACATTATAATTAAAATGTCCAAAATTAAAGATAAAGAGAGAATCCTAAAAGCAGCAAGAGAAAAGCAACAAGTGACATGCAAAGGAAAGCCCATAAGGCTATCAGCGGACTTCTCAGCTGAAACCCTACAGGCAAGAAGAGAATGGCATGGCGTATTTAAAGTGCTAAAAGGAAAAAACCTATAGCCAAGAATATCCTATCCATCAAGGTTGTCATTCAGAATGGAAAGAGAGATAAAGAGCTTCCCAGACAAGCAAAAATTGAAGGAGTTTATCACCAAGAAACCAGTTCTACAAGAAGTGCTGAAGGGACTGACTTAACTGGGAAAGTGATGACCACAAATAGGGATTAAAAAAATTATGAAAAAGAAAACAGGCAATAAAATCACTAGTAAAGGTAAAAATATAGTAAAGGTAGCAGAATCAAACACCTATGAAGATAACATGAAGGTTAAAAGACAAAAGTACTGAAATTACCTATTTCAATGATAAGAAGGTAATGGATAGACACACACAAAACAAGAGATTAGATATGATTTCAAAAACATAAAATGTGGGAGGAGGGGAATGAAAAGGTAGAGCTTTTAGAAAGAGGTCAAGCTGAAGAGTCTATCAACTCAATATAGAATGTTGTATACATAGAATGTTATATAAGATCCTCATGGTAACCACAAATCACAAACCTATAATAAGTAAGCCAAAAGAAATCAAATGTATTACTAAAGAAATCCATCAAACTACAAGGGAAGAAAGCAAGAGAAAAAGAAAGGAACAGAGAAGAACTACTAAAACACCCAGGAAAAAAAGTAACAAAATGGCAATAAATACATATTTATCAATAGGTAGTTTAAATTTTAACAGACTAAATGCTCCAATCAAAGGCATAGGGTGGCCAACTGGATAATAAAACAAGACCAATGTATATGCTTCATACAAGAGACACTTCAGACCTAAAGGCACTCACAAACTGAAAGTCAAAGGGTAGAAAAAGATATTTCATGCAAATGGCAAAGAAAAGAAAGCAGGGGTAGCAATACTTATATCAGACAAAATAGACTTTAAAACAAAAACTGTAACAAGAGACAAAGAAGGCACTACATAATGTTCAAGGGAACAATCCAACAAGAAGATACAATGCTTGTAAATATCTATGCACCCAACATAGGAACACCTAAATCTATAAAGCAAGTATTGACAGACATAAAAGGAGAAATAGTAACACAATAATAGTAGGGGACTTTAACACTCCACTTACACCAATGGATAGATCATTCAAACAGAAGATCAATAAGAAAACACTGGCCTTACACAACACATTTGACCAGATGGACTTAGTGGATATATATAGAACATTCAATCCAAAAACCACAAAATACACATTCTTTTCAAATGCACATGGAATATTCTTCAGGACTGATCACATATTAGGCCACAAAACAAGTCTAAATAAATTTAAGAAGATTGAAATAATACCATGCATCTTTACTGACCCCAAAGTTATGAAACTAGAAATCAACTATAGGAAGAAAACCAGAAAAGCCACAAAAATGTGGAGATTAAGCAAAGTACTACTGAACAATGATTGGGTCAATGAAGAAATCAAAGGAGAAATCAAAAAATTCCTGGAGACAAAGGAAAATGAAAATACGACATGCCAAAATCTATGGGACACAGCAAAAGCTGTTCTAAGAGGGAAGTTTACAGCAATTCAGGCCTAACTCAACAAAGAATAAAAATCCCAAAGAAAGAATCTAATAGTGCATCTAAAGGTACTGGAAAAATAAGAACAAACAAATCCCAAAATAAGCAGAAGGAAGGAAATAATAAAAATCAGAGCAGAAATAAACAAAATAGAGAGTAAAAAAAAAAGAAAAGACTAATGAAACCAAGAGCTGGGTCTTTGGAAAGATAAACAAAATTGACAAACTCTTAGCCAGACTTACCAAGAAAAAAAAGAGAGAAGGCTCAAATAAATAAAATCAGAAATGAAAGAGGCGAAATTACAATGGACACCTCACAAATACAAAAGATAATAAGAGAATATATGAAAAGCTATACACCAACAAATTGGATAATCTAGAAGAAATGAATAAATTCTTAGAAACATAGAACTTTCCAAAACTGGACCAAGAAGAAGTAGAGAATTAGAATAAACCAATGACCAGTAAGGAGCTCTAAACAGCAATCAAAAACCTCCCCAAAAATAAAAGTCCAAGACGAGATGGCTTCCCTGGTGAATTCTACCAAACATTCAAAGAAGATTTAATACCTACCCTTCTCAAACTCTTCCAAAAAATTGAAGAGCAGGGGAGGCTTCCTAACTCCTTCTACGAAGCCAACATTATCCTGATACCAAAACCAGACAAGGACAACACACACACAAAAAAATTACAGGCCAATATCACTGATGAACATCAATGCAAAAATCCTCCACAAAATACTAACAAATTGAATACAACAATACCTTAAAAAGATCATACATCATGATCGAGTGGGTTTCATTCCAGGGATGCAGGGATGGTTCAATATTCACAAATCTATCAGCATGATACACCACATTAACAAAATGAAGAATAAAAATCACATGATCATCTCAATAGATGCAGAGAAAGCATTTGACAAGATACAGCATCCATTTATGATAAAAACTAAATAAAATGGGCATAGAAGGAAAACACCTCAACATGATAAAGGCCGTATATGACAAACCCACAGCAAATATCATTCTCAACAGACAAAAACTGAAAGCTATCCCTCTAAGAACAGGAACCAGACAAGGATGCCCACTGTCACCACTCTTATTTAACATAGTATTGAAAGTCCTGGCCAGAGCAATCAGGCAAGAAAAAGAAAGAAAAGGGATCCATATTGGAAAAGAAGTGAAACTGTCACTCTTTGCAGACGACATGATTTTATATCTAGAAAACCCTAAAGAATCCACTAAAAACTTTTAGAAATAGTAAATACAGTCAAGTCGCAGGATACAAAATCAACATAAAAAATCAGTTGTGTTTCTATACACTAACAACAAAAGAGCAGAAAGAAATTAAGAATACAATCCCATTTACAACTGCAAAAAAAAAGAATAAAATACCTAGGAATAAAGTTAACCAAAGAGATGAAAGATCTGTACACTGAAATCTATAAAACATTGTTGAAAGAAATTGAAGAAGACACAAAGAAGTGGAAAGATATTCCGTGCTCTTGGATGGGATGAATTAATATAGTTAAAATATCCATACTTCCTAAAGCAATCTATAGATTCAACGCAATCCCTGTCAAAGTTCCAATAAAATTTTTCACAGAAATAGTACAAAGAATCCTAAAATTTATATGGAACAACAAAACACCCCAAATAGCCAAAGGATTCCTGAGAAAAAAGAACAAAACTGGACGTATCACACTCCCTGATTTCAAGATATACTACAAAGCCATAGTAACCAAAACAGTGTGGTACTGGCACAAAAACAGACACACAGATCAATGGAACAGAATTGAGAGCCCAGAAAGAAACCCACACGTTTATGGTCAGCTAATATTCGACAAGGGAGCCAAGAGCATACGATGGAAAAGGAAGAGTCTCTTCAGTAAATGGTGTTGGGAAAATGGACAGCCACATGCAAAAGAATGAAAATAGACCATTCCCTTACACCATGCACAAAAATCAACTCAAAATGGATTAAAGACTTGAATGTAAGATCCCAAACCTTGAAATTTCTAGAAGAAAACAGGCAATACGCTCTTTGGCATCAGTCCAAGCAGCATATTTTCAAGTACCACGTCTGACTTGGTAAGGGAAATAAAAGAAAAAATGAACAAATGGGACTACATCAAACTAAAAAACTTCTGCACAGCAAAGGAAACCTTCAACAAAACAAAAAGACAACCTAACAATTTGGAGAAGATATTTGCAAACCATGTGTCAGATAAGGGGTTAATATCTAAAATATACAAAGAACTCATACATCTCAACAACAAAAAACCCAACAACCCAATTAAGAAATGGGCAAAAGATATGAACAGAGATTTCTCCAAAGAAGATATATGGATGGCCAACAGGCATATGAAAAGATGCTCAACATCATTAGCTATCAGGGAAATGCAAATCAAAACTACAGTGAGATATCACCTCACTCCGCTCAGAATGGCTATAATTAACAAGACAGGAAACAAGTGTTGGAGAGGATGTGGAGAGAAGGGAACCCTCGTACACTGCTGGTGGAAGTGCAAACTGGTGCAGCCACTATGGAAAATAGTATGGAATATCCTCAGAAAATTAAGAATAGATCTACCATATGATCCAGCTATTCCACTGCTGGGTATTTATCCAAAGAACTTGAAAACACAAATACATAAAGATAGATGCACCCCTATGTTCATTGCAGCATTATACACAATAGCCAAGACTTGGAAGCAACCTAGGTGCCCATCAAGGGATGAATGGATAAAGAAGATGTGGTATATATACACAATGGAATACTAATCTGCCATAAGAAATCATGAAACCCGGCCATTTGTGACAACACAGATGGACCTTGAAGGTATTATGCTAAGTGAAATAAGTCAGGGGGAGAAAGTCAAATACCATATGAGCTCACTCATAAGTAGAAAATAAAAACAACGACAAACAAACACATAGCAATGCAGATTGGATTGGTGGTTACCATAGGGAAAGGGGGAGGGGGGAGGGCAAAAGGGATGATTAGGCTCACGTGTGAAGTGATGGACTGTAATTATTCTTTGGGTGGTGAACATGATGTAATCTGTACAGAATTCAAAATATATTACGATGTACATCTGAAAGCTATATAATGTTATAATCCAATGTTACTGCAATAAAAAATATAAATAAATAAACAGTACTATCTTCCGTGATTAAAAAAAGGTAATAACAGGAGAGCAGTTTCTATTGGAATCATTTTTCAGTGCTTTGCTGAATTCCCTCTGTACACTATGGGCATTCCTAGAGCATGCAAAGCCCAATTCTCAGACAAAATCATTTGTTAGCGTGTGCCAAAACTTCAACTCATTGATAAGGGATCTGCAAGAAGATAAGTGATCTGGCTCCAAGAGCATTTGAGTAAACAGGATTTATAAAGTCAATTGGAGAAGAAATACAGAAACAAGGTGCTAAGTTAGGCTGACTCTCTATAGAGCAATAAAAATGAAACCTTATCTGGGGTTAACGTTTTTACTGGGGGCAATGAAAATCATAATACCTTATTGAATTCTGCAGGTTGACCTCTAACTTTACAGGGCTATAAACCCTCTGCATTTTTATCAGTTGTGAGTTGTTAGATACATAATAATGATAATTCCCAGGAGTTTTAGAATAGGATCAAACAGGCTTATGAGTCAGCGTTCTAGCAGGATATCAAAAAGTTAAGCTATTGTCATTTTTACTTTTTATTTCAAATTTCAGATAAATTTTTCTTTAACAATTAGCTGAAAAAAATGTAGCTGACAAATTAGGCGTGATCATGTAGCACCATCTGAAGATGCTGCCTTTTGCCCAGCACGATGAACTTGAGCCATCATGTGGAAGCTGCAAGGGCATCTGTCATAGGCAGATTCACTTGGCTCCCAATCATCCCTGCCTCCTGATGTCCACATGCTTGTCTTTTCCCCTGCCCTTGTGTGGGGGCTGGACCTAGGGACTTTTACCTAATACATGGAATACAGCAGAAGTGATGGGCTACCACTTCTGAGATGAGGTTACAAAAGACTAACTTCCCTCATGCTCATGCTCTCTCTCACTCTTTTCATGTGCTTGCTCTGATGAAACAAGCTGTCATTTTGTCATCTCACCAATGGAAAGGACCATGTGGCAAGGAATTGAGGTTCTCCGTTCAACAACCCTCAAGAAACTATTTGATCAACAATCACATGAATGAGCTTAGAAGCAGATCCTTCCCTAATTGAGCCTTCAGATGAAACTGCAGCCCCAGCCAACATTTTGATCGCAGCCTTGAGAGACCCTGAGTCAGATAGCTCAGCTAAGGTAACCTGATATTTGGCCCACAGAAACTGTGAAATAATAAATTTGTGTTGTTTTAAGTAACTAAATTTTGGGATAATTTGTTTTGCAACAAAAGATAACCAATATGGCATCCATGAATTCTATAGTGTTCAGTGTACTTGGTGATGTGCTTCTCAACAGAGCTCTCATTCATCTTTCTCTGCTTCTCCCATCTTTCTTCTCCACCCTTCTCTCCTGCTCTTTTCTGTGTTCTTCACTTTATTAATATTCCTTTGTTGATTGCTATTTCATTTGGGTTCCCCTTTTCTGGCAGCTATGATTACACCCTTGTTGATTGATTAGAGCAGCTAGAATTCTGGTGGGGACAGTGTGCAGTTCAGAAAAAAGATCCCATCCTTGACTAGCAGCAAAATAATTTTCTTTGTTGAAGCCAATTGCTTGAACGTGCTGTGACTATTCCCCCCAGAGCTGCAATGCTCCTTATTTGGTCTTGAGCCAAGGCTTAGTGTTTGAGCAAAATTGGTTTCACCATTCTTTCCTCAGGGGAGTGTGGACAAGTATATTTTCTGCTTAAAAATGCAGTTTCTTTCTGAATCAAATAGCTGAGGCTATAAACCTGAACTTCATAATCGTCAGTTTTAATATAGAAACAACCTTTTAAAAATAAGTTCTTTTGATGTGATACAAAAGTTACCAAAAGCAAATCTTCTGCAAGAATAGTATTCCAGAAGGTTTTATTAGGTTTCCAAAGTTATTTGTTTAAGAATATATTTGCAAATAAATAAATAGATAAAAACAACAATAATAATCATACCTAACCATTTTTAGTACCCACTATGAGCCAGGCATTATCTTATGTAATCACCACCACAACCATGTAAAGTAGGAGCTACTATCCTCATTTCAAAGATGAAGCAATGAGACCCAGGGACTAGAAGTAAATTGTCATGGGCAATTTGTTTACCTGCTTGTGTGGATTAGTATTTTAACATGAGTGTTTGCAGTGACTAATGGTTAAAACCCAGGTAACTAAAGAAGGACAATTAGTAGATTAATACATTAGCTCATAAAGTTTCCAAGTAATTAATTATAAAAACCTGAGTGGGTTCTTAAAAATTCATCTATCTTTATGTCATCAATTTAAAATTTTCAAAGCCATCCAGGATGATGTCATCCACAGGGATGTCTTTTTCCTTTTTTATTTATTTGTTTGTTTGTTTAGGTAAACTAGCCTTTCCATTTGCAGAGATAGACAGATAAAAACACTGAATTTTACTAGTCACTAATGTGTATAAATATTCAAGTGTTATGGGCCTTTTAAAAGCCCAAAAGCTGAAATTCTCCTGTGCTGGTGAAATTTGCATAACGTTTAATAAAAAAGAACTACTGCATCTACTCCCTTTGTTTCATTTACCATAAGTATGCTGGAAACTTCCAAGTGTAAATGTCCCACCCACTGGTACTTCTCTCCAAATGTCTCTTGGACAGCTTTCCCCACCTCATCCCTTAACACAAACACACACTCACACACAGCCCTATACTTATGCAAGCATGTACATACACTTGTGCACACACTAATGCCTACATGTATATATATGCACCCATACTCAGCATAAACACATGGACACACAATCACGCACTGGTACACAGAATCTCACGCACACACACTCCTAAACATATGCATAAGTTCACGTGGACATGCACACACACATGCAAGCATGTATGTACACACACTAGCAAATGGACACCTAAAAACACATGTACACATGACCTATCATCCCTTTATAATTAAATTTCATATGTGATGTGATGTCTAGATTGAGTGTCTTTTTGTGTGTGTATGTGTATGGACATCCATTTTTTCCAACACCATTTGTTGAAAAGTCTGTCCTTTCTCCATTGGACTATACCTATGTTGAAAAGCTGTTGCCTATTTTTTGTTCCTTGATCTACGTGTCCAACCTTTCACTGATACTGTACTGTCTTCACCAGAGCAGGTTTTTAATGCATTTTAAATTGGATGGTATCAATCCTCCAACATTTTCTTCTTTTCCGAAATTGTTTTAGTCAATATAGTTCCTTTATCTTTCCATTTAAATTTTAGAATCAGCTTGTCCATGTCAACAAATCCTGCTGGGATGCTGATTGGGATTGCATTGAATTCATAGATCAATATGAGGATAATTGACAGCCTAACTGTACTGTATTTTACAATCCATGCAAACAGTTCATCTCTCCATTTATTTAGGTCATCTTTGGTCTCTTTTGTCTGAATTTTGTAAACTTACAGTTTGTGTCCTTGTTCTGTTGTTCTTCAGGTCTGTACACATCCTGTTCTATCTTTCTGGCTCTTTCCATACTTCGCCCACCCCAGACTCACGTGGAAACCAGCTCTCTACCTCTTTATTTGCAAAATTCCTAGTCCAACTACTTTGCAGATGAGAGATCACTTCCTTATAGGGGTTCACATCCTCTTCTCCACTCCACCATAGGGCAGGTTCCTTTACCATCTGTTTCTGTACCATCTTGTCTCTCTCATAGCACTAAGCACTGTGTGATGTAACTGCTTCTTCAACTTGTTTTTCAGCCACCAGCCTGAATACTCTTTGAAGGCAGAGACCATACCTGATTTTATGTTGTACCTTTGACACATAACACAGAGCAAAGGCTCAGTTAACAGCAGTTGATTATAGAAATGGAGAAATAAAGGAACGAAGGGAATTGAAAGGAGGAGAAGGTAAATTAGCAGTTATTGAGGCTCTTTTCTTGTCAGTCACTGTGACAGGAGAGAGAGAGAGAGATAAACAGATAGATGACAAATACATAGATGATAGATACGTAGGTGATAGAGAGACAGATGGTAGATAGATGACAGATAGATAGTTGACAGAAATTAGATTGACAGAAAGATAGACTGTCATTAGACAAATAGACAAACGTAAAGAAAGGTATAGAGGGATGGAGGAATGAGAGGGATAGATATAAATAGATGGATGGATAGATAGATATTCAGATAGACAGACAAACAGATAAAGGTGGATAATGAGATGAATACATTGATTGGCGTATATAGATATATAGGCAAATAGGTTGAAAGACACATAGACAGTCATAGAGACCCAGAGATGGACAGACAGAGTTACTTGGTTAGATAGTCAGATAGAAAGGTAGTAGTAAGACAGATAGATAGATAAAAAGAGAGACAGATAGATAGACACAGAAATCAGGAGAAAGGGAGACAGACTAACAGTGAGAAAGAGAGATATTGATATAGATAGTGAGATAGATAGGCAAACATATAATCAAATACACAGCCAAACAGAAAAAGAGATAGATCAAAAGGCAGATAGAAACAGATAGATAGGTAGATAGGTAAGTAGGCAGATATGTAGGTAAGTAGTAGTAGAGAGGGGAAGATGATAGATGATAGGTAGATAGATAGATAGATAGATAGATAGATATAAATTCTAAGAAAGATGTGGTATCTTCCACATGTATAGATGAGGAAATAAACTTAAAGAGGTTAGTGACTTCCCAAAGACCATACTTGCAGAGAATGGCAGAGCCAAAATTCAAAATCAGCTCTACCTTTCTCCAAGGTTTTGACCTGCACACCAGCTCCTTTGCTTTCCCAACTCCCAACACCTGCCTACTAAACTGAACTTCTGTGTTCTTCCCTAGTTCACTTCTGCTTCCATACCTTAGCCCAGGCCCCTGTCATTTCTTGCTTATCTTATTTAATAGCTTCAGTGGAAAATGATCTCTAAAATATAGTGTATCCATGAACACAAGGGCAAAGTAGAAGACAATAAAGTAAAAGTAAGCACCCCACTCCACCCATAGCCCCATACTTCTGAGAGGCCATCACGGTCACAGGAGGAGTCCCTCCTTCGGACATTTTTGTACACGTCAGATTCTTTTTCCTTTTCATATTTTTAAATTACACTGTAATACATGGCTGTTCTCGTGTGCCTTACAGAAATGTCCATATTAACACCTATAGGAAAGGTCAGGTACTGGATGTGCCAGACTTGGTTCAGCCAGCCTCCTATGGACAAATGATCATTTTTGATATTTCTAGCTGTGCTGCAAGGAGCATCCTTATATGTGCTTCTTTGTACACATGAGCAAGGTTGACTTTAAGAAGATACTGAGAGGCAGAATTGTAAAGTTACAGGGCATGCACATTAAAAAAATTAAATTAAATACTGAAAAAAATTCCCTCATCTGATCTCACCACTAGCCCACTATACTTCCCGTAGCAGTATTAAAAAGTACCCAATTCACCTCACCAGAAATGATATTTTTTTTCATGGGCCAATCTTATTGGTAAAGAGTTGGATAGGTGTGATTAATGGTTATCTTATACTTTAATTTGTATTCACCTCATTATTACAAAGGTTGGTTATCTTTTTATATAGCAATTGGTCATGTGGGTTTCCTGTAAATTGCACATTCATATAATTTGCTGATTTTTTGTTGGTCCCTATGTCTTTATGTAATTATTTGGGAATGTTCATCATCTATTCTGAATGCCAATCATTCATTATATATTTTCCAAAATCTTCTCCTATTCTACTATATAACTTTGAAATTTTTACAGTATTTTTGGTCATTCAGACATTTAATGATTTTACATTTTTTCTATTATTAGTTTTATCAGATTTTTCTTTGATGGGCTTCTGCTTTTTATATCTTAACAAGGCTTTCTGTATTAGTCAGGGCCGCCTAAATGCTACAGCAAACATTCCCCTAAAGCTGAGGGCTTTTATACAATACAGCTTTATTTCTTGCCCAATGTGTGGATAGCATGGAGAGCTCAGACTCACAGGATCCTATGTTTCTTCCATGCAGTGGCTCCATCACCCCCTAGGGTCTCAGACTCTCCTCTGAATCCCCTCTAATGAGCTAGCAAATGAAGATAAGAGGGCAGTGGCCAATCCAGTGGGAGGTTTAGGGCCATGTCTGGAAATGGCCCACTTCGCTTCCACATCACATTCCTTTGACCAGAACTGAGTCACATGACCACACGTAACTGCACAAGGGTCTAGGAAATGTAATCTGGCAAAATGTTCCCAGAGAAGGAAAGTGATGTGATCAACATCAAGCAGAGCCTCCAACACAGTTTCCTAACTCGAGGTCATAAGCATATTCACCTGTACTTTTCTCTGGCACATTTATGTTTTTATTTTTTTTATCTCTATGTACTTAACTTATGTGGAATATGTTGGTAAATGATATGATGTAGAGAATCTAATTTTATTTTTTCCAAATAGACAACTAACTTATTTTATAGTATTGCCCTTTCCTTACTGGATTTCCACAAATTTGGGAAATTCCCATGTTTACCATTCTATCAGATAGCCATGCTCTCAGCCTGGTGTGACAGGAGAGTTGACTAACAGAGGCTTCGTTGAAGATACATTATTTTCCCAGGACGGAGTCTGGATTCGGTGCTGGTCTTGGGTTGGCTGCTCATTGATGTCAGGACAGCATCTTTGAAGTTCTCTTTACGTTTTCCTCATAATCACAGGCTGGCACAGCTTCCTGTATAGCATCACTTTCAAGGTAGGAAGAACAGGGATTCTATGCATGCTTCTTTTTTCAGGAAAGCAAAATGTTTACCAAAAGTAGCCTAACAGCTTGCCTTTCAGAATTGAGGGTTTGGAGAGGAAGAACTGGTTATCTGTATACTTTCAACTGCAAGAAAAGCTCCTAAAGCAGAAGTCAAAATTGTGTTGATTGGCTTAGACCAATCATGACTTAGTACATTAGGCTTAGTACATTGCAGCCAGGAACAGAAGCAAATAGCTGTGAACCAGCAAGGGGAAGGAGTATTAGAAAATTATCAGCACCTGCCACAATAATATACTAAATTCTCTCCCTCCCACTCTCCATTTCTCCCTCTCTTTCTCTCTCCTCCCTCTCTCCTGTCCTACCTCCCTCTTCCTTTCACTCTCTCCCTCTCTTTCTCCCTCCCTCTCCTTTTTCTTCTCCTCCTTTTGTTTTTCCTCTCCCCCTCTCTCTGTTTCTCTGTCTCTCTCTCATGCACACACACACAAGAACATTTCTCTGCGTTTTCTATCCTCCTCCATTGGTCTGCGTGTCTCTGACTGCCCCCACGCTACACTGATTTAATCACAGTACATTTGTGTTTGATGTGTGGTAGAATAAACTTCTGCATCTATTTTGGTCTTTATCAGAATTGTCTTGGAATTTCTTGCTTATTTGTTCTTCAACGTTTTAGAAACTGTCAACTTCCATAAAAAATTATGTCCTTATTCCATTGACTTTGTTATAAATATGAGAACAACCATCTTAAAAATATAGTTTTCTCATCCATTTATTTTTCTTTCTATCCTTCAGTAAAGGTTATTGCCGGAAAAAAAAAAAAAACAGGTTTCTCATTTTTTTGTGTGTTATCTCTAGGTAAATTTTTTTTAGTGTTGGCTAATATGAAATGAATCTTCTTTTGTTGATTTTTAAATTCTTAATTGGCTGGTGTTGGTATATAGGAAAAGTATTGATTTTTGTATGTCGATATTATTCCAGCCATTTAAAATGTTCTCATTTGTTCTGGTGTTTAGTCATGGACTTATTCTGAACTTTGATGGGATTCCTTCTAAAGTTTTCATTATTAGGATAGGATATTAGGTATTATTCCATATTAGGTTAGGATAATTCCTTTAAGTTTGGGATCAATACCCTTAATAAATAAATGAAGTTTCCTTCTATTCTTGGTTTGTTTTGAGTTGGTATAATGAATGAATGTGGACTTTTCAGCATCTTTTAAGATAATAATATGGTTTTTCTCCTGGAATTTGTTAATATAGCCTATTGACATTAGAATCATGTTTGGCTGTTAGGAACAGAGAGAAGAAATAATAGGGAATACAGTAGGAGGGGAATTTACTTCTCTCTCATGTGAGTCTGGAGTGAGGCATTTCAGGAATGGCTACGGCAGTGCCAGAAAATTCCATGGGCTCATCCCCTCTACCTGAATCTCCATTTGTCCTTGATCTCCATTATCAAAGACCCTCAGTGGTGATGCAGCTCCAGGTCCTTTCTTTGTCTTTTTATGCCTTTTTCTACAGTTTGTATTCATTTGCTAATTTTCATTTTAAGTTTTACATCTATGTTTGTAAATGACGTTGGCCTATGATGTTTCTCTTTTCTAATTTTGGCATCTGAATTATTCTGTCTTCAGTATCCACTAGGAATAAGTTCAGCTACAAGTAACCAAGTATTTTACTTATTTGGCTTGAACAAATAGATATTTTTATGAGAAAAATGATCAGAAGTCCAGAGGGGGGTGGTTTAGGGCTGGTGCAAATGTTCAGTGATACCATCAGGAATGGACTTTCTTTTTTTTTGTTTTTCTACTCAGTTAAGTTTTTTTTGTAAAATTATTTTATTGAGGTCATATTGGTTTATAACATTGTATAATTTCAGGTGTACGTTATCATATATAAGTTTCTGTATAGACTGCATCATGCTTACCACCAATACTCTAGTTTTTATCCATCACCGTTCATATGTGCCCCTTTTCCCCTTTCACCCACCGCCCCACCCCCTTCCCCACTCCTAACCATTAATCTGTTCTCTTTATCCATGTGTGTCTTTTATCTTCCACGTATGAGTGAATTCGTACGGTGTTTGTCTTTCTCTTCCTGGCTTATTTCACTTAACATAATACCCGTAAGCTCCATCCATGTTGTTGCAAATGGGACAATTTTGCCTTTTGTTATGGCTGAGTACTATACCATTGTATATATATATATAACATCTTCTTTATCCATTCATCCGTGGACAGGCATTTGGGTTGCTTCACATCCTGGCCACTGTGACTAATGCTACAGTGAACGTAGGATGCATAAATCTCTGTATTATTGATTTGATGTTCTTTGGATAAATACCCAGTAGTGGGATAGCTGGGTCATATAGTGTTTCCATTTATAACTTTTTGAGAACTCTCCATAGAGTTTTCCATAGTGGCTGCACCCAGTTTGCATTCCCACCAGCAGTATATGAGGGTTCCCTTTTCCCCACGTCTTCTCCAACATTCGTTATTTTGTTTTGGTAATTATAGCCATTCTGACAGGTGTAAGGTGATAACTCATTGTACTTTTGATTTGCATTTCCCTAATAATTAGTGACATTGAACATCTTTTCACATGCCTGTTGGCCATCTGTATATCTTCTTTGGAAAAATGTTGTTTATATCCACTGCCCATTTTTTTATTGAGTTGTTTGTTTTTTGTTGTTAAGTTGTATGAGTTCTTTATATGTTTTGGAAATTAATCCCCTATTGGATATATGATTTGCAAATATTTTCTCCCAGTTGGTGTGTTGTCTTTTTGTTTTGTTCATGGTTTTCTTTCCCTTGCAGAAGCTTTTTAGTCTGATATAGTCCCGTTTGTTTATTTTTTTCATTTGTTTCCCTTGCCTGAGTAGACATGGTATTCGAAAAGATGCTGCTAAGATCCGTGTCAAAGAGTGTACTGCCTATATTTTCTTTTAGGATTTTTATGGTTTCAGGTCTTACATTCAAGTCTTTAATAAATTTGGGGTTTATTTTTGTGTATTGTATAAAATAATGGTCTCCCTTCACTCTTTTGCTTGTGGCTATCCAGTTTTCCCAACCCCATTTATTGAAGAGACTTTCCTTTCTCCATTGTATGTTCTTGACTCCTTTGTCAAAAATTAGCTGTCAGTAGATGTGTGGATTTATTTCTGGGCGTTCAATTCTATTCCTTTGATCTATGTGTCTATTTGGGGGCCAGTACCAGGCTGGTTTGATAATTATAGCTTTGTAGTATATTTCGAAGTCAGGGATTGTGATGCCTCCAGCTTTGTTCTTTTTTCTCAGGATTGCTTTGACTATTCAGGGTCTTTTGTTATTCCATATAAATTTTAGGATTCTTTGTTCTATTTCCATGAAGAATGTCATTGGGATTCTGATTGGAATTGCATTGAATCTGTAGATTGCCTTAGGTAATATGGACCTTTTAATTATATTTGTTCTTCCAATTCATGAGCATGGAATATCTTTCCATTTCCTTATGTCTTATTTGATTCCTTTCAATAATGTCTTATAATTTTCACTGTATAGGTCTTTCACCTCCTTGGTTAAATTTATTCCTAGGTATTTTATCCTTTTCGTTGTGATTGTAAATGGGATTGTATTCTTGACTTCTCTTTCTGCTAGTTTGTTATTAGTGTATAGAAATGCAACTGATTTTTTTAAGTTGATCTTATACCCTGGGTGTTTGCTGTAGTTGTTGATTATTTCTAATACTTTTCTGGTGGATTCTTTAGGGTTTTCTACATATAGAATCATGTCATCCACAAACAGTGAGAGTTTTACTTCTTACTTTCCAGTTTGGATATCTTTTTCTTGCCTAATTTGTCTGGCCAAAATCTTCAGTACTGTGTTGAATAGGAGTGGTGAGAGTGGACACCCTTGTCTTGTTCCTGTTCTCAGAGGGGTGGCTTTCAGTTTTTCACTGGTGAGTGTGATGTTGGCTGTGAGTTTGTCATATATGGGTTTTATTATGTTGAAGTACTTTCCTTCTATACCCATTTTATTGAGGGTTTTTTTTTATCATAAATGGATCTTGGATCTTTTCAAATGCTTTCTCTGGGTCTATTGATATGATTATGTGATTTTTATTCCTCATTTTGTTAATGTGGCGTATCATATTGATTGATTTGTGGGTGTCGAACCATCCCTGAGTCCCTGGTATAAATCCTACTTTATCATGGTGTATGATCCTTTTAATGCATTGCCATATTTGATTTGCCAATATTTTGTTGAGGATTTTTGCATCTATGTTCATCAGCAATATTGGCCTGTAATTTTCCTTCTTTGTGTTGTCCTTGTCTGATTTTGATATCAGGTAATGTTGGCCTCAGTGAATGAGCTAGGAAGTGTTCCGTCTTCTTCAATTTTTTGCAAGAGTTTGAGAAAGATAGATATTAAATCTTCATTGAATGTTTGGTAGAATTCTGCAGAGAAGCCATCTGGTCATGGACTTGTGTTCTTTGGGAGATTTTTCACTACTGTTTCAGTCTCTTTACTTGTGATTGGTGTATTCATATTCTATATTTCTTCTTGATTCAGTTTTAGGGGGTTGTATGAGTCTAAGAATTTATCCATTTCTTCTAGGTTATCCAATTTCTTGGCAATATAGTTTTTCATAGTATTCGCTTATAATTTTTTGTATTTCTGTGGTATCTCTTGTAATTTCTCCTCTTTCATTTCCAATTTTATTTATTTGAGCCTTCCCTCTTTTTTTCTTAATGACTCTGGCTAAGAGTTTGTCAATTTTGTTTATCTTCTCAAAGAACCAACTCTTAGTTTCATTTATCATTTCTATTTTTTGTCTTTATTTCATTTATTTCTGCTCTAATTTTTATTATTTCCTTCTGCTGAAGTTGGACTTTGTTTGTTCTTCTTTTTCTAGTTCTGTTAGGTGTCATTTAAGATTACTTGTTTGAGATTTTTCTTGTTTGTTGAGATAGGCTGGAATTGCTATAAATTTCCTTCTTAGTATCAGTTTTGCAGCATCTCATAAGAGTTGGTATGTTGTATTTTCATTTTCATTTGTCTCCAGGTATGTTTTTATTTCTCCTCTGATTTCTCCATTGATTCATCATGTTGTTTAGTCTCCAAATATTTGTGACTTTCCCAGCTTTTTTCTTATAGTTGATTTCTAGTTTCATAGCATTGTGTTTCAAAAAGATGCTTGGTATGATTTCAATCTTCTTAAATTTGATGAGGCTTGCCTTGTTTTCCAACATATGGTCTATCTTGAAAATGTCCCATGTGTACTTGAGAAGAATGTGTATTCTACTATTTTTGGATAGAATGTCCTCTCTCTCTCTGTCTCTCTCTCTATATATATATGCATATATATATATAAAGTCCATCTGGTTTAGTATTTCATTTAAGGCCACTGTTTCCTTGTTGACTCCCTGTCTGGATGATTTATCCATTGATGTAAGTGGGGTGTTGAGGTCCCCTACTATTATTGTTTTGCTGTCAATTTCTCCCTTTAGGTCTGTTAATAGTTGCTTTATATAATTTGGTGCTCCTATGTCAGGTGCATCTATATTCATAAATGTTAAATCCTCTTGGCAGAATGTCCCTTTTATCATTACATACTGCTCCTCTGTGTTTCTCATTGCCTTTATCTTGAAGTCTCCTTTGTCTGATATAATTATGGTAACACCTGCTTTCTTTTGCTGCCATTTGCTTGGAGTATCATCTTCCATCCCTTCATTCTAAGCCTATGTTTGTCTTTAGAGTTAAGATGTGTTTCCTGGAGTTAACATATTATTCAGTCTTGTTTTTTAATCTGTCCTGCCATTCTGTGCCTTTTGATTGGAGAATTAAATCCATTTACATTTAGAGTGATTCTTGATATATGAGGGCTTAATACTGCCATTTTAGCTCTTGTTTTCCAGTTCTGTATTTCTGTGGTTTCTGTTCTCTTGCATTTCTGACTACCATTTCAGCTTGGTGGTTTTCTGTAATTGTTTTCTCAGTTTTCTCTTTATTTATGATTTGTGGCTTTGCTCTGATGTTTGTTTAGTGGTTACCATGCGGTTTGTATAAAAGATCTCATAGGTGAGATAGTCCCTTTTCTGATAGCCTCTTATCTTATCTCCATTAGCCTAAGCAGGTTCCATCCCTTTCCTCTTCCCCTTCTGAGTTAGTGTTGTCACAAACTATTCTTTTTGTGCCATGAGTTTGTGACTAAATTGAAGTGTTTATAGTTATTTTGGATGCTTTCCTAGGAATAGACTTCCTGCTCCACCTACTTTGCATGTTGGATCTTGTCCTCTGGCTTTCTACCTTATAGTCCCAAAGTGGCAAGTGTACCTGAAGATATCATGTCCTTGTTTAAGGCAGAAAGGAGAGGAAAGACAATGTGGTAAAGGACTATTCCTGAAGCCTTACTCTTCTATGAGATAAGTAAAAGCTTTCCCATAAACCTGACCCAGTTGACTTCTGTTTCCATCACGTAGACCTGAATCATTCAGCACAGCCATATCCAGATTGGTAAATCCCAGGTCAAGGGGAAGAGATTACCAGTGACTGGCTTTATGATTCATCCCTCAGTTCTAGGAATGTTATCAGTCTTCTCTGAAAATCAAGGATTCTCCACTGCTAAACCAAGATTCTGCTAAAGCAAGTTCTATCAGCAGTAGGAAAATGGGTGTAGGGTGGCAACACCTAAGAAAATGAGTGTGTACCTTCCCATCTCTCCTGATGACGTTGGCCCATTTTTCACTTTGTTAGTAAATTTTTGTGTCTTTGTTTTCCTAAAGCACATGTCAGTTCTCTCCTCAGAACTCCCCAATGTCTAACCAGTGGCTTCATATTACAGTCCAGCTACTCACCCTGACAGCCCACAGGGTTCAACCTCACAGTCTCCAAGCCCATCAGCTCTTCTGCTCCTTGTACCACATGCAAGGGTGTTACGGCCCCGTGGCTTCTGCTTGTGTTGTTCATCCAGCTTAGAATGTCTTCTTTTCAACCTTCCTAAATCACCCTCAGAAACAAATCTTACATTTAGCTTTCTTCATCCTTCCAGATAGAAGAAACTATCCCTTTCTAATATTCTAATAGATTTTCTCATATACAATATTATAGTATTTATTCCAATTTGAGTTTATTTATACTTATTTTCATGTCTAGCCATCAGAATAGAGTAGGGACTTGGATTTAATATTTTTGTTTTCATTTTGTTCATTCATTCAGCATATTTATTTAGCATCTGGCATATTCCAGCTTGTGGTGATGTTAAGACAAAAAATGTGAATGCTGCCCTCCAGGGCAACCCTCACAGAGAGAGGGAAGGAGGCAAGTAGGTCAGGAGTGGTAGTCCAGGACTTCATGCAATGCTCAAAGTGTTCCTCTCCTGTCATGATGACAACAGGAGGCTGTGGAAGGAGCCTGACACTTTAGGCTCTTTTAACTTAATAGGAAACGTGTTTTCTCCTAGAAGAAGAGCTGAATAAAATGATTGAAATCAATAGGAGTATAAACCTGAATAGTGAGTTGTTTGGACCTTTTTAAACCCTTATTGATGGCACATTGCCCTGGTTCAGATAGATATTTTATGCCAGAATAACAGCTATATTTGTGAGCCTGGAGAATGAAAACCTAAATCTTTGAAAGCAAGGGAGTCTTTCAAACATTCCAGTACTGGAGGCTTGGCATTGTCCAGGGAAGCTCCGCTGCAGATTTGCAATGATGAGATAGTACCTCTGATACCCGTGTTCCCTTGGAAGGTGACCATTCCATGGTGTGAGCACATTATACAGTTGCAGGATATAGTTGTCCTCTATACATCATGATAAGTGATGCTATGTCTCATGGCCTTAAATATTATCTTCAAAATTAGTGATTATTCCTTATGGATTCTTTAAGAATTGTCTAGTCTTTAATGTGAGTTCAACGCAGGAAGCAGCATGGAAAGACCAGTCCATAACTCCTTGGGGATCATGAGCCCTTGTGTGCAATGGCAGGCATAAACCTACTCTCATGTTAAGAACCTTTGAAAGGCCAACCCAGTGGTGTAGTGGTTAAGTTTGCACACTCTGCTTCAGCAGCACAGGGTTTGCAGGTTCAGATCCCAGGCATGGACCTAGCACCACTCATCAAGCCATGTTGTGGTGGCATCCCACATAAAATAGAGGGAGATTGGCACAGATGTTAGCTCAGCGACAATCGTCCTCAAGCAAAAAGAGAAAGATCGGTAACAAATGTTAGCTCAGAGCCAATCTTCCTCACCAAACAAAACCCACAAAAAACAAAGAAAGAAAATAGAGCCCTTGAAGAATGAGATATTTCACTAATTAATATATTATTCCAGTCACACTCTAGAAAACCGGAGTAGATTCTGGACTTACTATTCTTCCCAAAAATATAAATTTTAGAAGAAACTTTTCTTCCATCTTGCTGTACTGGGGGAAAACCACTAAAAGATGTGATTGAGTATCAACTAAGGAATATTTTGCTTCTGATGAGGCATCTGTGTGCATACTGTGTTTCAGAGACACCAGATTTTTTTGACCTGAGAATGTTTGAAGACCCCTGTACTATTGTAAAGGGACAGTGAATGTCAACCTTTGGATCAAAGTGGGTCTGTATGGGAATCATAACTCTGCCACTGGAACTCTGGACTTCAGTCAAATGGAGCAAAGCTGCTTGCCTTGCAGAGTTCTTGTCTGTATGAGAGTTAACTCACTCTCAGAGCACTTCGTACAGTCAACATCAGCGTCACTCGCAAGTAGTAGTTATTTTCCTCACTTAAGCATAGAGTGGTTTTAGACCCATGGAAAGAATTTCTTTTATTGCCCAACTCCATTCAAATAAATTTGAAAACCTAGGTAAAATATATTAATCTGTAGGAAAATAGAATCTCACAAAATTGAATCCTATAGAGATAGAAAGTCCAAACAATAATTTCCACAGGAAAAAAATAGAGAAGATTGTAAAAGAGTTTCCCCCAAAAGAAGCATCAGGAACAGATTGATTCAAACAGAATGCCTGCCAAACCATCGAATATCAGATGACCCCAGTGCTACTGAGGTTATTGCAAGAGAATTGAAAAAGAAGGTAAACTTTCACTTTTGTTTTGTTTATGTAATGTTGACTGTAAAACTTGACAAAGATTGCACATAAAAATAAAAACTACATATCAATCTAATGCATTAATATCAGTGTGAGAATTTTAAATAAAAATTAGCAAACTGAATTAAAAATCACATAAAAAATAAATATCAATGAATGATTAAAGGAGATTTATTCTAGAAATATGAGTAAGTTCCATTATTAGAAGTCTGTTAATAGAATTCACCATATTAATATATGTGAATAAAAAAATCATGTCAAAGTCAGCATCCATCCATGATAAAACCACTCAATAATGTTTATGGATGCCTTCTAAATGTGTGTGTGTGTGTTTGTAGCCTGAAAGTCAGCAACTAGGATCTTATTCAATGTGGAAACACCAAAGTTATTCCCACCAAAGTTAGGAGGAAAGCAAAGATACCATTACCTCTTCTAATATTTAATATTATGTTGAATTAGTCAGTTCAGTCAGGCAAGAGAAAAGAGGCTTAAGAATTAAAAATTAAGATGGTAACACAATCTCTGTTTGCATTTTATATGGTTATATATCTGGAAAATCAAAATAAAACTATGGAACAATTTCTCTCAACATTAAGAATTTAGTAAAATAGCAGGATATGAATCTAACACCCCAAAATCAATAGCTTTGTTTATAAATATGATAACCAGTTAACATACATAATGGGCAAAAAGATACATTTTATGAATACCTAGGCATAAATCTCACAAGAAAATACAGAAATAGACCCAAACTCATATGCAAATTTAGCATACAAAAATAGAGGGATCTGAAATCAATGGGACTTACCCACTGATGGGCTTTTTCATGAGTGATATTAGAATAGCTGGATAGACCTAAGGAAAATGATAAAATTGGACCCATTCTTCACTTGGCACATGAGGATCAACTCCAACTGCATCAGAGCTTTAAATATAAAAAATGAAACCCTTCAATCAGTAGAAGGAAACGTGGGTGAATTCCTCTGTAGTCTGGCAATGAGAAAAAATTTTCAATTAAAACTCAAAATCCAGAAGCATTAAGGGAAAAGGTAGAAAACTATATATAAACTATTTTAATAAACTTAATTTTTCAGAGCAGTTTTAAGTTCACAGCAAAACTGAGCAGTTCCCACACACACGTAGCCTCCTCTACTATGAGCAGCCCCCACCAGAGTGACAGGTTTGTTACAATCAGTGAAACTCCACTGACACATGACTATCTCCCAGTCATAGTTTAAAGTAGGTTTCACTCTTGGTGGTGTACATTTGTTGGTTCACAACCTCTGGAGTTCCCCAGGTGAAATCCAAAACTAGTCCCCATACACGGAGGGCAAGAAGGGACCACAGAAAGAGGCAGACACTCTAGATTGGTAATTGGTGGTTGTAATAAGTGAGGGAACTTACATACGAGGCTTGTCTTGGGTGGCTGCAAGATGAGTAGATCTCCTTATCTGCCTGACAGAATCTTATGAGTTATAGAGGCCTTAACTGGGTTCAGTGATGTATTCAGTCCAGGTGGTCTCAACCACAATTGCTCTCTCAAGGCTATGTCCTTGAAACAGCTCCTAGTGTGGGAATAGTAGGCAGGACATACATTCCAAGGACAGGGGAAGGGATAAGGAGCCTCTGATTGCCTGGGTCCAGCTCTCGGGTCAACCAGCAGTCACATCCTGTAGATGACCTCCTTCAACAACATTCTGTGGGTTTTGACAAATTTATAATGACATGTGTCCACTATTATAGTAGCATACATAATAGTTTCACTGCTTTAAAAATAATCTGTGTTCTACCTATTCATCCCCCCCAGTATAAACTTTTCTCTTTTTTTGCTGGGAGAGATTCACCCTGAGCTAACGTCTGTTGCTAATCTTCCTCTCTTTTTCTTTTCCCTTCCCAAAGCCCCAGTACATGGTTGTATATTCTAGTTGCAGGTCATTCTAGTTCTTACATGAGATCCACCACCACAGCATGGCAACTGACAGAAGAGTGGTGTGGTTCCATGCCTGGGAACTGAACCTGGGCTGCCAAAGTGGAGCACACTGAACTTTAGCCACTAGGACATCAGGACTGGCTCTAAACTTTTTTTTAATTTCAAGGAAAAAGACATCAAAAGCAAAGGAAAGAGACGAATGACAAACTAGGGGAAATATTTTCAGTGTATATCACAGAAGAAGGGTTATTATCCTTAACATATAGAAAGCTACTAATGATAGAGAAAATAACAACCAACAATAATATTTGAAGGAGGAAAAGGATGAGAGAATTGGACAGTATACAGAAAATGAAGGAAAATTGTTCTTAGCCATAATAGAGGATGCTCAAGTTTCCTCTTAGTTAGAGAAATGAACGCAATTTAAACTACAGTGAGATACTGTTTCTCACTTATGAAGTTGCCAAAAATCGAAAAGTCCAACAATATACTCTGCAGGTCAGATTTTTTTCTTTTGCCATTGGCAGTGAAAACTGATACAGCCCCTATGGGGGACAATTTGGCAGGACCTAGCAATAGTAATATTCCATCAGCATTATGTTTTGATCCAATCTCACTTCCAGGAATCTATCCCAAAGATAGACTGAAAAAATGTGAAAGACTTTACACTCGAAATCTTCCTTCCTTTCTGTAGCTACAGAGTGATGATCAATCCTCTATTGGTGAACATTTGTGTTGCTTACAGACCTTTGTTGTTATGGATGGTATAGTGAATGTGAAAGATCTCTTGATACTGGGGCAGAATGAGCTACAGGATGTATCGTAAGGTAAGAAAAGCAAGATGGAGAAAACATCTATAGAATATCATTTCTCCAAGCAATGGGAGGATGCAATATGAATTTTTAAATCCACTAAAGTAAAAGAGGAGTATAAAGCATGTAGCTAAACACAAAATTATAGAGCAAGGAAAGGAATAGAGCAGAAAGGACGGAATAGAATGGGGCTTCTTTGAGTATACCTTGTTATTGAGATTTGACTTTAAAACTTTGTAAATATTTTACAAAATTATAAAACAAAATTAACTTTAAAAGGCAGTATTTAAAATAATAATAAAATGAAGCAAGTGGACCTAAATGTGTGTTTAGTTGGTGGCATAGCCACACAAAGAGAACTATTCAAGGTGACTTTTAAAGCCTAGTAATTTGCCTGTTGATGCATCGTGGGATATACCCAAGGCCAAAAAAAAATAAATACGATAAATAAACAAAGAAATAAATGTTTATAGTACTCATTCTAGTCTTGAATTTGAATTGGGAATACTAGAAAGAACTTAAGATGTATTTTGTCTTAAAACAAACAAACATACTTCTTAGTTCTGTCCACTAAAAACTCCCATAAACAATGAGTAGCTCAGTAGCAGTGTACCTACTGCTTGGTACCAAGCACCAAATTGTGGTCCTGAAAAGCCATTCACACTGAAACACTCATGGTCTTTTGGAGAAATGGCTAATCCCAGTTCTCGAGCAGGAAATGTACAAGATAAACTTGAAACATCTTATCTTTCCTGATGGCAAGGAAATGATGGATGGAGGATACCAGGGTCAAGGCAAATTGACTCAGAACTCAGGAGCCAACTGTAAGAGGCTCTCACTAGCCAAACTTGGACAATATGAGCATCAACAAATGATAATTGCATCTTTATTGGATGGATTTAAATGCATCAAATATGTTTAAATCCGTGAGTGCAAAATGATATGTAAAGAAAGAAAATGAATTGACCACCATTGGAGGAAGCAAGTGAACCCACTCACCCAGTAAAATGATGAGTTGAAACAGGGCAAATAAAGTTCTCCTCTTACTGTTTCTTTCTATTGAAGTCCACCACTGGGTAACCAAATAGTATATTAGTGGAAGTTTCCCTTTATATAAGTATTCCAGCTAATCAATGAAGAAGGAATGAAAGAAGACTGTCAGCATGTGCAGCCTTGAGTGAATGCTGGGTCTGGTCAGTGATCATCAATGGCTGCTACCTCCACAATTAAAGACAGACGTTCTGTACCACCTGACTGAAGAAGACAGCACCACCTATGCTGTATTTTTGTCCAGAATTGAACCCACATCTGGTCAAGCCTTCATATCCAAGTACCAATTTACAGGAAATACAGAGTACAGAGAAGCATGTTACCTGACACCGCAGGAGCAGTCAGGAAAAGCAAGACAGCAGAAAACTCTACAAGAAAAATGACCAGGTTTTTTCAACAAAGAAAAGGAAAGATGGAGGCAAAACCTATAGATTAAAAAAGACATATCCATCAGTTACAATGCATCGACCTTATTTGAATCCTAGTCCAAACAAACTGAAAAATTAAATATAGGCAAATTTATAGTATTTGAGTTCCTTGGAAATTTGAACACTGTCTGGATATTAATGACATTAAGGAATGATTGTTGATTTGGGGTGTGATAATGCACTGTGGTTATGTTCTAAAGAGTCTTTTTAGAGACGCCAAGCACCATGTAGCAAACTCTGGATGTGTGCCAGTGCCTGCTTGCCATAGGAAGCCCGAGGCAAGAGGAAGAATAAGTCATGCTGATTCCACCTTCATTTAAATGTTGATATTTTATTCAAGATTGCACTAATTTTGATTTTTTTAAATGTAGCGCTAAAATATTGTTTATCTTGATTCCTGAGATTTTCACCCCCTCTTAAATTTTGCACCTTCGGCAAGTACCTCACCTGCCTCATGCTCGTCCTGGACCTGCTCTGTGCCAGGCACTGTGAAGCCTAGAATGTGGAAAGGAGAATAAAGTCAGAATCGAGTGTTCAGACAGCTGGCCCTTTGTGAGGATAGATGGACATTACATACAAGGCATTGACCAGCCTGTTCGCAGCCCTGGGCATGGAGAGCATTCTTCTTGCACTTTTTTCCCCCATTGGTCTCCCTCTGTCTGACCCAGTGGTCAGACCACCAGCCTCTGCCTCCAACTCCCAGTGTTGGTCTTCCTCCTCCCCATCATGTCACCTTCCAGTCTCTTGTTATAACATCTGCTGACAAATACAATACAAGCATGTTTTATTTAGGCTCTGTGGAAACAGAAGTTAATGAAAAATAGATCCTGATGCAATTTTTGTCTTTGTCCTGCTACACCTCTGTCCTGCAGTTTTATTCTCACTGGTTAGGCCAATTCTTCCACTCGAGGATCCCCCAAATCCAGCAGTCCCTGACGCTGCACCTGTTTCTGAATCTCTCTCTCTCTCTGCTCCCTGGGAAGCTCCAGGTGGAAGAGGGGCAAGGAACTCAGAGTTCCTGGTGTTTGCATCTCATAGTCCTCACAACAGTAGCCTAAACAGAGTAGCAGCTCAATGAATGCTCTTGCTTAAATGGTAAATGAAAGCAGCCACGTTGAGTATTGGGAAGAATGTGGAATTGAAGTCAGGAACACTCATCTAGCATTAACACTCTGTGATTCCAAGCCAGAATACCAAAGGGGACCTTGGGCTGAGGTCTGAGAGCAGCACAATGAGAGCAGTGCAAGGAGGTAGACGCTGCATGAGCCTGTGCACCTGGGAGAAGTGTGCCCACATGCCCAGAGAGAGCAGCTCCCAGTTGGGAATGTGCACTGTGCACAAGCCCGGGAAGTAAGGGAGAGCCTCCACAGGGCCTGGACCCCAGCCTGGACCAGCAGCAGGAATAGCCCAAGAGAGGTTCCAGGAGGTGGTGGGTAGAGTAGGAAGTGCTTATTGATAGGAGGTGTGAGTTCGGAAAATCTGGCCAATTTGATGTTTCAGCTGAAGAAGGAAGGGAGTGAAAATTTGATTAGAGAAATGGGAAGGCATAAATCAACAGAAGAAAAGAAAACAATTACAAAGGAAAAAAATGTCACTGTGTGTCCTCCAAAGCTTTGTCATTGTTTTTACCTCTTTTGCAAATGTTCACTAACAAGCTAAATTCACATCTCTGACAGCAGTGGTTCTGGGACTTCAGCCCAGCTGACAACAGAATCACCTGAAGGACATGCAAAACCAGGTGGCTGGGCCCACCCCCAGAGATTCTGACTCAGCAGATCTAAGGTGGAGCCTGGGGATGTGCATTTCTAACAAGTTCCAGGGGAGGCTGTGGCTGCTGCTCTGAGGAGCACACTTGGAGAATCACAGTTTCTGAGGCCCTGGCTCTGACCCCTGGTATCAAGAGGATTATCTCAAATATCTGTGTAGCCCCTAATTGTTTACAGAGCTCTTTCACAGACACTGTAATTCACTTAATCTCCTGTAAGCCCTGCCTGATAGGCCCATCATTCCACATTGTTTGTTAGACATCCACCATGGGCCAGGTCAGGGCTGGCCCCTAGGATGGCAGAGCTAAGGAGGGGGGTCTTCCTTGGCTCAGCCCAGTGAGGGAGCTGGAGCAAGGCACGCACTCATGCCCATGTTTGATTGAACTAACTTACCAAAGCAAAGATCTTTTAAGTAAATGTATGGAGTGCTTTCTAGGAAGCTGGACAGTTCTTTGCTTTATTTGGTTGTTTAAACTTGACATTAACTTGCCTATTTAATAAGGAACAAAAGCGTAATGTGTAACAAAATGTGTGGATAGTGCATTTTTAGCAATATTTCAATTTTAGCAATATTTTCCAAAACATGGGATAGGACCGCCTCCGTCAGGATCACCTGACATGCTGCCCACCGGTGGATGAGTCCCTCCTCAGGCCCTCTGCATCTGAAGCACACATGCATGAGTGAGTGGGTGTGAGGAAGAGACAAGAGAGACAGATCTGCGTTTTAAGGAGGCCTGTGGCAATTGCTTTTGTCCCCTCTCGTTGGGGGTCTGCAGGTGCGTAGTGTGATAGAGTTTATACTGTCAAAGGAATTCAGGGACCACCACTGGGACAGAGCATGACTTGGGGGTTGGACAGGAATGGGGCACGCATCCTTGTCACAGCCAAGCAGGACTCTGAGAGGAGCTGCACTGGGAACATTCTCAGTGTGAGAGACAGCCTAGAGCATTTGAGAGTTCAAGAAACTCTCCCAGGAGTCAAGGGCCTGGTAGGGAGGGAGCCAGGGACCACAGAGAAGCAGGCCAATCCAGGCTGCTGTGGACAAAGTGAAGGCCATGAGAAGGACCCCTGTGCTCTTGTGCTTGTGGGTGACCCTCCGTGGGAGCGGTAAGCCCAGGGCTCAGACATGGCATTGGCTGCCTGCTGCAGGGAAGACAAAGGGCCAAGGACAGCTCTTGGAGCAAGAGGAAATGTGCCACACATGGAGACCAGGGCATTTCCCAGCAAGGTCCCAACAGCTCTTCCCTTCTCAAAGCCTCAGTTCTCTCACACATAAAGAGAAGTAATAAAAAGACCTACTCAAGAGTACAGACAATGTTCAACAGTGGTTTTTAGGAACAAGCCTAGCCAGATATCTGGTATCCGGGACAGGGGTAGTGACAGTTGCCACTGTCATGGTGGTTTGTGACCAGGGCCTGGGATGCAGCCCACCCTGTAGGCACACAGATGACCACAGGGAAGAGAGCTGGAAACTGGCCAGTCCCCACAAAGCCTGTTAACACTCATCTGTCCAGCCCTCAGGGGAACAATGCTGCCCATCAGGTGTGTGCTCTACCTGCTGCATAAACCACAGAGACACTCCTTCCCACGGTGTGTCTTTTTCACAGAGCAGCTCAGAAGAGGAAGAATGGCAGATTCATGAACACATAGAAATAAAAGGGAAGAGGATTCTCGGTTTCATTTTTCATCAATTTTCATGTAACAGTTATAAACCTCTGCTCTTCTCTCCTTTTTGAGACGTTCAAACCATGTGATATTACAATAGAAAGAGTCCTTAGCTTTCCTGGCCAAACCCTGTATTTTGCAGGGAGGGAGCTGAGGCTCTGGAGGTGGGCTTCAATGGTGGATATAGGAGCAGTGCCAGGCCTCCCTCCTAGAGTTCTCCATCAGTCTCCCACTGTGCATTTGTAGGCCTCTTCCCCCATCTGTCCCTGACTCAGGGACTGAGGCACAGCCAGGAAAGGAGGTGTAGGTCACCATACCTATGTCTGAGTAGCAATGGGGTTGAGGGTGTGCATCTGGTGCTCTTGGGAAGAGGCCCCTGCCTATCTTGAGTTCGTGCCTACCTGTAATCAATTAGCAGGCTCACTGGTATTTCTTCCTGTGCTGGAAATGCAGTGGGACTGGGCGAAGACAGCGAGAATACAGGATCAGATGCACCTCCATTATCCAGTCTAGTTCCTCAGCAGTTCCAGTGGCAGCAGTTCTGCTCCTCGGTGGCTAGACGAGGATGGTCTCAGGGTCCCTAGTGAGAGTTCGTTCACTGGTTCAATAATTACCAGTGTTTATTGAGCTTGTATGCAGGCCAGGGCATTTCATGCACTGACTCCTTAAACTTCCAAGTAGCTATGAGATACTACTATTATTCTAATTCCACTAGTGAGGAAACTGAGGCACAGAAAGGTGAAACAGCATGCCTGAGGCCACACAGGCAGTAGTGGTGAAGCCACCTTGGAACTGAGAGACTGATCCCAGGGCCAAGCTCTTGTCCCCATGCTGTACTGCCTCTCCTAAGAACAGCTTGACATACCACTGTCCCCAGGGCAGTAGACAAGACCCTCAGAGAAGTTCCATCCATGGGCCAAGATGCACAAGAACGACCAGGATTGCAGAACTAGGACCTAGGCACCCTGAGCCTCACACAGCTAGAACTGAGCCATGTGGATGCCTTGGCCAAGGAATGGCAGCTAGAGAGGCCCAGAAGTGCACTTTGAAGAGGTGGCAGGGGCAGCAGGGTGGAGACAGCCAAGGTGGTCAGGAGCCCATATTCCCACTGCCCTAGCTTCTCCCGTATCATCACAGTGCAGGGATATGAGGCTTGGTGGCCATGGTGGTATTAGGTTTAAGAAGTAAGTCTTCAAGGGGATATGCATGGTGGCAAGCATCTTGCCATGCAAATGCTCACTTGAATTTGGGTGAAAAATTCACTTTAAGCCTTTTCTTTAATCTTTATCTGCATCAAGGACAAGGTACAGAGGAGGAGGTGTGGGCATAAATCTGCACTATGACACTGGTGGAAGCTTGTAACAGTCACAGCATGGCGACCTGGTATACGTATCAGAACAGCTGAGATTGCGTTACTCACAACAGCCAAAAGGAGGAAGCAACCGAAGTGACCACTGACAGATGATGGATAAACAAAATGTGGTCTATATGTACAATGGACTATTAGTCAGCCTTGTCATGGACTATATGCTTGTGTCCCCCCAAAATTCATATGTTGAAGCCCTTATCCCCAAGCGATGATATTAGGAGGTGAGCCTCTGGGAGGTGATTAGGATTGGAAGAGGTCATGAGGATGGAGCCCCCACGTTGGGATTAGTGTCTTTATGAGAAGAGAAACAGACTAGAGCTCATTCTCTCAGTCCTCAGTCTTAACAACAACAAGTTGGCTCTCTACAAGCCAGGGAAGCAGGTCCTTACTAGATACTGGGTCTGTTGGCAGCTTGATCTTGGACTTTGCAGCCTCCAGAACTCTGAGAAATAAATATCTGTTGTTTTAGCACCCCATCTATGGTATTTTGTTACAGCAGCCTGAGTTGACTAAGACAAGCCTTAAAAAGGAAGGAAATTCTGACACTTGCTACAACGCAGATGAACCCTGAAGACATTATGCTGAACAAAACAAGCCAGTCACGAAAGGACAAATGTTATATTATTCAATTATATATGATTCCTAGAAAGTAGAATGATGGTTTCCAGGGGCTGGGGGTGTGGAGAAATGAGAGTCAGTGTTTCATGTGGACAGAGTTTCAGTTGAGAGAGATGAAAAAGTTCTGGAGATGGGTAGTGGTGATAGTTGTACAACAATGTGGATGTACTTAATACCACTAACTGTACACTTAAATATGACTAATTTGGTAAATTTCATGTTATGTGTGTGTTACCACAATAAAAAAAAAAAAAACTAAGATTAAATGTTTTGATGTGGTGTTTACTAGTAAGGTTTAAAACAGCCCTGTACTGTGAAAGTGCTACTCATTGAAATATAAGTGCTTGCTAAAATGAGGAAGGTTAAGCCACCCCCACCTTGCAGAAGTCCCCAGGATGTAGGAAATGATGGCTGGCTGGTAGGCAGGTACCTGCAGGGCCCAGAAAGGCAGCAAGTGTGCTGCGGAGAGTTGGCTGCGCCCCAGATGCAGCCTCCCTGGTGTGACAAGAAGCAAAGCATTCAGCCTCTGTCTGAGAGTAAGGAGAGTAACATGCTCTTATTCTCTGATTTGTCCCCCAGGTGGAAGTGACAAAAGAGGAGACTCTCCCGGCCGAGGCTCCGGTGCATGGAGAGAAGGAAGAAGACAATCTCCTAATTGGTACCATATACATCAGGTCAAATAATTTTCTTATTTTCCAGCTGCACCAACCAAAGATTACACCCAAGTAGGAGCCATGTGCAAGCTGGTGTAGTAACAATGAACACGTCTGAGGTCACAGACCTCCCCACCTGATCCCCAGTCCTCAGGGTCTTGCATCTTGGATGCTTTTTTCTCCCAGTCTTACAAATGCACAGATGGGCTCAGAGAGGTTAGAAAGCATGTCACAGCTCGTCAGAGTGGCAGATCTGGGGCTCAGGCTGGCATGCCTGGCTCTGAAGCAGCAGCAGTCATCACAGAACCCAGCCCACAGAGCAGAGCATCCAAGTGGTTATCTTTAAAGGAGGGAACAGAGGACACTCATCAGTAGCATGGGATTGAAACTCGCCCCACAGCATGTTAAATTAATTACGTGCATAATTAATATACTTATTTATACCAGTATAAAATTTTCTGTCATCTAAAGTGGACTCAGCAAACTTTCTATAAAGGTCCAAATAGTAAATATGTTTGGTTTTGTGGGTCTCATGATCTCCATTTTAACTGCTCAACTGGGCCGTGTGCAAAAGCAACCAGAGGCAATATGTAAATGAATGGATGTGGCTATGTTCCAATGCAACTTTATTTACAAAAACATGTGGTGGACCACACTTGGCCCATGGCCATAATTTGCTAACCCATTATGTATGCAAACATGGGGATGCCTTTGCACTGTATCAGCCGTGACCGGGTATCTACCAGTGACCCAGCACTGGTTCACTAGTTCATGAGTCACCCTCACCTGCCATGTGCTGGTTGCTTTTCCCGCAGCATTTGGCTGGTACAGCCTGTGGTCAAGCTGCAGGATGCCCATTGTATCTTTCTAACTAGGATTATTCTGCCTAGGAAATCTGACATCTTTATGAATTTTGTTGGATTGTTACTGTTACTGTGACTATGACAACTCTTGGAGAGATGGCAGATAGGCAGATAGTTTAGTTGTCATCTTCAGCAAGTTTTGTATTTCAGTGAACTCTGGATTAACATGGAGTCTTTCCTGAGAGCCTAGTGAGGGGTGAGAGCTGAGGGGTGTGTTGGCTCACTGATGAATGCCTAATTGGGATATAGTGCGCAACTCAGTTACATTCTGGAAGTGTTACATGTGTGTATAACTTGGAAGAGGATTAGAAATCTAATGACTCCAAATTAATCTAAGTGTACTCAAGGTGTTTGATTTTTTTAAAGACTAGTCTATCTTCTTTTCAATCGGTTGTCATTGGAATTGACAGAATGAAAGATCAGAAGCACTGGATTTCATAACGACCCCTTATTTCATATACACATACAGAGGGATAATATTTGGGTTTGAGTTTTATTTAATGTCTTAGATGAAGATTCAGGCAGTTGTCCCAAACTAGCTCAAAAATATGTCACAGCAGGCGGAACTGGTTCCTTCTCTCCACTGGGTCTCTGCATGTGTTCTCACTCACGTTGCCACTTCCATCACTTTTGCTTCTCTCCTCTTTCCTGCAGATGGATGGTTTCTAGCCTGCTTCCAAACCCCACCTCGGCTGAGTGTTGGGCAGCCCTTCTACATGATCATATGACTCTTGATATGGACGCAGTCCTGTCAGACTTTGTTCGGTCCACAGGGGCAGAACCTGGTCTGGCCAGAGACCTGCTGGAAGGTAAGCCCGCCTCCTCAGCCCCCGCACCACCCTCTGGGACTGACTACCTTCCAACTCGGTGACAAGAGATAAGAATATCTCTGTTGCCTGACAACAGTGGTACTTGGACTCTTTAAAAAGTAGAAGAAGGTTTTGGTGGTGAAATTATTTTTGTTACTCTTGACTTTATTTGGGGTGTGGAATAGATCACCCAGATCTCTATGGGGAAAGTGCAGAAGGCTTTGGCTAGGCTTTGCGTTAAAGCTTGAGGATAATGAGTCAAAATTTACCAGTAACTTTTTTTTAAAGAAAATATATTCAGTAGAGCAGAAATTATAGAACACTGAACAAAACACTTTTATTGGAGACCTGAGCTGCTTATCTCTATCTTAACTGAGACAAAAATACCTTAGGCCAAAGTTTTTGGTGAAAAAACCACCTATTAACCAGTAAAATAGATGGTAATAATTCACAAGCAAGAAGGCAAAATTCATCCTCAAGCTTTTAGAGGAGGAATCATTTGCTACATGAAAAATGTGCGTAGTCCATATGTAGAATGTTTTCAGATATGTATCAGGTATAATCATGATAGACTAAAAATTAAAATTTAATTTCTGTCTCCAGCTGTAAAATGGATTTACTTTGTGTGTTTTTGAAATCTTTATTTTATTTATTTATTTTTTGTGACGTGGTAAAGAGAAGTGATGGGAATAGTCAGTTATAACTTCTCAGGACAATCAAATGTGTAAGAAGAGAGGATTTTAAAATGATTATTCTTTGCTTTAATTATGTAAACTTCTATTTGTGGAATTTGTTAACATGTGGTCAAGTATTATCAGTCGCAATGATTCCTAATTCACCTAGGAAAAATATGAATTAGTGTACGTCAGTGCAAATGGTAGAGGTAACTATTCAATCCTATTGAAAATTAAGAACTTTCTGTTGGAGGATTCTGAGAAAATGGCACTGGCAATAGCAGTTTTTAAATTTCCCTGAATCTCCTAGAATTTCAAACAAACTTGGGGTTTAGAATAAAATATGCTTAGAGAATTTTCGTTGTATTTGTAAATCAAAGTGTGAGTCTCACTTCCCGATAGTCACATTATATGACGTCTCCTTGACAGTTCCCACTGCTTTTCTTCATTTAAGTGAACAGCAGTGTGAAGTAGGTTTAGAATCAGGTTGGCAATGAGAGCGGGATTCAAATCCCAACTCAGCTGCTTAGTGGCTGTGAGATGTCGGGCCAATTATTTAACTTCTCTTCACCACAGTTTTCTCCCCCACATTGAGCTTAAGCCACCTTCCAGGGTGACTGTGAACATTAGAAGCTGTGATAGAAAGTGTTTGGCGGAGTGACCAGCAGGCAGCAGAGGCTCAAGAAATAGTTGAAGGAGATCATGTTTGTTGTTGCAGACTTTGCAGCTGGCTCGCAGATTGCTGTTAATATCTAGATAGCCTTCAGCAGGAAGCAATAGTTGCCAGCTCTTTTCTTTTTTTATTAATTTTTAATTTTATTTTTTAAATTAGAATACTGAAAAGTTGACTTTTTTGTGTACAGCTCTCAGAATTTTAACAAATGCATAGATTCATGTTCCTACTACGGCTCTCAGAACACAGACCATCTCGTCACCCCAAATACTCCTTCCAGCTCTCTTTTATTGGCACACCCTCCCCACCGCTGTCTGCTGGCCACCACTGCTGCGCTTCCCCTCATTTTAGTTTTCTTTCAGGAATGCCACATACACAGAGTCATGCAGAACCTCATCTTTTGAAACTGGCTTCTTTTCACTCAGCATAATTATTTTGAGATTCATCTAAGTTGTGAGTGTCATATTTTGTTCCTTTTTATTGCTGAGCATCATCCATTCGAGAGCAGGACCACTGTGTGTTGGTCCATCACCTGTTGAAAGGCAGTTCTGTTGTTTCCAATCTGGGGCAGTTATGACTCGAGCTGCTATAACCATTTGATAGCAGGGGTTGTTATGAACATAGTTTTAATTTTTCCAAGGGAAACGCATAGGGATGAGATTTCTGGTTCATATGGTAAGTGTATGTTTAACTTTATAAGAAACTGACAAGCTGTTTTCCAGAGTCCTGTACTATTTTACATTCCTACCAGCAAAGTATGAGAGTACCAGCTGCACCACATCCTTACTAGCACTTGGTATTTCTTTATTTTTTTTTAATTTTAGCCATTCTAATGGGTGTGGAATGGTATTTCTTCATCATTTTGATTTTCATTTCCCTAATGACTAATGATGTTGAAATTTTCTTTCATGTTATTATTTTCCATCTATATATTTTCTCTGGAGAAATGTACATTCAAGCCTTTTGCCTGTTTCTAGGGAACACTGAGTTGCTTGTTTTCTTATAGTTGAGTTTTGAGAGTTCATTGTGTATTCTGACTGTAAATCCTTTGCCAAATGTGGGATTTGCAAATATTTTCTCCCAGTCTGTGCTTGACTTTTTATTCTCTTGACAATGTCCTTTGCAGTGCAAAAGATTTTAATTTTGATGAAGTTCAATTTATCAATTTTGCTTTTATGGATCATGCTTTGAGTGACATGTCTAAGAACCTTTGCATGTCTCCAGATCATAAAGATTTTCTCCAATGTGGTCTGTCAAAAGTTTTATACTTTTATGTTGTATATTTTGATCTCTGACTCATTTCAAGTTGTTTTTTCTATAACGTGTAAGATGTAGGCCGAAGTTCATTTTTATACGTATGGATATCCAATTGTTTCAGCACCATTTGTTGAAAAGTTTATCCTTTCTCCATTGAATTGGCTTTGCACGTTTGTCAAAAACCAATTGAGCATGCCTGAGGGAATCTATTTCTGTTTGTTTTATTTTTTTTGCTGAGGAAGACTCACCCTGAGCTAACATTTGCTGCCAATCTTCCTCTTTTTGCATATGAGTCGCCACCACACATGACCACTGACAGATGAGTGTTATAGGTCCACACCTTGGATCCAAACCCAGGCCGCTGAAGTGGAGTGCACCAAACTTAACCCCTAGGCCACCAAGGCTGGCCCTGGGGAATCTATTTCTTGATGCTGATTCTGATCCATTGGTCAATATGTCCATTCCTTTGCTGATACTACACCATTTTGATTACTGTAGCTTTGTAGTGACTCTTAAAATCAGTTAGCATTAGTCTTCCAACTTTATTATTCTCTTTCAAAAATGTTTCAACTATTCTATTTCCTTTGCCTTTCCATATAAATTTGAAGATTGGCTTAATTCTATCTGTAAAATTTCCTGCTTGGGTTTTGATTGGCATTGTGTTAAATCTGTAAGTCAATCCTAACTATGTTTTGCCTTCCAATCCTTGAAGTCAAGATAGTCATACTTCCCATTTACTTAGGTCTTCTTTGAGTTCTTTCATCAACGTTTTGTAGTTTTAGCATATAGATCCTACATATGGTGTGTTAGATTTATGTCCAGGTGTGGTTTTTTTTAGCTGTTGTAAATGGTATTGTTTTTTTTTTAAATTTTCAGTTTCTGATTGTTCAATGCTAGTATAGAGAAATATAGTTAATTTTTATATGTTGCCCTTCTATCTGGCAATCTTGCTAAAGTCAATGATTTGTTCTAGGGTGTGTGTATATGTGTGCATCCTCATGCATGTGCGTGCGTGTGTGCGTGTGTGCGTGTGTGTGTGTGTATGTGTGTATTCCTCGGGATTTTCCACATAAATAATCATGTTGTCTCCAAATAGGGAGAGATTTATATCTTTCTTTCCAATGTGTGTGCCTTTTATTTTTTTCTTGACTTATTGCAGTAGTTAGGACTTCTAGTTTCAGCTATTCAAAAGGTTGAATAGGAGTGATGAAAGAGAACCTCCTTGCCTTGTTCTTGATGTTAAGCGGAAAGTGTTCAGTCTTTCACCATTATGTAGAATGTTGGCTGTAGGTCTTTGTAGATGCTCTTTATAAGATGGAGGGGATTCCTTTCTATTCCTAGTTTGCAGAGAGTTTTATCATGAATACTTGTTGAGTTTTTTCAAATGCATTTTCTACATCAATTGATATGATCAAGTGTTTTTTTCTTCTTTAAACTGCTGATATAGTAGATTACATTGATTGCCTTCTAATAGTAAACCAGCCTTTCATCCATTCTTTCTTTTTTTAAAAAAAAAAAAAGATTGGTGGGGCTGGCCCCGTGGCCAAGTGGTTAAGTTGGCGTCCTCCGCTGCAGGCGGCCCAGTGTTTCGTTGGTTCGAGTCCTGGGCGCCGACATGGCACTGCTCATCGGGCCACGCTGAGGCAGCATCCCACATGCCATGGCTGGAGGTACCCACAACGAAGAATATACAACCATGTACCAGGGGGTTTGGGGAGAAAAAGGAAAAAAAAATTTTTTAAATCTTTAAAAAAGAAAAAAAGATTGGCACCTGACCTAACAATTGATGCCAATTTTTTTTTCTGCTTTTTCTCCCTAAATCCCCCTAGTGCATAGTTGTATATTTTAGTTGTGGGTCCTTCTAGTGGTGGCATGTGGGATGCCGCCTCAGCATGGCCTGACAATCAGTGCCATGTCTGCGCCCAGGATCCAAACCAACAAAACCCGGGGCCGCCGAAGCGAAGCGCATGAACTTAACCCCTCGGTCATGGGGCCGGCCCCCATCCGTTATTTCTTTAAGGATTTTTCTGCCCCACGTTTTTCTCCTCTCCTTCTTGGAATCAAATGATTTGAAGGTTAGACCTTTTCTCCTTGTCCTACAGGTCCCTACAGTTCTTTTTATTTTCTTTTCCAATCTTTTCTCTGTCCATTGTTCAGACTGGATAATTTCTATTGGTTTATTTATAAATTTGCAGACTCTTTCCTCTGTCATCTCCATTCTGTTATTGAACCCATCCAGTGAATTTTCTATTTTACATGTTGAATTTTTTCATTTCTAAACTTGTTTCCTCTTTATATCTTCTGTTTCTTTACTGAGACTTTCTATATTTTTCAAGAGTGTTCTCTCTTATTTGTTGAAAAATATTTATAATAACCACTTTAAACTCTTTGTCAGATAATTCCAATAACAGTTTCATTCCAGCACTGCTATTGAGATTTCCCTGGTTTTTTGCATGGTGACTAAATTTGGATTATATCCTAGATACTTTGAATATTATGTTTTGAGACTCTGGTGGTTTAAATCTTATGGAAAATGTTGTTATTTTTGTTTTGGAAGGTAATTGTCCCAATAGGGTTCAGACCACGAGTTCCAAGTTCCTCAAGACGTCTGTGGAGTGTGATTCCAACACTGAGTCTTTGAGAAGTCCTGTTTGGATCTGTCTTGTGTGTGTACCACCTTGTGGCCAGTCTGGGACCTGGGCAATCGTCTGTCCCATATTTCACTACTCAAAGTCTCTGGAATCGATTTAGGGTCAAATCTATACATGTGCAGCTCAGGGGTAAGCCCAAGAGTTCATAAACAACTTTAAAGGGGTTGCTTTCCCAAACTCCTGCCTTATCATAATCTCCTCAATAGTCCTGGATGCCTGGGACTCCACTTTTCCAGTCCTCCAGCCAGCACACTAGGCCTTTGTTCACTCCATGTTCCTGCACACTTGATTGGCCTATGCCCATGTCAGAGATAAGCAGTCAGAAGTCAGAGAAAGAACAAAAGCAATGGGCTTCGACCCCCGTCTGGGAACCACTGTTCCTCTGATTGGAGAGGAAGAGTCCCCTGCCTCCCAGTTCTACTTTCCTGCCATCCCCCATTGCTGCCACAAAATTGCTTGAGTTCTGGGGCACGAGAGAACTGAGAAATTTTTAGAAGAAAAAAAGATAAATGAGAGATTTCTACACTCTCTCTGAACATTAGAGACTCTTTCCTACTTCTTGAGCCAGAGAACCAGGGCTTCCCCTGGAGCTAATGCCCACTTCTGGGTGTGGGGCTACACTGAATTCACATGGGGGTGATTGGAGGAAAACAGTCATCAACTCAACACTGGTTCTGCGGTACTTCAAATTGTGGTCTTCTTCCTCTATCTGCCTGCTGTCGTTTACATTTCTGAGTGCCCAGTAACTGCTCCATGCATTCAGTCCAGGAGTCCTCACTGATTTCAGTAGGAGAGACACAGTGGAGTGTCCTTGCTCCATCTTACCCAGGACGGCAACCTATCCTCTGTTTTCGCAAGTGGGAAGACTGTGGTTACCTATGTATGGTGGGTCCTTTGAGTTGTCAGAGGTATTTGAGTTGAGATTTTTCTAAAAGCCAGTGTTTCAAAGAATGAAATATTTTCATTGTGAGGTCTCAGATCTTTCTAACGGTAAAAAAAATCACAATGATGGCAGAAGCTGGGTGAAGGGTACATGAACCCCTTTCTGTACTATTTTTGTAACTTTCTGTAAGTATTGTTTATTTCAAAATAGAAAGATACACACACACAATGATGGGAATCACAGTATAGCAGAGGGAGGCCAATGAGAAGAAAGAGTAGCCAATAAGTCAATAAAGACCCCAGCAAAAATAGACAGGATAGGGACAGCAGGATAAAGAGAGACAAAGTTGGAGAAAGTGAACACTGATCTGCCTCTAGTTGGAAGGGTGTGTCCTTAACCTGGCTGCTTGCCTCCTTCACATCTGCCCTTTTCACATTGGCAAAGTGGTCCTTCTGAAACAAAGGTCAGGTTGGATGACTCTGCTTCCCCAAATCCTTTTATCTTCCCTGTTACATGAAGAATAAACTCCTCCACATGGCACTCAAGTCCCTTCAGCATCTGGCCCTGTTCCATCCTTTCCATCTCATCTCCCACTGCATTCTTTCACCATCCCTTTCCCCAGACACGCCATTCACCTCTGCGCTTAAGCTCATTTCTTGTGCTGCCCACACCCCCTACACAGACTCTGTCTCATTCTTGAAACTGCTCCTCCTCCAAGTTGAATCATGAGCTCCACCACAGCAGGGACCACACAAGGTTTACTCCTTGTTTCCCCCCAACACCTGGCACGTGCTAGACCTTGAATAGAGGGATCTGACTCCTGGGTACATAGTAATGAGCAACCAGACAAAAATCCTCATCCTCATGAAGACAGACAATAGACAGCATAATTAAGTTCTATAGTATTTTAATGGCTTGTGCTATGGAGAAAACTATATCAAGGGGAGGAGGTAGGAGTGTGGGGCTGGGGGTACAATTTTAAATTAAGGCTGTCAGAGAAGGCCTCACAAAAAAAGGGGGAGTTCTGAGGAAAGATTAGAGGCATGAGAGAATGAGCCATGTGAATATCTGGGGAAAGAAGTTTCTAGAAAGAGTTGGAATTAATTGGTCACTCCTTGCCATCCCTCAGAACTTTGTAGACTTCTATTGTAATATATATTTGGTTGTGTCTCTTTATAATTAATTACATACTTTTATTTTCCTTATTAATTTAGAAGTTCTTAAAAACAAAGATAGTAACATTGACCGTAGTAGTTAGCATTTATGGTGTATTGTTATATGTCAGACACTGAGCTTTCTAAATATGATATCTCATTTAATCCTCACAGTTAATTAGCAAAGAGTTAGCTTTCCCATTTTATAGGGAAGAAAACTGAGGCCAAGAAAATCCCCCAAAGTTACACAGCCAGTGCATAGCAGAACCAGTGTTTGAACCCACTCATGTCACCAAATGCCATGTTCTTTCAGCAAAGCCAGGTCACCTACCATTTATCTTTGTACCCACTGTCCTTCTAGAGCATGATAGCACCTTGTATGCTGTGTGCACTCAAAAGACTCTTAACTGATCACCAAAGGAATGTGTTAGTCACCCATTTTATGATGTGGCCACTTAGCTTTTCAAATAAAATACTACTTCAATAGACCACAAAAACTATTCAAAAAATAGAACTAATAGCTAGGATTCATATGCCAGACACTTGTCTGGCCTCTTTACATATATAAAAAGTTAGTTAAAAAGATTTTTGAGCAGGAGGCCAAACACGTGAGTTGTTTATAAAGTGTCAGCTCTTTACTTAAAAAGAAGACAGCTCTCACACCTTTGCGATGACTGAATGTTAGGCCTTGCAGCTCTTTCAGCGGACCCACGCCTCACTTGTGTTGCTATCCATGGGAAAAAAATCCTCGAATAAAGCAGCCAGATAGAACATTAACTAGAAATTTAGAAAGACCATTAACTGTAAATTAACATCTCACACATCCATGGTATAATTTTTCAGAATCTTGTGGAATTTGCAAAATTAAGGAAAATGGCAACTAAGTTAAATTGTATTCTCAAAAAAAAATATATATATATATATAGGGAAGCTATCCATGTATTTTAAGATACATGTGTATTTACTAGCTGAATTGATGATTTGAGAACTAAGTGCTTAGAGTTATTTATGGGGAAATATACCTCTCTTTGCCAACCCTGGGTCCCTTGGGTTTGAAGTATATGTGGTTTGGAAGTTGGCGCATGGTGTGCTTTCTTGTTCCACCTCACACAGAGAGGCCACTCCCAATCACTTGCCAGTCATATTGACAGGTAATTCCATTAACATTTACATTTCGCCTTTGAAAACTTTCCCAGGATTTGGGGACAGCAGCTGCTGACTTGGATAATTGCAGTAATGCTCCAAAGAGTCCACTCAAGAAATGGAGAAGGGCATGGAGGCAACTAAGGGAAGAATGTGTTTAGTAAAAATCTCACATTAGCCCAAAGCTGATCATGGGATCCACCCACAGCAAATCCATGGGACTGAGTGGAGCATTTAGCAGAGTGGGTGAGATGGAATCAGAAGGGATGGGGCCGAGGTCAGAGGAGTCAAAGGGTCTCTGCCTGGAGACCGGCCAGTTGCCATCACTGCCCCAGGACAACTTGGTCCAAAGAATCACACCTACTTGAACATGTAGGAAACTGAGGTAGGCACTACAATGGTCATTTTTTAATTAAAATGAGAGATGAAGGCGTCCCAAGCCCAGACATACCACATGTGTGTACCCAGAGCATTCCTTCTCTGCGATCAAGCCCAATGTCAAGCACATTCCACCCTGTTTACCCAGAGAATTCGCTCCTCTAACTTTTTCATGTTTGTGTGAATAGAGGCCTGCCATCAAATCCCATATCCTTGAGTGGGAATGAACACATGTCCTGGTGACTGTGAATCCTAAGTGGGAGTTAGAGGAGTAGAAAGTCTCATGGCTTCTGGTCAGAGATGGGATGATCTTGTTAGTGGATCCAGAAATACTAAAATGAAACCTCTGGCTGCTCCCCCTACTGTTCTATCCCCACGGGGATCAGCTCTGCCATTAGACTACATCTATTTGAAATAAAATGGCCCAAAATAACTCCTGTCCAGGATCAGACCTCCAAGATACCTTCTGTGGCCTGGCCCCATTTGGATAGGAGAGTGTGTTTAGATACTCATGAAAACAAACTGAAACCTATTAGGACTATATGTGGTGAGCTTCCTTTTGGCACGCTAATCAGTTGTAGATCTTATTTCCCTCATTTCCTTTCCATTAGGGGAGATTGTAACCCCAGGTACCATCATTGACCTATTTTATTGGCTTTATTCAAAAGGCTGTCCCATCTTGACTGCTTGAAATTAAATGGTTCCTCTCTGGAAAGCCAGCCATATCCATCGCAGAGTCTTTCTCAATGGCTGTCTCCACATGGGCAAGCTCATGCCCCCCACTTCTTTGGGCTCTTCCACTTTGCTTCCCTGATATGTGCGTCCTTCCAGGGCTCCCAGCAGTGCACTCAGTACCGTGGACTAAAATTAATTGAATTGAAGGGGGAGGGTCAAGAGAACAAGAACCCCTGGCAGAAGATCCTCTGATATCATGACTTACAGTTGGACTCATATGGAGTTAAATGCTTCTTGAGATAAAAAGTAGCTGTGCAAACTAAAAGTAATTTAAACAACTTTTTGATTAGGCAGGAAAAGGAGGGTACTACATATTAAGAACTCCCACTTATGCAAAAATGTTCATGTTGTCAGTCCACAAGCATGCGCTGAGGGTCTCTGAGCTGGATGTTAGAGGTCCAGGATGGAAGAAAGAAGGGCCCTGCTCTCAAGTGCTAAATAAACCCCTCCCACTACAGTCAGGTAACTAGCCAAAATGAGGGGTCCAAGAGGAGAACCCAGGTATGCTTCGCGTGGTCCTAGATGACTCTACAGAGGAGGTAGCCTTTGAGCTGAGGCTCAGAGGGGAACAGGAATTTACTGGGCAGAAGGGGAGGTATGTGTGTGGTGTGTGTGTGTGTGTATAGAAGGCTGGTGGGCGGGTGTTGCATATTTCAGTCCAAGGGAACAGCATTTGCAAAAGTATGGAGGCATAGAAACCAGAAAGACAGAAGGAGCTCAGTATTGCTGGAGCACAAAATATGACTGGAAAGGAAATGGCAGGAGATGAGATGAGGCTGCGTGGATGGACCCTTCTCAAAGGTCTTGGTGTTCAGTGTAGAGAAGTTACCTTTTAGCCATAGGAGCATTGAAGGGTTTTCAGCAGGGAAGTCACAAGATCCTGTTTATGTTCCAGGAAACTCAGTTTTGGAATTTTATGAGGCTATAAATTTGAAAGCCATAGTGCAAAATAGGTTCCCTCCATCTCTGAATTCTAATTGTTTACTGGTTGCCTGGAGTGTCGTGCCTACCAAGAGCATGAGAAGCACAAGGATCAGTTGGAAAGGGATTATCAATTAGCCACATTCCTTATGGTAGCAAGTGGTGGCACCAGCGCTCTTGTCTATAAACTAGTGAGGAGATTTCTGCCACCTCCCAGGCAAGAGATAGAGCAAATGACATGGAATGCCATCTGTGCCTGCACAGTTGGGTAAGTCAGTCAGGGGGTCAGACTCCAAGGGAGCTGGTTACTTTAAACTCTACCATGGCCAACATGCTCTGTGTCGTCAGTCTCACAGACAGTCCCTGGTTGCCTCTGAGACATGGATCAAGGGCAGGATTGGAGTGGCCATTTCTCATTATTAAGAGCCTGCTTGATCAGCCATCCTCTACTAATGTGAAAACTTCTGCTCATTGGTGGCTTTAGCCTGCGCACAGAATGAGATGTTCCCTCCTCAGTCACCACCTGAGTGTTAGCTAACACCTGTGTCATGTCACATAATTACACTTTCTTTTTTGTGGTGAGAACATTTAAGATCTACTCTGTTAGCAACTTTCAAGTATATAACACAGTATTATTAACTATAATCACCATGCTTTACAGCAGATCTCCAGAACTTATTCGTCTTATAACTGGAAGTTTGTACCTTTTGACCAACATCTCCCCATTTGCCCCACCCCCCACCCCAAGCCCCTGGTAACCTCCATTCTACTCTCTGTTTCTATGAGTTTAGCCTTTTTAGACTCTACGTATAAGTGATATCATACAGTATTTGTTTTTCTCTGTCCGTGTATTTCACTTAGCATAATGCCCTCAAGGCACTTTGTCTTTCATTCTATTAATGTGGAATATCATATTTATTGATTTATTTATTTTCAAACTTCCTTGCATCCCAGGGATAAAGTCCACTTGATCATGGTGTATGAGCCTTTTAGTGTGCTGTTGAATTTGTTTTGCTAAAATTTTGTAGAGAATTTTTGCATCTATATTCTTCAGGGGTATTGAGTTGTAGTTTTCTTTTCTTGTAGTGTTCTTATATGGCTTTAGGATCAGGGTGGTGACCGCTGCCCTTGTAAATCAGTTTGGGAGTGTTACATCCTCTTCAGTTTTTGGAAGAGTTTGAGAAAGATTAGCACTAATTTTTCTTTGAATATTTGGTGTAATTCATCAGTGAAACCTCCGGTCCTAGGCTTTTCTGTGTTGGGAGGTTTTTGATAACTGATTCAATCTTCTTACTCATTATTGATCTGTTCAGATTTTTAATTTGTGTTTCAGTCTTGGTAGGTTTTATGTTTCTAGAAATTTATCCGTTTCTTTTAGGTTGTCAAATTTATTGGCGTATAATTGTTTATAGTACTCTTGTATTTCTGTGGTATGAGTTGTAACATCTCCTCTTTCATTTCTGATTTTATTTGTCTTCTCTTTTTTCTTAGTTTAGCTAAAGGTTTGTCAATTTTGTTTATCTTTTAAAAAACAGGACTGAATTTCATTGATCTTTTCTGTTGTTTTTCTAGTCTCTATTTTATTTACTTATGCTCTGATCTTTGTTATTTACTTCTTTCTTCTAACTATAGGCTTAGTTTGTTGTTCTTTTCCTATTTCCTTGAGGTGTAAAATTAGGTTGTTTATTTGAGGTTTTTTTCTCTTAACATAGACATTTGTCTCTATAAACCTCCTTTGTAGAACTGTTTTTGCTGCATCTCATAGGTTCTGGTATGTTGTATTTACATTTTCATTTTTTTCAAGATATTTTTTGATTTCTCTTTTGATTTCTTCTTTGACCCATTGGTTGTTCAAAAGTGTTTTGTTTAATTTCCACATATTTGTGAATTTTCCAGCTTTCTTTCTGTTTTTGATTTCTAGTTTCATATCATTGTGGTTAGAAAAGATACTTGGTATGGTTTCAGTTTTCTTAAATTTGTTAAGACTTGTTTTGTGATGTAGCATATGACCTATCCTGGAGAATGTTCTACGTATGCTCAAGAAGAAGGTGTATTCTGCTGATATTGGATGGAATGTTCTATATATGTCTGTTAGGTCCATTTGGTCTAAAGTATTATTCAAGGTCAACGTTTCTTTGTTGATTTTCTGTATAGATGATCTATCTGTTGTTAAAAGAGTGGTACTGAAATCCCCTGCTATTATTGTATTTTTGTATATTTCTCCCTTCAGATTTGTTAGTATTTGCTTAATATATTTAGGTTCTCCAAGTTGGGTGCATATATATTTACAAATGTTTTAACTTCTTGGTGAGTTGGCCCCTTTATCATTATATAATGGCCTTGTTTGTCTCTTGTTACAGTTTTTGGCTTAAAGTCTATATTGTCTGACATAAATATAGATACCCCTGCTTTCTTTTGGGTCACACTTGCATGGCGTATCTTTTCCCATCCCTTCACTTTGAGCCTACCTGTGTCCTTAAAGCTGAAGTGCATCTTTTTTTAGGCAGCATATAGATGGGTCTTCTTTTTTTAATCCATCCAGCCACTCTGCGCCTCTCAATTGGAGAATTCAGTCCATTTACATTTAGAGTAGTTATTGACAGGTAAGGACTTACTAGGGCCTTTGTATTAGTTATTTTCTGTCTGTTTTGTAATCCCCTTGTTCCTTTCTTCTGCTCTGGCTGCCTTCCTTTGTGGGTTGATGATTTTTCATTGGGATATGCTTTGATTTCCGCCTCTTTATCTTTTGTGAATCTACTATAGGTTTTTGCTTTGTGGTTACCATGAGCTTTATGTAAAACATTTTATAGATATAACAGTCTATTTTATACTGATAGCTTTAATTGCATACAAAAACTCTAAGCTTTACTCTGCCCCTTTTGTGTTTTTGATGTCAAAACCTACCTCTTTTTATATTGTGTATTCATTAACAAATTATTGTAGGTATAACTATTTTTAATACTCTATCCTTTGACTTTTATACTGGAATTAAGTGGTTAAGACTCTTCCATATTACAGTATTAGAGTTTTCTGAATTTGATGATATAGTTACCTATATCAGTGTGTTGTATATTTTCATATGTTTTCATATTACTAATTAGCATCCTTTCATTTAAGCCTGAAGAACTCCTTTCAGCATTTCTTGTAAGACAGGTCTAGTGTTAATGAATTCCTACAGCCTTGCTTGTCTGGGAAAGGCTTTATTTTTTCATTTCTGAAGGACAGGTTTGCTGGGTAAAGAATTCTTGGTTGGCATGTTTTCTTTCAGCACTTTGAATATGTGATCACACTCTCTCCTGGCCTGTAAAGTTTCTACTGATAAATCCGCTGATGGCCTTATGAGAGTTCCCTTGTAAGTTGCAAGGTTTTTTTTCTTGCTGCTTTTAAGATTTTGTCTTTGATTGTTGATGATTTTATTATAAGGTGTCTTGGAGAGGATCTCTTTTAGTTGATTTTGTTTGGTGACCTATGAGCTTCATTAATTTAGATATCCAGATCTCTCCCCAGATTTTGGAAGTTCTCAGCCATTATTTCTTTAAATAAGCTTTCTGCCCCTTCTCTTTCTCTTCTCCTTCTGGAACTCCAATAATTCACAGATTGTTTCTTTTGGTGGTATCCGTAGATCAAATAGGCTTTCTTAGCTCTTTCTTGTTATTTTTCCCTTGTTCTTCTCTGCCTGGATAATTTCTAAGTTCCTGTCTTCTATCTCACAGATTCTTTCTTCAACTTGATCCATTCTGATGTTCATGTTCTCTAGTGCATTTTTCATTTCTTTTATTGTATTCTTCAGCTCCAGAATTTCTGTTTGGCTCTTTTTTATTATTTCCATCTTTTTGTTAAACTTTTCCTTTTGTTCATGTATTATATTCCTGAGTTTATTGAATTGTCTTTCTATATTTTCTTGTAGCTCATTGAATTTCCTTTAAAAGCTATTTTGAAGTCTATATTGGGTAACTTGCAGATCTCCAGGTATTTGGGGTTGGTTACAAGAAGATTATTGTGATCCTTTGGTGGTGTCTTGTTTCCTTGATTTTTCATGATCTTTTAAGTTTTGCATTGCTGTCTTTATATTCAAAGTGCAGTCACTTCTCCATCTTTACTCGCTGCCTTCGAGAGAGAAATACCTTCTCTCAGCCCTGCTAGCAATTCTGGGGCTTTCTCAGACCTTCTGTGGATACACCTGCTCCGTGCTTCTTGCTCCCTCTTGTGTCAGAATTCTTAAGCTTGTATGCCTTCTCTTAATCCTGCAACACACCAGGCTGGGTATGCTGCAAGCCTCCTTTTTATTTCCCCAAAGATGGCACTAAGCTCAAGTTTGTGGTCTCTCCCTGGCCCACAGATTCAGGTTGGCTTCCAAAATGTGCTCACTAGCCTTCTGCCAAAGCTCACTTTCTCTTCCATTACTGAATGTGTGTACAGGGAGCTGACCATGACTCAGTACTCTGGCTCATGTGAGAGAGAAATGGACCTCTTTGACAGTGTCCTGCACAGCTGGGGAAGCCAGGTGCTCACTCACATGCTCTCCCTTTCCCCCACTGAAGAAATCACAGGCAGAGAAGATCTCTCTTGGTCCTAAGCTGTGCCATCTTGGGGGAGGGGTGATGCAGATAAGCAGATAAGGTCAAGCTATTGCTCTAATCCTCTTCAGTGTGGCCAAACTCGTTTTTGGTTTTTTTGCTCCAATGATATGCTGGAACTTCTTCTCTGGAAACCTGCACTTCTGCAAAGGTTCTCTTGTCTGTGGGTAATTGTCTAAAACAGTGCTTTTCAGGGGCTCCCAGATCACAGCCAAGAGGGCCTGGAACAAGTTCATTGGTCCATAGCCAGGATCACAGTCTCTATGCCTATTACCCAATGAACAGGTTGGCAAGACTCCTCCCAGGTCTCTTAGCTTATGGTGCTGGATCCCACAGCTCCCACAAACACACTTTTGTCCATGGATGAGTGCTAAATTATTATTGTTAGGGAGAGTGGCAAAATGAGGACTGTCACATTCCACCATGATGTTGGCATCAAATCCTGTAGTCCTTAATTTTAATTAGAATTAGTAGAATAGACTCACAATGTATTTTATTTTTAAAGTAGTTATTTCATAGATCTGTTCCCCAGAAATCTTAGAAACAGCAATCAAGGCAGTTGCAATGAGTGACTCTAGTGTTCAAATTCTGGCTGCCATTTGTCATTTCTCATAAAGGGAGACAGGACTCCTTGGATAAATGTCTGATTCCAGGTCTGAAGAGGATGTTAGCTGAGCCTGCGGCACTGTGTCATACCAGAAGGTAAGGAAGCTGTCAAATGCTACTTGGGACGTATTAAAATGACAGGAACAGGCTTGGAAAGTTTCCCACCAGCCAGAGGTATGATAATTGGAGCATCAATAAGCATATGAGCATAGTAATTGTAATAATTTGAAACACATCAAATATGTTTATATATGAATTCGTAATAATATTAAAAACAACAACTCATCGATCACTTTTGGAAGATGCTAGGAGCCAAGTTATTGTTTTGAAAAACTAGATACTAATAAAGGAAAATAATTAAGTATTTATCTTGCCCTTTTTGTACCACTTGCTATCACTGTATAAATAAATAATTGATGAGGGAAAGGTTCTCTTCATAAAAGTGTTTCAGTTTAAAAGAAGGACTGATGGAATTAATAATGTCATACTTTTGTAACCTCTAAGGAATCTAGATCTATCTAGATCTATCTATCTAATCTAGAATTATCATCAATGGTTACCAACATCACAAAGAGAGTGAATCAGCCGTTCTATGACTCTTAATGGAAGTACCACCACCACTTATGAAGTAGTCTTTCTAAAAGTGAATTGAACCCAAATCTGATCAAAACTCTGTATTTAGTCACTGAATGAGAGCAAATACGTTTATTTGCTCTCTGTTTAGCAGAGAGCTGCTGTTTAGCAGAGGACCTTGTTTTATGAGACAAGAATGTGACACCTAAATCTAGGCTGTAGGTTGCTTCAACAAATAAATTCCAAGGGAAATAAGAGAGGAAGAGGTAAACTCTACAGATCAGGAATTGACTGGCTTTTTCTGTAAATTGCCAGATAATACATATAATCATGTGCCACATAACAATGTTTCAGTCAATGATGAACCACATATATGATGGTGGTCCTGTAAGATTATAATGGAGCTGAAGAATTCCTATCAACTAGTGACATCGTGGCCATTGTAACATTGTAGTGCAATGCATTACTCACATGTTTTTGGTGGTGTTGGTGTAAACAAACCTGCTGTACCGCCAATCATGTAAAAGTATAGCACACACAATTAAGTACAGTACATAATACTTGATGATGATAGTAAGTATGTTATTGGTTTATATATTTGTTATACTATACTTTTTGTTGTTATTTTAAAGTGTATTCTTTCTACCTATGAAAAATAGTTTACTGTAAAACAGTATGTCGTGTTATGCTGGCAGTAGCCTTATACGTGTTGTGTTACTGCATCTCTTGATTGCATCATTTTCTTTTGTGCTTAATTTAATCTTGTGTTGTTTTGCTCATCATGGCCCCTAAGCATACAAAATCCATTGCTAATGTTGTCAGTAAGAGGCCACACCAGTGATTGACTTGGAAATGAAATTAAAAGTGATTAAGTGCTACAAAGGTGGAAAATCAGTGATGGTTATTGCTCCCCAGTTAGGCATGTCCCATTCCACCATAGCTACGATCCTGAAAAAAGAGAACAAAGTGATGGAAGTTTTTAAAGGATCTCCTTCATTGAAGGAAATGAAATTAACAAAAATTTGAGAAGGGCCTGTATAAGACATGGAGAAACTTCTAAAGACCTGGATTGAAGACCAGACACAGAAGTGTATCCCTCTCAGCACCATGACCATCAGGGACAAAGCAAACAATTTGTTCACGATGTTGAAAGAAAAGGCTGGACCCATCTACAATGTTGAATTTACTGCTAGTTCTGGATGATTTAAGTGATTCAACAATTATTACTCATTACATAATGTGAAAGTGAGTGGTGAGTCTGTGACTGCTGATGCGAAGGCAGCTGAAGGATTTGGGGAAACTCTAGATAAGCTGATTGTGGAGGAAATTACTTACCAGAGCAAATATTCAATATGGATGAAACCTCCCTATTCTGGAAACAGATGCCTGAAAGGACTTTCATCCATCAGGAAGACAAGTCAGTGCCAGGCCTCAAGGCTTTTAAGGACAAGAATAGTCTTGCTTGGGAGCAATGTTGCAGGCTACAAATTGAAACCCTTAGTGATCTGGCACAGTGGGAACCCTAAGACTGTCAAGCATATCAATAAGCACACATGCCAGTGTACTACAGGAGCAATAAGAAGCCATGGATGACCCAGCTCCTCTTCCAAGATGTTCTTCTGAATTGTTATACCAGCAAAATTGAGAAGTACTGTTTGGAGAATAACATCTTTCAAGATTTTGCTTATTGTTAATAATGCTCCAAACATCCTCCTTTTATTGGTGATCTTTGTCCCAATATCAAAGCAGTATTTCTCCCTCTAAACATCACCTCTTTGACACATCCAATTGGATCAAGGAGTTATAGCAGTTTTTAAGGCCTACTACCTGAGGAGGATTTTTGCCCAGTCTATTGCTACAACTGAGGAAGACACTGATACAATTCTGGAAGGATTACAATATCTATGACTAGGACCTTGCTTGGGCTTAGGGTGATGTCACCAAGGAGTATTATGAATGGCATGTGGAAGAAGACACTCAAGAGTTTAGTCCATGGCATCAAAGGATTTGCCAAGGATGAGGAGGGTGCGAAAGGAAACAAGCCTATGGTTGAGATGGCAAATAACTTTAACCTGGGTATCGATGGAGATGTTATTGAGGAGTTCCTAGAGGTGGTTCCTGAGGAATTGATTAATGAGGAGTTGTTGGAACTGGAGCAGGAAGACATAGCTGAAGAAGGGGCAAGAGAAAAGGAAACTGCAGAAGAAGAAAAAGAAGAACCTACAAAAAAATTCATGGTGAAAGATTAAGCAGAAGCTTTTACAGACCTCCATAAGCTCCTTAAAAAGTCTGAAACGTAGACTTCAATACTGAAAGGTTTTCATTAAGAGAGAGGAATGTTCATGGTGGCTCATCTGCTTACAAGCAAATCTGTGATGAAAAAAAGAAACCAAGCAAACCACCATGGATGTACTTCTTAAGAGTGACATCTCCTCAAGAAGAGCCTCAGGAAGGTCCTTCAGGAGGTATTTTGAAAGAAAGTATTGTTATCATAGGAGATGACAGCTCCATGCTTGTTATTATCCCTGAAGACCTTCCAGTGGGACAAGATAGAAGGTGGCAGACAGTGATATTGATGATCGTGACCCTGTGTAGGCCTAGGCTAATGTGTGTCTTTGTGTCTTAGTTTTTAACAAAAACATTTTAAAAGTAAAAAAAAAATATATTTAATTTAAAAATGGAAGAAAGCTTATAGAATAAGAATATAAAGAAAGAAAATATTTTTTACAGCTATACAATGTGTCTGTGTTCTAAGCTGAGTGTTATTATGGAGTCAAAAGTTTTAAAAAATTTAAAAGTTTATAAAGTAAAATAGTTGCAGTAAGTTAGGTTAATTTAATATTGAAGAAAAATATTTTTTATAAACTTAGTGTAACCTAAGTGTGCAGTGTTTATGAAGTCTGCAGTAGTGCATAGTAATGTCCCAGGCCTTCACATTCACTCTCCATTCATTCGCTGACTCACCCAGAGCAACTTCCCGCTCTGCAAGCTCCATTCATGGTAAGTACTCTATACAGGTATATAATTTTTTATCTTTTATACCGTATTTTTACTGTATGTTTTCTATGTTTAGATATGTTTTAATATAAAAATACAATTGCGTTGCAATTGCCTACAATATTCCATAGAGTAACATGCTGTATGGGTTTGTAGCATAGGAGCAATAGGCTATACCACATAGCCCAGGTGTGTCGTAGACTATTGCACCTAGGTTTGTGTACATACATTCTGTGATGTTCACACAATGACAAAATCACCTAACAATGCATTTCTCAGAACGTATCCCCATTGTTAAGAGACACATGACTGTATTTTAGACTTTGTGGGCCAGTTTATTCAACTCTGCTGTTGTAGCGTGAAAGCAGCCATAGACAATGGGTGCAACAGTATTCTAATAAAACATTTTTACAAAAAGTCATCTAGCCCGTGGGCCATAATTTGCCAACCCCTGCTGTAAATTTTTAAAGACTTAAAAGATACATGAACCAATCAGCGTGTCTGCATATCATTTGAACGCTGATTCAAGCAAACTATAAAAAAAAATTATGAGACAGTATGTGATACTTGAACACTAAACCCTTACTGGATATTTGATGATATTAAGGAATTATTGTTAATTAATTTTAGGTGTAATATTGTTGCTGAGGTTATTCTAAGAAATATATACACACTGAAATATTGATGGATGAAATGATGTCATGCTGAGATTTTGAAATTGGGGGAATGGTGAGAGAAGAAATGAAATAAGATTAGCCATGAGTTTATTAGTTATTAAAACTGGTTGATGGATGCAAATGGGTTCATTATAATCTTCTATATATTTCTGGATGTGTATGAAGCTTTCCATAATAAAATGTTTAAAAATAGCACCAGGAAACTTCTGCTTCCAGTCAAGATGGAGTGTCAGGAAGTGGGTTTACCCTCATGCCGAAAAAAAAAAGGACAATATATAAGACACAAGACATTGAACATTAGACAACAAAGTGATCCCCATAAGAGGAGATACAAACAAGGTTAGTCCTATGGTTGCTGAGCTTACTGCCTTGAGAGTGTTTCCAGGATGTGGTATAGGGAGGAGGAACCCAGATGGACCCTGGCAGACTGCTTGATGTGAGGAGTTAGGGCTGAGAGTTGGTGAGTGAAAGAGGCTAGAGTTTGAGGTCAGAGCACAAGAGAGGGGAGAGCTGCACAGAGAGAAAGAACTCCAGCAATTTATGGAGGGTTTGCCTCTGCTACTAAGCAGAGTGCTGACCAATGTGTGTGAGGAAATTATATGCAGCTGGGGAAAGGGCCAGCTAGAAGTATTAGAGGGAACAGTGCCCACTGCTGATGCAGAGCCAAGAAAAGCGCCTGTACCCACTAACCAAAATGGAAACGCACTGAGTTTAATATCTAGGGGGGCCTTGCCTCAGCAATGGGAAATAATTAGCCCTGGAATAAAAACTAGTCTGGTCACACCTAACAAACCCTAAAAGCAAGACCCAAAAGAACCAAACTGTTTCCAAGAAATGTAACTACCTTCCAGACAAAGCTTAGTAAAACTTACAGGACTATAAACTTGTCCGGCACCAAACAATATAAAATTCACAATGTCTGGCATCCAATAAAAAGTTATAAGGAATACAAAGGAGCAGGAAAGTATGACCCATAATAAGGAGAAATTATTCAATCAAAACCAACCTAGAACTGACATAGTTGTTAGAATTATCAGACAAGATCATTAAAAGTTATAACAACAGCAGAGTTGAATAAACTGTATTCTCTATGTTGAAAACTTTAAGTAAACATGTTGAAGATATTTTTAAAGGTCCAAATCAGACTTCCAGATATGAAAGCTACAATATCTGAGATGAAAAAGTAACTCAATGGGATTAACAGTGGATTGGATATTACAGGAAAAAAAAGATCAGTAAACATGAAGACATAGAAACAAAAACTATCCGAAATGAAACAGAAAATAGAATTAAAGAAATTTAAAACCCATCAATGAACTGTGGGAAAAGTGCAGTCAGTGTAAAATATGTGTAATTGGAGTCTCTGAAAGAGGGATGTGGGACACACAAAAAAAATAATTGAAGAAATAAGCAGTACTTAGGGGAAATTTATATCACTAACCACCTGTATTAGAAAGGAAGCAAGACCTCGAATCAATGATCTCAATTTCCACCTTAAAAACTATAGAAAAGAAGAGCAAGTTAAACCTAAAGTAAGCAGAAGAAATGAAATAACGATCAGAATGGAAATCAGTGAAGCAGAACACAGAAAAACAACAGAGGACTCAACAAAACCAAGAAAGAGTTCTTTGAGATCAATAAAATTGATAAACCTTTAGCCAGGTAATCAGGGAAAAAAGATGGTACACATTAACAGTATAAAGAATGAGAGAGATGATCTCAGTACACATTCTACAGATATTAAAATTATTTATAGGGAGTATTATGGACTAGTTTGTGCCAATAATTACAACTTAGATGAAATTGGCAAATTCCTTGAAAGGTGCAAACTACCAAAGCTGATAACAAGAAAAAATAACGTGGATATCTCTGTATCTATTAAAGTAATCCAAGTTGGAGTTAAAAGCCTTTCCACAAAGAATACTGCAGGCACATCCTGCTTCACTGGTAGATTCTACCACGTGAATGAAAAGGAAATTATACCGATTGTACACAAACTCTTCCAGAAAACTGAAGAGGTGTACTTCCCAATTCATTCTGAGGCCAGCATTATCCTAATGCAAACCAAACAAAAACTCCAGAACAGATACTCTTCATGAAGATCAATGTGGAAACTCTAAACAAAATCTTAACAAATTGAATTCAGTAATATATAAAAAGGATAATACATCATGACCACCAAGTGGGTTTTATCCCAAGATATAACTAGTTTGACTTTCAAAACTCAATGTAATTTACCACATTAACAAATTAAAAAACAGAAACTGAATGACCATCACAATAGGTGTGGAAAGAGTCTTTAACAAAATCTAACATTCATTCCTGATAAAAAAAATCTCAGAAAACTAGGAATAGAAGGGCACTTCATCAATCTGATATACAGAACTTACAAAAACCCCGACAGCTACCATGATACTTAGTGGTGAAAGAAAGAATGCTTCCCCCCAAGGTCACGAACAAGACAAGTACGCCCACTTTCACCACTACTATTCAATATTTCGTGGAGATTCTAGCCAGTGCAGTCAAGAAAGAAAATACAATAAAAAATAATCCAGATTGAAAGGGAAGAGTAAGCTATCTGTAGTCTCAGAAGACATAATGACCTATGTATAAAATCCAGTAGCATTTACAAAACGTTCTTGAAACTAATAAGTGAGTTCATGCTACAGGACAGAGGATCAATATACAGAAGTCAGTTGTATTTCTTTTATATTTACGTAAATAATTGGAAATGGAAATTTCAAGAACTAACTTCTTCAATAGCATCAAAAAACGTTAAATACTTAGGGATAAATCTGACAAAGGTGTGTAAGACCTGTACACTAAAACTATGAAACATTACTTAGAGAAATTAAAGACCTAAATAAAAGGAGAGATGTCGCATGTCCATGGGACAGAAGAGTCAATATTGTTGAGATGTCTGTTCTCCCAAAATTGATCTTGAAATTCAATGCTATCCCATTTAAAATCCCAGCAGGCTATTTCTTGTAGAAATTGACAAGCTACTTTAATATTCAAAGAGAAATATAAGGACCTAGAATAAACTAAAGAACTTTGAAACATTAGAACAAAGTTGGAGGCTAACAATATCTGATATTAAGACTCATTATTGGGCTGGCTCCGTGGCCGAGTGGTTAAGTTCGCGCGCTCCGCTGCAGCAGCCCAGGGTTCGGATCCTGGGCGCAGACATGGCACCGCTTGTCAGGCCACATTGAGGCAGCATCCCACATCCCACAGCTAGAAGGACCTGCAACTAGGATATACAACTATGTATAGTGGGGATTTGGGGAGATAGAGCAGAAGAAAAAAAAAAAAGATTGGCAACAGTTGTTAGCCCAGGTGCCAATCTTTCAAAAAAAAAAAAAAGACTCATTATGAAGGTACAGTAATCAAAAGAGTGTGGAATTGGCATAAAGATGGAGAAAAAGATCAATGAAACAGATTGGTAAATTGATAAATGGCTCACATATACGGATTACTGAAATTCAATGAAGATACAAAGGCAACTCAGTACAGAAAAGATAATCTTTTCAACCAATGATAGTGGAATAATTGGATATTTGTATGCAAAAAAAACCTGTGATTCATACCCACACATATACAAAAATTATGTCAAAATGGATGATAGACCTAAATGTAACAGCTAAAACTCAAAAATCTTTTAGAAAAAAGCATAGGAGAAAATCTTTATGGCCTTGGCTTAGGCAAAGATTTTTTTTCAGCTTTATTGAGTCTGATCAACAAATACAATTGCAAGATATTTAAAGTGTACAGGTGATGATTTTATATATATATACATTGTGAAGGGATCAAATTAATTAACACACCCATCATCTCGTATATTTACTTTTTTTTTCTTGAGGAAGTTTGGCTCTGAGCTAACATCCACTGCCAGTCCACCTCCTTTTGCTGAGGAAGATTGGCCCTGAGCTAATGTCTTTGCCCATCTTACTCCATTTTATATGTGGGACACCTGCCACAGCATGGCTTGATAAGCGGTGCTCAGATCTGTGCCCGGGACCCAAACCTGCAGACCCCAGGCTGCTGAAGCAGAGCACAAAACCTGACTGCTACGCCACTGGGCAGGCCCCTCATATATTTACTTTTTTTGATGAGAATATTTAAGTTCTACTCTCTTAGCAAATTTCAATTATAAATTTCACTGTTACCAACTGTAGTAACCATGTTATACATTAGATCTTCAGACCTTTTCAACTTGTAACTGAAAGTTTGTACCCTTTCACCAACCTCTCTGTATTTCTCCCACCCACCAACCCCTTTTCTACTCTCCAATTCAATGAGTTTGACTTTCTTATTTTATGTTTCCACATATAAGTGATGACATTCAGTATCTATCTTACTCTGTCTGGCTTATATCACTTAATGTTATGTTCTCCAGGTTCATCCATATTGTCACAAATGGTAGTATTTCCTCCATTTTTAAGACTGCATAATATTCCACTGTGTATATATACCTTATTTTCCTTATCCATTCATCTTTCAATGGACATTTATATTGATTCCATACCTTGGCTATTGTGAATAATGCTGCAACGAACATGAGAGTACAGATGACTCTTTGAGATAATTATTGCGTTTCCTTAGGATGTAAACCCAGAAGTGGAATTGCTGGATCATATAGTATTTCTATTTTTAATTTCTTGATGTATCTCCATACTGTTTTCCAGAGTGACTGCACCAGTTTACATTCCTACCAACAGTGTACAAGAGTTCCCTTTTCTCCACATCCTCTCCAGCATTTGTTGTCTCTTGTCTGTTTGATAATAGACATCCTAACAGGTGTGAGGTGATATCTCATCGGTTTTGATTTGCATTTCCCTGATGATTAGTGATGTCAAGCAACTTTTCATGTACCTGTTGGCCATTTGTATGTCTTCTTTGGAAAAATGTCTATTCGGGACCTTTGCTCATTTTTCAATGGGTTATTTGGTGGGCTTTTTTTCCATTGGGTTGTATGAGTTCTTTATATATTTTGCATATTAACCCCTTTACAGTTTATGTGGTTTGCAAATATATTCTCCTATTTCATTGGTTGCCTTTTCATTTTTTTTACTTTTTATTAAGATTATGATAGTTTACAACTTGTGAAATTTCAGTTGTACATTATTGTTTGTCAGTCATGTTGTAGGTGCACCCCTTCACCCTTTGTGAACACCCCCATCCCCCTTTCCCCTGGTAACCACTAATCTGTTCTCTTTGTCTACATGTTTAACTTCCACATATGAGTGGAGTCATACAGAGATTGTCTTTCTCTATCTGGCTTATTTCACTTAACATAATACCCTCGGGGTTCATCCATGCTGTTGTGAATGGGATGATTTTATCCTTTTTTCTGGCTGAGTAGTATTCCATTATATATATACCATATCTTCTTTATCCAATCATTGGTTGATGGTAACTTAGGTTGCTTCTACGTCTTGGCTATTGTAAATAATGCTGCAATGAACATAGGGGTGCATAGGACTTTTGGAATTGCTGATTTCAAGTTCTTTGGATAGATACCCAGTAGTGGGATGGCTGGGTCATATGGTATTTCTATTTTTAATTTTTTGAGAAATCTCCATACTGTTTTCCATAGCAGCTGCACCAGTTTGCATTCCCACCAGCAGTGCATGAGGGTTCCTTTTTCTCTCACATCCTCTCCAATGGAGAAAAGAAATTCTCTTCAACAAGTGGTGCTGGGAAGACTGGACAGCCACATGTAAAAGAATGAATATTGACCATTCTTTTTCACCATTCACAAAAATAAACTCAAAATGGATCAAAGACCTAAATATAAGACCTGAAGCCATAAGGCTTCTAGAAGAAAGTATAGGCAGTACACTCTTTGACATCAGTATCAAAAGGATCTGTTCAGATGCCATGTCTTCTCAGACAAGGGAAACAATAGAAAGAATAAACAAATGGGACTTCATCAGACTAAAGGGCTTCTTCAAAGCCTTTTCATTTTTTTGATGGTTTCCTTTACTGTGCAGAAGCTTTTTAGTTTGATGTAGTCCCACTTGTTTATTTTTTCTTTGGGTGTCAAAACTAAAAACTCATTGCCTAAACCAGTGTCAAGGAGCGTACTCCCTATTTTACTATTTAGAAGTTTTATGGTTTCAGATTATAAATTCAAGTCTTTAATCCATTTTAGTTGATTTTTCTGTATGGTAATATCTAGAGGTTCGGTTTCATTCTTTTGCATGTGGCTGTCCAGTTTTCCTAATACCATTTGTTGAAGAGACTGTCTTTCCCCATTCTGTATTCTTGGCACCCTTGTTGAAAATTAGTTGACCAATATATGCTTGGGTTTATTTCTAGACTCTCTATTCTGTTCCATTGACCCATGTGTCTGTATTTATGCCAATACGATACTGTTGTGATTACTATTGCTTTGTAATATAGTTTGAAATCAGGAAGCGGGGTGCCTCCAGCTTTGTTCTTTCTCAGGATTTCTTTGGCTAGGGTCTTCTGTGATTCCATAAAATTTTAGGATTGTTTTTCTATTTCTGTGAAAAATACCATTGGGATTTTAATAGAGATTGATAGAATTTAATAGGATTTAATAGCCTTCTATGATGGCTTTGGGTTGTATGGATATTTTAATAATATTAATTCTTTCAACCTAAGAGCACAGAATCTCTCTCCATTTATTTGTGTCTTCTTCACTTTCTTTCACCAAAGTCTTATAGTTGTAAGTGTACAAATCTTTCACCTCTTTCACCTTGGTTAATTTTATTTCTAAATAGTTTATTATTTTGGTGCTATTGTAAATGGGATTGTTTTCTTAATTTCTCTTTCGATGATTTTTTTTTTGGTGTATGGAAGTGAAACTGATTTTTTGTATATTGATTTTGTATCCTGAAAGTTTACTGAATTTCTTTACTAGTTCCAACAGTTTTTGGTGGAGTCTTAAGGTTTTCTATGTATAATATCATGTCATCTGCAGATAGTTCTACTCTTGCTTTCTGGTTTTGATGCCTATTAGTTCTCTTTCTTGTCTGAGTGCTGTGGCTAGGACTTGCAGTACTATGTTGAATAAAAGTGGCAAGAGTGGGCATCCTTATCTTGTTTCTGATCTTAGAGGAGAATCTTTCAGCTTTTCACCATTGAGTATGGTGTTAGCTGTGGGCTTGTCATATGTGGCCTTTATTATGTTGAGGTACATTTCCTCTATACCCAGTTTGTTGAGAGTTTTTATCATGAAAGGATGTTGAATTTTGTCAAGTGCTTTTCTGCAACTATAGAGATATCGCATGATATTTATCCTTAATTTTGTTAATGCAGTGTATCACTTGAATGATTGCTGATGTTGAAACATCTTTGCAATCCCTGGAGTAAATTTCATTTGATTATGGTGTGTGGTTCTTTTAATGTATTGTTGAATTCAATTCGCTAATAGTTTATTGAGGATTTTTCTTCTATGTTCATCAGGGATATTGGCCAAAAATATTTTTTTGTCTTATAGTGTCTTTATCTGGTTTGGGTATCAGGGTAGTACTGCTGGCCTCATAAAGTGATTTTGAAAATGTTCCTTCTTCTTCTAATTTTTTTGGAAGAGTTGGATAAGGATTGATATTGGTATTAATTGTTTGGAAGAATTTGTGAGTGAAGCCATCTACTCCTGGACTTTTCTTGGGAAGTTATTTATTACTTATTCAGTCTCCTTACTATCAATTAGTCCGTTCAGATTTTCTCTTTCTTCATGATTGAGAAGTTTTCTGTTTCTAGGAATTTATCCATTTCTTCTAGGTTTTCTAGTTCACTGGCAAATAATTGTTTATTGTAGTTTCTTATGATCCTCTGTATTTCTCTGGTATCGGTTGTAATGTCTCCTCCTTCATTTATGATTTTATTTATTCGAGTCTTCTCTTTCTTTCTTGGTAAGTCTAGCTAAAGATTTCTCTTTATCTTTTTAAAAAAACTAGCTCTTCGTTACATTGATCTTTTATATTGTTTTTCTGGTTTATATTTCATTTACTTTCACTCTGATATTTGTTATTTCCTTCCTTCTACTAACAATGGGCTTAGTTTTTATTCTTTTTCTAGTTCCTTGAGGTTTAAAGTTACATTATTTATTTGAGATCTTTCTTTTTTTAAAAAAAAAGATTGGCACCTGAACTAACATCTGTTGCCAATCTTCTTTTTTTTCTTCTGCTTCTCCCCAAAGCCCCCCAATACATATCTGTGCATTCTAGTTGTGCGTGCCTCTGGTTGTGCTATGTGGGATGCTGCCTCAGCATGGCCTGACGAGTGGTGCCATGTCCATGCCCAGGATCTGCACTGGCAAAACCCCAGGCTGCCAAAGCAGAGTGCACGAACTTAACCACAGCCATGGGGCCGGCCCTGAGATCTTTCTTTTATCTTAATGTAAGCATTATATCACTTTCAGCTTCCTTTTTAGAATGACGTTTACTGAATCCCATAAGTTTTGGTATGTTGTATTAACATTTTCATTTGTTTCAAGATCATTTTTTATTTTCATTTCTTCTTTGACCCATTGTTGTTCAGGAGCATGTTTTTTAATCTGCATGTATTTGTGAATTTTCTACTTTTCTTCTTTTACATGATTTCTAATTTCATACCATTGTGGTCAGAAAAGATATGATTGGTATGATTTCAGTCTTTTGAAATTTGTTAAGATTTGTTTTGTGGCCTAACATAGGATCTCTCATGGGGAATGTTCCATGTGCACCTGAGAAGAATGTATATTCTGCTGCTGTTGGTTGGGATGTTCTGTGTATATCTGTCAGGTCCTTGTGATCTAATGAGTATTTAAATCCAATGTTTCCTGATTGATTTTCTGTCTGGATGATCTATCCATTGTTGAAAGTGTGATACAGGCATATGTCAAAGATATTGCAGGTTTGGTTCCAGGCCACTGCAGTAAAGCTAGTATCAAAATAAAGTGAGTCACATGAATTTTTTGGCTTGCCAGTGCATATAAAAGTTATGTTTACACTATACTGTAGCCTATTAAGTGTGAATCATATTATGTCTTAAAAAACAATGTACATACCTCAATTAAAAAATATTGCTAAAATTTGCTAACCATCATCTTAACCTTCAATGAGTCGTAATCCTTTTGTCAGTGGAGGGTCTTGCCTCAGTGTTGATGGCTGCTGACTGATCAGGTGGTGGTGGCTGAAGATTGGGGTGGCTGTGGCAGTTTCCTGAAATAAGATAACAATGAACTTTGCCACATCTGTTGACTCTTCCTTTCATGAACAGTTAATTTCCCTGTAGCATGTGATGCTGTTTGATAGCATTTTATCCACAGTAGAACTTCTTTTAAAATTAGAGTCAGTCCTCTCAAACCCTGCTGCTGCTCTGTCACCTAAGTTTATGGAATATTCTAAATCCTTTGTTGTCATTTCAACAGTCTTCACAGCATCTTCAGCAGTAGATTCCATCTCAAGAAACCACTTTCTTTGCTCATTCATAAGAAGAAACTCCTCATCCTTTAAAGTTTTATCATAAGATTGCAGCAATTCAGTCATATCTTCAGGCTCCACTTGTAATTTGAGTTCTCTTGCTATTTGCACCACATCTGTAGTTACTTCCTCCACTGAAGTCTTGAACTCCTCAGAATCATCCATGAGGGTTGGAATCAACTTCTTCCAAACTCCTGTTAATGTTGATATTTTGACCTCTTCCCATGAATCATGAATGTTCTTAATGATATCTAATATGGTGAATCCTTTCCAGAAGGTTTTCGATTTCCTTTGCCTGGATCCATCAGAGGAATCATTATCTATGGCAGCTGTAGCCTTATGACATGTATTTCTCAAGTAATAAGACTTGAAAGTTGAAATTACTCCTTGATCCGTGGGCTGCAGAATGGATGTTGTGTTAGCAGGCACGGAAACAACATTAATCTCATTGTACATCTCCATCAGAGCTCTTGGGTGACCAGGTGCATTGTCAATGAGCAGTAATACTTTGAAAGGAATCATTTTTCTCTGGGCAGTAGATCTCAACAGGGGACTCGAAGCATTCAGTAAAACACTTTGTTGGGGCTGGCCTGGTGGTGTACTGATTAAGATCACGTACTCCACATCAGTGGCCTGGGGTTCACAGGTTCTGATCCCAGGCGCAAACCTAGCACTGCTAGCCAGGCCATGCTGTGGCAGCATCCCACATAAAGTAGAGGCAGATTGGCCACAGATGTTAGCTCAGGGCCAATCTTCTTCACACACAAAAAAAAATGTACACAGCTGTCATCCAGGCTTTGTTGTTCCATTTACAGAGCACAGGCAGAGTAGATATAGCATAATTTTCAAGGGCCCTAGGATTTTCAAAATAGTAAAAGAGCATTGGCTTCAACTTAAAGTCACCAGCTGCATTAGCACCTAACAAGAGAGTCAGCCTGGCTTTTGAAGCTTTGAAGCCAGGCATTGACTTCTCTCTAGCCATGAAAGTCCTATCTTCTTCCAATATAAGGCTGTTTCATCTACATTGAAATTCTGTTGTTTAATGTAGTCATCTTCTTCATGAATTATCTTCGCTAGGTCTTCTGGGTAAGTTGCTGCAGCTTCTGCATCAGCACTTGCTGCTTCACCCGGCACTTGTATGTTATAGAAGTGGCTTCTTTCCTTAAACCTCATGAACCAACCTCTGCTAGCTTCTTACTTTTCTTCTGCAGCTCCTTCAACTGTCTCAGCCTTCAGAGAATTGAAGAGAGTTAGGGCCTTACTCTGGATTAGGCTTTGGCTTAAGGGAATGCCATGGCTGGTTTGACCTTCTATCCAGACCACAGAAACTTTCTCCATATCAGCAATGAGGCTGTTTGCTTTTTTATCATTTGTGTATTCACTGGAGTAGCACTTTTAATTTCCTTCAAGAACTTTTCCTTTGCATTCATAACTTGGCTAATTGTTTGGTGCAAGAGGCCTAGCTTTCAGCCTGTCTCAGCTTTCAACGTGCCTTCCTCACTAAGCTTAATCATTCCTAGCTTTTGATTTAAAGTGAGAGACATGACTCTCCGTTTCACTTGAACACTTAGAGGCCATTGTAGGGTTATTCATTGGCCTAATTTCAATATTGTTGTGTCTCAAGGAATAAGGAGGCCCTGAGGAGAGAGAGAGGGATAGCGGAATGGCTGGTTGGTGGAACAGTCAGAACACCCACAACATTTATTGTTTGCCATCTGATATGGGTGTGATTCATGGCACCCCAAAACAATTACAATAGTGACATCAAAGGTCACTGATCACAGATCACTATAACAAATATAATAATAATGAAAAAGTTTGAAATATTGCAAGAATTACAAAAATTTGACACAGAGACATGAAATGAGCAAATGCTGTTGGAAAAAATGGTGCCTATAGACTTGCTTGACACAGGGTTGCCACAAACCTTCAATTTGTTAAAAAATGGTATCTGCCAAGTGCACCAAAAGCAAGTTTGCCTGTACTGAAGTCCCCTGATATTATTGTATTGCTGTCTATTTCTCCCTTCAGATATGTTAATATTTACTTTTTATATTTAAGTCCTCATATAATGGGTGCATAATTATCTACAAATGTTATATCCTTTTGCTAAATTGACCATTTTTTCATTACATAATGATCTTCTTTGTGTTTCATTACCATTTTTGGCTTAAAGTGTATTTAGGCTGATATAAATATAGCCACCCCAGCTTTCTTTTGATTTCCATTTAAATGGAATATCTTCTTCATCCCTTCATTTTCATTTTACATATGTTCTTTAAACTGAAGTGGTGGCCAGCCCAGTGGCTGAGTGGTTAAGTTTGCACGCTCCGCTTCAGCGGCCCAGGGTTTTGCCAATTCGGATGCTGGGCACAGACATGGCACCGCTCATCAAGCCATGCTGAAGTGGCACCCCACATGCCACAACTAGAACGACCCACAACTGAAAATATGCAACTATGTACCAGGGGCTTTGGGGAGAAAAAGGGAAAAAAATTAAATAAATAAATAAATAAATAACTGACATGAATCTGCTATAGGCAACATATAGTTGGGTCTTGGTTTTTTCTCCATTCAGCCACTCCTTTGCTTGCAGAATTTAGTCCATTTACATTCAAGGTAAGTATTGATAGGTATGGACTTGCTTTTGCCATTTTTTTCATTATTTTCTGGTGTTTTGGTTTTTTTTAATTCCTTTGTTCTTCCTCTCTTTCTGTCTTCCACTGATGATTTTGTGTAGTGGTATTCTTTCATTCCTTTCTCTTTATCTTTTGTGTCTCTGTTATAGGCTTCTGCTTTGTTGTTACCGTGAGGTTTACATAAAATATATTACATTTGAGGCCGGCCTGGTTACACAGCAGGTTAACTGCGCATGTTCCACTTTGGCAGCCCCGGGTTCACCAGTTCAGATCCGGGGTGCCAACGTGGCACTGGTTGGCATGCCATGCTGTGGTAGGCATCCCATATATAAAGTCCAGGAAGATGGGCACGAATGTTAGCTCAGGGCCAGTTTTTCTCAGCAAAAAGAGGAGGATTGGCAGCAGATGTCAGCTCAGGGTTACTCTTCCTCAAAAAAAAAAAAAAAATACTACATTTATAATAGTCTGTTTTAAGCTGATACAACTTAACTTCAAACAAAAACGAAAAGCTGTACATTTTTACACTCTTCCTCCACACTTCATGTCTTTGATGTCATAATTTACTCCTTTATACATTGTGTATCCATTAAAAAACTATTGTAGTTATAGTTATTTTTAATACTTTTTGTCTTTTAACTTTCATGCTAGAATTATATGTGATTTACCTACCAGCATTACAACATTAGAGTGTTCTGAATTTAGCTATATATTTACCTTTACTAGAGAGTTTTATATTTTCATGTGTTTTTCTATTACTAATTAGCATTATTTTTTATCTTGAAGAATTCCCTTTAACATTTCTTTTAAGGCTGGTCTAGTGGTGATGAATGCCTTCAGCTTTTGTTGATCTGGAAAATTTGATCTCTCCTTCCATTCTGAAGGACAGCTTTGCTGGACAGAGAATTTTTGGTTGGCAGTTTTTGCCACCCAGCACTTTGAATATATCATCCTTTCTAGCCTGCAAAGTTTCTGCTGATTATCTTATGGAGGTTCCTTTGTACATAACAAATGACTTTTCTTTTGCTACTTTTACGATTCTTTCCTTGCCTTAACTTTTGACAATTTAATTTTAACGTGTATCAGTGTAGGCCTCTTTGGTTCATCTTGTTTGGAACTTTTTGGGCTTCCTGGGTCTGAATGTCTGTTTCTTTTCCTAGGTTAGGGAAGTTTTCAGCTGTTAATTTTTGAAGAAGATTTCTGCCCTCTTTCTCTCTCTTCTCCTTCTGGGACCTTTATAATGCATATTTTCATTCTCTTGATGGTGTCCAATAAGTTCTTTAAGCTATCTTTTCTCTTTTTCATTCTTTTTTCTTTTTGCTCCTCTGATTGAATGAATACACTGTCTTGTCTTCTAGTTCATTGATCCTTTCTTCCATTTGATCTAGTCAGATGTTGAACGTCTCTATTGAATTTTTCAGTTGAGTTATATTCTTCAGCTCTGTGATTTCTGTTTGGTACTTTTTTATATTTTCTCTTTACTGAAATTCTCATTTTTTCACGTATTGCTCTCCTGACCCCAGTGAGCATCTTTATGGTCATTATTTTGAATTCTTTTATCAAGTAAATCACTTATCTCCATTTCATTAGCATCTATTTCTGGATATTTATCTTGTCCTTTTGTTTGGAACATATTCTTTTGTTTCTTCATTTTTCTCTACTCTCTGTGTTGGTTTCTGTGCACTGCATAAAAGAGCTACCTCTCCCAGTCTTGGCAGAGTGATCTTGTTTAGTAGATGAACCTTATCGTTCAGCTCAGCACAAGCTTTTAATTTTCTCTCAAACCTTTGTGATTTTCCAAGCTGTCTTTTCTGTTCTTAGTGACTCCAAGTAGTTGAGAATGTGCCAAGACCCATCACTGTCCCAAAGGGGAAGATCGTAATCAGTACCTAGATGCAGGCCAATTAGAAGCTGTACCCTCAGGCAGCAGCTGGGAAAGAATGTAGTTAAGCCCCTTCCAGGGACAAACTTAGAGAGGGTAAAATGTTGCCTGCTTCCTTTGTGCTGTGGTGTATAGCCACAAAGGGGAGGGGTGCTCCTGCACCCATTAAGAACTGATTTGTTTGCAACAGTCCTGTGGGACTTGGAATGCAAATCCTGTTTGCTATCACAGTCAGGAGATCCTGGGGCCCATCCCTCAAGCAGCAACCACAAAAGATGCTAGACCAGACAGGTGTTCAAGTTCCTTCCAGGGAGACACTGGTGTCTTGGCTTTCTTGTTGGAGCAGGGTGGAGGGAGAGGGCAAGGCAGGTGACCAGCAGCTTTCCCAGTCTCTTGGGAAGATCACTGCCAGCTCTTAAGTGCATAGTAAATTAAAAGCCTGTCCCTCAGGCTACAACTCTTAAAAGTATGCAGATAAATCTTTTCAAGGAAGGACTGAGAGATGGGTCTTTTTGTCTGCACCCTCTGTGTTGAGCCGTGGAGGGATAGCCCATAAACTACTGGTTCTTTACTTGCTACACTCCTGTGGAATTCATGAGTGGAAACCCCAATGGCTGTCAGATCCAGTTACTCCAGGGACCCATCCCTCAGGTGGCAGCCATGAAAGCTGGGCTACAGATGTGGGTATAAGCCCATTCCACAGAGAAACTGGTGACTTGGAGTGGGCTGGAGAGAGAAGGCAGGGGAGGTGTCTGCCAGCTTCCTAGGTCTTCAGGGAGTTTCACAGCGGGCCCCTAGATGCATGCTAAATTAGAAGCCTGGCCCTTAGGTAGCAGCTATTAAAGTATGGAGATAAACTCCTTTCAGGGAAAGACTGGGAGATGGGTGTTTTTGCCTGCTCCCTGTGTGCTGAGGCCTGGGGGATAGCCACAGTGAGTGCTCAGGTGCCCCGTGCCCTTTAAGAACTGTTTCTTTGTTTGCTATAGTCTTCTGGGTCTCCTGGATGCAAGCCCCATTGGCTTTCAGATCTACATGTTTTGGGGGCCCATGTCTCAGAAAACATTTAAAAATTGGGGAGCTAAATGTGAGCCCCAAACCCTTTGCTCTCCAGGAAGAAGCTTGGAATTAGTTGTTTCCCCTCCCAGTTGTGTGGTGTTGTGCTAAGGGTGGAGTTTACGGCAACATTGCGTCTCAACCTTTCCTTCCTGTTCCAGTTGTGAGTGTTTCCTGTTCATTTGATGGTGTGTGAGTCATGTGGATAGTTTCTGGGTCTCTTTCAGAAGGAATTGGTCTGTGTGTAGCTGTACACTTAGTGTGTCTGTGGAAGGAGGGGAGCTCAGGAGCCTCCTATGTTGCCATCTTAGTCAACTTCCCTGGGCAAAGATTTTTTAGATATGACACTAAGAGCATGATCCATAACAGAAAAAAATGATAAATTGGACTTCATCGAAATTAAAAACTGCTTTTTGAAGCTAGTGTTAGAAAATGAAAAGATAAATCACAGGTTGGAAGAAGATAGTTGCAAATCATATATCTGATAAAGGCTTTGTTTCTAGAATAGGTAAAAAACTCTCAAAATTCAGTTATTTAAAAAACACAGTTACAAAATAGGCAAAAGATTTGGTCAGCCACTTCACCAAAGAAGATATATCGATGGCAAATAAGTACATGAAAAGGAACTCAACCTTACTAGTCATTAGGGAAATATAAATTAAAACCAGAAGGAGATAATGCTCGACACTTATTATAAAGACTAAAGCAAAAAGTACTGACCATTCCAAGTCTTGGCAAGTATGTGGAAGAGCGAGGATTCTCATACACTGCTGACGGGAATGTGAATCGCTACAGCACAGCCACTTCAGAAAACAACTTGGTGTGGTGTCTTAAAAGTTAAATATACACTTAGCATACAATCCAGCAATTTCACTCTTGGATATTTATTTACTCAATAGAACTGAAAGCATTTGCCCTTACAAAAGCTTGTACACAAATGTTCTTAGCTGTGTAATAGCTAAAAACTAGAAACAGTCCATTTGGGTTTGAACACTTGTTAATCAACAAGTAAATGGATAAAAAATATGGTATATCCATACAATGGAATATTACGCAACAATCAAAAGGATTAACTATTGATAGATGCAACAATGATGAATCTGAAAATAATCATGCTGAGCGAAAAGAAGCCAGACAAAAAACAGTACATACTGTACAATTTTATTTATGTAAAACTCTAGAAAATGCTCACTGATATGTAATGACAGAAAGCACATCAGTGATTACGTTGGACAGGCCTTGGGGGGAGCAGAAGGCAGGAGGAATTACAAGGCAGACAGAGGAATCTTTTGAGAGTGATGTATGTCTTCACTATCCTGATTGTGTTGATGGTTTCATAGTATATACATAAGTCGAAACTTATCAAATAGTGTACTTTAAATATGTGTAGTTTATTCCATGTCAATTATATAATACTATTAAAGAAAACCAAAAAAGACAGACACAGACAGTGCCTGGCATCTAGGACATGGTGTATCATTGTCCCTCACTTATGGCCAGACTGACCATGCCCTCTTTTTTTGTGCTCGCTGGAGATGGGCAAGCAGCTGGGTGGGCAGAGGCTGTTCCTGCCATGCTTGGGTGAGCAAGATAACTGTAAGGGGAGAGTGCCCTTCCCAAAGGGCCCTCATTTGTAGCCACAGCTGTCCTTGCAAACACAGGCAGCCTATCGGGAACAAATGTCATGGTTTTCAGATCTTCACTTGCTAATGGGTCTCACAGTTAACATTTAATCTCCAGTTAAATCAACTTTTAAAAGCCCAACTCACGCTCTAAACCTTAGAATTGTGACATTTACATTCTTTCAGGTTGAATGAAATAGTCCTTAGGCCAGTGTTTCCCAAAGTACGAAACATACCTGCTATCTCCTTTTTAAAATGTCCAGTTCAGCATTAGCAGCTCCCTCAAATACCCACATGAAGCACCAGGCACAATCCTGGCTGATGGCAGGGCAGTGTGGGGAGTCCTCTGCCAATGACTCTTATGACATCCCCTCCTGCTGGTACTGGCTGCTCAGAAAGGCATTTCAAAGGGAGGCCTTTGCGTTTAAGGGCGGAGATTTATTTGGTCTTCTAGTCCTAGGTCTTGCTAACTTGCTGTGTTGTCTTAAACAAGTTTCTTGATCTTTCTTGACCTCTGTTTCTCATGTATAAACTGAGGGCAGTAACAAGGTGACCTGTGGGTCCCAGGTGTATTCATTCTAGAGTTGTTCTAGAGGGGTGTGGTAGCTGCTCAGGGTCCAAAACAAAGGAGACTACTTCTAGATGGGCAAAGAATAACAGTGGACTTACCAAGAAGGGCCATGAGTAGGGCTCTGCCTGGGGTCTCAGAAGCCTAAGTTATGGGCCTAGAGGGGCCCAAAGTCCTCATTCAGGGGGCAGAAACTGAGGGGAGTAGCAACCTAGGACCTGCTTGAAGGCGTCTTGGTAGTTGGTGGTAGAGCAGGAGTTAGAACCATCTTCCCTCTACTCAAATCCATTTAAGGTTGGTAACGGTCAGGTGCAACGGGAAGGTCCCAGAAGGCAGGAAGACTCCAGGGGTTCAGACCTTGGGTAAACGTTGTTGTCCATTTGTCCCATCTTATGCTCCCTCATGGGTGCAGCTTTTAGTCAGAGCCCAAAAGAAGTCTTCAGGAGAATTGAGGCCCCAGATTAAAGCTAAGTCACTCAGGAAGTTTTGAGTTGATTTTGTGTGGTGGCTGCCCTGCTCTGGGGAGCACAGGTGAACAGGATTCCATTGCTGTCCTTGGGCACTCATACCTGGATGCTGACCAGCAGGTGAATGGCTCCCTGTTTATAGGACAGCAAATTGACACTGTGCTCAGGAAATGCATGTGGAGAGTCTTGAGGAACTCGGGGAGTATGTGGGGAATTCTAACCATAACATGCAAGAGAGTCTGTGAGGAGGGCCTTGAAAGAGCAAGAGGTTTCAATGGATGGAAAAAGGGGTGGAGAACATTCCAGCTGAACACAGAGCATGAGCCATGGTGTGGTGGCAGAAATATTTGTGATATGTAAGAAAAGTGAGTATATTTAGATGCCCTGAGAAGAGTGTGTGTGGAGAAATGTAGTGTGAGAGGAGGCAACAAGGAAACCCTGAGGCAAAATCATAGCTGCTTTGAACACTGAGCAGAAGCTTTCAGTTGACCTTGTCCACAGTAGCAGGGAGAGGGTCATCTGAAGGGTCAGAGGAGAGAAATGCTTATCAGTGCAGGGGCTGATGGGGACCCCACAGGAATGGCCTCTGATGAACTGAATCTCTTTCTGAGGTACAGAGCAAAATTGTCATAAAACACATATAAAAATTCATATTCTGAGAGTATGAAAACATTGTCTAAATAGACTCTTACTAGATCTTTGAAGATTCAATCGGCTTCATGCACACAGGCCCCACCCCTCTATATGTTTTCTTCACTAGTTTACTGTGAAAATCTTCAAGCATGCGGAAAAGCTGAAAGAACTGGTTAATGGATGGCCATGTACTTACCACCTAGTTTCTCCAGTTAACATTTTACTCTGCTTGCTTTATCACATATATTATCTGTCTCTCCATTCGTTTATCCATCATGAATCCATCTTATATTTTATATATTTCAAAGTACGTTGCAGATATGTAGCATATATATCACCTTAAACATTTCAGCCTACATATTATTAACTAAAGTGCAACACTTGTTTATGCATCTATTTTAGGTAAATATTACATACAATGAAATGCACAAACCTTAGATGTACCGTTCATAAGTTTTGAACACTATACACTCTTATGTGACCCAAAGTGTTATCAAAAATATACTACTACCATCATCTAAGGAAGTTCTCTACTTTCTTTCCTAGTCAAAACCCATCCCCACCTCTCCCTAGACCCTGGCAAGCACTATTCCAATTTTTCTTTGTCCATCTCAGATTGGTTTTTGTTTTTCCATAACATCGTATAAATGAAATCATACAGTGTGCACTGTTTTGCACCTGGCTCTTTCACTGAGCATGTTTTTTTTCCAGTTTTATTGAGATATAATTGACATACAGCACTGTATAAGTTTAAGGCATACAGCGTAATGACTTGACTTACATATATTGTGAAGTGATTACCACAGTAAGCTTAGTTAACATCCATGATCTCATGTAGATACAAAAAAAGTGGGTGTTTCTTACTTGTAATGAGAATTCTTAGAATTTACTCTCTTAACTTTCAAATATTCCATAGAGCAGTGTTAACTATAGTTGTCTTGTTGTGCGTTACATCGCCAGTACTTATTTTTCTTTTTTTTTCTTTTTCACACTCATTTCCTTTTTTTCTTTTTCACACTCATTTTCTTTCTTTCTTTCTTTCTTTATTTCATATGTACATCATAATATATTTCGAATTCTGTGTAGATTACATCATGTTCACCACCCAAAAACTAATTATCGTCCATCCCCTCACATGTGAGCCTAATCACCCCTTTTGCCCTCCTCCTTCCCCCTTCCGCCATGGTAACCACCAATCCAGTCTTTGTTGCTATGTGTTTGTTTGTCATTGTTTTTATCTTCTACTTATGAGTGAGATCATATAGTATTTGACTTTCTCCCTCTGACTTATTTCGCTCAGCATAATATCCTCAAGGTCCATCCATGTTGTCACAAATGGCCGGATTTCATCATTTCTTATGGCTGAGTAGTGAAGTTTATATCTTTTGACCACCTTCATCCATTCCCTCACGCCCCTCCCCCACCTCTGGCAAACACAGACTTGATCTCTTTTTCTGTGTTTGTTGTTTGTTTGTTTGTTTGTTTTTTAACATTCCACATATAACCACATCATACGGTATTTGTCTTTCTCTCTCTGACTTATTTCACTTACCATAATGTCGTCAAGGTCCATCTATGTTGTCACAAATTTGACAGAATTTTTTTATTTTTTGTGGCTGAATATTTCATTGTGTCTGTGTGTATATGCGTACAGCATAATAACTTGACTTACGTGTATTGTGAAGTGATTACCACAGTAAGCTTATATATATAAGCACAGTAAGCATATATATACTTATATATATTTAGATATAAATATATATGTATATGTATATATGTATAAATATATATGTATATGTATATACACCACAACTTCTTTATTCATTCATCCATCAGTGGACAGTTAGGTTGTTTCCATGTCTTGACTATTATAGATAATGCTGCTATGAACATAAAGGTACAAACGTCTCTTCAACATAGTGTTTTCATTTCCTTTAGGTATATTCCCAGAAGTGGAATTGCCACATCATATGGTGGTTCTATTTTTAATTTTTTGAGCATCCTCCATACTGTTTTCCACAGTGGCTGCACCAATTTCCATTACCACCAACAGTGCACAAGCATTCCCTTTTCTCCACATCTTGTCAGCAGTTACCTCTTACTTGTTTGTGATAACCATTCTAATAGACATGAGGTGATATGTCATTGTGGTTTTGATTTGCATTCCCTTGATAATTAGCGATGCTGAGCACCTTTTCATATACCTGTTGGCCATTTGTATATCTTCTTTGGAAAAATGTCTATTCAGGTCCTTTGACCATTTTTTAATTGAATCATGTGGGGTTTTCCTCTCGAGTTGTCTGAATTCTTTATATATTTTGGATGTTAACCATTTATCAGATATGTGGTTTGAAAATCCATTCTATGGATTGTCTTTTTATTTTGTTGATATTTCTTTTGTGCAGAAGTAAACATGTTTTTGAGATTTATCCATGTTGAGCGTATCAGTAGTTCATTTATTTTTATTGCTGAGTGGAATTCCATTGTGTGTATATATCACAATTTGTTTATCCATTCACTATTTGATGGGTAACTGAGTGGGTTCCATGTTTGCTATTATGAATAAAGCTGTTATGAACATGTCTTTTTATGAAGATATGGTTTTGTTTTTCTTGGATAAATACCTAGGAGTGGAATCTGAATCATAGGTAGATGTAGCTGGATCATATGTATATGTATGTTTAGTTTTAGAGAAACTGCCAGACCTTTTCCCATAATGGTTGTACTGTTTTGCACTCCCACTGTAACAATGTATGAGAGTTCCAGTCACTCCATAATCTTTGTCAGCATTTGGTGTTGTCAGTCTTTTCAACTTTAGCCATTCTGGTGCATGTATAGTGATATTCTATAGCACTTCTGTATTTCTTAAAATCAGGAATGTTTATGTAGTCAAAGTCTAGCATCATGGTGTATTAGTTATCTATTGCGTCATACCAAAATTTACCAGCTTAAAAACACAATCATGTATTTTCTCACACCATTTGTAAGGGTCAAGAATCCAGGAGTGGCTTAGCTAGATGATTCTAGCTAAGAGTCATTCTTGAGATTGTGATCAAGTTGAGGCTTCCGTCATCTGAAGCTCACCTGGGGCTGGAGCATTTGCTTCCAGGCTCACTCACATGGTAGCTGGCAGGCCTCCGTTCTTTGTAGGTGGTTAGCAGGGGATATCAGTTTCTCACTACATGCCTGAGTATCCTTGTAAGATGTCAGCTGACTTCCCCAAAGTGAACGATGAGAAAGAGAGTGAGAGAGAGAGTTAATGCCCTGAGTTGGAAGCCACAATATTTTATAATGAAATCTTGGAAGTGACATCCCATCACTTCTCCCATTTTCTATTGGTGGAATGTGGAGGGGACTACACAAAGGTGTAAGTAACAGGAAATGGGATCATTGGGGGCTGTCTTGGAGTCTGGCCACCATGTATGGGGAGAAGAGTGAAGCAGCTGCTGGCAGGGAAGGGAAATTGTAATCAGGGAAAATAGGAGCATCAGGTACCTGAAGTGTTTCTGTGAAGTTAGCTGAAGCCAATTAGACCATCCTGTGTCTAAGTTCTAGTCCACCACTTCCTAACCTGCTAGGATCACTAGACCAAGGAGTTTGGCTCTCTGAGCCTCAGTTTCTGCAGCTGTCATATGGTGGACTGGTTAAATGAAATAATGCATGTACAGCACAAAGACAGCACCTACTAGGGCCTCAGTAGAGGAAAGTTATCAATACTTTATACGAATTGCAATTTTATGCCCTTCATCCACCATAATTTTATCTCATCCTGCTGTTAAGAACTACATGTGCTACTAAAGTTCATCTTGGAAGAACCCAATAGACTACTGACAAGCTCTTGGAAAATACCAGTTTCAAATTTATTTTCTTTTATTTTCTGATATTTAGAATGTTTTATTTCTTCTATCACTATGTGCCATCTGCCTAATTAGTCATGGCTACTCCTCTAATAGTATTCTTCATGGTTTGTTGTGAAATGTTAATGCTTATGTCATGATCTTGCAGCTGTTAGCATACTTCCTTCTTCTTCATGGGTGAATTATTTTGGTGATAGTAATCAGGCCTATAAGAATAAATACCACTGCTTTTAATTTGGTATTAAATTTGGACCAAGAGTGAATGATAGTAGAGTAATTAAAAGGTACAAATATATAAAACTACATACTTAATTTTTATATCTATATTTATAAATATGCTTATTTACATTTTGTTATGAATTAATAGCTTTTTAAAATCAAATATATTCTAAGTAACCACCTTACATTTGACATTGTGCAAAACTCAGTGCACAGTAAATCCAACAAGACATAAAAAGTATATGCAGTTAATACAAAAAAATATTTTAAAGTTTCTTATTGAAGTATTACAGACATATAGAAATTACAAAACTTCTAAGTATATAGACTGAGTTATCTTAAAGTGAACCACCCATGCTACCATCGTTGATATCAAGTCCCTTTCCTTCCTCTTCCTGTCATTACACCTTTCTTCTCCCTAAAGGTAACCACAGTCAGGGCTTCTACCTTCTTGGGTTAGTTTTTCCCGCTCTTGAACTTTGTATATGTGGAATCATACTGTATATATTCTAGTGTGTCTGCCTTCTTTTGCATAGAGATAGAAATGGAGATAGAGATGGAGACAGAGATGGAGACAGTTAGAGATAGAGAGAGAAGTCTTGCCAGGGTTATTGATCATTTTAAGTCTTTTGAAAGAACTGCTTTTTGGTTTTATTAATTATTTTTATTGTTAGTCGTCTATTTCATTAAGTTCTGATCTTATCTTTATAAATTCTTGATACGTTTGGTTATAGATCTGTCATCATTATTTGTTTTTTCTTTGTTTTATCTGTGCTTTGTTCCCTTTTTCCCTTCCTTCTGTTGTCTCTTGGTTAAATTTGCTATTTTTTTAAACTAACATGGATACTTAGATCCAGGGTTGGCAAACTTTTTCTGTAAAAGGATAGATAGTAAGTACGCAAATTGGGTTTTGCAAGCCACATATGGTCTCTGTCACATATTCTTTTTCTAACCATTTAAACACGTAAAAGCTTTTCTTAGCTCATACATCATACAGAAACAGGAGACTGGAATTGGCCCATAGGCCAATAATTTGCCAACCCCCAACTTAGATTATTGATGTTCAGTTCAGCCTCTCCTTTTCAAATATTTATATTTAAGGCTAGATATTTCTGCTAAATTCTCAGGCATCTCAGGATTTTCTAGTTATCTTCTTGTTGTTGATTTCCGTTAAGCCTGCGCACAAGGTGAGACAAGGGCAAGGCCTGATGATTCAGCTTGAAAAGAGACAGTGAGCCACTTTGGGATTCAGTTTATGGCTTATGTAGACAGTGAAAGGAAGAGCAGCCAGAGGGGCCAGCTTCCGGCACCTTGTCCCACACATCTGAAAGGACGACACTGAAACACCGGCCACATGTCTGCAGCGTGAGTTGTGGGATTCCGCATTGCTGAGGCGCTGATTCGAGGCTGCGTATACATCTACACTGATTGTTGTTGTCTGTTTCTTCTATCAGTTACTGAACGCACTTTGTTAAAATCTCCAACTATGATTGTGGACTTACATATTTCTCTTTTATTCTGTCAGCTTTTGCTTTATATACTTTAAGGTTAAGTATGTTTAGTCTGTTCACATCATCTTGTTGAACTAATCCCTTTATGATTATAAACGTTTCTTCTGACTTTATTAAAATTTTATTTTCCTTAAATTCTACCTTAATGTATTTCTACATTAGCTTTCTTTTGGTTAGTGTTTGCACAATGTATTTTTCTATTTTTTTACTTTCAACCTCTCTAACAACTTGTGTTTAAGATATAGTTCTTCTAAGCAATATATAATTAGGAATTTTTTAAAAATCCAGTGTGATAATCTGTCTTTAATGGAGAGTATTTGGTTTACCTACATTGGATGTAACAACTGATTTACTTGGTTATAATCTAACATCTCACTATTTGTTTGTGCTTTGTCCTATCTGTTCTTTGTTCTCTTTTTTCATCTTTCTTGCCTTATTTTGTATAAATCAAAATTTTTATTATTTAATTTTGCCTCAATAGTTTCTTAGCAAAACTTTCCTTTACTATTTTTAGTAGTTACTATAGATGCTACAACATGCATCCTTGACAATAGGGTTTCCCTTAAATTAGTACTTCTGCCACACTTTAGACAGTTCAAGGACCTTAGAACTTAACTCTATTTATCCCTTCATTTCTTTTATGCTATATTGTTCCATAATTGGATTCTATTTTAAACCCCATAAAACAATATTATTCTCTATGGAGTCAATACTCATTTAGACATATAGAAACTTCCCATTGTTCTTTATTCTCTCCTGCATCTCTGAGCTTCAATCTGGGATATTTCCTTCTCCTTAAAGAACACTTTTTAGTATTTTCCTTATTGTGACCCACTGATTTTGTTTGTCTGGAAATTTTTTATTTTGTTTTTACTTTTGAAAGCTAATTTTTACAAGATTTAGGAATCTAGACTGGTATTTATTTTCTTTCAGCACTTTAAAGATGTCATTCCATTTTCTTCTGGCCTTCGTTATTTCTGTTGAGAAGTCAACTATCTGTCTTCTTATTGCTCTTTGAAGGTAATGTGTCTTTTTTCTCTTTATATTTCTAAAATTTTGTTCTTCATCTTAGGTTTTCAGTAGTTTTATTAGAATGTGCCTATTTGTGTTTTCTTTAAGTTTTTATCCGTTGGGGTTCATACCACTTCTGAATCCGTGGCTTGATCTCTCTCATTAATTTTGGAAAATTCCCAGTCATTGTCTTTTTAAATATTGCTTCTATCCCATTGTGTATATGTTTGTGTTCTTTCTTTCTGGGACTCAGTTACACATATTTTGGACTGGATGCTACTTGTCTGTGCTTATGCTAATGCTCTTACGTTTACATCTCTTATCAACCCAACCCATACTGTGTGCGTGTGTGTGTGTGTGTGTGTCTGCATTAGACTGGAGTTTTTCTTCTGACCCATCATTCAGTTTATCAATTCTCTTTTCGTGGGTGGCAAGTTAGGTCTTAAATGTACCCACTGTGTTCTTATTTTTAGTTATTCTATTTTTCAGTTCTAGAGTTTCCACTTGGCTTATTTTATATTTCCCAGTTCCCTGCCAAAATTATTTAACTCCATCATGTTAGTAACAATTATTTTAGAGTATGTATTTGATAACTCCATTGTCTAGCTCTCCTATTCTTCTCTTCCTGGTGTCTCTTATTTTTCTATCTTGTCTTGATTTCTCATAATTCTGGGAATTTTAATTGAATGCTGGATCTTGTATATTAAAATTTTTAGGTTTGGATTAAGTTTGCTTATTTCAGGCAGCTGGGATGGGGACATTAGCAATCCAAGACCACTTTAAGCCAGTCATGGATTTAAGTTATTTGAAGCTAGACTCAATTCCGTGCTATGGCTGCCCTATTTTTGGTTCACTCTGACTCCTGGGGTGTAGCCCTTTAGGTCCTCAGCTGAAAGCCTGGGGTGTTGACCAAGGTCTGTTCTTCTTTGTGGGCCTTGCATTCCAATTTTTGTCTGCTCAGATCCAGAAGATTTGTTGAAAGCTCTGCTCAGCTTCTCAGCCTCTCAGCCTCTCAGCCTCTGCTTTCCTCATTGGCAATATCCCCAATGGGAAAGTGGCTGTCAGTGCTAGGCTTACCTCTCTTGCCTTCAATCCTCTCCAAGATCTTAGCCTTAAAATTCCTCACTGCCTTTGTACTCTCTAATATCATCAGACAGGTTTCTGTCTTATATTTTGTCATGTTTTCCAGTTATTCCAATGCGAATGTTGGTCTGAAACGACCTAGTTATCCGTTGCCAGAAGCAAAAGTCCCAAGTATAGTTTGAATTTTTATACTATGATGTCACTGATAAACACTTCAGTATTGGAATAAGTGTATAGTAGTTTTATATATGATATTTTTTATCAAAGAATCCCAAACCGGCTAATGTCAGCATTATGTAACAAATCTGAAATAAAATAGTATTACTTAACTCACATGTGGAAGGGAGTGGTTGTAAATATTACCTGTTTAATACTCAGATGCTATCTGTTTTTGCCAATTGAACAAAGGACTGCTGACTTCCAAAACAGCAGTTGTGCATTAGACAGTTGATCTGACAGATGTTGACATCAGCTTTGTAGCTTTGTGGTATTACAGTTTACACAGGCGAATTTAGTACAAGGTGTATAATTCCATTACTGTCTGACTTCATACGTTTTTGCAGTAAAGAGAATTTTTCAAAACCGTAAATGCAGATTATCTACCATTGTTTACAATTTACTGGTCCTCTTAGAAAATTCAGTTAGTTTTGTTGGCCATCTACATCCTAACCAGTTATTTTAAACGCCTTCATGGACCACCAGTACTAAGAAGTGACTTCCCATGTTGAGATGAGTTTAATATTTTTCTGGCTCTCTACCTTTCTGCATGCTCACGTGTGTGTCTGTAACAGGTACCTCTAAAAGCTGCCCCAGCTCCACACCTGTTTGTCCCTACCTCCCTGAGGCTAAAGCAAACTTGCCAGGGCTTTGCAAGTGAAGATTGTGAAAGAGCAAAGCAAAGCTTCACAACAACCTGGTGGATTTCAGAAGAGATGTTTATGGGAAATACAGGTTATTGTGCATTTGCTGGGCCAAACATTGCAAGGAAAGAGCAGCTATGACTGGAATATTAGTATGTATGCAGATACTAGATTCAAACCGGTGATTTGGGTTAAAGTTCATCTAGATGTTTAACTTTGGTTGAGGTAAATGAGTTTTCTTCTTAATAATGTTCCTCCACAATGGAGATTGGACTCTAAGAGAATCCAGAAAGACCTGTTGATGTTGACACTGCTGCTGCTCCTGCAGTGGTGGCATTTGTGGGTTCCCCCAGCCCCAGCAGAGATAGTTCAATGCTGGAATGTGAGCTTTATCCTTCGTCATTCTGTGTCCATTTGCAGCCAGCACAGTCTCCCTAGTGGTTGGAGAAAGGAATTGGGGTGGGAGGAGGGCCCTGCTCCTGAGCAAAGGTCAGCGGACTCTTCTTTGCAGCATTGTGGCAACATCCCAGGAGTGTAGCTGCTGGAGCTCCTTACATAATTGACAGAATGTTTGGCCTGAGGCATAGATTAAGCTGCTTCTGAAAAGTAGTCTGAAAAAATAATTGATTGTTCTCTGCTTTAATCAATTTGTTCCATGATTGTGGGCCTGAGTTCCCAGCAGATTAGTGATGGGGGTAGGTGAGCATGAAGGTGTCCCCTCATGGCTTTCCCTACCAGGAATCCCTCACCACCAGTACAGCATCTGTACTGCTAATGCAAGTGGACATTTGGAACTGCCCCCAGCCCTGCATCCAGTTACTAGAGAGGATGCAGCCCAGATGTCGCTGAGGAGAATCAGTCATCTGCTCAGCCCAGGGGGCCTAGGTTGATGTTTCAGAGGAAAGCTGCTTGGATTTCAAATGCAGGCAGCCCCATGAGCCGGAATGCATAGCCTCTATCCCCAGTACACTCCTTTTTGTCCAGTGTATCTCCCACATTCTTCACTATTCAGGCGTCCTTGTCTATGTCCTATGTCTGTCCTTGTCCTTGTCCTATGTCTGTGGCTGCCATAGAGGAGCTAGAGACTGCCCTCAGGAGCCTGTACATGCACACACAACACAACACACACGTACCACACAGTGCACATTCACCATCCATACCCCCCACGTACACACACCACACAACATATTCGCCCGGGTTTCCCGTTCCTCCTGCATACTCCTCCCACACACTCATGCACACCCATTCCACACAATACATGCCAGAGAGCACACACACTGATCGCATAATACACATAGCACATGCACATGCATTGCTTGTGCCTACATTTCACATGCATGCAAATATTCACATGCAGGCGGACCTTACATACTTGCACATGCCCCATATGCACGCACACACCATGCACCCACAGGTAATACCACACCCACCCACAGGCATGCCACACACAATGTGCACACACAACATACAACATACATATCATGTACCACTCACATACACCACACATGCTGTCCAGCACAGCACACATACCACATAAGCCATACATACTGCAAATACAAAACAGGCACACACACTCTACACCACGCACCACGACACACATACCACACATAACACAAATGCATGCGGAATCTGTACATGTTTGACATGCATGCCACACCACACACAGATACCACATACACTCATACACATACACACAGCATAGACATACCCCATACCCACTCTCCCCCACCCCATATATAACCCACACATACACAGTACACCTCCGTGCAGACAGTACACGCACACACCATACACAAACACACTCCAGTCACTGCCCTTGCATGTGCCTCAGATCCTGTGCCGTGGCCCCGCCCCGTCCTCCCTAACCACTTCCTGGGGCATTGTATGAATGAGAACAGGGTAAAGGGGGGCCCATCTGGATGGAAAAGGGAATGGACTAGGTTTTAAATGTTTCCCTTGGGACTGAAAATGTTTATATGTGTATGTATATAGTTTTTTAAATAACACACACACATAATTTTTGTGCTTATGTACAATTTGCTATTTATGGAAATTAAGAATTCAGCTTGTCTCTTTCTACCACACTAGCAGGTAATTTGGGAAATAGTCAAAACATAAAAGGTAAAACCTGAATGTAATATGTGCATAGAACTAGTCCACACCAGCTCCTGTTCTTGAGCTGTTGGAACTGTATTTCTCTTCTTTCTCTGCTTCCCAGACCTGAAGTTGGCCAGCTTTGAGCTGGGAGGCAGCAGGAAGTCATGGTTCAGAATGAGCTCTGGCATTGTAGACGGCCTAGGTTCCGGGTGGGGCCACGTTCCCTGTACATGTGTGAGCTTAGCAAGCTGTTGGATTTCTTTAAGCTATTTGATTTTCTTCAGTGCTAAAGCAGCCATCATCATCGTCATCACCATCATCATCATCCCACCTATGGCAGGATTGTCATGAGGATTAAAGGAGATGTCACTTGTAGCACAAACCTGACACATAGTAGGTACTTAAATAGTGAAGGAATGAGTGAATGAAAAAGTGATGAATGAGAGAGTTCTACCTCCCACCCAATATGCAAATCCCTCCCACGAAAAACAAACTCTAATCAAATAAAAAAGCAAAGAAACAGACAAATATGGCAGCCTCGCCTTTCTCCTGACCTGACCATACATTCCAGCTACACTGAGCACAGAAGCAGGAGCCCCTTCCTCACCCTATGTCCCTCCCATGCTGCCCTGCTCTTCATGCCTCTCACTCACAGAAGCCTCTGGCTGCTGTGATGGCTCACTCAGTCCCCACATTCTCAGGCAGGACCTCCTGTCTAGCCTGCCTACCCATCTAAAGCCCAAAGAGCAGAGGTGAGGCGTGCAGCTTCGTCAAGGTCCTCAGTGTGGTCACCTGTCTTGTTGGCCTTTGCCCTGGGTGTTCTCCCTTGGAATTCTGAGTGGGAGCCACACGTTGTCCTGTGACCTACATGTCTGGCTACCTGCACAGCCAGTTCCTGACTCTGCCCACCTTAGGTAAAGCTCTCCTTTACATGCCTCTCTGGCAATTGTTTGCAAGCATTTTTCTGAGTATGGTTTTTGACTGAAATCTTAGGGGGTAGCCACAGGTCAAATGGCTGACACCAGAGCCAAGAGCCAAGCCACCCCTGAGGACAGTGTCATGGCTGAGGAATCACGAGGCTCCTGGGCCCCCAGGACAGCCACGTCCCAGGCAAAGGAGGCCCAGCTCCCTAGGAAGTCAAGTGAACCTCGGGGGCACCGGACCCATGTGAGCTTCGGCCCCAGAGAGTAGGAAGTGCCCTGCTTTTCTGAAAGCCTGGAAGTCTCACTGCTTTTACTGACCGCCCCCCCCCCCCATCCATCCATCAGGAAATCCTGCTGGCTCCCCTTCAAGGAGCCCCAGCCCTTCCTCCAGGACCACAGTCTGAGCACCATGAGCCTCTGCTGTCTGCTCTCTGCCCTGCTCTTCAGAGTCAAATGTAAGACATTTCCCTAGACATTTTGGAATCGGTCTGCTGGAATTTGATTGGGACTGCATTGTCTCTGTGAGGCCCAAACAAAGCAGAGACCTCAGTACCTGCTTCCAGCTGTGGTGATCAGGACAGCACAGTGTTCATGCAGGAGGGACAGGCAGTGCATCACAGGACAGGAGAGAGAGCCCAGAAGTGGACCCACGCCAGTTGTCAATTGATGTTTTTTTTTAAAAGTCACCAAGGGAAAGGAAAAGAAAGAAAGTCTTTTCAACAAAAGGTACCAGAACATCTGTAAAACGCTATGATTAAAAGAAAAGAAAGGAAAAGGAAACTTGACCCTCTGCCTCATACCACGCATACAGATGACTTCCAGGTGGGTTGTGGACCTGAACGTAAAAGAGAAACCCTTGAAACTTCTAGAAGAAGGCACAGGGGGAATCCTCATGACCCTGGAGATAGCAAGCATGGTTTAGAGAAGCCAAAAGAGGACTAATCATGAAAGGGAAAACAAATGATAATTGAATTTTATCAAAATCAAAAATTTCTGTTCGTCAAAAGACACCTTAAAATAAACAGGTAAACTATAAACTGAGAAGTGATGTTCATGCAACACATATCTGATAAAGTACTTGTATATATATAAGTAGCAACTGCATATTAATTGTAATTTATAAATATATAAAATAATATAATTTATAAATATATAATAGTATAATATAATTTATGAGTATATATAAATAGTATATAAATAACAACTGCAGATTAATTATAAAAACAATAACATTAAAAAAGTGAGCAAAAGACTTTGAAAAAAGAAGATATATGAATGACCAGAAAGCACATGAAAAGATTTTCAAATCAGCCATCAGGGAAATAGAAATTAAAACCACAATGAGATGTCACTATACACCCACCAACAAGGCTAAAATTAAGACTGGCAATACCAAGTGGTGAAAGGATGTGGAATAAATGGAATCCTCATACATTGCTGGTAGAAAAGCAAAATAATAAAACAACTTTGGGAAACAGCATGGTGATTTCTTATGTAATTGCAAATACACTTTCGCCTCGGTCCAGCAGTTGTACGTTTGGATGTTCACTGAAGAAAAATGAAAACAAATGTCCATCAAACAACTTGTACTTGAATGTTCATAGCAGCTCTATCCATAACCACCTAAATCTGGAAACCACCGAAATACCCCTCAAAAAGCTAATGGCTAAACTGTGATGTGTCATACAATGGAATCCTACTTGGCAATAAAAAGAATGAACTCTTGATGCAGCTACAAGATGGATGAGTCTCAGAGACCCTGAGCTGAGCAGAGGCCAAACACAGAAGAGCACATATTGCGTGACTCCATTCAGATGAAGCTCCAGAACATGGGCTGGGTGGTAGACAGAACTCTGAAGATGCTCCCAAGATTCTCGTTCCCTGAGATGCAGTCAGACACTGATCTATGTACTGCTGCAAAAGGACTTTGCAGATGGAATTCAGGTTGTAATCAGCTGACTTTAAAAGGGGGAGATTTTCCTGGATTATCTAGGTGGGCACAAGGTAATCTCTAGAGCCCTTGAGGTAGAAGAGGAGGGCAGAAGAGTCACAGAGATGAGGAAGAAAAGATCAGAGACATTCAGAATGTAAAGAGGAAACCCAGCCCACCATTGCTGGCTTGAAGATGGAGGAAGCCACCATGAGCCAAAGAATCAGGTGGCCTCTGGGGGTTGACAACCACCTCTGGCTGACAGCCCTCAAAGAAATGGAGACTCTGTGCTGCTGCAGCATAGAACTGAATTCTGCCACAACCGGAATGAGCCTGGACATAGAGGCTCTTCTAGAACCTCCAGAAAGGAAGGCAGGCCTGCCAACACCTTTACAGTGGCCTTTGTGGGACTCAGAGGAGAGACAGCACCTGAGCCCACTGGGCTTCTGGCCTATACCCATGAGATCATAAATGTGTGCTGTGTTAAACCACTGTGTGTGTGATGGTTTGTTATACAGCAGTAGGAGATGACTACAGAGGGATCAACTGAGAAGAGCATGACACTTTTCTTTGTGCGATGGACGTGGCCTAGGTCTTGACTATGGCAGTAGTTATGCACATGCATGCACTTGACCAAAGTCATCAAACTGAGCATCAATCTGGGCATTCATTCCACTGTCTGTAAATTGTACCACGAAAATTTTTAAAATTAAAGGATGTCAGAACATTCTTTCTGTGGCTGCAAATCTGCGAATGGTCTCGTCTCTCCCAAAATAAAATCCTGTCACTTTGCAGCACCCCACTCTGCACATTCCATGTATAGGCCACCTCACTCATCCGTGGACACACTACAGCCACACAGGCCCATCCTGGGGTTTGACCTTGGTGTTCTAATGACCGAGAACACCATCCTCCATACAGCTGCAGGACTCCTTCCTTACTTCTTTGGACCTCTCACCTTGTTAGGGAACTGTTCGGTACCGGAGTACTAAAGCAGCACAGAGTAGGCGCCCCCTGAATCCCTGCTGAGTACAGGAACAGGCCTCCTGGGCAGATGCAGCCTCCTGGCCCTCAGGCCTTAGAGAGCGCAGATCATCCTACTCCTGCACCCAACTCTTTCATCTCCCTCCCCTGCCTCTCCTGGGCACTCTGCCTTTTCCACCACGTAACCTGGGAAGATGGCGGCGCTGCTCTCCTGAATCCCAATCCCCACCTGGTTATAATGTGGCTGTTGTGTAGACATAGGGCCCAGCATGATTTCATTGAATCTGAACAAGCATAAGATATCCTAGGAGACCAAGCATCCTTTCTCTCTCAGCTAGTGGGCTGGTCGACTGCCCGTGGCCACTGTTGAACTGTGATCTGAGCTTGGCAGGGCCAGTTCTCCCCCAGGGTCCCCCAGTCCCCAGGGAAGAATCTGGCTGGGGTGTGAGGCCTGGACCCTGGTGGCTGTGCCAGTCTCCATTGCTAGCCTTGGGGTACATATACACTGTGGGAGGGGAGCTAGTGCACTTCCTGGTAGAATTGGATAGAAAGAGCTAGAAGGCTTTCTTTAGAAACCACAAATTAAGATTCCTCCTGGAGGCCTGGTTGGCAAACATCCAAGGGACACAAAGTGATTTATTCCTCAGATCTTCAGAATTCAGTTTAATTTTGGTTTTTAAAAGCTGCCTCTGGAATTTTTAACTGAAAGGAGTAAATTTCTTTCTTAAATACCATGCAGATCTAAGGGACAGGACACAGAGCGAGGGTGCACACCTGGGGTGGACAGCCACCCCCATTAGAAGAGGCTGTCAGTCTGACAAAGCACACTTGAATTTTCAGGATGGAATCTTTCATTTTGGCACTTGACTTAACTACCCTTCACTTTATGAAAATCAGTATTCAGAGACTTTTTGAAACACAACTTGAAGATTAAAGGCTGGGAGCCCTTACCTTAATTGATGAAGCTGCTGCTGCTGCTGCTGCTGATTTCAGTAAGAAGCTTGAGGCTGGCTACAGGGAAGGTGGTTTGTCTTGGTGAGAAGTTTGAGCCTCAGGTTAGCTACACTTTCTGCACCGTGAAGTTTTATCCAGACGGGTCTCCACCACCACTGAAGCCACTGAAGTAGTAGGGATGGTCTTGCTTAGACACCAGGGAGAATGGCAGGGTGTGTGGCTGGGCACAAGACAGCCACTGAATTCATGTATTTGTCTCCTAAATCAAGTGATATTTTTTAAAAGTTCATCTGAGACTTTGAAATCAAATTATATACTTTTTAAACTCTGCCTGAGAGGGTATCATTTTGGTCCTCTCTGATCGAACCCCACAGGCCAGGCCTGCTGACCTCTTGTTTTGTCAATGAGTCGAAGATGGCCTCTGTGTGTTGCCTCCTGGGTTGGTGGTTTCTTCGATGCAGGCTGAGACCCGTTAGCTCCAAAGCCTGCCAGCCCAAACTCACATTTGTACACATCCAGTTGTTTTAACATAGCCCGGGGAAGCAGATTTTTGGTCATTTGGAAACTTCCTGTTTGCATTCCCTGAAAAACCCTCCCCAGCATCTGCTGGCCTTTGATAACATGGAGCCTGTGGCTGTAAGACCTCACGCTGCTGCTGACGTTCAGGCTCCTCTGACCCAGAGACCCTCCACTATGCTGCTGAGCAACAGATACCACCTGGACACTGAAGCCCCTTCTTGTATCCCCCTCCTCGTATCCCCCTCCTCTCGTTGTCCTCCCCTTCTGAATAGAGACCCCCAGGCTGTCTGTAACCTCTGGACAGTCTCCTTCTGTGAGGAACTTCCCCACATGCAAACCTGTCAAAGCATCACCTGGTAAAGCTTGTGTGTGCCACTGCCACTTTGTGGTCATATCTTCTTTCCTTGGTCAGCCCCCAAATCCCTGGAACCCCAACACCTCTGTGCCATTTGCAGGGCAGAGGATGGTTTTGCAAGCCTCTGAGCCTCTGTATATGCTGTTCCCCTCACTGCCCTTCCTCTGCTTCTTCTGGGAAGACCCCACTCCTCACTCACAAATAATGGGGCATGTCAGCCCCTGTGAAGACCACTGGCCCTCTATGCACATCTGTCAGCCACCCCAGTCCACAACAACTGTTCACACATCTGTCTTACCTCTTGCTCTGTTGGCCTCTTAGGAAGCCCACGTGGTTCCTTGCTCATACCCAGATCATCAGCATGCGGGGGTTCCTACACAGTCTGGATGCCTCTGAGTGCATCCATGGCCTTCCTTTCAGTGCAGCGTGGGAGCACTTCCCGTCCTGGAGCTTTTGGCTATTCAGTTTAGATATTTCTTCAGCTGCTGGGAGAATGTCTCACCACATGTTTGCATCATTGTTTAGATTAGTTGCATCCTGCATCTAGCGAGCCCAACATCTGGAGAGACTTAAAAGTTATGCTTTGCTTTTGAGCCCTAGAGTGTGTGCAATCCAAAAACAGAGCTCCTCAACTCTAAGGACCTGTTCATTTATGTATTCATACAGCAATAAAATAATTCATTGTGGAATAAGTCAACAAGTGAGTTAGGATCTGTTATATATGTGGAAATTGCTTTTCTTTTATTCAGTTGAGATATGTGCATGACCAAATTGAAAGTTTCCTTTCCAGAATTATTTTATCCCTTTACCATAAAAACATACTGATTAGATTCTATTTCTCATCACTATGACATTGGTAGTTTCAATACTTACTTTGCAAAGTAAACAAGATAATCATCCAATGCCAGAATGGACTGTTTTAATTTACTTTTCCATATTATTTAACCAGTTGTTTGAAATGACTGAGTCCATAATTTGTTTTAGTGGTTGGATGTGTGCATATTCATTCACAACAAAACCAAAAAGGAGCCAGTTACTTACCTAGACAAACAAGTCATGTCCACCAGGCACTCACCTGCAGGTATTCTAAACATCCGGGTGAATTCATCAGGGAAAATGCCACAAAATGAGGATGTAAAAGTCACTCGGGATCCTACCCTTTAGAGAGAATCCCAAGGATGCTTCGGTCTCTCTCCTTTCAGTGCTTCTTATACATATATATGCACACATGTGTGTAGATGTAATGCGTATGTATGTCTGTACACACACACATGTGCACACATATACATACACAGGGCTTTTTTGTATATGGATTTTCCTCATTTTTGAGGTAGGAACAACTAGCAGTTTATGAAAGTCCACCCTGCTTCTCCATGAGCAGGGACCTCGTCTCCCAGGCCGTCTGCACTTGGATGTGGCTCCGACTGTGCATTTCCAGGCCCAGCCCGTCACGGCCTGTCTGAGGAGATGAGGTTTGAGGAGCGACCTCAGTGAAGTAAGGGACAAATATGTGCTCCCCTGGGCTCTTCCCCCTCTGGCCGAGTGGGCATTGCCCAGAGGGCAGCCATGTGTTGCAGATGGCACCTACGTACCCGGATAACTGTGTGGAATGGAGCCACCACGGGCCGGGACTCCCACCCTGGACTGCTGCGGGCAAAAGGAATAAACCTTTTTTCTTAAGCTACTGATGGCCAAGGTGGGTGGTCCTACTGATTGCCACAACTTAACCTACCCTAACTAATACATCATTTTTATTAACTACTGAGACAGTACAAAATAATATTTATCAAAATTAATTATAAAAATAATGCACTTTTAAAGCACCCAGCTTTAAAAAGCGGGGTAGGGGATGGAATTTGTCATTAACTTCTAAGTCCCTTGTGGCTTTTTTCCTAAGCGATCACATTGCCTCTCCCCTCGGAGGTAACCGCTGTCCTGGAATTTGTATTGACTTGTATTCCCTTGCTCATTTCTAGCATTTTACCATGTGTGTGTGTATCTCTAGTCAATATGCTGCTTAGTATTGCATGTTCTGAACTTTATATAAATAGCTGGAGACAGTATGAATCTTTAGGAACTTTCTTCTTTCCTGCAACAATATGCTCCTGAGTCCATCTATGTTGTTTAATTGATTTTCCATGGCTGCATAGCATCCCATTTTTTTAGTAGACCAAAATGTATTGTTGGTTCATTCTACTTTTGATAAACATTTGTGTTGTTTCTTGTTTCTGCTGTATGAACCGGGCTGCCATGCACCTTTTCATAGGGCTCCTTGTGCATATGGAAGATGCACAGGTGTTTCTCTAGGGTTTATTGCTAGAAGTGGGATTGCTAGGGCCCAGGATACAGGGTGTTTTAGATGGAATGGTCAGGAAGAGGCCTGATGAGGTCGTACCTCAGGAGAGACCACAGTGAAGAAAAGGAGAAAGCGGAACAGATATTTTGGGAACGAGTATTCCAAGCAGAAGGAATACTGAGTGCCAGAGCTCCATGGTGGGAAAATCCTGGCTGGGAGGCCAGAGCGGCTGTAGCCCCCAGAGGAGAAGGAGGCAGCGATGTCACAGGGTTGTCACAGGGTACCCAGGAGCCAAAGAGCAAAGGACCTGGGGGCAATGGAGAGGACTCTGAAGTTATTTGGAAAGTGGTTGGAAGTCTCTGGGATTTAAAAGGAAATGAAATGCCAAGATTTCCATTTTCAAAGGTCCACTTCCACTCTGACCACCCTGTCAACAGGCTGCAGGGCACACAGGAGTGGAAGGAGCCAGGAAACTCTTGCAGTAATCTAGGCAAGAGATGTGGCTTACCTAGGATGGGAATGGTAGAGATTTTGAGATCAAGATTAGATCAGGAGTATGTACTTTAAAGTAAAGCTGAAAGGGTTGGCTGATGTGGAGTGTGAGAGCACGAGCAGAGTGAAAGATGACAGCATGGATTTTCCCATAAAAGTGGAGCTCTGTGAAGCCAAAGTTTGGAGGAACTCAAGTCTTTGGCTCGAGCCCTGGTAGACCTGGGATGACCTTGAACATCTGCATTAGTTTGCTGGGGCTGCCATGACAAAGTGCCACAGACTGGGTGGCTTAAACAACAGAAATTTGTTCTCACAATTCTGGAGTCTGGTTAAGTCCCAGGTCAGCGTGGCAGTCAATTCAGTTTCTGGTGATGGCTCTCTTCCTGGCTTGTAGACTTCTCCCTGTGTCCTCACGTGGCCTTTCCTCTGTGCGCTCACAGAGAGAAAGAGGGAATCTCTGGCATCTCTTCCTCTCTTGTAAGGACACTAGCCATGTCAGCCTGGGATCCCAACTTTTAGGACCTCATTTAACCTTAATTTCCTCCCTACTTCCAAATACCATCACACTGAGGGATAGGGCTCAACATATGAATTTTGGAGGGACACAGTTCAGTCCAGAGAGCATCCAAATTGAGATGTTGAGTCAGGTGTTGGATATGCAAGTCAACAGTTGGTCCAGGGACAAAAATCCAGGGGAGGTCAGTACACAGAGGGCACTTATCACGAGGAGCCTAATGGGACACCCAGAGGGCGAGTGCAGATGAGGAAGAGAAATGGTCCCAGGGCTGGAGGCTCTTCAGCAAGCAGAGGCCAGGAGTACGAGAAGGATCCAGCAAAGGAGACCCAGAGAGGCCATGAGTGAAAAGGAGACAGGTTGAAGGACTGTGGTGTCCCTGACGCCAATGGAAGAACATGTGAAAGAGAGCAATCACCTCTGGGTGTCCAGGGGAGGCCATCGGTGCTGGTTACAAAGGTCCTGTCAGTGGGGTGCTGGGAAATGATGGGTTGAGGGGGCTCAGGAGATGATGGGAGTGAGTACAGATGGGTCTAGGGTCTTGCCTCCTGATGTGTGTGCCCCTTGGGTTACTCTAAACCCCCCTCCTTTGTCTCAGTGGCCAGTGTTTCCACATAATAAAGAGTGTTGATTTGGTCTCTTGTGTCCTGTGGCCTACTCTGAGCTCCACAGTATATATGTTATTGGTGCTTTTATCTTATTTTCCTTTTTACAGTATATAGCTTTATTTACTGAATGTAATGCATTTGAGATTCATTCACATCTTTGCATCAATCAGTGGTTTGTTCATTCATATTGCTGAGTAGTATTCAGTTGTATAAGTGTATCACAGGGGTTTTTTTCTGTCCATTTGCCAGCTGAAAGACATTTGAGCTGTTTACCACTTTGGGTATTTAGGAATAAAACCACTGTAAACATATGCATATAGGATTTCATGTGAACAAGTCTTCATTTCTCTTGGGTAAGTACTAGGAATAAGATTGCTGAATCGTGGAGTACACGTATGTTCAACTTGATAAGAAACTGACAAAAAGGTTTCAAAAGTGACTATATCATGTTGCACTCCCACCAGCAATGTGTGGAACTTCCAGTTGGTCCCCATCCTCAATAGCACTTGGTATTGTCAGGTTTTCTTTAAGCAATTCTAATAAAGAGTGTTGATTTGGTTTGTGTCCAGTGATCTACTCCGAAATCCATAGTGTATGTGTTACTGGCACTTTTATCTTGTTTCCAGCTGGGCTACTGAATAACAGTACAAGCCACTCTCCTACATTGTTTTTTAACTTTTAGAATCTTAAGATTTAGAGCACCCCTTAGTTATGACTTTCAGCCATCTCTCCTTAAGGTTGCCAAAACTAGGACTCAGAGAGGAGGCAGAAATCGCCCAAGGTCACAGAGCAAGGTCCCGGCAGGCCTGTGGTCAGGACCTTGTGCCTGACACTTGCTGCTCTTCTCAGCTTCACCCCTCCCCACCTCTGATTCACACAGGTCAATTTTCAGAACAGCTGGATTGAACGCCTCCATTGCTAACACCCTGGAAGGCTTTTGTATAGAAAACCCTGCTCTCAGTCATTTGAGGACTTGCTATTTAATACACCATAGCCTTGTTTTAAATTTATACATGTTTGGGCTATTCACATTGTGTGTATAGAATATAGACTTTCATTCAAGTTAAAAGTTAATTCATTTTAAAGAAATGGACTGTCAGAGCTGAGGCTAACAGCTCCCACGCACTGATCTCCCCTCTCTGTGGTCTTCCTGATGTCCCTCCATAGCCCTGCGCTTTGTGGGCATTCTATCTTGGAAGAAAGAGACTCGACAAATGAATTTGCCACTAAATAATAGTAACTGTCTGTGAGCCTTCCCCCAGGGTGGGCATAGGGTAAGCCAATATATTCTTGCCCTCAGAACTCCTGCCCCACCTACCTTTCTCTATTTTAATGTGTCTATCCATATCCACACACAAGTAATTCTGCATTAATGGGATCATAGCATACATATCATTTGTTTCTAGAAAGTCTTTTCTGCTTGGCTCAGCCTATCTCTCCTTCTCTTCTCTATCCATATCACTACTAACTACTGGAAACTCATATAACAACTTACGTAGGTATAATATGTATCCTTCCAGAGTTTTCTCCAACCTCAAAAAATCATCTGCAGATACATACGCACATGCATATTACACACACACACTTACACATGTTTATGTATCTGTGTACATATGAATGAAGCCAAAGCTGTCAGGGACACACAAGACACTGTAGCTTTTCAAGTAAGATGGACTTTAATACAGGCACTTAGATGCTTGCATCACCATTGTGAGGGTTGGAGGAGTGAAGGTCAGGGAAAACAGAGAGAGGCAGATGAGTAAGTCACACTCAACCTCAGGGATGCCAGAGGGATCAGGCTGCTGCTGTCCCCGCCAACTGCACTGACGGACTGAAACAGCTCCTGGAAGCAGCTGACTCACAGGCTACTGAGGACAGGATTCCCCGAGCTCCCCCAGGAGTGTCTGTTTCTGCTCCCAACTGCCCTCAGAGTATGATGGCTTCTCCTTGCAGTCTTCCTAAACTTACATGAGTGCTTCTCATTTGGGAACCTGGAACCTATCAGGAAAGCAGTTCTGGGAAGTGTCATTGCAGGCTTCTCCCATTTTGCAGAGGAGAATGAAAAAAGACGGTGCCAGGAAGGCAGTGCCTGAGTCGGCAAAGGGCTCTCGGCACTCTCCACCCCCTTTGTCAAATCCTCCTCCATACATTTCCTACCTTTCCTTTGACCCATATTTAAATGAGCAAGCATCCTCAATAACATCACGTCCTGCCAAGTCTGCTGCCCCTCGTACCACTGAAGATGCGCTCACTTCCCGCCAACTATGAGAGACACAGTCCCACAAGTCGCCAAATCCAACTCAAGTTTTGTTCATTCCTCACCTGGTTTGATTGTGACCCAGCGTTGATAAACTGTAACTTGAAGATTGAGTTAAGAGCTTAATCACACCTAGGCAACCATATGTTATATGACAAGGAAGGGGAGAAGGGCACAAGTTGGTTCATATATCCCAATAGATAAATAACAAAGCAAGGGAGAAGACACACAAACCGTCGTGATCTTGAATCCTGCCCTGGCCAATTCTGGTTTCTCTGTTCGTAACACCTTCTTCCGCTGCACCTGCCCTGCTCTCCTTGCCCTCACCCAGCACCCAGACCTTCATATCCAGAGTCTATGCATTAACTCAGCATTCATGTCTGCCATTGGCTTATTGGGCAATTCCTGGTTTAACCTTTGTAAAGTCTACTCCTATGTACTTTCTTCAGATTTCTACTGGTGAAAACCTTGCAAACCTTTTGATGTGTATGGGACCTCCACTCAGGCTGTCTTCCTAGTTATGAATCTGAAAACTTTAAAGAGAGCTGGCTATTAAGGTGAATTGAGCATCTCCCTCTAACACCTCTGCTCAGATGAGGTGACTGCAGGCTCTTCAGACAAGGGCAGGCTAGCCTCACTCAAGGGAGGAGGGTCTGCTTCTGGTGGCCCAAGGAGGCTCAGGGTGATGTGGGGATTCAAGGCCCCCAGGTTCATCAGAACCCACCTAATGGTCTCAGGATCCCATCCAGCCCTCAAAGCCTCAGGCTTTCCTACTCAACATCCTACTGGTCTTCCTAGGAGATCTAGCAAGGCTTTGAATTAAACTTGTATTACTCAGCAACTTGCAGCATCAAAAAGGTCTAGTTTTTGGATCAATGCCTCCATAGCTGTAAGAGCTAAGAGGTTTCTTTAGGAGGTCTTTCTTAGGGGCTCTGACTCTGCAGCCATACCTGGAGCTGAGAGTTAAAACCCAGCTCGCCTTTTCTTTTTTCTTTTTAAGTTTTTTGTTTGTTTGTTTTCTTTGGGTTTTTTCCCCTTGTGAGGAAGATTGGCCTTGAGCGAACATCTGTTGCCAGTCTTTCTCTATTTTGTATGTGGGATGCCACCACAGCATGGCTTGATGAGCAGTGTATAGGTCTGTGCCTGGGATCCAAACCTATGAGCCCCAGGCCACCAGAGCAGAGCGTGCACACTTAACCACCATGCCACCGGGCCAGCCCCACCCCTGCCCAGCTTGCATTTTTATCCTGCATGCTACCTAATGTAGTAAGAGAAGTTAGCCCACCCACAGTCCTTGTATCCCTTGTTCGCATCACAGTCCATCAAAGACAGCTGTTGGTTCTCCCACAATGTCAAAGAACTAGTCTCATCTCTGTGCTGCTTTCCTGGAACTAGGTCCAGGGCCAAATTCTGTATCCATCAGCGTTTGATTAAGAAGACACAAGCTGCTCTAGGTATTCAAGGTAGGAAAGGGAACTAGAGGTTTAGGAACCAGCACAAGTGTGTGAAATCAGAGAAGCTGTGCTCCCACTGGGAGGCTCATTGGCACTCACTGGAAGTCACCGCAGCCTCGGGAGTCCTGGGCCACCTCCACCACCGCCCGCTTCTCCATCCAGGGGAGACCATCCCATTTCTCGTCTGTATTGCTCTTCCTGTTCTTCCTGCCTCCAGCTTTGCCCGCTTCTAATGCAGTCTCTGCTATTTAGCCAGAGTAATTTTTCTTAAATGTAAATACTTTATTTTTCTAAAATAAAAATCTGATCAAGCCCCAGTTCTGTTGAAATGTTTCAGTGACTCGGCTTTGACCTTGGGACAATGTCCAAACCCCATAGCAGGCTTTACAAGACCCTCCAAGGCATGCTGTCTCCCAACATCCTCATCCGCCTTCCTCCATCCTTCAGTCTCCCTCACCAGGTCTCTCCTGTCCACTCTGTGCTTCATTCACACTTAACTACCTTCAGAGCTCAAATGTACCAGGTTATTATACGTCCGGGTTTATCCATGAGCTGTCCTCTTCCCAGCAACGCTTCTCTCCCTGCTCAGCAGCTCCTGGACTCTTGGCCAAGATAGATTTTACTCCTCTTTCAGGTCTCAGCGTAAATGAGACGTCCTCCAGAGAGCGCCTCTGATCGTCCTCCAAGTCCCATACATAATACGTAGGTCTCATTGTGGTCCTCTGTCCTCCTGTCTCTTTTTCTTATATTAGTTAGGAACATGTTGGACTGCAAGTAACAGAAGGCTCATATAACAATGGGTTATGAAATGCAGATGGATTTTTTTTTTGACAAGGAGAAAAGATAGCTGGTTGCTAGCAGTAATCTATCCAGACTCTTATTCAGGCTCTTTTTTCCCCCTCACTCAGCTCTTCTCAGCTGCTGCCCTTTTCATGTTCTTGCATATTACCTCATGTTTCCAAGATGCTTTCCACAGCTCCAGGCACCATGTCTGCCTTCCAGTCAGTAAGAACGGCAATAACAGCACAGGTCAGCTCTCCTCCTAAGCCTACATTCCTTTAAATCAGAAGTAAAAGTTTCTTTCAAATGGTTCCCAGCAGAGTTTGGCCCAGACCTGAGCACTGAGGAATGACAATATCTAGAGACTTACTCAAGGACAAAGAGGCGCTGTTAAAAAGAGAGGAATAGAACAGCCGTGGATATAAGAGGATGACTAGGAGAGTGTGCTGTCTGGAAGAAGGAAGAGGAGAGGGGCAGTTACATGCTGTACATTAGATCTCCCTCTGCTGCCCCCCAAACAGGAAGAGAGTGATCAAGGAGGAGGGAGAGATCAGCTCTATTAAATGGGCGCAGAGACGAGACCTTGGATTATCTGCATCAAAGTCGTTAGTAGCCTTGAGAAGACCTGCTCCGGTAGATTGGTGCACACAGAAGCCGTTTTGCAGCAGGTCAAAGAATGAACAGGCACAAATGTATTTGCTCTTGTCCTTCAACGTTTATTTAAATTTGTTGCACATACTAACCTCCATAGTTGCGTTGGAATACAAAATCATACTATTTTTTTTTGTTTTCTGGATCGAAAATTCTTGAAGTATCAATAATATGACTTTGTTATGTTATTATGTTTTATATTTGTACAAGCATCTGGTGAACTACGACCTAGTGGAAAATTATTGAGGCAGCCTTTGGGCTAATTTCCTTCCCCACATTTCTGGAAAATAAGCTAATTAAAACTGACCTTAGAAATATCAGGTAGCTTACAGGATCAGCTATTTCAATTGGTTCTTTCTATTTCTGTCTGCATTCAATAGCCAGGAAATTCAAAGTTGCTGCCTGTAAATGTAAATGAGATAAGATCTTCCATTTCCGGCAATATAGAAGGCTAAATATTATGAAAAAGTTCCCACTCTAATATACTTAAAATACTGGGTAATTATTTTTAGGTCCCTTTTTTAAATTTTAGCTTAATTTTATTTACTATTTGTTTTAGATAGCTAACTTATTCAAATAGTTCAAACCCAAAAGAGGAAGACCTTGAAAACATTGCGCCCTCTCTGCTCCCTATACCCGACCCCTCCCTGACCCCTAGCCACCACTTGTATTAGATTTTTATTTGCCCTTCCAGTATTTGTATATGCAAATGTAAGCAAATATATATATGCATATATTTCTATCCTTAATCAAAGGGTAGGATTATAAATATTTTAGACTTTGTTTATTTCACTCCCTAATGTACATAGAGGTCTTTCCATGGCAGCTTCCTCATTCCTCATGCAACAGTGTAGCATTCTGTTACCTGGAGTGCACTGTAGTTTGTTCAAATCGTCTTTTATAGGTGGACGTTTAGCTTGTTCCCATTATTTGGCTGTTATAAACGATGCTGCAGTCACTGTGTTGTACATACCTCATTTGTATGTGTGTAGGTATTTCTCTAGGATAAATTCCTATATGTGAACGGTTGGGCCATGGTTAGATAACTGTGATGGCTGGGTTACAGGATAAGTGCGTTGTAATTTTTGTGAATATTGGGAGATTGCTTTGCTTGGGGGTTATGTCATTCTGCACTTCCACCAGCAGGTGGATGAGCAAGCCTGTTTACCCACAAACTTGGTGACCAGGTGGGTTGCCAACCTTTGCATTTTCGCCACTCTGAAATGTGTAAAATGCTTTTTCAATATATTTGTAATTTGCGTTTCTTTTGTGAATGAAATCAAGCATCTTTTCATGTGTTTAAGAGCTACTTGTGATTATTTTTCCCTGAACTCTCTGTTCCTGTCCTTTGCCTGTGTATCATCTTTTTTTTGTTACTGGTTTCTGGGCAAAGCACGCACACACACACACCCCACACAGGGGAAAATAGAGGTAGTAGCATTTGCTCTTGTGCCCAGATTCCTTCTTTGGGGCCCAGGCAGTCCTGCCAGAGTACAGAGCGCAGCTGCTAATGGCTGAGTCCCTCTTCAGAAGTTGCCCCCTGCCGAATCACCTCACCCAAGGCTCTCTGCCCATTGGGGACAGCCCTCATCCAGTGCCTTCTTTTTGTCTCAGTATCCTGGACTAGCCCTTTACCACAATGCAGGCACCTCTGAGGGGCCATCCCCGCCCCCAGGCCACCCATCGAGTCAGCAGAGGCCTCTCTTCCCCTTTATGGTGGGTCTGCTGCTTCTCCCGAAGCCCCCTGCCCCATCCCCCACAAACCTCCTGCCTGCGTGCTTCCTCCCCAGGTTTTCTTGGGAACTGACCTGCCTCAGAGATGACCCCTTGTATGTGATATGAGTTGCAAGTATTTTCCCAGATTGACATTTGTCTGTTGACATTTCATATTTAAGTCTCTCTGAGACTTCCCCATATGTTGTTTTACCTCATTTTCATATAGCAATTATTGAGGCAGAGAAGTAGGTTTTGGTGTCTGCGAGTGCCCCTCCCCCTCAGCTCTCCCCTCATTGCCCTTCTGTTTCAGAGGACCTGTGGTTGTTCCTGCGTAGCTTTCCAAATGATGTGACCATCAGTTTGTCTGATTCCAAAAAAAAAACAAAAAACCTTCCTATATTTTTTATTGGGATCATATTAAACTTATAAATTAACCTAGGAAGAAATGATGATATTGAGTCTTTCAGACTAAGAACGTAGTGTGTGCAATTCTACTTTTGTGCCTTTCAGAGATATTACAAGTTTTTCACGTTTTACACATCTCTTTTAAGTTTATTTCTCAGTATTTTTTCTTTTAGTTGTAATTGTAAGTGGAATATTCTCTTCTATTATGCCTTCTAACTTATTTTTGTGTAGATGTACAAAGGCTATTTTTTCATGTATGTCAATTTCACATCCAGTGTATCATTAGTCATTGATGCTGTTCACAGACTTTGTCCTGCTCTCTTCCTCCCCCTTGTGGGCACATGGGAGCATTGCCTCCTGGCCCCTGTGGTTGGAGGGGACCTGGCATGAGTTCGGGCCATAGATTGTGAACACAAGTGAGATGTCACAGAGTATTTGATTACTAATGGAAGGCACTCCAGGGCTCTTCATCCCTCTGCCACATTCATAGGTAGTATTAAGAGCAGCTGCCCTGTTAGCTTGAACCCTGAAGTGAGGTGTGACACAGAGTTCGGCCACCCAATGGCAGACTTGCAAACCTTTTTGTTGTGGCCTCTAGGGTTTGGAGGCTGTTTGTCCCCACATTGTAATCTATCCTACTATTTATGGTTATGGTATTCTCTTGTGAATACTATATGTCCGAGTGTGTATCTTAGTGTCTCATGGTAATTTCTGCTTTATAAAGTTTGTGCTTTTTATTTAGTATGCATAGATTCATACTTCTTATGTCTTCTGTTTTAATATGTACCTGGGATTTGTTCTAATCAGGTGTGGTAAGACATTCAGATGTGGAAATGACTGTCATGAAGGAAGAAGATTCTGGCCACAGTTCCCTAGAAGCAGAAGGTGTGCCACGCCAGGCAGGGCCACCCAGGGAAGCACCAGGGCCAGTCAGCAGGCAGAGGGAGTGAGGGGGAAACATGAGCACAGCCCTTATGGTGGTTTCTAAGGGAAGGAAAGGGGAAAGAAGGGCAATCAGGCTTAGGGTTGGCTACTTTGAGTACTTTGAGCAGACTCCAGGTGGAGGGGCTGTCCTGAGTTGTCTGTGCCCCTGGTCATTAGCATAGGGGAGCATTGGCCCAGAGAGAGAGAACCTGAGGCAGGTGGTGGCTGAGCTGTGGGCTCTGGATTGGATGGTTTGCAGAGCTTGCAGCGGAGTCCTCTGCCATCACTAGGATCCGATAGCCCTGGGGGACTTCTCTCAGGTCAGCAGGCTCCCAAATAAAGAAGATAAAAAGCACAATTGATGCATCTCCATTGTGAATTGAATCCTTTAGCCTTCTAAAGTGGCCTTCCTCAGCTTGCTTAATGTTTTTTGGCCTGAATTCTCCTTTGTTTGATTGAAGATCATGACGTCTGTATTATTTTTGTTGGTAGTGTTGTTTTGTCTTTCCTGTACCTGATAAACCATCCTCCTTCCCTTTCAGCTGTAGCCTTTCTGAATCATTTTGCTCTAGATATGTCTCTTATCCACAGCAAGTAGTCGGTCTTTGCTTTTTGAAATAATGTGAAAATCCTTTTCTTTCAACAGCTGTGTCAAGCCTCTTTAAATTTATTTCTATGACAGATATGGCTGGTCTTAGTTCTGTCATATCATATTATATTTTCTATCTTTATACATAAATACTTCAGTTTAAGTGACTTTCACATTTTTTTCTTTTTTGAGGAAGATTAGCCCTGAGCTAACTACTGCCAGTCCTCCTTTTTTTGCTGAGGAAGCCTGGCCCTGAGCTAACATCCGTGCCCATCTTCCTCTGCTTTATACGTGGGACGCCTACCACAGCATGGCTTGCCAAGTGGTGCTATGTCCACACCCAGGATCCAAACCGGTGAACCCCGGGCCACCGAGAAGCGGAACGTGCAAACTTAACCGCTGCGCCACCGGGCCGGCCCCGAATTTCACTATATTTTACTAGCTTTTTATTTTAAAATATTTTTCTAATATTTAGGAAAATTATGTTTTTTGTCTAGTAGTTACTTTTTAAATTTTTACCTTTATTAATGTCTTTTTCCCTTTTTCTTATAGTTGGTTCCTATGATCTGCCTCAGCAAAGCTAGTTTGTATTTCTTCCTCCTCCTGCTCCTCTCTCTCTTCTACCAACCAGTTGGTCAGTAGTCCATCTTTCATCTGTTTTAGTGTTTACATTTGTTCCATATGAATATGTTCACATATTTGTATTTGATCTGCCAATTTTAAGCATTATGTTGTACTCCCACGTGGTACAGCTGAGTCAAGCGTCAGCTGATTCTACTTTCTACCTTCTACCATTTTTGTTGATTGCACCATTTTTGCTTTGGCAGAATATTGACATTCTCCTCTGTCACTTGTATCTGTACCTTTACTTTTTTTTAGATGTCAAGTTAAATAAATTTCCTGCTGCCTCAATGTCCCTTAGTCAAACCCCTATTCATCTCTTGCTTGGCTGGAGCTCATTGTCTAGTAGTTTTCTCGAGAAGATCCATTTGGACATATTTCCTGAACTTGTACCTGCTTAAATGGTTCATCGATAGCCTTTATGCATAAAAGAATAGCCAAAGGAGTATAAAAGTTTCTTAGCTCACACTTCTTTCTTTCAGTATCTTGTAGATGTGGCCCTGTTGTCTTCAGGCATTGGATGCAGCTGCCAAGAAGTGTGTCACCAGCCTCATTTTTTTTCCTTTTTGCTTAAATTTTCAAAGAATTCTCTTTATCTTTAAAACATAATTTTATAAGGATATATCTTGGTATTGATTATATTAGAACAATTTCCTTATATACAGTGTGTCCTTTCAATATGTAGAATTAAATCTTTGTATCAGAAGTTTGCTTTATTAATTATGGTTTTGAAATTCATTTTTCTTTTCCATTATGTTAGATTTCTTATTTTGGGCTCCAATTATATGTCTGTCATATTTCTTTCACCTACATTCTGTGTCTCCCATTTCTCTCTAAGCTTTGTTATTATTTCTGTTTCATTGTGTTCACTTTACTTATTTTTCATTTTCATGGTCCTTACTACACTATCTGTATCTGTTTTCTCTTTGCTGTCTTGTAATTTAACTTCATCTCTGAAATGATTTTGACTCCTTTTTTCCCCTGAATTTAGTCAGTTCCTGTTTCAAATCTTCCTGTGAGTTCATATCTCCCTGCTTCGTAGTTTTCTTTCATAGATGTGAAACTTGGGTGCTAAGTTAAAGCAGCGCATGCCACTTGGAGAGCCGAAACAATTATGTTAAGTTTAACTTGAGATCTAACCCCGTCTGGTGTTCCTCTTAAGACAGTAAAACAAAACAAAACAAAACAAAACAAAAAATGGATGAATTAGAAGTTTCAAGCACAAACACTTCATCAGTAAACTGTCCTAATGGTTTTGGTACTTAACCGTGAAACTCGTGCCTGCTAGGAACCCCATCACCTGCTGTATTGTGAAAAACGCAAACCGAGGCCTAGCCTGGAAGAAAAAATTAAGCGGGCAGCTTCCTTCATCTCTGAAGTCTTTGGGTTGACGTCTTCCTTCACATAGTTACACTGTTCCGATGATTGGAGGACACACTGTTGGAAGAAGGGACAGAGTAAGCAAATACAAAAACATAGGACAACAGCAACGTATTTTGAAGATCTCAGTTGGCTGCAGGAGAAAAATGAGTATTTCTAGCTGTGTGAATCTCAAATAAATCAGGATTCTGTGCATATAGAATTAGAGGAGAATAGAAATTAGATAGTCAGCTAGCATCTTCCATATTGAATATTTGGCCTTGAAGCTTAGGATACAAATTGTAACTAGATTTAAGGTTATTCACATAGAGATGGACTTAGTGTTCAAAAGAAGATATAAATTAAGAGAAGAAAACAAGAGCAAGAGTAAAAATGGGAGGAACTCATGTGTTTTAAGGGAAGGAAAAGGCAAAGGAGCAGAAAAGGAGACAGCAGAGTGTTCAGAGACGCCAGATAAAGAGACTCTTAGGATGTCCATGTTAGAGTGAGGCCTGCTCGTGTCCTCCCCTGGGCCAATGGCCTGCTGTGTTGGGAGATGGCATTAGTGACACCTGAATGAGAATTTCCCGCAGGTCAGTGCATGGGGAGACAGGAAGGACAAGTTGGCAAGGTGGGGATGGAGAGTAAGGGACCCAGGTGAGGAGGAGGGTAGGTCTTATGAGGGTCATGATGGGTGGGCAAAGGGAGAGGAGTGTGAAGCCTGCTTAGTGACCAGGAGTCGCAGCGCCCAAAACCGGGTCAGGTTCAAGGGAGCTGCGGCCCCAAAAGCTCAGGTTTTAATCAAAACAGACTTAGATTTGAACCTCAGTTCTGGATTCCCACTATAGGTGATAAAAGTTAGACATAAGCAAAAATTTATAGTGACGGATCAGAATACTACCTACCACAGGTAGGAACTTTACAAATGTTATCTCTAGTCTCCCTTAAGCCTCAGGAGAGTTCCCATTAGATGTATTTTATTAGCCCCATTGTACAGAAAAGTAATCTGAGATTCTGCTTGGTGAAATGTTATATTCACCGTCACAGAAGTAGCTAGGAGGTGAGCCGGGGCTCAAACCACACCCCGTAGCCTGTTCTGACTGCTCTGCTGGAGTAACTGCCTCCTCAAGGTGAGTGTCCTGGCTTCAAGGGCATGCAGCCTATGGCCACCCCATCCCCTATTGGTTCCACCTGGGCTCAGCCCATCCCTCTTTGTGGTGGTGAGGCTACTGTGGGCCTCTGTACCCTTCCTGCTCTTTCTAACTCTGTGTGACATCTAGTGAGACTCTCCAAGACTTAAAATGGAAAATATGAAAGAGGAGCTTAAACTGATGCTCTCTGAGCACCAGACCCTTCCAGGCTACCAGGGACCCACTCCTGTCCCTATCCTTTAGATTCCCTGTTTTTAGATGCAACCTGTACAACCCGCCAATGCCAAGCTAATCACTGGGGCATCCCCAGTCCATGCATCTGTAAATCACCATTTACAGTTCCTGGTTTTCCTGAGCTGCCATCTTCAGAATTGTGCAGAGCGGGAAATGTGTCTTGAGGAACTCCCTAAACAACTGATGAGTGCGTCTGTCATCGTCTTGGTTTTTTTCCCACTGCAGTGGCCTCTTGGACCCTCTCCACATGCATGGACACTGAAGTACTGACTCCTTGAGGAATTCTTTAAAATCTTAAAAGGGAGCCTTTGGGAGCTAGGCTTTCATGGGCAGTGCCGCCACCTCTCCTCCTCCATCTTTGCTCTCATCTAACACTCACTGAGTCTTGGCTATGAGGTGGGACACAAGTGGTTAAGGATACAGGGCAGGTGCACAGCGAAGTGAGCATGAGTGTGAGGTAGTGATACAAGAATACAAAAAGATATGAGCAAGTCGGAAAATGAGCAAAGTGAGAGATCACTGGGGAGGAGAGAGAATGGATGGCCCTTCCCTGATGTCTAGACACCTGCCTTCTTGCTGTTGTCCCAGTTGATCCTCCTACAAATGCATGAAATGGGAACATGCCCCCATCCTGTGGCACTGGCCCATGAAGTCACACGTGATCACTCTGGTCCCGCCTTCACACTCAGGCCTGAAGGCCTTGTGGTGGGAACCCTGGGACAGGGGCTCTGGGAAGGGTCTCTTGTAAGGAACGGGCAGGAGCAGCAGGGCAGGCTCTTCCCCATGGATAGGAGAAGTACAGTGGGGCCAGAGTGGACTGGCTTCTGGGAGCAGTGCCCAGCTGGGGTGCAACAGCTCTGCCAGGACTGGGTCTTGTGCCCAGGGTGACCCTGCAAGGGGAGATGTAGCTCGATGGAAAGATCCAGAGTGGAGGGTTCACATGCAAAAACCAGGATGTATCAATGAGGGACAGCAGGTAAATGTTATAACCACTCTAGGCCACATTTCCCATTTGGAATGAGCTAGAATAATGCCTGCTCCCTGTATGGTTTAGGGACAGTGCCCCTCCCTCCCCACCCCCGGCTACACCCAGAGTTCCTGAGGTGCTCCAGAGGCTGTTTCTCTCCTCTCCTGTCCCTCTTCACAGCCGGATTCATCGTGCTGATGTTATTGCTGATTTGCACACCCTTGGTGGTACATCTGCATTTGGGATAGGGACTAGGGTGGGGAGTTCTCCCCCAACTCCCCTCTCCTTGACCTTCCTCCCTGACATAGGCTTGACCTTCCCTCTGGCATTTGCCCCCCTGGGCCCTGCTTTAGAGCAAGGTGCCTACCCAGGCCGTCACCCTGCTGAGGCATAATTTCCCTGAAGGCGGGGTCTTGTCTGTCTCTTCATAGACCCTGAGCCCACAACGTGAATGCCATTTGATAGTCACTGCCAGTTAGACTCAAAAATGCCAGTTTTCCATCACGTGGTGGTACACCTGACTATTAGTCACATGAGAGAGTGAAGGTGCATTCTCACATCTCTGCTTCGGTTCAGTTCCCTTAAACCAGCTCTGTCACTGACAGCAGCCCCCTGCCCAAGGCCACCCCCTCCACTGCTACCACTGCACTACGCTACTCCCCAAGGGGGCGCTACTTTGCGCCAAGACCTCCACCCACTGTCACTTACAAGACTCCACCAGCCCCTGCTGTGTTTTTGTTGCGTGACCCGGATGGTTTAGTTTGCATTTCTGATCCACAGAGATGGTGCAGAGATGCTTCTATGGTGTCCCTGTTAGCTGACCATGGAGGAGAAAATACGATTAAAGCGTAAATGGCCATGGGATATGATTAAACATTATGATTAATAGTATCAAGTCTGCACTAGAAAAAAGTAGAAAGAGGGGCTGGCCCTGTGGTCGAGTGGTTGAGTACGTGCGCTCTGCTGCAGGCGGCCCAGTGTTTTGTTGGTTCGGATCCTGGGCGCGGACATGGCACTGCTCATCAGACCACACTGGGGCGGCGTCCCACATGCCACAACTAGAAGGACCCACAACAAAGAATATACAACTATGTACCGGGGGGCTTTGGGGAGAAAAAGGAAAGAAATAAAATCTTAAAAAAAAAAAAAGTAGAAAGACCAAAAGATGTTCAGATATTATTTTATACATTTAAAGCCTCATTCTATTATATATACAACATGGTTCAGCATATAGTTAGTCAATATAGTTAATACCTGTAAGTTATTAACTATAAGTTAATAGTTATGTTAACTATTAACTGGGAATTAACCAGGAGAGGATAAGATTTTACTTGCTCTTTACAATTAAAGCTAGTTGTTAATTCTTTGTCTTGAAAAAGCACCTGGTGCCTCATAGGACAGAATGCAGTGTGTGATGGCTCCTCTTCCACTGGAAGGCCGCCACCTCCCAGTCAGGAATTAGAGCTCCTGCACTGCTCAGCCCTCCCCGAAATAGCTCCCCTAGCGCTGCGAAGAGTCTGCTTAAACACTTGGCACCCATCCCACAGTGTGTGTGTGTGTGTGGGCGGGGGTGGGGGTGGGGACCTGCTGAGCACTCGCCTAGGGAGCACACGCCTGTCCCGCCTGGCATCTCACCTCATTCAGTGCCTGGGCTCTGAAGTCCGCCTCCTACTCAAGCTTTCACACAGAGAATCCCTCTCGAGCTTCTGCTTTTCCAACATTAAGCTTAAAAGAAAAGGTAAAACTCTGATAAAAAGCCCAAAGAAAGTTTGGGAATTCTTTTTACTTTGTGTTTTGCTTCTCCCTGAGAGTAAGCTCTGTAACTTGATTTTAGGAGGGGGATGTGATAATTAGGAATGTAGTGTTGTTACGTGTGTGCATGTACATCTGAAGGCTCCGAGACTGGATCTAGTCACATATTTCAGATGGACATCAGTCATGGCTGTGAAATTCTACTTTTAGAGGTTATGTATAAGGTCATTTTACCCCTTTGAAAAACAAGAACTGCTGGGGGAAAGTTCATTAGTGAACATGCTAAGGAGAAACCCTTCTTTGCATTGTTATTTTCTACAGTGAAGTCCTTATTCATGTGTTCATGTTCTTATCTCTTGTTATTATTTTGTCCACAGGCAAAAACTGGGACCTGACAGCCGCTCTGAGTGACTATGAGCAGCTCCGACAGGTGCACACAGCCAACCTGCCGCATGTGTTCAATGAGGGCAGGTGCCCCAAGCAGCCCGAGCGAGAGCCACCCCAGCCGGGGCATAAGGGGGAGCGGCCCTGCCTGCAGAGGCAGGACGACATTGCCCAAGGTACGGCCTGAGGTACTGAGCCCAGGCATGGCCGCCCTGGGCCAGCGCCCTGTGGCTTGAAAGGGCAGGGCTGTGGGCACAAAGAATGGCGAGGTTATCGCCTTCCAGCTGTAGGCAAATTGGGCTCTCAATGCATCCTTCCTCAGGTTAAGCTGAAATGTCTCTTACAGCTTCCATTCATGGCTCTTGCCTTTGCCTCAGAAAAGTGGGAGAGTGAGTCCGGATCTCTAGGACCCCACACACTTCGTGGAATCCTGGGTTTTCCAGATCAAACATCTCTAATTCCTTCAATTATTTCTCAACATAGTCTCCAAATATGTTCGACATTGATGTTCATCATCCCATGTGCTCTATTTTCTCTGTTCTTTTTATTAATTATAGAAGTAAGATATGCTTATTGTAGCAAAGAAGACAATTCAAAGATATGTAAGAAAACATAAGAGCTTTCTTCTCCATACCTCCCAAATTTCAGGGAAGCAATAACCAATGATTTCATCCTGACCTGTCTCCTTCCGCTCCTCTCACCGTGCTTGTTCAAAATGCAAATGCATCAGAGTCAAAGGCACATAATACTTTGCAAATTGCTTGTTTCATTGAACCATAAATCATGAATGTATTTTCTTAATATATTATTCCACAGCATACAATAATTTTTAAACCACATCTGTATTAACAGTTATTCTGTTTTCTATTGGGTGGTGGCGTTTGTTTTTGACACTCCAAGCAATGCTAAAATAAACTTTATGCCTGTAATCTTACATACTAGTGCTTTTATTTCTGTAGGTTAGCATTCCCAAAGGGGATTTGCTTTGCCAACTCATGTGTATTTTTCACTTAATAACTTCAGGACTTCTTTCCCAAACACATTTTGGCTCACCGTATGTGAAACAGGGTGTTTCCTCTCATTCTTGCCAGCACTGGATGTTCTCGTGATGATTTTATGTTGTTGTTCTACTCTGAAGGGTGAACAGTCATGTGTTATTTTAATTTTGGTCTCGTCATGTGCTTGTTAGCCAGTTGGATTTCCCCTTCTGCAAAGTGCCTATTCACATACTTTGCCCATTTTCCTATTGATTTGTTTGCATTTTTCTTGTCAGTTTGTAGCGTTGTTTGTAATTAAGACCACACTTGTTTTATATATGTGTGTGTGAGTAGGTCCCACTGTATCACTTGCTGTATGACTGTGTTCAGAGTATTCTGCCATGCAAAATGTCTACATTCCTCTGCATTCATGGCTGATAGTGTCCTCTCGCTCAGAAGGTCTTCTGGAAGGCAAAGTTGCAGACATATTCTCCTATATTTGTTGTTCAGTTTTGTCCGTAGGTCTTTTAATTGATTTGAAATTTTTAATAAATAGCGCTGAGGATTTGTGTTCTGCTTCGTCTGGATCGAGAGTAAGTCATCGCAGTACATTTGTTGAATGAAGTGTCTTTTTCCCACTGAACTAAAATGCCAACTTTGCCATACATTAAATTCCCAGATGTGCCTGCATCTGCTTCTGGACTCTGTCCATCTATGCGGCTGCCCATCCTGCTACATTTGACTCTAGTAGTTTCATATAGTATTTCTCTCTGCTAAGGCCAAGTTCCTTTATTGCTTGCTATTCTTTTCCAAAATCTTCTCACTATTTTGGGCTATTTATTCTGCCATATAAACCTTAAAATTAGAATTCTGGTTGGAATTGGATTGGATTTTTTTTTAGGAATAATTGGCATATTGTAATGTTTTCTCATCCAAGAACATTACATATGCCTCTCAATTTATTCAGATTCTAAGACTTTAGGCATAGAGAAAGGCAACTTACTTTTTTCGTATTTATCTTTTATTTAGTAATTACATAAATTCTCTTATTGATACTAATTGTTTGTTCTAAGAGAATCTCTTGGGCTTTCCAAATAAATAATTTAATATTCTTCTTAATATTACACAGTGAATTCCATTTCTCATCCTATTGCAGTAGCTCAACCATCCCAAAGTGTTTCAATGAATGTTGTCTTTGTTTCTGTTAGCTCGGCCTTATTGGAATCTATATCCTGGATTATTCTTTCATGCTTACTCTGTTGTATAGAAAACCCACAATTGAGTTAGAAATTTTAATAAGTATGATCTTTCTTCTCTTAGCTTCGTCCTTCCCACTGTATTTGAGCCTATATTGTTAGGTGCATATGTATTCATAATCGTTAGATCATCTTGCTCTAGTGGCTTTTTAACCAATATATGGAATGTCTCTTTGCCCCACATAATGGTTTTTATCTTTAAGTCTGTTTTAGTTGATATTAAATCTCTTCCCTGCCTTTCTGTTTGTTTATATTTTCCTGGAATATTATTTTTTCAGCTGTTATTTTCAACCCTTCCTTATCGTTTTTTATCAAATGTGATTCTTGCAAGTAATTTATCATCAGGTATTATTTTACCATCCAATCCAAGAGCCTGTCTTTCAAGCAATGAACTTAATCTATTTATTTTATTTTAATTATATTGTATCTGTACTTCTTCATGTTGTGGGTTTTATTTGCCATGTTTTGTGTTTGTATTTTTCTCTTCCTATCTTCTCCGGCTAATTAAATTTTTCTACTGGTTTGAGAGTTATACATTCTACTTTTACTCATGTAACAGTTACCCCGTTCTATTAAAACCTTGGGTTTTCTTCCTATTATTTTTTTAAAACAGTGTATTTAACAAATATATTTTACCTGAAAAAGACATATAGCTTAGTATGTTTTCATCTCCTCCCTGCCTGCCTTCACTTGCCCTCAGGCATATTTAGGTTATTATTGTTGCTTGTTTAGACAGCAATTAACTTCTTTATTTACTCACATTTATCTTTTGCTGAAAGAGTACTTCCTTAAAGACTATTTTCTAAAGGAATTTTGTATGATCGTTCTCCTAAGTCCTTAAGTGCCTAAAGATGTTTGTGTAATATACTTAAAGTTTTGTTTAGTGGAATAAGAATACTGGGTCCCATTGTTTTCCTTCAATGCTTTCCTTCAATCTCTCCCTCCGTTGTCTTCTTGCATCGCATTTTCACGTCTTCTAAGAATTTCCTTGACCTGATCATCTCACATCCTGATTCACTCTGCACATGAATCCATTCTGTTAATCACATTCTCATTTTTCATCCCAAATTAGCTCTTTGTCATTATAATTATTTCTCATTCTAGCATTCTCTTTTCCGTTTGAACATATTTAGAAGGCTTATTTTAAAATCCTGTCCTCCTGGCCCATCCCGACAGGGGTATGTTGCTGACTTTCTCTAGCAGTGCCTGCACTCCACAGATGCCTCCTGCATTGTCCTGAGAATGCACAGCGTCTTGGGTTATCTGCCATCTGTAGTTGTGTATATCAGGGGGAAGGGACGAAAGCTTGGGCTCTGGCTTGCCCTCCTCTGAATGAGATTGTAGGGTGGAGTGCACTCAGTGTGGAGAGTTCTGGATGCTTTAGTTTGGGCTCAAATGTTCCCTACTTGCTCCCTTCCCCACAGTTGGGTTTGTTCCTTGGGAAACCTCCCAGCACCTCAGTTCTAGAAATTGCTCATTTCCGGGGGCTGCCACCCTCCGTTGTAACTGTCAAACTCCCAGGATATGCTGGAGGGAGGAGGGAATGCTCAGGGCCTGGCCAGCCCACCCGTTCTTGCTCTCCGTGCCCCACCCCAGCTGCCTCAGCATTACCCTGACAGTCCCGGACGTTGGCCAACGCTGTTTGCTCGCCCATGCTGTGGTGGTTATGGGTATAAGCAGCTCCACGTGCTCCATTTCTCTTCTTTCTCATGATCTGTGTGGTCTGACTTCTCTTCTTGCCGTTTCTCAAAATATAAAATAACTTAATCATCTTGGTCTCAGAGTGAAATTGAAGGTGAATCAAAACTATCCATTTTGAAATGGTCTGTCTCTGAGACTTGCCATTTATTTTAATGCACAAATACTTGAGGCTTCTGAGAATTAACTTTGAACTTAAAACTCACTTACCCTAGAATCAAAAGCCTCTTGTCTTTAGTCTGCTTTAGCAAAATTGTTTTAGTAACATTTCTGTGCACTCCCCTTGCAAGTGGGGATGAAGTCACGGGCGGATGTGGGTTTTCCATCAGCACAGCGGAGTACAGGCTCGACTCAGAGGGGCGTCAGCACGAGCACAGAACCTGACCAGAGAGCAGACTAACCTGAAATGAAGTGGGAGTCCTCATGACCTCAATGGATACACTTAGGAATTTTCCACAGGGTTTAGACAATACTCAAACATCAGTTTGAATTTTGTTCTCCTGAGCAAAATAAATGAAGGCTACTGCCTTGCTGAAAGAATCTTGCATTACTACAAATATAGACTGTAAAAAAGAAAACCTGTTCCTAAAATCATATATTTAAGAATCCTCATATTATGGTAAATGCTTGTGATTAAGCACAGGACTTAAAAAACAAGTATACTTTCACAGTGCCAAGAGAACAAATACATCTACATTTTTGCTGTGGATTGAGATCACATGATCGATTTCCTAACAAGGTAACATGTTGTACAACAGAGAAATTCTACACTGCGTGTCTCGGTCGTTGGTTGGAAAGCCCAGGCAAAATAAGACCAGAGTAGGCCAGTAGTTTTTGAGAGTGCTGTGACAACAGAAAGAGAAGCATGTAATGGCTTAACATTTGTGTTCTGGGAATCTTCATGTGGGATGTGTTTATCAGAGTCGCTTCAGTAAAGTAACCTAGCTTAAAATCCAAGCTGCAGTGGCAAAGCCGGAATGGATTGCTTCTGGCTTTAACTATATAAACACATAAAAACAAAGGCCGTCTCCTTGTAGCACTTAGTGCTGGGAGAGGGCAGCTCTGCTGACTTGAGTTAGATATAACTTAAGACCCAAAAGGCAAACCTGGTGATCTTTGAGGATGCTGAGGTGTCGTTGTGTGGTGGACTTGCACCTCGCCTCTTTCTAAGTGCTTTCATGACTTAGAGTAAGTGCCATACGCCAGGTGGTGGTAATGTTAGCCCAGCAGCAGGGAGGCCCACAGGAAGAGACTGACAGCACAGAGGGCTAGTGGGGGGCAGATGTGTGGGTGCAGTGTGTGTTCCTGTATATGTATACATGGTGTTTACGTGTGTGTGTATGTGTGCTCTGTGTGTGCATCTGTGTATATGCGGTGTGTGTTTCATGTATGTGTGTGTATATCTGTGTACATGCATGTGGTGTATGTGTGTGCATGTCTGTGTTTGTGGGTGTGCAAGCTCCCGGAGCCACCCTGGCACCCACTCAGTTCCTGTGGTTGTCTTTCCCTCTCCCCTTGCAGAAAAGCGACTTTCCCGGGGTATTTCCCATGCCAGCTCAGCCATCGTCTCCCTGGCCCGGTCCCACGTGGCAAGTGAGTGCAACAACGAGCAGTTCCCTCTGGAGATGCCAATCTACACATTCCAGTTGCCAGATCTGAGCGTGTACAGCGAAGACTTCAGGAGCTTCATCGAACGGGACCTGATCGAGCAGGCAACAATGGTAGCTTTGGAGCAGGCAGGTGAGTGGCTCCTTGCAGCAGGCCCAAATTCCCGAGGCTCAGGGAACAAGTGAGGCTGGCCTAACTTACTTCCATGAGCAAGAGAGAAGCGTGTTGTCTGGCTCTGGCATTTTCCATTAGGACCCCAGATGCCTGTACTAGACCCCTGCTCTGAAGTCAGGCTCTGCTCCAACCCAGCACTGGCTGGATAGAGGAGCCAGTGACCGTGGGGCTGAGATCTCTTGAGTTTTCCATTTACGCCTCAATCCAAGCTAGCTCAGCCAGTGCCCGCTAAAGAGGACTCTAGCTGCTTTGTCTTACTTCTCTCTCCAACTCCACAGCTCCTCACGGGTGCCAAACAAAAGATAAGAAAGACCATGGGCTTTGAGAAAAATAGGAGATCTTGTCTCTTCCTGTGGACATGGGCAACTTATGTAACCTCCTCAGTGTGGCGGGCATTTTCACCGGATCCGAGCTCCTCTGTCTACTTGGTTTCATGTTGTTGCTTCTTAGAGCAATCCAAGAGGCATCCTCATCCACCTGCTTCAAGAAGGAAGGCACAGAACACACGGAGACAAGGGAAAGGATAGTGATTAGTGGAGCTTGTTTGTGTTGGGCAGCCTGGCAAGCGAGTCTCAGCCACAGGACTGGGAGGAGCCTTCCCCAGGGCCTGCTTGGTTTCAGAACAGGGTCGGCGCCATGGTGCCCGTAACTATGTTGGCTCTGATGTTGGGACCATGGATGAATTGTTTTCTCAGCTGCTGCACAGCTGTCAGAAGCAGCCTGATGATTGACACCCACAGCCTTGCTCTGTCTTACCTTGGGGTCATTGATCAACAGACATAAAACAATCCGTCTGGATTAGCAGTAATCCTAAACCACTCACTCTGAAGGGTGGCTGTGTTATAGATGCTTCTATGTAAGTAATTCAGATAAGATAATTTAAACAAAAGATTCACTATTGACAGAGGGGAAAAATCGGTATAGGTTAAGAAAGAAAAAAGTTTCATGAGCTAATTTCTTTTGAATGCCACAGAAGTTCAGACCTTTATAGAGTTTGGTTCTGATGATTACAAAGAATACCAGTAATTGCTGCTACTTCATTTGAAGCTAGAGTCCTGGGATAGGGTGCAGAGTCCACCACAATAGCCTTCTCCTCCAGCCCTATCATGCTCAGCAAAAGCCTTTACTTCTTTTGAATGGCTTTTCTGTTACTTTTTCCATATATCACATATTAATTTTTATCACTTACATCTTACCTTCTCAATTAGCATTTTAAAAGAGTACTATTTTACTCAAAACATCCCAGTCTTGGGAAACACATTTTAAAAACCCAAATTTGGGCCCGGCCAAGTAGCATCGTGGTTAAGTTCGCATGCTCTGCTTTGGCGGCCCCAGGTTCACCAGTTTGGATCCTGAGCATGGACCTACATACCCCTCATCAAGCCACCCTGTGGTGGCATCCCACATGCAAAATAGAGGGAGATTGGTACAGATGTTAGCTCAGGGCCAATCTTCCTCACCGAAGAAACTCCCAAATTTACTGAGTTAAGATGCTAAATTCACCAGCAGTTCATTGTTTATGTCACTTGCCAAGAAGATGGAGGACCTGGCACAGTGATGCCCCTCCCCACACACCGGGGAAGGTGCCCTGTCGATGCTGCAAGACAGCCTCGGGGAAGCTGGCTGATCTGCAATGGCTGGCAGCCCCGCTGCTGGTGCAGTGAGAGCCTGAACGTCAGGGCTCAGCCTAGGACAGAGAAATGAGGAACTGAGATAACGAAGGAGTACAGAATAGATGTGCGTTCATTTCCTCAGTGCAGTGAGACAGTCTCCAGGCTGGCTGGGAGCACAAAGCTGACCCCAGCCTGCCATCCATCTGACTTCTCTTTCCTCAACTCTCAAGCAGGGGCGTAGACTAGATCATCCCTTGGGCCCTGTCTGTGCCTGGATTCTGGTAGGGACACCCAGCTGGTGCCAGGCAAGTCCAATACAGTCCCCCGCCCCATTGTGGTGAGGAGCCTGGCCCACTAGGAGGTGGCCTTGTTCCCTCCCAGCCAGGCTGTGCCCCTCAGGTCCCTGTCACTATCCGTGGGGAAAACAGAGCTCCACCATAGAACAGCGATTTGAGAAAGCTGCTCAGTGTTGCTGGCTGTGAGGTGTCCTCCTCCTGGTAGTTTAGTGCTCAGGATCGTTGTGAATAAAGTGTTGATGTGCGTGGGATGTGTGTGCACGCATACTGTGTACATGGGAGACTGAAACAGATGTGAAAAAACTAGTGAAAAGATCCACTTGTTCAAGGCATATCTGTGTCTGGAAGGAAATATCATCTCTGTCACAGGGCTTCGGGGTAGGGACTTCCCTGCCTTTGGAACTCTACAGAAGCCCAGGGCTCATGTGGCCCAGGAAATCTGCAAAAATGGCCTTCATTCAGGTAGTGTTGCCTCTGGCCCAGCAGTCCGTCCCGGGCGCTCAGCTCCACGTTCTCAGTGCCTGATGTGGGCGTTCTGGGGCTGCCGGCTTTCCAAGGCACGTGGGCAGCCCCATCCGTTTGAGGGGCCTCTGTGTTGATTGGGGTGCCAGTCTTTACCTCCCACAGAACCTGCAGATGGGCAGTGCTATTCTCCCCAGGCCTAAAAGCCCCAGAGGGCACAATCCCTTCCCACCCTACGACAGCCTTGGGGGCAATAGAGGGCCAGATCTTCAGGACACAAAACCGCTGACCTCCTGAGAGGGGAAGGAAGCATGCTCTTCATTCTTTAATGAATACAAGAAGCCACTCATTCCTCAGGTGGGTTGTCCTGCTGCTTTCACCTGTACAAAGACTCAGAGATCATGGGTCTCTAGGTTTGGGAAGTACCAGCTGGCACCTGGCCTGGAAGCTCCCCACAGTGTGGGCTAGAGGGTGTCTGGGGTTCCAGCGAGTTTATGCGTGCAAAGGGCCGAGGTGTATTGCATAATAGGGTAGTTACTGCATACACGGGAAATAGAAATATCTCTATAGGTCAGAAAATATTTAGAGAGTCGTTTGAGTTGTGGTGTTGAGTCTTGTCTCCGTGGGAGAATAATTGAATTGGAGCAAATCTGCCCAAGAAGTCATATGATGTGCAGAAGGCTTTGAAGGCTCCCAGAGTCAGCCCCCAGCTGAGTCCCGGGTCAGCTGAGAAAACTTGGCCAAGTTACTTGGCCCACTTGAGCCTCATTTTCTTCCACCTTAAAGTCAGAGATGTGTGACAGCTGCCAAACCAAGACAGATTCACCCAACGCAAACCTGTGCCCGTGAAATGCCCCAGGCAGATACTGGACCTACTGCTGCAAACCACACAGATGAAATCCCTGCCCTGGAGGAGATTAAGTTCTAGTGGGGAGGAAAGACGATAAACAGGTCGACTGTAAATACGAAGTGAGTCGGCAAGGACTGCCATAGAGAAGTGAAGAAGCAAGGCAGGGGATGCGAAGTGAAAGGGGGAGACCAAGGCAGGCCTCCTGAGGGCAGGGTGGGTGGGGAAGGGAGCGATGGAGACATCGGCTCAGGTGTTCCTGGCAGAGGGAGCACTTTGAAAAGGCTTGGCCTGTTTAAGGAAGGCCAGGGGCACATGAGCGAGGGCTGGAGGAGTTGGAAAGGAAGGCAGGAGAGTAGTCGCCAGAGGCCCGGGGAGCCCTTGTGAGCCCTTTGGGCTTAACTGTCGATGGGATGTGCAACCCAGGGGGAATTTTGAACAAGGGAGTGACATGTTTGCATTCACATCTGACATCTCTGGCTGCTTTGTCAAAAATGGAGTATAGGGAGACTGCCCCAGTGGGATAGTGGTTAAGTTTGCACACTCTGCTTCAGTGGCCCAGGGTTCTTGGGTTTGGATCCCAGGTGCAGACCTACACACTGCTCATCAAGACATGCTGTGGCGGTGTCCCACATACAAAATAGAGGAACACCGGCACAGATGTTAGCTTAGGGACAATCTTCCTCAAGCAAAAAGAGGAAGACTGGCAATAGATGTTAGCTCTGGGCCAATCTTCCTCACCACCAAAAACAAAAAAAATCATATAGGAAGGCAAGAGAAGAAGCAGGGAGGAGGCAGCTGCTTTGGTTGCAATGGGGTTGGGGTGGCTAGGGCTGTGGGGGTGGCGGTAAAAGTGCTAAGAAGTAGCTAGATGCTGAAGCAGGGTCTGTTTTAAAGATGGACCCACAGGACTTGCTGATGGGTTGGATGGGGGCTATAGCAGAGAGATAAGCATCTGGCATGACCTGAAGGATATTACCCCCAGCACTTAGGCAGAAGATGGTATGGTGCAGAGATATGCAGGCCCCTGGAGGAGGGGCAGCTTGAGGGGCGATGAAGAGACCCGTTGTAGCAGGCAAAGTCTGAGCTTCTGGTGAGACTTGTAAAGTTGCTGTTCAGTTGCACGTGTGAGTCTGGGGTTCAGGAGAGGCCTGGGCTAAGGATATAGATGTGGGAGTGAGCAATGTGAGAGGAAGTCCATGGGAAGGAATGAGCTCATCATAGGGACCTCCCATCAGGCCCCCAACACAGTTCTGTGCAATGTTGAGTGCCAGCTGGATGAGGGAGTCTGGAGCACAGACAGAAACATAAGGGAGACAGACCCAGAGCAAAGCTCACAGTCCATGGGAGGAAGCATGTGCAACGCACGGTGATGCCCAGAGAACAGGGATCAGTGGCCCTGGGTGGGTGGGAATTAAAAGAAATCACAGGGTCACATTTAGGGCAAGAATGTGCTCGTCTTTCGCCTAGAGAATTGTCATGTTTTGTTTTCTTTCATCTAAATGTCTTAGTGGGTGACAAGCAAAATGACATCTTATTTTAAACTGTGTGGTAACCATCTGTTACAAAGCTTAAGTTAATTGGTCCCATTGTCATGTATGAATCAGAGGAATGTTGCTTGGAAAAGGCAGAATAAGTGACTAATAAATAGCTCCTTACCCATAATACCACCTGCCTCCCTTGATGGTGTTCACCTGTGATTTTCTTCTTTACAGGAGCTCAAGTTTTTAAAAAAATATTGACAATGCCAGTTCCCATGTCTTTTTTCTGTTCTTAAGTGAAGTTCTTGTGGGGGAGATGTGAATGACTACTCCACCAAAGTTAGAAATAGGAGCATTGACCCAGGTTCTCAGTCACTCTGCTCATGTGAAGAATGCCTGTGTCTTGGGCATCCCGTTCTGGGTCCGGGGGAGGTGTTAGAATAGCATGGGGCGTATTTTAGTTCTCCAGAGGCTGGGAAGTGCTGACGTTTACCAGGCTGGGCCATCTTCCCGGGGTGGTCGCACCTGATTCACAGCCCCAGTATTGCTCTCAACGGGATAAGAGTCTTAACTTCTGGAAGCCAACTTAAATCAAACCACTAAGCCTTCTTTGCCTTCCATCTCCCCGGGCACATAATGTTTTGTCATGATTTAGTCACCTTCAAAGTGTGACTGAATATGTGAGCTAGACTGAGATTTAAAAACTGGTAAATTCCCCATAAGAAATTTGAGCAAAAGAAAGGTAGCATGGGGCCAGCCCAATGGCTTAAGTTCACGTATTCCACTTCAGCACCCTGGGGTTTGCAGGTTCAGAGCCCATGCGTGGACCTACACAGCACTCATCAAGCCATGCTGTGGCCATGTCCCACATACAAAATAAAGGAAGACTGGCACAGATGTTAGCTCAAGGACAATCTTCCTCACACACACAAAAAAAGGTAGTATGTTTAGGGAAGATGCCCTATTTTAAATGGTATCAATTCTCAAATCTAGAAAGATTACTTCTAGGTGTACAAGATTCTTTCTAGATGAAAGATAACTTCTAGATATGCAGGATTACTTCCAGGTAAAAGATGGCTTCTATCTGTGCTGGTGAATTTTCACTCCCATAGCTCCTCTCCTGGGTTCAGAATCCTGGAATCACCATGACAAGGTGGAAAACCATGCCCCTGGGGGAGGGAAGCTGCTTGGGGTCTGACGTGAGCCAGCTTCTGTCTTGTTCAGCGTAGGTGCGTCCTTTTTGAGGTAGATGAGCAGTTAACGTGCTCAATTACTACTTGTTTAAGTTTTTGAGGGTAAGGAGGTACCAACTAATACTTACACGTGCTGGTTTCCAAGGAGTCCTCTCCCTGGACTAGGAGCATGGCATTAGTGACCAACCCTGTGATGTACTTTCTAGAAGGTAAACATGGTGGCATGCAGGAAGAGGAGGGAGAGGTAAGAATGAGAATTTGGGTGTGAACATTATCTGAATTGTAGAAAATGAACAATTTTTCAGGTGGCATTCCCACCCTGAAACTTTAGTGCTCTCCGTGTTTTATGGAAATTTCCAGGAAGCCGAGGCCGTGGGAAGGCCTTGAGTAATTGGAGAGAGCGCTATTTACATCGGATTTGTGAGGCCAGCAAGAAAGAAGAGGCCTATCTTCTAAAGGACGAAAGTGGAATCATACCAAAGGGACTGCTAGAAGTGTTGGAGTCTGTTTCTCACCTCTGGGCAGGATGGCCCCTCACCTGACCTGGAGTGACAGGCTCAGTGTTGTGCTTTCTCCCTCAAGATCAGACAATCACACTTTCTCTAAGTTATTCTGCTCCCCCTCTCCCCACCAGCACGGGGTGGGGTGGGGGGGGGGGGGGCGGTGGCCTGAGGCCACTGGGACCGTGGATCCTGGGTTGGACTCAGTGCGTGTCCAACCAGCCTGAGCCAAGCACAGAGATGTGCTCCTGTCCCCTAAGGCTCACAGGCCAGAGGGGAGACACCCTTGCAACAGAGCCCAGGATGACGTGGGCAGTACACCATGAAATGGAGGAGGGAACCTGAGGACAAGGATTAAGCATGCTTGGGAACACCACTGAAAAGAAGTGCCTATCAAAATCACTGGGAAGTGACGGCAGAAGGGGCAGGGAAGTGGTTCCTGTGCCACCAGTCAACATCTCCAGGACAGAAGGGCGGTGACTGGACGTTGGTATGACTGCAGCAGAGAACGTGTGAACAGCGAGTCTGCTGTGGGTTCCCAAGAGGCTGCATGTCTTGAAGGAGGAGAGATAGCTTAGAAGTGACAATGGGGAACAGGGACACTCCAAGCCCCAGGCAATGAGGGTTATGCAGGAAACAGCTTCCATGGGGCTGGGGAGTCGCAGAGAAAGCGGCCTGCCTCTGCCTGCCCTCTGCCTCCCCCAGTTCTCTAGGCATCATGCAGAAGCACCAGAATGGAATTGAACCGAGGGGACCTTTCCCACCATGAGTGATAGTGGTTAGTTCATGCTGCAGGCTGCTTGAGACTAGGAAGCAATTACATAGGGCGAGGACTGAGTCCCTCAAGTCCTGTCCAGGACGGGTTCTCTGACCACTGTGCCCCTGCTGTATGTCTTCTCTGGGATGTGGACATGCTCCCAGCCCCGGGCCACAGTGTTCTCTGTGCACCTTCCAGGAGCGGTCCGCTTTCCTTGTGACTTCAGGTGCTTCTCTGTGCATAGCTCCCCTTAGCACTGTGCACTTCAGGGACACACATAAATGTGTCCTAGACACTTTCTAAGCACTCCTGGGATGGGAATGTGAAACGAATGGACAGAATTCCTATTTGAATGTCCTTTGGCTAAAGGACACTGCATCCATTTTCTATTGCTGCATAACAAATTACAACACATTTAGCAGCTCAGAACAGCACACAGTTATTATCTCAGAGTTTCTGTGGATCAGCAGTGTGTGCATTTTAGATGGGTCCTCTGCTCAAGGGCCTCTCAAGGCCAAATTCAGGTTGTCAGTGGTTGTGGCTCATCTGGAGGCCCAACTAGGGAAAGACCCACTTCTGAGCCCCTTGGGTTGTTGACAGAATTCAGTTCTTTGCAGCTTAATAACTGAGGCCCCAGTTTTCTTGATAGCTGTTGGCCAGGGAAGCTCTCAGCTCCTGGAGACCACTCTAGAGACCTAGGTCCTTGCCACATGGCTCTCTTCACAACTCGGCAGTTTGCTTCTTCAAGACCAGCAGGAGAATCTCCCTCTCCTCTCTCTTCTCTCTGACTTCCACCTTCTCTAATCCCCAAACCCTCTTTTAAAGGCCTCGCCTGATTAGGTCAGGCCCGCCCAGGATAATCGCCCTTTGATCACCTCAGAGTCAACTGAAAAGTCAACTAATTACATCTGCAAAACCCCTTCACTTTGCCAAGTAATGTAACCTAATTGTGGGAGTGTCATCCCATTATAGTCACAGGTCCCACCCACACTCAAGGAGAGGGGATTACACGGGTGTACACCAGGAGACAGGAATCTTGGGGCCACCTTAGAAGTCTGCCTGCCACAAATGCGGTGCTGTTATTTTCAATTTGACAGTGTGGCTATTCTAAAAGATCCAGGCTGAGAGATTAAATCTTGTGGAATATATTGTGATCAAGGGAATTCTCCCAGCTTCCCAGTGTGCCATCATTAACCATTTCACTTGGGTTGGTGTATTACCGCGCACTGTGGCTAGAGGCAGAGTGTGTGTTTGGGTTGAATTCTACTCTTGATGGTTTCAGATTTCAAACAACGTGTGTCTGAGCCCTCCGAGGAAACCATGCCCTCTTACTGGGCTCTCTTGAAAGATGTGGTCCTCTGGAGGGAGGCAGGGGTAGGCACTACGATAACTGTGCTTTTCGTATAGCACCTACTATGTGCTAGGTGCATTATGCGGCATTAATTACCTCCAGATCTCCCACATGATCTCCGCTGCACAGATAAGGAAGGGGAGACTCAGGGAGGCAGAGCAGCTCACCCGTGGCCCCCCAGCCTGTAAAACGGCAGAGCCAGAAGCCCCGGCTCTGGGCGCCTGCCCCTGCCCTATCCACTGTACCTCCTCAGCCCAGCTCAGAGCCATGGGCACTGTCACCCTTTCCCTCCGGCTATTTGCTGCCGAGTTTGCCATTCCAAATAATAATTGCGTGATTTCTTGGGTTTTTTAGAAGAGTAAATCACCAATACCAGAGAAAATCCCCAAAGGATCCGTCTTGAGAAGCCAGTTATTAAGTAACACTGATGTCAGCCAGTCGTAGAAGGACATAGTGCTGACTGCAAGAGCGGCCACATTGCACACGGAGGAGAGTAAAGGGGCCCCACGAATTACACAGTCCCCAGTCTTGGCGTTTAGCGCTCCTCATTCTGACATGTGCTGACTGATCCCAGAGTCCCATAATATGCAGTGATAAATGAAGCTCCTGTGATAAATCTGGCTGAATAGATCTCACACCATCAAAAAATATTCATTGTCACTATTGCATCATCACTCTTCTTATTTTTATTTGCGTGGAAAAAAGAAAGTACTAAAAAGAATTCCATTTGGTAATCCAAGTATTAGAAGTGAAAAGCAAGTGAGGGGGTGACTAAGGAAGGGTTGGAGAAGAGAACTTTTAGATGACTTAAAAAGTGGTAAAACAAGATTGATGGTGGTGAGATCTGTGAGAAGCCAGTCTATCAGCAATTCTATGTAGAAATAAGAAAAATGTGATGTTAGAGTATGTTTTAGTGACAATATGTTAGTGATTTTGTGACTTAGACTTGTGTTTATAGACTCAGTAAGCATCTAAGGTGCCCCTTCAATATTTCAGAAATACATGTACTCTTTTGCATTTTATGGGGAAAATAATACGGAATGGAAGTATTTGCAGATCGGGATTTGCTGAAGCCCTTTCATCCAGCAAGCGCTGGCCCTCAGACATCTCAGCACCTGGATCTTTTCTTTAGCCTCCAAAATGGCTTTTGGAGTGCCAGCAGCTTCTAGCTCGCTCTCTCCCTCAAGGTAGTTTAAAGAGCCAGCCTCATCACCCTTTCATTTAACTCTTTATGGAAACAGAACACACATACAGAAAAGTGTACTCATTGTAAGTGCAGAACAAAACGCATTCTGTAACAATGACTCAGATCAAGAAAGCTGACTTCTAACAGCGTAGACTTTTTGTGGCCTCTTATTGAACTTTATCTAAATGGAATCATGAATGGGTTAGGCTTGCGGTATTTATCCATATTGTTAAATATAGTTTATTTATTCTCGTTGCTATGTAGTATTGCAATGTGTGCATATGCTACAAAATATTTATCCATTGTATTGTTGAGGGACATTTGCTGTCTTAGTCCAGGCTGCCATAACGAAACACCATAGACTGGGGGCTTACACAGCAGAAATTTATTTTCTCACAGTTCTAGAGGCTGGAAGTCCCAGATCAAGGTGCAGGTCGATTCAGTCTCTGGTGGGAACTCTCTTCCTGACTTGTGGATGTCTTTTCATTTTAGTTATTGTGTTGAAAGTGTAGTGGTATTCACATAGTGGTTTTAATTTTTGTTTTCTAATGACTAATGAAGTTGGGTAAGTTTTTGTGTTACTGACCATTTGGATATCCTCTTTTGCCAGTACCTTTTCAGGAGTTTTTTGCCCCTTTTTACATTCATATTTTTGATTGATCTGTGGGGATTCCTTATGTATTCTGGATACGAGTCCTTTGTCAGATACACATTGCGAGTATCTTCACCCCCTCCGTGGGTTGCCTTTTCATTCTGACTGATTTTAGTGAATAAATTATCTTAATACTAAAATAGTTCAAGTTACCTTTTTTTTCTTTACTTTGGCAGATTCTGTTTTAGTGTAAGAAATCTTTGCTCACCTTGAGGTCCTGAAGAGAAAAGCTCCTGCTTTGCACATTTGAGTCTACAATCCACCTAAAAATGATTTTTATATATGGTATGACGTGTGCTGAAAGTCCGTTTGCCCATATATTTATCCACCTGACCTGGTGCCCTTCATTGAAACCATCCTTTCTCTATTATACTAGTGTGACCTTGAGATAAAGCAGGGAGCTGTATGTGGGGCTGATTTTGGACTCTCTTCTGTTCCATTGGTTTATTTGTCTGTCTTGAGAACAAAATGACCATGGTTTTATAAAAGTCTTACATAATTTTATAAGTCTCACTAAGGCATACAGCTTTGTTTTTCTTCTTAATATTTGTCTTTGCTATTCTCAGCCTTGGCATTTGCATATATATTAACTTATATGGAATCTATGTAGATTAATTATATATATAAAATATATAATGGAATCTATATGTTAACTCCATATAAATTAGTCTGTAGATCAATTGAGACAAAATTGATGTCTTTACAATATTAAGTCTTATAATCCATGGTCATGGCATGTTCCTTAATTTCTTTTACAAATACTTGTAGTTTTCAAAAGTCTTGAACATTATTCATTAGATTTATCTCTATGCATTTGATATATTTTTTGGTATTGTAAAACACATCTTTTCTAAAATGCCAGCAACAACTGAGATATAGATATACAATTGATTTTTATTTATTGATCTTGTATTCTGGAACCTTTCTAAATTTGCTTATAAATTCTAGTAGTTTATAGATTCTTTTCCACTTTCTGGGTTCATAATATATAAACTAAAAAGGATGATAATTTTATGTTTTCCTTTCCAATCCTTGTAGATTTTTTCCTTTCTTTTCCTTGCTTTGTCACATAAGCTAGGCCCTCCAAGAGATGTTTGAAATGGAGAGGTAATAGTGGACATTTTTGACTAGTTTCCAATCTCAGAGGGAAACTTGCATTGTTACACCATTAAATAGGATCTTAGCTCTAAGATTTTTATAGATACTTTATATCAGATTAAAGCAGTTACCTTCTATTCCTAGTTTGCTAAGCTTTTTTCTTTCATGAATGGTGTTGAAAGGTATCAATTGTTTTTTCTGCATCTATTAAAATGATTACATGATTTCCTTCTCTTTTTTTCTGTAATTACTAAAACATTGATTGGTTTTTGAATGTTTACCCACTCTTACACCCCTGTAATAAACCCATTTAGTCTTGATATTATCTTTTCTATGTATCACTAAATTTGATTTGCTAATATTTTGATTAGGATTTTGACGTCTGTGTTCATGAGAAATATTGATCTTTCACTTTCTGTAACTTCCACATTGGGTTTTGGCATCAAGATTATTCTGACCTAATGGAAAGAGTTATAAAATCTCTCCTCTGTTTCTGTTCGATGGAAGAGTTTCTATAAGATTAGTGTTATATGTTCTTTAAATGATTGGAAAAATCCACCATGAGACCATGTGATCATGGAGTTGCATTTTGTGTGCATTTTAAAATAACAGATTCAATTTCTTTAAAAGAATTTGGACTATTTTAAAATATTTATTTCTTCTTATGTCATTTTAAAAATGTTTTTGAGGAATTTTTCTATTTTATCTACATTGCCAAATTTATTGTTGTTAACATTTATTGTCTTTGAATGTCTGTAGGATCTGTGGTGATGGCCCCTTTTTCATTTCCCATGTTGATACTTTGTAATTTCCTTTTGTTTTCATTAATAATGTTGCTAGAGACTTACAAATTTTATTAATCTGTTCAAAGAACTTTTTTGGCCTCTATTGCCTTTTTTCCTGTATATTTATTTCCTGTTTCATTAAACCTCTACTCTTACCTTTATTTTTTTTCTTTCCATCTTCTTTCTTTGGGTAACATATGCCGTTCTTTCTGGCTTCATGAGATGGAAACCTCTGTCATTATATCTTCTTTGGCAGTATGCTACAATGCTGTAAATGCTACAAAGCCATAAAAGTCTTTCTATGTAGTGCTTTAGTTAAATCTTACAATTTTTGATAGGTTATTCTTATCATTCAATTTAAAACGTTTTCGAATTTCTCTTGTAATTTTTCTTTGATTCATAGATTGTTTATAAGTATATTGCTTAATGTCCAAGAAAACGGGGGGGGGGGGTTTAGTGTTTTTTTCTATTTTAATTCTGTGATCAGAGAGTATGCAATGAATGATTTCAAACATTTAAAATTTGTTGAGACTTGCTTTATGACCCAGCATATGATGAAGTTTGAGAAATATTTCATAGACACTTGAAAAAAATTTGAATTCTGCCCTTCTCAGGTATAGTGTTTTATATACATTATATCAAGTTCGTTGACTTTGTTGTTCAAATCTTCTGTCTTTAACTGAGTTTTTGTTCACTTGTTCTACCATCTATTGAAAGAGGTCTATTAAAGTCTCCCCTAAGATTGTGGGTTTCTCTATTTCTCCTTCAATTCTGTCAACTTTTTCTTTATATACGTGGAAGGGATGTTATTGGGTGCATACAGATTTAGACATGTTATGCCATCCTGATGTGATATAACTTTAGGTTTGTTTTTAGGTGCAGGCTTGCTTTTGTTGGTATGAAAATTCCATTATTTTACATTGGTATTTGAGGGATGTTTCTAGGCTTTGCAGGTCACATAATGTTTCTATCAAATATTTATTCTCTTTCTCTTATACCTTCCCAAACATCATATTCTCTCTCCACACACACCCCGCCCCCCAACTTCTCACCTTTTGAATATGTAAAGAAAACATTCCTAGTTTGCAGGCCATACAGAAATAGGCCCCTGGCCAGATTTGACCTACAGGCCAAAGTTTACTGACTCCTGATCTATATTATTTTCTTAGTTCTGCTTTGTATTTATTTACTGTCCTTTTCTAACTTCTTGAGATAAATGTTGAATTCATTAATTCTTAACCTTTCCTCTTTTTTCTTATAAGCATTTAAGGTTATTTGTTTTCCTTTGATTACTATTTTGGCTACATCCCACAAGTTTTGAAATGTGGTATTTTTGTTATCATACAGTTCTAAAATATTTTCTAATTTTCACTTTAATTTATTCTTTGACCCATGAATTATTTGAAGTGTTTATTGATTTCTAGCTTAATTGTTTTGTGGTCAGAGAGCATGATCTTTATGATTTGAAATTTGTGGAGGGGCCAGCCTGGTGGCACAGCGGTTAAGTTCGCATGTTCCACTTTGGCAGCCCAGGGTTCCCTGGTTCGGATCCCAGGTGCGGACATGGCACTGCTTGTCAAGCTATGCTGTGGCAGGTGTCCCACATATAAAAGTGGAGGAGGATGGGCATGGATGTTAGCTCAGGGACAGTCTTCCTCAGCAAACTGAGGAAGATCGTCAGCAGATGTTAGCTCAGGGCTAATCTTCCTCAAAAAAAAAAAAAAGTAGCACAAAATAAAAAGGACTTTGTTGAGACTTTTGCTTTATGATAAGGCCCAGAATATGGTCATTTTTTTTTAATGTTCCGTGTGTGCTTGAAAAGCATATAGGCTTCTATTGTGGGCTGTTTTATGTATGTCCATTTGGTCACTTATTATGTTTTTCAAATCTCTCTCTATATTTTTTTACTTGTTCTCCTAATTACTGAGAGAGATGCATTAGAATTTACTATTGTGATTGCGTATTTATCTATACTTCCGTTTATTTTTAATCATGTGTAAATCTAAGGCTATGTTATTAGATACAGCAACTAAACTTATATCTTTGTCATGCATTGAGTTGCTGAACATTATGAAGAGTGCCTATTCAACTCTAGCAGTGCTTTTTTGCCTCTTAGTTTATTTTATCTGATTTTATTACAGTTACCCAACTTTCTTTAGGGTAAAGTTTGCCTGTTGCACCATTCACCATCCTTTTACCTTTAGCACTTTTGTGTTCCAGTGTTTTAGATGTATGTTTTGTAAACAGCATGTAGTTGATTTATTCCTAAAATCAATTTGACAACTTTTCTCTTTAACAACTGTGTTTATTTTTAGTGTAACCACTTTTTGTCCCTGTTCTGTATAGGGTTTTTTTCTCCCCTTACAAGCCCTCTTTTAAATCAATTGAATATTTTTTAATCATTTCATTCTTTTCCTCTACTAGTTTTGAAGTTATACACTCTCTTTCTATCACTGAGAGATTACCCTAAAAAATATAACATGCGTATGAATCCCATCTCAAACTAATCAGCATCTTCACCTACACCCGTACAATACAGGGACCTTGGACTAGTCTGATTTTATTCACTCCCCGTTTCCTGACTTATAAGTTATTGTCATTTATTTTAATTCTATACTTTTAATCTCGTCAGACTTTATTATCATTGTTTTATACAGTCAGTGTTCATTTACATTTACCCATATATTTGCCATGTTTGTTTCTCTTCATTTCTTACTTGTATATCAGACCTTCGTTCTGTTTGAAGTTCATCCTTTAGAATTTCCTTGGATGAGTGTCTACTGCTTTAACTCTGTCAGTCTTTATTAGTCTTAAAATGTGTTTGCTTTACCCCCATTTTTGAAAAACTTTTTTTTTTTAAGATTTTATTTTTTCCTTTTTCTCCCCAAAGCCCCCCGGTACATAGTTGTATATTCTTAGTTGTGGGTCCTTCTAGTTGTGGCATGTGGGATGCTGCCTCAGCATGGCTCGATAAGTGGTGCTATGTCCACACCCAGGATTCGAACCGACGAAACACTGGGCCCTGCAGCGGAGCGTGCGAACTTAACCACTCGGCCACGGGGCCAGCCCCTGAAAAACATTTTTGCTGGACATAGTGTCCCAGGTTGCCAGTTATTTTCATTCAGCACATTGAAGATATTATCCCATTGGCTTCTGTTTTCTATTGTTTGTTTTGAGGCGTTAGCTGTCCGTCTGCCACTCCTTTGAAGATAATCTTTTTGTTTTCTTAATTCTGCTTTCAGATCTTTTCTCTGTCTTATATTGTGCAGTTTCACCAGGACATGTCAAGGAATAAATTAATCTTATTTTTATTGCTTGGAATGTCTTAGACTTATTAAATCTGAATTTATTTCTATATATTTCTTCTGAAAAAATTCTCAGTTAGGATATCTTCAATATTGCCTCTGATTCATTCCTTTCTGAATTTCAATTAGACAATGTTAGACCTTTTCAGTCTATCCTTTCATGTCTTATAGCCTCTCTTTAATGTTCTCTCTTTTTTTCCCTCTTAATTGCATTCTGGATAATTTCTTCTGACTTATGTTTGTGTATATTAATTTTTTCTTCAACACTGTCTAATATAATATTAAACTGATTCTGAGTTTTTCATTTTAATATCTTTCTTTTTTTCATTTTATTTCCAAATCTGCTTCTGATTCTTCAGTCGTTTTGTTTCATTCTTTTATGTTTATCTCTACTGAAGGACCACTTTTTTTAAAATTTCCAATCCATTCTGAACTGATATTTCTATAAAATTCAGTAAAAATGTTGCAGCAAGGCCCATTGCCGTAAAAGCTCCTAAACAGTTCCTCTCACTTCTTGTCCTCGCCTCCTGGTGCACCAGCAGACCTCATCAAGCAGCACTGGCAGTCTGCGTGAGAAGAGCTTCTCGCAGACCTTTCCTCTGTGAGTGCAAACGCAACGGTGTTCACCCCCAGGATCACCTTAGTATGTGAAGGTAGTTTTTAAGCCAAAGGGTTTTGGTTCATTCATTCATTCACTCGTTAGTTTATTCACAGATACATGCCTTGATTTAACCCAGGGTTTTGGACCTGTTTTGATAAAAAGACATATATGATGCTTTCTGTATGCCAAGTCCTGTTTTAAGTGCTTCCCAAATATTAATATGTTGTTCATAAAAATTCTGTTATATCAATACTATTCACGTTTTTCAGAAGAGCTAAAGAGGTTTAGTAACTTGTCCAAGGTCACACTGCTAAGAAGTAGTAGAACTAAGATTTGAACTCAGAAAGTCTAGCTCTGGAGTCCCTGTGCTTAACCTGCTGGCTACCAGTCTGAGCCCTTGACTGTCTTAGATATTTAGATACTCAGTTCTGCAAGTGTAGGTTTTCCAAAGCCTACTTTATGGCTGAATAATTCATTTCCTCCCTATTGTCAATGTGAAACAATTGGTCATTATTGCAGAGAGCTCTGAATTGGGAAGGATGAGCGCGTCTCCTGCCCCCTTTGTGGACAGAAAGGTGACTGATTAACATGTCTTCCCTGAAAAGGATGATGATTTATTAATGCTGTCTGCATGGGTGCAAAAGGGGATTACCATGAGACACATCAGAGAAGTCACCTGTAAGCTTCAGGGCTTTGTACCTCTGAAAAATTTGAAAATTACCAAACCGTAAAAATTCCAACTCATCTACTAAATAGGAGATAAATGCAATCAAACTAAATAACTGCATCAGTTAGATTCCCCCAAAGGGTCTTTAACTGAATTCAACCAATTTTTTAAAACTTAAACAGGACAAATGAGTTAATTTACATAGAAATTGTCTTTGGCACCAGAACAGAATGTCTCCATTTATAAGTGTAATACTGTGGAACAAACCAACATGGCAGTCTTTTTGCTTTGAACATTTTCAAATCTACAGGAAAGTTGAAAGATTAGTGTCTATGTATCTTGCACCAAGAATCACCAATTTTCAGAGTTTTGTCACAGTTGCTTTCTCTCCCTTTGTATATATCCATAACTTTTTTCTGAACCATTTTAATGTGTATTGCAAGTATGTATCATCTGAAAATTGTCCTATAAAACCAGAACATTTTCACTCCTAAGAAAAATAGCATAAACTTAATATGCTATCTAATATAGAACCTATATTCACATTTTCCCAATTAGCCCCAAAATCTCATTTATAATTTTTTTTCACTGCAAGACCCAATCAAGATTTCTACATTGCATTTGGTTGTATCTCTTTAGTCTTTTTTAGAGAATATTCCCCTATCTTTTCTTTTGTTTTTTGTGATAATGGCTTTTTTAAGAGTCCCAGCCGATTATCCCATATCCCATTCTTGAATGACTCAGTGGGATTCATTCCCTGCCACCTCTCCCTAGGGACCACATGACCCTGGCTCACCCTCCCAATTTCTGGAATAAGGAGAGGTCAGAGCAGTGGACCCTGTCTGATCTGTGTCCTCTATGGGGAAAGAAAAAGGAGGAGCCTACCTTGCAGGAACACTGGTGGTCCCAGAGAGTGGGACCACCACAGACTCTTGGGAGATAGACAGAGATAGAGGGGAAAAGAATAATGGGAGGAGGGAATATGGGAGAGAAGGAAGTAGTATGGTTTTGATTTGGAAACCAGACGCATAGGAATAAGACTTGTGCACAGCATGTGTTTGTCAATGTCTAATGGTATAATTTATCTGTTTTCATGTTATATCATGAAAAAGTTACTCAGTTCTTGTAGTGGTGCTTCTGAGGAGGGAGGAATGAGAACAAAAATCAGGGAGACACGTAAAGGGAACTTCAACTTGATCTTTAGGGTTTTTTTCTTTTACATAGAAAGGAATAAGCTGAAGCAAATATGACAGAGAGTTGGCATTTGCTTGGTTCTGGGTGATGGGTATGTTGTTTTCATCACTTTTCAAAATTTTCATAGAAAAATTAGAATGAGAGAAACAAGCAAGAGAGGGTGAAGGCAAGAGCCAGAAAGGGAGAATGGGTGACCCTTGTTTCTGTAAGGAGGCATGGTAGAAAGACTGGTCTGTGGCTTCAGACAAATGTCGACTTGAGCTTCCGCTCTACTACGTATTGAAGAGAATATTTTTTGAAATCATACCAGCTCAGAGAAGTTAAAACTGGCTTGCCACAAACAACCACATCCGACTAAATTAAACCAGGCTTGATCTTGATCTGCTTTTGCCCTGGATGAGCAATGGCTCCTTTACAATACCGTGCACCATGGGCATGTTTATTCACTCTCTGAGCCTCAGTTTCCTCATCTGTAAAATGGAAATATGCATCCCCACACAGAGCTGGGTGATTTATTGTGGGTCCTGCAGTGAGCAGGAGAGGCACTAACCCAGCCCACAGGAGCTTCAGCTGTGACTCCATCATTATCCCACATAACACACACAACAGTAAGTCTGGAGACAGAGAAGCTTGTGGCTGGGCTGGCAGCTCCACAGTATCATCAGGACCCAGGCACACCCAACTTCCTGCTCTTTTCTCTTTAGCGGGTCAGTGCTGTCTCCATTCAGGTACAGCATGCCTGTAGATGCATCTGGCGACATATCCTCACACACCATGGTCCAGAGCAGTGAGGGAGAGGCCCTGTCTATGACCCTTTTTTTTTTTTTTTAAGATTTTATTTTTTTCCTTTTTCTCCCCAAAGCCCCCCAGTACATAGTTGTATATTCTTGGTTGTGGGTCCTTCTAGTTGTGGCATGTGGGACGCTGCCTCAGCGTGGTCTGACGAGCAGTGCCATGTCCGCGCCCAGGATTCGAACCAACGAAACACTGGGCCGCCTGCAGCGGAGCGCGTGAACTTAACCACTCGGCCACGGGGCCAGCCCCTGTCTATGACCCTTTTGAGGGATGAGCACCACTTTCCCGGTAGCTGCCACCACCGATTTCCTCTTACATCTCAGGGCCAAGTGACAGCATGTGGCCACACTGACACCATGGAATTGCACAGATTGTCTTGAGCCTATCAACATTTCCTCCACAGGGCAGGAAAGGAATCTCATCTCACCTGAGAAACACCAGGCAGAGCAGGGCTCTGTGAGCAAGGATGGGAGGGAAAGTCTATTGGGTGGGCAAACCACAGAGTCTGCCCGTAAATGTGGACCATGTGCCTCATTAGGTCATCCCCTGTACCCCCTCCCCCACCCCTCCCACCCCAGTTTCTCGACTAACACCCCCTGCACCTTCCCACTCTTGCAAAGAGCCACTACCAGCTTAGATCCAATTCAAAGGATGAATGAGGCCGGTCCGCCTTGATATTAAATGTGTCAGGCTCTCAGGTGTTACAGCCACTATGTTCAGTTTTATGCCTTGTAAGCAAGAATCTTCTAATTTTCCTCCACTTTGAGGCAACCCAGTTTTAATATCTCCCAGCCTGGATGTTTATAAAAAGGCTTTGTAAAAGTCAGTTGAGACGGGTTGCTATTTCACAGCCTAGAAAAAAAGAAGTTACCAAGTGATGGCATGTTATTTCTGATTATGTCTCCAACAGGCCATTCAGTAGCACCATCAATTAAAGCCTTTAATTGCATTTCTCATTTAGCTTTGATAAGATGACTTCCAAGGGGTGAGAATATACCAATTTGTTAGCATAAACATTAGCGTCTTCATATAATAGATGCTTGTCTATTTAATTTTGTAGCGTTAATTTTAATACATGTTTTCATTTAGAATTAAGGGTACAGTTATTTTATATTAATAAAACCACTTATTAAAATGAAATTACTGAATCTTAACCAAAAAGCTCTGTAGAGAAGATAGGTATCCAGTTTAAACAAAGTACTGATAAGGTTTATTATATTAAACTTTGTTAATATGGTAATCTATTCAGAAATAATTCTCTGGCTCTGAACTAAACATACTTTTGAGGGTTTTAATTTCTAGCGTTACTTGCAGTCCTTGTCCTTCATGTTTCATTACTTATTACTGAAAGCAGTCAAATTTTTTATCAAAACTAATTTTTTTTCTTATTTCCCTTTCTTTTTTATTTTATTTTTTTATTGCAGTAACATTGGATTATAACATTATGTAGCTTTCAGATGTACATCGTAATATATTTCGAATTCTGTATAGATTACATCATGTTCACCACCCAAAAACTAATTATAGTCCATCCCCTCACATGTGAGCCAAATCTACCATTTTGCCCTCCACCCTCCGCCCTTCCCCCATGGTAACCACCAATCCAATCTCCATTGCTATGTGTTTGTTTGTCATTGTTTTTATCTTCTACTTATGAGTGAGATCATACGGTATTTGACTCTCCCTCTGACTTATTTCACTTAGCATAATACCCTCAAGGTCCATTCGTGTTGTCACACATGGCCAGATTTCATCATTTCTTATGGCTGAGTAGTATCCCATTGTGTATATATACCACATCTTCTTTATCCATTCGTCCCTTGATGGGCACCTAGTTTGCTTCCAAATCTTGGCTATTGTGAATAATGCTGCAGTGAACATGGGGGTGCATATATCTTTATGCATTTGTGTTTTCAAGTTCTTTGTATAAATACCCAGCAGTGGGATAGCTGGATCATATGGTAGATCTATTCTTAATAATGACAGATGGCTTGTTGAAACATAAATAATATGATGCCCCTCCAACTGTTCTAGTTCTGTTAGTATTATTCTCTTTCTTAAAAAAAAAAAAAATTGCGGCCAGCCTGGTGGAACACCAGTTAAGTTCACATGTTCTGTTTCGGCGGCCCGGGGTTTGCCGGTTCGGATCCCGGGTGCAGACCTATGCACCGCTTGTCAAGCCATGCTGTGGCAGGCGTCCCACATATAAAGGAGAGGAAGATGGCCACAGATGTTAGCTCAGGGCCAGTCTTCCTCAGCAAAAAGGAGGAGGATTGGTGCTGGATGTTAGCTCAGGGCTAATTTTCCTCAAAAAAAAAAAAAATCAATTAAATGTTGTCACAACTTCTTGGAAATATCTATTATAAACATTCTCACTTGATTGGAACCCCACAAAGAGTTGAAGACCCCAAGAGATGACTGTTATAATTCAGCCCCCAAATAAAAAAGTATATGTCACTAGTAGTTTCACATAACATTAGAAACACAAGATGAAACCATTCATAGGCTTGAAGCCATTTTTTGAACAATTTTAATATAATCTAAGACATGTAAGATGATGTTTGTGTCACACAATTTGTAAGATAACATCATCAGATGAGCCAAGCTGTAAAGCCTTTTCATATATACTTTCTCGTGAAAAGTAGTTCTGAGCTCAAGCACACCCCCAACACTGCCAGGGAGAATGGAGTCTTCTGTCTCCACCATCATGGAGATGCTCCTGCGTTCTTCACCCAATTTCCCTCCTGTTCCCTATCTTCCCCTGCTTTTGGTTTTTGCCTCATTTTGGTGTACGGTGCCCCTTGGTATCCAAGGGGGATTGGTTCTAGGAACCCCCAAAGATACCAAAATCCGTGGATGCTCAAGCCTCTTATATGATAGGACGTAGTACAATGAACACAGTGGGGCCTTCCATATCTGTGGGTTTCACATCCATGGATTCAGCCAACTGCAGATCAAATCAGTGGATGCAAAACCCATGGATATGGGGGGCTGACTAGTACATCCTCCAGAAATTCTCCCTGAGAAGGAGTGAATGAGGATGTCGTGACCCACGTTCACTAGAAAACAGAGCCTGAAGCAACTGTTAAGTGCTGATTCTTTATTTCGGAGATGCAATCCTAGATTTGTTAGCAACTAGTTTTGTTGAGAAATAAGTCTCATAGGAACATTCTTGTACAAGTCTTATGTTTTCATTTCTCTTTGGTAAATACCCAACCATAGAATTGCTGAATCATATGGTAAGTGTATGTTTAACTGTATTAGAAATCGCCAAAACATTTCCAAAATCATCATGCCATTTTACATTCCCAGCAGCAAAGTAGGAAAGTTCCAGTTGCTCCATATCCCCAACATTTGGTGTTTTCAGTCTTTTTAATATTACCGCTCTGGCAGGTATGAGGATATGACGTATTGTGGTTTTAATTTGCATTTCGTTGATGACTGATAACATTGAGCATCTTTTATGTCCTTTTTGACCATTTGTATATCCTTCACAGTGAAATATCTTAAGTCTTTGGTCCATTTTTATCAGGTTGGTTGGTTCTTATTGATTTGTAGGAGTTCCTCATATATGCAATTACAAGTCCTTTTCAGATACATTTTTTATGAATATTTTATCCCCGTCTGAGGTTTGCCTTTTTGTTTTATAACGATGTCTTTTAATAGGCATAAATTTTTTATTTTGATGAAGTCACACGTATCAGTTCTTTTCTTTGCCAATCCCAATAATATTCTGTTCTTTTTATGGGACATTTTATAGTTTTAACTTTTATTTTTAGGCCTATGAATCTTTGTAAGTTTAGTTTTTACATTTATGTCTATGATCCACCTCAAATTAATTTGTGTTTATGATGTGATGTAGATACCAGATGCCTGTGGATGGTAGGGAACGTGGAAAGCCCTTTGAATATCTAACTATCAGCTCATTGTTGAGTGGCTTTTTCATAAAATATATACCATTGTCAGACTGAAGATGGTCTGGAAAGCCAAAAACATAGCACAATTAGTTTCAAGGGTCACAATTATGTAGCCTGAGTTAACTCTGTTGTAAGTGTCAATAGCAGTGAGGCAGAACCAATAACCCCAAAAGTACGTCTGCCGGGAGCAGGCAGGAGCAATGCCTCCTCTTCTACTGCAAGGCCAATGGGTCAATTCCTGACATGCAGCAGCAGCCTCTGCATCAGAACTTGGAGTCCTTTACTAGGCGCCCCTCTGTGGTGGTGGGAGTATTGCCATGTGCAGCACAGTGAGAGGTCCAGGCAGCAATGGCGGTGGTCTGGGAGGTGCAGCCTCTATAAGCAGCTTGATTCCAGTTGGTCTCATCAAAGGATAGGCCCTCACTTGCACATAGACATGAGCATCCCAGACAGGTGATCAGCACCTGTGATTTGTTATCACATTTTTTGGCTCCATAAAGAAATGTCTTTAATCTACCGGTCTGTAGTTTTTCAAGTGACAGATCAAACTGCTAGACCAACCAGTCCAAGGATCGGTAAAATAGAGCAAGCTTCATCAAGACAGTGCTGGCCAGAACTATGAGAACAGCCTTGAGTCCAGCCCACTGAACAGAGTGACCAGGTCCACTTCCAGTTCTGCAGAGCTGGCACTGGGGCCAAACAGCCACCCCAGCCCAGTGTATCCCTCCAAGTTTCAGCTTAGCCAAAGTGTCAGGGAACCAGCCTGGACGTTTAGGGGACTCTGCATCAAGGGCCCTGTTGAGCCAGAGGCTTTGGTTCAGGCATCAGAGAGGGCAATAGTTTCTTCTAGAGGGGCAGCTGCCACTTTTTCATGTAAAGCCAAGATGCTGCTGCGACCAGGCCAGCTGTGTGCTTGAATATACCATTTGCATCTGACAAGTGATCCCTGTTGGGCCTTTCTCACTTTATTACTCACTCAAGCTGAGTTGACCCACCCCAAAATGGAAATATCAGACCAGAGTCACTGGGCCCCCATGGGTGATATGTTCAGTTTTGACAAGAGCTCAGCAGCAGGTCAGTTGCTACTTTCCCAAAGGGATGAATGTAGCAGCCATGTCAGGGAGATGACAAGTCTGAAACCCCAAGGGACACCTCCAGGTGGAGGCCACTTCCCCCTGCCAGAGGTTCTAGTCAGCAAAAGTATCAGTCACAGACACTTGTAGCCTGAAGGGCCATTGTGGTTATACCCAAAGGTAGAGAAGGTGCCAGAGCTTGCTGGATCACTTCCAACGTGGCCACATGGGCTGGCTCTACTCAAAGGAAGCTGATTTGCAGGATGAACGTCGTAAAGGACCACATAGAGTGCCCCAGTGAGACACATTCCATGTCCAACTCAGAGCCAAAGGAAGTGTCTCCTTTTGACAGTTGGGGGCAAGGAGGGTGGGGTTGAAGACACAGCACTTTTTCCTTGACTGCCAGAGGGCTTAAGTATTGTGAACTCAGGCTAGCATCCCAAGAAACTTGACTTGGTGAGCAGGGCTGTGAATTTTGTTGAGACTTATCAGCCCCCCAGCTGGCTGAGATATATCACACAATCTGGGCCCCTGAAGCTGAGCATCTGACTTGCCAGCCAACAGACGTCATCTACAGAGTGAAAGCTTGGACACGGTGGGGAGAGGCCCTCATGCTGAATCCTGACCCATCTGCTGGTGGTTAATGGCAGGGGAGCTTTCCCCATTAGTGTATCTCCTCCTGTGGTTCTTCTAATTGGGAGAATCACCTCTGGCACTTATGGGATAGGACATTCATTCGTATAACCTCTCAATTCTTATGGTACATTCAGGTATAGAAGCAGCAACAAGACTACATTGGATTGGCCCAAAGGGCATCACACACAAGGTCACATGAGCTTCCATTTCCCACTGTTAACCTACCAAGCCCCCATCAGTTGAATTCAGATGCCCCTTCCTCCATAACTGGGTAGGATGGTGACTTTGGCACCTGTAACCAGCAGAGTCATAGACGTTTGAGTTCCTCTCCTCCATGAATTCCCCCAGCACACTTGGACAGGTACACATGACCTTTAGTCCCCCTTTGGTGCAGGGATACCTAGGCCCCGTCCCTAATGATCTTTTGTGAAAGTAGCTGATGTCGAGTAGAGAAGAAGGGAGGGGACCAGGAGGTGCAGGGAGCCAGCAGCTCTCAGCCAGTCAGCCAGGCACTGTTACTTTCACTGCTAAGTACATTGCACAGCTCAACAAAATGAACTTCCGGTGTTTTGATCCACCCAAAGTCCTATATCAGCTTTGAGAGACTCCTTGGGCCTCCTCCTCACATGAGAGAAGGGTGAACAGTAGCCACCATTCATTCCTACCTCTCACTGCTCAGCCTTTTAACATCTATTAACAGATGGGACAGTGGGACCTTACTCATTGCCCCCTTGCCCACAGCTTGAGGAAAAGCATTCCCTGCAGAATCCTGGAGAATTTTCTCCTATTCCCTAACCTGGCCCATGAAGCCCCATGTCTTGTCTCTTTCAAAAAGCCCTGTCTCTGTCAGCATCCCGTCTTTATGTATAAAGAACTGTGAGGGTTTGAGATCTTACTCTGCTTGCAAGCCAGCTAGTCAGCCTGCTACAGGTTCATGGAGGCTGGCGGAAGACGTAAGACTCCTGGGTCAGGGACAAAGGACTTACTCACAGCACAGCAAGTAGCATGAGTTTCTTGTTTGTGTCAGTTCCTTTTGCTCCCCAAACCTCATGGGGTGATGCAGAAGCAGGCACATGTGGATCCTGTGCATGTAGTGGGTTTGCATCACCGCTGAGGAGCCCCAAGCTTGGGAAACTCCAATCTTTTATAATGGACTGCACGCAAACCTGCCCAATCTTTGTCCTGGAGGGAGAAGTTATCTCTACTTTAGTGGATAGCGAACAGATCTATCCTCTGCCCCAGAGAGACACACTGTCTCTGTCTTTCGGGGCTGTTTGCTGTACAGCCATCCTTGAAAAGATTTTTCATCCTGTCAGAGTCATCAGTGCCTCTGTAAGATGCACAGAAATGTGAGACCCATGGAAAATTGCCTCCTAACGCTTGGCTTTTGGAGAGACTTTACACTAAAGGTTTTAGCCTCCTGCCTCTCTCAGTCCCAGTGTTAGCAAATGTCCCGATGGAGCCAACCAATGTGTTGAGACCCCAAGTCACCACCACCAGCTCTTCTGGTGTTTGTATTTCCATCACTGACCCTCCACCGGCGTTGCCTGCACCCTTAACTTTCCAAAGTCTTCAGGCAAGAGCTTGTTGTACTCTGTGGACCCTCCCTATGGTGATTCCAGACTGGCTGCTTTTCAAAGCTTTCTGCTCAGGTTTTCAGCCTCTCACTCTGTATGCAGCAAAGGACCTCAGGAAAAAGCTACTTATGTGCTTAAGGCCTCCAAAGTCTTACCCAAAGCTGCGCTGTTTTCTCTCTGCTTGGAGTGGCCCTCCACCAAGCTTTGCACCAACATTAGTGTGTGTTCTCAGCCATCTACCCCTACCCAGATTTGGCCAATGCCTCCAGGTCAAAGCTGCAGGGCTGGCTTTCCTCCCTGAGCTTCTCCTCTCGCTAGTTTCTCAGCCTATTTAATTTTACATGCCTCCACAGCTTCCAGCTGCCCTTCTCAAGGTGATTTCTGTATTTGATCTCACTTTTCCCACTAGGGTAACCAGACAGGCAGGTTCTCCATCAGCTGCTGCATCACTCTTGGAAGCAGGAGACCACAAGTTGATTATTTTTTAATATTAATCCAATTTGTATTCCTGGAATAAATCCAACTTTGTTATAATGTAGTGATCTTCTGGGTACTACTGGATTAAGTTTGCTAAATATTTTGTTTAGAATCATTGCCCTGTTTGTTCCTGAGAGAGACACATCCATGGTCTTCTTTTCCTGGAATGTCCCTGTCAGGTTTTGGTATCAAAGTTGTATGGGCCTCACAAAACAAATGGGGAAAGTTCTCGGGTTTTCTGCTCTCTGTTCTCTCCTTAAATGTGTGGAAGAATTCACTGGTAAAGCCATTTGGGTTTAGAGTTTTCTGTGAGGGAGAAGTTTCTAATAATGAATTCAGTTTCCTTAAAGGATAGAGAGCTGTATATGTTTTCTGGTTCTCCTTCAGTCTGTTTTGGTAAATTGTGTTTTTCAAGGAATTTGTCCACTTTATTTACCATTTTCAAATGTATTGACATAAAATTATTTACAATATGCATATTATGTTTAAATATATGCTATATTTAATGTCTGTAGGTAAAGTAATGATGTTTCATTTTTCATAAATGATAGTGGAAATTTATACTTTCTCTTTCTTGACAATTCTTTTTAAGAGTTTGACAATTATATAACTCTTTTCATAGAACTGACTCTCAGCTCTGTTTGATTTTCACTATTGTATTTTTTTCTATATTGCTGATTCTTTCCTTTACTATTTCAACCTACACTGTCGAGGTTTGATTTGCTGTTGCTAGCCTTGTGGGCACTTACAACATTTATTTTCAGCCTTTTTTGGTTTTTCTTGTGTGTATTTCAGACTATAATCTTCCCTCCCAGCACTGCTGGAGTTAAAGCTCACAGATTTTTATTATCATTCATTTCAAAATACATTCTAATTGCCTGTGATTTCTTCTTTGACCCATAAGTTATTTGAAGGGTGCTGTATAATTCCTAACATTTGAGGATTTTCAACTTTTCTTGGTTATCTCTATTCATTTCTAGCTTATATTTAGTGTGGTCAGAGCACATACTCTGGATGATTTCAAATCCTTTGAAATTTGTTGACATTTTCTTTACGGACCATCATGTGGTCAATTTTGGAAGTTTTCCATGTGACCTGAAAAGAATATATATTCATTCTGTGGTCAGTGGATTCACTGTTGTTTATATGTCTGTTAGGTCAAGTTCTTGAATTATGTTTATCTAATTTCTACTGAATTTTTTGCTTGTTGATTCTATCATTTATCAAGAGAGGTCTGTTAAAAATCTCCAATTTTGATTTTGGATTTATTTATTTCTCTTTTGAATCTTGTCAGTTTTTGCTTTATATATTTTTAGGCTAAATTTTACATATGTACATATTTGGTATTGTTATACTTTCCAATTGACTTGACTGTGTTATCATTATGACATATGCCTCTTTATCCTGTGCCTCAGTAAGGTCTACTTCATCTGATATCAATAAGAGCTTCATCAGCTTTACTTTTGCTTAGTTTTTGAATGGTATATCTTTCTGTACCTATTACTGTCAAGTTTCTGTGTCATTATATTTACGGTGTCTTTTGTCAACAGCATATGCTTGTTTTTTAAAGCAAGGCTAACAATCTCTGTCCTTTAATTGGAATATTTAGTTCATTCACATTTAATATAAATACTTATATATTTTGGTTTAAATCTATTGTCTTGCTGTTTGGGTTTTTGTTGTTGTATTTCTTTTTTCCTCGCTCATATTCTTTTGAATTACTTAAGAATGTTTATCATTCTGTTTTCCCCTGTACTAGCTTGTCAATTATACATTCTCTTATTGTTCTTTTAGTGGTGACCCTACAGTTTGCAAAATGTGTCTGAGTTATTTGATCTTGAATTGCACTTTTACCACTTCCTGCTCAATGTAAGGACCTTAGAATTTGTGTCATTTATGATGCACTCCCATATTTTGTGCTATTGCTGTCATGTGTTTAAATTCTACATATAATTTAATCCCTGGAAATGCATTTCTAGTATTGCTTTAAACAGCCAATATTCATTTACATTTCCCAACATATTTGCCCTTTCAAATCTCTTCATTCCTTCTATATACTCTGCTTCCATCCAGGATCATTTTCCTTCTGCCTGGAAATCTCCTGTTAGTATTCTTTACTGCAGATCTGATGGTGATGAATTCTGTGTTTCTCTTTGTCTGAGGTGTATAATTCTAGATTGGTAATAATATCCTTTTTACAAGAAAACCTTGCTGAGGTTTTGATAGGAATTGCTTTTAACCTATGGATCAGTTGGGGAGAATTCACATCTTTACTATGTTGAAAGGCTTCCAACTCGTAAACATGGTATGTCTCTCTATTTGTTTAGATCTTCTTTGATTTCTTTCATCAGCATTTTATAGTTTTCAGAATACAAATACTGAACATATTATGTTGTATCTATACTAAAGTATTTCATTTTTGAATGATTATAAATGGTATGATATTTTTAAATTTGGGACTCATGTATTCATAGTATGTAGAAATACCATTGATTTGTATATGTTGATCTTATATCCTGTGACCTTGACAAAACCTCTTACTTATAGCATTTTTTGTAGCTTCCTTCTGATTTTCTATATAAACCGTCGTGTCATGATAGTTTTTCTCTTTTATCATTTTCTTTCTGTCTAGAGAGCTTCCTTTAACCATTCTTTTAAGGTTAAGTCTGTTAGAAACAAATTCTCTTGGTTTTCCTCCATCTGAGAAGGTGTTGATTTCCCTTTTATTTCTGAAGTATATTTTTGTTGGACATAGAATTCTAGATTGACAGTTCTTTCCTTTTAGCCCTTGAAAAATATTGTGCCACTTTCTTCTGACCTCTATGGTTTCTGATGAGAAATCCACTGTCATTAGAAGTGTTTTTCCCATACAGGTGTGGGGTTGTTTTTCTTTGGAAGCTTTTGAGATTCTTTTCTTTCTTTTTAGTTTCTGAAAGTTTGAGTATTATGTGTTTTTCATGAATTTCCATGTTTTTTTTCTGTTTAGGGTTTGCTCAGCTTCTTGAATCCATATGTTTATGGGATGTTTATTTGTTTTCCAAAATTTAGGAAATTTTCAGTGATTATTTCTTTGAATACTTATCTCATCTCTACCTTATTTCTTCTCTCCTATGGGACTCTGGTGACATGAATGTTAGATCTTTTGTTATAGTCCCACATATCCCTGAGATTTTGATCATTTTAAATGTATTTTCTCTCTGTTATTCAGATTGGGTAATTTCTATGTTCTACCTTTACATTCACTGATTTTTTTTCCTTCTATTCTCTCCATTCTGCTGTTGAGGACACTTGAGTTTTTAAAATCAGTTATTGCATTTTTTAGTTCCAAATTTCTCTTTTGGTTTTTCTTATCTTATATTTTTTGGGCAAGACTTTCTATATCTTTGCTGACATTTTCTATTTTTTCATTTATTTCAAATATGTTTTTAATTGCTTGTTGAAACATTTTTATGACACCTGCTTTAAAAATCCCTCTCAGATCATTCTAACATCTGTGTCATCTCGGTGTTGGTGTTGGTTGATTATTTTTTCTCATTCAATTTGAGATCTCCCTGGTTCTTAGTATAAGTGATTTCTGATTAAAAATTATACATATTGAGTATTGTTATAGGATTCTGGATCTTATTTAAACCTTGTGTTTTAGCAGACATTCTCTGGTAGGTACGGGGGCCATTGACTTGTAACTTCCAGGTGGGAATGGAAGTACAGTTTCTCCCCTCTGCCTCTGTTGAAGGATGGGTTTCTTGGTTCTACTAGGCAGGAGTCATTACCACCACATGGTAATGGAAATCCAGGCTGTCCATTGTTCCTAATTATCAGGGGTAGATTACACAGTACCGTCCAGCAGGGTTGAAGAGCTGGCTCTGCACTCAGCCTTCTCTAAAACCATCTGGCAGTGGGGGAGCAGGTGTGAGTGACTCATTCCAGCCTGGCAAAGATGGAAGTCTCAGCTCCCCACTCAGCCTTTGCTGGCAGGGTAATGGTAGGATACAGTTTTTTCTGTGGTATTTGACTAGAATAGAGAAGTTATTGTCTAAGGGGTCACTGTCTTCCTAAGCTGGCCCTTTCCTGGTATCTTGTCTAAAGAAAGCATGATATTTCTTTCATCTGCTCCCATTGGTATTTCCAGGTTGCCAGCTTCTCCAGAATCTAGTCTGGGATTTGTGACGAAAAAGAAACTCCAGGGAGCCTACCACCATATTGTTCCTCAGATCCAAAGGTCCCTAGCCAGCCAACTTTCTTCTCTCCACTTTTCAGTCTTCCCATGTTGTTTTACACATAATGGCTAGGATTTTTAGTTGTACAACTAACTACAACTAATAGGGGAAAGTATGTCTACTCTATCTTTCTGGAAGCAGAAGTCTTGAGATGTGTCAATGAAATTTAACATAACTAAGTAGCTATAATGGTTTTGATGTATTAAATTAAATGTAAACCATACTTTCAGAGGTATGTATGCATCAAAAAAGAAGGATAATTTGAGGAAAAAAATAACTTTCAGGAGAGGAAACTGTATTCAAGGAAATTAAACAAAGAAAAAACTTATCTTTTGTGTAAAATATGTTCTCAAATTCAAGGAGAGAAGACTTTGGCCTTGAGTTTCTCAATCCTCTTGCTACTTGAAGGGAAGATTTGACTATTTCTTATCTTAAAGGAGAAAAGATCTATATTTTATTTGGTAAAAAATAGTCATAACACTTTGCCTTCCCACTGAATTTCTCTAGAAATCCTCTAGAAAATCATCCACTGGTGTTTCTGCTTACCTAGCAAACACACAGTGGTCCCTGCCTGTTCTGGGATTCTGTTCTAAAGTGAGAACACTTCTGTTCCAGGTCGCCTGAACTGGTGGTCCACTGTGTGCACAAGCTGCAAACGGCTTCTTCCTTTGGCCACAACAGGTGACGGGAACTGCCTTTTACACGCCGCCTCACTGGGTAAGCTCCGAAGCATAGGCAGAGGGTGACACTGCCCCAGACCTGCTCTGCACATTGGTGAAGGACAGGCATATACTAAGTAGAGCCACACTCATCACTGTCATCTGGAAGAGTCCCCAAAGGATGGAGCCAACAATCCAGCGCACTTTTTGTCAAGTCCCTGGCAGGCTAGGGATACAGAGCACACATGAGAAAAGACCTGATATGATAGAACGGGGCAGAGCATGAGCTGCAGGGATGGGGTTTAGAGATGGTGGCCTAGAGCAATCAAAGAGGACTTCCTGGAGGAGGTGGGATTTTACTGAGGCTTGAAGAACTTGAAAGAGCATAAAAGAGGACATTCCATGCAGGGAAACTGCACGGATAAAGCATAAAGGCAGAAATTAACAGGGCGTTTGGAGGTGGGGCTCAACTGGGCTTGAGCAGGAAGTTTGGGGAACAGTGCATGAGGTTGGGTAGGTACAGAGCCACCGTCCTGACTGCAGTCAATGCACTTGGACTGACAAAAAGGCAGACATAGTTACCAGTTGGCTAAATCACAAGGGAATCAGCACAGTCAGAATATCCAACAGAGAGGGCAGCAACCTCCTCCAGTGGAAATGTGAGCTTCCTGGTCTCAAAAAGGCACACCAGCAGGTGCACCAGTGGTGGTGGCAATATTTGGGTAACTGAGGGTCATGGTAGACTTCCTAGAAGCGCAGTTGTCCCTTCTGGACCCAGCCTCACATCCATGGGACAGAACCAGTTTTGACAGGCAGGACTGGATTTGTGCCAGGGACCCTGGCGTTAGGGCCAGTTGTGCCTCATCAGTCCTCTCCAGAGACAGGACCCTCAGCTAAGAATATGATCCTTGTTGGTCAAACTTGTCCCCCAGGTAAATACAACCTTAACTCAATGCTGGGACTCAGAGTAAGGGCCAGGCCCAGACCTCTCTTCAGACCTGTAGGGAGGCCCGTTCAGGAAGAGGTGGCTAAGGAGACTGAAAGGCTTGGAGGGAAATGCACAGGGTCTGGGAAGGGCCCCGGGAGGCCCAGAGGAGAGTGGAGCCCAAGGGCAAGGGGAACAGTCCACATTCCTGGGGCTTGACGAGGGGTGATGGGGAAGACAGAGCCACCACCTACCTACTCCCTTTCTGGTTGAAAATTCATACACTTCTCTTTGTTGGCATTATGAAAGTATCCGACGTTCACCATCATGAGAAAATAAAACTCAACAATCCCACCGCCCAGCAAGGGCCACTTTCACATTTTGGTATACAACCTTGCATTCTTTTGTCTGTACTTCCAGTGAAGTTATGATCTCACTGTGCTCTCTGTTTGGAATCCAACATTTTTCCCTTAAAATTATATTGTGAATTTTCCACACTATTATTCTTCAAAACTATGTTTTTACTAGTTGTGTCATATTTCATCATCATGTATTAGCTATTCCCCAATTATGGATCATATTTCACCTTGTTTTGTATAAAACCTGGAGAAAGAACATAAAAGAAGAAATCTCTCGTCTGTGTCAAACAGCAGCCTCATTGCAAAGTCTCAGGTGTGGAAATGCCTTTGTCCTTCAGAAACTGCAGCACGCAGAGTCACCGTCCCGTCAGCACCACGGGTGGGCAAGGCCACAAATCAGAAGGCCACACACCCCTGCAGTCTTGTCTGATGGCAGGTGTTTTCCCTGTGGGCACGGTGGACCTCCTGGGTCTGCCTGGGAAGAGAAAGCCTCCCACTGGCGGCCCCGCCGCCACTACGAGAAAGGCTGGGCCGTGACTGAGCCAGGGCTCAGAGCCACTGGGTTCTTTTCTCCCAGTACTTATTTCCCTTTTCTACTCAAAATGCTAAACCCCGGAGAAGCAAGACTGCCCGAGCAGCAGTGCAACCCTTGCCAGCAGTGCTACTGAACCTACTGAGCTGGCCTGACATTGGCCTAGGGTCGTAGCGCTCACATAGAAATGACAGGCATCCTGGAGTCAGGTTTGTGGGCAAACTTGTGTGGGACAAGGAGACCCTCTTTGCAAGAGAGACCCAAACAAGGAGCCGTGGGAGCTTACACAGGACACAGGACTTGCCCTGCCTGCAGGCATGTCTGAGGGGTGAGGAAGATGGGCTGGGCCTGTTTACAAGGAGCACTGATGGCCACTTCCCTCCCACTGCATTGTAGTAAAAGACAAAAGCCTGGCTTGATGGAAAACCCACAGCAGCCCCTGGTTTTTGCATATTTTTGCACTAATGGATGCATAGCCAGATTAAGCCTTTAAAAATGTCAGTCAGTGCAGGCACTCCTCTTTGGAAAGCTCTCCAGAGGCTCCCAGCTCACCTCAAAGCCACCTTTTTACTCTCCACCTTGTCCCCTAGATCCCAGCACCAGCTACCTCTCCCTCTTGCTGTTTCTCAGGTATGCCATGTGGGCCCCCTTGGGGTCTGTCCTGGCCTTTCTCTCTGCCTGGGATGGTGACTCAGCTCCCTCCTTCACCTACTCAGGTCTTTGCTCTGCTGTCTCCGTTCACCCCATGACCAATACCACCACTCTGTTCATCACTCCTTGTGGTACATGCTCATTCAGTGGCTACCTCACCTCCCCACAATGTGTTCTGTGAGATTTTAGGAACTTAGTCTGTCCTGGTGGCTGCTGTCTGTATTCCCAGCACCTAGGATAGTGCCTTACCCCTATTATGAAATAAATATGGAATTAATTAAGTGGAATTAATGGGATTCAAGGAAATTAATGAATGAATAAATGAATGAATGGATTCCCCCACTCTTTCCCCATAGCCAGGGCTGTACCTCTCGTTGGCGATTCTTCCGTTGGTTGGGTTTCTTGACCATGTCTGAGGTGTCTGAGCACATGCTCAGAGATGCCTAGCTTGTCTTTGTGACCCCTCCACACTCAGCACAGGCTGGGGAGGGGGTGGAGGGATAACGCAGGCACTCTCTCCTGGGTCCAAATGTGTGCAGTGGTGTCCACTGACTCTGCTTCTCAGGAGGTCAAGATGCCTTAGGGCTGCAGACATCGGATGTGGCAGATCCTAGAGGAGGCCAAGGTCTAATTGCCATCCTGGCTTGGGGCCTTTGTGAGGACGCACAACCAGCTTTTCCCCACATCCTATCTCTCACTCAAACACAAGACCTGGACAGTGGACATTGGGTCCCTCAAAGCAAACCTGAGAGATTGCGAGTGGCTTGCCAAGGGTCCCAGAGAGAGGTAGCACTTGGTTTCACCTACTATTGTTTCGCTAAGAAGGGGATATGCTCCTTCATTCATTCGCCTACTTACATCAACAGGAAACTTGGAAAAGGAACAGAGGGGAATTGCTAGCTAATCGTGAGAACTGAACAGCCAACTAAAGAGTTATCATTGTGCATGCAGATGCGGGAGGCCAGGTCTGGTAGTTGTAGTGGTTTGAGTTACATCCTGGTTTGTCCCCCTTCTCACATCCAGTCTCTCTCCTCTGCTCCTCATGGACCTCCCGGCTGCAGGAATGTGGGGGTTCCACGACCGGGACCTGGTTTTGCGGAAAGCTCTCTACACCATGATGAGGACAGGGGCTGAGAGGGAAGCCCTGAAGCGGAGGTGGAGGTGGCAGCAGACGCAGCAGAACAAGGAGGTTGGTACCTATGGTGTGTCCAGAGCCTAGAACCCGCACCAGGCACAGCCACGGGCCATGGTGGAGTCCAGAACTGGGCCCCAAGGCCAAGTCCGTCTTGTGAGGCTAAGCAGAAATGGCTTCTGGGACTAGTAAGGCCTCCCTAATTTAAACCCACTGAAGAGGAGCCCACTGCAATAGTTCAGCCCTGTCACCCGGTGACCACACGTCCACTCACACCGACCATCCTGACGTAATTATGAAACCAACCACCTTCACTCTCAGAGCTGCCCCGGCTTGGATGATGAATTGTATGGTCACCTATGTCAGGTCACTGCTGGTGGCAGTGTGAAGGCTGGGTGCAGCCGCAGGGTGAGCCTGGCACTGCCCACGGCCCCAGCCCTTGTACATATGCTCAATCCGAAGAGAATCCCAGTCACCCTGACCACGGTGAACATTAGTACTTTGCTGTCCTAGAAGAATCTGCCTGCTTTGATTGGAGTTGGCCCATTACCTGTTTCAACTTTTTAATCGTCTGCCCCCAGCCTGATGTGTGTATGGGTTAATGTCCGGTTGTTCCCACACCCTGGGAATGACCATCGCTGCTGGGGGCACTCCCAACAGCGTTGAAATTAGAGATTGGGGGTACTGAAAAAATATTGTTGTTAGCAAGTGGGGACAGCTGGTAGCCACTAACAGGTGTGCCCGGCTGGGTCCTGGTCAGGCTTGGACGAGCCAGGAGGTCCTGCTCAGCTGCCCAGGCTCACCTGGGTGGGGAGGGTGAGGAGGCCAGCCCGCCACCTCCTGAACTGGCTTCCCTTCGTGCCAGTCAGGGCTGGTGTACACCGAGGAGGAGTGGGAGCGAGAGTGGACGGAGCTGCTGAAGTTGGCCTCCAGCGAGCCGCGTACGCACTTCAGCAAGAACGGCGGCACGGGCGGGGGGTAAGTGCTGCCCCCCAGCCCCCCTCCCTGCTCTCCCCAAAGGTCACCTTGAGCTCCAGGTGGCTAGGAACAGTGTGGGAACTGTTGCAAGGGAGCGTGTAATACCCCCGAGCCGAGGGAGACACGAACACTCCTGCCTTCAGACTTTAGATTCAAGGACGAACGGCGGGGCTGTGGGGAATGGCTGGACCCCTGTCAGATGTTCGGGGAAAGCGTACACAGCCCCCACATGCATTTTGGGGCACAGCAGCGGCACAGCACTCACACGGACTGTGCCCTACTGCAGGCGGCAGCGGGGCAGGGGCTCACTGACAGCCAGCCTTTGGAGGTGGCACAGGACAGTGGTAGTTCTCGCACTCTGCCATTGCGCTCGCTAGGCTCTGAAGCCTCAGGCTGCTGGGGTTGGGTTTTTTCAACTAAATATCTATTTAATTACTGGCTTCAAGAAGTCTCAATGAAGGGGCCAGCCCGGTGGTGCAGCGGTTAAGTGTGCACGTTCCACTTCAGCAGCCCAGGGTTTGCCAGTTCAGATCCCGGGTGCACACATGGCACCACTTGTCAAGCCATGCTGTGGCAGGCGTCCCACATATAAAGTGGAGGAAGATGGACACGGATGTTAGCTCAGGGCCAGTCTTCCTCAGCAAAAAGAGGAGGATTCGTGGTGGATGTTAGCTCAGGGCTAATCTTCCTCAAAACAAATAAATAAATAAAATAAAAAATAATAAATTAAAAACAGAAAAAAAGAAGTTGCAATAAAAGGAAAGGATCATTAAGTGAGCCCAGCATCTCCCAGATGTGTTCCGTGAATGCCATGCGTGTTCCTGCAAAAAGGCCTTGCTGTTATGCACGTGTAGAGAGGAGCTTGTTCCTGCAGACCCAGCCCAAGTGTCCCAGTGTGGGAATGGAGAGTGCAGCCCAGCATTTCAAAAAGCAGGTATATGCCCTGGTTCCTACTTTTTGAAGCCAAGGGCCAAGTTGTCACCCTTAGAAAAAAGTTCCAGCCAAAAACAAGAGAGCTTGACTGTTGACAACGAGGAGACCCAAGAAAGGATGCGACACCAGTAGACAGTCCCTATGGGCAGTGTGTCCTGGCCAGCCGGTAGGTTCCTAGGCCCTGCCTCTCAGCGTGTGGGTCCTCAGCCACTGGCAGCTGGCCCCGTGCTTCCCAGGCCCAGCAGTCAATCAAGGCCTTTCAAAGACGAGAATCAGATATGGAAAACCAACCAACACAATTCCAACAGAGTTGTTTTGTCATTTTGCTTTAATAATGTGGCATCTCAGCACCAAAAGTCTGTTTTGTTTAAGGACATTTTAGAGCAAATATTCTAAAGACTCAATCCATTCATGAGAACTCCGCTCTCTACATTTCCATGCCCCCTGAGTGGCACCTGCCGTGGGTCTAAAACATTGCTTAGCATCCTTTTCGTCTTTGCCCCTCTGGCACCTGCCTCAGGCAGACGCTGCATAGATGCGGATGGATTAGATCAAGCCCAGTGTCTCTTCTGGGTGGGGGAGGGTGGGGAAAGGCAACAGCAATCATAAGAATGTTAACAAGTGACCACTATCACATACTGTGTCCCCTGAGTCCCCCCATCTAGAGGCACTTGGCCCACGGTCACATGGCTCATCAGGCCTGTCTGACTCCTAAAGCCCCAGCCTCAGCCCCTGCTCCCTGGGACCCTAGAGAGCTCACAACTGAGTGGGAGTGAATAGGGGTCACAGGAAAGGCACTCTGGTGTGGCTGAGACCTGCCAACCCAGCAATAGCTGTCATGTGCCTCCAAATGCCCCCTCCTCTCAGGACCCCTTCACCATCAATTTGGTCTCAGTTGTAAAGATGAAAATGTTTCTAGTCAGGAGCAATGAATGATAGATGAAAGATGTTATTTTTCCCCCCAAGACATTCCCTGCTTTTTTTGAGTCTGCTCCACTGCAACATGGACCAGCAGGTTTGGGGAGCAGGTAAGTATCCTGCTGTCCGCTGGTCTCCTCTTCTATCAGGCAGCATGGGGGTGTTGGGGAGGGGCCAACCAACACCCTGCAGGCCAGGAACTCTGACACCCGCCAGAGTCCCAGGAGCACCCCCCTTGCTGTTCATCTGCACAGAGCAGCACAAGGAAATGCTCTTCAGAATGGTGTCCAAGCCCTTGTAGCTGGTTTCTCCTGGATTTTAAATGGTTCCAGGGGCTCGAATCCTCCCTCTGTGGCCCTCCTCTGCCAGGGTGCAGGGTTTTTTGGCCTGATGTCTGCAGCCCTAAGGGCTGTGTTTGGGCTCTAGATTGGTCACCTGGATCCCACAGCAGCAGGTAAATCCCAGAAGGAGGCGAGCAGCTGCAAGACCAAGGCTATTTTGATGCTGACGTGTTACTTTTGTAAACGTGGGTGAGCTCTGTGTGAGACACCAGCATTTAGTCACTCTCATCTGACCTTTCCACCTTCTCCTCCCTTCCAGATAGCTCTTGTGCAGTCAAGCTAACAGATAATAATAGTGGGTTCCTCCCTCCAGGAGCGTTTTCCCTGCTGTGGGGTCCCACCTTCCCTTGGGGTTCGGAAGCCCAAAAAGATACTTTTTTTCAGTGAGTTGTCGGCATCTCTGCATTTTGCCTCTGTCTTCCCTGGATGAGGTTGAACTGAGGGATGCAGAACATCCTTGGAGCTCGAGAGCCACAGAGACTGGTACCCAATGCCTGCCCAAGGCTCTGAAGACAGAGGCTGGCCAGCTCCCAGGTCCTCAGGGCTGTAGGGGGCCGTCTGAGGCTGTGCATGCTTCCTGAGCACTAGACGTGAACCCTAGGAGGAGGCCTGAACTGGGATGTCTTTAGGAGGACTCTGCCTACGATGATGGTGACCCCAGAGGCCAGGCCTGAAGGGCTGTCACAAGCCATCAGCTCAGGGCACCGCCACCTCTGTCTGGGGAAATGAGGGCAGAGATCATCAGCTCGGGGGAGGGCTGAAGACCTGCAAAAGCACTTCCTTAGAAACGAGGTCAGTATTCAGACCTCCACTGAGCCCAGCAGGTACCCAAATGAAGAGTCAAGAAGGATTTTGCTGGCCTCTAGCGTCTCCTCTCTGGCCCGTGCTGACCCATCAGGGCTCATTCAGAAACCTCATTCCTGTGGATGAAGGACAAGGGCAGCAGCGCTGGCCCTTCCCTCTGTCCTGCTCCTTGCCCAGCTGCTGGCCCTCTGGTACTGGGACAGATGGAAACAGACCCTGTTCTGCTCCCTGGCATGGACACTGGCCTGGCATCATTTTTTATACTTGTTACTTTCACAGAAAACAACCAGGTTAAGTATCTAAAGAGGTTGGAAGGGACTGAAGGCCAGACTTGGATGTGAGCTTGGCCCTCGTCCTCTCTTCCTCCTGCACCACTCACAGTGACCATCCCCAGGCTCACTGGCAGAGCCCAGGCAGGAGACCCTGGAGGCAGGGATGAATGTCTACTGCTCACCTGAGGGGAAGGGTGGAGACTAGGCTGGCATGTAGGCAGGGCAGCCACGAGCCAGACAGCTGCTGTGGACAGGCTGCTCAGGGCTGATGCCCCAAAGTATGTGATTGCGGAGCAGGGAGCCCTTGAAGACCCTGGGAGGCAAGGCCAGTGCGGGTTTCCTTGTTGAGCTTCAGATGCCGAGAAAGACAGGCGGATGGCACCCACGAACACTGGCACAGCCCAGTGAAGAGCCAGGACCCAGGCAGGGCAGGGCACACTCAGAAGTGCAGGACGAACTCCCTCTGATGCTCCTACATGCAAATCAAGACGTCAGTTTCTCTGTGGCTAAAACAAGAGTAATCAGTCGTTCTGTGCTGTTGCTGCTCCAAAGACCCTCTGAGGCACCACATGTGAAATGCAACCCTCCAAACGCTGCTGGGCTTTTCATGGCCCTCTCCAACCAAAAGAGAACTCAGCACACCATCACCATAGCTGCCATCCTGAGTGTTCAAGCCCTCGTGGGGTGCTGTGGGGAGAAGGATACTCCTCAGAAGGAAAACATGGAGGAAAGAAGGAACTAGCTCCACCCTAAGTCTTGCAGTTCTGCACAGAAACCAGTGCTGCAGTGAAGTTGCCTATCACCAGCTTGCACGTGCAGAGCCCCCCCAGCATGCCACACACACTCTGGGAAAAGAGCATGTGTGCAAGAGGAAGAACCTGGTTACTTGTTCTAAAACTGATAAAATCTCTGAGAAGAGTTAGCGAAGACCTCCGGGTGCTGTTCTGGTTTCAGGGCAACTGAGAAAGGAGGATAAGGAAGACAGTCCTGCCTGGTGGACCCCAACCAGAGAACCAGACTTAAATGACCTGGGTTATAGTCTTGGGCTGGGCATGTGGCCTTGGGCATGTCTCCCAAGCTCTGAGCCTCAGTTTTGTTCATCTGTTAAATGCACTTGGTAGTAACCTCCCTGCCAGGCTGTGTGAGTTTTCAGTGGTTGTATAGCAAACCACCCCAAAACCGAGGGTCCTAAAGCAACAGCCATTGAATTTGCTTATATTTTGGGGGTCAGCTGTCTGGTCTAGAATTGCCTGGAGCCACTCAGGGGCTGCAGTCATCTGGCAGTTGGTATGGATGGGGCTGAATGGTCCAAGAGCACCTCATTCACAGCTCTGGGCCTGGGAACTAGCTTTCTCTGAGCCTCTGTCCATCTGTGCTTTTATCCTTGAGGAGGCCAGGCTCCTGACAATACAGTCTCAGGGCAGGAAGAGAGAGCGGCCTCCAGTGTGCAGGTGCTTCTCAAGCCTCTGCTTGCATCACGTTTACTAATGTCCCATTGGCCCACACAAGTCACTTGGCTGAGCAGCCTCAGGGCAGAGAGATAGACTCCATCCTTGAGGAGAGGAGGGGCAAAATCACCTTGCAAAGGGACAAGTGCACAGGAGTAGGAGGGATCTGTGGCCATTAAAGCAAGCTGTCATGTGCTCTGATGCTGTTGGTGAGAGGTGGCAAAATCACAGATTTGAAAGTGTTTGGAAAGGGGTTTTTTACAACTGTAAAAGTAATGTTTATTAAGACGTTGTCACACTCATTCTGTATTGGCATGCCTGCTGCCCATATGGTATGTTGTAAAGGCCCATCCCAATATCTGACGTGTGTTCCTCCTCCCTGACTTTCCAGTGGCTCCTCTAAGTGTCTGATATTCCCCCCTTAGAAATTCATTCCTTTGAGTCTTGAAGGCTTTGGGGCTTGTAGGAGCTTTCAGGCGTCACTCTGATTGTGGAGCAAATCCCTCCAATCACCTTATGCATCTGGATTACTGCACTGTGTACCTTCTGACCTGATTTCCAGAGACAGGTCTTATGGGAATGGAACACAAAAAATGGCTTATTAGATTATGCTGGGCACAGCAGAGGAAGAGAGAGAGGAAGGAGTGTACCTCTGCTGAGCACCTACCTACCTGCCCTTTATCATTCCGGCATTATAAATTAGGCGTGATCTCGCTTTATAAACTAAGAAACTAATGCTCAGAGAGGTTAATTGACTTACCCCCATTTTGTGACTGGTGGGGCTAGAATGCAGACCCAGAGCTGTCTGAGTCCAGAGCCCTGGGGTTTCCCAGAGCATACACTGGGACAAGCTTCAGTAGCTTCTTAAGAAAGAGTACACTGCAGATAGACTTTTTGACTCCTCGCATATCTGAATTCGTCTTTATTCTCTGTCACCCTTGGTGGATAATTTGGCTAAGTATAAAATTCTCACTTTAAATTCATGAAATGAGCTATGTCATCAAAGAAAAATCAGACAAAAAGATGTCAGCTTCCTGGCACTCAGTCCAGATTGGCTAATTTGAAATGAGAAACAATTATAGGAAATCCAAAGACTAAATATATTCAACTTCTTGCTTCATGTTTACAAGCTCTGAATAAGATTTATTCATAAACTCAACATGTATTAATTGCCTGCCATGTGCTGTGCATTTTCATATCCAATGTCTCATTCTGTCATCACAGTAAGCCTGTGAGATAAAGATTATAATTCTCATTTAAGATCAACATCATGGCAGAGTGAGTTGTTCCCTTTGTCTCTCCCTTCTAAGTTACAACTGATAGGACATCCGTAGACCAACACAAGGACTCTGCACAGCGCACACTGGAATGCCTGAGAGATCTCTACATCTATACAGCTGAAGGTGGGTAGACTCGACCTCCTGGAGGCAGTGGAGCCAGGTGAGCAGTGGCAGCAGCTCCAAAGACTAGAGGCTCCAAGAGCTGTGACCACGCCTACAACCAGGAGACCCAGGAACTGCGGTAACACCTGTCAACAGAGGCCCCAGGAGCCCAGGCAGGCCACTCTCCCAGAGGTGTCACAAACTGCTGCAGGGCCCACAAATGGAGGCTCCAGGAACCGCAAGATACCTGTGATGAAGCCCCTTTCCCCTCCCTTGGCAGTGGTACCTCTGACATCAACTCTTCCAGAGATGGGGGCTACATTTAAGACACAGATACCCCCCAGTACTGGAGGCTGTGCCTCTTACCTGAAGTTCCAGGAATCACACTGGTGCCTGAGGCCAGAGGCTGCAGGGACCACAGTAGCACTCACGACTCAGCCCCTCCCCCTCCACCAGTAGTGATGGATGGCACCTGTGATCTGAGGCTTCAGGAAATGCAGCAGTACCCCTGACCTGTCCCTGCCCCAGTGGCAGCAGCTCTGATACTGGCCCTTCCAGCAGCGGGGGCAGCATACAAGACCCCAGGCTCCCAGCAGTGGTTGCAGTGCCTATGATACCTGAGGTTCCTGGAAACATGCCGGCGCCTGAGACCAGTGGCTGCAGGAACTCCAACAGTGCTCACAACCCAGGTACCCCTCCACCCATGGCTGTGTTCATGTCACCCATGAGCCTGGCCCTCCTAGCAGTGGCAGTGACACCTGCAAACCCAGTGCCCTTGGCAGCAGTAGTGCCAACACCTCCAGAAAACCTGGGAGCAACAGCATAGGTGGTGCACATTGCAGCAGTGTGTAAGCCCATGGAAAGCCCACACAGAGAGTCAGGTAACAGCAACAGTGGAACCCATGACTCTGGTGCCCCCCCAGCTGCAGCTGCAACTTCTGCCCTCACCTGTAGCAGTGGCATCTGCAGACCTAACAAACCCAGACATGGCAGAGGTACCTGTGACCCCAGCTCCCACCCCACTCTCCCCCTCCTCCACTGCAGTGGGGGACCCCATAACCCAGGAAACCCCAGAAGCAGCAGAGGTGCTAGTCAGCCTAGTGAACCTGGTGGCAACACCAGCAACGGCAGGAACACCATAAGCAGGAAAACTCCAGCAACCTGATAGGCACAAGCAGCACAATGAGGACACTGACAATGCCTCTGGCAGAGGCAGTGGAGGGTAGAAAGTGCAGGTTCTCAGATACAACCAGAAGCAGTTCAGAATAAAAGTAAACAAAGTCTTACCCAAATAAGTACAGTGTTTGCTACCACAAATGCACTAACAGAGGAACAGTTCATCAAACACCATGGAAAACTACAGTAACACAGTATCACAAAAAGAAAATGATAGTTCTCCAGAAACCAAACTTGACGTTGTGGAAGATAAATAAAATCAGAAATGAAAGAGAAGAAATTGCAAGAGATAACACAGGAATACAAAGGATTATAAGAGAATACTATGAAAAGTTATTTGCCAATAAATTGGATAACCTAGAAGAAAGAAATGGATAAATTCTTAGAATCATACAACCTCCCAAAACTGAATCAAGAAGAGATAGAGAGTATGAATAGACCGAAGACAAGTAAAGAGATTGAAACAGTAATCAAAACCTCCCAAAAAACACAAGGACCAGACAGCTTCTCTGGTGAATTCTACCAAACATTCAAAGAAGATTTAATACTTATCCTTCTCAAACTCTTCCAAAGCATTGAAGGGGATGGCATGCTTCCTAAATCATTTTAGAAAACCAACATTACCCTGATACCAAAACCAGACAAGGACAGCACAAAAAAGGAAAGTTACAGGCCCATATCGCTGGTGAACATAGATGCAAAAATCCTCAGCAAAATATTATAAAATCAAATACAACAATACATTAAAAGGATCATACACCACAGTCAACTTGGATTTATTCCAGAGATTCAGGGATGGTTCAACATCTGTAAATCAATTACTGTGATACACCACGTTAACACGAGGAAGAATAAGAATGACACGATCATCTCAATAGATGCAGAGAAAGCATTCGACAAGATTCAGCATCCATTTATGATAAAAGCTCTCAATAAAACATGTATAGAAGAAAAGTACCTCAACATAATAAAGGCCATATATGACAAGCCCACAATTAATGTTGTACTCGGTGAAAAACTGAAAGCTATTCCTCTAAGAACAGGAACAAGACAAGGATGCCCACTCTCACCACTCTTATTTGACATAGTATTGGATTTCCTAGCCGAATATTTAGGCAAGAAAAATAAAGAAAAGTTATCCAGATTGGAAAGGAAGAAGTAAAACTGTCACAATTTGTGGATGACATGATTTTGTATGTAGAAAACCGTAAGGAATCCACCAAAAAACTACTAGAAATAAGTAACGAATACAATAAAGTTCCAAGGTACAAAATCAATCTTTCTTGCTACATCTCCTCAGGCAACAGAAATGAGAAAAAATAAACAAATGGGACTACATCAAATTAAAAAGCTTCTGCACAGCAAAAGAAACATTAATAAAACAAAAAGACAACCTACCAATTGGAAGATATTTGCAATTCATATATCTGCTAAGGGGTTAATATCCAAAATATATAAAGAACTCATACAACTCAACAATTTAAAAATAAATAACAAGATTTAAAAAAGGCAGAGGATCTGAACAGACATTTTTCCAAAGAAGATAATACAGATTGCCAACAGGAACATGAAAAGATGTTCAACATCACTAATTGTTAGAGACAATTTTATGTAAATAAAAACCACAATGAGCTATCATCTGACACCCGTCAGAATGGCTATTACTAAAAAGACAAAAAACGACAAGTGTTGGAGAGGGTATAGAGAAAAGGGAATCCTCATACACTGCTGGTGGGAATGCAAATTGGTGCAGCCACTATGGAAAATTGTATGGAAATTCCTCAAAAAATTAAAAATAGAAATACCATAATATCCAGCTACGCCACTTCTGACTATTTATTCAAAGAACATGAAAACTCTAGTTAGAAAAGATACATGCACCCCTATGTTCACTGCAACATTATTTACAATAGCCAAGACTTGGAAGCAACCTAAGTGCCCATCAAGCAACAAATAGATAAAGAAGATGTGGATATATATACAATGGAATACTACTCAGCCATAAAAAAGATGAAATCTTGGGGCAAGCCCAATGGCACAGTGGTTAAGTTCACATGTTCTGCTTCAGTGGCCCAGAGTTCAGCAGTTCGGATCCCAGGTGTGGACCTAAGCACTGCTTGTCAAGCCATGCTGTGGCAGGCATCCCACATATAAAGTAGAGGAAGATGGGCACAGATGTTAGCTCAGGGCCAGTATTCCTCAGCAAAAAGAGGAGGATTGGTGGCAGATGTTAGCTCAGGGCTAATCTTCCTCAAAAAAAATAAAAGATGAAATCTTGCAATTTGTGACAACATGGATAGACCTTTAGTATATTAAGTGAAACAAGTCAGATGGATAAAGACAATTGCCATATGATTTCACTCATATGTGGAAGATAAACAAACAAATACATAGATACAGAGAACAGACTGGTGGTTCCCAGAGGGGAAGTGGAGAGGGCAAAAGGGGTCAAAGGGCACATGTATACAGTGATGGACAGATGGAAACTAGACTTTTGGTGATGTACATGATGCAGTCTACACAGAAGTCACAATGTAATGATGTACACCTGAAGTTTATATATTATAAACCAATGTTACCTCAATAAAAAAATAATAATAATTCTCATTTAACATATGAAGAAACTTGGATTCAGGATGGATAGTGACTTATCCAGGGTAACACTTCTACTGAATGGAAGAGCCATAGTTCAAACTCAGGTCCTCTGCCCCCCAGGTTCCCTGCTTGCTGCTTTTTCTCCTATCACTTAGCTCAGAAGCTTCTGTCTCTGTTATTCTAGAGAAGTGGATTCTTGCTGCCTTCTCATCTTTAGTTCTGTAGGTGATGGAATAATGCCTCCTTGTTTTCTAGTCCAATTCCAGGATGTATTTCAAGGGAGCACCGTTTTGAATCCCAGCCCTCATTAACAATAGACTGAACCTCCACCATCAATTGTCTTGCTCTGTGAATGTACAGAAAGGCATTTTCCAACTCAGCCTCCCTGGGTCTCCCTTTTCTCACCTATCAAATGTTGAAAACCTTTGTAAACATTAGTTCAGTAGTGAGTTAATGAAAGAAATTATTTTAAATGCATTTAAAGTGCATGATCACCATGCAATTTCAACTAGGCTTCTGGGAGGCAGGAAGTAAACCAGGACCCTCTCAGTTTTAAAAATATACTGCAAACCCCATTAGAGAAATGAAAATTAAAATCACTAAATACCTGTTAGAAGATCAATAAGAAACTATGCTGGCAATACCAAGTCTGGTGAGAGTGCAGAGCAAATGGAACTCTCATACACTGTTGGTGGTGATGTAAAATGGTACAACCATTCTAGAATACAGTTTGACAGGTTCTTATAAATTTGAACATACACTTGCCATGTGATCCAGCAATCCCACTCTGGAGTATTTACCCTAGAGGAGTAGTTCTCAACCAGGGATGATCTTGTCCCCCTGAGACATTTGGCAAAGTCTGAAGATAATTTTGGTTGTCACAACTGGAAAGTAGGCTGGATGTTGCTAGAATCTAAAGGGTAGAAGCCAAGGATGCTGCTGAACATTCTAAAATGCACAAGACAGTTCCCCAAAACAAAGAAATATCTGGTCCAAAATTTAAATTTTGCCAAGGTAGAAAAAAATCTGCCCCAGAAAAATTAAAGCCTATGATCACCCAAAGATCTATATAAAATGTTTATAGCAATTCTATTCATAATTGCCAAATACTGGAGACAATTCAAATGTCCTTTAATGAACAAATTGGGGCACATCTGTACTATGAAATACTACTCATCAGTAAAAAGAAACAAACTATTGATACGTGCAACAACTTTCACAGCATTATACTGAGTGAAAGGATCAAGTCTCAAAAAGTGATACACTGATCCCATTTATATGACATTATCCAAAAAGCAAAATTGTAGTGATGGAGGACAGATCAGTGCTTTGTTTACTTGCATATGGATATCCAGTTTTCCAATATCATTTGTTGAAAAGACTCTTCTTTCACCATTGAATTGCTTTTACCTTTGTCAAAAATCAGTTGGCAGTATTTATATGGGTCTTCTTCTGGATTATCTTTTATGTTCCGTTGAAGTATATGTCCTTCCTTTTGACAATATCCCCCTGTCTTGATTACTGTCACTTTATAATGAGTCTTAAAATCAGGTAGCATCATTCCTCCAACTTTATTCTTCTTTTTCAATATTTCTAGGTTTTTTTTCTTTCCTATATAAATTTATAGAATTGGCTTATCTATATCTGAAAAATATCCTGCTAAGGTTTTTATTGGGATTGCATTAAATCTTATATGAATTTGGGGAGGATTGAAATCTTTACAATTTTGAGCCTTTTAACACATTGTTTTCCATGGATTGGAGAGACACAGTATGTCTCTCCATTTATTTAGATCTTCTTTGATTTGTTTCATCACCACTTTAGAGTTTTCATCATGCAGGTCCTATATAGGTTTTATTAGATTTATACTTGAGTATTTCATTTGGAGCTATTGTAAATAGGTGTGTGTGTGTGTGTTTTAGTTTCGGTTTGCAAATGTACATTGCTAGTTGTAGAAATGTGATTGATTTTTGTGTTGACCTTGTATCCTGTGATTTGCTAAACTCACTTATTAGTTCTAAGAGACTTTTTGTAGATTCTTTGGGATTTTCTATATAGGTACTCACAGCATCTGTGGTAGGGATAGTTTTGTTTCTTCCTTTCCAATCTGTATACCTTTTGTTTCTTTTTCTTCATTTATTGTACTATCTAGGACTTCTAGTACAATGTTGAATAGGCATGATGAGAGAGGACATCCTTCCCTGGTTACCAGTTTTAGAAATCTTTCCTGAATATGATGTTAGCTGTAGGGCTTTTGTAGATAGTCTTTATCAGATTGTGGAAGTTCTCCTCTATTCTTTTGTTGAGAGTTTGTATCAGTAATGAATGTAGAATTTTACCGAATACATTTCCTACATCAATCAATATGATCATATGGTGGTTCTTTTTTCTTCTGTAGACCATTAATGTGGTGAGTTACATTGAATGATATTGATGTATTGAACTAGCCTTGCATTCCAGGGATGAACTCCACTTTGTCCTGGTATGTTACACTTTTGTTGATTCAATCTGGTAATATTATGTTGAGGATTTGTGCACCTGTGGTCATGGAGGTTATTAAACTAGAATAACGTAGTTTTCTTTTTATATACTACAGTCATGTGCCACATAATGATGTTGCAGTCAATAACACAGCACATATATGATGGTGGTCCCATAAGATTAGTACCATATAGCTTAGGTGTGTAACACATTATACCATCTAGGCTTGTGTAAGTACACTCTATGATGTTCACACAATGACAAAATCACCTAACAATGCATTTCTCAGAATGTATCCCCATTGTTAAGCAATGCATGACTGTACTGTCTTTGTCTAGTTTTGGTATCAGAGTAATGATGGTTTTAAAGAAGTTTGGTAGTATTACCTTCTCTTCTATTTTCTAGAGGAGATTGTATAGAACTAGTGATATTTCTTCTTTAAATGTTTGATAGAATTCATCAATAAATCCATCTACAACCAAAAATTTCTTATTTAGAAGATTAACTACAAATTAAATTTAAGTTATAGAAATAAGTGAATTTGAGTAGCTTGTTTTTGAGAAATTGTTCCATTTCATGTAAGTTGTTGAGCTTATGTGCATAGCATTGTTTGTAATACTCCTTTTTTAACTTATTAATGTCTGTGGGATATGTAGTGATATTCCCTCTTTCTTTTCATATTTAGCAATTAGTGTCTTTCTCTTTTTTCTTTATTAGTCTTGCCCAAGCTTTATCAATTTTATTGATCTTTTAAATGAACCAATTTTGGTTTAATTGATTATCTCTGTTGGTTTTTAGTTTCGATTTCATTCATTTCTGCTCTTACCTTTATTGTTTCCCTCCTTCTGCTTGCTTTGGGTTTATTCTTCCTTATTTTGATACTTTGTTTAGGTGGAAGCTTAGATTATTGATTTGAGACTTTCATTTTGTAATATATGCATTGTGGGGCTATAAATTCCCCTCTAAGCACTGCTTAGATGCATACAACAAATTTTGATATGTTGTGTTTTTATTTTCATTCTGTTTAAAATATTTTCTATTTTCCCTTGAGAGTTTCTCTTTGACCACTGAATTATTTGAAAGTGTATTGTGTAAAGGATTTTTGTTGTCATTCTTCACTAATTTCTAGTTTAATTGCATTATAGTCTGAGAATAAAATTGGTATGATTTAAATTGTTTTAAATTTGTTAGTTTATTAAGGAGTGAGCATAGATATGGTCTAGCTTGGTGAGTGTCCCATGTGCCTTTAAAAAAGACATGTATTCTGTACTCATTAGATAGAATATTCTGCTGATGTCAATTAGACCCAGTTGATTGATGGCTTTGTTCAAATTTTCTATGCTTTCTCTGATTTTATGTCTGCTTATTCTTTCAATTACGGAAAGAGAAGTATGGAGCTCTCCAACTGTACTTGTGGTTATTTCTATTTCTCCTTTCAGTTTTGTCATGTTTTTCTTCTATGTATGTTGTTTTGTTGTTAAATTTACACTCATTTAGGATTGTTCTGTCTTCTTGTTGAATTAATAACCCTTTTATGTTATGTAATATCCCTCTTTATCTCTGGCAATTTTCTTTGCTCTGAAGTCTACTTTGTCTGAGAGTAATATAGCCTATCCAGCTTTCTTTTGATTAAAATTTTCATGGTCTATAACTTTCCATCCTTTTACTTTTAACCTACCAATGTTATATTTGAAGTGAATTTCTTCAACACAGCGAGTAGTTTTTATCAATTCTGATAATCTCATCTTTTAACTGTTGCATTTAGACCATCTGTATTTAATGTAATTGTTGATATATTTGAATTTAGGTCTTCCATTTTATTATTTTTTTCTCTTTGTTCCGTCTGGGATTTTTTGTTCCTCTGTTCCCCTTTCTGGCTTTTTATCTGCCAATTATTTGAATATTTTCTAAGATTCCATTTTGATTTAACTATCATGATTTTGACTATGTTAATATAGTTTTTGAGTGGCAGCTGTAATGATTGCAATATACATACTTTAAGCAATCTTCCTAGAGCTAATATTTTATAACTTTAAGTGAAATTCAAAACCCATACTGTCATATAGGTCCCTTATCCTCTCCCTTTTATGTGATCATTTTCTTATACATTACATCTGTATACTTTGAAAACCCCATCAGCCAATATTATAATTTTTTATGTGAACCTTCAAATATATATTAAATAACTCAAGAAGAAAAGAATAGTCTATTATACTTACACAGATCATGACCATTTCTGTGTTCTTCCTTCATTTCTGATGTTCCAACATTTCTTCTGGTAATATTTCCTTTTTATCTGAAAAGCTTTATTTAAATATTTTAGAAAGATTTTCTGGTTACAAATTCTCTCACTGTTTGTTTTTTTTTTTTTAATTTGAGAATGTCTTTATTTCACCTTCATATCTGAAGGATATTTTTACTGGATATAAAAGTCTAGTTTGACATTCTTTTCTTGCAGCACTTAAAAAATGTTGTTAACCCTCCTGGCCTCCATAGTTCCTGATTAGAAATCCACAGTCATTCAAATTATGGTTTCTCTATTTATTATGTCATTTTTTTCTGGCTGCTTTCAACATTTTTCTCTGTCTTTACGTTTCAACATTTTGATTTCGATGTGTCTGGCCATAGATTTCTTTAGGTTTATCTCCTTCAGGGTTCTCTGGCCTTCTTGAGTCTATAAGTGTACAGGTCTCCCCTGCTGTCTGAAAGTGGAACCATTCCTATGAAACCTTTCATGAACTGAAAGAGCATAAAGCAAAGTGGCAATTACCATTATTTTATGCAGGAAAAATTTTTGAGTGTTCCGAGACCCAAAAAATAACCTACCAGATCATACTAAGTAACACATAAAACTAAAATAATGCTAACACATAGTAAAAACAGGAATGATATGATGAATAAACAGCCTATATAAACTGGAAATCATGTATGTATACTGTAGTTTCACTTACCAGAATCAGGAAGACAACGAGCACACTGAAAGTCTGAGAGGTAGTGGTGGTCGTGATAATGGTGTGTTAAGCTAACGCATTGGAGGTTGGGGTGATGGGAGTACAGGAGACTTGGGTGGAGGAGAGAGAGGAAGACAGTCATCTGTTAACATCTCATCATTGTCTGAATCCATCAGGGCAGGCAGGTCACTAACATTTACACCTTCTTCTGTGATGTCTTCCTCAATGTCAAAGGTCCAGGTTTGTCATTTGCTGTGGCTGCTGTGGGTGATGTGGAAGGCTTGAAATACGACAATATTCTTGACTGCTTAGCCTCTGTAATGGTTTGCTGCAAAACAAATACTGAACGCTATTTTTGATTTTCGCCTTTTTTCATAAAAGCAAAAATCCGGTTTGATTTCTTTCAGTTAGTGAAAACAGGTACAAATGGAAGTCTTTCGTAAAAGCAAAGTGTCATAAAGCAAACTTTTGGAGAGCAGGGGAAACCTGTATATCTTTTGCCCAACTTAGGAAGCTTTCCCTCATTATTTCTTCAAATTTGGAGGGCAGGGGGGCGAGGCAGGGGGCAGGATTAGGGCACTATATTCTTTCTCCTCTCCTTCTGGGACTCTGGTGACAAGAATGTTATCCATTTGGCATTGTCTGTCAAGTCACTAAGGTTCTTGTTTTTGCAATATTTTCTTCTCTGTCTTCTTCAAATTAGATCATTCCTATTCATCTATCTTCAAATTCATTGAATCATTTATCTCTCATCTCCAAACTGCTATTGAGCATTCAGCAAATTTTTGCTTTCAATTATTGTATTTTTTAGGTTCTAAAATTTCCATTTGGTTTTCCTGATATCTTCTATTTCTTTCCTGAAACTTCCTATCTTTGCATTTCTTTCAGGCTGTTCTCCGTTGCTTATCGGAGCCTTTTCATAATAACTGCTTTAAAATCTTTGTCAGAGAATTCCAATATCTATGCCATCGCAGAGTTGGTGTCTTTTGATTGTTCTCTTCTTTGAGGGTTGAGATTTTTGTGATTCTTTGTATGTCGAGTAATTTTGGATTGTATCCTGGACATTTTGGATCTTACAAGTCTCTGGGTCTTGTTTATGACTTATGGAAAATGTTGACATTTTTATTTTAGCAAGAAGTCAACCTGGTTAGGTTCATACCATAAGTTTCAACCTGCCTTCTCTGGGCTGTGGTTCCAATGTCAGCTCAGTTCTCAAAGCCTTTGCTGTGCTGTTTGGCTACATCCTACTTTACTCAGTCTTGACTGGCAGTGGTCTATTCAGTCGGTCCTCAGAGGCTTTGATATACTGATTAGGACCAGATCCATGCAAGTGCAGCTCAGAGTTATGGGGAGGGGAGCCCAGGAGCTCATAAACAACTTTATGGGACTTTTTTCTGAAGCTCTCCCTTTCCATAATCTTCTAGGCACTTTTTGGTTCCCCAGGACTCCCTCTTCTGTCCTCTAGCCAGAATGCTAGGGCTTTAGTTACAGCACTCTCCTGTACAATTCCATGACTGCACCTGTATCCTGCACCAGGTGGCCAGAGGACAGAAAGGGAAAAAAAAAATAAACAAGATGGGGTTCACCCCACCCACCCTCTTGGCATCACAGCCCCATTAATTAGAGAGGAAAGTTCCTCCCTCTTAGATTTGTGGTTCCCTGAACCTTCTACTGTGACCTCTGCCACCACCTGCAGGGGACTTTTCAGAGGTTGGAGCATGAGAGAAAGGAGAGAAGAAACGGGGGGTCTCTGCACTTTACTTGAGCTTTAGTAGTTTCCTGTCCCATCCCTCACTCTCAAACCAGAAGCCACCTACTGGACTTTTCTGTCTCCTCGCCAGTGCCCACTTGTGGGTGTCAGGCTATGTTGCATTCACATCTGGGAATACCAGAGGGGGGGAAATGTAAGTGTGGCGTTCTTCCCCAGCCACCTGCTACTGTTTGCTTCCAATGACGACTCCGTGCATTCAGTCCAGGTGAGGGCTGTGTTCAGGAGAAGAGACAGGGTGGAGTGTCCTTACTCCATCCCACCTCCAGAGTGGTCTGCACAGCAACAGGAATCAGATGGTAGACTGGAGGTTTGCATGTGCCAGAGGATGCAGAACAAAAGGAGTTCTAGATCAACAGAGCACACAAGTGGAGGTGGTGGTCTGAGAGGGACCTTTGGCAACCTGTGTCCTTACTGCTACTCACCTACATCCTCACACACACATCAGAGGATATGCCAGCCAAGTTTAGCAGTTTGGCATTTTCATAATCCTAATCCTGCCAGATCCATTGTGCCAAGTTATATGATTGGGGAAGATTCAGTCATGTTCCTGCACTTAAAAATAGTGTTGGCTGTTGTCGGCAGGTAACTAGCCTCTGCCAAGAGTCTTACACTTTCTCATCTGCCAAAGCTAACCTGAGTGAATTATGGGGTTCTCCATGCAGGAATTCCCTTTGATGTACTTGGTCTTCCTCGCTAGAAGACCATTAGGAAGAGTAACTGCCAAGAACAGATGTTTCCATTCGCAAAGCAATGTTTTTGTTTCTGGGATGTCTTTGACCCTCCCAAAGTGGCTTATGCAGCAAGTTCTCTCTAAGATTTGATGTGCTGTGTTGCAATCTCGCCAACAACTCAGAAGCTCCAGAATGTCTTTCCGATTCAAAATGTGCGAAGTCATAATCCTGAAGACATACATTGCTAGGTACTTCTGTTTTCATTGTTTACTCACATGTCAAGAATGGATGATCATGAAAAGGATTCAGTTATTTTTGTGTGGGAAGTGGTCCATGGGATAGAAATGTGTTTTTAAGTCTCTCAAAGTTCATTTTTTTCAAGGGATATGTTTGTTTTATTGTACTTTAAACTCTTGAATAACATGGATGTGTTTGTGATCCCACATCTCAGGGCATGGGTGATACCTCACCTCTGCATTGTCCCTGTAAAGTACCCAGAGAAATGTTGCACTCACATGCACAGAGCCATATCCTGAACCCCTGCCTCATCCAGGACTCATGTGTGTTTTGTATTATCTCCTCCTTCAGGCTGCAATATTCTTCCTGTGCAGCCCAACCTAATGGGCTTTTTGGTTCCCTTCCAAATCCTAGCTTAGTGTTAGGCACATGGTGCTGGATGTACATACAGAGCCAGATACAGGACCATCAGACACAGAGCTGACCATTTGAGCCTTTACACACTTGAGCCAGGGGAGATATTCCTGCCCAGGGCACATGACACCACTGCCCAGACCTGTCTTCTTAGGAGCCAGGGAACAAAGGCCAGCCCTGATGAGACTAGTGCTCACACCATTTTCCTGCACAGCCTTTGACTGGGAGCCAGAGTAGGGAGAGCTGGCCTTCTCAGATGGTCAAGATTCCTCAGAGATGGGGAAGGACAGCATCATCAGGCAGGAATCAGAGCCATGTCATATACTGAGCACACTTATGTGTTACATTATGTCGTGTGGTAAGCAGACCTGTGAAGCTTTCGTCATTGCCAATGACAGATATGGAAGTGTAAATTCAGAAAATTAGATTAGTTTCTAATGTCCCACAGCCCAGAAGAGACAGAGCCAGAATCTGAATTTAGACTGACAGAGAACGTAAACCCACACTCTTGACAAATGCAAAACAGGTATGAAGAGCAAGAATCAGCAAGTTATCCTGAGATTTGTGATGGAAATAATCATTTTTATTCTTTAACCTTTTATAAAAGAAAAGCTCACTTGTTCTCTGTTTGGTGAGTCAGATTAGGTGAAGGCTGAGAAGCTAGTAGAACAAAGAGATAAAGAGATGGAGAAAGGGGGCTGTTTCAAGGACTCTTGGGCAGCCTCCACAGGGCGACTTGTGTCCCGGCCCCCCACGTCTCTCCTGTGCTTCTCATTCTACTTTCTCTCTGGTTTCTCTCTCTCTCTCTCTCTCCGTAATTTCATCATGTGTTTGCTGCGCTTATTTTTTATTGGCCTTTTTAAGAAATAACTAGAATCTTAAATGATTTCATGATGCACAGTCTCAGAGATACGAACTTAAGGAAAAGTGAGCGGTTCCCTGGTGGGGAGATGCCCATGCCACAGTCCGGCACTCCAAGGCCTCTCGTAGGAAAGAAGGCATTCTTGTGAGCATTCCTTCAGGTTCTATGACTTCCACCAGCAAACTGAGCAGGAAAAAGCATTTGTTCACCTAAGGAGTTGTCACCTTTGCAGACGTGGAATCCAGTTCAAATTTTTAAAGACAATCCTAATTGAAAATAAGACCAAAGCTGACTCTTCGTCTATCAGGAACCTTCTCTGACCTTTTGATCTAACAAAGCCACCTCTATCACGGTGCTTATTAATACCTGACAGTTTCTTATTTGATCATCTGTTAATTGAGTGTCCCCAGTCTTAGACCTGCATTCATGTGCACACATGCACCAATGCACACGCATACGCACCCAGGACAGTGCTATACCCATAGCAGATACTCAATAAATATTTGTCACACGAATAACCCTAGCTTATTGATTCTAGGCAAGAAGATGAATCCTCACTCCCAGGCCACATTGGCCACTGTTGAGAAGCTCCTATCAGATCCTGCGACATACTTGGTCCCTTCAAAGTGCCAGGAGTACCCACCATCCTTTGATCCTAGCTTCCCAGGCCATAGCTCTTAGAAAGGCATCTGCTGCCTACACTGTGCCGTAGGACATCTTTGTGAAAAACTGCTCATCTGGACAGATGCAGTTCCTGGCCGGATGCAGTCCCTGGCCGGGTGCAAAGCAGGGCACAGGCTGGCCTTAGCTTGGTGCAAGACCCTAGCTCTTAGTCTCCAGCCCCCTCTGCATCTGTGTGCCAACTCATTAAAGGTGTTGTCATGGTTCCAAGCCCTGCTTGGGTGAGAGAGCCAAGTCCCACCATTCAGGAATGCTGCTGGTGACACGTATGCATGAGGAGTGCTGTGCAGCTGTGAGAGGAGAGGAGGACCCCTGTACCATGCTGGAGCTATCTCTGGGATGCACTGTTAAGAAGGAAAGCAAGGGCCAGAAGAGCAAGTCTAGTGCCCTACCTTTCACCCAGAGGTGGAAGAGGGATGTGTGTTTGTATAGAATCTATATGTGCATATACACTCATGTTCACATGTGTGTGTATATGTGCATGAACACATATATGCTTGTGTTTTTAAAGGGTGCACCAAAAACCAATAACTATGTCACCATGGATGGGGTGACTCTACAATTTATCATCCAAACTGGTTCATTTTGGGGAGGGAGAATGGGCAGTAACCACTTGGGAAGCATAAACTGGACTTTCCCAAGCAAAACAGGAGTTATGGTCACCCCGCCTGGGGGAGGGGGACATGGGAAAGGTCTGGGAGACCTGTGCCCAAGCTGCCCCTCTGGGTGGCCTGGTGACTGCCCTTGGGCAAGACCCCATCAGCTGCCCAGACCAGCTTCCTTGTCCATGACGTGGGCTCATGCTTGGGTGGTCTCTAAGGGCTGTGGCTGCCAATTAAACCAGGGAGCCCCCACATCTTCACTGTGCCTTTTGCTCCTGCCACCATCGTCTGTGACCTGAGATACCATCTGGACCTCACTCCACTGCCTTGCTTCTTGATGCTCCCAAAAGGGGGCCCCCAGCCCGGCCTCTGCTCAGGTCACACTTCACCCCTGTCTTCCTCAGGTGTCTTCATTGGGAGATGGTGTGTCCCTATTCCTAGGAATTCTCTTTCCCCAGGAACACATCCCCAGGATGAAGTATTGCATGCTCGTCTTCTTAGCAGTAAAACACCAAGTGTTTTAGTGTTAAATGTTTTAATGTTTAACCAAGTGTTACTGCTTAAGTGTTTTAGGGATTTTTAAGTGTCTTTTCCTAGAGGCCAGATTCTGTTTACAACTCCAGGTCTAGCATTTGCTCAGTAAGCTCACAGGAGGATGATGTTAAGCCTTGGGGTGAGAAGTGGGATTGGTTTCAGGATTGGTTTCACTAGGGCTCATTTCTACCAGTGGGCTTGATCGCAGTAACTCAAACATGCAGCTCACAGTTGCAGAATCTTGTCCCAGGCATGATCACATTTGCCCCTCAGAGGAGCCTGAGGAGTTGATGAGCCAACGTTCTCAGCCTGCATTCAACAGAACAGGAACAGATGCCAAGGCTCCAGAAGCAGTGGTGCATGGCTGTGGTGTTGAGTGGTGAGTGCAGAATGAGGATCCACCCCCAGTTCAAACCTTCTTCCTAAACCCTGAAAGCAAGGAGCTGGAAGCAAGTAGAGAAGGGCATTATGATTCTCAAGTGGCCCCAGAGTAGAGCTAGGACACTCTCTGCCACTTCCTAGGTCACTGAATGTTCACAGTTGATCTTTGGTTCTGATGTTCAACCCCAAAATGGGTGTGATGAAAGGTCACTCTGCTCCATGCACTCCTCAGTCACCCCCTCCCAACTGCACCCACCACCCCCATCACTGCTGCCCATGTTCAGCCACGAGGCCCCAAGCTGTACATGGCCCAACTCCATGCCCCAGCCCTAACACAGAACTGGGGATGGGCAGACAGGCAGGTGAATGGGTGGGTGGATGGCTAGATGGATGGATGGATGAATAGAAGAATAGATAGGTGCATGGGTGAGTGGATGAATGGATGACTGGATGGGTGGGCAGGTGGATGGATGGATGGATGGATGGATGGATGGATGGATGGATGGATAAACAGACCTATAGATAGACAGATGTTACCCTAGGGCCTCTGCAGTGCCTTTCACCATGTCAGTATATAGTAAGTGCTCAATAAATACTTGCTGGTTTTTTCAGTTTGAAATACAATGGTCCTGCTTTAAATTTTGCATGAGCAGATGCCATGCCAGTACAAGGGTATCCAATACTTAGTCAGTCTGCACTGTGGTTGCTGCAGGGCCCCTTCTATGTTGCTATTCAGATGCCAGAGTGAAGGTGTGACTGATGGCCAGGCCTAAGGGCCCCCTCATCTTGCCTTTTCTTCTTTCCAGTGTTAATATCTGACTCGTTGACAGCTCATCTTTTCTCCAGTGCTGACATCTCCGTCCATTGGATTAGGGAAAGAACAGCACTCCACGTTTCTAGTCAGAACACTTTTCTCTCTCAGTGTATAAGTGGAAACATTGTTTCCCCCTCTTTGTGCTGCTCATTATCTTGTTCAGCCATCCACTTGCCTGTGAGCACTTACCCTGTGTGACAGGGACAGCAAGCAACTTCTTGGAGCACTTGACCTCACACACCCAGCACCTTCCCTCTCAGCTGTGGCTGGACAGGATAAACACCTGGAATGTTTTAAAATGCAGGAGAATTGTGTCAAGATTTGGCATATATGTATAGATTCAAAACACTCCTCTTCCATTTCCATTTGCTTCCTGAAAAGTTCAGTCCTAAAGCCAGAAGGCGTGGCAAAGCAAGGTGGGCATCTGCAGTGGGTGGGTGAGGTGCTTCAGACACAGAACCATAGCCTGGGTGTCAGAACCAGATGGGGTGAAAGGGGTGACTCAAGGGGAGGGTGGCAGCAGAGGTGGGGACTTGCTTACACACAGGAATATTGATAAATAAGGAAATAGTTTCAGATTAATAGAAACCAGGTTTCTCACTATCAGAGAAGGGAGTTACAAATAGGATGAACTTTGGGGTATTAGAATAGAATTGAGATATCAGTGGGCTCAGAGTTTCTGGTATATAGATAGATGACAGATGAAAATATCTGCGTGTGTGTGTGTGTGTGTGTACACACATACATAAACTATACACACACACACACACGTCCCTTAGCTCTATTTACTGAGTGAGTCTAGAAGCAGTGAGATCCCAATAGCAGTGATCATATTTTGCCTTCTAAACACCATTACCCACTATTTAAAAAAACAGAATGGCTGAATCCATAGCTGAGGCAGAGAAAGTACAAGATGAACCTGGAGCATCTTCTTGTGCCAGAAAGCAAGAAAGTACTCTAAAACATGACGGAGAGATGTCGGAAGGACACAGAGCCAGCTTGAATGAGGTACAATGACCAAATCAGGATGTATCTGAGCATCAAAATAATCACACTAATGAATTATAGAAGTTGGGAATCTGTAATGATATCAAGAAATAGATGAGGGTTTTATAAGGAGTGGAATATGTGCATAGGTTTGAAATTCCTCCACACAAGATGCTTATTAATTATAGTAAGGAAAAGAGTAGCTCTGTAGCGGGGAGCCTGGCAGGTGGCCCTAACAGAGTGACCCAAGTGGACATCACCAGTAATGGGACAGCCCACAGGCCCAGGCCACATGATAGGACACCGCGAGAAGGACGCAGCATAACCAAGTCTAATCTAATTGTGAGGAAGTAGACAAATCCAGACTAAGGATGTTCTACAAAATACCAGGCCTGTAGTCTTCAAAACTGCCAAGGTCATGAAGGTCAAGGAAACCCTGAGAAATCTTCCAGACTGAAGGAATCTAAAGAGACACCAAAACTAAATGCAGCATGCCGTCCTGAGCTGGAATCTTTGTTTAAAAGACATTATTGGGACAGTTGGCAGACTGAGACTGGAGTCCATCACAGAGATTAGCTGTACTGGTGTGTTAGTGACTGGACGGGTCCCTGATTTTGATGGCTGTGCTGTGGTTAGGTAGGAGAATGTCCTGTGTCATAGGAAATGCGCACTGAACTCTTCCACGGTGTTGGGATTTCACATTGGCAATTCACTTTCAAATGATTCCCCAAGAAAAGAAAAACCTTATTTATACTATATGTGCAACTTTTTTGTGATCTTTTGGTTGCTGCCAAATTTTTGTTAAGTACGAAAGTAAGGTTTATTGAACCACCAAAAAAAAAAAACAAGAAAAAGTAAATAGGTTCAGTAATAACAACAATTAAACTCCACAGGTGATTATGATGCATTCCCAAGGATTCACAGCCTTTGTTCTAGTAGTAATTCAACAGCTGTGGCTGCAGGCTATGTGCATAGAGCTGTTTCCCAGGCCACCCCACCCTGTAATTTCAAGCGGAGCCACTTTTGCTGGCTCTGGCCCCATTGGCTCCAGTCCTCACAGACCTCCCTCTGTTAATTCTGAGCATCCCTCCCCCAGGTGCCCAGGAACAAGCCCTGGTGCCACCTGGGGGTCTTGTTGGGGCATTGCCACCTCGACTGGCACTGTGGATGGTGAAGGGGCCCCATCAAGCTGGGAGCTCTGGCTCTTTTGTCTCGATATGCTCTTCCCTTGGGGTGGCCCAATTGTTGAGGGACATCAAGGCTACAGCCTTCTGCCCAAATGTCTCGGTTTTGATGAAAGCACTTCTCGGAATCTACTCTTTCCCGGAGCCTGGGAGGAACATGAGCCAGGGCTGCAGGCTGGGGAGGGTCTCAGTAGTCTGGGTTGGGCATTCAGTCACTCCCTCTCCTCCCACTCCAAGGATTGAAATCCAGGAAGCCTTCTCACTGCCCTCTTCCATGGGATGAGTATTTCCTAGAAAGCCCCTCAGATCTTGGTAGCAATGGGCCCCCCCAGCCCCTCAGATGGGCCGGGCATGCCTGCGCCCCTGAGAGGTAAGGCTGCAGTCCAAGCTGCTGGATGTGGAAATGAGCTGAAGGGAAGCCTCCATCCCTCCTGCCCCCACTGTGTCCTTGTTAAGCGCCCCCAGATAACCAGCCCCCACGTTGCCACATGCTCTTGGTGGGCTGCTTCTCCCACCAGGGAGACTTCGTCATAAAGCTGGCTGGCAGCCATCACCGGCAGATTCTCGCTCATCATCCCCTGAGACCACCCAACCCAGGGTGGGGGTGGCAGTGGGACTCGTTCATCTGCCATTGGTGGGTGGTGTAGGAGAGAGGTAGCCTCAGATGGCTGTGATGTCCAGGGTCCATGGAGGTAAGATCCGGAGGGGAGGTGTTCTGTCTTCAACATCCCCCATCCTAACTCAGTCCAATGACAGCCTTGCTTTGCTTTGTCTCCTAGTGTGGACAACTCTGAGGACCCCGTGTACGAGAGTCTAGAAGAGTTCCACGTTTTTGTCCTAGCCCATATATTAAGAAGACCAATTGTTGTCGTAGCAGATACGATGTTGAGAGACTCTGGCGGAGAAGGTAAGGTTACACATAATAAAACAGATGTATTTCGTTCATGACCCAGAGTATAACATCCCAGCTAAGGAAGAGACAGCCTAACAGAGGGGTTGAGCTCCCAGAAGACCTCAGAGCCTCACTCTGTGTGGACAAAAATCACATTATTTCTCCTCATTTCTCCTCGACTCCATGTGTTTCTTTCCCCTCCCCAGTGGCAGGAGGGGTTACTCTTGGCCACCTATCCACCCTGTGTGTCAACAGCAGGCGGCCATGGGAAATCCGGCCAAGTGAGGGCAGCAACCAAACCCCAGGGGCTCCCAGTCCCCACCGTGGGGTGTCTGAGCGGCAGACAGCCTCCACCCCCCAGCAGAGCCGAGCTCTGTCCCCTGCCGCTGAGAGGCTCCAGTCCCTTCCTGCCCCTCTGCAGGCTGCATAAGTGTTAAAGAGAAAAATAGGGAGACAGAAAGCATGAAGTCGCTGGGCAAGGCTAGGGTGGAATCAGGAATAGGGGAGAAGGAGGAGAGAGCAGGAAGGGCCGCTTATTGCCTGCCCTCCCTGAGCCAAGCACTGGCTTGCACAGCCCCTTCAGCCCCTTTGTGCACATTCTCTCCCTTAGCCCTCACCACGACCTCCCAGGGTGGACACTGCCCTCCCTACTTTGCAGACAGGAAACCAAAGTTCAGAGAGGCTGTGCAATGTGCCCCCTGCCTCAGCTAAGGCTTCGGAGGGACCAGGCTCAACCCAGGGCAGGGAGCACTCGAGGTGTATGCTCCCTCCAGCCTTTCTGCTGAGCAGGAGGCAGGTCCACTGCTGGAGCCAGCAGGGCAGCCACGCTCTCTGAAGAGGAGGGAAGGAGGGGCGAAGGAGAGCGGTCCAGGAAGGTTGCCCCCAACACAACTGCCCCAGCCGCTCACTGGGCAGACCTCCCCTCCACAGCCTGCTCCCCCGGATGTTTGCATTTCCCCTTCACTCTGTCACCAGCATGAGGCAGCTCTCTTTTGGTGTCACGTTTCCCCTTTCGTCACTTCTCAAGGTCGCCTTGCTAGGTGAATGCTGGACAGCGAGTTGGCCAGTGTCTTATCCCTTAAGCTCAACTTAAATTAAACCTGTGCCTTAACGAAAGTCGTAGATCTTCCAGGGAGTCATACAAATTAGGATGAGGTTTTTCATGCTAAATCACAGTTGCCAAACAAAGTCTTATGTGGCCGTGGTTATCAGAGTGGGCAGGCAGCTGGGAGTACATCGCTCATGCCTAGACCCACCTCCAGCGACATGGGACTGCTGAGGTCTGCAGCCCCGGGGTGCAGAGCCAGGACTCTCATCAGGGTCCCTGGGCACATGGCCCTCTACCCTTCAGATCCCATGGGGCTGGGTCCACATTTCCTTCCATTCTACCTGTGCTCAAGGATGCAGCTCTCTTGAAGGTGGACCCACTGTGCATCTCAGCCATGGCAGAACTGCAGTCACCAGTGTAGCAGAGTGAGGGTGGGGGAAGGAACCCTAAGAGTTCATCGAAGACATCACTAAGGTTGATGATCCCTGCATCCAGCTCAAAGAAGAGCAGTGGGTCGCTGACTCCCAGGCAAGAGGCAAGGTTCTTTATGATTAAAAAGCAGATGCTGTGTCAGGGCAGATATTTCCAGAAATTATTGTATTTCAATAAGGATATAGGCTTTTTTCCCCTCTTTTTGAGGGACAAAGGAAATGAATAAGATTGTGTCCCGGTTGCTAAAGGAACCAATCCCCGTCTCTCATTTCCCGTCTGACTCACAACTTGGTACTGGAGCTTTCTCACTGAGCTTCTCAAAATGTGGAACAAACAGGTTCTGGAGAAGCATAAATGTCGTTCTGTATGCAAATGCTTTCATGAACACAGGAAAGGAAGAAGTACACCCAGCAAAGCGTGGGTTTCCAGGCAGCCTTCAGGGCACCTCATGGCTGACCATCTCAGACAAGCTCTTCTGATCACCTGTGTGGGTCTCAGAGCAGCAGGCCATCCTGGGTGGATCACAGCAGAATCCCCTCAACCCTGACCCTCTTGTTCCCAGGAGGAAGCTTGACAGGGCACAGGGACAAGCCAGGAGGACTCTGCCCAGGGAGGCAGGCAGGGGTGAGGGGTCCCCTGGACACACACAGGACTTGAGGTCTAATTGACCTGGCCCCTGCAAGCCTGTGCTTCCTCAGCCATCCCCAGGCAAGCACACCCAGCTTACAGCGAGGCCCCTCTGCTGTGGAGTGGGGCACCTGACACCCAGGGCTGCAGCCTGAGCCTGCCCTCCCTTCCCTCTGCCCTGTCACCTCCTCCAGGCTGGTAAGGGATGCCGTCCATGTTTCTTCCAGCTCCACATGCTCTCACCCTTGTTTGTGCCCACAGCATTTGCTCCGATTCCGTTTGGAGGGATTTACTTGCCCTTGGAGGTACCTCCCAACAGATGCCACTGCTCACCTCTGGTTCTTGCCTACGATCAAGCGCATTTCTCTGCCCTCGTGTCCATGGAGCAGAGAGATCAACAAAGAGAACAAGGTATGCCCGCTGCCGACTGAGAGACAATGTGTGCTGGAGGAAGGGGAGGGGATAGGAGGGCGTGGGGAGGCGGAATGTGAGCCCTCCCTGGGAAGCACACCCATGCACACTCAGTAATAATGGGTTTTATATAAAACTACAGTATGCGTGCATAAGTGATATCATTGAAAATAACAATGTCAAAGACAACTTTTAATTTAAAACATGAAGCAAATTGGGCCCAGCCCCACGGCCAAGTGGTTAAAGTTCCACATCCTCCGCTTTGGCAGCCCAGGTTCACAGGTTCTGACCCAGGGCACAGTCCTGCTCCACTCACCAGCCACGCTGTGGCGGCGTCCCACATACAAATAAATAGAGGAAGACTGGCACAGATGTTAGCTCAGGGCTAATCTTCCTCAAACAAACAAACAAAACAATGAAGCAAATTAATAATTCCACCACCCTTAGATAGCCTTTACTGTTCTTCCTTATCACATGTGTGCATATTCTATGAGGATGTAATTAATCGTAGATGTAAATTAAAAATAATAAAAGAAAAGCCCCTCTAGTGCAGGGGTCAGCAAACTGCAGCTCACCACCTGTTTTTGTAAATAAAGTTTTCTTGGAACACAGCCACACTCACTCATTGATATATTGTCTGTGGCTACTGCTTTTGCGTTATGATGGCAGACTTGAGGAGCAGCCACAGAGATTGTGTGGCCTGCAAAGACTAAAATATTTACTAACTAGTGCTTTATGGAAAAAGTTTGCCAACATCTACTCTAGAGGAGCTTTTGGATCAAAAGATTGATATTTCCATTTAAATCATTGCAAGTGAGTTTCCTGCTAGTGGCCATTTCAGTGCTGCAGAAAGGCTCACTGCACAATTCCACCCACCAGTCAGATAGACTCATGTGGCGCCTATCTTCAACCAACACATTCTGTGTCTGCTATGGAAATGAAGGATTTTCTTTGGAATGGTTGCTGTTTTCTCATGTTAACCACTGATGGATATGTGACTAGCTGAGCAAAGAGGGGAAAGTCTTCCTTTTGTCACTTGTTTCTGGTTTAGACAGAGAATCCCCCAGGAGACTAAAGGCAGGACTGACTAGTTTCAGGGTCCCTGCCACTGGGTGTGGTTCCAGGAAATCCGTGGTAACTCATCACGCAGAGATGTGAGTCCCGGAAGGAAAGGAGAGCAGGGCTGCAGCCGGCTGTACTGGGAATACTACATCACTTTTCTATATTATTTACAGACTTCTTACTTTGGCCACAGAAAAAAATACTTAATCCTTAAGGCCCAGGAGGCGTTTTGCCTTTTCTGTTGTCTCTTAGCTTTTGGCCGGTAAGTGCTGGCACCTCCCTCGTGGGTTTTGGCTCTTCTCAGTGGGCTCCTGCAGCTCTTGGGAGATGGGAGGTGCCCTTTCTCAGGGCTTGGCCTCCAGGCCAAGAGCTGGGCCACTCTGTCCAGTCTCTCAGAGTTCCTGCGGTCAAGGAGAAAGATGCGTCCCAGGGCTGGTCTCTGGCTACTGAGCAGGGGGATCAGATGCCCAGACCCTCCTCACAGAAGGCAGGAGTGCTTTGGGTGTTTTCAAGGCAAACCTGAAGGTGGCCTTTGATAAAAGGACAAATGTGGAGGGGCTCTCGCGCGGCCCCTCTTGGGGGAGTGTTGCAGAGGTGTGCTGGTTTCACCTCTGAAGACTTGTTTTTCCCGAAACAAGTTCTGGTCCCCGTGCTAGGTTCCGGGTGGCTGTGGTGGGCCGTGGTAGGTTCCGGGTGGGCTCCTGCGCTCTGCCCGCTGGGTTACTCCTCGGGGCTGTGCCTGTCCCTGCCTCTTGTGGCCCAGGCTGCACAGTGACCTGTCCAGTCCTCACGACCCACCACAGGGCAGGAGCTGTGGTGCCACCTTCTGCACAAGCAGAAGCAAAGCACATGTAGTGGCTCCCACAGCATGTCAGGTCCTCATGCTGGAGAGAACACACATGATGTGCAGACTTTACCAACACATCCTCTGTGCCACCCTCACTGAGCTGGTAGGTGCAGCCCTGCTCCCTGTGTCTCACATTGGCCTGGAGTCCAGTGGTCCTGCAGTATTTGTTTGGGGGTGGGGAGTACCAAGGGTCAGTTCGGTGAATGCATGTTAAGCACCTGTTACATCCAGGTTTGTGGGACCCAAATGTGACAGTCCCTGCCTTGGGGTCCTCACCACCTTGTGGGGGAGACAGGCAACCCCATCAAACCACCGTACAGGCAGGATGTGCGCCGAGCAGACACGAGCCCCATACAGGAGGAGCGCAAGTATTCCACCTTGGAAGAACAGACAGATGGGCAGACATAAGAGAGAGGTGGACTGCCATGTGTGATGTCCAGAGGACAGTGCCAGGGGATGAAACAGGCCTAAGCAAAGGTGCTAGGTTGCTGAAGGACTGGTGTTGGCATGGCAGAGCAAGGATACATGTAGGAACGTGTCATTTGGCTCAGAGAGGCCTGGGCACTGCCACTTCCTTGCTGCATGGCCCGAGCGATGCTGAGTGACCTCTCGGCCTGTCCCCTTGCCTGTCCGCCAGTGCAGTTTCACCCACCTCCCTGGGTGCTGAACCTTTCTCCTTCCTTCCCCCGCCTTCAATCCTCTCGCCCCTCCCTTGTCCTCTCCCCTTGCTTCTTTCCCTTCCTCTTCCTTTCTGCCCACTCTCCACATTTGGTCACTTTTCATTTGTCACGTTCAAGGACATCACCGCTTAATTATGAAGTGACCATCATGAGATGGTCCCTCCACTCACTGAAGTCCTCAGTGGCCTTGCTGCTCACCTCTAGGAACAGCATTGCCTGTCCCCAAGCCAGGCCTGTTCCCAGATCCTTAAATGTTTCTTCAAAGATAAAACTAAAGGCCTTGAGTATCTCCCTTCCTGGCCACCAGTGGTGCCCAGTGTCTCCCCAAAAGGACCTGCTGTAGGGGAGGAAGAGAGCCTCCGCTGTTCAGGGAACCTATCACCAGAGGAAGCCAGCTCCAGGGCTCCTGCAGGGTACCTTCCTTCTTTCCTGCCCTACAGCAGAGACAACAGGAGCCTTTCTGCAGACACCAGATCCTAGCAATTCAACTGGTGTTACCCCGTGGTTGGGGATGGTGGGGAGAAGCTGATGTCAGGACGCCACCCGGGGAACAAATTCAGCCTCTCTTCTCAGCCCTTATAATGCCAAGGAAAACGGAAGCAACCACAGAAAGCCGTGATATAAGACCCCAAAGGAAGATGTGCCCTGAATAGCATTAAGCTGCCAGGGGCTCAATGAGAAAGGGGCTGCTGCTGGTTCTATAACAGGAGTCCTGAGGTAGGTGGTGCATGGCTGGTGCAGCAACTCTGGACATTCTCAGGGACCCAGGCTCCCAGCCTTTCTCTGCTCCACCATTCTTGTCATGTGGTTTCAGCTTCATGGTCATAGGATGGGTGTGGCAGCTCCAGGCATTGTATCCAAATGCCTTCTTTTCCTGAAATTTTTTCTTTTCATTTGGGGAGAAAACCTTCCCCAGGACCTCATGCTGGCATCTTACTAACCAAAGCTTACTAACCAAAGCTGAGCTCCACGGTGTCCTGGCTGCAGAGCAGCCTGAGAAGTGAGTATAGCCAAGGAAGGAGGGGACAAGGTGGTTGGTAGGGGTTCAGTGAATCAGCTCCGAATCAGGGAGAGGGTGTGATGTTTCCAGGCAGTTCCATCTGGATTGTCCTCTTTCTTTCACCAGTGATGACTGCCTCACGTGGGGAAAGGCACAAGTCCAGAAATGAGTTCTTTACCAACCGGAAATAAACCACTGTCAGCTGTTGGGTTCTCAACCCCCTCAAAAGCCGTGGCACATGAGGCTGTCAATGCCCTGCTCCTTAAAAGAAAACTGGCTCTCTCTAAGTGCAGAGAGATAAGCAGGCTCTTCTTCCAGCCCCACTCAACACCTCTGGATCTCACAGTTCGGGGGCTGCCGTGGGTGAAGGCTGGTGCACATTGTACAGTCTAGGCAGTGGCTGGTGCCCCCATGGGAGGAAGGGGAGGGGTTGGAGGTCTTGCTGAAGGCAAGACCCAGCACCAGGCGGCTAACTTGACATGTACTTGTGCCTCCCACATCTAAATGCCACCTTGTAGTTTCATGTTAGGAGGCTTTCTCTCCTAGAACCCTGGGCCGGTGCCAGGACCCACCCGACAGGAGCGCGGCTCTGGACCCACAGCCTTCCAAGCCCTTCTGCCCTAAGAACTTGGCCAGGCACAGAGCTTTCACTCCCTTGATAAAGAAAGTCTCTTCAGCTCTGTGCCTTCAGGCTGTGTCAGACTCTGCCTCTAGAGAGCAGGCGCTTTTGCCAAAACAGGAAGCTTTTTACAGACACTGAAATCATACCCCTGTAGCATCCTCACATGCAAGGACAGACAGCCAGTGAGAGGAAAGTCAGAGGGAAAACCATCTTCCTCCTTCCTGGCCCTTTCCTGCTTTACCGGCTCCAGTGTTTTTACCATAAGCATCTTTACCACAAACAATTCGCTGTACAACTAATTAGCCATAAAGGCAATTCTGCCATAAAGGAGGAAATAGCTGGTTGATTGATAGTTTGGGTTTCATTTGGTTGCTTGTGGCTTTCATTTGGTTCATATGTTTTTCATTTGGTTACATATATGCATCCTAGTGCTTGAATGAAACTGATCCCTCTCTTAGTGAAGACATTTTAGCAAAAAAAAGAAAAAAGTGTGATGCCAAATGAGGAGACGAATCAACAAGAAAAAAAAAAGAAAAAACAAGCCAGCCCTGATGGCTTAATGGTTAAAGTTTGGCGCATCCACTTCAGCAGCCCGCCTTTGGTTTCTGGGTGCAGAATCACACCACTGGTCTGTCAGTAGCCGTGCTGTGGCAGTGGCTCACGTGGAAGAACTAGAAGGAATTACAACTAGAACCGTGTACAGCTGTGTACTTGGGCTGTGGGGAGGGAAAAAAGAGAGGAAGATTAGCAACAGATGTTAGCTCAGGGTGACCCTCGCCCAGCAAAAAAAAAGAAAAGAAAAAGGTATAATTCTATGAACAAAAAACTTAGAAGACAAAGTGCTTAGGTAACAACCCACAACATAAAATCTGTTCTTTGCACAGTATTGCCGTGAATCTACATATTTAAATATTCCAATATTTGTATGCAAATATTTTAAATTTTCATTTTTCTCAGCCAAGTCTTTTTAATTTTATTATTAATTTTTCATGTTTCATTACATCCTTTTGAATATCCTTCTTTTTATTTTTTGTGATTTTATCTTTTACAGCAAAATTGCTATATGCCAATTAGTTGTGCAGTAAACGTGCTTGCGGTGAAAGCACTTTGGGGGAAAATCCCCGGACCCCCTGTGCTGCCTCTCTCTCCACTCACAGGGTCCCTGGGGCCAGTTAGAAGCCCTTCGGCTGCGGGTCACCAAAACCCAACTCAGCGTGGCTTAGACAGGAAGGCGTTTGTTCTCTCATATACCCAGCAGTCTGGAAGCTGCAGGCCCCTAGGGCGAGTTGGGTACTTCAGGAACATTGGAGACAACCAGACCCCTCTGTCCCACCCTGCAGCTTCCTACCTTCTGTGAGGGGCAAGCCATGGCCACCCTGCCCAGCATCAAGCAGACCCTCCTTGCCCCAAACTCTCATGTCTGAGAGCATGGCCAGATCCAGGGCAGAAAGTATACACAAAGACCCTAGAGCATCTTGTCCTGGAAGAAAACAAGACAGCGTCAAGGACCACTAGGTGGTCTTGGAAGGACTCCTGGGCTGAGTGGCTGAGGCTCCTACAGGATGAGAGGGACAGTGAGGATCCTAACTAGAATAAGTGGAAACACAATGAAGAGACTTCAGTCCATGGATTCGTAATGATACTCGGGGAAACACCCACTTGGTACTCTGCAGGGTGCTCCTCCAGGCCATGTATAACTTTGGAAACTGGTAAATAGCAGGAAAGCATCAGCCAAAATCCTCTGTCTGCTCAGTGAACTGGAGAGGGCACCTCTCTCTGAGTTGAGGTATCCTGGCTTATGGAGGGAAAAGCAGTAGCACTGTTAAGGGCTGAATTCATATGTGGAAGTCCTAACCCCCAGTGCCTCAGGGTGTGACTGTGTTTGGAGACAGCATCTTTAGAGGGGTGGAGTAAAATGAGGTCATTAAGGCGGACCCTAACCCAATGTTACTGGTGTCCTTATGAGAATGGGAGACTAGGACACAGACACACACAGAGGGAAGACCAAGTGAGGACATAGGGAGAAGACAGCCGTCTACAAACCAAGGAGAGAGGCCTCAGAAGGAACTGACTGCTGACACCTTGATCCTGGACTTCCAGCCTCCAGAACTGGAAAAGAGTATGTTTTTTTGCTGTTTAAGGCACCTAGTCTGTATTACTTTGTTACAGCAGCCCCAGCAAACTAATTCAGACAGAATGAAAATACCACATTCTTCAAGCCCAAGTGAACAGATGAGTCTAGACAAAAACTGGCAAATATATAAACCACACATCTATGGACAGCTAATCTTCGACAAAGGAGCAGAGGGCCTACAATGGAGAAAAGAAAGTCTCTTCAACAAATGGTGCTGGGTAAACTGGACAGCCACATGCAAAAGATTGAAAATTGACCAGTCTTTTTCACCACACACCAAAATAAACTCAAAATGGATCAAAGACCTAAAGATTAGGCCTGAGACAATAAGTCTTTTGGAAGAGAATATAGGCAGTACACTCTTTGACATCAGTTTCAAAAGAATCTTTTCGGACACTGTAACTCCTCAGTTGAGGGAAACAATAGAAAGAATAAACAAATGGGACTTCATCAGACTAAAGAGCTTCTTCAAGGCAAGGGAAAACAGGATTGAAACAAAAAAACAGCTCACTAATTGGGAAAAAATATTCACAAGCCACTTATCCGACAAAGGGTTAATCTCCATAATATACAAAGAACTCACACTGCTTAACAACAAAAAAACAAACAACCCGATCAAAAAATGGGCAGAGGACATGAACAGACATTTCTCAAAAGAAGATATGAATATGGCCAATAGACACATGAAAAGATGTTCATCATCGCTAATCATCAGGGAAATGCAAATCAAAACTACACTAAGATATCACCTTACACCCGTTAGATTGGCAAAAACATCCAAAACCAAGAGTGACAAATGTTGGAGAGGTTGTGGAGAAAAAGGAACCCTCATACGCTGTTGGTGGGAATGCAAACTGGTACAGCCACTATGGAAAACAGTATGGAGATTTCTCAAAAAGTTAAAAATAGAAATACCCTATGACCCAGCCATCCCATTACTGGGTATCTATCCTAAGAACCTGATATCAGAAATCTCAAGAGTCCGTTGCACCCCTATGTTCATCGCAGCATTATTTACAATAGCCAAGACGTGGAACCAGCCTACATGCCCAGAAACTGATGATTGGATAAAGAAGATGTGGTATATATACACAATGGAATACTACTCAGCCATAAAAAAAGACAAAATTGGCCCATTCACAACAACATGGATGGACCTCGAGGGTATTATGTTAAGCGAAATAAGCCAGTCAGAGAAAGACGAACTCTATATGACTCCACTCATAGGTGGAATTTAGTATATTGATAAGGAGATCTGATCGGTGGTTACCAGGGAAAAGGGGGGATGGGGGGAGGGCACAGAGGGGGAAGTGGTGTACCCACAACATGACTAACAAAAATGTACAACTGAAATCTCACAAGGTTGTAATCTATCATAACATTAATAAAAAAAAAAACTGGCAAATATAGTGGAACTTGATTAAAAAAAAATGTTTTTAAAGCGCATCTTCAGAGTTTATTGGGATCAAGGAACGGTTCTCTTGCCTCTCAGATTCTCACAGTGTCTTTCCCACCTAAGATCTTGACCCGCTCAGTGTCCCAGACTCTTATGGAGGGTCTTTCCTCCCAGGCTGTCCAGGTTTGACCGCCCACCCACCCACACACACACTCCACAGCATGGCCAGCTGGGTGCCTGGGTGGAGGCATTACAAAGCTTGTGAGTAACTTCTGTTTGGGGTTCCAACCAAACCTGTAGCACTTCCCACTGAGGACCAGTCAGATCCAATGGCATCTGTACTTTGGCTTCCAACCCAAAATCAGAGCTAAAATGAGAAATATACAGTGCAGAGACTGTTGCCCTGACACTCCTCTGAGCTGCCACTTCCCCACAGAGCCACCAAGTCCAGGATGAGGCCGTCAGAACTTGGGAGAAGGTCCTGATCATCAGCCAGCCCAATGCCCCAGCTGTGCCCTGGGCAGGAGAGACTCGCACAGGGTACCTGACCAACCAAGGACACAGGTGGGGCTTGAATGCAGGTGTCCTGACTCCTACCTGGGACTTCTTCAACATGTCTTGGAAATTTAAGAAAAAAAAAAAAAGTAGAAGAAGAAAGAAAATGACTACTGGAAGGAGGTAGAAGGGGAAATCTCTGCTCACTGGTGAGAGGAAAAAGTGTGTTCCTACCACCCCCAGTGGCTCTTGGTCCCAAGAGAAGGCTGACAGGAGAGATAGGGCCTGGGTATCCCCTCTGTTTCCTCCACCTCCCCCTCCCTTCCACCACGCCTATCTCCTCCCGCAGCCTGGACCCACACCCAGGAGCAGAGAGGTTCCCCTCACACCATGCATGGCTGCTGAGCAGAGGCCAACTCCAGCCAGAGGCATCAGCAAGGGCAGGGTCAGCACGAAGACCTGGCCATGACCTGCTCCCCACAGGCGAGCTGCACACTAATGCACCTCTTTGGAGCTCCTTTCTCCCTGTCCTGCTATCCTCCCTGACTAGTGTGTTGTGACCAATAGATGGGATGTTTGATTGCTCCAGAGCAATTCAGATAGGGAGCATAAACTGTCACTCAACACGTCTGGATGAGAATTGACCATGCAAGCACTAAGTGAGGGGTGCAAAGATCAGGCAGCAGCTGCCCACAGAGCACAAGCAATCACATGGAGAGGAGCCTCGAGACCAAGAGGACTCAGAAGAGGTGGCGTTTCACAGCACAGACCCACACAGCGAGCCACTGGAGCCCTCGGGGCCAGGATGTGCACTGGCTGGTCCTGGGTCTGGAAGAAACCCCCTCAGCCCCACAGGGGAAGCCCAGATGTTTAGAACTTTAAAGGAGCTGACGTGTGCCCTGGGAGGCTGAGGATGAGAAGGCATCCCTAAGTGGAGAGAAGAGGGGAGAGCATTTTGTGTATATGGAGCCCAAGAGTCCATTGATACAGCAGAACTTCTGGGTTCAGATTATCTAATCTGGACATTTCTGGCTCAGTTCATCATCACCACCTTCTTGACCAACAGATGCTGCATTCAGATCCATTAGGAGCTTACTAAGTGTTTGTGAGCTCCCTGGGCCCTCAGGGGCCAAATGCTCATGCATGGGGATCCTGGGACCCATTAAAACTAATGGTGTATTTTTCAAAAAGTAATATTCTACAAGCTCTAGGAGATCCAGCCAGCAGATGTTTGGAATGTGGCTAATCCTCACTCTATTCCAGGCAGAGGAGTCTTCTCGCTGGGTGGTCCAGCAGAGCAAAGGGCAGGCCTGCCATTTACATGGTGGAGGGCACAAAAGCCTGCCAGGGATGCCAGGCATTCCAGGTCTGGGTCTGGGAGACGAGCAGCTGGCTCATGGTCTTGGGGACAGGCTGTGGGGGCTCCAGCTCTCCCATGTGTAAGTCACTTGGGCTTGAGCTGCAGGAAGGTTCATTTAACAAATATTCACTGAGAATGTATTGATGTGACAGCACAATTCCAGGCACTTGTGACCATGACAGTTAAATGGGATAACCTAGTGAGGTGAGTCCCTGGGGTTAGATTCCTTCCTTCCCAGGATCAGGCCCCAGTGGCAGCCAGGCCTCAAGCATGGGTCCAAGCAAAGCAGAGCCTCACCAGGTGACCTAGGCTCCTGCTGAGATGGCTCAGAAGCAGCCATTGCAAGCTCCAGTGCCAGGTGCCCCAAACTCAGGGACCGGTGTCCACAGCCTGGAGGCCTTTGGGAGGAGGGCCCAAGGCAGGCGGCGGTAGGGCTCTTTGTCATGACCCCAGTGCCTCCTCATGCCACACAGGATGCTGGGGCAAGAGAACAAAGTCCCAGCCTGTGCCCTCAAGTCACACAGCATCTCAGCAAGGACAGGGACATGGAAACCAGAGTAACACCACAGTTTCCAGGATGGCACCAGACATCCAAAATCAAGATAAGAGACTCTCAGACCTCAGCTGGGCTTCAGGCTCAGGAGCAAGCTGCCCAGACTGCAGAGCTCAGTGGGAGGCAAGAGATGGGAGACGGAGCTTCAGGACACCTGCTGATCCCCCACCCCCTAGTGTGGCTGTCACACAGCCACCATGGTGCCCCACCCCACGCAAAGGACAGCTTGTAGAGTGTGCCCCCCAGGCCTCCCAGCACCCCAGGACAGAAGCCAATAAATATAGTCATCACCAGCCCCAGACAGAGCAGTCATCTTGTCCTTGCATCTCAGGAACAATGATCTAGGAGCCTCGGAGTGAGATAAGAATGTATTCTAGGCTGTGACATGGGGCTCCCTTCTTCCCACCACCCCCATCCTCCTTCTCCTTGGCCCAGTGTGTCTCATCTGTGTGTGTCCAAGGTCCTGAAGGCTTAAAAATGCGGGAGGCACTATTTAAACCCCTCATCTAAGCGCCTTCCCCTGCATTGAAACAACCTTCTGAAAGAACCTGCTGTTCTCTTACAGCTCTCTCGGCCTCAGCCCAGCACTCCTCCCCTGCTGCTGAGGTCGGCCATCTTCAAATGCAGGAACCGGAACCGTCCTGTGCCCTGCAGGCTGGGGTTGCATGTGGGGAGAGGGAAGGGCTTGCAGTGGGAAGGTTTGGGGCCTCAGGGATTAGTCAGGTGTGGGCAAGCTGAGTGTGCGAGGCTTTGCCAATTCATTTTAGGACTTTTTAAATTAAAATTATGCGTGTTTTCTTGGTCACTTCCACAGATAAGGATCACCCTCTTTCTCCAGGGGAGGATGTTAGTCCTTTGCTCCCATGACACCCTGAGCCGTGGTCCTCCAGTGTCAGGAAGGAACCCCCATGGGCCTCCCTGCCACCACATTTTCAAATGGCCCCCTGGGGACACTCTGTAAAACTCAGATCTGGGCATCCTCTCAGAGCCTGGCTCAGGGCTGTCGGTGCTGGCTGCTGCATAAATGTGCGAGCTATGAGAAAGCAAACTGATTAACGAGAAAAACAGGAGTGCTATGTAGTTGTTCATCGAAACACAGAACCTTAGAAAGAACTTTGAAATCATCTAGCCTCTTCCTTTTACGACAAACATTTCATAATGGACTCTTTGTTATCCTGAAATGAAAATCATGGATAATATTACCTATTTTGGAATAAAATCAACTTAATACCCTAACATAAGGGAACTAAAGGAAAGTATCCTATAGTCTGCATTTCAGTCTGTAAATGTTCTGGCACAATGACGCCATGAGGCTCAGCGGAGCAGTCACACAGCCACACCTGTGTGTAGAATCCCCACGCCTGCCTCAGTTACCCAGGCAGGGCTACAGGCGTGCTGAGCTGGGGCCCCAGGTACACCGGGAACCAAATAAGGCCTTGCCCATCTACACAGCTGCTGCTCCCCCGTGACCTTTGGTGGCTCTAGAGCTGTGCAGAGCCCACGCAGTGTGCGCGTGGCGGCCACAGCCTCAGCCAACAGGTAGCAGTGGGCAGGGCGGGCCAGCTGCAGGGGCCTGGCTGGGTCTGCACCCCACAGTCACACTAATGTTTGTGTGTGCTTCCTGTGTGCAGGCACTGTTCTAGGTCCTTTCTGGGGGCAACTATTTATGCTCCTTGTTTTCTATCCCCACTTGACAGAGGAGGAAACTGAGGAAGGAGGGGCCATCCCCCGGGAATGGTGCAACCGGGGAAGGGTTGCTTGGACAGGTTGGTGGGCTGGAGGGTGGGGCTTCCAAAAGAGAGACTTGACCAAAGAGGATGGTGATCAGGGAGTGTGCATCTCCCAGAGAGGAGGTACGGGAAGTGGTCCCCTGAGTCAAAGCTTGCTTGGGATAAACCAGCATCTCGCACCTGGTGATTCAGGGACCCTCAGGACTGGAGAAAGTGGGAGGGTGCTTTGCTTCATGAAAGATGTTAATGCCATTTGTTTCTATCCTTTTTTAAAAAATCAATGTATAAGGTAATTATTTAAACAGTTTTTCCTCCTAAATTTTCCTCCTATTTGATGCACGGCTCATGGTTAAGTTAAATGACAATCTATATTTATTATTCCCCAAACCAAATATAATGTAACATTTTATTTCCAATCTATTTGACAATGAACTATGCTTTTTCGTACATGATTGATTTATAATAAATAGCACCCATCTTTTGTTAAGTAGAAATGTGTCTTAACGTGTTAGGAGTATTATTAAATATTCCATTTAAATGAATTTTATAATACAATTTTGTTAACATAGTGATCTAAAATAAAGTGATTTTGACACAAAATCACTTTTTTATCATATTCCAATCAAATTGGCCCATATGTGTACCTATCTGAATATAATACAGTATGGAGGAAATACTTAACAATGCCCATGATGGAATATTATAAGAATCAAGTAAGTCCATGGTGGCAAGAATGTTTTAGAAACCAGAAAGTGCCTGAAAAACGCAAATTATTTCCATTGTCTTTGCAATTAGCCTCCTTCTTTTCAGCTACTTTCTAAGTTTGCAGATTGCCACTGAAAGGTAAGCTCAGGATGAGAGTGAGGAGCGGGCTCTGCCTTCCCTGGTGGTCTGCAGCCAACCTCACTGGACCACACACAACATTCCTTTACTGCTCCTCCCAGAGCCCCCAGAGAGCAGCCCCCTGAGTAGTGGGCTCTGCACCTGCAAAGGCCCCTCCCTACAGGGTCAGAGGAAGAGTCTCTGGGGTGGGGGGCATCCAGACTTTTAGCTCAGACTCCTGCCCCTCAGAAGCTTGGGATTAGACAAGGGCTGTCATTTTTGACATTGTTGGTTCTTGACCCATGAACCTTGAAAAGGGCCACCAGGTGGCTAGGAGCTATGGGCAGGACCTCAAGGCTGTGGAGCTCTGTCCTCAGCTTGCAGGAGGATGAGCGGTCAGAGAGCTGGGTCTTGCTGACTAAATGCCCAAGAGAGTATTTATTCACCAGACTTCTGCCTACTGGTATCGTGCGCCACCCCAGGGACCATCGGGATGCCAGCTGTGGTCAACTATGTGGAAAGAACTAGCTGAACGTCTCTCACTAGTAAACCCAGGGGCCTGGAGAGACCGAAAGTGAAGTGTATGCCTCCTCACACCTCCCTCTGATGAGTCCCTTCCTGAGCTCTGCAGCAACCTGGCTCCCCCTCGCCCCCATGATTCCCCAAGACGTCCATGCCATGGGAGGAGCACCTCCAGGAACATACCAGCCACCATCTCCCCCCACTCTTGGATGGGCCCCAGCCCCATATCTGCATGATGTGTGGGTCTCTGCATCAGGCTATATCAGGCTCCTTGTGGACCTACAGGCTGCTGATGTGTGGTGCTGGAGCGAGACATGGCTCTCCATCAGCCCACTTCAGAAGAGGGGAGAGAGGCACAGGGCACCTGTCCTGTCCCCCTGGACGTGAGGAGTGAGCCTCTTGGTCGGCCAGCATGACAGCCTGGTTCTGCTCTCTGAGAAGACCCCCTTGTCATCGTCCCCCAGGGCTACATTTGATGCATGTATGAGGACACCCTGTCACCACTCACTTTGGATGCGAATTCAGAGCCCATGGAGCCTAAGGCATTAGGGACTGAACTTCATTAGCCTGAGAGTGTCTTTGGCAGTACAGTTCCCTTAATTCTGGCCTGTATTTTTTCCAGTTTTGTGAGTCTATTTGAGGTACTAGAACAAAACACCATGGATTGAGTGGCTTAAACAACAGATCTTAAACGGAAGATCTAGTGTCCTGGTTTGCTGATGGCCACCCTCTCATGAGCTCACATGGTGGAGAGAGAGAGGAAGCAAGCTCTCTCCTCTCTCTTCTTCTATGAGTATTAATCCCATTCATGAAGGCTCCACCCTCATGACCTAATCCCCTCCCAAAGACCCCACCTCCCAATACCATCACATTGGGGGTTAGGCTTCAACATGTGAATTTGGGAGGGACCCAAATATTCAGACGATAGCAAGTTTATCCCATAGACTATTAACCAAGCCAAAGATCATGTCTACATATGAACTTTAAGCTGGAGAATTTGTGTCTGCCACCTGTGGCCTTGCTGCTCTGCCTAGCCCCATCCTCAGGGTGGCCTCTGGCTTGAGTGCAGGACACCATCCCCATCTGACATGGCCCCTTTTATTCCTGAGGGGAGCTGCACAGGAGAGGCCCAGGACCCCCAGACAGAGGCGAGGCTATATCTCCCCCTCATCCTCTGCCTTCTAACAGGCCACCTTCAGCCTGAGCTCATCTTTCTTGTAACTCATGGCCGGGAAGCTACAAGCAATAGCCGACATATACAGCTCCCTGCTTTTGTCCTGTGTTTCCTAGCCCTGCAGCCTTGGGAAGCAGGGCTCTGTGTCTGCAGACACAATGGTGACCATTTGCCGGAGCATTTGCCCCCCGCTTCACAGAGGCACAGACTTGCCGCCCCAGAGCAGTAGAATTCTCACTCCCTGGGTCCCTCCTTCCACCACATGCCACATTGTAGGAACCAGATTCTATATCAGGAAAATTTAGGCTGCACATCAGAGAAAACAACTCAAAATCACACAAAGAATAAGGTGGGGGAGGGGGGGAGCTGTAGTCTTACATAACAAGAAATCGGGTGGTCAACAGTTGGTTAATTCGGTGACTTGACACTGTCATCAAAAGCCTGAGCCCTTTCTGCCTGTCTGCTTTCCTCCACTGGCTGCCTCTTGTCCTGTAGGTGTCCCTCATTGGTCAGGAGGACAGTGGTAGCTCCAAGCATCATATCCTCACACAAAACATGAAGAGGTCAGTAGAGAGACTGTCCCTTCCTTGGGTTTCTTTTTCCCAGGAATCCTCCAGCTGACTTCCTCTTACATCTCACTGATCAGATTTTGTCACAGGCTTTGCAAGAGGAAGGTGAGTCAACCGTGAATGGCTTAGAGCCACCCTGACCCACCCTTGTAGCCCAGAGGCATGGGGTCTGCTAGTGAGGACAAAGGGTGGGCAGCCAGTGGCGACTGCTATCCCTCCATGGCCCTCAAAAATTCCTCCCTCTCCCAAGACGTTTTCCAGAGGCCTCTGCGATAGCAAAATACCTCTTAGAAGGGGTATTTATCACACCTTGCTTTCTAGTTTACCTTTTCCAAAAAAGTTCCTTGTACATTTTTAACTATGCCCTTCACAAAACCCTAAGGTTTACTACAAGGGGGGCAGAGGTGGTTCCCAGTCCTGCTCCTTCTCTTGTCCACCCCACACTCCACAGTCATGGGGCTGTGACCTGCACCCCAGTCCTGCGCTCCTTTCTGCGACAGCTCACAGGTTTTACACTGGGATTGGCAAACGGGCTTCAGGGAGACACTGACCCAGCTGAAATTCTTTGCAAAATTATTAAGGTGCCTATAAGAGAGAAGTGCTCAGTAAATCAAAAAGTTAATATGTGTGTGTGTGTGTGTGTATATATACACACACACAGAGTTATATGTGTGGGGGGGGTATATTTATAAATGTTGCACATGTACCTGCACTGTTTTAAGCACACATGTACCTTTATTCCTCAGTTGTATGCTCAGGGGTGAAGGACGGGGACTCTGAAACCTGACAGCCTGAGTTAAAATCCTGGCTTGGTAACTAACTGCCTGGATGACTTTGGACAGGACGCTTAGTGCCTCTGGGCCGCCATTTCCTCTTCTGTCGGGTGAAGAGAATGACAGCAGCGACTCCGCAGACAGCTGGGGACCGTGGGAGTGGACTCCATGTAGAGCGTGCGTGTAAAGAGCACTGGACACCTTTCTGCTGGCACCTGGAGGAAGCATCTTTCCAGTCTGTTGTTTTGCAGAGGTCATTCCTCTTATGCTCCCACCACCGTTTCACTTTGGGTTTCTTTCAAATGGAGCAAAGCCCTGGGCACGAGCAAAGCAGTCTCCATGCAGCCTCCCAGGCTTTCACAGTGAATATGTCCAGTCTCTCTGGGCTGCCTCCTGCACACAGTGGTGTACCAGGGCCGGTCAGTGGGAGTGCCCAGGACCAGGGCAGGCAATAAGGGGGCGCATTGTCCAGAGAGAATTTTAAAGCAACAGTAAAACTAACTCAAAGTTGGTCTGCTGTGTATCATCACCATGCCCTGAAATTCTAAACAATATTGGTGATAAAACCCTCCCACTGGGGCACGTATGCCCACTGCCCACCCTTGATCTGCCAGTGCCTTGTACCTACACCTGGCTGGACTTGCCCTCTAAGGTATCCACTTGATTTTCATAGAAAGCACAACTCTCTTTCATGGGTTTAATGTGGTAAGTACTTGAATCGCATAATGACAGCAGCAGTGCGACCATGCTAGACAGGAGGGGACAGGCACAGCATGGCACTCTCACAGTGCACCAAGCACCAATCACCATGGGCCTGAGCAGGCAACTGCCTGGGGCAGCCCCAACCCAGCCCAGCCTCCTTAGGGATCCCTGGGAAGCACCGTGTATGTCCAGAGGAAATGGACAGCTTCCTGATAACCTGAGGTCCACTAAGAGAATTCCCGCTCAGGACATTTTTCTGGGGAAAATGCCTATGGGAAAGAAAGCATTGCCAAATCGGAACCCAGTGAGCAATGTGGAGCATGAAGCCACAGGCAGCTTCTCAAGCAGGAACTAGCCACTTCCCTTGAAGTAGTGGAGGGTAAAGGGCTTCCGTTACTTTGCACCTCAAGGTTTCATGAAGCAAATCCTCATTAAACAAGTCTGATTTTTCCCAGAGGCACAAGGACGCAAGGTCCTTGCCCAACCGGGGACTCTGCATCAGGCTAAGGAGACACTGGTGTGCCAAGGCTGTGGTGGGTGTCAGGAGCAGGGAGAGAAGAGGGGTAACAAAGACTACCTTTCAGAGGGTTCATGGTCTTCATTGGCCAGATCCTGAACATCTTGAGGCCAGATGTCCTCTCTTTCTCATCCCTGTGTCTCCAGCACCAAAACTCCTGGGAGGCATTTAATAAATGTTGAATAAATGAATGAGATTAGATGTTCCCAGTATACTAATTTCAGATAATTCAGAGAAAGGCAGTGTGGCATAGCAGTGGGGGAAAAAATGCACATTGCAGAGTAAGGCAGACTTGTGTTTAAATCACAACCCAACTGTGTCTTGGGCAAGTGACTTATGTACTTCAGGCTTCATTTCCTCTTCTGCAACGTGGGAACAAGAATCCTGTAACGGGTATAGGAATTCTAAGTAATGAACATAGAGCTCCTAACATAGTGCCTGGTACTGACAGAGGGCCAGACACGTAGATCACTGGAACAGATAGAGAACCCAGAAATAACCCCACACAGATACACTCAGCTGATTTTTGACAGAGAAGCAGAATCAATTCAATGGAGGATGGATAGTCTTTTCAACAAATGGTGATGATGCAATTGGACATGCATAGGCAAAAACAAAAAAAATGACTCTAAACTTAAACCTCATTTATACAAAAAATTAACTCAAAATGAATCATAGGATAAATGTAAAATGCACAGCTACAGCCTAGGGCTAGGCAAAGAGCTCTTAGAAATGGCACAAGAGCATGATCCAAAAAAGAAAAAATTGATAAATTGGACCTCTGCTCTGCAAAAAAAGAAAGAAAGAAAGAAGAAGAAAAGAGAAGCTATAGACTGTGAGAAAATATTTGAAAACCACTCGTCGGCAAAGGACTTGTATCTAAAATATACAAAGAACTCTCAAAATTCAACAGTAAAAAAACCCCAAACAATCCAAATAGAAAATGGGAAAAGACATAGACATTTTACCAAAGAGGAGATACAGAGGGCAAATAAGCACATGAAAAGATGGTCAACATTAGAACAACAATGAAATATCACTGCATACCTATCAGAATGACTGAAATCTTTTAAAATGACAACACCAAGTGCTGGAGAGGATGTGGTGTAAGGGGATGACTCATTTATTGCCTGTGGGAATGTGAAATGGTACAGCCATTCTGGAAAACAGTTTGGCAGCTTATAAAACTAAACGTCACTTACCATATGCCCCAGAAACTGTACTCCTGGGTATTTATCCCAGAGAAATGAAAAGTTATGTTCACACCAAAGCCTGTACATGAATGTTTATAGCTGCTTTATTTGTAACAGCCAAAAACCGGAAACAACCCAAATGTCTTTCCTGGGCGAATGGTTCAACAAACTGTGGTACATCTGTACTATGGAACCCTGCTCAGCAATAAAAAGGAATGAGTATGAGTCATGCAATTACTCGGGTGGATCTCAAGGGAATTATGCTGAATGAAAAAAGCCAATCCCAAGATTGCATATGATTCCAGTTATGTAGTATCCTTGAAATGACAAAATTACAGAGATGGAGAACAGATTAGTGGTTCTATTAGTGAGGGATCTCCAGAGAAACCAAACCAATAGAATACATACATATACATATAAGAGGAGATTTATTATAGGAATTGGTTCACATAATCATGGAGGCTGAGAAGTCGCACCACCTGCCGTCCACAAGCTGAAGACCCAGGAAAGCTGGTGATGTAATTCAGTCTGAGTCCAAAGGCTGGAGAACCAGGACCGACGACGTCCAAGTGCAGGGCAAGGTGGATGTCTCAAGGAAAGAGAGCAAATTCCTCCTTCCTCCTCCTTTTTGTTCTATTCAAGCCCTCGACAGATTGGGTGATGCCTGCCCACATTGGTGAGGGGGGTCTTCTTTACTCAGTCTACCAATTCAAATGCTCATCTCTTCTGGAAATGCCTCACAGACACACCCAGAAATAATGTTTTACTGGCTATCTGGATATCCCTTAGCCCAGGCAAATTGATATAAAATTAACCATCACAGTGGTAGGCAGGGATTAGGGACAGGGAGGGGGTGCTGGAGGGAGGTGGGCGTGTTTATGAAAGGGTGGAACAAGGGACACTTGGGGTGATGTAACTGTTCTGTATCTTGATTGAGGGGATTACACAAACCCACGAGTGATAAAATTGCACAGAACTAAATACACACAGATGAGTGCATGGAAAACCTGTAATAATCTGAATATAATTAGTGGAGGGTACCAAGGTCTATGTCCTGGCTGTGACACTGTACTCCAGTTATGGAAGATGTTAGCATTGGGGGCACCTGGGAGATGAGTACACACGATCTCTCTGCATTACTTCTTACAACTGCATGTGAATCTATAATTATCTCACAGTGGCAAGTTCAAAAGTTTAAAATGTGGGCTCAGAATATGGTAAACAGGTATTGTCTAGCAAGAACATTAACTTAAGATCATTTAAAAACCTGGTTTACCATTTCTCCTAGCTTCTTAAAATATGGGTTTAGGGGCAAGTGATTGGATAATCCAGTGTTTTTTATGGATCCTTTCCAGGAACCAGCTTTTGGTTTCATTGATTTTTGTCTACTGTTTTCTGTTCTCAGTTTCATTGATTTCTGCTTTTATCTTTATTATTTCCCTCCTTCTCTCCTGGCTTGCTTTAATTGGCTATTCTTTTTCTAGTTTCTTAAGGCATAAATTTAGAGTAGAAATTTGGGACTGTTCTTATCTAATTTAAGCATTTTAATGCTATAAAATTTCCCCTAAGCACTGACAAACTTTTTATGATTTCTATTCTTTTAAATTTGCTAATGTCGGCTAAGAATATGTCCTATCTTGGTGAATATTTCACATGTACTCGAAAAGAATGTGTGTTCTGCTGTTGTTGGGTTCTATAAATGTCAATTAGTTCCTGTTCTTTGGTGGTGATGTTCAGGTTTTCTAGATCCTTGCTGATTCTCTGTCTACTTGCTCTGTCAATTACTAAGAGAAAAGTGGCAAAGTCTCCAACCATAACGGATTTGTCTGTTTCTCCTTTCATCTCTGTTAGTATTTATTTCATGGGCTCTGGAGCTCTGTTGTTAGGAGCAGGCACACTTGTAGGACTGTGATGTCCTTTTGGAGAATTGACCCCTTTATCATTATGTAATGTTCCTCTGTATCTTTGGTAGCAGTCCTTGTTCTGGAGTCTACTTTGTCTGATATTAACATAGCCACTCCAGCTTTACTTTATTAGCGAATATGTTGTAATCTATGTCTTTGTAGTTAAAATGAATTTCTTGTAGTCATTATATACTTGAGTTTTGCTTTTATATCTAATCTGACGATTTTGTCTTTTAATTGGCATGTTTTGACCATTTATATTTAATGGTATTAGTGTTATGGTTGGATTAAAATCTGCCTTCTTGCTAGTTCTTTTCTATTTGTTCCATCTATTCTTTGTTCCTTTTTCTCTTTTGCTGTCCTCTTTTGGGTTAATTGGGCTTTTTAATGGTTCCATTTTATCTCCACTATTGACTTATTGTTATACCTCTCTTTTTAATGTTTGGTGATTTTCCCAGGATTTACTATAAACATCTTTAATTAATGAGATTCTATTTTCAAATAATATTCTACTTCATGTGTTGTATAAAGATCTAATGACAATGTATTCTCAATCCTTCCCTCCCTCTTTTGTGCTATTATTATCAAGCATTTTACTTTTACATATGCTATAAACACATAACACACTGCTGCTCTCTTTGCCGTGGACAATCAGTTATCTCTTTAAGTAATTAAAAGGAAGAATGAATTTTATTTTCACATTCATTTAATCTGTTTCCATCACTTTTTATTTCTTCGTGTAAATCCAAGTTTCTACTGGTATCATATTTCTTCCCCTTAAAGAATTTCCTTTAACATTTCCTAGTGCAGGTCTGCAGACAATGAGTTCTCTCTCTCTCTCTTTTTTTTTTTTCTTGGATCTGTGTTGGGGTTTGTCATTCATTTTGAAAATATTTAAGAAATAATGTCAGCCATTATTTGTTTAAATATCTCTTGTGTTTTGTTCTCTCTTTTCCTTCTGGGATTACACTTACACAGATCTTAGGCTATCTGATATTGCCCCACAGCTCTGGGGTGTTCTGTTTTGCTCTATCCACCCTCTTTTTTCTCTTTGTCTTTCAGTTTGGGAAATTTCTATTGACCTATGTTGATGTTCACAGGTTCTTTTCCCAGCCGTGTAAAGTCTGCTGATCAACCCCTCAAAGTCATTCTTCATCTCTATTAAATGTGTTTTTTCATTTCTAGGATTTCCATTGGACTCTTTCTTTTAGATTTCTTCTGTCAGCTGAAATTAACTATAAAAGCAAAACCATCAAATGGTATCTACCTTTTCTATAGAGTCTTCAACTTATTAATCAGTTATTTTAAATTCCACATCTGAGAGCTTCAACACTCATGTCATATCTGAGTCTTGTTCTGTCAACTGCTTTGTCTCTTGTCAATATGTTAATTTTTTCTTGTCTTTTCTTATGCTGAAAGCTTTGTTGAAAGCCAGCCATCTTGAGTAGGACAATAAAGACTAAGGTACATTGTTTTGATTCCTGGAACTAGGCACACCTTTCCTTTTGCCAGGTCTTCGGCATGGGGTTTGGATCAGTCTAGCTGGGCCTTGAGCTGTGTTCTGGTTTCGTTGCTGTCTGGTTACCCTTAGTGCACCCAGTCTTCACCCTCCTCTAGTGCTATCTTGTGTTTACGGTGGGATGGTTTTTCTCACTGTCCCCTGCAGCTTTTGTGCTGCACCTTGGCGAAGTCCTCTCTCCAAACTCTTGTCCCTTTTCTAGCAGGAGATGGCCATTACTCACAGCTTGCTAGCCTGGGTGTGGGAGGGGGGAGCCAGGAAGAGCAATGTTTCTATTATTCTAATTAAGCCTCTATCTTAGGCAGACACTGTGTCCCGGGACCTGGGGGGAGGGGTGACCTCTCTCAGCTGTCCTTCTGGGCTCAGCACATATTCCTGCCCCTCCCCCAGGGGAAAGAAATTTATTCCCTATTTCCTCCCTCTACCCCAAGCTGTATTGGGGAAAGACCCCAGTGCCCTGAGGCCAAGAGTGTGTGCCCTGCCCTCTGCAATTTCTTCCTTAGGATAGATGGGAAAGGTCTGTGCAGGGCACTTTCTCCAAATTTTTGCCAGTCTTTTTGTGAGCACCAGGTTAGGTCCCATGGAGGGGGCCTGCAAGTGCATGTGAATTTCCCTTATAATATGGCCCCCAGAGTTCCATATTTTTTCACTAGGCTCGCACTTCTTTTACCAATTTGTTAACAATTTTAGCTGAATTCTTCTTAGTGGGGTCCAGCTGGGGCTGCCCCTTTGAACTCATGTCATCTCTCCTCAGAGACACCTGTCTTTCCTTAGATTTTGGACTAGCCAGTTGCCCTGTGACTTCAGCTCTCTGACGGTTTAAAGGACAGTTGTGAATCTGCAGTTTGTCTGGTTTGTCATTGTTATAACGGTGGGACGTTGCTCTTCCAGCTTTTAACATCCCAAACAGAAACCAGAAGTCTTCATTCTTTTCTGGAAAATAAGTACTGAAAATATGTCCAGGTTAGTTTGAGATGGTGCCTATATGTTTATAGATTAAAAGATAAGAGAGAACTTTTTCAAAGAAAAAAAAGTTTGCAGGCCTATTTTGAAAAGCATTTGCTGTTCTTAATATTGGCCACCAGAGGGCAAGCAGCCGCATCACTGCAGCGCTCACTGGGGGAGGCAGGTTTCCAACAGGGAAAAGTAAATGTGTAAAGTGAGAGGCAGAGGCATCCACAATTCCTGATGCTCACAGAGGGCCTGTGCTCAAGGCCTCCCTGGCCTGTGCAGCTCTGGGTCAGGCTCTCCGGCCCTGTGGTCCCACCCTTCACTCACAGGCCACAGCTGTCCCCTCTGCAGAGAACATGCCTTCCTTCAGCCCCTAGAGCCTCTCAGGACCTGGCCTTCACCCCACCCACCAAGATCCAGGCTGCCAGGCCCCTGCTGGGTGGGCAAGCTCTAGCACCTTCAGGTGATTCAATCTTCTGTGCAGCGGAGCAAGGGCAGCCCAGGGAGTCAGTTCCAGCCCAGCTGTCAAGGGTAGGAATCCCAGGAGCCCTGTGGGTAGGGAGATGAGGCTGAGTGGGGAGTGGAGCTTTCCTACTTTAGTTGGCTTATCTGAAGCAAATAAGCCGAATCATAGTGGCTTAACACAATAGAAGTTTGGTTCTCATGCAAATGAAGTCTAAAACAGGTGCTCCTGATTGGCAGGCAGATCCTCTCCAAGTGGGTAGTCAGGAGCCCTTTCTTGCCATCCTGTAGCCCCACCATCTTCAGCAGGCACCAGGATGAGGAGGAGTGTGGGAGAGGAGGCCTGCCCACCCTAACCACATCGCCCAGCACTTCCCACAGTGCTTCTGCTCGTGTCCCACAGGTGCAACTAGGCACCTGTTCCCTCCTAATGCTAGGGGCTGGGGAACATAGCTGGTCTGGGCAGATGCCTCCCCACAGTAGCCCTCTGGGAAGGGGAAGGGAATGGACAGCCAGACCCGAAACTGCCCAAGCTGCAACCACAGAAACTGCTTCTAACAGATTATTGTTCTAGAACAGTATTTTCCAGGTTTGCCTGATTTTAAGAACCACTGGGGATGCTTATTTAAAATATAGTCCTTGAGTCCTTTTCCTGGACACTCCAGCTGGGCCATCTGTATGGGGGCCTGGAACTGGCACTTGTACCAAGCACTACAAGGAGCTATGGAGGGAGCCTCCACTGCCCCGCCCCCACCCTCTCTGTGGGAAACCGGGCCAACCCTCTGTTGGCACAGTGACTCATGGAACTATGGCACAAGCTCCTGGGCACAGCCCAAAGGAGGCCTGTCCTGAGCCAGCCCTGCAGCCCTCCCTGGGTGTGTCTACCCCACAGCTTGGCCCCAGAAGGGCGGCCTGTGTGTCATGGCCACGTCAAGTCAGAACCCAGTGGCTTTCGGCCAAGGCAGACGGAGCTGCCCCTGACCTCCCAAAGCAGAGCACGGTGCTGCCCAGTCTCCAGCCAGATTAAAAGTGAAAGACCTGGAGCAAAGCTGTGTTTCCCTTTTATGGGAGGAGGATTATTTGTGCCCACATTTTCTCTTCAGCAACACTGGAGGGCAGCATTGAGTCAATTTTTACAATTTCTCATTAGAAAATCAACAATTAATGGTATTCAATCTTAGATTTTATTATTTGTCCTTTTGTTCTTGCTGTGGCACCCTTGCCATGAATCATGGGGAAAGGACACCCAGTTTATGGCCAGCACCTACAGGTGGGGGAGTAAGAAGGAGGCAGACCCCGGACAGGAGCAAGGCCCTCAGCAGTCTGGAGAAAAGGCTGTTGGTGCCAAAGGAAAGCAGCCTGTGAGAAGCACCGCGTGCCTCCATCAGGGCCAGGCACCATCTGGCCGCCAGGGTAGGAGCAGGAGAGAGGCACTCCTGTTCTATGCGGTGATTTGCATTGGAGTGAGGCAAGGAATGGGCCTGAAATAGGGGGCCCTCCTGCCCCACAGCTGTCAGCTCTCAGCCCACTTCCCCATCTATAAGAGGAGCCCAGCCACATCTGCCTCTGAGGATGGTGGGACAGTGGAGTCAAGAGCCCCTGTTGGAGGCCCCAGCACAGTCTGAGTTTAACTCTTGAGGGTGCACCAGGTCCATGCCCTGCACTCACATGTGGCCGTCCCCAGCATTTGGGCAGCCAGCTTCTCATGCAGCATGCCTTTCTCTCCCCACCAGCCAGCCACAGACACGATGACACCAGGAAGCTGGGCTCCAGCAAACAAAGCAGCTGGCCTGACCGGAGCCCCTGGCTCTGCTCCTGCTGGGATGTGACTCTGAGTGGGGCCCAAAAGGAGATAAGTGCAGCCCCCATGGAGAGACTGCCTCTCAGAAGGCAGAATCAGGGACACTGCCTCCCCTTCCTCCTGCTTCTCCTCCCTGACAACAGGAGTCAGCTGTGTCAAAAAGGGAGCTGTTCTCACTGGGTGCTGAGGTAGCTCAGAAGCTCCCAGCAGATCCCAGACAAACCTGTAAACAACCCACTCCGCCCCAGCCTCTCTCGGGTGGGCTGGGACCGCCCCTGGGGGTGGGTTTCACTCTTGAGGGTTTGTGATGAGTCAGTCCCTCAGTGAAATGAGGGGCTTGTCTCTCCTCAATGCCGTCTCCACCTACATGTCACCTCCTCACAGGATCCCCACCCACCCTAGAAAGGCACCCATCTCTCGCTTCAGCCAGGGCACTAATCACTCCCTGACATGCCGAGGTGTTTGCTGCCTGCTTATCCTATCCCAGCACAGGATGTGAGCTCCCGTGGGCAGGCGCCCCGGCTCCATGGGCCCTGCACTGATACAGACTTGTTGAATGAAAACCACAAAGGATCAGGTGAGCAAGCAGCCCTCACTCACCTGACCTGCACACTCAGCCCTGCTGTGGGAGGAGAGGGGAGGGCCTGGCCCCAGGCCACCTGCGAAGTGACCTTGCACAGTGTGCTGAGCTCAATGGGTCCTTCCTCAGAAATAGCAGAAGCAGTGATAGCTTTTTCATCTGCTGCCCAGAGGGGTACCTGCCTTCTAACAGACCCAAATCTTTCACAGAGTCCAGGTGATGTCTCCAACTGCTCTTCAATGTCCACAATAAATATGACATTTTAAAAATTATCAGTAGTGTTTTGAAACCTATGGTCTTAATGCTTCTGCTGGCACAGATGTTCTGTGTATATATCTCCATTCCATTTCTTTAATCGCAGAGACACCTGGTCTTGGAATTCCCTTTCCTATCCTCCCTGCGGGATGCCGGGGCTTTGAGCCTCCTGGCCCACCCAGGGCCAACTGGCACTGTCTCTGTCTCTTCTGTTCCAGCCGTGATCCCCCTGACGGATTCGGAGCACAAGCTGCTGCCTCTGCACTTTGCCGTGGACCCCGGCAAGGACTGGGAGTGGGGGAAAGACGACAATGATAACGCCCGGCTAGCCCAGTAAGACCTCCCCGCTAAGCCCCCTCTCCCAGGGTCCTACAGGGCGGGCTGTGTCGGCTTCCAGAGGAGCTGGGCCGCCCCTGCTTCTCTGGGACAGCTGGCTTGACTGCGGGCGGGCAGCCGGGTGCGCGCGGGCCAATGCGGGCCAGCTGGGGCCGGTTTCACTTGGTGTTCCTCTCTCGCCAGCCTGATCCTGTCGCTAGAAGCCAAGCTGAACCTTCTGCACAGCTACATGAATGTGACGTGGATCCGGATCCCCTCCGAGACCCGGGTGAGCTAGGCGTGCGCCGGAACCCGACCGGCTGGCGGGGCCATGGCAGCGGTTCACCAGGCGCGGGGTGGGCTGCGGAGCATCCTCCCAAACGGGGTGCCCGGGGCGGAGCTCGCCCACCCCTGTCCAGCCACGCCGGAAGCCCGGAAGCCCGGGAGCCCCCATGCCTGCGTCCCAGCTGTGCACGCAGCCCTGCCCCCCTGGCTCTGGCTTGAAGTAGCTTGAATTTCCCTGGTGGGGGGGTGTCCTTGCGTGTCTGTACATAGGCGCACTCCAGCTAGGGGAATTTTTGGTCCCCTTATTTTCTCTAGGAGAGGAATAAACCCGCCCACGCAGAATAACAAACCGGAGGCAAGTCACAACACAAAACTCTCACTGAGATGGGAACATGATGTGCAGCCGTGGAGCGGAATTAATTAAAAATTGTGTGTGGGTCTTTGGAAAAGCCAGAGAACCTAGAGCGATATTCCTCAGTGCCCCCTCCTTCCCTCCCCTGCTGGAGGGCGGGAGAGGGAGGGTCTGTGCTGTCCCTGCTTCCAGGTGCTGAGAGGGATCACTCTAAGTATCTGACTGATGCATGTTTATGTGATCTCAGTAGTGAACTCCCAGGGAAAGGGATTTATAAAAATAAAAAAAGGTTTACAAATCATTGGTCCTCCACAGACATCAGTTTACTCAGTCATGAAGTGGGGCTCAGAAGGCCCATTAAAGGAGTGACATGAGAAAAGCAAGTAGGATGGTGCCTGGCACACAGTCAGTACCCGGGATGCATGGGCACTGCTGAGACTGCTCTCATCCTTCTGCCTGGACTTGTAGTCTTCATAGGGCTGCACCAGGCAAGTAGTGACACGCCATTTTACTGATGACACAAGTGCCAGTCGGAGTCATTCTGGCTCCCAAGTCCTGCCTCTTAGCCTCCACACTGACCTGCCTCAACTGTCTGGAGCATGCCACCGTGTGGCTGGGGTGTGAAGGCAAGCAGCTATAGGTCTAGTATCAGGAAGCTCTTGGGCTAGAACATAGCTCTGCCCTGCAATGAGCAGGCCCCCCATCAGGCCTTGGTGGCCTCCACATCAGATGCAGAGCCCTGAGCAGACAGCCCTGGCAAGAGCTCCTCCAGCCCAAGAGCACTTGAGCCAGGGCTCCTGGCTCACTGCACTCCCACTAACCGGCAGTACCAAGCATACCCCCTTCCCTGGGCTGTCCCTGAACTTCTACCTTTTCATGTCCCCAGCTAACGGGTTTGAGATCACTGGCTCCTTCCAGACCCAGGACAGGGTGGGAAGGGGAAGGAAGGGATTTCAGACTGTAAGGTGGTGAGGGATGGTGCCACTCACCCTTGCTTCTGGGTGGCCTGGTTGCAGGAGGTTCACCCCTCTGGGACCTGCTTTGGGGAGGGAGGAACAAAAATAAAGTTGGGGACCAACAGGTCCTCTTTCAGGCTCCTCCTCTAAAGGCTAGGAAAACCCCTTCAGGCATGAGCACCAGTTCCTGCCAGACCCAGCTGCTGGTGTGACGGCCCAGTGATGCTCTGTCAGAATTTTCTCTCCTCCCCCAGGAAGCAGCCTCCACAAAGCAGAAATGGGTGCTGTCGGTCCTCTGCACCCTCCCATCTCCTTTCTCAGCCTCTCCAGCTAGCCTAGGCACTGGTCCTGGCTGCGTTCCAGTATGTCCTTGCCCTGCTGACTGGCTGACAGTGGGCCTCCTCCAAGGTGCTCACAGAGATGCTCCGTCCCCACATCCTCCCGTCCCCGAACCCAGGAGCCCTTTTCTGGGAATGGTACCATCTTTCTTGCTGAGCTCAGGTCCCATTTCAGAATCGTTCTCAATTTTGCAATCAACACTGCCAATCTGAGAAAGGAACCGGTAAGTAAAGTCACTGGTCATTGCTGAATTGAGGAAGTGTTTGTTCCAAGACCCACAGAATGACGTTCTGAGGGCAGATGCCTGGAGTGAATAGGTGAGACACTTTGTAGGAGAAAGACCCTACACGTGCAGGTGAAGTGTCAAGCTCACCTGAAGAGCTCTACCTCTACAAAGAGGCCAGCCTGGGACCTGTGTCTGGTCAGGCAGCAGCCTTGCTGGGGCCAGACGGCCAGAGTCCGGCCATGGTAATTCTAAAATGAGCGGAGGCTCTGGGGCCCAAAGCCAGGTGGGTATCTGCACTTTGCCCATACTCCTCCTCTCAGGTTTCCAGGCTAGCAGCAACCTAAGTTCACCAAGAAGGGAATGAGGACTGGGGCGCTGAGGCTTGAGGGCCCCAACCTAGCACCACGTAGGGGGATGGGAGACAGGGTCTGTTCCGTCTTTCCCACGTAGAGACAACTCTTACCTCCTTCCTTCCCCGCCCTTTCTCTCCCCCTACAGGCCCCTCTGGCGCAGCCGGAGTCCCCAACAGCCTCCGCGGGGGAGGATGTGCAGTCCCTGGCCGACTCGATGGACTCGGACCGCGACTCGGTGTGCAGCAATTCCAACAGCAATAATGGCAAGAACGGCAAGGACAAGGAGAAGGAGAAGCAGCGCAAGGAAAAGGACAAGACCCGCGCGGACTCTGTGGCCAACAAGCTGGGCAGCTTCAGCAAGACGCTGGGCATCAAGCTGAAGAAAAACATGGGCGGCCTTGGCGGCCTGGTGCACGGCAAGATGGGCCGCGCCAACTCCGCCAACGGCAAGAACGGCGACGGGCCCGAGCGCGGCAAGGAGAAGAAGGCCAAGTCGCGCAAGGGCAGCAAGGAGGAGTCGGGCGCGTCGGCGAGCACGTCGCCCTCGGAGAAGACCACGCCGTCGCCCACGGACAAGGCGGCGGGCGCGTCGCCGGCCGAGAAGGGCGGCGGGCCGCGGGGCGACGCCTGGAAGTACAGCACGGACGTGAAGCTGAGCCTCAACATCCTGCGCGCCGCCATGCAGGGCGAGCGCAAGTTCATCTTCGCCGGCCTGCTGCTCACCAGCCACCGGCACCAGTTCCACGAGGAGATGATCGGCTACTACCTGACCAGCGCGCAGGAGCGCTTCAGCGCCGAGCAGGAGCAGCGGCGCCGCGATGCCGCCGCCGCCGCCGCCGCCTCCACGGCCAAGCGGCCGCCGCGCAGGCCGGAGGCCGAGGGCGCGCCGGGCCCCGAGCGCGCCTCGCCGGGCCCGCCGGCCGGGCCGCCCACGCAGCTGGTGCTCAAGCTCAAGGAGCGCCCGAGTCCCGGGCCGGCGGCGGGGCCGCGGGCGGCGCGGGCGGCGGCGGGCGGCGCGGCCTCCCCGGGCCCCAGCGGCGGCGCGCGGCGCGCGGGCCAAAGCGGACCGGTGCCCGGCCGCAGCCCGCCGGCACCGGCTCGCCAGAGCGTCATCCACGTGCAGGCGGCGGGCGCGCGGGACGAGGCGTGCGCGCCGGCCGTGGGCGCGCTGCGGCCGTGCGCCACGTACCCGCAGCAGAACCGCTCGCTGTCGTCGCAGAGCTACAGCCCCGCGCGCGCCGCCGCCCTGCGCACCGTCAACACGGTCGAGTCGCTGGCGCGCGCCGTCCCGGGCGCCCTGCCCGGCGCGGCGGGCGCGGCGGGCGCGACGGAGCACAAGTCGCAGACCTACACCAACGGCTTCGGCGCCGCGCGCGACGGCCTGGAGTTCGCCGACGCCGACGCGCCGGCCGCCCGCTCGAACGGTGAGGGCGGCCGCGGCGGCGCGGGGCCGGCGCAGCGGCGCTGCCAGCGCGAGAACTGCGCGTTCTACGGGCGCGCCGAGACCGAGCACTTCTGCTCGTACTGCTACCGCGAGGAGCTGCGGCGGCGGCGCGAGGCACGCGGGGCCCGGCCGTGAGCGCGCCGGCGCGAGCGGTGACCCTGCAGGGGTTCTTTTCCATCCTGTCGGTGTCTTTTTTACATGCCCTGGTCACCCGGAAGGCCGGCGACTTCTCTGTCAGTGCTGTGTACGTGTTTGGTCAAACGTTCCTAATGGTGCCTGAACCTACACTGACGCCTCTCAGGTAGTAGACGGATAGGAAACAAGTCATACTGTTGGAAGTGGGTGTGCTAGCTAGCATCTGCCTCGTACCTGTGGAAACTCAATAGCCATTGCAAGAGTATTTTTGTTCCTCAATAAGAGAAATAAAGAAATTTGCAGCCCTTTGTTTTTAGAAGGGAGTGTTCTACATGCTTTTTCTTTTCTTTTCCTTTCTTTTTGTTTTGTTTTTGTTTTTTCCCCCGAATCTAGCGACTGACCTCTTCCATGTAGCGTCACATGTGTGCAATCGGTACCACCCTGGGTTGAGAAGCAAACGCGGCCGCCCAGGACTGCGGTGGCGGCTCTGCTGCCGGCTCCCACGGGCTTCCCCTCCCCCGCCTTTGGAGGAGGGGAGGCACTCTGCCGCTGACGCCGTGGTGGTCACTGTGGCCTCTTAGGAATACACAGCTCCATCTCATGAGCAAAACCTTCTCCCACAGCCCCCGGCTGAGCAACACTCACACTGCCATCAGAGCTGCAGGCGTCCGCAGGATGGGCACCGGACCACCTACCTCGCAGGGCACGATGAGGTGTAGGGATCAATCCAGGTGCAGGGGAGCTCAGGTGACAGGAGCTTTCCAATGACACCTTGGGTCCAAAAAAGCAAGATCTGAACTCACTATTTGGAGTTGCCCATATATGAGCGAAGATGACAGCCTGCTCACGTGTCTCCTTTGAAGACACTTCCACAGTGTACTGTGGTCAGAGGGCCCCTAGGAAGTGGACATCAGTGCCCCAGGAGAGAGGCGAGGAATTGACCCTTTGGTCACTGTGTAAGCCCCCACTAGGCTGCTTTGAAACCGGACCTGTGCCTCTTTCCAAAGAGAAGGGGCTGAGGGAAGCCGGGAAGGAAGCCCACCCCCACCTCCACCTGCATCTGTCTGGGTTCAGCCGGTAAAGGGGTGCCACTCCCATTGGGGTCCCCCCCAGGGCAGGGACAGCCCTGCCTGTGGCTCCATAACACATTGAGGGGGCAGCCCCATCCCCAACCGGTCCCTTTTTTGGTGCCTCCTACATTTCTTGAGGAAAAAAAATAATGTGTCCTTAGCTACCCTGTTTGAGCAGCAATATGCAGCCTCTTCCTTCCAAGATTACCTCTGGAGAGTACCGTTCTTGGTCGAGGACACTGAGGAGTTAAACCTGCCTCACTATGGAGAGATCTTTGTTTCCAAGAAATACGGATAAGGTGGGTAAAATCCTCACTAGCAAAAGAATACTTTAAAGCCTGTGAGAGCCTTAGCATAGCCTGTAATAATCCTAAGAAAGAAACAAAGAAAGGAGAAAGGGTGCAGCTTTGCTGTGAGTGGGTCCTCAGAAAAGGCAGGAGGTAGACCATCTCGTCACTGGAGCCAGCTTCTCCTCCAGAAAGGATGCTTTTCCCCCTGACATAAAGAGCAGCAAAAAAAATAATAAGGGAATGGGATTTTTTTTTACTTGTTTGAAGAATTATAATAAACTAATTTGAGTATATCTCCTGTGAGTAATTCCTTTTTATTTTTAATTATTCCACAGCACGTGGAGTTTTCACTAATTTATTCAAGTTTTGCATAAGTGGTTCCTTAAAATTATTTATTAAATAGAATCTTTAAGAAATTTTTTGAAAGTTTTACTTTTCATGCTGAACAATACTTTCAATGTGTGGTTATTACTAACATTCACATCCCTTATATTACTGGGGTTTCTTTTGTTACTCAGAACAACAACAACAAAAAGTAGTTTTTAAAAATCTCTCATCGAGAGGGTCTGTGGCAGCTTTTGGACTGATTCTTCATGTCGTGCTGAGCGACTGCTTTGCCATCCGAAGCTGTGAGGTCACAGGAAGTGTTGCTTCGCAGTTAGACGCCAGCTCCTGCTCTCGCTCCTCACTCATAGAAGGTTGAGACAGCCAACCTTGAAAATGCTTACCTGTGCATTCAGAAACCAAACTCATACACACAAGAAGTCAAAGAGGCATAAAGTAAATTCATGTTGGTTTTTAATTTTTTAATGTTATTACAGCTAACCAGAAATTCCAAAACTGCCTATGCAAATATTCTATCTTTCTCTTAAAAAAAAGGCAAACTGAGAATAAAAACATCCATTGTATACCAGAGGAAAACCTTCAAAACCGGGCAGTGTAATTCACAGGTATTATCAAAAAATGGTGACATGCTCTATCTCCTTGAATTTCAAAGCCACCCCTGCCCCACCCCCATCTGACAGATGTTCCATGATTAAGAGCCTGAGATCCAGCCACGGGCCACCACAGCGGTTGCTCCTGCTACGTGGAAGACCCCTTCTCAGCGTGGTCACGAGGCAGCTCAACATGCCAGGGCACCTGTGGGTGCTCCCACCTGACCCGATACGATTCAGTCCACATCGTTTACAAATAGCTGATTCCTTTTGAGAGAGATCTGGATCCATCCTTCCTATAAACAGTGTTAAAAATGTGAGAGAGCCTACTATTATATTACATTTACTAGTCCAGTCACCAACAGTATGCTCCATGTTGTTCAGAAGAGCCCTTTAGACCTGGTCCCTGGCCAGAGAGCTCCCGGACCAAATTAGCTTATCAGGCTGGACGGGAACTCTTAGAAACTGCTATGTTGTTTACCTGTGGGCCGAGAGGTCCCCTAAAGTCCTTCTCTGACTTGGGGGCCCTTTGTGAAGCAGGGGAAGGGAAGGGATTATGGGCACTGGAGAAAAGGAAGAAGGCCAGTTCCCGTTCTAGAAAGGCTGAGAGCCCCACCCGGGTGCACCTCCTGGACTTGGGCTTCATGGCCAGCCCTGCCTATGAGCTGCCTTCCCCTCTGATCGGGCTAAACTTTCCTTTCTGGGAAGGTCAGATGTCTCTAAGCCACAGCAAGTTTCCAAAAGGATCCCAGATACTTTGAAACCCCAGTGGAAGTTATTTCAGTAATTTACTTCATGTTTCCTGCACATGCATTACCTGGGTATATGATTTTTTAAAAAATAATATATTGTGAAAGGAAGGTGTTTTTAAGTGTATTCTGTTTGTAGATTTTATGCTGTTACGTTGAAATTTTACAAGCCAAGTTTAAACTGTACTATAGAAATTATTTTTATATTATTTTCAGAATATGCCACAGAGAAATATTTTGCGCCCTTATATTGTCACAGGGTTGTCTCCGTGGAAGGGTAACTTTAGGTGGGAAGCGGCCCCACTGCGGGCTCTTGGGGTTTAAATGCTTTTTGCTGTTTGTTCAAATCCCCTCTGAAAGTGGGAATGTGTAAATGTCTTTTCTTTTGTCATTGAAAGCTTGATTTTTTTTTTTCTGTTCATGGATTTTGGTACCACACCTTTCCTCTTAAATGAATACTTCATATTCACTAAGTTACTGTGGACTTTTTCTTACCCGTTACCAGCCGGTGGCTCAAGTGGAGTTCCGAAAAGTTTGGATCTATTACTTTACAAAGCTGATGTTTTCCAAAATGATTTAATTTATTAATTCTGCTAGCTTACTGTCAGGAATTTGGTGACTCAAGACAAAAGGACTCTCCACGCCGCCGGGTACATACCTCTGGGTGTAGAAATCACGCAGCGCCCACGGCATCTCTGGGGCGGGGCCATGGGTACCCAGCCCTCACACCCTCCATTAGCCTCCACAGGCTTATTTTGCAAACTACTCTACTTTGCAAAAATAAACAGCCTATCAAAATATATTTTACATAAGTTAAGGAAGAAAGAGCTGGACCTATCAGAGGTGGGAAATTTGTGGGAGAGGAAAAGAAAAAGGCTGTGCCAAACCCATGTCTGTAAGTTCCGTTCTGTGTGAGTCTTTCATGTTGACGGAGAGACTGGAGTCAAAGCTGAGGGCGTCTCCTGCACATTGGGGGTTTCTTTCTTTATGACATGATTGCTTTTTCCTCATCATGGTGTGGACTTGACAAGTTAAGTTCCTCGAGTGTTTTTTCCTTTTCTTTCTTTCAATGCTTCTACTAACTAAGAAAACGTGTTTCTGTGGCTGAGCAAGCCCTGCCCTGTCAGATCTCAGCCGCTCCAGCATCTCCCCCATGGGCTGCGGAGGCAACCCCTCCTCTCGTTAGAGTCTGGTTCTGCTGTCACCTGAGGGCAGGCACACGGGGAAAGGGCCCAGAGGTGGCTGGCACTCCTGGCGCCAGGGAGCAGACACCCCCTTCCAAAAAGCCTTAAAGTGGTGGCTCTCTGGAGACCTCTGGGCACCACCTCCCTGTTCAATCCTGACTATAAACCCTCTTTTCTGCTTGAACTGGCCCGTTTTGGGGTGGCTTTCCAGGGCAGTGAGGGGGCACTCACTCCTTCTTGTTTCAGTCATGTCCACCCCCATTCCCCACGTCCACTCACAGTGCCGGTTCCATCGACACAGAGCATGTCTCTGACATTGCTGCCACTTGGCACAGGATGGATCCGGAATGGTTCATCCTAGAGAGACCTGCATGTAAGCGTGTTGGTGCAGGAGCCCCTACTCACCCCAGGAGCCCCCCAGGCTGCATGGAGCACTTCCAGGGTGCAACGCTTTGGAAGATTTTCATGATGGCTCCAACCAGTGTGAGAAGTGGTCTGTTAGCAGTGACGCAGGTAGCTTTGTTCCCAACAGCCAGTCCTACCTCCCCACTCCACCCCCAGAGAGAAGAGAGAGGGAGATGGCCTACATGGACCCCTCAGGGATAACCGGGGTGTGGCGTCTGTCCAGTATGAAGATGCTTCTCGACCCAGCTGACTGACTCACACACAACCACAGGAACCGCACAGAAGCTGTTCTCTCCAAACAATCCTATCAATGGTACTCTTCTGGTTATTTTACAAAATAATTTGTTGAAATTTGCATTTTTACTGTTTTATCTTTGCAAAAAAAGGAGGAATCCCACCAACCCTAATTTTGTATATACAAAATGCTTATGTATATACAAAATGCCCATTGCTTATACTTCTTTATGCCTCCAAGAAAGCATCTCAAGTATATATATATACAACATCAATTCTTTAATGTGAGAAGAGGAGTACCAGTTAGTTTTAAGAGCAAGGCTGAATCTGCTTAAGACCAAAGCAACCTGTGAATTTAATGAAGATAAGTTAGCAAAACCAGCTGTTTGAGAATATCTACAGATGCTAGAGGATTACTTTAAATGAAGAAACAGCCAAATTCTTACAAAGACCACTCCCACTCAGTACTTCTCTAACCTTCTCCTCTATTGGCCAGTCTGACTCAGTGACAAAGCCCTGCCTTAGGGCCTTTGCACGTGCCATTCTTTCTACCTGGACCATTCTCCCCACTCACCCCCGAGCCACGTGGCTCACATTTGCATGAATTATCCATTCATTCCTTTTATCCCCCCCACACCCCCAAGTCTGCATTCTATGCAGGCATTCCATGCAGGCAGGAATTTTTGTATGTTTCGCTCACTGCTGTATTCCTAGTGCCTACAACTGTGCCTGACACATAGTAGGCACTAGATAGATATGTGTTGAAGAAAGGAAACGAAATCAGTAATTTGATAGCTATTAAGAAGCCTAAAAATATCAGTTTCAGCCTTCATCAAATCCAGATTCTACTACTGTCCCTAAAGTTGGAGAATTTTAGCTGATAAAGCTGCCTGGCTTCTTCTCTAGCCTGGGGTCCACAAGGGCCAGATCTGGCAGTGAGCACATCAGCCTGACTGCAGCAGGTTCCTCCATGTCTCTGTAATCGCCTGCTGTGTGGCCCTCCCTCACAGATGTGAGGCTCAGCTGTTTACAGAGAGCTCTCTGGAACAAGCTGAGGTGGGGACAGTTTCCCACAGGGCAGCTCCTGTGGTCAGGTGAGGGATGCTCCCTCCATGAGGTCATTATAGGCCTGGACCATTCTAGAGAATCCCTTATAATCAGTCCATAGAATGCTGTGCCTTCACGGTGTTTCCAAGGTGATAGGCCTTCCTTCCTAGAATAAACTCGGAAGCAGTAGATGACCCAGCCCAGGGAAAGGAGTCAACCTGACTACTAGAAGGACCCGTTCTCATGTCACCAAAAACAGCCCTGCAGAGGAAGTGGAGCTTGTCACACAGACTAACAGGGATGGGCGTGGGTGACTGCGTTGACAAAGTTGGAAGCAGCAGGGCCGGAGAGCCAAGGCCGCCTTAGTCTCCCGCTCAGTCACTGGCAGGTGCATTGGAGGGACAGAGCCTTGACAACGCAGAGCCAAACAGCACAGGCCGCCTCTGCCCCAGCCCCAGGGTGGTGGCCCTCCATCGCAGACAGGTGACCTCACCCAGCAGCAGGGGGATGGATCCTCCTCTGAACTCCCTACCCCAGTGGGATGATTTTCACAACCAGCTGACCTTGGTAGTTACTTCTAGATCTTTTGGCCAAAATGTATTTTCTTCTAAAAGTTGTTGGCAAAATACTGTTACAAGCTTCTTATGTGAGCTTCGTCCTACTGTGGCCTGGTTAAAAGGCTTTGTGCTTCTCTTTAACCCCCTTCCATGGTTCTGCTGTTATTTCTCTGGGTGCCATATTTTAGGGTCCCTCAAGGGAGAGGGGGCGGTAAGTTCTCCCTCGAAACACTCCCTCTGTAGCTGCCCAGCAGACAGTAAGTGGGCCCAGACGTCAGTGTCTCTTTGCTTGAATTGCCAAATCAACAGCGTCCCTTTCATGGCTGCCCTAACAGGCTGGGGGCATGCTCCTGCCAGTACTCAGAGAGAAGCGGGCTTTCCCAGGGCCCGCCCCCAGGGCCCCTGCAAACCTCGTTCCATGCAGGTGCTTCAAGGCCTGTCCAGTTCTTCACACACGTTCTTCCTGCTGGTATGGAATGGAATCCAAACACCTGATTTGGAATTACTATTTGGCAGGTGGGAGAGTGGGGCAGCTTGTCTCCACTAACTTGTGACCAAAACTATTAAAACAACCATGAGTGTGGTTGGAGATCAGCCGTGGCCTGGAGCCCAGGACACAAGGCAAACCGCCACCTCTGACGGAGCCGGTGGTCACTCAGCACAGGAGGGAGGCCAGGTCCTCCGCAGTCAGGAGCTGTCGGAGGTGCAGGCAGCTCCCTGAGGCTGCGCAGCCTCGGCGGCTGGGCTGGAACCCTACTCACCATCGTCTTCAATAAGTTGGCCTCGCTTTGACTGAGGGTTGTTGAAGTGTTTTGCTTTGTTCCTTTAAACATGCATTTGGCCTCAGTTTCTTTTCCTTTCTTTTTTCTTTTTTGGTTCATTTGGACGATTTTTGGATGAAATACGTTGCTTTGTTTCCATGATTTCCTTGATTACTGTGGACAAAGGAAAACACTGTCATAAACCCCAACCCCTTTACTTTGACCCAGCTGTCCCGAGCCCTTTGCGACCTGAGAGTGCTCGTTCTGATTCAATGCAAATGTTCTTTTCCATCTAGTCCATTCCTGGAGAAGGAACCCTCGTGAGAGCTGTCTTTGGTGGTTGGGTTGTTACTTTGTAAAGTATTAAAGCACTAAACCAATTTTTGCAATATGTAGTAAATCCTGCTTTCATTTTGGAAAACTTCCAATAATGACTACTGCACTTTTTATAGAAGAACTGTATTTCATTTCTTTCTTTTAGGAAAGATTATTTCAAAAAGTAAAAATAGCTCTGTAATCCGTGTGACACGGCTTCTCCATTACTTGACACAGAGAGAAGCTTTGATGCCTACTCAATAAAATTAACATGTTTGTAAAGCATTGGCTGGTCCACTTATTTGCCCGCGCCTGCGTTCCTGGTGAAATATCATCTAAGAAAAACTTTATGGTCCAGAGGAAGAGGGTTCCATCAGGCATCCATTTGTACCAATTAAGAAAAAGGGTTTTTCCAATCAGGTGAGATGCAGTTCACAGTACGAGTGAAAGGGCTTCTCTCCTTTTTAAAACGGTCATGACACTTCCTATTGGAATGAAAACCGAATAGGATTTTCCTTACAGTATTTGCCCAAGGTTGTAATGTGAGAGAACGACAGCGGGGAGCATGGAGGATAAAAGTATTTTATCGTGGATTTGTTTTGCGAACGTTTTTCTGTGGAGGAGAGACGTGTGTCTGTCAATGAAAGTAAGAGCTTCCTCAGAGGCTGCGATGGGGTCCCAGGCTGCACCTCGCTCTCAAGCAGGTGATGTGAGCATCCGTCGTGGGCTGTGCACCCTGCTGCACACTGGGGATGATGACGATGGTAGTGGTGTCTCCTGCACTGAATGCCCACCGTGTGCTGTACACCGCATTAGCCACATTCTAGGCTTTGTGGAATTCAATCCATGTGACAACGCTGTGACTTAGATATCAAAATCCCCACTGTGTAGACAAAAAAAGTAAGCTTTCGAAAAGTAAGTGGTAAAACCAAGATTTTAGCTCCAGTTTGCCTGATGTGAGAACCTGTGCTCCTAGCTGCAGGACACACTGCATTATTCTGCCATCCCAAAGAATGGGCCAAACCCCCACCCAGGAACCGCTCACAGTCCATCCCAGGGAAGTTGACACAGAAATCTTCATCTGGTTTGTAGGAGGTGATGGGGTGAATTAGCATGGTTGGGAGAAGGAGAGGAAAGACGCTCAGCCAACCTATGGGACTTGCTGGGACACTGGCCTCTCCATGTTCCTGGCCTCAGCGTTAAAGCCAACACACCACCATCCCTTTCTGGCCAGGATGTTCTTCTACACTAGAAATTACAGGACGGTTCTTTGTTCTCTTAGGACAGGCAGAGAACCCCACACAAAAGGCAGATTCCTCCATTTGACACTGTCCTGGATGGCGGCAGGAGCCCTGCATTGGAAGACGGAAAGTCTGGCCCCTGAACTGCAATGACCTTGAGAAAAGCATCTCACCTCTGCAAGCCCCGATTTTTATATAAAGTTTCAGTTTATTCTGTAAAATGATGAGTCAAGGGAGGGATCTTTTACATCCCCAACCAAACTGAGGAATCTGTGTATCATTTAGGAAAACAGACATCACACCAGTTATTGTAACAGAGAATTTAATATGGTGACCTGGTCAACAGATACTGGAAGACTACAAAACACAAAAAGGACACATAGGGGTCACGCAGAACACCCACCAGAAGCCACTCATCACAGGGTTGGGGGTCAAGCCAAAGACTGTGTTGTTAAAAGCTGTAAACATGGATGGGGCCTGCCCTGTGGTGTAGTGGTTAAGTTCTCGCACTCTGCTTTGGCGGCCTTGGGTTCATGGGTTCAGAACCCAGGCGCAGACCTACACACCATTCATCGTCATGCTGTGGTGGCGTCCCATATACAAAATAGAGGAAGATTGGCCACAGATGTCAGCTCAGGGCCAATCTTCCTCACACAAAAAACCTGCTGTAGTCACGGAAGGTGGGCTCCATAGAGCTGGGCTCACCTCTCTGAGGAAGGGTGGCTGGTGTCTCTGAAGGGGCATGGTCTGGCAGGACCTTCCATGTGGGGAAAACGTGAAATTGGAACAAACCGCAGCTGGCAAGTGACAAACTGTCGCCAGAACAACGCTGACAGAAACCGGAAGCAAAAGAAAAGAGTAAGTCTTCTGTGTGTGTCTGCCCTCACACGTATATGTATGCACGTATGTATGTGTGCATGTGTGTATGTATACCATGCACACGTGTGTACTCTCGGCCCTCCTTATCCTCGGGTTCCACATCCACGGATTCAACCAACCTCGGATGGAAAGGCCTACGGTGGTTGCATCTGTACTGAAATGTGCAGACTTTCTTGTTATTATTCCCTGAACAGTACAGTATAACAACTATTTACACATCACTTACATTCTATTAGCTATTATAAGCAATCTAGAGATGATTTAAAGTATACGGGAGGATGTACATAGGTTATATGCAAACACAACGCCAGTTTATATCAGAGACTTTAGCATCAGTGGATTTTGATATCCAGGGGGTCCTGCAACCTATCTCTTGGATACCAAGGCATGACTGTGTACACACACACACACACACACCCAAGCAAGAAATAAGAAAATACATCTTTCTGCCATGGTGCCCTGGTCTACACCTGGTCGCAGGACCATAGCTAGTGTTCATGACTTCCTCCTTCTGTGGCCGTTCCTGATTCCTTGGCGCTCAGCCAGAACCTCAGCTTGCTGAGATTCTTTCATTCCTGATGAAATAACCCAAACTTTCATTCCTGAGTCCTCCCGAGTCATTTCCCAGGAGGCTGTAGTTCACCACTAACTTTTATTTCAGGCCGTGGAGATAGTTAAAGGCACCTGAAAGGGTCCCCTGGAATTTGGACATCCACCCCTAGGCCCCCGCCATGCAGCAGCAGCTTGATTTGTCCTGAATCGTGAGGTTCAGCCACCCAGTCAGTGCAGTAACTCCCTTCTCTGTGTTGGTTCAGCGCTTAAGCAGCCCAAATGGTTGGGTCTCAGCCTCCAGTGCAGTGACCCCACTGTGCAGCCCACGGTGGTGGAGGCTCCCTTCCTTGAGATTCAAGACCTATAAACCCGAAGATCCCAGGAGCATGCGGCAGGGAAGCACAGGTTCCTGGTTACGAGGCACAAAGGTGATAAAAGCCACTCCCATGCCTGGCCCCTGTTCCCAGTCCGTGTCTTCTGGCCATGAGACAGACACCACCATATGGCGGTTGCTGATTCAAATCATAAACTCCATCTGTAAGACAGAACTCCCACCTTTCCGGGAGCCGTCTCCCAGCTGGCATCATAACTAAATCTTCAGTAGGCCGTTCCACAGCTTTATCAGGCCCGCTGCTTCCGGGTTAGCAGAGTGTGTAGTAAGTGAACTCCATGTGCATGATCCCATTCCTGTAAACTGAAACTCTTCATCAGAAGCAGCACTGTGTGGAATACCATAAAGGTGAACAAACTAGTTCATGAACAGCGGTTTGGGGCAGAAGCATTGCGGGCAGGGAAGGCAAATCTGAATCCAGAATACATTTATTCCAGTGAAGGAAAATTGCTTTCCCTCCATAATGGAAGGGATCTAGTGTCATCAGCCAGCCACCAGGGGTCTGGCTGGCCATCCCGAGGAATGAGCCATACGGGAGGCTGAACATTCATCTGTGCTGTCAGGGGTCACTTGGACACGTCAGTGACCATCACCAGGCTGGCCTTGGTGAGAGGAAATCCACATGGTTGTGCTCATCCATAGCCTCCATCCCTGCAACCAGGGTCCCTTTGTGCAGGGGCCCACTGAGCAAGTGTCAGGGTGTCTGGTGAAAGGGTTGGCTGACATCAAAGAACATGCCATCTTGTTCACCTGATTCTTGAGTGCCTCTTCTGCATGGAGTCCTTTTAATGAGCGTAAACATGGGACAAAAACAGCTCCATGCTCTGTGCTCATTCTGAGAGATCCACTCACAGATGTCTTCCCTTTGTCACTGTACCTCCTTGTCCTTGAATTCTGTTCTTTCCAAGTTCCTGACCATCTGGTCAAACTATTTACCCCTGTCAAATAGTTTGGCATAAATAAATTAGTGCAGGTCAGGGTTTCTCAACAGTGGCACTAATGACATTTGGGGCCATATAATTCTTTTTTTATGAGACTGTCCTGTGTGCATTGTAGGATGTTTAACAACATCCCTGGCTGACTTCTACACACTAGATGCTAGTAACACCCTACAGTTAGATGCGACAATCAAAAATGTCTCCAGACATTGAAAATGTCCCTGAGGTGGTGGAAGTAGGGAAATTTATCCCCTATTAAGAATCACTGGTGTGGGTTAATTCTTCTGGCCGTCTTTCAGTCCAGAAAAGCATCAACCATTTGTTCTGCTCAAGCTTCGTCCCCTGGGATGATTTCCCTTCTCCACCATCTTTCAAGGATACTCCAGATAGAGGTTTTACTAGCCTCCCCTCTCAGCTGGAACCAGCACCTAACAGAGACCCATCTGAAAGCAGGCCTCCTCAGCCATATGGCCATAGCAACTTCCCATGAGGTGTGGATTAGGGAGAGGAGGCAACAAGCAGGAGGACTTGTCACAGGGTCTGAGCCACCTGCTCATGCAACTGACGTGTGCCTTCTGGGTTTTCTCTGGCCCAGGCTCTCATGCACCGTCTCCACTAGATGACAGATTGCAGCTGCGTATGCCCAACTTTATAGGTGGGTGGGTCAGACCCCACCCAGTCCATGACAGGCAGCTCAGGACTGCAGAGTCAGTTGATGTCCCCTGGTCAGCTGTTCAGTCCCTACCAGGACCCAGCAGTCTGCCAGGAGCTGTTTCTTAGAAAGGAGAATAGTCATGAAGAAGAGGGCAGGGCTTTGTTCCAGAACCCTACAGCTCTGTACTGTGATTGGCCCACTGGGGCTCTCTGCAGCATTGCTGTTAGCCATGAACACTTGAGCACCATTGGGTCTGTTAGGAGATAAGGCCCAAGGGGTCCCACTCACAACGGGTAGCCTTATCGGTTGCTTAGTAAATGCACTGGCATAGCACTCCGAAATAGCCGATGGGTTGTCACCTTCAAAGTCCAAAAAGTCTCACCAAGTGTCATTCCTCTTTTTTAGGTATAACGATGTGTCTCTCACTTTGTTGGGGTGTCTTGAAATGCTCCATAGGCTCCCCCACAACCTCACCAAGGTGGTAGGGGCCTAAATATTTGTGGAGTTTTATCTCCCACTTCCATGTCTCACTGAGGCAGGTGCAATCAGCACAATGATGTCAAGGGTGTGGTCCAGTCTGATCCCTGTGGGATCACTGCCAGCTCTATTAGGGCAGAGAACAGGAAAACTGGCATTTTGCCCCCAAGGCAAGAGAGTAAAGCATGCTGCTGGCACTCCTAGACCTGAGCAAACTATTTCTGTAGTCCTTGCAAGTTGACATAGAGAACCAAAGCCACCATCAGAGCCCTGCTCTGTGTTGGCTGCTCCAGGAAAGATGCTTCATCTGAACAGCAGCTGAGGCGGAGTCAGCAGTTGGTGAAGTTTATTGTGCTCCACCTCCTTTCCCCAGCATGCATCTGTCTTCAGTGTAAGTCACACAGGCAAGTGACGTGGGGATAGGCTAGGAAACTCCTCCCTTAAACCTTTCAAGTTGCAAATGGCCCCACTCATCTCTGCAATGCCCCCGGGATGTAGAATTAATTACCTTTGATTTACCGTCATGGTAGAGAGGGGAGACTCCCGGACTTTCACTTTTATTCCACTTCCTACCAAAATAGCACTTGCTCCAAGGCGGGAGAGCCGACATGGGGACTCTGTCAGCTGCCGAGTGTAACTCTGCCAACTGAACTTTGGACACTGGGGAAATGACCACAGGATGAGCCCACAGATGCACAGTCTTATGGCCATCCACACCTGGGACAAAACTCTTTTTATCATCTGACCTCCACAAGCCCCCACTTTGACTGCAGGGCCACGGTGGTATTTTTAAGTCACCAGAAATTGGTGACAACTCGGGGCCAATGCTGGGTACCTTGAACTATCAAAGTGTTCCTGCCCCTCAGTGGTTACGTGGGAACAGACATTTGTCAGAACACGTCTTTTTGCCCCAGGGCACAGTCACACTCAGGAAAGGCCCCAGGCCCTTGGGGGTTTGGAGAGGATTTGCAATGTACAACTGGGGTAAGACGGCAGCGTTTTCTCAAGGGGCCTGGCTCATGTTCAGCCAAGGGGCTCCAGATCTGTGAAGTGGCCCAGATCTGCAAATTCCATGAATGGCTGTGACTCTACAGTGTGGCTACTTAAGAAAGCAATTTTGCCTTCAAACTGTTTTTTACTAAAATTAATTTTACTGAGATATATTTTATGTACAGTATAATGCACAAGTAGCAAATGAACAGTTTGGGTGAGTTTTGACAAATACGTACTCCCCGGTCACCAACACTGCGATTGGAGGCAGAGCATGCCCTCGCCCCTAGGAGAGCCTTCCTGCCCTTCCCGCTCACCCCCTGCCCTGAAGCAGCTGTCGTACGGATCACTTCAGATTTATTCTGTCTGAGTTAGACTTCATACAAGTGGAATCGTAGCATGGCCTGTTTTGTTTAGTTCTTATATGCTCCACGTTTTTGAGATTCACTCATATTTTGCTGGTATCTGTCATCTGTAACTTTTTTATTGCTGAGTAGTACTCCATTGTACCACTCCACCACAATTTGTGTATCCATTTTCCTATTAATGGACGTTCGGGTTGTTGCCCATTTGGGGTTATTATGAATAAAACCGCTATGAGCATTCATGAGCATTTCGTGGACAGAAGCTTTCGTTTCTTCTGGATAAATTCAAAGGAGCAAAATTGCTGGATCACAAAATTAGTGTACATTTAACTTTATGAGAAATTTCCAAACAACGTTCCAAATAGGTTGCACAGTTTTACAATCCCAAAAACAAATAGTTTTGGTTACCAGAGACATGAACCTACCCTGTCCATTTTTTCTGGTGCCCATGCAACAGTCCCCAGAACCTTAGAACAACCCCCTACCTGGGCCAGCCCAGTGGACATCTGCTCCTGGCACACACCTGACCAGCACACGCATAGAAGCACAGGGTCTGGTCAGGACCCGCGGTGTGTCTGTACAGACTATGCCATCTGTCCTTCCCGCCTCCTGTCTCCCTCCTGCCTCCCTTCCTCTTAGAGGCTTAGCTCACATCTGCCCCCCGCCTTGGCCAACCCCCTGCGTGCTTCATCTCCTCGCTTAGGAATTTGGCTCCTGGATGTTAGGATTTTTGTCTCATTTGCCCCACGCTCAGGGAGGCCCAGCCCGTGGGTGTGACCAGGACCTTTCCCTCCCTGCAGAAGAGGAGCTCTCCTCTGTGTGCCCAGGCAACCCAGGCAAGCAGGCGCCCAGGAATGGAAATGACTTCCTGCTATGCAATTCCCAGGGAGCCGCCAGGAGTGCCCTGGGAGAACTGCAGGCAGCACTGGGCTCTGCCCCAAGCAGGGATTGCAGGGTAAGGAAGACTCCTCAGGGGAGGTGAGAGTTGCATCAGACAGAGAAGGGGGTCAGGGCATTCCAGCAGTCGGAGCATGCACTCCTTACACAACATTGGTTGGGAGCCTGCTTTATGCCGGGCTCGCTAAATGTCAGGGATTCACCCAGGAACAAGAAAGACAAACTTCCTCCCCCGTGGGAGAGAAGGCAGGGAAGGGGCAGCGAGCAACCACCTAGTGGAGAAGTTGCTGTGACAAGGATGGACAGGGACAATGGCTCCACGGCAGCAGCCACTTCTGCCCTGGGTCTGAGGCTGGGAAGAGCTGCAGGGAGCCCCTGCAGTGGGCTTGGGGCTGTCCTGGCGTAGCCCGGCCACTCTCACACTCTCACACTCAACAGGCAGGATCACCATTGCAGTTTGTGGACCAAGAAACCTCGCCTCAGAGAGGATAAGAACATCTGCCCCAGGTCACAGAGCAAAGAAGGAGCTGAGGCAGGCTGCAGGTAATTCAATCAGGCCCCTAAGTCTATGCTTGTCCTGGACATTCGTGAAGAGGAAGGGGAAGTTGCGAGTTTTTGGAGAGGCCAAGTGTCCAGCAGCTGGTAGTGCTGGCCAGCCCTAGAGGTCATCAGAGCTGGGTGGGCAAAGAAGACCATCCCTTCTGGCCGCTTCACCTCCACCCTGTCGGTTACACACACTGTGTGGGGGGCATGAAGGGAAGTCAAGAGAGACCACTACCCTCTCCCCCTCAACAGGCTGCCCTGACAGGAAGACAGTGTAGCCTTCTCTGCACTGCACCAGGGCGTCCCTGCCCTGCCCTCTGTCAGAGTGGCACAGCGGGACACACACTGTGCTGTCTGCACTTTCATCCAAGCACCAGCTCCCGCACCCACTCTGGCAAGAGAGGGCATTAGAATGATCCCTGGGGTGGCGGCCGAGTCACCCTGGCAGAGGGGTGGGGACAGTCCTGCCTTCCCAGGGCCCCTCTACCCTGGCAGAGGCCTGACATTCATCAGGTCCAAATTTGCGGTTTGAATTTTTGAACTTCCAGGTCTTAATAAAAGCACTGCTGTCACTGGGATGAGAGCTGGCTGTAGGAACTGGCTCAGGAGTGTGCGTGCCATGTGTCCTCTGCTTCCGGAAAGCTTGGCAGCCCTTTACTGAGCAGTTATGCAGATGGAAGGAAGGGAAGGGCTGGGAAGAAAAGACGGTGAAGACCACAGGACAAGCAACATACGAACAAATGAGGGGTCGAACCGATTTCCGTCTGTCAGTCCAAGGACCAGCTTCTGTCAGGGCTCCCGTTCTTTTGAAAAATGGTTTGCGATGATCAGTGACGCCAGAGAAGAAAGTCACTCTATGACTGCCACGGAAGGAAAGACCCCATGCGGGATGGCATTTGCCAAACACCTGCACCAGGGGAGAGGAACTTAGAAGCTGATGGCTTCAGTCCACTGACGGAGCAGACAAGACCACTCCGGGGCAGACTGGACGACGGTGTAAAACATGCAGAATACAAGGAACTGCTGCTTGCAATGGTGAAGCGCAAACCGGCTGGGGAAGTGCTGGGCCCTCCCAGGATGGAGACACAGCAGGGACTGGCCAGTTCCCACACTGCAGGTTCCAGAGGCTTTTGGATTCATGAGGAAGGAGAAACCTTGGTGCTGGACCCAAGAGGACTTTGTGTGGATAAAGAGAAGGTGGGCGAGGAGGCTGGCTCCCGAGCAGCAGTACCTGCCTGCAGTCTGTCACTGGTAGCTGGCGGCTGTCCCCCGAGTCCTGCTGTTTCTCCCTTTTCCAGCTGGAACTGCCTGTATACTGTGATGAACTCGAAGCCTGTCCAGTTGCTGTGTCCGCCCTGTGCCACAGGCGAGACTGGCCAACGGCAATGTTATTAACAGGACATCAGATCTGAGGACGCCATAGTTCTGGGCACAATAAATACTGACGTCAACAAAACCCTGTCTGGAGGCAAGGTTGTGGCTCATCTGCTTATTTAAAAAAAAGGCTTTGCTGCATTCGCAGGACTTTGGGGTCTGTTCTTAGTTAGGGTCCATGAAGCTGCATTTAAATTGTAAATAAAAGACCCATATGATGAGAAGAAAACACGGAGAGTGCCTTTTTTTCTTGGACCCAGTTCTTGGCTAACTGCTTTTTGTTTTCTATATATTTTAAGCCACTAAAGAAAAACAAGACAAAGGGTCCCAGGAAGCGTGAATTACACGGACTGAAATGGGGTGCTGATGTCTCCTTTGGATTCGGTATTAATTCTAAATCTGTTGCTTAGTAATTTTACATTTCTAGAGTAGTCAATGTATTAATTGTGCCCTTCACACTTAATCCAGTTCGAGGCCGTGTGTGATTTTTGTACTCGCCGTCTGGGGCACAGGGAAGCGAAAGCCTGCCTCACCGTGCGTGGGCGGACGCGGCGGCGGAGCCACGGTTGGCCCAGCGCTGCCCCCTGGTGGCCGGCCAAGTGGTTTGGGGAAACACCCAATCCATACATTTCCCGGCTGAAAAATAGGAATGAATAATGATACCAAACACATCAACTTCAAAAACAACTTTTTCTTTAAAAATAATCAGCTCCATTAGTGAGATTTTTTGGTACCATGTTTTAAAAAATCCTTTTCTATGTGCCTCAGCACTGCCACCATTGGGAGTACTTCTACCAAAGGAAGAAAGATGCAACAGACGTTATCAGGAACCTCCGCCTCTGAAGGAAAAATGCTTTAAAAGTGATTTTAATGGTCTCAGGCTTGGAGCCCATTTGAATATTTTTTGAAGGCAGCTCTCCGCCACCGCCACCCTCCTCTCAAAAAGCTAGGGCCCTTTCCCACTTGGTTAATGCTCGTGGTTATTTCCTGACACGGATGTTGTGATTCTGGTAACCATGTGGCAGGAGCCTTGTGACCACAGAGGAAAAGCCACGGGGACCCCACCCCTGTAGGTGTGCTGAGGCCCACCGTGTCTCTGGATGCTGAAGGGTGGACAGAGAAAGCAGTGAGCAAGGAGAGGGCAGAGGGCCCTGTGGCAGAACCTGGCTGCAATCTAGAATGCTGGTTGGTGAGCCGCATGCAAAAGCTTAACAGTTGCAACCCTCCTTTGTCTTTCCCTTCTGTTATGGACTGAAAGTTTGTGTCCCTCAAATTCGTATGTCGAAACCCTAGCCCCCAGTTTGATGGTATTTGGAGGTGGGGCCTTTGAGAAGTGATTAGGTCCTGAGCGGGGAGGATTCTCATGGAATTAATGCCCATATGAGAAGAGGCCAGAGAACTTCCTCTCTCTCTCTCTGCCATGTGAGGACACAGCAAGAACACGGCCATCTGCAAACCAGGAAGCAGGCCCTCACTAGGAACCAAATCTGCCGGCACCATGTCAACAGCTGCAGAGCACTGGAACCCTCTGGTGCTCAGTCTCCTTCAGGCGATGTGGTCCTGAGAGCAGGGCCATGTGGTCCTGCTCCCCCTGACACCCCTCCTCCTGCTGCCTGGCCTGGAGCTAAGTGCTCAGTGAATATCTGTTGAGGAGGAGCGTAGAGAGGAGGAAGGAGTCGGAAGAGGACAGGCCAGGACAGAAGGAGCACATAGGGTGGGCACATTTCAAGAGCCCTGGAGGCAAGGCCCAGAGAGCGGGAAGGAGAGCATGGGGAGGGCATGCTGGCAGAATGAAGAACTCCAGGGCTGGGGGCACTGAATTGTTAGCACATACAGAGCTCCTGAGGCAAAACCTGACAGCAGAGAGAGAGCACACCAGGAGCTCCCTCCTGGTGGGGCAGAGGTTCACCGAGCGCGCAGCCCGCCAGCCACCCCAGTTAGCTGCTTGCTGGAGGAAAAGTGGGCCTTGGACAGAAGGGTAGGGTAGGGTAGGGTTGCTGGATTTAGAAGGAAAAGGTAAAGTACAGGATGCCAAGTTAAATTTGAATTTCTGATAAACAACGAATACAGTTTTTATGATAAATATGTCCCAGGCATTATTTGGGACACACTTATAACTGAATTTCCATTCGGATTCAACTGGCATCTGAGTCTGTTCAGGCTGGTTTAATGGAACACCACAGACTGGGTGCCTTTTAAACAACAGACATTTCCTTCTCACGGTTCTGGAGGCTGGGAAGTCCCATAATCAAGGTGCCCACAGATTCGGTGTGTGGTGAGAGCCCACTTCCTGATTCATAGACAGCTGACTTCTCGCTGTGTCTCACACGGCGGAAGGGGCCAACTAGCTCTCTAGAGTCTCTTATAAGAAAGCTAATCCCATTCCTCAGGGCTCCACCCTCACGACCTAAGCACCTCCCAAAGGTCCCAGCCCCAAACACCATCACGCTGGGGGTTAGGATCTCACATATGAATTTGGGGGCACATGAACATTCAGTCCATAGCATGTGCACATCCAGTACTTTCTCTGGCAACCCTAGCCTGGTGACTCCTGAGGGACAGGTGTCCTCACCAACTGCCTGGGCACAGAGGTGGATGAAGGGCCCTCCCTACTTATGCTGACATTAAATCATTATGAAAACTCCATCCCCAGAATTCATGACCCAGTGTCCTCAAATCTGACTGCCCTGAGCAGCAGGCTATCTCTTGAGTGGGAAAGCAAAACTGGGAGAAGAGAAAGGACTGAAGAAAACATGTCACCCATCCCTGTGAGGGCTCTGACAGGTCTGCCAGAGGAGAGAGCTTTGTGAGGCTAGGGGCATGGATGGCTGGGCAGCCCAGGATGCACTTGCTGAGGCGTCGGAAGGCTCCATGCTGCAGAGGGGCCGTCTACTGTTCAAATCTGCCCAGCCCCCAGCGCCCAGGAACACTGAGGCCACTCCCCTCTGGCTGTGGGAAATCCCTTACTCCGGTGTGAAAGACAAGCCAATGGTCAGCACAGCACTGACTTTTCAGGGGCCTCAGGCCTCACAGCAATGTCTGAGGAAGGTCTCTGGAAAACCTCTGCATGAGACCCAGCAGCTGGCAGGGAAGGAGCCAGTCCTCACACCTGCCCCCGGTGTGGAAGTGGATTTGAGGCTGGCACACCTAACAGCTCTGCCACCTGAGAGAAAGTGCCCCATGACCTGGGCCTGGGCAGGGCGGCCATGAGCCTGGCTCTGAGACAGCCACCACAGGTAGGAAAAGGAAACCAAGTGTTCAGGAAGCCTTGGCTGAGCACAGCAGTGTGTATGCCTGGGGGCGGGGGCGGCGCGGAGCGGTCTGTGTGTGAGTGTCTCTGTGACCGCCTCCGTGTGTGTCTGTATGTCTGCATCTGGTAGTGTGTCTGAATCTGTTAAGACGTCTGTGTGTCTATCTGTGGGTCTCTATGTATACACGTTTCTTCCTTCGCAGCTGCTCCGGCGTCTCTGCCTGAGGGAGGTGCAGGGAGACAGGCAGGCCATCTCTGTATGTCTCCCAGTTGCAGCCGAGATCCTGACGGCACCTCTCTCTTACTAGAAGGCATCTTGAGGGGGTTTCCCTTCCATCTTGGGGCGCCTGGCATCCCCGCATGGAGCTGTTTGCGAGCCCACCGTGGGCGGGCTCGTGGGGTGGGAAGGTAGGAGGTGAGTCATCCTCGGCTCCCGCCTAGGCAGCTCCTAGGGCCAAAGCTGCTGCTGGCTGAGCTCTGCAGAGCGGGAGTCTATATTCGTCTGGAACCCCCGGTAAATAAACAGGAAATTCCCAAGTAGCTCCTGAAATGACTTGCATATAGTAAGGTGAAAATGGATAGTCTTTAGGAAAAACAGGCCTCATAACTCACACTTTCTTTCTAGGCTCATTTTTTCCCAAGGAGATATTTTTATAAAATTGTGAATAGATTTTAAACATGTATGATAGAAGGACCAGGAAAGCAGGCTTAAAAAGGACAGAATTCTGACTAGTTAAGAAAATAGACTGACACAGGGAATTAGGATTGAGACACCCACACCCCAAGGCAGCCACCGCCCGCAGTGTGCCGAGTATCTTCCAGAAGCCCAGGCATATGTGAGCATGCATGAGGATACTTATGGGAGAGCTTTTTGTACACGTGGGAGCTTGCTGTGCACATATCAAAATATCTTGATCCAAAGAATCCTGCCTTCTGGTGGCAGACACATGCCGTTGTGTAAATGGATGATACAGTACTTAAATTGTCCCATTTGGTGAGCATTAAGTGTTTCCCAACTTTTGTCACAAGCACTGCCACAGTGAACACCTTTGTCATCTATCTTCACATGATTGTGAGTACATTTGCAGGATAACATCCCAGAGAAGAAATCACTGAGTCACATGTGTACAAATACACATTCAGTGACACTACTGGTGTCATGGGTAGTGGAGGTGGGCAGAACCAAGAGTGTCCAGACACCAGCCACACGGCCACCAACCTCAGCCACACACCCAGTGGGGGACCAGAGGAGTAGGGCCAGCATGCCCAAAGAAGTGATAAGTGCCACCTACACCCAGCACCGCTTATGGAAGGAGGAGAGAGGGAGCTGGGAAGATACTCAGTATCCAGCTGAGGTGGTGTTGATTCCCATCAGGCTTTGCTCATCCAGGATCAGGCTGAGAGGACCCAAGAGGGCACCGACTCCCACCTCCCTGCTGACCCTCCAGCCCAAGGAGCAGGACACGGCTTGTAACAATAAGCTACTCCAGTAATAAGAGTGGGAAGAAGCTGCATTTTCCTGCAATTAGAAGAAGTAGAGTAAATGTGTGGCTCAGCTCAAGTGTATCTCTTTCTCCTCAAGCTCTGGCTCAGCTTTCAAAGACGGCCCTGTCACCAAGCCTGTCTTCTATGTCTGACATTCCATACCCCTGCCTAGGCCAAGCCACCCTAGGACAGGGGGCTGCCTCGAGTGGGATTCCTAAGCCATCAGGGGTCTGAGACCACTGCAGACCTAGAGGGTAGCTGAGGCCTCTGGCTAGCTACTTCTGGCTAGAGTGCCTTCTGCTGCCTCGGGGACCTGTGGGTGGACTCCTCCCGATGACTCAGGGCTGGCTGTGGGACTCCCTCCACTCTCATATTCACTGCTGAGTGTGTGCTGCTGGTGCAGACTAACCTGACCAAACCTGAATCTGACACAGTGTCCCAGCAGAGGGACCCCGTTTGGAGGCTAGTGGGCTCAGCCCTCACATGAATAACCAGACACCTAATGTGGGCCCCATCACCCAGGGTTCTGTCTTCATCCAAGACTGTCTGGAGGCTGCTTAGAGAGCACACAATGACAGCTCTCGAACCTCATGAAGACGATACTGCTTCCCACCCTATGGACCTGAAACCCCCTCCTACATGAGTCTACACTGTACATTTGAAGAGTAAGGGAATTATTCAGATAAAAAAATCTGCTCTTTTAAAATTTGAATGCAATCATACATATTATGTCCTCTGACTGTGATAAAACTAAACTATAAATCAATACCAAAAACACAACAGGAAAATCTATAAACACTGAAAATTAAACAATACACTTCTAAATAATCCATGAATCAAAGAGGAAGTCTCAAATGAAATTTTAAATTACATAGAAGTGAATGAAAATTGTTATGGTTAATTTTATGTGTCATCTTAACTGAGCCATGGGATGCCCCAATATCTGGTTAAACATTATTTCTGGGTGTGTGTTTCTGATAGGGATTAGCATTTGAATTGGGTGAATTAATGAAGCAGATGGCCCTCCCCAACGTGAGTGGACATCATCCAATCTGGTGAGGGCCTGAACAGAACAAAAAGGCAGGGGAAGGTGGGATTGGTTCTCTGCCTAACCATTTGAGCTGGGACGTTGATCTTCTCCTGCCCTCAGAGCTTCTGAATCTCAGGCTTTCAGACTTGGACTGGAATCCACAGCATTGGCTCTTGGTTCTCAGGCCTTTGAATATGCTGCCATCTTTCCTGGGTCTCTAGCTTGCAGACAGCACATCATGGGACTTCTCAGCCTCTGTAACCACATGAGTCAATACCTTTTAATAAAGTTCTCTCTCTTGAGAGAGAGAGAGAGAGGTGTATATACATAGAGAGATAGAGATACAGATAAAGAAATATAGATCCCATTGGTTCTGTTTCTCTGGAGAGCTCTGAATAATACAAAAATAAAAACACAGCATATCTAAATAAGTGGGATGTAGCTAAAGCAGTTCTGAGAGGGAAATTTATAGCACTAAAAGCTTACATTAGAAAACAGGAGAGGTACTTCCAGAATAACTGGATGGGGGACTCTCTGGATCTACTCCACAGTGAAACTGCTGAAAATCATAAAAAACAACCCCTTACAAAGTCTGGTAATGGTCCTAAGAATATATAGCAAATGAAAAAGCACGTATTCTAGAAAATCTATTCTAATCCAGTAGGAACAGCCCGAGTTTGTATTATTTGAACCAAAACCTGCTTCCTCCCTCCCCTATCCCAACTCACCAAGACAGAAACTCCATTCCAGATGGGTGCAGCCAAGAACACAGTGCTCTCTTTCCCCTGGACTCCCAGTTGTAGAGTTATAATATCTTCCCAGGAAGAGCAGGTCAGCATTTCTTATCCTGCCTCCAGCTGCCTGAGGCTAAGTCTTAAGTGAGTGCGGCTGAGAAGTGGGGGCTCCCTTCTTCCCAGCCACCATTCATGGATGAAGTCTCTACTTTGGGTTGGGTACCACTGAGACTAGGAGGATCCCAACCACTCTTGCCCCAGCTTGGAAAGTGGGGGTTCCATACCAGGAAAGGCAAACTGAGAAAACCTGAGGTTACTGCCCATCTCGTTCACTAGTCATTCAGCTCCAAAATGGGGATATCGCCTGGAGAAAAGTATATCCTTGCTCCCACCCCAGCTCAGTAGCCAAGGCTCAGAGATTTTGCCTGAGGGGGGTAAGTAGACAATCTGAGAAAGAGATCCTAGGAGGAGCCCACCTGGTGTCAGAACAAATATCAAACATTGACTTCCAATATCACTTATTCAAAAGAGCCACAGCCATAAAGTAGTTGAAGTCTGAGGGCATTGTTGAGAACAATGCAACTGTCAGTAAGCAATTAGTGAAGCTTAACAGCTAAGCGTGGTCAGGGAAAGAGACAATCAAAGAGAGCCCAAACCATGGTCATCACAGAGTGACTGTGGGTATATCCAAGATTGTGCCCTCTCTAATCTCACTCAGTAAGGAGCAATATCAGAGGCTTAACACTGCAGGGACGAATGGATTTCACAAAAATAATTCAGCTATTCACTAAACAAACAAGCAAAAAACAATAACAAGACCTTTGGGGGAGTTGGAGACCAGTACTCAGATAATATATTGTTGCTACAATATATTATCTAAAATACCCCAACAAAAGTAATGAAACATACAAAGAAACAGGAAAACATAACCCACATACCAGGACAAAAACAAGCAATGGAAACTGCTTGTGAGAATGACTAGATGTCATATTTAATAGACAGAGATTTCAAAGTAACCATTATAATATGTTCAAAGAACTAAAGAAAACCATGATTAAAGAAGTAAAGAAAATTATGATGACAGTATCAGATCAAATAGAAAATATCAATAAAGAGATAGAAATTATTTTTTAAAAACTAATAGAAATGCTGGAGTTGGAAATTATAATAACAGAAAAAGAAACTTCACTAGATGGTCTAAATAGTAGATTTGAACTGGCAGGATAAAGAATTTTAGCTAAGCTGAAGACAGATCAATAAGAGAGTATGCAAGCTGAAGAGAAGAGAGAAAAATAAATGAAGAAAAATGAACAGAGCCTCAGAGATATGTGGGAAACCATTAAGCACACCAACACACTCATAAAGCAAGTACCAGAAGGTGTTAAAGTAATGAAACAAGGAAGGTATCAGACTGAGGTAGCTCTAGTGCCTTGGTAGCATACATAATCAAAACAAAACCTAAGCTAAAGTCAATTCTTGTACATGCATTCATATCTGAGAAAACAAATTTAAGAACAACCAATCACAAATAGCTAACTAGGTTTTCCCAAATAAGGCAACCACTTAAGCCATAGCCAATCAAATAATTTCCTTGCTTTGCTTCCATGTCTTCTCTATAGAAGCCTTTCTCCTAGCTCCTGTTGGCAGAATGCGTCTCACTGCTTTTGATTTGGTGCTGTCAAATTCAATCAATGTTTGCTCAAATTAATTCCTCAAAATTTTAATGTGCCTCAGTTTATCTTTTAACAAAGGAGAGGAGAGAGACAAAGGAGAAGAAAAAATATTCAAAGAAATAATGACTGAAAACTTCCAAAGTTTATTGAAAACAATAATCTACACATCCAGGAAACTCAACAAACTCCAAAAATGTTGAAAGTCAAAGACAAGTAGAAAATCTTGAAAGCAACAAGGGAAAAACAACTCATCACTCACAAGGGAACCTCAATTAGATTACTAGCTGACTTCTCCTCAGAAACAATGGTGATCAAAATAAAGTGGAATAAGTGAATAAGTGATCAAAGAAAAAAGACTGTCAACCAAGAATAATATATCTGGCAAAGCTGTCTTTCAAAAATGAGTAAAATAAAGACATTCCCGGATAAACAAAAACTGAGAAAATTTGCTGCTAGCAGACACTCCTCTCTTACAAGAAATACTAAAGGAACCCCTTCAAGCTGAAAGCAAGTGACTGCAGAAGGTAATTAGAATCCACACAAAAAAAAACAAAGGAAAAGTAATTATGTAATTATATTGTTTAATTGAAAAAGATCCTATAAAATGTCTATTTTTCACTTTTTTCTCCTAACATTTTTTTAAGTGGCATAGAAAGATATGGATATAATGTATAGTTGGACAGATATAGAAATGTAATGTATTTGCCAATACTAGCACAAAGGAGGTGGGTGGCAGCAAAGCTATCTTCGGCTAAAAAATGACTCCAGATGGTAACTTGAATCCACAGGAACAAATGTAGAGATCCAGAAATGAGAAGTAAGAAGATTAATATTTAAAAAGCAATAACTATATACCTGCTCCCCTATCTCCTTTCAACATGTTTAAAACACATAAAATTGTATCAAGTAATAATTATAACAATGTGTTTTTTGGGTTGTAACAATAATTTCACATGCAAAACAATAGTACCACAAAATGACAGAAAGGGAATAGAGTGACATAGGAGAAACGTCACTCTATTATTTCCAGTAATCCATCACTGGAATTAATTAATTGCATAATAAATGCAAAGCTGATATTGGTTAAGTAGGATGTATATGGTAAGACCTAGAGCAACTGTTAAGGAAATAACTAAAAGAATCGTGAAAAAAAATGATTAACGAATTTAAAATATTCACCTAATCCAAAAGGAAACAGCAAAGGAGGAATAACTAGACATATAGAAAACAAAAGAAACGAAAAGAAAAGTAGCAGATGTAAATCCACCTATATCAATAACAGTAGTGTGAATGGATTAAACAATCCAATCAAAAAGCAGAGATTGCCACACTGGATTAAAAAATACATGATCTAGCTATATGCTGCCTCCAGGAGATACAATTTAGATTCAAAGATATGAATAGGTTGAAAGTAAATGGATAGGAAAAATATACCATGCAAAGAGCAATCACAGGAAAATTGGAGTGGCTACCTTAATATTTGACAAGCTACACTTTAAAACAAAAAAAACCTGTTACTAGAGATAAAGAGGGACATTTAAAAATGATAAAAGGGTTAATTCGTGAGGATGATATAACAATTATAAAAATATATGCACCTAATAATCAAGCATCAATATGCATGAAGCACAAACAGAAATGAAGGGAGAAGCACACAATTCAACAATAAAAGTTGGAGACTTCAATACTGCACTTTCAATAATGGACAGAGAAAAGATTTCAAGTAAATAATCTGAATTCTTACCTCAAGAAATTGGAAAAATAAGAGCAAAATAAACCAAAAGCAGAAGGAAAGCAATAATAAGAAGAACAGAATCAATAAAATTTACTAAAGACCAACATCTCTTATGAATATATATGCAAAAATCCTTAACAAAGAGTAGCAAACCTAATCTAGCAACATGCAAAAAGAATGATACCATCGCTGTGGTGGTTAATTATATGTGTCAACTTGGCTAGGCTATAGTGCCCAATTGCCTGATCAAACATCAATCTTGATGATGCTGTGAACATGCTTTTTAGGTATAATTAACATTTACATTGGTAGACTTTGAGTAAAGCAGAGTCTCCTCCATAATATGAGTAAGCCTCATCCAATCAATTGAAAGACTTAAGAGAAAAGACTGAAGTCCCTGAAAAAGAAGGAATTCTGCCTCCAGACTGCCTTTAGACTCAAGACTGTGACAATGACTCCTGTAGAGTGATTGACTGATTGGTACAGATACAAGATATAGATATATAGATATCTCACACACACACACATCCTATGATCTGTTTCTGGAGAACTCTAATGTAATAACCAAGTGGGATATATCCTAGGAATGCAAGGTTGGTTTCACACCTGAAAATCAACTAATATAATACACCATTCAATAGAATAAATGACAAAAACCATGTGATCATTTCAACAGACTCAGCAAAAGAATATGACAAAATCCAACAGCCCTTCATGATAAAAAATATTCACCAAGCTAGAAAGAGAAGAGATCTTCCTCAACCTGACAAAAGGCATCTATGAAAAACCAACAGCTAACATCATGCTTAATTGTGAAAGACTGGATGCTTTCCCCCTAAGATCAAGAATAAGACAAGGATATCTGCTTTCACCACTTCTACTCAACATTATACTGGAGGTTCTAGCCAAGGAAATTAGGCAATAAAAAGAAATAATATGCATTGAGATTGGCAAAGAAGAAGTAAAACTATCCTACTTGCATGACATGATTTTATATATAGACAATCCTAAGGAATTCACCAAAAACCTATTAGAACTTATAAATGAGTTCAGCAAGGCTGCAGGGTACAAGATCAATATACAGAAATCAACTGTATTTCTCTGTATTATCAATGAACAATCTGAAAGTGAAATTAAGAAAATTCTATGTACAATAGCATCAAAAAGAATTAAATACTTAGGGATGAATTTATCAAAAGAAGTACAAAACTTATACTCAGAAAACTACAAAGTATTCTTAAAAGAAGTGGAAGGCAATCTAAATAAATGGAAAAATATCCTATGTTCATAGATTAAAGACTTAATTTTGTTGAGATGGCATATTCCCAAAATTGATCTACAGATTGAATGCAACTCCTATCAAAATCTCAGCTGACTTCTTTGCAGAAATTGGCAATCTGATCCTAAAATTCATATAGATTTGAATCAATGGATTCAAAATAGCCCAAAAGTTTTGAAAAGGAAGAACAAAGTTGGAGGACTTATATTTCCCAATTTCAAAACTTACTACAGTAAATTAAGTCAGTGTGGTACTGGTTGAAGGATAGGCATATAGATCAAAGGAACAGAATTAGATTCAGAAATAAACCCTCACACGTAGGGTCAGTTAATTGTGACGGGGCACCAAGACAGTTCAATGAGGGAAAGAAGTGCCTTTTCAACAAATTATGCTGAGACAACTAGATATCCACATGCAAAATAATGAAGTGGGACCCATTCCTCATATAGTATACAAAAATTAACTCAAAATGGATCATAGAACTAAATGAAACACCTAAGACTCATAGAAGAAAATAGGAATAAATCTTCATTACCTCAGATAAGGCTGGACATGAGCAGCAAAAGGAAAAGCAACAAAAGAATAAATAAATAGATAATTTGGACTTCATCAAAATTAAATAGTTTTGTGCTTCAAAGGACACCAACAGGAAAGTAAGAAGACAATCCACAGGCTGGGAGAAAAACTTGCAAATTATATATCTGATAAGGGACTAGAATTTAGAATACATAAAAAGGTATGACAGCTCAAGAACAAAAAGACAAATAATCTAATTTAAAAAGGACAAAAGATCTGAATAGATATTTCACCAAAGAAGATAAGCAAATCGCCAACAAGCCCATGAAAAGATGCTCAACATCATTAACCATCAGAGAAATGCAAATCAAATCTATAATGAGATACTGCTTCACACCTGCTAGGATGGCTATAATATAAAAGTCAAATTACAGTAAGTGTTGGCAAGGATGTGCAGAAATTAGAACCCTCATACACTGCTGATGGGAATGTAAAATGATGCCATCACTTTGGAAAATAGTCTGGCATTTCTTATGATGGTTAAGCACAGAGATCCCATATGGCCCAACAATTTCACTCCTAGGTCTAGCCCCTAAAAATGAAAACATATGCCTATACAAAAAACTTGTGCACTGATGTTCATAACAGCATTCTTCATAATAGGCAAAAAGTGGAAAGAAAATGTCCACCAATTGAAGAATGGATAAATAAAATGTGATATATCCATACAATAGACTATTATTTGACAATAAAAAGAAACTACTGATACATGTTACAACATGAATGTGTCTTGAAAATCTCATGTTAAGTGAAAGAAGTCAGTCACAAAGGACCACATATTATATGATTCCACTTATATGAAATGTTCAGAATAGGCGAATCTAAAGAGATTAGTGATTTTCTTCAGCTAGGGCACTGGAAAGAATGGGGTAACTGCTAATGAGTATAGTGTTTCTTTGGAAGGTGATGAACTTGTGGTGATGGTTGCACAGTTCAGTGAATATGCTAAAATCATTGAGTTGTACACCTTAAATGGGTGAATTGTATGGCATGGAAATTATATATAAAAATGTTGTTATATTTAAAAATCAATGAAATTGAATGAAAATGATAGAAAAATCAATGAAGCAAAAAGCTGGTTAATCAAAACATTCAAGAACGTTGATAAACCTCTGGTCAGTTTAGTTTTATAAAAAGCTCGCAAACTACTTTCCAGAGTGGCTGTACTATTTTACATTCCTACCTCTAGCATCCTTCAAATACTTTTAGACAGGAAAAAAAAGTAAAACAGTCTCCAAATAAAGAAATAAAAATAAGGTGGGATTCAGACTTCTCTGCAACACTGAATATGAGAAGATCAAAGACGATGATGTTACTTCTAAAAAACTTTGTAAAGGAATGCTTACAACCTAAGAATATGTCTTGTGCATTTGGGCTGCTATAACCAAAATACCATAGACTGGAGGCTTAAACAACAGACATTTATTTCTCACAGTTCCAGAGGCTGGAAGTCCAAGATCAAGTTGCCAGCAGGTTCAGTGTCCGGTGAGGGCCCATTCCTTGGTTCATAGATGGTCATCTTTTTGCTGTGTCTTCATATGGTACAAGGGGCAAGGGAGCTCTCTGAGGTCTCCTTTATAAGGACACTAATCCCTTTCATTAGGGCTCCACCCTCGTGACCTAATCACCTCCCAAAGCCTCCACCTCCTACTAGCTTCACACTGGGGGTTAGGTTTCAACATATGAATTTAGGGGGACACAAACATTCAGTCTATAGCAAATTATATGGTTAACTAAGTTGTATCTCATGTGAAAAAGTCAACTGGAAGACATTCTTAGATATGGAAGTGCTTGTTCAGGAAATATACCACGAAAAATTCTTGAAGACATAGCCCCAATTGAATTAGATATGAAGCAACTTAAAGTTTCAAAAAATGAGAAAGATATGGTGTCAAAGGTTGATGGTGAACACATAAACCAGTTATGAGAAGAGATCAATCTAAATCATTGCTCTGAATCTAGTTACAGAATTGAATGTGAATGCCAAGAATTATTCTTGAGACCAAAAGTACATAACATCATAATAACAGTTCCATGCCAATGATCTGGATGTAAACATCAGTTTATTTTGTTAAGGACCAAGAAGTAGGGGATAAGAGACCAGATGAGAAGGAAATTTTTCTAAATTTATCATTTTTAATATAGGCAATAATCTGAAAGAATCTCACCAACAGACTAAAAGCAGAGACGATGCCTTCCAAAACACAGGAGAAGATAACCATCAAAGACAACAAAATCCAGATAGTGAAAGACAGAGAACAAAGGAAAGAACAAGAAAGCTTAAAAATCAGAAAGCATGAAACGACATGATATAAATAAGACTGAGCATATCAGTTACAAAGACAACTATGGATAAGTCAAACACCAACCACTATAGCAGGACATAAACTGTGAGTTTAACCCAGAAACTAATATCCAACTATATGCTGTTTATAAGAGACACGCTTAAAACACAGTAAGGTGCAGAATGTGATTCATGAACACAGGGACTGTGACCAGCCCTGAGTGGCACATAAATGGCTCAATAGGTATTTGCTAATGAAAGCAAAGGGATGGGCAGACATGTCCTAGGTAAATGCATACAAACAGGTGAAAAAAAGCAGAGGTCAAACATTTTTTTAAATCATAGAAAATAGAATCCAAACCAAAAAGTTTTAAAATAGGGCAAAGAAATTTGTTCTATTTGCTAAAGGATGTAAATCATGAAAGGATAACTTTTATAATCTTTCTTACACGTGAAATGTTATTACATTAAAATGTATAAAATGAAAAGTTTTTAAAATACAAGGAGAAACTGGCAAAAATGCAACGGTAGTGGGAATTTTACCATATCTCTCACACTCTTTGGTAGAGGCAGTATGCTAGAAATTAACCAGAATATGAGGGCCTTGAATAATATAATCAATACTGCTGATTTAACAGACACTGCTGATGACATTGACACCCATCCTCCCCTCCCAGCACTGTAAACATTTGTTCATAGACATCAGTTGTCATGTCAAGTTTCTTTTAATGGAGGTGTTTATTTTGAGGACCAGGAGTCTTTTGGGGGGCTGGTGAGTGAGTGGGGTAGAGGGGACACAGTGGAAAATGCTCCCTTTTGGGTTTCCTGGACTGGGTTTGAGCTCCTGGGGTTGAAAGTGAGGGCTGGGACTAAGGAATAAAGTCTTCTGGACCAATCTGGTAAGTTTCTGGGCCATGGGATGATCCAGAGCTCACCTAACCGTTGAGAAGAAAGGCTTAGACGCCAGCCTGGGGCACAAGGGGAGTTCTGCTTGGTCCAGGTGACAAAGTGTGGCTTGGAGCTGGGTATGTGCCCACAGGCCTTTCCACTGCTGTGAGGAAACAGGCCATATTCTCTGGAGGTCTGTGCCCTTGGCACTGGGGTTGGGTGTGAGGGTCATCACGCCTTCATAATTTGGGTCTAATTTAGGTCTAAGAAGAACATGCATATTATTTTGTGGCCATAGGCTATTTTTATTATTATATTATTATTTTGTATGAGCCAGATATACATCAAATTTTATATAAAAACAGATGGCTTTCCTTCCCAGCAGTCAAGAAGTATTTATAAACATTGATTACAGATTGGGCCACAGAGAAAACCTCAATAAAGACCAAAAAGCAGGCAGTGTATTGAGGTTCTAAAACCTCAATGCAATAAGAGTACAAGTTAATAACTACAGCTTAATTTTTAAAATGCGCTGTGTGTAAATTATACCTCAATGTAAAAGACGTAACCACTAGAAACTTAAAAATATAAACACTCTCCTAAATAAATTTCAGGGCACAGAAGAAATGGAAACTGCAATTACATAGACACGTATGATGAGAAAACTGTCCGGCAAAATTTATAGGGCACAGCCAGAGCCTGCTCTCATTACTAAGCAAGAAGGAATGAATACAAAAAAGATGTCATCAACTCGAGAAGTTACAAGACGAAAAATAAGATGTGAGAGATGTGTTTTAAAAGACACACCTAAGGATAAAAACAAAAGTAAAAGAATTAGAAGAGAAAAAAATATTGAGTCTTGATAAATAAAATTAAGGCCTGTTCTATGAAGAAACTCATTATCCCGCAGGCCACAGGGCAAGGGGGCAGGGATTCCCCCCATGCTGCCGACATCCATCTCTGAGGCTCTGAGCCTCATCTCTTCCGCCAGCAGCTGGGCGGGGGGGAGGGGGGCGTTGTTTAAGGTTGATCATAAATCAGAACACCATAGACTGGGCCCTGTGGGAGAGATGCCAAGGGCGTGGCACTCAGGACCTCACTGTGAGCCATGTTGTGCAGAAGTCCCTGATAGCAATTTGTCCCCTTTCTAAGTCGGCTCTCCATCTAATTTAACTGCTTCGTAATTTTGGATGACTTCGACTGGGTCATTTGCTCTTTGTGGATCTTGGCCTCCAGATCCCAGCCCCCTCCTGTGTTCAGGCACAGAAGGACCCAACACCGAGTGGTTCTGCAGGCCCTGGCAGCCAGTGCCACCCAAGGAGCCAGGCCTAGGTGGCTCTGAGCAGAGAGAGGTTTCTGGGCAGGTGGAGTCTTAAAAACAGCTCTCCCTACTGAGTCCCCTGGGGAACTGCAGATTTGTGAGCAAAATAATTGTTGTCATTGCTAAGACACTAAGTTTTGAGGTGGTTTGCTACACAGCCATAGTGACTGGGAAAATGCAGGAGGGATGAAATTGAAGATGAGCAAGTCTGAATCGCCTGCTATGCGAGGATGTAAGTGTCTTAGACTGACACGTTATACTTCAATTAAAAAGTTGTTGTTAGGTTAATAATTTATACCCCTGTGGTTGTAGTCAGGATAGAGACAATGTGTGTAAAGTGGTTGGCAAAGCGCCTTGCACACAGTAGGTGCTCAAACAGTAAACAGTAGAGACAACATCATTACCAGGGCCTCTCCCAGCAAAGGTAAGTATTCAGCAAGCGCTATTATGTGGGGAACAAGCTGCCCTGTCCCTGGAGCCATTGAAAGGATATCAAGGGCTTTCTGTGTCCAGTGACTAGTCCCAACACTAATGTCCCCTACTCTTTCTTTCATTCATGCACCTCTGTTTTTATTAAAGGTCCTTTGCAAACTGGTCTCCAGCCAGCTTCCAGGTTTAAAGTATGTTCTGGGTAAAGCCAAGGCCAGATGCGTCTCTCGGGAGGTGCGTCTAGGAAAGCGGAGGAGCGCGTGGTGGCCAGGCAGACAGGACTGCGCACCTTGGGCGCATCCAGGTCGTGGTCAAGCGCCGCCCACCCTGACGGGTCACCGTGACCCCGCCACCTGCTCCTGTGACTCATGCTTTCTCCTGGCTCTGCTGGGACGGTTCCCAGTTCCGGAGACAGCGAAGGGCCAGGGGACTCAGCACAGGCCGCCCGCTCCTGCTGCCTGCCTGGCAGCTGCATCTCCCACAAAAAAAGCAACTGCCGGGCGCTGGGGTCCCTGGTGTCCGCAGGTGTCCTGGGCTCCCCCACCAAGACAGGGCGGGGCAGGAGGAGGTGTCTTAGTCCCACATGATTTGACCAGTGGCATAAAGCATAGACAGTTCTGCTAAAGTGGGATCAGTGTGCAGGAAAGTCCCCAGCACAGGAGGCCAGGTTGGACCCTGGACCTGTCCTCCAGTTGTCCCACTCTGTCGGGAGGCAGGCAAGCGCAGAAGTAACTCCAGGGTGAAGCCGAAGTGCAGCCTGGTGCGAAGACTGGGGAAGCACCTCCAGGAGCCAGAATTTGAGCGGGAGTGAATGGTTTAACATGGCTGTGCCGGTGCAACTTGGGAGCAAGGCCCGATCCAGGGCAAAGATCCAGGGGGACGATCCCCCGACGAGGCTCAGTTTGGTTAGAGTTTAAGGGCAAGAGTATGTTCGGTGGGCAAGATTAACCCACATCAGCCATTAACACCTTTGCTCAAGTTATTACCCCCATCAGCCAGCCCAGGAATATTTGACAGAGAAGGAAGAAGGCAGAGGTGTAGATCCCAAGAGACTGAAAGGATGAGCAGACTAGGGCCATCTCAGAGCAAGCAAGGCCTCAAACTGGCCAAGAGACTGCTGAGGTATATTTGTCAGGAAAGGTTGCCATATGCTACAGCAACAAACAGCCCCAAATCTTAAAGTCTGAGCACAACAAAGGCTTATTTCGCCCTGACACACAGTGGCCATCAGTTCTGGGCGACTCTCAGGGAAGCAATTGACGGAGCGGCAGGTGGTTATCTGAGCTGCTCCTGTTCCATGGCTCTGTCACCACGAGGAACCTCCTACCTGGTCATCAGGCTGGGGAAGAGAGAGAGGGCCTGGAGAATCAGGCTGGCCAGTAAGTGCCTCCCCCTGGATGTGACAGACAGCCCTGCCAGAATCACTGCCAGGACCAATCACATGACCCCCCAACTGTGAGGAACCCAGAAGTGTCATCTCCCACGAGCCTGGAAGGAGAGGAGAACCAGATGTGTTCAGTGCTCGAAGTCTCCATCCAAAGGACCTGAGTCCCAAGGACCAGCTCTGCCTGTACTCTGCTTTGGCAGGAGGTTGGCTCACTGCCCAAGACCATGCCCCAGTCATCTGTCAACTGCATAATTGCACAGCCTTCTGATTGGCTTGTTAGAAGTGACATTACTGAGGTCTTGTGTGAAGTACCTAGATTCGGTGAACCCACACTCAGACTAACCGCCCCTCGCCCTGGGAGGTCCCTATTAGAAACACGTGCCCTCAGGAGGAAGCAGAGAACTTAGCATGGGAGTGACTGCAGGAGTTTGCGGCTGTCTGCCCAACTTCCCCTTCCCTCCTATCCTCACAGGAGTGGGCACATGACCCGGGCTGGCCAGAGCTCTGCCTTCCCAGCCAAGGGATCAGTCCAAGGCTGGACACACAACCCAAGAGAGCCAGTCAGAGCAGCCTCAAGGACTGGAGCTCTCTGCTGCAGAAGCTCTAGCGTGTCTAACTTGGAGCTGTGGATGGTCAGCTTGTCACCATGTGAGGGAGCTGGTCTGAGGAAGAAGCCAAAATAGGGGGAAAACAGAATAGATTTATGGAGAGAGAGAGAGGGAGTGACATATTGACTACGGATGCAGTTTGAGCTCCTGGATCCAACTATAGGCTTGAAGTTAGCACCAGTTACACAGCCAATAAATCTCCTCTTTCTGTTTAGCTACTCTGAACTGTTTCTTCAAGCAATTACAAATGAAAAGAATTCTGAGTGATACAATTACTCAATGGCCTTTGGCTGCAAACCCCAATACGGAATTCTTCTAAGCTAGGCTGCACTACTAGGATCCCTCCTGCTGCTGAGGCTGGGATGCCAGGGCTCTCCTTTTCCTTAAGGCCAATCTGTTGGTGAAAAATAGCGAGTTACCTGGCCTCACTGTGGGAGCAGGACAGACACAGGCCTTTCTATGGGGGAGGGAGAGCAAGTTATCCTCGTGTTATCCCTGGGTCTTCCCTCTCAGGCCCAATCTTCCTCTTTTCCTTGAACCTCATGTCCTGTGGTTCCAGAGGTCAGGACGTGACAGAAAGGAGAGCCCCCAGGACTCTCCTCTGATGTGGGGTGCATGGGGGCCAGCTGAGTCAGCCTCCTCTGCTCCCCCGTAGAAAGTACCTGGTGGCCAATGCCCTACTGCAAGGCCAGGGTGCTAGTATGGGACAAGAGATGTTTTCTAGTGAGCTGGGGTGGAGGGGGATTTCCTAGAAGGTCACAGGAGATCACAGCCCACCTACATGTAGGCGTGTGGGTGTCGGGAGCACCAACAGCTTCTCTCTCCAGGCTCCTCTCAGGGCCTAGAGGATCTTGATTCTCTGGCTCATTCTTCCCTCTTCTGTCTGCACATGGGCTCTGCTGCCTGGTGGCCTGTCCTGGCTGCCCCAGGGTTTGCAGCCTCAGCCCCCAGCCCCTTCAGGTTCAAAGGACCAACCACGAAGTCCAAGGTCTAGGCGGTAGGGTTGCCAGGTAAAATACAGGACGCCCGTGCAACATCCGGGACATGCTTATTCTAAATAATTACTCAACATTTATTTGAAATTCGAATACTAGAGGTCCTATATTTTTATTTGCTGAATCAGGTAACAGTAGTGGGAGGAAGCTCTGGCAGGGGGAAAGGCTAAGGTGGAAAGGGCATCCCAGGGCTCGCCTCCTACTGGCTCTGTTTCCCTCGGTGCATCCTGCCTGCCCCCTACATGGACACTCGGGCTCCGAAGCAGACCTTAGGCCAGCGGCACCCCTCCCCTACCTGCTTATTGGGGGACTGTCAATGGCTGCAGCGGCACCCAGAGCACACCCCAACAGGAAGCGAGATAGAGAAGAGACATTCAGCTGTCCCACCCAAATTCTCCATCCTGGTCACCTGGAAGGCCCCTCTGACTAGCCCTCCAAGATCCTCTCCCATGCCAAGCAGCCGTTCCCGGCCACTGACCCTGTGGGAAACCTCACACAGCCCAGGGGATGTTAAACTGCTGGGGTGTATCTTTAACCTTGTCCAGTGACTGTCTCTCCATGGAAAGATGCCATGGAAAGGCCCAGGGGAAAACCAGTCCACCACGGATGGCCCTGGGAACCAGAGCTGGTGCCTCACATGTCTTGCTAAGCTGGACAGGGCAGCGTGTACTCTGCGGGCCCCCACCCCTCCATCCCCTCCATCCCCTCCATCCCCTCCATCCCCCGCAGTGGTTGTGTAACCCACTGAGAGGCTGGGTCTGCAACGGGCTTGAAGCTGCCGATGACCCGGGCAGCTGAGTCCGTGCAGCCTGGAAGGGCTTGAGCTCCGGGAAGGTCGATGCTGGAAATGTTCCATCACTGACCAACTGCCCTGCAGGATAGTGCCTATTAGAAAGGGCTCTTCAGGCTCTCTCCCAGGTGGGTAACATTGTCACCTTGTGTGGAAAAAGGGGACCCCCAGCTTTGTGGAGTGTGCAGCAGCCCTGGCCATGCTTCTCGAGCCTCCTTGATCCCCAAACCCTTGCCGGGACAGCACCAGGGTGAACTGTCACTGCACCCACTGGGGCGCACAGTCCCTGCTCCTTCAACTCCTCCCACCCAGCTGTGCCCCCGCCCCGACAGGGGCCTGGCCTTGGGGTGGGAGTGGCCGCCCTCCCTGAAGTCCCGCATGAGTTAAACAGAGGCACCTCCACCATGCGCACCTCCCACTACAAAAGGTGTCGTGATAAATGCACTACTCGGAGTAGTGAACCAGCCGCCCTGGCTGTGCATCGATTATTCTCACATCGCCCATAGCTAGAGGAAATGGGGCTCCCTCAGAGGGGCAGAGAGTGTGATATTCTCCCCCATGGATTCCCATCCTTGGAGGCATGGCCTCGAGTTCCTCCTACCTGGACCCCAAAAACACTTCGTCCCTTAAGAACCTCCAGCATCCTAGGATAGCTCTCACAGGCGCTACCAAATGTGGGAAGAAGTGAACCTTCGTCCCTTCAGGCCAGTGCACACCTGTGCTCGACCAGGTAGAACAGAGGTGCATGGGGACCAGATGACGTGACTACTGAGGCCCCACGAACACAACTCCTTCCTTTTCAGTGTTGCCGGATGTGGGAGTGTGACCCACTAGTGTCTGGACATATCTCAGTGGGAGGTGAAGAGTAGAAAGCAGAGCGTACCACATGTAGAGAGAGCGTGTCACCCTGAGGGTGAGTGCCGTTTCGTGAAACTTGTATCAGTTAGAGATCTACATGTATGATGTGTGCATCTCTACACGAGAGCACACACGCATACAGACAATATGAGGGCATCACACGTAGGGTGAAAGGTGTCACACACACAGTGAGTGTTTTCATGAAAATTGCATCCATTATAGACACGTGCATGTGAGTGTATGCATAATATATATATGCATGTGTATGTACACATATAGTATGTGTGTATATGGGATTGCCTTGTGAATTGTATCATCTACTGTGAGTCACAGCCAAAGAAGTTTGAGAAACTGTCTAGTATTCTGTTTATCTAAAGAGAAAGAAAAACTAACAAACCAAAGGTCCCTTGGCTTCTCAGGAAACAGGCGACAGACATTTTTAGCACAGGCTCTGAAGGTCGCGGGGTGGAGACTGTCCCTGGCCTGCCACAGGCACCAGAGGGCCTGTTGCCATTGCCTGTGGGTGTCCAGGAAAGCGCTTGGACTCGGGAGGCAGAAAACCTCGGCAGTCCCCCAGCCCCCCGATCCTGCCTGGCTCATACCTGCCTCAGTGCCTCTTGAGACGTTTGAGATTAAGCACGCTATCCCATGTGAGGGGCCCACATGTGGCCCTAGGAGCCCCTTCTTCCTTCTCATTCTCACAACCAGAGGCTTTTAACTTGCAGGGAAAATCCTAGTCCTCCCCAATATCCTTCACAGTGACAAAGGCCCCTTAGGACAAGCCCCACCCTCTAGCCCACAAGTTGCAAAGGAACAAAACATAGCCAAAAACTTAAAAGAAGCAACAACACACACACTGAACCCACCCCATCCCTCAGTGTGTGTAAGATACACACAGGAAGGAAGTGGCCGGCTGATTCAAAGGAGCCGAGCTGCGACATCTCCGGGAAAGGAATATTTTCCGACAAGGCGGCCCTGACTGTGGTTTTGAACAAGATTTCAGACGTAGCTTTGGCCGGTCCCCCCTAGCAGGACCCCCCGCCAGCACTTATAGTGTCTGCTGTCTAGACACAACAGTGAGGGTGGACCCCAGCAGGAAGGCACCCAGCGGGATGCCACTCAGTGGCATTTGGGCTGGAACCAGGCAGGCTGAGCAGATGCTGTAATAGCCCATGTGGCTGGAGCTGCGGTCGGGGGCGGGAGGCGTGGGCGGCTGCCCAGGCTGCAGGGCTGAGGAAAGAAGCAGCCTCCAAGAAGCCTGTTTCTCTGTGTGTTCCCAGCTACTGATTCATTAGCAAACCTGTTTTTGATTTCTGGTCAGCTTCAGGCCCAGGCAGGTCCAGCCCAATGGAACCGGGGAGGCTCTGAGCATGTCACTTTCCAGCTGAGAATCCTTTCCACACCCCTGTGACCCGTGATGGCTGACCTGCAGGACCCAGTTCTGAGCCTGTCCTGTGTCTGCCAGCAGCCTCCCCTGCTTCCAACCCCTCCACCCCCCAAGTCCAGGTTCAACAGGTGGCAAGCATCCTGATTTGTACCTTCTTTGGTCTGTGCTGTTTGTTCTCTCCGCTTCCTCCCTGGCCTCCATCTAAGTCCTGCCCATCCCCAGAGCCTAGCTCAAGGCCACCTCCTCTGTGCCCCTTCCTTGCCTCTCCCTTGCTGTCACTGCTCCAGCATTTTACCATGTCAGTGGCTGCATGTCCAGCTATGTGAGCCTAGCAAGTCGATTAACTCTCTGAGCCTCCTTTCCCCATCTGTAGAATGGGGATGATCAGAGTTACTGGCTGAGATTAGATAGCTGTTGCAAAGCGCCACAGTACCACCGGCTCTGTCAATGGTCACGATGATATCAGGCCTTTCATCCTCTGCTTGGTGGTAATCTTTCTGGAGTAGGACCAGTCAGTCCTTCCTCCATCTTCCTTCAGTGCCTATAGAATCTCCCATGCATACAACAGGTACTCACAAAAGAAATGTGAGGGGCTGTGTCTCCTGGTAGTCTGGAGCCTGGAGACTGTATGGTGGAGGTGGAGGGCAGCTAAGAGCCAGAGCATGACAAACAGCACCCCCTGCAGGAGGGGCAGAAGCAGCTGGGGTCAATGGTGCCTCCACTGCCAGGGACTGGCCTGGGGCTGACATCCACTGCACAGAGCCCGAAACGTCAGTCAGTGTCGGCCCTCCTCCAACCAGGCAGGGACGGGGCTGCGTCCAGACCAAGAGCTCAGGAAGACCTTGCAGGCTGAGTGCCCAATGCGGGTATGTCTTCAAGATGACATTCCCTGTGGCCCTAAAGGCTCTGTGATCTGAGCCGGCTGGCTGGAAGAGCATCCCAGTTCTCGACCTTCAGAAGTAAGGAGCCAAACGCACTTGCCCACAGAGGCCAGGACTGACCCGGGGACTTTGCTGTCAAAGCCCTGCTGCCTGGGCTGCTTCTGCCTACAGGGCAGCCAAGAGGGGCAGATGAAGCTGAATGCTTCTTCTCTTCCTCCTGCAGAAGCCAGCGAGGGAAGAAGGAAAGGCTGACATTACACAGGCCTGCATTGTGCTCAGGCAGAAGGAGACCCTGAGAGGACAGTGGTCTCGGCCTGGAGTGGGGTGAGTGGGCCTCCCATGTGGTCTAAGGAGACAGGTGGCCTGGACATATCAGTCCAGGGGGTGGTGGGGCTGGGACACAGGCCAAGCCCTGTCCCGTATCATGGAGGCACTGAGTCACAAGAAGCCACTACTGGACCACCAGTAGTGAGGCCAGACACCCCTGTGGGCCTGTCCCCTGCCTTCTACACAAACAGCCCTGCTCGTCCTGATGAAGCACAGAGAGAAAGGTGAGAGAGGTAGGTGGTCCACGCTGGTCATTTGAATAGTCTAGTGGTGCCAACGGCATGGCAGCTGAGCTCACTTAGACTTTCCAGGCAGAGGCTCATGCTCCTCAGTCAAAACAGACACATGGTTCTTGAGAATGGGGGACGGAGATTCATTGAGGGTTTCTGCCTTTTCCCAAACAAATGGGCTGTTGTTAAGCCTGTTAAAGAGAGAGGCCGGCAGGACCAAGGCCCTGAGGGTGCCAGGCCCTGAGCAGACCAGCAAAACTAGCCTTGGACGGATTGCCCAGCATTGGGCCTGAGAAAAGAGGTGCCTTTGGCAGAAGTGTTATGAAGGTGAATCTCGGTGGGGTGAACCCAGGGGGTCATGTTTCTATGGTCACCAAAAGTGCAGGAGCTGATCACCCCTCCTAGGTGTGCACAGCTGCCTGAGGCCTGAAACACAGAGCCATGCTGGGGCTCACCTGGCCCTCCAACCCTGGCCTCCTTGGCCCCTGCACTGCTGGGCATCACATGATCCCCTGGTCTGCTGGATCTCCATTCTCCTTTGCCATCTTCTTCCTCCTCAGGCCTCTTCCCTCTCCTCCTCTTCCCTGAGAAAAGAGATGCAGCAGAGAGAAATTCTGAGACCTATGCCTGCCTGCCCTATGCCCAGAGCCCTCTCTCCTGTCCTGGGAGTCAGAGGTCCCACCCACAGTACAGCCCACCCTTCACTGGTGCACCCCACACCATCCACTAGAGGATATCGCTCCTTGGTTCTCCCTACTCTGTATCATCAGTGTTTCATCCGTACCAGATCGCTGGTGGTAGACCGTGTTGTCATCACTCCACTTTAAAATCAACCCTCTCTGCCTCTCCCTTCCATGCACGATGGAGTAGCAGGGACCAGATTTACCTTCTCTCATGAGCTAAGTGGACAACAGGACATCAGGCAAGGAAGAACAGTGGTCCCTGAGAGATGGGAAATGGATGAGTGAGCCTATGACTGCCTCACGGGAGGTCCGCTCACTGCCGGGAGCATTTGCAGGCTGCAGAGCAGATGGGGGAACCTGGTGACATAGAGAGGACTGCCTGAGTTCAGGAGACGCAACTGGAGGTCCAGGGAGACCAAGGCAGCTAGAATTCTCAGAACAGAGGACCAAGAAGGAGATTGCTGCCAAGAGAGAGCCCTGGCAATCTGCAAAGTCCCCCTCAAGAATTTAGCACACGCCTATTAAGACCACCCAGATGGAGTCAAGAACAGGGCTCCCACTGGCCAGAGTGGAACCTCAGGATTCACTGGATATCGGCAGAGCTCCCAGTGATTAGCCTGACTCTGAGCCCTGGCCAGGCACAACTCCAAACCCACCTGACAAATCATAAAAGCAAGACCCCAAAAGACCATATGACCTCTAAGCAACTTAACTGCATCTTAGAAACAAGCTTGAGAATATTAACAAGCATACAGAAATATCAAGCATCCAACAAGGTGAAATTCACAACACGTGGCAGCCAATTCAAATGACCTTGCAGATGAAGAAGCAGGAAAACAGGTCCCCCGATGTAGAGAACTGGGTCTGGTCCAGCTGGCCAGCATGGAGCCTTTGTGTATGTCAGAGGCCACGTCTGCCTGGGAAGCAGCGATGAGAGACCTCTTCCAGCCTGGAGCTCTTCCTAAGAGCATGAGGACAAGGAGTGGGGGCCAGGAGGAGGTCATCAATGCACAAAAGAACCTGGACAAAAATCTCAGCTCCACTTCCTCCTCCAGTAAACTGCCTTCTTCAGCAAAATTACATAAAAGGGTTTCCAAACTTACTCTAATCTCTCTCTTCCTTTCTCTCTATTCTTCCTCTTTATTCTGAAATATAATATACTTCCAGAAAAATGTTTAAAATATAAATATTTGGTGTAGTGAGTTATTGTGAAGCAAACCCCTGTATGGCCACCACTCGGGTGACTCCCAATTGTCCCCCCTCCCTCTCTGTCTGCTCCGAGGATTTCTGCCCTCTGGCATTCCCAGGAAGCACTTCCTTAAACTGCTTTATATCACACCACGTAAGCAAGCGTCCTGCCAGGACAAGGGCGAGGTCTGCATGTGTGTATAACGTCTATCAGAGGAATCACCAAGTGTACGCATGACTTTAGATTTCACTTCCTTCTTCTCAACGTTATCTGTTTTTAAGATTCAACCACATTGCTGTATGCTTCTGTACTTCATTCGTTTCTGCTGCTGTACAGAATCCATTGTATGAACACACATTTTTCAGTCCACTACATTGTGGACGGACATTTCTGTTGTTCTGTTTGGAGACTTAGTTCATCTGCTATAACAAAAATACCATGGGCTGGGTGGCTTAAACAACTAACGGTTATTCCTCACAGTTCAGGAAGCAGGAAATCCCAAATCAGGGAGCCAGCATGGTCGGGTTCTGGTGAAGTGACTCTTCCAGATTTATGGCTGGCTGTCTTATCCTTGTGTCCTCACATGGCAGAGAGAGAGAGAGAGAGAGGAAGCAAGCTCTCTCCTGTCTCTTGTCATGAAGTCACTAATCCCACATCTGGGCTCCACCCTCATGACCTAATCACCTTCCAAAGGCCCCCTCCTAATACCATCACATTGGGGATTGGGGTTTCAACACATGAATTTGGGGGGGCACAGACATTCAGTGCGTGGCAGAGGCTGTGATCAACAGACTGCTAAGCATACACTTGCAAATGTATACTAGTACTACACACTAGTAGGTATGTAGCTCCTCGTGGGATGGCAGGCTCATGAGTTTGCAAGTCTTCAGCTTTAGAAGACAGTGCCACCCCATTCTCCAAAGTGATTATACCACCAGCAGTGTTATGCATTCCTGCCACTTCACATACTTACCAACACCTGGTATTCTCAGTCTTGCTGGAGTATGGAGCTAGCTCATTGTGATTTTAATTTGCGTGGTTAAAGAACATTTGTATATAATTTTAGTGTTTATTTGGATATTTTCTCTTTGGAAAAGCCTGTTGAAACGTTTTGCCTATTTTTCTGTTTTACTCACTCTACCATAGTTTTCTTATTGGTTTTTAAGTGTACCTTTTATATTCTGGATATGAACCCTTTTCCAGTCACATGTATTGCAAATATCTTCTTCCACTCTGTGACTTAATGTTTCACTCTCTTAATAGTATCATTTGATAATGAAAAGGAATCAAAATGATCAAACATTTCCTTTATCATTAGTGCTTCTGGATCTTGTATAAGAGATCTTTCTCTAGGCTAAGATAGCGAACTGATTCTTCTATATTTCTTCTACGGCTTTCTTGTTTGTTTTTCATCTTTCTTTTTAATTGTGTTAAAATACACATAGCATAAAATTTACCATCTAAATCATTTTTAAGTGTGCATTTCAGTGGCATTAAGTTCGTTCACATTATTCTGCAACCATCACCACCATCCATTTCCAGAACTTTTTCACATCCTCAAACTGAAACTTTGAACCCGTTAAATAATAACTCCCCACTCCTGTCCTCCTCAGAGACTGAGTTTCTCAAGTTTCACCAAAAAATCCTCTTGGGGTCTTGATTAAGTTTACTTTAAATCTATACATCAATTTATGGGGAATTGACCTTTAGAATACTGAGACTTCCAATCCACAAACATAGTTAATTCCTCCAAATACTTGCATCTCTTAACATTTAAAAAAAATTTATACTTTCATCCCTGCACATGTTGTACAAGTATCCAAGGGACTTGACTTTTTTTATTTTGATAAAAGACACACAACATAAGACCTACTATCCTAACCATTTTTAAGTTTATAGTATAGTATTGTTAATTATATGCACATTATTGTGCACGAGACCTCTAGAACTTTTTCATCTTGCAATTCTGTACCCATTGAACAACCTCTTGCTCCCCGCTCCCCCTAACCCCTGGAAACCAGCATTCTACTTCCTGTTTCTAAGAGTCTGACCACTTTAGATCCCTTACATAAGTGGACTAATACAGTATTTGTCTTTCTGTGACTGGCTTATTTCACTTAGCGTAACGTCCTCAAGGTTTATCCATGCTATGGTATATGACAGAATTTGCTTGTTTTTTTTTAAGACTGAATAATATTCCGTATGTACATACCACATTTTTTTATCCATTCGTCTGTCAATGGCCTTTTATGTTGCTTCCAACCCTCGGCTACAGTGAATAACGCTGCAATGAACATGAGAGTACAGCCACCTCTTTGAGATAATGATTTTATTTCCTTAGGATATAAACCCAGAAATGGAATTGCTGGACCATATGGTAATTCTATTTTTAATGTTTTGAGAAACTGCCACACTGTCTTCTGTAGTGGCTGCACTGCTTTGCTTTCCCACCAATAGTGCACAGAGTTCCGTTTTCTCCACATCTTCGCTAACACTTATTATTTTCTGTTTTTTTGGTAGTGGCCATCCTAACAGGTGTGAGGTGATATTTCATTGTGGTTTTGATTTGCATTTTTCTGATGATTAGTGATGTGGAGTATCTTTTCATGTGCTTATTGGTCATTTGTGTATCTTCTTCGGAAAACTGTCTATTCAAGTCCTTTGCCCATTTTTAATCAGGTTATTCATTGTTTTGTTGTCGAGCTGTCAGAGATATTTATATATTCCGGATATTAATCCCTTATCAGAGATATGGCTTGCAAATATTTTCTCCAATTACATAGGTTGCCTTTTCACTCTGTTGATTGTTTCTTTAACTATGCAGAGGTTTTTAAGTTTGGTGTAGTCCCATTTGTCTACTTTTGGTTTTGTTTCCTATGCTCTTGGTGTCATATCCTCTTAAGAAATCATTGCCAAATCCAATGTCATGAAGCTTTCCCTCCATGTTTTTTTCTAGGAGTTTTATAGTTTCAGTTCTTATCTTTAGTTCTTTAATGCACTTTGAGTTAATTTTTATATATGGTATAAGGTACGGGTCCAACTTCATTCTTTTGCATGTGGATATCTAGTTTTCCCAGCGCCGTTTGTTGAAGACACTGTCCTTTCCCCATTGTGTTCTTAGCACAGTTGTCAAAGAGGACTGGACCATATGCTTGAGGGTTTATTTCTGGGCTTTCTGTTCTGTTCCGTTGGTCTATATGTTTCGCTTTATGACAGTACCACACTGTTTTGATTACTGTGACTTTGTAATATGTTTTGAAATCAGGAAGTGTAAGGCCTCCAGCTTTGTGTTTCTTTCTCAATAGTGTTTCAGCTACTCAGAGTCCTTAGAGAGTCCATATGAATTTTAGGATGTTTTTATCTATTTCTAGAAAAATGCCATTCAGATTTGGTAGTTATTGCATTGAATCTGTAGATTGTTTTGGGTAGTAGGGCCATTTTAACAATATTAAGTCTTCTAATCTATAAACTTAGGATGTCTTTCCATTGATTTATATATTCTTTCTTTTAGCAAATTTTTTTTGGTTTTCACTGTAAGAGTCTTTCATCTCCTTGGTTAAGTTTATTCGTAAATATTTTATTATTTTTGATGCTAGTGTAAATGGGATTGTTTTCTTAATTTCCTTTTCAAATTGCTCATTATTAGTATACAGAAACACAATTGATTTGTGCATTTAGGTTTTATATTCTGCCACTTTGCTGAATTTATTTATTAGTTCTAGCAGGGGTTTTTTTGGTAGTATGTTTAGTTTAGGATTTTCTACATATAAGATCATGTCATCTGCAGAGACAATTTTACTTCTTCCTTTCCAATTTCGATGTCTTTTATTTCTTTTTCTTGCCTAGTTTCCCCAGGTAGAACCTCTAGTACAATGTTGAATGGAAGTGGCAAAAGCAGATATCCTTGTCTCGTTCCTGATCTCGGGGGGAAAGCATCCAGTCTTTCACTGTGAAGTATGATGCCAGCTCTGGGTTTTTCATCACAACTTTATCAGGTGGAGGAAATTCCTTTCTGTTCCTACTTTGTCAAATGTTTTTGTCATGAAGGGGTTTGGGATTTTGGCAAAGGATTGATGAGATTTTAGTATGATTTTTGTTTTTTATTCTACTAACCAGATGTATTATATTAATTTTCAGATGTTAAACTAACTTTGCATTCCTGGGATAATCTCTCTTGGTCATGATATATAATTCTCTTTATATGTTGCTGGATTTGGTTTGCTACTACTTTCCTGACGATTTTTGCATCCATATTCATAAGAGATATTGGTCTATAGTTTTCTTGTGATGTCTTGTCTGGTTTTGGTATAAGGATAATGCTGAGCTCCTAATGAATTAGAAAGTGTTCCCTCCTCTTCTGTTTTTTGAGTTTGCGAAGATATGGTATTAATTCTCCTTTAAACATTTGGTAGATGCTGTGGTCTGAATATTTGTGTCTCCCCAAAAGTCACATGTTGGAATCCTTACGCTCAAAGTGATGATGTTAGAATATGGGGCTTTTGGGAGATGCTTACGCCATGAGAGTGCAGCCCTCATGAATGGGATTAGTGCCCTTATAAAAGAGGCCCCACAGAGCTCCCTTGCCCTTTCCACCATCTGAGGATACAATGAGAAGTCTGCAACCCAGAAGCGGGTCCTCACTAAACCATGCTGGCACTCTGATCTCAGACTTCCAGCCTTCAGAACTGTGGTAAATAAATTTCTGTTGTTTATAAGCCACTCAATCTGTGGTATTTTGTTATAGCAGCCTGAACAGACTAACAGAGTAAAATTGAGAGCTGAAGCAGTCTGGGCCTGCGATTTTCTTTTTGGATAGTTCTTTTATTACTAATTCAATCTCTGTTTGTTATAGGTGTATTCAGATTGCTTAATTCTTCTTGAGTCAGTTTGGGCAATTGGTATCTTTCTAGGAATTCGTCAGTTTCATCCAAGTTATCGAATTTGTTGACATATTAGAAACAATTATTTACAGTATTCAAAGTCAGTAGTAACATCTCCTCTTTCATTTCTGATTCTAGTAATTTGAGTCTTCTTTTTTTCTTAGTCAATCCAGCTATATGTTTGCCAATTTTGTTGATCTTTTCAAAGAAATAGCTTTTGGTTTCACCAAATTTCTCTATTGTTTTTACATTCTCTATGTCACTAATTTCTGTTCTGATCTTTATTATTTCCTTCCTTCTGCTTGCTTTACGTTTATTTTGCTCTTCCTTTGCTCGTCCTTTAGGTGGAAGGTTAGATTATTGATGTAAGATCTTTCTTCTTTCTTAATACAGGCAGTTACAGCTATACATTTCCCTCTAAGCACGGCTTAATCTGCATCCTATTGGTTTTGGGATGTTGCGTCTTCACTTTCGTTCATCTCAAAGTACTTTCTGATTTCCCTTTTGACTTCTCTTTTTGATTCATTGGTTATTCAGGAATGTGTTGTAGAATTTCCATATATTTGTGAGTTTCCCAAATTTTTGTCATGGTATTGATTTCTAATTTTATTCCATTGTGGTCAGAGAACATGCTTTGTATGACATCAATCCTTTTAAATTTATTCAGATATGTTTTATGGCCTAGCAGATGGTCAATCCTGGAGAAGTCCATGTGCACTTGAGAAGAGTATGTATTCTGTTGTGATTGGGTGGAATGTTTTGTAGATGTCTGTTATGTATAGTTGGTTTATAGAGTTGCTCAAGTCTTTTTTCAGTCTTTTTTTTAGAAATGTAATTCACACATAACATTATACTAGTTTCAGGTGTACAGTATAAGGATTTGAGAGATATATATATTAAACTGATCACCACACATAGTTACAAATTATTTTCTTGTGATGAAAACTTTTAAGATCTACTCGCTTAGCAACCTTCGAATATGCAATACAGTGTTAATAACTATAGTTTACCATGCTATACATTACATCGCCAGGACTTACTTATTTTATAACCTTTTGGCCCTTTCACCTATTTTGCCCACCCCTTTCTTCTAGCAACCACCAATCTGTTCTCGGTATCTATGAGTTTGGGGGGGAGGGGTTTGTTTATTTTTTAGTTTCCACATAAGAGTGAGATCATATGATATTTGTTTTTCTCTGTCTGACTTATTTCACTTAGCATAATGCCCTCAAGGTCCATCCATGTTGTTGCAACTGGCAGGATTTCCCTCATTTTTATAGCTGAGTAATATTCCATTGTGTATATAAACCTTTTCTTCATCCTCTCCTCCGTCAGTGGACACTTAGTTATTTCCATGTCTTGGCTGTTGTGAATAATGCTGCAATATACATGGGGTGCAGTTATCTTTTCAAGTTAGTGTTTTCATTTCCTTCAAGTTATACCTAGAAGTGGAATTGCTAGACTATATGGTAGTTGTATTTTTAATTTTTTGAGGAAACTCCATATTGTCTTCCACTGTGGCTGCACCATTTACTTTCCCACCAACAGCGCAAGTCTTCTATTTCTTTTCTTTTCTTTTCTTTTGGTGAATAAGATTGGCCCTGAGCTAACATCTGTTGCCAATCCTCCTCTTTTTGCTTGAGGAAGATTGTCACTAAGTTAACATCTGTGCCAGTCTCCCTCCATTTTGTATGTGGGACACTGCCACAGCATGCCTTGACAAACGATGTGCATGTCCACACCTGGAATCCAAATTCACAAACCCCAGGCCACCAAATGCAAACTTAACCACTATGCCACCAGGCCAGCCCTACTTCTCCTATTTTTTTGTTGATCTTCTGCCTAGTTGTTTTATCCAGCATCGAAAGTGGAGTATTGATGTCTCCAACTATTGTTGTTGAATTGTCTATTTCTCCCTTCATTTCTGTCAGTTTTTGCTTTATGTGTTTTGGCACTCTATTTTAGGTGCATATTTGTTTATAGTTGCCATTCTTTTTGTTAGATTGACGTTTACCATTATAAAATGTCCCTATTTATCTCCAGCAACATTTTTCGTTTTAAAGTCTATTTTGTCTGCTATTACTGTAGTCACTTCAGCTTTCCTGTGGTTCCTGTTTGCATGATATATTTTCTCCATCCTTATACTAACAATCTATTTGTGTCTTTGAATCTAAAGTGTTTCTCCTGCAGACAACATATAATAGGATCATCTTTTTTGTTCAGTATGACAATCTCTGCCTTTTGATTGAATTGTTTAATCTATTCACATTTAATATCATCATTGGTAAAGTAGAATCTATGCCTTCTATTTTATTTTCCTTTTCTATGTCTCATGTCTTTTTTTGCTCCGTTATTCCTCCTTTACTGCTTTCTTTTGCATTAAATGAACATTTTATAGTATAGTAGTTCAATTTTACTAGTGAGTTTTTCACTATATTTGTGAGTTATTTTGTAGTGGTTGTTCTAGGGTTTTCCATATTCATGTTTACTTGTCATGATCAGTTTCAGATTTGCACTGGTTTAATTCCAGTGATCTACTGGAATACTATTTCTATATAGCTCGATTCCTTCTCCTCCCTTTTTGTGGTATTATTTTTATACACGCTACATCTATTAACATTCATCTCAACAATACAGAGTTGTAATTATTGCTTTACTGTCTGTAGTCATTCTTTAGCCCACTTCAGGTTTGTTCCCACTCACCTCCTTTGTATTGTTATTGGCAAGTATGTGACAAATATATTTCTATATGTTATAGGCCCAATGATACTTTTTATACATATTGCTTTTTAAATGAGTTAGAAGAGAATATGCATTTATATCGTCTTTTAAAATTAGGTAATTACCTTTACTAATGCTCTATTTGTTCACACAGATTCGAATGACCATCTAGGTCACTTGCTTTCAGCATAAAGAACTTCCTTTAGTATTTCCTGAAGGCAGGTCTGCTAGCAACAAATTCTCTGGTTTTTTGGTTTATTTCATTTTTAACCTAAGAATATGCTTATTTTGCCTTCAATTTTGAAAGATGGCTTTGCTAGATATAGGATTCCTGCTCGATAGTTTTTTCTTTGAGTGCTTTAAATATGTTTTCCCACTGCCTTCTGACTTGTACTGTTTCTGATGAGAAGTCAGCTGTGATGTTATTGGGGTTCCCTTGTAAGGGATGAGTCATTTTTCTCTTTCCGCTGTCTTCTTGTCTTTGGCTTTCAGCATGATGTGTCTGTTTGTGGAACTTTTTAGTTTATCCTGCTTGGAGTTCATTTAACTTCCTGGATTAAATAAATTGTTGATTCAATAAATTATTTTTCAATAAATTTAGGAAGTTGTCTACCATCTTTCTTTCTTTCTTTCTTTCTTTTTTTTTTTTGCTGAGGAAGATTGGCCCTGAGCTAACATTTGTTGACAATTTTCCTCTTTTTCCTTGAGGAAGATTGTCCCTGAACTAACATCGGTGCCAATATTTCTCTATTTTGTATGTGGGATGCCGCCAGAGCATGGCTTCATGAGTGGTATGTAGATCTGTGCCCAGGATCCAAGACCATGAACCCAGACCCCCAAAGCAGAGTATGGGAACCTAACCACTACACCACCTGGCTGGCCCTTTGCCACCATTTCGTTAGATAATTTTTCTTCTCCTTTCTCTCCTCTCCTACTGGTACTCTCATTATGTGTATGTTGGTGTGCTTAATGGTGTCCCACACCTCTCTGAAGCTCTGTTCATTTTTCTTTATTCTGTTTCTCTCTTTTCTTCAGATTACATAGCTCTATCTTCAAGTTCACTCTTTCTTCTGCCTCTTCAAATCTACTGTTGAGCCTTTCTAGTAAATTTTTTTTATTTCAGTTATTGTACTTTTCAATTCCAGAGTTTCCATTTGGTTCTTTGTTATAATTTCTATCCCTTTATTGATATTTTCTATTTGAGTGATATTGTCATCATCAAATTTCTTTACTTAGGCTCCATTACTTTAATTATGCTTTCCTCTAACCCTGTGACTACTTATACATACTTATAATGGCTATTTTGAAGACTTTTTTCATTAAAATGACATCTGGTCACTCTCACAGGCAGTTTCTGTTACCTGCTTTTTTCTGATGCAAGGTCATAGTTTTCTGTTTCTTTGCATGCCTCAAAATTTTTTGTTGGAAAGTTGACATTTTAGATATTGTAGCAACTCTGGGTACTACTCCCCTTCCCCAGGTTTGTTATAGTTACTTGCTTACTTCCTTTTTAGTGACTGGCTGGATTAGTTTGGTGAATTCTGTCCCAGCCTACCCCACCTTCACATTGTTAAGCCTCTGACGCTGCCCCTCAGGCAATGCCACAGTCATTCTGGGTTGACAGTAGCTTTCTCTTTCTCTGGCTCTGACCACACCCAGCTGTGAAATTACACTAATTGCCGGATGGTTGCTGTGCTGTTTTCAAGAATGCCCTGGTACATTAATGGCTCTACAAACTAATCCAATCAAGTTATGTTTCCTTTGTAGGAAGAGTTTCTGAGGTCCGTGTTTGATATGTTTTCTTCTGAATCCAGGAAGGTTCCTCCCTGCTGTGTTTAGTTTTTGGTTTTTTTTTTCCGAGGAAGATTAGCCCTGAGCTAACACCTGCTGCCAATTCTCCTCATTTTGCTGAGGAAGACTGGCCCTCACCTAACAGCCGTGCCCATCTCCTCTACTTTATATGTGGGACGCCTGCCACAGCATGGCTGGCCAAGCTGTGCCGTGTCCGCACCCGGGATCCGAACCAGTAAACCCCAGGCTGCCGAAGCAGAATGTGTGAACTTAACCACTGCACCACCGGGCCTCCTGTCTGATTACCCAGTTCTCTCCTGCAAACTAGCCAGCCTACAGTCTAGGCTATATCTTCGTCAAATCTGTGAATCTCCTCTCAATAGCCTTTCACCACAACCTCCAGCGTTCTTGGAAGTCCCCTTAGGTTTTCACTAGGTTCCAAATGAAGTCAGTTCCTTTGGGGAAAGATTAGGAGCTACTCGTTTTAAAATTTCTGAGCGTGGCTCTGTAGCTGGAGGTGGGGTAAATGATGAGCTTCTCTTTGAGTGACACCCCTACTCTAAGAGCTGAGGATTTGGTAAAGGGAGGAGGCAGCAACCTGTGGTACTCTTGGCTTGCCTCTCAGAACTACCACCTTACAAACTAGGGAAAGGGTGTCAGTATTCTCAGCATGCCACAGCCTAGGGGGAGAGTCTCCACACCATGAGTGGGAGCTTGGTAAAAGAAGGAAGCCCCCATTTCTTGTACATACTTGCCTGTGACCTATCTTCAGCAACAGGTAGCTGGAGCAGGATGAGAAATGCAGACTTCTTGTCCCTCCTGGAAGAAAACCCACAGGCTGGGAGCTGGGGGACCATGAAGCCATGTTCTCGACTGCAGCAGTGTGGAGTGGAGTCTCCAGAGGAGAGATAAAGGGAGTCATCTTAGTCCAAATACCGCTTTTTAACTCTCACCTTTCTTATCACATTTTCTTGACCAGATGTTTCTTTCTTTGCTGTTTGCCCTTAGGACCATTTCCAGAGGCTTTGAATGACTGCTCTTTAAATAATGTTTGACTCTTTCACTGAGGAGTGAGTCTGGAGCTCCTCAGACTGCCATGCTGGAAGCAGATCTTCTCAACTTGTTCTTTTATGAATCACGCTTTTGGTGTCATGTCTGGGAAATCTTTGACCCAAGGCAACAAAGATTTACTCCTATGTTTTCTTCTGCAAGCTTTAAAGTTTTTGGTTTCATATTTAGGTCTATAATCCATCTTGAATTTTTGGTCTATAAGGCACAGTATATGTATCAAAGTTCTTTTTTTTTTTTTGCATACGTATATTTGATTATTCCAACACTATTAAGACTATCCATTCTCTACTGAGTGGTCTTTCTAACTTTGTCAAATGACAATGCGACCCTAGATGTATGAGTTTACTTTGGGACCATCTATTCTGTTATATTGACCTACTTTTCTATGTTTATTCCAATACCACTTTATCTTAAAGTCATTAAAATAAGTCTTGAATTCATGTAATGTAATTCCTCAGACTTTCTCCTATTTTGCAAAGCTGTGTTGCTGAATCTAGTTCCTTTACATTTACATTTAATTTTAGAATCAGTTTGTCAATATCTATAATAAAGCCTGCTGGTAGTTTAAGTGGGGTTTCATTGAACTTATAAGTAGATTTGTTGAAAATTGAAAGCTTAACATTATTGAGGTTTCCAATCTATGGACATGGTATAACTCTCCATTTAGGTCTTTATTGATTTATTTCATCAATATTCTATCATTTTCAATATTCAAATTGTGTACATATTTAGGTACATTTAGACCTGAGTACTTCATTGTTTTGTGCTTTTTTAAATGACAATTTAAGACTTTTTGAAAGTCCAATTGTAGAGTGCGAATATACAGAAATAGAATAGATTTTTTTATATACTGAACTTTTATTTTGTACCCTAGCTAAATTCCTGTATCAGTTCTGGAAGGGTTTTTTAAATAGATTCTTTGGACTTTTCTATATATACAATCATGTCATCTGCAAATAAAGGCAAATTCTTCCTTTACAACAATTTGTTAATATTTTATTGACTGTCATGTCTATAATCATGAGGGACATCAGCCTGTGGTTTTCTTTTCTTATACCGTCCTGTCTCCATTTGGTACTGCTGTAACACTGGACTCACAAAATGAGTTAGGAGGATGGGGGAGAAGTGGCCTGCATCACTAGGAAGAGTTCTCAGGAGCCTCCTCCATCTTCCCTGTGAGTACCTACTTTGTCTTTTAACTTTATATGCACAAATTATATGTGCTATATGACATAGGAAGTCTATTAATTGCTATACTTTAATTTCATAACCTACTGTCTCGTGGAATTCTTTTATTCTTTCAGCTGGTTTACCAACAGCTTACTAGGTGCACTGTCTTGTCATCTGCAAACAGATATTCTACTCCCTTTCCAATTCTTATCCCTCCAACTGTTTTCTCTTATCTGATTGCATGCACAACACATTAAGCAATATTAGAAGTACAAAGTATTCTTGCTTTGTTCCTGACCTTAGTGTGATGTTTCTACTGTTTCCCCATCAAGTAAACCACTGCTTTTAGGACTGAAATGCATATATCTCACTGTGGTAAGGAAACATTGCATTCACTTTTTTCAAGACTTTAAGTACAAATGGGCGTTAAGTTTTTTCAAAGACTTTCTCAACATCTATGGAGATAATCATATAATTATTTTCTCCTTCAACTTATTAATGTGGTCAATTTTAATAGTAGATTTCCTAATATTGGGTCATCTTTGCATTCCTGCTATGGAATTTGTTTTCACTGCACTTAGCTCTACAGTTTGAGAAAGTCTTTATTTTCTTTTTTCTTGATTTCCATTATCTTGTGGCTGGAGTATATCTCAAAGTATACTTTCTCAGAATCAGTCCATGAGAGGTTAACTTTCAAAATATATTCTTGTATAAAAAGAAAAAAATTAGGCCTGCCCCATGTGTAGTGGTTGAGTTTGGTGCACTCTGCTTCAGCAGCTCGGGTTTACGAGTTTGGATCCCAAACCGGTGCACGCCTACACCACTCATCAGCCATGCTGTGGTTGCAACCCGCATACAAAATAGAGGAAGATGGGCACACATGTTAGCTCAGGGTTAGTCTTCCTCAAGCAAGAAAAAGAGGAAAATTGGCAATGGATGTTAGCTCAGAGTGAATTTTCCTTATCAAAACAAAAAAAAATATTTTCTCTTCATTGAGAGTCAAGATAATTTTCTCTCAAGCCTTGAAGGAAGTCTTCAATTTCCTGTTAGCACACCATGATGCTAATCTGCTTCCTCTGCCCATGCCCTGTGCCCCCTCCCACTCCAGGCAGCCTTTAGGATTTTCTCCTTATTTTTCTAAATATTCATGACACAGTGCCCAGGTGTTGACCTTTCCTCAATCATCCTACTAAGTAATTCAGGGGAGTTTTTAATTTTAAAATATTATTCCTTTTTTTAAGCTCTGGGAAGTTTTCCCCCATCATTTCTTTATTTCAACAGAATAATGCCCCCCAAAAGATGTCCATGTCCTAATCCCTGAAGCCTGTGAATAGGTTGTCTTTCATGGAAAAAGGGACTTTACAGATGTGATTAAGTTAAGGATCTTCAGATGGGGAGATTTTCCTGGATTATAGAGTGATCCCAATGTAGTCACAAGGATCCTCAAAAGGGTCAAAGGCAGGGAAGGTGAGGTGGAAGTGGAAGCAGAAGGAAAGAGGGTGTGATGCCATGATGAGAGCAGGTGTCATAGTCAGAGAGAGAGACCCGAAGATGCTACATGGCTGGCCTTGAAGATGAAGGAAGGAGCCACGAGCCAAGGAATGCACGCCGCCTCTAGAAGCTGGAAAAGGCCAGGAAACCGACTGTCTCCTAGGGCCTCCAGAGGGAATGCAGTGCTGCTGACACCTTGATTTCAGGACTTCTCAACTCGGTAACTATAAGATACTAAATCTGTATTGTTTTAAGCCACTAAATTTGTTTCAGCAGCAATAAGGATCAATACACTTACCCTTCATTTTTTCCTGTTCCTTCTTTCTGAACTTCCACAGACACATTTTGGACGCCATGAACTGATGCTACACAGCTCTTAACTCTCCTCTCACGTTCCACATGTTTTTGTAAGTTGAAGTTGAAGTTTCTTTGACTATATTTTGCAACCCTTATCCTGATTTTCTTTATTTTGACAACCATATTTTTAACCTCTGAACTTTCCCTTGTTCCCTGATTTTTCCTTTCTCTAGCTTCCTGTTCTTGCTTTGTGAATGCAATGCCTCCTCATACATCTCTGAGATGGTAATGATGGTTTTTAGGTTCTCTCATTGCCTTTATTATCTATATCTTCCTGGGGCAGCGGTTATTTTTGTTCATCTAGGTCCTTCTCTCTTGTGGAGACTGTTTTCCTTGGTCATGTGTTCACACATACAAGGCGGATGCATCGAGACAGCTGGCAAGGGTTCCCTCTGCGGTTCCCAGGTCTGTTTACTCTGCAGGCCACCCGCTCCCAGAAGGCTGGCCCGAGTTCTGCGCACAGGGTGACTCACAGTAACCGACAGCCTTCACTAGAGGGTGCCGGGCCTCCTCACCCCACCAAAGACCCAACAAATGAGGGCTTTCCTCGGGTGGGGACCAAGCCTCCTCCGAAGGTCACTTCCATGTGCAAACACAGCACTGCTGGCCTCGGCCTCGTGGTGGATCCTGGGGTCAGAGGCAAGCGGAGCACTCACCCCACTGTTCTGTGAACATTCCCCCCACCCCACCCCCAGGAAAGCCCCTGGCCTACTCCTGTTCTCAAACTTCTAATTCTGAGCTTGCAGCCTGTCCAAGTGCTCAGGGAGGCTAGACCTTTACTCAAGCTGCCTCCTGCACATGTGCTAGGCTGTAGGCTCCTCTGCTTTGGCTTATAAATCAACATGAGCACACTTGTTTTCATTTTCTGGAAGTCTATGAAAGTCACATTCCACTGACCACGCCTATGCCTCCACCCTCTTCTCAGGCCTGCTGGGGATTACGCTACTATTGCCATTTCCAGGGGGTTTGGAAAAGGGAGAGAAGTAGAAAGGGTCTCCATCTGCCCTCTGGGCACCTAGGGGGCTACAGTTCTCAGGTACCTCTGGAAGTCCCAGACACACACAGTTGTCACTACACTGGTGGTAACATGTCTATGTGTCGGAGGCCTCTTCCCTGACAAGGCCAAGGTCATCCCTTCAATGAACTGTCTTAACTTAGCCAGGTGCTCTACCCCATGAGATTACTTATAACCACTAGCTAACTTTTTGTGTGTGTGTGTGAGGAAGACTGGCCCTGAGCTAACATCTGTTGCCAATCTTCCTCTTTTTGCTTGAGGAAGATCATCCCTGAGCTAACATCCATGCCAGTCTTCCTCTATTTTTGAATGTGGGACACCATCACAACATGGCTTGTTGAGTGGTGTGTAGGTCCACACCCAGGATCCGAACCTGCAAACCCCAGGCCACCAAAGTGGAGAGTGCGAACTTAACCATTATGCCACCAGGCTGGCCCCAACCATTGGCTAACTTTTGCGTGAGAAACATAATCCACTGTAAACACTCTAAGAGTGGAATATTGGTTAGGACTATCTTTGGCTGTGGGTGAAAGATATCCTAAAACAACAGTGGCTTAAACAAGACAGGAGTTTACTCAGTGTGGGCGATAGGAAGTCCAGGTCTGCTGGGAGGCTGCAGTATGTTGGGGTTCAGGCTCCATCTATCCCGTGCTGGGCTGTGTATGGCTTCCATTCCCAAGATTACTTCATGGTCCAAGATGACTGTTCCAGCTCCAGTCATCACGTCCACATTCCAGCTACTGAAGGAGAAAGAGAGAGAAAGGGCTTGCCTGCTCCTTTTAAAGCTGCTTCCTAAAATGAGTGACTCGTGATGCTGCCACTCACATCCCATTGGCCAGAATTGGTCCAGATTGTCATGTGTCAAGCTCAAAATCAAGGGTTCCATTATTAAGGAAGGGATATGTGAGGTGGGCCTGAGGGATCTCAGGCAAGCTGTGTCCCCTTCATGATATTACTCCCCACAGTGGCCTGCATGTCATGGGCCCACAGGAAGAAAGCCAGCTGACTATCCATGGCTCACCCCCTTTGCTATGGTCTGAATGTTTGTGTGCCCCTGAAATTCACATATTGGAATCCTTACTCCCAGTATGATGGTGTTAGAAGGTGGGACCTCTGGGAGGGGCTTAGGTCATGAGTAGAGCCCTCGGGAATGGGATTTGTGGTCTTAAAAAAGATGCCCCCGCAGAATTCCCTTACCCCTTCTGCCATGCAAAGATGCAAGGAGAAGTCTGCAATCCAGAAGAGGGCCCTCACCCGACCATGCTGGCACCCTCAGACCCTGATCTCAGACTTCCAACCTCTAGGACTGTGAAAAATAAATTTCTGTTGTTCAGAAGCCCCTCAGTCTATGCTATTTTTTTAGAGCAGCCAGAATGCACTAAGATACACTTTTGGGGCCTTCAAGGACTGTGCAACATTTTCTCTGTCTGGAGAAAAAGAACTCTGGGGCCCGAGATAATGTTCCATTAATTATTTGCTTGATGTGCAGTTTCATGGTAGCCTTTGGTTTTTTGTTGGTTTTTTTTTTGAATGAGGAAGATTGGCCCTGAGCTAACATCTGTGCCAATCTTCCTCTATTTCGTACGTGGGATGCCACCACAGCATGGCTTAATGAGCAGTGCTTAGGTCCGTGCCCAGGATCCAAACCAGTGAACCCCAGGCCACCAAAGCAGAGTGCACACACTTAAGCCACTACACCACAGGGCCAGGCCCTAGCCTTTGGTTTTGAACACATCATCTAGCCTTACCCAGACCAGAGCAAAAGCTCTCACCACAAAGTGGTTCAGAGTAGAAAAACACGGAAAAAGAATCAAGGAAATCGGTGAACATATCTGTCCTCACATGTTATGGCGTTGAGAGAGGCTGTCCGTCTGAATTGGCAAAGAGCTCTGGAGCGAAAGTAAATGGAAAACCACTTGTTTCCCAAGCCTTTGCATAGCCCGCCTTTCCTCTCCTCTGTGGTGTTTCCTGCTGTGTCCCAAGGGGCCTGTGCCCCACGCACCAGTTCTTCTGGAAGAGCTATGCCAGCAGGGCTGCCGTGAAAGAAAAGAGTTCACCAGCACCCTTGCCCGTCCCTCCAATGCAAACATTTTCCAAAGTATTTTTTCCACATTTTCACATCTCCTGTTTGGATAAGGCCCCGTTTACTGCTGTTGGCTGAGCCAGAACAGTCTCCACATCCCAGGGGAGGGCCTGTCCTGATAGAGAGAATTCCAGACTAAACGAGCTGAAGAAACGAGAGTTTGGGGACGTGCATGCGGAGAATGCCGGGCCTGCCTTCCCAAGCTCCACCCTGGGCTTCCAGCAGGCGCTGCTGCTGGGGACACAGCTCTCCAGCCACATTGGCAGTTGGGAAAGTGCGGCAGGCTTGGGTCTGGTGCCTGCTAACAGTCAGCAGGAAGGTGAGCACAGGGTCCTGCTCCAGAGGGGGACATTTGTGCTCCATCCCCTCTTCCTCTGCATTAAGCCTTCACTCCTCCTTGACTGGAACTGCCTTTCCAGGGCCTTTGTCCTCTGGGGCCACCTGGGAACCTGGGCCTGAAGTGTCGGCCCAGCCTCATCTCCATGGTGAATGAGGGGTCCCAAGGCATTGGTTTTGCCCCTCTGCCTCCCTTTAAGTAGTGTTTCTATGGGGCAGGTCTCAACCAATCCCCCCTCCTCATGTAAACCTCATTGTTTCAGAGCCTGGCAGAGGTTCGTCTCCCCACACTGGGGTCTCTCCTACAGGGAAGCCAAAAGCCCACCCAGGGTTGAGAGGCTGGCAAGCAGCAGAGCCAGGAGTGGAACCCACATATCTCCAGCTCATGGCCTGGCCGTCTCGGCCTTTCTCTGCCCTGACGGACGGCTCCAAGCATGATCGTCCTGAGGGCACCTCAAAGAAACTGCCCACACAGAGGTTGAGTCAGAGGTTGAGTCCTGGACATACTGCATGTTCCCTGCTGTAGTAGACGGTGTTGCTCGCCCATCTTCTGCTTCTCCTCTGGGGCAAACTGCATTTTCCAAAGTTGGTGACAACAGGATCTCCCACCAAACGTGCTCTTCTTACAACCAGCTCTGACCATCCTCCTGTGGAGAGGTGGGGTCCATGGTCCCTCCTCCTGAATCCAGTCAAGGTGCCACTCTGGGACAAGTGATGCTATTTGACTTCTGAGGCTAGATCACAAATAATGAGACAGTTTCTGCCTGGCTTTCTTGGGACAGTCCCCTTTGAAATGCAGCCACCATGCTGTAAGGAAGCCAAAGCTTCACAGAGGCTGCACAGAGGTTTTCATTACAGTCCCAGCTGGCATGAGAGGAGGTGACTCTTGAGATGACTCCAGCCCCAAGCCCAGGGGTCCTCTCAGCCATGGAGTCCTCCCAGTGAGGCCCCGGACACCATAGGCAAACTTTAGTCTTCCTTGCTGTGCTCATCCTGACCCACAACCTCCCGGAGCATAATCAAATGACCTAAGCTGCTATGTTTGGGGTGACTCGTTATCAGCAACAGTAACAGAAATGGCATCCTTTCTCTTACAGAAACATCACCCTTCCTACATCTCCAGTCACATTTTCCTGCCCCCTCAAAATCACACGTGGCCATGTGACTTGCTTTGGGCAATGTGTCCTAAGAGGAAATGATGTGTGACAGCATTTAATTGCAGCACTCAATTCTCTATCTGCTCTTCTGGAAGCATGTGTGGAAATGCCGTCTCTGTTGGTCACGTACAATCATACATGTATAATTATTTATTGGTGGGAGCAAAAAAACAAGCCTTTTGTTTTCAACTGCTAAGATTTGGGGGTCATTTGTCACTACATCAGCTGTGTCCTGACTGACACAAGCACCGTTCCAAACACAGAGCCTGTTTCAGAGGAGGTCGCTGATAATGGACTAAACACCCGCATGAGGACAGGAGTGTCCAGTGTCCTTGTCCTCTACTTCTCCAACCTATGGCTTTCACATCAGACTTAGGGAAACCACTCTTGATGCATGGCTTGCCCATTTTCCCTTTTCCAGAAGCTCTTCAGTGTGAGTAGAACATGCTGCTGATCAGACCCCAGGACAAACTGGGCTCATTTCTGCCCTGGCCCAGCCCCTGAAGGCACTAGTCTCAGGCACAGGGGCCATCTGGGTTCAGGGGAGCAGACAGAGTTGGCCATGCAGCCAGAGGCAGGATAAGAACCTGGGAGCTAGACAGCCGAGTTCAGGTCCCTGCATTGCCTTCCAATGGCGTAGCCGCGGGCAAGTCTTCCACCTCCAAACCTCAATCTCCTCATTTGTAAAATGGGCATCATAACATCAGTATCTTAGTCTGTTTGGGCTGCTAGAAGAGAATACCATGGACTGGGTGACGTAGAAACAACAGCATTTATTTCTCACAGTTCTGGAGACTAGAAGTCCAAGATCAAGATGCCGGCAGATTCGGTGTCTGCTGAGAGCCCTCTTTCTGGTTCATAGATGAGTGTCTTCTTGCTGTGTCCTCACAAGGTGGAAGGGCTGAGGGAGCTCTGTGGGGTCTCCTGTATAAGGGCACTAGTTCCATTCATTAGGGCTTCACCCTCATAACCTAAACACCTCCTAGGGTCCCCACCTCCTAAAATCATCACTTTAGGGGTTAGGATTCTAACATGAATTTGAGGAAGACAAAAACATTCAGTCTACTGCATATAGTCTTTCCATTGTAGGGTTATTAGGAGGATCAAATTCCCATGGGAAGGGCCCCACCTAGGCCCACAGCACAGGGTGGCACCCATTCAGTGCTGGTCCCTGCTCCTAAGCACTTGCTCCTACATAATTCACAGGCTCTCACATCCAGAGGGAGAGGTGTGGGCCCCACCCACACGGTCATCCCCGCTCCCCTCAGAGCAGACAGCCCATTACCTCCTTCACCTCACTAGACCCATGCACTGCCTCACTCAAGCCAGCTTGGAAGGGCCACCTCACTGTCCCCCAGGGACCTTCCCATGACCCCAGTGTGGGAAGTGCTCTTGAATAACTCTTCTTATCTGGAATGACTTCGGGATGAGTGGCTTAGTGAAAAGAGCAAAACTTTGCATGCCAAAAAACATGTCTCTTATTTTCCAAAATTGGGCTTCAGATATATTACAGCGCTTCCCTCAGAAGGCCACCTGCAGGCGTCGATAAGGTGATGGGAACTCCACACTGCCAGGTGCTCAGGCTCAGATCTCAAGCCAACTCATCTTCACTCTTTCTCCCACATGCCACATCCACCAAATCCAGCTATTGGTCCCTTCATGGGGTGGTCGACATCCCACCACTGTCACACACACCATGCACTCTGCTCCAGGAACCCTTCACCTCCTGCCTCATCTCCTTGCTCCCTCCCCATAACCCTGCCATTCTCCACACAGCAGAGGGACACAGTTAAAACCCAGCTGGGGGCGCAAGCCTGTCTTCCACCACCAGGCAAGTCTCCGATCTCAGCAGACACTGGCTGGGTGTCCTACAAATCTAATTCAATTTTGACACTATCTATCTGGAGATAGCGTCAGATCCCACAGGTTAGGGGTTCAGTCTCACAAGACTGCCCCCCACTTCAGTCACCAATTGCAATCCTAAGTTGTCATCTGTGTTTCTGACCCGTGGGCTATAAACTAGCGTTTCCCACAACCCCCTCCTCAGGTTTGATTAATTTGCTAGAGCAGCTCCCAGAACTCAGAGAAACACTTACTTACAAGTACTAGTTTACTATAAAGGATGCAGATGAAAAGCCAGATGAAGAGGTGCATATGGCAAGGTCTGGCAGGGTCCCGAGTGTAGGAGCTTCTGTCCCCATGGAGCTGGGGTGCACCACCCTCCTGGCATGTGAGTGCATTCATCAACATGGAAGTTCATCACATCTTGTTCAAGAGTTTTTACAGAGCTTAATCTGCAGGTCCCCACTCCTTCTCCTTCCCAGAGGTCAGAGGGTGGGGCTGAAACTTCCAACCAGCTAACAGCTTGGTCTTTGCTGGTGACCAGCCCCATCTTGAGGCTATCTAGGTGCCTCACCCTGAGTCACCTCATTAGCATAAACTCAAGTTGGCTCAAAAGGGGCTCCTTATGAATAGCAAAAGGCCCTCCTCTCACTTAGGATATTACAAGGGTTTTAGGAGCTTTGTGCCAGGGAGGAGAGACAAAGACCAAACACATTTCTTATTATAACACAGGGCAGTCACCTCTCTACCAGAAGCCCCTGGGGCTACAATATGCCACACCCACACCTCGCCTGGCCCCCTGCCTAGAAGCTGTTCCACCCACACACCAGGTACCTCCATCTCAGGACCTTGCCTGTGCTCTTCTCTCTGCCAGCCCTGGTGGTCTAGTGGTTAAGATTTGGCACTTTCATTGCCTCAGCCCACATCCTGTCCCCTGTCAGGGAACCACACGTGTTGCTGTGATGCTGAAAGCTATGGCACTGGGATTTCAAATATCATCAGGGTCTCCCACGGTGGGCAGGTTTCAGCAGAGCTTCCAGACTAAGACAGACTAGGAAGAATGACCTGGCCACCCACTTCCAAAGAAACTAGCCAGGAAAACCCTATGAATGACAGCAGAGCATTGTGTGATAGAGCGCCAGGAGGTGAGAGGATGGCGCAAAAAGATTTGGCAGGGTTTCCTCCTGTTGTCCACGGCGTCACTAGGGGTGGGAATCTACTCGACAGCACTAACAACTGCCTGAAGCTCTTTGCCCAGATATCTGCCTGGCTCATTAACGCACCTTTTTCAGGTCTTTATTTAAATGTGACCTACTCAAGGTCTGCCCTGATCAACCTATTTAGAGCTGCAGACCACCCCTCCACTTGGGGTCCCTTTCCCTTCACCACTGCTTTCTATCCATCACAATGTCACCTGACACAGTGCTGAGGTGTTTATTGCCCCTCCCCAATTAAAATACAAGCATGAACATGGAGGTGGGGAATGTCCCTCTCCCACGGAGGAACACCAGGTGGAGGGAGAGGGTGAGGATGGCATGCGAGAGTAGGACCCAGCACAGGGCAGACAGTTGAGAACCACTTGCCGTGGCTGTGGGTCCAAGCAGCACTGATAGAAACCAGGGGCCTGAGTCACCCTGCTTGTGGGCAGGGCAGTGGGAAGCCCCTGGGTGAAGGGCAGAAGTAAAGGCCAAAGGGGAAGGCTAAAGCTGTGAAGGGTCATCCAGCAAAGGGGTCTTTGAGAGGACGAGGCACTGAGGTGTGGGACCAATGTGGCAGAAGGCTTGGGCTCCAGAGCCAGGTTCTCAGCTCCTCCCTAGCTGGTAGCCTGGGGCAGGAAATGCATGGGACAGGACAGGCCTGAGGCCCAAATGTGCACAAAGAGACGCTGGGCTGCAGGACCTTGCCTTGCAGTGGTTTGTGCCCCTTAGCTCTGCAGCGACCCCGCCCTGGCACACCCACCCAAGGTGAGCCAGCTCTGACTCAAACCACACCCATTGTCCTGTACCCAGCCCATGGATGGTGGTTAGCACGGTTTTCAGCACCCTTGGAATGGGTCTGGGAATAGAAGGGGCAGGCCTGGGCCTGGCCCTGGAGAGGGGGTGTCAGGGAAACTTCCCATCCCCCCAGGCTAGCCTAGCACTTGCGTGGGCCAGATGGCTCTGGGAAGCTAAGAGGATTATCTGGTGGTTTGGCACAATAGACCCCAGAAAACTCAGGGGTGCAGATACCCTGCCGGGTGATTTCTCCCCTCATGCCTGCTGCTGCAGAGCTGCAGGGCTAAGGGGCCCCTTCCCTTGGGAGCCCAGCTCCCCTCGAGGAGGATGGGGTAGCATGGCTGAGGTGGGCTGGGCTCCTCCTCTCAGACCAGTGACAACCTCCTCCAGGGCAGCCTGCACCATCCTCTCCAGGAAGGCAGTGACTGGGAGCCTGGACTTTGCCAAGGACACAAGATGCTCAGGCCAGGGGGAGGCTGAGCCTCCCCAGACACAGTCTCCTCGGAAAATCTCTGGGAAAACCTCCCTGAGAAGGCAGCCCTGCCCAGCGGGGCGGATCAAAGAGCGTGTGGGCGAGCGTTTAGTTTCAGCAGGGCTGGCCCAGCACTTCTGGGCCTGGCTGCCCAGCCCTTCTGCCCACCAGGCGCCTGTGGCTGCCCTGAGCAAGAGGAGAGATGAGCACCTTGCAAGGTCCACTCCTCCAGCTTCGAGGTTCCTGTGGCCTTGGCCTTCTGACTGGTCCCTCAGGGGCCTGGGGACCTGCCCCACAGACAGCCGCAAGCGACTCCTGGCTATTAATGTGGCACTACAGCCCTGGGGCAAAGGTGGCTCACAGGGGCCTGGTACTGAGCCCTGAGGATGCGGGGTGGCTCCCTCCTGGGTGGAGCCCAGGAGCCAGTGTGACTTTACTTCAGGAGCATCGCTGGCCCGCAGAGGGGCACCTTTGTGAGGAGGGAGGACAGCAGCTCCCAGCATGTCCCTGGAACAGGCGCTGGAGGGGACCCTGGGTGTGGGCTGTGGGGTTGGCCCCCCAGCTGAGTAGCTCCCTGTTGTCCATGACATCTCCCAGCCACTGCACACAAATGCCAGCAGCTGGCTTTGCTTTGGGGATTTCTTCCCCCTCTCCTTGTAACATCTGTCAGTGCAGCCCACGTTTGGCCTGTTCAGTCCCCGTGCGGCCCTGTCCCCTGACATTTGTTCACTCAGGGAGATAGTCGTGCCTCTGAGGACTGGGCTTCCACAGCTAATGAGGACAGGGGTAAGCATGGAAAACACCACCAATTACTGCCCCACCCCGAGCACAGTTTGCTTTGTGGTGGGAACCTGTCCAGGCAAAAGCTTTATCTGAGAGATCTGGCAAATTACTGGGTAGCCATCCGAGCAGAGCCTGAGCACAGCTGTGTGTGCAGCGGGCACCTTATTAGGCTAATTATGGGCTCCTCGGCCCACCGATACTGTGTCAAACGTAAGATAAACTCAGGGTTGGCCGAGAGAGCAGCTTGAAGGTGGTGTTTTCCTTGGGAGGAATGCTTGCCAAAGATGGCCAGGTGAGGCAGGGGGAGAAAGACAGCAGAAGCCATGGGGTTGGGGGGACCTCAGAAAAAGCCAGGAGTCTGCAGACCCACACCAGCCCCCAAACTCTACCCACCACCTTCCTCATTTGTAAAGTTAATCCCTTGACATATATGATGTGCCCAAAACTGCTGGCCACTAGGTTTGGTTGATAAGAATAATGATGTTACTAATAAAATTGGCTTCGCACTGTACATAGATTAGCTCATTTAATCCACCCAACAAACCAACCTCTTTTCACAGATAGGGGAACTAAGGCCCAGGGATGTTAAGCGACTTGCTAGAGGCTGTCAGAGCCTGGAACTAAGAAGAAGCCCTGGCCCTAAAGGGGAACCAGGCCCAGAACCTCCCAGAATAGACAAGCTTGTGGGATGTAGCACACAGGGACCCCCAGCGTTCCTTCCTCGAGGGCTGGTCCTCCAAAGGCTTCTAGGCTGGGAGGATGGCTGGGCCTTTTGGCTGGCAGCCATGGCGGTATGTCATGGGGCAGGGGAGGGTTCCAATGCCCCAGGCCCCAGCACATCAGAGCACAAGGCAGGCTGGTGGGCAAGGTCGGCTCAGGGGTTCCCAGGTCTGGCATTTAGGCTCCACGGCTGGGCATGGGCTGGATCAAGTGCGGGGAGGCCTACCCTGGCCTCCCTCCTGGCCTTCGAGTGCCTCCTTCATCATCTTTCCCCACCCCCATCAATTTGTCAATTTCCAATCCGGTGGGAAATGATCCCTGGCCTGTACCTATAGTGTCAAAGGAAAAACAAGGACTGGAGGAAGTACGATGCCCATTGGGCTCATGGGGTCTGGGAGGGACCTCTGTGCCACTCTCTTCCCCAAGAACCACCCTCTCCCCCAGGAGCCACAATTTCCCTAGCACAGCCCAAGGTTTCCAAGTGAGGCCCTTCCCACCCCACCAAGACTCTGCCTGTCCATGTGCACAGAAAGCCTGCCACATCCAGTCACCTGATCCCTGTCCTCTCTGTGCACACCAGGTCACCCTCACAGTCCCGGCTGGCTCGGACCCTCCCAGGGCCAAACGCTCCCTCGATGCCTGTGTGCTCCACATGGGCTGGGAAGCTGGGAGGACAAGGATGCAGACTCATCCATGCCTCCAGGAGGGCCCTGCCAGGCTGAGACAAGGCCAAATGCAGGACAAGACAAAAGGCCCCTCCTTTGGGGGCCGCCAGGAGTCACTCAGAAACTCTGAGTCCTTCCCCAAGGTCCCTGCATCTCTGGCACCACCACTCCAGACCTGGGGTCCTTCTAGAAAAGGAAGGGGCACATCACCTTCTAATTGGATCTAATGAGCTTACTTGGCCTTGCCCATCTCCTCTCATTCCTTCTCTCTTCATTAAGTGGAAAGAGTGAAAGGGTGCAGCCTTGCTCTATAGCAGTGGTTCTCAGAGTGTGGCTGGCACCTGTGGGCAGCAGCACCTGGGAACTGGTGGAAATGCCCAGGCCCTCCCCAGACCTCCCAGATCAGAAACCCTGCGGGCAGGGCCAGTACTCTGTAACACGCCCTCCAGGGGAGTCTGATGCTGCCACAGTGCGAGACCTCCTGGCTTATAGCTTCTCTCCCACCCTCAGACGTGACCACCACCCTGGATTCCCTCCTCTAGTTCCTCCCAACCAGGAGTTCTCTCCAGGGCTCCTCCCAGCTCCTTTGGTGTAAAAATCACATCCAGGTTGATGCCTGGAACTCCTCATCTGTCTGAATGTCCCTCCCACCAATGTCCCTCTACGCTACTTCAGGCACCAGGAGTCATCTGTACACACTTCACCTTCTGATGGGGGAGACAACGAATGTCAAAGAGAGAAGAAATGGCAGACAGTGAAGGGAGAAGGAAAAGAGGCCACAGCAACAACCAGGACAGGTGGCTCCTCCTTCAGACTGGGTGGCCAGGGGCCTCTGCAGAGGAGAGGAGAAGTGAGAAGGAGGGGGTGGGCGCAGGTTGCGAGGAGGGCCCTGGCAGGAGAGAGCAGCCGGTCAGTCTCCAGACAGGAGCCCCTCAGCCATTAGAGGGACAGACCTGGAAGGCCGGGGATGCTGGGTGGCAGTGGGAGAGGGGAAGTGTGGACAGATGGCCAGAGAGGGTGGCAGAGCCACTGCGCAGAGTTAGGTTTTATTCTGAAAGTATGGGAACACATCGTTGGGATTAATCAGGGGTGACATTTTTAAGTGGCCCCTCTGTCTGTGGTGGAGATAGACTAGGACAGACTGCTGCAGGCCACTGCCGCGAGGGGTCACCTGTCAGCCTGGGGACCCTCCTCCGGCCCTGTGTACCAGAGCAGTGAATGGAATTCCCTAAAACCCTACAGCCCTTTACCCCACTCCAACACAATGGGAGATGTTTTTGTATCCTCAAAGGACATGTTTTGTAAACAAAATTTTGTATTTAAAATTTAATATTGTAAACAATATTAAAAATTAATATTCAATTTATCAAAGTCACAAATCTAAAGTCCTAGTGCTCCCTTAAGCTTTTAAATTCAACTCACCAACATTCCTATTTTATACATAAACCTAGCAAATTTGAACCATCACCATGATGAGGTGGGGACTTTGATTAATGTTTTGCCCATTCTCATATTTTGTTCCTTAAACCCCTTTAAACATATTAAACTACACTTGTACATTTAATTTTTAATTTGCTTTTTAAGTACTTCTATAGTCTCAAGGACAAAAAAAACCCAAGCCCTTCCCAAATACTTAAGTACTATTTTATAAACCTAATACATTAAAATATGGCGACTCACATTCTCGAGTGTTCCAATATTGTATAAGAACTTAGATTTCAAGTTAAAAATCTCAAGTCTAAATTAATTACTCGGTTATGACTTTAAATTCTAATCACAAGGCTGGCCTGTGACTCTAACAGCCCAGATTATTTTAAACATAACAAATGCTGAAAAGATGAGATGCGCAGGTTTAAGAATGTTAAAATTATGGGTTTGCTTCTTGAGGACATTTGGATGGACAATTCTACAGTTTTGTCATCCAAAACAATATCAGAGTTACCTTTCCGAGGAATGTCGGGTCGCAGTCTCGCCTGGCAGAGCATTTCATGTCTGGAGATGCCCCGCCTGGTGCCCACCCAGCCTGGTGGGCTGCGCCTGTGGCACGTTGCTCTGCCAGTCCCTCTCCAATCCCGAAGAGGGCAAGTCTTCCCAGTCAAGTCTCTGGACATCTGTCACCCAACACCTAATTCTTGTCTCTAGTCACAAACACTTGCAGTTCCCGCCCTGGTGGCTCCATTCTTAACTAGTCTATTTATGGCTTCATTCTGCTATGGATTCTTTTCCACATCTTCCTATTAGCAGAGCCAGCAAATGACATCTGGCTGACTCTCCCCCAACTCTGTGACACCTCTCTGGGACTACCTGGTAATGTGGTCCCTGTGCCCTGATCATCTCTCTCTAACCAGGCTGTATTGGCCTGGTGGATTGTGCTATCTGGTGGCTGCAGCCTACCCCAGCCAGATGTCCAACAGCATGGACAGGATGACAGGGGTGTCTTAGCCCCTCCATGGGTCCTGAGTGCCAATCGGTGTGGGGAGCAAGCCCCACCCGCCAGCCATGGGCACCCTCCCAGAGCCAGCCTCCCAACAACAAGCCTACCCACCCATCCACCCCAGAGTGTTCAGAGATGGGCAGTAGCAAGTGTTGGTAAGAATGTGGAGTAACTGAAACTCTCATACACTGCTGGTGGGAATGTAAAATGGTGCACATGGAAAACAGTCTGGTAATTCCTCAAATGGATAAACACAGGGTTACCACATGACTCAGCAATTCCACTCCTGGGTATAGACCCAAAAGACATGAACATATGTCCATGAAAAAACTTATACAAGAGTGTTGATAGAAGTATCATTCATAATAGTCGAAAAACGGAAACACCCCAAATGTCTGTCAATTGATGAACGGATAAAAAGCAAAGTGGTATATCCATATAATGGGTAATTATTCAGCCATAAAAAGAATGAGTACTGACACATGCTATGATGTGGACGAACCTTGAAAACCTTGCGTTAAGTGAAAGAAGCCAGACACAAAAGGCTGAATATTGTATGGTTTCATTTCTATGAGATATTCAGAATAGGCAAGTCTAGAGACAGACAGTGGATTAGTGGCTGCTTAGGGCTGGGGTATGGGGGAATAGCGGGGTGATAGCTAAAGGGAATGTTTTCGAGGTGATGAAAATGTTCTAAAATTGACGGTGGTGATGGTCACACGTCTGTGAACACACCAAAATCCATTGAATTGTATACCTTAAATGGGTGAATTGAATGATAATGTGAATTATATCTCAATAAAGCTGTTTTAGGAAAAAGGCGCACCCAGGGAGGCCCTGCTTCCACTCTTATCCCCTCTGCCCACAGCCACAGGACTTTGTGCAAAAATAAGCAAAGCGTATATATGCACACACACATATATATAATTTTTTAATGTCCTCTACTTTCTTACACAAGTAGTAGTGCCTTGTATGTAGTATCTGACACCTTACCTTTTTTTTTTTAACTTAGTGCACCCTAACGCTGTTTCTGTCTTTCTCCTTTCTGATGGTCGACAGCACTTGCTGGTGGAAGCGCCACGCACCACCAGGGACACCCGCGCCGCCTGCTGCTTCATCTCTGTCCAGCTGGCTCCCTGGGGAGGTTCCTGGATCCCAGGGCAGGTGAGTGCGGGCCTGGCGATGTTGCACACTCCCCTCCGTAGCAGTGGAGCCGCTGTGTCTCCCTGCCGCCAGGTAGTTGGCCCCTGATTGTCCACAGACGCCTCTGCGTTCTCATCTATAAACCGGCTGTTGTAGGAATCAAGCGAGTCAGTACAGGTCAAGGACGGAGAACAGTGTCTGGGACATAATGAGCATGATTTAAGTGGGAACTCTTATTATCATTACCCTCACCTTCAAGCCCGAGCCAGCCACTGTCTGGCTGGGAAACTCTGCCCACCGCCTGGCACACAGTCTCCTCTTTGCTCTTTGAAGGCGGAAACAGCTGTGGCTTCACCCCAGAGGACAGTGGGCTTGAGAAAGTCCTTCTCACGAGGAGCATTTGAGCAGAGGCTTGCACGGAGTGAGGAGCAAACCTTGATATCTGGGTCAGAAAGTGCAGAGGTCCAGTCAGGGCCCACTTGCTGTGTGCCAGAAGCTGCAGGGAGGTCCATGGCTCCAGTAGGGTGGGGGCTGGCAGGAAGGTGGGGGAGAGCAGAGCTCTGAGAGAAAGGCAGGTGCCAGGTGAGGTAGGGTCCAGCGCCACTGTGATCAGGAAGGAATGCCTTCTTCAGTTCTCATCAGAAAAGGACTTGTCTGTCTGCCTCTGCATTTGAAAGGCTCCCTGAGGGTGTGGGCTGGGAATAGGTTTCATGCAGCCTCTCAGCCCAGGCACAAGAGGATGGGTCTGGACCCAGAGTGGCAGCCGTGGAGGTGCTACAAAGCTTTCAGAGTGGGATCTGCCTTGAAGGAAGGCCAACAGAATTTGCATCTATCCATCTCCATGTGCAGCAGGGCCTAGCTGGAGCCTGGGTGTGCATCCAGAGCTGTGAGCAACAGGCCTATAGCTGCTGCAGAGACCTTCTAGAAGCTTCTAGGGTGTATGTGTGGGGAGGCGGGGTGAGAAAAGCAGTTGAGGAAAAAAAATGACTGTGGGTCCCCAGATGGGTCTCTAGGCCCACTCCCCACCTGACCCACGTCTGGGGCCAGTGCAGAGCCCACATTATTAAAATAATATGACCAGATTCTTCAAAGAACTTCCAAAACGTCACCTGCCCAAGTCACTCTGCTTTGTGGCCCTTGTATGATCCAACCCAAGATATCCCCAGGGGTCCTCTGGACACTGTGGCCCTAAGGGCTCCAGAACACAGAAGCAGCAACCACACGGGATGAAGCAGAGCAGCAGTGGCCCCAAAGGACAGGCATGAGGGGATGGAAGTGGCTGTGCCTCTGGAACACCCTTGCAGGCCTCTGCAGGGAGCTGGACGCCCACTTGAGCAGGTGGAGGACATAGGACATGTGGTCATGCAACAGAGGAACCTGGAGGATCCCAGTTATAAGGACACTGGTGAGGGTCAGGGGAGAGGGTGCAGGGCCACTTGTGGCAGCTCCAGGTTCGGCCCCTCACTGGCTGTGGCCACAGCCATGGCTTGCTGAGCCTCGGAGGTCCCCTGTAAATGAGAAAGATGGAGTCTCCCCTCCCTCTCTCTGGAGATCATCGTCAGCATCAATTGGGCTCACGTGAATAAAAGCCCCTTAAAATTACAAAGTGCAAAGAATAATGCAAGAGATGATTGTTATCATTATTACCCAAGACTGCGGCATCATTTTTCTATCGTATAAGCAGTGAGTATATTTGTGTGTGTGTGCATCTAGAGTGGATTCAACGCAGTCTCAGAACCAGAAGGCTGAAAGACATTTGATGGGTTAGAGATACAAACTGCAGCAGCAGGAGGAGAGCATCAAGGGGTTCCTCAGCACAAGCTGAGCCCAGAAGCTGACCAGGAGGCCAGCTGGGTTTTAACTGTGTCCCTCTGCTGTGTGGAGAATGGCAGGGTTGTTGGAGAGGGAGCAGGGAGACCAGGCAGGAGGTGAAGGGTTCCTGGATCAGGGTGCATGGTGTGTGTGACAGTGGTAGGATGTCGACCACCCCATGAAGGGACCAATAGCTGGATTTGGTGGATGTGGCATGTGGGAGAAAGAGTGAAGATGAGTTGGCTCTGAGATCCGAGCCTAAGCACCTGGCAGTGTGGAGTTGCTATCACCTTATTGACGCCTGCAGGTGGCCTTCTGAGGAAAGCGCTGTAATAAATCTGAAGCCCAATTTTGGAAAATAAGAGACATGTTTTTTGGCATGCAAAGTTTTGCTCTTTTCACTAAGCCACTCATCCCAAAGTCATTCCAGATAAGAAGAGTTATTCAAGAGCACTTCCCACACTGGGGTCACAGGGAGGTCCCTGGGGGACAGGGAGGTGGCCCATCCAGGAGGTCCCTAAAGAGGGGCAGGAGCCTCCGAACTGCCTGGGACTGAGTAGTCTGAGAGGACGCTCGCTGGAGGGGAGGCTGGCCCTGAGGGCCTCGGGGTTTGGGTGCAGACACAATTCCAGTGGACATGGCACCTGGCACCTTGTGCCTCCTTGTGACCCTACACAGGTCCCAACCAAGCCCATTTGCCCCATGAGGAGGTGAGGCTCGGAGAATGACCTCTCTATGGCTGTGAGGGTAGCATGTTCCGAGCTGAAAGCCTGGTCCGGCTGTGTCTGGTGCCAGGACCCAACCTCGCCACGAGGGAGGGCAGTGCAGGCAGCCCCGGGTCCACTGGGCGGCAGCTCTTAGAGGACCAATGACTTTCTTAGAACTACAGTGCAGTGACTAATATTTTCCTTGTTATTTTTACTTTTCAGAGCTGAGCAACTGAAGGGAAATACTATGAAGGACCACAAAATACAGGTGGAAGAAGCTCAGTCCAATTTCATTTACCACGTTTATCCTGCCCTTCCAGGGGGACTGCAGGGTTCTCCCAGCCACGCAGGAGTTGGTCAACCCTGCATTTCTCCAACTGCAGCCTGAGCTGCTGCTTTGCCCTCCCCGGCTCAGGGAGGTGCAGGAAGGACATGAGGGACAAGAGGAGAGACTACCCTGGGTTATCCAGGTGGTCCTGATATAATCACAAAGGCTCTTATAAGAGGGAGGCAGGAGGTCAGAGAGGGGAGAATTTGCAGGATCTGAAGATGGAGGAAGGAGCTAGGAACCAAGGAATGCAGGCAGCTTCTACAAGCTGGGAAGGGCAAGAAACAGATTCTCCTCTGGAAACTCCAGAAGGAACCAGCCCTGCTGACACCTTGAGTCTAGCAATGCAAGCCTCATTTCAGACTTCTGACATGCAGAGGTGTAAGAAAATAAACATGTGTAGCTTTAAACCACTGCAATTGTGGTCATCTGTCACAGCAATAGGAAACTAATACAGGCCCTATGCTTCCAACACCACCTCCATCAGAATGTGCCTGTCCTGTGTACCACTGCTGTGGAACTCTGATCCATCATGGTGGAGTCAAGTCAGTGCAGAGACAGCAGCCCTGCCAGGAGTAGCTGGGTGCTGTTGCTGGGTGAAACTGCTTTCCACCTGGAAGGCCTTAGGAGTGGTGCTAATGGCAGGAACTTTATCATGGGATAGAGGAGGCCTGACTGGAGGGACTGAGCTACCCATGTCCCCAGAATAAGTTACAGTCTAACCTATATTCAAGGCCCTCTGCTGTCGAGCCCAACCTATCCAAGGCCAGCCCACAAGCCAACATGCCAGACGAGGTCATAAGGAGATAGTTTCAAAATGTCTTGATGATTGTGCCCAAGTTGGTCGCCCTGGAAAATACCTTTGCATACTAACCAGGCTTCCTTGCAGAATGTAAATCCCTGTGTGGCAGTCCTGGCAGGCAGTGTTTCAGCTTCTGCTTGAATACCTCCAGCACTGGAGTGCTCACTGCCTGCAGGCCAGTACCAAGTAATGGTAAATTCTTGTATTTTGTGAGCCTTGGCCAGCTTCTGTCCCCTAGGACGACACTCCCTCCACCAGATGCCACTCCTCACCTGTTCAAAGACAGCTCTCTGGTTACCCCAGGTCCTGTGTTCACTGGAGACCTGCTGCAGCCCAGGCTGGCACAGCCGGGGTCTCCTCCAGATTCCATCCTGTAAGATGGGTCTGTCTCAGCCAGTATTTGCATTACCTTTTGCCAGCTTTGGTCAGGGACTTACCATCACCCACTGGTCTGTTGACCTTTTGAATTCTCACTCTCCTAACCAGTATATTAACTACGACATTCCCACCTATGTGCAACCTTCCCTCACACTCACAGCACTTCACCTAACTGCCACAAGTGGGACCTTTTAATCCAAGTCCTAATAAAAAGCAGAGGGGGTGGGGCCCACGAGTGTCCTGACTCTTCCCCCTACCAGAGGGGGAGCCTGATACAGCCCCGAGGTCCTGTCACCACAGACCCTCCCCCAACTCTGCTTATGTGCTGTGTTTGTGCCACACACACTATTAAGTTTGTTTTTTAAACACCAGAAAAACCTATTGCTTGAGTATTTTCTTCCTTCTACACTCCCGGGGGCCTCTCAAGGTCTCAGGAGACCTCTGGCGCCTGAGACGAGGGGTCCCTGAATGTCGGGCCCCCAGCTTCTGCAAAGGAACCCCAACAGGAGCCTGCAGCCTCTTGTAAACCCCAGCAGTGACCTCACACCGAGGGCCTGCTTCTTTCCCGTCAATATTTTTAAAGCATTCGGGCTTCTCTCAACACAACTATTTATGGAAGCGGATCCATCCGCGTCGCCGCTATCTGGGGAGTTCCTGAGCGACAAGGCACCATTTCCGAGAAGGCAGAACAACGGCTGTCCTGGGAAAACACTCCAACCAAGACTGGGCTCCAAATGTCTCGGCACCAACAAGACTTTTGTTTGAAAACACGTGCTTGTTATCATGAGGGTTCAGCATGTACTTGGGTGTGTTCACTTCACACCCCCTGCTCCTAATCTGATACAGAAAACAAGTTTTTATCAGGAAATGCCTGCCGGTGTAGGTGTCTCTTTAGGCAAAGTCTTTGACCACCAGCAATACCTTTCGTTATTACTATTTCACATTTCTTCGTGGTTTTCATGTACCCTATAAACAATAGGTGGTAATCTAAGGATCGTGTACAGTCCCCACGCAGTCCTGGGTCTGCACCTGGCTGGGGCTGTGAACGAGGGGCGGCACCGCACCTTCCTTCCACGTGCCGTGGCTGGCACAGGGCATGGACTGGTTTTCGTCCCCACCTCCTCCGCCGGCTGTGGGCTTTCCGCTGCCCGTGTGGGTATGCCCTGTTATGGGGGCAGCCAGGGGTGCTTGATGATCACAGGAGGCTTAAATGAGCTCTGGTATCAACACAAACAGTTCTGCTGGCCAGACCCCAGGACCCTCGGAGCGCAGGGCTGGCCCATGCGGCAGCAAGCTTTGAGATCAGTTCCCATGGCAACCTTAGGAACTTCAGTGGCTGCAAACAGGGTGCTTTCTGGACTCTAGGCAGAAGGGCAGGGGAGCAGGCATCTGGCTGAGTGACAGTGTGGTTGCACTAACTTTCAGAACCTCCGAGGAGGCCTGGGGTTGAGAGAGATGGCTGCTGCTAGGGAGAGGAAGCACAGGTTATCTGTGGGGAGTCCTAGGGAGAAGCACTGCCGGGTGGGAACCTACCATTGCTGCCTCCCCGCTAATCCAGCTTTCTCCTTAGTGCTCTTGGAAATGGAACTGTGAGGCTGAGCTTTTTGCAAGGGCCAGAAGGTTTGGGCCCAGAAGTGGGAATGTGATAAGCTGAAATGGGCGGGGCTAGGCGGGAGGGGACAGCCCAAAGAGCCTTCACTCTCTGCAAACGGCTCTTCTGCAAAGCCTCCTTTCCCTCTGTGGGGCCTGCAAAGTTCCAGGTTGGTTTCTGCCCATCAGCCAGTTTCATACAACTGCTTGAGTTTGTCCCTTTTGGTTCCCAGATCCTCCCCAAAGCATGCCCTTCACAGGAACCAGCTCGGCAAATAAAATAATGAATCATAAATTTTATTTCAAAATGTAAACGTCACTAAACATGCATACACGTTAAAACAATAAAATTTACAATTTAGTTAATTTTTTTCTTTTTGCATAGGACATCATTACAATATAGAATCTATGCCATACAAAATACATACAAAGTTTTATCCGAGCAAGCCAAGGCCAGATTGGGAACTGTACAACTGTAATACTTCACTGTAGTGATCCAGGAAAGATGAAATGTGGCTTTCAGAAGCATGGTGTGGTGCTGGTTTAAAAAAAAAGTTCCTACAGAAAAGGAAAAATGTGTGCTTGATGGAAATGGTCTTGGACCCTTGGATTCTGCCTTGGGATTTTGGCAAATGATTCCAGAGAAGCTCCATCAAAGGCTTTGGATGGGGAAGGGGTCATTTGTGAGGGTCTGGGGGTGACTGAGACCCCAATGCATGCACCCAACACACCCACACAAGCAATTCCCAATCACGTGGGAGCCACAGCAAGCCCCACATCTGACAATGTATAGCTGCTCAGGAGAACCTCCTGCCATGGCCTTCAAGCCCTGGGGTCCTCACCACACTGGGACCCTACAAGGTGAAGCCAGGGGAGTGACATCTCTCACCCACACACCCAGAGAACAGGCACCCTGACCCGGAAATGGATGCCCCTGACCCCAGCAGTGTCTGAGCCATACTGGGAGGTGGCCGACTCCCTCCACATGGAGGGTGGGCTGGGGAGGGAGCCACCCTGGGCTCTGAGTGAGAGGAACAGCCTTCAACCAGACCTGTGGTCACCTTGCAGGCATTCAGTTCATATACTTGCTTTCCAAATGAAAGTGTGTAGCAGCCTGTCCACTGGTCATAGGATGACATCCCTGAGCCCTGGGAGAAAGCCGATCGTGCGGTCCACCCCATGCTTTCTGTGTCCCCCATAGGCAATGTATGATGCACGGCGTAGGGGACGCTACTTCTCTTCCATCCTGTTCATCTTTAAATAAAAGTAGTACGGTTTTAAAGCTGCATGAGAAGGGGAGAAGATGGGCAGGGCCAGGGGGCTGCACTGCAAGTATGACATCGCGGGAGGGGTCAGCAGAAACCAAGCGTGGCCCCTCTGCCCTTGTGAACCCTGAGCTCACACCTCCCACCAAATTCAACTCTCCTAACCAACGAGGGATGGAACCGCCGGTGGAGGAAGGCCTTCTCCCTAAATGATGTTCAGGTATTTATCAGTAGTAAGCTGGATTGGGCATCCAAATTCTGGTACAAAATTCTGTGGAATGTGTCTAGGATGAATCTTTGAAACCTCGCTTCAGAATCAGGAAAACCAGTCATAGGAACTGGCTCTTCCCAGGGTGATCCTGAATTTAAAAAGCATTGGCCCACACCCTCAGTTTTAGCTTTGGAAAATATGGTCACCAGAATTGCATATGGAATCTTTGGATGGCAAATGATGTGGGTGACCCAAAAAGCATTTTTTACTGCTTGTGATGTGACTAATATATCAGACCCTTACCTTCTAGCACTGTGCCTTTGACTGAATGACCTTTTAAAAATGGGCTAAAAAAGAAAAAACAATCAGTGATACCTGTCAGAAGTCAAAATAATCATGTAGCCTCGTAAACACAGCCAAAACCAGGAGTCAAGAATGAGGGGATGCTATTGCTCAGATCATGTTTTCCTGTTAGGTGGCACTCCTGCTCGCTGAGATCAAGGATGAAGTCCCCGGAGAGTGCCATGACCCTGTGCAGTCCACCTTAGCACCTACTTCTGTCAAGAAAGGAGGCTGGGTCTCCTGGAGGCTCTGGGCTGGGTGGCAGAAGACTTGAATGGAGACCTCAGTTCTGCCACATTTCACTTGGGACCACAGAAGGCCATGAGCCCTCTCTGCACATCTCAACAAGTGGGCTGGGGGCTGCCTATGGCCTGGCTATCTGCCCTACCTCTGAATCACCCTTCACTGATCTGAACTGTGACCCAGGGCATGGTGAGGTCTAGGGACGCCAGTGCCACTGATGTTTGCACCTGGAGGCTGCACCGTGGCGAATCCTGCACCGGCCCGGATGCATAGCCTCAGAATAAAGAGGGTGTGTGTCCCAAACCTTGAGTGCCTTGGGTGGGGGTGCCGGATACAGGTAGGCTACCTCCAGGACCATGTTCCCATCAAGGGCATCACTGCCCGTTCCTACATAGCACCTGACAGGAAAGGACCCCGGGACCCTTTGTGTAAGGGACTGTGTCCATGTGTCTTTCTGGATGGCTGTAAGATTCAGTAGGCATTTGGGGAGCTGAGAACTGTTCCCCTAATATGGCTGACACAAAGAGGGGATTTCTTGGTTGGGATGTGAGCCGAACACCAGCCTCCTGATGGTTGAGTCCAGGGATACTTTTAGGCTTTATTGGAGGGGAACTCTCCCTTCACTCAGGCAACCTTTGCTTTAAGACCTCTGCCCCCTTAGCCTGTGAGAACTGAAGTCTGCTACAAAATAAAGGTTTGAGTTTTCACTATGATTTCTAGGAGTCCTATGGGTTGGTTCCTCAGTCACACTGAAGCCAGCAAGCATGGCCTTAAACCAGAAAAATGAAAGACCCTGAAATAGACCCAGGCTGGGAAGACATTCTATATCTTAGAAGAAAATGCAGGCTGTTTCAGGAGGGTCCTCCCGTGTAACTGCTTTCCATGGGGGCCTGAGTGAGGGCGTCTTTCCGAGGCCCACCACCCTCTTCCACGTGCATTCCACATTTCATGATGATGAGGTGCTAGTGAGAGCCCATTTGAACCCAGCCTGAGAGTCAGAGATCTTTCCTGCCCTTCAGGTGAGATGAATTTTAGCCCCAGATGGGTCTGGACAGTCTGCTGCCTGGAGCCCCAGGCTGAGTGTCCAGAAGTCGGAGCAGGAATTCCCTCCGGGTGCCCTAAGTCAGAAAAGCAGTGTCCCACCTCACAGGCCAGGCCCATGGCAGAAGGGCCACACCCTACCATTAGACAAGAACTACTTTGGGAATGAAGACACACTCGTTTGCCAAAAATAGCCAATGCCTGCATATTTCTGTTTTAAGGCAATGTTACCCTTCCATCTATCAGATGGAACAGCCCTGGGTCATTTAGAGGAAAAATTAAATTAAGTGCTCTCTTTGGAAACAGCAAACGCCCGCTTTCCCTCCCCCACCCCCCCATCCCACCTCTAAAACAAACCGGCTCTTCTTTTATTCCAAGACAACTGGGTTTAGAGTCCTTTTCCCCTTCCTATGTGCAGATAGATGTGGGGCTGCAAACCCTCCTTCCGAGATGCCGTGGGCAGATCACAAGGAGACCCTCCCTCCTCCAGGGATAGCACTGTGTGGCCTCCGAGAGACATGCAGCTCCCTCTCCCTGCCTTCGGGGACCTGTGGACGGTGAGCACACCAAAGGACTTTGGAATAAAATTCCCGAACCTGGAATGTGAGTTCCTGAGACATGAAATGTATTCAGAGTGTGGCTTTCTCCACCTCACACAGACACGGCTTTGGGAGGGAGCTCTGAGGCCCACTGGGCCTCGCTCTGGAACTGGGCATGAAGGTCTCTCACCCCAGGCACTCAGGGTGCTCTTCATCCCAAGGCTCCACAGCGTATTCTGCTCTTTCTCCTGAACCAATGCAAGCAGGGCTGTCATGCAGCCCAAATGGAGCATGGTGGCAGGGGCAGCCAGCCCTGCACCTGAACAGAGAAAGGCCGCCCTCCCCACTGGTCCCCACCCAGCTCCCACCCACAGCAAGAACAAGACTACTGCCCAACTTGGTACCTAGCATGCTGCTCAGAAGCTACCAGCACACCATTGGCCAATTCCAGCTGACATGTAGTAGAGTTAGAAGTGGGCACCCAGAGTGTTGCAGACGGGAGACTGCCACCCTTGTGGTCACTGTGGACAGAGGGCTCCTGTCCACTCTGGAGTCAGCCCAAAGCAGCAGCCAGGGGCTGGGGGCACCAGCCAGGCCTAGGTCTCTGGGTTTCTCTGTGCTGCACCCCACACCATGGAAAGGCGGGGGTGGAAGCAGAATGGCCACCACCAAGGCACTCTGGGCCCAGGAAGCTCATCTACAGCCCTCTGAGGTCCCAAGGGTCGTTCCTCCTCGTCAAAATGAGCAGAGGTCTCTGAAAGATATCCCACATTTGCCCCAAACTCACACCCCCGCCCCAACACACACACACACACACACACACACACACACACACACACACACACACACTGTCCTGGGCTGTATTTACAGGCCCTAATTCTCGGGAGGAAGGGAAGGGCAGTGCTTGGGCAACAGTGCTGGGATGGATGCTCCAGCTGGATGCAGAGGAGGAGAGCATTGGAGCCCAGCCTGATGGACCCACCAGGGCTCGAACCCCAACCCAGCTCAGGTTGGGGCTCCAGGAGAAACTGCTCTGGGAGAAGATGCCCAGCCCTGTGCTACTTCTCTCCTAGCAGAAGCAGGCTGGTGGTGGGGCCCCGCAGCCCCAGCACTGCACAGGCAGGGTGTGGGCTGGGGCCTTCCGGGGTGGGCAGGTGGGGAGAAACAGGAGGGAAAGGGAGGAGTCAGGGATGCAAAGCTTGCAGAGAAGCTGGAGGTTCGCTAATTCTGAGCTGGGCACACGATGGGTCTGAGAACAGCATTTCCCAAAACTCTCCGTCTGGTGTTCCCTGGGGAGAAAGCAGAATGCACGTTCTCCAACGGCATTTCCCATACCATCTGCCTCACCACTCCCAAAAGTTCCAAGTCACAATGCTCTGCCCTCTCGCTACAGAACAGTCTCTGCGAAGTACCGACTGCGGCCACATGCAGGGCCCCATACACAGAGCTCTAGCAAGGCGGCCCACAACCTCCCCCACCACTTCAAACAGAGGAGTCTCAGGGCAGGGCCGCCAGGAGAACTCAGGAACTGAACGCACCAGCGACACTTGCAGACTTTTTTGCAGAAGATCAGACTTCTCAGGCTCGTTTTCCAGTCAGAGAACATGGTGAAATAGTGAAAGGTCCCATGTGCCTTCTGCAGGGACCCAGGGTAGAGGCATCCCTGTACAGGGCACAGACCTCGGGCAGGTCCCAGGCCGGCGGGTGTGGCCGGGCCCTGTGGGCTGTGCAGTATTCTGCCCACCAGGGCCTGCCCCTCTGCTCCCAGTGCTCTGTGACGCCCAGGGAGAGGCTCCTGGAGGCAGGGAGACAGCGGACAGCCCTGGGGTGGAATGCCCCTTTGCCCCACATGGCTTAAGGCAACCCCCTGAACACTGGTGTCCTCGGCCTGGCTGGGCTGCGGGGCAGGGGCTGCAGGCTGGGTGGGCAGGATGAGGGTGACGGGGGGCCCCTGCTTAGGAACAGGCCCTGGAAGCAAATGTCAGTGACATGCCTGCTCCCAAGTGATGAGGGGCGGCCCCACAGGCCTGCCAAGTGCTGCGCTCCGCCTGCGCTGCTCTGCCTGCTTTGTCCCAGTGTGTTCTAGAACCTACCAGAAACCTCCAGAGTGCAAATCTATGTACAGAGTAAGGCGGCAGGAAGAAAGGGGTGTCCTCACTGACCTCGTGGAACATGTCCATCCCTGAGAAAGGGGGTTCAACACCGCGAATCTCACCTTCGTGGGCATGTCTATTGTGCAATCTGTGGATGGTGTTTTTTGAAATTTTTTTTGTTGTTTTTTTACAAATTAACTTTAACACCTGAGGTGAAGAAAATTTTGTTTTTTGTTGACTTCATAAAGTTCTCTCTTCTTTCTTATTACAAAAGGAAAAGACACGGAATCACAGAGGGAGTGAGAGCATCTGCTCATGGCTGTCGTGGGCCGGGCCGGCTCGCGGGCCGGCTCGCGGGCCGGGCGGGCTGGGCTGCTGCGCAGGCCCGGCGGCGGCCCCGCTCAGGGCGAGCTGGCCGGGCTGATGGTGGGGCTGCTGGCGTCGGAGCGGCTGTAGTCGCTGAGCGAGCCGGTCCGCGAGCCCCCGCCGCGCCGCTGCAGCATGCCCGGGTGGAAGTTGGCGTGGCGGCGCGCGTGCTTCGTCAGGTGGTCGCTGCGCATGAAGCGCTTCTCGCAGATGGGGCAGCTGAACTTCTTCTCGCCCGTGTGCGTGCGGTAGTGCCGCGCCAGCTCGTCGGAACGCGCGAACTTCTTGTTGCAGTCCTGCCAGCTGCAGGCGAATGGCCTCTCACCTGCGGGCGACATGGATGGAGCGTCAGTCTCAGGGCAGCCCACAGCCTCTCCTGTGTCCCCAGACCTGCTCCTCCGCAGCCTCACCATTCCCACCCCTGGGTGCATCCCCTCCCTCTGTGCCCTGCCTTCACCAGCCTCTTCCACAAATCCATGAGGGCAAAGGTGCGCGTGCCAGTGCCCTCCCGCCCACACCCTGGGAGGTAAGCTGGCATATCCCAGGATGAAATGGCAGCATCTCAGGTGCTGTGGCAGCAGGGCCCGGGGCCCCTGACAGTGGCTCCCCTAAATACACAGCAGAGCGTGCCACCCAACAGCCTGTGCAGGGCCACCTTCCCCAGGGCTCTGAGGAGCATAGGCCTGTGCTCAGGCTCTAAGATGGGAAGCCAGGAAGAAGGGGTGGAGGGAGTCCAGCCGCCTCATGCGAACCCCAATGGAGCCACACTCCAGAGCCCTGCACCCCTGCAGGGCCCTGAGACAATTCCCCAAACAGAGCGCCCTGCCACCATTCTGACCCTCCTCGGTCTCCTCATCTATAACATGAGGGGGTCAGACCGGGCAATTTCCAGGCCCTCAGAGTCTATGACTGAGATGTCTGGTTCACCTCGGCAGGCTCCATCTAGAGTCTGCTGCTCCTTCTCACAGAGAAGTTCCAATGTGGCAAACCGGTGACAGCCAGCAGCTGTCAGACAGCAACAGGCTCCTGAAGACCCAAGCATGGTGACAGACAAGGGTGCCTGCCCAGAACACCCTGTGAGAGGGAGGTAATGAAGGTCAGCTACAGTCCAGACCCTGCTCCATCTCTTCCATCTCTTGCTCAGAGCAAGGGGCAGGCCAGCATTTACCCAGACAAACTGAACCACAGAAAATGACGTCCACTGCTCAAGAAGAAACAGCAGAGGGTTCTAGCACCCCAGAATGCAGCCCTTCTGGCACTGGGGGGTGGCCACACAGCTGCTCCTCTTGCCCTGTGTCTCCCTTTCCCTCCCCTACTTGGGCCCTAAAACAGAGAGCCAGTCCTTGAAGCTGGCCCACCAGTGCCTAGCAGAGGACATCCACACTACCCACCCCAAATGAGCCCATCAACTTTAAATATAAACAGACACCCAAGGAAGGCCAGATGGCCCAGGAAACAAGTGGCATGAAAGGGAAAGGCCAAGAGCAACGAAACCACCGACCCCAGAGGAAAAAGAGCAAAGCCAGGAAACAGAAGAGAATGCTAACCTAAAAATTCTCATTAGTATTCTCAGAGATATTTTAGACAAAATTTTATGCATAAACAGGATACCACAAAAAGAAAGTTCAGAAAACAAAAAATAGTGCTTAAAAATCGAGAGTAGTATTGCTCAAATAAAAATTCCATAGACAAGCTGGAAATATCCTCAAGGAAATAACCCAGAAAAATAGAACAAAAAAACAGCTCTAGAAAATATGTGAATGTCACAGCGTTCTCGGTCTCCTAGTAATGCTGCAGCTGAGGGCTGTGTGTGGCTGTATTTGCTCTCCTTATTGATTTCATGTTTTGGGGAGAAGCGGGTGTGTGCGTGGGTATTTGAAATCAAACAGGACAGCAAACTATCATTTCCCAAACCTATCTGACAGTTACAAACAGTAGGAGCTAAAAGTTCAGAGTCTCAGGGAATCAATTCTGGGGGTGCAACATCTAACTAACAGAAGGCAATGAGTAAAAGAACAGAAAAAATAGAGGAGAGGAAATTACCAAAGAAACAATAGAATAGTATCTGACAGAGTTAAAAAGGAAGAAGGAGGAAACAGGAGACTAACATGGAAAGGAGTGGCACAGAGCGGGGCAGGGTAGTGAGTAAAGGCTCCTGCTGCGAGAATTTCTGCAATGTCAGAACACTGGGTAAAAAGAGGAGATCACAAAACTTAATCGAGGGAGAGAGAGAGAGAGAGAGAGAGAGAGAGAGGAGAAACAAACACCAGGCCATCCATGAGGGAACAAGGCTGGGACAGACACCAGATTTCTCCTAAGTCACAGTGGATGCTAGACAACAGAGGAACAGGGCCTTCCAAGTTTACCTCTCACACACCAGCAAGAACAAGAAAAAACTGAGAAGTCAGGGAAGTGAGTGGACAACGAAGGGGCGTTTCAAGACAAAAGTGAGGCAGAGACGTGGGGGGCCATGGGAGCAGTGGGCCAGGACTCACAGGGGATACTTCCAAGAAGAAAAAGAGTTCTATGCGTCAGAGAGTATGATCAAGAGGGTGAATAAACTTCAGGACACGGTGAAGGCACATACTATTCTTTGGTTAAGAAAAAAAAAAAAAAAAAAAAGGCGAGGCAATTAGAAACTCCAGGAAAATAGTAGACATGCAAGAAAACTGTGATCTAAATTAGAACCAAACTAAAATGCCACATGATTATGAGCAATCAGGGAAGAGCTCTGAGCCAAGCACTGTTGTAGAGGCTTTTTCTGTGGTATATTATTTATCCTTCACAACAACCCCATCAGGCAGCAAAAGGGAATGAAATCCCAGCACAGGCCCTCACACAGGGAAGCAATCTTAACACAATCATGATCGTGTGAACCCTAGCACTAGCTGTCAGCATTTAGAATCAATCTTATAGACAGAGCCCATACAAGTGACTCACGGCCCCAGTAGAGAATGTGGATTTAAGAGAAAGGAACACATACATGCAAACGAAATCTCTAAATGAGATTAAAGTTATAAGGATAATTTTAAATAATTATGAATATATCCATCAATTCAGGTGGAGGTTAGGAGAGGGATGGAAATAGGTAAATCCTTAAATTTCATGGCAGGGATTTAACAGATAGTATCTAAATTTGATAAATCAAGAAAGAGCAATAAAATCATATTGTTTATGGTAGCAACCACCAACATAACTAAAATCAGAGGAGTGCTGGTCTCTGGGGAGTGAGGCTGGCTTGGGAAGAGAATTTTTTTTGTGATAAGCTCTTCTGTGTTATGTGTCTTTTTAAAAAATAATATGCATTTATTTATTTGACAATGATAAAAGGAAATGTTTAAGTATAATTCTTTAAATATCTAGTCCAACATTTCCCAAACCATATTCAAAGCAATGTTATAACTGAATAAATTGATAATCAGTTCCAGGGAAAAAAATCTTGTCAACAAAAAAGTTTGAGAAACACAGCATGCTAATTCCACACTAGGAGATTCACACCCACATTTGTCATTAAATACCTAGAAAGGTCCAGCATTAAAGAGAATGGTATTATTTTGTGTGACTGGTTGCTGAGCTCAAGAACTTGGTGCATCAAGGCTGATGGATGAGGCTCAGATCCAGTCTCCTTGGTGTACTGATGGTGTGGCCTCAAAGAAGAAAAGACTCATTGTCCGTAATATCGTAAACAGTGGCCCCTCAGAAGATATGTCCATGCGGCCAGCCCCGTGGCACACTGGTTAAGTTTGCACTCCCCGCTTCAGCGGCCCAGGGTTCGCAGGTTTGGATCCTGGGCACAGACCTACACCGCTTATCAAGCCATGCCGTGACAGTGTCCGACATATAAAATAGAGGAAGACTGGCACAGATGTTAGCTCAGGACATCTTCTTCAAGAAAAAGAGGAATACTGGCAACAGATTTTAGCTCAGGGCGAACTTTCCTCACCAAAAAAAAGAAAAGAAAGAAAGAAAGAAAAGATATGTCTCAGTCCTGATCCCTGGAACCTGTGAATGTGACCTTATTTGAAAAAAGGGTCTTTTCAGTTGTAATTAAGGTAAGGATCTTGAGAAGAAAAGGAGAAACGTCACAGATAAGAGAAGGTCATGTGACAACCAAGGAAGACACTGGAGTGGTATGTCTACAAGCCAAGGAACTCTAAGGCTTGCAGGCAGACACCAGAAGCTTAGAGAGAAGCATGAAATGGATTCTCCCCGAGGCTCTAGAAGGAACTAAAGCTGCCAACACCTTGATTTCTGCCTTGTGCCCTCCAAAACAGTGAGAGAGTACATTTATGTTGTTTTAAGCCACTCAGTTTGTGGGAATTTGTTACAAAAGCCACTGGAAACGAACACACTGTCCTATTCTCATAGTGGGGTCCACATGCTGATTCCATGGGGTCACACACAACCATTCGCATTGTGCCTGGCACATGCCAAATGCTTACTCCTGAAATGTTAGCTATTATTGTTGTGCTGATCCATTATTCTTATGAACCAGGTCTTCTCAGATCTGGGTCTGTGAGGGGGGAAAAAAAACAAACCTAAATTCAGATTCACCCTTGCTTTATTTAAATTTTTTTTAATTTAATTTTATTTTCATTTTTCTCCCCAAAGCCCCCCAGCACATAGCTGTACATTCTTCGTTGTGGGTCCCTCTAGTTGTGGCACACGGGATCCCGCCTCAGCGTGGCTTGATGAGCAGTGCCACGTCCGAGCCCAGGATCCGAACCAACGAAACACTGGGCTGCCTGCAGCGGAGTGTGCGAACTTAACCACACGGCCACAGGGCCAGCCCCTCACCCTTGCTTTTTAATAAGCCCTGGGCCCTTGGTGGGGACTTGCAATTCTGAGAGGCACGTGAAGTGGGTGTAATTATAGATGGGCTATGTGATGTGGGACCACAGAGAACTGCAACATGAATGGGATGGAACACTGGTACTCAGCAGCCTGGAGTGACCAAAGGGGGTAAAGTCTAGCATCATGACTCAGTTAGCACACAGCTCTTGGCCTGTCTGGGCATCATAAGCTCGACGCTTTCATTGAGCACAAACCCAGTGCCTGGGCCTGGGGACGCAGTTGTGACGCAGACAGATAGGGTCCTCCCTGCTTCATTCTCTATATCTCTGTCAGCCTTTTCCAGGAGAGGAGACAGCCGTGGCCCACAATAGATAAAATATTTAAAAGTTATAATTCATGCTGGCAAAGAGCAGAACCGTGGTCTGGCTGGGCTGGCCTCTGGGTGGTGACATTCAAGCACACCCAGGAAGCTGACCAGGAGCAGCCAGAAGAATGGAGAACAGAGGCCGGCCTGGTGGTGCAGGGGTTAAGTTCACACGTTCGGCTTCTCGGCTGCCCAGGGTTCGCCAGTTCAGATCCCAGCTGCGGACATGGCACTGCTTGGCACGCCATGCTGTGGCAGGAGTCCCACATATAAAGTAGAAGGAGATGGGCACGGATGTTAGCTCAGGGCCAGGTTTCCTCAGCAAAAAGAGGAGGATTGGCAGTAGTTAGCTCAGGGCTAGTTTTCCTCCAAAAAAAGAATGGAGAACAGGTGAGGGAAAGAGTCCTCAGGGACAGCACCTCTCACGCTTGTAGTGAGGAACCCAAAAACCATTTGTTTATATGTGTCATGTCCATTGATATTTGTCATATTAGAAATTAAAAGTGAAAACAATTGAAACTCAAGCACACATCACAATAGCTGTCAGAGGGTGTCATGTCAACACACATCATGTAGCCTCTGGAATGCTCCATTGTACTCTTTTGAGAGAATGAGGGACAAATAATGTTATTATTATGAAATAGTTTTAACCTCTTGGCCCCATGGAAGGTACCTACAGGTGTCCCTGGGCCTCACTTTGAAAACTGCTCTTCTAGGGACTGACCCCAGGGTGGTGTGGCGCTGAGGGAGTACATGGGGCATGCACCCACAGTGGGGTGGGGAGGCTAGCAGGTCTGGACCCTACAGAGAGTCAGCCCACTGGACTAAACAAATCTGAGTTTCCTTCTTGCTGGGCTCAAATTCTGCATCTGCCTCCTCCTGGGCATGTGGCAAGGATACTGCAATAGTACCACAGGGCAGCCACAAGGAGAGTGTGCTCAGTCCAGCTCAGCAGTGACACTGGCCCTCTCAGGAGGGGAAACCTGATTCCAGATTCCAGAACCCTGAAGGGAGCTCAGCTCTCCTGCAGCATTCTGAAGCCTAAGCCTGGGATGGGCCCACTCTGGTTGGGCTGCCCCACTTTCAGGAGGAGGGAGGGCTGCAGGGGGCTGTGGCTGGGTGTGTGCAGGAGGGGGTGTGGGACAGGATGGTGAAAGGGCCTTGAGACGGGGAGGCAGGGTGAGAGGAAAAGGGTTGAGGTCAAGTCTTGCAGGGTGCTGGGCGTAGGGGGCGGGGGAAGGGGGAGGCTGAGGGAGGGCCAGGGTCACAGTGGGGAGCTGGGGAGGGGCTAGCCCTTGCGCGGGGAGGGCTGGCATGGGGGCTGCCGGTGTTGGGCCGAAGGGGTGAGGGCTGCAGGTTGGTGGCTGGGAGTACGGGGGCGGGGGCGCACAGCGAGGCGGGGGCTAGGGGTACGGGGCACCGGCGCGCAGCAAGGGGAAGTGGCTGAGGGTACGGGGCGGGGGTGCGCGAGTCGGGGCCTGGGGGTACGGGACGTGGGGCGCGCAGCGAGGGGAGGTGGCTGGGGGTATGGGGCGCAGGCGCGTGAGGGGACGGCTGGGGGTACGGGGCGCAGGCGCGCGAGTGGGGGGCTGGGGGTACGGGGCACGGGTGCGCAACGAGGGGAGGTGGCTGGGGGCGCTGGCGCGCCGTGATGGGGTAGCCAGGCAGCGGGGGCGCCAGGGCTAGGGCGCGCGGGGCGCAGGTTACATAAATGTTCCCTGGCGCCGCAGCGAGGCGGCCGAGAGCGATTGCCTCATCTTATCAAGGAACAGGGCGTCCCACACGCTGCTCTTGCCCAATCTCCAGGCCGGGGCGGGGCAGCGTGTTCCCTCCGAGAAGCCATGAGTGGCCGCGTGGGGAGTGCAGGGGCACTCCTTCCACCTAGCCCCCGACTCAGCGCCCACCCCGGGGCCCTGCCCCCTTGTCCCCCTCTGCCGCGCCCCTGCAAGTGCAGCCGGGCTCACGCCCATCTTCCAGCTCAAACCTTGAGCTCAGACTGGGGCGGAGGTGAGACTCCCTCCCGCTCCGCCCTCCTGTCCAAAGGGCGTGCTCCCAATTATCTCGCTAGCTCAATCCAGCGTTGGCCAAACTGCCAGCCCCCACAAGGTGAGTGGGCTCCTCCTGGCCCCAACAGCACCTGCACAAACCACCACCTTAGTTCTTTTCTGTCTGTAAGCCTCTTGTGGGCCCTCTGAGAGGGCATTTTTTTTGCTGTCTCCACAGTGCCTCGCGCTGAGCCGGGACCAGAGCAGCATCTGCAGACCAGGGCCTTTTGTGCCTGTGGGCAGTGAGTGCCTGTCCCGACCCCTGGCCTCCTGCTGGGTCTTTTCAGTTCAGGCTGGCTGTACCAGCCAGGGCTCTGGAAAGCCTGGCTGAGCTCCGCTCTGTGGAAGGGAGAAGGGAAGAGATGCATCTCTACCAGGCACACCGAGAGAGACAGGCACATGAGTCCATCAGCTTAACAGGGGTGCCCAGGATCACAAGAGCAGATCGCAGTAAGCACAAGGAATTCACGTGGGTGTGTGTCTGGGGGGTGATGGTGAGAGGCAGGGGCAGAGTCAGAGGGTCAGAGAGAGACTCAGGGAGAAGGCTCCACAGAGAAAAAGCTTTTCCCGGGCTCCCAGGCCCCAGGCCCCAGTCTCCAGCTATTCACCACCAGTGAGTGGGCTGTCATTCATCAACAGGTCTGATCTGTGGCTGCTGGCATGGGGCCACTTCCAGCTCCCAACCTCAAGATTGCCGGTGTTCTTCACGCCAGGGAGTCCTGCTCATTCTCCTCCTCTGGGTCAGCTTGGCAGATGGCCAACCACTGGGGCTGATCAACTCCCAGCCTCCAAGGAAACCCAGGCCCACAGCAGCCCCAGGGTCAGCAGAAAGGCCTGTCCTCTGTGGTGGGGAGTGGACTTTCCTACTTTGTTTAGGAGGCCATTTGGCTGTTCTACCGGTCACTTAAAATGCTGGTGGTTTATAGACCCACATAGAGCTGATACACAGATGCCCCGTCTCCGTCTCCTGGGAAGTCCAGATGGGAAGTTGTTCCCCACCATGGGAGAGATGAGGGAGGTGAGGCCCTGGAGAGAGAGCTGCCACTCAGCTGACACCCTTCTCACCTAGGGCTCGGCCTGAAGCAGGCGAGGAGCTTTCTGCATGGAAGCAACCCTCGCAGTGGTCAGCACCGGCCCCACCCCCACCACAACACTCCTACTCATTTGTTGATGGCCTCATCTCACAGTTACTGTGAGGGTTAAGTGGGAGCGCACACATGCTTGTACATACGAGATATGCTGTTATCACCGGTGGGTCTCCTGGGCAGCGTGTGCCTCAGTGAGCCCATAGCAAACTGTTGGCTGCATGTTTAAGCCCCACGCCAGGCAGTGTGACCTGGGCCCTGGCCCTGCCCCAGGGCGCTCTGGTCTAGCGCTGCTGCTGCTGCGGTGCTCCAGCGTTGCCGATCACATGCTCCTTTACACTCCTGCACATGCTAGAGCTGGCAGGACATAAAGGGAGGCAGTGCCTGGCTGGAGACTGCTACACACAGCCTCAGGAGCGCAGTTTAAACAGGAAAATCTGCCTTCCACAGATGTGTGTGTCTCAACATTTCTACAATGGATGCAAGTGTAGTCATAAAGTAGGCATTTTTGTTGTTGCTTTGCTTTGTTTTGGAACAGGATAACTTGATCCTAAAAGTCATCCAGAAAAATAAACCGAAAGAAATAGCCAGAAAAACTCTGAAAAAGAAGAATGATGTGTGCGGGTACTGGACTATCAGATATTCAACATACTCTCCCATAGGCTGATAACTGGCCAGTGTAGCTGAGTGGGATGCCAGAACTAGACCCTAAGACAGGGGGAACTCTGCTTAGCATAACGTAACATCTCAGATGGGGTGGGAGAGAAGGTCTAAAAAATGTGTTAGGACAACTAGGTAGCATATGGAAAGAAAGTAAGGTTCACGCTTCACACCCTACACCAGGATAAATTCTCAATGGGCCAAAGATTTAAATGTGAAAAATGAAACTACAGATGTTCTAGGAGAAAACATAAGAACATTCCTTTCTAATGCTAGGATAGAAATTCTTTCTATGAATCAAAGTCCAGAGGCCATAAATGAAAAGATTGATAAATTTGACTACAAAAGTATAAAATACTTCTCTATGGACAAAGTCACCATAAGCAAAGGCAAAAAAGATAAATGACAAACTGAGAAAAAAATACTTGATGTTCATATCACAAAGGGCTAATCTCCAATATAGAAAAAGCTCACAGAAATTAAAAGGAAAAATAAATACCCAATCGAAGAATGGGCAAAGGCTATAACTGACAGTTCATAAAAAGGAACCACAAATGACCCTCAAACATCTGAAAAGATGCTCAACCTCACCCATCAGGAGACAAATGCGAACGACACCACTGAAAATCTCCTTTTTACCTCTCAGAAGGGTGAGGCTGTGGGAACAGGCCCTCTCGCTCTTTGCCGATGGAAGTACAAATTACCACAGTTTCTTTCCAGGGTGACCTGGCGGGCAGACCTATGAAAATTACAAATGTGGGCACCCTTTGACCCCACAGCTCAACTTTTAGGAAACTATTCTACAAATATACCTGCACACCTACAAAAATGGGATATGTGCCAGATTATTCAGTGCAGCAAAAGCCTCAAAACAACTTGTGTCCTTCGACTGGGGCCCGTTAAATAGATTATGGAACACTCATATGATGGAATACTATGAAAAAGAAGCAGAATGAGTTCTTCCCAAAATGACATGGAAAGATCTCTAAGGGATACTACTGAGTGACAAAAGCGAAGTTAGAGCTCAGTGTGCGAGACAGGAGGGTAAACTGTGAGTACACCTGTGTGCTTGTGTGTGTCTATGCAGAAAGGTCCTCTGGGAGGACGCCTGAGAGAGTAAGAGCAGAGATGACCTGGGGACAGACAGCTGGGTAGAGGAGGACAAGGGGCGTTGGGAGAATTTTCCTTGGAAAACTAATTAAACTCCTTGGATTTTGAAACACACAAATGTATTTATCTATTCAAAAAATTAAAAACAAAAATTCATTAACAAACTAGGAAATGCTAGCCACAAATAATGCAAATTTAAAAACAAGTGTTAAAGAAACAACACTTCGCACATTCCGGGCCAGGCCCATTCAGGCCGCGTGCGGCCTCACATTTTCCTCAGCACATTCAGAACAGGGCCCCCAGAGCTCCCCTTCAGATAGGTTCTCCTCAGAACATGGCAGGGGTGGGGTGGGGGGAGCTCCCATATATTATTTTAGTATGAGAAACTAAAATATGGTAATAAAGTCCAATCTATCTTTCTAGAAGGTGTTCCCATGGCAGGAATCCAGGGTTCAAGAGCCCCTGGGTCACACCTCAAATTGTTTTGGTGGAGGACGTTCCCTGATAAATGGTCTGGCAGACACAGCCTGACTTAAAGACGACAGTGAAGAATTTGAACGGCAGCAGACCTAGGGTTTTAATTATGTTCCAGAGGCCCCTCCAGGCTCCTGAATACCATGTTCCTGTCATAAAAATCATTTTATCCTTCCTCACTGGACTGACCGTTGAGAACCAGCCAGGGTGGATGGAGCAGGCGTTGGCTGCCTGCCCTTCGTCCCTTCACAGCCCAGGCAAGTTCGTCCAGCTGTCCGGACACAGACCCCAAGTTCAACGCAGGAGACTTGGTCCCCTCTGCCAAGGACTGGTGAGGGGGCAGGAACCTGTGCAGGCTTCTGGGAGAAGGTTTTCTCTTGAGACCAAAAAAAGGAAAAGGGAGGGAGGATGGGAGGGAAGAGAGAGGGCAGAGTGTGTGTGGGTGGGGGAAGCGGGCACAGTACTGAAAGGCCTCTGGCGAGCTGTGCTAAGCTGTGACGTCTGGGGTGGCCCCAGTCACTGGTGGCCACCTGGGGAGGTCTGCAGAGACTCACAGAGGAGCCAAACTGCTCCTTGATGGGACAAGCCTTCAGGCGACCCAGGCTGCCCACACTACCCCTCCCCAAAGAAACAAAACTCTTCAAGGTCAGCCAGGCCCCCTCGGAGAGGAGGGCCTAGCACAGAGCAAATGGATCCCCTTCCTGCTGCCATCTGCCAGGGTGCACAGCCAGCCACCCTGCTCTGCACCCCAGGGCCCCATGCCCACACCCCGGACTCTGGGCAACCAAGGGAGGGGCCCCTCTCTGCAGAACCTTTGGCAACATTCTGTCCCACTTCCTCTTCCTGTGTTTCCCCTTCCCCCAGTCTTCATGTCTTTACTCCTGTCTTCTCCCCTATGCCTCCTGATGGGTCTTGCAGAGGGACCCGCCTGCTCCAGCTGGCTAATCCAATCCACAGCACAGACATCTGCAAGCACACAGCTTCGCAGGTGCGCAGCTTTTACTTTTGACATGAGCAAGCTCATGTGACTCTACCAACCCTGAGAGACAGGAGGGTGTCGAGATGAAACCCATCTCAGAGATGGGAACTGAAGCAAAAGGACATCAAAATGACCTCACCAAGGTCACACACCCAGAATGGCCAGGCCTCAGAGTCTAGATTTCACCTAGAAGGAAGACATCCTTACAGCCCCTCCCCACCGTGGAATAGAATCTGCTGTGCAAGCTGCCCAAGCTGACCTTGGCCATTAATGTCCCAGGAGATGAAACCAGAAGAGGAACCATGGAGGCTGATGCCCCATCTCACAGACAGGGCACTGAGGCCCAGCACACTCCAGGCTGAGGCAACCCTCCTGACACATACCCCATAAGGTCCCACTGTTGGCACCCTGGGGGCTCCAGTTTCCCAGGGAAAGGCCAGCAGTCCCCAGTCCCTCTGTAGCATATGGCTGCACCTAAGAGTGGAAAGAGACGGGCAGCTCTTTTCCAGGAGGCCCTGCCTGTTTGAGGAGGGCTGAGCGCCCCCCTGGCAGCATACTCCAAACAGTGGGGCTAAGAAGTAGCCCAGCACCCACACCTGGCCTGCGCCAGGCGCAAGAAGCAGACCTCGTTTCCCTCAGGAAAAAAGTCACAAGCTTTCAAAGAGAACATAGCAAGACAACCTACTTTTCAGGGTTGGCTTCGTAAAGCAAATAAATCAGAGTAAAAATGAGTAAGTTGTTTTACTATACTCCAAAAATGCCTTTGGATTTGAGGGAGCTGATACAAAAGAAAACTCAGTCACTGACCAACCTTTTCTAGAACAGTGGAAGAGTGCTGGGCAACTGCTCCAGACACCCAGGGAGGAGCCCGAGAAAGCTCCCAGGGCCTCTCCTACAGCAGCCCAAGTCACTAGAACCCCCCCAGTTGCTGGCTAGCCTCAGCCACTTGGAGCAATTTGTACCCAGTGTGTTCTGGGTTCAAAAAACCATCTGCAGAGAACAGGCTACTGGAGCAGTAAGCCAGAGGCCTCACCCCTCAGCAAACCTGAGTTCTGTTCAGGTGCATCCCAGCCTACGCACGTGCCAGAGAGGAGGAGGCCGCCACCACCTTCCCCTGCTGAAGAAATGCATGCTGCTGTGTAGAAGCATGGGTGCCATTCTGATATGGGGCAGAAGAGCACTCCCAGGGGGGCTTCAAGGCTCAGGGGACAAAGGCCAGCCCCTTCCCAGTCACAGGCCTGGCCAGGGCCTGTCCACCGCTTCTCCAAGCCCGTCCCTTCCTCCTCACATCCTGCCTAGCCCTCCACCCTGTTCCTGTGCCCTTCTCTGACTTAGCCTGGAACAGGTCTCAAAGGGAGCTGACCCTGGGGACACTGGCCAGGAAGAAAAGCAGGTGCCGCTCTGCACCGCCCATCCACAGCCCCCTAGAAGCCCCACGGCTGGAGTGTCCCCTTCCTCAAAAGCTTTGCAGGAGATTCTATGACCGGATGCTACCTGGGTCTGCCTGAGCCAAGTGAGGACTGGGGAAACCTGGGACAGGCTGCCAGGGCAGGAATCCAGTCCTGTACCCTGCCTCCTTCCCCAGGATCTCAAGGTGGGATGTGGGGGACCTGGTGCTCCTTGGTGTCACCCCCAAGGCTTCATGTGTTGAATGGGGTGGGTGGACAAGGGGAAGGTGAATATGGAGTTCGCCCGGCTGTCTCTCTCTAATGTCCTCATAAGCCACAGACAGGCCCACTTATAAGCAGTCCCATTCATGTGGGCCAGCCAAGAAAACAGACCCCAGAGTAGCTGAGCCCCACTGTCCCAATGCCTACAGGAAATGCACATGCTGTGGAGCTATGTCTGCAGGAAGAAAACACAGCCGTTTATTTTGGGAAGACAGGATTCATGCACGTTTGTTCTCTCTGCATTCCTATACTTTTCAACTGAACTGCTTTTAGCAGTCAGAAAGAATGCAATGCATTATTTCACAGAGTTGTATGTAAAGATATTTATATATACATTCATATATGTATATATATTACAAATTTCTATTACAAAATAATAATGGTCTCATCCCAACTCCAGCTCATAACTGGCCTGCTTCCACAGAACCCAGGACCTCTAACCTCTGATGAGAGAGTAGCACTAATTTACATGCCCTGGTGCACGTGTCTGGAAAGGTCAAAAGGACCACATGCCAGGAATTTCAAGAAGGTGTTTTCTCCCCTTTTTGCTAAGGGTTACAAAACACATTTGAAAATTTCCATTCCCAAGGTCTCTTCTAAACAGCAATAATAAAATACTAGTGGTTTCTGCCAGCAAGTAGCCAGAAGCCACCCCAGGCAAGGGATCTGGAGTCTCTCCCTCTCTCACACACACTCCTTATTTCTCCTAAAGGGACATGCAGGGAGAGGGACATTGGCTCCCACCCTCAAAAGCTTCCCAATCCTAGACTGCTTCATGCAAGGGTCCTTCTTCAGGTGATCGAATGCTGTGAGGGCACTCATGTGAGCTGCACCCAAAGAACAGATATAGATGTTTCCATTTCTTTCCTCTCTATTCTGATGGTCACATGACTAACTGCCTCCAAAGGGAAGCCAGGAGCATCTTCCCTGAACTGAGCAGAGCGACTTACACCAAGCCCCCAACTCCCCTCTCCTTTGCAGTCTCGAAGGGAGCATCCTTGGCTTCAGGAGCCAGCGTGCTGTCAACAGCCACTTCTGGGAACCTGCGATCTACTGCACACCCAGCACTGACAGCTGCTGACAGCCCAGGAATGACATTGCAGTCAGTCTTTTCAGGGATTTCTCAAACAAGGAAAGGCAAGGACATGAGTATGGAATTCACACTTAAAGACCCAGGTTTATTCACTTGATAAAAATGTTCTCCATTTGAGGCTGATCAAAAGTAAAGGCAACTCATGTCCAGAATACATAAAGAACTCTTAAATCTCAATAATAAGCAAACACTTGATTTTAAAAATAAACAAAAGATCTAAACTCAACCAAAGACAATATACAGATGGCAAACAACTATGTGAAAAGGTGCTCAATATCATTTCTCATTAAGGAAATGCAAAGTAAAGCAAGGAGATGGCACTATACACTTAGGAGAATGGCTAAAATCAAAAAAACCTGACAATACTAAATGTCAGTGGAGCAACTGGAACTCTTGTTCATTGCAGGTGAGGGAGCAATAGTCATTTTACAAGATAGTTTGGCAGTTTCTTATAAAGTTAAACATGGACTCACTATGCATTCATCAGGTAAACTGAAAACCCATCCACAAATGTTTATAGAAGCTTTATTCATAACCAGCAAAAACTGGAAGTAAGCTCTTTCTACAGGTGAATGGATAAACAAATTGTGATATATCCATGCAATGGAATACTATTCAATGATAAAAAAGGAAGGAGCTATTGATTCACATACACAAAAAGGATGAATCCTAAATGCATTTTGCTAAGTCAAAGAATCTAGACCCAAAAGTCTATATACTATATGACTCTATTCATATGACACTCTGCCAGAGGCAAAACTACAAGAATGGAAAATGCATCAGAGGCTGTAGGGGTTGGGGAATCAGGTGGCTGACCACAAAAAGGAGTTCTTAGGGTGATGAAACTGTTGTGTCTGGTACTCAGGTGGTAGATACAAGATTCTCTGATGGTGGAGCCAGTGTCTCATGGCTGGAGAGAGAGGTTATGAGAGATAAATGACTAAAGGTATGTGTGTATAAACAGGCTAGGACACATACAGGTTTCTGGGCTCTGTCCACTGAGAGGGGCCAGGAACAGTGACACCCCAGGAGCAAGGAGTATGTCAAGCACCCAGATCTTGGTTTCTAAATACCGTTTTCCAATAAAAGGAAAGAAGGATGCTTGGAGAAATGGCTGATTCTAGAACTACAGCAGGAAAAATACAAGATGAGCCTGAAACATCTCATAATGCCAAAAATTAGGAAATGCACAAAAATCCAAATTGATGGGGGTGTGTCAGAGGGACAAAGGAACCAACCTGACAGAGGTCCTAGCCAAGGCTGGAATATTTGAGCAACAAAATAAGTGACAGTGGTAAGTCATGTGGATATCATTCTCCCAGCTATGTGATGTGTTGAGAAGGGCACTTCACTTCTGTGGTATTTTCCCCAAAAAGCCATAAACCCAATCTAACCAGGAGAAAAACATCAGACAAACGCAAATTGAGGGACGTTCTACAAAATATTTGGCCAGTACTGCCCAAAAGTACTGGCTCCTCAAATGCTTTGGGAGCTCTGGCTCAAGCAGTGGTCACCTTTGCCAAGTGGACACTTCCCTGATCAGTGATTACCCACCTTGAGGACTAACGCATGGGAGCTGCCTGATGACTATGGCAGCGACAGCTAAGCACCTACTGGTCCAGCAGCCATTCTCTCTGTCTTCTTTCCCCAGAGAACACAACTTTAGTTTGCAATAGCAATGTACCAGGTAAAAATGCCTCCTTCCTGACTCCCTTGCAGCTAGAACTGGCTTTGTGAACTGATTCTGGCCAATGAGTTGGGGATAAGCCACTGATGTGTTTTCATGATAAAGAGAGCCATATTCCCTCAGCCTTTACCTTTGCCCTTCTTCCTGCCTGTAGGATGTTCTAACACTGTAGGAGCTCAGCTGTTGCATGATCATGGGGTGGCAAGTATGACTAAATCCACATGCCAACAATGACTGAAGAGAAAGAAAGAAGGAGCCCCCCTCTCTGGTGGCATCCTGGAGCTGCTACACTAGCCCTGGACTATCCATGTCAGGACATGTAATCAGAGAAAAAGAAACCTAAACCTGCCAACCTTAGGTTTAGACCATCTCCTTTCTGCATACAACTGTCTTCTTGTGCGCTGCCTTTGAGAATACTGTTTGCTGCAGCTCTGGGTGTAATTCCTAGCAAACACGGTTGGACAAGAACAAAAAGAGGACACAGGCAAACTGGGGCTGCAAGGTGCAGCCCATGACAGTGGGTGGTGGGAGTCTGCGATGGGAAGGAGTTCTCCTGCTGATCAGGGCAGGTCCCCACAGTATCCTCTCATCTCTCCCAGACCTCCCTGCACTGAACCTAAAGCCAAACAGGGACTCTGGATAAAGATGGCAGATCACCACCTTCTCATCCCCAGTGCCTCTAAAATGAAAAAAAAGAGAGATTTTATTTAAAGAACAAAGGGAAAGGAAAAGGAGATAACAATAATTTGGAAGCTGGAAATTAGAACGATGGCAGAGAAAACAAAGAAGCGACCCACATAACCCTGTACACCATGTCCCCCAAAGGCTCAGGAGCCCCTGGCAGTGGGTGTGCAGTGGGGCTGAAAGAGGGGACCCCTGAATGTTAGTTAAAGAAGCAATGGACGCACCACAGTCCTCCCCCTGCCTCACAGACGGCTGCCTACCTTTCTAGTACCTGCCAAAGACCAGTTTACTGTCTGAGCAGGTCAGTGGAGGTAGGGGCTCTGGGCTGGGGACCCTAGACATGGCTCAGGGCAGGCCAGTCTCCTGGACGGGAGCTTGAGGAACAGCTCACCTACTCCATGTTGCCACTCCCAGTCCTCTCCCCACCCGACTTCCAAGAGCTGCAGTCAGGACTATATCCCTGGGCAGGGACAGGGAGTCACTGAACCCACTTGTGCACCCGGACCCCCAACCAGGTCCTGGCCTCTGGGCAGCATCCCCAGACACCAAAGATTGCCAGATATCTGAGAAGAGCCTCCGACACAGAAGGTGGGCAAGAGATCCCACCTGCCAAGCAGAACAAGGCAACCCCAGATAATGCATAGGCCACGCAATCTGGAGAGAAGAAAACTTCCAGAGCTGCCACTCATCCTCAGTGGTGAGATATGGCATCTGGGAAGCAAGAACAGGATGCTCCTTAAAAAAATGAGATCCTGAGGGGGCTGGTCCCATGGCTTAGTGGTTAAAGTTCCACTCTCCACTTCGGTGGCTTTACAGGTTCAGATCCTGGATGAAGACCTACTCCATTCATCAGCCATGGTGTGGAGGGATCCCACGTGCAAAGCAGAGGAAGATTAGCACAGATGTTAGCTCACAGCAAATCTTCCTCAAGCAAAAAAAAGAAGATTGGCACCAGATGTTAGCTCAGGGTGAATCTTCCTCAGCAAAATAAATAAATAAAAATTAAAAAGTGTAATTAAAAACAAAAAAGGAGATCCCAAAACCTCAGTCTGAAAGTAAAGGCACAGGAGGAGAATACTGCAGAGAATAAAATCTCAATTTCAGAGTTGGAAGAGAACATTGAGAAAGTCTCAAAGAAAACAGAGCAAAAGACAGCTACATGGATGATAGGAAGAAAAAGGTAAGAAAATGGAAGGGTCAGCCCAACAGTTCCAACTCAGATAAAAGGAACCCAGAGAGCCCTGAGAACAAGGAAGATGGGCTATCAACCAGAGCACGTGCAAGGATGAGTTCCAGCAGCCGTGGGTACCGGCAGCCACACCAAAGGGCATGCAGCAGGAAACAGAGCTGGGGCGAGGCATCGGCTGCACCTAGGAACCTGGGATAAAGACCCAAAGCCAGAAGTTCCAGAGAAGGAAAGAGAGGTTCAGGAATCAGAATGGCTTCAGCCTTCTCAACAGCAGCATCTGAGGTCAACACGGCACAGTGAGGCCTTCCAAACCTGAGAGCAAACCAGGAGCCATGACTGGACACCCGGCCCATCATGAATCCAGTGTCAGATCAGGAACAAGACTTTTCCAGACACTCAAGTCTCCAAAAAACAGCCTCCCATGCCCCCTTTCCAGGCTCCACCAAAAATCAGAGGTGTGGGCTCAAGGAAATGGAACCCACACAGCAGGGATGTCTCAGGACGATGAAGATGACCAAGCCAGGGGTTGTCAGAGGTCTGAAGGAAGACCCCCAGAGGACAATGCTGTAAGGGCCACATGGCCAGGGGGCAGGGGCCAAGTCAGTGACAACAGCACTGGGTAAATCAAGCAAAAAAGGTAACTATTAATTCCAAGGAAAAGAAATGTGTGTAATACCTGGGTCACCGGCAACCAGCATTCACTTAGTCCCGATCGTTACTAAATCCTGAATGCTGACCTCATCCAAAATATCCTGCTGTCATAATGGGGGGCAGGGGGAGGGTGACAGGGAGCCTGTCTCCTCTGCCATGGTGGAAAGTCAACAGATATGGAGAAGAGGCCCTGTGAGCACGCCATGGAGAGCTAGGATGGTAACTACCAAGAGGCAGCTGAAGAAGCCAGCACAGGCTGCCTCTCGGGGAGGGATGAGGAGGGAAGGGACACAGCCAGGTACCTGTTTATCATAACAAAACGCGCAGGACGATTGGGGCCTTAGGTTACATGTATACTCTGGTAAAAATTTACAAAATGGGATGTTTTCTACAAAACATCTTCAGCAGCCAAGGCGTTCCTTAGAGAATCACCTTGCCATCCTTGTCACCCCTCTTTGGAAGCTGTGCGAAGTGTGGGCCCTGCCTGCACCAAGGTGTGAATGGAGCACCTGTCTTGCTCCTCCCTGTCCTCCTAGCCAGAGGAAAGCCCTTGTTGGGCAGCTGGGCCCCCTCCCTGCCTCCTCATGTCACCCCAGTAGCACTTCTATTGTCTTTGTTGTCATTGCTTTTGACTTCATAAACTTCTGTGTGCAGACAGCTCAACACTGACAGAACGGTTGTTTCCTGGGTGCCTTCTTACCTGCAATGAAGCTCTGATGTGAGGGGAAGGGATGGTGAGATGGGAGCCACATCACTTCCCAACTCTAATGAGTCACCTGGGGTGACTTCAGGCTTTGGCTTTCTTTATTCAACGTTTAATTAGTGTTATTCTAGCATTAGACACACTGGGCTTTCATTTAAAAATGTGCAGCACTGAAATATTAATGGATAAAATGATACAGTGTCCAGGATTTCCTAGAAAACAACTGAGGGCAGTGTGAAGGGGAGGCTGGGGTGTGGGCATTAGTTACATGCTCCTCTCAGCCGAGGTGTCTGTCTGATGTTTTCCCTGACAGAAGCTAATGACTCTACAGATGTGGGGTATAAGCGCATGCCTCAGGCCCAGCCTGGAGGCCACACTGCTCCCTGTATTTCATCCCTCCTCTGGCTCTCCCAAGGCCCACTCACGGCACCCGAGGTTGGGTTTGGTCGGCTGCTCCTCTGCCCGCCCTCCCATGGGCAGGGTGAGGTCCTGCAGGCCTGGGCCAGTGCCCTGGACTCGCCATCACAGTTGGTCCATGCAGGCCCTGCACTCACTCCCATGGTTGGGAGAGCAGAGTGCGCTGGACGGGGACTGGGCCTGGCCCCGGCCATCCAGCCGGAGGCTGTCTCCTAAGTCTCGCTGTGGCCAAGCGCCACGTCTGACCCGAGACTACGCATGTCTGTTTGGTCCTGGTGTCTTGGTACTCCAGAGAGTTCCTGACTCCCAGCAGCCTGTGAGCTAGGCAGAGTCACGGGGGTGCTTTTTCCCAGAAGCAGCCTGCTTCCCGTTTAAAAGGAGAAACAGAGACTCGACAAGGAGTCCCTCTTCTCTTCTGCACATCAGTGCCCTGTGGGTGCAGAGTTCTCGGTAAGAGAGGGATTGTTGGGTGCCCGCCTGCTGGGGGACATCCCCACCGCCCAGGCCCACCCACCCCACCCAGCGTGGGGAAGGCCGGTTGTAGGGAGCTGCCCCACGTACCCTGCCAGATCACTGTGGGAACTCTGGCCACAAACGCCACAGCCCCCCTTCCCGGCAGCTATTCTTGGTCTGTGTCTCCCTTTGGGGGGGAGGATAAGGGTGGAAATGATCAGAAGCTAAAATTAGCAAACGGCAAACAATTGAGGCCAGGAATCCGAGGTCAGCTGAGGATAACGGTTTGTTTTCTGCGGCCCTGAGGTGGTTTGAGCAATAAAGGGAATTGAAAATGAAAACAAATCTGGAAGCAGCCAAGACCCTGCCAGGACCAGGCCAGACACTGGGACAGCCAGGCCAGATGGTAGGTACTTTGCCCAGCCCAAGACCCTCCCAGGGCTCCCCTCCTCCCAAGGGGGCCTCCTGCTGTTTCCCTTGGAGCTGGCTTTCTACAGCGGGAAGAACACCTACAGCTCCAGGTTACAGAGGGCTCAGAGGGGTTGTCCAGGCACCAGCCTGGTTCTGACTTCCCTTCCTGGGAGGGCCAGCATCAGTGGCTGTAAAACCCCCAGTAACTGTGCTGTAAAACCAGGACTACCAGCCCCTCTCTGATTCCACAGGTACTCGCCTTTTAACACGACCCAGTAAAACTGCCTAAGTCACAGACCAGGAAATGAGGCCCAATAAGGGTCTGCGGCAGGTGGGGTCACACAGCCAGCAAACGGTGGAGCCACCCTGAGCCTGGCTGCCTGAGCCTGGCTCCCTGCCCAGGGCCCCTGCCACCACCCTATGCAGCCTCCCCTACTCCTGAAGGCCCACCGCACACTCAGAGGAGGTGCCAGCAGAGCCTGCAGCCCGGGCCACAGGGCTCAACCACAGCAAGGCATGGCTGGGAGGCAAGGGCCACGGCCCCAGGCCTGAGGGAGGCAGGAGTTCTGGCTCCTGACTGCCACAAGGTGGGCTGGCTGCACAATGGCTACAGACAAGACAAGGGGAGGATGGCCTGGCCTCATCACTGCTCCACGGTCAGGCAGTTGCCATCCCTGAAGAACTCCAAGTAGCCACCCTGGAGGTCCCACTGCCCAGTGGTCTGCGGGTTCTTTCTTGATACCCATAACTTTGAACCTGGAAACAATGTCCTCCCTTCACTGCTCAGGGCACTCAGCTCGACGTGATGACACGCAGGACTTAATACAGCCTCTTTCTAAAGCACAGAGGAGCCTGGAAGTACAGGCCCTTTAAAAAGGCCCCAGACCCAAGGACAGGGCTCCTGTCCCCAGGACAGAGCAAGTGCCCAGAGGAGCTGGAACCATACCAAGTGACACCACCACACACATGTGCTAACCTCAGCAGTTGCTGAAGCTGCCACAGCCAGGCCAGGCAGAAGTCACCCAGCTTGGGTCTGCCCAGGCCTTCCTTGCTGGCAGGATCAGAATGACATTCTACTGCAGGGGCTGACAGAATCAGTGAGTCCAGGGCTGCTGTTTCCTGTCCTCGTCCCTCAGAGGGTGTGCCCTGTGGACCCTGGGGCTGACAAGAGGGATGAAAACCCCTAGGTGTGGCCTGAGCCCCAAAGGTAAGAAAAGCTCCCATGGCTGCCTTCCAAGGCCGGGCGCTGCTGCAAGAAAAACTCACCTTTCCCTGGACCAGGAGATTTCGGCACCCTGGATGTCCGAGGCCAGACCACACAGCCTCCGACCCTGAGGGTCCAGAGGTGGGGCGCACAACAGGAGATTCTGAGGCTTGTGGGGTAAAGACCTCTGTTTATCTCATTCACTGCAAACCCTTCTGGACATTTAATAACACGCTCCCTGACAGGTGCCAGACTGGACGCTCTCATGCATTGCTGGTGGATGTTAGACTCATTCTCCCTTTCTAGAAGGCAATTTGCCCCTAAATGCACGTTCCCTTGCTGGCTCCCAGGCATTCGTGCTGTGAAAATAACGAGGACGAGCCCACCATGGACAGGCTGTCGGTCACATGCTGTTCCAGAAGAGCAAGTCACTGGAAGTAGCACAGCTACCACCCCAAGGCCCATTTAGGACACCGGAGACCAAGAGATGAGGATGCACTGGGCAACCACGAAAGGCCAGGTCGGAAAGCCAGTCAGCACCTTGGGGACATGAGCAGGACAGAATGTCAAAGTGGGAAAGGGCAGAACATAAAATGTGTGAGACAATCTCAAGTTTTATATTAAAATACACTAAGGCAAAAATGCTGACAGTGGTGACCTGTGGGTGGCAGGATTAAAGGTATTGATTTTCACCCTTGTTAATTTCTCTCAATACTTTTCTGTTTCCCAAATCCTCTTTCACGAACATGCATAACCTTGACAATCAGAAATAAAAACAAATGCAATACACTCAAATCACAGTCCCTGGGCAAGGCAACTTCTCCCAAGAAACAGGAACACATGCACATCTAGCCCCATCCCAGAGCACCAAGAGCTAGTCCAAAATACAGGTGAGCAAACATTTTCTGACCATTGACTGGACCCAACTCAGAAGCTGCCACTAGGTCCAGGGATGGCGGATTTGGGTCATCTGAAAAGGCAAGTCATTCCTGAAGATGCCATGGATTCTCTACTTGGATGTCCTCCAACGTTCCTGCCGAGCATCCCTATTCTCGCCATCACTATCATGTTCATACAGAAAGGCCAGTAAAATCTAGGCTCCTCACCTCTTCAAAACTGCTGTAGCCCCAAAAGCCCCCTGGGCAGGGGGTGCCAGCCTGGGTTCTGGCCTGGCCATGGGGCATCTCAGAGTTCCATGGGCCTTGCCTCCTCCACTGGCCTGGGCCTCCTCTAAAGCCCCCTAGATGGCTGTGCCCCGACCAGAGCCATAGTGTGATCCTTTGAAGTCAGACCAGAGACTGCTTTACACACCAAACCACTTTCTGTAAACACTGGGTAGGCGAAACAGGTGCAAATACCAAGCCCTGGGCCTCGTTTCCTCTACCCCACACCCTGGGGACACAGTTCCCTACACCCTGAGCACGAGCATCCAATGTCGACAGAACCTAAGGGAGCATCCTCGCCTGGAGCCTCACACACTTCCCCTTGAGATCTACAACGAGATAAAGTTCACAGACGTCCACCTGGCCGGCCAGTCGTCCACGTGTGACCCAAGCGGAGGAGCCCAGGACGGTTCTGAACAACGGACCTGCGTGACCTGTGGGATGAGCAGATGGGTGTCTAGGGACAGATTCTACCCTCCCCCCCCCTTCCCAGCCAGGATCCCCACTCTGACCCAGGCAGACCCTTCCCCTTCCTAGCCTGGAATTTGCACACTGGCTTAAAAACAGAGACCGCATGTCGCACCACTCTTCAAGTTCTGGGAGGTCAGGGGAATTCTCCACAGGGCTTCGCTTGGTGGAGAAGAACCACAGCATCCCAAGAAACATTCACAAATACTACAGGGCTTCTCTGAGGACTTGGCAGTTTCAGCAACTCTCTGAGCACTCCTGGTTCAGCCCAGGACACATGGCTAATCACTTGTTCTACTGTCTCGCTTTATGTGGAATTCCAGAGACATTTCAACTCATCTCCTTTTCGTTAATTCACGTCCAACTCCCCACTGGTGGGGGGGCACTGGAAGCTGTGACCCCCAGGGAGCCCTTGAGGCCCAAGAGAGAGGGGTCCAAAGCAGCCTTGAGGACCTGAAGCCCTCTGCTCCTGACTCCAGTCCTCCCATACCCGACCCCCAGGGGCCTGGCTGCACCCATTTCCTCCCCACCACCTGCCAGGTGCTAAGAAGATGGCATCAGCCACACACTCACAGAGCATGAGGCCCATGGAGTGTCAGAGATGAGGTGGCTGACTAGAGGCCGGCAGTGCTGACACCCAGCCGGGGCCCAGAGACTCAGGTCCAGGATGAGGCACAGCAGGAGGCAAGCACACTCTCAAACCCCGGTCCCCTGGCTGGCTGCCATTCAACCCATGAGAGGGCTGCTACTCCCACTGCAGCCCGACAGGGCACACTCTTCCCACGTGGGCCAGGCCAGAGGGTGGGACAGTAGCTGTTGGTCCATCCCCGGGTCTGGGAAATTAGTACCCAATTCAGGACCCACACAAGTGGGTCGCTGGAAGGAACTGGGCAGCAGCATTTCCATAGGTCCTGGGAATCCACCAGATGAAATGACAGTCACAGACCATGACCCTGCAAAGTCAGATGACAAAAAGCCCCTGCGAGTTGGGGGAGTAGGTCTGCAGCGGATACACCACCCCACCCACTCGACATCTGCACCCTGCGGTGCTGGAGAGGATGCCAGGCCTCCACAAACGGCCCTGAATGATGCTAAAGTCAATGGCAGCAGCTGAGGCTGCACACCAAAGCCCAAGACACAGAGGCCTGGCGTGCAGGCCGAGCCCCGGGCTCACAAAAACAATGCTGTCAGTGCCTGTGTAGGCAGTTGCACATCTGCAGTCATGACTGGCCATGCCAGGGGCACCAGGAGGGCTTCTTCCTGGGGCTGTAAGTTGGTAAATGAAAGTTCACTGAGGTGAGAACAGGGCCAAGCAACAGTGCTCTCCGGGAGGTAAAACTGCATGTGCCACTTAATCTCTTCTGTGAGCTTTTCCATATTTTCCAAATTGTTTGCAGTTAATGTATCATTTTCAATAAAAACGTGTGTGCATGTGTACTTGCGTGTGCCACGCGTGGCGGTCTTCCTCCCAGAAAGCACTAAAGCTGGGCTGACACAGCCATACCCTTGGCTTCCACTGTCACTTTAGTGCAAGACCAAATGAAAGAGAAGCGCAGGAGCCACCTGCTACCACCATTTGCTTCTGCTGCATACTCTTCTCTTTTCTAGACTTGACCCCTCCTGTGGTCTTCCTGACCAGGGATGAGCAGCATGTCCCACGCACCAGGCTGGATCCCTGGGCAGAGGGATGGTATGCTCCCATCCCACCAAGTCCTGTGTGTCTTCCACTTTCCTCCACCAGCAGGAAAACCTGAGGTTTGGATCTTGTCTCCAGAAATAGACAAGAGGTGCCCCAAAAGAGCAGGAAGAAGCCACTGAGATTGAAGCAGATCCTCAAGCAGTGTTCAAGAAGGCCAGGCTGGAAACACTCAAGTATGAGACACAGACCCGACTTTTGGAAACACAACTTCCCTCCTCACATATGGCCTGGCACCATCCTCATGGGAGGTGGGTATGTGCTGCCCAGAGGGGTATGCTATCTGTGAGAAGCCAACAAAATGCCTGAGTGTTCTACCAAAGATGCCCAAGGAGGGGGCATGCACACAGCCTTGGGGCCCCAAGGCCAGGGACACGGAAGGGCACGATGGCTTCCTTTAGGCCCAGCCACCATGACACCCACTTCTCCTTTCTTCTTCCCTTGGTTTCCCAAGTCATGCTGCCTCCCTCTCTCTCTCTCCCCTCCCTTGGGTCCCCCCATCCAGATCCGGCTGGTGAAAGGCTGCCAGAGGACGTTTCTTCCCACCACCTCCGAGGACCAGCACAACCACCCCGTGGATCTCTACACCCTAGTGCCCGGTCTCTCATCACCAGGGTGACACCCCCTCCAGCCCCAGCCCTGCCTCCTTTGCTATCCAGCCTGTCACATCCTCCCCCTCAATGACTGGGGCTGCTCCTCTCTGCTCCCACGCACTCCGCAGTCTACCTCCAAGCCACCCCCTCCCTTACATGAACATTGCTCACAGTTTTGGAAAGACCCCCATCCCCTCTCGCCACCCACAAACACCAAGAACGGCACTTCCCAAACCACTGTTCAGTCCAGCACAGTCTCGGGAAAGAAGCCGGTTGCTCTGATGGCCCTGGTCTCCCAGGCTGTTCCCAAGCTCAGCTGCAGAAGCCTTCTCCTTGGAAGGCTTGGTGCTGCCAACCAAGCTCCGGGGGGACACCTGTTGATGCCGGGAGGGCATCCAAACCCCAATTCCTTGCCTAACTAACTTAGTTTCTTGAGCCCTCAATACTCCTACCTACTGAGCTTGGCGCCCTGTCACAGACCGAAGCCCACCACAGCTCCGGCTGAAGGCCAGTGGGCAGGGGAACCTTAGATTGCCACCCAGAGCGCCTGCTGTGCTGCCCAGCACTGAGGCTGCACCTCTCCCTTGCCAGCCCACCCAATCTGCCATTCCGGTCTACACCTCCCTGATCTCAGCAGCCTGGCTGCTGACCCTTAACCCTGATGGTATGGGGGTTACAGAGTGGTGGGCGAGGGGTGAGCCAGCCCTGCAGGGCCACCAGCCCACCCAGGTACTGACCCATACAGGGTCAGCAGGAGTCCAGGCCTAACTACTGAGTGCCTGAGACACGCTAGTCCCTATGTAGAAACTGAAAGGCTTTGAGGCACAGCTGGTGTTTTCATTTCTTCTTCCAGCTGAAGGTGATGCTTTTGAAAGAGAAAACAATGTACAGAAGTGAACCACTGTGACAAAGTAGGTCATGACCTTATGGGAGGGCCACCCCAGAGCAGAGGCTGAGGTCATAGGGGCAAAAGCAGGAGGCTTTGGGCCCCTGGTCTGGAACCCCCAAGTCCCTGAGTCCAGGTAGGATGTGAGGAGAGAGAGGAGGTGGCAGTGGCAGCAGCAGTAGGCCTGGGGTGTGGGGGCACCAGGGCCTGATGGAGATGAGAAAACAGAGCCACACTGTGGCCAAGAGGAAGACCAGGAGCAGGGCTAGGTGCGTGGGCTTCCCACAGCCATGTGGGATGGCCCAAGCCTGAGCCTCTGAGGATGACCCAACACTGATGAGGTAACACGAGGAGGGATCCTGAGCACATCCATCTTACTTCTCACCAACAGGACGGGTCAACGTTAGAGGGAACCAAACCAGGAGGGAAGGCAGTGGGCTGCTGTGGAGAGCTCAGGGCTGGGCTCCGTGAGACGGCCGCTGGGGACAGCCCCACTCCTGACTTCCAGACCAGGGAGGGACAGAGAAGGCTGTGGGTTTCAGAAAAAGGAAGATGGTGCATCCTGGAACCACAGATGAGTGATCTTCCCAGAAACAACAGAGTCAAGAGCATCGACCTGGTGTTCTGTGCAGAGCAGGCCTGGACTTCCGCTAGGACAGGCTGGAGGCTCATGAGGGGCACTGGGAAGTGGGGCATTGGGGCTCATGCCGGGCAGAGACGGGCACTCGGGTGTCATGCTCCCTCTGCACACAGGCCCCATCTGAGCTCTGAGGACATCACAAGAAAAATCTGCCCTGTGATATTCTTCCTCTAGAGCCGAGGTCAGAGCACATTTATTCCTTGTCAGTGGCCAAAAACTTTACTTGTGGGACAGCAAAGGCAAGGAGCTAATGGGAGCTGGGGGGCAGCCGGAGCCCCCCCAGGAGGCCTGCCCATTGTAAATGGGTGGTGTGAATACAATTTCATGTGGCTGAAATCACTTGAAGACTAGCTCACCTCTCTGGCTTTCAGGACTCCCCCCACTCCTCACACTCACTGAAGTGCTTCCTTTTGCTATCCGAGTGTACCTTCCCTGCCGTAGTCAGGTGGAGTCGGGTAGGAGCACCTGCCATGCCTTAAGCAGGGTGAAGCTGGGGGGTTGGGGTGAGGGACACAGTCTCCCCAGGCCCAGAGCAGCATACGCAGACAGGGCCACATGGTACTGGCCTCACAGATACCATGTCCTCAAGGGACAGAAGCACCATCCAGAGCCGGCGCCCTCACGGCACTCAGGGAGCTAGTGAAGAAACCCCATGTCCCCCTGCCCCTGGCACCATCTGCTGACACCCCACAAATGCAGCTTTACACTGCCCTGGGCCTGGCCTCAGCCTCCACATGTAACCCTGTTGCCTTGATCCCTGGCCACCTTCTGTCCCCTCTTGAGAGCCCAGTGCTTCTTAGCCAGGCTGCAGGATGGGTTGGGAACCTACTGCCTGCTGGCTTGTGACCTTACATGCCTCCTCTCTGCTCCACTCTGCCCTTTGTTCTGGCCAAGCTCTCATCACTGCCTCCTCCTGCTGGACCCCACAGAGCCCCGACCCAATCACCATTCTCAAAGCCTGGGCAGTCAGGGTGGCACCCCACTGAAAGGCCAGAGAGGACACCAACCCACAGCCCCAGAAGCACCTACCCCAGACCTCGAGGGCCCACACTCCCAGGCCCAGCTCCAAGCGTCAGCCTGCACATAGCCTGCAGCCTTGGCGGCTGAACCTCACTCATCTGACTTCCTTCCCCTCCACATCACCAAGGTGCGGAGGCAGGACCCTGTGCTAGCCTCCAGACAATACAGCCAGTCTCAGTGGGGCCTGTCCTCAGAGAACAGGGAGAGTGCCCAGGACTGCTGAGAGATGAAAGGGTCACAGCCCAAACCCCGCCCAGCCTTACTCCTGCCCCTGCCAGCAATCCTCCCCAGCTCTTTCCTGCACTGGAATCTATGAGATTTTGTTGAAAGGTTCTACTGCTTTTAGGAAAAAAATCTACAAATCCAAGGACCAGGACTCATTGCCCACATTCTTAGGATACATCCTGGGTCAGCCATGTTTGGCCCTGGGGAGAGGTGTAGGATGACAGACAAAACAGTGGAAACAGGTCCTTCAGTGCGGGCTCCTAAGAGGGCGCCCCCTACCCTGCCATGGGCCAGGCAGGGGGCAAGAGCAGGCCACCCCCAAAAGGCAAAGGCCATTAGCCAAGGCACCAAGGAGCCAAGTTTGCCAAGTACCCAGGCTGCTGTCAGTTCCCATCCTTGGTCCCAGCACCCCCAGCACCCTCCCCAGAACCCCGTCAGCTGGATGCACGGAGAGGTCTGAGCCATAGCCCACTGTCAGTTGGTCCTGGCCTAAAAATGCAGGTGAAGGCTGTGAGGAAGACATCAGGAGACCACTCTGCCCACACCCCCAGCCCTGCTCGAGTGAGGGGGTAAGGCCAGGTGCCAGCCACCCTCCAGGTGCAGGCTGCTGTCAGGATAGACCTGGGGGCGCCCCTGTTGGCCTGGGGGGGGTGAGGGGGGTAGCAAGTCCTGCCTCTGGAGCTGAGTGACAGACTCTAGACTATGCAGGCACCAGGTGCTAACCCCAGGTAGCTGAGAAGGTGTTGGTGGGTGTTTACCCAAGGGGCTGGGAGCGTCTTAGTCTGTTCTGGCTGTAACAAAATCCACCAACTGGGTGGCTGACAAACAGCAAAAACTTACTACCAACAGTTCTGGAGCTTGGGAAGTCCAAGGTCAAGGTGCCAGAATGGTCGAGTTCCAGTGAGGGCCCTCTTTCTGGTTTACAGCCGGCACCTTCTCACTGTGTCCTCATGTGGTGAAGGGGCAAGGGAGCAATCCGGGTCTCTTTTATAAAGGCACTAATCTCATTCCTGAGGGCTCATGACCTAATCACCTTCCAAAGGCTCCAACTCCAAATACCATCAGATCGGGCATTAGGATTTCAACACATGGACTTTGGGAGACACAAACATTCAGATTACAGCAGGGAGCATGCCCCAGGCCAAAGTCATCCTAGAGAACTGGCCATTTGTGCCACAAGTATTCACCGAGCAGGCATGAGCCTCACCCTCTGCTCAGTGCATCCTGTCTCACTGGGAGGAGAGACACCAAACAAACTATCACACAAAAATGCACCCAGAGGAAAAGTGAGGGCAGAGTGGGTGGGGGCAAGACATTTCTCCCAGGGAGAGACATGAAAGCAGGATGACCAGGTGGGGGATCCCAGAGGGGTGAGCCGCAGCCCTCCAGGAAGACTGAGAAGGCAGATACCTTGTACCTTCCCAAGCCGATTCAGGAACCTGGACCAAGAGATGCCAATTCCATGGAGTCATGGTGGCCCACAGTCAGAACATCCATATCCCACCGAGCGTGCCCACAATCCAGGCTAGCAGGCTCTCGACAACAATGGGCAATTTAAGTAGAAACTTTCCCGGGCCATTTCCTGTGGTTGGAAATCATCCCCTAATACATGAAACCCAGTTTGCGTTACTATGGCCCAGGGTGCTGCTGGCACAGGTGGGCACACGGCCCTGCCAAGACCCAGGAGCACCCAGGCCACCCGCTGGCTAAAGCACCTTCCCACTCTGGTTCCCAAAGAAGGCTGGACATCCCTCGGGTCCTTGACTTCTCCATGTAGGTGAGCATCCTGAAGGAGGTCTCCCCTCATTGCCCAGGGCAACGACTGGGACAGTGCAAGTGCAGAGGCCGGTTCTGCAGGAGGCTCTTCTGGAGGACGCACCTGTCCAGCCTGTCTGCACAGACAGCTCTGGCCTTTCCACCCCCAGCCTCTTTACTATGAAGGACATCCAAATGCAGCCACCACAGGTCTGGCCGCTGTTTCTCTCAGGGTAGTGTTGGGAGGAGAGCTGTAGCAGCCACATCTGAACTCGTGGGTCCTGTGCAAACCTGCAGGGTGCACCCAGCTCACGGGCCTCTCCAAACCCAAGTCATTTGAAACAGAAAAGGGAGAAGACATGCTCAAGACCCCATGAGCAGGGCATGGCAACAGCACAGGTCCTCAGGGTCCTCCATCTGAGCAAAGGAGCTGGTCCACGGGAGGACTCAGAGATCTCACACCCCTAGAACAGCCCCTGCCCCAACCCAGACATTCACAAATATCCTCTGGAACAGTCAGATGCCAGGAGAGAGAAAGGAAGGCTATGCCAGCACCCAGGTGTTAACTCAGAACAGATGCCCTCAGCTCTTATATTCATTCAAAATGGTCACCTCAGACCACACAGGAAGCATCCTGATGCCAAACACACTTATAGAAAGACGAAAAACAGGCAGAAAAGGGGACAAAATCATGGTTGGATGACTGAAAAGCCAGCCCCAAGAACACTTTCATACTTCCATTTGGGAAACAATTCTCATATCTGCAAACATAGAATTGTTGCCCCCCAAGAAAGAGAAAAGAAAGGAAAAAAAATATCCGCAGATGGCCCAAAGCTCAAGAAAGCAATTACTCCTATAAACAAGAAGTGGAATGTGTGCTGAAACCAGAGAAGCCCAGGAAAGTTATAAAAATAGCAAACGTAGGTCCTCAGTGGGATTCCCTGGCTGTGTCTGTCTAAGATGCTCTGACAGCAGAGACAAGCACTCTCCACTTGAAGGAGCCACTACGAGTGGTCTGGGGAAGCGAGTCTCACGGCAAACAGGATTCTGTTGTTCTTAGACTGAAGAGGCTGCCAGTTATGAAACCCGTCATGGCCCGGGCCTCCCTGAGGGGTGCGCACCCTCCCCCAGAGACTGCATGCTTCTGGAAGTCTTGCCCAGAGCACACCTGGACTCAGAAAGTCCTTCCATTTGGGTGGAGTCACCTGGCAGGACTGGCACAGCCACCTGTCACTATGAGATTGTCCAAGGGTACTGACATCCAGAGGAGGGAGAGGGTAAGGCCCAACCCTGTGCCCATCTCAGGCAGGCAGGCACCTCCAGAACTGCTCTGATGACCAGTGACCGTGTCTTTCACCTCAAACTTCTAGTTCAGCTGCTTCTGCTCTTTAGCCTAGCCAGGTACAACCGGCTGGTACCTGGGAGGGCTCGGTTACCTGGTAACAAATGAGGCTCACCTGAGATGGGGCTGCCACTCCCTAATGTGAGCACAGCGGCCCAGGCAGAAAGTCTCCATAGCAACAAGATGCTCATGGCACCTCGCCGTCTGCTCTGCCTTTCTGCTGGCGGCTCCTAGTTCATCCTCCCACAGCCCAAGAGGAGCATTTTACAGACTCAGGAGCTGAGGCTGAGACACAGCTGGGGCCACACTGCTTGTGAAGCTCAACACACACGTGGTGACACAGGGCAGCTCTGGGAGGGCCCTGGGGCATGAGCTGGCACTTGCTTCAAAAAAGTAGTTCTAAATTGTCTATTTCTTTTCAAAAGAGAAGGCAGCAAATACATCTGTTCATTCAGAGCAGTGGGTGAAATTCTGCTCCTACAGGTTAAACACACACACACCACACACACGAACACACATGCTCATGTGCCACACACACGCATACAACACATGCACATACACACTACATATAATACACACACACCCCTCCTACTGGGTGCTTCACACACACTCTCCTTCTGTCCTCAGAGGTCAGCACACCCTGACCTGCTTTACAGACGAGAACCTGGAGCCAGGCTCAACCTGTTCTCACTCCAAAGCCAGCATCCCCATCAACATTCCACTTGGTCTCTCTGTTTAAATGACAGTGCATAATCAGACAAAAAGGCCTTTCTCTGACAAAAACAAAACATTGAGAGGCTCCTTTCTGAAGAAGGTTACTAAAACACAACACAGATGGAGTTAAACTTCCATGTAGCCAGGACGAGAGACGCAGCAATGACGTGCGGCTCAAAGTCCAAATTGTTAGGTCTGATGAAGGGCACAGAGGTGCTGGGTATTGGACGAAACTCTCCAATGTGTTAGTGCTTTGGACTTCAATACTTTTCAATATCATTTCAATACTTTTAATTGGAGTTTTCTCTCAAACACCATAAAAAGTAAATTCTTCACAAAAAAGTCAAATTCTGCATCCATCCTTGAAAGGGGTTCCTTACGAAGGGAGAAAGGATGACAAGAAGGCTGCTTGGTGCCCAGGTAAGGAGGGTGCCCAGTGCTTGATGGGAAAACCTGGGAGGTTCAGCATGTGACCAAGTAACACCAGGGACTCGCTCCAAAATAAATGCAGCAGATCTGGGCATTTCCTTCAGGCTTGGGTTGGTGGGTCCAGCCCCCACAGCACTCACAACAGCCCCTGCTGCAGGGAGACGCTTTCCAAACAGGTACACCTGTGGGGCTGGCAGTGAGGCCAGAGGAAGGAGGGCCCACGAGGTAGGCCTTCCCAACCTGCACACCTTCAGCCTGTGTCGAGGGAAGGGACCCACATGGCCCTGCATGCCCACAACAAAGACAGGACCCTGGATAAAGGCCTAGCTATAACTCCACAGAGGCTTCGAGGACACACCACCTGTCCAGAGACCAGGGTCAGCCCTACTGATGATAGCATGAATGAAGTCAGCTTTCTTGTATACTCACCTGGTTCTTCCTACCTGGTGGCAGGTGACTCTGTTCAAGGTAATTTGCAGGTAGATGAAGCAGGGACGCCCAGGGATGCCCAGGTAACGGGCAAAGCCCCCCAGGTCCCCACCTGGCCCGGACTTCTCTCAGGGTGCTCCCACTGAGACGGTGGACAGGAAGACACCCAATGGGCACATGCAGCCCAAGCTACCTACATGAGCAGTTATGGTTTAACACCACAGTGTCACCTTGTACCGAGGTATAAAACTAGTTCACACTTTGGCCTTCCCAGAGAATGTGACCTCAAGGGTGGGGAGAGCACTGCTTGAGCTCAGAAAGACTTACTGGTCTATCAGACGACTTCCAGAAACTCAAGTTATGGGGATCTGAACACCCTGAGATTTGAGAGGCATCTCCCCCAAATTTCCCATGCAACTTATCAACCTCAATGCCACTACAGTCCTGGCGTGGTGTTTAAGAGCTCCCGGTGCATGGGCCCTTGCAGTGCACCCCGCCTGCAGCTGGCCTGCAGCTGTGGGCAGTAGGGGCTTTTTGTGCTGCTCTCACCCTGCTTTGCACAGTTTAAAAGAAAAAGTCAATGAATCACCAGAAGAAATGTTCCTCCTATAAAGGGAATATAAATGTTTATTAAGAAATTAGAGGGGCCGACTCCGTGGCCGAGTGGTTCAGTTCGTGCGCTCCGCTGTGGCGGCCCAGGGTTTGGATCCTGGGCGTGGACATGGCACCGCTCGTCAGGCTACGTGGAGGCGGCGTCCCACATCCCACAACTAGAAGGACCTGCAACTAAGATATACAACCGTGTACAGGGGGGATTTGGGGAGATAAAGCAGAAAAAAAAAAAGAAAAGATTGGCATCAGTTGTTAGCCCAGGTGCCAATCTTTAAAAAAAAAAAAAGAAGAAGAAGAAATTAGAGGGCCAGCCTTGATGGTCTAGTGTTTGGAGTTTGGCGCCCTCCCCTTGGGTAGACCAGGCTTGGTTCCCAAGCATGGACCTACTCCACTTGTCTGTCAGTGGCCATGCTGTGGTGGTGGCTCACATACAAAAAGAAGATTTGCAGCAGATGTTAGCTTAGGGTGAATCTTCCTCAGCAAAAAAAAGTAAAGAAAAGAAATTATAGGAACCAGGTCAGGGATTTTGCTGTCTTAGTCACTCCTGCTAACTAAAGGGAAAAAATCAAAATAGAAGCCCATCCTAAAAACTTGAGACAATGAGAACTTCTCTTGCCACAAGCACTTTGAGCCCTAGATCAGCCGGTTGCCAAGGCGATACAGTGTTTACCTCTCCTTCTGCTCTGTAGGAGGATGCTGACTGACCAGGAACAGCCACCAGGCTGCCTCCTCCAACACCCCAGGAGAAAGGCTGCCAGAGCATCCCCAGAGGGTGGGAGGAGGAAGCTGCAGCCTCCCCACCGGGTCTCCTAGTCTGAGCCAGGGCTACAGCACAAAGGAGAGGTGTCTTCACCTGCCCTCCTCAGGCCCCTGGGGCCCTGCTCTCTGGCACATCCACCCTCTGCTAGTCCTGAGGGCTGTAAACTCCTGAAGCCAGGTTAGAAAACATGCTTGGATCCCAGGGTTCAGTTCAAAGAGGAGGAAGAAAGGAAGAAGAGGAGAGGAGAAGAGAGGGGAGGAGGGAGAGGAAGAGGGAATGGGGAGGACAGAGAGGAGGAGGGGTCAGGGAGGAGGGACTGGAGGAGGGGATAAGGAGGAAGAGGAGGAGGAGGGGAGGGAAGGGGAAGGGAGGGGAGAGAGTGAGGGAGGAGGGGGAGGGGAGGGAGAGGGGGAGGGGTAAGAGAAGGAAGAAGGGAGGGAGAAGGTAGAGGAGGAGAAGGAGGAGAAGAGGGAGGGGGAGAGGGGGAGGAGAAGTGAGGGCACACCAGGCTGAACCCTCAGCTGGAGGGTTCACCCAGCCATGGCCAGACCCCCACACCAGGCTGCTGGCCCCAGTCCAGGACAGAATGGCCTGAGAAGGAGTGCCCCCAGTGGGGACCAGGAACTCACACACTCCAGCTCAGCTCCAGGCTCCCAGCTCTAACCTGAAGGCCAGCCCTGCCTGAGCAGCCACAGCTGGGCACACACTGCTCCTTCCTTCATTAGCCTCAATGTGATACAGCCCCACCAGGGGTCGTACAGAAACAAACATCCCTGCCAAAGCCTGCGCCACCTGGGCAGATGCCTGGTGACTGGCTTCCTTCCAAAGGAACAATCATCCTGAGCTTTGGCAGGGGGCTGACCACGTGCACATGCACACACATATACGGGCACACACATCAATATCTGCCTTCCGAGGCCATGAACAGTACTGAATGTGCGAAAGGAAGGGCTGAATATGGGAAAGAGTTTTAAATGCTCGGCTCATAATTCAGGGAGATGAGAAAGATCAGGGAAAGGTTGAAGTTTTTCAAAGCCTAAAGTGAGTGAACTTAAGAATGATGCAACTTGTCCCAAGCAAAATGCTAACACGTAATACCCAGCCCACTATTAGGGAAGGGCAGCTTCAAATCAGAACCTATAAGAAGCCAAGGCTGAATTTCCTGCAAGACCGTAAGGCCTGATACTAACTCAGGAGAATCACATATATGCTCACCAACACAGCAGCACAACACCTATGACAGCAGACACTTGTCAGTTGGACCCTGCCACCAAGAGGGCATGGTATAAAATGCTAAAACTACATTTCATCATCATAAAATACAGCACCCTGCAAAGCCCTTCAGACCCTCCCAGAGAATCCCCTAGTGCTTATAGCCAAGTGACAAAATAATTTTAGAAAACAGGATTTGCCATGCAAGCAGACACAAAAGGACACTCTGGAAAAGATGGAAGCTGTAGCATGCAGGGCTGCAGGGAGCCAGGGTCCCTATGGGTCCTCGCACAGGGGCCTCGTCCTCCCACCATGCCATGTGTGCTGGAGACAAAATGGCAACTGATGAACAAGCATAGGGCAATCCAGAGTGTGAGGCCGCCAAGAAAGTGGGCAAGGCCTCAGTGACGGATGGAGGGGACCTGTGGATGGCATCTACGTGGCCTGGGTCCCTAGCCACCCCACCACCAGTCACTTAGCACACGCTGTGGGAAAGGACCTTGAGTGGAGACAGGGTAGCCACCAATGACCAATGGGCAAAGCAGATGTGACTGGTAGGGGCAATGAGGACAACGGGCAGTAAGTCAGGGAAGCAGATGAGCCAGAGTGTCAACTCAGACAATGGAGAGCCAGCCTGTTCATCACTCATTATGCAGCTTAGATCAGTATCAGCGGCAACTTTGTAATTCATTCCCATTGATCATCCCTCCTTCAACGAAAATATGTTGAGGTTTTTTACTGGTAAGATGCCTAGGGTACCCCAGTGATACCAAATCCTAGCTCCCAGACCCTCTCCCTGATCCCAGACATGGTTTTGAGCAACTCGCCCGGCCAAGCAAATCATCACTCAGTGCCAAGGCCAAGCCTGGGCCCTGGTCTCCGCTCCTCCCCTCTGAAAGGGCTGAGTTTTGAGGTGCACGCATGCCTTTTCTGTTTCCTCTCTTTCCCAACACTTCCTGGCAAAAACTTCTATTCTTGATCTGCCATTAACTTTAGCTTCTACCTCTAGGTCCAAACCAAATTCTTTATCCTTCTTTTTTAAGTAAGCGTTTATACAACAGGAGAGAGGTAAAGACAAGCAAAAAGGCTCAGAGAAGGAATTTACAAGTGGTGGAAATTCCTGGCTATATCACAGGTCCTGCACATACTGGAGGAGAATGACCTCAGGTCTACTTAACCTGAGGGCATGAGAGAGGCCCCATCCCAGGCCCTAGACCACCTGCCAGGCTGGCCAGCCATCACCTTACTGACCCGCTCCATGTCTGTGCGGTGGGCCTGGGTGGGGGGCAGGAAGCCCCCTGAGCTCCTCTGAGCACTCTTGGCCCTCTCCCATGCCCAAGCTTCCTTCCAGCTGACCCGTGTTTGCAGCAGACAGGCACACACCAGAACTCCACCTTTAGAAGCTCCTTCTGAGATGGTAGCCCAGTGGAGGCACTCAGCCATGTGCTCTCTGGGGAGTGGTTTTTAATTTGGGCCCCATTTCTTGCAAAGCTCTCCCATGATACACCCTGGGCTCTTGCTCCAAGGAGACAAGCCTGTGCCCAGTGCTCAGGGATCACGGGTCACTGACCCATGCAGGGCAGGCCACGCCCCTGTGGCAGCAGCACAGGGACATTTGATCTGAGGCATCAAGCCTCAGCGCTTTTCCAAACAGGTCACCTTGGGACAGACTGGCCAACGGCCACGGAGCGCAGCCAAGTTCCTGGTTAGCGTGTGTTTTTGTGTGATGAACTTCAAAAAAGGAGAACAATAAACAGATCCCCCCTCCACACACACCCCAAAACAAAAACCCATGGAAGCATGCCCTCTGTTCTGTTTGTACAGAATGATGTCAGTTAAAACGATGGACCTGTCAGAGCTGCCCCCCACCAGGCACACAATGCCCAACAGCAAATGGTGATACAGCCCAGCCCTGGGTCCGGAGGGAACAGGAGCAGGGTGGAAAGCACACCACAGCCAGGGCACTGCAAGGGCAGGGGGCTGGCGGGGCACATGATCGGCTCTTTACCATGGCCTAGTTTCAGTGAGGGAACTCCATGCCTCCCCTGAGAAGCCTGGCTTGCACACAGCTGATCCACAGCTGCTGGGGCAGGGCGGGGCGGTGGGGGGGCATGAGGGTGGACCCTAAGACCTAAAACTGAACAAATGAACCAGAAATCACAGGTTCCACATAAACATGTTTCAGGCTTAGATGCTCAGTTCAGCCACAACAACAAACAGGATATCACGTTTATGTGCGTGAGCCTGTGCGCATGCACAGCCAAACGGCAGAGCTTTTGGTTGGGTGAGAATTTCTCTGTCTTACATTAAGTGACGAGTGTCAAATTACTGCCAACAGAGTAAAAAGTTAGCATTTGCATCTCCATTATATTGACCCAGAGCGATAGCTGAGGCCTTCTGAGCTCAGCGCTCCCACCCAGGACTTGGCGGCCCTCCCCACCACCCCATCCCAGTCCCACCCCAGCAGCTGCTTCTGAACTGCCAAGCTGGAGAGAACACTGAATTTCAGTCCCATCTTGATGAGAAGTTGACTTCTCAAGAAAGTAATCCCTCTTAGGGATGTGAAAGGGAAGAAAAACAGGCTCAGGTGTGTGAACTTAGATCAATATTTGTTTTTTTTCTGGAAAGCATGCAGAGACCCACCAGGACTTAAGAATGCCGCCAGCTGCAGGTCCCACCCAAGCCTGGGAGACAGGTCACCTGTGGCCATAGAGCCAGGGTGCAGGTGGGCTAGCCAAGGTCACGCCCACAACCACCTTCTGAGCTGGCTATAAATACCACCCAGAAACATTTTCATTCCATGTAAAATTAGGGGTCTTGTTTATTTGGGGAAGGGAACACCTAAAACTCAGCTGAGTTGCCCTTTGACTTTAAAAAGACTGCCAACAGCAGAACCCAGAAAATCTGGCACTGTCAGTCAGTGCGGTTGGAAGATGAAGCAGATACTACCAGGTGGACTGGACACAAGGCGGTTGAATATCTAAAGAACAGATACTGCCCCCATGGACATCTGGCCATGTGAAGGACAAGGAGCACCCTGGCCCTCCAAAAAGCCACAGTCTCACAGTGTTACCTCACAGGGTCACCTCACAGGTTACTTATTAATTATCAAGGGGAGAATGTCCCTCTATAGTGGAGAAATCTGGCAGACACCACCCTAACCACGTGCCCCAGCAACAAGACAACCTGACACCACGTGTCCCCAGTGTGGTGCATGAAAGTGTCAGCATCACCCGTGCCATATTTCTGACCAGAAACAGTTGAAGCTGGACCTAATCATGAGGAAACAACCCAGACTGTGGGATGTTCTATAAGACAACCGGCCTAGATCCCTAAAATGCCCATGCAACAAAAGGCCAAAAGATGGGGGACTCTTCCAGATTAAAGGAAACAAAAGAGACAGGACAATCAAATGCAATGTGTGATCAACTGGATCCTGGATCTTATACAGGACACTTTAGGGATCATCAGGGAAACTAAAAACGGACTGTGTATTAGATAATATGTAATACTGAAATGGAGAAGAGAGGAAAGGAAGGGAGAAAATATAGTATTTAGAGAGAGAAGGAAGGAAGGAGGAAAAGACAAAAAAGTGACAATATTAACTGACTAATCTAGGAGAAGAGCATACGAGTGTTCACTGTGTTATTCCCTTAACATTTGAGATGTAATAAAGATTTGTGGGGGAAGCAGTGTGCTGGGGACACCCAGGCTTCGAATACCATGAGGCCCTGCTGCCCTCCCCGGTCATCACCTGGAATGCAGGTCCACACACGAGTGTACCCAAACTCAGAAGCGTGGCTGCCCGAGCACACACCCAGCTCCCCCTCATCTGCTGTATGGCCTTGGGCATATTTCTTAACCCCTCTGAGCCTTAGTGCCCTTACTTGAAAACTAGTAATAATAATAGTGCCTATTTCATGGGGTCCTTGTGAAGACTGAATAGCTTCCTATAAACTAATGCAAACAGAACAATGCCTGGCCCCTAGCAGCAGTGCAGAAGGATTAGATACAACTGTGAGAGCTGAGTGCATCATTCCAGGAGTTTTTATTTTAAAACCTACTATAACTGCCTTCTGAAAGCACAAACCAGAAACCCTTTGACGGTGCCCTGATTCCTCAAGATCACTGTTACCAATGTCAATTGTTAGAGCGTGCAGGCCTCAGAGACCACTGGGAGGACAATATTCCCCTCCACAAATGTCCCCATGTTTGTCTTGGAGCTGTTTGGCTCTGCAGGGTGTCTTGAGTTATATATCTAAATACACATGCACATACATTGGGTACAGGTCACTAGCTTGTTTCTTTGTTTCCTCCCTTTTAGCCGGCCACCAAGGTACCTCATCGTTCCCTTTAGATTTGCTATGTCTGGCAATCCGACAACCACCTGGATCCGTGTAAAATCAGAGCAAGCAGGCCCAAGAGTGTGAGTGGACTGCGCAGCACCTGCTCTGAAGGGGCAGGGCCCCGCCTCTGAAAGCTCCAGAGAGTTGAGCACCACACACAGGGCTGCTGCTTAGTGAAGTGTGGTCCTATCAGCTTGCTCACAGGAGGGCCTCCAGCCCTCTTTCAGCTAGGGAGGGAGGGAGGGGTGCAAATGGCCTCACATCAGGGCCCCCACCCAGTGCCAGCCCTCGCCCAACTGCTGCAGGGGCTGAGCCGCAGGGTAAGCAAGTAAAGATGGCAGGAGAGTGGGCGTGAATCCTGAGAGAGTAACAGTGGTTCTGCTGGTGGTGTTTTAAAAGTTCTCAGAATGAAGCTCTCACACATGCAAAAGGAGAACTGGGAGAAGTAAAAAAGGGCAGGACAGCAACATAGCAGGAACCTCAGACAGCAGGAACCTCAGTACTGGGGAGACCAAGAATGAACATCCATCTATTTCCTTTAAAAACATAATATGTCTTTTAAGCAACATAATAACTCCACAACAAATTTAAAGGCTGCCTACACTGCCATCAATAACACCACCAGGTCCCAATCCTACAGAAATGCCAGCTCCTCTGCACCAAGACATACACCAGAGTCCACTGCTGCACAGCTGCTAAAAGAAAGGTGCCATAGCTGACCTTTCAGCAGCTGAAAGGAACAGCCACACCTTGGAATACCATGCAGCCAGGAAAAAGAATGAAGACGCCTTGTTAAGCAAACACACAGAACAAAAGCCTGAGGTACAATGTGTTTCGTAGGATCCTATATTTGTATTTTGTAAATGTCTATGTGGATGCACACACGTACGCATACATGCAAATCATTGAAAGGGTCTGGAAAAAGACACACCAACACAGGGCAACAGCGGTTAGCTGGGGGAGGGGAAGGCTTGCATATTCTGTCCACACACTTCTGCATTGTGTGAAGAGTTTCATAACTAGGCCCACTGGCTGCCTGGGACTCAGGGGCAGCAGCCAAAGTGCTGGTCCTCTGCCAGCCTGGCTCTGCCCTGGGAGGAAGGGTTCCTAGCCACTCACCCCGCACTCTGACAGGCTGCCTTCCCAGGGCAGCTGCACCAGGAAGCACCTGCGAGGGGTCCCCACAAGCAGCGGGCTTGGAAACAATCCAGAGTTTGTGTTCGGGGAGGGGACCTAAAAACCCTGCCCCAATAATCTCACTCATGATCCAATCCCCTGTGCAGTGGGTAAAGATAAATTTCAGACCAACCTTGCCCAAATTATCACAGGAAATGGTTGAGAGAATGCAATCTTACTCTACTTCCCGCCCCCAACCCCAAACAGGGCCAGGTGACCAGGAACATCTCACAGGCTCTCAGGAGGGAGGGGCCATGCACTGCACAGTGCCCACTTTTCTGGCCAGGCCCCTAGAGCTGCTGAAATGGGCCGAGCCCCAGCAGTGTGCAAGGAGATGTTCTGGCTCCTGGCGATGGAGGGAAAACAGAGCACAGAGGCATTCTGAAAACAATTCTTTGTGGGAACAAATAAGTAGGAACGTATTTAGGGCATCTCAGCCAAGAAAGACTGAGCGACCATTCTGCTGGGGGCCTGCCAAGCCCCACCACTCTGGACAACAAACAGCAATCTCCAGAGGCAGGACCGGGCCACCTGGGGTGGGGGGGAGCGGCGGGGGGAGAGAGGTCTGCCCTCAGAGGGCCCCAGACCTTTCCTTAGGCAAGTCCTCCAATTTTCACATTAAAGCCCTTCAAACTCCAAAAAAATCTGCTCCTAGTCTTGCTACTCCCCAAAGAGAGTCTTAGTAAACTTCCCAGGTCTGGGCTGCGAAGTTCTGATCCAACAAATAATACGTGGCTTGAGTTGTCGTAAAGACATTTGTGTCTTTGTTTTGCTTTATCACGCATTTGCTATAACATCAACAATTACCTAACTGTGACAGGGGGTAATCAGCCCCCAGGATTACTACTGGGGAACGGAAGTGGGGGACCACGCTGCCATACAGTTAACCAGGACAGGAAGCTCCTGGCGTGCAGTTGGTCAGGGTGGGGGTGGGAGATCAGAGCAGCGCCAGGGAAGGCCAAGTTCCCCCAGAGTCAAAGCTGACCCTTGCACTTCCCAAAGGTTTTCACAAACACAGCCTTCCAGGTCAGGGGAGACATCACCAAGTTGCAGGGAGGTCTGGGGACCCGTCCCTGGTCACAGAGCTAGCCAGAGCAAGCTGCCAACTGCCTTCTCGCTAAAGTAGATTAGATATTCACCCCTTGCCATGAAATCGCTATGAGGGGAGGGGATCCCTAGTGGAGTAGAAGGCCTGGCATGACCTGAGCCACCGCCTGCAGACAACCTGAATACACTGCTGGGAGCCTACAAACCAAACCGCATACACCTCAGGGCCAGGGTCTGCTGCGGGTCTTCTCAGGGTGCCTTGGCCTTTCTGTCACCCTCTGCAGCCTCTCCCTTCTGTGGGCTGCCTCTGGCTCTTCTGTGAGCACCAGTTACTTATACTTTGCACACCTGGGCTTGGGCTGGAAATGCGCTTCCTAGAGCTGCTCTTGGCCAGAGGCAGGTTCTTGGTTCATAATCAGATTCACCTAGGGGACAACTTAAACCGCAGGGCTCAGCTGCAGGTCAGCATCCGGGACCTGGAAATCTGCATTTCCAAGGGCCCAAGAGGAATCTGTGCTCTTCTGACTTGGAGGTCGGCATCCGCTCTGGAGGTAGGCTTCCAGTTTCTGCACACCTGGAGGGCCGGCTCCATGCTCTAACAACAGACACAGCACACTGCAAGCGGAGTGTTTCCATCCTCTTCTGCCCGCCTAGGGTTTCCAGGCACCCCACAGAGACTGGCTTTCACCCCACTGCGGGAGATGCGGGTTCCCAGAGCCCCTGCCTCAATCCTCTAGCCAAGGGGCCCGCTTAGGGCCCATAGCGCGTGAACCAGCGGGCAAGCCAATCCGGAAGCCATCCCGGGACAGAGACGGCCCCGCCCAGGACAGGGAGCCCCGCCTCTCGGCCAGCCCCTCCGCGACTCGCGAACTCAGCTAGTGGGTGCTGCCGGGTGGGAGACCAAAGTGAAACTGGCTGCAGAAACATTTTCCAACATTACGGTTGCCGCCAACTACCGGCCTTGCCCCGGACCGCGGCCCTCAACCCCAGCCACGCCCCAAGCGCTCACCCCGCCCTAGTACTCAGGACGCACCTGGTTCCGAACCAAGGTTGGCCCCTCCCCCACAGTCACACCCACCCTTGCAGGTACGTTGCCAAGCTGAACCAACACTCCTGCCCTAACCCCACACCCGATCTGAGTTCACACACCCTTAATTCTACTCGCAATGCCTGGAAATGGCCTCGCCTTCAACCCTGACCCCACCACCTGCCACGTGGCTGGGGCCAGCCACACCAGGGGACCAGAAACGCAAGGGCAGCCTCCGAAGGGACTGTTCCTCCGATATCCGTTGTTTTTGACACCGGCATTCCTCGGGCCGCTCAATTCCAAATTTACCGAGAAAAAGGGGCCTTTCAGCTCTAGGGTCGTGAAAGCTGCGGTTTTAAGTCAGTTTGTGAACTATCTTACAATGGAGAAGGCTCAACCTTAGGTTACAAGGAAACAGTACAGGTACATAAGTACATATACGGGTTTTGAACCTGCCCCAAATGTGGAAAACTTAAGTGTGTCACAGAAGAGTTCGCGTGAGCCCAGAGGAAATATACAGTTCTTTAAACCAAACTGGGAGAAGAAGGTTGCCATCTATTAACACGTTTCCACCTTGGTGTTTTAAAAACAAAAAACAACCACAATGAATCAACTACAAGATCCTGAGCCTGCGCGATGGAAAGTGCTGCCCTGGAGTAGAGGGCGGGCGGCGGTCCGCGGCCCCCAGGCTGCGGCCTCCTGCCATCCGCCCCGTACAGGTGCCGCCCGCATGCATCCGGCCCCGGCAGGTGAGAGCGGGGCCGGGAACAGGGCGGCGCAGACCGACTGTCAGTGGGCAGGGCACTCCTTTCGGGAGAAAGCGCCGCCAGGCCGAGGAGCCCCTGGGGTCGGGCGCGCCCCCGCCGGCCGGATGGGCGGGGCTCCCACAAAGGGCTGCGGACAGGGAGCCGGGACCGCCCCCCTCGTCGGCCGTCGCTGGCTCTGGTTTCGACAAATTAAACCTTAGGGCGCTGGAAAAATTACAGGAAAAGGAGAGCGAAGAATGTGCCGAGTGGCTGGAGGGAACCCTGTCCCCGCGTGAACCTCGCCCGCCGCGCGCCTGGGCCGAGCCGGCCCCTCCCCTCCCGAGCGCGCGCCCGGCCCACGGGGGAGGGGCGGACGAGGGCACCCCCTACCCTGCGGCTCCCGGAGGCGCCGGCCACCCATCTCCCTGAGCGGCACCGCCGCCCCCACCCAGCTCGCCCGCACCTGCCCGCCGCCCCCCGGTTTGGGCGGGGTCCCCGCCCCCAGCCCAGATGACGACATCCGCCCCCGCGGCCCCACCCGAGCGCGCCGGGAGAGGGGGCGTGCCCGGCGGGGGCGCGGTCGCCGGGCGGGCGCCGGCTCCGAGCGCCCGCACCCGCCTCACGCGGCGCGCTGGGCCGATCGCAGGACCCAGCCGCGGGGTAAGGGGCAAGGTCCTAGCGGTTCCTAGCCTGACCGCCCCCTGAGCCTGGCCGGCGGCTCCGGGGGCGTGTCCGGGCGGCTCGCGTTGGCCGGGGTCCGCGCGCTCGGGGCGCCCCACTGACCTGTGTGAGTTCTCAGGTGCGCCTTGAGGTGCGAGGATTTCCCGTAAACTTTCTCGCAGCCAGCGTAGTGGCACTTGTGCTTTCTCTGCGGGGACTCCAGGTCGGCGCGACTTCGGCCCCGCCGGCCCCTTTGTCTGAGGCCGGGCTCGCTGCTCCCCGCGGGCCCCGGCTCCCGCTCGGCCTCCAGCCCCGCCTCGGGCTCGGGCTCGCTCCACGCCGGGCTGAGGGGCGCGGTCGCTGCGCCTTCGCCGCCAGGGGAGGCAGGCTCGGGGGCGGGTGGCGGTGCGGGCGGCAGGCGGCAGGGGGTCCTCGCCTTCCGGGCCGCGGCGCCTTCTCTGCGCTCCGCCGGGGCGGGCGCCGGCGCCTGCTGGTTGAGGTCCGCCAGGATCCGCGCCACCACGAAGAGCGAGGCACTGTCCTTGCCGTCGCGGCGCTCCTCGACGCGGGGCAGCGTGGCGGCGACAGCGGCGGCCGCGCCCTCGGGTCCGGGCTCAGGCCCCTCCCGCGGCCCGTGCACGACCGCGCGACTCGACATGGAAACGAGGCACTCGGCGGCGAAGTGGTCCACATAGGCGGCGGCTGCCATGCTGCGGGCTCCAGCCGGCGGACCGGCGGCACTGCTTGTAGCTGCGAGTCGTCAGCGGCGCATCCGCACCCACGGCCTCCGGAGAGCGGGCTGGGGGCGGGGGCGCGGCGCGCCCTCTCCGCGGGCTGGGCTGGGCGCGCAGCCGCCTCTGCCGTCACCAGCGCGGCTCCGCGTCTGCTAGTCGCCCGCCCAGCCGAGCACGAAAGAGTGAGTGCATGGGGGGCGCGGGAGAGTGGGGACCCGCGCGGCGTCAGGGGCGGCCTATCCTAAGGATGCCGAGCGGCGACGTTAGGGACAACCGCGCCAAGTCGCGGCCGCAGCTTCACCACTCATTGTGGCAGGCGAGACAGCCGCCGTGCGCGCCGCGGCTCGATGTGGGCGGCCCGGCCCCGGGGGTAGGCGGGGCCGGGGCCACATCTGGACCCGACGTCAGCCCCCAGCCACATCCTGGCGGCGCAGGTTACAGGCGGCGGCGGCCGCTGGGAGCTGCGCGCGCGGAGGGGGCGGGGATCCCGGAGCGCGCACCGGCGGGATAGAGCGGTCGCGCGCCCGCGCCTGGCCAGGGGGCGTGGCCGAGGACAGGGGCGGGCACCATTGGCCCGTGGATATGCTGCAAGGCCAATCCGGGACGCCAAGTGGGGCCTACCCGGCCTCAGGGCTTGCGCGCCCCAATAGGCGTGCCCCCTTGGCCGGCGGGAGGAGGGGCGGAATGGAGCAGGGAGCCGGCACGCTGACGTACGACGTCCGAGGGCGGTGGGCCGGGGCGTGGCTGCGCGGGCTCTTCCTCCCCCGCCCCCCCTCGCAGCTGGGTCTTCGCCGGGTATTTTCCTGCCAGAGCTTTTGCACTGTGACAGCCTTGAACCCCAGCGTTGGGGCGAGCGCTTGGGAGGGCGCCCCTTTGTCCCGCCAGTCCCCGCCCGTGAGGGGCGCGTGGGTGGGTGCGCCTCCCCGGGGCTCGCCGCCGCTTCTCTCCTCCAGAGCGAGGTTTGCGCGGCGAGGAGGCGTGTCCCCTCTGGCCAGGCGCGGGGCTGCCGGCTTCGCCTGCGGGCGGAGCGACTCCTGCGCACTCCACCGTGGCCGGGCTCCTGGGTGGCTGTGCCCGAGGCTCAGGCCGCTCGCCCCCTCCACGCTCTTCCCCTGCTGAGCTCCAGGCCTTCGGCGCGGCCCGGCAGGGAACGGGGTGACGGGTGGGGCGGGGCTGCTCCCGCAAGAGGGATCGGGACCTCCCCCGGCTGGTCCGGGCGGCCGGGAACCCGAGGCGGGCCGCGCTGCCCTTGAGCCCGGGTCAGCCAGAGCTGGACTGGCGCCAGACCAGTGGTTAACCTGGCAGCATGGGTGACGTGCCCACCACGTCCTGAGTTTGCAGGAGCGAACTACGTGCTGCGGGCGGCCGGCCCCGCGCCCGGGGAACGTGGGCCCCTTCCTCCCCTTCCCCGCTCCAGGCCTGCTGCCAACTTCCAGGCTGCCCCTCTCCCACCGCGGTCGGGGAGGCTTCAAACGCCTCCAGCAGCGAGGACCCCGCCCACCGCGCCCCACCCACCGCACTGTCTGAGCTTCTTGAAGGAAATTCCCGGCCGCGCCCGGCGCGGTCTCCCCGCCCCGGCCTGCCAGCTTGCTCTTGACTCTCACTGGTGCCCCCACCCTCGCTCACCCCACGGCCCCCGCCATTCTTCTCCAGGCCTAGGCCATCGCCAGAGAGGCCGGTGCGTGATTTCCTACTGCCTCGGAATCGAGCGCAGCAAGCCCCTCTCTGGGCCTTCGCCAGCATCCCCTGACCTGGGGAGACTGACGCCCGAGTCTGCAGCCACTGGTTCATTTGCCTCAGTGGAGGTTCGAACGTGTCAGCTGCCCTCCCGGGGAGCCTAGAGAGTGAAGGCAGCCTGGGCCTCTGTGAACTGAAGAGAGGTCGATGGGGCAAAGTTGTGCTCCGCAGGCCGTTAAGAGCAGTCATTTCTCACCGAATTAATTTGGAGCCTGGGTAGAAAAAACTTCTCTTTCCAGAAAACTAAGAGAAAAGGAACCAGGTATTCTGGGTCACTAGTTATGGTGAACTGTGAAGTAGTGTGGACGTTCGAGTACCCCGGGTGTCTTAACTCAAACCCTCAAGTTCCCTCACTGGTGGAGCTGTACCCTCCGGAAGACTACACAGCGCACTGTGCTGGGATGGGCTCTGTATGTCCAGCTGGGTCAGGTTCCTCTAAGAGGGTCTCTTCTTGGCAGGAAGTTACCATTCTCCCAGGCAGATTGTGTTGATGACATTTAAGAGATTTGTGTTCTGACCAAATAATGATTCAGAATGTTCCTCCAGGCCCACCACATGTCACAATCACTCACTTTGTTAAGAATGGAGCTGGGTGTACACTAACTTACCAGCCGTACATGCCCTCCCTGTCCATCTCCAGCCAGCAGGATTCTGCCCAGTCTTCAAGGTAATACATCTTTCCGCTTTCTTTTTTCACGGCCCCTGCTGGGACACCCCAGCCTGCACACACATGGTGGGCCTCGTACCAGTGTGCACTGTTCTAGGCATTGGGTGATGCCTATGGACAAGACACCTGCCCTGGATGAGAGCAGGTGAGCCTGGTCAAGGGTCCTCTGCTCTGACACGCACCCTACCCCATCCACAGTACAATACAGTCCACAGGCCTCCCCATGAGTGTGGCCTCCCCACGGGTTTCAGCTGTGCTTGGTGGCATTCTGAATACAAAACTCAGTCCCTTGCCTGGTTTCTCAAGCATTTGATGACTGTTCACTGGAGGAAATCTCAGGCCTAGCATCTTTTATCCCAGCCCCATGCAGAAGTATCTTCCAGATAGACACAGTTCTCTCCCCCGGAGAAAATCTCCCCCTAGTGGGTCCATGTTTTCCTTGCTAAATAAGATTTTGACACAGGTGGCTTATGTATGTAAGAGGGTGGATGGGGATCAAGTGTCAGATGGAAGGAACAGAATAAAGAAAAGCAGAGTAGGGAAGATCAGACCAGAGCAAGTGGGTGGAGATGTGGAGTAAAGAGGCAAAGACTGAAGGGGTGGCTGTCTCTGGAAAAGGTAGTGGGTTGATAGCATGTGTTGACTCTAACTTCTGGAGCCTCCTGAAACAACAGAAAGTTTGTTTGTTGTCAGGCAGAAATTGGCAAGGATGGGGCAAGCAAGGCACAAAGTAACAGCAACACAATTTTTGAAGCTAAGATCCTTTGCAGACCTGAGGAAATGAAACCCTGATATATAGCTAGGAAGGAAAGCCAAGAACAAACTCTGCAGAGTCTCCAGAAGGTTCACAAATGGATGGCACGAGGTACCTCTGGATGTTCTTGTGAATGGGGGGCTAAAATAAAAATAATTGGCTAAAAGTCTGCTTAAGAAGCACTGAGATCCCTAGCTCCCCCACCCACCACCCTCAATTCTGTAGAGCCTTCCCCATCCTGACAAAAGACTGGATGTTTATTATCTGAAGAAGGTAAAAGGGCGCATCTTGGGCTGGGAAACACCAAGCACAATTAAGGGCAGAGGTGCCATTACGGGAAAAGGGGGATGAAATGAACGTACAGATATAGGATGCTGAGACCACCTCCCAGCTCCCTTTTGGGGATTTCAGAATGCAGCAGCCAGGAGACTAGAAGGGTCTTCCCAGGGGCATCATCCCAGGCCAAGGAGAACACCTGAACTTTCTGACATCTGCCATTGCCCAACTAAACAGCCAGATCACCCTGACACAGTTAACGAACCCCATGCACGTGTACAGAGCTTCTCATCAGTCTTTCACAGGGAGCCGAAGCTGAGCTGGCATCTCAGGAAAACCCATGTCATGAAATCTAAATCCCCAGTAGATTTTTTTAAAGCAATTTAGAGGAAACAGAGACTATGCAGAGAGAAGTACAAGTCAACATCACTACCAACAACGTCATCAGAGAAATTAAAGAAAACATTGCAACACATATGAAGAGATTAAATATCTTCATATGTTTAGAGAACAGACAAAGAGAGTTCTTGGAAATTTAGAATAAGGTAACAGAAATGGAAAAACCTTCAAGAGAGGGATTGGAAGATAAAGTTGAGGAAATCTCTATGAAAGCAGGAAAAAAAGAACCCAAAAATGGGAAAGAAGAGAGAAAAAATAAAAAAGGACTATCCAAAAGTCCATTGATCAAATAATAGGAACCCAAAAAAAGTGGTCAGAGAAAACGCAGCGGGGAATCATCAATGAATTAATGCAAGAAAAGTCTCCACAACTGAAGGCCATGTGTTGAAAAGGCTCACAGGGAGGCTAGCACAATGGGAAAAAATAGCCCTCCCCAAGGCGTGCCACTGTTGAAGTTCAGAATAATGGGGACCAAAAGTGTCCTGACATTAGAAGCAGTTCACATAGACAGTCAGGAGTCACAGTGGCTGTGAACTTCTCCACAGCAACAAGTAGAAGTTAGAAGGCGAGGGGCAAAGCCTTGGAAAATTTAAGGAAAATTATTTTCTAGTCTTTACCCAGCCAAAGTATAAACCAAGTATTTTTAGATGCACAAGGTCTCAGAAAATTGACCTTCTGTGCATCCATTCTCATGGTAGGAAGCTACTAGAAATAATGCTTCACTAAAATGTTAGTTTTAGTGTTAACCAAGAGAGAAGCATCTGATCCAGAAAGCAGTCATTCAACATAGGAGTGAGTGGGGAGAGACAGAGGGCCTCCAGGCCAGGCTGGAGCAGGTCAGAAGCTCTGGGACACTTCTCCAGGAGGTGAAATAGATAGAATCCCTCTCTCAGTCAGGAGAGGCTGGACCATGCTGCAGTACAAGCAACCTGCAAATCTCAATGGGTTATTTCTGGCCATGCTCTGTGTTCATCGTGGCTCCAGAGGACACCTGGGTTACTGGAGCGCCTCTATCTAGAACATGCTGGTCGCCATGACAGAGGGACAGGGAGAGCATCGACCCAGAGGTGTCACTCATGCCTTCTTTCCCACACACAAAGTACACTTTCCCCCTTCCCGAGTGGGTCTGATTCACTCTCATGAACCTTGTAAATCTGGATCTAGAGGCCAGAGACAGGGAACTAAGAGATTAGAAGGATGACAGGAATTCAAGGTGAGGGAGATTCTGCAGCGTCCAGCTCCAGGTCCAGGACCTCTCTAAGAGGCTCAGCGGTTTCTTCTTGTGATGCCTGTGGCTGGCTCATGTGGTTCTTCTTGGTCTAGAGACCTATGACCTAAAGATAAATTGCAGCCTAGAGACCTGCAGTCTAGAGACCTATGACCTGAAGATAAGTTATCTGCAGCCCCATCCCACCCCCAGCCCCAATACACAATCCCGATGCCCAATGGTGGAAAGGGACAGAAGAACACAACATCTCAATTCAGAAAGGGGAGGGGTGGGAGATACCCAGCAAACAGTGTCCATAGCAATCCTGATATCCTGCTGTGCAGATATTGCCCCATCCTGGAGTGAAAATGTTTCTTGAATAGTCCCAGTCCTGCTCCCTGGGAAGCTCTGGCTAGTCCACTGTTCTATGGGGCCCTGCTCCAACCCTTGGTGGGGGGTTCTTCCTTTGCCATCATCCTCCTTGGCTGCACTGGGGCGGGAGTGGCAGGGAGCACTGGGAAGATGCCCTCCTTGGGGGCTGAGCAGTTTTCTCGGCCCACATCCTGCCTGTAGACAGTTGAAAACCAAGCATTATCTTAAATTCCAGCCACAAACCCTATTAGTCCTTGTACAAGGTTTCTTTGGCACTATTGGTTTCTCAAAAATTTAGTTAATTTCTTATCTAATTTGTTTGATTCCAGTTATCTTCATTGTCAATAGCCACTCACAGTGCTTTTCAAGACATTCTTCTCTCAACTTAATTGCAGGTTCTTTGAGCCTCTTGGTCTTTGATGGTAGAGTAACACCCCTAAGTCTCTTTTCTCTGAAACTTCTAAGTTATCCCAGGTGACAGTTTACCAAATGTTCTACCTCTGGATACATGATGGCCATCCTTCTAGCCCCTACAATCAGTTTTCTCACTGCCTGATTGGTCAGCTTTAAAACTATACCACATTATCTTGCTTTCTCTTGCAGCAACGCCCTACTCCTGGTTACCATTCTCTGTATCAGTCATGAGCAGCTAAGTTATGCTACAGTAAGAAATAGTTCCAAAAGTTCAGTGGCTTCAAATACCAAAAGTTTAGTACATTGAGGGTTGGCTAGGGACTGCTCTGTGGCATGATCACCCTCACACTAGCACCCAGATCAATGAGGCAGCCACTCTGGAACACTGACAGTCACCATGGCAGAGGGAAAAAATACTTTCTGGACTGTCTTGCACTGGCAACTAAATGCTTGGCCCAGAAGTGCCACACATCACTTCTTCTCACAGCTGGTCACATGGACCAACCTACGGATGCAGACCCATGATATCCCCAGGGAGCAAGGAGCTGAGCTGTTCAGTGAGGTGTTAATGGTTTCCACAAAACCTGGTGTGACTTGAGATGATATCAAGAAAACTGGCAAAGAGTTTGGGGTTGAATTAATGGTAAGACAGCTAACTATGTGAACAGAGAAGAAGACAATCAAGAAAGATCTCCAAAGAAAACAAAAGGACGGTCCATAATAGTTGACCATTTGGCTCAGTTGCACAGAGTGTTTTCATAATGATAATAACAAATGTGGAGCATTGGCATAATTAACTGTGCCGTGTTGCTCTCATGAAGGAATGGGGCCATCTGAGGTGTGTGCGTGGGCAGAGGAGGTGGGAGGAAGGGGAGCTAAGTCCACATCTACATACCCAGAGATCAGCTGACAGCTCCTCAAACTGAAGACCCAAGAGGGAGCAATGTGGCCATGCTGTGGTAGGCAGGATTCTAAGATGACCCCAACATTCCAGCGCCTGGTCCACCCACGTTCTCCTAGTCAGTCAAACACTAATCTAGGTGTTTCTGTGAAGAGATTTTGCAGATGTGATTAAGGTCCCAAATCAGTTGACCTTAAAATGGGGAGATTATCTGAGTGAGTCTAGTGGTCAGAGATAGGGCAGTCAGAGAGATTGGAGGCATCAGTGGGAATTGAGGTAGGGGAGATTCTTTGTTGCTGGCTTTCAAAATGGAGAAGGCCACATAGCAAGGAACCCTGGCGGCCTCTGCTAGCTGAGAGTAACCCCCAGCTGACAGCCAACTGGAACTGGGGACCTCAGCCCTACAATCACAAAGAACAGAATCCTGCCACAACCACATGAGCTTGGAAGAGGGCCCCGGGCTCCAGAAGAGACCATGACCCAGGCAATACCTTGATTTTAGCCCTGTGAGACCCTGAGCAGAAAACCCAGCTGCACCAAGCCCAGACTTCTGACCTACAGAACCTCAAGATCACTAACGGGTATCGTTTTAAGCTGCTAAGCTTGTAGTGATTTGTTACACAGCAATAGAAAACCAATGCACATGCTGTTTGAGTCATGGAAATAATCAGGTAAAAGAGGCAAGAGGGATTGTGTCTGGGGAGTGGGTGGGGTGAAGGACTCCGGTGATTCATAACCTTGTAGCTCTAAGTGATCTGCATGTATAACTTTGATGTAAAGAAAAATTAAAATTAAAAGATTGTGTCAGAGACTATCAGCCACCCAACTGCTATAGACTGAATGTGTCCCCCAAAATTTGTATGCTGAAGCTTAACGAATGTGATGGTATTAGGAGATGGGGCCTTTGGGAGGTGATTACATCATGAGGGTGGAGGCCTCATGAATGGGATTAGTGCCCTTATAAAAGGAGACCCCCACAGAGCTCCCTTGCCCCCTGCACCATATGAGGACACAGCAAGAAGACGGCTGTCTATGAACCAGAAAGTAGGTCCTCACCAGACACCAAATCTGCCAGCACCTTGATCTTGGACTTCCAGCCTCCAGAACTGTGAGAAATAAACATCTGTCTTTTATAAGCTGCCCAGTCTATGGTATTCTGTTATAGCAGCACAGATGGACTAAGACACCAACTAAATCCATCCTCTCTTTCCGTAGCAGTGACTGACCACACTTCCCACACTCCTGTGCAGTTAGGCGTGACCAGGTGACTACGTTCCCAATGTGGAATCTGAGTGGAGGGCCTATGGGCTGCTTCTGCACTGGGGCTTTTAAGAGAGTGGGTCTCCTTCCTGCATGTTCTCTTTCCCTTTCTGCCAGCCTGATGCTTATGACAACAAAGCCCTAGGGGATGATGGAGCCACCAAATAGAAGAGCCTGGGACCCAGAAATCTGGTCAAGAACACTCTCCCAGATGGTCACTGTGTTTGAGCCATAATAATTCAGAGCCTACCTGTTACTGGAGCTTAGCCTACCCTAATATAAAGGTGAAAGGAGACAGAAATAACTAGAGAAGAACAATGGAAGAAGGTATACGAAGAGAGGGCTTGGTGCCAGGCAGAGTGAGAGCTATGCCTTGTTCTATAGTGTTCTTCTCTGGGGTTGGCTTCTGGCAGCCAGGCTGTGGGGTACCAGCTCTAGGCATCTTCCTCCCTCCTTCCCAGGGCAACTGCTGCCTGTTAGTCCTGCATCTGCTCACAAGCCATGGCCTGGAGCTGGGCTGAGGGTGGCTGGGGTTTATCCAAGACCATCCTGTGATGTCCTGATGCTCAGTGCCTCCCACTTACAGAGGGCAAGCAGTGTCCTCTTCACCCAGCCCACGGGTCACTGTGCGAGAGAGCCTCCCACACACTCGCTCACCTGTTTCTACCTGTCTCTTCACTTACTCTCACAATATCCTGAAGAATCTTTCACTCCACAGAGGACTTTGACCCCAGAGCTTTTGCAACCCTCAAGTCTGACCATTTCAGAAGTGGGTGGTTGGATGAGGAACTTCTGATCGAAGCCCTTATCACAGTCATTGATGTCTTGACACGTGAAAAGGAGGAAAACAAGCCATTCTCTGTTGTGTGACATGGGGATGGGGTAGAACACTCTTTTCCTGTCCTGTTTCCCAGTGGTCCTGGAGTGCAAAATAATTCACCAGGTTGTAAATGATGAAAGCCAACTTCACATCTGGTGCACTTCTACATGAGGAAAGATTAAAACCAGAAATGCTTCTGAGGCTAAGCCATCAAAAGACTGGAGAGACATTTACAGTGTCTGTACAAATGTAGGAGGAAAGCACATTAAAATGATGGATGGTCCCTTCCAGACTTGCTGGAGCAGATGGCTACCACTCATAAATACGACAACTGACATGGGATCCCGCCCTCCTTCACAATGATCCAGGAGGGTCTATGGTCTCGATGATAATTGTCCATTCTTCTGTTCATCCCCCCACTCTCACTCCTTGGTCGTCTGCCATTCATAGCTTGTAATCCTCTCCCTGGGTGGGTGCTCAGGGTCAAATGCTGCATTTCATCCTTTTGACTTGACTCAGATTCCTGCCAAGCCCCGGTCAATAACAATAAGCCCCAACCTTCAGGAACACTTCAGAGCTCCCCTGACACATTGACACACATGGGAATGCTACAGGGAAGGTGCCATTCCTTTCCTTTTTACAGGTGAGAAAGCTGAGCCTCAGTCAGGCTGAGAGACTGAGGCTATGCATAGCAAGATGCAGAGCCTGGAGTCTCAGCTCCGAGGTCCTTCACCTCACAGCGCTGTCTCCACCCCTAGCCTACGGGAAGCTAGCTAAATAATGTGGGGATTTATCAAGTCAATTAAATAAGAGCAAGTTGGTCCATTCTGGGCTCTCATGGGAAGCCCTGTTTAATAAGTATTCCCATTGATGGGATTGGGAGGATTTGCCGTGAACGATGTAGGATAAGACTCTAATTCTTGGCTGTTTGCGTGTAGGACTTAGTGAAGAACTGAAGGATGGCGAGGGTTAGCTGATAAGATACAAATGAAGCAGTGTTTTTTTTTTGTTAGTGCTGAAGGGAGTACCAGATGGTATTATGTGGGCATCATAAAGTCACAGAGTGGGGCTGGAAATGATGTGCTGGGTCACACCTCTCCTGGGCAGGTAAGCTCTTCAGTATGGGCACACGGGTCTGTTGTCACCTTTGGGGGACATCTAACCATCATTCACATCCTCCACATGGTCAGCTGTTTTCCTAGGGTTTGGGCTCCTTATGTAGGACAGTATATTGAGAGAGTCAATAGCCATTAAACCTGATTTTATAGTTAAACTAGTTGACTTAAAATATTTTCAAAATGTAGTGTGGGTTGGTTCTGTCTACTCGAGCCTCTTTGAACTGGAGTATTTGACTTGGGATTTGGTATTTGGTATGAAACTTCTTTCATATGTAAAGCAGAGAGCTACACAACCAGGACTGTTGATATTCCAGGAAAACAGAAATGTTTTCCCCCAAGGAAAAGGAAAGCAGAAGCAAGTGGAGGTTAGCGAGATGTAAGCACTGAGAGTGACCCCCTCAGAGCCTTGTGTACCCCACATATGTCTCAGAAGGACCTCTGCAGCAGAGACAAGGAAAAAAACCCTGAAATCCCTGACTTCCCCTGCCTCCCTTGGAGCTGGGCGTGCCTCGTGACTCCATTTGGACCAACAGGATCTAAGACGGCCCATGGAGACATGATTTCCAGGAACCCCCGTACAGGGAGAGGGGAACCCTTGATGCCTTCCGCTCTCCCTGCCCCCACAGCCCAGGACCCAGAGCCTTGCTGGAGCTCCAGGAGCTGCCCTGAGGGCTGAGGAGCTGCTATCCTTAGCCTGCTGCGACCTTTGGTGTGCTTTCATGAGAGAAAAGAAGGAGCTCCTCTCTTCCTGAAGCAGGCTGTGCTGGGTTTTCTGGAGCACACAGCCTCTCTCCAGTGGGATGCCTGGAGCCGGCATGTCCCTCTGCAAAAAATGCAACACGCAGAGCCCTTAGGGCCTTGAGGGCTCCCTGTGGGAGGGCGTGGAGGGAGAAGGCCTGGAGAAGGAGGACAGTCTGATGTTTGGACGGGAGAACTGGCTGGCTGTCCTCTGGGTGCCCTGGCGGAAACAGCACAGCAGCCACCTCTCCTTTCTTCTGCAGATGCTGCCGCTACTCCTCTCTACTTGCTTTGCACTTGGGCTCTCCCCACCTCGAGGCTTCCTTGCACAGTGGTTCCCATGTGGCTCAGTTTCTGCACCCTCTGCTGACCCTCTGAGTCTCCAGGGACAGACCCCTAGGAGGAAATCTGGTCGACGGATGGACAGTCCTGTGGTAAGTGGTTCTCTCAGCTGACCTCCGTGTGGGCCCGGGACAGTGGAGAGACTGCCCTGGTGAAGCTCTCAGATCCGCTCTGCTGCATGGCGCTGGAGCCAGGGAGCTTCCTAGAAGGGCCGTGCAGAGGAGGGGGAGGTGTGTCTGAGTTGGAGTCCCAGCTGGACCACTTCTACAACCTGGAGTCCTCATCCTAAAATCAAAAGCATCCTCCTCCCTCTCATGCTGGGCCAACGCACTGTTGAACACCTCGGTGCGACAAAAGGCTTCGCAGTGCTCGGTCTGAGGGAGATGCCCACCAGTGGTAGCAGAAGGGGCAAAAGGGTACTGTGGGCAGGGCAGTGCTCAGAATGCCAGGACGTCCTCAAACTCATGGGGCGCAGCAGAGGGCCAAACAGCTCCTACTTTTCTCCCCAACATTTTATTTTGAAAGTTTTCAACCATATTGAAAAACTGAAAGAGGAGTACAAAGAACACCTTTACGCAAATTCACCAGTTGGTGAGTGTTTGCCGCATTGTATTTTGTGTATTATATCTTATTTAATTTTATTTCTCTCTCAGATATCTATATCTGTTTTTTTCCTGAACCATTTGAAACTACTTTGCTAACACCATGACATTTCACCCATCTACATACTTCCAAAAATAAGGACTTGCTCCCTGAGAAGCCACAAAGCCATTATTGTGCTTAAGAACTTTATCATTAATTTATGAGTATTATGGGTGGGGGGACAATGAGGGGGTCACCAGGGCCCAGAATATCTCACTGTCCCCCTGCCATCCTTGTCTGGACCTAAAGGGACTGAGCTGAGCCCTGACAAAGGCACCAGGGATTTTCTTGCCTTTAAGAGGTTTGGTCCCAAGACCACAGCCCTCGAGCCTCACCCTCAGCTGCCTCAAACCACAGGCCATCGATAGCCTGTCCCCGCCTTGTCACCATCTCATTCCTTCTTATAAAGACAGAAAAGTGCACCCTTCTTCTCCCTAGAACTACCCTCAAGAAGGAAGGGGATCACGTCGAGAAGAGTCGGGGGTCACCAGCACACAACCTGCTTTTACCCACCCGCTGATGACAGCAGCACCCAGGCTGCTCAGGCTCTTATCTGGCCCCCACAATGGCCCATGATACAGACTGATGTGTGTGTCCCCCCAAATCTGTATGTTGGAGCCCTAAACCCCAAGTGATGGAATTAGGAGGAGGGGCCTTTGGGAAGAAATCAGGTTTAGAAGAGGTCATGAGAGTAGGGGCCCCATGATGGGATTAACATCCTTATGAGATGTGGAAGAGACACAAGAGAGCTCTCTCTCTCTCTTTGCACCATATGAGAACACAGCAAGAAGGTGGCCATCTTCAAACCAGGAAGAGAATTCTCACCAGATGCTGAATCTGCCGACACCTTGATCTTGGGCTTCCAGCCTCCAGAACTGTGAGCAGTAAATGTCTGTTGTTGAGCCATCCAGCCTGTGGTATTTTGTTATAGCAGCCTGAGCTGACTGAGACACCCTGATACAGGAATCATTATCCCCTTGCACAGGGGGAAACCACCTCTGAGGCACAGCAGGCGGCACTAAGGCCACACCCAGGGCTTGGGTTGGACCCCTGTTCAGATTCCAAGCCCAGTTTGTCAGTTAGAAATGCTTTGGGCTGCAAGTAACAGAACCCAGTTAACAGTCATTTAAATAAATAGAGGTCTCCCTTAATAAGATGTCAGGAGGTGGGCCTTCTCAGGACTGAAGAAGTGGCTCAAGTGTGCCCACAGGGACTCATCTCCTTCTCCCTGCCCCTCCACTATCTTTAAAGTGTTGATGTTCTGCGCTAGAGACACTCGCCACAGCTCCAGGTCCGCAGTTAGGGTTAGAAACGGATTCAGGGGATGGTGGACGCACATGACCTCCACCCGCTGTGAGAAAGCAGCACCTTTCCCAGAAGACTTCAGCTTCACCTGGCCCAGCCACAGCAGTGACAAGAGACTGAGGAAGCGAGTCCCTGACTTCCCAGCCCTTGTGGGAGGCAGCATGGGACAGGGGCTGGGCACATCCCGTGTCGGCCACCCCCAGCCTCTCCTTACAGATCCTGCTTTCTGATTCAGGGTGTTTGCTAACCAGGGACAGTTCAGGGGACTCATTCAAATTCTCACTGCCCTGTAAGTTTTAGGTGGATACTTAGCAAATGAGCATGCTCTGATGTGTAAGTATTATTTTCCTAGGGGGGTGGAACAGGAGATGAAGTGTTCCTAATTCCATACCTCTGACCTGCCTCTGAGATATTCCAGGGTTTTCTGATGAGGGTTGCTGGCTGGTTTGTTGGAGGGCTAGCATGGGCATGGGATTTTCAGGGTCATGGTGAGCATGGTCGAAGTGGCTGTGACCCCACGGAGCCTCCTCCCAGGTGGGATGGGGGGGGTCCCCTGGATCTAAAGGGAATGCGTCCTCCAGTCTTTCTTCCTCCAGCTATGCAGTGTGCCTCTGTCTTCTTCCACTAAGATGAATGGTGCTGCACAGGGTCACCCTAATGCAGACCACAGCTTTGAGGGAAGCCCTTTCCACACAGCTGTTTCCTGGTTCGAGGCACTGCCCACCCGCCCCATGGGGACACCCAGTGGTAACCTGCCTTTCATCTGCTCTCACCATCCTGAGGGGATCCCCTGCCCTGTGGTTTCCCTACACTGCTCACTGTTCTCAAGGCCTCAAGAGCCACTCCCCGGGGCATGTGGGTTCATTTGCAACTGTGGCCAGCAGGACCCTTGCTCCTTCAGGTTAGCTGGCGACACACACAGAGTTCAACGTTTCTCCCGAAAGCCAGAGTAGCCACAACATTCTTATTTGGAATATTATCATAAAGTTAATTTAGTTCCATGAATGTTGGCTGGGTATAGGCATTGAGGTATGGCTTCTGGGCTAAGTACTAAGGGTGCCAAAATGCAGAAGAAGCTCACAGCCAGGACACGGGACCCTCTGCAGAGAGAAGGGAACAGAGCTGGCCAGAGCCAGGAGGGACTTCCGGGAAGGTGAGGTGTGTGTAGGGGCTGGGTCGGGTAATGGAAGTCTGTGAGACAGGAAGTTATTCAGGTGTGATGGCAGAAGTAACCCAGGACCAGAGAAGTGTGTTCAGGGGCCAGGAAGTTCCGCCTGGCTGGAGGACAGTGCTCTAGGAGGCAGGTGACACCTGCTGGTACAGGGGCCCCAAGAAGCTTGGCAAGGGCAGAGGGTCATGTGCTGGGGGGGTCCCTGACATAGGTAGGAGCCTGAGTTGGGGATCCCAGGAGAGTTGACATCCTGGCCCAGGTGGCTGGATGCCATAGGAAGGCAGAGAGAAGGTTGAGAAGTTCAGAAAGGGAAAGGGAAGGAGGGGCCGGGGAGCCTCAGGGATGGCTGAGAGGAACATACCCTGAAGGGCTGGGTCCTTCAAACCTTGGCTCTGCTGTTTCACGCTGGGCTGACTAGAGAACCTCTCTGAGCCTGCTTCCCCATCTGAAAACTGTGGAAAACACCCTTGTGAGAGAAGCATCAAATAACGTAATGCTCGGAGGCATGGGTATGGTGCCCAGTATGTGGCAGGTGCGTGTACCACAGCAGTTTTCTTCTCTCCTTCAAGTCTAGTGTCACCATTAGTCACCAAGTGACCTGGAGACCCCGTTTCATCAGGCAAGGTCAGGTCCCCTCCACTGGCCCTGTTCTAGGTGGGGTCCTGGGCCTCTGGGTCTTACCATGGCCATGTCCCTAGCAAAGGCAGTATTCTCACCATGGACCCTTGAGGTCCCTGGGTGGTGGCACAGGGAGCAGATGCTGGCAGCTGCTGCTGGCCCTACAATGTGGCTTTTGTCAGCTGGGTTGGCTGTCCAGCCCAGAATGACCTGTGCTGGGGAACAATTCCCTAGGCTTTCCAGAGCGTTGCCGTGAGCTCTCAACAAAGCAGGGGAGAGCAGTTGCTGCAAGGCTTTGGGCAATGCTTTTGTCATGCAAATATAGGGGGCGGTTCCCAGCTCACTCTCCCCTCAGCACACTAGCTATTTTGTGATGCAGATCCAGTAAGGCCTCTGCACTAGGCCTGGAGCTTGCTCTGCTCACCCCCAAGATCCTCCCCAGCCAGGCTTAGTGAGCACCTCTGGGCACCATGCTGGCCTCAGGACCTGGCTCTCGAGGACTCCTCTGTTCAGCAGGAGGTGACAGGCCCAGAGAAAAGAAGCAGAGGCAGGAGGACATCACCTCAAATTGTGCAACCAGCAGGGAAGAACTAGACCAGGCAGCTAGGAGAGGCCCCTCTGAGCAGGCTCAGGCTGAGCTGGCTGGGAACAGCGTATGGGGTAGACAGCCTAGTAGGCAGAGGAACTGCGAGTGCCGAGGCCCCAGGGTGGGACAGCCAGTTCCAGGGCAAGACTGGCTGGTGGGAGGAGGGCCCATCCATGGTCTCCTGGGCCTGCATGGCCAAAGGGAAGGGCCTGAGCCCCAGACCAACACACTCAGGTGCCCTTCCAATCCACGGCACACCAGCCTGGATGGTGATTTGGCAAATTTCCAAATTTCTCTGAGCCTTGGTTTCTTCATCTGTAAAACATGGATAGGAATAGCCTCTATCATAGGGTCGTGGTGAGATGAAATGAGATACTCCAGATAAAATATTGAGTTCAGCGCCTGGCACATAACAGGCATGCAATGTCTGATGATAATGGACAGCAATTTGGCAATATTTACCAAACTTGGAAGTATCCACTCATTTCCCAATAATGCTAACTCTAGGAATTTTTCCTACAAATATTCTTGCATGTACAAAATGACATATGTTCAAGGTTGTTCTTCACAGATTTCTTTGTAGCAGCTGGAGATTGGAAATGGCCCAACTGTCCATCTATAGGGGTTGGTTAAATGGATTATGGTTGTCCACTCATTTAGTACTCTTCTGCCAAAACAAGAAGGAAGGTTGTCTTGTGTACCCATATAGAGGAACTGACTGCACAGGAGCTGGAAGGGTAAACCAGCCCCCTGCACAGCGAAGTCAGTGCCCTATGAAAAGAATGGGGCCGAGCATCACAGGGGCCTAGGATACACTGGACCCAGGGAAGAGGGAGGGTGTGCCAGGAAGAGTGGTGTGCAGGGCCAGGGTTGCAGCTGTTACATATACACACCTGGAGGTAGAGATTGTCTCCTGCAGAGACAGACTGTCTTGGGACGAGGTGGCACACACAGCTCCGCAGTGATGGAATAATACAATCAGTCACCATGGCAACAACTGGCAGTTGTAATTTTCAGAAAGTGGGCAGTGCCCAGAACACAGGAAGAGGCTGCAGGCTCCCGGCAGGGCTGCCTCCAGGCAGCACCTCTGTAACCCTGGGTGTGCGTGTGGCACAGCAGTGTCCTGGGCCTCAGTCTCCCCATCTGTAAAATGAGGATCTGACTGGGGACACCTCTCCACCATGGCACCGGAAGGAGAGACTGAGAGAAAAGACGAGAGCATACTTTAGAACAGGCATGGGGCTCTGCAGACGCAAAGGCTGTTAGCCTCCCAAGGCAGGCCCAGAGGGATGGCTTCGTCCCACTTCTATTCCCTATTGCCCTCATTAGAGACGGCTACGCGCAGCTCTGAACTTCTGTCACCAAAGCTTCTTCTGGATAAATAAATATTGACTAGAGAAGAGGAAGAAGGCAGATTGCATTTCCTTTTGGGAGGTGGCTACCCAGCCATGCTGCCCACAGGGGCCATCTGTATGAACCCAGGTGTGAGTCCCTGCCTGGTGCTATCCACCCGCTTTCCAAGAAGCTTGCCCCCTGCCCCCCCCCCCCCCCCCGGCAACACCACCCCCAGCCCTTTCAGCTTTGAAAAGTAATTCTACTATTCCCATCTCCCTAGGAAACACCACCCAGACCACTGGCCTTGCCCCGTGGCATGAAGCCAAACTCCCGTGGAACATGGATAGCTATGGGGGTTGGGCTATGATGGTGGTGCTCAGCACCTCCCAGGCCTGACCCTGCTGCGAAAGGGAGCAGATGATCTCTGACCTCTGGATGTGGCAACCCCAGCCCAGCACGCAGCCCCTCCTCTGTCCACATGGGCCTGGGACGCACAAGGCCTCATGTCCCCTCTTGAGACTGACCTTGTAGATCAACACAGAGGATAAGAGTAGGGAAGGATATAGGGGGCCTCATGGAGGCGAGGAGCCTGGAAGGGCCACGGACTGCGCTTCTCTCTTCCCCCAGGTTTTTTAGGTGGTGGCCACCCCCTCCGCCAGGGCCTGGTTGGGGCGCTGGCCAGGCTGGCTCCAGGCAGCAGCCTCCCTGTTCCCCCTTCCCCACTGCTGTCTCACCGACACCCCACAGCCCGCTCATCAGCCTTGTCAGGGCCTCTGCACTTGTCCCCCATCTCTTCAGGGCCCCACCCTCCCCACCTCGCTGGAATTAGGAGGGGTTGACCTTGGGGGTTGTCTTAGTTCTCAATAGCTTAGTTCTCAAACCACAGTCTGGGGCGGACAGGGAGGGTGAGCCACACTCAGCGGGCAAGAGTGACCACTCTCAAGCACCTTTTAAGAACAAACAGTAGTAGGGGCTGGCCCCGTGGCTGAGTGGTCAAGTTCGCGTGCTCCGCTGCAGGTGGCCCAGTATTTCGTTGGTTTGAATCCTGGGTGTGGACATGGCACTGCTCATCAAACCATGCTGAGGCAGCGTCCCACATGCCACAACTAGAAGGACTCACAACGAAGAATATACAACTATGTACTGGGGGGCTTTGGGGAGAAAAAGGAAAAAAAATTTTAAAAAAAATCTTTAAAAAAAAATAACAAACAGTAGTATTATGAACAGCAGGGAATCAACGTGAGGTGCTAGGTAAAACCACGTGTAGTTCAGGCGGCTTTGTAGAATGCTCTCTTGTGTCTTATTCACTCTCGGTTGTTGGGGGCGGGTTTGGAGAAAAGTCTGAGACTCCCTTATGGTCTGACCTGGTGTCCCTATGCCTTTCACAGACACCAGTGCTAGCGAGTGACCGCCCGTCACTACAGTAACAGTTCTGTCTACTGCGGAGGGACTTCAGGGTGGGTGGCGTGGTCTTGAGCTGCAAGTCGTGGTTGTGCGTTGGGGGTAGTCTCTTTATGCTGCACAACAACTCCAAAAAAATCCCCCACGGTCTTGAACAAACCAAGAGCATCTGCCCCAGCCTAATGACAGAAATATTGTGAGAAATTAAGCATCTGCCATTTAGATATTAGACTCTATTTTAGGTTGAACCTGTTTAGAGATTATGTTTCTTTCATCCTAAACACCACCTCGCAGCACATTCCTGGGGCACTTTGTGGCTTTGGGGACAAGTGTTGGACCTCTCAGGCCTCGGTGCCCCTGGCTGACATTCCAGGGTCGGGGCACACAGCCTTGCTCAGCTAGATGCTCACAGCTCAGCACGTCCAGCAGTCTAGGAGAGTTTCCTCCATTTCTCCACGGTCTCTTTCCTGCTCTCCCCAGTCCCCATCTCCCCGGCCAGGTCCTGAGGGCAGGAAACGCCCAGTGCCTTCTGACTTTGCCCTGACACATGGCCCTGTGAAGGGAGCGGAGTGCCGGAGTTTCCCCACTCATGTCTGACAGGCAGGGCCCTGGGACCCACAGCAGTACAGTCCCTGGCCTGACCCTGGGCTGGGGACCAAGCAGGGAGGTGCCCCCAACCAAAGCAGCTGAAGAGGCCGAGGCCACCCAGGCACATGGCCCAGCCACCAGGAGGCTGGTTCAGAGCCTCCTCCAGCTTACCCCTGCCCACTCAGTGCCCAGCACACTGCCCCGCTCTGCTCCCTGGGCCCTCCCCACCCCCAGTGGCCTGGCTGCCTCACTCTCCCAGGGGAGATCCCAGGAACTGTTTCCGCAGGGACATCTGCACTTTAAGTGCTTCAGGCATGCCTTTGTCTTCCTGCCCTGTGGTCTCCACTGCACAGATGACAACACTGGCTCAGAGAAGTGACATATGCCTCCCCTGGCCACCTCCCACCTACTGCCCTCACTTGCTTCCCCACACCAGGGGTCATGACTTCCCCTGTCTAGGGAAGAGCCAGGAATCATTCTCTTCAGGAGCTCATCCCTGGTGAGCTGGCCTCCAGGCTGGGGTGGAGAGTGCTAAGGGAACCTCCAGCAAGTCAGCATGTTGTACTTTGCAGAATGTGCCGTTCCTCCAGGTCCTCGCACATGCTGTTCCCTGTCCCAGCCAGACAACACTCCCTGGGCATCCTTTTCCTGCTCTGGGTGCCTTCTCTGCCCACCCACTCTCCCAGCCTGTGCACTGGGCCGTCATTTACCGCTGACTCTGTTCATTTGCCCACTGGGCTTGCTAACTAGGTTTTGAACTTCTTGGGGGCCAAGCTGGGCAAGAGGGTCCTGGCACGGGGCTCACAGCATCTGGAGAGGGTGTGCCAATTCCCTCTGCCCCACAGGGCACCCCCCACCACACACGCAGAAAGGCCCGGAGTCGGGTATGGGGTTGGGAGTGGATTTTCCAGGCCCAGAAGCATCTCTTCACTTACATCTCCCTGATTGGTGAAAATCACCACTGTGATTTTCCTTTGGAGCAGCGAGGCACTGAATATACAGAGCCTCTCAGTGTTGGGGGCCTTCCTCCCCTGGTCTGAGAATGTCTGTCTCAGCAAACAATCCCACCTAATTATCCACAGAACCAAAATAGGTTAAAAACCCTGGGAGACCAGGCCCAGGTAGAAAGGCCTTTTTGCATTTTCTTAAAAGCTTAATGCAAATCCAACGCAAAAGGGAAATAAATGTATCTGAGGGTATCGCTGCTGAAGTTTGACCCATTACTATGTCATTCAAAAGGAAGAACCAAAACAGACCCTTCATTTGGTTCCTAAACATTGCAGTGAATGAAAAGCAATTTTCCCTGCCAGGCCTTTTTAGGGAGCACCCCTAACTCTGGAGCCTCCCTCCAGACGGCCCAATCCTGTGGGGACCAGCGTCAAGCCTGGTAAGATCTCCAGGCAGGATTGGAGGTCAGTTAAGGCCCTGTGGACCCACATGGCTGCAGGGCCCCAGAGGGATCCCACAGCTGGGTGGCAGTGGCAGATGGACTGTCCCTTTCTGCCCAAGAAGAGCAGCCACTTCCACCAGGCAAGGGACGATTGGTGCCTGCTGGCTAAGTGATGGTGGTTTTTCTCAAATCCAGGCTAAGTTCCTCAGGAAAGAAGCATCTCCCTTCCTCCCAGGTGCTCTACTTAAAGAGGATGCTCAGGCAGCCTGGAGAGTCCACCAGTACCACCCTCATCCTCCAAGGGAAGAACTGAGGAAGGGTCTTCCCACCACAGTCGCAGAGGGTGTTCCTGAGAGCCTGGCTGGATACCAGGCCCCTGACTCTGGCCCCACTCCCAGACCCTGCCTCACACGGCTGGAGGGGAGCAGGCTGTGCAGAGGGTGTGTGTTCTGAAGGCTGACAAGGGCAGGGGCAGGAGGCACACACTTCTGGGGCTCGGAGATTCAGGCTAAGCAAGGAACTCCAATAACCAGTGCTCTCCCTGGTCCAGAGGGGAGAAGGCTCCCGGCCGAGGAGAGCCCCCTTCCCCTCCCCGAGTGCCCGCTTCTGGAAACTCTGGAGCCTCTCACACCCAGGGGCCTCTGGACAGGCCTCCCGCTGTCCCACTGCTCAGCCCACTGAGGACCCAGCCAAAGTGGGGGTGCCAGCATTTGGGGGCCTTCATGAACTAACTTTGTTTTAAAAGGGGATGAAAATAAGTTGCCAAGTTTTAATTTTGCCAATTAAGGGTGTTGTCACAAAAACAATCTCTATTTACCATAATCATTTCATTATAAAACGATGTTTTAATGTCTAAAAAAATCTTGTATTTAAAAACTGTATATACATTCAGCTTTATAAAAATTGACCAGGCTGCCCTTGTTTTCTCATTCTACCTGAGACCAGGGGGCTCTGTGGGGAACCCTGGAGGGAGGCTGAGTTGGCCCAGATGAGTGGCCTGGTGGTGCCAGGGCTCCCTCTAGGTCCTGCTAGTTGGGAGACTGATGGCCAGGCCTCTGCTGAAGGTTGCCCGCTCCCCAGACGCAGCCCCTAGGTATTTCCTGGAGAGCACATGGCCCAGGGCCCTGGAGGGTTGGGCAGGGTGCATCCTCCCTCCTCAGCCTGGCATCTCTGGCCTCCCAGGCTGGCACCACCGGCTGGCCAGGGCTGTCCCAGACACGCGGCTGTGCTCCGCCTGAGCCAGCTGCTGCACAAAGCTGCATTGTCGGCCTGCGCCTGGCAGGCAAGCACGTGACAGCAGAGGGTGGGCGGCTGGCCGGACGGGTGTGCCCCACTGCCTTCCTCCTGGTCGGGACTCTGCATCCTTGCATCTGACCCCATGCAGCAGGAGCCAGCCTGGATGGGATTTAAGGGGACCAGGGGGCAGAAGAAAACACAGAGGTGTAATACCCTGGGGGAGGCCTCCTGTCTAGGGTGCTCGAACTGGGCCCCTCTGGGTTGGCCCAGCACCCTGACTTCACCTGAGCCTCGTCCTTCTGTCTCTGTTACTGGCCCTTCTCCATGAGAGGGCCTCTGAGTCCAGTGTTCTCAGAGCCTTGGCCCGGAGGCACAGAGCGGGGCTGTGGGGTTGCCCAGGCCAAGGGCATGCTGTGGGGAAGAGCCAGGCAGTACCTGCTGAGCTCAGGGCTCCCTTTCCCCTCCGAGTCCATGGGTGGTTCTGACGCAGGGCCTTCAGCCTGGGCTACACTCAGCTGCAAGGAGCAAAAGGGAGCCCTGAACACAGGGCTCCAGCTGCCCAGAGGTTTGATCCCCAGGAGCACAGGTTTCACACATAAAAGAAAATAGCAAGAACACTCTGCCCATGTCCACTGACTCCTCTGTGAGCCCACAGACCTGCTCAAGGCTCTCACAAACTGAAAAAAAAAAATACCCAACAAAAAAGCAGAGGGAGGCTGGCCCCTTGGCCGAGTGGTTAAGTTCACGCCCCTGGCTTCGGCGGCCCAAGGTTTCACGGGTTCAGATCCTGGGCACGGACATGGCACCACTCATCAGGCCACACTGAGGCAGCATCCCACATGCCACATGCCACAACTAGGGAGAAAAAGCAGAAAAATAAAAAAAGAAGATTGGCAGCAGTCGTTAGCTCAGGTGCCAATCTTTAAAAAAAAAAAATAGCCGAAGGTCTTCCCCAGACCTGGTATGTGCACATCCACCATTGTATTCCTCTCCTTCCCAGACGCGGGAATGATGGAGGAATGGTTGGTGTACAGTCACGTGCCACATAATGACATTTCAGTCAACGACAGACCACATATATGACAATGGTCCCAAAAGACGTAGGTGTGTGGTGGGCTATACCATCTAGGGTTGTGTAAGTACTGTAGGGGAGGAAGAAATTTTCTTCTACCCTTCTAGGTTCTTCTGGCTAGAATTAAATTGATGTGAGACAGATTAACAGAAGAACAAACAAAAGTTTATTAACATGTATATGTGGAGGAATCCCAGGAAAACTGAGTAACTCGCCAAAATGACTGAAGCCCTCACTTTAAATACCATCCTTAGCTAAAGACAATGGAAGATGCTGCAGGGTAAGGAGAGTCAGGGACTTCAAAGGGAAGGCAGGCAATGCACAGGTAGGTGGAAAGGAGCAAAGGTCTGGAAAACAGGTGTTTGGCCGCACAAAAACAGAAGAACACTGAGGGGGGCCAACAAACAGGCTTTTTTAGGTTCAGGAACTGTCAGCAGCTAGTTCATGTGATGCTAAGGTGATAGCTCCCTTCCTGAGACACATTTTTTTAATCCGAATTCTTTTAGGCCGTTAAGGGGGAGGTAACAAGGAAAAGAGTCTTTTGTTTCTTAAAAACAATCAGCCTAAAATAATCCTCGTGTTAAAGAGACACATTTTGGGGTGACAAATTTTGTTCCTCTTCAGTGCACTCTACAAGGAAATCACCTAACGACACATTTCTCAGCACATATCCTCATTGTTAAGTGATGCATGACCGTATTACAAGGCATCTTCTACACAATGCAATATCCTGCCATCTGAAAAATACAAGAGGCCGGCCCAGTGGCCTAGCGGTTAAGTTTGGTGCACTCTGCTTCCGTGGCCTAGGGTTCACAGGTTCCAATCCCAGGTGCTGACCTACACACTGCTGATCAAGCCATGCTGTGGCAGTTTCCCACATACAAAATAGAGGAAGACTGGCACAGATTTAGCCCAGGGACAATCCTCTTTAAGCAAAAAGAGGAAGACTGGCAACAGATGTTAGCTCAGGGCCAATGTTCCTCAAACAAAAAGAGAAAGATTGGCAACAGATATCAGCTTAGGACCAATCTTCCTCACCAAAAAAACAAAACGAGGAAGATTGGCACAGATGTTAGCTCAGTGATAATCTTCCTCAGCAAAAAAAAAGTAAATAAATAAAAATATTTATGGAGACCCCAGATGAATACAAAAAGAATGCACCCCCAGCCGTTTTCCTGGAAGGCCTCATCTTGGTGAGGGTGCCACCATCTTCCTCTCAGCCCTGACCAGACCCCAAGGTGTCCCCCTAGAGTCCTCCTTCCCCTCGTTCCCTGCATCCCTCTGTCATGTCCCCCTAGAGTCCTCCTTCCCCTCATTCCCTGCATCCCTCTGTCACACACTGTATGGAGGCCAGTGCCACCCTCAGAGCCCTCAAAAGGAGCTCTGTTGCAGAGCCTTCCTCCAGTTGTGCCTCCTCCCCATGGGCGAGGGGTCTGCCGGCCCAGGGGACGTGTCCACTCAGAGCCTATACCCCTCCTAGGCCATGCAGCAGGTACCAGGGGCCCGGAATTTCCCCGCCAAACACCCCCACCTGCTTCCTGGGCCTTCATGGACCCCTCCAGGGTGTCTTCCCCATAGGTGTGCACACCTATGCGCTGAGAAGGGCATGGGAGCACAGGGGGCAGGTGGAGCCGGGGCCACTGCTGCTTCCCTGGGCTGCCATCAACAAGTCCAGGATGCTGCATCTGCACCTGGCCTTCTAGGTAGTAGTGTGTCAAGGTGAGTAAAGAGAAGGTTTATCATCAATGGTGTATCTGGCTTGACCTGTCACTTTCCCACATTAGGATGTAGACCAGGTCAGCTTTCCCTGGTGCTCTTCCCTGCAGGCCTGAAGAATGCTTTGGCTAGTAGGTTTCAGATCTGTCCCCTCCGTCAGCATCCTGCCTGAGCTGGGGGCAGCGCGCCTCACCCACTTCTTCCCCTTCTGCTAACACAGAGGTCAGACCATGCTCCTTCCCAGAGGCTCAGCATGCTGAAGTGACAGCTCCAGTGCAGAACCTCAGGCCTGGACCTCGCCCCTGCACCCCCCCTCGCCCCTTCCCCATGTTCTCAAGGCTTTTACCTTCTCTTGGTTGTCATCACCCTCTGCCTTGCACACCCCTCCCTCTTTGTCCCCACCACTCCATTATCCCCCCAAAACCTCCCCCCCGGTCCCCTCCCCAGAGAGCACAGTAGGTTGCGAGCCCACTGGCCATTCCCCGCTTCCTTGCTGTTTGAGACCTGCTGTGATTCAGGTCCCCCTCTCCCACCTGTGACCTGAGGATCAGTCCTGATGCGTCATGGTCAGCCATTCTACCCTCACCCCCTTGCAGGGGGGCTGTAGGTGACCTGTCCTGCTGATGAGAGGTGAGCAAAAGTCTGCCAGGAGACCCTGGGAAAGGTTTCCTCTCTGATAAAGTAGACTTACAGGAAGAAACAGTCTAGTATGTTCCTCGGAACTTTGCTGTGTCAGGATGTCATGTCATTTACCAGCTGAGAGGGAAGCCACACCCTGAGGAGGGCCGAGCCTGGCATATGCTGCCCTTGACTCTCTCTCCACTTCTTGCCATGAGATGGCCCGCTTCCAGCTGCTCCATCCAGCTTGAGCCTGGGTCTTTGTCGCCTGTAGCCAAACACATCCTGCACCCAGCCCTGCCCCATGCAAAGCCTCCTGGGCCTTCCCAGGATCACTTCCCCATGTCGCACTCAGCCCCCCACGATGCATCCCTGAAGGGTGGAGGTCATCTCTTGCCCATTGCCATGCCCTGCCCTCCCGACCTCACGTTCCAGCTGCAGGCCAGATGCATCCACTGGCGTTCAACAGAGTTTGCTGAAACAATGCATTTCTTGAGAAACGTCCACGGGTGAACCTGCCTGCTTTGTTGTGCAATATCCTTAAGGTCCACGTGGTATTAGATTTCTGAACTGGGAAAACATTTCTGTCTCTCTCGAGATTAATTAACAGCTTCTCTTACAGGCCCACAGTCTCTTATGCACAGTTCCGAAATCTAAATATTTCTGAAAACCAAGACTTTTCTCATAAGTTAGCAGTAAACTTGATAGGTGGCAAAACCTGATAAAAGGATGGTTAAAAGGGGCCCGCCCCATGGCCGAGTGGTTGAGCTCACGCACGCGCTCCGCTTCGGCAGCCAGGGGTATCGCCAGCTCGGATCCTGGGTGCAGACATGGCACCGCTGATCAAGCCATGCTGAGGCGGCCTCCCACATAGCAGAACCAGAAGGACCTGTAACTAGAATACACCACTATGTACAGTGGGGCTTTGGGAAGAAGAAGAAGGAAAAAAAAAAGATTGGCAACAGATGTTAGCTCAGGTGCCAATCTTCAAAAAAAAAAAAAGACAAAGCCCCAGGGTGAATATTTACATATTTCACTGAGGAAATATGAATGCACTTAATATGGGTTGCTGCCCCAGATCCTGTTAGAGTGTTACTTAATATGCAGTATATGCACATTATTACTGGTCTAAAATGCAAATGTGAATTCAGAAAAACATCCTCCCCCAAGGATTTCTGATAAGAAGTGGTGGGACTGTGTTGGATAGCAAGAGCTTTGAAATTGCTTTATTTTTCTTTTTTTGCCCTGGCTGCCAAGAAGTTCAAATTAAAATAATTAATCTTACAGCAACTAGCCTTTGTCTAAAGTTTCTTAGTACAATTATCCTGTGTTTTGTAACTTGCCTTTTAAAAATTACCTGTGCAATACAGCTTTCTTGAATTTGTCTTTTATTTTAACCTGCTTTACATTATTATTTTTTAAGCAAAATGACCATAAACATTGCAAATGAGTGAATTCAGAGGATTCTGTGGACTATTGGGACAGATGGCCCCAAAGTGTCCCTGTCTGCCATCCTGCCTCCTGGGGTGTAGGGTTGGGGGTAGGGCTGACAGGATTATGGATTGATTCTCCCTGTGCCTCACACACACCCAGGGGAAACCAGAGACACTCCCCTGCCATTCTTGGCGACCCGCCTGCCTCGCCGGCTTCTCAGTCAATTCATCCACTCTTGACATACTTCTAGTCACCACCCAGATGCACGGACAGCCCTCTCAGGTCAGGGCCGCACATTGCTTGCTTGCAGGTGTGCACTGTTGACAAGCTTCTCCCTAACTCTACCATCAGAAGAAACCTGCTAGGGAGCCTCGAAAATAATGTTTGCACAAGTCGTACATTAGGAGTCAATTTTCATATAAAATCACATGTGTGAATATACAGATGATAGAGCACACATGCTTATGCACCACTTTAATAAGGGTGACAATTGCTAAATGGTGGGGATTGGAGTGATTCTTTTATTTTTTTTCCTGATATGTCATTATATTTAATTTTTCAATGATGAGTAATTATCACTTTTGTAATAACAATGAGGAATACAAGTTTGTTTTTAATCCTTTGGCAAATACTATTACAGAGCAGGTTCTTAGGGCATGGCAGCCTTTTTCTAATCAAAAGCTTCACTGGATCTTCATAAGACACTTCCAAGTGGATGTGTCAGAAATGTATCTTAAAATACAATCCAATTGTGCAAAAATTACTGCAGGTAACTTTCTGAGGCTGTCTCCTCTGTCAGGTAATGTTTAAAAGAGCTGTTTAGAGCTTTGATACATGACGTCAAAACAGTCAGATAATTCAATAATTCCAATGGAAATTGGCAGACTTTCATTTCTAGATATGACAGAGCAACTGGCAGCAGACTAGCCCTCCGGCTGCAAACAAGTCAAAATCTGGAAAAAAACCATGAAGTGACTATTTGCAGACACTCGACAATAGGCAGTACAGGAGAGTGATCCCTCGGAGGAACTAAACACATAACATAAGCCCTATAATTTACCTGGCCTCTTGACTGCAGACATTTACTGGACCCTAGCGCAGAGAGGGGACCCCAGCAGATAACAGCCATCTCGTTGAGCTAAGGAGACAAAGCCTGGAGTTTGAGAAGGCTGAGGAAGCTGGAATTTGTGAGGTAGAGAACTGAATAGGAGAGCTTTCCAGCCAGAAAAGGGGTTCAGAGATCTGCATAGGGTTCCTTTGAGTCTTTAGATGAACACTACTGTCTACTCGCATAAGGTGAGGTGGGGCTAGACAAAGAACAAGTACAGGTTGCTGTAAGTATTGCAGTTCCCAGCACTCATACAGGGATGGGAGGCACTCTAATTCTGACCAGTCAGAGTGGGGAGTCCCCATTGAACACCAAATTCATTCCATAGAGACTCCAGAGAGTCCACATCTTAAGCATAGGGCTGCACTGACACTAGATAAAGGCTCAACAAAGTTTAAAAACAAGTCTTGAGAGGTTCAAGTTGATGCACAAAATAAGTAGGTGCCTGTCAGAACAAAATGCAACATTCTGTAAAGGAAGACAGCAAAATCCAGACATTCAACAACATAATATTCTCAAGTCCAGCATTCAATAAAAATTTATAGACATGCAAAAAGGTGGGAAAATGTAACCCATAATCAAAAGAAAAATGAATCAATAGTGACATAGTAAGAAATAACAGAGATGATAGAATTAGACTTCAGAGATTTTAAAACAGCTGTTATAAATATATTCAAATACTTAAAGAAAAACAAAAACATAATGAGTGGAGAAATTGAAACCACAAAAATACAGAAACAAATGGAAACTCAAGAGCTGTAAAAATACAATATCTGAAATGGAGAATACACTGGATAGAGGTTCCTGATCTGAGCCAGATGGAGTAAGCACGTGTCACATTGTCTCTCCACTGACATGCTTCCTGGACAGAATATGTGGAGAGGCTATCTGGGGACCCTGAAAAGGGAATGGTAGGCAGATGGGGAGTGAGGCCAGAATTTGAAGTGCCATCGTATTGGTGGTAGGTTGCCCATTTACTTTTCCTCCTTTATTGCCCAGCCTGGACTCAAAGGCACCTCAAAACCTGGAGGGGCATCATGGGTATAAACAAAAAGAGCTCCAAAAGAGCCATCCCTGATGGTTTAGTGGTTAAGTTTTGGTGCTATCACTGCTTTGGCAGCCTGGGGTTCACTTCCCAGTCATGAAACCACACCACCCATCTTTGGGTTGCCATGGTGTGGTGGTGGCTCACATAGAAGAACTAGAATAACTTACAACTAGGATATACAGCCATGCTCTGGGACTTTGGGGAGAAGAAGGAAAAAAAAAGAGTAATGTTGGCAATAGATGTTAGCGCAGGGCAAATTCTTCCTTGCAATAAAAGAGAGTTCCAAGAAAAGCCCTCTCCTCCTGGTCTGAGGAGCAGGAAAGGAGACTCCTAAGGGTCAGAGAGGTGAGGAGGATACCCTGGTCATTTTCCTGGTCTCTGTCTCCTCAACCCCAAACAATCCCACAGGAGTGATGGTGACAGTGGTGACAACAATGGAAGTGGCTGTTAGGAGGGTGCCTAAAGCTCTAACACAGAGGAAACTTTCTCTCTGACCAAAACAGCTGTGGCACCAAGAGTGTGAGACAAAGTCTAACTGCCTTTTCTCTCCCTGTGCCATCCTGTAGATGGGTCCTAGATGCTATTGCGGTTACGGGAAGTGGGCAGCAGAGGGGGAAACCAAAGCCCTGGCTTTCTGGCCACTGGAGGAGGAAGAGAGGCTCTAGGGGGCTGGAAATAATGGAGAGGTAGGAGCTCAAGAGAGTAATCCCAAAGAGCTATGTATGAATTTCTGGGTTCACCTCTGGGCTTCACATGCATGGATCTGTCCTTAAATAGCACACTGCAGGCTTGAGAATTGAGCTAAAAGACTACTATCCAGATCCTAGACTCGTGGAGGATGCATAGGCAGAGCAAATCTAAATAGCACTGCAAAGCCTTTGAACTCTGAATTGACTTTGGAACCGCAGCTCACAGAAGGTGGTTCAGAACTTGCTGAACCTAACCAGGTCAATGGTCTGCTAAGACAAAAATATCAACATTCTCTTTAGAATGTAAACAAAACACAGAGTCTCATAACATAATATTCAAACTATCTAAGATATAATACAAAATGCCTTGTATTTGAAGAACCAAAAAATTGTCAACCTGAAAGGAAAAAGACAATCAAAAGACACCAATCCTGAAAAGAAACAGATGTTGGAATGACCAAAGACTTAAAGCAGCTGTTATAACCATGCTTTAATAAGCAAGGGGAAACTCCCTTGAGATGAAAGGGAAGACAGAAAATTTTAGCAAAGAAATAGAAAATATAAACAAGAACCAAATGAAAATTTTAGAACTGAAAGCTACAATAAGTGAAATCAAAAATTCACTGGGTGGGCTCAATATCAGAATGTAGAACAGAGGAATGAGTCAGTGAGCAAGAAGATAGAGCAATACAAATAATCTGATCTGAACAACAGGGAGAAAAATTAATGAACAGAGCACCAAGAGTCTGTGGGATAATACCAAAAGATCTAACATTTGTACCATTGGAGTCCCAGAAGGAGAAGAGAAAGACTGTGGTGCCAAAATAATATTTGAAGAAATACTGCCTGAAAACTTCCCAAATTTGGTATGAGATATAAACATACAGATTCAAGAAACTCAGTGAACTCCAAGCAGATAAACTCAAACAAATCCATGACCAAAACATCATAATCAAACTACTAAATATAGACAAAGAAAAAATGTTGAAAGCAGCCAGAGAAAAATGACACCTTAAATAGGGGCAAGAATTTGAACGACAGTGGATTTCTCATTAGAAACCAGCAAGGATAGAAGGACATGGCACAATATTTTTACAATAATAAAAGGAAAAAGCAAAACACTGTTCACCCAGAATTCTACACCCAGTGAAAATATTCTTCAAGAATGAAGGTGAAATAAAGACATTGTAAGATAAGGGAAAATAAGAAAGTTGGTTGCCAGTAGACTTGCCCTAAAAAAAATTCTAAAGGAAGTTTTGTAGCTGGGAGGGAAATGATGCCAGGGGAAACATAGAAGATCAGGAATTAAGGCAGAACAACAGAAGTGGCAAGTATCTGAGTAAATATAACAGAGCACTTTTATCTCCTTTAATTCTTTAAAATAGGTATGACCACTAAATGTACAAAGTGTAACACTATTTGATGAGATTTTCAATGCATGTAGATGTAACATGTATGACAATTACAGCATACAGAGAGGAGATTAAAGAGACCCACACAATGGTAAGATTTTTAAATTCCATTCAAAGTGGTAAAATATTAATTCTATGTAGATTTTGAAAAGTTGAGTATGTATTGTAATACATAGTACAACCACTTTAAAAAAAGTCCAAAAAGATAGAGTAAAAAATTTGAGTTAAGTTAAAATGAAATACTAAAATATATTCAAATACTCCAAATGAAAGAGAAAAGGAGAAATACCAGAACAAAAACAAAGGGAGCAAACAGAAAATAAATAATGAAATAGTAGACCTCAATCTAAACTTTTCAAAAGTTCCATTAAATGTAAGTGATCTAAACACACAAATTAAAAGAGGGGGACTATCATAATGGAATTAAAAAAGCAACCAAGTATATGCTGTAGGTATGAAACCCACTTTAAATATGATGATATAGATAGGATAAGAGCACAAGGGTGCAAAGTGATATACCAAGCAAACACTAATAAAATTAATTGGAGTGGATATATAGATATCAGAAAAAGTAGACTTCATAGCAACAATGAAAGGTCAATTCACCAAGAAGACATGAGTCCTGACTGTGTATGCATCTAACAAGAGAGCTTTAAATAAACAAAGCAAAAGTTGATTAAAACTGAAAGAAGAAATGGACACGCACAATTATAACTTGAGAATTCAACACTCTTCTCTCAGTAATCAATAGAACAAGTAGACAGAAAATTGGTAAGGATTTACAAGAAATGAACACCATCATCTACCAAAGGGATATAAATGACATTTATAGAATACTCCATCCAACAATATCAGAACACAAATTCTTTTTTTTCGAGTGCATGTGGAACATTCACTAAGATAGACCATCTTCTGTGTCACAAGACAACCTTAGCAAATTTAAAATAATTTAAATAATTCAAAGCATGTGCTCTGAGTATAATGAAGTTAAACTAAAAATCATTAACTTAAAAGTATCTGGAAAATCAACAAACACTTGTAACAGTTCTAAATAATCCATGGACAAGAAGAAGCCTCAAGGGAAATTAGAAAATACTTTTAACTTCAGTCATGCATCTCTTAACGATGAGGATGTATTCTGAGAAATGCGTTGTTAGGCAATTTCGTCATTGTGTGCGCATCATAGAGTGCACTTACACAAATCTAGATAGAACAGTCTACCACACAACTAGGTTATATGGGACAGCCTATTGCTCCTAGGCTACAAACCTGTACAGCATGTTATTGTACTGAATACTGTAGGCAATTGTAACACAATAGTAAATATTTGTGTATCTAAATATACCTAGACACAGAGAAGGCGCAATAAAAATACGGCATAAAAGATTTTAAAAATGGTGCACTTGTATAGGACACTTACCATGAATGGGGCTTGCAGGACTGGTGGTTGCTCTGGGTGACTCAGTGAGTGAGTGGTGAGTGAACGTGAAGCCTAGGACGTTACTGAACTACCGTAGGCTTTACGAATACTGTACATTTAGGCTACATTAGTTTACAAAAAGATATTTTTCTTTCTTCAGTAATAAATTAACCTTAGCTTGCTGTAACTTTTTTACCTTATAAACAAACTTTTCGTTAACTTTTGTATAATACTTAGCTTAAAACACAAACATATTGTACAGCTGTTCAAAACTATTTTCTTTATATCCTTACTCTATAAGCTTTTTTTCTATTAAAATCTTTTTTTTGACTTTTTAAGCTTTTTTTTAAAAACTAAGACACAAACACACACATTAGTCTAGGCCCACACAAGATCAGGATCATCAATATTACTGGTTTTTTTGTTTTCTTTTTTTTTGAGGAAGACTAGCCCTGAGCTAACTACTGCCAGTCCTCCTCTTTTTGCTGAGGAAGCCTGGCCCTGAGCTAACATCCATGCCCATCTTCCTCTACTTTATATGTGGGACACCTACCACAGCATGGCGTGCCAAGTGGTACCATGTCCGCAGCCGGGATTCGAACTGGCGAACCCTGGGCCGCTGAGAAGTGGAACATGTGAACTTAACCCCTGTGCCACTGGGCCAGCCCCTGCTCTCTTCTACCTTTACATCTTGTCCAACTGGAAGGTCTTCAGGCAACAACATGCATGGAGCTGTCATCTCCTATGATAACAATGCCTTCTTCTGAAATAACTCCTGAAGGACTGCCTGAGGCTTTTCCTGGAGAGATGTCACTTTTTTCAGTGGTGATTTGCTTGGTTTGTTTCTTTTCTTCATCACAGATTTGCTTGCAAGCAGATAATGCACCATGAACATCTTCTCTATTAATGAAAACATTTCAGTGTTGGGATCAATGTTTTCAGACTTTTTAAGGAGCTTGCTGGGGTCTGCAAAAGCTTCTGCTAGACTCTTCACTGTGAATTTTTTGGGGGGGTTCTTCTTTTTTTTCTTCTCCTGCAATTTCCTTTTCTCTTGCCTCTTCTTCAATTATGTGTTCCTGCTCCACATCCAACAATTCTTCATTAGTCAATTCCTCAGGAATAACCTCTAGGAGCTTCTCAACATCAGCTTCATCCACACTCAGGTTAAAATTGTTTGCCACCTCAACCACAGCCCTGTTGATTTTTGCCAGTTTCTCATCCTTGGCAAATCCTTTGAAGTCACGGAGGAACTTAAGTGTCTTCTTTCAGATGCTGTTCATACACTCCTTGGTGAAATCACCCCAAGCCTGAGAAAGGTTCTTGATGCAGTTACAGATGTTGTAATCCTTCCAGAATTGCATCAGTGTGTTCCTCAGTTGCAGCAATAGCTTGGACAAAAGTCCTCCCCATATAGTATGCCTTAAAAGCTGCTATAAATCCTTATCCACTGGTTGGATCAAAGAGGTGGTATTTAGAGGGAGAAACATTGCTTTGGTAATGGAATAAAGACCACCAATAAAAGGGGGATGTCTGGGAGCATTATCAACAATAAGCAAAATCTTGAAATGTATGTTATTCTACAAACACTGCTTCTCCATTTTGCTGGCATAGCAATTCAGGAGGGCCTCTTGGAAGAGGAGCTGGATCATCCATGACTTTTTATTGCTTGCGTAGTACATTGGCAGTGTGTACTTACTGATATACTTGAAGGCCCTGGGGTTCCCACTGCGCCAGATCACAAAGAGTTTCAATTTGTAGCCTGCAACATTGTCCCCAAGCAAGACTGTTATCTTATCCTTAAAAGCCTTGAAACCTGACCTCCTTATGCATAAAAGTCCTTTCAGGCATGTGTTTCCAGGATAGGGAGATTTCATTCATAATGAATATTTATTCTGGCAAGTAATTTTCCTCCACAGTCAGCTTATCTAGAGTTTCCAAAAATTCTTCAACTGACTTCACATCAGCATTGTAGACTCGCCACTCACTTTTACATTATGTAGTGAATAATGATTCCTGAATCTTTAAACCACCAGAGCTAGAAACAAATTCAACATTGTAGTTGGGTCCAGCCTTTTCTTTCAACACTGCGAACAAACTTTCTGCTTTGGCCATGAATGTCATGGTATTGAGAGAGATACACTTCTATATCTGGTCTTTAATCCAGGTCATTAGAAGCTTCTCTGTGTCTAATATGGGCCCTTCTGAAATTTTTGTTAGTCTTCTTGCCTTCGATGAAGCAGACCCTTTAACAGCTTCCATCACTTTGTTGTTCTTCAGGATCATAGCTATGGTGGAATGGGACATACCTGACTGGCGAGCAGTAACCATCACTGATTTTCCATCTTTGTAGTCTTTAGTCACTTTTAATTTCATTTCCATGTCAATCACTGAATGTGGTCTCTGACTGGCAACATTAGCAGTGGATTTTGTACACTTAACAGCCATGATGAAAAAAAATAACACAAGATTGAATCAAGAGCATGAGAAAATGATGCAATCAATGGCTGCAGTAAATATGAGATGTGTGAGGCCACTGACAGTGTAACACGGCATACTGTTTTACAGTGAACTTTTCTTAATAAGTAAAAAGGTATAGTTGAAAGAATGATAAAAAGTATAGCATAGTGAGGCCAATCCAATGGCATAGTGGTTAAGTGCACATGAAAGCTTTGGCAGCCTGGGGTTCATGGGTTCAGATCCCAGATGCAGACTTATATACCACTCATCAAGCCATGCTGGGGTGGCGTCCCACATACAAAACAGAGGAAGATTGGCAACAGATGTTAGCTCAGGGACAATCTTACTCACCAAAAAAAAAGTATAGTATAGTAAATACATAAACAAGTAACATACTTGTTAATTATCGTTACCAAGTATTATGTACTGTACATAATTGTATGTACTATACTTTTATATGAATGATAGTACAGTAGGTTTGTTTACACCAACCATCACAAACACATAAGTAATGAATTGTACTATGGTGTTACAATTGGCTACAGCATCACTAGGGGATGGGAATTCTTCAGCTCCATTATAATCTTATAGGACCACTATTGTATGTGTAGTCCATTGTTGACTAAAATGTCATTATGTGATGATGACTGTAAATGAAATTGAAAATATAGTATATCCAAATTTGGGGGATGCAGCTAAAGCACTGATTAGAGGAAATCTTTTAGCACTTAATGCTTTTATTAGAAAAGAAGAAAGATTCACATCAAAAATCTAAGCTCAATAAAGTAGACGAAGGAGAGAAAAATACACCTAAAGTGAGCAGAATAAAAGAAATAATAAAGATAAGAGGATAAATCAATAAAACAGAAAAATTATAGAGAAAATCAATGAATGGGAAGATGGTTCTTTGAAAAGGTTGATAAAATTAATAAGCCTCTAGCCAGACTGACAAAAAAAAAAGACAGAAAGTACAAATAACCTATACCTATATCAGTATTTAAGAGGGGATATCACTAATATCCCACAGACATTAAGTGGATAATGATGGAACTCTATGAACAACTCTATGCACATACATTTGATAACTTAAAATGAATTGAACCAACTCTTTGAAAGCTACAAACTATCAAAAACTACCCAAGAGGAAACAGACAACCTGAATAGTTCTATGTTACTTGAAGAAATTGAATTTGCATTAAAATAATTTTTGGAAAATAAATCTTCAGATCCAGAAGCTTTTGTTGGTGAATTCTATTAAACATTTACTGAAGAAATAACACCAATTCTGCACACTCTCCTATTTAAAAATTAATAAAATAGGAGGAAATTTTCTCAACTTAATTTATGAGGCCAGTATTACCCTGATACTAAAACCAGACAACAGTACAGGAAAAGAAAACTATATACCAATATTCCTCGTAAATATAGACACAAATAATCTCAACTAAATATTAACAAATAGAATCCAGTAATATATTTTTTAAATTACATCATGCCTAAGAGGGGCTTATCCCAGGAGTGCAAAACTGATTCAATATTTGAAAATCAATCAATATAATTTATCATGTTAACATACTAAAGAAGAAAAACTATATGATCACATCAATTGTTGCAAAAAATATTTAAAAATTTCAAACATCCCTTTATGATTAAAAGGAAAAACTTCTGGGGACCAGCCCCATGGTGTAGTGGTTGAGTTCAGCATGCTCCACTTTGGCAGCCGGGGTTCATGGGTTTGGATCCCAAGCGCAGACCTACACCACTTGTCAGCTATGCTGTGGTGGCAACACACATTCAAAATAGAGGAAGATTGGCAAAGATGTTAGCTCAGGGCTAATCTTCCTCAGGAAAAAAAAGCTCCCACAAACTAGGAATAGAAGAGAACTTCCTTAATTTGCCTAAAGGCATCTATAAAAAACCTACACTAACATCATACTTAATGGTAAAAGACTGAATGCACACCCCTAAGATCAGCAACAAGGCAAAGATGTCTGCTCTCACCCACTCCTATTCAACATTCTATTGGAAGTAGTGGCCAGTGCAATTAGGCAAGAAAAGGAAATAAAAGCATACAGATTTTATAAGAAGGAATAAAACTGTCGCTATTTACAGGCAGCATTTTTGTCTATGTGGAAAATTCTCATGAAGTTACAATAGAGATCTTAGAATTAATAAAGTAGCTTTTCAGGGTTTCAGGATAAAAGATTAACATGTGAAAATCAATTGTATCTATATGCTATGAATGAAAAATTACAAACCAAAATTAAAAAAATACCATTTATATCTTTCAAAAAATGAAATATTAACTATAAATGTAATAAAACATGTTCAAGATCTATATACTGAAAACTACAAAACATTGAAGAAAGAGATAAAACAAGACCTAAATAAATATAGTGATCCACCATGCTCATGGATTGGAAGACTCAGTCTAGTTGACATGTTAAGTTTCTCCAGATTGACCCCCAGATTCAATATCATTCCAATAAAAACCCCAGAAAGACTTCATTTTTGTATACATAGACAAGCTAATTATACAATTTATGTGGAAATGAAAAGAAGATAGACTACCAAAAAGAATTTTGATAAAGAAATGGATTCACACTACTCAGTTTTAAGACTTACTATGTAGTGACAGCAGTCAAGATGGCATAGTATTGCTGAAGGGATAGACACGTAAATCAGTGGAATAGATCGGGGAGTCTAGAGATACACCCATATAAATACGGCCAATTAATTTTCTAAAACATTTAAAAAATTGAGATATAATTCACATACCATAAAATCCACCTTTTACCACAAAATATCATAAAATCTACATTTTAAAGTGTACAATTCAGTTGTTTTTAGTGTATTAACAAGTTTGTACAAACATTGCTATCTAGTTCCCAAACGTTTTCATCATCCCTACAAAAACCTGTACCCATTAGAAGTGTCTCCTCATTTCCCTGTCCACCACTCATGGAAACCACTAATTTACTTCTGTCTCTATAAATTTGCCTATTCTGGACATTTATGTAAATGTAAACATATAATACAAGGCCTTTTGTGTCTGTTTTTTTCACTTAGCTAAATTTTTTTGAGGTTCACCCACCTTGTTGCATGAATCAGTACTTCTTTCCCTTTTATGGTCGAATAACAATTTATTGTATAGATATACCACATTTTGTTTATCCATTCATCAAATGTCATTTTTTCCACTTTTGGCTATATGAATAATGCTGCTATGAACATTAGTGTACAAGTTTTTGTGTAGACATATGTTTTCATTTTGCTTGGGACTATACTTAGGAGTGGAATTACTGCGTCATACGGTAACCCCATATTTAACTGTTTCAGGAACTGCCCAACTGTTTTTTGCACCATTTAACACTCCCACTAGTGGTGTATGGATGTTCTAATATCTCCAAATCCTTGCCATGACTTATTCTTATTTGTCTGAGATATTTTATTGCAGCCACACAAGTGGATGTGAAGTGGTATCTCACTGTGGTCTTGATTTGCATTTCCCTGATGGCTAATGATGTTGAGCACTCTTCCTTCTTCTTGTCGATCAGTTGTGTATGTTTTCTTTATTGTTTTTTTTTTGAGGAAGATTAGCCCTGAGCTAACATCTGCTGCCAATCCTCCTCTTTTTTGCTGAGGAAGACTGGCCCTGAGCTAACATCCATGCCCATCTTCCTCTACTTTATATATGGGATGCCTACCACAGCATGGCTTGCCGAGTGGTGCCATGTCTGCACCTGGAACCCGAGCTGGTGAGCCCTGGGCCACCAAAGCAAACGTGCACACTTAACTGCTGCACCACCAGGCCAGCCCATGATCAGTTGTGTATGTTTTGTATATTTGTATATTTGGAGAAATGTCTGTTCAAATCCTTTGATCACAATTTAATTAAATGAGATTTTTTTAATTGTTGAATTGTAAGAGTGTGCATATGTGTGTGTGTATATATATATATTCTGGATACTTGACACACCAAATATATGATGTGCAAATTTTTCTCACATTCTGTGGGCTGTCTTTTCGCTTTGTAATAGTGTTATAATGAAACACAAAAGTTTTTAATTTTGATGAAGTCCAATTTATCTATTTTTATTTTTGTCACTTGTGCTGTAGGTGTCACATCTAAGAAAACATTGTCTAATTCAAGGTGATTGAGATTTACTTCTATGTCTTCTTCTAAGAGTTTTATAGTTTTAGCTCTGACATTTTGATCTTTGATACATTTTTAGTTAATTTTTTAAGTGATATAAGACAGGGGCGCAAATTCATTCTTATGCATGTGAATATCCAATTGTCTCAGCATATTTATTGAAAAAGAAATTATTTCTCTGTTGAATTGTCTTGGCATTTTTGTTGAAAATGAATTGCCCATAAATGTATGGGTTTATTTCCGGACTATCAGTTCTATTACATTGATTTATATATTTATCATTATTTCATCCCAACATAGTGTTGGTTACTATAGCTTAATAGTTAAGTTTTGAAATTGTGAATTCCCCTGACTTTGTTCTTCTTCATCAAGATTGTTTTGCCTATTTTAGGTATCTTGTATTTCCCTATGAATTTTAGGACCAGTTTGTCAATTTTTGCAGAAAAGCAAGCTGGGATTTTGATAGGGATTGTGATGAATCTGCAGGCCTACTGGGGAAGTATTGCTATTTCAATAATATTAAATTTTCTAATGGATGAACATGCAATGTGTTTTCACTTATTTAGATCTTCTTTAATTTCTTTCAAGGATGTTTTATAGTTTTCAGTGAACAAGTGTTGGACTTCCATTGTTAAATTTATTCCTAAGTATTTTATTCTTTTTGATGCAATCATAAAGTGAATTGTTTTATTAGTTTCTTTTTCAGATTGCTCATTGATAATGTATATTAATACAATTGATCTTGTATGTCGATCTTGTATCCTACAACCTTGCTGAGCTCATTTATTTGTTGTAATAGTCTTTCAAATGAATTTCTTATAATTTTCTATATACAAAGTCATGCCATATACAAATAGAGATACTTTTACTTCTTCCAGTTCAATCTGGAGGTCTTTTATTTCTTTTTCTTGTTTAATTTCCATGGCTAGAACCTCCAGTATAATGTTGAATAGAAGTGGTTGTTTTGTTCCTCATCTTAGAAGGAAAGAATGCAGTCTTTTACCATTAAGTGTGATGTTAGCTATGAGTTTTTCCTAGATGCTCTTCATCAGCTGAGGAAGTTCCTTACATTTTTAGTTTGTTGATCTTTTTTTTTTTAATCATGAAAGGGTGTTGGATTTCATCAAATTCTTTTTATTCTATTAAGGTGTTTTTGTCCTTTATTCTATTAATATAGTATATTACATTAATTGATTTTCATATCTTGAACCAACCTTGCATTCCTGGGATAAACCCCACTTTGTGATGGTACAAAATTCTTTTTACTTGTTGTTACAGTTGGTTTATTAGTATATTGTTAAGAATTTTTGCATCTATATTCATAAGGGGTATTGGTCTATACTTTTCTTTTCTTGTGATGTCTTTGGTATTGGAATCAGAGTAATCCTGGCCTCACAGAATGAGTTGGGAAGTGCTCCTGTCCTTTCTATTTTTCAGACAACTTTGTGAAGGATTGCTATGAATTCTCTTTATTTGTTTATTTATTTTTTTGGTGAGGAAGATTGTCCCTAAGCTAACATTTCGTACCAATCTTCCTCTTCTGCTTGAGGATGATTGTCCCTGAGTTAACATCTGTGTCAGTTTTCCTCCATTTTATATGCAGGATGCCGCCATAGCATAGATTTACAAGTGATATGTAGGTCCACTCCTGGGATCTGAACCCGTGAAGCCTGGGCCGCTAAAGTGGAGCATGCAAACTTAAGCACTATGCAACCAGGCCAGTCCATATTAATTCTCTTTAAATGTTTGATAGAATTCACCAGTAAAGTCGTCTGGTCTTTTCTTTGTGGGAAGTATTTTGATTAGTAACTCAATTTCTTCACTTGTTATAGGTAAGTCTATACAGATTTTCTATTTCTTCCTGCATCAGTTTCAATAGTTTGTGTCTTTCTAGAAGCTTAGCTATTTCATCTAGATTATTTAATTGAGTTGGCACTCAATTGTTCACAGTATTCCCTTATATTCTTTTCTATTCCCATAAGGTTGGTAGTAATGTCTCCTCTTTCATTCCTGATCTAGTCCTTTGAGTCCTTTTCCTTTTCTTTCTTTCTTTTTTCTTTTATTTTCTTTTTCTTTTTCTTCCTTTTTTTTTTTTTTTGTGGTCAGCCTATCTAAAAGTGTGTTGATTTTGTTGGTCTTTTCAAAGACTTAACCTACAGTTTTCTCTATTGGTTTTCTATTCTCTATTTCATTTATTTTTAGCTCTAACCTTTATTATTTCCTTCCTCTGCTTGATTTGTCTTTAGTTTTCTCTACTTTTTCTAGTTTCTTAATGTGGGAGTCTAGGTTTTCTACTTGAGATCTTCTTCTTTTTAAATATAGGTATTTATAGCTATAAATTTCCTTCTAAGCTCTGATTTTGTTGCATCCATAAGTTTTGGTATAATTTACTTTCACTTGATTCATCTCAAAGTATTTTCTGATGTCCTATATGATTTTTTTTGATCCTTTGGTTATTTAGGAGTGTTTTGTTTTGTTTCCATATATTTGTGAATTTGTCAAATTTTTTCTAAATGATTTTTGACAAATTTGCAAAGGCAATTCAGTGAAGAAAGAATAGCCTTTTCAACAAATGGTGATGTGACAATTGGACATTCATATGCACAAAAACAAACCTCAATGTAACTCTTACATGTCATAAAAAATTTATTCAAAATTGATCATAGATCTAAATGTAAAACTATAAGCTTTTTAGATGTAAACATAGGAGAAAATATTCATGATCCACAGTTTAGGTAGAAAGTTCTTAGATTTGACATCAAAAGCATAATCTATTTAAAAAAAAGTAAACTGGAGTTCACCAAAATTTAAAACTTTTACTCTATGTAAGGCACTATTAAGAGAATGAAAAGACAAGCTACAGATTGAGAGAAAATGTTGCAAATGACATGTATGACATATACTCAGAATATACAAAGAACACTCAAAACTCAACATTAAGAGACCAACAACTAGATTGTTTTAAATGGGCAATACTGGGGCCAGCTTGGTTGTGTAGTGGTTAAGTTCACATGCTCTGTTCAGCCGCCCGGGGTTCACCGGTTTGGATCCTAGGCGTGGACCTACGCACCACTTATCAAGCCATGCTGTGACAGGCATCACACATACAAAGTAGAGGAAAATGGGCACAGATGTTAGCTCAGGGCCAAACTACCCCAGCAAAAAAGAGGAAGATTGGCAGTGGACGTTAGCTCAGGGCTAATATTCCTCAAAAAAATAAATAAGTAGGTAAGTAGCTAAATAAATAAATAAATGAATAAAAATAGGCAATACCAAGTGTTGGTGAGGATGCAGAGCAATGGGAACTTTCATTTATTGTTGGTGGGAATGTAAAGTGGCTCAGAGTCTGTGAAAAATAGTCTAGCAGGTTCATATAAATTTAAGTATTTACATTTACTATATGACACAGCAATATCACTCCTAGGTATTTTCCCTAGAAAAGTAAAAACTTATGTTTATATCTGCACATGAATGCTTATAGCAGCTCTTTTCATAATCACCCCAAATTATAAACAACCAAATGTCCTTCAATGGATGAATGGGTAAGCATCCATTCGAGGGAATACTTCTCAGCAATGAAAAGGTTGAATTACTGACACATGCAGCAGCACTGATGAATATAATGCTCAAAGGCATTATGCTGGGTGAAAGAAGCCAGTGTCAAAAAGTTACATACTGTGTGATTCTATTTATATGACATCCTAGAAATGACAAAACTATGGGGAAAGAGAACAGATCAGGGGTTTCCCTAGGTTAGCTGTGGCGTGAAGAGTTTCACTACAAAAGGCGGCACAAGGCAGTTTTGGGGGAGATGGAACTGTTCTGTATCCTGATTGAGGTGGCATTTATGTGAATCTATACATGTATTAAAACTCATAGGACTGTACACCAAAAAAGAGAGAGAGAGAGAGAGAGAAGCCCGTTTTACTGTATGTTAATTTAAAATACATACATAAATTTGGAAAGCAAATACTGGATGTGCTTAACAGAAGAGTCACAGCAGAAGAAAAGGCAGTTAACATGAAGATAAGGTACTAGAACTACCCAAGCAAGAGCACAGAGAGGAAAATGACTGAAGAAAATGAACACAGCCTCATTGACCTGTGGGACAACATCAAGGGGTGAAATATCTCTAACAGGAGTCCTTAAAGAGGCGATGGCAGATAAAAGATATGAAGAAATAGTGACTGAAGACATTCCCAATTTGATGAAAAATATAAACAACCAAATCTAAAGATTGCAAGGAAACCTAAGAAGAATCCACACAAAGAAAATCACAGCAAAGATTATTTTATTCAACTGCCTAAAAACCTGTGTTGAGAAAAATCTTAAAATCAGTCAGCAATGAAAGACATATTATATATGGAGAACAAAGGTAACAATGACCATCGGAAACAGTTCAGGGCAGAAGATGGTCAAAAGGATGTCTTTAAAGTGCTGGAGGTGTGGGGGAGCTGTTAATGTCTTGGCATTCAAAACATTTCTTCAGAAGAAAGTTGACTGTTTACAATAACAGTGATATCGACGTCTTATGGGATTTGTAACTTATATAGAAGAAATATAACAGATAATAATTGGATGGAAAGGTAACAATAGACAGAGTGGGAAATGAAAGTACACGATGTTAAGGTTTACATCTATGTGAGCAAGTATACTATTATTTGATGAGTTAATGATGAGTACTGTAAATCTAAAGCAACTAGTAAAAGGATAAAGATAATAGATAGAGCTAGTAAGCCAACAGAGGGGATAAAAGTGGAATATTTGAAAATATGCAATTCTGGGACAGCCCCGAGGCCAAGTGGTTAGGTTTGCTCACTCTGCTTTGGTGGCCCAGGATTTTGCTGGTTCAGATCCTGGGTGTAGACATGGCATCGCTCATGAGGCCATGCTGAGGTGGCATCCCATATGGTACAACCAGAAGGACCTACTGGGGGGCTTTGGGGAGAAGAAGAAGAAAGAGAAAAAAAGAAGAAGATTGGCAGTAGATGTTAGCTCAGGTGCCAATCTTAAAAAAAATGCAATGCAAAAAAAGATCGGAAAAAAGAAAAAAAGAACAAATGGACAAAAAGAAGATAAATAGCAAGATGGCAAGTTTTAAGCCAACCATATCAATAATTTTTACAAAATAAACGAACTAAATTAAAGGCAGAGAACATTGTACTGAATTTTTAAAAACATCCAAATAGTATGTTACCTACAAGAGATACACTTTTAATATAAATCCCAGAAAGGTAAACAGTAAAAGGATGGAAAAATATGTATCATGCAAACATTAATCATAGATGATATGAATTGCTTCATTAATATCTGCTAAAGTATACTTCAGGAAAAGGAATATTACTAGAAATAAGGAGGAGCATTTCATATTACTAAGAGTATCCATTCATCAAAAAGACATAATCATCTGCTATGGACTGAATTGTCTCCCCCTGAACTACATATGTTGAAGCCCTAATCCCCAATGTAGCTGTATCTGGAGATAGGGTCTTTAGGAGGCAATGAAGCTTAAATGAGGTCACAAAGGTGGGACCTTAATCCTATTGGACCTTACAAGAAGAGGAAGAGACAGCAGAACTCTCTTTGTCTCTGTCATCGTGTGCACAAAGGGAAGACTGAGACAACACGGTAAGAAGGCTGCCGTCTGCAAGCCAAGGAGAGAGGCTTCTCCAGAAACCAAACCCTGTTGGACCTTGATCTTGGGCTTTCCAGCCTCCAGAATAAATTTCTGTTGTTTAAGCCACCCAATATTTGTTATGGTAGCCTGAGCCGACTAAGATACCATCTTACATGCATATGCACATAACAACAGAGCTTCAGAATACATGAGGAAAAACTGATAGAACTGAAAAGAGAAATAGACAAATCCATTATCATAGTGGAGATTTCAACACAGAATACACAGAAAATCATTTTGGATGCAGAAGACTTGAACAACACTATCAACCAACTTGACCTAATTGACCTTTAATCCCACGACTGCAGAAGGCACATTACATTCATGCACATGTGGGGCATTCACCAAAACAGACCATATGCTGGATCATGAAACAAATCTCAATACATTTAAAAGGGCTGGAAATACTACAAGGAATGTTCTCTGACCATAGGTGGAATTCAACTAGAAACCAACGATGCAAATGTGTCTGGATATTCCCCACATATTTGGAAGTTAAACAAAATACTCCCCAAAATTCCATGGGTCAAAGAAGAAATAACAAGGAGAATTAGAAAGTCTTTTGAATGGAATGATAGCGAAAACACAACCTATCAAGAATTTCAGGATATAGTTAAATAGTGTTTAGAGGGAAACTTATGGTTTTCAATACTTACATTAGAAAGGAGGAAGGTGGGTGATAGCAGTGTTCAAGTCACACTTTGGGAGACATGAGGACAGCTTGTGAGGGGCAGAGTGCCAGAGCAAGGAGTCCGGCACGGGGTCCTGAGCAAGTAGACAGAGCCAGAGAAATAAGTCAGTGCCTTGTGGGAGGGTGGGAGGTGGGGGTCTGAGCTCCTTGAGTGCCAGAGAATTCTCTCGACTGCACTTTCTGCCTGAAAATGGAGTAATGCTTTCTGTTCAATGCCACCCAAATGCCCAGAAAAGCCTGAACAGCAGTTTGGCTGGTGCTGGTAGAGGAAGGTTAGATCTGATGGGAGTTGGGCAGCTGAGACCTGGGGGTCCAGGGGGGTCAGGCACACAGTCCGAGTCTGTCTGAATTCCCACTGCCTCCCTCCTGGAACTGACTGCTTCAGCTTTCCTATTCTTGTCTCTCTGAGTGGGGGCAGGACGGGGCTGCTGTGTTCTGACCTCCAAGTGAAATCTGAATAATTGATGCCCCAGTCTAATGTTTCACCCAATTGTCATAAAGCAAGAAACACAAGCCCAGTGTGCAGCAAACGAGGCCCTGGACAAAGGGCTGTTTTCATCGCCCCCTTTCCCCTGGCCTCAGGTCTGTGTGGCTCTCTCCCCAGCACATGATCAGTGACAATTGTCCTGTGTTCTCCCACCCCTCCCCCAGGAGCCGAGGGAGGGATTACTGGGGAGGCGGTTCCCCCAGGGTGCGGGAGGGCTGCCTCCTGCCCCTCCCCACTGTGGTGTGTGTCATCTGGAGCGTGTGCCCAGCTGTTGCTGGATACCCTCTTGGTATCGCCTTCTCTCTGCTGAAAGCTGCTGCGAGCCTGCTATAAATACAGAGGCTTCACCCAAACAAACAGGACAGATGGGTTCCCAGGGGCCTTCGAGCTCCATGTGCTGGTTGGGAGGACTATAGGGGGAAGGGTCGGGGGACATCCTGGGGACTCCCTGAGCTCCAGGCACATGAGAGAGAGCCCAGCCCTGTTTAGATTTCTGGTGCTCAGGGGCCAGGACACATTTGTCACACCCTGAGGGGGAAAAAACACAGTAAATAAACTTTAAACACACAGCTCCATGAGTGGAGAACAGGTAACAATTAGACCTCTTCTGAGCTGGCGCTCAAGGCCATGACAGCATGTCTAGGCCACGGTGGGAGCTGCATGGGATGTCAGTGCCAATCTGGTCACCGTTGGAACTGCAGGAACAGGGGTGGCGGGGCAGGATGTGGCTGGGCTCCCTGCAAGTCTTCCCAAATCAGTCATGTGTAGTATCTTGGAAAATCACAGAAATCCCTGATCAGCTCAAGTTAACTCCCAGCCCCCTCAAGTGAATAGGACTGGGCCCTGGAGTCATTTGTAGCTTGGGGCACAAAGGACCTTTCTTTTGGGTGGGATCTTTCTCTGATGAAGGTAATTCTCACTTTGGAAACAGAGTGAGATTTGCAGACCCTGGCCTTGGGTTTATGGTGGTGAGAAAGGGCATGCAGACCATGGGGCAGATCTGAGAGCAGGGCAGGCTGCGTGATTGGAGGGCCGAGGGCAACCTGAAAGTGCAGAGCCCTCTGTTCAAAAAGCAGTGAAAAAAATTGTTTTCTTTTCTTTCACCGTCTCTCTCTCAACCTGTCATGATTCTTTAACTTTTTTATTTAATATTGCTCTCCTTTGGGCTCAGGGATACTTGTGGGGAGAGTACAGACCCTCCCAAGCGCCCAGGGCTCTGTCCTGCAAACCAGTGTGTGGGGAGTGTGTGCTTGACCCTCCAGCACCCACCTGCCCACGCCCCGGCCCCCCTGCCCCCACCCAACAGCTGAAGTCACTGAGCACTGGGCAGGGGAGTGGGCAGCCAAACGCCCTTACTGTGGAAGCAGTGGAGATGGGACCCTCACACACCCTCCACTGCTCCACTGACTTCACTTACAAAACACAAATTCAAGGATAAAGTACTAAGAATTTCAAGATGGTGACTGCAGAGCATTGAACTTCGAGCCCAGCCTCCTTCTGAGCGCTGGGCCTTGTGCAACTTTGGCAACTTTGCGGGTGGTACACCCATCCAACTGGCTCTATCTGCCAAGGCTTTCTCCTGCCTTTCTAAGACAAACGGAGTGAAGGGTGCCCTGCCTGAGGGGCTGTTGCAGAACAGGAGGGTCTGTGTCAAGCCTTCACCCTGAGGCAGCCACAGCAGCGCAAAGAATCAGATTCAGAGGCAGAGGGAAAGCAGGCTGACCTGGAAACAAGAGTGGATGCTGCAGTGCTCCGCCCAGACCACACTCCTTCTTCAGAGACTACCCCACCTGCTGGGAACAGGACCGCTGATGGTTTATAGCCGAGTCCCTCCATGGGATCATCCTTACCTAAGATGATGCCCACCGAGGGGCCAATGACCAGCTGATGTCATCGATACAGAGGTCAGCCCCCTTTCTCCACTTGAGATGGCTCTGGAGGCCCCAGCGCTCCTGCAGGACCTGCTGAGGCCTCAGGTACAGTGGCATCCTGGGTCCTTCTCCCCATCTGCCCAGTCCTGCCCTCCCCACTTCCTTGCACTTGCCTGGTGTGTCTCCCAGGAGGAAGATTCTAAGTGGGATCACTTGCCAACAGCTGGCACCGAGGCCCCAGCACAGCCAGTAGGTGGAGCATGCTGCCGCAGAGGGGTCGTACCCCGTTCACGGAGGGCAAGCTCTGAGACATTCCAGGGAGCAGGACCTGCCAGCTGGCATGGGAGAGGTACAAGGGAACAGGGGGGCCAGGCTGCTCGGAGCACCACTGGTTGTTGAGGAGAGAGGATGACAGACCAATTCAACCCAAAATGTGAAAGCCAGAGGGCCTCCCCGGAGCATTCCAGGCAACCCTAATCTCTGGCAGTTGTCAGGATTTGAGAGAGAAAGGAGAGGAACGACAGTGCAGAGGAGGACAAGGCTCAGAAGTTTCTCCTAGGAATGGTGGAGCTCTCAGCCTCACCGGGTCAGGTCCTCTGCAAGGTCACCCTCCCTGTCCTTCTTGAAGGTCACACAATGGCCTCAAGCATGGCAGGTGTCTAACAAGACAATGCTTGCTCCCTCAGGCCCTACCTCCACGCTCCCTCCTCCGCGCTCCTTCCTCGGCGGCCCTCTGGCAGCCTGACTGACAGGGTCAGATCCCAGTGCAGCCTACAGGGAGATGTGGACCTGCTAAGGGAGGGGAGGGCTTTTGCTTTTTATTGTGGTGATATACACACAACATAAAAGTTGCCATCTTAACTGTTTTTACATTCAGTAGCGTTAAGTAAATGCACCTTGTTGTGCAACCATCATTGCCGTCATCTCCAGAACCCTTTCCACCTTACAAAACTGAAACTCTGCACCCATTAAACAATAACTCCCTATTCCCTCCTCCTCCCAGCCCCTAGTAAGCACCATTCTACTTTCTGTCTCTATGAATTTGATGACTCCTGGTATCTCATATAAGTGGAGTCATACCATGTTTGTCTTTTTGTGTCTGGCTTACTTCCTTCAGCATAATGTCCTCAGGGTTCATACATGTTGTAGCGTGTGTCAGAATGGGAGGGGAGGGGTGTTATTACAAAGGAGCTGCAGGCCTAGGCTGGACCCGGCAGGCCAGTGGGGTGTGCCTGGACTGGGTCCTGAGGGTGCTGAGCAAGGAGGGAAGAATACAGGATAAGGGAGAGTCCATCACTGTGGGCACACTCCCTGTGATGCAGAGCTTCACATCTTGGCAAGGACCCCAGGAGACGGTGCTCCTGTGCCGCAGGATGGCTCACAGAAGGCTGGGAGGGAAGATGGCCCACACTGTGTGAAGAGAAATGCCAGAACTGTGTGGAAGGGACCAAAGGCTCAAAGTGAGGCAAGACAACCCAGAAGGGGCTGAAGGACCTCCCCATTGACCAACATGACGAAGAAAGGGCTGGGTTGGGGTGGCAAATTGCTAAGAAGCTCAGTGGTGCTGTCCTCTGGGTTCTGGGCTGACAGTGGAGGTTGACAGTGGGGGACGACAGGGTCTTGATGGAATAAAGGACACATGGTGACGTTCAATCATCAGAAGCAAGGTGAAGGCAATTATCTCAGTGTGTGACAAGATCAGAGCTGCTGCTGGGGGCCCTGCATGCAGACATCAAGGAGGTGGTTGCCTAGAACACAGCATCCACAGAGGTGGGCTGGATGGGCAGTCAAGAAGGGCACTTCTTCATTTGTGTGATAAATAATACTGAGGATGGATGATCAGGAGGCTGAGAGCAGCCAAATCATGAGGCCTTGGTTGGCTTCCTGCCCTGAGCCAGTCATCAGACCCAGAACCCAGACAGAGGGAAATGTCAGTTCTGTGTAGAAGGACCCGCAACCCCATGGCAGGTGCATGCACTAGTGACTCCTTTTGGCCTCCCCAAAGGAAATCTCAGCCTTTTACTTGAGTGACAATTCATAACTTTCTAGGACTGGACGCAGGGTCTAAATTGATACTGGAGAACATGGGGTCACCACAGCCCGCTGTTGGGAAGGAGAAGATGGGCTCAGGTCTCAGGTCTGGCTCACTGTGGCCCCCTTGGTCATTTTCCACTTCTTGAATGGATCATCGGGATGGAGCTTCTTGGCAGTCAGCAGAACCCCCACATGAGTTCTTTAACCTGTGGGGTAACATCTATCAGAGTGAGGAGAGCCAAGTGGAAGCCTCTGAAAATCTCCCCTCCCCTGGCCAGAATAGTAGATCAAAAATAGTACCCCATCCCAATGGGGATGGCAAAGATTAGTGCCACCCTCAAAAATCCAGTAATTCAAGGGTGGTGGTCCCTATCATATCTCCATTTAATTCACAAGTCTGGATCCCATGAAAACTAGATATATGATGGCAGGTTATATGGATGTTATGGACTGAATTGCACCCCCCACAACTTCATAAATTGAAACCCTAACCTCAATGTGACTGAATTTGGAGATGGGATCTTTAAGGAGGTATTTAAGGTCAAATGAGGTCATAAGGGGGAGGCTCTGGTCCTATAGGACTGGTGTCCTTCTTAGAAAAGGAAGAGACTCCAGAGATTTCTCTCTCTCTGCTTATGCACAGAGGAAAGTCCATGTGAGGGCAGCAAGAAGGCAGCTGTCAGCAACCCGAAGAGATCTCTCCAGGAACCGACCCTGACTACACCTTGATCTTGGACTTCCGGTGTTCAGAATGTGAGAAAATACATTCCTGTTGTTTAAGTCGAGGGGTCTGTGCCATCCTGTTACGGTAGCCCGAGCAGACTCATACAGTGACTTTACGAAGTCTTTATCAAGTAGAGCCCCAATTGCAGTGGTTGTGTCAGATGCGGTATCTTGGGAAGAGCAGATTAACGCAGTTCAGGGCGTGGCATTGGCCACCCATCCAGGAATGTTGTCTTTTCCATCCTCAGGAGAAGAAGGATCAGAAGCAGTTTGCATTTGTGGTGAGCGGACAAGTGTACACATTTATCCAAAGGGGATTGGGCCATCTGGTCATTTGATGAATGGACAATTCATGTACATTGAGTTCCTCCTACAAATGGCTTGTCTTCCAGACTTGCCACAAACGGAGACAGCAGTTTTTGGTTAGTCTAAAAAAATGGGATAAAAATTACTCATGCCAAGGTGATGGTAGGAGCTGGCAGAGGGGAGAGAGGTGCTGGGGCTGCAGCTGGGGTAAAGGGGTCCAGGGGTTCTGCTCACTGGAGCAGCTACAGGAAACCAGCTCTGTGGCTGGGCGAGAGGAAGCGGTGCTGGAGAGGGTTGCCATATGCATGTCTGAGGATGGGACACCAGCAGTTGGGGGCAGCGTCCTTGGCCTCGCATGGGAGCAGGGCAGGGACTGTCCCAGGCCTAGTGGAGATGGGATCACTTTGCAGATCAGATGGGCAAACCCTAGAGTGTCTTAGGGACAAATTTGTGTTAGGACATGTTGAACGTGATACCTGGACAGAGCCCCACTAGACCACGTGGTAATTTTGTGCCAGTCAGTCATGGGGCCCTGCCTCTGTAGGCCCCAGAGCCCAACCAGCCTAGTGACACCTAGGGCCCATGCCAGGCTCCCCGAGAACACATGGCCTGGAGCCTGCAATTGACCCTGAGACGTTTTTGAGGCCCTGGGGCTCGTGTTCTGATGGGCCCCTCTGCTGTCAGCCCAGCTTTGTCTCTGCTGCCTATAAAGGTCCAGTGGTTGACCGCAGCTCCTCTCCTCCACAAACCTTCCCATGATGTCCCCAAATGGAGTGGACCTTACAAATGGGCTGAGGTTCACACACCCACAGATACCCATGCTGAGCACTCCTGTCCCATTCCCACCCCAGGCCTCCCTGCACCCACAAGACAGGCAGTGTGGTCCTCAGGGGTGGGGAACAGCCCCTCCTTTATTCCCACTGTGCAGCTGGCTCAGGGAAGAGAGCAGTCTGTCCCCACCCAGGCCCTTGGGACCCTCCTTGCATCCCTGGGCTCATCCAGCCATCACACCTTCCAAAGGGGAATTCCAGAGCCAGATATTAGGATAACAAATGCTTCCCCCTGTTCCTCTGGGAACCGATCAGGAGGTGGGAGTAAGGTGTGGTGCTGTGAGGTGGCCGGCCGTGTGTGGAGCCTGCCCTCTCTGCATCAACAGGCCAGTCCCCATCCTCCAGGCCCCATGATTCTAAGTGGGAGTGATGAGGCCCACTATGGAGGAGCTCCTCTACCTGCCCCTTCTGCACCAGCTCTGGGACCTCCCCAAAGGGCCTTTCACTGACGGGAGGCGCCGAGGGAAGAGGAGGGTGCAGCCTGCTCACATCACTTGCTAGCAGTGGCAGCCCCTGGAGCGACATGTCCTTTGGTCCCCTGCATCTCACCCGCTCTTGAGGCACCCCTCCCGAGTATGCCCACCTGCTTCCTGCCAGGCCTCTGGCTGGAGGCCCACCTTGTAAAGAGCAGTGAGTATCAGGGGCAGAAAGCATCCAGCCCTCGCACAGCTGGCCCTGGAGGCACTGGAGGGGCCTGGAGAGACTGGCAGGGGCTGATCAAGGGCGGTTCTGCAAACCCTTAACAGCTAGCTGCTCTGTAAGTGCAGGGCTCCAGGCCTTCAACATGCCCTCATCCAGCACACCTTTCTGTTGGTTATTGTTTTAGAAGGACGTCTTTTGAAACTTTGTGTGAAGATTAAGAGAATGAATAGAGGCATGTTTCCTTAATATCAGCTTTTGCTTTTACACCTTAGTATAAAGTTCATTTGTCCAAAAGATTCAAGAAGCTATGCCGAGTATTTTCCCAGCAGTGTCCTGGACTCTTAAGGCTCAGAGTGGCAGTATCCTGGAGAGAACATCCCAGATCCCCAGGGTGGATGAACCACAAGGCCTGAGCAGCCCTGGAACCAGCAGCTGGAGGGATGGAGGAAGAGTCACCCATCCAAGGTTTTCGAGGGAGCAGCTCCCTTGGCCCCAGCGACGCTGGGGACAGAATCAGGGTCTTTGGGGCGAGTTGCAAGGCCCTAGAGTCTGCACAAAGGACAGAACTGTCGTCCATAGCTGTGAGAGTAGGGCAGGACTCGCAGTAGAGGGGGGTGACCTGCACAGGCCCCTCAGCCCCGTGATTGGGGTGTCAGTGGAGGGTCCTCTTCTCGCTCTGAGAGCATATTTTCGGGGTTGTGGGACCACCTCACTCACTTCTCTGAGGTATTTTGGATCCAATCAGGCCTGGAAGGCAGTTCTGGCCCTGTGGAAACTCAGGATGGCAGCCTAGTCAACTGAGTGGGGTCTGTGGAGGGATGGCCTGGATTCAAATCTCTGTTCCTTGGCTTGCTGGCCTCATCACGTGAGAAGGTTGGGTAACTTCTGTAAACCGAAGCTTCCGGATTTAGAAAACAGGATTAAAATTGCACATACCTCCCAAAGGGTTTTGTGAGGAGGAAGGAGGAGAATGAAGGTAAAGCCAGCTGCTGCACCAGAGGCTGGCTTCAGTGGAGCTGCCAGCCCGTAAGAGGCAGGGTCTCCAAGCCCAGCTGGAGGCGGTGGTCAGAGTGTGCAGGCCCAGGCAGGCCTGCGCAGAGCAACAGAGCACTTGGCCTTGAAGGGACCATCTGATGAGGCTTGTAGCTTGTGGTGAGGAGGCAGGTTAGGGCCCGCGTGGCCTCCCCGGAGCAGAGGAGCCGCAGGGCGGCCGACAGAAGCTCCTCTGGAAACGGAATCCATCCAGCCTGGTTCTGAACCCAAAACAGTCTCCCTCCCTTGGGACAGGAGGAGCATGGCGGCCCCTCTACATGACGCAGACTCCTAGACCAAGGCAGGGCTCCTCCTATGCATGCAGCTCCCAGCGTCTCCGCCCATGGGGGTAGGAGAGGCCTTGGGGCTTCTCTGGAAACTACCAGAGTGAGCTGGGTGTCAAGGGCTAAGGAGGGAGGAGGCCTCTGGGCAGGAAGCACGGGACTCCTGGTGCCCAGCCACACCCAGGCAGGCGGCCCTCGTGCCTGGCTGCTGCCCAGACTCTACCAAAGGCCAGCCCTTCCCTAGCAGTGTGGTTTATTTTTTTCTTTGAATCACCAATAACAGGGCAGCCTTCTGCAGAGGCTTCCTGAAGCCCACCTTTACATCTCCAAGGCCAAAGTCCAAACTCCTTGGCCTGGCAGCCAGGTCCCTTACCACCTGGGCCTGCCTGGCTCTGTGAAACCGAGCCCCTGCAGCTCCTCTGCCTCCCCTCGCCTTCCCTTCGTGCTGGCTGGTCTCTGCACCGGGAAGTGCACTTGCTTCCACACCTCCAGGCCCAGTGGTTCCAGAACTTCAGTAAATACAAGGCTCCTTCAAAGAGAAAAGGCTGATACAGCCCAAGCCTATCAAGCCAAGCCCGGCACTTGTGGAGTCCCCGCCAGGACTTGAACACCATCTCGTCCTCCAAACTGGGCTTGGCATTATTATTAGCTCCATTCTGCAGCTGGGGTTTCTGAAGCCAAAGCCAAAGAGCTGGTAAGTCTGGAGCTGCGATTGAAACCTGGGCAACCCAGGACCTTCCTGGTGGCCTGGAGCAGGTGAGTGGCCTGTCATGCCACTTGCTCTCAGGCCAGCCAGGCCATGTTTGGGCCTCCTGACCCAGGTTTACGACACAGACAGAAGTCAGCATGCCCGCCTTTGTGGCTCCCCGCCAGACCCTGGGCTGGGGGAGCAGAGATGGGCAGGCTGCAGCCCTCCACCCTGTATCGGCGCTGGTGGCCTCAACATGGCAAAGGGCAAAGGGAACCAGGAGGAAGGCAGGGCAAGGGATTCCAGAGAGGGCTCCTTCACCTCTTGCTGTGCCAGGCACACAGTAGGTACTTGAATATCCATGGAACAGATCATCACCAGGAGGAGCATGCCTAACTCTCAGCCCCAAGTGGCCACAGAGGGTGAAGCACCCCTATCAAGTTCGTGTCCCAACATGAGACCCCTACCCCTTGAGGAGTCCATTAATATCTACCCTGGGAGCTTTACAGTACTGTCATGTGGGCACCCAGATGGAGGGGGCAGTTTCTGCCAAGGTCCCAGCACTCAGATGCACACAGTGAGTTCAAGGGTGCCCCTGTCCTATTTTGACTATGTGAAGTCCCCGTGCACAGGGAATATAAGCGTACAAATCATCTATACCACTGGATGAGAGAATTTCAATGTAAAAACAGGGCCATTGAGTTAAACTGGTGGCCTTAGTGTCAGAAGTGGTCTGTTGGTGCTCAGCTTATCCCTGCCCTTCGTGCTCTTTTCGGTATTTCAAGGGGCTAGGAGCCTGAGAACTACATTTCCCAGACTCCCTTGCAGCCAGGTTCTAGTTAAGTGCTGCCAGTGGGAAGACCCAGAAGGAAGTGACAAGGTGGGAGACGGGAAGAAGCCACTTTGCTGCTCTGATGGTGGGGGTGGATGATACCTCTTTCGGTGATAATGACAGAGGTCCCAGCAGCATAAGCAACAGAGGTGATGGACAGCAGGGTGGCTGCTGCTCAGGGGCTGAGGTGGCACCTTCAGAAGCTCAAATACAGGTGCAGAGGAGGAGCAGCTTCCAGATTTCTGAGTAACGCTCTCTTTGCCTATTTGCTCCTCCGGCCTTTCCAACACCTTTATCAACTGTTCCTAGCACTAAATCTCATCTGCTTAAAACAGCTGAAATGCTTTCTGTTTTCCTGGCTGGAAATTAACTGCCAATAGAGCTGTTTGCCAATTAGGTTTTTCCCGGTCTAGGTATTAAACTAGCTCTCTCCTGGCTCTCCCTGTGGTCACCATGTCGTGACTTTCCTATTTCTCCCTCCTGGACCTGGACGCCAAGCTATCTCTCCTCACCCTAGTTGGAACCATTTTCCTTTGGCCCACCCTTAGCCCCTCTAGAAGCACAGACTCACCCAGCATGGGGATCCCTGGGTCAGTAGGGAGGAATACATGATGCTCAGGGACATTCTGGGACAGTCTTCCCTGAGTCATTCTGGGCTTGAGGCTCCAGTGTTTACACCTCTCTAGCTTCCTGGGAATCTCGGAGTTCTCTCGACTTCAACACGGAATGCGCTGCTATTCTTCCAGTCCTTTCCCTAGGACCAAAGCCCTAGTCTCTAGGGAACCCTCATCCATTCCCCTGCTCGATCTCCTCTTCCCCCACTCATCCTTCTCCCTCAATAGCTTGTTGCTGATGAAGTATCGAGATCAGAGTGTGGCCTTGAGAAGTGCCACTTCATCTTCATTGATCACATCATTCTCTGGAAAGTGACATGGAGATGTGTCACCTTTTCCACATTCCCAGGGGCTCAAAGGACACTACCTGCCAGATCCCAAATGCTTCTGTTGCATATTGCTGCACAATCCATGACCCCAAACAATGATCTGTTATTTCTCACAATTCTGTGAGCTGCAGTAATCATGTAGCACTGACTGGGGTCACTTTTTTGACCGTATTCAGTTGGCAGCCAGGCTGGGCCAGAAGGTTCTAGAAGGCTTCCCTCACCTATCTAGCACCTTGGTGGTCTTCCACATTGCCTGTCTACATGCTTCACTTGGGCTTCCTCACGGCATGGCAGCCTCAGGGCAGTCAGACTCCTTATGTCGTATGGAAAGGCATATGTGTGCCCTGGGAAGCTGAGGAGGTGGGCAGATAAAGGGTGAAAGTGCTGTTTCTTCAACTCGTGACCCAGCCTCGGGGCCCAGGCTACACTCTCAGGGGCCCATCTAATGCCTGTGCCCATGAGAGCAGTCTCTGAGCTCTCCCTTCACCCCATAGGCTCCTTTGTGTTGTAACAAGGTTTGACAGGAATCACGGCGCCCAGAAGACCACCAGGAAGCAGGGACAGCATCCCCAGAGGGTAGAAGCCCACAGGTATGGCAGCAGCAGGAGGTGACAAAGACTTTCGCCTTGAACAAACTCTAGCCAGGCTTCTCTGGCTCTTCTTGACTGGGCCTCAACCTTGACCTAAAGAAACTGCTGACTCTCAGCACAAACGATTTTGTCCATTCTCCCTCCCATCCTCTCCCCTCACACTAAGAGACTTGAACAAACACGAGCATAATTTCCAACAGCTCACAGCTGCATCCCGAGGATGACAAGTCCAGTCCCCTCAGCTTCCTGCCTGAGAAAGCGCAACACTGTCAGGAGAATTGACTGTTTGCTCGAGCCAAAACTTGGTGATGGGAGATGGGCCCTGAACCCCATCTTACAGCAGGTACTTGGGAAAGCTTGTAGTTGCAAGTCCTTTCTCTGCTGTTTGAGATGCAAATCTTCTACCACCCAGAGCTGTCTTCTCAAGGACCTGGGAGCCTTTTGAAATGGAAACATCCAGGGAGCTAACGCCCACTCTCCTCAGAGGTTGGGGGCTCAACTTCGGTGGGTGAGTGGGCAGGCAGGCGCCTTGCTCTAACTTGGACCACTGCCTGCTATGAAGATATGAGAAGGTCCTTTCTCCTTGGATAAGTGCCAATTAACAAACCCATGTGGCCCAGGCCCTTCCCCTGCACACTCCAGCCTTTAAAAAATCTCCAGCCTTCTGTTTTGGCCAAGTTGAGTTTAGTTCACACTGGGCCCTCCTGCCTATTGCAGTAGTTATTACAGAATAAACTCCATCCTGCCCTTTAAGTAGTGACCGTCTTTGTTTATCTTTGCCAGAGGCAGGAGGCCATGACTGAGCCTCACCCTCATTGCTACCTGCCTGTGCCCCATGAGGTCAGGCAATCCAGGCTGTGTTTGGATGCTCCCGTCTCCATTTGCAAGGAGCCTCTCCAAGGATAAGTGACTCGTAAAATAACGCTGTTTGTCCTTGGAGGTGGTCACAGAACTGAAGCTGTCGCGGTGGGCCTGCTCAGGGACGCGCACTTTCCTGAGGCCTCCTTGAGCACGGCCCAGGGAAGCGCAGCATGGCACAGACCGCAGGATGCTCTTGCTTTTGCAAAATCCCTCCAGGATTAGGAAGCAATTTTCTCCAATGTTACTGCAATAAGAAAAATTAATTAATTAATTAATTTTAAAAAAAGAAGACGGGGCAATTTTCCTTTTGACATCTTTTTCTGCAGAGAGAGCCAGTCTCCACCCCTCCAGGACGGAATCTGTTGTGAAGCGGGTCGTCGGTAAGATGGTCCTTCTGAATTGGTCTAAATGGCGTTGGTAACGAGGGGCCTGTGTTGGATTCAGGCTGCCTTCACAGGCACGGCGGTCAGACTCAAGACAAACCTGAGTACAAGCGTGGTGGACAGATCCCCGCTCCCCTGCACCAGAGGCTTCAACCTTAAGGTGCTGAGCGGAGAAGGGGACCCAAGGGCAGACGGCAGAGAGTCAATCAGAGCACACTTGGGTGGGAACCATGGGGCTACCACCCTCATGGACACAGAGACTGTGAGCTTGAATGACTGTGGACACGAGATGTACGTATGGTAACACGGATGCCAGCACCACTGGGCCGAGCTCATGTGAAGGGGGCACAGACAGAGCTCCAGAGGAGGGAAAGCCCCCGGAGTGGGCAGGTGTGTGTGTGCATGCATGTGTGTATACATGTTGGGGGGGCTGTATGTGCTTTGTTGGAGGGTACACGTGTGTGGGGTTGTGGGGGTGGATGCGTGCTTGTAGATGAGTATTCGTATTGGTGTGGGTGTGTGTGGGTGTCTGTGTGTGCATGAGGTGCCACTTCTGCACGGCAGGTGGGCACTGAGACTCAGGAGTCTGGGCAGGGTCAAGAGAGGAGATGTGCAGGTGGCAGCAGCCATGAGAGTGGGGACAGCTTGGGGGGCAGCACCTAAGAAGTCAGGAGGGGACATCAGGAGCCCTTGGCACTGGGGCCTTCTGTTGCAACTGGTTCCTCCCTGGGAAGCCTGCTGTCAACCTCAGGACCCTGAGATGAAGGCTGGGCCCTAAGCACACCCCTGTCAGCCACCATACCAGTGGTCCCAGGTTCCTGAAATGTTGCCTTCTGAGAACAGAGCGGGTTGAAGCCGGGGGTGGGAGTGGGACAGGGTGGGGGGCTGACCAGAGCACCTTCTGGGAGGAGGGGAACCAGAGCTAGGCCTTTTGTCCAGCAGCCTGGCCCTTGGACCTGGACAGTGAAGACCTACAGAACCCAGGATGAAAGACGGCAGGCCCCACCCCAAACTGCAGATGCAAAACACACTCCCCTGCTGAAATGAAAGCAGCTCCTTTCTAGACCTTCTGACTTCTGGACGCCCCCTTTGCAGCTGCCTCCCCACCACTGCCTGCCTTGTGTTCTGTCTCCTTGGTGGCCTAGCTCTGCTCTCGAGAGAGCCGCAGACTCAGGTCCCAGTGCGCCCAGGGCCCTGTGGTGAACTGGGAGTCCCACGCCCCAGGGCTCCTCTGCTCCTTCCCCAGCCTGGGGCAGGACCTCCTCCTGCAGGTGTCATCAGCCCGGCTGCCTGTGGCTAGCCCGGAGAGCCAATGACAAGGCACCAAGAGCCCAAGCCCTATTGTCTCTAAACAAATGACACTCTCCCTGTGTCAAGGGGTCTTTGGGGACTTGAGAATGGCCCACCCAGGCAGGCCTTCTCTTTCTCGCCTTTCACACCAATAGCGCTGTGTGGGCAGGAGGCTGCACCCGCGGCCCAGCTGCACTCGTGTCGCGTGTTTGTCTCTCCTTGTGGTTTCTCCTTGGGGTGAAGCAATGTTTCATTTCTCGGCACAACGACCGACTGAGAGGGCCTCTCTCCGCAGTGTCAACATATTCTGATGGGGGAGGGGGTGTTGGGAGGGGGCTCTGCAAGAGCCTTTGGGGCGCTGGCTCCTTCTGAGCCTGTTAATACTGAAGGAATGAGAAGCCCCAGTGTTCCCCCAAGGCACCTGGGTGGAGGGAGAGGTTGCCAAGGAGTGTTCTAGAAAGATTAGGAGGCAGTGAATGCCAGGCACAGTAGGCACGGCTCCTGGGATAGACGTTTATCATCAACTGCAGGGCATGGGTGTCTCCACCAGAGAAGGCACCTGGCTCTGGGCCAGTGACCCCTCTCCTAAGGTCAGGCTGGGCTGGGCCGGGCTGGCACCCCCACGTCCCAGCTTCCTGGAAGTCAGCCCCGCCCCAATTCCTCTTCCTGTTTCTCTCACTCCCCCTCACTGTATCCCCAGCTGACCCCGTTGCCTCCTCTGAGGGCCACCAGGGAGTCCCTCCTGGTGCCAGGTGTTCACCACCTGTTGACTTATTTCTGAGACCCAGGAGGGCACTGTAGGATGACAGTAAACTGTGGAGTGGGACCAGAGCCCAGGACTGGTGGCTCTTTCCTTGCACCATCAAAGGGCTGTGCTACACTTCTGTACCCTGAGCTGGCCCCAGGGAGACTTCCACATCAGGGGGCTGCCCCTCTTAACCTGGGAAGCAAGTTCCTGACCCCAGGGCCTGGGCCTTCACATGGGCTCCCTGAAGTTTGCACCCCGATAGGCCACCCCATAGGGGTCTCCAGATCCCTGATCCTTCTGCTCCTCAGCCAGACCCTACCTGCCTGGCTGCAGCCCCCGCAGGGCCACACTGCATTTTTCCTCAACATCCCAGCCACCGCCCAGGTGCTGTTTGGGGTGGCCGTGTGTGCTGTACATCAATTCTGACAGCCCTGTTCTCCACTTTCCCAGCCTCCCTTACAGTGCGGGCGGCTTTGTGACCCTAACCACAGTCTCTGGGGAATCTTTTGCTTTCCTGATACCAGCAGAATAACACAGCTGGCCAGCTCCTTCCTCTTTCTTACTCCCTGATAGATTGCCCTTGGGCCCTGTCTGGGGCTCTCACAGGGAGAGGAAGGCCAGGAGAATGATGTCTGCTCCGGCCTCTCATTTTGTGAGAAAAACAGGCCACTCCCCTGAGCCTCTCTCATGGTTGTCTGTCCCTTGCAGCTGGATGCACCCTGACTGCTGCCCCAGAGGGTCCTGTAGGACAGGCCATCGGGGCCCTGGAGGACAGAGTTGGGGGCAGCGTCCTCTGGCTCCCCGCTCTCTCAAACCCATGGCCTGGAGAGTGCAATTCCCCTCCCTGAGGGGGCTGTGCCCACTACACGCTCTCTGAGTAGTGTTTGCCCTCCGTGCCTGTGCAGGCCTCCAGAAGCCCCTTTGTCACTTTCTCCCTGTCATCCTCTCTGGCCCAGAGTCTGCAAAGGGGAAGAGAGAAGGTAGGGGACAAACTGAGGGCTCTCCAGGTGAAAATCTCCAGCAGTAGCTCAGCTGGAGTCTTCAGGACCAGTTACTCTGTAACCAGCCAGGGTGAAGGGCACTTCCTGAATGTGCATTCTCTCCCTGCTCCTTTGACAGCCTCCCTCCCCCAGGGTCACATGGGACACTCACAGGCTTCTCCTCCTTGCAGCACTCAGGGGTCCCCACCCCAATGCTCAGTCTAGGATGGGGCACTCCACTGGAAGCTGGGGACCTTCCTGAGGGCTCCCTAAAACTGTCACCACTCCTCCCCTAGGTGGCTCCAAGCTTGGGACCTCATAGCCACCTTCTCCCTACTCAAAGACAAAAGGTTCCAGGTCCTACTCCTGGGGTTTCTTCCTCTGCATCGTAAGCCCATAACTAAATTTAAGTCTCAGCCTGCTAAATACACGTTTCCTGAAGGCAGCCATCAAAGGAGGGCTGAGAGATGGGCCACGGGGGCACTAGGAGCTGCTTAGATGGAGCCCATGGGTGCTGGGGCATGGCTTTCCTGGGAAGACTGTCTGCGCCACAACTGAGGGAACCTGGACACGGGCCCACCCCCCACCCCTGGCCTGTGACTGGTAGCTGGGAGTGGGAACCAGAAAAGAGCCCAGCTCAGGAACCTGCAACCACAGTTGAGTTTCGGTTCAGCCAGCATTTGGGGAACCTGGCTTTGTGCCGGGATGAGCTCTTAGCCCTGGCACGGCGCCAAGAGGAACAGGGGCCAGACACAAGGTGACCAATCCCTAGCATGCCAGCTGGGTGGCGAGGGCAGAGTGAGATTCTCAAGGCTGGTGAAGGGCTGCTGCTGTGGCGGGTACAGTGCAGAGAGCGTGGCAGGCGTGGCTGCAGCATGGGGCTGGAGGCAGAACAGATACACAGGCTGGAGTAGGGCGAGAGTCTGATCTTAGGCATTACACACAAAGAAAGCCTTTCAGGTCCTGAGGCAGCCCAGGAGGAGTGACAAGCTAAGGCCAGAGGTTCAGAAGATGGTGCCAGTGGTGGTGGCAGCATTCGAAGTCACCATTGCCATGGCCTTCAAGGGGGCATTGATACAGACCTTTCAGAGTCGTGGAGTCAGTACAGTGAGTCTCCTCAAGCGGCGCAGGGAATTTCTAGCTCAAGTCAAGAGATCCAGGACGTAGTTAAAACCTAAAAAGGACAGTCACCTTACAGGTGGAAACAGCACCAGGTTTTCATGATCTTTGGGTAGATGATAGATGATAGACCATAGAATGTGTTTGTGGGATAAAACATTTTCAGAGTCTCCAGGGTCTTCATGCTTAGGCTAGGTTTTTTAGAGTAAGAGAAATTCTGCAAAAAAGTCCATGCATAATTTAGGTCTTTTGAAAACAACCAATCCTAGCTGGCTCTAGGCAAAAAGAGGAACTTAGGACAAGAAAGCCACAGTGCAGTTTCCAAGAGCCCAAGGGCAGGGCGTGGCAGCCTCTGGAACCAGGGCCCAGAATCACAGCCTTGGGCACGGCAGGACCTAGTCTTCTCTCTGCCTCCTCCCAGTTTGCTCTGCATTGACGTGGAGCTCCTTTCTCTGCAGTCGGGTGGCCATGCTGCCCAGACCACACGTTTGAAGTGACCACCCCCAGAACTCCCCCAAGTTTACATCTGTGCAAAATGAGCTGGGATCTCCTGGGGCCAGCTCCATACTCCTGAGGAGTGGCTCTGGGTCAGCCCCACCCCTGGACCAATCCAATGTGGCTGCTGTGGGGCAAAGCCACACTGTAGACGCCGGTCTGTTTCTTCCCCTCAAACAAAATCCTACCTGAAACTCTGAATATTCCAGAGGTGTCCCTGGAAACGGGAGGCAGATGTCTCTGAGGAGCTCAGTGTCCTCCGTGCTCACCTTCTCCTTCCCTCGGTGAATCTGGAACAAACCTTCAGAGCCAGTTTGAAAAACGAACAGATCTTCCCATCACTGAAACTGAGCTTTTCCTCCTACTCAGGTTGCTGCCACCTCCTTCTCAACAGCACGTATCTCCCAAGTCCCAGGGCACACCCCGGCCTCCCCACTGCGTGCAAGGACCTTGGGCGCCGGGAGCAGGAGCTCTGCAACCAGAAATCTCAGCTTTGGGCCGTGCATGGAGAGGCTGGGTGATGAACTGGGTCAAGGATGGGCCCCCAGCGCTGGCGCACAGTTCCTCCACCCCTGCCCCTTCCAGAAGCCTGTCTCTGCCTGGACGTCTGCAGGCCAAGGAACCCAGCGCTTACCCCCTCCCTGTGCTACACAGACCAGTCAGGGGTCCCGTGGGTTCCTGCTGTGACAGGCCCATGCAGGTCCTCTTGCACCCCAGCAGTTTTACAGAGGAAACAACATGCAGAGAAGCAAACGGGAAAAAAGGCAAATGGTATCAGTGCTTCTGCTATGTGTCAGTCACTGCATCACCTTATTAATCCTACAACGTGCCATGTGTCAGTCACTACACCATCTTATTAATCCTACAACATGCCGTGTGTCAGTCACTACACCATCTTATTAATCCTACAACGTGCCGTGTGTCAGTCACTACACCATCTTCTTAATCCTACAACATGCCATGTGTCAGTCACTACACCACCTTATTAATCCTACAACATGCCGTGTGTCAGGTCACTTATACCATTTTGTTAATCCCCTACAACAACCACCTCTTTATCAAGGAATAAACCAGGGCCTGGACTAGGTCAAGTTCCCAAGGTCACACAGCTGATAGAGGGCCAAGCAGGAAGTTTAAACCAGATCCCCAAGATTCTAAAGCCTAGATTCTAAAGTTATGGCAGCTCTAGCAAATTAATACACAAACTATACCCAAAAAAGTGTTTAGAAGGTTCCAACAGGGAAGAGAAGGCAGTGGTTCATTCACTAAGCATAAGCAAAGGCGACCAAGCACACCCGTGGAAGGGTGCTCACCAGCACTTCTCACACTGCCGTGGGCCCCCCTTGTTCGGGCTGGGCCAGCTGAGGCTCCGCATGTCTACCAAGCTCCCAGGTGATACTGGGCGAGCACATAGATGACTCAATGTCCTATGAATAGATCATCTGTCTAACCAGGATGCTTTTACACCTGACTCCATGATTGTTCACAGTTGGCAAAAATCTCACCAAGACCTTCAGACTCATCTGCAGCCCACAGATGAAGAGCAAGAGGCTCAGTGGAGTGGAGTGGCTTGGCTGGGTCCCTTGGTTGAAACAGGAAGGCTGGCCAGAGCCACCAGCCTCTGTGTCCAGGGCATCTGGGTACACAGGGTGGGGAGGGCACTTGGGACTAAGGCATGGAGAATGGAGTGGAGCCTGTTCCAACACCAAAGGGCTTGAGGTCCTTGGGAAAATCATGTCGTCTCTCTTGGCCTCAACTATGCCCATCTCACAGAGTTAGGGTGACATCCAGCAAGGTGATACAAGGGAAAAGCCTTAAAAAGACTGTGAATCAACTTTCAATGTTCATTTCTACTGTGCACTATTAGAGCAGCTGCCCAAGTTAGAAAAACGCATTGACACAGAATATGACAATGAAACCCACAGCATGGACACTGCCCTACTCTGTGAGTCCTGCAATGACATATGTCATGGCTGCCACTCCTCAGGGTCACACCAGCCAGGGGCCCTCCTGGCCCTACAGATCCAGCAGCAGGGCTGACATGCTGCTCCACCTGCATGCCCAGGGGGCCGTGCTGGGCCAGATGCAGGGCACACACAAGGGCACCTAGGCAAAGGCACCAAGGTCTGGCCCTGCCCCCGGGAGGGACTCTGGTTTGGAAGGCATCTAGGGTGACCCATCGATCTGGTTTGCCTGGGACGGAGAGGGTTCCTGGGGCTCAGGACTTCAGTGCTACCTCTGAGAAAGTCCCAGGCAAACACACAGAAAACCCCAGAAGCAGCTGGTTGAGAAGAATGGTGAATGGCCTGCCGTAGTTGTAGTTTTGGCACCGGCAGGTGAGCATGTCTGTGGGGCTGGCGCTGTCCTTAGGACGCACTCCAGGCTCTGACCCTGCAGCCAGAGTACGTGCTGCTTTTCCCAGGAATCAAGGGGTGGGCATCAGAGGGGCTCTTCACATTGTAACATCTGATAATCTCTCCCCAGTCTTGGCTTCCCATCCCTGTAACTTGGAGCACCATTGGTTTGAAGGTCTCAGTCCTCATGGAGGGAACACTCTCCCAGCACACACAACCAGAGTTCCACTGAATCAGAAGTTGAGACCAACATCTGGCCATCTTGAAATCCTCATGTGCCTGAGCCAACAGGCAAAGAAAGGTGCCCTTTATTGTCTCGGGTGGAATCCATCTTGATTACCAAGGGGAAGCTGGGTGCTGCTACACCTGAAGGGCAGGGATGACTAGTCTAGAAGCCAAGGGAGTCTCTGCAGTGCCTCTTAGTACCCCCATCCAGTCGGAGAGTCAATGCAAAGGCCCAGCAATAACAGGCAGGAGACAGACCTTTCCCAAACAAAGCTTTCACTGACCTGGCCAGGTAAAGAACCTGCCTAGGTACAGACGGAGGGCAAACAAGGCCTGGAATGACTGCTGAGCAGAGAAGTTCTAGTTGCCAACATGTCTCAAGACTTGTTACAGAAATGAGAATGAGACACTATGGCACATACTCGTTCTTGTTCGGTGTGTATAGATTAACTGTTTATCCTCCTCTTTTCCCTATTTTGTTTTGGTAAAATTTTATTGAACTATAATATAACTACAGAAAAGTACACAAATCATAAGTATACAGCCAGGTGCAGACAGGCAAACACATCTGTGCCAAAGCTCAACCCAGAGCAAGAAATAGAGCATGGCCAGCACCCCAGACATTTCCCTTGTGCCCCCAAGAGTAACCATCTCTCTGATCCTAACACCATACAGTAATTTGCCTGTGTTGAACTTTAGCTGCCTGGACTCACACAGTCTATGCTCTCATGTAGGGGCTGGCTTCTTTCACTCAACTCTGTGTGTGTAAGCTTCATCTGTGGCGTGTGTAGTTGTGGATGGTGCACACTCATTGCTGTGAAGTTTCCTTTTGTGAAGACATGGGCATTTATTTATCTATTCTACTGTTGATGGATATTTGGGAAGTTTCCAGTGTTTGGTTATGGTCAAGTGCTGCTTGTGTGTCTTCTGGTGAACACATATCTGCACTTCTGTTGGGTACATTCCTAGGAGTGGAACCGCTGGGCCATAGGTGTGCGTATGTTCAGCTTGAGTAATACACCTGTTTTCCGAAGTGATGACGCCAAGTTGCACTCACCCCAGCAGTGTGTGAGTTCTGCTTTCGCCACACCCTCAACAACACTCAAGAGTCTGTCTTTTCATTTTAATCTTCCCAGAGGGTGGGTGGTGGTATTGCATTGGGATTTTCTCTTTCTTTCACAGCTTTATTGAGGCATAATTTGTCCATTTAAAGTGTACCATTCAACAAGTTTTAGTATATTCATACAGTTGTACAATCATCACCACAAATTTAGGGCATTTTCATAACCCTCCAAAAGAAACCCTTTGGCTATCACCCCCCACCCCCGCACCCCATCCCTGGCAATCACTAATCTATTTTGTCTCTACAGACTTTCCTATTCTGGACATTTCATATAAATGGAATTATATCATATGTGGTCTTTTGTGACTGACTTCTTTCAATTAGCACAATGTTTCCAGGGTCCATCCATGTTGTAGCATGTATTGGTACTTCATTCCTTTTTGTGGCTAAACAATATTCCATTGTATAGATATACCACATTTGTTTATCCATTCTTGAGTTGAAGAACATTTGAGCTGTGCCCACTTTTTGACTATTATGGATAATACTCTGTGAACAATCACCTGCAAGTTGTTATGTGGACATATATTTTCATTTCTCTTGGGCATATACCTAGAAATGGAATTGCTGGGTCAAATGGTAACCTTACATGTAACTTTTGAAGAACTTCCAGATTGTTTTCCAAAGTGTCTGTACCATTTAACTTTCCTACCAGCAATGTATATGACCTCTGATTTCTCTGCATTCTCACCATCATTTGTTATTACTTGTCTTTTTGATATAACCATCTTAATGTGTGTGAAGTGACATTTCATTGTGGATTTTAGGCATTGTAGTTTTAATTAGTGTTTCCTTGATGACCAATGAGGTTGAGCATCTTCTCATATGCTTTTTGGCCACTAGGACATAGTCTTTTGTGAAGTGCCCACTCAAATCTTTAACCATGGGTTATCTGCCATCTTCTTATTGATTTATAGGAGTTCTTTATATATTCTGGATCTGAGTCTTTGTCAAATATGTGTGTTGCAAATACCTTCTCACAGCTGTGGCTTGCCTTTTCACTCTCTTGATGAAATCTTTTGATTGTGAGTTCTTCATTTTAATATGCATGCATACCCTGGAGATACAGTGGGTTTGGTTCCAGACCACCACAATAAAGTGAATATTGCAATAAAGCAAGTCACACAGATTTTTTGGTTTCCCAGTGCATATAAAAGTTACATTTATACTGTACTGTAGTCCATTAAGTGTGCAATAGCATTATGTCTAAGAAAACAATGTATATACCTTAATTAACAAATACTTTATTGCTAAAAATTGCTAACCATCATCTAAACCTTCACTGAGTCATAATCTTCTTGCTGGTGGAGGGTCTTGCCCCGATATTTATGGCTGCTGACTGATCAGGGTGGTGGTTGCTGAAGGCTGGGGTGGCTATGGTAATTTCTTAAAATAAGACGATAGTGAGGTTCACCACATCTGTTGACTCTTTCTTTCATGAACGATTTCTCTGTAGCATGTGATGCTGTTTGCTAGCATTTTTTACACAGTAGAACTTCTTTTGAAATTGGAGTCAATCCTCTTAAACCCTGCCTCTGCTTTATCAACTAAGTTTATGGAATATTCTAAATCCTCTGTTGTCATTTCAACAGTCTTCACAGCATCTTCAGGAGTAGATTCCATCTCAAGAAACCACTTTCTTTGCTCGTCCATAAGAAGCAACTCCTCCTCTGTTAAAGTTTTATCATGTGATGGCAGCAATTCAGTCACATCTTCAGGCCCCACTTCTAATTCCCTGGCTATTTCCACATGTGCAGTTGCTTCCTCCACTGAAGTCTTGAACCCCTCAAAGTCATCCATGAGCATTGGGATCAACTTCTTCCAAACTCTTGTTAATGTTGATATTTTGACCTCTTCCCATGAATCAGGAATGTTCTTAATAGCATCTAGAATGTGAATCCTTTCCAGAAGGCTTTAAATTTACTTTACCCAGATCCATCAGAGGAATTATTATCTATGGCAGCTATAGCCTTATGAAATGTATTTCTTAAATAACAAGAATTGAAAGTCAAAATTACTCCTTGATCCATGGGCTGCAGAGTGGATGTTGTGTTAGCAGGCATGAAAATAACATTAATCTCATTGTACATCTCCATCAGAGCTCTTAGGTGATGAAGTGCATTGTCAATGAGCAGTAATATTTTGAAAGGAATTATTTTTGAGCAGTAGGTCTCAACAGTGGGCTTAACATGTTCAGTAAACCATGTTTAAATAGATGTGCTGTCATCCAGGCTTTGTTGTTCCGTTTATAGAGCACAGGAAGAGTAGATTTACCATAATTCTTAAGGACCCTAGGATTTTCAGAATGATAAATGAGGACTGGCTTCAACTTAAAGTCACCAGCTGCATTAGCCCCTAACAAGAGAGTCAGCCTGTCCTTTGAAACTTTGAAGCCAGGCACTGACTTCTCTTCTCTAGCTATGAAAGTCCTAGGTGGTTGTTTCATCTACATTGAATGTAAGGCTGTTTCATCTATATTGAAACTCTATTGTTCAGTGTAGCCACCTTCATGAATTGTCTGAGCTGGATCTTCTGGAGAACTTGCTGCAGCTTCTACATCAGCACTTCCTGCTTCACCCGGCACTTTTATTTTACAGAGATGGCTTCTTTCCTTAAACCTCATGAACCACCTCTGGTAGCTTCAAACTTTTCTTCTGCACCTTCCTCCCCTCTCTCAGCCTTCATAGAATTGAAGAAAGTTAGGGCCTTTCTCTGTATTTGGCTTAAGGGACTGTTGTGCTGGTTTGATTTTCCATCCAGACCACTAAAACTTCCTCCATATCAGCAATAAGGCTGTTTCACTTTCTTATCATTTGTGTGTTCACTGGAGTAGCACTTTTCATTTCCTTCAAGAACTTTTTCTTTGCATCCACAGCTTGGCTACCTGTTTGGCACAAGAGGTCTAGCTTTCGGCCTATCTTGGCCTTCAACCTGCCTTCCTCATTCTATCATTTCGAGCTTTTGATTTAAAGTGAGAGACGTGTGACTCTTCCGTTCACTTAAACACTTAGAGGCAATTTTAGGGTATTTCATTGGCCTAATTTCACTATTGTTGTGTCTCAGGGGATAGGGAGGGAAAGAAATGGGGGAACTGCCCGTTGGTGGGGCAGTCAGAACACACACAACATTTATGAATTAATTTTGCCATCTCATACAGGCAGGGTTTATGGCACCCCAAAACAATTCCAACAGTAACATTAAAGATTGTTGAATACACATCAACATAGCAAATATCATAATAATGAAAAAGTTTAAAATATTGTGAGAATTACCAAAAAGTAACACAGAGACGCAAAGTGAGCAAATGATGTTTTGGAATAATGGTGCTGATAGACTTGCTTGGTTCAGGGTTCCACAAACCTCCAATGTGTAAAAAATGCAAGATCTGTGGAGAGCAATAAAGGAAAGTGCAACAAAAGGTAGTATGCCTGTAGTCCACTTTATCAATTTTCTTCTTTCTCTCTTCCCCTCCTTCTTATCTTCCTCTTCCTCTATTTCTTCTTTTTTGTCTTTCATCTTCCTTTTTGTAGTCTCTTCAGGGAAGTCAAAGCCATTCCCAAAGACATCAATTTTACTGTAAGGGTCAAGTGCAGTGGCAACTTCTTCTTCCAAAGTCTTACATTACGTAGTGCTCCCTCCCAGCCACCATGGTGATGGTTGAGAGATTGTGGTGCCACTCTGTATTGCGGACCACCGGTATCTCATTTTCCAGTGGCAGTGAGCTCATCTCTGCATTCATGCTCAGACAGGTGACCAACCCAATCGCAGAGATCCAACATGGACAGCCTGACTGAATCAGTCTGGGTCCAGTCGGAAAAACAGAAACCACTCTAGGTATTTCACACAGAGGGAATTAATACAGAGAACTGGTTACTAAGCTGCTGAGAGGATGAAAGAGCAAACTGGAGAAAGAGAGGGCCAGAGAACAAAAGGAAGAAGGCATGATGTCCAGAGATAAGAAGCACTAACACAGCATCCACTATATTTGTTTCCTAACTATATTTGACTCCTACACTGAATCTCTTTAATTCCTATATATCTGGAATTTTACCAAAATCTTCTGGGAATTCTTTCCATATTACAAGCATTTTTGACCAGTGAGCACATTCACAACAAAGTGAAGATAGACTTTCCTACTGAACTTTTTCCAGACTTTTAGCATCCCCCACCTCTGGCATCCCCCAGAGGACAGCAAGAAGCAGCAATCATGGCTCACATGAGACAGATGGCATACACTACTCCCAAAAAGTAGTTCAGGGTAGTTGTCCAATTGTGAGGGAGTAGAGTTGTGAATAGCAAAGGAGCCAAACTTGCTCAGTCTAAGCAGATGACGGTGAGAGTAAGAGTCAGCTCGCCTGGTGTTCTGGGATTTGTCTGGTTACAGACTCACATCCCAGGCACTGGTTTACTTGGGTGACTATTTGCCTAGTTTGGTTCACAATGAGAGAATAAGGGGGTAAAAGAATGAGAGAAAAGAACGAAAATGTCTAAAAGGCATGCATTAGGAAGCCCCTTTCATAAAATAATCCATGGTTTCAGATAATTAAATATTATATGCAATGAATATCAGCACCGGAGCAGAGTCTAGACTGCCCAAGTGAAGAATTTTTGCCTAGAGATGACACTGACATTGCTCTGTAAAAGGAAGCTGCAAGAATACACTGTACTTATGGATGCTGTGATCTTAGATCTAGAGGCAGAACTATGGCAAGCATTTATTCTTATAGAAATTAGAATTAAAAAACATATTGTGTTTTTTCCCCAAAAAATGTTAAAAAATAATAGTAAAGAAGAAGCACTATTACCTCTGGGCTAGAGCCCAGAGCTTGCACCTTCTGTTGCTCTATTGGAAGAGCTGGTGCTGTGGGAGAAGCTGGTGTAGTGGGAGAAGGTGTCTCTGTGAGAGAAGTTGGCACTGTGGGAGAAAGTTGTGCTGTGGGAGAAGCTGGTGTTGTGGGAGAAGGTGGCGCTGTGGGAGAAGGTGGTGCTGTGGGAGAAGCTGGCACTGTGGGAGAAGCTGGCGCTCTGGGAGAAGCTGATGTTGTGGGAGAAGGTGGCGTTGTGGGAGAAGCTGGTGCTGTGGGAGAAGCTGGCACTGGCAGAAGCTGGCACTGTTGGTTCTGCATCTAGGAGGAGGCACCTTCTTGGCTAGGGCTGCAACTGTTGATAAAGGTGCCGCCTCTGGCAGGGCTGCTGGAGTCCATAATCACACAGCCCCTGCTGCTATAAGCGCCATTCTATCAGAACAGACACTTCTTTTCCCTCCTGCCTTCTGAGAACCTGCCGTGCCTCCTATATTAGATCCTCTAGCGGGAACTAACACAGACGCAGTGAGGAGAGAGCCTGGGGAATGCATATCACCCAGGAAGCCCAGAGCAGAGCTCAGAGGGCAGTGTGGTCTGGGACCATGGGCACTGGCCAGCACAGCTCACCTGGCTACAGCCCCACTGGCCTATCTCGGCTGCTTGAGGCCCTGGGCTCTGAAGCTGCTGGGACATCTGCACTCCTCCATTGGCTGTCTCCGGCTCACCCATCGTGTGTGGTTCACAGGCCACTTTCTGTGGGAGGCTTTGCTAAGCCCACAGGTGCTTCCCTGTCTTGGGGCTGCCAGTTTCTAGGGGTGAGTTTCCTGAGGGCAGACAATGGATCAGTTTAGGCATAGGCCATAAACCTTGTGTTTGTTGAACGAATGAGTGAATTAAGAATGAAAGAATGAGATACCTGCCTTTGGGAAAACTGTGGAGTAGGTTGGGGAACTTTTCTCTCTGGAGACCCCCTTCCCATGCTCCTGAGATCCTATAGCCTCCGTATGCCAACTCCTGGCCACCAGCACTGCCTTCTCTTCCCCTGTGTGTCCTTAATGTCTGGACCCTGCACTTGGTGTTTAAGGATGTATAATAGGTACCATATTGTCAAGGGCACATTCCAGAGCCTTGTATCATAAAACATAGCTGGCTATTTATAGAGAGTTTATTGAAAAATAGTTATGTGGTTGAACAAATTTGGAAAATTCAGGTTAAAGCAGATTAAACATGATTTTTTTTTTTGGTGAGGAAGATTGGCCCTGAGTTAACATCTGTTGCCAATCTTCCTCTTTTTGCTTGAGGAAGATTGGCCCTGAGCTAACCTCTGTGCCTATCTTCCTCTATTTTGTATGTGGGACACTGCCACAACATGGCTTGATGAATGGTGTGTAGGTCCGCATCCAGGATCCAAACCTGCAAACCTCTGGCTGCCGAAGTGGGGTATGCAAAATTAACCACTACACCACTGGGCTGGCCCCTAAAAATGATTTTTTACTATAGAACTTCTCAGATCCTTAATATGCTAATGTGATGCTCCAGGAAGAGCACATATTTGCTGAGTTCTCCAAACTTATATAACCACAGAATTCTTCTTTTTAGGAACATCGAAGAAGAGTTTGGTAAATAGTAAAATATGACTTTAGATATATTTAATTTATCTATCTTTGAGTAGACAACACATGCACATAGTACAAAATTCAACTGACACAACCGGAATATTATTCAGCTATAAAAAGAAGGAAACCCTGACATTTGCGACATGAGTGGAACTTGAGGGCATTGTGCTAAGTGAAATAAGTCAGACAGAGAAAGACAAATGCCTATACCATATCATCTCACTTATACGTGGAATCTAAAAAAAGGAAAAACAAACTTATAGATACAGAGAACAAATTGGTGGTTGCCAGAGGCAGGGGTGGGGCGTGTGCAGAATAGACCAGGGTGGTCAAAAGGCACAACTTGCAGTTATAAGACAAACAAGTCACGGGGATGAAATGGACAGCATGGTAGCTACAGTTAATAATACTACAGTGTATCTTTTAAAGTTGCTGAGAGAGTATATCTTAAAAGTTCTGATCACAAGAAAAAGATTTTTAACTATGTATGGCAACGGATGTTAACTAAACGTATTGTGGTGATGATTTCCTAATATATACAAATACCAAATAACTATGTTGTACACCTGAAACTAAAATCATGTTATATGTCAATTATATCTCAAAAGAAAAAGGGGTAAAAACAGACACAAATAGGTGCACAAGAAAAAATGTGTCTTCTTCCCCCCCAGCCATGCGGTTCTCCACCCAAGAGGCAACCGCTGTCAGCAGCTTCGTGCCTTTCCTCCCAGAGATGAGGTATGGCTGGTCACCCCTGGAGGAGGCTTCCGTAAGGGCTGTGGGCACTCCCAGCTGCCCCTCCCTTTGCTGACGATGAGCCTGCCGTGGTGGACACCGCTGCTCCGGCTCTGTCTGGGCTGGGACATACATTGCACCTCTTTGCCTGCATTTCTAGCACCTGCAGGTGTTGCATGTACTCTGTTACAGGAGGCTCCTGTGCCCCTGGCAGCAGGTTGGCCCAGCAGGCCCCCTGGGCATGGCTCCCTCTCATCTACTTCTCACTGTGGCCCATTTAGAATCTTGGAGCATCCTCTGTGATGAAAAATATCGGGGACACCTCTAGGCTATAGCCTTGAGTGGCCTTGGGATCTCTTTGTCCTTTTGGAAGAAGGAGTTTCTTGGTAAATACCCTAAGAACTGCTTGAAGTGTTGTACCACACTATGGAGGAGAAGAGCCTCCCAAAATTCTCCCTTCCTATTTGGGTAGATTTTCCCTGGAGTGGGTTGGGACTGACACCGAGCATGTAATGACAGAAGAAGATAAGGAAGGGGGAATGGCATGGGTATGTTAGTTATTTGTTGCTGTGTAACCAATTACCCCCAAGCCAGCTGCTTAAACTAACACACATTTCCCATCTTCTTCAGCTTCCCAGAGTAAGGAATCTGGGAGCAACTCAGCTGGGTAGTTCTGGCTCAGCGTCTCATGAAATTTCAGTCAAGATGTCCGCCAGGGCTACAGCCATCTGAAGGCTTGACTGGGGCTGGAAGGTCAGCTGCCAAGATCACTGACTTGGTTGTTAGCTGGAGGCCTCAGTACTCGCCACAGGCACCTCTCCACAGGGCTGAATGTCTTCATGATGCAGCAGCTGGCTTCTTCCAGAGCAAGTGATCCAAGAGAGAGCAAGCAAGGAGGAAGCCACAGTGCCTTTACTGCCTAGTCTCCAGAGTCACACACGGCCACTTCTGCTACATTCTACTCGTTCGCAGCAGGTCACTAAGGTGCCCACACCAAAGGAGAGGGCATTCAAGCTCTGCAGTCAGATGGGAAGAATAGCAAGGAACCTATTCTTTTTAAATATGGACGTATTTTAAATATGTCCTCAATGGAGCAGAGGACCAAGTGCAGGGCCAGGGAATAGCTGGTGGGTCCTGACCTGTCACTAGTAAGCCCTATGATCTTAGGCAAGTCATTTGCTTTCTGGGCTTCAGTCTCTCTTGTCCAATTTGGAGATGATGACATCGTATTCTGTGGCAGAGCCAGACAGCTGGACTTGGCTGAACCTCGACTGAGCAAGCCCAGAGGCATCCATTTGCTGGAGAAGCCAAGGGGTGTGGAGGAGGTTTGGTGTGTAATTCAACCAATAAAGAACAAGCTGCAGGAAGAGGTTCCTGCCCTCTGTCACCCACAGATTCTGTGACCCACAGGAAGCAGCCTCTACCTTCATTGTTTTCCCCAGTTGGGCCACATTGTAGGGATGTGATCAAGATTTTGCATCTGGAAGAAGTAGTCAGCTACTCCTGCAACTAAAACCATCACTCCAGACCAAAGCCATGACCCCCTCACTGCTTGGTGTTATGTGTTATGTTGGCATCTGGCCTGGCTTACGCCCTGGTGGCTTGAAGCCATTGATTAGTAAGTATTTATTACCTGACAACTAATTCACATTAAAGAATGGAGTATGGCCAGGGACACTGCAGAAGCCACATTTCAGAGAGCACACAGAGACTGGAGTCCCACCTTCGGGGAGAATGCTCAGCACAGGGCTGGGTACTCCAGCACCAGGCTGAGAACCAACTTCCACGGCATTATGTGAAGTCTGAAAATCTTGCTTATGAAATACCAGCAGGAAATTGGTTTTTAACCCAGCCTTCCTGGGCACCCTATTTCATAAGATCTTGGTGTTCTTTCCCGAAGGGAAGGGGGTCTTAGTGGCAAGAACCTCTGCCAAGGGTTGTTTAGGGTCCTGCTTCTCTGGCAGTCAACACTGGGTCTTGGGGCTTGCTCCAAAGAAGATTTTGGAACACAGAGGGTGGGTCCTTTGCTGCTGGAGACTAGAAACGTGTGCAAGAAGCTTCCCACAGGAAGTGCGGTTGTGTTCACAGCTCCTTGGGAGGATCCCCATCAGAGAGGCCGATTTTCCCTTCTCATGAGGAGCAGTCAGCAAGAAAGGGCTGCTTGTCCACTGCACTAGGCTAGGAACCCTGAGGTCTGTGCACCCCTTCCCAGACGAGGCTGCGCACCTGCTGCAAGGGACAAGGACATGGAACAGCCTGTGAATCTTCTCTGCTTTGAAAGCCTGCCTTTTGCTTTCACTGTTCCTAAAACACAATGGAAAGAAACTCACATCTTGGTACCCCAGTGAGCCCAAGAGTTGAGGTTGTCTGTTGCCACTGGGCCCAAACTCTGCCCTGAGGGAGTACTGAGAGGCTGGCACACTCCACTCTCGCAGGACCTTGAGGGCGGGTGGAGATACAGGTGGCCCTTCTGCCATCTGGCCCCAGGCAGGTGGCTGGCCCTGGCCCTGGGCACAGGGTGGCACTGGGGAAGAAGATCGAAGCCAGAAGATTGACCCATCGTTGCACCAGGTCTGTGCAAGACCAATGTAGGGCCAGGAATCTTTAAACTTGGATTACAGGCCTGATGGTACTGTTAGAGAGTTCATAAGAGCTGGGAAGGATCGAGGAGAGCCCTGCAGGCCCCCAGAACAGGATTAAATACGGGACCCAACTCAGAGCCAGCACTGTGGGATTGGGGTGGGGAGCAAAGACAGTGCAAGTGTTCCTTGGCTACTTAGTATCAGACCCCTCTCAGGGGTGGGCAGGGACCCCACACCCAGCAGGAGTCCTCCCAGCAGCCTAGGACTCGGGGTGGAGACTGCATCCCCTAGTTTCCTTCTGTCCTGCTGATGGATCACAGGGAAGCCAGCTGTGGTTGCTTTACCACGTCTGGAGCTCTGCAGACCCTTACGTGAATGGGGCAAAATGAGGGATCACTCCTACCTGCCAAGATTGCAGGGAGGGTGCTTCTAGACAGCTTTGGTTGTTGTCTCATTGATCTATTGCTGTATAACAAACCACCCTAAAACAATGGCATAAAATAAAAGAGTCAGTCATTTTGCTGGCTCAGCCAGGGAGCCATGGGGCTCCCATTGATGGTTGCCTGTGGGAGCCCCAAATCTTCCAATTTTGCTAGAGCAGCCCAGGGGCAGTCAGCTGTGCTTCTCTCTGGACTTGCAAGGTCAATTTGGAATGGCCCAGGGTAGGTAAGGCATCCAGAAGCTTCTACTCAGCACAATGTTTGGTGCCCTGCCTGAAGAGTTCAGGGCCAGGCAGAGATGAAGGGTAGAGTGTTAAAGGAGGGGAGAAAGGCCTTACCAGAAAATCAGAGGCAGAGGGTCTGGGTGGCAGACCAAAGGATGGAGCAGCAGCTGAAAGGCCCACATTGCACAGAAGCTTTCTGCACCCCACTCTGTTTATTTCCCCTCCAAGGACTCACTCTTTGCCATCTTCCCTTGCCAAGCACACCTTCATGAAAGATCCTGAGCTCAGCCACACTGAGGCATAAGCAGCGGCTGAAGCTTAACTTAGCTCTCCCTCCCAGGAACAGTTGTCTTTACCAAGAGCAAAAGGCTGTGGAGTCAAAGTGCAAAGCTTTCACCGTAACATCTCAAGCTGACAAGTGGGTGTCGGGGGGTGGTATGAGGTGATGGTCTTCATCAAGCCTCTGAATCTGTGTGCCATCATCTTCATCACCAGCAGCAGCAGCAGCATCATTTATCTTCACTACCATCATCACCATCATAACCAGGATCATCATCACCATCATCACTATCATCATCACCCCACAATAACAACATTCCATCTTAGCTTCAGGCAGAAGAAGGACATTACCTGCTTCTTCCATGTCTGCCATCCTCTCTGGCCCCTGAGAATGTTCATGCACCCCAAAGACCACTGAGGGGCCCACATCAGCCACTGCTGAGAGGCTCAGAGAGAGATACCAGAGAGTGAGCCAAGCCTGTTCATACTGGCCTTGAGTCACTGGGCATCTGCTGTGTGCCAGGCTGAGGTTGTTCTGCATCTTCCTCCCTAGTTTCTGACTGAGTCTCCAAAGCAAACCCCTTCTGGTGTTGCCTCTCGGATTAGAGGACCTGGCCTTCTGTCTCCACCTTGCTCTGCTGGCTCCTCCCGCTTCCCAACTTCCCTCTCAGCTGCTGCCTTAGTAGGTGCCCATGACATTTCCATTAAACAAGCGAATGTGCATTGCACATGTGTGGCTCCCACAGAACAGGCATCAGGCAACCCTCTGGCCACTAGTCTTTCTGACACTCCAGTAGTGCCACCATCAGTACCCTTAGTATGGTAAGGGTCGAGGGGACACCTGACATAAGCAAGGCAATTCCATAAAGGAGCCTATCCATGGCCGCTTTTCCGAGGAGGCTGTGGCACAAGGCCACATCACGTGTCATAGATTGTCAAGTTCAACGGGACCTGGGAGAGCTCAGTGTTCTCAACTGCAGAATGGGTTGTTTGGACTATTAAATGCAGTTGTAAGTTTAAAATGTGTATTTATCCTCTGCAAAGTACTAATTAGAATGGAAGTCTTATTTTCTTTCTCGGGGCAGTGGGAAGGGAAACTGAGGCTCTGGAGCAAGTCAGAGGATTGTGCTCTGGTCCCCATTTTCTCGATGACTTGCTGTAAGACCTTAGAGCAGCCATGAGTTTCTCCAGAGTGCAGCTTTTTCAGCTATACAATGAGGTGATTGCCCCGAAAGCATCTAGCATTCCTCCAAGATCCAAGACAGCACCACCATCCTACTGACTTTCCCAGCAAAGCCTACAATGCTATGCATTTGCGGCATCTTGAGGACTCACCAGTGCATATGTTCCTTCACTGAATTGCAGGGGACACAGCCCCCAAATTGACCAGGGGCCTTCAGAGGCCACTCCAAAGTGAGGGAGGCAAATGATCATAGATGTCGTCTTTGCTAACCCCCAGCCAGTCTACTATGACATGTATGTGATGAGGACTGCCATGTCATAGCACTTTACAATATACAAGAATTGTCACGTACATCTTACGAGAGCAAGGTAAGGTAGATACGAAGGCAATGTCCACTTTACAGAGGGAAATGACGTTGAAAACACTTAAATGCCGCCCCAAGACCACAGAGACAGTGGATGATGCAGCTGAACCCTAACTCCCAGTTCCATTTTTCATATCCAGGCAGTCATCAAGAGCTGGGAGATGAAGAGCAACTGGAAGACCTCCTTCCCCTCCTTCATCTAACCTACCTCTGATCCGAAAACTGCATTCTCTAGATTGCCACCTCTTTCCTTTCAAAGCAAATCTCGTAAGAAAGGGAGAATGCATTTAGAGTTGTCAGTCCCTCAGATCCTACTGAGAATAAAATCTCCACACTGCATTCAATCATGACTAGGTAGTGAGGTTGTGTAGAAAAAAGAGAAGGATGCTATTGAAGCATGAATTGCTGTCCAAGAAGGGCCAAGTGGGCAGTGTGCTGCAGTAAACAGATGAGTTGAGCCAAGAAAAGAGGGCACGAGACAAATTGCTCATCAATATTCCTTATACAAGGATACAACTGAATTTCACATGGTTATGGGCTGAGTTGTGTCCCTCTCAAATTCCTATGTGCAATTCCTAATCCCCAGTATCTCAGAATGTGATCTAATTTGGAGATTAGGTCTTTTTTTTTCCTTCTTCCTCTTCCCAAAGCCGGCCAGTACATAGCTGTATATTCTAGTCGTAGGTCCTTCTGGTTCTGCGATGTGGGACGCCACCTCAGCATGGCCTGATGAGAGGTAGTAAGATGCGAACCGGTGAAACCCTGGGCAGAGGACATGAACTTAACCACTTGGTCACAGGGCCGGCCACTGGAGATTGGCTCTTTAAGGAGGTAATTAAGGTAAAATGAGGTCATTAGGGTGGGCCATAGTCGAATCTGACTGGTGTCCTGATAAGAAAAGGAGATTAGGACACAGAAACGCACAGAAGAAAGACCACGCAAAGACACAGGGAGAAGGCGGCCATCTACCTGCCATCTCTTCTGAGAGGCCTCAGAAGAAACTAACCCTGCTGGCACCTTGTTCTTGGACTTCCAGTTTCCGGAAGTGTTAGATAATGAATTTCTGTTGTTTAAGCCACCCAGTCTGCATGGTATTTTGTTATGGCGGCCCCAGAAAACTAATACTCACACCAGCAGAGTTTGTCTCTTCTGATTAACCTAGCAACATACGTCACTGAGTCTCCATTGTTGCCATAGATGCCAGGGAGCTCGGGGGGGGGGGGGGAGGTCAGTTATAATGACCATCTGGCCTAGGGCACATCCACACTTTTTGGGGACGTGTGCCCTGCCCAGTAAAATCAGCTAGGAGTGAAGGCATGACGAGTCTGCTATAAGATGAACTTCTCAATTGAGAATTGGTTGTGCCATAATTCAGCACTCTTTTTGGCCATTTTGCCCAACCTGTGCCCCATTTTACTGACCTAGAGAGAGGTGTCTATCAATCCAGTACAGAGATCCAGTCTCTGGCCTACCCTATTCCACATGCTGATACCTGGCTGACTTCCTCTGTAACCAATAGCAAAGAGGGAGCATCTGGAAGCCCCAAATGGAAGGATTCTTGGACCCCCTGCTGAAGGAAGCCCCAGGGGACAGTGTGTGTCTGCTGCAGATTCCAACCCAACCTTAAGGCTACCTAGCAGGACCAGCCTCAAATTCGAACGGAGTAAGAAACACTCACTGCCTCCAGCCATAGGGCGATTCCAAGGGTGCTGAGAAGGATTGGCATCTTTCCCCATCCTTTTGCACCCATTGACTAGATTCCCACTTTTTGACAATAGGGTTTCACTCCTTTAGAGGAAGTCTGTGATGGTCTCCCTGAATAGGCAATCTCCCCAAGAAGGGCAATATTCTAAATATCAGTACTGCCAACATGCATGTGTTCTGATAGCAAATCTGAGGGAACAGCCCAGCACCCCCAACCCTCGTCCTTCTCCCCTAGTGGTAGATAAGAGACATTTGTCTTTAACTGACCATGACCCAATTTCCTCCTGCATTGGCAGGGAATCCCCCATGGTGGGAGGCAACTTCTGAAGCCAAAGTACCAAGACCATCCTTCCTCACCTGCCCACCTGTCCAGTAGGGCACAGGCCAGTGACCCGGGCTCGGGCACCAGGACACTCCTGCATGGGGCTGGACTCACGGTGAGAGGTGAGTTCATGAAGGAATGGCTAGTTGTACCCAGAGAGGACAACCGGCTGCTCCAGAGTTAGCAACAGCAGCAGTAGCATCCTGACCAGCCCATTCCAGTAGTGCGGCTGTGCACATGTTTCCTGCCCCAAAGCTCCCTTGGTTCCTGAGCATTTTCCAAGCTGCTTCCGCAGCCTTGCCTCCCAATGTCCTTCTAGTAAAGGCTCTTTCTGCTGAGTCATCCCGGTTGGCTTGTGTTGCCTGCCACCAGGCTCTAGTTATTGGTCTGGTGCCCAGGAGGGGAGGTAGGGCTAGTGCCCGAGGAGACCCAGCATGGTCTTAAAAGGCACTTGCCTCATGTGAAGCCTGTGCAGAGTCTTCAAGCAATGGATGAAGGCTCTATCTTCAACAAGTGGGAGAGAAAGCCTAGGGAATCCTAGAGGGTTTCAGGGGAATCTAGGGGCTCAAGGCTCTCAAGTTCAAATATCTCTATCTCAAATGTCAGGGCCACAGCCCTCCCTTATCAGGACCCTGTCTTCTGCTGACCTGCTCAGGAAGGAGGGGAATTATGCATCAAAGGAGCCGCTGAACCCACCTAGTGTGTACCAGCAGGGACGAGAGTGCCTGGGAGTCAGTCCAAGGGGGACAGAAGAGTAAGCTGGATAAGAGAGATTTGTTGATTTGATGGCATTCAGCCATAACACAGAGTTTAACAGCCTGGAATGCACCCTAGGATGTTTCCTTCTGGGATGGCTCTTAGAAACTAGAAAAATGAATGGTCCACTTTTTAAAGAGAACAGTGATAGAAAAGCGATGGTAGAAATTACAAGGCAGGCTATGGAGGAAGGATTGAAAGGCTCAAAGAAGTAGCCAACAAGAGTTCTTCTACTCCATGAGACGGGAAACCCAGCATCTGACTTTGCTCCTTGGGAGAGCTGGAGGACACTTACCAAGGTAATAAAGAATTCACTGGGGAGGGGGCACTAGCATTGTCAAGAAGCTTGGCGGGGGCTGTCCTTGGCAGGCCAGGCCTGGTGGTAGGATATGCTGTCACAGAACAAGGCTCCCAGGACCAGAGGGGATGATAGAACCACAGAATAGCAAGGGCCAGCAGTAGCACTTAACTGCAGCGCTTGCTTCTTAAAGGGAGGTGTACTTACCATAAAGGCTGCAAGGGCAGAATGAGGGGGAAGGGAACAGGGGTTCTAATTTTCAGAGATATGTGGAACAGAGATGGCCTATAGAATAAGGTATTCCTAGGGGCAAAACAGATGGGCAACCATCTAGGGTACTGCTTAATATATATAATCAAAAGTATCAAGAATGCATTGACACTCAAATGTCCACCAACTGGAGAATAGGTAAACAAAATGTGGCATATCCATACAGTGGAATACTACTTAGCCATAAAAAGGAATGACATACTAATGTAGTCCACATAGATGAACCTTGACAGTATCATGGAAAGTGAAAGATGCCAGTCATGAAAGGTCACATATTGTATGATTCTATTTGTATGAAATGTCCAGTGCTCTGGCAAATACAGAGAGAAGCAGATTAATTGTTGCTGGGGGTTGGTGAAAGGGGTGAATTGAGCTTGACTGCTAACAGGTATAGGGTTTCTTTTTTGGGGGATGGGAATGCTCTGGAATCAGATAGTGGTGATGGTTGCACAACCTGTGAATATGCTAAAAACCACTAACTTGTACAATTTAAAATAGTGAATTTTATGTTATATGAATTAAATCTCAAAAGAAAAAGGGATATATTCACAGGAAGCCCCGGGAAATCATACTCTTTTGCCCATTTTCCAGACTTGAGCCAGTTTTCAGACCCAGGACACGTTGACCGAAGAGGAGGCTGAGCCTCCACCCGGGAGAACCCTGCGGCGCCATGGCTGGTGTAGACAGCAGTGATTCCTCCAGTTCTTCTCTACAAGGACCTGTGGTATTTCACCTGGGTAACCACCCCCTTGAAAAGGGAATTAATCAGATTTTCAAGGGTGCTTGGATATGGTCCAAGCTGACACTAACATTTGCAGTGCCTTCATGCCCCTCCAGTTAGGATAGGGGCATATCAGAGTCAGGTAACGAATGGACTCCTGGCCTAGATCCAGCTCACAGTGTATCCACTGGGCCCATGGAACCACCCAGTGGTCATGTCCTGGGTTCTTGAATGCTTGATTGTAATGGACTTACCTGGAAGTTGGCAGAACCCACAAATAGTTTCCTTGACCTGTAGGGTACAAGCTACCGGGGAAGGACGAGTGCAAGCCCTGGGACTGCCCCATCCAGGCAAGACACTAAATCAAAAACACTATTACGTCGGGGGAGGTGGAGGTGGGATGGAGGACTGTCAGAGAGTAGTGCCACTCTCACAGGCTTCAAGAGTGGCAAGTTCCCGTCACCTCCCCAATTTAACTCACTCATATTTAATTTACTTTATTATAATTTAATTCACTAGAATTTAAGTCACTAGTACCTTTCCTGCAAAGATCACATGGATCATGGTGGATGGCAGTGGACTACCACAAACTTGACCATGCAGTAGCCCAGTTGCAGCCACTGCGTCATACGGAGCTTCTTTGTTAGAGCAGGTTAAGACAGCCTTCAGGACATGGCATGTAGCTATGGATCTGGTAAATTTCGTCTCTTCCACACCCATCACAAGGAGGACAAACTCACATTCACGTATGGCGGACAAAAGTAAACATTCAGGGTGTTGCCCCAGGGCCATGTTGATCCTCCTGCTCTCTGCTATAGGATGGTCTGCTGGACTGTATTAACTTCTGCAGAGCAGCATACTGGTCCACTGACTTGTGATATCATGTCAGACCTGAAGTGCAGGAAGTGGCAAGTACTCTTGATGCCACAGAAAGACATATAGTCTCTGGAGGGTTGGAGACCAACCCTACAAAGATTCAGGGGCCTGGCCCGTTTATGGAGTTTTCAGGGACCCATGAGCCTAGGACATGATGAGTCACTCCTCCAAATAATGGAAAATTATTGCATCTTAAACTTTCTACATGTAAGGAAAAAGCACAATGCTTAGTAGGCCTTTTTGGGTTTTGGAGGCAGCATATTTCACACTTGGGAACTGCTCTGACCCATTTATCAGTTGGTGCAGAAGGTCTTTAGTTTGGGCGAGTTTTGAACGGCTCCCAGAGCAAGGAGAGGCTCTGCAGGAGCAAGATGGTGGTATGGGCATCTTTGATTCTTGGGCTAGATGAACCACAAGCAGTGGTCCAGATCCCATGTCATCCACCTCTGCGCACTGACACCTCTCCCTCATCTCACACTGAAGACTTCAAGGGGGTTTCTATGATTGGTTGACAAAGGAGGAAAAAGCCCAAGCTCAGTCCATGGATGGATCAGCTAGCTGTATCAGGGAGAGACAAAGATGGATGACAACTGCACCACAGCCCCACACAGGGGTGGCTACAATAGTCACCACCTAGTGACTGTGAGAATCTTCCTCATGGGCAGAGCATCATGCAGTGTACCTGGTCACCCACTTTGTGCGTCCAGAGAAGTGCTCTGAGGTAAAGATATGCAAGGATTCACGGGCAGTGGGGAATTGCTTAGCTGGTTTGTCAGGAACCTGGAAGGAGCAAATTGGAAGTTCAGGGACAAGGAGACTTGGGAAAGAGGCATGCGATTGGACTTACAGAGAGTGGGCAAAGAGTGTACGGATCTTCGTATCTACCCAGGAGGGGCACTAAGCAACCCAGGGGGCAGGACAATTTGTCCGGTAGATGTCAGGCTTCCTGTGCCCTTGCCACGTGAGTGCTTGTGCAGTGGAGGACAGAGAACAGAGGGAAGAGCCGTGGGGGGCCATACCCAGCTGACTCTCCATCCTAATGGGATCTTTTAACATTATTCCTTGATGTTCTTTGTCTCTAATAACGCTTTCACCAAAATATTCTCATCTGATACTAATATAATGACCCCCCCTTTCTTTGTATCTATATACATCTATATGTCTTTTCTCCAACCTTTCATTTTCAACTGTTCTGTAACTTTGTGTTTAAATCTCTCATAAAAAACCATATAGTCATATTTTTTAAAACTAGTTTGATAATCTTCAACTTTTAGCTGGAACATTTAGTCTACATATATAGGTTAAAAATTATTTTAAAGTATTTAAAAAATATGTACGTATTTATATATTTATATATAAACATATATTATATATACATTTATTTAACATATATATAAATTATTGATATATAAAGTAGTTGTTGATATATTTGAGGTTTAACTTAGCATCTAGTTTTATAGTTTCTTTGTCTCCCCATCTTTTCTCCCTTCTCTAAGATTGCTTTTTTCCCCTCCATACCTTTGCTCTAATCTTTTAGTGAATACCCTGGAAATTATACCATGAATTCCCTTTTTTAAACTGAGATATAACTGACATATAACATTATATTAGTTTTGGTGTACAACATAATGATTTCATATTTGTATATATTGTGAAATGATCACCACAGTAAGTCTGGTTAACATCCATCACCATGCAGTTACTAATTTTTTTCCTTGTGATGAGAACTTTTAAGATCTACTCTCTCAGCAATTTTCAAATGCACTGTACAGTATTATTAGCTGTAGTCACATGCTGTATATTACATCCTCAGGACTTATTAATTTTATAACTGGAATTTCGTACCTTTTGACCTTCTTCACCCATTTCACCCACCATTTCACCCACCATTTCACCTCTCACCCATGAACTCAATATATAAAAATCTGAATTCAATGCTTTACCTTCCAGCCAAACAGAACAAGGCCCCTGAATGCGTGAACTCCATGTGGCCCCCCTGACACAGGTGCTTCCCTCTAGAGCTTTAATTCTGCTTTGCTTTTCTTAACCCCACAAGACACAACTGATACTGCTGTATACAATTGAAGGTTCCTTTCATTTACCCTCACAAGTGCTCTCTGTCTCCTTCATTCCTTCTTCCACCTCAAGCCTTCAGCTGAGATCACTTTCCTTCTCCCTGAGATACATTTTGCGGAATTCCTTTCAATTCGATGGCATTGAACTCCCTCAGGCTTTATTTCACTTTCATTCTTGAAAGATCTTTCCCTTGGGTAGAAAATATTAGTTTAGACAATTTACCTGCGGAATCCTTTTTCCAAAGTAAATCTCACATAGTAGTCCAACAAGTAAGGCAGAAAAAAAAAAAGAGAGAGAGAGAGAGAGAGAGCTCTTCTGATTAAAGTGGGGATGCGAGGTCCAGAACTCTCTTTGCTCAACCTGCCCTCCACTCTGATCAGCCTTGAACTCCTCCTGGAAATGCTGGGGAGCCCCAGGACACAGTCTGCAAATTATTAACCTAAAAGTTTACCATTTCCAAGCCAGTCAGAGAAAGACGAACTCTGTATGACTCCACTCATAGGTGGAAGTTAGTATATTGACAAGGAGATCTGATCGGTGGTTACCAGGGAAAAGGGGGGGTGGGGGGAGGGCACAAAGGGGGAAGTGGTGTATCCACAACATGACTAACAAAAATGTACAACTGAAATCTCACAAGGTTGTAATCTATCATAACATTAATTAAAAAAAAAAATTTACCATTTCCTAGACCCTAAGGAAATCCAAAGGCCAGCATTGGTTGTATCCATCGTGCCCCATCCAGGAAAGAGACCCTGAGTCTGAGGCAGGAGCTCTTCTGGCTTGAAGAGGCCCTTGGTGTTGTGGGGCATAAATGAATTCTTATACTCATGGCAATCACAGGGGGCCATGGACAGTTGTACAGGTTGCATGCTACTCAATGTTTCCTGGTCCAGGAAACAAGTGGGTCCTGATGTCCAGTGCATGCACTGCTCTCCTGACTGGGTCCCTAGGTCAGATTAGGTCCCCCTTTTTCTAATTCACATGAAGGCTCTATACAGGCCAACAATAACCCTATGACCAGGATGAAATGTCATTATCGTTCCACCTGCCTTTCTGGGCTCAGCCCCTATACGCACTGGGCCACTTTGTGACCCTGAAGGCTTCACTGTAATTCTGACCCCAGAAAAGGTACCCTGGATGGGGGACCTGAGAGTTCAGACCTAGAAGGGAACCTCCCCATGGAAAACAAGTGAATTGGTGTCTGATTTACATACTTTAGCCCTTTACGTGTGTGCCATTGTGTACGGGTGGGGAAGGGGTCTGCCTCCCTTGACCCAGCAGGACTCTAGGAACTGAGGACCTGGCCATAAGCCCCGAAATCCCTGGGAGACGTGGAAGGTGCCCCCAGCTTCCTTCATTCAAGGCCTCCTGCCCAGCCTGGCGTCTGCGTGGCCCTCCACTGCTAGCTGGAATCCAGTCTTAACTTTCCCTCCACCCTGTCTCCCGCTGCCTCAGTAACGAAGCTGAGCATGGAAACCAGCCAACAGCAGACACGGCTGCCAGCGGGGCTTACCACCCCCTCGGTCTCCAGGCCGCGGGGAGCGGGCAGGCCGTGGTGATGGGAAAACACACATTGTTTGGGGGCGTTGCGGATACAGTACAGACTATTTTTAGCAAATTGTTCTGACTTAGTGAAAAACCTGAAAGATAGTGTTGATAATCATCCTTATTTTAGTGCCACAGATGGCACTGCTATAATTAGATGCTGGTTTCTGGGTGATTCTGCTATTCCTATAAGAAGACACCTTGCTTAGTGCACAGAGACATCACTGAAGGTTGTCTTTTGTTTTTAAATTTGGGGCTCAATCTTTTACTCTTTACCCTTAAGTATTAACATTTGTCAGAAAAAGTAAATTACTCACATGTCCCTCAAGCTAATATTAGCCTGAACATAACTGAGAGGTTTGAGCCGTCTTTTGTTCTCTGAGCCTAGTGACAACCAGGAATTACCCACTGCGGCCCGCCTCCCTCCTCAGAGTTGCCTCCTGGGCCCCCAGCCAAGCCGGCCTCCCTGGTATCTCGTCTCACCCTGTGCTCTCTTTCATATCAGTGGTTTTCATTTTAATTGCGTATTTATCTGTGAGACACTTGGATGATTATCTGTCCCCTCTCCTGGACCATAAGCTCCACAGGGAAGGGACTGGGGCTCTTCCGTTCACTGCCCTGTCCCCTTACCACCTGCAGGAGCAGTCTCTGAGATGCTGCTAATGATCCTGCCTCCTGGGATGCACACCCTTGTGTAGAATCCTTCCACTGTCCCAGGCACCAACAGAACACGGCAGAGGGGGCAGCCCCGTGGCCGAGTGGTTAAGTTGGCCCATGCCGCTTTGTCAGCCCAGGGTTTGCCCATTCCAATCCTGGGTGCAGACCTACACACCACTCATCAAGCCATGCTGTGGCTGCATCCCACATAGAAGAGCTAGAAGGACCTACAACTGGGATATACAACTATGTGCTGGGGCTTTGGGGAGGAAAAAAAAGACGAAGATTGGCAATGGATGTCAGCTCAGGGTCATTCTTCCTCACCGAAAAGCATTAAAAAAAGGAAAAAAAAAAAGAAAAGAATGAGGCAGAAGTGATGGTGTGATACTTCTGAGGTTAGGCCACAAAGGGCACTGCAACTTCCTTCTTGGTTGAGCTCTCTATCTGTCTCTGTCTCTCTCTCTGTTCACTTGGTCTGGGAGAAGCCGTGTTATGAGCAGCCATTTGGAGATGCCCGTGTGGTAAGGAACTGAAGCCTCCTGCCAACAGCCATGTGAGCAAGCTGGAAAGCAGATCCTCCAGCCCCAGTCAAACCTCCAGAGGCTGCTGCCCCGGGCAATCCTTGACTGCAACCTCCTGAGAGTCGTTGAACTGCCGGAGCCAGCCAAGCTGCTCCCAGATTCCTGACCTCAGACACACGTTTATTGTTTTAAGCTGTGCAGCTTTGTGGCCATTTGTCATGCAGCACAGATTACTCATACACCAGCCAGCTGCATCTCTGCCCCCTGGCTCTGTTGAGTCAAGGCTGCGAGCTCAGCCTCCCGCACAGCTGCTTCCAGTGGTCTACCCTCCTCTCTTCTTCCCATGTTTCTGGTCCTCATTAGCCCCCTTCTCCCTTTGAAGACCAACCCTCTGGCCCTGGTTCAATAAGAGTCACCAATTGGGACCACAACAGCATAGACCACAACAGAGGAATGGGCCAGGCCACAGGGACCAGGGTGCCAGATAACCTGAGAAACCAGGGAACCTCATAGTTCCGACCCCTGGCCTGGGAAGGAAACTTGACCTTGTTCCCCACCCCCTACAGTGGCTGAGCCTCATTTCCTAAGAAGGAGAAGGTGCTCACCCAAACTCCTCTCCCCTTCATCCTTCCAATCCCATGCAAGGGCGCCATGCCGATGCTTACCTTCTCCAAACTGCCTGAGGACCGCCACTTAGTCGGGTCACGATCTCTTCCCTCCAGCCCAGCACCTGTGGCTGCTATTCTTTTGGAAGCCATATTCTATGAACAAATCCAGCTGACATAATTTGACAAGAGTGACCGCAGAAGAGAGACGGGCTCCCACTGGCTCCTCAGGCCCAGGATTTCTGCCTCCAGGGCACCTACCATACAGGGACTTCTTCCATTTGTTAAATACCCACATTGCCCAGTCTTCTGAGTCTTCCTGCTGCTGGCCTCTGCCTGTGCCCCGTTCTGCACCACAATGGCAGGCGAGTGGCAGGAGCTCCCTTTTCCTTCTGCAATTAAGTGTTTATTTTTGGAAAAGCAATCCCTGCAGGAAGTACACAATCCACGTAGCTTAGCCTCACAGCAAAAGTGCAGCCATCCCCTCCTGTCTCTCCCATCACATGGTCCCACTCCCCAGGGACCACTGCTTTCCACTTTTTAAATTTGCTTCTGAAAAAATAAGGGTATATGACTTTTTTATTTATTATATTTTGACATAATTTGTTAACTTTCTATCATAATCATGGAGAATTTGACACTCATTGTCCACTGTGCTCCCACTTTCCTCCCTCATCCACCATCCTAATGTATCTTTAGATCATAATTTTTGGCATTGATAGTCAGCATTTATATTACCAGGACTGTTGCTCATTGCAGAGCCAAACAGTGTATGATGAATATGTTTCTGCCTCATAATCCTCCCCTCCACACCAGAGGTAAATACCTCCTTTTATCATTTTCAATATCCTGATAGCTAACTTTTCCCCAAATGCTTCCATATTTCTGTCAAGCACCTATCAACAGTTGTTTCAAGTGCCCTAACATATGTGATAATCTAGCAGTTCCTTCTCCCCTGGAGGCCTCCCTCCCAGGTCCTTTGACTTCCTGCTCAGATCTGAACAGTTGTTCTCTGCTCTGTGGTACAAAGTGTTACCTTGGAGCTTCTCTTGGCCTCTCTGTAGGGCTAGGTCCCCTGCTTCCTGCACCCCAGGTCCTCCTCTTTCTTGGTTTACCTGCTTGTTTTGCTGGAGCACATCCTCCAGCATCTTTCTGAGAAGGGATATACAGAAGGTAAAAATTTTAAAGATGTTGCATGCCTAGCAATTCTTTTATACCACTTCATACTTAGAAAAATAATTTGGCAAGATGTAGAAATCTAGGTTGAGAAAACTTTTTCATCAAAATTTCAAAGGCATTAGTCCATTGTCTCCCATCTTCCAGTGCTGCTGTTGTGAAGTCTAATGTCATTCTAATCCTTAAACCTATGTATGTGTTGTACCACCTCCCACGATCCACCAGTTTGTAGGATTTTCTCTTTGTCCCTGATGCGTTCAGATTTCATGATGATATACCTTGGTTTGGAATTTTAAAAGCTCATTGTGCTTTTGCTTGATGAGCTCTCTCCTTTTGAAGGCTCCCTCCCTTCAGCTGGCAATTTTCTTGTATTATTTCTTTGGAAATGCCTTCTCTGTTTTCTCTGTTCTAACTCCAAATAGTAGGACAATGAATCATCTGGACCAACCTTCTGGTTGTCTTTTCTTTTTTACTGTCAAGCTCTCTTTTTTCCTAGATATTTCCTCAGCTCTGCCTTCTGTCCCATCTATTAGAAACCCTCTTTCTTGTGCTTTGATGACCCCTTCCTTAGAGAATGCTGACCTCGTTTCTTGGATGCAACATCCTCTCTCATCCCCTGAGAGTATCAACGATAAGAGTTTCATTTTGAGCTTGTTTCCTGCTCCCTTCCCTCCAATTCCTCTGAGTGCCTTTTTTCTGTTTATTTGTTGGGCTCCATGCGGCAGCTTCACTCCCATGTTCAGGGATCCTTGACAATCTGTTCATTGCTGAGAGTACAGCACTAAAGAGCTCTTTGGAGATTTGTTGGCTGGAGGGAGCTTTAGACTGGTGGGTGAAGCAGACTTCTTTGTTGGCAGCCCTCACATGGAAGAATTTTTACGTCTCTTCTCTAGGGACATGCGCCGGCCTGGGGCACGTAGGTCATGCTGCCAACTTTCTGGGAGGAGAGTGGGGGAGGGGGCTCTTGCAGGTTCTCTCAGTTAGTGTGAACTCTTCTTCTTATACCCCAACCCCTTTTCAGTCCAGACACCACCCCGGCCTTCTGCTGCCCCTAGGGTTCCTGAGCCAAGAGCCACCCCTCTCTAATTTCTCCAAAGAACAAACCTCCAGGCTTGTCTGGGGATTACAGTGGAGGGAACCTGGGTCCTCCTGGCTTTCTAGACAAAGTTTGGATCAACCCTCTGCTTTTGCCTCCCCTGCCTCTACCTCATCCCACCTCCTGTAGCACCAGCTGCCTCCCATTACCTGGCTTCTGGGTTCCACTGAGTGAATGTGCCTGATTCTTGGCAGCATATCCCTCACCCATCCCACAGGTCTTCTGGTCCTGGCCCCTTTTCTCTGTCCCATCATGCTCACATCTCAATCTACTCATCAAGAAAATGGAGACAGCTATGGTTCCCACCCCCCAGGTGGTACTGTGAGGAAGAAATGAGCTCACAGTGGTGCCACCACTACTGTGACAGGAATTGTGGGGGTAGCCCTGGGGCAAGCTCTGCCCCCAGCCCGTGTTCTGTTTTTCCCACTCAGGCCCGGGAAGAAGAGCCAGGCCCGAGGATGGTGTGAAGCACTTGTGCTGAGTGCGTGAGCCAGGGAAAGCTGCTCCCCTCCATGCATCCCCAGCCCCTGCCCCTCCACACAGGGCCAGTCACCAGCTGAGCATGGCACTGAGGGTCCCAATGCATGCACTTGGCTGTTTCAAGGCCCCCCACAGCTTCTCTCAGCCCCTCCGTCCACACCTATGGACAGACATGTGCACAAATGGAAAATAACAAGGATAGTCATATGAAATGGCAGCTGAGACCTGTACGGCTGATGACAGTTTGAAAGGATGAGCAGGCTCTGTGCCATTTGCCCACCTGCTTTTCAATTATTTCACCCACCTTTAAAATGATGTCTGCCTTTAGTAGGAATAATCACCAGAGTGGTAAAGATGTGCGTGTCCCCCAGGCAAGGGAAGGGGAGCCTCAAAGAGCAGCCCTTGCTCTGTGCTGCTGGGCCTTTAACCCTTGAAAGGGGAGGGCCTCCCTTCTGCCACAGGGGCTCCTGGCAGGGGTTCAGCACAGGTGACCCAGACATGAAGGCCGAGGGGGCTGGGCCTGCTGCTATGGTCCAGGTTGCCCCACCTCCTGACCTTGGCCAGGGCTGTCGGGGCATGAGGCCCTGCCCGGAGCCTCAAGGGCCCAGAGGCCTGGCCGGCCCACAGACTGCACAGCCGGACATACGCACAGGGCCTTTCATTCCATGGCTGTGTCCTTTGTAGATTACTCAGTCGAGGTGGGCACTTGTATTTCAGCTGTATTTCAGGAAAGCCATTAAGCTTTGGGGCATTTTGTTCAATGAATAGAACATATATAATATATATATATATAACATATATAATAGAAATATATAAACTCAAAGTACATCACGAGGTAGAAGAAAAGCGTTTGTTACAGCCCCTCCTCCTCCTCCTAAGGGGGTGTACTGCCGAACTGCAGGGCCCTTTGCCTCCAGTCAGGGGAACAGGTTGGGGAGGCAGGAGAGAAGTTGGGTGAGGGGGGTGGAAATCTAAGGGAGGCAGGGTCTGAGGCCACTGAAACCCTGCCGGGGCGAGGGAACACACACATGGCTGGTGACAAGAGAGCTGCAGGGAGAGGCACCACACCCTGGGGACACAGAGCCCTCCTGGGCGCCTTTGTGAATTCGTGGAGGGCAGGAAGTGAAGAAAGGCCAAGCCTATTCAGAGTTGGCCCCAGAAGAACCCCACACGCAGGGGGCGGAGCTTCCACCTCCATGCTCCACCTGTGAAGCGGATGGCAGCTGTCCTGGAACAGAGTTACCAACCCACTCTGTGTCTCCAGGGGACCTCGGCTCCAGCGTCAGATTGGGGGACCCACCTTGGGGCACCAGCGATGCTCCAGGCGAGTGCTGTGGTTAGGGACGGTTAAGAAAATAAGTCAATGGCAAAAGTGTCTGCAAGACTGGCAGACGCTGCCTCAGCTGCCCCTTCCCGGTGGGACATTAGCTGTGTATGTCTTGCCTTTCTCGGGGGCAATGTAGACCCCCGAATCTGGGGATCAGCAGGGTGGGCCCCACTTATAGACAGCAGCAGGCAAAAGTGGAGCTGGGGGTGGGCTGTGGCCTCCCAAAGGCATGGCTTGGACAGTTTAAAAAACCGAAAATGAACTTCATGCTGGGGAGAAACATGAAAACAGAATGAAGGAGGAGCCTTGGGAAATGAGTCCCCACCGCCCCCCACAGACCCCAGGCCCCTTCTCCAGAGCCTTAGTCTATTCAGGCTGCTATAACAAAGCACCAGAGATTGGGTGGCTATTTATAAACAACAGAAACGTCTTTCCCCAGTTCTAGAGGCTGAAGTCCAAGAGGAGAGCGCCAGCACAGCGGGCTCTAGGGAACCCTCTCCAGCTGCAGAAGCTGACCAGCCTCTCGTCGGGTCCTCACATGACGGCAAGTAAATTAGAGAGCTCCCTGGGGTCCCTTTACAAGGGCACTAATCCCATTCCTGAGGGCTCCACCCTCATGCCCTCATCACCTCCCAAAGGCCCCACTACAATACCATCATATAGGCGGGTTAGGATGGTCAAAGTATGAATTCGGGGGGAGGACACAAACATTCAGTCCATAACATCAGAGGAAACCCATGGTGCCAAGTTCAATGTTTTATATATCCTTCCAGGAATTAATTTCTATGCTTCTACACACACACTCACACAAATGAGAGAATTCTATACACACACTCTCTAGCTTCCTCTTTTTCATGAAACAATATATTTTGAAGATTGCTTCGTATCATAGACCTAAATACACCTTTTTAAAAAAAATGACTGAATGGTAATTCCGTACCAAGGATGTGCTGTAATTTATTTCATTAATATTACTATTGATAGTATTCAAGTTGTTTCCACATTTCTACGACCACAAACAATGTTTCCATGAGCCTCGGTGATAAATGTCCTTGCACACGTGTGTGACAACGCCCATAGGACAAAGTCCCAAAGTGGGATTGCTGGGCCAGAGCACATGAGTGTGTAATTCTGCCCGAGGTGCCCAAATTCCCCCGCGCCCCTGCCAAGCTCGGTCCCCTCACACAGTGGTCATCAAAGCTGGAACTTTGCCAATCTGTTGGTGTAAACTAGGGTTTCACTGATGTTCCAGTTTGCACTTCTCTTACTGTAAGTGAGATTAAGCAGGTTTTCAGATGTTTAGAAGCATTTTCACTTCCTCTGAAGGATTTCTATCCATTGCCCATTTTCCAGTTCAGTCACTGGATTTTTTTTTATTGATTTACAGCAGCCCTCTGACTGTGACATGTTGCATATATTATTATGCATGTGATACTATTCTCAAATCATAGACATAAATATACCTTGTTCTTTTGAATGACTGCATGATAATTCCATCTTCAGGATGTGTCATAATTTTATTCTCGGTTTATCATTTGCCTTTTTACTTAATCAGGATGTTTCTGCCATGCAGAAATATTCAGCTCTTATTTGGTAGAATAAATCAGTATTTATGGCCTCAGGATTTTGCAACATAATCAAAAAGTTCACCCCCCTCCTCCAAGATTACAAATTTTTTTCTCATTTTCTTCTGGTATTTTTACAGTTTCATTTTTTTTACATTTAAATCTTTGATCCATCTGGATCCTTCTGGGATTTATTTGGGTGAAGACATGACCTGGGCATTCGATTTTTTTTCCAGATGGCAGGCCCATTGTCCCAGCACTATGTATTGACTAACCCACCTTTTCTCTACAGGTTGAGATGCCACCTTCACCACCTTTAGAGTCCCACATGTATCTACTGGCCCTAAGCTGTGAATGTCCTCCTGACCACCTTCCACCTGAGGACAAGCCAGGCAGATGGCCAGAAGCTGCCCCTGCTCCCACCCCCACAGCCTACCCCATCCCCCAGATGCAAGGTCGGCCTCCAATTCTGGAGACCCCAATTTAAGGCACCACAGCGGGCCAACAGGTCTCCATAAAGCAGTGTCCGCAAGATGGGAAATCATCACCTAGAAGTGTGTGTGGCCCATAGCTCTGCACCCCATGGTCAGGCCACTGTACCCTGCTCTGTCCCCTAAACACAGCCCTACCCCTCCCATTACAAGCATGACAGTCTCAGAGCAGGGCACCAGGGCCCAGGCCAGCATCAAGCTGTCCATGCAGGTCAAGAAAAGGCCCAAGGCACAGTGTGAAGCCTGAAGCCAGGCAGGTGGGTCACCCACCCTCCCTCCTGGCAGGCTGGAAGGCAGATGCCAGACGCCACCCCAGCTTCCTGTCTCCTGGCCTTTCCCACCCAGCTCTCTCCCTCCTTCCCCTCAGGACACCACCATTCACATTTGAGAGGCTACTTTGCACCAGAACCTGTGCTGGGGGCTGGGATGATGTTGGTGAGCAAGCAGACATGCTGTGCGAGCCTGTGGAGATCAGTGTTCCACCGAGGGTGGATGGCATGGCACCTTGCAGGGGCCTGACTTAGTCAGGGGAAGCAATGCTGGCACTGAGCATTCATCAGGTGTGGAGCTGCCTACAACCTAGGGACGAAAGGCTGACCACGGGAGAGAACTGTATGTGCCAGGGAACTGAGGCAGGAGGCAGCAGGTGATGCAGGAACCAAGAAACCAGTCCAGGCTGCTCCCCAGCTCAGATGCACTGCTGAGACCCTGCAGGGCAGACAGCCTCACCAAAGCCCAGGGAGGAGACGCCCCCGGCACACCCAGGCAGAGGCCAGCAGGGGATGCACCACCACAGTGCGGGAGCAAGAAGGCATCCACTGCACACCCGGAGGGGCAGTGCCGGCCAAGGATGTGAGCAAAGGGCCCACCCTCAGGACCTGACCAGGCTCTGCCAGCTGTTGGGCTCTAGCTCCAGTTCCGACTCAACAACTCTGATGCTCAGTTTTCTCATCTATACAAAGAAGGTAATGCTACGGCAGCCCCCAACATTGGTGACCAGCATCCCCCTAGACCCAGTGAATGATCAGATCAGTGAGCACTACTCCGTGACTGTAGATGCAGGGTGGTGAGCTGGGCCCACCCACCAGCCAAGTCATAGCTCACATACACCCATTCATTACGAATTGCGTTTTCCAGGCATCTTACTAATTTAATCCTCACAGCAATGCTTTGCAAAAGGTTTTGTCACCATGACAAATTTCAGCAGTCTTATACCTCTAGGATTTGGGTAGAAAGTCAAATTGCACCTGTTAATCTCAAAAGGTGAGTCCCTCGCCCCTCTCCTGGAGGTGGTGACCTGCATATATCAGGTCCTCAACAAATGCTGGCTCCCTTGCAACTATCACTGCTGTCCTTGCAGAAGTGTCCACCTGCACAGGCCACAGTGGTCCTGGTGCAGAGCGACCAACTTGCTGAAGGGTCAGGGAGGCCCTGTCAGGGAGGGCCAGGCGCTGCCCCTCAGGTACCCTGCCAGTCCTTCGGTGGCCCCAGCAAAGGATTAGCACTTAGAATGTCAGGAAGTGGCACTCCTTATAGGGTTGCCTTAAGTTATTTCAGCTGCTCTGAGGTATTTCAAAGTCAGACCAAATAAACATTCGCATCTAAAAAAGGCAAAACGGGGTCATTTGAAATAGACTATCTGGAGGGCGTGGCCCGATTGTCCAGCGAGGCTGTGCAGGGTTTGCTCTGGTTCTGTGGGTTTGCCGAGGCATGTAGCTCAGTCCCTGCTTCAGGAGAGAAGGATTTTCTTTAAAAAGAAAATGAGAGCCGACCTGAGTTTCCTTCCCTGCTCTGCTCCATGGTCACCCTGACCCCCTGCAGCTGACAGTACCGCATCTGTAAAGGGTTTGCTTTTAATGAGAAGGTGACTATGACCACTCCATGTCATCAACCAGTCAGGCTCCAGGCAAGGAGGAAGGGCAATGCTCCCTAAGTTCCCTAGGCCACCCACAGCGTCCTCCACACACTGTCCAATGCGCCCCCCACCCTCTTTTGAGGATGTTTCCTGGCTCCCAGCCTCTTCACTTTGGGCCTAGTGCCCGGGAGACAACAGAAGCCTCACTCTTCCTGAATAGTCTGGATCGGAACACAGTGTGGGCATCACCTTCTTTCCTTCTAGCAATTATGCCCCCCTGGCTTAAATCCCATCACCTAAATTAAGCCCAAAGGAAGGGGCATCTGCTACAACATTCTGTGTGTTATCCCCCAGACCCTGGTGTAGCATTTCCACCAACTGCTGAGCTTCCAGACAACAGGAACAGACGACATCCTAGTTTCACCTGAGCGACAGATGCTGTCACACAGGTAGGTCTTCGCATCTAAGCAGTCCACCATCTGACCCTCATAGCAACCCTATCTGGGAGGAGGGTCCATACAAACACCAGCCCCCTCCCATCCTTCCGCTCTGGCACCAGAACCCTTGCTCATTCATTCATTCATTCATTCAACCTTTGTTGACACTGGGTTCAAGATGGCTCATTAAACACATCAAAGGGGGCCACCCCATGGCGGAGTGGTTAAGTTCTCATGCTCCACTTTGGCAGATCAGGGTTTTGCCGGTTCTGACCTTGGGCACAGACCTAGCGCTGCTCATCAAGCCATGCTGAGGTGTCATCCCACGTAGCAGAACCAGAAGGACCTACAACTAGAATATACAACTATGTACTGGAGGGACTTTGGGGCGAAGAAGGAAAAAAAAAAAAAAAGATTGGCAACAGATTTTAGCTCAGGTGCTGACCTTTAAAAAAAAAGAAAGCACATCAAGGAAACTTCTCCTCCCTCCTCAGGTCTCTGAAATAGCAGAATAAATATAAAAACAAATACTTAGAAACCCTGGAGAATTAGGAACAGTGCTACCAGCAGACGAGAACATTGGGGAATTTCTGGAAGATGGAACAGATTAGGTCAGATTAGTGGTGAAACCCATCTGAGAAGCTGGGGAGAGGAGGAGAGCTGAGGAGCCACAATGCCATGCAGGTGGGAGACCATACCCCAAACCCGTAGTCTGTCTAGAAGCGAGGGAGCGGGTGACAGTGGAGAAGGAATGGGTCTTGGGACACTGATGGGGAGAATTACTTGAAGGGCTACCCAAGTAGCTGAGACGGTGCCCCGTTTGCCCTGAGGATAAAGTCAGAGTATAGCTTTAAAACAAGACAGAGAGCTGCAAGGGGTGCCCGCAGAGAGAAGCAGGGCCCTGCCCAGGTAACTGCAGGCAAAACGAGAGATAGAATGCCCAAGACCAGAGGCCTGTGCAGGTGCTCTGCCCTGGCACATCCCGCCCGTCTCCATGACCCCAAGTGCCCAGGGGTGCCAGCGTTGCAGTGATCAGAGTGGACAACACTTACAGGAAGGAGGTTTATTTGTTTTCAAGAAATACTCCACACAGCAAGAGCGATCAGTCAAGAACAGCGATTCCCAAACATGCTGTGCCCAGGACCCCTTTACCCTCTTAAAACTTGGATGCCCCAAAGAGCTTTGATTATATGGGGTAAACCTATTGCTATTTACTGTAACAGAAGTTAAACAGGAGAAAAATTTAAATATTTATGCATTTATTTTAAAATAATGATAAAGCAATTATATGTTAACACGAATAACATAACATTTATGAATATAGCTATGGTTTTCTGAAAAATAGTTTAATAAGAAGAGTGACATTGTTTTTTTGAAAATCTCATCAATGTCTGGCTTAACAGACAGCTGGATTTTCATATCTGCTTCTGATTTCAATCTGTTATGATATCACACATCATGTAGACTCTGCTGAACACTCATGAGAGAAAAATGTCTTCATAGGCATATTAAATAGTTTTGACTTTGTGGACCCCTTGAAAGAGTGTCAGAAACCCTACAGGGTCCACGGACCAGACTTTGAGAACCACCATTCTGACACGCATTTACAAATAAGATCAGACAACCAACAATCCCCATACATTTGAACCTCTTGCCAAGGAAGAACCAGATAGAACCCTGGAGAAAACAGGCTAATGCAGAAATCAGAAGAGGACATTAAAACAAGTATAATCAATATCCTCTGAGAGGTTCAATGGAATACAAGAACAGTCAGATGGCAAGTGGACACAGAGAAAACACAAAAATCAATACTTTTCCTATTTACCATTAATAACCAGGTAGGAGATGGCATTTGCAATGGCAAAATCATAAATAATCTAAGTGTAGACCTAACCAAAATTTTGGAGGACCTACATGAAGAAAGATTTTCAATTGGATTAAAGGACATAAATTGAGAGATGTATTATCTCCTGCAGGAGGCCTCAGTATTATAAAGATGGGAGTTATATGAGTTGCTCAGTGAACACCCCTTGTATTATACAGGGCTGAGCTGGATTTCTGTCACAAGCATCAAGAGTTGTAACTAATATATTCTCTAGGATGAAAGCTGCCCTAAACAAAATGAAGAGACAAGTGATTGACAAGAAAACATTTGCAACATAAATAAGGCTAATGTACTTAACAGTCAGAATTCCAGGAGAGTCATATGAAGAAGACGAAGAACCTTAAGGTACAGGTATGTGTATATAGGTATATGCGTGTATACAGAGAGGGAGAGAGGGAGAGATTTTAAAGAATTGGCTCATGTGATTGTGGGGGCTGGCAAGTTCAAAACCTTCAGGGTAGGCCAGTAGGCTGGAGAGCCCCAGGAAGAGCTGATGCTGCAGTCGAGTCTGAAGGCAGCCCACTGGCAGGATTTCTTCTTGCTCAGAAGATGTCTTTTTTCTCCTAAGGCCTTCAACCGATTGGATTAGTCCCACCCACTTTATGGTGGGTGATCTGCTTTACTCAAAGTCCACCAACTAACTTGTTAATCTCATCTAAAAAAAACCTTCGCAGAAACATATAGCATAATGTTTAACCAAACATCTGGGCGCCGTGGCCCAGCCAAGTTGACACACAAAATTAACCACTGCAGTTTCCATCTCAGATTACAGTTGTAAGATGAGTAGCAGCTCTGCTCCTCATGGTCACTCAGGGCCCCAGGTTCCTTCCCTCATGTTAATCACACTCCCTCCCGTAGGGCACTGCTGTGCCACAGCTGGGCTGCTGCCATAGCCAGATCCTAGGACACGTCCACTCTTTGTAGGCTCAGGAACAGAAGTGGCTTCTATCCTAGTCTCCTCATACTCTATTAGTGACAACTACCTCTTGAGGACACGCTGAACTGCAAGGCAGGCTGGGAAACGTAGTCTAGCTCAGCAGCTTCTGCCTAGCTACAGACCTGTTATCCTGGGAGAAGGGGAGAATGGATTTTATTTGAAGTGAGCAGTTTCTACCCCTATCTTCCCATTACTAAGGAAATCTAAGTTAAATCCATGAAATACTTTCCCTTTCTTTGTTTTCTTTTTCCTATCAATTGGCAAAAATTTTAAAGTTTACAAATAACTAGCTGTATTCTTAATCTATAGCAACAAATACTTTACATAAAAAGGATTGTATTTTGGAGGGCACTCCTAGAATCTTGAGGATGCTAGAGGAACAGGCTGGGGAAATGAGCAGGGGTCAAGAGGCCTCCACAGACCAATGGTAGTAGAGGCAGGCTTGCTCAGACACTACAGCCACCACAGGACACTGATGCCACATCTGGACAAGGCCACAGCCAGGCAATGCCACTAGCACCATCTCTGTATACCTTCTTCTAGACCTGGCTCTGGATACCCAGGACCTTAGGACACTCTGCCCAAATGTCACCACACCCGCTTCCAGGCTTGTGTGGGCCTCTTCTCCTGATCTGGGGGCATCCCTCTTCCCTACCCCTTGGCCTGAGGGGGACCAAGGGTGCTTGTTTGTGTCGGGGGGGGGGGAAGAGGTTAAGTGTGGAGCTTGGACCTGCAGGCTGAGAGCAAGGTCCCCACTATTTTGGAGCGTTTTGCTAATATCCATCAAAATCTCAAAAGCACAGAGCCAGCATTTGCTCTTCTAGGAATCTTCGATTTGTTGCAGAAAAAGACATATTCTTAGTGGAAAAGCAATTCACGGAACTATATGAATAGAAAAGTGGAAAAGCCTAGTTGGCACCTTGCAGCTCCGGAGCCAGGCTCAAACCCTGACTCCACCACTTAGCAGCTGTGTGATCCCGGGCAGACTTTCCCACCTCTGTGCCTCAGGCTCTTCACCTGAAAAATGGTGATGGTAGCCATAAATCCCACAAGAGGTTTGTGAGGATTAAATGAGTTAATACTGCAAAATGCTCAGACCACTGGTTGGCATTTGGTGAACACATTGCTGGTTAGCTCTTCTTATCCTGACCTCATTTCTGTACAAATCATATGAATATGCACCCAATCCACATGGCTATGTGCCTGGAACTGTGCACACTCAACTTTTAACAGTGGTCACCTGGAAGTGGGAGTGTGTAGAAAGGAAGGGGGTCAATACGGATGTCCTCTTGCGATGATCCTATTTATGAATTCTTTGAATTTTCTCTAAAAACTATTAACTCATGTAGGTAGGAAGGTAAGTAACAGGTAGCAGGTACACAGACTGCTGAACAACAATGAGCAGGCAGAGCCCAGGCCCTGGGGCAGCACTCTTCCAGGTTAGATGCCACCATGAGAGCCTGCAGGCACCGAGAAGTAGAGGAGGGGGGACTGCATGGGTGAGGGGTGCCTCCCAGTGCAGGCCATGACATCTAGCACTCACCACTCTCTTTCCTTCCCGTTGCTTTTGCGGTACCAGGTGGGGAGCCAGAAGTCCCCCAAGTAGACACAGTCATTCACTGAATACTGGTCTCATCTGAAAATGCACAGCCTTCTGGAAGGTCCAGGGTGCATCAACCTAGCTTAGTGTGGACAGCAGCCGTGGTGCTGTGGAGGAAATGGGGCTCACTGAAAGAGGGCAGGGCATGGGGGTCAGGCACAGGACCCGGAATCAGTAGGTACAGCCTGAGCTCCAGACCCCTTAGGCGTGGGAGGCAGACGGGGGCAGATGCATGCTTCACCCATTTCAACCTTTCCTCCAGGGCTGGCTTGGGCCCAGGAAAGGGGCAGGGGTGCGGTCTCCATCTTCCTCCCCTTCACCCCTCCTCCTCCCCTCCTGCTGCCCCTTCTCTTCTCCCTCCCTTTCCTTTCTTTTCCATCTCTCCTCCCCTCCCTCCCCCTTTCCTGATCCCCTTCCTTCCCTTGCCCCACTTTGCTGCTTCTTCCCCCTTTCCCTTTCCCCTTCCCCCCACCCCCTCCATCCCCTCCCCCTTGCTCCTGCTCCCCCCTCCCTTAGCCCTCCTTCCCCCTCCCCGAGCCGGAAGCCGAGTCCGCCCCCACGTGGCCGCGCTGGGTGCGGTGGGGCTCAACGCTGTGCTTCGGCTTCGGCTCGGGGCCCCGCCCGGCGGCTCACACCTGCTCCGCGGCCGGGGCTTGGCGGGCGGGAGGGAACCTGGGGCCGCGCGGGTCACTGTTGGGCTTGGAAAGGGGCCCGGGATGCCGGAGGCCTTTCCCGGGCGCGGGAGCAGGAGGCGTCCCGCGTGTGGCACGCGGCGACAAGGGGGCCAGGCCGGCTCGAGCCGCCTGAATTCAGGCCGTGCCCCGCTTCCTGCCCCGAGCCCGCCGGGTGGGGACGCCGGAGCCGGCCGGTGTCTCCACGGCGCCCACCACGCCCGCCCTTCTTCAGACCCCGGCTGGGTCTGGGCGGCTCCCTCCTCCGGGATGTTGTCCTCGCCACCCCTCCCTGCCCCCTAGTGTCGGCCACATGCCTCTGCAAACTGCAGTGGGAGCCCTTGAGTTGGCCTTCTGTGAACACTTCTCTGACGCTCTGGCTTACCCTGACCCTGAGCCCCAGACCACCGCTCCTCTGCCCAGGTGCGGAGGGTCCTGGCTCGGCTCCGAGGAAGCCTCCGAGGGACTGACGCTGGACCCCCCCTTGCCTCTCTGCTGCTGTGACAGGCCAGCCGAGGGCTGTCCCACCACCCACCTGTGCCCAACTTGCACCCTAGCAGTCCTCGCATGGCTGCTCCTGTGGACTGTGCCCCACGTCCGGCTGCAGATACAGGTCACTGTCCTTGTGCAAGGACAGACTAGGGAGCGTAGAGGTGACAGGGCCTTCTAGGCAGCAGCCCCTCGGTCTCCCTCAAGCAGTCTCCCAGACATGGACAGACAGGCAGTGTCAGGGGGCCCAGGCTGCATCTGTGTACCGCCCCGCCTTGTCCTGTACACCCCATGAACTACACAAGCGGTCCTGGGGCTCTGCTGTCACACTCTAAACTCTCCTGCCTTGGAGTTCCTCCTGGAGCCAGACCTTGTTCCTGGAAAGCCCTACCCCTTGGTCACCTGACCAGTGTTTCACCTTCTCCCAGAAGCTTTCCGAGTCTCTCACCCAGTGATTCTTCATCCCCTGGGTCCTGTTGCAGAGTCTGCATCCTTCGGTGACCATGCCCAGCACTGGCCTGTCTGCTGCTTCTGGGAGGCGGCCTCTGTGAACACCAGGGCTGAGGGGAGCCTCTCCCCTGGGCAACGTGTGGGGCTCAGGACTGCCACAGTCTCCCGCCAACTCCAGGTTTGAGAAGATTTCATCATGGGAAGCCTGCATTAACTGCATGGCCGTTCCTGTGTGTCCTCGTGTGTATTCATCAGCAGCATGTGCCACCGCACAGTGTGGGGCGACCCCCTGCGTTCTTCTGAATCCAGATTTGGTAAGCTCTACCGACTGGCTCTACCCCCTACCCCCAGGCTCATAGAAGGGCTGAGATTAGCTGGAGAGCCCTCCACACATCCCCTCAAAAGGAAGTGGGACCCTTGGGAGCCTCCCAGAATGGGAGGGAGAGGGCAGGGGGAACAAGTGAGAAGAAGGGAGATTTGGGAGAGGAATGGGTGAAAAGTGACATTTTTCTGCGCTTGGGGAGGAGCCCTGGGCGGGGAGTCGGTGCTGCCTTCCGGGGCATCCAGGCTTCACATGGGCCAGAGTTGCAGAGGAGGGGGCCGTCCTTCCCCCCTTCCCAGCTCTCCCTGTGGGGAAGGGGGGACAGGAGGGTCCCCCCAGACTACATCCCACCTGCCACCCCTTGTTTTCAAAACTTTTACATGTTAAATAAATGGCGATTAAATAGGAAAAATCTATGTGACTTCTGAGTGTGAGCCTCAGGGAGTTGGGCATGGGTGCTGGAGCCCCTTCGGGGGGGGAGAACTGGGGACGCCTCCTGCCCCCCAGGATACTTCCACATATTACACGCCTGCAGGGCTGGATTGAACGCCCTGCTTGCCGCTAAAGCAAAGGCTGCCAGTTCCTGCCACTCCCTACCCTTGGTGACAATGTGGGCCACGCAGAGCTCTGCCAGCTGGCTCGGAGGCTCTAGGACTTCAGACAAATCATCAAACACCAACACAGAGCCCTGAGGGTCGCTCAGTAAACACCACTCAAGAGAAGCAAGGTGGGCCCACCCCTCTGGTTATGAGAAAGATTTCAATTTAGTTTAGCTTTGTTTTCATTTGGCTTTTTGGTCACAGGCCCAGTTATCACCTTTTAGAATCTTCCTTCCTCCCCATAAACTCCGGCTGAGTTCTAAGGTTCAGAAGTTCTCAGGGAAACTGACATTGGCTAATAAGACCTGGAAGTCACCTTCCTTTAATGTCTGTTTACAGCTGGGCGCAGCCTGTGGCTCCACAGTCTCATTAAAAGATGCCCAGCATATCCCAGGGCAATAGGCAAATAATTGCAGTGCTTAATTGTCCCATGTGATAATTAATGGAAGCTTCACTCATTTTCTATGTGTGGGAAAGAGGCGATGTATTTGGACTTGAAAACTTTTGGGTGTCGCTGTCCTGACACAGTGTGACACGGCACTGGTTAACCCTGCCATGGGTACAACACACCACTGAAAACAGAACAAGCTTTTGGTGCCAACAGCACAGTGCGGCATGGAGGGAGGTATTCCCAGCCTGTCTGTTATGTAACGTAACACATATGCATGGCAGGACAAATATTTCTTCCCCACACGCTAGGTAAACAATACGCCCCACAAGTGAAGATCACCTTTGTCCCCAAAGGTCTCACCATTACTAGTGTCTTAGACCTGCCCCAAGGTTTTTCTCAGTAGGAGAAGAAAACATTCCTACCTGTACTGCTTCTTCTATGGAACTTTCCTGCCTCTGACCATGGCGGGGATAGAAGGGGCCTGGACCAGAAGCCAGGATTCTGTTCAGTAATGAATTTGGCTATGACTTGGCTGTGTTACACTGCAGAACTCACTGTCCTTCTCTGGGTCTCAATTGCTTTATATGTTAATAGACAGAAAAGTAATTTCCCTTCCTTCCTCCTTTTCATCTTCCCTCCTACACTTCCCTTCCTTCTTTTCCTTTAATTTTTATTGTGGAAATTTTCTTTACAAACATAACCAAACAGAGAGAGAATAGTAAAATAAGCTCTCACATACCCCTCACCAGCTCAACAATTATCATCATATAACCCAGCTTGTTTCGTCTATACCTCCACCCACCCCACTCCCAGCTTATTTCGAAGCCAATCCCTAACCATCAGTCATTTCATCTGTAAATATTTCAGAATTATATTACTTATCTATTGTTCTTGTCTAGTGGCTTGAAACACTCTAATCTGTTAGATCATGATTCTGTGCGTTGACAGTTTGGGCTGGGACCCGCTGAACAGTTCTTCTGTTGGTCTAGTCTGGCTCTCTCAGGCGGACACAGTTAGCTGGTGACTTGGTTGTGGCTGGACAGTCTTTGGGGGCCTCACTCCATGTCTGACAGTTGGCCAAGGCGCCTCAGTTGTCTGCATGGCCTCTCCAGCAGGCTAGCCTGGATTTGCTCCCATGGTGGCAGCATTCGAAGAGTTCCCAGCAGCAAGAGAGGGCAAGCCCCACTGTGCAAGTACTTTTCAAGTCTCTGCTTGCGTCATGTTTACTAATGTCCCATTAGCCAAAACAAGTCATGTAGCCAAGCCCAGAATCAATGTGGGAGTGGGAGAGAAACATCCAAGGGCAGAGAACAGGAGGAGTAATTCACTGGGGGCCATTACTACGGCAATCTACCACACAAATATATTTATATTATATATTTACATTTACATTCCTAAAAGATAAGTGCACCCACTTTTTTAACATAACCACAATTCCATTACCACAGCCTACAAAATTAACCACAAATCTTTAATGTTGACAATATCCACTCAGTATCTAGAGTTTCCCAGTTGTCACATAAATATTTCTGTTTTTATTGTTGCTATTTGTTTATAGTTGGTTGGTTTGTATCAGGATCTAAATAAGCCCAGACACTGCATTTGGATGTGTCTCTTAAGTCTCTTTAAATCTATAGGTTCTCTGTTCTATAGGTTCTCTCTTCTTTCTCTCTTTTTAATGTCATCATGCTTTATTGAAGAACTTGGGTGGTTTTTCCTGAAGAGTCTCTCATGTTCTGCATTGTTGGTTTGCAACCCTTGGTGCTATTTCACATGTTCCTCTGTCCTCTGCATTTCCTGATAGAACTAGGTAGTTGGATCAAGAGAGCTCCTCAGATTCCAGTGTAAGTTGTCTGGCATGTTTCATAGGTGATGCTGTGCATTTCCACCAGCAGACACATATGGTTGTATCTCTTAGTGATGTTAAGGTTAACCTTGGGATTCAGACATTTTCAACCTGACCCGTCAGATTTTCGTTCAATGGTTTTAGTCAGTAATGACCATGGCCTTCATCCATTATTTCATTAGGGATTGCAATGTGGGATTTTCTAATTCTGTCGTTCTATCTTTCATGTATTAGCTCATTAACAGTTTGCTTATCCTGAGGTACAGTGCATACACAAAAGGCAAGAAAAGGCTTGATTCTTCCACTTTACTTAACTAGTTTTCAGAAAATATTTTGACTTGCCAGCATTCTCCAAAAGTGATCAGTTAGGTTTGTCTTTTGTTTTGCCTGGGCATTATTATGAATGCATGTCTGTTTGTTTGTTTCATATTGAAATGTTTCAGAACATTGCAGGTTTAATTCTTTTTGATGTTCAAATTGTCCCATCTTGGGCCAATCAGCCTCTTCAAGCAGGTTCCTGAGTCGTTTCTACATACTCCTGGGGGTCTTTCAGAGCTCCCTTGCTTTCCAAGGCTCACGTTGTCCATTTCCTCCCCCAACCCAGGAATTAGGCATTTCTTCCAGGAGCTCAGATCCCTTCCAGTAGGAAATGCAAGTTAGAGACCACAGCCTGGGCATTGGGTATGGGGGCGTTCATTGCTACTCAGTCAGTCATTGTTTCTACATCTTGAAGAATAATAGTTTCAGAAGTCACAGAAAAATAACTTCAGGACAACAATACCAATATTAGTATTAACAATGTGATTACTTCAAGAGAGTTAAAGATTTTTTTTCCCAGTTGTTTTGTCCTTAGGCTATATCTCATTAGGGATGTAGAGCCCAACTACTGTGTTGAAAAGTCCTTGAAACAATTTTTCTCATTATGGTTAAGTTACTAACTTGATACACAGGTTTATTTCTTTCATTTTGCTTTCAACTTTTAAAGATTGCTTTCTTTCTCCTTTTGGCTTAATTTGTTTTATAGTTATTTCAAACATGTACATGATTCCAAAGTCAAGTCTACAAGAGAAAATACAGTCAGCGAAGTCTGTCTCCTGCTCCTGTCCCTCCGTCCTGTCCTGCGCCTTCCCCTTCTCTGTTGAGAGTCGATCGCAGCAGCCCCCTCAGCCGTCTAGAGCAGTCTTCGTTCTTCTTACAAATGCCCGCCGGTCCATTATGTGCATCACCAGAGTTAGAACAGGGATGTTGACTCTGTGGATTGTTACTCACTTGTGAGGTTTTTTTGAGATATAATTGACACACAGCAGTGTATCAGTTTAAGATGTCCAGCATGATGACTTACATATACTGTGTAATGATCACCACAATAAGTTTGGTTAACATTCATCATCTCATATAGATACAAAAAAAGAAAAAGAAAAAGAATTGTTTTCCTTGTGATGAGAACTCTTAGGATCTGCTCTCTTAGCTTTCATTTATATCATACAGCCGTGTTAACTATAGTCATCATGTGTACATTACATCCCTCATTCCTGAATTTTGAAATCGTTTCAGTAGGGCATTAAAAACCAAAATGTGACACCAAAAGCATAGGAAACAAAAGAAAAAAATTGATACATTGGACTATATCAAACTTAAAAACTGTGCATCAAAGGACACAATCGACAGAGTGAAAAGGCAACCCATAGAATGGGAGAAAAATCTGCAAATCACATTTCTGTTAAAGGGTAACATTCATAATATATAAAGAACTCCTACAACTCAACAACAAAAAACCAAACAACCCAATTAAAAAGTGGGCAAAAGACTTGAACACACATTTCTCAAAGAAGATATACCAACGGCCAATAAGTGCATGAAAAGATGCTCAAGATCACTAATCCTTAGGGAAATGCAAACCAAAACCACAATGAGGTACCATCGCACACCCATTAGGATAAATACTATCAATAAAACAGAAAATAACAAGTGTCAGTGAGGATGTGGAGTAATCAGAAGCTTTGTGCAGGGTAGGTGGGAATGTAAAATGGTGCAGCCATTGTGGAAAACAGAATAAAAGCATCAGTATTGCTTGTGGGTACCCATCGTTTAGTCTTATATATGTGTATACATACTCTTTCCCAGTGTAAAATATATTTCTTTATCATCAAAGTTTTACAAATCCTGGATTGGTTAATCCCAAAGGTTCCTTTGGGCGCTGAGATTCTGTAATTCTGTATGCCGTTTGAGAAATACACCCTTGGCTTTGGGGACAAGCCCACCTCTTCCAATGGTGAGGTTCTCAGGCATCAGCAGCTCCCCTTCCTTGGCCTTCACCTGTCTCCAAGGCAGGGGACAGTGGAAGCCACAGGATCTAATGAGCACTGCTCTCTGCTATGGTGAGCCTTTCTGAGCAGTGGTTTTCTATAAGCACCTGGGTCCAGCTGCTTCCAGAAGCTCCCTCGCCTTCTGCTGCCCCACAGATGCTGCTGGAGCTACCAACTGAGCATCCCCAGAGAGCCCTGGATGGCCAGGGGCATCTACCCTCAGAAACCCTACCCAGGGCTCAGCAGTGGCCACGGTGTCCTACTGACTAATTCAAGGTATTTTCATGATTCCGCAGGGTTACGCTGGCTAGGCCAAACCATTTATGGAGGCCAAGTCACACCCATGGGAATAGTTTGCGTGTGAGGCCTGTAAAACTCTTATAGCACTGAGGGCTGCCTGTCCCCACACAATTGCCTTTCTAGCAGCAGATGCATCAGGAAACCAGGACACTCAAAGAGGAACTGGGAGGGGGTCAGCCATCATGCTTTCCTGTGATCTGTTCAGGGTGGCCACATGACCCAGAAACCCAGAAGAGAAGAGTTCCTGAGAAAGGTTTCCCTCTGTAATGAGAAAAGCACACCACCCCTTCCTGCTGGGGCCCTTGGAGTAGGAAGGGTTGAGGGTGCAGCCCCCTGTGATCCATGGAGGGGAGCTGGGAATGTGCTGAGGGGCCCGGCAGAATGGGGATGGCACAGCTGAGCACCGGCAGGGACTCCCACAAGCTTCTCGTGAAGGGGCATCCCCTCACCAACACCCCCATAACCAGACATTCTGAGGCTTGCAGCCAGTGGCATCTGGCTGAGAGTGACTTGCTCTTTGTTTGTTGGAGGCCTCCTGTAGGCCCCATACTGTCCCCACTTTGGGACCTCAATGGTGCGTGGGACTTGGTGCCTGCTGGGCACAGGTCAGGAGGAAGGATGCCCCATCCATCGCAGTGCCCATCACAGTGGGGATGAGAGAAGGCAACGGCAGGCTGCTTACTTTGTAATTAGCAAGGGGGAGGGGCTCTTCAGAAATGAGGGCAGTTGTAATCTTCCAACACCCCCTTGCTTTGGTCTGAACAGCCTCACTCCATTAGGATTTTATTGTCATTCATGTTGTCACCTGATCGGCTCCCTTAAGGTTTCACTGGCTTCTGTTCTCTCAGGTGCTGTCATTTGTGCAGTAATAAGACTCTAAAACCCTTGAAGCAAGTTCAGTTGAAATACACAGTTTTCCCGTATGCAATATAGGAACTGTTCTTTAAAATGTAACCACACTATCTTAGGTCTTAAGGGCCATTTAGCCAGGGTGAATCCAGGATTTGTGGGATCTGAAGATTATACAGTTGTGAGACTCCTTTAAAATTAAATGTTGCAAATACAAAATTAGGTATAAAAGTGAATATTTAGAATGAGAAAATAAGTCACAACAAACTACAAATTTTAAAGAGCTGAAAAATACCACAAACATCATAAATCCAGAAATACAACCACACTTTTTATTAACTGCCTGACATAATTATATAATGCCTGTTTTCCTACATTTTTGGCTAGACTCTTTGTCATGGCAGTTCTTTTGTCATATTTTCTATAAGATATATAAAAGACAATCAATCTTTTATGTGGCACAGAGGTCAGCAAACTTTTTCTGTACAGGACCTGACAGTAAATATATCAGGCTTTGTGGGCGATGAGATCTGTGTCATAACTACTCAGCTCGGCTATTGTAGAATGAAAGCAGCCCCGGATGATATGTAAACAAATAAGCATGGTTGTGTTCCAATAAAACTTTATTTACAATAACAAGTGCAACCCCTGGGAGTCATGTTAGCAAGATGACAGAAGAGGAAGCCTTAGACTTTGTTCCCCCATAGACACAATGAATTAACAACAATATATGGTCCAAAAAGTCTTTATGAGAATTCCAGAAGCCAGTTAGGAAGTTGCAACACCCCAGGCATCTGAAAGCTAAGAACAGCTGCACTGAAACAGGTGAGAAAAGCCATTTCATTTAAACCACATCAAGACCTGTGGCCAGCACAGATTAGGAGAAAGTGCTCAACTGGCAGCTTCTCCCTTGGGAAGGAAAGAGTGGAACATGTGTCCAGCATTCCCCCTTTTCAGGGGGCTGTCCAAGAGACTGGTTTCTGTCTCACCTGACACAGAGTGCTTACAGGGAACTGGCATACCTTGGATGCCTGGGGGCCGCTGAGAACAACAGAGAGCTCAGGCTTGTGGTGGCACCAGAGTGCCTCCCCTACCACAGACAGACACTGACACAGCTGCTTGTGATCAGGAAAAAGTGCCTAGCTCTTGGCTTCTCTCTTGGGAGGGAAAGAGAAGAGTGAAACAAATGTCCAACATTCCAGCTTTTTGGGGGGCTGCCCAAGGAAGTGGTTTTTGTCTTGCTTGACTCAAAGCGCTGATGGAACTAGCATACCTCAGATGCCTGAGGGCCACAGAAAACAAAAGAAAGCTCAGTGGTGCATTGCAGCACCAGAGAACCTGCAGTACTATAGCCAGACACCAGAGGGAGCGAAAGCCTACAAGCTCCTGAAAAAGAAACTAGCAAACCTATCTAAGTAAGAAATCACACACACAAACCCGGAGAGGACACATCTCCACAGAAGATTTGAGAGGCCATCAGAATCTCTAGTCAGGCTGATTGGTGAAGGTTTTCCCATGTACAAAGCCAGTCCATAAAGACTGGGAGAGTTGACTGTTCTTTCAAATGCTCAAAACACAACAAAAAATAGCAAGGCACATGAAGAAACCAGGAAACATGACCCAATCCAAGGAACAAAATTAATCTCCAGAAACTAACCCTAAAGAAACAGAGACCTATGAATTACCTGACAGAAACTCAAAATAATCATCTTAAAGAAACTCAGTGCAATATAAGAGAACACAGATAGATAGCTAAACAAAATCAGGAAAGCAATACATGAACAAAGTGAGAATATCAACGAAGAGGAACTATTAAAAGGAACCAAACAGAAATTCTGAAGAATATAATAACTGAATTGAAAAATTCACTAGAGAGGCTCACCACCAGACTTGACCAAGCAGAAGAAAGAATTGGCAAACTCTAAGGTCCTTTGAAATTACTCAGTCAGAGGAACAAAAATAAAAAAGAGTGAAGAAACATGAACAAAGCCAAGGGACATATGGGACAGCATCAAGTGGGCCAATATTCACATTAGGGACGTCCCAGAAGAAGAGGGAGAGAAATGAGCAGAAAGCTTATTTGAAGAAATAATGGCTGAAAGCTTCCTAGATCTGAGGAAGGAAATGAACTCTCAGATTCAAGAATCTTAAAAGACACCAACTAAGACAAATCTGAAGAGGTCCACAACCAAGACACATTATAATCAAACTGTCAAAAGTCAAAGACAGAGAGAATCGTGAAAGCAGCAAGAGAAAAGGGACTCATTACGTACAACGGAGGTCCCAAAAACTTATCAGCAGATTTCTCAGCAGAAAGGTTACAAGCCAGAAGGGAAGGGGATGACATATTCAAAGTGCTGAAAGAAAAAAACTACCAACCAAGAATACTATATCAGGCAAAACTGTCCTTCAAAAATGAAGGAGAAATATTTTCCTGGATAAACAAAAGCTGAGGCAGTTCAACATCACTAGACCTGCCTTGCAAGAATTGTTAAAGGGAGTTCTTCAAGTTGAAACAAAAGAATACTAGACAGCAACACAAAAGCGTACAAAATTATAAAGCCCTCTGGTAAAGAAAAACATATAGATAAACACAGAATCATGTAATACTATAATGGTGGTGTGTAAGTCATTTTTAATTCAGGTGTAGAATTTGAAAAAGTATAAAAAATAACTATAATTATAAAAACTTAATGGACAAAATATTAAAAGATGCAATTTGTGATATCAATAACATAAAGTGGGAGGGACAGATGGAGTACAGTTTTTGTATGTGACTGAAGTTAAGCTGTTATCAGTTTAAAATAGATTGTTATAAGATGTTTTATGTAATCCCCATCATAACGACAAAGAAAACACCTATAAAAGATGCATAAAAGAAAATGAGAAAGAAATCAAAGCATGTCACTGCAAAAAATCAATAAAACATGAAATAAGGCAGCAAGAGAGGAAAAGAGGGACAAAACATCTGTAAGGCACACAGAAAACAATTAACAAAATGGCAATAGTAAATCCTTCCCTATCAGTAATTACTTTAAACGTAAATGTATCAAACTCCTCAATCAAAAGACAAAGAGTGGCTGAATGGATTAAAAACAAGATCTAGGGGCTGGCCTGGTGGCATAGTGGTTAAGTTCATGTACCCTGCTTTGGAAGCCCAGGGTTCACAGGTTCAGATCCCAGGCATGGACCTACACACTGCTCATCAAGCCATGCTGTGGTGGCATCCCACATATAAAGTGGAGGAAGATAGGCACGGATGTTAGTCAGGGCCAGTCTTCCTCAGCAAAAAGAGGAGGATTGGTGGCAGATGTTAGCTCAGGGCTAAACTTCCTCACAAAAAAAAGAAAACAGGATCCAATCATATTATATACAAAAGACTTGCTTTACATATAAGGACATACATAGGCTGAAAATGAAAGGATGGAAAAAAGATAGTCTATGCAAATAGTAACCAAAAAGAGAGCAGGGGTGGCCATACTTAGACTAAATATACCTTAAGTCAAAACTGTCACAAGAGACAAAAAAGGACAATATATAATGATAAAGGGTCAATTCATCAAGAAGATATAATAATTATTATACAAATCTATATGCTCCTAACAGCAGAGCACCCATATATGTAAAGCAAACATTGACAGAATTAAAGAGAGAAATAATAACACAATATTAGTAGGCAATTTCAATAGGCCACTTTTAATAAAGGATAGATCAACCAAACAGAAGCTCAATAAAGAAGCAGAATACTTGAACAATCCTATTGACCAACTGGACCTAACAGATATGTACAGAACACTCCACCCAACAACAGCAGAATATGCATTCTTCTCAAGTGCACATGGAACATTCTCCAGCATAGATTACATGTGAGGCCACAAACCAAGTCTTAACAAATTTAGGAAGATTGAAATCATACCAAGTATCTTTCCTAACCACAATGGAATGAAAGAAGAAGTCAATAGCGGAAGGATAACTGGAAAATTTACAAATAGGGGAAATCAAAAAACACAGTCTTGAACAACCAGTGTGTCACAGAAGAAATCACAAGGGAAACTAGAAAATACTTGAGACAAATGAAAACAAAAACACAACATACCAAAACTTTTGGGATGCAGCATACGCAATTTAAGAGGGAAGTTTATAGCAGTAAATGCCTATAGTAAAAGAGGAGAAAGATCTCACATCAAGAAACTAACTTTATACCACAAGGGACTAGTAAAAGAAGAACAAACTAAACCCAAAGTGGGCAGAAGGAAGAAAATAATAAAGATTAGAGCAGAAATAAATGAAATAAAGAATAGAAAAATAAAACTAAGGGTTGATTTTTGAAAAGATCAACAAAATTGATAAACCCTTAGCTTGACTAAGAAAACTCAAATAACGAAAATCAGAAATGAAAGAGGAGATATTATAACTGATGTCACAGAAATAAAACTGAACATGACTACTATGAACAATTATATACCAACAAATTGGATAACCTAAAAGAAATGTATAAATTCAGAGAAATATACAATTTACCAACATGGAATGATGAAGAAATGAAAAGTCTGAACAGACCTATACTAGTAAAGAGATTGAATCAGTAATCAAAAACATACAGTCAAAGAAACATCCTATATCAAGTGGTTTCACTGGTAAAACATTTAAAGAAGAATTTATAGCAATCCCTCTCAAATCCTTCCCAAAAACTGACGAGGACAGAACATTTCCAAACTCATTTTATGAGGCCAGCATTATCCTGATACCAAAGCCAAACAAAGACGCTTATAAGAGAACTACAAATCAATATCCCTGATGACTATTGATACAAAAATCCTCAACAAAATACTAGCAAACTGAATTCAATAGCACATTAAAAGGAATTTACACCATGACCAAGGGGAATTTGTCCCTGGGATGCAAAGATGATTCAACATATGAAAATCAATCAATGAAATACACCACATTAACAGAACAAAGGACAAAAATCACATGATCATCTTGATTGATGCAGAAAAAGCATTTGACGAAATTCAATAGTCTTTCATAATAAAAAATATTCAGCAAACTAGGAATAGAAGAAAATTACCTCATCATAATAAAGACCATATATGAAAAGCCCACAGCTAACATACTCAATGGTGAAAAACTGCAAGCTTTCCCTCTAAGATTAGGAACAAGGCAAGGTTGCCCGCTCTCACCACTTCCATTCGACACAGTACTGGAAGGTCTAGCCATGGCAATTCAGCAAGAAAAAGAACCAAGCAAGAAAGAGGCAACCAAATTGGAAAGGAAGAAGTAAAATCATCCTTGCTGCAGATGACACGATGTCGTATACAGAAAATCCTAGAGGTTCCACCATAAAGACTATTGGGACTAATAAATGAATTCAGCAGAGTTGTAGGATACAATATACACACACAAAAATCAGATGCATATCTATACACTAACAACAAACAACCTGAAAAGGAATTGAGAAAATCTCATTTACAGTAGCATCAAAAATAAACTTAGCCAAGGAGGCAAAAAACTTGGATACTGAAAACTGCAAAATATTGCTGAAAGAAATTAAAGAAGACACAAATAAAGAAATACATCCTGCGTTCATGGATTGGAAGATTTAATATTGTTAAGAGGTCCATACTTCCCAAAGTGATCTACAGATTCAACGTAATCTCTTTCAAAATTCCAGTGATATTTTTTTGCAGAAATAGAAAAAACCACCCTAAAATTCATATGGAATCTCAAAGGACCCCAAATAGTAAAAACAATTCTGAGAAAAAGGAATAAAGCTAGAGGTCTCACACTTTCTGATTTCAAAACACATCACAAAGCTATAGTAATCAAGACAATATGATACTGACACATACATCAATGGAACAGAATAGAGAACCCAGAAATAAATCCTCACATATATGGTCAAATGGTCCTTGACAAGGGCACCAGGACTACACAATGGGGAAAGGACAGTTTCTTCAATAAACGGGGTTCAGAAAACTAGCTATCCACATGTTAAAAGAACGAAACTGAATCCTTACCTTACACCATATACAGAAATCTATTCAAAATGAATTTAATGTAAGACCTGAAACCATAAAACTATGAGAATAAAATATAGGGGAGAAACTTCATGTCATTGCATTTGGCAGTGATTCCTTGCATATGACATCAAAGCACAGACGACAAAAGCAAAAGTAAACAAATGAGACTACATCAAACTTAAAAACTCCCACAGAGCTGAGAAAACAATCAGCAGAGTGAAAAGGCATCCTACGGAATGGGAGAAAATATCTGCAAACTACATATCTGATAAGGGGTTAATATCCAGAAAATATAAGGAACTCCTACAACTCAACAACAACAAAGCCAAAGAACCCAATTTAAAAAATGTCCAACAAAGACATACAAATGGCCAATAAGCATATGAAAAAGTACTCAACATCACTAATTATCATAGAAATGCAAATCAAAACCACAATGAGATACCACCTCACACCCATTAGGATGGCCACTATCAAAAAAACAGAAAATAACAAGTGTTGGCAAGGATGTAGAGAAATTGGAGCCCTTGTACACTGTTGGTGGAAATGTAAAATGGTGCAGCTGCTATGGAAAACAGTATGGAGTTTCCTCAAAAAATTAAACGTAGAATTACCATATGGTCCAGCAATCCCAATTTGGTATATAACCAAAAGAACTGAAAACAGGATCTTTAAGAGAGATTTGCATACCCATATTCACTGTAGCATTATTCACAATAGTAAGAAATGGAAGCAACCCAATTACCCATTGATGGATGAATGGATAAAGAAAATGTGGTGTATACATATAATGGAATATTATTCAGCCTTAAAAAGGAAGGAAATCCTGCTACAACGTGGATGAACCTTGAGGACATTACACTAAGTGAAATAAGCCTGCACAAAAAGACGAAGACTTCAAGAGTTCACTTATATGAGGGATCTAAAGTAGTCAAATTCATAGAAACAGAAAGTAGAATGTGGTTACCAGGGGCTGGGGGGGGGGGTGGCAAATGGAGAGTTGTTGTTCAATGGATATAGAGTTTCAGTTTTGCAAGATAAAGAGTTCTAGAGATCTGTCGTACAATGATATGTACATCGTGAACACTACAGTACGGTACACTTAAAAATAGTTAAGATGGTAAATTTTATGTTATGTGTTTTTTACCACAATAAGAAAAAAAACAGGTGATTGCCTGAGGCCATAGTTTGCTAGAATGTCTAGAACCCCAAAATTTTTTTATTTGAATGTTTAGAAAACTTTCAGCTTTACAATCCATTATTAGTAATACCGTGTACATTTTGAAGACTCAAGTTTGGGAACTCCTGTAACAGGTTTCTCCCCTCTCTGATCTGTAAGGTTTCTGGGCATTTCAAGTGTTCTTGTGCAGAGATTCCTCTTAAACGCTCTTTGACATGTGGACTCCTATTCATCTATTTGTCACTGTTACCGGCATTTCACTGCTTTGCTGGCGATTTTCCATGCTGTTTCACCTCAAGTCATCAGACATTGTTGGGACAAGATACATCTGAGACACTAAAACATAATCTGATGCAATGTGAGGTATAAAGGATGGAACTAGGTACGGATGTCCTCACAGTTTGTAATAGGGCTACAAGTATGCCCTACGCACACAGAAATTATGACAAATCCTACTTTTTATAATTCCCAGCAATAGGCCTGGCTTGCAGAGAGGGGTAACCATGAGAGGCAGTGGACACTCAGCGGACACTGCCCATTGTGACTGTGATTACTGCCTGCTCCCTGTGGCCTGGGGACTCAGGCGGGAAGGCTCGCCACACCTGCCTGGAGGTCCACAGCCTGGGATCTGCTGCACCCAGTGCTCCAGCCCTGGCCTCCTTCTGGGCCCAGCTGGCCTTTCCCAGGGGCCAGCCTGCAAAGCCCTTTCTCTCTGCTCACCTGGAAGGAGCCACCGAGGCTACAATGCCAACTCCTTGTCCTCCTTCTTGTCCACTCAAGGGGACGGAAGAAGGTGCCTACGGTAGGGAGGCCCCACAAATGGCCAATGGGGGGTTGAGTCCTCTCATGGATTTCACGAGGTAGAGTCCCAGCAGACCTGTGGGGGGCGTCAAGGGTTGGAGGAGCCCAGGTGAGCAGCAGTGAGAGGGAGAGCAGGCAGCCCCAGCACCCCAGCATGGAGAGCACAGCCCAGTCGCCGCTCTGGCTTTAGAGCGAACCCCTGAATGAGCTCACCGTCCCTTTCGACAAGTCTGTTTTCCTCCAAAACCTTTCTGATCCATACCTTGGGATGATTTATCTTCCTTGGTAGACTCACATAGAGGAGCCCAGCTATGAGCAAGCGACCAGGGCACTGACCACCCACGACTGCTTGACCTGGCAGACAGCCAGCGCACCCTCCGTGTTGTTAGGGTGAGGCCGACGCAAGATCACAGACAGGGAAGCCCATGTTCTCCGTTGGTCTCGGGCTCAGGTTTGTTGGGCACCTTTGGGGTGGGCTCTGCGCCCCCTGCTTTCTGGCTCCAAGTCTCCTGCTTCTGGCTTCAGATGGAAGCCCACCGAGGCAGAGAAGCTGCCTGCCCCGGGGCCCCGCCGGCCGAGGTTCAGCCCCTTTAGTGGAGTCAGGGCTGGAGGCGGATAGGGGAGAACGCTCTTTCTCCTACCCACGCCCAGCACATCTTCTGGGGTCCCGCGCAGCAGGAAGGTGGGGCCTCCTCTTCCTAACGCCTGTGCCAGCATCCGGACCCGGGGTCCCCAGCGAGGCCTCTGTCTGCAGCGGCCCTGACAATCCGAGGGCTTTCTGTTCTTCTGAGGGTCGGTCGGTCAGTGCAGCAGGTGCTTCCTGCGGCGAGAGGGCTGGGGCGCTGCTTCCTCCACTGCTGCGTCTGCCCGTCTGCCCGGTGGCCCGGTGCGGAGGGAGCGGGCTGCTGTCTTGGGACGGGCGGCTTGGTGGCGCCGTGGGCGCGGGCGCAGCAGGGGGACTAGGTGCTTCATGCTTTCATTTAATAATAAACCAAGCCATTTATGAATAACGACCATGGTGTGTTCTGTGACATGTCGAGGCGCCCTACGTTTTTTACAGATCGCAGTGGCACCTGTCACACTGCTAATGGCTGTGAGCCTGGAGCAACTTGGATGGATGGACCAGTGGAAAGAAGGCACCTGTTCCCAGGCCGACAGGGCCAATACCCAAACTTTGGGGTGTCGTCTCTGACCCCAGGGTGAGCTCCAGAGGCTGTGCAGTGTTGGGGGAAATAGGAGAGACCAGGAGAGGCAGTGGGCACATCTCTTAGCCAGCCTTCCAGAAGGTCCCACTGTGCACCATCAAGGACCAGCTAGGAGGTCGCACTGTGGCAGCAGCCACCATGATTTTTAAGTATATTCATGTATATTCTCCAGTATACCATGCAGACAGTGCACAAAGTTCACTGCTGGGTGGATTTCGTTCTTCTCGATGATTCTTGATCTGATAACCCATATGCCCTGAGATTGGCTGACCAGCTTGGTGGTGCTCTGGTCAAGGGCTGGCTGCCTGGGGGTTCCTTGCGCTCAGTGGGAGACAGTCCAGCCAGCCCTCAGCCCAGAACCTGTGCATATGAGGGAGGAGCTGGGGTCTGGGCTCCGGGGTGGGAGGATGGCTTAGAGTAGGGGGGAGTCCATGCTGGAGTGAGGACGCAAGCCAGGGCAAGGGGGGTGGGGGGAATGTCATCACGGGGCCTCACCGTTAGACAGGACCCTGGAGCCCACCACACCTTCTTCTCAGACCCTCACAGAGACATGGCAGCGCTGGTCCTGGAGGAGATGGGACCTCGAGTGACCAGGACAGCAGTGCCTGGCTGAGTCCATCTGAGAAGTGGCCTGGGACATGCAGCCAGGCAGCATGGGGTGGCGACAGAGCAGCCAGATCTGAGACTTGGGTTCCTGGCTGGCCTCTGAAATGTCCCTGTTATGTGACACAGGGCAAGTCATTTAAACCCCTTCGGATGGAGGTTGACAAGTTTATGAAGCCAGAAGATCCAACCCCTGCTCCCGGGAATGGGAGGCCCAGGTGAAAATGCCCCGTGGAGCCGGATTTGCAAGGCCTCAGCCAGGGCTCCAGTGACATCTCCTGGCCGTGTCTGAGGCCTCTTTACTGCGGGAAGTTGATTCCCAGGCTCCTTCTTCCTCCCGAAGGCTCTTGGTGAAGTCTTTCTGGTTGGAATACTGGCCCCTTCCCTCAGGCAAGAAAATTCTGGGGCTGACTTGCAGAGACTCTTGTCAGAAAGTGGCTGACAAGCCCCCCCTGCTGGTGATAGGGCATGGTGGATGAGACAGCTGTGGGACCACCAGCCAGTTTGGCTGACAAGCTGGACTAGCCGTGATGGTGGTACCTGGCCTACGCATGCCTCCTCATCCAGCGCTCGGGTGGGCTCATCACTTTTCGCCCTTTAAATATTTTTGATTCACTGTTTACAAAAGTCACACACGCATGCACACACCAGCTTAAAAGAGAAACCAAGGCCGATTTTTGCTCACTGGTAAACTCCTGGTAAGTTACAAGCTTTCTTAACGGAAAGAAAGCTCTGAGAAGCTGTGACCTTGTATTTGCTTCTGAACGTTTCTAGGTGAGCGTGGGAAAGTCGTGGCAAGGACTGGGAGAATCCCCCGTCCGGGGGAGGTTGGCCTGAGCAGGTGCTCCCCCGGCACCTCCAGAGGACGCCAGGCAGGCTGGTGCCTGGATCTTCACCTGGCTGGGGGAGCATTAACAGCTGAGGCCTGCAGCTGAAGGATTGAGCAAAGAGTCGGGTTTCAGAGAAAAGGATGGAAGAGGGGTATAAAGCACCTGGATGGCAGAGAAGAGCCTTCAGAGTGAAAGCAGAGTCTAACAGGGTCTTCATTAGGTGTTTCTGTGAGATGCGCTACCAGCTTCACCCGCCCCCTGTGAAGTCGTCTGGAAAACCACACACCATCCGTCAGTGTGAGTGTGTAGTTGACTGGGTGGAGATATGTGAAAGTACCGAGAACGACTCAAAGAGGGCGGAGCAAGCTCTGAGGTCGCCCATGGGCGGCTCCTCACATCGAGATGGTGTTATAAAATGCTCATGAGAAGTGGTGGACTCTTGAGCACCACTTCCGTGCTTATCAGAAGCAGGCACCCCTGTCCAGGCTGATGAGCAGCGAGCTCAGTGAGAGCACATGCATGGCAGCCGTGAGCCCTCGAGGGTACCACCCGGACCACGACATGATTGTTGATGCAGGAGTGCGTGAAGGATCCCAAGGATGTGTTGATCAGGAGGGGGCAGGCTCTGCTGCAGTAACAAGTAACTCTGAAATCTCAGGTTGGAGTTCAGGGTGGTTGGTGGTGGGGTTGGGGGGAGGCAGACAGTCAGAAGCTTCCCAGAACCCACAGTGGGGGCTGCTTCCCCATTAGCCCTCCCGCCCCATCCTCACCTCATTTTCAGAGTCATACCCATTGGATTTGGCCCCAGGAGGTTGTTAATGACCTTGACAAAGAGCTCTCTCTGGGAGAGGTGAATTCAGAAACTCCCTCTAAGCAGGTTGAGGAAAGAACCAGCAGGAGGAAGCACAGCAAACAAGTGTGCAGGGAGGGAGGAGAGAGCCAGGCGGAACCTGCAGGACGGCCCTGCCCGGGCCAGGCCACGGGCGTGTACTCATTCGCTTGTTTGTTGTAAACATTGAAGACTGGGAGCCTGTTTGAATGCAGGTGGGGTGATTTAAGAGGGACAGAGCACTTAAACTGTGTGAGAGGGCATAATTGCGGAAGTGAAGTTCTCGAGGGAGGGGAGGGGACAAGGAAGCAGAGGAAAAGAGACGCTGGCTGACAGCAAGACAGGTGAGGGAAGATATAAAAGGCAATGGGATATATTGGAGGATATGAAGAAGCCATTTGGTTTACAACTAACTTGGCCTGACCTTGTTTTTCCAAAAAGGCCCTGATGTGGCCTGTTGAGCATGCCTTGTACATCTCCTTTAAACATTTACAATGTCCCAAAGACAAGAATGTGCCCCTAAAGACAAGGATGTAGCTTCCCCCCATGTCAGCATTGCTTTAAAGCTAAGCATTTCTTCCCAGAAACTAAGGATTAACTACCGACCTGCTGTGCTAGCAAAGCAATCTCCTGACTGTTGTAAAGGGGACACTCCTGTCATACGCGATCCGTGCTGTTTGCTCCAAGAGGGTATGTAACCACTCTGTACATGCTGCTTCTTGGGTGTGCTTCCTTCCTAGGAGAAGGAAGCCCCCAGGCGCTAGTCCTCAGACCTGGCTCATAATAAACTCAGCAAAGACAGATGCCCCTGATTCCTCTGTTTGCTCTGCAAACTGGGATGCAAGGCCAACAGCTGAGAGATGGTGGGGGAAGAGGATGCTGGATATTTAAAGATAGAAGAGAAGTTGGAAGTCCTTAACTAAGGGAGAGGAAGGCAAATGTGCCAGGGGAATGAAGTAGTGGTCCAGGAGGGCCAGGGAGGAGAGAGGAGGAAAGGGGAAGGGGAGGAGGGGAGGAGAGAGACTGGGAGGGGGAGGACAGGAGGGGGGAGGCAAAGAGAGTGACATGGTCAAGCCCTTATTGTGTGCCAGGAGCCAGGCAAAGCTTATATCACAGCATCCCTGTGATGTCAAAGCTGCCCGGGACTCCCACTGACATGGGAAAACAGGCTTGGAGAGACCAAGAAATTTGCCCAAAAACACACAGTCCCCCGGGAATGAGCCCAGGTCTGGAGCCCAGGTCCGGGTCAGAGGCTTAACCTCCATACTGCCTGCTTCCTGCCGCTATGCACAGAACAATCTATTTTTGAAATGCGTATTTAACCAATAGAAACTGCTCCACAAACTCAGAACACAAACTACTTTTTTAACAATCAATCACTCTCATATCCACTCTAGAAAGCTCCATATCTTTCCCTGGAGGTTCTCTCTCCTCTTGAATTCTCAAAAAATGTCCCCAGAACTCATCACAAAGTTTTGTCGGTGAGGGGAAGGCAGCTTCCTGCTGTGCCCTACCACATGGCGGCGCCACTGAAGCCCAGGCCAACATAATCGGACAACTGGTCGACTGTCCACTGCAGCTCTCACCTCCCTTGCAGCGCCCCTGGGCCCTGGGAGAGGGACCCACTACCTCAGACCAAGTTGGCCAGGAGCTCCACCGCTGGGCTCCCCAGGATCATCTCCGTCTCCGCAGCCACCTGATTAGAGCTACGGCTCTGAGCACCCCTTGACCACGTCTAAATATGCAAAAGTCATAAATCAAGCTAATATATATAAAACTATAGTTTTTATGTGACTAAAACTTGGCAAAATGTCACAGATGGTTGAATTTAATTATTGTGCTTGTCTGGGTGTGCTGTTGATGGGTTGGCATTGTTTGCATGAATAGTAAAGTCATAATTCATAAACTGTTATTTATTCCATAAAATTTATTTTTCATGCCTTCATTTCAGCAAAATCACTAATTATGTTGATATAATAAGATTTTCACAGATTTGACGTTCAATGATAGGAGAGCCAAATTAAACATTCTTTGTTGAGTCAAAATAATTCTTTTTTAAAAAAATTCACTTCAATTTGGAGAAACTTTGCTGGGCGGATATAGTAACAACTGGAATTATCTCTCAACTTCTGAAAGCATTACTTGATTTAGAAGTCAGCCATGAGCTGGACATATCATGATCGAATATTGTAGTGGGTCACCTATGATAAATTTCCGTTAATGTGGAAAACATCACAAAGCATTTTAGTACTTTTATAGCGAACATTTTCATCATTTACAGAGAGGTTTTCACTCATTCTCACTGTTCTTTTAGAACAATATCTACATCCAACACCTGGGATCAGTTATATGCTGATTTGGGGATTTCCACAACCCAGGACAGGTCTAAATTCAGACTCCAAACCCATGTGTGGCAAGCAGGATTCTAAGATAGCCCCCAAGCTCCCCCCCTCCCTAGCATAAATTCCCTGTATTATTCCTTCCCTGTGAGTGTGTGAGCAGAACATGCGAATATAATGGGATGTCACTCCCAGGGTTAGGTCACTGATTGTTTGGCTTTGAGTTAATCAAGAGGGAGACTATCCAGGTTATCCTGGGTGGGCCTGACCTAATCAGAGGAGCCTTTAAAAGAAGATGAAGCAGAAGAGACAGGCTCCTGCTGGCCTGGAAGAAAGTAAACTGCCATACTGTGAACTGCCTATGGGGTGCATGTGGCCAGGACCAACAGTGACCTTGAGAAGTTGAGACAAGTCCCCAGCTGGCCCACAGCTAGCAAGGAAATGGGGACCCCAGTCTTACAACCCCTAGGAACTGAATTTTGCCAACAACCTGAAAAAGCTTGGAGGAGGACCCTGAGCTCCAAATGAGTGAAGGACACCTTGATTTCAGCCTGGGAAACTCTGAGCAGAGGACCCAGCTAAGTTGTGCTCAGACTCCTGACCCTGAGATAATAAATTTGGGTTGTCTTAAGTCACTAAACTTGTGGTGCTTTATGACACAGCAATAGAATACTAATACGCCACCTTGGCACGGGCTGGGGTTTTTGTTTCTTTGTTTCCTCCCTGAGTCCTCAGGCAGAGACTTGCTTCCTGGTCATCTCTCTGTGCCAGCGGAGGGAGTTTCTGCCACCCCCTTTCCCTGAGGCTGCAGCCTAACGGGAGACATCAGGGAAGGCTTCCCGCCTCTGACAGGCACAGCCGCGCCCCCTGGACCAGGCCCAGCACTCAGCTCCAGCATGCTCCTCCCCTCACCCCAGCCTTGGAGCATCAGCCCCCCTACCTCTCTGCCCCTGAGGGTTTCCCTCCAGCCCCTGCCTGCTTAGCGCCCCACTTAGATTGGCTCAGTCCTGGTCATCCAGCACTTTGAGTGTGATGGACACGCTGGGAATTTTCAAGAGTCCTCTTGGCCCACTCTGGCCTGTGCTGAGCTTGCTGCCCCCAACACACTCCTATTTCTGGGGAGTAGGTTCCAGAAGGATTGAGAGGGTGGATGCAGGGAAAGAGCCCATGTGTCAGTCCCCGGAGAATCTTTCCCAGACCATTTTTCTGAGAGTAAAAGGAATGGGAAAGGGATCTCCCCTGGTCTGAAGAAGCCCTGGGCTGCCCTCACCCCCAACATGACCCCTGGGTGGGGTCTCATTCCTGCTCCACACCCTTCGTCTGAGTTCATCATGCTGAGCCCTCCTCGGGTTCAGGGGTCACAGTCTGGAGGTATCTCCTAATGACAGTAGTCGCCTGCTCCACCCCTGGTCTGCCCCCCCATCCAAGCCTCCTCCTGCCACAGGCTGATGACGAGGGCTCCCCTGGGCCGTGCCAGCCTCCACTGGGGCTGCACCCAATGGATCATCCAGCTGAGCAGGGAAGGAAGGAAGCAGAGGTGGGCAGCTGCCGCCAGCCACTGTCCCAGTCTCTCGGGCCCCGTGTCAATGTCCTCTAAGAAGTCTTCATAATCCCATCTCATGTTTTGCTTCCCTGAACTCCTAGGCCAAATGCACCAGCTTCAAATTATGCCCCATTAGTCTCTCAGGGTACATTTCAGGGAGGAGCCAGGTGTCGCAGCCTGGAGCTTCTTCACTTATGGAAACTTTCTTTGAGGCAGATTATACTTTACGAAAGTGACTATAACAATATTTATCTGTATAGCACTTTGCCAGTTCCCATGAAGAAGTGAACTCTATTCCTTCCCCTTGAACCTGGGTGGTATTTTGTGACCACAGAAGATTTGCTGGGTGACTTCTGAAGCTTACTCGGAAATGGTGGCATTGTTTCCACCTAGCTCTGTTTTTTTCTTGGGACAATTGCTCTTGAACTCAGCCACTATGCTGCAAGGAACTCCAGGCCACATGAGGAAGCCATGTGTACTGTCCTGGTCAAAACCCCACAACTCAGCCAGGTCCCCAGCACCCAGCCAGCATCAACTAACTGCCAGCTATGTCAGTGAAAGAGCCCTCAGTTACCCCAGGCCAGCCTTCGAACCTTCCGCCAGAGGCTCCAGACGTGGTGGAGTAGACAATCTGGCTCAGCTGTGCCCCCCAAAACTGTGAGAGATAATAAATGATTGTTACAGCTGTCCTAGTAGGTACCAAGTGGTATCTACTTGTGGCTTTGATTTGCATTTTCCTAATGACTGATGATGTTGAGCATCTTTTCATGTGTTTATTGGTCATTTGTATTTCTTCTTTGGACAAGTGGCTATTCAAGAGCTTTGCCCAGCTTTGAAATGCATTGTTTGCTTTTTGGTTATTGTAGGAGTTCTTTATAGATTTTGGATATTAATCCAAAATCCAATTTGAAAATACTTTTGCCCATTTTTTAGGTTATCTTTTCCCTTTCTCTATAGTGTCCTTTGATTCATCAAAGTTCTCAATTTTGATGATGTCTACTTTATCTATTTTTTCTTTTGTTGCCTGAGCTTTTGGTGTCATATCCATGAAATCCTTGCTAAATCCAACGTTATGAAGATTTCCCCCAATGTTTTCTTCTGAGAGTTTTATAGTTTTAGCTCCTCTACTTTGATCTATTTTGAGTTAATTTTCATATATTGCATAAGGTATACGTTCAACTGCATTCTTTTGCGTGTGATATTCAGTTTTCCCAGCACTATTTGTTGAAAAGACTGTCCTTTCCCCATCGAACATCACTGGGGAAAATCATTGTTAAAAATCATTTGACCATATTTGTGAGAGTTTATTTCTGGGCTCTCTATTCTATTCCATTCATCAATATATCTGTCCTGTGCCAGTACCACACTGTTTTAGTAATGGTAGCTTTGTAGGAAATTTCAAATCTGGAAGTGTAAGACCTCAAATGTTATTTTTCTTTTTCAAGATTGTTTTTGTTATGTGGTGCTCTTCACAATTCCGTATGAATTTGAGGATTGGCTTTTACATTTCTATGAAAAAGGTGTTAGCATTTTTATAAGAATTTCATTGAATATGGAGATCACGTTGGGTAGCACTGATATCTTAACAACGTTGTCTTCCTATTCATGAAACAGAGTGTCTTGCCATTTTTTAGGTCTTCTTTAATTTCTTTCAGTAATGTTTTGGGGGTTTCAGTATATAAGACTTTCACCTCCTTGGTTTGATTTGTTCCTAGGTATTTAATTTTTTTAGATGCTATCATAAATGAAAGAGCTTTCTTAATTTCCCTTTCAAATAGTTAATTGCTGATATATAGAATACAGCTGAACTTTGTATTGATCTTGTGCTCTGCACCATTGGTGATTTTGTTCATCAGCTCTGGTAGCTTTCTTGTGTGTGCTTTGGGATTTTCTACATATAAAATCATGTAGTCTGCCAACAGAGAGACTCTATCTCTTCCTTTCTAATTGGGATGCCTTTTAGTTCTTTTTCTTGTATAATAACTCTGACAAGAACGTCCAATACAATCAGACATCCTTGTCTTATTCCTGATCTTGCAGGAAAAGCTATCAATCTTTCACCACTGAATATAATATTAAGTGTGGGTTTTTAAAAAATACTTTTTACCACTTTGTGATGTTGTGATATAGTAAGAAAAACTTATTTGACCTTTGTCCCTGGTTCCTGGCACAAAGTTTCCAAAACCTTATAACTTCCTAAGTGATAAGAGCAACCGAAGCATCTTTTGTTGCACTATTTTATCTTTGTCCTTAGTTCCAGAAATAGCTCTGGAGCAATAAGGGTGAAAGAAGTGTTCTTTGTCATTCACAACAAGCCCCTTTCAACCTCACCCTACTTTGTTAATGAGGTGACTTTTGGAAAGTTCTTAAGTATGGGGGGCTGGTTGCCAGGGGAACCAACCAAGTGATTAGAAGGTTGAAACTTTCAGCCCCATCTCTTGACCTCTGGTGAGGGGAGAGGGGCTGGAGGTTAAATTAATCACAAATGGCCAGTGAGTTCATCAATCATGCCTACTTAATGAAGCCTCCATAAAAACTCTAACCAAAGGGGTTTGGAGAGCTTCCAGGTTGGTGAACACATCCGCATGCTGGTGGTGCTACTTCTGAGGGCATGGAAGCCTTACACCCCTTCCTCATACCTCCCCGTAAGCATCTCTTCTGCTTGGTTGTTCCTGAGTTGTATCCTTTTATAACAAACTGGTAATCTAGTAAGTAAACTTTCTTCAGTTCTGTGGTCCATTCTAGCAAATTATCAAACCTGAGGAGAGGGTTGTGGTAACCCCTGATTTATAGCCGGTTAGTCAGAAGCACAAGTGACAACCTGCACTTGTGATTAGTGTCTGAAGTAGGAGGGCAGTCTTGTGGGACTGAGCCCTTAACCTGTGGGGTCTGTTCTAACTCAAGGTAGATAGTGTCAACATTGATTTGAATTGTAGGACACCCAGCCTCTGTTAGAATTGGTCTGTATGGGAAAAACCCCACACATTTGGTGTCAGAAGATTTGAGAGGAATAGAAGAAATATAGTTTTACTTTTACATGTTGAGAAAATTTCCCTCTATTCCTATTTTTCTAAGAGATTTTTGTCATGAAGAAGTGTTGGATTTTGTCAAATGCCTTTTCTGCATCAATTGAGATGATCATGTGTTTTTTTCCATTCGTTCAATTAATGTGCTGTATTACATTGATTGATTCTCTTTGTTGAACTACACTTGCATTCCTGGGATAAATTCTGCTTGGTCGTGGTGGTATAACAATCCTTTTAACATGCTGTTGGATTTGGTTTGCTAGGATGTTGAGGATTTTTACAGCTATATTCATCATGAACGTTGGTGTGTAGTTTTCTCTTCTTGTGGTCAGGGTAATGCTGTCCTCATAGGATGAGTTAGGAAATGTTCCCTCCTCTTCAATGTTTTGGAAGAGTTTGAGGATTAGTGTTAATGCGTCTTTAAATGTTTTACCAGTGAAGCTGTCTGATGCAGGAGTTTTCTTTGATGGGAGGTTTTTGATTACAGATTCAATCTCTTTATTTGTTATAGGTCTATTGAGATTTTCTATTTCTTCTTGAGTCAATTTAGTTAATTTGTATATTTCATGAAATTTGTCCATTCTTCTAGGTTATCTGATTTGTTGACATACAATTGTTCACAGTATTCTCCTATAATCCTTTTTATCTCTGTAAAGTTGAGGGTAACAACCTCACTTTCATTCATGATTTTAGATATTTGTGACTTCTCTCTTTTTCATTTGTCAATCTAACTAATGGTTGTCAGTTTTATTGATCTTTTCAAAGAACCAACTTTTTGTTTCATTGATTTTATCTGTTGATTTTCTATTCTCTATTTTGTTTACCTCTGCTCTAATATTTATTATTTCCTTCCTTCTTCTAACTTTGGGTTTAGTTTGATTTTCTTTTTCTGGTTCCTTAATGTTTAAAGTTTGGTGTTTGATTTATAGCTATAAATTTTCCTCTGAGAACTGCTTTTGCTGCATATCATAAGATTAGTATGTTATATTTTCATTTTCATACATCTCAAATTGAAGTGGTTATAGTTATTTTTGATGCTTTCTTCCCTGTAGCTCTTGTGTTATAATTAAGCATTTACTAACCTATTTTGATATAGAGTTGCAATTTTCTGATTCTATCTGTGTATTTATCACCTTGCTTAAAGCTTTGTAAACCTTTGCCTTTTTGTTTCAGATAGGAGGGCTCCCTTCAACATTGATTATAAGGCAGGGCTAGTGGTGGTGAACTCCCTCAGCTTTGCTTGTCTGGGAAAGCCTTTATTTCTCCTTCATATCTGAAGGATAACTTTGCTAGAAAGAGTACTCTTGGCTGATAGTTTTTGTCTTTCAATATTTTGGATATATCATTCTATTCTCTCCTAGCCCATAGAGTTTCTGCTGAGAAATCTCCTGATAGCCTGATGGCTATTTTCTTCTCTCTGGATGCCCTTAACATTCTTTTTTGTCATTGACTTTTGACAGTTTTAATATAATGTGCTTTGGAGAAGGTCATTTTGTGTTGAGATAATTAGGAGTTCTATTAGCTTCATGTACTTGTATATCCAGTTCTTTCCCCAGGTTTAAGAAATTCTCAGCTAGTATTTCTTTAAATAAACTTTCTGCTCCTTTTCCCCCTCTCTTCTCCTTCTGGGATACCCATTACCCTTATGTTGCTTTTCCTAATTGAGTTGGATATTTCCAGTAGAATTTCTCCGTTGTTTAAAAATCTTAATTCTCTCTCCTCTTCCACCTGAATAATTTCCAGATTTCTATCTTCAAGTTCGCTAATTCTCTCTTCCATATAGTCTTTTCTATTTTCAATGCTTTCTACTTAATTTTTTGTCTCATTAATTGTGTTCTTCATCTCCAGAATATCTGTGGTTTTTTTAGAGTTTCAATATCTCTGGTAAAGTACTCCTTCTGTTCATTAATTTTATTCCTGAGCTCATCAAACTGTCTTTCCAAGTTTTCTTGTAACTCGTTGAGTTTCTTCATGACGGCTATTTTGAATTCTCTGTCAGTTAGAACACAATCTTCTGTGACTTCAAGTTTGGTTTTTGGAGAATTGTGATTTTCTTTCCTTGCTTCTGTGTTACTGTAATTCTTCGTGGCACTTGATGAGTTGTTCCTCTGTTGGTACATTTGTGGTAGTAAACGCCTTTCTTATTCAGGTAAGGCTTTGATTACTTTGATTCTGAGCTGCTTCTGGTTGTATTTGAGAGCCTGCACTTTCCACCATCAATTGCCTCTGCCAGAGGCATCATAAGTGCTCTCCTTATCCTGCTTATGCTTCCGAGCTTTCTGGTGCCTTGCTGCTTACAATGTCACTGCAGTTGTGGGTGTCGCCACTGGGGTCACCAGGCTACAAGGACCTCTACAGCTTCTGGAGCTGTCTGGGTCTCATGTTCCCCCACTGGCTCTCCACAGGCTTGACTGCTGCTACCACATGCACCACCTTCACTGATGCTCCTGGCTTATGTGGCGGTGCTGGCAATGCTGCTGCTGGGGGTGCTGAGTTCTTGGGTGTTTCTGCCACAGACAGGGGCCCAGAGTCTTGTATGCAGCCCCCACCACTGGTCAGGATGGTGTTGGAGGTGGCGCCACTGGGAAGTGGGTCATGGGTACTGCTGTGCCTCCTGAAGCCTCAGGTCGCAAGTGTCACCTGCCATTGCTGGGGGAGGGCGAGGGGCTGAGCCATGAGTGCTGCTGCTGCTCTGCATCCTCTGACCTCTGGTGCTGGTGCACTTTTTGAAACCTCAAATCTCAGGCACCACTGCCACTGCCAGGGTATCCACATTTTGGATGCAGCCCCTGTTAATGAAAGGGCTGGAATCAGAGTCAGCACTGTAGGGGGAGAATGTGGGAGCTATGCCTCTAGTTCCGCTACCTCCTGGAGGTCCAGTCCACCTACCTTTAGATGTATAAATGTATGGATCTCTATGCATTCTGGTGTGCTGTGTGGGGAGCCCTTTGTTGGTCAGTGGATATCCTGCTGGTTGTAACTTAGAGGAGAGAGACAAAGAGAACAACTTACACCACCACAATGCTGACGTCACCCCTCCATAGAGCTCTAAGTATTTTCTAATTGCCCTCATGATTTCTTCTTTGACCCATTGGTTATTTAAGACTAGGTTGTTTAAATTCCATATATTTGTGAATTTTTCAGTTTTCCTTCTGTTACTGATTCCTAAATTCATCCTATTCTTGGTCACAGAAGATACTTTGTGTGATATTTATCTTTTAAAATCTATTGAGACTTGTTTTGTGCCCTAACATATGGTCTCTCCTAGAGAATATCACTTGTACACTTAAAAAGAATGCGTATTCCGATGTTGTTGGATGAAGAGTTATACTTATGTCTGTTAGGTCTAGTTGGTTTGTTCTGTGGTTCAAGTCCTCTATTCTTCTTCTTCTTCTTCTTTTTTGTTTTTGGGTGAGGAAGATTGGCCCTGAGCTAACATCTGTACCAATCTTCCTCTATTTTGTATGTGGGACACCACCACAGCATGGCTTGATGAGCGGTGTGTAAGTCCATGCCTGCGATCCAAACCCACAAACCCCAGGCCAGTGCAGCGAAATGCATGAACTTAACCACTACACCACTGGGCTGGCCCCTCAAGTCCTCTATTCTTTGTGTGATTGTTTTATCCATTATTGAAAGTGGGGTATTAAAGACTCCAACTGTTATTGTAGAGCTGTCTATTTCTTCCTTCAGTTCTGCCAATGTTTGCTTCATATATTTGGTGGCCCTGGTATTTGGTCCGTATATGTTATAATTGTTATATCTTGTTATATTGTTATATAGTGTATTGACTCTTTTATCATTATAATATCCTTCTTTGTCTCTTATACCAGTTTTCTACTTAATGTCTATTTTTTGGATAGTAGCATAGCTACCTCAGCTCTCTTTTGGTTACTATTTGCATGGAATATCTTTTTCCATTCTTTCGCTTTCAACTTATTTGTGTCTTCGGCTATAAAGTAAGACTCTTGTAGACAGCACATAGTTGAGTCATGTTTTTGTTTTTAAATCCATTCTGCCTATTCAGTGGAGAGTTTAATCCATTTACATTTAAAGTGATTACAGATAAGGAAAGACTTCTGCCATTTTGCCATCGGACCCCTTATAGCTGTTTGTGGCCCTCATTTCCTCCGATATTGACTTCCTTTGTGTTTAGATGATTTTTTTGTAGTAAAATGTTTTAATTCCCGTCTCATTTCTTTTTGTATATATTCCATATATATTTTCTTTGATACCATGAGGATTATATTTAACATGCTAAAGTTATAAAAACCAAATTTGAATTTATACCAACTCAACTTCAATAACATATAAAAACTCTACTCCTATACTCCTTTGTCCCATCTTCCTTTAATTAACGTTGCAAATTACATGCATGTGGTCCCTGATTTACAATGGTTCAACTTATGATTTTTTGACTTTGCAATGGTGCAAAAGTGACATTCATTCAGTAGAAACTGTAGTTCAAATTTTGAATTTTGATATTTTCCCAGGCTAGCAATATGTGGTACAATACTCTCTCATGATACTGGGCAATGACAGTGAGCCACAGCCCCCAGTCACAACACAACCATGAGGATAAACAACTGATACACTTACAACCCTTCTGTACCCATACAACCATCTGTCTTTCACTTTCAGTACTGTATTCAATAAGTTACATGAGATATTCAGCACTCTATTATAAAATAGGCTTTGTGTTAGAAGAGTTTTGCCCACCTGTAGGCTAATGTGAATATTCTGAGCATATCTAAGGTAGGCTAAGCTAAGCTAAGATGTTCAGTAGGTTAGGTGTAGTAAATGCATTTTTGACCTGCAGTATTTTTGACTTATGATGGGATTATCAGTCACCTCATCATAATTTGAGAAAGAGCTGTACTTATACATTGTGTGCCAAATACCCTTGATTAATAAAAGTTTTTTATGATTTTGTCTTTTAAAGCATGTAAAAATGAAGTGGAGTTACAAACCAAAATTACAAAGATACTAGCTTTTATAATTGCTCATGTTTTTATCTTTATCAAAATCTTATTTCTTCATATGGCTTCAAGTTACTGTTTAATGCTCTCTCTTCAACCTGCAGGACTCCCTTTAGCACTCTTGCAGGGCAGGTCTAGTGGTAATAAACTCCGTCAGCTTTTGTTTATCTGGGAATGTCTTAATTTCTCCCTCATTTGCAAAGGACAGTTTTGCTGGATATAGAATTCTCAATTGACAGAGTTTTTTTTTTTTCTTTCAGCACTTTGAATGTATCAATCATTGGCTTCTGGCCTCCAAAGTTTCTGATATGAAATTGGCTGATGACCTGATTGAGCATCACTTTTATATGATGAGTCACTCCTACTTGCTCATTTCAAGTTCCTCTCTTTGTCTTTTGATAGTTTGATTGTAACGTGTCTTGATGTGAGTTTCTTTGAGTTTATCCTACTTGTAATTTTCTGAGTTTCTTGAATTTATAGATTCATTGTCCTTCATCAAATTTGGTAAATTTTCAGCCATTATATCTTCAAATATTATTTCTGCATCTTTCTCTCTCTCTCCTCCTTCTGGGTCTCCAATAATGTGTATGTTAGTCTTCTTGATGGTATCCAATAGGTGCCTTAGACTTTGTTCACTTTTCTTCATTCTTTTTTTCTTCTGTTCCTCAGACTTGATGCTTTCAGTTGTCCCACATTCTAGTTTGCTAGTTCTTTCTTCTTCCTGCTCACAACCATTTTGTAACCTTCTAGTGCATTTTTCATCTCTGTTATTGTATTTCTCAGCTCCAGAATTTGGTTCTTTTTTATAATTTCTCTCTCTTTATTGATATTACCATTTTGTTCACACATTTTTCCCCTGTCTTTGTACCTGTCTTTTTTTTTTTTTTTTTTTTTTTAGCTCCTTGAGCATCTTTACAACAGTTGTTTTAAAGTCTTTGTCTAGTAAGTCCACCATCTGGGCTTCCTTAGGGGCAGTTTCTGTTTATTTATTTTGTTCTTTTGGATGGGTGATACTTTCTTGTTTCTTTGTATGGATGCATAATGACTTTACAACTGCTACCCTCTGTATGAGGTTGATTTTGAATGTCTCAACCTTTAAATGTCTGGCTTCCCAAGTGGGGAAAAGAGAAAAAAGAAAAAAAAATCAGTTTCTATTTCTTTAAATCCCTAGAAACCACTTCAGCTGGTGGGTGTTGAAACCATGGCAGCCAGCCTCCAAGCCTATACTCCAGCAATCAAATGCAGCCATCAATTAGAACAGAGAATCCCAACATGAGGTGGCAAGGTCTTCATTGCCTATCCTGGCTCCAGCAAGCCACACCAAGAAAACAGCCTAGAGGTATGGGATGGGTAGCTGATATCTACACTAAAGGCTGAAATTCACTGAAATTAGCCACAATTTAGCAATCACGCTTTCCCCAGAAGCTGTACCTGTTCATATATACTCCAGAGTCCTGGAATAGTTACTTCAGAAGACTTCCACCAGTATAATTGTTGTCTAGGTAGGGTGGTGGATTCTTGGTGCTTGTTACTTCATCATCTTCCCTTAATCCATGTGATTCTTTTTAGAACTTTTATTTCTTTGCTGCAATTTTCTACTTTTTCCTTTGTTTCAGGAGAATTTGTAATTAATTATTGAATCATTTTTATGATGGCTGCCTTAAAATCTTTGTCAAATAAATCCAATTTCTGATTCATCTCAGCATGGGCATCAGTTGATTGTTTTCTCATTTAATTTGCAGCTTTCTTTGTTGTTAGTTGACAGGTATTTTTTGTTGTAGACTTGACATTTTGGCTATTATGTTTGGAAACTCTGAGTCCTATTTCAAATTCTTATTTTAGTAGGCAGCCGTCCTGTTTAGGTTAAGCAATGCAAGTGTGACCTACTTTTGCGGGCTGTAGGTCGAATGACAATCTAATTTTCAAAGCCTTTTTCATGCTTTTTTAGTCTTCTTGGTTTATTTCATGTGATTGGGGATTCTACTGGTCCCTACTGGTGCAGCTTGAGGAGGCAGAAGGAACATCCTCAGCCCAGACCACCTGGTGCCTCTAGGTGAGGGAAGGGAGTCTCCAGTCATCAGGGGAAAGAGCCTTTACTGGGCTAGGCATTTGTGTTGGCAAGAGAGCACTTCCCTGATGACTGGATTCCACCTCAACAGTGCTACCTACTGCCCAGTGTATCTGTCTCTGTCTCTGCCTTGGTCTTAGGGAACACAGAGGCTTACCTGGCTGGGTGCTTGTTATTATGGGATCCTCCTTGCTGATGTCCACTGGCTGCATGGTCTCCAGGTGTGGGAGTGGGGTCTTGGATCTGGTGGGAATGGAGAGCACTTCCCCTGACTGCTTGCTGTCAGCAGAGCTTCTGATCAACTCTCCTTGCCAGTTCTGCTGGGCTTGTGTGGCATTGTTGCTGAGACTCTTTTCAGACCAGGGAAGGAAGGAGCCTAGCTGGGCCACTTTGTGCTGCTAGATTGGTGGCCAGAAAACACTGGGAATGATCCTCTTTTTCTATTGGGACAGTGGAGGTCATAAGATGCCCCACTCCTGTGTTGTTTGTCCAATCTTGGGGTCCATGACCAGTTTTCCTTCATCTTACAGCCATTCAGAGTTATCCTTTGGCTTTCTTTTGCATTATTTCCAGAGTTTATGATTGTGCTTGGTAGGGAGGAAGAGAGAGAGACAAGTATAAACCATCTTGTCTAGACAGGAAGTCTGGGTCTGATTATTGTTTTAAGCCACTAAGTTTTGGGGCAATTGTTTGCATAGCCAGAGTAACTGAAACACTCTTTAGGAAAAAAAATGTCAAACTATCTCACTTTTGTAAATTTAGTAAGCAAAACCATGTGAGTATGCGGCTAAAGCCCTTCCCAGGTCCTTGGGAGGGTCCTGGGCAGATGAGGGGCCTGAAGTGAAGCTCCATGAGCTTCCTGGTGGATCACTGCTGTCTGATCCTCCTCTTTGAAAACTACCAGTGAGTCCTTCTTCCCAGGACTTTTGTGAGGGCTTATAATGTATAGGAAGTATTTGGCACATGGATGATGCTTGACAAATTATTGCCCTCTCTTTTGCTTTGTGCAGTTTTCAAGTCTCTCAGTTACATTTGTAATTAGGTATTTTATCCATGGAGTACATTTTGCAACTCTCAAGTAATTCTCTATTTTCATTGTCTCAATTAAGCTGAGATCAGAATCACTGAGTATATTTTACTGTCATTGCATCTTAAATTCATGATTATAAATATAATTATTAGCAAATTAGTCTCTGCAAATTCTTCTATTTGCCTTCATTTCCTTTTATGTAACTAGCTGAATAAGCTGGGTATGTGGTATAATTGGATAGCTAGTTAATAGTCCAGGGTGATATTGGCTAAGATCGCAACCAAACACTGCTTCCTGACATAGTACATTTACCCTCTCTTTGTTCTTAATGCCAGCTTGGACAATCTGTGGGTCTAATGGATGAATATAAAGATTTCAGACCCAGGTCTCCCTGTTCTTGCTCCTCAAAGTACCCCCACTAGCACCCTGATAACCAGAGTGAGGGGCCCCACTTGAGAATTGGAACTCGCTGGTCCTTCTGTTGGCCGTGGTCCAGGGTCCCATTTGGGACAAGAAGAGCCCAGGGCAGGAGCGAGCAAGGCCAGCCAGAGCATTGGCACTGAGACAGGGCACAATGAAACACTGATGCCAAAATCTACAGCTGTGTCATGGACTTCTCCAAGCCTCTCCAGATGGGGGATGTTATCCTGCAGGCTACTCTGGGCCTGGAGAAGCCAGTCAGGTGAGGGAGGCAGGGCTGGCAGGACTGGCCCAGGATGGACCGTGCCTCCAATTCAAGGCTCATTGTTGCTGCTGTGGAGGGGAGATTACGGCACCCCTAGGGGCATTCGCTCAGAAGGCCCCCACCTCCATCGCTCCACCGGACACCCAAGTGGCGGCCCTGCTCCTGGCGTGCTTGCAGTGGGCTTTCTTTTCACTCTTTCTCTATAGGTTTTTATGCTTTCAAAAACGTGATGCCATTTCTAAAATTCAGAGTTTTAGAGGTTTGAGGTATTCACAGACATGCGTGAGTTCTCCAGCACATTCAAAGAAGAGAGACCGTGGAGGGGGCGGTTTCTTCTGTAAAATGCTCATTTAGAGAAGCTTCTGAGATTTTATTTTCTCATTTGATGGAAAACAATGGGCAATGTGTTAACAATCAGATTTCACTCAAATTATGCCTGTCTTTAAAATGAGCTTTCCTGCTCCCTTCTTAATAGAGAGAATACAATTACTAAGATCTGTCAAAGTCAAAATGAGGTGTTTTCATGAATTTTGCATACAAAAAAATGTGTTGTGTTTTTTTAACTATGCAAGCCTCAGGAAGGAGCAGGAGCAGGAAGAGATAACTGAGCCATCCTTAGTCACTGCAAGTGTCACGGAGCAGCATGAGGACCCTGCACGTCCTGACTCTGCCAGACCCTCAGCTCCCTCTTGCCAGGCAGCTGAAAGACCCCTCGGGGATGGGGACCCCCTTTCAGACTCCTCTGTCCAATTCGCAGCACTACCTGTGTCAGCATACAGCAGGCGCTCAGGGAACGCTCACTGATGGTGCAGATGAACACAGGGGTTTGTTACTATTTGTCAAAACAAATTTGGGGACAATGCATCCACTACAGCAAATTCCCCCCACACTGGGGGCCATGCGCACAGAGGTGGGTTTTCTCTGGGGCAAATGAAGCTCAAACTTGGGCCCCTCTGTTATACCACCCCTGCCAAGGCCCTGCACCTAGTTATGCATGTGTAAGCCTATGGTAGCTTTCCTCAAGAGGGTCCCCCTAATTGTACAAGCTTTGGGCCTCACTAAACCCGGATCTGCCCCTACAGATGCATCTAGAAGCACAGAGAAGGGCAGCTGTGGTGAGTGGTGGTGCCCGCTAGGATCTAATCAATTACAGACCCAGATTTCATTGAAAGTGTCCCCAGTACCCCACCCACCCTGGCTCTCTGCCTAGATATGGGCAGGAAGGAGGGGATGTTCTGACCAATTGAAGAATGTGCCTTGCAGCATCCCAGCTGTGGGTGAGAAAGGAGAGTGAGACAGAGCGGCTCAGAACAACTCCACTACAGCAAACCAGTTCCCAAAACGTCTGCCCAGGGCTTTCCCACAACACCATGTGCCCACCTGAGTGGCAGCCAAAGGGTCCTGCCAGGGGGCCTGGAAGCAAGATCTGGATGGCAGCTGGCCTTATTTTCTTATTCCCTGTGAGACAAAGAAGGAGTGTGCCCACAGTCCTTTCCATGCTCCTTGGCAACAGATGATCAAGTAAAACAGCAGCCTCATGGGCTATTCTGAGCAGGAAAATATAATACGGTATGATATGATATATGATGTGATGCAATATGATATGATATGATGCTATGTGATATGATATGAGATATGATGTGAAGTGATATGATAAGTTGCGGTATGCTGTGATATATGCTATGATATGGTGTGGTGTAATGTGGTATGATATACTATATGATATGGTATGTTATGGTACATATGGCATATAATATGATGTCGTATGGCATATGATATGATATATGATATGATGTTCTTGAACATGGAGTGTTTAGGGTGATGACGATGTCAGCCCCATGTGGCCCATACCTTTGGGATTCACCTCGGGTACTAATCAACCTAGACACAGATCTGGAATCCAGAGCAACAAGAGAGGCTTGCCTACATTCCCTGCCTTGCACCATAGTCTTCGGTCAGATGGTGTTGTGGGTTGAATTGTGTTCCCTCCAAAATTCCTATGTGGAAGTCCTAACCCCTAATACCTCAAAATGTGACCTTATTTGGGACTAGGGTCTTGACAGAGTTAATCAAGTTAAAATGAGGCCCTTAGAGTGGGCTTCAATCCAATATGAGTGGCGTCCTTGTGAAAAGGGGAAATTTGAACACAGACGCACACACAGGAAGAGCGCTCTGTGAACATGAAGGTGGGGATGGGGATGATGCTTCTACAAGCTAAAGACAGCAAACCACCGGAAGCCTGCAACAGTCTCACAGCCCTCAGAAGGAGCCAACCCTGCTGACACCTTGTCTCAGACTTCCAGCCTCCAGAACTGTGAGATAATACATTTCTGTTGTCTACACCACCCAGGTTGTGGTACTTTGTTACAGCAGCCCCGGGAAACTAACACAGATGAGAGCAAAGAACACCAGAGGTCAGGCCCCGTTGTCTCGGGTGACGGGAACACCGGGTCTGGTGCCCCTGCTAGCGCTGCCTCCCACCCTGCCGAATGCACAAGCAGTCATAAGTCATTTACGCATCTTCCATTCCACCCACACCCACCCGTGCCCAGGAGCAGCCTCTAGGATGCCCTGACTGTAATTTCCTTTCTCCTGACATCTGTTGACTTCTTCCTCTGGTCCAAGCCCCTGTGTTGGAAGTTGCAGGTTCAAGGTCCATCACCTCTTGGGGTCAGGGAGAGAGGACAATGCCCAGTTCTGTGGATGCCAGATGTGGCCTGGGGGACTGTGGACGAGAACCCAGGCCACGACTTGGAGCCGGAGCACGCGTGGCTGAGCCAGGGCAACCACTGGCTCCAACAGAACCTCAGCCTCCACCCCCACTGTGGGCGACCACGACCACACAGTCAGGACCAGAATTTGTGCCCAGCGTGTTTGGGCAAAGGCCTGCAGGAGGCGGATAATGAAAAATCCCTGATTACCCTTGGCTTGCTAGAAACAGACTTGGGCAGTGCCTGCCTGCATGTTGAGCGCACTCCTTCATTTGGTTGCCCTCCTTTGCAAGAGAAAGGACTTTAACATCAATACCAGGTTAAACATTCTCTGCTTTCAGAGCTGAATGGAGAGGCCTCATTCCCATTCATGCTCCACATACGCTCATCCTAGGTGCCAGCATTTCCATTTTCCTCCTCACATTTTAAAAGCTCAACTACAACATCCAATTGCACATGTGCTATTTTGCACACAGAGGAGGTGGTCCTGCCAAGGGTGGGGTGACCAGCAGGTGGGCCTCCTCTCATGGGGAAAATGCCTGACTGGTACTTCAGGTGGTCCCGGGATGGTGGCGGGGGCAGTCTGGGTGCAGAGCTTGCGGCTGGCAGAGATGCCTGTGGGGGAACTTCTTGTCCCTGGATTCCCCTCTGCCCTGTAGAGATAGGAGAATGGCGACAGGAGGAGGCTGAGGCCCAGGGAGCCCATTAGACGCAGTTCCTGAACCAAGCTGAGGTGTGCCCCTCACCTGCCACTGCAGGTTTGGCTCCCTGCCAGCCCAGCTTGCACTCCCAGGAAAATGCAGTTCTGAGCACCATCTTCCTGCCCACTAACTCACCGGCCTGCTCACTCTTGGGCCAACACTGGTCCTGAGGTCCCCTCGGCCCGGGGCTGAGCCACTGACACCCACAGCTGACACCACGTGGGGCCACTGCACGTCCCTCCAGAAACTCGGGAGGCAGAGCAGCAAACAGGCAGCATGACAAGCCTGGGATAGGGGGTCTCAAGACACCGTGGAGCTAGGGGGACATGCAGTAGGGCAAAGAGGTGGGACAGGACCTCCTCTAGGGGAGTTATGGACTGAATTGTGTCCCCCTAAAATTCATATGTTGAAGCCCCAACCCCCAGTATCTCAGAATGCCACTATATTTGGAGATATTTTCTTTAAAGAGGTGATTAAGTTAAAACGAGACACTTATGGTGGGCCTGAATCCAATCTGATGAGTGTCTTATAAGAAGAGGAGATCCAGACACACAGAGAAACCAGGGGTGGGCCCACGTAGAGGGACAGCCATGTGAGGACACAGCAATGAGAAGGCAGCCATCTGCAGCAAGGAGAGAGGCCTCAGGAGAAACCAAGCCTGCCAAGACCCTGATCTTGGACTTCTGCCCTCCAAAACTTTGAGAATATCCATTTTTGTTGGTGGGTCAGCCCCATGGCCTAGTGGTTAAATTTGCCTCACTCTGCTTCGGTGGCCTCGGTTCAGTTCCCAGGCACAGACCTACACCACTGTCAGCAGCCATGCTGTGGCGGGGACCCACATACGAAACAGAGGAAGGTTGGCACAGATGTTAGGTCAGGGACCATCTTCCTCCAGCAAAAAGAGGAACATTTACAACAGATGTAGCTTAGGGCGAGTCTTCCTCAGAAAAATAAATAAATAAATACATTTTTGCTGCTTAAGCCACTCAGTCTGTGGTACAGTTACATGACGCACAATGACGTTTTGGTCAAAGACGAGCTGCAATGGGTCGTCCCATGAGTTTAGTACCATATGGCCTAGGTGTGTAGAAGGCTATACCATCTATGTTTGTGTAAGTACACTCTGTGATGTTCACACAACAACGAAATCACCTAACGATGAGTTTCTCAGAAAATATCCCTGTCATTATGCCGTGCATCACTATATATGTTGTGGCAACCCAAGCTAACTAACACAGGAGTGATCCTGGAAGGGTCTCATGCAGTTCCTGGGAAGGCCTGGTTGTGGGGAGGGTCTGGCAGAAGGAAGAGGTGAGAGAGAGAGAGAGAGGCTCACCCCCCGACCTCTCTAACACCCGTGTCCACATGGCTAGACACAGGCCCCTCCTTGATGCCAAGTGAACCACTGGTTCCTGTCCCTAAGAACTGACTCACATTTCTTTCCCACTCTGGACTTGGCAACCAGCCTTTGTGCCCCCAGGAGCCAGCAACATGACCCAAGAACTCCCCACCATCAGTCCCTGCTCACACCACCCTGGACAGTCCCTGTGGGTCTCTGGGGAAAATGGCTCGTTTAGTATTTGCAGATGTTTATTTGCAATCCTGGAGCATGGTACAATTACACAGCAGAAGGCCTCCACTTAAGCATGACCCCCTCATCTTGTCCCTGAGTTTTGCTTTGGGGAGCCATGCCCTTCTGGGGCAGTCCTGAACACTCTGGGAATAACTCCTAGCAGCCATGTGAGACCCCATCGGTGCACCAAGAGTTTAGATATCCTCAGACAGTGCCCCAAGGGTATGTTGACGGGAGCCCCCAAAAATGCCCCTCTTGGGGCTGGAGTGGGGTGGCTGGATCAGGGAGCTGGTCTCACAAAAATGAAATAATATACATATGGCATGCTGTCCACCAAGGCCTGAGGGAGTGGTCCCAGTGCCTGGGCTGTCCCTGGGGGTAGGGGTGGGTGAAAGTGATCCAGGGCGAGAGATACCAGATGACGCAAAGCAACCAGTGGCTGGAGGAAACGAGAGGGCAGAAGAATCTTCTGAGAGCTTTACTAATACAACAAAGTACTTATCTCTTTACAAAAGAATATGTCGGTCGGTGTGAACTAGTGAAATCTTTTGAAGGGCAATGTGGAAATACCTGTCAAAACATGAAATGGCACGCCCTTTGACCCAGCTATTGTAGTGCTAAGAGTTTATCCTGCAAAAATGTCATCACACATGTCATCAAAGAGAATTGTCCAATTATACTGCTTAACAGGAGAAAGATGTCAGAGATAGATGAGTAAGTGAAAAAAGCTGGCTTCACCTAGTAGCTGATGATCTGTTTTGGGCAGATCAACAAATGAAAAGCTTGTATATGCATAAAACATTTCTCAGAGGATTCACAAGAAAACTGGTGAACCCTAGATACTTCTGGAGAAGGGTCCTTTCCATTTTAAATCTCTCCTTGCTGTTTGATGGTTTACTATGTTCATGAGTCATTTTTACTTTTAAAAAATCCACACTTATTGTAAAAGTTTAGAAATATAAAGATACAAAAGAAAAAGTACTACCAGCAACTCCACCGCCCAGAGATAAGTACGACTACTGTTTTGGAATCTATCAATTACATAATTAACTAATTAGCTAATTGATATATATTCCTTGAATCTTGAACATCCCTCCAGCCACTAACTCTTTGCCTATAGCCTGTGCTCAGCCACAGGACAGTGTCCTAGTCACAGATGACCTCGATCCATCAGCCTGCCCTCCTCTAACAGAAGCTGTCTGGGGCACTTGTCCATTTTAAACACAAACCTGCTGTCAGGCCTCGGCCTGGCTCCACACCACCCACCCCACGACAGTCTCCTCCCCCAACAGAAGGATCACTCATTGCCACCCCACGCGGCAGGAGTGGACAGGGGGCCCCGGCGTGGAGCTCGTTCGCGGCTTTGCCTCTGCCGCGCCCAAGGGTCTCCCAGGTCCCTGTGCTTCCTTCCCTTGACTTATCCATAAAAGTCAGCCCTGCACAGACATGTCAGCATCGGCTTCAGGGGACACTGTTACATTCACTGTGCTTTCCCCACGCCTTTCCCACTCACATACCCAGCAACACACTCCGTCCTTTGCGAATATCAGACACTCAACAAATCCATGTTGAAAACAATAGAATGAAGCGGCCTGTGTCTATGGACAATCGTGCCCAAATTTGTCACAATAAAGCAGTCAGTCTGCTAGCCTCAAAGCCTTGATCACAGCAGCGAAAGCTTAGGCCTTAAATTATGGAGAATTCTACAGTTTACAAAGGACTTCTGCACATATTACGACTTCCTACCCAAACTGAGGGCCATGTGGGACTTTTCCAGTTAAGGGAAATAAACGTGCCCAAAGTCCCAAGCAGGGCCGGCAGAGCCTGGGTCTCCCGGTGTGGAGGAGACAGGCTCTCAGAGCAGGGCCACCTTTCTCTTGTCCCATGACACAGGGCAGGTGGGTGGCCAGATGGGCCACAGGGTTGACAAAAGCCCCCCCACAGTGGACTGCTTTCCCCATACAGGTGATGATCCCTGCTTCCGTTTAAGAGCTCAGCTCTGACCTGGCCCCACATGTTTGCCTTTAATCCTGATTTAGGATGCTACAAAATGCGGGACTCTTAAGCCTGGGGAATGGGGCGAGAGTAATAACATTTGGGCTTAGTGTGAAGTTAATTCTTCCCTCTCTTTGGGGTCTGGAGATATTCAGTGAGTGCAGATTTCCAGTGGTGCATTTAATGACATGAGCGCTCATGGTCTCTGTTTTTCAGTAGGTTCTCAGGTCATTCACCTTTTGAAGCAGCCTGCTCCCAGCCTGAGGAGGAAGCCTCCCGCCAAACTCTCCCAGCCTTGACCTTTCTCTGGGTACTGCTATGATGAGACTTTGTTCTTCATTGGTCTCAAACCAGCGAAGGCTTCCTGCATCCTGACAAACTAAAGTGCACGCTTTTAAGGGGCAGACTACATGTCTACAGAAAGAGGGAGAGGGAAGGAGAGAGACAGAGAGGCAGAAAGAGAAAAATGCTAGAGAGACAGAAAGACACAGAGAGGAAAAGATTGAGGCACACGCATGAGTTGGCAAAAAACTTACATCCTTAGTGAAAATCAGAGGCTCCTACTGACCCCAAACATGATGAGTCCACAGTGAGCACCGTGTCCACCCACAGCAGACATTGCTGATCCATTACAGAGATCCCGGCTTGTTTCAGGTGTCTTTCCAACACAGACATGGTCAGAGCAACTGTGACCATACATTTGGCAGGAAACTCCATCAGAGCAGTGACTTTATTCTGCCTGGGAAATGTTTGCATTTACTTTACCCTCACAGAAGCTAGGCTCCTTGCAGCAGGTGTCTTTTGGAATGAAATTGAGCTAGTATTTTCTAAAAATGGATGGTGTCAATCATTAGGGTTCATTCTTTCTGAATCAACCCCTCCTGCCCCCACTGGGAGTTCAGCAGCTCAACCACAGATTCCTGGAGATGAGAGACTAACGGTGCCCCCAGGAGATCCCGACTTCCTTGGTCAGAGATTCTGGGTGAAATCTTCCCAGTGATTTGGGGTTTGAGCCCCAGTGTTAGCAGGCAGGCTGGGGTGGGGTGGGGGAGGGTCAGATGAGGACAAGAAGGAGGGAAAACTTCCAGCTCCGTCTCAAGGTAGAGGATACAGGAGTATAGACACCAAGTGATTCGGCAGAGACGGCTGTTGGAACAATGCCTTCTGAGCCAAGCAGGGGTGTGACTCTCTTTAGACCAGTGTTACTGCAAACGAACTTTATTGTTGTGTGCTGGCAGTCTAAAGGCAGTGGAGTCATATCTAGTACAAGCGTTAAATCTTTCATCACTAGCACTTTTGATTAACCAGTGTAGACAACTGGGGTGGATATGAAGAATATTCCTATAACTAGGCCTCTAACTGCACCTGAAGACTGCAAAATCTTCCATGCCCTTTAGCGACCAGACATCAACCGTCTCCACTCAAATTCCTCCTGCCTCAGCCCTTGGTATTTTTCCCAGTCCATCATGGGGTAGGGATAAAGTGTGCTTTTTGTTTTTAACTCTAATAAACATGTCATGTGTCATCCACGTTTCATATTTGCCTGAATTCACCTAGAACAAACATGATTCTGTCTTTACCTCCATGACTCAAGGCTGAGGACATCAGGGTCTTCTTCCCAACACCATAGGTGAAATGAACGCTTGCCCCTCTCCTCAGCCAGCCTCTGGAGAAATCCACTCTCTCTTCAGTGTCTCCCAAACTTCACATCTTCAATACTCAAGGGGTGTTCGAAACATTCAAAGGTGTTACCACGATGTTCAAACTCACAGCCTGCTCACGGCCCTTCATTCCTCACTACCCAGTGGGGTTTGGGGGCGTCCTATTCTACAACAACACTTGGGAGGGATGCCAGCTGGCCACAGTGTTGACACTTTGAAGACCAGTTGTGGATAATAGGCCACAGCCAAGGTCATGCCAGATGGCCCCAAAGTAGGAAGTACGGGAACCACAGATCTACCCAGGACATGGTAGGCGGCTGCCCCCACTTCAAGGATGTTGGCTGTCCCTTTGTAAAGAGTGCAACTGTCCCCTCATGAAGAGTAATGTCTGTCCCTCATAAAGAGTGCTGAGTGTCCCCTCATAAAGTGTCAATTTTCCCTTTGTAAAGAGTGTGACTGTCCCTTTACAAAGACTGTGACCATCCCCTCATAAAGAGTTCCGACTGTCCCCTCATAGTGTGACTGTCCCCTCATAAAGAGTGTCTGTCCCTTCATCTCGCTCAACTTATTCAGACACCATGTCTCAGATGCCATGTGCCAAGCAGGGGTGTCCAGCTGGCTGAGCTGAAGTCAGGTGGCTGCCCCCTGAGTGCCTGGGCTGGGAGAGGGAAGACCCAACCCCTCCCTCCTCAGCAGTGACCAGAGCCTCTGGGAAGACAACTTCCCAGATACAGGGATGGGAGCTACTGCGGAGCAAAGACCCAGCAATTGTCTACCTACCACCACTGAGTGTCACTTCCTCAGCCCCAGAGCTTCGCCTGCCTACAGAGTAGCCTTCCTCAGCTGTGTCTAAGAACCCCTCAGTAGCTATCCCCTCCCCTCCCTGCCTTGACCTCCTCTGCTTGAACCAAAGGAGACTTTATCTTGGTGTCTGCCCCATTCATAGTCACCCCTTTCCCCTTTTGGTATTATTTTGAAGCAAGTTCTAGACATCACTTCATTTTAACAGTATAATAACAGTATTCAGTACACAGCATTCTTTATAAAGGAAAGGAATTCGTGTCAGTAAAATAACGTTTCTTTTCATACCCAGATTAGAACATGTCTTCTGCTCATGCTGCCAGTGGACTGAAAATGCAACTTGGACTCTGAGAACCCAGATGCACCCTCAGTGCTGCTGATGTGGATGCCTGCTCTGGTCCGAGCATGGCCCTGCATACTCCAGGAATCCCAGAGACCTGGGACACCCCTGCAGTCTTGCCCTGTCTGTCTCTCCCAGTCCAACTCTCAAGGTCCAAATCAGCAGATCCTTATAGAGGCCCAGCTTGACCACCACCGAGGCCTCTGGCTCTCCTGTGCTGACTGCTGACCTGCCCTCCTCCCCCCTCCAGGCTCTTCCCAGCCTGGCTCTCCTCCATGTATTCACAAGGTGCTGGGACAAGCTTCTCTGGCTTTGCTGTACGAGATGTATGGGACTCTCCTGGACATAATTTTTGCATCCATCTGTCACCATTCTTGGCCTAGTGTGACCTGCTCAGCCAGGCCCACAGGAGGCTTCTCCATGGGAGAGATCTGACATCACCGTGGCCACAAATCAGGGTTGGACTAGGTCGAGCTCTCAGCATCAAAAAAGAACCCCAACTTTTAAAAGGAGGGTGGGGATGCAGGATTGGGAGAAAAGAAGCCTGGGCCACGTGAGTAACAGATTCAGAGAGATGATTCCCCCACCATGCAGCCCTGGTGACTGCCAGTTGGGGCACCTACCCTGGGCACAGGGTGAGCAGGGGACCTGAGCCAGGCCAGACAGCGTGCTTCCCTGGGCAGCCATCCTGTCATCCATGCAGGAAAACTGGTCTCAGAGACCATGGCCTGGGCCTACGTGCCAAGGATGAGGCGAGGAAGAGAGATGGGGCGAGAAGACGGACGTGCGAGTGCCGAGGCTCCCCCATTGTCCTTCAACCAGAAGAAATGTGACCATTGCCTGGCTAAGCAGAACCTGCCTTTTCTTTTAAAGCAAGAGAATCAACCTTTTAAGCAAAAAAGGCCAGTTCCTTCTCTGTTGAGTGGAAGCGACCAGGCCTCTTGGAGCAGACTGCCCTTGTTCTTCAGAGATTCCCCTCAGGAGTGCCCTGGAAGGAAGCTGGGCAAAGGCCGTGCCTGCCAGAGTCGCCTCGAGGTGCAGAGCGCAAAGGCATCTGGAAAGGTACACGGGCCGACTGGATGGGGGCCAAGGACACTGAAAAAATAGAGTTAAAACCCTGACCCCTTCTCTCAAAAAAGAAAAACAAATGCGTAAAAGAAAATATATAATAGATAATTGTGTATGTATATATTATATTTCATGATGTAAATAATACGCTCATATATTCTGTGTGTATAAAATCAAGCCACAGAAAAAAAACAAAAATCCACCTTAACCACACTCACCACCCTCTACTCCAATCCTAGGCCCTTCTCCCCAGTCCAGCCCTCTCAGTTGCCATGTCCCTTTTCAGCCTCCTGCCATCCATTTATAAAAGAGGAGGGACGTGGGCCGGCCCCACGGCTGAGTGGTTAAGTCTGCGCGCTTCGCTTCGGTGGCCCAGGGTTTTGCCGTTTTGAATCCTGAGCGCAGACCTGGCACTGCTCATCAAGCCATGCTGAGGCGGCATCCTACATGCCACAACTAGAAAGACCCACAACTAAAAATATACAACTATGTACAGGGGGGCTTTGGGGAGAAAAATGGAAAAATAAAAATCTTTAAAAAAAAAAAAAGAGGACAGACATATACACGTGTAAACCCACAGGATGTTGTGGTTTGTTTGGGGAGGACTTGTGAACTTTTCCTTTTGTCTTGTATAAATGGTAGCATAACATTTGTCCTATATGCGACTTGCATATCCAATTAAAAGTGTACCCGGGAGGTCTTTCCACTCCCAGGTGTAGACCCACCTCACTCTTTGCAATAGCTGCCTAGTATTTCAGAACACGGATGCACTATCGTCTACAGCGGTCCCATCTTATCCGCGGAGGACACATTCCAAGACCCCCAGTGGATGCCTGAAACCACAGATAGTCCCAAATCCTATATAAACTATGTTTTTTCCTATACATACATATCTATGATAAATTTTAACTTATGAATTAGGCATAGTGAGAGACTAACAATAACTAATAATAAAGTTGGCTTTGGGGACGTTATCAAGTAAAATAAGGGTTGCTTGAGCACAATCACTGTGATGCCACAACAATCAATCTGATAACCCAGACAGCTCTAAGTGACTAACGGGTGGGCAGTGTATTCAGTGTGGAGACATGGACAAAGGATGAGCCATGTCCCAAGCAGGACGGCACACAATTCAAAATTCATGAATTGTTTATTTCTGGAATTTTCTATTTAATATTTTTGGACTGTGATTGACTGCAGGTAAATGAAACCAAGGAAAGTGAAACTGTGGATAAGGGGGGACCACTGCATTTACCCGCCCCCAGTACTGATAGACACTTAAAGTTGTTTGCACTTTTTTGGCTTTATAAGCAATGCTTCAACGAGAATCTTATTCATAATTTTTTGTCCACATGTGCAAATGTCTGTCAGAGGTAGATGGCCAAGAAGTGCTTTCTGAATATTCACAGATGCAGCCACTTGCCCTCTGTACCGGTGGCAAGTGTTCTTTGCCCATTTAAGGTTTTTTCCCCAGAAATTTTTGAGAAAGAAAATAAATAGCACCTGAAATCTCAATACTCCGAGATAATAAAAATTACCATTTTTGTGATCATCTTTTCTCGCATTTCATAATACGCACACAAGCACACACACACACACATTTCAGTAATGCGGCCACATCATCATGCATTATAAAAAACTGAAGCACCTTTTTAACGTAGTCATTTTTCTTTGGAACTTCTCTCTCCCTTCAACTCCCCACCTCCCTCAAGCACTAATCTTTTTAATCTAATATGGACTTCTGGTTAAACATGGTGGATTGAAAATATGCATTAACCTCTGCTCCCTCCCAAAACCCTGCTAAAATGACAGTAAATGGATGACAAAGGCATTACCACTAAAGGACAAAGAGATCAGCAGAATCCTGGACAGCACTCAAGAAATGCCCACAACGTTGGGAAGCTGGAAAGCAGATGAATTGACCATTATCGGTGATTTAGCAGAGTAGGGAGAGCTGACACCTAACTGCCCCCAGTGGGACACTGATAACCTGCAAACTGATTTGCACCTGATGACCCCAGAAAAGCTCAATATTTTGGGGAGGGAGTACCTAGAGTCCCCTGGGAAATATGAAAACAGAAGCAGTTGCAAGTCAGCCTAATAAGCAATTAAATCTCCAGATTGCCTCCTTTAACTCTCAAGTGACTTCCCTTCCCTGTCCTGGTGGAAGATGAAGTGCGCTGTCTGGAGAGGTCGAACATCAGGCCCAGCCAAGGGAATGGGCACCTTCCTGAACACGGGGCACAAATGGATGTGGAATGCTTGGAACCAGCTATTCACACGGCTCTGGGAATCTTGCTGCCAGGCTTAACCTCCCACGTAAGAGACTGGAAGGCTCCTCTCCACAGGAAGTACTTTATAGAAAAGTTATACAGATGCTGGCAAGCCCCCAACATACCAGGTGCATGACGCCAGACCCCTCTTCACTCAACTCGTAAGTCAGGCACACTCTCAGAGCTCCTATTCTTTAAGAAGAATATTTGAGAAGAGCCTCTAACAGGAAAAACAGAAACCAAAACAAATCAAATGAAGAAGAACTCAGAAGGAACAGAAAAAAGGCAGAGAGCAGAAGAAATTTTTTTTAAAATATAATATCTTCAGAGAGACAAGTGAGATATTGTATCTGTGATACTAGATGTTATTAAAAAAATAAAATTTAGAGAACAAATAATAGCTGTTGGAAATTAACAATTCAATAGCCAAATTCAATTTAAGGGATGGCAGGAAAAGTTAAGGAAGTCTCCAGAACATGGGATCAAAAGGCAAAGTGAAGGAAAGGAAATTAGAAGGCAAAAAGATTTTTTTAAAAATCAGAGCATCAATCTAGGAGGCCCAATATCTGAAGAATAGGTGTTCCAGAAACAAAAGTCAGAGAAAGTAGGAGACTGAGGGGGAATAAATTTAAGAAATAACAAATAATGTTTTCTTACAACTGAATAACATGATTTTCCAGATTGAAAGTACGCATCAAGGGCCTACCATAATAAATTCTTTTTTTAAAAAATCACACTAAGGTATACCATATTGAAATTTCAGTACACAGGAGGTAGAGTGACAACCTCCAAAGAGAAAAAAATAAAACACATCCAAAGATCATGAATCAAAATTGCATGGCACTTCTCGACAGAACACTGGAAGCTAAACGTAATGGGGCAATGCCTCCAGCATTTCGAGGAAAATGATTTCCAGCCTAACATTTTATACCCAGCCAAACTGTCTATAAGTTTTGAGGGTAGAATAAAAACGTTTTCAGATATGCAGTATCTCAAAAAATTGATAGCTCGTACATCCTTTACCAAAAAGCTATTGAGCACCAAGTGAGGAAGCAAACCAAGAAAGAGGAAAACATGGGATCTAGGAAACAGGGGATCTTACACAGGAGGGAGGTGAAGGAAATCCCAGGAAGATGGGAAGGACAAGTGTTAGTACTACAGCGGGGTAACAAGCCCAGAGAGCAACCAGATGAAGCAGGGTTGTGGCCAAGAAGAAGATGAAAGAAAATGGAAGGCATATATCACTAACTTGCCAGTATTGAGAGTGTTATTACAGATCTGGCACAGAGTTTAGCGATAAGCTAATAAAAACACAGAAAACTAATTAAATTAAAAACTTAGCAGTTATCAACTTCAGGCAAAACAAAAAGCTGAAAGGAAGTCATAGTAACACTTTATGAATTATAAATAAATGATCTCATAGTAAAAATAATGAAAACATTAAATATTGATTTACTCCAGAATTACATCATCCCATGAGCTAGACTGCAAAGGGGGAAGTATGGTTGGGGGCAGAGGAGAGGGTGTAAGGGGTTGATGTACAATATATAAATCTTTATCTTACTTAAAAAACCAGTAAGTAATGTTTAAAGTCTAATATGATAATATCTATCTATATATGTTTTATTTAAAAAAAACCATTGTATTATATAAACCTTTCTACACCTTTCTGCATCCTGTTTTCCACAACAATATATAATGGAATCCTTCCAGGTCGACTGGTACTGAAATAACCTTTTATTTTAATGGTTGCATATTATACCATGGTGTGGCTGTACCACGACTTATTCAACTATTTCTCCCTTGAAGGACGTTGATTTTGTTTCCAGTTTTTTTGCCACTACAAACAGTGCTGCAGTTAACGTCTTTGAATATATATATTCATACATTATTGCTTTAATTTCTGTGGGCTAGATCCCCAGGAGAGGGGTTGCTGGTCAAAAAGTATGTTTACTTTCTTTTAATAATATAGGTAGATTGATTTCCAAAAAGTATTGCAGCAGTGAATGAGAATACACATTTTGTCAAGGTCTCCTTTTATGTTCTTCACTGAAATTCTATTACTTTCTTCACATAGATCTTACACACTTGTTGCTAGGCTTATTGCTAAGTGTTTTATTGTTTTTTTAGCAATCTGATGAGAATTATTTTCTAATTGAATATGCTTGAAGATATGAAACCTATTATTCTTTTCTATGTTGACCTAATATCTGGCTACCTTCCTGAATCCTCTTGTTAATCCTAACAGGTTGTTTGTTAGTTTTCCTGGCTTTTTCTGGGCAGATAGTGTCTTCTGTTCTTTTCCAATACCTGTATTACTTCTCTCTTTTTCATGTCTTACTGTTTTTCTGTATTGGTTAAAAGTTCCAGAAAAATATTGAATAACAGGGATAGCAGACATATTTGCCCTATCCTTGACGTTTATGAGAATATTTCTAATAACTTACCAATTAGCATGACATCTACAATATGGTCCTGGTAGATACCTGTCATCAAGTTATGGAAGTTTTCTCATATTCTTAGTTTGCTAAGAGTTTTTGGTTTTTTGTTTTGTTTCAATAAGTAATAATCACTAAATGTTTTAAAATGTGTTTTTTGGCCCTGTTTAATGGACCATATGGTTTTGGCAACTGTTAAGGTGACCATATGGCATTTCTTTGTTACTCTGTTAATGTGCTGAATTATACCAATAGACTTTCTAGTGTTGAGCCATCTTTGCATTCCTGCGAATAAGGCATACCTGTGCTGGTCATGTGGTGGTGTTCTTTCAGAACGACTCTACTAGATTTAGTTTGTTACCATATCACTTATGAGTTTTCCATCTATTTTCACAAGTGACCTGGCCTAAGGTGCCCTCTCTTGGTCTGGTTTTGGTGTCAGGATTATGCTGCCTTCATAAAACAAGTTGGGAAAGTTTCCATACTTTTTCTATGCTTGTAAACTTGAAGAAATGATAGAACTAGGACACAGTGGGCCAGACAGATCTAGGGCTGGCCCCAAGGAGGCCCAGGAGGGAGGCACACATTAACCAAGGATGTCACACATGCATGGAGTGGCCAATAGTTAATTGCTGCCCAGGACAAGATTACACTCCAATGCCCAAGGGACATGGAAGGTGAAAAACAGAGCAAAGCCGGTGAGACTAGAGGCCATAAGTGATCAGGGAGGCAGGCAGAGGCAGCCCCTTAGAGGCGGGCGAGGATTTAGGTCAGTCCTAAGCCCTGAGGGGCTTTAAGCAGAAGCATTACATGACCAGATCAGCATTTTTAAAAGATTACTCTTTTTTGTATAGGTGTAGATTGAAGTGGTGGCAGGAGTGATCCAAGAGACCTAACAGGGGCTGTTAGCACAGTTGTTCTGGTGCAGTTTCATGGAAGTTTGGACCTGGTGCCCAGGTAGAGGGAAGCGGACAGTGTGAACTGTTCCGGAGACCACAATATGAGGCCCCAAGGCAGGAAGGCATCCCAGACCTCTGGCTTTGTATCTCCCTGATGTACTGTCATCACAGAGACAGGAAACCTAGAGGGAGTCCAAGTATGAGAAACAGACCTGAAAGCTGTGGGCGAAATGCAGAGTTGAGATGCATGTCTAGGAAGCGTGCAGACAGGGAGCTATCTCGGAAGCCGAGTATAAGATGTACAAGGTGCAGAGCCCAGAGGGGTGGTCGGGGTTCAAGGGGGCCAGTTTGGAATTATCAGATGGTAAGGGAGCTGAGGGCCGGGATAAGCTCACTCAGGATGGGAGTCAGAAGAGAGGAGGGCTCAGCACAGAGCACTGAGGAATGTAACAATTTGGTTGCAAGAGGCCAGACCACCTGGGGCGTTGAGGATTTGCCTGGGGACGCGGAGGAACACTAGACAGTGTGATGGTATAGCATCCAATCCTTCTTTAAGGCCGCGGAAAATTAGGACTGAAAACGTTATTAGGTTTAGCAGTTGGAAGTCTTGACCCTCTCCCCAGACCTGATCCGCCCACAGCCTTCTCCAGTTCAGGCAACTCCACTCCTCCAGCAGCTCCCGCCCAAGGTCCTGCTGTTCCCTGATTGCTCTCCCCGTTCACCCACACATCCAATCCTTCAGCACATCTTCTTGGCTCTACCTGCACTGTGTCATCTCTCTACAGTCAGACCACCACTCACCACTCTGCTGCCACCATCCCAACCCTAACACTAATCCTAACCCTAACCCTAACCCTAACTCTTGCATGTCTGACCTCCCTTCCAGCCACCTGTGCTTTCTCGCTCTTCCTGGAACATGCCAGGCACACTCCCACGTCAAGGCCTGTACCCCGGCTGGTGCCTTTGCCTGGAGCCTCCTCCCAAATTCCTGCACAGCTTATTCCTTCACCTTCCCCAGGTCTTTGTTCGAGGGTAATATTCTCAGAGATCTTTCCTATTTAAAATTGCAGCGCCTACCCTCCCACCACCCCCTCCACCCCGCCTCTTCTCCCTGCCCTGCCACTTCAGGGGGCTGGCTGCCCCCTGGTTAGTTCAGCTCCAGGAGGGCAGAGATTCTCACCTGCCTGTTCGAAGCTGTGTCTTCGGCATCTGCCCTATAGCATATGTGGCCTGCAGTAGAGGCTCAAAAAACATGAGTTGAATCAACAAAAGGAGCAGTAAGAGGTCAGGGTGGGAGCAGAGTGTTGGCCCCACCTGGCAGGCCTATCTTCTGGGCAAGAGGTGGGGAATGTGTTAGGAAGGGGCCCAAGGTGGGACTCCCCAAGCTCCTAAGCCAGACCCCAAGAGGTGCAAGTCAGGCCTCCAAGGCCAAGCAGACCTCCTAGGGCATGACGCCAGACACCTACCAAGGCAGAGTCCTGCTCTGAGGGCTGTGTGGGCACCAGCGGCTTATCTTTGTTTTATTGATTTATAGCCTGTCTATCCTTAAAAATTTCATTGATCACCATGGGAATACATTGCTGTCCTCTCGAGACTCAATCTGTTCCCCTGCACGTTGCAGGTGACATGTACCCATGGAGCAGAGAGGAGGGCCAGTGACAAGGATAACAATGATGCTTCGGGCCAGATTCGAGGTAGACCTTCGAGCACAGCTGCACAGAGCCCCTCTTTAGGAAGCCCCTGTCAGGTGCTGCAGCAGAGTGGCAGGCCAAGACCTCTGACCTCGCCTCACCTAAGGAATTGAATCCTTTTGTAGGGGAACAAGGTAGGCACCGCTGAAATAGAACTGACAGCAGAGCCGCACACATGGAGCACTCAAAGAGTGCCAGCATGGAAGGGACAGGCCATCCCACACAGGATGCACAGCAAAAGGCAATACTGTTTCATTGCTGCCAAGCTAACACGGGAGGAAGCGCACACTGACGGCTCTGGCTACCTCCTCCAGGGCCAAGGGGCCAGGGCCTCAGTGCTGACCCTACTCCTAGACTTGGGTGGGTACTCAAGTGGGCACCAGGCCTCTGGGAGTCTGGCTGCCGCTTTCCAAGGGGGCTCAGACACTGGCCGTGGGGGCTCTCTGCTCCAGAGATGCGCCTTTCTGAACACCCAAATCCTTCCCATTTGACCACTCTTCGCAGTCACCGCTTTCTCAAAGTAGATTTACTCTCAATCGCCATTTGCTAAATCTGCCCCCTATAAACCATTGGGGGATGGAGGGATTAAGGCTGATTACAGATGTTATAGAAGGGCCCAGGAGCACCCAGGGGGCTAGAGTCAGGCAGGAGGGGCCGGCTGGAACAGGCACATGCTCCTTCTGCACTGACCCAGCTGCCGGCTGGCCTTGCCCCAGGCTCTTGGCCCCTTTGCCGGGCCCAGTGGGACTGCCGCTGTGGGGGCTCTGCCTCTGTCCACCCAGGGACGCAGGAGGCAGGCTCATGGGCTCCCTCAGAAAGATGAGCAGCTCCTTCAAGAGGGGCTCGCTCAAGAGTTCCACGTCGGGGTCACAGAAGGTGAGTGAGCTTTGCGGGGCGGCCTGGGGCAGATGGACAGAAGGACCAAAGGACACTGACCACCAGCTCTACCTGTCAGAGCACTGGCAGTGGGCTTCTGTCCTCTGCAGGTGGTGGTGGGGTGGGGAGGGGGTGTCAGACATTCAGAGCTCCTGCATCAGGACCCCTTCTCGGGAGGTGGACTCACATTTCCTAGCACTCTCCCAGATGCCTGTCACCTCCTGTCTGCTCCCACCGTCACATACCCAGCCCGTGGCATACACAGGAGGCATTGGGTGCTGTGAGCCCTGCAAATGGGCAGCACCACAGGGCCCTTGCTGCCTCAGTGTGGGGTTCACACTCCTTCTTCCTCGACAATGTCACCCCCTTAGCTCTGTGTGCTGGACACTAACCTTATCCTTTGTTCTTCATCGCGTGTGTGGGAGCTCCATGTCACCTCTGGGGGACCCTAAGTGGGGATCAGAAACACTGCGGAGGAGCTGGGGAGGGCCAGGTGGTTCCCAGGACCCACAGCAGACTCTGGGGATGGTGCCGTGGCGCCTCAGCCTACGGTCCCAGGACAGAGACATGCAAAAATGTGTGCCGATTTGACCCCTAGGTGTGCTTTTCCCAGATGACTGGAATGGTGGCCCTGAGCACCCAGGGCTGCCTTAAATGACCCTCTGAGCCCAGTGGGCCTGGACAGGCCACCACCTCGCCCTTCTGCCCCGCCTGCTACTCAGGTGGGGTGGTGAGGGCCAGCCAGGAACCCAGCCCTGGCCACACCACAGGCCTCTGGACATCCTGGAGCTCCTAGGGACCAGTGGGCATCTCTGCTTCTCCTGGGTGCTGCCCACTGTGTGCAGAAAGTGCGGGGTGGTGGCAGAGCAGGAACAGGAGCTAGGCCCCACGTGGGCCAGAGAGGAGGCATCTCTCCCGCGAGCACTCACTGAGCACCCTTACCGGCCAGGCCGTGCTCCGGGAGCTGAGGAAGCATCGCGAGTCAGGCGAATGCCCTGGGCTAGAAAAAGAGGGGTCACCACGGGAGCACACAGCTCATCAGGCTGCAGTCTCCCCATCCATGAACTGCCAGGAGTGGGGCAGATGTGGACTCCTGTTCTGCAAGTGTCTGACATCCCATGCGCCTGAAAACGTAAATGGAAAAAATGAAAGTCTTCATTTCAAGAATAGGAAAGACCCATCCTTTGGGGGCTCAGTGGGGCATCTGCCTGCTTCTGTGTGTGTGAGAGAGAGAGAGTCAGCATTCTCTACAGAGACGTCGCCTCCTGACCCCCACCCCGTGTCTTGAGTAAATCCACATTCGCCAGTCCACCACAGCGTTTGTCAGGAAAAGACCTCTGTGCAGCCGGGCCACTGGCTCCAGTGATCCTCTCCTCCCCAAACAAAGCCATTCACACCATTCTTGCTGATAAGCTCTGAATAGGAACAGGCTTTTGTTGTTCTCGAACTTGATCTCTCCTATCGACCTGTACCTGGTGTACTGCCTTCTGTGCAGGGAGGAGCGGAGCGGGGACCAAAACTGCAATTGGTAGGTCTGGGAGCAAGGAATTCAACAAGAGGGGAGGAAGGCAGAAGAACCTAAACTTTGGTCAAGTTTGAAAAACAGCACCTCATGTATACACACACACAACCATTCCTACACTACACACTGTAAATTACTTCAAGTGTAAGAACAAGGATGACCCCCTCCCCTCCCTAGGTGACCACGCCAAAGTCCTATAAAAGTTGCACACAGTTAAGTCTTAAAGGCATCACTTGCCCTAAGGCCTATTTATAGCAGCTCTCAAGTTAAGAGGTAAAAGTGCTGATGGAAGAATGAAAGACAATACCTATGGCTTTTAAGGAAGCCATCCTTTAAGGAGGTGCTAGGAAACATCCACGAAACCACATGGGCACAAAGAGGCCATTCTGTTTTCTTGCATGCTTGACATCAAAAATCCTTTGACATCACTAGCTTGGTGCTAGTTCCCTGTCCCCTAACCAAGAGCCGCATCCCTCTCCCCAGTGTCTGCTGAAACACATCACCTGTCCCCGTGGGAAAAAGACAGCACCAGCTCGCCTTTGTGCAAGACTTCTAAGGGTCATCTCGTCTGGACCTCTTGTTGTAAAAGGCAGATTCGGCCCTTAGTCCTCGGCTGGTTGGCTTTTCCCACCTCTGAAGCTCTTCCTTCAGTCTCAGACAGAGAGGGATAACCAGCACGCATCCTGAGGCAAAGAACAAAATCCAGTGGACTTGGGGGTCCCTGGGGCTCCACCCTCCGCCTGCTGGCAAAAACAGTCTCCCCCTTCCAGCAAAAGCCTCAAGTATCTATGCAGGAGATGGAACATGTGATTGTGAGCCCTTGTGTAGCACTTTCATCCCTTTCTACATTTTATTTTGCTAAAAGATACAGATAAAGTTTGGAGTCCACAACCAAGGTCCTAAGCAAAATTAAATCATAGGACAGCCCAGCAATTATACCCTGGAGTCTACCTTGAAAAATTCTAGCATGTGTACAAAATGAAAAGTACACAAATGCTCATGTCAGCATTGTGTGCTGTAGAAAACCAGAAAGAACCAAACAGTCCATCCGTAAGGGTATGGATGAGCTTTTGTTCATTCAAACAATGGAATACTGTGCATCAGTTAAATGAATGAACCAAGGCACTGCATCAACATGGATACACTGTTGAATAAAAAGGCAAGCCCCAAAGTGCACTATTTACAGAAAATCTGAAACACACAAGAAAATCCTACGTAAATACATATGTTTCTTCAGAGTGGAGGTGGTCAGCTGTATCAGGCATGTCCCATCTCTCTGTCTCTCTCTCTCCCCTCCTCCTTCCTTTTAAAGAGAGAAAATATGTGAAGCACATATGAAAAGACATAACATCTGTGACAACAGGATTGCAGGTCTTCAGTCACCTGTTTTATTAGTCTTGCCTCTGATTTTGAAATCAAAGGAATGTTTTCATAACTTAAAAGTGTTTTAATAGCTTTAAAAGAAGCCATAGGGAGAGTGAGGGTAAAGCCGAGGGTCCTGACGTGGGGCTGCCCCAGCTGCTCCTGCGAAGGGTGAATTCTGACTAAGGTGAAAGCATATTATAAAGTCATGCTGAGAAAGGATGCCTGTAAGCTCGCCCTGGGTTACTGGAGCTTCCTTCCCTCAGTCAGTGTGTGTTCTGCTTGTCCTAGAGCCACAGGCCAGGGTCACGGCCACCAAGCTCGCGCACTGCAGCCCCTTCGGAGCAGCAGGCACGTGCCCAGCTCAGGGGCCGGGGGCTGTCACCTGGATAACCTTTGGCACTAGGACCAGATCCAACTCCCCACAAAGTCCTGTTGCCCCCATTTCTCAGAGACTATTGCTGGAAGCTCAGGAACTTCCGTGTACACTCACAGAGCCTGTATTTGGACCCACTAGAATGTAGAATTCCACACCTAAAACCAAGACAATCTCCATCCAGAAGAAGGAGGGGACCCAGGCAGCCCCGTCACCTCCTCGCTTTTCAGTAAAGGCCCAGATGGTAGCAGATCCCATCACAACCTCACCCACCTCTCTATGGCTTCATCTTCACACATGAAATAAAATCTGAACTCCGTTCATGGTGAAGGGCCAGTGGTTGTCTTGTTAAATTTTTAATCCATTGGAGACCAATACATTCATAGAATGCAATGAAAATGAATTATTACAACATGAAATTTTAACAAGGCATACAAAATCCAAGCCCTAGTTTTGTATTTTTATTATTAAATTCAACAGACATCCACTGATTCCTTCAAATTGCTACATGGTGTCTGAACATGCGCCCTGGCTCTCTGCCCTCTGGTTGTGGACTGGTGGCTGACAGTCTGCAGCCCCATGCTCAGAGCACACTTGGAGCGCAAGCGCCCAGGAGACTGCACATCCCATTTAATCCTCCCCCAACCCCGTGGAGCAGGGGCTCTGGTCCACTTTCAAGCTGAGGAAGATTCTCAGAGGCAAGAGCCTCGCTCAAGAGGTTTCACTCCAGGCTCCATTTTCCCCAAGGCTCTGCAGTTGGTCACTTCCCACGGCGCGTCTTCCAGAGCAGCTGCAGATACCCTCTGCGCCAAGCCCTGGGAGAGCTCCTGCAGCCTGGTCGGGCCAGACCAGCCAGCCTCTGAGCTGTGTGAATACAGGGCTCAGGGGCACCTAGGCCAAGGAGCTGCCTCCAGACCCGGTGCTCATGCCTGAGAGGAGTTCTCCAGGCAACCACCCTTGAGAAAAGGGGCACGGGGCCTGAGTGAGGTGCTCAGGAGCCTTTGAGTTGAGGTGGGGGTGTGTTACAGAGCACCCCCAGCTTGAGGACAGGCCAGCTGGCCGGCAAATACTACCCTTCACCCACTTGACAACTGGTCTTCCCAGGGCCAGCGTGTCCAGCCCCTCTCTGGTGAGCTTGCTGGGTCTTCCCCATCTACTGGCAGGTCCCAGCATCTCATCCTCTTGGATTCCTTGCTGTTCTGTATTCCCTACTTTTAGCCCAGTGGAAGAGAATTCACCTGCCTGGTTCCTCCACTCTGAGGGGTAAAGGCGGGTGAGATGGAGGGCAGGGAATGGGCCAGGGTCATTTGACCAAAGGACACTGCCCCCTGCAGGACCAGAGAAGGGTGCGAGGGAGGAAACTATGAGGGAGACAGGGAGACATGAGGTCGGGGTCGGGGGCTGGGCTGTGGGGTCTGTGTATAAGGTGGGGCAGGGGAGGAATCTGACAGGAGGAGTGAGCAGGTTTGAAGTTACCTGACAGCACTCAGGGCCCACAGGGCTGTCGGCCGGGTCCAGACTGGGCTGAGAGGCCCCACTGGGCTGGCCTGTGCCGGTTGCCGTCTGGGGCCAAGATCTAGCTGGAAGCCCCCAGGCCTGCTGAATTGCCAACACAGCCTACAGACTCCCTTAGGGCAGATGCTCAAAGGGGAACTGCTGTGTTAAGGAGCTGCGTGACCCTGGGCAGGCCGTCCCCCAGGCCGGGTGAGGATGCAAGGGAAGACACTTAGAAGGTTACTGTACCAGGGAGAAGGCGGCCCTGTGAATTCTGGGGAGGATTCTGGCCAGGAGGGTTGTGAAACATTTGGTTGCTTTGTTGTCTGCTGGAGAGTGAGGGAGAGGGGCCACAGGCTTGATCAAAAGTCTCTGATGAGTTGGGAGCGGCTGTAAGCAACTGAGACATCCTCTTGCTTCAGGACCCCCAAGAGGACCCTCCAAAGCCTACCACCAAGTCCACCCTGGAAATACCAGCCCCAGGGCATGGTGAGACCCAAACTAGAGGGACCAGAGTCCCCTGTCAGAGATTCACAGCGCACATCAGCATATTAAAGGCTCTGATAAGTCCCACAAGAAAGAAACCTCCCTTTAACCCAGAGTTCCCAACAGAAACCCTTTCCATGTAAAATGGGTCACCGTTTCTGGAGCCCAGGCCTGAAACACCACGTTAGGCTATGGGAAAAGCAGGATTGGGAGTAAGTTTCTGGCGATGGAATGGAGAATCGACCGCACTCCTGACTTTGCACAACCTTCAGCAGCACAGGCCCCAGGGATGTGGCAATCACAAACTGCTGAAATGTTTGTAAAAGAAAAAGATTTTGCAGCCAAAAGTCACTATCGAATCATCAACGTTCACCAACCGAGTATTTTCAAGTTTTAGTTGACAAACTTGGCAGAATGTCAGGAGAAAAGAAGGATTTTTAAAATGCACATGACCAGCTATCGCAGCCAGTGCACCCCTAGGGCTCCATGTGGCTCTCAACTCATTTTTAAAGGCTCAAAACACAGCATGTGGTTCTTCTGCACGCTACAGTACATAGAGCCAATGAGTTATTGCTGAAATCCTTGCAAAAACTTGGTTTCTTAAAAACAGCCAGAGAACATTCCCTCCCTAATCTGAGCTGGAATGCCATTTTCTTGGGGATGTGCTTGATGTAACGTGGGGATGTAGCTAGATGGGTCTCCTCAGAGACCAGGGCAGGGACTTCTAACAGCCACTTTTTCCCACTCACCGCCGATGCAAAGCCAGCAGGGGCCCCTGGTCTTGCTCTGTCCATTCATGTGTTTCCCAGCGCGGTCCAGAGCATCCCTAACTGCCGCAGCTGCGCCCCATGCAGCCAGCGGCCTGGAAGCTTACCAGTCCTCCAAGGTGGGCCAGAGCCCCTGGGGAGAGGGTCTGTCCTCCAGCCCCTGTCTGGCTCCTCCCTTCATTTCCCTCTTCCTCCCCCTCTCAGCAGCCAACACAGCAAATTCGGGCTTTGCTTCCTGCCTGGCCTTCCCGGCCCCTATCCAGGTCCTGGCACCTGCTGGCTTCCACTGCAGTTCCCTCCCAGGCAGAACTGTCATGCTGGCTATCGGGCTAATCCAATGTTTTCCCAGCATCCCCACGTGCTGGGAAAAGGATCCAACCACATCTCAACCTTCAGGAGTTGCCCTCCCACTCAGGGTGTGTGCGTTGGAGGTCTTGTGCTATTTCTAGGTGTGGTGTGCCCCAGGATGGCAGGGACTGGAGGCAGGAAGCTCCTGGACGTTGGCCCTGGGTGCCCCACTCCAAGCAAGCCTCAGGGATCACCAGGCCACCCAGACATTTTACAGATGATGAAACTGAGACCAACCTGGGACCATGTCTGTGCACTGGTAACAACACAGCCACCTCCCTGCTCCTCACGAGTTTCTGGAGAGGATTAAATACCTTTGCTCCTGGAGGTGACATGCTCAGCATTCTGTACCAGCACCAAGCCAATGAGAGTGCTCCTTACCTGGGCTGGATGGGGAGCTTCTGAAATTTACGGGAGTACAGGGCTCACTAGCTGCTCTTTTGTCTTTTTACTCTCCCACGGGAGGCCGGGGAGCTTTATATGAGTTTACCTGCCCTCCATCCACAGAACAAAGCCAGCTGTCCACTTCGCCAGGCCCTGAAGCTCCACTAACATTCACACCCTCATGGCTGACTCGTTTGTTTCTAGTGGGACTTGGATTTACACGATGGAGAAGGAGCATTCTCTCCTGCACCACACAGGGTGCAGCTGAGTCCGTGTGGGCCACCCGCACCTGAAGGCCTGCAGCCCCTTGCTGCAACTGGAGCTTATTAGCACAATTTCATTCCTGCTGTCCTTGCACCTACTGTTTGGATGGATCCATTTCATTCAAGGATCTTTGAATGGGAAAGTTATCTTTTCTTTTCTTTTCTTTTTTATTTTTGGTAAGGAAGATTGTCCCTGAGCTAACCTCTGTTGCCAATCTTCCACTTTTTCCTTGAGGAAGATTGTCGCTGAGCTAACATATGCACCAATCTTCCTGTATTATGTGGGACGCTGCCACATCATGGCTTGATGAGCAGTGTAGGTGTGCACCTGGGATCCAAACCTGCAAACCCTGGGTGGGACCGGCTCCATTATCTTGTGGCTTTGTCCTTTTGTTAGACCCCTAGGGTTAGCCTGGGCTGCCCTCTTTCCCTCAAAGACAGGTTGTGAAGATCCAGGGGAAGATTGAGGACACAGCAGGCAGCCTTAGTGATCTCTGGCCCTCCTCTCACTTCCTGGCCACTGCTGGCATCTCCTTCATTGGTCCTGGCAATTCTTCTGGCACACTAGCCAAGGGTGGACCAAAGGCCATTAACCAGGCCCACTATGCCTAGAAGGCAGTTCAGCAGCGACCCACCTCCCTGGGGTCTTGGCCCCTCCCCCCTGGCCCCTTTCAAAGCAGCTCCCTCCCCGGGAGTGTTTCAGCTGCTAAGAAAAGTCATCGTTTTTTTCCACATCCGTCCATTTGTGTCCTCGGAGACGCTCCTTCACGTGAACTCAGGTGAATGTCCAGACAAGGTCTATGCGACCATGAGCAGCATCACGTGCTCTGACAGCGGGCTGCATGTTGCCAGGCATGGGCCGTGCTGGCACCCTTGCTTCTCAGCTTAGGGACTGCACCAGCAGCTACTCTGAGAGCAGCCCGGAGTGCTAGAAAAGAGCTGGGGAGGAATCCTCTGTCCAAATCCTAGTTCAGCTGTGTGGCCACGGGGAAGCCATTCAATCTCTCTGGGCCTCAGTTTCCTCATCAGTAAAATGCATTGGATTTGCATGTGGCTTTTCACTAGAAAATTTTTTGCTTTCTGCATACTTTATGTCACAAAAAAAAAAAAAAAACTTGTAACAAGTCATAGGGTTAGTTTTTATAACACTGACTGAAAGGCAAACAAAATCCCGTTGTCAGCTAAGGAGTTGTTGGTGGAAATGTGGCGTGGTTCTTTGTTATTTTTCTCTGCAAACCCACTGTGGCATTTTAATAAAGGCAAATGCACACCGTTATTTACTCAATAAGCACAGCTTAGCATGGATGTGTGCCAGGCAGTGTTCTTGGAGCTGGGGGAACTAGTGGTGACAAATCAGAAAACAACACTGTCCTCACAGGCAGACATCCTAGGGGTCACCCAGACAGTGAGCACCTCTCAGGAGAATACCAGAGCAGCCGAGGGGGGCTGGACATCAGGGCCAGGGGTGCAGTTCTATGCTGGTTCCAGGGAAGGAGGCTTGAGCAAAGGCTGAAGGAGGTGATGGAGGGAGCCACCCAGACCTGTGGGAAGAGTCTTCAGGCCCAGGGAACAGTCAGGCTAAGGCCTCAGCAGGGTGTGTCTGGTGAGTTGGAGGCAAATTGAGAGGGAGAAAGCAGAGTGGGGCAAGGGGAAATAGAGATGGGTGGGGAGGAGCCAGTCAGAAAGGGAGAAGGAACTGAGGGCCTTCAGCTCTGCAGGCCACTGCACAGACCTTTACTGCAATGGGCTTTGACCTACTGTGAAATTCATTGATTCAGTAATAAAAGGGAGATTGTCCAGGAAGACTGAGATTTGGGATTGGGGGGAGGGGGGAAGTTGAGCTAATTGTCACTGGATTAGACTGGCTTTAGCATTCCACAGGGTTGGAAGAAATGCTTATTTGGACAATACAGAGCTTCAAATGCCTTCTGATTTTAAATGGTGCTGTGACATGTATTTCATGGCAGAAGACAGTCCCCGTATTCAGCTGGCAAGCACGACAGGCGCTGGTGGGGAGGGAAACACATGTGGAAACAGAGCCAACTTTATGGACGCTGGGGGCCTCCTGCTTCCGTGGAGACCTCAAGGAGCCCGTGTCAGCGCCCCTCTCCCTGCTCATCCCCTCTCATCCCACATCCAGAGGAAGCACTATGAGCCTCTGGGCCCCATCTTGCCCTGGCTGAGATAACTGGGAGATGGCTGGTGCCCCACCAGGCTGTACCTTGCTTGGCTCCTCCAGAGGCAGACGGAAAGTGTGCACACAGGAGGCGTCTGTTGATGGAAACAGAATTACAGAATTTCATCACTCTGCAACTTTAGTGTTTCCCTTACTCTTTGAGGGGTCACCCTATACGTCAGCAGATTTAGAGCTAACTCTGTATGCATTTGGGGGTATTTCATCCACATGTGTGTACGTGTAACGAGGCCTTTCATTTTTCTCTCCTATGCCCATTTGGCTACATGGTATGTAACCTGCTCTCACGGTCTCTGTGCTTGAATGAACGTGGACTAACGTGTGTGTGGAGAATGCATACACACACCCAGGGGTTTTGTTGGTGTTCGCTTCTAAAGCTGGGATCATAATTAACATGCTTCTCTGTTTGGGGACATAGATGATTTAAGATTCTTAGAACCAGCCCAATCCCTTCATCTGAAGAAACCAAGGTTCAGAAAGGGGCAACCTGCTGACCTTGGCTGGATCTACCCCTGCCCCACGAGACCCTGCCCCACTCCAGTCCCCCTCAGTACTCTGGCCACGCAGCCTCCAGCTGCTGCCGTCCACTTGTCCTGCCACCTGAGCTGCTCCCTCTCTGAGGCATGCCCTTCCCAGATAGCCCCCCGGGTCCCTCTTCCTTACTCAGGCACCCCTATCTGAAACAGCCACTCCCTCCAGCCCCTTTCCCCCTTTATTTTCCTCTGAGCCCTTATCACCACTTTACATGGTGAATCTACTTGTTTATTCACTCAGTCCCACTAGAGTACCAGCCCCAGAGAGCAGCGCGCTGCCCACCTTTGTGTCCCAGCTGAGCAAACACGGCAGAATGAGGGGGTCCGAGGCCCCGTGGGGTGGGTCTGTTCGCTGTGCTCAGGGAGTTCCCTCCTTTCAGTTTCCTCGTTGCATTCTCATTCCCACGGTCAGCGACTCCAAAGCCGCGGTGGTTAAAGAGACTACTCTGAGTAGGATTGATAACAAAAATGGGGGAAAAGCATCTGCGCTTGAATGCACTGGCCTGTGGGGAGAAACTGGGAGATGTTCAGAGTAAAGACGGCAAAGGTCTCCGTCTGAGGGGATCCTGCAGGCAGCCATGGCCTCCTTCGCTGGGGTCTCTTGTTCCCCTCAGGCCCTCTGAAGCAAACGTGCTTTTTCATACTGGTAATCATGGTTAACAGCAAAAGGGGCTTCGGCCGGAGCTTGGTGGCACTCGTTGCCCGGGCTAGCCAGTGGCCTCTCTAATACAGTATTAGGGCTCGTGGGCTAGTAAGTATAAGAAATCCACCGTCCCTGGCCATTCAGTGACTGGGACAGGCAAGTTCCAGACGCCGCCGAAGCGCTGAATCAGCAAGCTGACCCTGGGCAGTGTCGTCGTCGGGGATCGCCTTAGGCTGGGCCGAGAAGCCCCCTACTAAGGCTGCTTTGAGCCATGGGCCCACCGTAAAGGGAGCTTGGGGCTCAGGTCACTGCCCAGCCCGGTGGAGCAGCCACCGCGCTCTCAATCCTCCGCCAGGTTCCCGGAGGGCGCCTTTCCGCCCCTGCAACCGGCTGGTGCAGCTTCTGCCTCTGGCAGAGCCCCCGCACGCCTTTCCTGCGGTTACTGGAGAGACACTGCGCGGGCCCGTGGGAAAGGGCGCGGGACCCCCTCCCGGAGATGGAGGTCCCTCAACCGAGAGGTCAGAGGAAGGGGAGCCACTTCTGGGACAAAGGGGCGGGCGGGGAAGAAAAGCCTGTGCACAGGGAGGGAGTCCAGGCAGCCGTGGGGGGTCGTGGAGCCGCCTGGCAGTCCCCGCGACTTCATGCTCCCCCGCAATCCTGGGACGAGGAGCGAGGGCACTGTCCAAGGGTAATCCGCGTAATGGCCCAGGACGTGGTGTGGCAGCTGGCCGGGCTAATGCTCCTTAATATCTGCTTTCATGTGATTAATGGCTGTGGATAAAACCTTGAACCCGGGAAAGCAGGCCCGACTGCTAAGCCTGGCCAAGAGCATCACTTTGGGTTATGCTGGGAGCGGGGAGTCATTTCAGCGATTTGCATTTTAACACAACTGTTGGAGGACAGCAGCCAAACCATCATTTTAGACTCATGGCGCGCCCAGAGAGGATGGCACGAGGGGGTGGGGCTGAGCCTGGTGCTGGGATGTGAAAGCAGCTAGGGGCCCTCAGTGCCCTCTCACTGCCTGCCCCCCCAGCCATTCTCACCTGCCCTGGGCTCACACTATCTCCCCAGCCCCCTCCTGGACCCCTCCAGGCTACACCAGGAACAATACCAGGAGTTTCTGCCACTCTGTAGTCTGCACATCTCTCTCTCTGCATGTGGTCGCATTTGCTTCTCACCAGGACTGGGTAAACAGCAAGGTCAGTGCAGAAAGGTCAAATGCCAGGCAGGGCACTGGTCAAGTCCCGGAGGCCCCAGATGTGCCAGCACTAACCTTTCAGTTGCTGAGTCATGGAGATGTGCCCAGGGTCCCAGGGGAGGGGCTGGAGCCCCCAGGGGCTCTGGACAGTGGAGACCTATATGGAGGCCTCCTGGTATTTGACCACCGGAAATGCGCTCCTGCTGAAGACCAGCCCTGCCCGTGAGACAGAGGAGGCAGGTGCTTTGGTTCCTGAAGCACAGATGGGAAAACTGAGGCTCAGAGAGCTGGAGAAGCTATAAATGTCCCCTCCAGAGCTGGGACCTGACTGAATTTCACAGGTTCTTTCCCCTCTGCCACGTTGACCTGCCAGAGCCTAGGGCCATTGCCCCATGGCGGCGGGCTCTCACTCCTTCTCCATTGTTCTGTAACCTCTGGGCCAGGAAGGGCACCACACACAGGTGTCAGATGCCACTCTTCACTGTCCTCATGGGAGGAGCCAACCTCTCTCACAAGAACAATGGGCTGCGTGGGGAGGACAGGGGCCTCCCCTCCCTTCCCTGGGCCACCTGGCCTGTCTCACCTCGGCCCAGGGGCTGGCCCTGTTGCCTGCCCTCCCTGAGCGCGGCCGTGTACACCTCCCTCCTTGTTCTTCCTGGTCCTCGGTGGGGCCAGGGCTTTCCTGCCACGCCGCACTCACTCCCCACAGGCAGCCAGTTGCTGTGCCAACACCCAGGGCTGCACCTATAGACAGCTGACACGAACATTTGGGCTCTCCTCAGCATGTACTGAAGTTGTATATTGGGACTGCCTTTATAGGTATGTCTTTTTCACCTTTTTGTCCCTTTGCTCCTACTTATGAGAATTTTCTAATCAATGGTTTAGGTTGAACCATTTAAAAATTGCCATTTGTGTAGTTCAAAGAAAGTCAAATGGCAGCAATTTCGTGTTTTTTTAGGAAGTTGGCAAACTAGACCAAAGTTACAGCTGGCAGTCCGGTCAGCTCTGGGAGTGGCCAGGTGGGGGCAGCAGAGACTGAGCTGGCAGAACCCTGGGTTTGCAGGCTGGGCTGGGGACCCAGCAGGGTCTAGAGAATGGCCTGTCAGTGTCCTGCCAGATGACTCAAAGCTGAGTGGCGCGCACCACCCGGGACCTCTTAAATGGACAGAGCTGATGGATAGGCACAAGGGTGGGCACTATTGCTGCAACGGTTGCACCAACAGCCCTTAGGATAGGATCTCCCGCTCAGTGCAGCACAGCTTACCCTCAAGGCCGAGCCTCTGGGGCTCCCCAGACCGCAGTCCCCAGTGGAGAGATGACCCGGCTGAAAGAGGTGTCATGGGAAGCTGGAAAGGCTGCTCCACACCCGTTCTCTGTGACTGAGACCCCTGAGCCCAGTTTTGGCTCGTATATGTCCTGTGGCATGCCTTTTCTCTCCTGCAAGCTCCTGAGGAGGCTGCCGCACAGGTGGCGTGGGGGCCATCAGCACTGGACGCAGCCTCCATTCATCTGAAGTCAGAGGAGCTTTCGTCAAGATTGGCTAGGAGATTTGCTGGGTCCAGTGCAAAATTAAAATGCCGGTCCTTTGTTCAAAAACTTTTAAGAATTTCAAGATGGCGGTGCTGACCTGGTGGCGTAGTGGTTAAGTTCGTGCACACTCTACTTCGGCCCCGGATTCCCGGGCCTGGATCCCAGGCACAGACCTAGCACCTAGCACCACTCATCGTGGCAGAATCCCGCATAAAATAGAGGAAGATTGGCACAGATGTTAGCTCAGGGCCAAAAAAATAAAAGAATTTCAAGATGGCAACAGCAGAGCATAAGACCAAGTTCAGAGCCCTTCTGAGGGTGGGAGCTCATGTGAGTGCATGGGTTGCATGCCCATGAAACTGGCCCTGGCTTTCATCTTGAGCCTGGATCCTGTCTGGAGTGGGGCTTCAGGGAGAGGGAGGCTGCCTTCTCCACATCCACCTGTGCTCATCAGTGATGCACACAGCTCCCTGGCTCTGAAAGCAGGTTGTCTAGCACCACCCTCCCCCTGACTGTGGGCAGTAAGGGAACCATGACACCTGAAATAAGAATGGCACCAAACTCCTGAGGCTCAGAGGCAGTGTAGTGCACCTGCCTGGTGAAATGGGGAGTGTGCCACAGGTACGCACCTGTGGAGCCCAGCCAGGTGACAGCAGCAGGTATCCTTCGTGATTCATCAGTACAGAGGAGCAGGACTCAGACGAGAATTAGGAACAAAGACAAACAGTGCAGTTCCACAAGAGCAACGGGAGAGAGGTGGAGGAGGAGAGGGGCAGCCTCTATGGCAGCCAGCCGGGGCAGCCCAGGACAGTGGGATGGTGATGCTCTTAGCTGTTTTGGTCCCACAATTGTTGCACTGTTGAATATTGATTAATGTTGATGTGGATTGTTGAATACTGTAAATATCACTGCTGGGCGGTGGCAGGTTTGGTCCCTCCAATGGTGAGACCGTCACCATTCCTGATAGCTGCATTCTGGAGCTTGTGGGGAGGGGGGATGCCCTCCATCCTCTCTGCCCTGGTTGACACAGGTCTACAGTCAGAGGCCTGGGTGATAAAGGTCCGGTCCTGCCATGGACCAGCTGTAAGATGTATGCCAAGTCACCACCTCCCTGGGCCTGAGGCTCCTCATCTGCAAGACAGAGGAAAGAATGCCACCCTTCCTTCCTCACAGGACATAGACCAACGCCAGACAATGACCATTGGCCACGGTGGTGGGGGCAGCTTCCAGCCCCCCAGGCATCACTTTCTTTTAACACTTTGACCAAATTGGTTCATTTCTCTTATCCAGGGAGGCCAGTGTCTGCCCTAAGATGTCTGAGAATCCCTGGTACTCCTGTTCCGTGGCCACTGTTTGTTACTGCAAGTTCTGCATGCCCACCCCTTCCTCCAGAGCCTCCCAAAGCCCCTGCAGCTTTCCCTAATCACCACCTTATCCCTACCCAAGTGTGGGACTGAGCCCTTTATGACTCCCCAAAATAACCCTTAGCCAAAGCAGTTGTACAAGGTCAGGTTGTAGTGATGGTTTGGAAACAGTTGTGAGACCAAAACGAACGTTAGCATTGCCGTCTCCCTGTCCTGGCTGCCCAGCTGGCTGCCGTGGAGCTCTGGCCTCTCTCCCCCCGCCCCACCCCTACTCCACCCCTGCATGCCTTTCCACCTCCTTTCTCTTGTGGAACTCTATTGTTTATCTTTGTTCTGAATTTTCTTGTATGAGCCCAACTCCTCAAAAATCCTGCCTTCCACAGAAAATCAGATTCTTTTCTGCTAAACTAAAGGCCTTCTGCCCCTGGGGACTGGAAGGCCTTTGGCAACTCTGAATTGCACCCAGATGTCAGCTGCCCACAGGAGGCCCTGAGTGGCACAGACTCAGAAACATACAGTTACTGCCTGGGCATCCAAGGGGATTTCTGTGAGATAAGTTTTGCAATGACCCCTTCTCCAACGTCTCGGTCAGGAATCACCCAGAAACCCAGGAGGGATGCCCAGGAGTGGGAAAACCCAAGGCTTCTGCCTGGCACCCTTACACATTTTCCCTGTGGGCAAATTGCTTAAGACCTGCATTTCTCCATCTGAGAAATGGGATGATAGCAGCCTTTCCACTAACTTCTATGCTTGTTGTAAGGATCACAAGACTAATGCACTTTGTAAAGTGCTTTGAAAATCAAGCCATCTAGCTAATGCCTGATAAAAAATCTTCCAGCAATTCATCCTGCCCATACTGCCAGCATCAGCTCTCTCCTCCCAGCTCCTGGCTCCCACCTCCTGGGACCTGGACCCATAGTAAGGGACCATAGATACTTCTAACCCTGCCAAGGGTGGGAGAGTTCTGTAGGAAGATGGGTGGAGAGGAGGAGAAGGGAACATGTACTGAAACCCTGGGTCCTATGTGCACGTGTGTTGGTCACAAGAGGTATCCATAAGAGAGAGCAACACACACCTACATGCATTTTGCAATGGCTTCCTACAAGTTGTTATATGAAGTCTTCTGTGAATATCTCTTCAATCAGTTTTTTTAATTACATTGTTCAAATATGTATCATTCTTGATTTTGTTTTATTGTCAGTTACTAAGAAGGATGTGTTTAAATCTCTCACTATGATTTCTTCTTGTGATTCTGCCAATTTTTGCTTTGTATATTTTGGAGCTATGTTATTAGGTGCATACACATTTAGAGTTCTTATAACTCCCTGATGAATTGAACCTTTTCTCATTATCTTTTTATCTTAATCATTCTTTTTGACTTAAGGTCTGCTTTGCCTGAGATTAGTTATGTCTTTTTCCATCCTTTTGGTTTCAAGTTTGCTATATCCTTTTATTTTAGGTGAGTCTCTTGCAAATAGAGTATGGTAGGTTTTTGTTATATAAAGTATAGTCTTATCCAGAGCACTGATTCCATTTATATATAAGTTCTGACATGGTTATTTAAATCTACCATCTTACTATGTGTTTTCTATTTGTTCTACCTATTCTATGCCCCTTTTTTTCTCTCCTTTTATGCCTTCTTTTAGATTGATTGAATATTTTTATTGTTATGTTTTCCCTCTCTATTGGATTGGAAATCACACACTCTTTTTCCTACACTTTCTTTGTTTGCCTGGGATTACAGTAGGCATTATTGACTTACTGAAGTGTAGTGTTAATTGGAACTTTTACCCTTTTCCTAGTCAGTGCAAAGATCTTAGAATTCTAATTCCATTTAACCCCCTTGACTTATGTGCTGTTGTTGTCATGTATTTTTTTAATTACCAGAATTTATTTTTTGGAGTGGTTTTAGGTTTACAGAAAATTGATCATATAGTAGAGTTCCTATATACTTCCCCTCTCCTCTCTCACAATTTTCCCAGTTACTAACATTTTGCACAGTATAGTACATTCATTATAATTGATGAACCAAAATTGATACATTATTATTAACCAAAGTCCATAGCTTACATTAAGTTTCACTCTTTGTGTTGTACATTCTATGAGTTTTGACAAAAACATAATGTCATATATCCACCATTACAGTATCATACAGAATAGTCTCATTGCTCTTAAAAACCCCTGTACTCCTCCTATACATCTGTCTCATGCCCCCCTAAACCTCTGGAATCCACTGATCTTTTTAATGTCTCCATAGTTTTGCCTTTTCCAGAATGTCATATAATTGGAATCATGTAGTATGTAGCCTTTTCAGATTGGCTTCTTTCACTTAACAATATGCATTTTAGGTTTTTCCATGCCTTTTTATGGATTGATTTCTTTTTAGCACTAAATAATATTCCATTGTCTGGATGTACCACAGTTTGTTTATTCATTTACCTATTGAAGGACATCTTGTTTGCTTCAAGTTTTAGCAATTATGAATAAAGCTGCTATCATCATTTGTGTGCAGGTTTTGTGTGGATATAAGATTGAGTTTATTTGGGTAAATATCACGTCATGTAGTAAGACTGTGTTTAGCTTTGTAAGAAACTGCCAAACTGTCTTGCAAAGTGGGATTCTGACCAGCAATAAATAAAAGTTTCAGGTGTTCTGCATCCTTGTCAGCATTTGATATTGTCAGTTTTTTTGGATTTTAGCCATTGTAATAGGTGTGCAATGGTATCTCATTGTTTTAACTTGAAATTCCTGCTATTCCTGAAAACAAATTATGTCAAGCATCTTTTCATATGTTTATTTTCCATTTGTATATCTTCTTTGGTGAGGTACAAATCTTTTGTTCGTTTTTTAAATTGGATTATTTGTTTTCTTATTGATGAGTTTTATGAGCTCTATGTATATTTTAGATATAAGTCCTTTATTAGATATGCATTATGAAAATATTTTCTTCCAGTCTCTGATTTGTTTGTTCATTTCCTTAACAGTGTCTTTCACAGAGTAGAAGTTTTTCATCTTAGTAAAGTCCAACTTAGCAACTTTCTTTCTCATAGATCACTGTTTTGGTACTGTATCTATAGTCATCACCAAACCCAAGGTCACCTAGATTTTCTCCTATGTTATCTGCTAGAAGTTTTATAATTTTATGTTTTACATTTAGGTCTGTGATCCATTTTGAGTTAGTCTTTGTGAAGGGTGTAAGGCCACCGTCCAGATTTATTTATTTGTTTGTGTATGTCCAAATGTTCCAGACCCATTTGTTGAAAAGACTATCCCTTCTCTGCTGAGTTGCCTTTGCTCCTTTGTCAAAGCTCAGTTTACTATATTTGTGTGAACCTATTTCTGGGCTCTCGATTCTGTTCCATCGATCTGTTTGTCTATTTTTTCATCAATACCACACAGTCTTAATTATTACAACTTTGTAATAAGTCTTGAAGTCAAATAGTATTAAATTTTGTTGGCTATTTTGGTCTTTTGCCTTTCCATATAAACTTTAGAATCAATTTGTCGATATCCAAAAAGTAACTAACTTTTCGGAACTTTGATTGGGATTGCATTAAATCTACAGAACAAGTTGGGAAGAACTGGCATCTTAACAAAATTGGATTTTCCTACCCATGAACATGGAATATCTCTCCACTTATTTAGATCTTCTTTCATTTCTTGCATCAGAGTTTTGTAGTTTTCCTCATATCAATCTTATACATATTTTCTTAGACTTATGACTAAGTGCTTCATTTTTTTGGTGCTAATATAAATGGTATTGTGTTCTTAATTCCAAATTCCAACTGTTCATTGTTAGTATATAGGAAAGTGATTGGCTTTTATCTGTTAACCTTGTATTCTGCAACCTTGCTGTTGTCACTTATTGGTTCCAGCAGGATTTTTTGTCAATTCTTTGGGATTTTCTACGTAGACCATCATGTAGTCTGCAAAAAAAGACAGTTTTATTTCTTCCTTTCCAATTCTTATACCTCTTATTTATTTTTGTTGTCTATTGCATTAGCTGTAATTTCTAGTACAATGTTGAAAATGAATGGTGAGAGGGGAAGTCCCTGCCATGCTCCTGATCTTAGCAGGAAAGCTTCTGGTTTCTCGCCATTGAGTATGATGCTAGCTGTAGGGCTTTTGTAAATGTTCTTCACCAGGTTGAGGAAGTTCTCCTCCATCCCTGGTTTGTTAAGAGTTTTTATGATTTATGGGTGTTGGATTTTGTCAAATGCTTTTTCTGCATCTATTAATATGATCATGTGATTTTTCTTCTTTAGCCTGTAGATGTCATGGATTAACTGATTTTTTAATGTTGAACTAGCCTTGCATACCTGGAATAAATCTCACTTAGTCATGAGGTATAACTCTTTTTATGCATTATTGGATTCAATTTGCTTATATTTTGTTGAGGAATTTTTACATCTATGTTCATGAGAGCTAGTGGTCTGTTATTTTCTTTTTGTGTAATGTCTTTGTCTGGCTTTGGTATTAGGGAATACTGGCCTCATAGAATAAGTTAGGAAGTGTTCCCTTTGCTTCTATTTTCTGGAAGAGATTGTAGAGAATTGGTATATTTTCTTTCTTAAATGTACTGGATAATTCATGAGTGAAAACATCTAGTTTCCTGGTGCTTTCTGTATTGGCAGCTTATTAATTATTGACTCAATTTCTTTTTCTTTTTTTTTTTGAGGAAGATTAGCCCTGAGCTAACTGCTGCCAATCCTCCTCTTTTTGCTGAGGAAGACTGGCCCTGAGCTAACATCTATGCCCATCTTCCTCTACTTTATATGTGGGACGCCTTCCACAGCATGGCTTGCCAAGTGGTGGCATGTCCGCACCAGGATCCGAACCTACGAACACCGGGCCGCTGAAGCACAAAGTGCGAACTTATCTGCTGTGCCACTGCGGCCGGCCCTAACCCAATTTCTTTAATAGATATGAGCCTATTCAGATTATTATTTTCTCCTATGTGAGTTTTTGTAGATTGTGTCTTTCAAGGAATTAGTTCATTTCATCTCAGTTACCAAATTTGTGGGTATAGAATTGTTAGCAGTAGTCCTCTCTTATCCTTTTAACGTCCATGGGCTCAGTAGTGACGGCTTCTATTTGATATTTGATTATTAGTAACTGTGTCTTCTCTCTTTTTATCTTGGTTAGCCTGGCTAGAGGTTTGTCATTTTATTAATCTTTTCAAAGAACCAGCTTTTGGTTTCATTTATTTTCTTTATTGATTTCCTATTTTTAAATTTCATTGATTTCCCCTCTATTTTTAAAATTTATTTTCTTGGATTAGATTTAATTTGTTCTTCTTTCTCTAATTTTCTAAGATGAAAGCTTAGACTATTAATTTTAGATATTCCCTCTTTTTAATATACACATCAAGGCTATAAGTTTCACGGCTTTCACTATATCCCACAAATTTTGATTAGACTGTATTTTCATTTTATTTAGCCCAAAATATTTTTTTAAATTCATCTTGAGATTTATGCTTTGACCTGTGTGTTGTTTAATTTCCAGGTATTTGGGGATTCTGCAGCTATTCTATTGTTGATTTCTAATTTAATTCCATTGTGGTCTGAGAACATACTTTATCTGACTTCTGTTCTCTTAAATTTGTTGAAGTGTGCTTTAGGTCCCAAAAATGTGGTCTATTTTGGCAAATATTCCATGTAAGCTTGAGAAAAATGCATATTCTGCTGTTGTTGGATGAAGTATTCTATAAATGTCAATTAGATCCAGTTTATTGATGGTGCTATTTAGCTTAACTCTATTCTTATTTATTTCCTGCCTGTTGGATCTGTGAATTACTGATAGAGGTCTTTTGAAGTCTCCAACCACAACAGTGGAGTTATCCATTTCTCCTTGAAGTTCTATCAGTTTTTGCCTCATGCATTTTAATGTTCTGTTGTTAAGCGTATACTCATTAGGATTGTTGTGGAGAATTGACTCCTTTCTCATTATGTAAAGCCCTCTTTATCTCTGATAAGTTTCCTTTTCCTGAAGTCTGCTTCGTCTGGAATTAATATAGCTACTCCAGGTCTCTTTTGATTAGTGTTAGCATGATATATCTTTCCCCACATTTTTACTTTTAATTTATCCGTATCTTCATATTTAAAGTGAGTTTCTTGTAAACAGCCTATAGTTCGGTCTTGTTTTTATTATCCACTGTGACAATCTTTATCTTTTAATTGGTATTTTTTGACCATCCACATTTAAGTGATTATTGATGTAATTGGCTTAACATCTAACATATTTGTAACTTTTCTATTCATTACATTTGTCCTTTGTTTCTTTTTGATCTTCCTTTCTTTTTCTGCCTTCTCTGGTTTTGATTGAGCATTGTATATGATTCAGTTTTCTTTCTTAGCTTATCAATGATACTCCTTTATAAAGTTTCTTTAGTGATTGCTCTGAAGTTTGTAGTATACATTTGCAACCAATCTAAATCCATTTTCCATTAACACTATACCACTTGATGGGTAGCGCAAGTACCTTGTAACAGAATATTCCCAATTCCTCCCTCCCATCACTTATGATAGTACTGTCATTCATTTCACTATCTATGAGGTATAATCACCCAATACATCATTACTATTATTATTTTAAACAGTTATCTATTAGATCAATTGATAATAAGAGAAATAAAAGGTTATTTTATTTACAACTTATCTAAGATTCTTCCTTGCTTTACTTAGATCTGAGTTGATGACCCATATATTTTCCTTCTATTGAAGAACTTCTTTTAGCATTTTTTGTAAGGTAGATCTACTGGTGACAAATTCCTTCAATTTTTTTCTGAGAAAATCTTTATTTCTCCACTTCTATAGGGTAATTTCTCTGGATACAGAATCCTAGGTTATTGGTTTGTTTCTCTCAGCACTTTAAACATTTCACTCCACTCTCTTCTTGCTTGCCTAGTCTCTGACATGAATTCTGATGTAATTCTTATTCTTGTTTCTCCATAGATAAGGTTTTTTTGTTCTCTTGCTTCTCTCAAGATTTTCTATCTGTCTTTGGTTTTCTGCAGTTTGAATATGATATGCCTTTGCATTGATTTTTGGGTATTTATTGTGTTTAGTGTTCTCCACGCTTCCTGAATCTGTGATTTGATGTCTGTCATTAATCTTGGAAAATAGTCATTATTACTTCAAATGTTTCTTCTGCTCCTTTCTCTTGCTTCCATTTATTTTTCATTCTTTTTTCTCTTTGCCTTTCAGTTTTGGAAGTTTCTATTGACATCTTCAAATTCACTGATTCTTTTCTTGGCCATGTCCAGTCTACTGGTGAGCCCATCAAAGACACTGTTCATTGTCATTACAGTGTTTTCGATTTGATTTGATTTCCTTTTGATTCTTTTTCAGAGTTTCCATCTCTCTGCTTACATTACTCATCTATTTTTGCATGTTGTCTATTTTTTCCATTGGAGCCCTTAGTATGTTAATCATAATTATTTTAAATTCCTAGTCTCATGATTTCAAAATCTCTGCCATATCTGATTCTTGTTCTGTTGCTTGCTTCATCTCTTCAGAATGTGTTTTTTCTTGCCCTGTAATTGTTTGTTGTAACCCAGACATGATGTATTGGATAATAAGAACTGAGGTAAGTAAGACTTTAGATGGGGGGTTTATGTTTGTCTGGCTAGGAGTTACACCTTTGTTACTGTTTACTGCAACCATAGGTGTCTGAGGCTTTCCTCTAGTGTCTTTTCTCTTTTTTTTTTTTTTTTTTTTTTGGTCTGCCTGATGTCTTGAGTTCCCTTGAAAGTCCTTAAGTAGAGTCTGAGCCTTGCGGTTCTTTCAGCTGTAATTCCCTGGTATTATATGGAAGCCCTGTGGTGGTGGTGGTGAGGTAAGGGGTGGAGAAGCATTTGGTCATCCTTTGATCAGGTCTCAGTCTTTTAGTGAGCCTGTGCCCCTGGGCTCTGACCTTCACAAGTACTTTTCAGCTTTTTTCTCCCACTTACGTGAGATAAGAAGACTAGAGGGGGCTGGAGTTGGGTATTTCCCTCCCCCTACATTGGTTAGCCTCTGATAAAGTAGTTTCCCTTGATGGCAGACAAAGAACAGACTCTGAGTGTATTTCAAAATGGATATTTCCCCTCCCCCTGCCAGAAGCATGAAGGGATTTTTCTCTGATCTTCACTGTGAGGACCTGGTGGGGCTCTTAGGGGTAATACTCACAAAATTGCGGGGACCTCACTAAGACTGGGCCCCCCTTGGGTTTTTACCTCTCAAGCTAGTTAATAGCAGCTTCCAGTAATTTGTCGATTATAGTTTAAGTTTTCCTACCCATTCCTGGCTCCCAGTAAGTTGTGATTCTCTGAATTTGCCTGTGTCTCCAGTTTTCTGGATGTTAATTCCTATGACTTCAACTCTGTGGTAGATTTATGAAGATTTTTCTCATGAGAATGGGCGTGATGTCTTCCAAGATCTTTACATGTTCAAGCAGAAACCAGAAGTTATTGTAAAGTATTTAAATTTTATATTTGTTTAAAATCCCACAAGATATTATTACTATATTTTATATAGTTGGAACCTATGTATATGTACATGCAGCTTCCTATTTTCATTGTTCTTTTTTCCTTTCCGCTGCATACATCCATCTGTGATATTTTTACTTCTCTGTGAAGAAAGCCCTTTGTAATTCTTTCATTGTGTGCCTGATATCGATGAACTCTATTACTATTTGCTGGAAAATGTCTCTATTTCCCTTTTGTTGTTGAAGGATATTTTTGCTGAGCATAAAATTCTAGGTTGGCAATTGTTTCCCCTCAGCACTCTGAATGTATCATTTCATTATCTTCTGATTTTCATTATTTCTGTTGAGAAATCAGCTGCCGTTTTAGTAGGTGCTCCATTGAAGGTAATCTGTTTCTTTCCTCCTCAAGCTCTTAAGATTTTCTCTTTGTCTTTGGTTTTCAGCAATTTCACTATTGCATGTCTAGATGTGTATTTCTTTGTGTTTATTCTGCTTGGAGTTGTTTTGGATTCTTAACTTGTGGGTTAATATTTTTCGTCAGTTTGGACAATTCTCAGCCGTTATCTTTTCAGCTGCTGTTTCTACTCCATTTTCTCTCCACTCTTTCTGGGATTCCAAAGAAACACTGCTAGAGCTTTTCATTGCAGTTTGCCCTCTTTTCTATGTTTTTCTTACTTTTCTTTCCCCTACTCCATTCTGGATAATTTCCTCTAATTTGGCTTCAGTTTCACTAATTCTCTCTTCAACTGGTCTGTTGTTAACCCAATCCATTGGACTCTTAACTTCAGTTATTGGATTTTTCAGTTCTATAATTTCTAGTTGGCTGTTTTTCAAAGCTGTTAAGGTATTTTTTAGTTTTAAGTTTTCTGCAAAACTTTTCAACTTTGTCTCCTACCTCCTTGGTCATGTGAGTATCATTGCATTAAAGTCTGTGTCTGATGATTCCAACACGTGGAAGCCCTGGAGGTCTTTTTCTAGTGTCTGTTATTTCTGCTAGTTCTTTTTCATGTAGCTTTGTGTCCCAAAGTGTCTGATTATCTTTGTGTGCCATAAATTGCAGTTGACAAATTGTTTGTAGAAATATTTTGAGACTTAGGATGGTATATCTTCCTCCAGAGAGGATTTTTATTTTTGCCTCACAGGAACCTTGAGGCCTCAGCAATCTAGGATCACCTTAATTCAGTTGTAAGAATTGAGATTTTCACGCATACAACCCTAAGCTGAGCTGCAATTCCTGTGCAAGCTGGTTCACTCACCTTTATTGCTAAGGAGTAGCTTTTCAAGGTCCCAACCCCAGCACAGGGAATTTACCATGGCCCCATCATGGCCTGAGAGTCTGAGGATTCTGCTCAGCATCGAGGAGAAAAGTCTCCGTCACAGGAAAGGATCCATCCATTCCTAGTCCTCCAACATCTTAAAACTCAACAAGCAAAATTCAGGCTAAATGTCTATCAAGGAAGCTATCAAGGGACAAAGCAAGGGTAAATCCTGAGTGATGCTTGTGTGCCCAGCAATCAGTGTGCCAGATTGTCTGAGAGCACAGCTCTGGAGCCTGACTGCTCCAGTTCCTATTCTAGAGTTGCTGCTTACTAGCTGTGATACCTTAAACAAGTTGCTTAGTCTCACAGTGTCTTACTGTGTCTGGTGTGTAAGATGGAGATAATTATAGTACCTCCCTCATAATGTTGTATTAAGACTTAGTTTCCACTTCACACCCATTATCATGACTATTATTAAAAAAAAAAAAAAGGACAGAGAACAACAAGTGTTGGTATGGATGTGGAGAAATTGGAACCCTTGTGCATTGCTGGTGGGAATGTGAAATGGTACAGCCACTGTGGAAAAGTGAACAGTAGTTCCTCAAGAAGTTAAACACTGAATCATCATTTGATTATCAATTCCACTTCTGGCTGTATACACAAAGGACAGAACACAGGGGTTTGGACAGATATTTGTACACCCGTGTTCATAGCAGCATTATTTGCAATAGTCAAAAGGTAGAAACAACCCAATGTCCACCAATGAATGAATGAATGAATAAGTAAAATGTGGTATATACAAGCAATTTTGGCCTTAAAAAGGAAGGAAATTCTGACACATGCTACAACACAGATGACCCTTGAGGACATTATGCTGAGTGAAATAAACCAGTCACAAAAGGACAAGTAGTATGTGATTCCACCTATATGAGGTACCTAAAGCAGTCAAATTCATAGAGACAGATGGTAGAGCAGAGGTTGCCAGAAGATGGGGGGAAGGGGAAACGAATAGTTAGTGTTTAATGAATACAGAGTTCCTAATTGGGATGATGAAATAGATCATTGGAGATGCATGGTGGTGATGGGTGCTCAACAGAATTAATGTACTTAATATCACTGAAGTATACACTTAATAATGGTTGCAATTATAAAGGTTACGTTATATATATCTTACCACAATAAAATTTTGTTTAAAAACAGTGTTATTTAATTTAGAGTGCTTTATAGGAGTGTAAAAACTATTGGCTATTATTGGCTATTCTGACACGAGGACAAAGAGAAGGAGGGGACTATAATTCATTATAAAGAGGTCTCAGGGCTATTTGAACACATCTTGGAGAAGCCACCTACTTGTCCTCATCCTTCCTCTTTTCTGTTTTCAGGTTAGAGTTTAGCCCATCCCCCACAGTTTCCTAAATCACTGCCATCAGGTGACTTCCCACTTCCCTGTGCCCAGGGGATTGCCTAACACCAGGCCGGTGGTTTCCAGAGTGGTGGAGCAGACCCCTCAGAAACATTTCCATTTCTGAATCTGTACTCATGTTTGCCTGCACATCCATAAAACTCTTTAGATGGTAACAAAATGAGCCACAGCAGGTGTTACTGATTTTGGAGATGTGGAAACTGTTTAGACAGCTCCCAGGTGTGAAAGCGAAACTTCACCATAAACCTGCTTATGTTTGAACCACAAGTATATATAAATTATTGAAGATTAAATTAATTACAAATAAAAAGGATTTTTATTTTCATTCTTTAAAAACAAAAGAAAGACATTAATTTGATGCTATTGAACCTGCAGATTGGGGCTGGTGTCCTCACTTGGTCTGCCTGTCTTACGATGCCCTGCAAGATGGGTGAAACACAGGCAGGGGAAAAGTCTTGACGTTTCAGCAGGGATGGGGAATACCCCAAGCCTGTGTCAGTGCTCTCAGCAGGGAGTAGGAGCAGGTGGCGGGGAGCTGAAGGCAGGGGAGGGCGGCTGAGAGAGTCAAGTGACCCACAGAGGAGCAGAGGCAATGGCCTGGGGTGAGGGTCTTGGAAGAGCTTTGGCAGCAAGGCAGCTAAGTGTGAGTGGAAAGCCCAAGAGTACAGCTGGAGCAGAGCCTGGCACAGGGTACCCGAGAAGGGCTGCAGCAAATGCAGAGGATGGAGAGCACAGCAAGGTAGGAGCCCGGAGCACAGGCACATAGGGAGTTGGCAGCCACGGTGAGCTGCGCAGGGCATTTAACACTCGGCTGAACACCTGCCAGCCCATGAGGACTCCTGCACTATGATGATATCCTGGGTGGCGGGGGGGGTGGGAGGGGGGTCATGTCTGGCAGGGAGGACAGGCCTCTGCACAACTGTTCCCACAGGAGGTGGCAGGTGCTCAGATGGAAGGTGCAATGGGAGCCAAGAATGGCCACAGTCCCCACACTGGGCTTTCGGGGAAGGACTCCTGATGGAGATGCTGCCCACACGTGGAGCATGAGTTGGGCACAGAAGCAGGGCCCAAGCTTAACAAGTGTGCTGGGTAAGATGTCAAAGGCCAGGAAAGAGCTGGAGGGAAGAAGCGCATGTCTGAAGACCTCCGCATGGGAAAGAGCAGAGTCTGCTGGTTTGACACGGGTGGGAGTAGCGCCACCAAGGCTGGGTTTGCACAGAATGCTAAGTACAACCAGTGGCCCTTCAGAGAGCCCTCAGTCCAGCAGGCACAGGACAGTCACCAGAGCACCCCCTGACCCTGGCTCTCTCCACGTCCTGCCTCAGCGGGGGGCTCAGGAGGCAGATGCTCTCCCTGGAATCTGAGAGGGCAGAGGCAGGGCTGCTTGTCTCCCCCTCCTCCTCCTGCTGATTTAGCCTGGATACTCATCCTATCAGGTAGCATTCCCCAACTGGAGCAGGCCGCCATGGGCATGAATCAGAGAGAACGCATGTTAAGAGACGATCCCATCTCACCAAAGCCAAGGGACATTCCAACAGGGACTGTCAGGAACCCTTCTCCAGCCCTGCAAATGGGACCTCAGGGAGGCAGTTCACTCCAACACAGAAGTCATTGGCCCTTCAGATGGTTAAGCTCCTGGTTACCTGAGGGTGGGGCTTCCCAAATCCTTCTTTGTGCTACTTTGGATCTGAGAGGTATTCAGAGGCATTTCAGAAGAAAAGAGGGATTCTAGAATCATATGAGTCAGGGAAGTGCTGAGTTACATAAAAGTAAAGAGGTTTCTTCCTTGCAGGACTTTTCAGAGCCTTTAAAATCCCAATATGCATTGTGAATCTCCAGGAGGAAAATATAGTATGCAGAGTTGTCCAAATTAGTTCACATGGGATCATTTTTTGAGAATGTCCAAGCTCTGAGGAGCGCAGTTTAGAAGTTTAGAGAATATTGCTCCCAGGTAGGCCCAGCTCTATAAGGGGCAGCATCTCTGAGTTAGGGACTTCCCAAAGTAGACAACATTCCTCTTTATCCTAGTAACTTAAAAAAAAAAGTTAAAATAAAAAAACAAAAGAAAAAAAAGTTTGATTGGCCCCTTAGGAGGAAGGAACTGGGCACGATGGGAAGGGAAACCTCAGCTCAGGTCTCCCAGGACTAGGGACAACGTGGGACTAATTGCTAACAACCTTTTTAACCAGGATGTTTGTTGTTTGCTTGCTTTCTGAATCAACTGGAAAAGCTTTAAAAAGTAGAATGAGTCAGCCCTGAGAAAGAAGGAAATCCTGCCATTTGCAACAATTTGGATGGAACTTGAGGGCATTATGCTCAGTGAAATAAGTCAGAGAGAGAAACATAAATGCTGTGTGAGATCACTTGTGCGTGGAATCTTAAAAAATTAAACTTCTTTAGACTCTCAGAGAAATAGAGAGTAAAGGGATGGTTACCAGGGGTTGCCGGGTGGAGGGAATGAGGAGACGTTGGTCAAAGGCTACAAAGTTCCAGTTATAAGATTAGCAAGTTTTGGAATCTACTGTACAGCATAGTGATGATGGCTAATAACACATACCTACCACATACTTGAATGTTACTGAGAGAACAGATCATAAATGTTCTCACCACAAAAAGGAAATGGTAACTGTGTAACAGGATGGCGGCAATAACTAACACCACAGTGGTAATCATTTTGAAATTTATAAATGTATCAAATCGACGCGTTGTACACCTTAAGCTTGCACAATGTTATGTATCAATTATATCTCAGTAAAGCTGGAAAAAAAAATGTAATAGGGGACCTTAGAACAGAAAAAAGACATTAGATAAAAACTAAGGAAATCTGAATAAAGTATAGTCTTTAGTTAATGATCATATATCAACATTGGCTCATTAATTATAACACTATACCCTAAAATACATGCTACCATAGTAATATATACCACATATATACATTTATATCATAGTTTAATTGTATCATAATAAGATGATAATAGAAGAGTGCAGGGAATATGGGAACTCTCTATGCTAGCTTCTTAATTTTTCTGTAAATCTAAAGCTGTTTAAAAAATAAATTCTATTAAAACATAAAAAAAGAATGCCAGCCTCTCCCCTGCTGTCTGCACACTCAGCAGAGCCCGGCCTGAGCTGCTGGAAGCTCCGTGCACTCGCCCTGCTGCCCTCTTTTCAGCAGCCCTGCCTCGACCTGTTTCTCAGAGACTTTTCAAAAGATTTTTATCAAAAGATTAAAATTCAAAGTCTTTCTGCTGATTGAAACAAAAGATTCGAGTAACAAGAGTTCTCTGTGCCCAGAGCTTTTTGCTTAAAGCTTTACTGAGATTTATTGGATGAGCCTCAATTTTGGTTTGGGGTGCGTTTTTGCTTCGCGGGTTATTGCAACCAAATTGGATAAAATCCAAGCTTTAGTAGCTATGAAGCTTTACTCAAAAGAGGTGAGCCTGGTAGGAGATTATCTCGAAGACCATTATAAGCTCTCCCTTTCCACTGAGGCGTGATGCATGAGATATGAATAACATGTGCCAGGTGAGGAAGGAGAGCGCCGTGGGTGGAACCTTCACGCACTGTGATGCATCTTCCAGTGCCGATCTGTGAGAAGGAACAGTGGTTTTGTGCAGCTCCTGCTCATCCTTTCATCTCCCAGCGACCCTGTTCTTCTTATGCAGTCAGCTGCTATAAACGAACTCAGACGGAGGCGAAATAACTTCTTGCCGTGGTTCCTGCCTACATTTCTTCTCAGAAACACAGACATCTGAAAGGAGGAAAGGTCAAATTGACTTTCATATAATTGGACCCACATTTTGGGAGATTCGCCGTTGCTCCAGAGTAAGGACTTAAGAAGCATTCACTGGATGTTTGGGATTTGGAAGTCCCCCATTAGGTCCCACCAGAGGGCAGGACATTGCATTCAGACTTTTAGAGATTCCAGCACAGTGGTGCATTGGGGCTTCTTACACGTGGCTGGTGAACTTGTGAATTAACAAGATGTCAGGAATTTTGTGGGGAAAAAAAATCAGCTCAGATAATGCTCTTTCCTTGGAATTTCCAGATGCTCCAGTCGTGATCAGGCCAGCCCAAAGCAGCCCCAGGCACATCCTCCTCCTTTGCCCAGACTGACCCACACAGCCACAATAGTTCTTGGCACTCCTACCATTCTAAGACTTCTACAGAACTTTGACATAATTGATTATGTCCACTGCAAAGTCATGGGCCATATTTGCATTGTGGAGATTATTCTGGAAACCAAAAAATATTAAATTTTTGGCAGGTTTTTCAGCCATGTGCTTGTTATCCCAGCACATATCATCTGCAACACTGCAACATAACCCACTGAGAAGTAAAAATAAATAAATAAACAAGAAGAGAAAAGAGAAAAAATGAAGAGAAAGCTCTCATGATCAGACAGAAACCATTGTCCGACCGGGATCCTCCCACTGATACTTCCACAGTTGGTTCTCGAAAGTCTGTGTCCTCCATTGCAGAACGACCAGAGATGGAGGCCTGTTAGGAACTCCAGCTCTTGCTGGCCTGGAGCTGGGTGCAGTGGAGAAAGGAGGGGTGACAATGTTGCTGCCAATATTGAACTATTGATGGGGCTGGGAACCCTTTGGAGAATAACCAGCAGAGTTTGGCCAGCATGGCCGCAGAGGCTCACAGGGGGCCTCTGCCTTTCAGACAGAGAGGGAGCTTCCAAAACCTGCATTCCAAATGTTTGAGGATCTTATTTCCCCCAAGTGGAAAAATCTACTTTGTTTTTCTATCAGTCAGTGGAGGATTTATGGAGAAATGGAAGCAGAGTTTACGGTGATCAAAAGCATTGATAGACCTGCAGATGTCTGCCTAATCTAGTTGTCCATTTATTTATTTTTGTGATTATCTTTGATAACACTACAGATTTTAAATTCCTTTCTAGCCTTCTTCATTCATAGTGGCATTATTCAATGAAATGAGTTTAATTTACAAAGCAAATTTTTTTTAAATCTCCTACATAAGCTTCTTTATTTCAGAGATTCTGCTAATCGAGTCATTCCCATGTCAACACTATCTTGTTTTAAAATGTATGTAAATAATTCAGAAATATGGAAAGTGGAAGCTTCCCCTGTAGCCAATCCCAGGAGCAACATAGTTTGTTGCACAAATATAAGTCCTACCTCAAAATAAGATTTTGAGAAGGAAGGTATTTGGAACAGGGTTTCCAGGTCAGGATTCACATACCTTTTGCTGGTCAGTGCTAGCCTGAGCCCTCCATCCTCCCCAGGTCTCTCCCACCCTGCCCCCCATTCCCAGTCTAGTCTTTCCCTTTGCCTGCCCATCACCTGTCCCTGGGAATCCTGCTCCAGCTCACAAGTCTCCTGGCCCGCCTGCAGCCCTGCTTTTTGCCAAAAATGCCTCCTTTCCTCAAATCTGCCACCTGGACTCCCACTCAAACTACATGCCCAGTTGAAGTACCCTCCCTCTCTTTTGATAAGTTCTCTCTCCTTTTATACTTTCCTATTACTTGGAAATATGATTAGAATGCTTCCTATAGTCTGACTTATATTTCAAACGTGTTTGTGTAGGCACCATCTCCCCTACTAGCCTGCAAACCTTGGGGGTCATTGCCATATCTCTGCACAGCATAGAAGAGGTGATGTCAATGGTGAATTGAATTGAATGAACTGTAGATAACAGGGAAGCAAGAGGCCAAGGCAAGTCAGAAAAGTTAAAAGATGATTGACAAACTGGGGGAAAATATTTGCCACTTTATCACAGTCACAAGTTCACTATCTTTAATATATATAAATAAGCTTTAAAAATAAAGAAAAAGGCCCTATTAAAAAATGAGCAGATTTGGAAATTTTACAGAAACAGAAATGCAGATGGCCCTTAAACATGAAAAGATGTCCAACCTCACTCATAAAGATAAATGCAAATTAAAACTACATTGACCTACAGACATCTAATAGAACACTCCACCCAAAAACAGAATATGTATTCTTCTCAAGTTCACATGGAACATTCTCCAGGATAGATCACATGCTAGGCCATGAAACAAGCCTGAATAAGTGTAAAGGATTGAAATCATACAAAGCATGTTCTCCAACCACAGTGGAATTGCATTAGAAATCAATAACAGAAAGAAATTTGAGAAATTCACAAATATGTGAACATTAAACCACATACAGTCATGTGTCAGTTAATGACAGGGACACGTTCTGAGAAAATCATCATTAGGTGATTTCATCATTGTGCAAACATCGTAGAGTGTACTTACACAAACCTTAGATGGTACAGCCTACTGCACATCGAGGCTGTGTGGTACTAATCTTACCAGACCACCACGGTGTATGTAGCCCACTGCTGACTGAAACACTGCTATGCATGACTATACTCCTAAGTAATGAATGAGTTAAGGAAGAAGTCACACAAAAAATGAGAAATTACTTTAAGATGAACAAAAATGAAAACACAACATACCGAAACTTACGGGACACAGCTAAAGCCATACTCAGAGGGCAATTGATAGCTGTAGAAACCTATTTTAATAATGAAAGAACTCAATAATTTAACCTTCAGCTTTGCAAAACGAGAAAAAGAAGAACGAACTAAACTCAAATCAAGCAGAAGAAAGGAAATAAGATGAGAGTGGAAAGAAATAACATATAGAATAGAAAAACAGTAGAAGCAATCAATGAAACCAAAAGTTAGATTTCTGAAAAGATAAAAAAATTGACAAACCTTTAGCTATACTGACCCAGCAAAAAAGATAGAAGACTCAAATGACTAAAATCAAGAAGGAAAGAGAAGACATCATTTCTGATCTTCTAGAAATAAAAAGGATGCCATGAACAACTGCATGCCAACGAACTGAAAACCCAGATGCAATAGACAAATTCCTGGAATGACACAAATTATTGAAACTGACTCAAGAAGAAATAGAAAAATCTGACTCCATCTATAAAAAGTAAAGAGCCTGAGCTGTTAATTTAAAAAATTCCCTCAAAGAACACTCCAGAACCAGATGGTTTCACTGGTAAATTCTACCAAGTTTGTAAAAAGACTTACTACCAATCCTTCACCAACTCTTACAGAAAATAGAAGAGGGGGGACATTTCCCAACTCAGTCTATGAGACTGGTGTTACCCTGATACAAAAACTGAGAAGGGCAACACAAGATAACTATAGACCAAAACTATATTGAGACACCATTTCTTAATAAGATTGACAAAAATCCAAAAGTTTAACAACATATTCTGCGGATGAGACTATAGGGAAACAAGAACTCTCATAAAATGCTGGTGGAAATGCAAAATAATATGACCTCTGTGGAGGGGAATTTTGCAATATTAGAAAAATTATATATGAATTTACCCTTAATCCCAGCAATCTTATTTCTAGGAAACTAGACTAAAGATTACTGGCAAAGTGCAAAGGACATGTGGCAAGGCTTTTAGTTGCTGTGCAATTTGTAAAGACTGAAAACCACTCATGTCCAACTGGTTGAATCAGCTTTCATGCATTCACCCAAGGGTTTGGACTGCATAGCTACAAAAAGGAATGAGGAGTGGCTAAGAAATCCCCAGGAAAAGTGGAACAGTTACGTGCAAAAAGCAAGGTGGGAAAAAGTTTGTAACTTTCTCACATAAGTGGTAACTTATGTGAGAAAGAGGAGGAGATAAAAAACAAGTATATATATATATACACAGATACACTAGTATTTAAAAGTGGAAATATTGAGGGACCGGCCTGGTGGCTAGTGGTCAAGTTCACGCTCTGCTTCAGCAGCCCAGGGTTTGCCAGCTTGGACCCCAGGTGTGGACCTGTCACCACTTGTCAAGCCACGCCAAGACCGCATCCCACATACAAAATAGAGGAAGATTGGCACAGATATTAGCTCAGTGAGTATCTTCCTCAAGCAAAAATAGGAAGATTGGCAACAGATGTTAGCTCAGGGACAATCTTCCTCACCAAAAAAAAACGAAATATTGAAAAAAATTTTTTCAAGTTTACTTTTGGGAGAGAAGGACTCGGGGGAGAGGTAGATACAGTAGCCAGACATTTCAGAATAAATCTTGTTCGTAGATTTGACCTTGCAATAATGAAAGTGTTTTACATAATTATAAAACAAAATTAAATTGAAAAATCAGTTCCTAAAAATCTAAAGGAAAGTTTAATAACTGAGCCCAACTTTGTATCAAGTTAGCAGAATAACTACACAGAAGGGAATCATTTTAAATGATTTTAAAGCCCTGATAGCATATACTACAGTCAAAAAGAACAACAAAACAATGTTTTAAACTGCTTTCAGTTATTGTATTGTTAGCAGTAATATTGGCCTTGTTGCTCTGAAACCATATTTTCAATAAAGACAAGTTATGTTAGTGTCATTAGGAATAAGACTCAGCATAAGCAAAAAGAGTCACAAATATAAAAGCAAGGACGTTGGGTAAAATCTCTGTGTTTCTAAATTTGAATTGGAAATTATCAGTGTGAACTCATGATGCATTTTCTTATATATACCATATATTATTATTATATTACATGTTATATATAACATGTATATTATGTATATGTAGGTATACACACACATATACAAATAACTTCATAGCTCTGCCCACTGAAAAGGCCTAGAAACCATTCAGTTCAGCAGCAGATACTGGTTTCTAAATGCCATTTCTCACTAAAAGGAACCAGGGCTCCTTGGAGAAGTGGCGAGTCCCGGTCTAGGGCAAGAAATGTACAAGATGAGCCCAAAACATCTTTTCATTCCAGACAGCAAGGAAGTTCTCAGAGCCTCCTGCGGTCATACCAGAAGGATTCAGGTGCCCATGTGAAATTGGGACAATTCAGGCAACAGTTAGAAAAATTAGTGCTGTGGATTGAAATACATCAAGTATGCACCGTGAATTCATACTGACACTCTGAACAAAAGGAACGCATTAGTCACCTTGGGATGATGCCAGGGAACCAACTCATTACTCTGGAAACTCATTACTCTGCCTTCCCTGTGTGAACTGCCCCTCGGGGTAACCAATTTGATCAGGGGAAGTTTCACTTTGTAGATGAATTCCAGCTCATAAAGGAAGAAGGAATGAGAGAATTAGAAGATCACCATTTTGCAAGTCCTAGTGATACAAAGGCTCTAGGCCATCATTGTCAAAGGCAGCTAACATCGCAAAAGAGAGACAAGGGGACATGAGGGGACAATGGAAGGTGGGGAGGCTCACCTGTGGCGTGGAGCCTGCCTGGCCACTCCCAGGCTGTTACGGGATGCCCCAGGAATGTCCTGCCTCCAAAATTCTGCCTCAGCTGATGCCACTTCCAGCATCCCCTCTCCCCTCTGGAGGGACTCTTGCTAAAAGCTGTGTGTCTATCAAGCCTCTAGAGCCAACCGCTCTTGTACAAGGAAAACAATGCTGTGGCTGCCCAGAGCTGCTGCTGGCAGGGCACTGCCTCGAACCCAGGCTGTGTGCACTGGCAAAGCATGGGGGAAGTCAGCCTTCATGCCCCATTCGCCCTCTCTGCTGGAACAAGGTTATCAACCTTTGGTGGGCACAGGGCTAAGAGAAGCTGATGAGAGCAGAGGATGGACCCCCCTCCCCAGAAAACGGCCTGGCCCACCTGCACAATCCTGCAACCACTTCTAAGTTCAGAGGCTCCCTGAGCCCCTGGGTACCTTCCAGGCATAGCTATGCTCGGGGTGGGGGCATGGTCCCAGGCTCAGGCTGCACCCCCCAGGCCCCCGGGGCGCTATGGGAAGAACATGACAGCCTGAGCCAGTTATGATCCCACTGCACCTCACACGCTCTCTGGGCGAGTCAGCCACTCAGAAGCCTCAGTGTCCTCATCTGTAAAATGGAAACAGCCCTAACTGCCCTTGCATCCAGACTGTCTGCATCTCTGTCCGCTCCTCTGTGAGGTGAGCCTAGGAGACTCACAGGTGTGTGGGGAGACCCAACTCCCTGGGCAGGGAGGGTGGTGTAGGGGGGAATTTCAGGGTTTGAGTTTTTCTTTCCTCCTATTCATCAAAAGCTGGAATAACCATGCCCATTGTCACAGCAAACCTGAAAAGCTCCCACTGTGGCGTTTTTGGGGTGACTGTGGATACCAGTCATGTAAGCTACTGGTGGAGGGGGACAGTGGGGATTAGAGGCACCCAGACGAGGACAAGAGTCATGTGGGACTCACGCTGTGTTCTCAGCCGTGTTCACCCCACCCTCTGGCCCAACCTCAGATGATCTGAGAAAGGATTAGGGATGATTAGTGCCATGTGCCGCCTTCTCCTGGTTCCTCAGGGCCTGGGCACTGCCGGCCTGATGAGGGGCTTCTGAAAGAACAATTATGTCCAATTCTCTCAATTATGCAAACTACGCTGACATTTCCAGCAGGGGAAGGACTGGCGGGGGCGGGGAAGGTCACTTCAAAGGGAAAGTTCTAGCTCCCCCATCTCTCTCAGCTCCTAAGGCTGCTTCTGTGGGATCCCACATCGAGCAGCCTGACAGTGTGGGGCCCTGGTTTCCTTTTCTGGCCTGGGAGTGAGGTCACGGGGCCATTGCCTCACTGGGATCATGAGGGCCTGGGCACAGCCGCTCACATGCTCCTCATGTGGACTTCTCCTCTTAAAGGGTGGGCCCTTCTCAGCCAGCTTCCTGCCAGGCTGAGGAGGAAGAGGCTGGTGGAGGCCTGGCTGCAGCCTCCCCGCTCCACTGCTGCAGCAGGTAAGCTCAGAACGGCTAAGCTCAGGCGTGGGGCTCTGCCTCCGGGGACCTCTAGCTCCTCTCCCGCTGAGGCTGGATGGACAGTGTCCTGTGGGGATGGTGGGTGGATCCGTGCTCGGCCAACAGGCTGCCAAGATGATTCCCTGAGGGGACAAGCCCACGTCAGCCTGCCACCGTCTGGCTCCAATGCACTGAGCCTCCCTCAGGGCCAGCTTCTAAATGCAGGTGCCCAGGATCTGCTGAGAAGCCCCAGCTCCAGGGCTCAGCCTCCCTGCCTGCCACTCTTTAGCATCTTACCTCCACCCTTTTGCTCCATGGACACTGTGCCTCTTCCCGAGAGCCCCAGAAAATGCTGAAATTCTAGCGAGGGGAGAGGGTTTCTACTTGTAAAGCTTTATCAGCTGATATTTTAACTATTAATTAAAACCTCAAGGAAATGTTTGGTTATACTACATAGGGCTGTGTGCGAGATTCCCTCTGACTGCCTGTGTCAGTGGGAATTGGTTTCTAGAAGCCCGTTCGGCTGTATGGGCCAAAGTCCAGAAATTCCACTTCTAGGGATCCATCCTAAGGAAATAATCCTGAAGGTAAGCCAGAATTTACATAGCATTGTTTACAACAGCGAGACTCGGGCAGCAATCCAAATGTCCAAAATAGAGGATTGGGCACAAAAATCATGGCCCGTTCACAGAGAGGAATACTATACAGTCACTTTTAAAATGACAGAAAAGAATGTATAATGACAATGTGCAGGATGATCATATGTTTCATTATACACACACACACACACATCTAATCTATTCATAGAGCAGCCTAGGAACCCGCTGCAATGCTATCCATTGTTATTTTAGGATGAAGGCCATATGGTGATGTTTGTTGATTCCTTTGCACATTTCCTCTTCCTTTTTTTCTTTAATAATTTTCTATAACAAATACACTTTCCTTTTGTTACCAGAAATTATATCTTTTTTTCAAACCTAGCAAAAATTAGTAGAAATACTGGGGAAGAATGAAAATATTTACAGGAATTGTTCCTGGGTTTATCAGTGATAGGAACTGAGAAGGAAGGAGGGGAGAGAAATGAAGGAGGGGAGAAGAAAGATGAGACAAATTTGGTGGAGAGCGGCCTCTCTGGGAGTAGAGGTAAGTAACGTGGGGTTGAATTAAGGAGAGGGTTGTCCTCGGCAATGTTCACCAAATATCATTTTGCAAACTCTCCAGCAGCAACTTTAATTCCTGGCGTTGGCAATGCTATTTGTAGCATAAATTGTCCACTCTCTGCAGTGTATTTTAGGCCCCAGAAAATGTAATTGGAAATGTCAACTAAGTTGAATATGTTTGCTGTAATTGTTTATGTTTTATTGGTTATTTTCTAGGAGAAGTCTGGAATTTTGTTTGGTTTGGCTCTTTGCAACCTCATTTGCAAAGCTGATAAGTATAAGAAATGGAATGACCCTCAGGCATTTTAAGTCACTAGTCATCTTCACTCTGCTAAGTGAAAACAAAGCAGACTTTCTACTAATTTAGAATCCTTTTACTTAGAGCACTAGATATTTTTAGAAAAGTTTCTTTTGCTTTGGTTGAAAATGTTTCCAAGATGTCCTATACTTTATGAATGCATGTGTGTAGGCAAATTCTGGACCTGGGAAAGTAGAAGCCCTCATCCAAGGGAATAATGAACCCAATCCTGATTGCCTTCCATGACCTAGAGCTTAATGTGGTTCAACTCTTAGGACCTCCATTAAAAAAGACAGTAGCCAGGGATACGTTGATATGTAAAGGGAGCTGTAAAGGGAGCTGACCAGTCCATACCTGCCACACCCCTCTTTTTCTTGCTCTAACATAAGACTCGGCAATCAGTGAATGAATTACAGCATCCATTGGGAGCAACCAGGGCCCAGGAAATTATTGGTCCATTGCCCCAGACACACATCACACACAGGAGCAATTTTCCCAGGCTCCCATAGAAAACACCTAGTAGAATTTATCGTGCTGTTTTCCAGAAATTACGTCTTCAGTTGCTATCCAAGTCGGGGGAAGAATGCATTTACAATGCTAGAGATGCCTTTAAGAAAACAGGCTCATGTCAGCCCAACATGCACCCCTCCACAGCTGCCAGGGCCTTCTTGCTGCTGTGCATGTCCCACCTCCTCCTACTGCTTCTGGTCTCCCCTCTCCATGAGTGTGGTTAGGACAGCGTGCCCCGTCATGGGCCCTCTGTGGAGACAGGGCATGAGTGTGGGCAACTTCACCAGGCATGGTAAGATGGAATGCATGCTGGCCAGGAATAGTGGCAACAGAATCCTTTTATGTTTTAATGGTTGTAAAGATGATATATGAATATGTAAATTTGTACAGCCATGCAGAAGAGCCATGTGAAGGTCCTGTTCTGCACGCTTCTTCTAATTCCCACCCCCTACAGCCCATGACGCTGGATGGCTTGATGTCTATTGTTCTAGACCAGTGCCACCCGGTCACCTGTGCCACACACATAATTTTAAATTGTAGAGTAGCCATGTTAAAAAAAGTAAAGCCATGTTAAAATAGTGAAACTAACTTTAAAACTTATTTAACTCAATATATCCCAAATGTTATCATTTCAACATGTAGTCAATATACAAAACTTAGTAGTGGGGCTGGCCCGGCGGCACAGTGGTTAAGTTTGCGCACTCTGCTTCAGAGGCCCAGGGTTCATGGGTTTGGATCCTGGGCACAGATGCACACACCACTAGTCAAGCCACGTAGTAGTGGCATCCCACATACAAAATAGAGGAAGATTGGCACAGATGTTAGCTCAGCGACAATCTTCCTCACCAAAAACAAAGTTCTCAGAGAGATATTTTTTGTCCTTTTTTCCGTACTAAGTCTTCAAAATCCTGCCAAATCTCTCTCTTTTTTTTTTTTTGCACCCTGATGTTGGACATAGCAGATGGTTGTTTGTTGTCTTATACTGAGAATCACAGCAGTCTCAATGCAGACTTGCCCCACTTCAGGGGCTCGATCGCCACATGTGGCCAACGGCCGCCATCTTGGACAGCACAGCTCTAGACCTTTGCATATCAAGGTTTGTTCTTGTCCAGATGGGTCATATCAAAAAGATCTTACTACAACTTTTCTTCAATTAATAATAGATTTACACTGTAGAACTTACAGTTCTATTTTAGTCTTTTTAATAGTTGGCACAGCCCATGATTTGGTACATCGTAATTGGTCTAACCAGTCCCCAGGGTAGATGAACGAAATTTTTCAAAATATACTGCAACAAACATCCATATATTGCCTGTATATGTGTAAAATTATATCCAGATAATAGGTCCCTAGACGTGGAAGTGCTGGTCAAAGGGCATGTGCACTTTACTCTGTGATGGGCACTGCTCAGCTCCCCTCCAAGACCACGTGGCCAGGGGCTGTGAGAGGGAGGCTGGTCCTCAGCCAAGCCGGCCACCAACCAGCCTTGGGGTTTGGACCTCCGTTCCCTTAGAAGTCAAACCAAAGGGTTAAACCTTCCTTGGTTCCTGATTCGATGGCTCAAATGGTGGTGATTCCAGCCCACGCCTTCAGTGGACAGAGTGGTAGGTGGGTGAGAGCCGCTGGCTCCACGTTCAGCAGAACAGAGCAAGCAACCTCCACATGCACCTTGTCTGAGGTGAGGTCAGCAGAAAACCCTCAGCAAAGACCCCAACTCTATTATAATTTGCACAATTGCTATGACACTAATTTTCATAATATAGTACCATCATTTAAGTGTTTTCACAACAATGGAGCAGGGGATTGAGGGTCAGCCCTGGCAGGCTAGCTCCTGAGCTGGCAGCCCCGGGCATCACATTCAGCTGTGTCGAATGCCTCAGTTTTGCCCCACTTCACTCTGCCAGCATGCCACCCAGTACCCTTCCTCACACTGGTGGCCCTGGAAAACATCACAGTCCCTGAAGGACCAGGAGTGAAGGCTACACAGGTCCTGACACTTCACAGTTCTAGGGCCTGGACCTGTGTTCATGCAGGCCACCAGTGATGTGGGGCACCTTCCAGGTCCTGGGAGTCCTGAGAGAGGAAGCTTAAGGAGGAGGGACCTGGAGGAGTGACAAAGGACAGAGAGCACCACTGAAAAAGAGAGGACACCCCCACGGGAGCCAGGTAGGAACAGGGAGGCCGACCTTGGTCCTGGAATCCTCTCTCTTGTGGGCACGGGGCCGAACTCTTCTAGGCTTGGAAGACCAGGCTGGGCCCTCGGGCAACATCAGAGAGACCCTGTAAACAGCGCCTTCCCAACTTGCTCACCCTCCTGAGTGAGCCAGCCGGGCAACATTGGCCAAAGCAGGAACAGGAGCTGTAGAGGGGCCCCAAGATCCTGGTTACAATCCCCAGGTCCCCAGACAATCAGGGAGGAGCTGTGACGGGGAGGAAGGGAAGTTTGGGACACTTACTGATCCCAGCTACGTGATTCTGTTTCCCTCTCCTCCTTTTGTTTATTCTTTTAAAACATTTTATTGTGAAATACAGCATTTATAAGTAGTGTGTAAAATGTCTACGTGCAGTTTAAAGAAGAAGAACAAAGCATGTCCTTGTGTATGACCACCTGGGCCCCCGCTTACACTCCCCGCCACAGGGTCTGCTCCCTGACTTCTAGGAGGCTCATTCTCTTGCTTTTCTTTATCTCCGGTTTTGTTTTGCTTTGTGGTTGACATATTTTTAATTTTTTAATAACTTATTGAGATGAAATTCATATAACACAGAATTAACCACTTCAAAGTGAACAAACAACAGTGGTATTTAGTACATTGACAATGTTGTGCAACCACGCCTCTGTGTAGCTACCTAGAACATTGCCACCACTAGTAGGTAAAACTCTCTACCCATTAGGCAATTTTTTCCCATTTCTCCTTCCCCTACCCCCTGAAAACCACCAATATGTGTTCTGTCTCTATGCATTTATCCATTCTGGATATTTAATCTAAAAAGAATCATGCAATAGGTGACCTATAATTGGCTTCTTTCACTCAGCATAACATTTTCAAGGTTTGTCTACTTTTATAGCATGTGTCAGTACTTTATTCCTTTTTGTGGCTGAATAATATTCCATTGTAAGGATATACCATATTTGTTTATCCATTCACTCATTGATGGGCATTTGAGCCATATCTACATTTGGTTATTGTGAATAGTGCTACTGTTAACATGAATGTACATATACTTGTTTGAGTACCTGTTTGCAATTCTTTTGGGTATCTAACTAGGAGTGGAATTCCTGGGTTATATGGTAATTCAACATTTCGCTTTTTTTTTTCACTGAGGAAGATTTGCCCTGAGCTAACATCTGTGCCAGTCTTCCTCTATTTTGTACGTGAGTCGCTGCCACAGCATGGTCACCAACAAGTGGTATAGTCCTGAGGCCTGGAACTGAACCCAGGTCGCCGAAGCAGAGCATGCCAAACTTAACCATTAGGCCATGGGTCTGGCCCTTACCTTTAGCTTTTTAGGGAACTGCCAAACTGTTTTCCAAAGTGGCTGCACCATTTTACATTTCCACCAGCAATGTATGAGGGTTCCAATTTTGCTGAAAGAAAGTAAAGAAGACCTAAATAAAGGGAAAGACATTCTATGTTCATGGATTGGAAGACTTAATATTGTCCACATCCTTAACAATACTTATTACTTCTCTTTGTTTTGGGGTGCTTATTTATTATATTTATTATATTATTATATTATTATTTATTATAGCCGTCCTAGTTAGAGTGAAGTGGTATTTCATGGTTTTGATTTCCACTTCCCTAAGGACTAGTGGTGCTGAACATCTTTTCATGTGCTTCTTGGCCATTTGTATATCTTCCTTGGAGAAATGTCTATTCAAGTCCTTTTCCCATTTTTAAATTGGATTGTTTCTCTTTTTGTTATGGAGTTTGAGAGTTCTTCATATATTCTGGATACTAGGCCCTTGCCAAATATATGGTTTGCAAATATTTTCTCCCATTCTATGGGTTGTCTTTTCACTTTCTTGATAGTATCCTCTGAGGTACAAACATTTTTAACTTTGATGAAGTCCAATTTATCTATTTCTTCTTTTGTTGCTCATGCTCTTGGTACCATATCTATGAGTTCACTGCTAAATGCAAAGTCACAGATTTACCTCCATGTTTTATCTAACAGTTGTATGGCTTTAGTTCTTACATTTAGGTCCGATCCATTTTGAGTTAATTTTTGTATGTAGTGTGAACTGGGTCCAAATCCATTCTTTTGCATGTGGATATCCAGTTTTCCCAGCACCATTTGTTGAAAAGACTGTGCTTCCCCCATTGAATGGTGTTAGTGCCCTTGTCAAAAATCAATTGGCCATGGATATGTGGGTTTATTTCTGGACTTTCAATCTTATCCATCTATCTTTATGCCGGTACCACACTCTTTGGATTACTGTAGCTTTGAAATTTTGAAATTGGGAAATTTGAGTTCTCCAACTTTGTTATTCTCTTTTCAAGGTTTCTATGACTATCAGAGCCTCTTGCATTTCTTTATGAATTTGAGGATCAGCTTTTCCATTTTTGCAAAAAGGCTGGTGAAATTTTGAAAAAGATTGCACTGAATCTGTAGCCCACCTTGAGTAGTGTTGCCACCTTAGCAACATTAAGTTTTCCAATCCATGAACATAGAACGTCTTTCCATTTATTTAGGCCTTCTTTACTTTCTTTCAGCAATATCTTATAGTTTTCAGCATACAAGTATTTCACTTCTTTGGTTAAATTTATTCCTAGATATTTTATTCTTTTTGACACTATTATAAATGGAATTGTTTTGTTGCCTTCCTTTTTGGATTGTTCATTCCTGGTATTTAGAAACACAACTGATTTTTGTGTTTTGATCTTATACTCTGCGACTTTGCTGAATTCATTTATTAGCTATAATAGCTTCCCCGCCCCCCCCCTTTTTTTAAAGGTTGGCCCTGAGATAACATCTCTTGCCAATCTTTTTTTTTTCCTTCTTCTCCCCAAAATCCCCCAGTACAGAGTTGTACATTCTAGTTGTAGATCCTTCTAGTTCTGCTATGTGGGACACCACCCCAACATGGTTTGATGAGCGGTACTAGGTCTGTGCCCAGGATCCGAACTGGTAAAACCCAGGGCCACCAAAGTGGAGCATACAAACTCAACCACTCGGCCATGGTGCCAGGCCCAGCTATAATAGCTATTTTGTGGATTCTTTGGGTGCTTTGCTATCATTTTATTTTGGACTTCATCTGCATCCCTACCCAATTCATTGTTTAGCTTTGCCTGCTTCTGAACTTTATATAACTAGAATCACATTGTGTGTGTCTTTGGTGACTTGTTTCTTTTGCTTTGTGTTATCTTTTGAGAGTCATAGGTAGTTGTAGTTTGTCTATTTTCATTGTCATATAACGTTCCCTTGTGTGAATGTATGGCGATGTACTTATAGATCCTACTGCAGTTGCATGTGCGTTGCTGTCTGTTGGGGCTCTCAGTAACAGTGGTGCTGTGAACATATGTGTAGGTCTCCTGGTGCACACGAGCATGAGCATGTTTGGAATACACTTCAGTGCAGAACTGCCGGACTGTGGACCTGTTCTGCTTCCCCAGACAATGCCAAACTGTTTTGTCCTCCTTAAAGGGAGGAGCTCAAAAGCATCTGTCCATTTTGCAGAAAATAATTTGAATCTGTCAGAGGAGACGATGTGTGATGAGGGACAGGGCCATGCACAGGGGTCAGGCCCGGCCACATGGCCATGAGGCTGGCCAGGGCTGGTGGCTCCACCATGATGCTCTGTCTCCTCTCTCGATGCCCTCTCACCTTCCAGGGCCACAACCAAAGCCCTAACCCCTCCACCACCTTTGTTTCCTCATCTGTAAACCCCTAGTAAGGGAGCGTGTAGTCTCTGCATACCCCACCCCGCCTCCACACTGCATCTCAGTTCTGTGTGTCGGTCACTGTGACTACCACAGTAGAGAAACGAGATCCCGCGCTCTGCCTTGTTCTTGCTGTTTCCTCTTCCAAGAGCACCTTTTGCCATCACTCCTGTGCCTGACCAAACTCTCCTCACGCCTCAAGGATGAGCCAAATGCCCCTTCCCTGCCTGCTCTACCCTGCAAGGCCCTCCCTAGTCTTCCAGAGAGAAGTCCCTGCTGCTCCCCTGCTCTGTCCCCACACACTGTACACACCTTTACGGTGCCAATGTGCCCATCTGGGAGCTCCTGGGGGCTGAGTCCACTCAGCACACCTGGAGCCAGCAGAGCCCACCACATAACGGGGCTTCATAAGCTGCTAGTGTGAAATACATGGATACTGGCCTTCTTTCATGACACACAAGGTGGCCAGGGTTACAAGGGCCCCACTGAACTTTTGAAGATAATTTTCTCTGACATAACCCTCCCAAGTTTTAAATGCTGAGTTGTGTGTGGGAACACATCTATAAATACATGAACAGGGCAGACACTGGCCATGAGTCATAGGTCACCACAGACCACAATGGTCAGGGCAGCCCTCGAGTACACAGCAAACACGTGAGCCCCATTTGGGATGCCTCAGCCATGCCCCCTTCTTTCCCACCCAGCCTCTCACTCATCTCTCCACAGCCACTCCCACCCTAGGCCCCTCCTGCCAGGAGCTCTGCCTGTGCCTCCCAAGACTGCCCCCTTCAGGAGTGCCCATCAGTGCTGGCTTTCCCACTCCTTCCTCAGATCGGCTCCACCCTGACTCTCGGTCCCCAAGAGCTGACTATAGCAAACTGGCCAATCTACACAAGCAGCGCCGAAATATGAGAGGCACTTACTGAGCAACGCAAACACGCCGGTCCCCAGAAGCCAGGGAAACCGACTTAGCATGGATGATAATGAGGACGGAGAGGGAGAACACTGGCAAAAGAAAGCCTTGGAAAAACACAAACCAAGATTTACGTCCAACATCGTCAGGGCTCATGATTGAGCTGTGAGTTCTGGAGAGAAGGGTCTCTGTCTCATGGCAGTGTCCCCCATCTTGGGGACAGCTGGCCAGGCCTGGACCTGAGTCTCAGCCCCACTATCCCACTGGCCTCCTGTTTCCTCCGCCATGGACCAGGGAATTAGAGACCATGTAGTCTGAAGTCCACCCACCCTACCTGACAGATCCTGGGCTTTGAAAGGGAAGCTGAAATCTCGCCCTTGTTACACTTCACTCAGTTAATGCTTATTTAAGAAACTTGAAAACTATTCACTGAACGCCGATCTCTGCCAGGCAGTGGACTCAAGGTTTGTTACACTTAATCATATTGAATCCTTACAAGCACCCCACCTTACGGACAAGACAATCAACGCTCAGGAAAGTTAGATAATTTGGCCAAGCTCATAGAGATAAGAAATGGTGAACCTGGGAGGTGACCCAGGTATGCCCAAACCCAGAGTCCTTTTCTCTCCACCACGCCATTTACTGTAGTTTACTTTAAGGGCCACCTGCAAAACCTTAAACCAAAGAAATGATTCTAATAGTAAAACTTTCAGGCACCAGTTCAGGCCCATTGGGAAGAGTCTCTCCAAGACGAGGTTTCATGTGGAATGTGACACAGTGATTCCTGGTGAAGCCACACGAAAGAATAGCATGCAGCTGCCTAAAGGGTGAGGGGAGCTCTCCGTGTAATGGCTCAAAGGATGCCCATGAGTATCGCTAAAGTTTCATTTTTAAAAAGTTCTTTACAAGAGTATGTGTGTTTGAAGAAGCAGGAGGAAATGTCTGAAGGGCACATACCAACTGTAACGGGGGTTATTGCTGGAGGCTGGGGTTGGAGGGGAAAGAGAGAATGAACCACTAAAAAGTGGTTCTAAAACTAAAAAGTTTAGATATTTCTATAATTTTCTAATTTGTTATATTGAGCACACATTAGTTTAGGGATTTATGTTTGTTTCTAATTTTAAGCAAAGAAAAAAAATACACCATCCCCACCCCCTCCACCACCCACCATCCCGGGGAAATGGCCACCCCCATCCCCACCCCGTGCTCCAGGACAGCAGGGCATGAGTCCTCCGCCCTGAATACATCAGCTCCCTGTGGGCCACATGGCACAGGTGCCCTGATTCGGAAGGCAGACAGGGGTGTACCCAGGGGTGCTTTGGGGCCCAAAAGCTTATATACTTTGGGGCCACCTCTTTAAGGAAAAGAATAGACAATTACAAGTTCCAAATCAGGTTTCAGTTCTTGGACAGGTCCTTGCAAGCACAGAGCCCTGGAGCTGACGCTTCACCTGCCTCCTGGTGAATCATTCCCCAAACCAGTGGTCCCTGCGCCTCTCAGGGTTACAGAAACCCACGGTGGCTGTCAGGCCTGTCCCAGCCGCATCCATCGTGCCCCTGGAATGTGCTTTCTCAGCTGTGATCCCAGGTCCACTCAATACAGGCTTCCCTGCTGTCCTCCAGCAACTGTGTGGACCAGTAGAAGGGTCAGCCTGCCGCGGTCACCAGTGATTTGTCGTAGGCATCGTGCTGAGCCAAATTGGAGTGGGAGAAGGGACAATGTGTGCCCTATAGAGACTTACCAAAATATCCTCCCATATTTTGAACCATATATAAAGCTTCGCACTGCCCAACAAGCTGGCATGTCAATGTCAACCTGCATAAAACTGCCAAGAGGGACATGCTGGCCACATGACCCCAGATCTGTGAGCTGATTGGAAATGACCATTCCACAATAATGCAAGCTCATAAAACAGGCAACAACAGCCCATCTAAAATTTTGATGTTGTGTTCATCATGGATTTTTTGGATTGATTTTATTTTTTTTTAATATTGTATGAAATGTTATTTATCTTAGTTACTGAATTTGGGGCACCCTGAGGCAAGTAGCTCACTGGCTTCCCCCTAACCTTGGCTCCGCCCCTCACCTGAGAAAGGCACACCAGGCCCTAACTGCATTACACCCACACAGCAGCCTCCAAAACTGACTCCTTCCTCAGGTGTCCAGGTGCCAGCTCCACCATCAGAGGCCTCTCCTCTGACTGGTTCCCCAAATTGTGAACTTGCAGTTCCTCAAGAGGTCTGGGTTGGAAGGGCCCAAGCAGAGCGTCACGAAGCTGAGTGCAGCATGGGCAGTGGATACACATAACGTAAAACTTACCATCTTAACCATATTTAAGAGCCCGGTTCACTGGCATTAAGGATATTCATATTGTGGTGCAACTATCACCATCACCCACATCCAGAACTTTTTGTCATCCCAAACTGAAACTCTGTACCCATTAACCAATAACTCTCCATTCCACTCTTCCCCACAGTCCCTAGGAACCACCATTCTACTTTCTGTCTCTATGAATTTGACTCCTTTAGGTACTTCATACAAGTAGAATCAAACAGTACTTGTCTTTTTGTGCAGGCTTATTTCACTTAGCATAATGTCCTCAAGGGTCATCCATATTGTAGCATGTGACAGGATTTCCTTCCTTTTTAAGGTCAAATAATATTCCTTTGTTTTTATATGCCACATTTTGCTAATCCATTCATCCATCAATGGACACTTTGGTTGATTCCACCTTTTGGCTACTGTAAATAATGTTGCCATGAACAAGGGTGTACAAATATCTCTTTAAGACGCTGCTTTCAATTCCTTTGGGTATATGCCCAGAAGTGGAATTACTGGATCATATGATGATAAGTCTATGCTTAATTTTTGAGGAACGACCATACTGTTTTCCATACCGATGGCACCATTTGAAATTCCCACCAACAGTTCACAAGGGTTCCAATTTCTCCACATTCTCACCAACACTTGTTATTTTCTATTTTTTTTGATAGTAGCCATCATAATGGTGTGAGGTGGTATCTCACTGTGGTTTTGATTTGCATTTCCCTGACTAGCGATGTTGAGCATCTTTTTATGTGCTTGTTGGCCATTTGTTTATCTTCTTTGGAATATATCTATTCAAGTCCTTTGCCCTTTTTTTTTTTTTTTTTTTTGCTGAGGAAGATTCACCCTGAGAATTCATCCACTGCCAGTCTTTCTCTTTTTGTATGTGAGCTGCTGCCACAGCACAGCCACTGACAGATGAGTGGTGTAGGTCCATGCCCAGGAACCAAACCTGGGCTGCCAAAGTGGAGCACACCAAAATTAACCATTAGGCCACTGGGACTGGCCCCCCTTTGCCCATTTTTAAATAAACTTGTTTATGTTTGTTGTTGAGTTGTAGGAGTTCTTTCTGTAATCTGGATATTAATCCCTTATCAATTTATGATTTGCAAACATTTCCTCCCATTCCATAGTTGTCAGATATCTGCATTTTTAACAACTTCCCCCAAACCACACTTTGAGGAAAACTGGCATAGATTCTGTGGATCCCTTTCCAGAAGCAGGTTTCTCATCCAGGTTCTACCTAGGGGCTGGGCCCAAGGGGAGGAGACAAGGAGAAGGGCTGGATCCACTCAGCCCCTGGTGGCCTATTCTGGGAGAGGGGGCAACCCTGACCTGAACACCCGCCAGAGAAAGGTCTCGAGCACTGGAAGGAGAAGAGGCCTGTAAGAGTGCAGTTTCTGGCCCCCAGAAACTGGTGGCTTCCCCTAGTTACAGAGCAAGGCATACCCCTGTGCATTACCTCCTTCAGAAGTGTGATCCCAAAAAGCAGGGGCCTCCCCTGAGTCTCCCTATAATGGGAAAGACAGGCCACTCATATCTGTGAGCACAGCTTGTGTTCAGAAGTGCCTGCCTGGCTTCCCACATCTGCTACCTGGGCAGGCATGTGACTTGAGGGAGCTCTCTGCTCAGCTGGCTCTGCCAGAGCTGGGGCTAGAAGCTGACCTTGGCTGCCTTCCCTTCTCTGCCTTTCTCTCTCCTGCTGACCATCTTAGCTAGTTCCCCATTGTTCACTCCTCTCTCCACGCTCAGTAGAGAGCCTCAGCTGGAGGACCAACACTCGTGTTCCTTGCACATCAGCCCTCCTTTGCAACCGGCACAGCTTTCTGGGGGGTGGAAGGGTTAGATATCCCAACACACAGCCCATTTTTGTTTCCTCTCCCCCTCCAAACTGTCCAAGGTAAGTGGATGTGTGAGTTGGTCCCACAAGGCCTTCATTCCAGGATATCACAATATCAGTCCGGGTCTGGGGTCTTTCTCCGCATCTGTGAGATCTGAGGGTCTGTCTTGTCAATAGTGAAAAGAGATGAGCAAATATGAAAGCAGGCACGGTCTGTGTGGTTGGCCCAGCTGTACAATGAAGTATATCGATCGCTCTGCTGCAGCCTTCCTTTTGTCGTGTTTCGGTTTGGCATTTTCTCCTAATTGTCTATTTGCATTTGCTTAGGGCTAACTAACAACCACTCTGCATTCTACCCAAAGGTCAGCAGCCCCCTCACTTCCTGTGAGATCAGCCTGGCAGGCGGCATGTGTGGGGAGTGCTCCCTGCGTCTGGCCAGCGCCACCTTGAATAAGACATTATCTTACGCGATTTGACTGCATCGAGAACAACAATTTCAAAAACAAATGGGCATGTGCTCACATTGTAACAGCAAAACCCAGACACTTTTGGTGAAATCCATACAGTAAATTCTGGTGAAATTTTGTCTTAGTCTGTTCGGGCTGCTATAGCAGAATACCACAGACTGGGTGCTTAAACACAGACGTTTATTGCTCACAGTTCTGGAGGCGGAAAGTCCCAGATCAAGGGGCTGGCAGGTTCAGGGTCTGGCAAGGGCCTGCTTCCTGTTTCACTGACGGCCATCTTCTCCCTGTGTCCTCACATGGTGGAAGCGGCGAGGTAGCTCCCTGGGGTCTCTTTTATAAGGGCACTAATCCCATTCACAAGGGCTCTGCCCTCTGAACTAACCACTTCCAAAAGCCCCACCTCCTAATACCGTCACATTGAGGGTTAGGTTTCAACATATGAATTGCCGGGGAGACATTCAGTCCAAAGCAACTATCTTTTTACAAGTGTAGAAAAAAATGTGATCTTTTTGTAATTGGGAATTAAAACTACTAGTTAGCGTTACAGATGTATGATGCCATCATTTGCACTCACAGCTTTAAACATACATAAATCTAAGATGGCAACCAGCAGTGTTATTGGAAAATTAAAATGTTAGTGACGCTGCAAAAAACACGAAGGGTGTGACTATGAGGCTGGACCCTCGGAGCTGGCTGCAACCGAGAGACCCTGGACTCAGAAGCTTCCTCACATTGGTCAGGCATCCTGGGCACATTCTCTTTTTCCTTTTAAAATCGGCTATATTTTTCCTTAGAAAATTAAAAACACAATATAGACAAGGAAGAAATTAAAGAAAATATTCTGCATCCACTACCACAACCACAAAGTTAACAGGTTAATGAATTTCCTTCCATTTTTCCTAGCCTCATTCAGTCACCCCTTAAAAAAAAAAACTTCATAGCAGCATTATTTACAATAGCCAAAAAGTGGCAACAACCCAAATGTCCGTCAATTAATGAATTCATGCAATGCAGTGTCACTGCAGCATCAAAAGGAGTGAGGTACTGACACCCGCTACAACGCGGGTGAACCTTGAAAATGTCATGCTAAGTGAAAGAAGCCAGACACGAAAGACCACATAGTGTGTGATTCCATTTATGTAAAATGTCCACAATAGGCAAATCCAAAGCAACAGAAAGTAGATTAGTGGTTGCTTAGGTTGGGGTCAGGGGGCGGGAGGAATGGGGAGTTACTGCTAAGGTGTAAGAGACTTTTTTTTTTAAAGATTGGCACCTGAGCTAACAACTATTGCCAATCTTTTTTTTTTTTCTGCTTTTTCTCCCCAAATCCTCCCAGTACATTGTTGTATATTTTTAGTTGTGGGTCTTTCTAGTTGTGGCATGTGGGATGCTGCCTCAGCGTGGCCTGACAAGCGATGCCATGTCCTCGCCCAGGATCCCAACCTGTGAAAGCCGGAGCCTCCAAAGCAGATCCCGCAAACTTAACCACTCCGCCACAGGCCAGTCCAGTAAGGGACATATTTTAGGGATGATGAAAATGCTCTAGAATTAGATGGTGGTGATAGTTACACAATCTTGGGAATATACTAAAAAACGACTGGCTCACCACTTTAAAAGGTGAATTTTAGGGTATGTGGATTATATTTCAATTTTTTTTTAAGTACAAAGGAAAAGGTCACCTCCTTTGGCCTAAGGATCCAGCTCTGTTTCCAGGACTCCAGTCTGGAGGATTGATCCCAGTGTCCCAGGAAGGACCCACCCCTGGATAGAAGAGGGCTGAAGATCGGGGGGAGAGGACATCCTGGAACAGGGGAGGGTGTCACTGTGACGACGCCCAATGTTTCCTCCAGGCCAGCCCTGTCTCCTCCAGGGGACCTTGACAATACAGGACAGGAAATTAGGTCTTAAAGCTCTTCCAAGCACTGTCATTCAAGTCTCACACCAATTTATAGCACAGACATGGGGGACGTTATCATGCTCATTTTACAGATGTAGCAGCTGTGGCCCAGAGAGGTGAGGGTCAGGCAGGGTGGGCTCAGCCTGGGGCTCCCACCTGTCTTCTTTGCAATGTGTGGTGGGGTCTGGCCTGAGAGTCTCCCTGAGGGCCCGAGCAAGGAGTCCCAGTCAAACCACCCAGAAACGGCCTGTTGGACAGGCCAGGGCCTCGCACAGTGGTGGGGGTGAGTGAGTGGAGGGCGGAGCAGGAAGGAACCATTGTGGGGCTTTTATCCTTTGTGCACAGGAAGATGGGTGTTTTGCGCCAGTGCTTTGGCGGGAGGTTGTTTGATCCTCTGGGATGGAGAGTTCCCAGGCACGCAGGTGCTGCCGCAGGTGGGGCCCGCAGGTGCCCCCCGAAGCCAGGCAAGGGCAGGTGCGGGGTGTGTTTGGGGACCCACAGCCACCTGCAGCTGTGCGGGGACGTCGGCCAGAGTTCCCACGTCCCGCCGGAAGTCAAGGTTTTCACACTCCCATCTCCCTCTCGGTTAATAATAGCAGGTAACTCTTGTCTTCCTACAAGGGTCAAACCAAGTGCGCGTGTGGGCCACATGCAGCCGTGCTCTAAATAGACACATGAGACAGGCGGTTTCTTTCGGCTAAATTGGTCCACAAATCAGTCATTTCACTGTGGGGTATGCTGTTAATTTTGGCCCAACAAACAGACACTGAGTAAACAGAGACTCGCCTAGCCGTAAACCAGCTCTTACTTTGGAAAGCCACTTCCCTCCGGGGCATCTGCCCAGGCCAGAAGCCACGCCCTGTCGCCCCGCCCCCTCCCCAGTCTTCCCAGCCCTGCCCTCCCTCCTTCCTGTCGCCCCGCCCCCACCCCAGCCTTCCCAAGGGTGTCCCTCAGCAGCCTCCTCCTCCCTCCTGCACCCCTCCTTATAGGGTCATCCCCCTCCGTGTGTCTAAGGTCCAGAAGGTCCTGACTGCTCGGCTCCCACCCCTTCCCAGCTCCCCTTCCCGGAAGCTTCTCACGCGTTGATACTGGCTGTCTACGCTTCCTCAGGCCCTCTGCCCTCAATCTACGGTCAAGTCCAGAGGATGATACAACGATGAGCATCTGGGAGACCACCACCCAGATTGTACAAAGGTTACCTCGGTCATGTTTATAGCAGATATTTCTTTTTTTTTAATCAAAAAAAAAAAAACAAACTAGCAGACCGCCCACTTCCCATGCTCTTCAGCCCACTGCCCTCTGACTCTTCTCCCACAAACTTGCCTGGCCCATCGTGGACACATGGTCCTTGGCAGAGAGGCCATCGAGACTCCCGGGACACTGCGTCTGTCCTCCACCTCACTGGGCTTTCTTCTGCAGCCTCTTCCTCTGCTCCTCGGGGTTCAGTGCTGGGCCTCCTTTCTCTCTTCTGTCTGCAGTCTGTCCGTCAGCAATCCCGGTGATTCCCATTATTTTAGACACCACCCACACACTGAGTCCCAAACTCCTGCAACCAGCTGCTATGGGAACCTCTGTGTACCTGGAGGTCCAGTGGGCACCTGGAGCCTAAGACATCTACAGCAGAGTGCTTGACTTTCCTCCCCAAACTTATTCCCGAGCTGCCCCACCTCTGTAAATTGCACCACCAGCCACCCAGTCCCAAAAGCCAGAAACCCAGGGGTCATTACTGCGTTCCTCCCCTTCCTTCATCCCCATCAGTATCCGGTCCCATCCCTTTCCATCCACCCCCACTAAATATCTCCAGTCTGCCCACCCTGCTCCACCTCCTCTGCTCCCAAGCTAGTCTAGGCTTCCAACATCTCTTGCCTGGACCACTCCAGTCTTTCTACTGGTACCCTGCCTCTTCTTTGCCCACCTATAATCCATTCTCATAAGATCATGTTACTCCCCTGCTCACCAGTTGCTGTGGCCTAAAGTTCCAGCAGAATGTGCCCCACCTGCCTCTCCAGTCCCAAGTTAGACCACATTCTTGATCCATGCTCCTAGGCAACCTCCCCCAGCTCTTCCTGCCACAGGGCCTTTGCACATGCTAGTCCTTCACCCTAGAATTATCTTCTAGTCTTTCAGTTCTCAGTTTAAATGTGTAACATGTTCAGCAAAAACTTCCCAATCTAACAAGACGACCCTTGTCCCCGGCCCACATGCACATCCCCTACTCTATCACACTCTTTTCTTTATTTCCTTTATATTCTTACCTCAATCTCCAACACTCTGGTCTATTTGATACCTTGTTTGTTACTTGTTAGCTGACCACAGTGGAAGCCCCATGAGGGCAGGGCCATGACTACCTGGCTCACCTGCACCCACAGCCCATAGCCCTGCACCCAGTCCCATGCCAGCCACATGGTGGGCACTCACAAAACACCTGGAACATGAATAAATGGCAGCCTAGTCTCTGCTTACACTTCACTTATCAAGAGAAGCCCCCACTAAAACATTCGTCTCATGGAGGGCCCTTGCCAGCCCCTCCACAGCCCATCCCCATCCTCCTCAGATGAGGGGTGGCACAAGGAACACGCCCTCTCCCCTCCCTTCCTTCACCTTCCTGCTCCTGGCACACCCCACCCCCTCAGCCACCCCGTTCCCCTCCCTCCTTGCTCCACTCTCCACACCTGCCCTCACTCCGGCTGCTTTGCCAGTGCTGTCCCACCCACCCCACCACTCCCTGACCCCAAATGCCTTCCGTCTTCCATCCACCTTTTCAAAGCTTGCCCGTCCTTTCAGGCTTAGCTCAAGCCCCTTCCTTCCTGCACTTACCCCCTCCGAACTCCCAGCACCTGTGGTTTTTGAACACCAATTGCAGCCTTGACGTTAGACTGCCTCTATTTCTGTCATGCATCTTACTATTGATAAGAATAATGACCAGGACCTCCATGTAAATCCAGTACCTTGCAGATACTGTACAAGTGTTATCCCTGCTGAGGCTCAAAACTATGCAAAACAGTTCCCATTTCAGAGAGGAGGAGGACTCATCTCTGAAAGCCAAAAGGACTTGGGGAGCACGGTGGCGCAGTGTCCCCTCACTCAGACTCAGTGGACAGACTCCCCAGTGGGACGGGCGCTCCTGCGGGTGGGATTGTAGTCCCCAGTACCAGTGTTTCTGTTCCTTGCCCCAAGGCGTTTAAAATAACCCCTTCTGATGGCCAGAACTATTTCGGATGAATGGCCACTATGTAACCAATGAGGGGAGGGGCTCTAAGGGGTTTGTAGTGAACCACAGGAGGCTCTGCTGCCTTTCATTTCACAAGGACATGCTTTGCAAGATTTCATGGCTCTCTGTTATTACCTTTGCGCCACTCAGCCCTGGAGCGTGGTTGGCAGGAGGGGAATGAGGAATGTCTGACTAAAGGGTCCTCCACCCATTGCCTTTCAGCTGCATTGGTAGCTCTGAGCAGCCATTCAGGAGGCCGAGCTCCTCCCCAAGGTGAGCACAGACTATCTTTGGATGACCTGGGTTACCTCCCGTCTGCTCTGTGTGTGCGCCCCTAGGTGACTGTGGGCCCAAGGGACAAGGCTGCTGTAGGCAGTGTTGATAAGGCTGAGTGGCCATGGCAGTGCTCCACCCAGGCAATTTACTCGTTCATTTAGTCATTATAGGATACTGAGCGCCTCCTCTCTGCCAGGCACTCCTGGAGGCACTGGAGATATAGCAGAGAACTGAACAGCACTGCAGCTTTCGTGGCTTTTCTGCGAGGAGAGGGAGGAGAGAAGAGAAGGAGGTCAGTGGGATGAAGTGTGTGAGGGACAGGAAGCAGGGGTTGAGAGTAAGATGGGGAGTCAGAGAGCCAGCTCGAAGAGGGAACATTTGAGCAGAGACTGGAACACTGAGGGCATGATTTGTATGTCTCACTTCCCCAAAAAAGACTGCAGGCAAAGACTGGCTCTTGTACCTCTTGTTTATCCTCAGAAGATTCTAGAACATTTCTGGAGACTCAGCAGTAACTTGGAATTTTGAACCGAGGATATTCTTAACTAAACTTTAACAAAATCAATAGGCAATATGAAAGCAAAGGTCTTTTTTCCCCAAGGGAAAGTGTGTTAGTCACATGCTAGCTTTTTCATTAGAAAAAAACGGATTTTCGGTGAAGCAGAGGGAAGTGGGTTGAGCCTGGAGTAGGCTGTGGACACCAGCTGCTGCACTTGCCCGGGGCCACAAGCAAGGGCTGGTGCTGGGCACTCTGAAAAGCCCTCCTCCTGAGTTTGGGGGGCAATATGCAAGGCCGATGCTCCCGGAGGGGTCACAGATTCCCTGCACCTGCGCCAAGGAGATTGGGGACACTCAGTGATGGAGGCATTTAAAGGCTGCCTGTGACAGAACAAATATTAATAAAAACAAGAGGCACATTACTGCTTTCCAAGCTCGTCACCCACCTCAGCATATTAAATCCTGGAGGGCAGGTGGCCTTTCCCCCTTTTGATGATGTGGGATCTAAGCCTCGTTGTTCAGGCGCTGGACATTGGTTTTCTGATTTCCCACACTGTGTTGGCATGGGTTTCCTGGGAAGTACCCACCTGCTGCTTTTTTATGCTACGGAGGCAGAGGGGGCGGGGCCTAGAGAGGGGGCGGGGGGCGAGGCTGGGAGAGGAAGGGGGAGGAGCAGGGGGCGGGGCTGTGCTGAGAGATGGAAGAGCATGCCTGGTCACGTCTCTATAGCCTTTAGAAACATTCCCATCTTGCCTTGTCTTTCCTGGCCTTGACATTTTTTTTTTTTTTTTAGATTTTTTTTTTTTTATTTTTTCCTTTTTCTCCCCAAAGCCCCCCAGTACATAGTTGTATATTCTTCGTTGTGGGTCCTTCTAGTTGTGGCATGTGGGACGCTGCCTCAGCGTGGTCTGACGAGCAGTGCCATGTCCACGACCAGGATTCGAACCAACGAAACACTGGGCTGCTTGCAGCGGAGCGCGCGAACTTAACCACTCGGCCACGGGGCCAGCCCCTGGCCTTGACATTTTTTAAGAATATACGTCGGTTATTCTGTAGGACGACCCCCAATTTGGGTTGGCTGAGGTTTCTGCCGGATTAGATTCGGGTTATGCATTTTTGGCATTTTTATTCTTCTCAGTGCATTTCAACAGTAGGCTCGCGTGAACACTTGTTCCGTTACTGGTGACGCTCACATTGTTTTAGGCGGTGTTCAGCAGACTTCTGCACCGTCAAGTTCCTGGTTTCCCCTCGTAATTAGTAATATCTATGGGAGATACTTTGAGATTATGTAAGGGTACTGTTACTCTTCAAACTTCTACCACTGCTTTCAGCGTTCATAAAGATTCTTGCTGGTTGCCTCATGGTGGTTTTCTAATTGCATGATTCCTTCTGCATGTGTTAGGTGACCGTCCACTGGAAGAAAGAGCTTTCCTGTGTAGCCCGTGCATTTTTATGTGTGGATTTGTATCAGTGTGGATTCATGGGTCCTTATTTCAGTCAAAGGGTTATAATTCTTTATTGTGATCATTTATTTTCATGCTCAAGTTATCCCAGAGGAAGCCAGGGAAAACCCCTTCAGAGTGCCTTCTGGATTCTTTTGACAAGTTCCCATGTCAGAAGTAAACACTTCATTACTTTCTGGCACAACATGTTCCAGGCTCTTCTTGCAGTTTCCCTGCCCCGGCCGTGAATTCAGTCATTTCTCTAAAGAGCTCAGGTTTCTTTTAGCAAAGAATCATATTTAGAAACTAGTATTTGAGTACTAAGTATACTCATTGCTTTCAGAGTGTTATTGCTCCTAGGCCCTTTCAGTGGATAGAGCCAGGCAATACATGAATGGATATGCACACAGACATGAGTACGTATGTGTGGTAGGCACATGACCCCAATGACCCCAGTCTCCTGATATTCATGCCTTATGTAACTGTTGTGTGGGTCTCAGCCTATTGAAAATGATGCTTTCAGGGGCTGGCCCCGTGGCCGAGTGGTTAAGTTCGCGTGCTCCGCTGCAGGCGGCCCAGTGTTTCGTTGGTTCGAATCCTGGGCATGGACATGGCACTGCTCATCAAACCATGCTGAGGCAGCGTCCCACATGCCACAACTAGAAGTACCCACAACGTAGAATATACAACTATGTACTGGGGGGCTTTGGGGAGAAAAAGGAAAAAAATAAAATCCTTAATAAAAAAAAAAAGAAAGAAAGAAAAGGATGCTTTCAGCTAGGAATGCCTGAGGCACTCACCTGGGCCTGTAGTACTCGTAGGGAGCCCCTACCAACATTTCCCCTCACTGGGACTATTGTCGTGACTAGATGAGCCCTTGTGGTTCTTATTATGGTTGCAAGACGTACTTCAGCAAACACCGAGGGAATTTTGAGGAGTAAGATTCATTTTTCACAGGCCCTAAAGGGTACATGGCACACCGGAGGGCCAACACAGCGAGGTTGTGAGGTATAGAGAAGAGTGTGGACCTGGAACTCTGCCTTTATTAGGGTCTGAGGGTAGGGTGTCTAGGGTTTCGAGGGTTCACTCTCTATTGGATAATTTAAAGCATAAGAGCGGGAGTTAGAGTGTGTGAAGGGAGAAGCAGGGTCACTCAAGTGGTCAGTCACCTAGGTCACCCAGAGCTTTATGAATGAAGGAACTTCGTGGGTGGGGATGGCCTAATTCTTTTCCTGACTGGTTTGCTAGTAGCTGTGATAGTGTGTCTTAGAGCTGGTGATAGTTTATTCAAAATGGGTGTCTTTTGAAATGGATGCCTCAGCAACCCAAAGCCTAAAGTCAGGCAGTTAAACTACAGTCATCCTCTCTCCTTGAGTGTGGCTAGACCAGGTGACTCACTTCTAACGAATACAAGAATACAATACAGCAAAAGTGATGGAATGTTGCTTAAGATATTAGGTTATAAAGAGGCTGTGGCCTCGGTCTTGCATGCCTCTTGTGCTCCTCACTCTGGTGGAGGTCATCTGCTATGTTATGAGCTGCCCTGTGGAGAGACTCACGTGGCAGGAACTGAGGGAGGTGTTGGGCCAACAACCCTGGAGAGGGACTGAATCTCACCGATAACCACGTGAGTGAGCTTGGAAATGGATCCTCCCCAGTTGCATTCCTTCAGATGAGACCACAGCCCCCACCCATAGCTTGATTGAATCCTGTGACAGACCCAGAGTCAGAAGCACTCAGTGAAGCCACATCCAGTTGTCCACAGAAACTGTGAGATGATAAATGTTTGTTGTTTTAAGCCACTAAGTTTTGGAGTGATTTGTTATAGTAAGCAGTAGATGACTAATACAATATACTGTATCTACTTGGGGGGTGGGGGTGGGGAGTGTGGAGAGAGGGCCCACACACACCTATATCTGTTTTTATATCTGTCTATCTCTACATATTACAAATATGGATTTATACTAATAAGTTCAGTTTCAGTCCAATGCTACAGGGACTCTTTCTAACCTTCCCCACTTTCCATACTTATAACTCCCTTCTCCAACAATGAGAACCCCAGCTCCCATTATCCACAATATGCTGATTTATTTGTTCAGTCCTAGCATATACAGAAAGTAGTTTCAGAATTGCTATCCTATGTCTCTGTGGAAAAGTAGCCTACTCATGGGAGTTCAACATTTGTTTAGAGTTCTTGTTGTCTTTAGTCAAAGGAATATAGTCCAAATACTGTGAACTCTGTGTTCTTTTCAAAAACAAAACGGTGTACTGTCTCAGCTTCTCCGGGAAGTGAGGAGTGAAGTGCAAAAGGTATAGCATGTTTTCTTCCCAGACAGCAAAGGCCCTGCTTGGCTGTTTTGCACCGGATTGTTGTAACTTCCCTGTAAGAAGTGCTGGGGGCAGGGACTTCAGAGGCTTACCACTCTGAGCTTTCTCCTCTGGGCCGATGCTGCCCTTTCCTCTCATTAGCAATGTAGTTTTCATGCAGTCATTAAATTGTTTGGAGAGAAAAGTGTACGGTGTTGCTTTTTGAAGGCCCCTGGGGAAGGTTTTGAATTATAATCACTCTCCTTATTCAAAAAGAAGCCAAGTGACCAGCTGACTCTGACATCTCCCCAGAAAGGCTCCATTTGGGTGGGACTCACGTGTTCTTCCAAAAAGATGGAAACCTGGATGGGACAGTCTTTGCACGGCAACAACTTGGGCCAGAACTCTCTGTGGAGCAGCAAAAGGGGCATCAGGTCCTTGACATGACCTCGTTGGGGAAGACCTCTGTGTCATTGGGTTGTCACTGTCACCCTCCAAGGAGGCGGCATCCACAGAGACAAGGGAGCCCCCAGATCAGCATTGCTGCCCGGCGTGGGGTTGGGGGGGTAGAGGGCTGGTGGGGGCCTGGGAAGGCAGCACTGAGCCTCGTCCCACTAGACACCTCAGGTGACAGGTCACAAGTCACACTATGATGTGCCCCTTGGAGACTCTAGGAGAGTGGCCAAGGACATTATGCTCTGCCCTGCATGGCTTCTCCAGGATCTGACTCTGATTTCTAAGGTTTCCCATGCTAGGCCACTCCATTTCCTTGTGTCTGCCAACCTACCCCGCTACGACCTCAGAAACATACACACCCACACACGTTATATACACACCATATAATACATACCACACATGCCACATGCATAACACACACCACACATATTGCATACATCCACAACTCATCACATGTATACACGCCATACATATCCTATCCTACACAAATACAAACCACACACATACACACCCATCACACATGTACACACATCACACCACACACACATCCATATACACCATACACTCTACACTCATACACCACACATACATCGTACACACACACACGAACCTCATATATAAATACATCACACAAGCACACACATCACATGTATACAAATGCCACAACACACATTGAGCCAGGCCCCAAGGAGATAGAGGGAAGGGTGCTAGCTCCCTGGGAAGGTGTGTGAGCTTTTCCCAGCCTCCCTCTGCTCCAGGAAGCATCCACGCTGCCCCCCACTTCAGCACATGCAGTCTCCACCCCTCATCTGACATTTCCAGGTGGTGGGAACGAAGCTCACCCTGAAGTTTTCTCCTCAGAAGTCCCCACAGCACCCAGCACAGTGCCTTGTACAAACAGCATCTTCAACAAGTGGATATAGATGGATTAGGGCTCAGCAAACGAAAGTTGATAGCACTTAATTATCAGAGTGACAGGACTACAGAGGGTTTGCCTGTTTTTTAAAAATTTGTTTTATTTTACTTTTTTCTTTCAGGCAAACGTTTTATATTTTTAAATAGATAATACATTTACATACTTCAAAATCTAAAAGGAGAAAACTTATGTCCACACAAAAACCTGCACATAGATGTTTATAGCAGCTTTATTCATAACTGCCAAACTTGGAAGCAACCAGCTTCAGTGGGTGAATGGATAAATAAACTGTGGTACATCCAGATGGTGGAATATTATTCAACACCAAAAAGAAAAGAGCTATCAAGCGATGGAGAGGCATGGAGGAAGCTTAAATGCATATTACTAAGTGAAAGAAGCCAATCTGAAGAGGCTACATACCATATGACTCCAACTATAAGATATCCTGGAAAAGGCAAAACTGTGAAGACAGTAAAAAGATGTGTGGTTACCAGAAGTTGTGGGGGAAGAAGGGATGAAGAGGTGGAGCACAGAGGATTTTTAGGGCAGTGGAAACACTCTGTATGATTCCATAATGATGAATACATGTCATTATACATTTGTCGAAATCCGTGGAATGTACAACACGAAGGGTGACCCCTAATGTGAACTACAGACTTTGGGTGGTAATGATGTGTCGAAATAAGTTCAAAATGTACCATTCTGGTGAATGATGTGGATAATGAGAGAGGCTATGCATGTGTGGGGGTGGGGGATATACAAGACATCTCTGTACCTCCTTCTCAAGTATGTTGCAAACCTAAAACTGCTCTAAAAAAATTGTCTTAAAAAAATTTTAAAGGGCACCAAGCCTGTGGGTATGTCCTTCCACTCACATCCCCCAGGCCTCCAGGTCCTTTCCCTGGAGGGCACCAGTGTTGGCTGCTTCTTGTGAACGCTTCCCAATATGTTGTGTCCATTTTCAAGCAAGTATATTTGCATACGTACATTTCTCCCATCTAACAGAATGACAGTACTCTAGAAATTATTCCATCTTGCTTTTTCACTTACTACAGCTCCGTGGTCTTTCCCTATTGATATAGAGAGAATGTCATACTTTTTTTTTTATAGTTGCAGAGAACTCCATTGATAATGTTCCGTAACACAGATAAAATTGCCTACTGATGGACAGTAGGTGACTTCCAGTCTTCTAATATCACAAACAGTGATGCAATAAATAACCTTGGGCATGTGTCATTTTGCACGTGGTCAGGTATATCTGTAGAATAAAATCCTAAAAGTGGAATTGCTTGGTCAAAAGGTATATGCTTTGTAATTTTGATAAATTATTGCCAAATTGCCCTCGGTAGAGATTGTATCAATTTCCAGCTCCAGCAGCCATGTTATATGAGTACCCGTTTCCTTACAACCTTCAATATTTTAAGTTATAAAAATAACATCCAATGACTCTGAATACCACTTAGAGAGTCCACTTGTAAAATTCCTACGGTGTGTGGGCGCCCGGAAGTCTGGAGAAGATGAGGTTCTTGAGAGCAAAACAAAGACCTAATTGGAGACTTGCAGACTTTGTCAGCTTCTGGTAACTCACGTTCCCACCAGAGCTCCTCTGGGCACCGGCTTACTCCACGGGGGCATCCTTCCCCGCTTTGCAGACTTCAGCTTGCATGCAAAGCCTAGGTTTTGTAGCTCTATGGGAATCATGAGCTACATACAAAACTTACTTCCAAGCCATTCCTCTTTAAAGGAACCAGAGCTAAGATCCTTAAAGACTTGCATCCATTTGCATGATGATTGGCAGTGTCTATTCAGATTTTTTGGGCAGACTGCTTGTTAATGGCATAATAATTTTATAAAAGCAAAAGAATGAATTCTAATGATGGCTTGGGGATATATTGGTCTAATTTCCACTTCTTTCTCTTCCAGGGACAGAAAGCTTGGATCGAAAGAACCTTTTGCAAACGGGAATGTATCTTCGTAATTCCCAGCACTAAAGACCCTAACAGGTAATTTGGAAGCCATAATTAAGACCTTATCCAAACCAGCATTTGTCCCCCAATTGCCAGTAACTATTCTTCTAGTATTTGTGGGAGGGGGAAAAAGAGTCAAGAAGGATGGCCGGAATCTATTCCCCACCTGAGTCATTAACCAGGGAGTCACTTGGGCTAATAAGTTCCTCTGTAAAGATGCAAATAGCCTTGGGAAAGAGTTACTGTCCGCTACTCACTTGAAAGTGAACTCTCATAACCAGATGGGCCCCCAGTTTTCCTCTTAGTCTTGGTGAGATGAAGGAGCTGAGGGCATTATAATGACAGATTTCCAGGACATCTTCTGGACCTCTTTTTTAGAGTTTCATAACGTGTTTAGATGAAAAGGAGCTTCCATCACAGGAAAGATCTGAGTGATTAAGTGAACTAGATGTAACTTTATGAAAGGATTTACTTTGTACACAAAATGTCAAACAATGTCCCTCACTTACATGAAAATGCCCCTGTTATAAACTAAACAGAAGGCCTTCTAAAGCCGTGAAAGTGATCAGAGATGAATTTAGCTAAAACTTCTCATCCCTGAGGGCAAAAGCTGTGAGGCTGAGTTTGGAGGGCTGCAGGGAGTGATGTATCTGTACTTTCACCCAATGTGAAATCCGTGCAGGTAGGAGCCCTGACACAGGGTGCAGACTCCTAGAGACCACCTGATTCAAGTTTATTTGACACATACAACTCCAGCTCCCCACATCGTGAAGCTCGGCCCCCTTCACCACCACCCTGTAGATTCCTCTCTTTGCTTAAAGCTCAGTGATTACCCCCTAAGACAAGAAATACCATTTTGGGACAATGCCAGTGACCCTAAGAGTCTTCCTTTTGTTGCACCTAAAGGTCTCTCCTTATTTCAGTGGCACCGAGACCCTCCTTAATGGAAACTATCTATGCCAGCCCTCCTTAGCACCTGCCAGCACTGCAGCCCCCCACACAGCCAAGTAGCTAAGCATCAGAAGAGATAAAGAGGGACATTTTATAATGATAATAGGATCAACCCATTGGGAAGATATAACAATTATAAGCACATACACACCTAATAACAGAGCACCAAAATGCATGAAGCAAAAACTGATAGAAATAAAGGGAGAAATAAATAATTCAATAATAATAGCTGGAAACTTCAACTCCTCACTTTCAATAATTGAGAGAACACCTAGACAGAAGTTCAAAATGGGATAGAATACTTGAACAACACTATACACCAGCTAGAACTAACAGATATCAGTAGAACACTCCACCCAACAACAAAATATACGTTCTTCTCAAGGGCATGGGGAACATACTCCAGGATAGATCATATGTTAAGCCATAAAACAAGTCTCGACAAATTTTAAAGGATGGAAATAATATAAAGTATGTTCTCCAGCCATAATGAAATGAAATTAGAACTAAGAAATCAAAAGGAGGAAAAAAGTTTGGAAACTCACAAATATGTGGAAATTAAACAACACACTCCTAAATAACCAATGAGTCAAAGGAGAAATCAAAAAAGACATCAGAAAATACTTCAAGATAAGTGAAAATGGAGACACAACATATCAAAACTTGTAGGATGCATTTAAAGCAGATCTGAGAGGAAAATTTATAGCTGTAAATGCCTATTGAAGAAAGAAGAAAGAAATTAAATAAATAACCTAAACTTCCACCATGACACACTGGAAAAAGAAGAGTAAACTAAACCTAAAAGAAGCAGAAGGAAAGAAATAATAGAGAATAGAATGAAAGTTAATGAAGTAGAAAATTTTAAAATAATAGAGAAAAATCAATGAAACCAAAAGCTCATCTTCTGGGGGCCGGCTTGATGGCACAGTGGTTAAGTGCATAGGTTCCACTTCGGTGGCCCAGGATTCACCAGTTCGAGTCCCGGGTATGGACATGGCACCACTTGGCAAGCCATGCTGTGGTAGGCATCCCACATATAAAGTAGAGGAAGATGGGCATGGATGTTAGCTCAGGGCCAGTTTTCCTCAGCAAAAAGAGGAGGATTGGCAGCAGATGTTAGCTCAGGGCTAATCTTCCTCAAAAAAAAAGCTCATCTTCAGAAAAGAGAAACAAAATTGACAAACCTTTAGCTAGATTGATGAAGAAAGAAAGAGAGAAGGCTCTAATTATTATGCTCAGAAATGATAGGACATTACTACCAATCTTATAGAAATAGAAATGAGTATAAAGGAATACTATAATTTGTATACCACTGACAATAAATTAGATAACCTAGATGCAATGGATTCCAAGACTCAAATTCTTAGAAAGACTCAAACTATGAAGCTGATACAAGAAGAAATATACAATCTGAATAGACCTATAAGAAGTGAAGAGATAGGACTAGTAATCAAAAATTACCCGCAAAGAAAAGCTTAGGTCCAGATGGCTTCACTGCTGAATTTTACCAAATATTTAAAGAAGAGTTAAGACCAATTCCACACAAATTCCTTCAAAAAATAGAAGGTGAAAGAACACTTTCCAACTCATTGTATGAGGCCAGTACTACCCTGATATTGAAACCGGACGAAGCCATCACAAGAAAGGAAAACTACAGATCAATATCTCTTGCGAATATGGATGCAGAAATCCTAAACAAATACTATCACCAAATCCAGCAATATATAAAGAGAATTATACAGCATAACCTACTGGGATTTATCCCAGGAATACAAGGTTGGTTTCACGTCAGAAAACCAACTAATGCAATACATCACATCGATAGAATAAAAAACAAAAAATCACGTGATCATCTCAACTGACACCAAAAAAGGATTTGACAAAATCTAACACCATTTTATGATTAAAAAAAAAAAACAGAAAACTAGAAATAGAATAGAGTTTCCTCAAACTGATAAGAGTCATCTATGAAAAATCCATGGCTGGGGCCAGCCCAGTGTTTAAGTTTGCACACTCTGCTTCAGCAGCCCAGAGTTCACGGTTTTGGATCCTGAGTGCAGACCTATACCATGGCTCATCAAGCCATGCTGTGGTGGCATCCCACATACTAAATGGAGGAAGATTGGCATAGATGTTACCTCAGGGCCAATCTTCCTCACCAAACAAAACAGAAAAGAAAAGAAAAGAAAAATCCAAGGCTAACATTATAATTAATAGTGAAAGATCAAATGCTTTGCCCCTAACATCAGAGATAAGGAAAGGATGTCCACTCTCACGACTTCTATTCAAAATTGCACTAGAGGCTCTAGCCAAGGCAATTAGGTAAGAGAAAGAAATAAAAGATATCCATATTGGAAAGGAAGAAGTAAAACTATCTTTATTGGCAGATGACATAATCTTATATATAGAAAATCCTAAAGAATCACTCAAAAACTATTATAACTAATAAACAAGTTCAGCAAGCTTGCAGCATATTAGATCAATATATAAAAATCATATATACTTCTATATACTTGCAATGTACAATATGAAAATGAAACTAACAAAACAATTCCGTTACAATAGCATCAAGAATAAGATAGTTAGGAATAAACCTAACAAAAGAAGGGCAAAACTTATACTCTGAAAAGTACAAAACATTGTTGAAAGAAATTAATGAACATTTAAATAATTAGAAAAACATTGCATGTTCATGGATTGGAAGACTTCACCTTGTTAAGATGGCAATATTCCCAAAATGATCTCCAGATTCAATGCAATCTTTATTTGAATCCCAGCTGGCTTCTTCGTAGAAATTGACAAGCTGATTGATATGGAATTTGCAGAGAACCTAGAATAGCCAAAATAATCTTCTAAAAAAAGAACAAAGTAGGAAGACTCAGATTACTTGATTTCAAAGAAGCGTGGTACTGGCAAAAGGATAGACAGAGAGACCAATGGAATAGAATTGAGAGTCCAGAAATAAACCCATACATCTGTGTCCAATTTATTTTTCAGCAAGGTTGGAAAAACCAGTGAAGAAAGAATAATCTCTTCGTCAAATGGTGCTGAAAGAACTGGATATCAACATGCAAAAGAATGGATTTAGACCCCTACCTCACACCACATATAAAAATTAACTCAAAATGTATCAAAGACCTAAATGGAAGATCTAAAACTATAAAATTCTTAGACAAAAACTTAGGAGTAAATCTTCATGACCTCAAAGTTGGCAAAAGATTCTTAGATATGACGCCAAAAGCATGAACAGCAAAAGAAATATACTTTCAATGTTACTCGTGTAGAGAAATGTTCTACTAAGGCACAGAAGAATTCAACAATATTGAAAAATCCTGGAAGGTCAACGGTATATCTGCAGAGCATGACTGTACTTTGTCACAGAATGTTCAGTAATTGATGCCCACATTGAAAAGAGTGAAAATGTGTTCAGTAAGGAAGGGCATCTATCCAATGGGTTTAAAACAGACTGGTATCTAAATAGATATGCATTGATTAACTGGAAAAAGCCATCATAAGGGGCATTTATGTCCCCAGTTAAGCTGGATAAGTAAGGTGTTAGTCTGCTCCTGTTCATGTGCTACTCTTGTGTTCAGGTTAACCCATCTTAAGGAGAAAAATGTTATAGAAAGACTCTGCTTTGCCTTTGTTTCCAGGTGTTGCTGTGGCCAGCTCACCAACCAGCATATTCCCCCTCTGCCAAGTGTGACATCGAGCAAAAATGGAGAAGAAAATAAACAGGTGGAGACTCAGCCTGAAAAATGGTCTGTTGCCAAACACACCCAGAGCTACCCAACAGATTCCTATGGGATTCTTGAGTTCCAGGGTGGCGGATACTCCAATAAAGCCATGGTAAGAGAGGCCTTAGAAAGGGAGGCCCCAGGCCTGCAGCTTCCAGCAGAGGCCCAGCCGCCCAGACCCCCAGACTGTAGACACACGGTCTTCTTTCAGGGGTGTGGCTCCATCTTCCTAGATACTTCATTACAAAGACAACAAATATGTCTACGCACTCAGCTTTTTACCCATGAGATTTGGAAACGGGGCACTATTATAGAAAACATGTAGCGTCCCTTACATCCATATGAACATTGTGACTCCACAAATCATGCTCCAGCCCACTCTGCAACCATACTCATCATGCCATGTCCAGTGAGGAGAGAGAAACTATGTTGTTTTTTGAGGTTGTTTAGGGTTTTGTCTTGTTTTTTCTATCTGTGAAGCTTCAACCCCCCTTAAATGGGTTAGGAGTGTCCGGAAATATTTCCCTCTGAAGTTTGTCCACAGCCTCCCTGGGTCTGCGTTCAGCTGGCCCAAGAAGACCAAGGTCTTTCACATTTGCATGTAAACAGGGAGTGCCCTCTGCCTTTCTGATGAGCCCTGCCAGGGAGAGAAGGTGTCAGTACTGTGATCCCTTTTAGCTAATTCTGAATAACATTCCCTTGTGCCCAGTTAGACCATTTTTGCAATTTCATTTTATTTCACTGGCCCAACACCGTTGTTCAAACAAAATTCAGTAGAGTTCCAAATACCACAACATAGAGTCTTCTAGAATGCTACACTATATACTGGCAAGACACAAAGAAGCAGTCCACAGGAACCAAGGCATCTGACCATTAACCTCTTCTTCACCTTGAGGGAAAGGTCAAGTCCAGAGGTTGGCCCAGGATCCCCATTCGCAGCACCCACTCAATGTGGCCAGTTGTCCACTCCCTCAACAACATCCTGTCCAGCTTCTGGGGCCAGGGTTCATAGCTGAGCAGCTGTGGAATTTATTCCTTCAAGATTAGAGTTGCCAGGTAAAATACAGGGCTCTCAGTTATATTTGAATTTCAGATAAACAATGAATATTTTTTTTGGATAATGCCCAAATATTGCATGAGGCATACTTGCACTCAAACATTTTCTGTTGTTCATATAAAATTCAAATGTAACTGGGCGTCCTGTATTTTTATTTGCTAAATCTGGCAACCCTTCCAAAGTTCCCTTCCATCACTCGGCCACCAACTCACACAGAGGGCCCCAGAACCCTGAGGGAAAGAAAGCCAGACAGCTCTTGCTTAGACAGGAGCAATAGCCCTGCTCCCCTGTGACACAAGAGGCAAAACCCAGCACGGGTGCTGAGCGTCACGTTCTCTTTTGCAGTATATCCGCGTATCCTATGACACCAAGCCAGATTCACTGCTTCATCTCATGGTGAAAGATTGGCATCTGGAACTCCCGAAGCTTTTAATATCTGTGCACGGAGGCCTCCAAAACTTTGAGATGCAGCCAAAGCTGAAACAGGTCTTTGGGAAAGGTCTGATCAAGGCCGCCATGACCACCGGGGCCTGGATCTTCACTGGGGGCGTCAGCACCGGTAAGAGCAGGCCCTCTCCCTTGCTGTAAACGTACAAATGCAGAGCTCATCGTAGTTCCTAAAGAGCTTCCAAATAATTAAGATCAGAAAACAAAACATATTGCGTCCATATTGATAATATTTGTGACAGAAGTGAAATCTTATTCAGTAGCTTGTGTTTTTTTTTGGTATGATATGAACATGGTCAACATTTCTGGCACCCACTATGTGTCATTCCCTGAACTGAGCCCTGTACAAGCCTCATTTTCAGTGAGGCTCTCAACAATCGTTTCCTCATCATGCGGGAGAGGAAACTGAGGCACAGAGAGGTTGTGGAACATGCCAGGCAGTCTGGCTCTTAACTTCAGCTAAATGCAGCCAAGGACTGCCAGAGACCCCAGTTACTGCCAAACTTAGGGTTTGGAAATGTGAAAAGAAAACCCCTGCACATTTGCTTTAGGTTTTGTTTTTGTTTTGTTTTCCCTTTTCTAGGGGCTAATGCAGGATGACTAGTTATTATGAGCTCAGATTGTCAGTGTATTTTCTTTTAATGGTGAAGATCATTATCTCTCAACTCCGTGCCATAGAGAATGGAGTGGCTCAGAGAAGCGGGTCCCTAAAGTTCATGAATGATGGTATAATGGGAGGTAAAGAGCCTAAAAATACGACTTATGGCTGCTCACAGGTGTCATCAGCCATGTAGGGGATGCCTTGAAAGACCACTCTTCCAAGTCCAGAGGCCGAGTTTGTGCTATAGGAATTGCTCCGTGGGGCATTGTGGAGAATAAGGAAGACCTGGTTGGAAAGGATGTAAGTGTTTTCTCACCAGACATTGGCAACTTTTTTTAATCAAAGTCTTTATTCTGAGATAATTGTAGATTCAACTGCAGTTGTAAGAAAGAATACAGAGAGGTCCCATATACCCGTTCCCTTTTCCCCAATGGTAACGTCTTGCAAAGCTATGGTATAATATCACAACCAGGATACTGACATCAGTACTGTCAAGATGCAGAACATTTCCATCACCACCACGGTCCCTCACACTGCCCTTTAATATCCATACATAATTCTCTCCCACCTCCCTCATCAAACCCTGGCAACCACTAATCTGCCCCTCACCTCCATAATTTTATCATTTCAAGAATGTTATATAAATGAGATCCTAGAGCGTGTAACCTTTGAAGATTGGCTTTGTTGTTTGATTGATCCAGGTTGTGTGTAACAATAGTTTGTTCCTTTTTATTGTTGAGTGGTATTCCATGGTATGGATGTGCCACAGTTTGTTTAACCATCTATCTGTTGAAGTGCATCTGGGTTGTTTCCAGTTGGGTATCACAAATAAATCTGTCATAAACGTTTTGTGTAAATGTAAGTTTTTGTTTCTCTGTGATAAATGCCCAGGAGTACAATTGCTAGGTTGTCATTATCTAAAATAATTTATTTTTTCTAATTTAATATAGAAATTTGTGGGGAAAAAATCCTTCAATAAAGAGGATAGAGAAGTGAGAGTAGGTTTAAGTGCACAATTAGACGAAGCAGTCACTACATACATATATATTCTTGCTTACCCTGTTAGTCAGTATCTAAGTTCTGCAGCTCTGATTTGTGTTGTGCATTTTGTCAGGTAACGAGAGTGTACCAGACCATGTCTAACCCTCTAAGTAAGCTCTCTGTGCTCAACAACTCCCACACTCACTTCATCCTGGCTGACAACGGCACCCTGGGCAAATATGGCGCCGAGGTGAAGCTGAGAAGGCAGCTAGAAAAGCACATCTCTCTGCAAAAGATCAACACAAGTAAGTTCTGATGAAGGCACAGGGCTGCTGCTGCCAGCATGGAAAACCAGGCTGAAAAGGAAACTGCCCAATGGTGTGTAGAGCCTTAACCTTAATTCTTGTTGGATCAACAGAAGATGACTTTCCTGGGCCCTTTACCTTAGCCACTTACCAAATTGCACTCATTGAGCTGTGTTGTGATGCTTTGCTCTAAGTTTACAAGGAGGGTTGACACAAGAAACAGCTCTGCAGCAGTTGTCATGGTGATGACATTGCCCACCATGTTGTCCAATGGTCCTTATTCCCTGAAATTACTGTAGTGATTTTTTTAATGAGGAAAAAGGAAAAGGAAAAGGAAAAAAAATTCTCACTCAAAGACTTAGTATGATTCCTTCAATCAACTAAGTGTTATGTGATCATTAAACTAAATATCTCTGTAGCTCTAGGTCTCTCACCCAGACTAAGATGGGCTGGGTGGGGAAACATCTTGAGAAGGCTGCAGGAGCCATCTGCTCCCGACAGGGCACTGCCTGTGCTGGTCCAGGTGGCTCAGCCCTGTGGGGAGCTGCCACCATTGGGAGAATGCTGAAGTCAAGCTAGAGAGATAGGAATGAACCTCAACCAGATGAAGTACTAATAACAACAAGCTAGAATTCAAATAACTGGTATAATCTCTTGACACATGTTCATACTCCAGCAATTCTTATTGTCAAACAATTGTTAAATGATCTTAAAGAGTATTTTGTTTTTTACCATTACCGGTAGGATTTTTGTGAAAGACAATCTAGGCCTGGAAAATGGTCACTTTAAAGCATAATTAAAAGGACTGAGACTGCGCGCGTGGTTGGAATGGGATGGCTAACTATGAAAAGTTGTGGATTTCTAAGAATCAGATCTGTGTTGGTAAATGGTTGATGACTGAATTTTTTGTTCTCACATTTTTTATTTTCCTGGACTTGGCAGTTTTCACACTGCCCGACTTCACCTGGCCATGTGACTTGTGGGCTTCCCTTTGTCATCCTTTGCCTAGGGCTCTGAGTGGGGCAGGGACTGCAAAGGGGTGCTCAGTTGTCACCTCTCACAGCACGGAGCTTCGGGGAGTCCAGCCTAAACCAAGAAGGACCAATTCTCTTGGCCAGGGGCTGGTACAAAGCAGAACCCTCAATGCATATTTGCTGAAATGAACTTTACTGAGATCATTCTGGTAGGAGAAGACAAACTTGTTCAAAATTTTAAAGAGTTCTTCGCTATAGAAATGCATTGTGGACGCAAATCAGAAACTCTAAGTTCTCTCACTTGAAATTCTTAGATCTTCTCTTAATGCGTGCTAGGAGATTTTATCTAAAGGCCTTCAGAAGTGTAAGACCGAGTACGCTTCTCTTACTTGCCATTTGTTAGTGTTCATCAGTTAACTCCCATCACAACTAATGGACGCTTGGTGAGACATGCTCAGAATATAACGTCATGGCCAGTTTGGGGTAAAACTGTAAAGTAGGCAAATTTGTCTCTGGGGCTCCTCCACTCCCACTGTCTTCCCTTTCCAGAATCCCAGGTTCCTGGAATCATCCTGCTGCCCAGAGCCCATCCTGCTGGTTCTGCCACCAAAAGTTAGCCTGCTCTTACTGTGTTCCTACAGAGTCCTATTATCTGACAGAGACAGAAGGAGGACTCTGGGAACAAGATATTAACTGATGGGCTAATGCTGGTCCATGTGTTTGCCCTCCCAGATAACTCATTGCCTATTCCAGGTACAGGAGGCAGAAACAGCTACTACAACATACTACATTTGTATGCCACTTAAATTTGACAAAACACTTTGATGTAAAATATTTTCTTATATTTTTTATCTATTGCTCCTTTAGCAGATAGAGGAGGCACTGTCATGGTTCCTCTTTTGCAGATGGTCATCTATGGCTCACGGCAGCTTGGCAATGGGCCCAATTTAATAAGACTAATACCTGAGAGGCCAGTAATTGAACTGAGCTCTCCTATTGCTGGTCCAGATCTCCTTTCACTGTGTCATTCTTTAAGGGACCGCCACCCAGGATGGGAATTTCACCTTGGGCAGGGCAGCAAGGGAGATATTTTTTTAGCAAAGGGAATCTTCCAACGTTTCTCACATCTCACCTTGAAGTAGCCCATATGCCAGGTGAGTTATACATGGAGTTTAACCATATGTGTTTCAGAAAGCTCATGATTTATAGGCTCTGGTTTTTCCAATAAGACCATAATATGGAGTTTGAATTTTAAAAATGAAACAACCATCACTTGACTAAATTCCTTCACATCTCTTGGTGAACACCAACGCTGTACGGAGCATTCATCCAGTCATTAAGGTTTCACTCTTCACCACATTCCAGACATTCAAATGGGCCAGCAGATAGGGCTGTGACCTGTCTGAACGGCACATGTGGTGTGTATTGCAGGACTGGGGCAGGGTGTGCCCCTCGTGGGCCTCGTGGTGGAAGGGGGCCCTAACGTGGTTTCCATCGTCTTGGAGTATCTCCTAGAAGACCCACCAGTCCCCGTGGTGGTCTGCGACGGCAGCGGACGAGCCTCGGACATCCTGTCTTTTGCACACAAGTACTGTGAAGAAGGAGGGTAGGATTTTGACGTGTTACGAAGGGTGGGTTTTTAACTGCCTTCTTGTTACGCCAAGAAGAAAACCTTAAGAGATACGTTTAGCCATTCCAAAATGTTAAATAAGGGAGATTTACTAGATTTCCTCTCCCATTTCCCGAGGTCAGCATGTGAGGGAGCTGTCAAGAGCGTGATGTTTCTTAGAGAATTCTTTCTCTGGGGGAACGCACTCTCTTCCAACTTCATTTTCCCTTATAAGGTTTTCAACGAGCCTGGAATTTAGGACAAGTGTGAACGCAGGTTTTGACTATGGTCCCTTTTTGTCTTCTATCCCGGGATACCTTCCAATGGTAACATTTCGAATCAAAGATACCAGACGGACGTAGAGATGTCTGATTTATTCATGGACAAATTTAACTTATGTTGTTTTTTCCTCTTGTGCATTTCCTTTGAACAGGATAATAAACGAATCTCTCAGGGATCAGCTTCTAGTTACCATTCAGAAAACATTTAATTACAACAAGGCACAATCGCATCAGCTGTTTGCAATTATAATGGAGTGCATGAAAAAGAAAGAACTCGTAAGTGTCCTGAGTTTATTTCCAAACCAGCTCCACAGAGAGAATTGTGTTTTCTTTCTAATTCTGCCCACGTGTGCACGGTGGAGTTGTTCATATTTTAGTTCAGGCTTTTCCAAGAGGCAGTTTACAAATCCGTACCAAATGGGCAGTTATGTCTAGGTGATGGAAGCAGAATAAGCGCGCACAGAGGAGGGCCCCAGGTGCTTCCAGACCTTGGTGAATGTCGGGTATCATCATGCCTTATCGCACCAATTCTGAGGTTCATGATATTGATCCAATTTAAGGACTTGAGGAAGGTGACATATACTACCCCTTTGCTTACAAAATTCTGTCACTTCTCTTTCCAAATGCTGCAATTATTCCCACTCCTCAGCTGTGTTTATAAGGAATAGGCACTCTTGTTGTGCACATGTCAGCCTCTTCAAAATTCTGAATTTATAAATTTCCTACAAATATATCAAATCTGAGTAGAAATGATTTTCTCGTCTCCAATAGCAATTTAGATATCAGAGTGTAGATCCTGAGTGGGCTCCCTCCTCCTGAGGGTGTTGGAGCAGATTAGATAAATAATAAAATAAGGATCCAGGCAAGGATTCAGAGCAGAGACGAGCAATGCTATCACTTCTGGAAATCAAAATCACCTGGTCTAAAATTGCTTAGCTCCCAGAATCGTTGCATTACACATCTGTGTCAATAGCCCTTTTTAAAAAATACCCCAATTCTCCCTCATATTTCCAACTTTGCTTTACTCAGTGTTTTCATGATTAACCTGTTTTCAGGTCACCGTGTTTAGAATGGGTGCCGAGGGTCAGCAAGACATCGAGATGGCAATTTTAACTGCCCTGCTGAAAGGTGAGCTCTCAGGATATGGGCCTTCCTGTCCTTTCAGTGCTGGCCCAGCCTGGCGCTTCCCTCGTGGCTGGGAAATCCCTCTCCCTCTTCTCCTGCCCCAGCCAGCCAGGCTGCCTAAAGTTATCTTAGTACGGAGGCGGGTAGAATGACAAGGCTCAAAATGGGTTTCTTAGGAGGGAGCATTTTGCGTGAGTGCCAATGGACCCTGATGGGCTGAAATCAGAACAAGTTTCCATTTGTAACTAGTTCATTAAGTGTTTCAACTCCTAGAGGGTAAACCTGAAATGGTTTTTCACTGGTAATCACTGCATCCCACAGTGCTCTGTCCAATTTCCCCATCTTGCTGCTAATGATGGCTCTAGGACACACACCTCTTCCCTGCCTCTCAGCTACACTGGGACAACGAGGGGCTAGGAAGGAGGGAGGACAGGGTGTCACCATCGGGCAGCTGCCTGGCAGTGCTGTGCTGGTCTCCCTGCAGCGGGAGCTGGTGCTCTTGGGCTGTGCTCACCTTCAACCTGGAAGGTCAACGCCCCTTGGCTTGGCCTGGCAGATGTCTGGCAAATTCCAGGGCTCCTGTCCTCTTGCAGATGAGAGTCCTGGAGTCACTGGTCTCCTCCTCTGTCCCTCCCAGGCAGACGTTGCTGAGCTGGCATGGAAAGAGGTTGCCTCCATCCTCCTCCCAGGCAGCTCTTTAAGAATATGGAATTCGTAGCTTTGGGACCTGAGGGGTCATTCAGGGGCAAAGGAAAAGGCAGTGATGTTGAGCCAGCCGGGGAAGCCCGTGCTGGTGCCCAGCACCTGCCAAACCCGGGTGGTCCAGGCATGGTGTGAGAAATGCCTGTTTATTGCCTTTCCAGGAACAAACGCATCGGCGCCGGACCAACTGAGCTTGGCGCTGGCTTGGAACCGCGTTGACATAGCACGAAGCCAGATCCTCGTCTTTGGGGCCCACTGGCCGGTGAAACTAAGTGTTTTTCAATTCATACCATTTATCATGACTTTGTACAGATGAAATATTAGTATGTTCTCCCTTGTGGCATGGATCTCAGGAAATTATCTGGGGCTTCTGATGATCCAATGTGTGATCCATCAGGATTATTAGGAGCTGTTGCTATTTAACTTCAAAGAACCAGCCAGAAGTGAGAGCTACTAGTACTAATTACAAATTCAAACCAGTACTCTTGAAGAAATACCCACTAAATATTTTATCGTTGCTGGTGGAAGTGGGTTTTTACCTTTTTAAAGAAAACGAAGAAAGAAAATAGTTCATTAAAATTAAATACGATGATTGCATTGAGAGTATTGACTTTTCAAGCTATGTTCTATGAAACCCTGGAGGCCTAGAGAACTCTGTGTGTGTGTGTGATGTGTGCATATGGTCGTGTGTGTGTGTGTGTGGTATATACCTGTGGTATCTGTCTATGTACGACAAGGGCAATGTGTGAGAGGATGTTCGTGTGTGAGTGTGGTACAGTTGTGTGTGGGTGTGGTGTGGGCTGTGTGCATAAGGAGTGTGTATGATGAGCAGTCTAGGCCTCCTGCTTCCCCTTCAATCAAAGCAGCTTCTTTGCTCTGTTTTTAGATGAGGATTCAGGGTCAATTTTTGCTTGCAAAAAGGGCACTGCAGCTTAAAAAGGGGTTTGGAAGATCTAAAGGGTTCATATCAGATTTTAAAAATCATATTTCTCAAAACATGCCTGGCATATCACTGCACAAATGCATTTTATTTTTAACAATTACTCTTTATCAAATTAGTATGAAGAGTTTATGGAATAAGATGAGCACATTAAAGGAATAAGATGTGAGATTGGAAGGGTGTTTGTGTATGTTGATTATTGAATTACACAAATTAAGAAAAATAGCACAATACCTTAAATATTTTAATTTTCTCTTTAATCTCCGGGTTTTTCCACTCTTGGTAAAGGACGTCAGAGCAACATAAGTTCCTCCATGAGTGGTTCTGAGGCAGAATGCTGTGGCAGAGAACCTAAAAGATTCCGGAATGGAGTGTGAGGAAGGGCTCTGTCACGAGCTCTAGAGACCTTCTACCCGGGAAGGAGGATCCAGACCTTGTGTGTCTCTTTTTCTCTTCAATGAGGAGTGTCTTACTGAGGACGCATTTCTGAGTCAGCCACAGAGACAGCCATGCACTCGAGATTGTAGAAAGAAGCTAACGCAGGGAATCTGCCGCGACACACAGGCCCTGCCTGGCCGGAAATGATGGCCTGCATCCCATCTTCCCCTCTTCTTATTAAGAAAGCAATAAGTAATTTGTAGAAAACACAGACAAGCTAAAAAGAAGGAAATAATCACTCATGACCACACCACCATAGAAAAATTAAGCAGTACCGTATGTGTTTTATAATTTCGTTTTTCCTCTCTTGTGTTGGCATTAAATATTCTCCAACCACCTTTTTAATACTGCTTAGTATTCTTTGCTTTCTATGATGCAGTTAATACATGGATATGGTTTAAAAAGCAAATAATGAAGACGAGCATACGATAAAAAACAGAAGCCTCCTGCCCACATCCCAAGGGCATTTAACTGTCTCAGTGTTCAGGTTTCCTGGCACTGCTGATACCATGACAGAGCACGTTTCATCATTTCTTCAATTAATCATGTGTAGACATAGCCATCAATTCTCCGCTTGGAAACAGAAGGAAGCAGTTCGCTTGCACTGCCTCCACCTGCCCTGCCCCTCCGGATTTGATGGTTGCATGTGTAATTGTCTTGTCGGTTACCTTTACAACTGTAAAGAAAAAAGAACACACTAAGCCTTATACTTGTTTCGTCACCTTCAGACTCCTGTGTTGGACAATAAGGAAACCAGCTCTACACTTCCTCTTCCTTTCCTTACACCTTCGACTTTCCTAATTTGGTCAGCCTCAACTTTGCCTGGTGGAGATAGTTAACGTTTACATACCATTCTTTAATCCTCATTAAGGTTCATTTTACATCTTGGTTGTTAATCATCATCAAGTTTTCATACTAGGTTTTTTTTACCAGTTGATGGATATTTGCTTTGCTTCCAGTTTTTGAGTGGGAACAAGGAAGAGTGTTGCTAAGAGCATTTATGTGCAAGTTTGTGTGGATAGATGTTTCCGTTTCTCTTCAGTAGATACCTAGGAGTGGACTTGCTAGGTAGAATGGGAAACATACGTTTATCTTTTTAAGAAAGCGTGTGTGTGTTTTCAAGGTGGCGGTAGCATTTTACATTCCCACTAGCGATGTAGGAGAGTTTCTCCACGTCCTCGTCAACTTTTGGTATCGACAGACTTTCTAATTTTAGCTATTCTAGTGATGTGTAGTAGCGTCTCATTACAGTTTATTTTATTTTATTGTTTCTTGAGATATAATTGATATATAACACTGTATTAGTTTCAGGTGTTCATCATAATGAGTCAATATTTGTATATATCCTGAAATAAGCACCACAATCAGTCTAGTGAACATCCATCACCTCACATAGTTACAAATTCTTTTCTTCTGGTAAGAACTTTTAAGAGCTACTCTCTTAGCAACTTTCAAATATGTGCTACAGCATAATTAACTATAGACGCCATGTTGTACATTACAGCCCCAGGACTTATTTATTTTATAACTGTAGGTTTGTAGTTTTTGACCACCTTCAATCATTTTGTCCACCCCTATCCCCCATACTAGGTCTTTATGGTGATTCTAAAAATGGAGAAACCAGCAGATTTTACCGTGATTATATACAGATTGTTCACTGATGACCCTAAAATTATGATTGAACTCAAAGTGGAAGAAAGGTAGTCCTGGGGCACTCACCTGGGCCACACAGATGAAAATACGACAAGCATCAAGGTTCTTACAGTTCATCAATTGTTTAAAATTATGCAATATTTTAGTTTCCTACATATTTGGGGTTTTTTTCCAAGGACAATTAGCCCTGAGCTGACATCTGCTGCCAATCCTCCTATTTTTGCTGAGAAAGATTGGCCCTGAGATAACATCTGTGCCCATCTTTCTCCATTTTATATGCGGGACACCTGCCACAGCATGGCTTGATAAATGATGCATATGTCCGTGCCCAGGAATCAGGCCAGCAAACCCTGGACTGCCAAACTGGAGTGTGTGAACTTAAGTGCTGCACCACCGGGTGGGCCCCTTAGTTTCCTACGTATTTGGACCATGCCTTCTTTGAATACATATTTGCTTTTCCTTGCACTTAAAATTAATTCTCTTTTATTTTCCTAGCATATGTCTTCACATCATTAAGACTATTTTTTCTCTTAATTATTACTGCCTGTTGAGTGGAATTCCCTTTCTTTTTGAAGAATCTTTCAAAGCCTTGTGATTTTCTGGATGCTCTCAAAGCTGCACAACTATCGACTTCAGAAATCCTCTCCCTGTACACTCGGAGACAAGTCCATTGCCGCCTGCACTCCATGTCTTTCTCTCTGTCAGATTCCTTTTCATTTTGCTAGAGTATATCTTCAAGTAATTTTTTCATAACATTGTGTGTGACGATAACCACTCTTTGTCTTCACAAGTTTGAAGAAGTCTGCCACACACAAGGCTCATGTCTGTCATATGATTCTCCTTCAATTATGAATGAAACACTGTTTTCTCTTAGATGTATTTTTGAGGTCTTTATCTTTGGTGTTTAGAAATTTCACAAGGACATGTCTTCAATTTCAAACAAAAAGAGAAGTGTACAGAGAACATCAGCTCAAGTGCCCTTATCGCCACTCATGTATCCATTCATTCTGCCCAGCTGTCAAAGGCCTCTTTGTGCTGCAGCCCCAAGTCTTTCCTCAGCTCTGTGAAATTTTCTTCTATCACTTCTTTGAGTATTTCATCCTTCATTTTCTTTCTTTCTCTCCATCTGGAATTCCTATTAGTCAAGCAAATATTGATCCTCCTGGATTGACCCTCCATTTTCTTATTTCCATCTCTCTGTCATTTTGCTGTTTGTTTTTGGAAATCTCCTTAACTTTTTCTTCAGCTTTTATACTATATTTTTATTGTAGGCAATCATTTTTAATATCTAAGAAAACTTTCTTGTTCCCAGTTGGTCCTATTTTCATCTCATAAACACAATATCTGAGAACATAAATTGGATTTTTTAAAGTTCTCTTCTGTTTCCTGAATTATCTCTATTTTCTCCCTGTTCTGCTGCTCCCATTGTTCATTTTGTCCTTTTCTATTGCAGATCCTTGCTCATACACCTACATTTCAGAGTGCGGAATGGAACTGATTAATTAGTATAGGAAGCCTATTTTTGTCAACAGATTTTTCTCCTCCCTGAGAAGGGGACCAGGAATTCCCCATTTAGGAGAGGGGAGCATCCACTGAACAGCTTTGCTGCACCACATGCAGATTAAAATAGGCTGCTGAGGCTCTGGACTTCGCTAGGCAGGCCCTCCCAATTCTTTAGCAGACATTCTTCCAATTTCTGACTTGGGGTGAAGCCTAGGAATGCAGTTGCTCTACACCACCCACTGGCGTGGTGGCTGATATACAAAAGGGAATAGTGGTCTCCTGCTATGTAGACAATCCTTTCACCAATCACCACACTCTCTGGCCAACACTTAACTCTCATTCTTTGAAAATCTGTTCCCACCTCTACTGCTACCTCCACATTACCCATTCGAGCTTCAGCTTCTTCTCCATGGTTTTAACTGCCCATTAGTATTTCCAGAAGTGTGTTAATAGCTCTGGTCTGCCTCTGCTCCCTGAAATGGATTTTTTTTCTCCCAGGCCTCTGCTGTCATTTCCATGGGGAAGGAGGGAAAGCAAGAAACACGTGATGAAGACCTCAGCCTGGCATCAAAAGACTTTCTCTGTCTCCCCACAATGGAGTATGTGGTCTCCAAAGTCTTCCAAAGTCTTTAATAGTTGAAGTGCTCAGTTAACTATGTACCTGTGAATCTAAAGTCTTTCTATAATTCTTGATATAACGGAGAGCTTGATATAATAGAAAGCTGTCCCAACAAAACCCTCTGTTCAAGGGTTTTATTAAAAACAACACCAGTAAAGAGAGAGAGTAGTGTCTGATACATACTAGTAGCAAGATTATTTAAATTGAATCATGAGAAGTTACACTAATAATTTTTGAAGGGAAATAGCATAAACTCAATCTGAACATCCAGGAGCAAGGCCTGAGGACATCAAGACTGCTGTCCACTTTAAAGACAAAAATCTACAAACCTTGGCTAGCCTCACTGAGACTTTTGGAAATAGATAGAAAAGTCTACTGACTTTTTAGAGTGAGAACTATTTATTTGGCTTCCATGTATGGACATAGGGCCTGTCCTCAGTAAAACTGTGAACATGAATCATAAAATTGGTAATAATGCCTGATGTTTGGATCATACATTGTGCTTTACCCCATGTGTTCACATACACGAGCATTACTGGATCAGTCTTCACAGCTCTGAACTAGGCCTGATTGTCCTCATTTTATAGTTTAGAAAAACAATTGATACCCTCAATAGGTTAAGCAATTTTTCCCAAGTTTACTCATCACACTTCTAAATAGCAAATAGATCAAAGAAGTCTCAGGAGAAATTTTTAAATGTTTTTAACTAAATGAAAATACAACTTATCAAAATTTGTGGGATGCAGCAAAAGGAGTGCTTAGAGGGAAATTCCTAGCATTGAATGCATATATTAGAATACAAACTAAAGCAGAAACCAATGACATTGAAAACAAGAAATCAATAGAGACAATAAACAAAAACAAAATCTAGTTCTTCGAAAAGATCAATAAAATTAATACACCTCTAGCCAGGCTAACTAAGAAAAAAGAGAGACAACACAAATTACTAATATCAGAAATGAAAGAAGGGACATCACTACAGATCCCATGGACTTAAAAGCATAATAAAGGACTGTTATGAACAACACCCCCAACAAGTGATTTTTCAACCCATATTTGAGGTTGTGAAGGGGAACTTTCTCTCTCCAGATGTGAGCCATGCCATCCCACATCCTTTTAAAAGAGTGGTTTCCACAAATTAACACCCTGTATCAGCTGTGAACTCACCAGTGCATCCCAGAGCAGGACTGTCACCTGCCTTGTGCTGGGGTACACTTCTGGTAATGCAACAATATATAATCTTTCACTCATATCATTTCCGTTTGCAGGAATTCTCAAGGGTTTTGTCATGCACACATCTGCTAAACCTCATCTCCCTCCTCCAGCATTTCTGGGCTTAGCTGTTTTTGAATCCAGGTGGACCTGGATGGGAGACATTGCTACATTTCGCCTTGCTAGATTCAGTCAATAATGTCAGCCTATCAAGATTTTAAAAGTTCCAATTATGTCACCCATTATACTTACCATCTTATTTTCCTCTCAGCCTACTCAAATGCCACAAGCACCGAACCCTCTCTCCAGTCTGTCACATCGCTCTAATTATCTGTGATTCTTCCAGAATAGTTGTTTTCAAGGTGTTTTAGTTAGAAGAGCCCCTTTCTAAAAATGGCATCTTGAGCAGAGCCCCAATATATAAAGGAGATGAGAGCTGAGCCCACCCTATTGGTTGCCTCCCTCCAGGCAGCCCCAGAAGCCCCTCCTCAGAACCAAGGGCTCTGCTGGCCTCAAAGCTACTCATCTAAGATCACCAACACTGCTCTTAGAACCCTAGGGTGTGACCCGTGAGGGCAGAGTTGGTGAACTTGTTTGAGCATCTAGGAACTCTCTTACGATGCCTGACTCCATCTCTTCCACCCTTCAATTCTCCCTGATGGCAAAGACAGAAGTCAAAAGACAGGATGCAGGATTCTACGGCTTCTTGTTTGCTCAGCAGCAGCAAACAATAGAACTAATCTCTCCTTTGACCTTCATTAATCAAACCAAACTTTAAAAACAAACATATTTTTACTTATGTTCACTTAACAAATATTGGTCAACCACTTCCTGCATGCCAGGCCCTGTTCTAGGTTCTGGGGACATAGAGGCGAATAAAACAAACCTGCCACAGCCCTTACAGAACTCTCTGTGTGGTACTGGGGTGGACGTGGGTTGGGAGGGTGGGCAGGAAGAGAGAGGCAGACAAGAAACAAGTAATCAGACAAATGAATACAGAATTATAAATTGTAGTAAGTGTTAAGAAGGAAACACGCATATTTCCATGAGAGAGAATGTGGTGGATGGGGGAACAAATTTTTACTGAGGCACCAGGGAAAACCCTTCTGAAAAAGTGGAACTAACACTGAGACCTGACAGGTGAATGAATGCTGGTGGTGAAGAGTGAGGGCAAGCACCTTCTGGGCAAAGATAAGCATGTGCAAGGGGCCTGAGGCAAGAAAGAACTGGATATTCTCAAGTAATTGATTGAAGAGGGAAAAAACGCTAGTGTGGCTGGAACCCAGAGTGAGAAGAGGGTGACTGGGGAGGAGGCTGCAAGCCAGCCAGGAGCTGTGCCTTGCAGAGCCCTGAAGACCGAGGACAGAAGGCTGGGTCCTAAGAGCTTGAGGGTCCACTTAAGGATTTTCCTTTTTTTAAGCAACAATAGACATTTATTTTCTCACACAGTGTCTGTGGATCAGGAATTTTGGAATGGCATAGCTGGGTAGTTCAGGCTCCAGGGCTCTCAGAAGATCATAGTCAAGCTGTAGGCTAGGGCTGCAGTCATTTGAAGGCTTGACCGGGGCTGGAGGATCCACTTCAGGCTGGCTCACCCAGTAGTGGGCAAGTTAAAGCTGGCTGTTGGCTGAGGGCCTCAGCTCGTCCCCAGCGTGGACTCTCCATAGGGCTGCTTGAAGGTCTTCACAACACGATGGCTGGCAACTTTTGCTTTTCCTTCTAGTCTTTCTACTTTGTTTCCTTAAATTGCTGTATCACTTTTTGGTTTTTTGTTTGTTTGTTTTCACAACTTTCTTATTGTGGTAAAGGACATTTAACATAAAATTTACCATCTTAACCACTTTTTTAAGAGTACATTCAGTAATATTAAGTATATTCATATTGTTGTGCAACCATCACCACCATCCATCCACAGAACACTTTTCATCGTGCAAAACTGAAACTCTGCACCCATTAAATTTTAACTCCCCGTTCCCTTCTCCCTCTAGCCCCTAGAAACTACCTTCTACTTCTGTGGCTATGAATTTGACTACTGTAGGTACTTCATAAAAGTGGAATCATACAGTATTTGTCCTTTTGTGACTGGCTTATTTTATTTAGCATAATGTCCTCAAGGTTGTAGCATGTGTCAGAATTTCCTTCCTTTTAACGCTGAATAATATTCCATTGTATGTAAAAACCACATTTTGCTTATCCATTCATCCATGGATCAACATGGGTTCCTTCTATGTTTCGGCTATTGTGAATAATGCTGCTACGAACATGGGTGTACAAACATCTTTCAAGACCCTCTTTCAATTCTTTTGGGTGTATACCCCAAAGCAGAACTTCTGGATCGTATAGTAATTCTATGTTTAATTTTTTTGAGGAACTGCCAAACTTCTCCACAGCAGCTGCACAATTTTACATTCCCTACAACAGTGTACAAGTTTTCCAATTTCTCCACATCTCCTCCAACACTTGTGATTTTCTATAATAGTCATCTTAATGGGTGTGAGATAGTATCTCGTTGTGATTTTGATTTGTATTTCTCTAATTATTTGTGATGTTGAGCATCTTTTCATGTACTTGTTGGCCATTTGTATACATTATTTTGAGAAATGTCTATTCAAGTTCTTTGCCCATTTTTGAACTAGGTTGGTTGTTTTTCTGTTGTTGAGTTTTAGGAGTTCTCTATATATTCTGGATATTAATCTCTTATCAGACATATGATTTGCAAATATTTTCCCCATTCTGTGGGTTGCCTTTACTCTGTTGATAGTGCCTGCCTTCCTTCCTTCCTGCCCTGCTTCCTTCCTCTCCTGAGGAAGATCCACCCTGAGCTAACATCCATTATCAATCTTACTCTTTTTTTGCTTGAGAAAGATTAGCCCTGAGCTAACATCTGTGCTAATCTTCCTCTGCTTTATATGTGGGTCACTGCCACAGCATGGCTGATGAGTGCTGTAGGTCTGTGCCCAGGTTCTGAACCCACAAACTCAGGCTGAAATGGAGCCCACCCAACCACTAGGCCACGAGGCTTGCCCCTGATGGTGTCTTTTGATGTACAAAAGTTTTTAATTTTAATGAAGTCTGAATCATCTTTGTTTTTCTTGTGTTGCCTGTGCTTTTGGTGTTATACTCAAGAAATCATTGACGAATCCAATATCATAAAGCTTTTGCCTTATATATTAAATGTCATAAAGATTTGCCTTTTTCTTCCCTTCCAAAAGTTTTATACATTTAGTTCTTTGATCCATTTCAAGTTAATTTTTGTATATGACATTAGATAAGGGTCCAACTTCCTTCTTTTGCATGTGGATATCCAGCTTTCCCAGCGTCATTTGATGAAAGCCATGTGACTTTTTCTCTCAGGACCATAATGCTCTTATCTGCATGAGAAGTCAGCCAGGACACATTTTCCTCCACATCTCTATGTGGACCAGGACCCACACAAATATGTACACTGCCCTCAATGCAATCTCTGCCCTGCCCTACTTAAGGATTTTAGGCAGGAGAGTTACATCGTTCCATGTATATATTTAAAGATTGTTCTGGACTTACCGGGAAAAATGAACTGAGTGGGTGCAATGGCAGATGAGAAAAGTCCTGATAATAGACTATTGAACTAATTCAGGTGAGAGACAGCACCTTGGACTAGAGTGCAGGCAAAGGAGAAGGCAAGAATTGGAAAGCACTAAGCGATATTTAGCACGAAACATGACTGCACTTAGGGATGGATTAATCATGAAGGAGGGCAGTGGGGCGAGCGAGATGTCAGCCATGAGCTCCAGTTCTCTGGCTCACCACTTCACTGAGATAAGGGACACTGGAAGAGGAATCAGTTGGAGGGAAGGTTCTGAGTGTGGTTTTGGACATCATGAGCTGAAAGAGTCTTTGAGACATCCGAGTGGAGGTGCTGAGTAGGCAGAGGAACGCTGGGGAGAGAGATGGGCTGGAGCTAGAAAGGAGAGGTCATGTGCAAACCAGTGGGGCTGGAGGTGTGGGCCTCGCTGAGGTTGCTGAGGGACAGTAGAGTAGAAGGGAAGGCGGCTGAGAATGGAGCCTTAGGAGTCATGACATTTAAAGCCTGTGCTGAGAAGCAGTGGCCAGACAGGAAAACCACGGTGTTTGGCATCTGAGAAGCTGTGAGAAGAGGCTTGAGGAGGAAGCAGGCAGGAGTCAGACGCGTTGAGAATTGATCCTGAGGAGGACTAAGAAATGTACATGAGGTGGCACCAGCACAGCGATCAGTGACCACAGCCAGAGCCGTGGACAGAAGGGAAGAAGCAGCAGAGCTCGTGGAGGAGAGGGGGGAAGGGAGGGAATGGAGACTCTGCGTGCACGCAACTCACCAGAAGAGTTTGGCCAGAGGAGAGGGCAAGCCTGGCAAGATAGGGGTTAAGGTTGTTTCAACGTCAGTGTCTCTGTGTCTGCACCAGGTCCATCTCCTCCCATGTTCTCCAGTCAACCAGGAGACAAGGCCCAGGGGCCAGGGCCCAGTTCTGCGCTCGCTCCCGTTCTGAGCAGAGCACACTCTTCCCTTGGTGCATCCAGCCTGCTCCCACACGTGTACATGTCAGGGACATCCAGGGCATCTTCTTTACCCACCGATAAGCCCACCTCACACTTCTGCCCAAACAGGCATATACAGGTACACTCGTTGTCTCTGACCCCTTCACAATCGTTCTCTCCTGTTTCCGTTAGCAACCATAGGCACTTCTTGTTGGCGCCATTGAACTTAGCTCTCAGCACCCTTTCTTCTGGGCAAAAACTTGCATCAATCAAAATGCCAGCCACTTTAAGAACATAAATGCATTTCATCAAGCACTTAAGTAACAGTGTTCACAATATCAGGGCCTTCTCCAGCAGACAGCCAGGCCTGAGGTCACTGAGCGTGTGTGCGTGTGAGTGTTTGCGTGCGCTCACATTCACATGAGTGTATGTGCACATATGTGCTCACGTGTATGGGGGGGTGCCTGTGTGCATGCAGAAATGGGGGGTTAATACGCTTGTCTTGGGAGAAGGCACAGCTTTAACACCTTTTCCTGATTCTGCTTGCGGTGGACTGCAGCCCCTGGGAAGCCTGGCCCCCCCGACGGATAGCAAGGCCACAGAGAAGGAGAAGAAGCCGCCCACAGCGACCACCAAGGCGGGAAGAGGAAAAGGAAAAGGGAAGAAGAAAGGGAAAGTGAAAGAGGAGGTGGAGGAAGAAACTGATCCCCGGAAGATCGAGCTGCTGAACTGGGTATGTGGAAAGCCCTCGTCCCATTGCTTGGGATCATGGAGATCACGGATCCGTCACCCTCTTCCTCCAGGGGAAGGGGCAGCTCTGGTTGCCCTTGCTTCAGCCCCACAGGAGGGAGGCCCAGAGGCCCCCGAGGCAGTGGTAAAGCATCAGCGGGGACGGTGTCAACATTTCAAACAGCAACTGCATGTTTGCTCTGATGCGCCTGTCAGCTTGCCACAAACGCCAAATGTTCCTGCGTTTGGGGAAATGAAGCCACTCAGACAGGAGGCCCGGGTCATCTTGCTCAGCAGCGGCTTTCTCTGCCCGGCAGCCATGTGGATGCTTGATGTGTCAAACTATGGGAAACAAACCAACTACAACCAAATAAATGTAGTTCAGGGAACAAAACCTTTTTAAAGATGTGGTGGTTGGGTGTATAGATGTAACAGCAATTGTCCGGGCTGGGAGGCTGGACTCACACATTGCACGGGGGTTCCTGGCCTTGGTGCTGTCAGGACACAGGCAAGACAGGGCACTGGGCCTCTGCAGTGACATGCGACTGGCATTGTCACAGTCACTCACCCTGGTGGCATGCTGCATGCCCACGGGGTCCCAGCCTACCATGAAGGCAATTCTCAGTCAAGGAAACAAACTCTCTCAAGTTGCTCTCTCCAGCAAGGCTTCACACTATATTGAGTGTGGCAGCTTCCATCATTTTTAAAGGACAGGGACATAGATGAAAAATAATATTATATAAAATACTACAATCTACCAACTCAATAAATGTTGTTTACAGAGATCAGAGCTTGGTGATTCAAGTACTGATTGCAGTTTTATTTTGAAAAGAATACTACAATGTATGTAGTTTTTCTTTCTCGTGTTTATATTAAAAGAAAAACTAATAAACTATTTTAATTAAAACAAAAAAACAAAACTGGAAACTGGAGGAGCAATGCCAGTTTGGTGGTAACTTTGAATCCTCTTCAATTTGTTTGAAAAAGGAGAAAGTCATTTACGAACTCGATACTTTAATAGGACATGTAGGGGCCAAACTTAGAAGAAAGGAGAGGGGAGACTGGGCATGTTTACTCAAGACAAAGAGCAAAGAGAACCACGTTCAGAATACTCTGGGATCTGGGAGATACGCTGTCTGAAATGTTTCCAGTCTGCTCCTGCCTAGTGTCCCTTTGAGGGGCCACTCACGGGCTCCCTCTCCTTGGTTGGTGCAGGTGAATGCTCTGGAGCAAGCCATGCTGGACGCTTTGGTCTTAGATCGAGTCGACTTTGTGAAGCTCCTGATTGAAAATGGAGTGAACATGCAACACTTTCTTACCATTCCAAGGCTGGAAGAGCTTTATAACACAGTGAGCGTTCTAGAGGAGGGAAGGCAGAGGGGGGCTAGCCATCTGAATATATTTATCACTGGTGGGTATTATGCATACATGTGCTCAGATGAGCATAGAATCATTGGAACACGATTTCAGCCGGGAGGGCCATCATTTACGGCAGGCAGCTATTCTCACCTGCCGCTGGCCACAGTTTATGTTCAAGTTCTTATAACTACCGCCAGGCCTAGCCGGATGCTCCCTTCTGGAGTGGTATTAACTTGGGTGTGATATATGAGGACTAGTTTATGCCAAGAGAGAATCTAGCTTCCCAAATCATCAGCAGAGTGAAAAGTTACCTGGGAGAGCAGACATTTGTTCCTCGGGACCCTCACTTTTTTATGTGGCTTTGGTGAAAAACGTAGAAGTAAGTTTTCACAGCAAACATCTCCACTGTATTAGAATGGAAGTGTTTGGAAATCCTCTTGGCTTTTTATTAATACCATAAGAATTTTATTTTCTTCCCCATTCTAAAATTTTAAGTAGCAGAAATGGTCTTCAGCAGTTGCTTGCTAAAACTTGTTGGTTAATTTTAAACATAATACTGTATATCATAAGAAGCTCTTTAAATTAATTCAATAGAAAGTATTTAACATATTTTTTCATGCGTTGGAAACTTTTTAACCATGACCAGTCCTATCCTGTAAAAGAAACAGGTTGAGAGGGGGTTACCTTCCAGTTTTCGTAACTCACTAATTTTACACAGTAGGGTAAGATTTTGCTCCAAGAATTGAAGAGAAAAACATATTTAATATGGCTGAATGCTTCCCTTTCAGAGGCTGGGTCCACCAAACACACTTCATTTGCTGGTGAGAGATGTGAAAAAGGTCAGTCTGCTGTTTTATAATCCTGACCTATTGGTAAGACATTTTCTAAAGCTATTTTTAAATTTCCAGAATGTGTTGTCTTATTATTGGAGGCACAGGAAATAATGAATTCCTCTCTCCATAAAAAGAGTTTACTTAAAACTAAAGAGAAAAACTTCTTTAAGTGTAGTGTTCATCCCCACACATGATAGACTGGTGCTGACCGACTGTTGATTATGGGTTGGCCCCATTACCGAGGCGGGGCAGCCGCCAGGGAGGGCTCGCCTTAGCTGACCGGAGCTGCCATCTGTCAGTGCAGCCTTCTGTTCCCTGTCTACTTTAAGACCTGCCTTGCTGCTTCACTGTGCCTCCTTCCAGAAGTAGCAGCAGGACATGCCTCATGTCATTCTCTGTGTTCTGTGGATAGAAGCAGTTGTTCTTGGCCCTCGCTCTTCCCTCATTAGTGGGGGACAGATGTTTCCCCACTTTCCACTGCACTGACTTCTCACAGCCTGTGCTCTTGCAGGGTCTCATTAGCTTGCTGTTCTGTCCTGGCATTTCTTGAGTTGGGTCGCCACAGGCTAGAGGATTAAGTCAGAGTGATTCATTTCCCCAGAATGCAGTTCCTGGCATGCAAAGTGTGGAGCGTGCATTCACATTCTGAGCGAGAGAAAATAACTCAAATGAGAGAACAGGGTTTTTAGTCAGAGTCCTAGATAGTCTGGTCATATTTCACACACATAGATCATTCTAATAATATGAGAATTTGGCTTCCGGGGACATCCAGTGGATCAGAACAGAATCAGTGGATCTGGGAACCAAAAGGGATCAGTGCCCTTTCTTTCTACACAAGGAATCTGATTTCCCAGATTTCTTGGATTAGGAAGTGCGAACATTCAAAAGCTACAGCTACCCAAGTTCAGACCCAACCACTCTCACTAAATGGCTTCCATAATCCTCCAGTCCCACTCCCTCCCACGGTCCGGCCACAGTCACAAGACTCCCTGACTCAAAATCCTCCAAGGCCTTGTGAAGGTCAAGCTCCTCCCAAGACACTTGCTCTGTAATGGCCCTGGCCCTGTCCAGGTCTCCTCCTCTTTCCCATCATGTCTCCAGCACAGGGCACACTAACCATGCAGACCCACATTGCAGAGGAGCAGAGCGCATGTTCTGTCCCAGGGCCACGTCCGCAGTGCACTTCCTCCTGGTGCCCACAGTCCCTTCTCCACCTGCTCCCAGCTACCTTGGGTGTCGTGTTCTCTAGGAAGCCCTTTCTCACCCTCCCATCTGCCCATCCACGTAGAGCTAGGGGCCAAACATGCTGCTGCATCAAGGCTGTTTGTAGCTTTGCCCCTTTCCCGGGAAACAGCAAGCTCTCTCAGAGCAGGGCTGTGTCCCCTTGTCTCGGCGCATGGAATCCCCTACAGGGTCAAGGATCACAATAGGGGCTGAACACACACTTTATGCCTGGGTGAAGGATTTAGTAAATGTAGCCAGCCCTATTGTAAAGGGAAGACATCTGGAATTTGTAATCTCCACGCCGTGGACCCCAGGTTACCACCATCATTTCAGCCATGTAAAATGAACCGAGAAATACATAGCACACAGCAAAGAATCCTCATAATCAACCGGTCAGTGCTGCCTTCTGGATAAGTTAGCTGCCAGGGACGTGAATGACTGGCTTACAAATGCACGGATAGCCTCTAGTAGCACTTTTCCTCTCTGCCTACACGCTGACTTTGTCTCAACATACCCTCTTCCATTTTCTTGCAAAACTCTGCCCCTTCGGTGCCTCCCAGCCACACCACATAGTTTGTGGTGTTTGTGTTCTTCCTGAAATCTGAGGGGTCCCCCAGAAAGTCACAGGGCATCATGCAGAAATTCCACTGGAAAAGTCCCAGCCCCAGAGATATTCTGTTCTCCCACTGCCTCCTGTGCATTCCTCCTGCCGGTTTCACCGGTCGCTTCCTCCTTCCACAAGAAATCTGGATTCCAGCCCCCTGGAGGCGGCTTCTCCCCTGCCAGCAGCTATCACAGCACCTTCTCATCAAAACTGACCTGTGACCTGCTCTTACAAAGGCAGTCTCACCCCAGTTTTATGTTGATACATGCCTACTACAGGCCATTCTGTACGAGCCCACGAACAAGCGCAGTCCTGTACCCACAGCCTCAGGGGTTTCTAACCCTTCTCATTGGGAAACTTTAACCCATTTTCTGAAGCATAGCTTAACCCATCATCTCCTGCAATCACATGGTAATAGACTGAATACTGTTTAATGCCTGTCCCTTACACTAACGCCCAAGTTGTGTCCAGGAATGACCGCTATGCCTGAGGTGTGATGAAGTCCGCACTGCCAAGGCATTCCCACCGGGTCTGAGACAGCTTCTCTTCTTACAGGGCAACCTTCCTCCCGACTACCACATCAGCCTCATAGACATAGGGCTCGTGCTGGAGTACCTCATGGGAGGCGCCTACCGCTGCAACTATACTCGGAAGAGCTTTCGGACCCTTTACAACAACTTGTTTGGACCCAAGAGGGTAGAACTAAGTGAACGTGTGGTGTTCCGTGCTTTCTGGAATCATATGTGGTTCCTGCTGTGCTTTCCAATAACTCAGGCTATCCAAAGCCAGGCTCTTCACCCCATCCCCAAGCACACCTAGCCTTCCTCCTGCAGCGACTCAGGTGTGAGGCCTCACCGTCCCTGCAGAAGCCCAGCCTTCACCCGGAGCCACTCTCCTTCACCCCTTAGCAAACTGGGCACTCAGCCCATCCATTGCATCTGCCTTCTGTCCTTTGTCTACAAAAGCCCTCCTCCTGGCCTCATTTGTCTCTGCCCTCTCCAATCCACCCTACCTACCACCGTAACGACCCTCATCTTCTAAAGCAAGGGACATGACAGTGCACTTCCTGCTTAAAAACTCCCAGCGTGCCCCACTTCCTGAAGAATCACCGCCAGCTCATTATCATGGCATCTGAGGCTTTCCACCAGTGTCCCCACCCTGTCGTGGGAGACCACGTACCTACACCAAAATCAAATTGTAGTGCTGTGCCAGCCATGTCTTCCTCTGATCAAAATTCCATGCTTATCACAAGTCCAACTCAAATGTCAGATCTTCCATGAAGCCCTTCTCTCTCCCTGGACTTAGAAGCCCTGCAGCTCTGTGTCTGCATTTCTGTTAGGGACCTTCTTTGGTTCCTCCTGGATTGAGGGGCATGTGTCTGCACGTCTTTCTCCTCAACTGACTTCAGCTGACAGATGCAGAGTTTCCATATTAAAGCATTTCTTTTCCTGGAATATTGTCCATAAGTGTTAATAAGAAGTACTTTTTAATCTACTGTTATGTCTCCTGCTAACAATACTACTACTGTGCTACTAACATTAGTTATCTGAGTAATTTGATTTTTTTCTCTCCTTTCATTACGCAGCCTAAAGCCCTTAAACTTCTGGGGATGGAAGTAAGTAGGATTTGTTTTCAATAGACCTGTGACATCTTGGCCAAATCTATGTAGCCCTCTTCATTTTATGTTTGTTTAACATAAAATTGAAGGAGTTTGTTTTTCATGAATAAATCCACTACACTACACATCAAATTACTTAGATGATTTAGTTAAATTATATAAAAGGATCATAGGCATTTTTTTAAAAAGAGGTAAAAGCTACCCAATTCATTTTATGGAGTTAGCAAAACCATGGTTTCAAAAGCAGACAAAGATTAAACAAAAAAACTAGAGAATAATGCCACTTACATATGCAAAAATCATAAATAACACCAAAAGAAATTCAATGGAATATTTTTAAAGTCCTAAACAAGTAATTAAAGTCTCTGAGAATGCAAATCTAATGTAATATAGTAAGTCTGTAATATAGCGTGTCATATCAATAAGTCAAAGAAGGAAAACAGTATGATGTGATCATTTTTCAATAGATACTAAAGAGGAATTGAAAAAATGTAATTCTTTAACTTTTTTCAAAAGTTAGGTTACTAGAAAGAAATAAAATAAAATAAATTATAAAATCAACATACTCTCTGATGTGATTAAAATACACGTATACCTTGTAATAAGAGGAAACCTGTTACGGAGCAGTGGCACACTGGAGTCATTTCTATTAAAATCAAGAACAAGACAAGCACACCCATTATCATCGGCATCATAATTATCCCCATTAGCTTTTAAAACTGTTCTGGAAATTGTACCACATGAAAAAATAAACATTAAAAAAAATACCTAAAAAAGGGAGAAAACGATTATCCACAAAAAATATTTCGTATCTAGAAAACCCATGAAAATCAACTGTAGTTCCCTTACCATAGGACAAAAGTCCCTAGAAATTACCTTAACAAGGAACCCTAAGACCAAAGCACTAGACATAAAAATATACAAATGAATGGAAGAAATACCATAACACATAACATTGAGATTGAGTATTGTAAAGATTCTTCTTAAATACATTGATGAGTTAAATATCATCCCAATTTCTGTATGGATTCAAGGTAGAAGGTTTGATTCTGTGTTCACAATTAAGACTGACCTTTAGCATTGTCGCATCAGAGTTGATGGAGTTGTGGTCCTGTAAGGGTTATGATGTGGAGCTTTCCATACTTTCCTATTCTCTCAATTCTTTATGTCATATAGGGCTTATCTATTGAGTGAAGGTTCTCCTGCAAAATAACCAGGTCCCACTGCTCTTTTTTAGAGGTGTATCTTTCACTACCTTTATAATAACGTTTATGAGTCCACTCAAGCTTTCCATTTTCTCTATTCAACTTTGGTCATTTATATTTTCCTAGAAAATAGTTTATTTCATCTAGACTTTCAAGTTGATTGTTATAAATCTTTCTATAGCAGTCTATTTTTTTCAATCTTCACAATATCTTAGTTGTGTGCCCTTTCTTCTTCCAATTTTTTAAAAATTTGTATCTTCTTTCTTTTTTTCTTAACCAAACTTGCCTACATATTTGGTATTTTTGCTTTATCAAGCAACTTTTCTTTTTTCTGTTTTCTATTTTATTAATATCTGTTTTATTTATTTATTTTTAGTAGAAAACCCTTTTATTCTCCTTCCTTGCTCCTGGATTTTTTGTTTGTTTTTTGAGGTAAAATCAGTTTATAACATTATATAAATTTCAGGTGTATATCATTATATTTTGAATTCTGTATAGACTACGTTGTGTTCACCACCAAAAGTCTAGTTACCATCTGTCACTGCACACATGTGCCCTTTACCCCTTTCACCCTCCCGCCCGCCCCCTTTTCCTCTGGTAACCACCAATCTGTTCTCTGTTGTATCTATGTGTTTGTTTGTTTGTTTGTTTTAACTTCCACATATGAATGAAATCATACAGCATTTGTCTTTCTCCATCTGACTTATTTTGCTTAATTATCTGTCTTATTCATTCCTTCCATATACTTTCTATAGAGTTACTGGATTATTTTTATTGACTCATTTGAAAGTGAAGTGTGCTCATTTTCAGTCTTCCCTGTATTCCAATAAATGCATGAAAGGTATATCTTTTTCTCTGGGCATTGTTTTCATGATATCCCACAGGGTTGGGTAAGTAGAACCTTCATTGCCATTCATTTGTAAATAGTTTATAATTTCCTCTTTAATCCAAGAGTTATCTATAAGTATATTTTAAATTTTCCAGATATAGATTGTTGTTGTTGTTGTAATCCTACTGACTTACAGTTTTATTCCATGACTACATGATTCCTAGACTACGTGATTTCTAATATCTAGAATTTTGTTGAGATAAAACATCTCAAAGGAATTGGGGTTTAACGCCTGGTGGGCTTTGATTAATGATCCATGTGTTTTTGTGTATTCTCATGTATTCTCATGCATGCTCTCAGCTGTTGGGTACAATTCTCACATTTATCTGTCAGAACAAACTTGGTGTTTATGTTATTCAATTTGCTTCTCTATTTACTAATTTTTTCAAGTTTGTTTCTAAGTGAGGTGTGCTCAGAGACTCTTACTATGATTGTAGATGGGTCAATTTCTCTTTACACTTTCATTTCACATCTTTTGATGCTTTATTGGGTTGTTTCTCTTTTTCTTATTGATTTGTGGCAGTTCTTTGCATTTTAGGGAAATTAGCCCCTTGTTTGTTTTATTCTCTCTCTAGCAATCTTAAAAGTATTTTAAGAGAAGTTTCATACAATTAACATTTCAATAAAAATTTTCACTAGCCATTAGCGGATTTTGATTTGATTTGATATATTCTTTTTTTTTTTTTTGAGGAAGATTAGCCCTGAGCTAACATCTGCTGCCAATCCTCCTCTTTTTGCTGAGGAAGACTGGCCCTGAGCTAACATCCATGCCCATCTTCCTCTACTTTATATGTCGGACGCCTACCACAGCATGGCTTGACAAGCAGTGCGTAGGTCCGCACCCAGGATCCGAACGGGCGAACCTCAGGCCGCCAGAGCAGAATGTGCGAACTTAACTGCTGCACCACCAGGCTGGCCCCTGATTTGATATATTATTGAAAATAAAGCTATGTTTATTTTTAAATTTCTATAATGTCAATTTTTAATTTATGTAGAACAACCTTCCCTAAATTACTGTAACTGTAGTTTTACTATGACAAATTACAAAATTAAAACAAAAACAGTTAAGAAGACAGCCCAGTGGCATCGTGGTTAAATTCTCATACTCTGCTTTGGTGGCCCAGGGTTCGCAGGTTCAGATCCTGGGTGTGGACCTACATACCGCTCATCAAGCCATGCTGTGGCAGCATCTCATATAGAAAACAGAGGAAGATTGGCACAGATGTTAGCCCAGGGACAATCTTCCTCAAGCAAGAAGAGGAAAATTGGCAACAGATGTTAGCTCGGGGCCAATCTTCTTCACCAAAAAAAAAAAAAAATTAAATTAAATCTGAGGCAAGATAAAATAGTTTCAATAAAAATGTTATAACAACTCATTATGAGGTTGCAAAAATTGAGTCAGTCATGAATAACATGTGATAGAAATTGGAGAGCCAGGATCCCCCAGGCCCCAGTCATTCCAGCTGTGTGGATGTGGGCAAATTATTCAGACTTTGGGCCACAACTTTCTCATCTGAGGGAATGGAAGAAATTCACAACTTCTCAGAGTTGTTGTAAAAATAAAAGTAGATAATTGGTGGGAAAGCTGTTTGCAAAAGAACCAATATCCATTTCTATCATTCCATTGAGCACTGAAGTCTCAACCTGGAATACTCTAAGCCCCACACGTTTCCATGATGCTCCCACGTTTCACCCTCAAACCTCTCAGCCTCATAATCGCTGTCGGAGACGGGAAAGGTTGGCCTTCGCTTGTACCACATGCATCAAAGGACAAAGCTCATTCAAAAGGGAACATTTGTTCCTTAAACCATCGGCTGGGAAATCTAAGACATTTTTCTCTATCCCCTCTTACATTTTTCTTATTAATCTTTGGTTCAGCTGTGTCTGGCAAATGAGCGTTGATATTGGGAGACTTCCTGCAGCAAATAAACTGTGGGCTTTTTCTCTCCCATGGTGCTATTTGTATTTGTCTGTCCTGTTTTTCAGTTTTGCAGCATCTCCTCCATCTTTAAAGGCTTCTGAAAAAAATTGCTAACCCAGGGGTATAAGGTCTTCAAACAGTAGTGTGCCTTTTCAGTTCACTTGGTTTTAGTTGGTCTACTTATCATAATAAATATGTGCATCTTTTCAAAAGAATTAATATTCTGGGTGGAAACAGATGTACTCAAGGAAACTCTGTATTACCTCTGACAGAAAGGTTTTCCTTTTTCCAGTAGTCCTGAAACACTTTGCTGCACATTCACGGCAGAACCGTGACAAATATGCTTGTCTCCTCTCAGGATGATGAGCCTCCAGCAAAAGGGAAGAAAAAGAAAAAGAAGAAAAAGGAGGAAGAGATCGACATCGATGTGGACGATCCTACTGTGAGCCGTTTCCAGTACCCCTTCCATGAGCTGATGGTGTGGGCTGTTCTGATGAAACGCCAAAAAATGGCCGTCTTCCTGTGGCAGCGAGGCGAGGAGAGCATGGCCAAGGCCCTGGTGGCCTGTAAGCTCTACAAGTCCATGGCCCACGAGTCCTCCGAGAGCGAGCTGGTGGACGACATCTCCCAGGATCTGGACAACAATTCAAAGTTAGTGTCAAGGGAAGCTCAGAGCCGGGAGAGACTATTGTCCTGAGCACTTGTCCCTTTAGGGTGAGGGGTGGCAAATGGATTTCTTGGTTAAGTACAATTATGTTTAAAGTTTCTTCATCAATCACTTTGTCGATTATACCAACATTTTTCCTTCTCTCTGAGGTGTTTCTGGATGGTCACTGTTTTTGTTTACTGCCTTCTCGTGTGAACTATTAAAACAAAATTTTAATGCAAAGACAATGAAACAGATTTCCATAAGAAAACACATACTCAGAGGAGTACAACTTGAGTGAACTTGTGCCCTTGAACTTGACCTTCACAAGTACCTCTGTTGTTCTCCTCCTTAGGTGGGACAGGAGGGCTACAGGGGTCTGGAGTTGGGTTTTTCCCTTCCTCCAGTACTGTTGGGCTCCATTAACACCCCAGTAAGTTAGGCTCTGGTTGATGAGTTTCTCCTGAGGGCAGACCTTGTTAAGAATAGAGCACTCTGATGTATTTCAAAATGGTTCCTTTCCCCTCGCCCTGCCAGCAGCATGAGGGGGCTTTTCTCCCATTTTCTCTGAGAGAACTTGGTGGAGCTCCTGGAGGTAAAACTCATAAAAGTGTGTGCGCACTCCCCTAAGACTGGGCCTCCCTGGAGTTATTAACTCTCAGACTTGTCCTCACCAGGCCCCCAGCAATTTGTCAATTACAGTTCAGATTTTCCTACCCCAGCACTGGTTCTGGAAAAGGGTTGTGCTTGTGGGTTTCTGCTCCAGTAAGTTGTGATTCTCTGTATTCGCATGTCTGTCTCCTCAATTTAGGGGGTATTAGTTTGCCCTGTGACCACAATTCTCTGTTGAATCTAGGAGAGTTGTTGATTTTTAGTTTGTTCAACATTTTACTTGTTATTAGGATGGAGTGGCAACTTCCAAACCCCTTATGTGCAGAACCAGAAACCAGAAGTCCTAGTACAACTTTACAGACACATGAATTTGAGTCACATATAGGCAACCCTGCCAACACCTAGCATCTTTGTTTTCTGAGGCACACTGCTTTTATTTTGGACTCGATTTCTAAAATCACTCGCTGATTTCTAAGCATCATGTATTCAAGGCTGTCTATACATGGGGAGGTGTTCTCCTGCTTCAGTGGCTTGGTAAACACAATCCCTCTGCTTCCTGGAGGACTCCCAAGGTCACGTGTCCCCCTGCAGCAGAATCTGAGACCAGAAGGTACTGCAGAATGCATGACTCTCAGAGAACAGAGGAGGCATTCCCCCCTACATAATTCCACCAGCTCGTAACTGGAATAAAATATTCTGTAAAATGGAGAAACAAAAACAGAGACAGGTGATCACCATGAGACTCTATCTTAACCACATTCCATGAAAAGACATTGAAGGAACTGGGAATGTTTATAACTATCATTAAATATTTGAATCAGGGTCATGTGGAAAAGAGAATAAATTTTATGTTCACAATCCAGCTTGTGTCACCTTTTCCATCCCCCACCCCTGGCTCCCATTACTTCCCCCTCCCCTGCCCCCAGCTCTTAGGCCCCCATGACAACTGGACTTTGTCTCTACCATAGCAAAGAGAGTGTTGAATTCTCTTGTAATCAATGTGTTATTGAGATATTACTCACATAGAGAGGAAGGCACATATCCTAAACGTATGGCTTGATGATTATTCACAAATGGAACACACTGGTATGACTGACACCCAGATCAAGAAACAGGACCTTACTTGCACCAGAGAGCCCTCCTGGTGTCCCTTCTCAATGTCTACCTGCTCCCTCCACAAATGGTAGCCACTATTCTGACTTCCAATCCCACAGGGGCTGTTTTAAACTCCTTTGCTGTCCTTTCTGTCTGCATTCCTGTTCTGTGAACACTTGAAATTGTGTCCATGGGGACTAAGGGGCAGATTTGGGGTTAACCTAAAGATCCATTTGCAGCAAGAGCAGTCAGCCCCCAACATAACTGAGCATGGAGCCCTGGCCCCAGCTGTCCCCTGCTGGGGACGTACCCCATCAGCTTCCTGCTTGCAGAGGATGGGAAATTGAGGATTTCATGTTCCGTGGCTCCAGATGTCCCTGTGGACGCATCTCTCTAACAAAGGGCATGTGGCCACCGCGGCTTCAACCCCGACTCCATTTCTTTCCTTCCAGAGACTTTGGCCAGCTGGCTGTGGAGCTGTTGGACCAATCCTATAAGCACGACGAGCAGATCGCCATGAAACTGCTCACCTATGAGCTAAAAAACTGGAGCAACTCGACCTGCCTCAAGCTGGCTGTTGCAGCCAAACACCGGGACTTCATTGCTCACACCTGCAGCCAGATGCTGCTGACCGACATGTGGATGGGACGGCTGCGCATGAGGAAAAATCCTGGCCTAAAGGTACGCATGCCGTGACCGTCAGACCGGTAAGGACAATATAATGACAAGTGACATCTATGAGAGCTTACCCTCTGCCTGGCTGAGCTAAGCATTTCCTGTGGATTATTTCATTTATTCCCCTGAACAACCCCATGAGGGAGATGCCATGACAATCCTTGCCTTACAGATGGAGAATCTGAAGCTTCAAGATTAAGTGACTTGCTAGGATCTGAGCTGGTAAGGCGTGGGTCCAGGACCTGAACACAGGCGGTCTAATGCCAGAGCCCAACCGAATCAGCGTGCCTGGCTTAAGCTGGGAGCCTACCCTAACTAACCACGCACCCCTGGACAGGCCATCTGCCCACCATTAAACAGGCACCTGAACTCTATTTCCCTCGCAACTCTCAAACTGTGTGATACTATTTTATTTGGCAATGTTTTCATTACAAGGGGTTTATGAGAGAATATGAAATTATAAAAGGGTTTGAAAAAGCTGTAGTGAGGAGAAAATTGTATTGCAATCAAATGCTAAATCTGCTATTTACTTCTGTGAACTAATAGGTTATCTTAAGAAGAGATTCTAATCTTAGATAACCCAGCTCCATAGTGGCAATATTACTTCTATCTCATGGTATTGCTATGAGGATAAAGAAAAGACAATCGATGTTTCATTGTGTAGCATGGTTCTAGAAAATAGGAAGAACTTCATTTCTTTAAAATATGAATGTTACGCCTAACTGTCCAACTCTATATAATGCACTAAGCTGATGTTATATATAACCATGGATATAAATCAATAAATACTTTTCAGAATACCAAGAATAATGAGAAGGTCCTAAAGGTTTTAAGGAAAATAAAACAGTTTACCTACAAAGGGATAAGCAGATTGGCATCAGACTTTTCATCAATAATCCTGTAACCCAGAAGGCACTGGAACAAGGCCCTTACAGTTCTGAGGGGAAAACATTTGGAACCTGGAATATTTTTACCCAGTCCTGCTATTTTAAGCATGAGGATAAAATATCTATTTAACATAGGTAAAGATTCAAATTATATACTTTCTATATACCTATTCAGAAAAACTACTTCAGCAGCTATTCCACCAAAAGAAGGGTAAAATTTACAAGAAAAAAAGGAGATGTGGAATGCGAGAAACAAGCCCCACATTTTAAAACCCCCATATGGAAGCTGTGCAACAGGATGCGAAGGCAGTCAGACTGAGTATAAGGAGTAAGTGAGATCCAAGAAGAAAGTCCTCATGAAGAACAGAAAGGATTCCAATAAACAGACAGAGTGACTAAGAAGCAAAAAGTATCAGAGATATAGGTTACAGAAACAAAAATAGTTTATAATCCTTAACAAGAAAGTCCTTAATGAGAAAATATAAGCAGAACCAAATTTCAGGAAAAACATAAAACTGCACGGAAAAGTTAAGGGTCAGTTATGATTCAAATTAAAAATTGGAAAGATTTTAGCAACTGGTAGAGCGTAAAAAAAAAATTTGACCTTTAATGCTACAAACATGTCCCTTTAGCGGCACCAGAATTCTACATTAAAACTGTAATCATAGCATGCCTTGACGCAGTGCAACAAACAGTATTTATACAATGATAAAAATAGAAATGCTTTATATTGGTTTTCAGCTTTTAGAATAGTCCCATAGACAAAGCATTGAAGATTTAAATATGGTTCCTAAACAGAATCCAAACGTTATCAATTGTGAAAATAGAAAAGCGGGGCTGTTCCGCGGGCCGAGTGGTTAAGTTCACGTGCTCTGCTTCGGCTGCCCAGGGTTTTGCCAGTTCGGATCCTAGGCACAGACATGGCACCGCTCATCAGGCCGTGCTGAGGTGACGTCCCACGGAGCACAACCAGAAGGACCCATAACTAGACTATACAACTATGTACTGGGGGGCGTTGGGGAGAAGAAGAAAAAAAATTTTAAAAAAGAAGATTGGCAACAGATGTTAGCTCAGGTGCCAATCTTAAAAATATATATATAAAAACAAAGGTACAGTTGAGGAAAGTTGGTGGTGGAGGGAGAAGGGAAAGTGGTGATATCCCCACACTATAAAATGGGAATCAAGACTATCAAAATGTGCTGGAAAAAGAGAGAAAGATTTCAGTCTATCATGTAAAGTTACAAAGGTAACTTCGTAGGAACTGAAAATACTGATGTGGCTATTAAAAATGGGAGTGAGAGGGGGTAGGATGAAATAAAGTCTCATTTAAAATAATAGAATGTCAATAGTACTTAAATTAACAAAGAAATAGCAATATAAGATACGAAAGTATCAATAAGAGCTAAAACCAGAAATAGAAGTGACTGTCTCAAACTATAATTCAAAAGTTTCCCTTAAAGACAAATGACATGAAACTATATATTTAAAAAACACATTGTGAACCTGAGTGTATCAACCTAGAACAACCAACGTTTTAATAAAATTATTAAATTTTAATGAAAAAGAAAAACTCTTTGGGCACCCAGTCAAAAAAGAACAAGGAATTCATAAGGCAAAGAAAATTAGATTATCATCAGATTTTCAACAACGATCATTTATATCAGGAAAAAAACATGCTGTGTATCGTATAAAGATAGTCCCAGAAAGAAAATGTGAGGCAAGGATTTTATATCTATGAAAAGCGACTGTCAAATACAAAGGGTACACACAAACTGTTACCTGTTGGTAACAAGAACCCAAAGGAATATTGTTCCTATGCACCCTTTCTGAAGAATCCATTAGACAATGAGCTTCCCAAGAAGCAAAATAACCAGAGAGGCATCAGCATAAGGACCAATAGCGAGCGACAGATATATATTTACTTGCAGTGCTGAGTATGTAATGGCTATACGTTCTGATAATGTACATATAATGCAACCATTCAAAAAATGAGGGAAGAATGGGGAGCACATATGCAAAAGAAAATTGTAACTTTTCCATAATCATAATTGATAGTAGTAGTATTACCATTGTTATTCTGAAGCTATAAAGTTAAAGCAACAGAGTAATGATGGCTATTTTGTTCTATCATCCCGCCTGGCCTTAACAACTAGGACTCAATGTGGAACAAAAGGAAATACAGGTGTAATCTAGAAGAGGGTAAGTAAGACTATAGGGCTTAATTGGAAGCATCAATATGAACTCATTCCAGCTCTACTAATGAAAAGCCTAGAAACAATGACCTACCTAAAAGCAATGAACAATAGTGCCCAGATTGTGGTCTTGAAATACCATTTCCCACTAACTGATACCAGAACTTCTCAGAGAAATGGTTGAGTGCAGGTCTGGAGCAGGAAATATACAAGATGAGCCTGGAACATCTTGACATACCACATGGCAAACAAGCTGTCAAAGCAGTAGGTTCAGATCAGGGGGACCCAGGAACCAACTTGAAGAGGCTTCTACTGCCCCAAATGGGACAATTTGACTTTCAATAATATTGCTAATAGCAATGGATTGAAGCATATCAAACATGTTTAAATCCGTGAGTTCATAACTAAATATTAAAAAAAATAATCAGTCGCCTTAAGTAGATGATAGGACAGCAATTCATTATCTTGAAAACAGGTAAATAAGGGGAAAGAATCAAGCATTTATCCTGCACTTCCTCTATGAACTGTACTATGAGTAGATGGGGGGAAGGCCTCTTTGTAAAATTATTCCAACTAAGAAATGGAAAACAAATGATAGAATTAGAACATCACCAATTTTCAACACCCAGCAAGTTAATGAATCTGGCATGGCGCATCAGTGGCTGCTAACATCAAAAGAGGGACAATCTGCTTCCTGATGAGAGAACACACCATCTACAGTCTCGCCAAAGAGCTCAAACCTGGGTCTGGTCAGGCCTCTGCATGCAACTGCCAACTGGCAGGAAATAACGAGGACGGGGAAGCATCTAGAATGGCACACGAGTCTTGCAATCCCCAAAATCCACTCTGTGACCAACTCCACAGGTCCAAATCCTCTAGCTCTTCAACAGATAAACCAACAGGAAATATGTATATTAAAAAACATTTAAAAGCATACCAGAATTGTAAAGGGCAAGATTAAGCTGTAGCATCTGTAGCAGTGCTGTCCACAAGAAAAAAATTGCAAGCCACATATGTCATTTTAAATTTTCTAGTAACAAAAAGTAAAAATTTTTTGTTATAAAAAGTTTTTCTAAAAGTACATTGTAAAATGTCAAGAAGAAACAGTTGAAATTAATTTTAATATGTTTAAGCCAGTAAATACAAAATATCATCCTTTCAACATGTTATGAATAGTAAATCACTAAGGAGACAGTCTCTGTTCTTTTGTTGTACTAAGTCTTCAAAATCCAGTGGGTATTCTGCACTGACAGCACATCCTAACTTGGACTAGCCACATTTCAAGTTCTCAGGAGCACATGTAGCCTGCGGCACCCAAACTGGACCATCCAGGTTTAGGGACGCACACTCAGGTGATAAAGATGTAAAAGAATGCACGGAATTGGTTCCTCAAAAGTCGGGATGGTGGTTCCTTTTGGAGGGAGGTTTGTGATGGGGACCAGGTACATGGAGGGGCTTCTCCAGTGGTTGACACTGGCCAATTTGATGACCCGGATATGACTGCAAGGATGCCCACCTTATGATTCCTTAATCTACGCCTTTGTTTGCTGTGCTTTTTTCGTATCTGTGTTTTATTTTATGTTAAAAAGGTTTACAAGAGTTTTTACTCCAGGAGCAGGATTTGAGAAGCGGAGGGATGTGGCAGGAGACCTTCCCTTTTCACTACGAGTCTATCTAGGCTATTCAGTTTCCAACCACATGCCTGTATTACTTCAATTTTTTAAATATTAATGAATAAAATTGAGAAAAAGAGATCCAAGAAAGTTGCTATCATTTCCTTCTTTTTTAAAGTAACACCTCTTTTAAATATTACGTATACCGAAAGGTAGAAATATTTTTAAGCATCGAATTTCCTTCAAAGCATTTCTAAATTTGCAATGTAAAAATATAATTATTTTAAATCAGGGATTGTTTGGATTGTTCTTTGTAATTTAATTTTTTGAATAGGTAATATAATATGCACATGGTTCAAAAATTTTTCACTATCTGGAAGGATGTGATAAGTCTCCCTTCCATGCCTGTCCCCCAACTGCCCTGATCCCGCCCATGACAACCACTGGTACTTGTCTCTTGTGTATCCTTCCATATATAAAGCTACTACAAATAAATATCCTCATTGTGTCCTCTTTTTCACAAGAGTTGGTATACTCCCTGTTTTGTACCTTGCTTTTTTACTTAATCTGGGAGTTCTTTCCCTATTATTACATAGAAATTTCCCACATTCTTTCTCAGCTGGGTTGTATTCCGTTATTGCAGGATGCCACAGTTGATTCAGCCAGTGCCCACTGAGGCATGGAGGTCTCTCCCATCTTGTGGTGGTGTACTCACTGCCACAGTGAATGCTCTTGGACACAAATCGTGTCTCACGTATCTGTTAGATAAATGTCCAGAGGTGGAACTGGTGGCCCCATGGGGATATGCATATACAATTTTGATAGGTTGGACAAGCCTCCCTCTGGGGGATCATCCCAATTTACACTTCTACCAACAGTGTGGGGGAATGTATGCTTTCCCACAGTCTCACCAACACAGTGTGTGGGCAAACTTTTGAATGTTTCCAACCTGATGGTAAACAACAACATCTCTGTGTAGTTACTTTGCATTTATCATACTACGAGAGAGGGTGAGCTCATTGTCCTGTCAGCACCAATATCTCTCAGTTCATAGCCTTGCCTCATTTTTCTGCTGGGTTGTGGAGTTTTTCTTCTTGATTTCTGGGAGCTCCTTTTGAATCAGAAAGATTAGCCCTTTGCCTCTCACATGAGCTGCAAATATGTCTTCCCATGAGTTGTATTTTACTTTAGTTATGTCATTTTTTGCTGTGCAGAAGTTTGTGCTTTTTCTAAGTACTAAATATACTGATCTTTCCTTTGATTGCTCCTTTTTTTCATTAGTCATTTTTTTAAATCAAAATACAATTGCTTCTTGATTAGGGGGCATACTTAGAAAGGCCTTCTCCCACCCTCCCATTTATAAGAATTCTCATGTGATTATTGTTAGTTGTTTTACATTTTTTTCTTTCATAAAATCTTGAAGCTAGATGGAATTTATCCTGGTGTGAGATATGGATCCAACTTAAATGCTTTCTAGATGATCTCCCAATTTCTCAATACCATTTACTAAATAGTCCATTTTTATTCTTCCAATTTGAGGTGGTAATTTTATCATATACTAATTTTCTGTGTGTATTTGAATCTATTTCTGGACCTTCTATTCTATTCCAATTTTTGGTCTATTCATGCACCTGTACCACACTGTCTTAATTACTGATGTTTTATAGCATAATATAATTTTTAATATGTGGTAGAAATAGCCATTTTGTGTTGTTCTTAATAATGGATTACTGAGGGAATATTTCCAAAATCAGCACTGAACACTGAGAACAGATTTCAGCATTGGAGATACACAGCACAGCACTGATAAAAATGACAAGAAGGTTTTCCATCTACGGGCCACGGCATCCTTTTGTTGTCTAGACTGAACCCAAGTCACATTTGCCTTCCAACTCTTGGTCCATATATTCACATTTACATCTAAGTTATTTGTGTATAAAATATTTTTTATCTACTTCACTAGAGGTATTGTTAAATTTTATCTATTTATTTTTACTTATATTATATTTTAATGTAAAGACTTACCTACTTTGAAATTTAATGCAAGATCTTTGCTTTTTTAAGTCAAGATTCCACGTGATTCTGCTTGCTGTTCATCTAAAACAATTTGGTTGATGTTCTTACATTTTTCATTGTCTGCAATTTTGCCAATGTATCAAACCAAATAAGCCACAGAACATCAGAGCAGAGATAAACCTGTTTCAGAGCTGCTAGGTTATTGAGTAATGTTGAAGGTTATAATTTTAAAATTTTACCTATACTAGGAAAATTTTCAAGAATTGTCATAGCTTAAAAATTTATTTTTCTCATCATACATAGGTTATAATGGGGATTCTTCTTCCCCCCACCATCTTGTTCTTGGAATTTCGCACGTATGATGACTTCTCATATCAAACATCCAAGGAAAATGAAGATGGCAAAGAAAAAGAAGAGGAGACTATGGTCAGCGATAACCTTAATCATAACAACACTAATTTACGCTCATTTTCAAAATTGTTGAGATTTCTCTTACTATGAAATTAGAAACCGCAGTAATTGGAGAAATTTTTATAATTCTTTATTTTTAAAGGCGCCTGTCTGTTAAGTACTGTGCTGGAGTATGTTGCATTTCTCCCTTAGCAACTGCACTGTGTTCTGTCTTCCAGGATGCAAATGCAGATGCTGGCTCCAGAAAGGGGGATGAAGAGAATGAGCACAAAAAGCAAAGAAGTATTCCCATTGGCACGAAGATCTGTGAATTCTATAATGCTCCCATTGTCAAGTTCTGGTTTTACACAGTAAGACCTGCTTATTAGCATTTGCCATTTAGAGTGTTTTGAACACAGATATGTTAGAATCAGGAAAAACATCAAGAGCTTAAAACAGCGTTTAAAAAAAAATCACTGAATTAAAACGAATTATGAAAATGAAACTAGGATTAACACAGATCTTCAACTAAAATTAGATCTAGATATCTTGTCACATGTTTATATGTATGTAGGAACGTGGCCATCCTAGCCCCAAATACGCCATTTCATAAAGCAAAATAGTCTTAGTCTATTTGCTTAAGATGAAGGATTTTTTAATGCCTTTAGCAATACAAACAGTGAAATATAGCTTCATTTAAAAATGAACAAAGATGACTAGTGATTTAAAGAGCAAACTCAAAGACGCCATTTTGTTCATGAAACTGGTGGGATTACTACAGGGTGTGGTTGAACTCCAATCATAAACTCCTGGAATAGGGGAGCACATGAAGTCCTGTCCGCTCTAACGTGCACACCAAGCCGACCCACTTGGCCATACCCTTTCCTGCATCCCCCTTTGGTGGCCAGTGTCCTGACAGCTCCAGGAGTGTGGCGAGCCCTAACAAGCACAGTCCTGGCCTGACACACGCTGGGACTTCCTCAGATGGGGGGAAAAGAGAGGTGTGGAGACCTGAGCAGATGGGAAGGCTGTAGGAGAAACTGTCCTAGTAGCAGGCGGTCCCAGCAAGGGTGGCAGGCACGTAGTAGCTCCCACAACCATTTCAGTCTGGAGGAGGGGACAAGACTACTCATGAAGGTCCAAGCACCAAGCAGCAGTGCACGCCAGGCAAGCTCCAACCCTGTGGTTCCATTTGTGCCTGGATTAGCAGGTGATGGGACACAAGGAGCAGGGTCCCAGGCCGTGGATGGGAATGAATGAGGGTGGGCAGGGCCAGAGGCAGAGCTCTGGGGAATAGCACCTGGGGAGCTGCATGGGGACCCAGGTGGACCGTGGACCTGGACACCCAACCTTTAGACAGCCACAACTGGCGAGCGCTGAAACCACTGGTGCTCACCTGTTCTGGTCAGAACCAGCTGAACAATGGGGTGCGCCTGGCCTGCAGGAGAGCTCAGCACAGATGCAGCTGTAGAGGCGGTCGAAGAGCCCCAGTCTCACCCTGGACCCTCTGATGTTATCTCTGGCCGTGGGGGAAGGCATCGCATGTTTTACAGCTTTCCAGGAGATTCTGATACAGCTCAACGTTGAGAAGTCTGGCTCTAATCCTCTGCAAGGAGTAAACAGTGGATACAAGGGATTTTAACTGTATCCTGGTAAAGCTCATACAATGAGGAGGGGTGATTTTAAAAAAAAAAGTCTGCCAAACCACAAATACACATTTGCCAGCACACCCTCCGCACCCACCCCCACCCCAAGACTTCAGAAGGGGCCTGTGCCAGTGAGGAGCCCTGAAACTGAAGATTCCTCAGCTTCACAGTGAATCAGCCTCAGACAATCAATTTCAGGCCACCTCCCTCCACCTCATGCCACTCCCATCTACCTCACCCCACTCCCATACACCTCCAGACTCTACACCTTTTCTTGCCACAAAAACAGGGAGCCTGTTATGGCCACAGCATATCACAGACATGTCGATGCTAATTGAGGGGACGGTGTGCGTGTGCAGACAACTCCTCCTCCTCCCTTCTAACCTCCCACGTCCATGATTAGTGGAAAGATTCAAGAGGGACATTTTTGAGGCAGAAGGTGTAAGCACATTTTCCAATTTCCAGGAAGGTAGAAGACACACCAGTAAAATATTAAAACTTTCCCTATCATCATAATTTCGTGTAACTTCACAATTTCCCCCACGAAAGTAATAAAAGCAGCAAATACATCTTCATTTAGAAAATGACACGTCAGCGCCCATATCGTGCTGAAGTATAAAGTGCCTCCCAGTTGGCCTCAAAGCTCTCTGTCTGCCCTGCGACGGGAGCGGAAGGTTTCCTCTAAATGAATCGGTCTGGTTGGAAATGAAAATTTATTTTAGAAGATGTGTCAGCCCGAAAATAGAGTTTCAACGCTTGTTTTCCAGCACGTGTTATCTCCCCAAACACTGCTAACCATTTTTCTGTCGGTCTGTCAGATATCGTACTTAGGCTACTTACTGCTCTTCAACTACGTCATCCTGGTGCGGATGGACCGCTGGCCCTGTCTCCAGGAGTGGATCGTCATCTCCTACATCGTGAGCCTGGCCTTAGAGAAAATACGAGAGGTGATTACTCCAGAGGCCTGCCCCAGACCCGCTAACCACTGACTTCAATTCACCTATAGCTTCTTATTGCAAAAACATTTTCTGCAAATCATAAGTGCCAGGGGACTTTTCTTTTGAGGTGTCACAACCCCAAGTTTATTCCATTTCCTTGCTTAAGATTTATATGCCTCTGCTTGCAACTGAATTTGAACTTGCAAATCAAAACACAAGGCAAAATAAATGATGTTTAGTAATAAAAACAGATCTGAGTTGGGCCAGCCCAGTGGCATGGTGATTTAAGCTCAGTGCATGCTGCTTCAGTGGCCCAGGTTCACAGGTTCGGATCCTGGGTGTAGACCTACACCACTCATCAAGCCATGCTATGGCAGTGACCCACATGCAAAATAGGGGAAGACAGGCACAGATATTAGCTCAGTGCCAATCTTCCTTAAGCAAAAAGAGGAAGATTGGCAACAGGTGTTAACCCAAGGCCAGTCTTCCTCACCAAAAAGAAAACAAAACAGACCTGAGCGCCTATAAAAGCAACAGTAAATCCTGCCAGGTACTTGAGATAAACCAATTACGACAACCGGGTACAAATTTTGGCTCAGTTTTCTGGGGGCTGAAACTAGAAACAGAGAGAGACAAGAGATAACATTTTTCCTGCAACTTAAGACTCTGAACCACACTGTCCTAGCTCAGGCTCCCTATGTGCATGATGGAGATTCTTGTGCAAGTGATTTATTAAAGGAGGGCTCTCAGGAGAGCCATGAGAGGGAGCAGGGGGGCAGTCCAGGAGCGGAGAAGAAGCTGAGCCAGGTGTGGTCTCAGTGGGATCTGTCCCTGGCCTAATGCTCAGAGGGGACTCTGAGTATACTAGACTCTGTTGAGTCTGTCCCACCTTGAACGAAAGGAGCGGTCTTGTACCCACATCAGCCAGTCATTGGCACCTACAAGAAAGGCAGCTCCAATTGCCCAATGGGATGAGTGGGAGCTGAACAGCAGCACCTGCAGCAGATGGGGCCTGGGCACACCCAGCTGGTGAAAGCAACCAGGGTGTCTGCACAGGCCACTAGAGCATCTGCTGCAAACAGAGGGAACAAGATTTTCAACTAAGTGTTGAAAAAGGACAGGCACCATTTCATGCATGACTCATATCACAGAGGACTTAAAATTAACGTGTAACTCCAAGAGGGCAATTTTTGCAGGTGGCAGTAGAAATATGGGCCGGCTACTTCTCTTCCTAATATTAACCACAAGTTGTAATGCACTATATTAGCTTATAAAGAGAAAACTTATATCCAAGAAAAAGGGCACTTTAACTGAAAAAGCATACAGCAGGATTTCATATTCTTTCTCCAACTTATATAGAACCAGTACTATTATTTTGCAATGGTTATTGACCCCTCTTTCACTGAACTGAAAAAAAATATCACCAGCAACTTCTTCCCAGTAAAGTGAGTTGGATGCTGTCCATCTAATGAGAACCTGAGAAACCAAAAGAGTGTCAAATCCAAATTCTACAACCCATCTCCTTCTACTGCTCCTCTTTCTTTTCTAGTTGGGCTTCACTCAGACTCTGCAGATGTTAGAACTGGATTCCCCAAGTGGCCTGTTGTACCATCTCTAGTGTCACCATGATCTTGATGAGCCTCAGCCGTGCACTAAGACACTGTTCTTTACTCCAGGAGCTCTCCTCCAGTTATAGCAAAGAGGGCAGCCATCAGCCAGTGTGCATGGGTTGTGAAACTAGTGAATCCTCTCTGTGTTGGCCGATATGTAGCCACCACCCCAACCCACCCCTGTGGTCCCTGGGACCTACCCAGAGTCCCCCTAACTAAAGGGGTGCCATCCGGCACAGCACACCCCCACCCTGGTGCACACCACAGCTGTGTCCCTGGGGATGACTCTGTGTGTGCCCATGCTGCTAGTTGTTCAATATTCTCAATTTACTCTGAGGCAGTATCCTTTCAATCATGGTGATTTTGAAAGGGTAATATCCGAAGCAGGAGAAAATCGAGTTCAACTTTCCCTTGACTTCTCATATCTAAGTTGCAAAGGAATTTTGGCCAAGAAACATTTTCTAGCTCAATTCTACCATCTCCACTGGTTGGATTGCTCTTCTGTAGGACCACACAGGTTCATCTCTGCTCTAGAGTTTTCCTCCTGGACTAATTCCTAAATGTGGGCCAATAGGCATGTGTCCCAAGAATTGGAAAAGAAATCAAGAGGCAGCTGCTTTCATTATAGCCAGAGGACATAATTTAGAAGGCATTTCCTGAGAGTTTGTGAAACAGTGAATCTAGGAATACAGAGGATTCTGTGGAATTTCCCTTTCTAGATATCTTTCTCTGCCAGAGAAGATTAGTGTTTAAAGGTCTTGAGCCGGAAGGGGGACCAGATGCCCTGGAATGTTCCACCAGTCCTGTCTTTCCAAGATTCTAAGGAGCCCGAGGCTTCCAATAGAGCACTTCCTGTTTATTGTTCTTTGGCATGTTTTCAGATCCTCATGTCCGAACCGGGCAAACTCAGCCAGAAAATAAAGGTTTGGCTTCAGGAGTACTGGAACATCACGGATCTCGTGGCCATTTCCATGTTCATGATTGGAGCAATCCTTCGCCTACAGAAGCAGCCATACATGGGCTACGGCCGAGTCATCTACTGTGTGGATATCATCTTCTGGTACATCCGCGTCCTGGACATCTTTGGTGTTAACAAGTATCTGGGACCCTACGTGATGATGATTGGAAAGATGGTTAGTACTGACACCCTGTGAGTAACTAAAGACACCGAGGCTCTAGTGAGGACCTGAGACCAGGCCTTGGGCATGGCTTCATTAGATTTCATTTCGTCTTTCCTTTGCAGTTGATTTCTTACAGGAAATGTTTTTTGTTTTAAGATACATAGTTCTCTTGCATGCTAATAACTTAATAAAATCCAATTGATGAACATGAGTTGGAAGTCAGTGATAAAGGGGCCCAGGGTCATTCCGTCACTTGTATTCTAGTCTTCAGTTCATGTGCTCTGGCCTGGAGTGGACAAAGGCAGTTCATGTGATTAGGCCAAGACAAATCCATGGCAAGATTTTGTCCAGAACAAGCCATAGAATATGAAACTAAAAATGAACTAGCAGATCATCTTCACATCACCTAAAATAGCTTCAGTGTGAGGACTGGTGCCAGAAGGAAGGAAGTCTCCTAAGTTTAGGAATAACTCTTTATAGGGCAAGTGGCTTTGAGTGAAGGGATATATGGTTTAGCTTATGCCCACAAGGGTCCTCGTCTTCAGGAATGTTCAAAATTAGGAATTATACCAGTTCAGTATCCATAGTAACCGGAGTATTGCTCATGGTAACCACTCAGCAATTGTATAATGAATGAATAAATATCATTGTGTACTCAATTCATTATCTTCTTACCTCCCGAGATATCTCCTCCTCTTACTCCTTAGTAAGATGAGATGGAGAGAAGGCAAAGAGGCCTTCTTCATCTTAATTAAACACTCATGATGTCTTTGGGGAGAGCAATATAACGAAGCAGGCAAACTTGGACCATGAATCAAGACAGTAAGAGACACATTTTCTCTCTACTCAGATGATTGACATGCTGTATTTTGTGGTCATCATGCTGGTTGTGCTGATGAGTTTTGGAGTAGCCCGTCAAGCCATTTTGCACCCAGATGAGGAGCCGTCTTGGAAACTGGCCCGAAACATCTTCTACATGCCCTACTGGATGATCTATGGAGAAGTGTTTGCAGACCAGATAGACCGTAAGAATAGAATTCATAGTAAGATTCTCTTCCCTGCTTCTGAGGCAGATGATCAGCTCCAAATTAATGGAAGAGCAATTGTTAATTTGGAAATAAAGTATTTTTTATTCTTCCATAGGCATCAAATTATTTTATGAAGGAATGTGTGCAGATTATGAAATGTAGATTTTTGAGACATCAGTCATTTCTTCTACTCTAAAAGTCATTAATAGAATTCTGAAAGAGTCTCACATCACTTTAGCTGGACCTAGTGAACATCCCATCGCATGAATGTAGTCCCAATGCCAATATCCTAATTTTTCTTCAGCCTAAATCTCTTTCCACTCCAAGATAGACCTGGTAGTCTTATTCCAATAGAATGAGATGGTGAGCGTGACAGGGTGACTGGTGCCTCATGTCATCCTTTTCTTCAAGCCACCAAAGCCCATTTTCCACATAGTTATCAATTTCCTCTTCACTTCTGGAGTGCTATTTTTTTAATCAACAATAATCTGGACGTTAGCAGAGGAAATGAGCAGCAATCCTTCATGGATTTCTGGGGAATGCAGGCCCCAGCTCCTCCCCAGGCTGAGCCTGTAGCTCACAGTGTCTCTTGTGTTGTAGGGAAGTGAAGCTCAAATATTTTTATACTTATTTCACCTGGACAGCTAATGTACCACCAATGAACGAGGCTCTGTTTTCACATCAGCAACAATATTTTCCTTTGCATATTGTGCCCTATCATAAAGCATCAGGTACAATAGCATGTCCACCACCTCCAGTGTTCTGCTTCTTGGGAATAGGTTTTGAACATCCTTCCCTCGTATGAAATGCATGGTTGTCAGTATATCTACCACCATTAGGTTAGACTGATAACAAGTTCGTTCAATGCCTTCTATCTAGCTTTTATAACATGATTCAAAACACATTATTATCACAAGTATCTCAAAGTCAATTATTGAATGTGTTTGTAGCTTGGTAAAAGCCAGAACATAAAAATCTAATTTGGTTTCAAAAGAATATTAGCTTAGGTAAACATACATAAATGCTAAAAGTCCCTGGATCCAGACATAAGTTGTAGTATTTTTATATTTTTTTATTAAATTGGGTAATGAGAAAAGATAAAGCAGTAAACTTGAGGCTATTTTCAGTAGCACCATGAAGTGTAGGTTTTTGATTCGTGATCTGACCATTTCATAATAATTGTGCATTTACTTGTGCTTACGAGGTGTCTGTGTTGGGATATAGGGAATGCTTGATTGGCTAATCTGTACGTTAAAATGATCATCTGCCAGTAGCCTCATGTCTTTTTCACAGTATTTTTAACTAGTGAGCTTTAGCTATTGCTTCTAACATATGGTAAAATAAATATTCATGAAACATATATGTATTTCCTAAAATTAATAATGTGTAAAATTTCTTCTAAATAGGTCACTGTTTCCAAGCATGAATCTGTAGCTCCCAAGCTTGAATATTTTGCATTTCTTGCAGCAAAACAGTTCTTGTGTTGTTAATCATTTGTTTTACTTTTCTCTCAACTGTCATCTTATTTTCTTTCCTGCCTTCCTGCCACAACTAAAAAAAATTAAATTCTGCTTTCCAATCGCTATATAGTCTACGCTATGGAAATTAATCGTAAGTTTACACAGAATTGATGACTCTAGTCCATGAATTGTGTGTATTAATTAGTCTCTTCCTTAGCTAATTAGTGATAGTCTTATACTGCTTTCAAATGCTTCTCTTGTTCTCTGATGTCAATACTTTTTAAAATTGAAAGTAAGTAGACTATAAATTTATGATTATTACTTCACTAATCACTGTTGGGTTCGTCCTAGTTTTGTCTTCAGGAAATAGGTACCTATGATCAAAGTGGCATTTCAAATGAGCAGAGAGAAAAAAATTATTTTCCAAAATGGCCCCAGAACAGTTAATAACAGATGTGAGAGCAGAGGGGACCCTCACCTCCTGCCCCACAACAAAATTATTTTCAAAGTTAATGTACAAGTGAAACCAAGAAGACAACATAAGATAATGCTAAATAATTAGAGGACACAATAACTTTCTACTGGATAACAGCAAAGAAAGAAACCATGGAGACAGATTTGTCTGCTTAAAAATTAAGAACTTCTCTATGTCAAAACACAATAAAGAAATGGGAAAATGTTTACAAATATGACAAGTAAAGAACGACTATCTCTGAGTGCGGAAATGAGTTGCCTATCCATTTTGCATGAACTGATATTTTTCACATGGCAAATTATTGTTTATGAAACCAGGAAAAAAATCATGTTAAAAAAGAAATAGGTCATTTAATGGCATATGTGAACTATTTATTCTTTTTGTTCCATGTAAAAAGCAAGCACAACAAGACAAACTTTTGTTTCAGCTCCTTGTGGTGACAACCAGTACGATGAGGACGGCAAGCGGCTCCCTCCGTGTATCCCAGGCGCCTGGCTCACTCCGGCCATCATGGCGTGCTACCTCCTGGTGGCCAACATCCTGCTGGTGAACCTGCTCATTGCAGTTTTCAAGTATGTGTCACGGCTGATGACAGTGTGCTTATTATTTATTACTTTACAAATTTCCAGTTTTATCTCAGAACTCTCCCAAGCTGCCATGGACTTACACAGAATTTCACTAGGGCTTTTAAATGCTTGAATTTTTGCAGTCTTTTTTGTTTAAACTTAATCAGTCTTAATGTATTCATAAATCAAGAGTTGACAAATACATTTAAATTTATTCTTGGGTAGTATTTTAATACTTTAGCATGTTTTTTAATCTAATGAAAATATTTTCTTAGATGAAAGTCCCCTCAAGTAGAGAAGATTTTATTGAGTTGTGCGTTTAATTCATTATCAGAGGCACAGAAAGCAATGTTAATTTCACAAGCTGTGACAACTACTGTTTGTTTCTAGCGCTGTGGAGTCCATTCTGACTCCCAGCACCCTGTGGACAGCAGAGGAGACCCATGCCCAGTGTTTTTGTGCCAACCTCTCACCTTCCCACACTGTATTAAAAAATTCTCCGCTACTATTCATAGAGTTTTGCTGGCCAATTTTTTCAGAAGTGGATGACCCAGTCCTTCTTCATAGCCTGTCTTAGTCTGGAAGCTCCATTGTGCTTAGTCTGTCCAGCCCTTGCTGGTATTTGAAATACCCATGGCATAGCTTTCAGCATCACAGCAACATGCAGCCACTACAGTACGACAACCAACAGATGGGTGGTATGATTCCCTGACTAGGCCACAGCAGTGAGAGTGCCAAATCTTAACCACTAGACCACAAGACAATTAATGTAACATTATATAAAATATTTTCCTTGTCATTTGGAGAATAGAAGATAAAATGGCCTAGGAAAGAAATGGCTTAAATTATAAAACCAAGTTTCTTATAAACCTTGTGCGTTTTAGGATGATGTGTTGAGTATGTGACCGTGCTTAATAAATGTTGAGAAAATTATTTTAGCTTCTAAGACAAAAAATAAAAGGGAAAAGTCCTTCAGGGAACTATAGAATCTTAGAGCTGGCCAGGGCATTGGAGAGAATCTGCTTCAAACTCCTGTCTTGAGAGATGAGAAAACAAAGGTCATGAGAGGTTAACTGGCTTTTCCAATGTCCCCGAGTCAGTAGACAACATGCTCCACCAGGATTCCAACTTTCAACAATCATGCGCTTACTGCCTCCCGTTGGAAATGGGAAGAAGACAAAGATTGTACCTCCCAGCATCCAAAATAATGTACTTTTGATCAAAGTTCGATAATCAATTCCATTACAAAAAAAAATGTAGCCAACTAGTTGTTCTACTGAATTGAAAGTTTAAATAGTTCAAAATGCTTAGTTGAATGGCTCATACCTTTAAATTTCTGAAGTGAAATTTCCTGAGCATATGAGTCAGTAGACTGCAGAGTGGGCTTTTCAAGAAAGCAGTAGGTGGCAACTTTAATACGCTTAATTCTTAATTATTTATGTGAATAAAATGTCCTTGAGTGTAGGTGATCCACATTGATAAACCAAAAGACAGGGTGATCTAGAAGTCAGTACTAACTGGCACTAAAAGGCCATTTCCTTGTGTATTTTCATTCCAATGCAAGTAACTCTGGTTGCCCTGGGAAATCACAATACAAAGTAACATAACTAACTAAAAGTTTATTCTTTTTAAAGCAATACCTTCTTTGAAGTAAAGTCAATATCCAACCAAGTGTGGAAATTCCAGCGCTATCAACTGATTATGACATTCCATGACCGGCCAGTCCTCCCTCCACCAATGATCATTTTAAGCCACATCTACATAATCATTATGCGTCTTAGTGGTCGCTGTAGGAAGAAAAGAGAAGGGGACCAAGACGAACAGGATCGTGGACTGAGTATGTGCAGGACTCTTTCGTTTCTATCTTGGATAATTTCAAAAGAGCGTTCAAATTGGACCCCCTCATGAAAATCTCATTAAACTACTTAAATGTATGAAAACACAACGCTCTAGTCCAACTGCTATTCTTTGCAGAATGCTTCTCATTTTCTGTTGATTTCATTCTAGTTTTAATTTACTAACTAGTGTTATGGAAAGCCCACTCATGAAGAGATCAGAAGTTGGGAGAGGTCTTGAAAATAACTCTTCCATATAAATTCAATATTCCTTTCAAAATGTTTTAATTTATTGCATCTAAAGAGGATGGGAAAATAATGCTGTACACTTGGGTCTATCCATAAAATATATGCAAAAGGTTTTGCAGAAAATAGTACTTGGTTTCATTTTTCAAATAGCTGTAATTTTGTTTTTTGTGTTAAAAAGTGAGCTCTAGTGGAAAGATAATTGCTGTTTATTACAACTTCTCTTTGTGGAACAAACAATCTTAGTAGTCAGAGAACTGCCTGCAAGTGATGGAGAAAGGAGCTTAATTAAGGTTGGGTCGTGAAATTCGCAATGACGCAACTAAATTGATTCTTCACGGATATGGCTTGTTTTTCACTTAGCAAACCTTCTTCCTTTACACAGAGCTGTTTCTCAGCGAGGAGGAGCTCAAGAGACTGCATGAGTTCGAGGAGCAGTGCGTGCAGGAGCACTTCCAAGAGAAGGAGGACGAGCAGCAGTCGTCCAGTGACGAGCGCATCCGCGTCACTTGTGAGAGGTGCGCCCAGCGCGTCGCCACTACCCGGCAGTGGGCCAAGGGTTTTCAGGTTCCTCTGCCCCATTCTAAGGGGGATGCCAAAGTTCATTTAAACATTCATGCCAAGTTCTCGTTTATTCAAACTTCGGGTCCTTATGTGTTTTCCCCCGAAATACTGTGGAAGTCCCTAGGTGATGATTGTATATTGCGTATAGAAGTGAATAATGACATTTATGCAAATATTCCAGGCCAAAAACAAAACAAAACAAAAAACCCTGACAGTTCTTGCCCGTCCCCCAAGTGGGAGCGTTTACTACAATACCCTGCATTAATGGAGACAACAATCAGCTGTAGAGCTGTGTAATGGCTGAGGAAGTCATCTTTCTCCCTGCTCTTGACATGTTGCCTTTGCGAGGGTGGTCTTCCCCTCGGGACTGACCCCTTTATCCTACCTGATGCTCTTGGTGCTCCTTCCCAACACTGTTCCCAGCCTCACAGAGCAGAGGTAAAGACTCCCTCCTCTGTGCTCCCATGAGACCAGGAACTACAGGAAGGGCAAAGCCATCTGTCCCCCGTGAGGGTGGAAACCTCTAAACTAAGGCAGGGTCTGTATTTCAGACACTTTTACATCCCAGGTACCCAGCAAAATCAGCATCACCCATATGGTAGTGCTTAATAAATGTGAAATGAATGAACGCATGTGTGCGTGAATCAGCAAATGAAGGCAGGTCCCGGAGAGACAGAAAGAGCGACATTTTCCAGACTTTGTAGTATTGCTCTTCCTGCAGCTGGGAAAGAGCGACCAGCAAAGGGTAGATGTGAATAATAAACCTGCACTATCTACATTTTTTTAATCATATACTTTTTGAGAACTTCTATCACTTAATAAAAGCAACTTAAGCTTGTTAAAGATTGTGATAATTGATAAAACATTGTTGCAAAGAGTTTAACCCACAATGCAGGTAGAAGGATGAGTATGGAGGAGGCATGCCTAAGAGGATTCTAGTTCATCATTCTATCCTTGAGAACTCAGAATTAGAGTTTCCTGATGCAGATATGTGTGTATATTGATAAACGTAATAACATGGTAGGACTTGAAAAAAATATCTCAGCACACAATTCCCAATCAGGGGCCCAACAATTACACCAGAATTCATGATACACCGTGAAGTCACCCTGGCGTATGTTCAGGCCGGTGATTCTGCCTCAGTCCACAGGAGGGACGAGGTCTCTGGCCCCTCTCCCCTCCTAGATCTAGCCACCTTGTAATCCAGCCAGTCAAATTCAAGGGTTATCTGCACCAACTTTTGGCTTAATAAAGTACATTTTCAATAAAACTTTGAAACACTTCTTTGCTGTTTTAATAGGAATTACTAAGCTTTCAAGATATAAAAATTATTTCTTCACGAGAAAGATAAGGGACCCCCATTTTGATAATCTAAAATTTCCACTTTCTGGTTAGACATTAACTTGAATTTAATCACAGCCAGTAATTTACAATGGAAATTGTGTTTTGTTTCCCTCTGCCTCTTTCCCTTCCCCCTTCCCCCAGCATTGTTTGGATTTTTGCCATTCTTGGGCCAAGCCTCCAAGAATGTGGTTATCAGGTCACTACCAAATTGCATTTTCCTCTTGGGGCTGTGTGCACACGTAATAGGAATGAAATTGTACTGGGCAGTAAAAACATGCTACTTCCCGTTTCCCTTGGCTGAGATCTCCACAGTGATGGGAGCCCCTCCAGGCCCCTCTGTTGACCCTTTCTTGGCTGAATCACAGGTTAATGGCAGAGACAAAATGGGGAGGAGGTTTGGGGAGAAGGTAGCTTTCCTTCACTCTTAACCAAGACAGCTGAGGAGCAAAGAAGAAGGTGGAAGACTCGAAATAAAATTAGTTATTTTTAACCTAACTTTTGATACCAGTGATTTTTTTTTTATAAGGATTGGCACCTGAGGTACCAACTGTTGCCAATCTTTTTTTTTTTTTCTGCTTTTTCTCCCCAAATCTCCCCAGTACATAGTTGTATATTTTAGTTGCCGGTGCTTCTAGTTGTGGCATGTGGGATGCCACCTCAGCCTGGCTTGATGAGCAGTGCCATGTCCGTGCCCAGGATTTGAACCAGCAAAACCCTGGGCCGTCAAAGAGGAGAACATGAACTTAACCACTCAGCCACGGGGCCGGCCCTCTAATACCAGTGATTGCTTTTAAAATCAAATTTTTCAATACTCTGACATTCCTGCCATTTTTTGTCTTCTTTGTACATTTGATTGTTTTTATTTTCTGCATCACCATTTGCCATTTAATGATTTTCCTGTTCTTCTCTCAGTGGTGGCATCACCAGCACCATTCAGACTGCAGGGGCTGTTAGGGGTGGGCGTCTGTGAAAGGCACTCGGCAGCAGTCCTGTCCTGGCCTCTCTGTGGTCTGGGTGCCTTTCAAAACCTGGGCCAGCGATTTCATGACTCAGTCTTACAAATGTGTTCACACATGTTTACACATTTGTTGTGCTCCTCCTGGCAGGGTGGTTTGAGGGCTTATGTGCAGAAACAAAATTCATGGCTTTCCCCTAAAGCTTGGAAAGTTACATACAAAATCCTAACAATTTACCATTTACTTTTATCATATAATTTCAACATTTTGTAAGATCCAACCTTTAGTCCCTCAATAAGAGAGTTACAATATGATTCAGTTTTCAGTTAACACTTTGCACTGGATAGACTCTAACCAGGTCCTGCATCCCTCACCACTACCTCTCTTTAAAAGCCCTTCAGTGGCTGCCACTGCTCCCAGGCCTTCAAGGCCGTGCTGTCTGTCCAGCCTCACCCTAGACTGTCCTCCCCTCATGCTCAGTACTCCAGTCTTGCTGGCCTTCTTTCATTTCCTCAAAGGCACCACTTTCTTCCTGCCACAGGGGCTTTGCACATCCTGTTCCCACTGCCTGCTCATCCTTTGGATCTCTGCTCAAATGCCAACTGCTTATGGAAAACTTCCCTGACCACTTCACACCTTAGACTAGGTCAGGGCCCTTGGACTCTAAGCTCCACAAAGGCAGGGACCATGTTCGAATTTTGTTCACCATGGTATTTCCAGAGACTACACATCTCCACATAGCAGGAGCTGCTATTTTGGATGAATGGATGATTTAAAAGTTCATCTCCTGATTTGAATGCAAATTTCTATCCTATCCTCAATGAGTTCCCTCCAGGAATATCAAATAGGAGATCAACTACGCTCCCTCTAGGTTCGAAAATTTGGTTTTACTACTAGGAACCAGGAACAATCTCAATATGCAAAAGATTCTGCTACCCATAATTGTCAGGAAGAATCCTTAATAGCAGCAACACCAAAACTAGTGTCGACATTGGCATGTGTTGTCTCTGCTCAAAGGGACAGTATCAGATAACTAAGATGGCGGGTGGGAGAAGAATATTCTATAAATAACTTCTGCCAGCACAACCAAGGTAGAACTTGTCAACCTAAATATTCTATTCTCACCATACCAGGTTAATAACTGGTAACATACAGCCTTATCAATTGGAGCTTGAAGGTCATTTCTGTGTCTCTTGCAACGCCTCTGTTGAACACATCGTTCCTTTTGTGGGTTGGCATCCCTTATCACGGGTTCACAGGTTCAAGAGCAATTGAGTTGGACAGAATCTTTTCTGAGAAAACTTTGTCAGAGATTCAACTTCCTTTTCTCAAACAATGAGAATTATGTAATCCAGTGTGTTTTCCTTTTTTCCACAGCTTCAAGAAAGCTTAGCACCAAATAATATTTAATTAGAACAAGCATACTGCTGTAGGTTTTTGGAATATGTGATGTACATTGCCTCCTGATTTTCTCCTCTTTACTCTTTCATATATTCTATCTATTTACATAAATTTTATTTTATATGTCTGATATTTCAAATGATGTGGGTATAACTCGTGAATTATACATTTTAGATGTAGTTGGTCCTGTACTTAAGGGGATCTGTGGGTCTTAGACTAGCCAAACCGATAATATCACATTTGGATTCCCCCAAAACCTTCTGGGTTAAGAGGTTTCTTATCATATTTGTGGATCTGGGTTAAGGTCTTGAGTTTCCTCTGGGGTTGATAGGAAATCAGCAATTCAGGGCCTTGAGATCTTCTTATTTGGCATCCTCTGCCTAAATGACCAGGAAGAGAAGATGCTAGTGATAGAGACCCTTACGAGAAAGACAAGAAGGAGAGAAATGAGATAGGAACTGAAGAGGACCTGAAAGAGAGATCAGTCTTAGAAAGGAGGTGGGAGATTCCTCTGATGTACAGAAAGTCAGAGAAAGACAAACATGTGGTGATGTGGGAGGTTTGGAGAAGATCCCATCTGAATGTCTTGATCTTATAAATTAATAGGAGGAAGAGTTGCTTGGATGGTGGGGAAGGAGTAGGATTAAATGTTGAAGTTTTAATTTGCCTAGTAAATGACAATCTTGTTTCTTACTTGACTTTGAGGGCCAATTCAGAGAGAGATACAGACATCAGGCAGATAGAGAAAAAACATATCAGCTTTATTAGCAACAAATGTTGTGCTAGAGTGTGTGGTTCAGTTCTTGCCAAATACACACCCCAGAATTAGACTTACCCACTCAGTCATAAGCAGCACTAGCCACCCGACGGCCTCCTTCTCACAGGCAGAGTCAGCCTTCGCCACTAAGCTTACCATATGAATAAGACAAAGTGAGAACCCATGCTCCGTGCAAGTAGCTGGCTCCCAAAGAGAGAGAAAACCATGCTGGTTTCCTGGTCCCAAAACTCCTATCAGAAAATGAGTCCTCCTCAAGAATAAATAACTGGTTGGAGAGAGGCCAGGAGTTTGACACTAATGGAAGGACCAGACACATAGGAAGAAATAATAGGAAAAGGGAAAAAGTACTCCCCCCTGCCCCCAGCAACATTACAGACTTGAAGCCAGTAGGGAGGATTTGAGTTTACCCTCAGGGGAAATATAGTAGGAGAGGACCTAGCCAGGATACGCAGCAGGAATAATAAGGACCTAGCTGAAATTAGATAACATGACTTGGTATTGAGCCAAGTCAGTGTGGCTCCCATGACTTTCATCAGTGATGCTCTCAAGCCCAAGAGCAAAGATGCAAAAAGTGAATGATGCGTGGGGCATAGCAAAAGAGAGGCTGAAGGGGACCTATGTTGCCAAGAACCAGTCAGTAGGGACTCCACAATGATGTTAGTGTTTGCAAATGGCAGCATAAACATATTACTTTGGCTCCAGGCACCATTTAACCCCCCCCCCGCGGTCCTGGAGTCCTAGTCGTGGTAGATAAAGGATTAGGGCTTGACATTATTATGTAGGAAGCAAGGGAGAGACAAGCTGGGATATTAATAAGAGCTTCACTGAGTGACTGATGACAGAGTCTGGCCTGAACAGAAAGTGAAATGTAGCCAGAAAAGACTAATTATTTAGATGACTTGAATTCCAGAAACTAAGGAGGTCTGAGGTGTAGCCATGTTGGTGTATATAAACGATGCAGCATAGTGCTAGAATCCTAGAGAGCTTAATATTCTTTGAGTAACTATTCAGTATTTTGCATATTAAAAAGAATGAGAAGCAGAAGAATAAAGACTTAACATCTTGGTCTTGGTTTAGTGTTTCACATATAAAAACTCTGTAAGTAAGCACAAGTAGGTTCCATCCTGGATGTTCTCCCTGCAATTACTAAACTTAAAAGGCAGCTTCATATGAAGAAGTAGATGGAAATTAAAATAGCTGGATGGAAATTTTGGCCTGGGTTAGACAACCTTATGATCTATAGACCTGGAATAAGATTACAGGGTAGGAATCATCTTAGAACTCAATATAAAATACTATAGGATCTTGAAACATGTGTTTCTTCAAGTATGAACTGGACCTAGTTGCTCCACTAACATTACGTTTTTATGTTAACATTTAACTCTATCATTAAGGAAATGTTCCCATACAATTTATGAGATGCCTTGCAGGTGAAGGGTGATGTTTACACAAGAAAAGATGACTGTACATAAAACAAGTTTTAATAACTGGCTTACTACAGAATTCCAAATGTCTAAGTTCTGTCCTTAGGAAGGACATACGGGAACTTTTACCATGAGAACATGAATTTGGACATTATATTTAATAGGTAAGAGTCTATGAAAGTCCAATAAAGTTATTCCATATGTAGGTATTCTCTTGGAAGTTCCTACAAAAGTTTCACAAATTTATACATTGCTGGACCTATTATTTGAATGAAATGGAAAACATTTTTTACAATACCTTAACAAAAATGTGTTTCAGTGAAACTACTTTAAGGTTTAGTGGTGTAACATTCAAAATCAAATACTCCTAAGTAACAGATAAGCTAGGATACAGATAAAAGCATCTGAAGATTTGCAATCATACCTACTTCATACACTTATGACATTTTACACCTGCATAGCATTTATAGTCTACAGAGTACTTTCTTTTACACAATTTCACTTAATTCTCATAAGATTATTATGCTACTACTGTTATTATTATTATTACTTTATGAATCATTCACCAGTGACAGATGCACAATAAAAATGACCTGGTGGAACAGCTTCATCCCTAATGAGAATATGGGCACATCTCAAAAAGAATCCTGAGGCTGACAAAATGTTAACCAGAAACAGCCTTTCTTTTTTCTTGAATACAAACTAAACACACAAAAAGAATCATGATATGTAATATCGGCAGTTAATCTGGGACCATTATCTTTTACTTTCTTAATTTAAAAAATAAATAGAATTATGTATATATGCACCAGATTTTGAGACTGATTAGGGCAGTAGGGCATTGCCTTTTAACAGAAAAGCCCAAAGACCAATATGTACTAATCTCTGAATCAAACAAAAAGCTGAGGGGAAAACACAGCTATTATTGATCAAGACTGATTAAGCAAATTGGGTTCTGGGCTCTCGGTGATTTAGTAGGAGATACACATGAAGCAGTAAAGGGCAGGGCAAGTAACGTCATAAGTCAAGTGCAGCTGAAATTCTATTCAAAGACAGGAAAACAGTTCATTTGGGCTCGGACAGATTATAGATTTCATTTGTTTTTAGTTTCTTTTGATATGGAGAATGGAGAAGACTCGCCCTTAGGAATTGTTCTTCCTGCCTGCCACTTGAGAAATCAGTGTTTGGTGGTTAGTAAAATGGCCTTAATGCCCTTTCAAAATGGAAGAATTTTTGCTGTGAAGTAAATGCTACCATAATGTATGAAATCGAAACCTAGAGAAGCTACTTATGTGACCCACAAGTAAATCCAAACACAGAAATAGTTACAGAAGCCATGAATTCAAATTGGGGGGAAATGGATAGAAGTAGATCTGATAAGAAATCAGTAGTGTAGTGTGTAAGAAAGAGCACTTTGCCTCACAAAAGTACTCATTATCTAAAGAAATAGTCCCTTTGAGCCAATACTAGTCATCCTAGAAAAATAAAGTCGTTTGACCACGTGATTTGAAATATTTCAAATTGTTGGCATAATTTATAAAATGAACATTATTTTGGAAAATGTTCTACATTCTAATAAACAATGCAGGCATGTTAATCTAATTAAATAATACATGAAGCCAGAATAGCAACAGAATTTTATATACAATGGCTGGGGTCCCTGACATCACCAAGACAGCTTTCATTCATCTGGTTCTTCCACAAATGTTAGAGGTAGCTACAAGTTCCAGAATAGGTTTTCTCAAACTGAGGACATCAAATGCCTTGGTATTTGGGGTCTTCACATTGTAAGAGAATTTTACCTTTTTGTTTTGATGATGATGGCCTGTTTGTGAAGGGTGCAAGCAAATTTGAGGATGAAGAACAAGATGAGGCAGAAAGGGAGGATTGTGGTCAGATTCTGAAGAGCTTTGATGCATACAAGGAACAGAAATGTTTATAGGAGGAGGTTAAGGAGTGCTATTGAACTGGGAGGGAAAACCTGAAGCTCCATTAACATAGCACTTTACGTCATACTGAGAAACTGTCAGCTGTCCATATCACAGAATGGGATTACCATGGAGATTATAAGGTTTCCCTTTGATGCACTCCTTGGTACCTAACACTAAGATGAAATTTGTCTTTTTATCCTAAATGTGATGAGAAGCTGCTACTGTTTTTAAGCAAGGAATGACATGATTGTTTATCTGTGTTGTTGTTTTAGATTGGAGTGAGAAGACATTAGAGGCAAAGATGCTATTCCTAAGAATTAATATTTTTTGCTTTATCAGCCTGGGAACAAAATGAGGTCATATATCTTTTAATATGAAATGAAATTATCCTGAGACCTCATCATGCTTATTCTAAGAGTGCCTTCTTTCTCTTCCTATTGTTCCCCTACCTTGAGTCAGTTGCAGGAGATCCAGTGGTCCACCCAGGTCCCTACCTACTGTATCAAGAGCCAAGAAGGTGGGGCCAACCATTGCTTTTTTTCTCTCTCTCTGTCTTCCTGCACTCGGCCCTGGAAGTGGGCATACTTGTGGAAGCATACAGCAGAGTGGATTAATTAAAGCCCCAAATTTCTGATTGGGGGATGGAAAGGGGGAGCTCCAGGGAACTAGAAATACCAGGAAGATTGTAGGGAGGGAGAAACTTGGAAAAGTAACCCCATAATGTTGTTTATGAAGTCAAGGGCTCACCTCCAGTCGGGGTGTGTGTGTTTGCATGTGCGTGTATGCACGTGTGTGGTTCTGCTCCTTACAAAAAGCATTGAGGGAGACGAAATGAACAAAAATGATAGAGTAAAGAACTCTGGAATTGCATCCCTCTATAAATGGAAAAAAAAACTGGCAGAAATTTTCAGAATCAACTTTTTTAGAACTCTGGAAATTAACCAAAGTCTTGCAGCAATCTGTGGAGTGCTTATTCCAGAAACATGGCTGAATCTCAGTTTTTTTAAAAAGTGAGCTTTATGGCATTTCAGTTTACCCAGTTCCATTCCCCCCTCCTCAGTGGTAGCCCTGAAAATAACAGCCTCAATTGCTGGTACCAGTGGAGGCAGAATGGACAGCATCCATAAAGAATTACAACAGTTTGTTTTGTCCTGTCTGGTGGCTCCCTGAAAGACTGGCTTAAAAAGTGTGTCTTAATGCCCCCTGACTTGAAACTGGCTCAGTGCTAAAGCTGCCAGCCAGGGGGCAGACGTGGAGTATTTGTCACAAACATTTACAGGCAAGTGTTTTAGTCCCTGTTCCCTAAGGTGATATATACCAGAGTTGGAACAAACAACAGACTAACCAAAAAGCTTGGGAGAAAAGGCTAAGAAATGAGATGGCCACAGGGCTTTGAAAAGCTAACATATTCCCAGGAATCTAAAAGGCCATGTTCATGCACAGGGCTGTGCACATGCTCAGGAAAGACCTGAAAAGGCTGAAAGTCCTCAGTTACAGTTGACTTTGAGTCTCTGTGCAAGTAGGAAGGGAAGGCTAAGACAAAGATGTAAACTGCCTAACTCAGTGTTGAAGACATGGATACATAGAGCCCCTCAGTAAAGACTAGGAGATATTTTTATTTAAGGAGTTTAAGGAAGTCTCTATCCAATCATTAGCTGACCACTAAGCTAAAAGAACAGAGATTTCAGTGGGCACACCCAACAAAGAATACAGACTTTACAGAATTATTTCAGAAAAATCATTAAACAAACAACAATAACTAAAATTTTAAAAAATACCAAACTCTGGGGAGGAGAGTGAATCTGACTTACAGAGTTGCAATATTATAATATTTAAAATGCCTAGTTTTAAATAAAAATTACAAGACATGCAAAGAAACAAGAAAGTATGGCCCACACATAGGGGAAAAGGCAATCAATAGAAACAGGCCTTGAGGAATCCCAGATGTTGGACTTCTTAACAAAGACCTTAAATCAGCTATTTTAAATATGTTCAAAGAGCTAAAGAAACCATCTCTAAAGGTCTAAAGGAAAGTATGAGAATGATGTCTCACCACATAGAGAATATGAATGAAGAAATAAAATTTATTCTTTTTAAAAAAACCTGAGGGGGCTGGCCCCATGGCTGAGTGGTTAAGTTCATTTAAAAAAAAAAAATTCTGAGTGGGCTGGCCCCACAGCTGCATGGTTAAGTTCATGCACACTGCTTCAGCAGCCCAGGGTTTCTCTGGTTCGGATACTGGGCACGGACCAGGTACCACTCATCAAGCCATGCTGAAGTGGCATCCCACATAGCAGAACAAGAAGGACCTACAACTAGAATATATAACTATGTACTGGGGGATTTGGGGGAGAAGGAGGGAAAAAAAGATTGGCAACAGATGTTAACTCAGGTGCCAATCTTTAGGAGAAAAAAAAAAAAACTTAAACCAAACAGAAATTCTGGAGTTGTAAAGTACAATAATTGAAGAAAAATTTACTATAGAGGCTCAAAAGCAGATTAGAGCAGGCAGAAGAAAGAATCAGAAAACTTGAAGACGTCAATTGAGATTATCCAGTCTAAGGAACAGAAAGATAAAAGAAGTAACAGAGTCTCAGAGACCTGTGGAACACCATCAGCATAACAGCATACATATAATGGACGTCCCAAGAGGAAAGGAGAGAGAGAAAGTGGCAGAAAGAATATTTGAAGGAAAAATAGAAAAAAAAATTCCCAAATTTGATGAAAGATATGAATCTACACATCCAAGAAGCTCAATGAACTCTGAGTAAAATAAACTTAAAGAGAGTGACACCTATTCACATCACAGTGAAACCGTCAAAAGCCAAAGGAAGAGAATCTTGAAAGCAGCAAGAAAGAAGCAACTCATCACATGCAAAGGAACCTCAATAAGCTAAAAGGCTGACCTGTCATCAGAAACCAAGGAGGCTAGAAGTCAGTGAGATGATGTATTCAAAGTTTTGAAAGAAAAAGACTGCCAACCAAGAATTCTATATCCAGCAAAACTATCTTTAAAAAAACTGAAGGGGAAATTAAGATATTCCCAGAAAAACAAAAGCTGAGAGAATTCGTTACTAGCAGACCTGCCCTAAGAGAGATACCAAAGGGGGTCCTTTGGACAGAAATGAAAAAACAGCAGACAATAACTAAAATCTACATGAATAAATAAAGAGTACTAGTAAAGGCAATTAACTACATAGGTAAGTATGAAAGACATTATAAATGTATTTTTTGTTTGTAACTACTTTTTAATTTCTATATAACTTAAAAGACAACTGCATAAAGCAATAATTACAAGTCTATGTTGATGGGCACACAATGTATAAAGATGTAATTAGTGACAATAATAGCATAGAGTAGGAGAGGAAGGAATGGAGCTTTATAGGAGCAAATTTTTTGTATACTTTTGAAATTAAATTGACGTTACTCTGAACTAGATTGTTATCAATTAAGAAGCTCATTATAATCCCCAGGACAACCACTAAGAAAATAACTCAAAAATGTACAATAAAAGAAATGACAAGGGAATTAAAATGATACACTAGAAAATGTCTAACACAGAAGAAAGCAGTCACGGAGGAATTGAAAAACAAAAATAGACATGACATACAGAAAACAAATAGCAAAATGGCAGAGGAAAGTTCTTCCTTATCAATACTCATATTAAATGTAAATGGGTTAAACTGTCCAATCAAAGACAGAGACTAGCAGAATGGATATTAAAAATACATATGATCTAATTGTATGCTGTCTGCAGAGACACTTCAGATTCAAAGACACAAATACTTTGAAAGTAAAAAGATAGACAAATACATTCCATGCAAAGAGTGACCAAATGAGAGCTGGAGTGGCTATACTAATATTAGACAAACTTTAAGACAAAAATTGTTATTAGAGACAAAGAAGGACATTGAACAATGGTCAATTGATCAAAAAGATATCACAATTATAAATAGACATGCACCTAATAGCAAAGCCTTATTATGTATGAATATATATGGAGCAAACACTGACAGAATTGAAGGGAGAAATACGCAGTTCTACAATGATAGTTGGAGATTCCAACATCACTTTCATTAATGATAGAATGGCTAAACAGAAGATTGCCAAGGAAATAAAAGACTTGAACAATACTACATGCCAACTCAATCCAACAGACATGTATAGAACACTCAACCACTGCGGAACACACATTCTTCTCAAGGACATATGGGACATTTTCCAGGATAGACCATACATTAGGCCATAAAACAAGTCTCAATAAATTTTTAAACGGCTGAAATTATAGAAGGTGTGTTCTCCAACCACAATGAAATAAAATGACAAATTAACAAAAAAAAAATTTGTAAAATTTACAAATATGTGAAAATTATACAGCACAATCTTGAATAACAAAGGGTCAAGGAAGAATCATTCACAAGGGAAATTAGAAAATACTTTGAGGCTGCACAACAGTGTGAATGTACTTAATGTTACAGAACTGTACACTTAAAGATGGTTAAGATGGTAAATTTTATGTTATGTGTATTTGACCACAATTAAAATATTTTTAAAGTAAAGAAAGAAAATACTTCAAGTTAAACAAAAATGAAAACTCAAGATAGCTAAAACTTATGGGATGCAGCAAACGCAGTACTCAGAAGAACATTTATAACTGTAAATGCCTATATTAAAAAAGAAGAAAGATTTCAAAGGCACTGAGTACTGAACTAAGGACTAGACCACCACCAAGGTCCCAGACTGATCACTGGGCTGCACACACACAGGACAGATCCCAAAAGCACTGCAAAGCCTTTGAAAACTGAACTAAAATTGGAATCACAGCCCACAGAAATCATGCTGGAACTCGCAGCTTGAACCTAACCAGGTTAATCATATTCTAAAACAAAAGTATCAACAACCTCCATAGAATTTAAACAAGACCTGAAGTCACATGACATGTTATTCAAAATGTCTGGGATACAATCAAAAATAGTTTAGAATATGAAGAATCCAGAAAATCTCAACTTACCTGGGAAAAAGACAATCAATAAATGTGAATCTGTTATCTTGATAACACAGACATTGGAATTGTCTAACAAATACTTTAAAGAAGCTATTATAAAAGTACTTGAACAAAATTGCAAAGAATCTTGAAATGAATGGAAGAATAGACAGTTTTGGTTAAAAAACAGAAGACATAAAGAACCAATGAGAACTTTAGAACTGAAAAATACAATAAGTGAAATTAAAATCTCATTGGATAGGCTCAAGCATAAGAGATGACAGAGGAAAGAATAAGTAAACTTGAAGATACATCAGTAGAAATTACGCAATTTCAACTACAGAGAGTAAATAGACTGAAAAGTAAAGAGCCTCAAGGACCTGTGGGACAAAAACAAAAGTTATAACATTTGTGTCATCAGAGTCCCAGGAAGAAAACAGAAAGAATGTGTTGAAGAAAATAATATTTTGAAAAATAATAACTGAAAACTTCTCAAGTTGGGTGAAATACATAAACCTACAGATTAAAGAAATCTGGTAAATGCCAAGCAGGACTAACACAAAGAAATCCACACCCAGACACATGTTAAATACTGCTGAAAACAAAAGACAATGAAAAAAAATGGCAGTAGCCAGAGAAAAATGACACATTACTTATAGGGGAATAGCAATTTGAATAGGGGAACAGCAGATTGCTCATCAGAACCTATGACAACTAGGAGGAAGTAACACCATGTTTTTAAAGCTGAAGGAGAAGAACTAGCAACTAAAACTCTATATCCAAAAAAATATCCTTCAGGAATGAATGAAGACATTCTCAGACAGAGGAAAACTAAGAGAATTCATTGCCAGCACACAGGCTCTAAAAGAATTACTACAGGAAATTCTTCAGACAGAAGAACATGATAGCAGAAATAAACCTGACACATCAGGAATGAAGGAAGAATGTCAGAAATAGTACATACAAAGATGAATCTTCCCCTCTTGAATTCTTTAAAGTATGCTTGTCAGCTGAAAGCAAAAATTACAATATTGTCTGACGGGGTTCTCAGTACATGTTGATATAATGTATAAGACAACTAGAGCATAAGGAAGTGGACAGAAAATTGACCTATATTGTGTTGATGTCCCTCCATTCCGATTGAACTGATGCTAAGTAAACTGTGAAATGTTACTGTTTTATAATCCCTAGAACAACAACTATAAAATCCATAGTAAATGACATAGTCATTTCCCAACTTATTTCTGAGGCCAGCATTACCCTGATACAAAAACCAGACAGAGAGGACTAAAAAAGAAAACTACAGACCAACGTCCCTTATGAACATAGACACACGAATTCACAACAAGGTATTAGCAATTGAATCTAGCCATGACCAGGCCGAGTTTGTCTCAGTAATGAAAGGCTGTTCAGTATTTGAAAATAAGTCAGTGTAATCCACCATATGAACAGTTTAAAGAAGAAAAAACACATGATCATATAAATTGGTGCAGAAAAAGCATTTGACAAAATTCGACATCTGTTCCTCAATCTGTTAAAGGGCATTTACCAAAAACCTACAGCTAATTTGATGGAAGACTGAGTGCTTTCTCCCTAAAACTGAAGCAAAGCAAGGATTATCACTCTACTACTGCTATTCAATGATGTACTAGAAGTCTTAGCCAGTGCAATAAAGCGAGAAAAAGAAATAAAAGACATGTATCTTGAAAAGGAAGAAACAAAACTATCCCTATTTATAGATGACATGATTGCTAACGTAGAAAAAACACATAACATCTTTAAAAAATAAAACTAAACAAACATACAAAAACCTCCTAGAAGTAATATGTGAATTTAGCAAGGCTACAGAATACAAAATTTACACACAAAAATCAATCTTAATTCTATATACCAGCAATTCATAATCGGAAACCAAAATTTTTAGAACAGTACAACTTTACAAAAGCTCCAATAAAAATGAAATACTCATACATAAGTTTAATAAAACATGTACAGGATCTGTATGTAGATCATGTTTATAAAAGAAATCAAAGATGATCTAAAGAAATGAAGAAACATACCTTGTTCTATATGGTAGCGATGCCATTTCTCCCCAAATTGATCTATAGATTTAACATAATACCAATCAATCAAAATACAAAAGCAGGATACTTTTTAGATGTAGGTGAGCTAGTTTTAAAATTTAACTAGAAAAGCAAAAGAACTAGAATATCTAAAACAATTTCAAAAAGGAAGAACAACATTAGTGGAATCATACCACCTAATCTTAAGACTTACTATAAAGCTATAGTAATGTTGGTTATGTGTGGTAATGGTGAAGGGATAGACACATATAAATGGAACAGAATAAAGTGCCCAGAAGGAGACTCACCCAAATATGGCTAACTGATTTTTTTCAAAAGTGTAAAAGTAATTCAATGGAGAATGAATAGTCTTTTCAACAAATGGTGTTAGAACAACAGGTGGACATTCATATGCAAAAATTGGACCTTGACACATACAGAAACCAAAACCGGATCATATCTAAATGTAAAACATAAACCATAAAACTTTTAGAAGGAAATATAGGAGAAAATCCTCATGACCTGGGATTAGACAAAGAATTCTTAAACACGATACCAAAAGCATGATCCATAAAAGAAAAAAGTGATAAACTGGATTCCATCAAAATGAAAGACTTTTGCTCTGCAAAAAACACTGCTATCACAATGAAAAACAAGGTGCAGACTGGGAGAAAACATAGGCGTCACATATCTGATATAGGACTTGTGTACAGAATATCGAAAGAACTCTCAAAACTCAATAGTAATGGGGAAAATGACCCAATTAAAATATGGGCAAAAAATTAGAATAGACACACCAGAAAGGACAAGTTTTGGCAAATAAGCCCATGAAAAGATGTTCAACATTATTAGTTATTAGTGAAACACAAATTAAAACCATGATAAGAAACCTCTACACACATATTACAATAGCTAAAATCAAAAAACGTGGACAATATCAAGTATCGACAAGGATGCTGAGCAACTGGGACTCTCAAACACTGCTGGTGGGAATATAGAATGGTCAGCCACTCTGAAAAACAGTTTGGCAGTTTCTTATAGTGTTTAACATACACTTAACCATATGAACCAGCAATCCAACTCCTAGGTACTTGTCCTAGAGAAATTAAAACTTATTGGTTCAGCCACTATGGGAATCAGTATGGAAGTTCCTTAAAAAACTAAAAATAAAACTGTCATACAATCCAGCAATCTCACTTCTGGGTGTATATCCAAAGGAAATGAAAACAGGTTATTAAAGAGACCTATGCACTCCCATGTTCATTGCAGCGTTATTCACAACAGCCAAGATATGGAAACAACCAAGTGTCTGTCAATTGATGAATGGATAAAGAAGATGTGTGGCGTATACACACACACACACACACACAATGCAATATTATTCAGCTATAAGAAAGAAGGAAATCCTGCCATTTGTGACAAAATGGATGGAACTTAGCATAATGCTAAGTAAAATAAGTCAGACAGAGCAAGACAAATACTGTATGATGTCACTTATATGTGGAATCTAAAAAAGCCAAACTTATAAAAACAGAGAATAGAATGGTGGTTACCAGGGGCTAGAGGGTAGGGGAACTAGGGAGATGTTTAAGGATACAAACTTGTAACCAGTAAATAAATAAGTCCTGGAGATCTAATGCACAGCATAGTGAGTATAGTCAACGATACTGTATTATAAACTTCAAGCCTGCTAAGAGACTAGATCTTAATTTTTCCCACCCCCAAAAAAGAAATGATAATTATGTGACATGAGAGAGGTGTCAGCTAACTCTACAGTGGTAATCATATTGTAATATGTAAATTGCAATCAGATTAGTACGTTGTACACCTTAAACTTACACAATGTTATATGTCAATTATATCTCAATAAAAACAATTTTTAAAAACCCTATATTCACACAAAACTTGTATACAAATGTTTATAGCAGATCCTTTCATATTTGCCAAAAAATGGAAATAACCCAAATGTCCTTCAACAGATACTGTGGTACACCCATACCATGTAATACTACTTGGCAAAAGAAAGGAATGAATGATTGATACATGCAACAGCTTGCATGAATCTCAACGACATTATGCTGAAAGAGGCCAGTCTCAAAAGTTTACCTACTGTATAATTCTATTTACTTGACCTTCTGAAAAAGATGAAACCATAGGGATGGAGAACCTACCAGTGGTTGCTGGGATTGGGGGTAGGGGAGGGAGTGACTATAAAGGTGTGGCACGAGGGAGTTCTGGGGGTGATGGAATTACTCTGGATCCTGATCGTGATGTTAGTTATAGAAAGCTATACATGGGTTAAAATTCAAAGAACTGTCACCAAAAGAAAAAATAGTCAATTTACTGCATGATAATTTTAAAAAGAAAAGATGAAATTAGAAATATGTCTTAAGAGGGAATCAACTGTATTTAATGGGAAAGCCAAGTAAATCACTTTGGACCTAAAATGCTTTTGTATTCTGTGCTGTGCTGAAAAGTATTTCACTCTGTGGTGAAAGGAGAGAAGAATTAAGACCTCGAAATGTAGGAAATCTCATATCTCACTAAGAGCTCTGTCACAAATGATAGATTTCTCTTATGTGTTTCCTGCCACTCAATGTGTAAACAGATGTGGGACTCTTGTCAAATTGTCTCCTAGATAGCCTGTCTTTCCCCATCTAAAATGGAAATCACTCCTTGTATGAATATCAAGATTTGCAAAACATGTTTTAAGTAATTGTGGGAAGTCACAAAACATAGCTAGCATAGGAGATATTTCCTCATTCGTCCTTTTTGTTAATCATTTCAGATATATGTGAACTTACACTTATTTTTTTATTTCTCTTTTCCTACATACTATGAAAACTCAATACAACTTCCCTTGATTTGGCATAGCCATTTAAAATGTGCTGTCTCCACACTGTAGCTGTTTACGATGAGCTTGAAATATGCATCTGACATTTTTTCTTAACCTAGGCCACATCATGAAGCATTGTTTCTTTCACAGCTTCAGCTGAGGGAGTGGCAGGTGGGATAGGAGATTTAAGAGACTCCTTAAAGAGGAGTCCTACCACAGAGCTTGGTAACTTATTCAATGCAGGGGAGGGGGGGTCAGAGAGGTGTAAGGCAGACTAAAGAATCAGATGGACTTTGAAGTTGCTTTCTTGCATGTGAGTGGCCTGTGATGCTGTTATCTGGATTAGGTAATACAGGAGAAAAAAAAGAAGCAGAGAATTATAAAATATTTGAGAGGAAAGATACTTATCTATATTTCACCAGGTTATTTATTTTCAAAAGTTTGCACAGCTGCATTATCGTTAAATGTAGTATTTGATAAAGGATTGCAAGTTTGACTGTTACAGAGGCAGCGTGGTTCTTAACACAAAACGAATCCTTGGGGGTAACAGATTTGAAGTGAGCAAGGAGACACATTTCACAGAGATAAACCAAGTCTTAGTTGAAGTAATAGAAAATTCATAGTGAAAAGTTCTTCTCTTTGTCCCTGAAATGTGGAAGGAGAGAGAACCGCTAGAACCTGCAGTATGTATGGTAGGGAAACTTTAAAAGAAGGAAGTCAGGACTTCTCATACACAGTGAATTTGGTGAATTTGGTCCGCCTGGTGGCAAACTTCCAGGAAGCCAGACCCTTCCTGCTCAAATGATGTGGTTTCCTAAGGGCATATAAATAGTCCTCTCCCTGTGAAAAGAGTTAAGAATAGAAGCCAAGGACCCTCCCACACATCACAGCGCAGCTGTCAATGTGGCCAGCAGAAGAACAGCATTAGCAAAAGCAGTTCTAGGAGAATGTAGGGCAAGGTAGCTGCAGAAGCAGCAGAGAGTGAGGACAGCACGGGAGATGTAGTCAGGCAGAGAGCAGAAACGTCGTGCCAAGAAAAGCAGCAGATGGTCAGGAAGTAGAAAAGAGGAAAGCAAGAACAGGTGAGGGGATTTATAAGGAGTTGTCGAGAGGGTAGCAAAGACCTGCTGGAAGCAGATTCAGTGCAAACTGGGTGACCCTAGAGCCTGCCTGTACATTTCTGTGAAAAGATAGAAAACCAGAGCATAACAAAAGCAGACTGAAGTGTTTGCCTTCACACAGGAATGACCTTGCTGGGACAGACTGCCACAACGCCCGGTTTAGAGGGCCCAGAGCCTCCGAGCTGGCACCAGGGTCCCCTCTGCCCTGGCCACCCCGGGCACAAATTCAACTTGTAGACAACAGTTTTAGGTCCTGGGAATGCCTTGCTGCCTCTTAGAGTTAAATTTCATGAACCAGTTGAAAGACTCCCCCGCTATATTTATCCTTGAAACACAAAACATAGTCTATACCAGCAGGTTTTAGTTCAGGCAACATTACAGTTTCATAGGCTGTTGCCTGATCTTCTAGGAGTTAAAAAAAAAATCTAACAGCAGATATTTATAATTTGCCATGATCTTTCTTTCTCACAACCCCATAAGGCAACACTAATTATTAAATATAATGAGCAATTTAAAGTTATTGCTATTCTTTAGACAATTAAAGGACCTCATGTCCCTTAGGTAAACTATCTGATAATATGAACTTAATTATTAACAATTCATTTTCTGAATGCCCTGAACTTCAAATAAGGAGTTTAATTTATTTATTTTGTCATCATAACCATTAATTGCCGACAGCTGTAGTCAAAACTCAGAAACCTAAGTGCTAGTATCTTGCTTTATCATCAGAGGCAATGTGATGTACCAGCTAAGAGACAAAGACTGGAGCAAATGCTGGAGCTGCACTGTGTGCATTCAAATCTTAGCTGCACTGTTCGCCAGCTGTGTGACCTTGGCCAAATTACACTCTCCATGACTTTTTTATTTCCTCATCTGTAAAATGGGATGATGATAATAGTTCTTACCTCATAAGGCCGTTGTAAGTAGTAAACAAGCCTAGAATAGCACCTCAGTGAGTACTTATTAATGAATACGTAAAGCACGTAGAGCAATGAATGGTAAATAGCACTACATGTGTTAACTGTATTTCTATCATTTTCTGATGCTCCTCACAGTAATTTTTAGAAGTTATATTAGGAATGCATGAAGTTTGAAAATATGCCCAGTGAGTTCCATGATTCTCAAAAGACTGAAAAATTGTATAACAATATCATAGTTTTGCTTTTAATATTTAATTAATCTCAGTTTAATAAACCTATCCCTTTGTATTCACCAGGGTTGAAAATATGTCAATGAGGTTGGAAGAAATCAATGAACGAGAAAATTTTATGAAAACTTCCCTACAGACTGTTGACCTTCGACTTTCCCAACTAGAAGAATTATCTAGCAGAATGGTGAATGCTCTGGAAAATCTTGCAGGAATTGACAGGTCCGACCTGATACAGACACGGTCCCGAGCTTCTTCTGTATGCGATGCAACTTTTCTTCTAAGGCAGAGCAGCCTCAGCAGCGCCGACGGCTACAGCATGTGTAGATATCATTTTAATGGAGAGGAGCTGTTGTGTGAGGATACTTCTGTCTCCAAGCCACCAGGGACAGGATTCAGGAAAAAAGCCGGTTCCTTCCGTATGAAGGAAGAGAAGGACCCAAAAACACATCTGGTACCAGAGCGTCAGGGCAGCCTTCACCTTCTATCCAGCACAAGCACGCCAGCAACGCCAGAGTGCAGTCGACTTGCATTCGACAACGTAAAGTACACCTCAGAGCCGAAATTAGGTCCAGATATTGGGATTTCAGCTGAAGATGATGAAAGGCGGGCAGACTCCAGAAGAGAAGAAACTATTTCCCCAAGTTTAAATCAAACAGATGTTAAGAACGGAGAGAACAAATCAGATTTTCAAAACACTCAGCTAACCGTGGAAACCACAGAGATAGAAGGCACTATTTCCTATCCTCTGGAAGAAACAAAAATGACACGCTATTACCCCGAGGAAACGCTCAATGCGTGTAAAACAATGAAGTCCAGAAGCTTTGTATATTCCCGTGGAAGAAAGCTGGTCAGAGGGGCTAACAACTGGAGTGCAGAGTACAGTACAGTCACGGACCAAGCAGGCCCCTCTACAATTCAGCAATGGACTACAGAATGGAAATACCAAGTTAGAAAGATCACACGTTCTCACAGCACGGATATTCCTTTGATTGTGTCAGAAGCTGCAATGCAAGCTGAGCGGAAAGAACAATTTACAGATACCGAAGATGAAAACTGTGTTTCTGAAGCAGTCCCTCAAACTTCTCATTTATCTCTAGCTGTTACTGACAGAACTGGAAAGGAAAACTTACTGTCTGTGAAAACAGACCAAACTTTGGGATTCCCATCTTTAAGGTCAAAAAGCTTACACGGCCATCCTAGAAATGCTAAAGGCTTTCAGGGAAAATTAGACAGATCTGGGCATGCCAGCAGTGCAGGTAACTTAGTAGTTGTGTCTGGAATTACAGTGGAAGAACAGAAGGCCAAGCAAGAGAAAACTGCCACAGAAACTGAATGCTAATGTGTTTCGTTTCTTTGATTACTAAATCAAAACCACCGATGAGTAACATCTTGGTAATTTAAACAGCATCAATTTCTGAAAACATTTTCATTTAAAATGTTTGGCAATTTGCACTTATGATGAACCTAAAATTTAATGCACTAAACTTAAGGTAGTATTTTTGTAGCATATTTTAGTAAACTTAGTTTTTTTTAGTTGGAATAGGATCAAATGAAAGAGACAATACTCCAATTGGGATAAATCACTTAATCAGTTTGCAAGATTCTACACTCTTTTTATTTCTGAGGGCCACCGAATAGCCTAAGAAATGTCACCAATAGGTTACTTAGGGAGTAAACAACTATGTAAGAAGGAGAAATTAAAGAGAAAGCAAACAAGAAAAAAAGGAGGGGAGGGGGAGAAGAAAAATAAAATTATGAGGAGCAAGAAGTCAGAAGTGGAAAGGAACCATAAACATCCGATGTTTTTCATGGGTCTTTGTTTTATGTTTTAATGTTTTATGTCTTAAAATTGCACAATGAATAAAAAAGTACAAGATTATGTCAAAGATCACACTGTAATAGTTTAGGGCAACCAAGAGTTTTGTTAATGTGTCAGAATAAAGTATGCAATATGCATCTTCCTGTCGTCATACAGTCCTTGAGAGCAAACACAAAGGAATTGTTCCTCTGGCTATACATGGCTTGTGCAAAGCAGTGGCTAAAACCTAAAGGATACATATTCACAGCTGAAATTGTCAAGAACCACAGACACTATTAACAACAGAGAACACAAGGTGTTGTGCTTCAACTTGTAAGTTCAAAGACCCACCATAGTGTTCGGCCCCCCCAGGCAGGGGTTGGGGAGAGCGGACACTCCCTAGGAACTCTTAAGGCCACCCTACCACCACCACTCTTCACTATACAATATGGGCAGAGAGGTGCAGAAAGGGCTAAAGCAGAAGCCACCAAAATTTACAGAAGTCAGAGTTGGACCCTCACCATCCCCCAAGAGCACCTCTTGTGAGGTCTCCGGGGGCCTGTGGAGCACACACAGAGGCCAGCTTCATGGCTGGAGTTACAGACAGCTGTTACTTTAGTGAAGTGCCTTACACCCAGAAAGAACCATTGGGTAGGGTATCCAGGAATTGGCGGTGGTTGCGGGATGGGGGTGGGGGTGGGGTATCAGACAGAAATGGGAGATGATCGCAAAAAAGGAGACCACCACATCCATTCTCATCCAAAGTTCAGACTCTCATATTGCCATAAACTGGCAAAGGAGGAGAGAGAGAAGGAGAGAGAGTTCACTGTGGTTATGCCAAAGGTGGTGATCAGAGATAATAATGTCTAAATGAGACTGAAATTTTAATAGATTAGAACCCCTGAACGGGGCTGGATTCATCAAAAAGCACTGGCATGCCATTGCATGGATGATGGGGCTTCAAAATTAATAAATGATAACTGTTATTTAATAAATAAAACTATTGCTTATTTGTATATCACTACACTGAGATTACTTAATCAATCCTGCTACATGTGTTATTTGACCCAATGCTTAACCTGTTACATTTACCTCATTCTTTGCTTTTGGTGCCAAGAAAACTTTCAGCCTTTTGCCACATCCTAGAAAAAAAGATTTCTCAGAATAAGCTGGAGATCCTATGACAGCTCAACAAAGCGGGTCTTGAAAAGGCAAAGCTTATCTTTGGAATTCTCCAATTCTCTATTCATACACAGCCCCCCTGTTCTGAGGTCTCTCCCACCTTACCTCAGGTATGGGACCTGAATCCATTCCCATTCATTTCACTGAGATTTGTGACACCTGTCTCCTGTCGAGGTTGTTTAAAAGGGATATGATTTTTTCCTGATGATGTTTGTCTTACAGACCCAAATTAATATACACTAATGGTGGAATTTTAGAACCTGTGGCAGGGACCTTTCTCGTGCACCTGAAATCATACCATATAACTATTTATGTACTCTTCCAACTCAGTACAACTCAAATATTGGGGTCTGTGCCAGGATGCTTATTATACTATTATTATTCCAATGTCATTGTAATTTTGCTAAATATGTGGAGCTAAATGTTAGGGACTAATGTTCAATCCGATCAAATGTAGCAGTATCTAGTACACTAAAATATGAACATTGTGTATGTTCAAAGCATTTAGTATAAAATTGTCTTAGTAAATAAATTAGAAGTATATTTCTGTTCTATGTAAAACATAATAAGAAACATAGTAAGAAGGTTTTTATTTTTATATCCCATAAACTCTGGCACCCTCCTAAATGTTAAAATACAATATTTGATATAAACTTAAAATAAGCTTATTTTTAATATGATCAAGGGGAGTTAAGAATTTAACTATCAGAAGACCTCATTATAGTGGCTCTCTCCTTTAAGACTGTATGATTGCTTATTTTCTGAATATATACTGTATCACCATGAGGCTCTTCTATGTTTCCATAATTTAGGTTTCCAAATTTTAAAATTAAACAGTTAGTGTGGTCATAGTTATTCCATATAAAAAATGCATTTTGCTGGATATATACTGGAAATAAAGAGAAATGAAGTCATCATCCTACCATCTCCTACATAAAAAAAAGGTTAAGTCAAAGAAATTTTTATTACAAAATAAAGCCAATACAGAAAATCACACAAAACAAGTATATGACAATTATTGTAAGATGAACATCCTTCTAACCACCACCCACATTAACAGAATTTGCCAGCAACCCCAGAAGTTTCAAAAGTTCCAATCCCAACCACCTTCCTCCTCACAAAAGTAACCACTGTCCTTTTATAATAATCACTTCCTAGTTGTAAAATAATGACTCCGAAACTAGGTGGCTTAAAGATCCTGTTTTATTATGCTCATGGATGCTATGGGTCAGGAATTCAGACAAAGCAGAGCAGAAATGCCCCCTGGTTTGCAGTGTTTGCTGATTTCCACATTATAAATATTCCTACCACGACCAATTTCAAACTACCCAGGTGACATCACTGAAAGTGGAGCTGGGAAAAGGTGCTAACAATTGGCTCCTGCAAGCCAGTACTAACTGGCTATAGAACACTACTGTCTCCATTCCATGGTGTTTGAGCCATGAAGATTCAGCTGGATCTGGAGGTGATTCAACAGCTAGAAGCTGAAATCAACCAGAAGCATCTTCCCTCACATGTCTGGGAGTTGATCTGGCTGTCAGCTGCAATCTGAATCTCAGCTGGAGCTCTCCACCAGAGCACCTGTGCATGGCCTCGCCAGGTGGCCTGGGCTTCCTCACAGCATGGTGGCATCATAGAAATCAGATTTCTTACATAGTAGTGCAGGGCTCCAAAAGTGAGTGTCCTGGTGAGCAAGGAGGTAATGTCATCATTTTTTATGACCTAGCCTCAGAAGTCATGCAGAGTCACTTCCATTACATTTTCTTGGTTACACGTGAGTCACTAAGGCCAGCCCAGATTCAAAGGGAGGGGTTCTATATGGAAGGAGTGTTTAAAATTTTGCAGACATGTTTTAAAATCACTACACTTGCATTTCATTATAGTTTTATCCCCTGAATGTTCCTTACCACTATATTTTAGTCTCTTGCTCTTTTTTTTTTTCATTTGCTGGTTTCCTCTCTATCCTTTCCCTTCCTTACAATTTATCTGTTGAAGAATGTGGACCATTTGTCTTGCGAAGTTTCTCACAGTCTAAATTTTACTGGTTGAATATTCATGTGCAGTTTGCATGTCCCACTGCTCCTACAAGTTGGCAGGAGAATTCAGAGGTTTGTTCAGGCTTAGGTTCAATCCCTTGGGCAAGGCTATTTGAATGGTGTTGCTTCTTTCATCGTGAGGCACATATGTCAACTTGTCTCCCTTTGTGATGTCAGCAGCTGTTGATACTCAATGCCTATGTCCCTTAATTCACAGGTTTTAACACTCAAATTTTATTATTTCTTTTTCTTTTATTAGTTAGAATGCTTTATAAAGAGATGATTCCTTTCACCTACTGCTTTGTTACACTGTGGTACAGTTCAGGATAATGATTGATTTTTTCCATTTATTTGCCAGTTTTCAAGATATTGAATTGGTTCTCTATCATCCTCTGAAGGTGACTGATAGATTTAAAAAATATATATATATACCATTATGATCTCACGGATTTCAACATATATGATGTGTTTCAATCCATTGCAATTATTATCCTCTCACATTTTCCTTGACTTCCATACTTTCCTGTTGCTTATTTTTACGTGAAACTGGTTTTCTCAAACTTTTTGAAGGAAGCAGTTGCTTTTCTAACTTCACAAAGAACCTCTTCTGTTTTTACAGTATAGTATTAAAATTTTTAAAAGTCAGCTTACTTTTGGAGATTTTCTAGTCCTCCATTTTTCTCTGGACCTTCTCTTTCTTTTGTCTCTGTTTGGCTCAATTTTGTTTCCGTGTCCAATGGTTGTTCTTGGTGTGGCCCCTTAAGGAAGCCCTGGTAGGTCAGTTTCAAGAGTTCCTATAGCCACATTGTTCCCGTCCCTTCAGAGCTTATTAGGAGCCCCTTGCACAGTCATGCTACTGGAGATGACAAACACCCCTCCCTATTTCAGCTGCTGTTCTCAACCTGACCAGCGGGCCCTTCCAGCGGAAACCTCCTGGCTATTTTGGAGTTCTCCAGATGCCTAACTGATTCCCTGTGCTGATACCACAGGTTTTGTGAGCTGTTGGTCTTTGCTCCCACTTGCCAACATACTGGAGATCATGGGGATACTGTTTCACTTAGATTTGTTGTAGATGTTGTCCATGGGGTTCTGGTTTTGCTTTATAGTTGCTTTCTCTGTGTTTACGTGGAGAGAGAACAATTATGCTGCTGCTGTCATCTTCCCAGAGTATCCCCTCAAGACATATATTTTTTAAATAGCTTAATAGTCCCAGGCAATGGCATAGTTTTGTAGACATTAGACATAACCACTCTAACCTCTTCCACTGCCACCAGTCACCTTTCTTTGTCTGGACTATTCTAATATCCCCGACTAGTCTCCAAGCTTCTACCATGCTGTACCACTACAGCAGTGGGAATGATTATTTTTAAATGTCAGTTAGATCATGTCATTCTCAGTTCAAAACACTGCAAAAGCATGAAACAAAGAGTTGGTTCTTCGAAAAAATTAACAAAATCGACAAACCCTTAGCCAGACTCACTAAAAAAAAAAGAGAGAAGTCTCAAATACATAAAATTAGAAACGAGAGAGGAGAAATCACAACAGATACCGAAGAAATACAAAGGATCATAAGAGAATACTATGAAAAACTATATGCCAACAAATTGAACAACCTAGAAGAAATGGATAAATTCCTAGACTCATACAACCTACCCAAACTGAATCAGGAAGAAATAGAGAATCTGAATAGACCAATCACAAGTAAAGAAATAGAAACAGTAATCAAAAACCTCCCCAAAAATAAGAGTCCAGGACCAGACGGCTTCTCTGGAGAATTCTACCAAACATTCAAAGAAGATTTAATACCTATCCTTCTCAAACTATTCCAGAAAACAGAGGAAGATGGAACACTCCCTAATACATTCTATGAAGCCAACATCACCCTGATCCCCAAACCTGACAAGGACAACACAAAGAAGGAGAACTACAGGCCGATATCACTGATGAACATAGATGCAAAAATCCTCAACAAAATTCTGGCAAACCGAATACAGCAATATATCAAAAAGATTATACACCATGATCAAGTGGGATTTATACCAGGGACACAGGGATGGTTCAACATCCGCAAGTCAATCAATGTGATTCACTACATTAACAAAATGAGAAACAAAAACCACATGATCATCTCAATAGATGCAGAGAAAGCATTCGACAAGATCCAACATCCATTTATGATAAAAACCCTCAATAAAATAGGTATAGAAGGAAAGTACCTCAACATAATAAAGGCCATATATGACAAACCCACAGCCAACATCATATTCAATGGACAAAAACTGAAACCCATCCCTCTCAGAACAGGAACAAGACAAGGGTGCCCACTTTCACCACTCTTATTCCACATAGTACTGGAGGTTTTGGCCAGAGCAATTCAGCAGGAAAAAGAAATACAAGGAATCCAAATAGGCAATGAAGAAGTAAAACTCTTGCTGTTTGCAGACGACGTGATCTTATATATAGAAAACCCCAAAGAATCCATAGAAAAACTATTAGAAACAATCAACAACTACAGCAAAGTTGCAGGGTATAAAATCAACATACATAAATCAGTAGCATTTCTATATGCTAACAATGAACGAACAGAAAAAGATCTCAAGAACTCAATCCCATTCACAATTGCAACAAAAAGAATAAAATACTTTGGGATAAATTTAACCAAGGAAGTGAAAGATCTATACATTGAAACTACAAGACCTTCTTGAAAGAAATCGACGACGACATAAAGAGATGGAAAGACATTCCATGCACATGGATTGGAAGAATAAACATAGTTAAAATGTCCATACTACCTAAGGCAATCTACAGATTCAACGCTAGCCCCATCAGAATTCCAATGTCATTCTTTACAGAAATAGAACAAAGAATCCTAAAATTCATACGGGGCAACAAAAGACCCCGAATTGCTAAAGCAATCCTGAGAAAGAAGAACAAAGCTGGAGGCATCACAATCCCTGACTTCAAAACATACTACAAAGCTACAGTAATCAAAACAGCATGGTACTGGTACAAAAACAGATGCACAGATCAATGGAACAGAATTGAAAGCCCAGAAATAAAACCACACATCTATGGACAGCTAATCTTTGACAAAGGAGCTGAGGGCCTACAATGGAGGACAGAAGGTCTCTTCAACAAATGGTGCTGGGAAAACTGGACAGCCACATGTAAAAGAATGAAAATCAACCATTCTTTTTCACCATTTACTAAAATAAACTCAAAATGGATCAAAGACCTAAAGATTAGGCCTGAAACAATAAGTCTTCTAGAAGAGAATATCGGCAGTACACTCTTTGACATCAGCTTCAAAAGAATCTTTTCGGACACCATAACCCCTCACATGAGGGAAACAATAGAAAGAATAAACAAATGGGACTTCATCAGACTAAAGAGCTTCCTCAAGGCAAGGGAAAATAGGATTGAAACAAAAAAACAGCCCACTAATTGGGAAAAAATATTCACAAGTTATTTATCCGACAAAGGGTTAATCTCCATAATATACAAAGAACTCACACAACTCAACAATAAAAAATCAAACAACCCAGTTACAAAATGGGCAGGGGACATGAACAGACATTTCTCCAAAGAAGATATACGGATGGCCAATAGACACATGAAAAGATGCTCATCATCACTAATCATCAGGGAAATGCAAATCAAAACTACACTAAGATATCACCTTACACCTGTTAGAATGGCAAAAATATCCAAAACCAAGAGTGACAAATGTTGGAGAGGCTGTGGAGAAAAGGGAACCCTCATACACTTTTGGTGGGAATGCAGACTGGTCCAGCCACTATGGAAAACAGTATGGAGATTCCTCAAAAAGTTAAGAATAGAAATACCTTATGATCCAGCCATCCCACTACTGGGTATCTATCCTAAGAAGCTGAAATCAGCAATTCCAAAAGTTCCAGGCACCCCTATGTTCATTGCAGCATTATTCACAGTAGCCAAGTCATGGAACCAACCTAAGTGCCCAGCAACTGATGATTAGATAAAGAAGATGTGGTATATATATACAATGGAATACTACTCAGCCATAAAAAAGGACAAAGTCCTTTTGGATAGTCCTATGGATAGACTTTGAGGGTATTATGTTGAGTGAAATAAGCCAGACAGAGAAAGACGAACTCTGTATGACTCCACTCATAGGTGGTAGTTAACATATGGACAAAGAGAACTGATCGGTGGTTGCCAGGGGAAAGGGGAGTGGGGGGAGGGCACTAGGGGTGAAGTGGTGTACCTACAACATGACTGATAATGATGTACAACTGTAATTTCACAAGGATGTTAACTTTCATAACCTTAATTAAAAAAAAAAAAAAAAAACACTGCAAAAGCTTCTTAACTTTCAGGCCCTGTGTGATCTGGCCTCCTCTTCCACTGGATTAGGCTGCTTCAGCTTCACTGGCCTCAAACATATCAGATAGGCTCTCACCTCAGGGCATTTGTACTGCTATCCCCTCTGACTACAATGCTCTTCCCCCTGATTTCCATCTGACTTGCTCCTTCACTCCCTTTGGCCTCTGCTCAAAGGTCACCCTATCAGAAAGGCCTTCCATGACCACACCCCACCTCCCATCAAAAATTAGAAGCCTCATCCTTCTCGTGTTTTATTTTGGCACTTGTTATCATCTCACATGTTATATATTAATTTTTTTATATCTTTCTACCCATAATGAAAATGCCGGAAAAGTAGGAACTTTGTTTTTTTAGTGATCTGGACCATTTTTAGCTCAGAGTTAGCACTCAATACAAATTTGGGGGGCCAGCCCCGTGGCCAAGTGGTTAAGTTTGCGAGCTCCACTTCGGCGGCCCAGGCTTTCACTGGTTCAGATGCTGGGCACGGACATGGTACCACTCATCAGCCCACGCTGAGGCGGCGTCCCACATGCCACAACTAGAAGAACCCATAACTAAAATATACAACTATGTACTGCAGGGATTTGGGGAGGAAAAAAAAAAGATTGGCAACAGTTGTTAGCTCAGGTGCCAATGTTTAAAAAAAATACAAGTTTGATAACTGAATGAATGAATGCATAATATACCCAGCACCTAATAGGTATTCAAGAAATGTTAGTTCTTTTTTTTTCTTTTCACAGGGAAAACAAATGATCTGTAGGGAATGCTAGTGTCCTCCATGATAGAAGAACCAATAATGGAAATAGAGTCAGAAAAATAGGAGGAAAACAAAATAGTGACATTAGAGCCTAAAGAAGGGAATAGTCAGCTATGCCAAAAATACAGAGTATCAAGAACAGGACTGAGAAGAGGCTATAGGATTAGTGTTATGGACTGCACTGTGTCCTCCCAAATTCGTACATTGAAGCTCTGACCCCCAATGTGACTATCTGGAGATAGAGACTCTAGGAGATAACTAAGGTTTAATGAGGTCATAAAGGGTGGCATCCTAATCCAATAGGATTAGTGACCTTATAAGAAGAGACACATTGTCTCTTTCCCCATCCCCATCCGTCCTGCTCCGCCCAAACCACCCCCCCCCCGCGCCGCCCCCCCACCCCCCATGGTGAAGACACAGCCACTGCCTGCAAGCCAGTCTGAGAGCTCTCACCAGAAATCTACTGTGCCTATACCTTGATCTTGGATTTCCCAGCCTCTGGAACTGTGAGAAGTAAACTTCCATTGTTTAAGCCACCTAGTCTGTGATATTTTGCTATGACAGCTTGGGCTGTCATATAATACAGTTAGATATCTGAAAGTGTCACAAAATTTAGGGTTAGGTCAATAACAAATCTAGACACCAGAGCTGTTCTACTTTTCAACTGTATGGTCACATTAGAATTATAGATCCTGAGAAAATCTGTACAGCAAAACCCAAATCACAGAGTAAGTCTTTTAAGTATAAAGAAACACCCACACATTGCTTGAAGAGTATTTGTGGAAAAAAATCCCTTTTTCCCCCAGTTTTATTGAGATGTAATTGACATACATCACCGTATAAGTTTAAGGTATACAGCATAATGGTTTGACTTTCATATATTGTGAAATGATTCATCTCACATAGATACAATAAAAAAAGAAAGCAAAAAAAGGGGGTTTTCCTTATGATGAGAACTCAGGCTTTACTCTAACAACTTTCATATGTATCATACAACAGTGTTAACTATGGTCATCATGCTGTACATTACATCCTTAGTACTTGTTTATCTTATAACTGGAAGTTTGTACCTTTCAACCACCTTTCTCTAACCCTCCCCCGACAATCACAAATCTGATCTCTTTTTCTATGAGTTTTTCTTTTTAGGAAGATTAGCCCTGAGCTAACTACTGCCAATGCTCCTCTTTTTGCTGAGGAAGACTGGTCCTGAGCTAACACCCATGCCCATCTTCCTCTACTTTATACGTGGGACGCCTACCACAGCGTGGCTTTTGCCAAGCAGTGCCATGTCCACACCTGGATCAGAACCAGTGAACCCCAGGGTGCCAAGAAGAGGAACGTGGGAACTTAACTGCTGCGCCACCGGGCCGGCCCCTCTATGAGTTTTTAAAAATCCATTTAATGTACAGAAATCACAGGCTATTCATAAAAGTTTTAAAATGTATGTGCACAACAGGTGTTTTTAATACCTATAACCCAATGGACTTAAGATTTTAAAAGTACAGTTGTGGTTTCTGAGCAAAATAGAATCATGTGTTATTCAAACAAATTAACCACAAAGGTTAGTAGGGTTCTGAATCCAGGATAAACTGTTTTCAGAGAAAAAAGCAATCTTTTGAATCTTTAAAGTTTTTGGTGTTCCCATTAGCGACACTTGCCAGTATGATCATGGTTTGTATGGCCACCTTGGAGCTTTCTTGGGACATTAATTATAAAACACTGGATTAGGGTTTTATTCTTCAAAGCATAAGAAAGATCTAGTCGCAACTAATAGATTCACCAAAATGTAACATCACTAATCCCCTTCCACCAAAGGCTGCTCCAATTCAGAAATATGTTGAGTTCTGAAGTGCCCTGCACTTGATATGCTGAATTTCGTCTGTTCTTTACAATTAATGGGCAGATTATTCGGTGCACGGGCTATTGAAGAACTCTCCACACCAACAAGGCCTTACTCTTGCTGGGCTTTGGGTTATTCATCTGCTCACTGGTATCTTTACATATGAGGATGTGCAAGAAAAGAAAGGAAAATAACTTGCTTAATATCTTTTTCCACATTAAATTTTAATAAGGAGGGTAGAAGTTATAAACTAAATTGAGGAGTCTGGATTGCCTGTCAATGTCATCCGTCAACAGTCCCCACAGCGCATGCAAGTCCCATGTAAATCAGCAGTCAGCTCAACTGGTAGGACATCCCTGTCTCAAAGCTTTGCGCAAAGACAAGAGACGGGGTGACGGAAGAAAATCTTTCTCAAGTGTGGGACCTTCAAGGGGGCTTTATCACACGCGGGACAGACCGCGCGAAACGTTTCTTCCTGGTCACTGTTGGCTGCATTGGTCCACTTTACAGGTGGCGGTCCCTCACACATTGGGCGCAGTGCGACTGGATGACTCCGGGGCACCCGGGTCCCCATGTCCCCGCTCCGGGCTCCTCCTGACTTCTTAAGAAAGCAATGATGCGCGAGCTGGGTGCCTAACGACCAGCAGTCAAGGGAGCTGTCCCAGCGAGAGAAGGACTGCGCGGCAGTCTGACAGACAGGGCCCAGCGCCACAGGGGTCCCCGCGGGATGCCCTGACCCCCGCGGGCCGCCGTAGGTCCCTGCGGCGCCGTGAACCCTGCTGGCCGCCGTAGGAGCACCCTCCCAAGGCCGCGCTCTCAAGATGGCTACCGGGCTCCGCTCCCTCCGGCGCCCTCGCTGAGGTCCCGGCTGCGGGCGCCCGGCGCAAGCTTGGCTTTGCGGCGCCAGCGCAGCCGAGCGGCCGGCCGCCGCTCCTGCGCACGCCGTCTGTCGGGGCGGGGCACTGGGCCCCTTCCGGGGATGGCCCCCGGCGCCCGGGTCGGCCCGACTCGGCCCCGGCTCCTCCCCGCTCGGGCGGGCGCTGCGCCGTGTCCCCGCCTGTCAGTCCGCCCGGCCCGGCTGGCCGCAGACGGGGCCTGGGCGGCCTCACGGAGAGCTCTGAGCCCGCGGGCGTCGGGAGGTGTCAGCGCTGCCGCTAGCCTGCGGTGGGTCCTGGGCTGCGACCCGACCGACGCGAAAAGGCGGCGGCACCATGTTCTCCCTCAAGCCACCCAGACCCACGTTCAGGTCCTACCTCTTGCCGCCGCCCCAGGTAAACAACCCCCTCCCCGCGAGCGCCCCTCTCCTTGGCGCTTCCGGGGAGCCGCCGGGCCGGCCCCCGGGAGCAAGGGAACCCCGGGAAGCTACCCCGTCTCCCTGTCCCCAGCCTGCGGTTGCCGGAGCCCCGGCGCGAGGAGACGCACCTTCTTGGGAGCCCCCACTGACTCGGTAGAAAGTTGTAAGACTGCCGCAGCCATTCTCTGCCTGGAGACCTGTGGTCCTTAGTTTTTCGGTGTGATGAGACCCAAAGTAGCGTTCGGAGCTGGATTCCCTTAGCTCTTCGCTCCCCACTGTGACCGCCAGCATGATCACTTCGCTTGTGGGCACCTGGTAGGAGAGGCTACTTATCTGCCATAAATCTGAACACCTGGAAGCGGCATAGGTAGTTATAATATTTTTGTTGTCAGACTCCCAAGTCGATAATGAGCAGATCTTAAAAGACCTCGGTAAATATGTGAAAGAATTTAAGGTGGGGGGTACAGAATCCGTGTCTGTCACGTATATCATCATTTAGAAAACAAAATTTGCTTTAGTATCTCACGAGAGGGAAAAAGTTTTAATTTTGATTTATTTTGCTAATATATTTCAGACTGACGATAAGATTAATTCGGAACCGAAGATTAAAAAACTGGAGCCAGTCCTTTTGCCAGGTAAACAGAGTTCTAACAGATAGTTTAGTAATGTGTTTTGGTCGCAGGTTATTCTGCCGACTAGTACCATGTGGTTAACTTTTCTCCTCTATTTACTTTAAACGTTAGCAAAAAATGTAACGACTGAGGGGGCAAAAGAAAAAGTTGTTTAGAACTAAACAGCATTAAAAAGTAATGATGAATTGGTGTTTGTCCTTGAAAATTTAAGCATCATAGAAAACTGTCAAGAATATCACTACCTCATTTCCTTTTTAGTCTTCTGAAATGTTCTTTTTTAAAGCAATGATTAATTGCTTAGGTAGTGAAAGTACTCTGCCCTTGATGTCCGTCTGCAACTTCATGCATTAGTGATTAATAGTCAAACCATTATTTTGGTAGTATGAAAAGCAACTTTTATTGTGTCTGGGTCTTTATACCAATAACAAAGCTTAGTGAACTTTGGATTACTTACTTGGCAGTTGTTTTTTGAAGGTGTCAGCTGTGTTTGCAAATTTACTTGTTTCAGTTCAGAATGGAGGCTCCCAGCAGAGGCACTGTTGACATTTTGGACCAGATAATTCTTTGTTGTAGGGGCTGTCCTGTGCATTGTAGGATGTTTAGCAGCATCCCTGACCTCTGCTCACTAGATGCCAGTAGTACCCCCTTCTCCATCTCCTGGTTGTGACGGAAATGTCTCCAGATTTTGCCAAAACTTTTTTTTTTGCCTCTGGGGCAAAATTTCCTCCCAGTGGAGAAGCGCTAATTTAGAACATAATTATCTCAGAGGACCTTGGACGTAGAGGCAGGGATTGGTGGTAGATAGGAGTTTAATTTTAAAACATATAAAGTATTATTTGATTGATATTTTGAATTGTATAACAACTGTCTAATAATTAGGAAAAGAGTTTTTTACTATGTTTTTTGGGGGAAGTAGCCAGATTCTTAGGAAAGCCTGTTTTAACCTGAAATATAATCAGATGCCAGTTTGTATGGCCACTATCAATATCTAAAAATCTCAGTCATTACTTAATGCTTAATCTACTAAAATGATAGAACTTTATGGGTAGTAATTGAACAAATGTAGAAACTTTAAATTTTGTGCTTTAAATTTTTAAATATTGAGTAGGAACAAACATATTAAAAACATCGATCTGTGGTTCCATATTATAGATGCCAAGTCTTAAAAGTTGTTTTGAACTTTATTATAGGAGTTAGTTATAAATGTTTTCTCTTGATTTTTTTAATGCTTTTTAGCCAAACTGTGTGTGCTAAATAATCCTTTGTACTTTTCCTCAGAGTGAACAATAGCATTAATAAGTAACCTTTGCTCCCAGTGTGTGTGCTGTTAGTGTTAGTCACTCCAGGCATTGAAAAGTCAGCTTTGGGAAAGAGTTCTCCTCCTAAGTGAATGCCCGTGAGCTCTTGAACTGTGGCTCCTTTACTTTGTCTGAACAGGCCCCGTTCTTAGGCTTTGATTCCCCGCTTCTGACATTATGATTTGACACTAATAAACAACATGGTTTTTGCTACAAAAGGTAATGCTAGAGTTTTTTAACTTAACTTTGGTATTTAAAGTATGCTTATGAAAAGTGTTACTAAATGTCAGTAAGCTTGAAGAACTTTACAATGAAGGATTATCTGTTCTGTAGAATTAACTAAAAACTTACCTTTCTACTAAAAAGTCAGAGTTTTCTGGGGAAGATGTAAACCCATTTCCTGACTGTAAGTGGTTGACTTGACCTGGAAATCACAACTAAATCTGGATCTTCTAATCGGCCTTAATCTTCTTGCATCGGCTCTGTATTTGCACACATATGGCTCTGGCACCCAGCGTTCTATTTGCCCCTACCCTATTCCTTAGAGAATATTTAAGCAATCCTAAATTAGTGTGTCTTTTGCCTTCCTTCCTGACCCTTTCTGTTCTTACCTTCTTATCCTGGCTTTCTCACACTCTTCCTGGTTTCTTTATGTGATAGCCTCCATTTCCTGCTTCACCTCTCTTGTCGCATCTCTGACTACTGCTGGAACCTCTGTAGCTTCTTCTTTGGCCTGCGGTCTACTACTCTACCCATGAAATCTGGAAGACAAGTGGAATGTAACTGAAGCATTGATGATGTAAAGACCTGGGCTAGGCTAGGGCTTTCCTTAAGAAGGCTTAATAATATGGTTCTGGCCTTCAATACAGTGAGAAAGTAGGAGAAGACTTAGCCAGGTCACCTGTGGCTTTACACAGGCACACAGAACAACAAGTAATTGTTCAGAGCTAGATCCTTGCATGTTATGCTTTGCCATATAACACCTTGGGTTCTAGGGTATCCTACTTAAGTTGCCCAAGATTTGAACTTTTAGTCCAATAAGCAGGTGAAAATTAGAATGCAAAATTGTTTACTTGTTTACAGTTACCCAGTGCTCTGTTGGAATTTAACAAGGCTAAGTTTAAAATGATCTTCATCTTTTATTAAACAAAGACAACAGAAGAAACTGACTAGTAATTTAATTTAGATTGTGGTTTATGTTAGTAATTTTCAATTTCCATGGTTCATGAAATTCCTTGAGATGGAGATTGTACCTGATTCAACTTTGTGGCTCTTATGTCTAAGATAGTGCATTGAGATGTTGATTGAGTGAATGACTGAATGCAAGGACCCTTCAGACTACCTGCTTAAATTGCTACCATAGCCGTGCATACGCACAGACCAACTCTCAGATTTAGTAGTAAGAGGAAGACTGATTTTATGCCATGCATCTCTGCTCTCTCCTAGAGCCACACTTCTCAAGAAAATTATATGTGAGTCTGGAAGTGAAATATAGTACCCTCTCAAAAGTAGCTAGCCTCTTCCTAGGCTTTCTCGTCAACTTCCCATCATTACATAAATCTCATTCTTTTAATGATTGTGTTGCATATGTGTAAAATTACCCTAATCCTTTTGAAAATAAGGACAGTATGAATTTTAAAATGTCTGTGTATGTGTGTGTGTGTGTGTGTGTGTGTGTGTATGTTCCAGCATGTACTTGTTGAGAGCAAGTACTGCCAGGCTATGCTCATGTCTTTTTTGATAGCTGCTGGACTGGTGGATCAGTTCAGTGAGCATGTCAGTATCTACTGGATGCCTGGCTCTGTGCAAGATGTGGAAAGTGCTGGAGGAGTAGTGTGCCTGGATCGCAGCAAGGCCTGCCTGTAGACAAGGTAGAAGATTGTGACCTGGACCTGTGGTTCCCAAATTGCAGCCAGGGCCTGGCTGGCATCAGACCTGGATGAAGTTTTTACCAGTCCTTGGTCAAATTGAGAAAATTAAGAAAAATGCATCTTTTTTCATAAAGCTAAATAGATTTGATTTAAAGGAGTGTCCTTTATTCTGAGATTATGTCCTTCCAACTTCATTGGTATAGAATGTTCTTTTGTTAAATGATGATAGTAGCTGCAGCTTTAAAAAAGTTAAGTTAGAAAATAGTGGGTTGAGAACCTTTTACTGTTGGTTTCCTGAATTATTTTTGTAGTATACCTGGTTTGTGGAATATAAACTGGAAGCTACTTGATGAGATTATTATAATATTATAGGTACAATTTAATGAGCACTCACACAGAGAACATCAGTTATTTTGTCTGCCTGGAAGTCGTTCTGCTGTCTTCTGAAAATGTTCACTCCCTCTTTTGACAAATTGGTCTTCCCCATCTCCATCCGGCCTTGGGTTCTAGTGCGGCCAGCAAGGATAGTAACCCACCTCCTGGCTGCAAGCACGAGCACAGGTCTGCCTCTGGATATTTTCAGGTTGGTGTTAAGGGAAGAGATCCTTTTTTGTAATCCTGCCAGTGGCCATAGTTCCAGAAAACCTGTCCAAAAGAGTGAAGTCACACTTTGAAAGATGCAGAGGCAAAACACCAATGAAGAGTTCTGATGGCGTTCAAGTTCCTGGGTTCCGTTTTCCTTGAAGTCCAACTAACACAAAAGCCACAGAATTCTTTTTGCTAAGCTAGCTCCAGATGTGGTTCTGACACTTTCAAGTGAGATCCTTAACTAATATATAGCTTACGGGTCATTCTTCATAACAACCCTATCAGGTGGGTCCCAATTTTATCTTTATTTGGCAGATGAGAAGCTATAGTTGCCAAGGTTAAGTGACTTGCCCAGTGTTGCACAGCTGCTAAGGGCAGAGCCAGAATTCTGAGCTTGATTCCCAGGCTGTGCCTTTACCACTAAGCAGCAGGGCCTGCCTCACTGTACCGGTGACACTGAGGTGCAGATTTATGCTTTGGAACTGGATACAGGGTGGATTGGATGTCAGCGTAGGGGGAGTTCTCTAGTGTGGTAAAGGGAGTTCTGTCCTTGGCTCCGCCCTTTCCATAGCAGTGACAGATTTTGACCCAGCCTGAGGAGGAACTTTCAGACAATTTTAGCTGCGAGAAAATGGAATGTGTTGGGAGGCAGTGGGCTTCCTATCGCTGGCTGTGCTGAAGCAGCGGCTGGTGGAATGCCAGCAGCCTTGTCTTGAGGATGTGAGATGTGCAGTGAGTTGGGCTCAATGGCCTTTTCTCTCTTCTAACTCTGGGGCAAGGTCTTTTTAAGGTATTGTGAGATGGGAGGGAGAATGAGTTGAAATGCTGTGGCTGACAATAATGAGCTAATTCTTTAGCAGATATCGAAGGCATGTTGCATGCTGCTTGGTAGATGAGTAAAAAGCTGAAAGATAGGGTCCTCCCTTTAGACAGTTTCCTTCACTGAGGAGGTGCTTCAGTAGAGGAGAACAGAGGTTGTGAGAGCTCAGAGGAAGGTCATCAGACCTTGGGGTAGGGGTAGGGAGGTCAAGAAATGACTTGTACTCTGAATCTTAACTGCCTGCTAAGCCTCAGCCACCATGCTAAGGCTGTGTGTCTGCTCAGCTGTTTCCCTCTTCCCATCTACAATGCCAACAGCCCTTCCATTATTGAGGTTAGGTATTAGATCGATAATGAATGCACTGATTGTCAGAGTCTTTTATAATCAGAAAAGCATATGACCGTGAGCCATCTGGAAAATGAAAATAACCATTGTTGGATAGATGTCTTGTTTGTTTTTCTTACATGTTTACTCTTTGGACCATGTATGCACTGTTGTTTTCTGACTTTCTGTGAGCCTTGCTTCCTCAATTGAGTTGTGAATCCCTTAAAGGTAAAAACTTTTTCTTTGGAGTGTTTTATGTTTTGTTTTGTTTTTTGTTACCTTTTTGTAGCTGGGCTTTAGAGATGATTGTAGACTGATTTTTGGTAGTATTTTAATTCATGGATATGTTGTTTTTGAAAGACCAGAGGACTTGTAACTCACCCTTGGAACCGTGCACAGTGTTAGTGACTGCAGTGTCTTAGCATTAGGTTTGTACCTCCTCCAGAACCTTCTGAGTGTTTGGAGCTGTCCGCTCCTTAGGCTGCTGCTGCAGTCCCTTAGGCCAGCGTTCTGCTCCTCACCTCCTCACTGCTCACTCTCAGTCTATCTGTGCCTTGCAGCTCCTGCTTGGAAAGTCTTCACGAGCCTCCGAAAATAAAATCCTACTTAAACAGAGTAAAATCCGAGTTCTTTAACCTCTACAGTTTGCTAGCACTCCACCTTGCTGACCTCTGCACTGTTTCCCAATATTGATATTTGTTTCAGTCAGGCTGTTTCCTTGTTCTTTCCCGGATGCCTTTTCCTTATTTAAGACATTGTTCCTGTTGTTTTCGCACATTCTCTCTAGCTCAACCCTCTCTGCCTTCAAGATTTCCTTTTAGTCTCTTCCTGAGGTCTGCACTGCTAACCTTCTTCCTGCCCCCATCATGGGTGGCATTTACTGGACATGGCACTGGATTATATGCTTTTTTGTATCGCATGTGATCTGTGGAATTGGACCCAGTTAGTACCAGTGATGGCATCAGGCATCTTGTAAACACAAATGTCTCCTACATAGCTTCAACTTCCCTTAATAACTTTTAGGCCATTTTAATTCCTGAATTTGTCTACAGCTGAGGTGGCAACTGGTCCCAGTTTGCCCGTGACTGTCTGGTTTTAGTGCTGAAAGTCCCGCATGCCAGGAATCCCCTCAGTCCCAGGGACCTGTGACAGTCAGTCATTATTTGTACTGGCATGGAGTGAGTTATACTTTTGGCCTATATGTGTTCCCTAGGTTAATTAGCCACTGTGCACAGTGAGGCTTTGTCTGAAACTATTTTCCATGTTAAAATTTATGGGAAAATTATTTTTATTTATCAAACATATATTGACTTCCTAAATGTTTGAGGTAGGATGACAGATAATATGACATAATTTTTTGGTTCTCAGGGAATTAAAAACTTTCCTAGGTATACCATTTGGAGATTTACTAATTTTAATATTTCCTTTCTTATTTGTCTTTACAGATGGAAGGGTCTTGAGAAAACTTTGATGATTTCTTGATTACTTCCCAGGTTGTAGTAGAAACTCTTGGCCCTTCATCTCTAATTTAGATAGTTTTTTCTATGGTGCTTTTTGCTCACCTCACACTGAAGCTAATTTCCTACTTTCTTTATCTTCCGTGAGGCCTCCCTGTGGCTTCCCACCAGTGCTGTGGTGGAAAGTGCTTGGTGGTGAAAATCCTCCCATCACACTGATGGCAGGCTGTCAACTTGACGGCACTGAGCGCAGAGCTGGGAGAGATGAGCTCTGTCGTTCTTGTGAGCCACTGTGAGCCATCTCACGCACCACTGGCTCTACTGCCTAAAAGTGCAGGAGAGTCTCAGTGAAAACTCCATGGTTGAAGCTTTTGTTATGAGTTCCCTCTTCAGGTCACTAATTGAAAATGTAGCAAGAGCAGTCTCAGTGCTCTTCTATTTATGTATCTGTCCTCTATAGGAAGAGGCCACTTTGTGTCTTCTTTTTCTTTCCCATCTTTAAACTGGTTTTCTGGCTCATGGTGTTGAACTACATGGTGGTGGCTTATGACAGCTTCTACCCAGTGTTCCTTCTTTTTTATAGAATTATAAGCAGAAAACTGTTCTGTGAGCCGACAGTTTGCTACATGATCCACATATTTTACAGACTGGTTCTATGTGAACAAAATTTGGTGTTACCAGATAAAACTCAAGCCGGGTTAACTTGACACTTATTTAATTGTATGCTTAGAATAATAAGACCCAATGATAGCATCTCCCCAGAAACAGCCTCCTTATCTTCCTCCCCTCTCTCTCTTCCCTAGTTCTCTTCTTTCTCTCCCAAGGGCTCATTTCTCTTCTCCACTTTAAGAGAAAGTTGCATGACACTTAATTTTCCTTAAAAGACCACGGCCCAGAGAGTCCCTATTTTACTTTTGTTGTTGCTAATTTTGTATATCTTGTCGACTTTTTTCTTAAGTAGTTTTATTTTTAAACAAACTTTGATTTATAAAAGCATTGTATAAAAGAGTATAGATAGTTAACATATACTCTTCACCCAGCTTCCCTTATTGTTAGTATCATATATAACCTTGGTAAATTTGTCTGAACTAAGAAATTAACAATAGTGTTAACTTTTGTTTACATTTCCCTAGTTTTTCCACTAATGTCTGTTACCTGTTCAGGATCCCATCCAGGATACCATATTGCATTTAGCCATCCTGTCTCCTTAGTCTGTTCAATCTGTGACAGTTTCACCATCTTTACTGATGGACTGATGAATTCTTTCATGTTGGCTCTTAAATCCTTTTGAAATGTCCCCTCTCTCCCTCTCTCTCTCTGTTTTTTCTTTTTTTTTTTTCCTCTTCTTTACTTCCTGGCATTCTGGAACTGCCAGAGGCTCCGGACTCATCTCCTCTTTCCTCTGCCCCAGCCCTGTAATCAGCCATTTATCCAAGGAGCCCTGGTTCCTTTTATTGCAGAATGGTATTTAAATACCAAGATCTGAATGCTGAATGTGCTTTGTTGCTGGAGTGTCATTGCTTTTAGGCCTTTTCAGGGGCAGAGTAGAAAATACACACATCTGTATTAACCCATGTGTACACACATCTCTTTTTGTTTCTGTATCTCTCCATCTGTACATATATTAAGATAAACCTGAATTCATGCTAATATGTCAGGCTCTACTCTAGACCAACAGATTAGAAAAGGACCCCCCAAAATTTTTAACAATACCACAGCCAACTCCGCCACTCAAAATTATCACCAAATCCCCATAAAAAGGCGAAGGTTTTGAAGAAAAACCTGCAAAACTAATCACAGAGATGGTACTCAAAATAAACACAATACATATCATGATTATTCCCACATGGAATTTAACCACGACCAATGACATGAAAAATCGTTGTATTTCAACTACAGGAACACTAATGACCAACATCCGAAAATCCCAACATCTGAAAATCCCACCCACTAATCAGAATTATCAACCACCCCTTCATCGATTTGCCAGCCCCATCAAACATCTCATCGTGATGAAACATTGGCTCCCTCCTAGGAATCTGCTTAATTCTGCAAATCCTAACAGGCCTATTCCTAGCTATACATTACACATCAGACATGATAACTGCTTTCTCATCTGTTACCCACATCTGCTGAGATGTGAATTACGGATGAATCATCTGCTATCTCCACGCCAATGGAGCATCCATATTCTTCATCTGCCTTTTTATTCACGTAGGACAAAGCCTTTACTATGGTTCCTACACCTTCCTAGAAACATGAAACATGGGAATCATTCTACTCTTTACAGTAATAGCCACTGCATTCATGGGTTACATCCTACCATGAGGCCAAATATCCTTCTGAGGAGCAAAGTCATCACCAACCTCCTATCGGCCATCCCTTACACTGGCACCAACCTCGTCGAATGAATCTGAGGTGGGTTCTCCATAGACAAAGCCACCCTCACCTGATTCTTCACCTCCACTTCATCCTACCATTCATTATTACAGCCCTGGTAATTGTACATTACTATTTCTCCACGAAACAGGATCCAGCAACCCATCAGGAATCTCATGTGACATAGAAAAAATTCCATTCTATCCCTACTACACAATTAAAGACATCCTAGCATTCCTGCTCCTGATTCTATTTTTACTCACCCCAGTCCTGTTCTCGCCTGAGCTCCTAGGAGACCCAGACAATTACACCCCAGATAATCCTCTCAGCACTCTCCCACGTATCAAGCCAGAATGATATTTCCTATTCACTTACGCCATCCTGCATTCCATCCCCAACAAACTGGGCGGCATACTAGCCCTAATCTTTCCCATCCTAATTCTAGCAATTCGCACATCAAAACAATGAAGCACAGAGTTCATTCATAGATTTGTGATTTGTTTTGCTATTTTATGATGGAGCATGGGTAGTGGAACAGTTAGAAGTGGGCTTGCAGCACTTTTGCTGAGTGCTGCAGCTCACTGGGGGGAAAAGAAAGGAGTCTTTTGACTTGATTCTCACAGACGCATTCCAGGAGGAACATTGTCGGTCCTCATCACAGCTGAGTGGGCCTCTGGAACTCTCTGAGAGCACCAAACCATTATGGATTGAAAATACCTGCCCTCTGACAGAAAGAGCCTAAAATGCATCTTCTAAGCCTATTTCACATAATTTTAAGAGTTGTCACTTAAGTTTCCATCCCTAGCACAGAAGTCGACAAGCTTTCTGTGAAGTACCAGACAGTATATGTTTTAGACTTTGTGGGCCCTAAGGTCTCTGTTGCAAGTACTCAGCTCTTCCTTTGCCCCGTGAAAGCAGTCAGACAGTACACAAACGAATGGGTGTCACTGTGTTTCAATAAGATTTTATTTATAAAAATTGAGGACTGGATTTGACCCACCAATTGTGGTTGGCCAACCTCTGGAACGATTAAATGCGTTCTCCTCTATTTATCTTTGTCTTGTTCTCACTGCATTCATGGGCTTGACATGTTACACTTGTGCCATCAGTAAGAGAATCAGGTTCTCAGGTGCTAGAGAAGGGCTGTCCCTGAGTGTGTACCTCATAAATTGGCTGATGGGACTAGTGAGGCCATAATGTCCTGTCTCACAAGCCCGTCTCTTTCTTTTGTTATCACTTCTGCTCCCCTTCTCAGGAACCTGAAGTCCTGTGCTATGGTGGTTGTTTTTTTTAAGTGAACTTTTGAGTATAACATACATAAGAAATACGTATAAATCATAAGTGTTACAACTGGATGCATTTTTGTAGTGTTGTTTTGAGAGTCTTTGTTTGGATGAGTTGGCCAGTTAAGAAAAGTGGCACAGCATGAAGTGATGTAAGCCAGTAGTTTTAATATAAAGAAGTCAGTATTACAGGAATATGTCCTCTAACTATATGAATTGGGAATAATTCATTTAGCTGTTTCAAGTTAAGGGCCTTCTTATAATTGGTAGCTAAGATTTCCTGGTGCGGAGAGAGGGTTGAATATTCAGGAGCCCAGATTCTGTTATAGGAGTTGGTAAGCGTTGTGTCCAAGGAATTATAGAAGATTCAAATTTTATGTATTTGAATTATTTGATGAGTTTCAATGTATGTTTTGTCAGTCTTAATTTTTTTCTCATTAGAATCCAGTTAGGACTAGTACTTCAAATCTTTCATTCAGCTTTGGTGCTCGCTTATCTCAATACAATACGTCTAATTTTATGTAAGTATAGAGAAGCAAGTTTTGGATTTGAAATCAGAACACTTGGTTTTATGTTCCAAATTTATCTCTTAAATCTTAGGAAAGTGATTTAACCTCTTTGGTCCCTCATCTGTCTTTCTTACCTTGTGGGTTGTTTAAAGAATTGGACAGGACAAATGTTGAGGAGCTCCTGTTGGTGGACTTTACAGCTCTCTGTGCGCGTAGTGGGCAAGCAGTGGCAGTCCTGTGCCTTTCTGACTTGACCTAAGTTTACCCTACACCCTGCAGCACTTACCTTCCAACCCTCTTGGCTGCTTGGCCGTGTTAAATGACTGGTTTCTGTTCTGTCAGGAACAGCCTCTGTTCAGTTGGTGGTAGTTGTCTGGTGAACCAGGAGTAATGAAGATTTCATTCATTCACACATTCAGCACTCATTATTAGGCACCTACCATGTGCTAGGCAGTCTTCTATGAACTAGGATTTCAGCATTGAGCAAAAATCAGTCCGTCTTCTACCCTCATGGAGCGTATGATCCTGAGGGTGAGACAGGCATTAATTTTAAAAAATACATATAAAATTGTACCTGTAATAAACACTAGGACTTAGAAGTATTTGATGCTGTGATTGAGGAGTTTAATCTAGGCAGAGAGGTTTAAAAAAAAAAGGCATTCCTGAGAAAGTTAAGGGAGAAGGAAAGAATATTCCAGGAAATGGGAACAATATGTGCAAAGACCCTGGATGGAAGCAGTATATGGTCCCTACGAGGGATTAAAAGGGTACTGGGGCTGGAGAGTGGGGTGAGGAGGACAGTGGTGGAGGGCATGAGGTGCAAGGCCCCATAGGCCACATGAAGGAGGCTTTTCTTCAGAGTGGAAAATTACTCAAGTGGTTTGAGGTGAGAATTTGAAATAAGCAAATTTAAATTTAATCCTCAAGTAAATATTAGGGTAGTGTTCTTAAAACTAGTCTTGTTTATTTTTAAGAATTTTGAATAAAAGTTATTATTGCGACTCAAATTTATTATAGCATTTTTGTTAAGAGAGAGGATTGTTTTGAGACTGTGCTTGCATTCTTGAATTGGTAGGTGTTTTGGGCTTGTCCACAAACAGGTTCTATCCATCACTAAAGGTTAAAGGTTTTTATAATGATAGAAGTAGATAGAGTAGATCAGGACTCTAACTTTTCTACCATTGACTCTGGAGACTAATTGCTTAAAAATGTCCCAGGGTCTAGTTGAGTTTTAGATCTTGAAAGTAAAGTTTAATAATGACCAAGCTTTCAGTTAATTATAGAAAATTATTCTTTTCCAAGCACACTGTTTCCTGTATTAATTTCTTTAATCTTCACTTTTAACTCTAAAACAATATTTAAAGTTTTATTGCCATCTCAGTTATAATTTGAGTGCAGAGGGAAACTCAGTGTGGCTTTATGGAATATATTTTAAAATAAACAGATTGCATTATTAATTTTGAGGTTAAGGCTGAACTCTGTTTCTCATCCCTTACAAAAGGAATCAAAGACATTGGTTTGGGAGATCAAGTCACATGTTAATAAAACACAAATATTCTGTCAAGTAATACTTTGAAGGAGAGAGTATAGTTTATTTCTTCTCCAGGATGCCTTTCAATAAATAAATAACGAGGGGCAGTAGAGCATAGTAGTAAAGAGTGCAGACTCGGGTTCAGCCTTTTCGGCTGAACCATCTCAGACCTGCAAGCTCTCTGTGTCTCAGTTTCTGTATCTTACAAACGGGGCAGAACACACTGTTAGTGTCACCCTCATAAGGATCTGTTAACTCACAGTGCCTGGTACCTGCTAAGCCTTCAGTGTTCCTTCTTACTATCATCATCATGAAATAGTTCTTCCGGGTCCCACAGTGACTGTTGACATTTTGTGGTGTAGTCATAGCTCACACAATGATATTCTTCTTTTTTTAAAGGAGAAATTGTTGTAAATGAAGTCAATTTTGTGAGAAAATGCATTGCAACGGACACAAGTCAGTACGATTTGTGGGGAAAGCTGGTATGCAGTAACTTCAAAATTTCCTTTATTACAGATGACCCAATGCCATTACAGGTGAGTTTTATTTGTACACTGTTTAATTATATCAAGGCTTTGGTGCTAAGTGTTACATATTATTACATAAAGCACAGGTGTGGAAAAATTATAATAAAATTATTAAGAAATGATTAATATAGCATTGGAAGGTATTACAATAAAATTCAAAATAAAGTTTCAGGAGAATATTGGGACTTGAGGGGTAGAATTAGTAAGATTAAGTCACCTGGCTTTGTTTACCTTCCGTGATCTTTGCTTATTTCCTTTCAATAAGAGAGTAATTGTTTCCTTTCTTCCAAATCCTTTAACCTGCTTGTCAAAACAAATATAGCCTTTTTTATCAATCATAAAGAGAAAAACTTAATTATTTACCAAATACTCTTATAAATGCTACACATTTTACAGTATTTTTAACCAATTAGTTTTTTCCCAAAAAAATCAAATTTTAGTTTCAAATTTCAAATTTCTAGTACAGTTGGAATAGAGAACATATTGATAAAGTTTTTCTTTAATAACCCTCTTGCTATTTTATGTTCTTAGTGGAAAACAATAGTTCCATATAATTTTGGTTTTTACAAGTCCTGGCATTCATTTGATTAACTTAAAAATCCTGAACTTTTCCTCGGTTCTTATTTTCTATTTTGATTTGTAAAGTGTTATACACTTTTACCTCCTAGGTCTTTCTTTATAATAGTAATTGTTCTCTGATTAAATATTTGAATATTAACTGTTAACTTTTGATTGAAATGTCGTCTAACTATGGTAAGTACATTTCATATAGTCATTCCTTAATTTCCCAAAATACTTACTGTATATTTGTCTATTTCTTGCAGCCTTCTGTAGGTACATGTAGACTAAATATAAGGCATTTACAGATGCCCAGATGTGGAAACACTAGCATATTTGGCTGGGTTTTTCATTTTGTTTTTAGCTTCATTTTGCTCTCTGGCTCAAGACTTCACTGTAAGTGAGACACATATACCTGGAATAGCTTAAACCTAATACCACAAATAGGAAAAATAAACCAGTGCCCTACTGACAGCAGGTTAATAGGGTCAACTCTGTCCTTAGTTTGAAAATGAGTATAAAGTGTTAACAGGTTAAAAAAAAAAGAAAGAGCTATAGTTTGCCTAAATATTTTTATTTCTAGTAGACTTTTGCTTTAGAGCAATTATATTCTGCTCCAAAATCTCCACTGTGAAATCAGGCCATGATTTTACCCATTAAAATCTGATGACCTAGGAATTGAGCCCCTTTTCCTTTGTTGTTTTAGTGACAGTTTAACAGAACTAGATATGTAAATGTTTGCCTATGCAGTGATTGATAATATTATATATAAGGATATGATTATGATGTTGTAATATACAGTTTAACCTAATTTCTTTTTTTTTTTCCTGAGGAAGATTTTCCCTGAGGTAAAATCTATTGCTGATCGTCTTCTTTTTACTTAAGGAAGATTTGCCCTGAGCTAACATCTGTGCCAGTCTTCCTCTCTTTTGTATGTGGGTCACTGCCAGAACATGGCTGCTGATGAGTGGTGTAGGTCTGTAGCCAGGAAGTGAACCCAGGCTGCCAAAGCAGAGCGCACTAAACTTTACCACTAGGCCACACGGCTAGTCCCCTAATTTCATTTTTAACAATGTGGGGAAGAAAGGTGGCAAGTCCGTGAACACAGCACGTATTTCCTTCTCCTCTTGCTTTACGACAAATAAAGTATGTTCTGAGATACGACATCCTTAGAATTGTCATAGCTGCACAGGCAAAAGCTTTTGTTCTTTCCAGAGATAGTCATCAGAGTTTCTTGTCACATCTGAAAGTAAGGCTCGTATTACTATGGTGAGGTTATTGGGAAAAGAATTAACGGGAACATTATTTTTTGTTTCAGAAATTCCATTACAGAAACCTTCTTCTTGGTGAACATGATGTCCCTTTAACGTGTATTGAGCAGATAGTCACAGGTATGTATTATCCTTTACTAGGTCTGTAAAAGCTCATTCTATTCTGGAGGTATTGCCTGAAGTATCTTGGGGTGGAATTTTATTTCTCTAGGTTTTTTCCCCTTTTTTGAGTCCCAGGAACATTAATGAAAGAAAGAGAGTCAAGAAATTATTTTAAAATGGAGATTTAGAATGGTTAGCTTTATATTTTCTAGTATTTGTCTTCTTTTTAATTAAAATTTTAACCATTAAATGTATGTAGATGGTGCTGGGTTTTGTGGAAAGAATCATTTAAAATATCTTCAGAAGCAAAGTTAAAATGGATCCCCTAAAGTTCTAGGAGTTATAGACAAATATGAAAGATTCCAGAGAAGCAGTGTGTGCAAGTGGCTGGTAATCTTCCAATTATTTTTGGTAAGAATTTATTAAAGTGTACTAAAAAGTGAGTACCAAGAAAGAATTTTTACACATTTTCTTTTTTCTTTTTTAGTAAATGACCACAAGAGGAAGCAGAAAGTACTAGGCCCCAACCAGAAACTGAAATTTAATCCAACAGAGTTAATTATTTACTGTAAAGATTTCAGAATTGTCAGATTTCGCTTTGATGAATCAGGTCCTGAAAGTGCCAAAAAGGTAATGCTGTTAAGTCTTATGAAGTTCTGGGTTTTATACTCTAAGTACAGTTTCAGTGCTCTGTGGAAGTTCTCTTAATTGCTCAGATTTTTTTTTTAGGGGAAGTTAATCGGATATCTCCTTAATAAAGTCAAAGCCAAGAATGTTAAGAGAATTATTTCCTTGGACTAGTTTACGGCTGCTTTAAAGTATTTTATATAATTTTTTTATCGTCTCCTAAAATAACAAAAAGCTATCATGGAGAGATTAGTATATCTTTTATATTAAGACCATTACCGACTGGTTTCTTTCTTGGTTAAAAAGATTGAAAAGATGAAGATGTATTGTAATCAAGATTTGGTAAGACTTTTAATTTAGTACCTCAGAACTTTATCAGCAAACTAAAAGCTAGACTTAGCTTATATAGGGTTAGGTAAATATATAGTTATGGGAGGGCCCTAATAATTATTAGTGCTTTAAAGAAATCTTAATTAATTTGAGTGATACTGCATAGCCAAAAGCTAGGGACTTTTTAATTGGTTTGTTTTTCGCCTGCCTTCTGGGGAATGTTTAGTGCCTACTCGTGGAGTAAGATTCAAGCGCAGAAATCCCTGCTTTTTCGATTCCACGTTTTGGCTTTGGCAGAAGAGTAAGGCTGGTGGATCTGATGCCTCCCAGGTCCAGTGTGTGGTGCAGCAAATGCAGAGAAAAATAAAAGAATTTCCAGGGAAAGCCTGCTTCTGTATATTAGGAATAGAAGAATAGTGTCTTAGTGAAATAGGAAGTTGCTTTCTCTCAGAAATTAGGCAACTTTTTGCACCACCAAAAAATGGGTGTATTTGTTTTCCATGGTCAGTAGGCTTACTGCAGTAAATGTTCTGTTGATATCAAAATGAGGCTGTCGGAAAAATCTTAAGGCACCTACCTTCGTATACTTTGGTGGGCCAGTGGATTTATTTTTAGAACTAGAATCAATGGTTTCTTCACAGGAAGGCAAGCATGAGATGAATATCTGAAAACCCATGACTACTGGGGCTAGATTATCTAGCAGAGTTTTGGTAGGTTCTATGGCTAAAAGTTTTCAAATAGAGTCTGTGTAACCATCTTTCATCATGCTGCATTATTGCAAATTCAACTAGATAACTTTTAAGGCCCCTTTCACCTGTTCAGTTCTGCAGTTTGTAATTTTGGCATTTTACTAATTTGAGATTCCTATTCTTATATAGAAGGACTTTAGAATTAATTAGGTAGTAGACTCTACCTAAAATATTTTAGCCAAGTTAGTTTCTTGAATTTAAGTATATACTTGTAATTTAATCACTCAAAGTTTCAAGAATTTGCTTATGAAAACCTTAATTTCAGGATATATAACATCTCAACAATAAGGACATCACAGAACTTAGGGAGATTGGGTTAGGACAGGATATTTTTTAAGCAAGAAAGATCCAGTGGCTTAATATTACTCAGAAACTTAAGTCTCTTCCACTCTCTACTATATTTTTCAGATGACACTATTTCAATAATTGGAAATCGTAATAATTTGCCTTAGTTCTTGAGCCATCTAGAATACTTGTTGGTCATTTTTGATGTGTGAGGCAGTGTGCTAAATTTAGTTGAGAAGATAAAGCATGAGCAAATGAAAATTAGATAACAATACAAAGTAGCAGTATAAAAGATGTTCCGCATAAATAGTTGCCAAATGAATGAAACGGATAATAAGTGCTCTGGAAATTCAGGATATCCTTTGTGCTGCTGGTAAGTGATAAAGGGGTCTGCACAAAACAGCCTCATCCCGACTTCTTATGCCCCTTCCCAAGACCAACTTTCTGGCAAAAATCCTTTCCCCACTGTCTTAAATATATAAAGCATGTTACCTTGGGCCCAAAAGTACTCTGAATTTTGTACAGTCATAGGAGGGGAAACGCAGGGAAGAAAAGTAGAGACAATAAGAATATTACTTATATTCAGAAAATTTTTTCCCTGATCTACATCTTTTCAAACACAGAGGGTTAAGTCATGTGTGGCTGCTAAAGCTTAATGGTTTCAAGAGTTAAAAGTTCTAGCATACTCTTTTATTTCGAGTGAAAGTTTTCATCTAAAATTAGGTAACTGTTGGGAAGTTACAGCTTGATTTTACCTCCTGGAAACTTTGAATGCTGTTTTCTCTGGAAATACTTTGATTTTATAAGTTGTTTTAAAATGACCAGATGCATATTCAGAGTTCTCTGGTAGGTAAAATTGGTTTTGAAATACTGGAAGCGTTTCTTTTCTGTTTGAAATAGGAAATCTCGAAATGCTAAGTTTTTCACATTTTTTTAAATGTTGCTCTGAAATCTTTTGGTAGTCTAGTGGGGTTGCCTAAATTGTGTTAGGAGAAAATTAGATGAATTTGTGCTACTGCATTTATTAGCATTCATCTCCTTTAATCTTGTGCTGTCACGAGTAAATAAGGATATTTGGGAAAGGTCCGTATAAAGAAAAAAGGAATTTGATAGTGTAAAATTGGACATCTAGCCTTAAAACAACTTTGAGTCACAATTTCCTTTTGAAGAACCTTTGCTCGAAACTGAGGGGCAAAAAAAAATAAAAAATACTGTTTTTAATGACTTACCGCTTATAAAAAGGTGTGTGTGTGCGTGTGTGTGTGTATATATATGTATTTTTTTTTTAAGATGGTAAGTGAAATATATGCCCTTTGTCTCCACTGTATTTTCAAATTAGTTGGTTGTGAACCATTTGTTCAGGCATACTTTCTAGAAGTGAAAATTCAACTCATCTATTTAAAGAACAAGTTGGCCTTTCCTGAATTATCATTTTTGCCTTGAATCTGAAACTTACTCCTTGATGGCTTTCAGACCACAAAAGTATAGGAAACCATTTTTGTTTGCCAGTGTGCTAGATAGAACTTGATGAGGTTTCTCCGGTGTTGTGCCCCTTGCTGGTCTTAGTGGAGAAACAACCAACTGTGTGTACTTCTGCCTTCTGTCCAGACAAGAGTATCAGTCTTGGTACAAACATCACTTCAAAAGGAGTTTACTGTTTTCCTCCAGTAAAGTGTTTACCTTAATTTGATGTCTTTAACCAAGATTTTCTTCATTTCCTATGATAGCCAGGAAACGAACTATTTCGGAGGCAGTTTCTAAAGACGTAGTGTTTTTCTAAAAATGTTTAATGCTTAGGAAGTACCTTACAAAATTATAATAATTTTACATGAAATGAGACCTACTCTTTTAAGTCTTTCAAACTCTTAATGATGGAAGCTAGGAATGCGGACAGGCTTTTTTCATAGTGTGCACATAAAAGCTCAAGGCAGAGGACTCCCGGCTGTCTTTCTCTTCTCAAGAAGTCCTGCAGTAACAACATGAAGGTAATCCAGATAACACAAGCTGTATGTGCCTTTGTCTGGGTTCCCTTACTCAGGTTATCTGAAATAAGTCACACACGCTTGTAATTACGCTGCTGAACAACAGCTTTAGTTCATGTGCCCGGTTCCCTCCAAAATCAGCCATTGTCCACGTGATTAAACTGACTTTTAGTTCCACAGTATTTTTGGTATTCTTCTTTAAAAGTAGATGCTATTAGACCTACTCTTTTGTTTCCTAACCTTTTTAAATATGATGTGTGCTATTTTTAAGGGCTTTTTAGAATTGAGGTATATTGAGTGTTGCCTAGGAGATAGGCTTCGTTTGTTTTATGGCCATAGGAAAACCTATTTCCTAATCAATGATCTCTGAATTTCTTTTGTGTGAACAAGGCCTGCTTTCTAAATGTCTTAGAGAAAGTGGATAGCCTAGTATTATTGGCTTGGAGCATTTTCCTTACCATGTTAGCAGCTAATTTTTTCAACTAGTATTTTTAGTGCAGCTGCTATTAAGCACAAAGCACCTTCAGGGAACTACTAAAGAGATGGCAAAAATGCACAGGTCTTCAGGTCTTTACTCAGATCTGTGCAGAGAGGTCTTTCCTTGTTTCCTTCTCTAAATGATTAACCTACTCTTTCATCTCTCACTGTAGCACTTTATGTCCTCTTCCCTGTGGGAGTTTTTTCTCCTTTAGCACTGATAATGATCTAACTCACTATAGTTTTTCTTGTTATCTTGCTTAGTGTCTGTCTTCTCATCAGAATGTTAGCTTACTGAGGACAGGGCTTTGTGTCTGTTCTGTTCACTGCTGCATCCCCAGGGCATAGGATATGGTGGATGCTCAGTAAGTATCTGTTGAATGAATGAGGGATGGGGCATCTACCCTTGAGAAATTAAACTTAATCGCGGAAGTAAAACAAAGAACCCATGTCCCACTTTTTATCCACATTCATAACGTTATGTGAATAGCTTGAAAGTACAGCTACATAAACACAGTTAACTAAAGATACACTTTATATTGAATCTGTTGTTATTCTGAGAGAACAGAAGGGTTTCTGCAATTGATACTGTGAAATTGGCTCAGTCTAGGAAGACTTATGAAGAGATTAGAGTTGAACAGAGATCACAATTTCAGAGAAAGCGTGATTGGCTGAGCAGTGGAGAAGGATTTCCTGAGCAGAATGTGGCAGAGGAGATGGCTGGGACTAAGACAGGCAGAATATGTGCAAACATGTTTTTCTCTGACCAGAGACTACTGAGGGAATATTAGGAAGATAAGGGATACCTGGTAGAGGAGAACCAGTTTTGTGAAGACTCAAGAATATGATTTAATTTCTTATGCAGATATCTGGGAATCAGCAAATTACCAGAGAGCAAGGTTTGTTGGTCAAAATTTCATCTTTAGAAGAGAATTCTTAAGTGTTGTGGATTTTTTTTTTAGAATGTAGAGAAGCCCACAGAGATGCCATGAGTATGACTTAAGGATGTGGCTATGGTAGTGCAGAGAAATGGGACAAAAATGGAAAATAATCTTGAGAAAAGTATAACTAAGCTATAAACTGAATATGATGCCTGGAGGAGTAGGAAGTAATAGGGTGTTTTGAAGGTGTAAATTTCAGTAGTTTTACTGCTGGAGAAGTGCTTTAAGGAAGACTGAACAGATCAGCGATGGGAATGTAGATAACTGTCTCCTACGTTTGGTAAGTGGGACTCTCATCTAGCTCTCCTATAGGCAGTGAGAAAATCAAGATATTATATAGGTTTCAGGAAGCTTTCTTTGTTGTTGGTTTTAGTCAAAACTAAAACTAATGATCGACTCTTCTTAGTTGTATATTTTAATTTACTAAGATAGGAAACACTTATTCTGTAGAAGACTTTTAAAATATATTTTAGACAAGAAGCTGACACATGCTTACCAGTTAATAGAATTTACGTCAGTTCACCCCAAACACCACTAGTTTGACATGGACTAACAATTAACTAAACTTTTCTTGTTTACTCACTGTTGTGTGTATGTTGTTCTGGCTTAATCTTTTTAAGTAAGATCTACTATTCTCTCCTGTGTGTGTCTTAAATTTCTTCTTTCTTCTTGGTTGATTTAAGAGTGTTTTCTCCCACAGAGAAACTCCCATAGTTCAGGGCTTTGGAAGCATAAGGCACCATCCTTCGTTCTATCTAATAGCAATTGAGAATAATAACCGTATTTCCATGTATGGAGCTCCTCCAGAAGCCAGGCATGTATTAAGATTATTAATCCTTACTACAGCTGTAGGTATTATCTTCATTTTACAGATGCTCAAACTGAGGCTCAGAGAAATGAATTGACTTCACACAAATTACATGAAAAGTGCTTGGTAGAGCCAGGATGCAAGCCCTGATCTCTTTGTTTCAAAAGCCCATACTTTTTCCACCACAGGCATAGTCTCAAACCATTTTACTTAAACACGATTTTTTTGATGTACCTCTGAGCCACCCATGTACTTTTCGATTTCTTGCTAATTTTTATCTTTTGTGTTTGTAACTTTAAGTTTAGATTTTTTTAATCCATGATGTACGAACATTAAAATTTCATACCTTACATTATTCCTTCCGAATTGCTAGTGTTAAATCGTTTTAGTCCCCCAAAAATCAAACTTTTTTTTTCTTTGTTTTAGGAGTGGATATGGCACTGACGTTTTGGAGAATGTTTCATTAGTTTTCACGTTTCGTTTATTTGAATAAAATTACTTTCCTGTTAAAATTCAACTCAGCAAACACTTATTGAATACTTATCATGTACTCACTAAAGATTAAACAATTTGGGGGCGCAACAGTGAATGAAATACCTGGCCTTAAGGAGCTCTTTTACATTCTAGGGCAACAGAAGAACATGTGAATGAGTATCCATAATCACTGCCCCACAATAATGCTCCCAGTAATGAAGGCCTTGCTGTACATTTCATTTAACTAAGTGTGTTAAAATCAAATTCTAAATGTAGAATTTTTCCTAGGTATGCCTTGCAATAGCTCATTATTCCCAGCCAACAGACCTCCAGCTACTCTTTGCATTTGAATATGTTGGGAAAAAATACCACAATTCAGGTAAATATGAAAATATTAAATATTGTGACTAACTTTACATTGTGTAAATTTTCTTTGTATGTTTATCAGAAGCCTCCAAGTACGTAACCTTTAACAATTATAGAATTATTAGCTTCATAACTGTTAAGAGAAGTAAGCACTATATACTAAAAGAGACAATATTTGTCAGATTATTTCTTAAAAAGTGACCAGGAGGAACCTTTAAGCAGCTGTAAATATAGGCTTATAAGAATCATGTCAAATGTTTTACCTACAGTCACTGGCTTATATTTTATGATGAAGGAAGATAGTTCCACCTGCCCCACCCCCCTTTTAATTGGTAGCTTGAGTTAAAGTAATCTTATATTTTAAGAAAACTAGTAGAAAATTAAAGGATATTCGAAATGCATGGTCTTTTTGGGAAGGTGTGATTTCATGCAAAAGCTGAAGTGGTTAAACTTTTTAGTGGACATCATTAAGATTGTCAAAATATTGACTTTATATTTCTGAATAAGATTGATGAAAGGAAGATGAGTATTTGTCCAAAGGACAAGTGTAGTCTGGGCAGTTTTTGTAAAAGTAAAATAGTTCTCTTCATGTATCTGTGTCAGCAGTGACATCACCAGGGAAAATTCCAGATGATCATGTAATTCTGTACGTTCTTTTTATATACAAATGTAATTTTAATCAACTATTTTTTAAGACCTCATAAAAGGATAGAAGAAAAACAAAGAGATCCTGTCTCATATTAGCCCCTTACGGGTTAGTGACCACACATCGACTGACCTACTGAGTCGCGTGTTCTCCCACTCTTTAAAGAATAAACATAAGTCACTTTCATGTTTATAATGAAAGATGCATTCTCCTCAGCATGGTCTGGACAGGGATCTTACAAATTATTAATTGTACTGGTCTTTTACATTTTCGTGACCTCAAAACATATGGTAGTAGTTTAAATAATCTGTATAATAAAAGTATATTCTAGTATCACTATATTGCAAATACATGAAGATGTAGGAACAATACATAGGATCTACAGATGCATGTGGTAAAGTACATTTTCACTACTTTAAAAGATACTTGTAAACTCCATAGAGATGATATATGAAGGTCACGCTTTGCAGAATGTGTAGCTTTTGTCTTGTACTATATTTACAGAAATTGGATGAGAAAGTATTTGTAACTTAATTTTTCTTATCAAAATTTAACTAATTGTAACTTAGGCTTGAGCAGTACAATTAATTTTTTTATCTCTTAATATAAAGAAAATTCACTTATTGTCAAAAAATATAGTATTATAGATCCTGCACTGTTAGGTGAATGTTCCTTTGGATCATCAAGCTACAGACTGTGATCATCAGAGTTGTCTTCGACAAGATCCTCACCCAGAGTTGCAAGAGAGTAGCTGAAATGAAAGTTTCAAGAGGTGCAAGAGCTGTAGGAGAGATTCTTTGATTCCCACTTAAATTTATGATACAGACCAATTCTTGATACTACTTTTTTTCTTATAGAAATTACAGATCCATGACTTCTGCAGTAATGTAATGACTTGAGCTCAGCAAATACAGTAAACTTCATTATGCATTTGGTGACCCGATGCCTGCTTTTTCATAGCTTTCTTCATCCATTCCTTGTGGGCATCTTTGGGTTAATAATACTTTAAATAGCGTATTCAGCCCATAGCTCTTCTACTACTACTGGGTTTTCTTGTTTGCATCAATTAGTTCTTTGTATCTTGTTAAATATAGCTGTTGATAAAAATTGACAATTCATACTTAAAATATTCAGGAACGCTTTTATATTGCATCCTTCAGATTCCTCCTCCTTTGACAAGTACTTCATAGACATAACACTTCGCCAAAGTTTTGTTAAGATTTCTCATAGGGTAACATCCTTTAATATCCTTCCATGCTGTTGCAGAAGCATAAACTGCATCTTTAAGATCAAAGGAAGCCTGAAATTTCCACACACTACAGTCAGAATTCATTAATTTGTGAGTGAAAGATGCCCAATAATCCACTCTTGAACTTCTGGATGACACCTTGATTCATTGGCTGGATTAAAGAAGTCCTTTTTGCAGGCAGGTAGGTGACAAAGCTGTTTCCACAAATAAGATCTGAAGTTAGCAGATGTCCCCTGCAGTTATCTAACAAAAGAATCTTTTAGATGGCCTTGGGCATTCTGAGGTTTTCTTTCATATTTGGCATCACTCGAGTAAAAAACCATCTCTGAAAAGCTCACCGGTCATCCAGGTTCTCTGAGGATCCTAAAGTAGAGGGAGACGCCTAGCACACAGGCTTTGGAACTTGTCTGTGCGCTGACACCACAGGAGGCACTGGCACAAACAAGAACAGTGGTTCTATTTTCTCTCTTTTAACTTGACAGAATCCGCAGTGTCCCAAAAGTACAGATTCATCTTTGTTATAAAATTGATGTCAGATTATGCTGCTGACAATTTCAAAGAATTGAAAACCACCTGAAGTTATCTGCAGCCTCAGTGTTAGCAGCTCTCCTCCGTGACAGACACTGTGCTGGCACGCTGGCACGTGCTGTGATGCAATCTGAAGTTGTAATGTAGACTCCCAGCAGGAAAATGTACATTGCAGTGAAGTGTACTTTGTAATGTTTTCCTTTTTGTTAACGTAGGTCTTGGTATTACATTTTCCTTTAAATGCTTATTTGAAAACCACTTACAAAAGTACACAGTCCCTTTGAAACAGTTTAGAAATTTTTAACGTTTGTTGCTTGTCAGTTCTTTTAAGCTTCTCAGTGTAGCTATAAATGGTTGTGATTGATCCTTCTGTCTCTTGAATACTAGTGGTTCCTAAGCAACCTCGTGCATCAGAAGCCCTGGAGGAGCTTTTAGACACGCAGCCATGCTGGCTCCGCCCCAGGCCCACAGAGCCCAGATCTCCCATTTAGAGCCACTCTGTTGGCTTACCTCTGTTGAACTTCTTAATGATCACAGTTCTGGTTTTATCTTCTTCACCCTTCTTTATGACTTCTAATTTCTGCAATATTGTCTGAGTGATAGGCTTTTTTTCCACATGTTGACCACTTTTATTGTCTTTGCCTTGCTTGAGGCCATTCTGAATATGGATGGGGCTAATTAAATGGAAGCTCAGATAATTTCAAAACAGTCTAAGATAAGACTTCTGAACTGTATCACAGAAGACAACCAAGGGCAGGAGCACTCAGTATCTCATTTCACTTAAGTTGGCTGAGGAGCTATGTCCCAAAACCTCAGTCAGGTAACTGTCAGGGGAGCCAGATCTTTCTAAGATGACTGGCTTTGTCAGTCTGTTGCTATGACCTCTATTAGTGATCCACCTGTAGAGCAGGCCACAGGCATCAAGGCCCTGGGACTTTCTGGAAAGCAGTAGAATTTCCGGACTCAAATGCCAAATTGAGTACCTGTTCCACATTCCATAAGTTCTCACTGAAGAAGATGTAGAACATAAAAAAGACCTAGTCCTGGTTGTTGAGAAATGGATAGGTTTTGAACAACCAAAACCTATAAAATAACAAACAGTGCAAGATCCTATAGTTGCTGCCACTTTATGTTCAGAAAAATTTGTTCTGTTCTTAATTAGATCTTGAGACTCAGTTTTGCCAGAGAAACAATCTCATAAATAGTAGTATATTCTCAACCTAGCTTACTAAGGTCTGTAACTTCAAAACACTAAAAAGTATTCAGTTCTAGACTCTTAGCTCGGGGTATACTGCCAAACCATTTACAATCACGCATCACTTAACAACAGAGATACATTCTGAGAAATGCGTCTTTAGGCAATTTCATTATTGTGTGAACATCATAGAGTGTACTTACACAACCCTAGTTGGTATAGACTACTACACACCGAGGCTTTATGCTACTAATCTTATGGGACCACTGTCGTAAATGAGGTCTGTCGTTGACAGAAACGTTGTTATGCAGCACATGACTGTACATAGCTCTGTAAAATTTTGAGTGTGTTCTTTATACTTCTGTTTTGGGGGTGGTTGCCTCATTGTGTGGCAAGGACCTCTGATACAGTGTTGAATGGTAATGATAATAGTGGGCATCGTTTCTGTTCCTGGTTTGAATGAGGATGATGTTTGCTGTGTTTCCGATAAATACACCTTTATCAAGTTAATGAAATTCCCTTTTATTCCTAATTTGCTAATGTTTGTTGTTGTTTTTTTAAATCATGAGCAGGTGTTAAAATCTGTCAAATGATTTTCTGCACTTACGACCTGATCTTATGGTGTTTTTTCCCCTTTAATTTGGTCATATGATGAATTACTTAGATTTTCTAATATTGAATAGCTTTCTCTGGTTTTTGGTGCTCTGGAACACTGTGTGTAAAGTGAGAATTGCCTGGAAAGTCCCTAAAGGTTCTACATTCTGGAGATTTACAACTCCCAAGTTCCCAAGCACACCTTCTGGTTGTTATTACCTAGAGAAGACGCTGAGATAGAGTGGGGCTCTAGGATATGTGTTTAGAATTAGCATTTTAATTTTTAACAAGCTCAGCTAAAATCAGAATCACTGGCTCATTCTGATGCCACTTAAAGGATAAAATTCAGGGCCGGCCCCATGGCATAGTGGTTAAGTTTGGCATGCTCTGTTTTGGTGGCCTGGGTTCGCAGGTTCAAATCCTGGGTGTGGACCTACACCACTTGTCAGCCATGCTGTGGCAGCAACCCACATGTAAAGTGGAGGAAGATTGGCACAGATGTTAGCTCAGGGCTGATCTTCCTAACCAAAAAAAAAAAAGGGTAAAATTCAAAATTCCTAGCATGGCACATAGGACCCTTCATAATCTAGAGTAGCATTGTCCGGTGATGGGGATGTTCTCTCATCTGCATTGTCCAGTGTAGGAGCCACTAGCCACATGTGGCAATTGAGCCCTCAAAATGTGGCTGGTGCAACTGAGGAACTGAATTTTTAATTTAATTTTAATTTAGGTTAAATTTAAATAGCAATGTATGGCTGGCAGTTACTGTTTTGGGCAGCAAAGACCAAGAGTCTAGGCCCCTCTAATTTTCCAGCTTCTCTTCCACCAGCCCTTGCATCCCTAATGCTCTAGCTGTATTTAATTACTTGATATTATACAATTATACCATGTTTCTTATGTTCTGCTCCACCCAGCAAATGTGGTCAAGTCGTGAGGCCTTTCCTGCCGCAGCCTCTGTCTCTAGTGAGAGCTCAGGACTTCTTCCTCTGGGTTCTCCTTGCATTTATACATCCAGCACACTGTGACTAGTGCTGAGCTTACCCTCCACCATCTTGTTAACACTTTCAGGACAGAGATAAAATGTTACTCATTTTTTAATTTTTGGGCCTTGGCACTTGGTCGGTTCTCAGAGAATACATGTCTTACACCAGGTGTTAATAAATAGTCCGTAGGAATGGTCATGGTATGTTCATGGGACAGTGAAGGATTTTTCATGGCTACAGGGGAGATTAGGAGTTAGAGAATAATAAGATAGAAAGGTCAGGGCTTTTTTAAGAGAAGCCATTTAAGTTTGCTTGATTCAGTTGGAAAATGAGCATGATTGGAAGTTTAACACAAGAGTATAGCATCATGAAAGCTTGTTTTTCAGGAAATGTGTCTTGTGGCAAGCTGCAGGCTGGTTTGAGTGCAGCAGAGCATCATGTCAGGGGGTCAGCTGGGAGACTTGCTGCATGTGCAGCCTGCAGCAGTGAGACACCAGACCAGGAAAGATTGTGCCACCTGTCACCCCAGATTGCCAGGGTAGATCCAGCTGACTTTTGGGATGCCTTCTTTCTCTCTGGTCACTCTGCAGGCCCTCCTGAGGCTGTGGGCATGCTCCCAGAGGATAGCTGCATTTCTCAATAAGAGAAGGCTTCTTGCTAAGGAAATTCAAGTGAGGCCTTCTCTGCTGAGATCTCCACATGGGACTGGTATTCTGGTGGAGTACAAGGAACGCTTGTGAGCTTATCCAAGGAAAATTGAGTAGATAGAGGAAGCCAAGAATTTTATAATGAGCCACAGAAAAGGGTTGAGAAGTCAATATTGGAAAGATGAAAGATTTGGACAGCTTGAGGACAGAGATGATTGTTGGGTGCATTCATTTTTCCAGGCAAAATGTGGAGAAAATTAGCAGTGACTTGAATTTACCCCACAGTTTTGGGCAGGGGGAGGAGGGAAACTCATGATTGGTTTCCATAGAGCAGTAGGGATAGAAAATTGAAAGTTAAGGAGAAAGTAAATGGAGAGGAAATATGGGCAGCAGGCACCGTTCATCATTTGGGAAGAGGGTGAGTAAAAGGAAATAGGGAAAATGTATAGTGTAGTAGCTAGAGTGGTCCAGAGTGATCAAATGAAAGTCTTTGCAAAATCAAATTGACCTGTTTGTGTTTGAAGGCATTGGAGATGGAGCCAGTAGAAGGACAGGAAAATCAAAGGTGCTGAAGGATTTGGGAAAAAGCTGGGTAAGGACCAGACAAAATGAGTTCTCCTCAGAGAAGAGGAGGGTTGCGTTTTTCTCAGGACTTCTTTAAAGAGCAAGACGATCCTGGAGAGACCTGGAAGGAAGATAGGGAGGAGATACCACATCAGAGTATATTTGTGACAGGAGGCACGGAAAGAGGAGAAGGAAGGTTGGATGAAGTGTAATTGTTAAAACAAAATTAATTATATTGCTTTTTCTTGTAGCCAACAAAATTAATGGAATACCCTCAGGAGGTGGCAGTGGAGCTGCTGGTGGAAGCAGCCAGAAAACTCCACTCTTCGAAACTTACTCAGACTGGGACAGGGAAATCAAGAGGACAGGTGCTTCCGGATGGAGAGTGTGTTCTGTTAACGAGGGTTACATGATATCCACTTGGTAAGTCCAATTTTGACAATGCTGTTTATAGCTGGGAGTGACGTCTTATGAATAATAATCAAACTCTGCTGTCATTGATGACTTTCAAGTTACAGTTAATAGAATATTTGTTTTTAACAATGCTTTAAGAGTATTTTATTTTAAACATATGGGCTTTTTAACATAATCACAATAGGAAATTGACAATAATTCTGTACTATCATCAGTAATCCAGTGAGTATTTGCATTTGTATCTTGTAAATGTCTTTTAGAGTTGGTTTGTTCAGATCAGGATCATGTTGAACTTGCTTGATCTCTCTCTTAGGCCTTTTAATCAATGACAGTCTCCTCCCACCCCGTTTTCTTTACCTGCCATTTATTTGTTGACCAAACCAGGTCATTCATTCTGTAGAATTTTCCACATTCTAGATATTGCTGATTTTATCCCCATGATGTGGGGATAAAACACATTTTATCCTTCAGTGTGTTCCTGTGTCTCCTGTATTTCCTATAAAATGTTTGTTAGCTCTAGAGGCTTAATTAATTAATTAGATTCAGGTTCTGGGTTTTGGACACGTATGCTTCATTAGGTGGCACTGTGTACCTCCTGTTGCATCACATGGGATCTCGGCATCTTTGCAATGCTAATTGACCAGTGGGCCCAGCAGCAGTCAGCCTGACCCATCCAGTACCAAGTTCCCCTTATATGTAATGGATTTAGCTGCCAGAAATGGTTTTCATTAAGAGTGAGGTTTGTTGCCCAGATCATTATTTCATTAAGGATTGCTGTTGGTCATGTTCTGATTCTGTCATTCTTTCTGCTTTCTATCAAACTTTTCTCTCATCAGCTCTTTAGTACTCTGAAATACAGTTCATACAAGAAGGGCAATATAAATGTTTACCTTTTTTCCTTTATTTAGCCAATTTTCAGAATAATGAGCTGGTTCCCTAGAATCCTCCGAAGAGTGCCCTGAAAATTGTTTTTAAATTTGTTTAATATCATTTAGTACTCATGGATTTTTTAGAATGCTTTATTTTAATGTCATTAAGGTCTGTATTAGTCCTTGCAGGTAAGCAGTGTTTTAGAACAAAACCATACCCTGTTATTACTGGTTGATCCAGTACCAGGAACTTCTGGGATTACAGTTCTGGGGAAGGTGCTTCGGAGCATGCAACTTGGGTCGTCTGCCCCCCTTGAATTTAAACTTTGTGGCCAGCATGCTCTGGTATATTACAGTTTGAGAAGCACAAGACAGGGGCTGGCTGGGCCTGCTTCTGTTCACCTGCCTGGCAATGTGGAGGAAAGAGAGAAAGGAGATGTCTTCAGGTGCAGTGAGCTTGCCCACCTTAATTGTTGTCTAATCAACGTCTGAGGGTCTGCCTGTCTTTTGGGGGTGGGGAAGGATAGAAGAGGGAGATAAGAAGGGAGCTAAAACTTCTTGGTAGATTTGTGGTTTTGGTTTTGTGTGCCTGATATCTCCTAACCCATAGCCTGTTAAGAGAACAAAAGTGAGTGTATTTTCAGAAACTACATACTTGTTTGATTAATAGTCATCCTGGACAATGTTTCAGACATCTCATTTGAATTTTTCCTCCGCTATAAATATAAATTTTGTGGTAATTGACCATATCACACATGTTTTAGACTGAGATATGTAGGATCATCAGTGTCCTCCATGGTTTCTGTCATGTGGCTACTAAGAGGGGTGCACATTCGATGGGGATAAATGTGTTTCATTATATATGGGCTCTACAGAGCACACTTATCCTGCTTAAAGTATGGGACTCTCATGTTATGATTTGTTTTTTCCCCTCCAGCCTTCCAGAATATTTTGTAGTGCCAAGTTCTTTAGCAGACCAAGATCTAAAGATATTTTCCCATTCTTTTGTTGGAAGACGGATGCCAGTAAGTGATAACTGTCAGATTTCATTAATACTGATGTCCATTTTTCTGCCCAGCTAAGTAAAGGTTCTACTTCTCTCCTAGCTCTGGTGCTGGAGCCACTCTAATGGCAGTGCTCTTGTGCGAATGGCCCTGATAAAAGACATGCTGCAACAGAGGAAAATCGAGCAGAGGTAATCAAGAAATGGTCATTGTTACTTTGGACATTTTTAATTGTCATAAATAACTATAGTGGACTCCTAATTGAAAATAGTTGGAAAATGGCGTAGTCTTATTAGCTATTCACCATATATTCTGTACAAGAATTACCATTTTGAAAAGAATGTGAATATATTAAAATTAACATTTAAGTTATACTAAATGGAATTCTTTGGCTTATAAGACACTTGAGGCTCTTACATCACTGACATCTGGCTTTAATGTTGCCTTTAAGGTACTTTCAAACTGCACAGATTTCCAGTTGGGACACTTCAGGATTAAATCAGACTTTTCTTATAGTTCTTAGGTCTGCACAGTCACAGTTGTTCAAACAGTGGTTTTAATTAGCCACCACAAATAAATTTGGCATCATCTGCTAAAGTCACCAGTAACCTCCACGTCACAAAAGTAGGAGGCATTTCTCAGTCTTCCTCATCACAGTGGGCATGACAGTTGGTCATTCTTTCCTTAAAGTCCTTGGGGCCCTCACCTTCTGCTCTTCTCCCTTCTCCTCTTTGCTGGCACTCTCTGCCCTCTGCATGCCCATCCTCCTCTCTCTACACGTTACACACAGTTTGTCTAAGGCAACTTCCTCTTCCCATTCTGTTTTACCTAAAGAAGTTCACTTATGGCTGGGGCTTTAGTGACCATCAGATTTATATCTCCAATCTAATTTGACATCTTCCACATGGAAGTCTCAAAGGCCCCTTAAACTTGTTGTGTTCAAAACCAGCTCAAGCATATGGACACCACACCCTGTCCCAGCCTGCTCTCAGAAACCTGGAGTTAGCCTTGGTATCTTCTCTTTCACTCCTTCCCTGTGTCCAATCCATCATCAAATTCTTATCTTTTCAGAAATCTTACAAACCCATATACATCCAGCCCAGCTCTATCCCATCATTGTGTTGTAGAGTGCCCTCATTTCTTCCTTCCACGTATCGTCTAGTACCATGCCCAGTCCCTCCTGGGCTCTAGCTGCCCTGGACTTTCCCTAGTCTTTAATATCTCCTGGCATTTGCCCGTGCTGCTGCCCTTCTTCAAGCTCATCCACAAGCACTGTTCACCTCACCTACATGGTAATCACTCATTCCTTATATCTCAATTCAAACATCACTTCCTTAAGATAAGCCTTTCCTCACCTCCCAAATTAGATCAGGCCTCCAGTTATGCATTCTCTGTGGCTCTCTAATTTTCCTTGGTAAGACTTATTTCCGTTTTTAATTGTGTATATATGTTACAGTTTGATTACTGCCAGTCTTTCTTACTAGACTGAGCTCTGTGAGGTGAAGGGACTGTCTGTGTTTTGCATACTATTGTATATTCAACACCCAGGAAATACCTGTGATATTGAATATTTATCCAATACTTGTTAAATAAATGAGGAACAAAGGATCAGATCTTAGAAAACATGCTCAGAGAGCCTCAGAAATTGTATATCACAGTCTGTTATTGATACAGCCAGGTCTTAGGGTTTTTCCCACAGTTCCATTACTATGCAAGCCACATTTGCTGAAGCAAATAACTGTGAAGTGACCCTCAAATGAATGACCCTTCATTTCCCCAGAAAGCAGGGTGACTACAGTTTGCAGACTTCCATATTCTCTGGGAATTTTAATTTTGCCTTAATCACTTAGAAATTAACTGTCTGTTCTGTCATACTCCAAGCCTTGTTTTCATTAACACGCCTGCTCATTAAGTGCCCAGTTAGGAATGTTGCTGTTACAGGGAAGATTGCAACACTGTTGGATGAGAGTTAGTTATAAAACCTTATAACCGTTGGCAGTTTTCATCATTTAATTTATTAAGCTAACAATTATTTTCATTCCTTTTATTTTTTTCAGCTATCCTATTCTTCATAAATTAGGACAGCTTCTCTTTGTTGTCTCACGTTATCTCTACCCCTTTTCCCTCAGACATGTCATCTCAGCCCCACTGGCCCTCTCTAGGTTTCTCCAACAGCCAGGCTTATACAACTGTCCCTCTGCCTAGAAAACTTTCCCCAGATCTTCTCATGGCTGCTTGTCATTTGGGTTTCAGCTTCAGTATCCTTTTCACAGAGGGGTCTTTTTTCTGACCACGTGACCTGAACTCGCCTGCATTCAGTCGGTGACATCACCCATGGCATTCACCACAGCCTGTTATTTTCTCATTTACCCCATCACTACCAAGAATGTAAACCCAAAAGAGGCACACTTGGCCTGTCTTGTTCGTTCTGTATCCCCAGCTTTTAGAGTAGTACCATGGCTCATAGTAGGTGTTCAAAAAATCTGTGTTGAATAAATTAATGAACGGTGACTAAAGGATTTTGTCTTTATTAGGATTTGTAATGCAGTAACTAAAAGTCATCCACAAAGAAGTGACGTTTACAAATCAGATTTGGATAAGACCTTGCCCAATATCCAAGAAGTGCAGGCGGCTTTTGTAAAACTTAAGCAACTATGCGTTAATGGTAATTTCATATTTACTTTATAGATATGTATGTAATGAATGGAGGATACAGCATTGTATGAAGCATGCAGAAAAAGCGATATTCCTTAAAAATATAGAAATAGATATATTTAAGTAGAGGCACATTGAAATGTTTGTACAAATTATTGTATGAGAATGTCAAAAGCTCTTAGAAAATGAAGTTGAAACTACTTTTTGTTTTGGAGTAAAAAGTGAACCAATTACATCACTTTCAAATCATAAAAGGTATGGTAGGATACTTTTATAAAACTGTCTGCTAAGTAGAACGTTGTGCTACCTTGCAGACAAACATACTAAGATTTTTATGTGTACTGTTATACTTTGAGATACGTGACTTGACCTGGATTTCGAACAGAGCTCTGTTGTAATCTGTGCAGCCTTAGAGCTCTGATACGTCTCTTGGAGCAAATGCTTGGCAGGTGTTTTCGATGTGTCCTGGAGGGAAGACTCACCAAAGCGTCTTTGGTGTAAAGTGGATTCTCCTTGAAGTATACGCAGAGAGAGCCCCTAGTCACCCAAGGGACCTGAGCGGCAGCCATTGCAGCAGGTCTGGAATGGTGAATGGGCACTTGCCTGGAAAGAGAGCTGGGGAAGGGCAGGTGTAAGAAAAAATACAGTGACATGAGTGGTTATCAGCCGTCCAGTAAGTGGAATATGACTGAAACATGGGGTTTGTGAGTTGAGTGGCACCTTGAGATGGGCCAGGACATGACCGGACAAGGCAGTGCAAGCCCTGTCAGGAAAGTGCCCTCATTCCTGCAGTGGTCAGCCACCAAGGCCACGTAAACTATGTGCTGGGGGCAGCAGGGGAGTGGGAGAGAAGCAAGAGGGCAAGGCTTTTGCAGTAAAGAAGCCGTGAGGAGGGAAGGCCAGAATCAAGGTGTGGGCTGACCAGGAAGGCTGGAATCACTAACTTTTAGAAGGCAGAGGTGGTCACACTCTCCCATGATTTCTGGGAAAGCTAGAGAGGAGATGGAGGCTGGGGGAATGCTTTGTTTTGTTTTTTGTAGAATTGTAGCATGTCTTCTTAGATGTTTATATTATTAAATGAAAATACATTACACTTCCTTAAAGCCAACTTTTAAATATTAAAAACTGTGATGTATCACTTAACTTTCATATTCATCGTGTAAACTTAAGCTTAAAAAGCCTAAATGTGTGTGCGTGCACACGCGTTTTATAACATATGTGTGTATATATATAATTACCGTATTTATTACAGGGCACATTGAAAGCACCTGGTAATCACCTGGTTTGCTCAAACAGATGTGTTAGAACTCTGAGGCCACACAGATTACAACATGGCTCTGTTCAAAATGTGTGCGTTTGTGTAATAATTACCATATTTATTACAGAGCCATTTGAGGAAACTGAAGAGAAATGGTTATCTTCACTGGAAAATACTCGGTGGTTGGAATATGTAAGGTTTGTACAACTGCTTCCCTTTTTTTCTGTAACTTTTTATTTTGAAATAATTATAGATTCACAGGACGTACCCCTGGTGGTAATATCTTATACAGCTAGAATATGGTATCACAACCAGGAAATTAACAGTGGTACAGTCTACAGGCCTTATTCAGATTTCCCCAGTTTATACCTACTTTGTGTGGGGTGAGGGGGGGTGCTTCTGTGTACTTTTATCACATGTATAGATTTGTGTAACCACCAGCACAGTCAAGATCCAGAACTGCTCCATCACAAGGCTCCTTTGTGCTGCCCCTTTAAGGTTGCTCCCCCAACCCCCCCCTGCAACCACTGATCTCTTCTCCATCTCTGTAGTTTTGTGGTTTCAAGAATGTCATGTAAATCAATTCCTTCCTTTTTATAAAAGGTTAATAAATTTCCCTGATTTAAAATCAAAATATATTCTGTTGAAGAATCATATAAATACTAAAGAAATTCTTAAAGGTTATTGATATTACAAACATGTATAGTGATAGGTTAGATTTGTTTGATTTTAAGTACTACTAAAAAAAATATTTGTAGTGCAAATTTGACTTTTATAACAGTATTTTTCCCTTTCTTTTTTCAGGGCATTTCTTAAACAATCAGCAGAACTTGTATACATACTAGAAAGGAAGCATCTCTCTGTAGTCCTACAAGGTAATTTCATTACTGAAAGCACTGGTCACCATGCCACCCAGCTTGGTGACTGATGTCCATGGTCAAGTAAATTACATTCATCTTAGCCATCTCTTATTTACTACAATACTGCCAAGCACACTGCAGATTTCACACATCATTAGAGTAAATCAGTGGCACAAAGCCTGCAAATAGAAGAACAGAAAAGAGTCCCGTGTTCTCCCTGTATTAATCTTCTCTATGTTATGAAGAAGGTGGGTCAGAGCCCTTACTGGATTCATACAAAGTGTTCATCTTGGCAGAGCATCCTCTCTCTAACCTTGCTATCTTTCTAATGCATACAAATTTTAGTGTAAGTGCCTCTGGCTCATGCTAGATTATGACTAAAGAAACAGTTTGGTATCAAGAAATTGACTGAATTGAATAGCCAATAATATGAATTTTGCTTAATGTTTGGTAGGAATAAACTACAATATAAAAATCTTTCAGTTAAGCAAAAGATAATTGTCTATTAAATAACTTTATAGCAAATAGAATTTCTAAGCTTGCAGATGAAGTTTAATAACCCACAATCTACCTGATTTTGTAATATATTCGCACTGTATAGTTTATGAATATGCTATGCTACTGAAGCGTACAGAAGTAGTTTTACCAGCTGTCATATTTAACTGACTTTAACAAAGTAAAGATATTCACAACCCTCAGGGGAAAAAGAAAATAATAGTAATCCACTATTTCAGGTAATCCCTAATTGATGTAATTAGAGTGTATTTAGTTTGCAAATGCACTTGGAAGTGGAGCCCAGCAATAATCTCTCCTCTCAACCAGTGCGCATGCTCGTGCTATTGCAGAATCCTACTTAGCACATTTCTTCGTGCATTTGTTGTAAAATAAAAGGCCTCAGAAGAGATACTGAGCCTGCATTATACTAACACTTTTTTTTTAGAATGTGTTTTTTAAACAGTTTATTGAGGTATAATTTACATGTTATGAAATTCACCCATTCTGAATGTGCGATTCAGTGCTTTTTAGTAAATATGCAAAGTCCAGTTTTAGAAATTTTTCTTCGTCCCCAAAAGATTCTGTGTGTCCCAGCCCTAGGCCACCACTAATTCTGCTTTCTGTCTAGATTTGCTTTTTCTGGCTGTTTCACAGAGATGGAATCATATGATATATGGTCTTTGCGTCTGGCTTCTTTCATTTAAAATGCATGTTTTTTTGTTTTGCTTTTTTCCCCCTTTCTGGATTGTTGGTTTGGTTTTTTTGAGGTAACTGGTTTATAACATAGTATACATGTTTTTGAGGTTCATTCATATAACATGTATCAGTAGTTCCTTTTTATTTCTGAATAGTCTTCCATTTGTTTGTGAATACAGTTTATCCATCTATCTGTTGATGGACACTTGGATAGTTTCTACTTTTTGGCTATTACGAATTATGCTCCTGTGAAGATTCACACAGAAGTCTTTGTGGGGACATATGTTTTTATTTCTTTTGAGTAGATACATAGAAGCAGAATTGCTCAGTGATAGGGGAAATTTATGTTCAGCTTTGTAAGAAACTGCGAAACTGTGTTCTAAAGTGCTGTACCACATTTCCCTTCCCCTCAGCTATGAATGAGGATTCCTTTTGCCATATCCTAAACGCCACTGCTCTTGTCTGTCTTTAGGACCATAGTCCTTCTAGTAGGTGTCAAGTGGGAGTCCATTGTAGTTTTCATTTGCATTTGATCTGCTTCTTGGCCATTAATGTATTGTCTTTGATGAAATATCAGTTCTTTTGCCCATTCTTCAATTAGGTTGTTCATCTTATTATGAGTTCTAAGAATTCTTTACATATTCTAGATACAACTTCTTTATATAATTTGCAAATATTTTCTCCTAGTCTATGGCTTATCTTCCAAGTTTCTTAATGACTTTTGAAGAACAAATTTTTACATTTTGATAAGTCTAATTTATCCATTTATTTTTTTCTTTCGTGAATCATGTTTTTGGTGTCCTATCTAAGAACTGTTTGCCTAATTCAAAGTCATGAAGACTTTCTGGTGTGTTTTATTCTGTAAAAGTTTTATAGTTTTAGCTCTTACATTTCAGTCTGTGATCCATTATGAATGAATTGTTGTGTATGTTGTTAGGTAAAGGTCTAAATTCATCTTTTTTGTGTGTGTTTGTTGAATTGTCCCAGGACTGTTTGTTGGAAAGAATATCCTCTTCTTTCTCTATTGCTGTGCCTTGTCATCTTTGTCAAAAGTCAGTTGACTGACTATAAATGTTAAGGGTTTGTTTTTAGAGTCTCAGTTTTATTCCATTGATCTTTATGTCTATCCTGTGCTGCTACCACATTATCTTAAGTATTGTAGCTTTAGAGTAAGTTTTGGAATTGAGACATGTAAGCACTCCAGCTTTGTTTTCAAAATTATTTTGTCTGTTCTGGGTCCTTTGCATTTCTGTATAGCTTTTAGGATCAGCAAAATAGCCAACTGGGATTTTGATAGGCATATGTTGAACCCACAGATCAATTTGGGAGCATGCCATCTTAACCATATTGAATCTGCCAATCCATGGAATGAATGTCTTCCCATTTATTTGGATTTTTTTTTTCATTTTGTTAGCAATGTTTTATAGTTTTTAGTGTACAAATTTTGCATTTATTAAATCTCTTCTTTAAGTATTTTATTTTTGGTGCTATTGTGAATACAGTTCTCTTAATTTCATTTTCGGGTTTATTGTGTACTCAGATTGTTGTGTATAGAATTCCTGCGACCTTACTGAACTCATTTATTATCTCTAGTAATTATTTTGTGGCTTCCTTAGGAATTCTGATACGCAGCAGCGTGTAGTGTGCAAATACGGTGACTGCCTTTTCCTTTCTGATGTGGATGCCTTTGATTTCATTTTCTTGCCTTGTTTCCCTGGCTAGAGCTTCCAGTACAATGTGGAATAGAAGTGGCAAGAGCAAACATCCTGTCTTGTTTCTGATCTTAGGGAGAAGGTGTCCAGTCTTTCACTAATAAGAATGATGTTAGTTGTAAGTTTTTGTAAATTCCTCTTATCAGGTTGAAGTTCCTTTCTGTTCCTAGTTTACTAAGAGTTTTTATTCAGGATGAACATTGGAGTTTCATCACGCAAATGCTTTTTAATGCATCTAATGAGATGATCATGTTACTTTTGTCCGTTATTTTATTAATATGGTGTGTTATTTTAATTGATTGTCAGATATTAAACCAACCTTGCACTTCTGGGATAAATTCTTGCATTCCTGAGATAATTTGGTTTGCTCATATTTTGTTGATTTTTTTTACATCTAATCATATTTTGTTGATGATTTTTACATCTAATCATAAGGGATATTGGTTGGCAATTTTTCTCTGATTTCTTTGGCTGGCTTTTATTCCAGGGTATTATTGGCTTTGTTGAAACGACACCAGCTATAAAAGATGGGAGGGAAATGTGTGCCACCTTTTCAGATGGTGGTGGACAATCCCATTCCTTTCCTTCACCTCTGAGTCACCATGTGGAGTTGTCAGTAGAAAGATTATGTTATATTTAATATCCTCGAGAAAACAGAAATAGAATTGGCCTCTTAAAAGATTTCTACAACAAACCATTGAAATTTTAAAACCATTGAAATAGAAGGTTGTGCTTCTGTTATCTGGAAAATATTTGTATATGAAAGGCCATCTCCGTTAAACACTAATTTAATTGATCTAAAAGTCTATAATATTTTAGAGTTGTTGGAATCCAATGAAATTTTCTAACATAGATTATTTTGAAGGCAGCCTAGGCATAGAATACTGAATTACCTACTTTGCCTTTCCTTCCCTTTCTCTCTTAGCATTTTTCTGTATAGTAATCATTTTCTTTCCATTTTGTTGACAGAGGAGGAAGGAAGAGACTTGAGCTGTATTGTAGCTTCTCTTGTTCAAGTGATGCTGGATCCCTATTTTAGGACAATTACTGGATTTCAGAGTTTGATACAGAAGGAGTGGGTCATGGCAGGATATCAGTTCCTAGACAGATGCAACCACTTAAAGAGATCGGAGAAAGAGGTAACAAAATCTTAATGCTTATTAGCAAGCTTTAAGTGTGCACAAGATAAAATTCGTGTCACTATGTGAAGAGATGTTCCGTCTGTGAAGAGATGAGGCGGCTTTTTAAATACTGCATTTAGTACATCTTAGCTTCCTTAATCTAAGACTAACTAGTGGATTAGAGTCCTAACTGATGGATTTATGAAGATTATCTTAAATATAGGTAAAATTCTAACAAATTGTCATTGAATTTCTCTAAGTTGACGAGTGCCTGAAGAAATGCTGCATCAACTCTTCTGCAAAGCAGATAACGAGCACATTGGATATTTTGAAAAATCAGCTTTGGACTATCACATTTTCTTAGAATGAGGCACATGTGTTAAGAACAGAAAGTCGGGAAGGACATCTTTGTAACGGCTGTGGCGTTAGTGGCTGCCTTGGCTCCATAGTTAAACTGTAAAAGACCTTGCAAGCATCTTACAGACAGGGTTGTTTCAGAGAGCACAGTTTGACTTGGGGTATCCCATGTTTAATAACAAACTATGTTATCTGAGGAAATCTCAACAGTGAATATGTCACTTTTAAAATGCTAGGATTGCTTGGGATGCCCTGGGCAAGCTACAGTAGCTGCATGTCACCTCGGGGCTGATGCCAACTGTTGTCTGAAATTCCAAGAAGTTTTCTGGATGCTGAGCTTGCAGGGTCAACCAAAAACTAATTACAGAAATTGGTTTTTGGTTTGGGATTTTCTTTTTTATGTTATAAAGAATTGTTTCCAGAATAGGCTTAAACATATTTTATTGTCCCCCATTCATACATCGACAACCTGCGCATCTGTTTACTTTGCCATTTCAACTTGATATACTAATTAGGCAAGTAAGGGTTGCCATGTTTACCATAGTCGGACATGCTTTCTGGGTCTGACATAAGCTCTGTTTAATCTGTTCACATATCCTGAGCTCAACTCAGGAGCCAAGTGCTTCAGGCTTAGATGTTTTCTTATTAATCACTTCTTTACTATCAGGGATAAATTTGGAAATAAATGTGAACAACTGAAGGACAACATTAAATAATCCCATTTTCTATTTGTATTTGCCAGTCTCCCTTGTTTTTGCTCTTCCTGGATGCCACGTGGCAGCTGTTAGAACAGTACCCAGCAGCTTTCGAGTTCTCGGAGACCTACTTGGCAGTGCTGTATGACAGCACCCGGATCTCCCTGTTCGGCACTTTCCTATTCAACTCTCCTCACCAGCGGGTGAAGCAGAGCACAGTAAGCGACATTGTGGCCGTACCTTTTTTTTTTTTTTTTACAACTTTAATGAGATGGAATTGAAGTACTGTTAGCTGTGTATTTAAGTTATAATTTCTGAATGAATGATTTAAAGACTTAAAAATCCAGGAACTTGTTTCATTTGTGTGAATGAGCATTTTATGTATTTTTCTCTGAGGTTCATAATAAACCAGTTTAAAGATGTAAATTATTGTAACCACCTTAAATATTGTGCTCTTGTGTTTATATTTTCACATTTGGGCTGTTCAGATGGGTAATCAAAATATCCTGTTTGAGGACATTTATTTCTTGGGTCAGTAAAAGAATAGTTGTACAGAGCAAGATGATTTTTCTTCAAGAGTTCTATGGAGAAGGAATTTCAGAGATGAAATATAGGCATGGAACTAGACTGGAATTCTCTGTGGGTGCTGGCCAGATATCCTGAGAATCCCACATGCCACAAGCAGTCACTTTTGGGTAGGATTATCAGTTTCTAGTCACAGTTTGTTGACCTAGAAGAAGAATCATGACTAAGGAGGGATTGCAAGCCAAATTTTAACCTAGGTTCTGATTGCCACTGGTCAAACCTTCCAGTACCACAAGTTCTGTCTCAGTCACATTTGAACCAACAACGGGAATAGCCAATAACTGTTGCAGTGCCCATTGAGGGAGTCAACAAGGGCAGCCCTTGTAAGAAGCCTTTGTAAGAAGGAGGTTGCCTTCACGGGGAGCTGTGGAGTCCTCAGCCTTGACAGTAAGGCCCTTGTCCAGGTATTGTGGCCTGGTATAATGTGAGTACCGCCTGGGTCAGGAAACATGAATCCTGGCCCTATTCTGGGAAGATGTTGAGCCTGGGTTCCTCATCTGTAAAATGGTTCCATCAAACTAACAGTAGTAGCTTTGGCCTCATTGTGTGAGGTGAACACATTTTGTAAACTGTGAAGCATTAGGCAAATTATCCTAAAGAAATGAGTTATTCTAGATTGTGGATGTGAAAGACAATATGCACTGGACGTTTAAGGATATGATTTTATTCAGGCTATTGCAGTAGAGAGAACTTCATTAATGAGAAACATCCCAAAGTAGAGGAAAGGGGCTGGGGCTTCCTTATCCAGGCAGGAAGCAGGAGTGCTGAGGGAGGGGAGCAGGTCCTTCCTCTCAGTGCTCAGCCGTCTGGGCAGTGCTGCTCTCGGGAGCGCCGTCACAGGGGATTTCAGATTGCGTAAGAGGGGAAGGAGACTTTCTGAGGTATATTCTGTGTGTCCCTGAAAGGTTTTACCTCTCCCAGTACTGTGCTGAGACTAGTGGAAGGCTCAGGCGCTCCTGAGGTTTGCGAGACTGTTCCTGATGTAATGGTCTCCGAGTTGCTCCTTTTCAATTTTTGTTCATGTTTTGTGCTTGCTGCTTTGCCACAAGCTGGTCCTTCACATGGTTGTGTTTGCCTGCCCTCTTCTCTCCTCTCACTCCCATCACTGCCCCGGGCACACACCGTGCACGCATGCACACAGATGCATGATTTGAGCCTTCAGAATTCACACGAGGCTAGAAGATCACATAGCCTTGTTAGGCGTAGGTGTAAGACGAGAGTACGGAAGCCCCGAGGTCCCGGTGACTGCAGTGCGTTGCGTGGGCACCCGAGCAGAAGACTGTGGAGGCCGGCGGGGGCCCCGGAGACGTGCTCCTCACTCCTGCTTCTTGGCTGGCTTCTGGATGTTTACAAATAGATTTCTATGCAGGAATAAAAGTCAACAAATATTTTTTTAAAGTATATCATCTGCTTTCCCTGTTCCATGCTTTGTGCTGTATTTTTTTCATTTGGCTTTTTTCAAAAGCTTTTTCTGGCAAATACTAACATGAATCCCTCCCTCCCTCCGTATTTCGTGTTCGTAATTTGATGTGACAGCAGGACTGGAGGTCCTCAGGGCTGTCTCTGCTCTCCCGAGAGGCCTGGCCCCTGACCTAAGGGTCCTGATTCTTGGCATGACCGCTGTTCTCAGTCCCTTCCACGTGGCCATAGCCCAGAGGGTGTCTTTCCATTCTGCGGCCACCTCAGATGCTGGCAATCAGATACTGTTTGTGGAAAACCTGATCATCTTCCTTGGGCATAAATGTTTTTAGTTTTCACATTAAAAGAAAGATGACTGTTTCTGTATACTTTCCTAAGGGCTATTAAAACAGATTGGGTTTTATGTTTTACAAGATTTCAGCTCTTAACAATACTATTTTCTAAAGTAAATGGATTGTTTTTATCCATGCTTTCATATGATCCATGTTTTCATATGATGAAATTTAAAATAACTAAAAAAATAAATGTATTGGTGCTTAATGAATTAAGTTTTGCTTAGTTGAAATAGAAGGTTCTGTGAACTGCCCCATGGCGTTAGCTTCCCCACTTCCTGCTGGCCCCACGCTGCACCGCGGCCTGGGTACTGCCTGGCAGGGGTGCGGAGATGGCTGCCCGACTGCAGCACTTTTTTCCTAAGAACATGTAGTCTTCGCCTTTTGTCTAATTTCCAAAGAAATTCTTGTTTTTTGTGGAAAATCTGGAGAATACCGAAAGGTACAGAGCAAAAAATAAGAATCAGTCATTTCCCACCATCCAGAGACTCAGTATTTTGGGGTATTTCCTCCAGAGAACTAATCCGTACAAACTGTCATGGTAGCCTGCTTTGGTCTCTCAACCAAGACTACATTCCTTGTCTACATCGCTGAGTGCGGCTGCAGAGTTGGAGACAGTCTGCTCCTTTGCTCCTCCACATCGAGGCGCTGGGCTGTCACCCTGTAGCTTTGTGCTGCAGGGAAAGCTGGGTCACCAGGCTTCGTGAACCCGCAGTGGGGCTGGAGGAGGGCTGCAGTGAGCAAGGGGCCCAGCTGCGCCCATGGGTTCCATGATCTTGGCCGAATGCTTGGCCCTCGGGGGAATTCATTCCTGCCTCCCTGCTTCTAGGCCATGGGCCAGATATTTAAAGGTCACTGGGTAAGTGAAGTGTGGCTCTCCATTTAGAAAAAAAGGTATAACATAGATGACAGTGTTTTCCACCCAAAGATTGTTTTGCTAATCCGCTTACCAAGTTTCATTCCCAACAGGTAATTGTGTAAATGTATGGTCATGTACTTAAAAAGTAAAATGTTGCAATTATAAAAATAACTTTGGCACGTTTAAGACTGTATGGTACCACATTAGTGAAGTTTTACTTCTCCTAGTAACATACTCATTGCCCAGAGGGTCCAGCTGCTTTGGTTTCTTCGGGAAGAAACGCTCTCTCCTCGCTCGTGCCGAGTATGCAGGGTTCCTCTGCTCCGAGTGCCGAGAATGTGTCTTCTCTTGAGGGAGAATGTGCTGCTCTAGTGGGTTTGGAGTTGCTCTAGTTCAGAAATTTAACTTGAATAGTGATGGATGGCTCATCAAAAAGAAAATTTATATGAGAAAATCTTTAGTTTGGCATCTTTTCACAAATGTTCAAATATTTTATTTTGCAGGAATTTGCTATAAGCAAAAATATCCAGTTGGGTGATGAAAAGGGTTTAAGATTCCCCTCAGTTTGGGACTGGTCTCTTCAGTTTACAGCAAAGGATCGCACCCTTTTCCATAACCCCTTGTACATTGGAAAGAGCTCGCCTTGTGTGCAAAACGGTTCTGTGAAATCTTTCAAACGGACAAAAGTAAGTGACAAAAGGCCCTGCCAATAAACATCTGGTATCTGCTCACAGCTAACCCAAACGTCTTTTTCAGGACACAGAGTGTTAAAGGTCAACTCACGTCCTGTGACAACACTGCCAGTGCAGGTTTTGAGGGACCATTTACTTTTTAATTGAAACGACTGTACCCTGACTTCTCAGGCCCACGAAGCCCTGGTCAGCATCTGAGAGGCAGCAGATTGCGCCTTTGAGCCTGGGAGGCCCCGTTCCTGAAACCTATCCACTCTGCCTGTTCTTTCTAGAATCACCCAGCTCTAGATTTTTTCTAACCCAGAAGTCTTAGAAATTTGCACTTAAACAAATGAATGACTAGGATGTGTCACCCCCAACCCCCTGCAGGCTAGTGGTACTGGCCAAGGCAGAGGCGAGGCCTGAAAGAGTTAACTCCAGTGCCGGAGGATTGGAATACCTATCACAAGGGCAGGAACAGAATGTTCTTTAAGGCCAAAATTCCACCAGTTTTTCCTAATACCAAGTTTAAATTTGCCATTGCGCCTTTACTGTCTTTCTAAAGAGGGGAGGCTCCAGGAAAATAATGCTAAAATCTCTCTTCCGTACAGAAAAGCTACAGCTCCACGCTAAGAGGAATGCCGGCTTCCTTAAAGAATGGGATCCTCAGTGACCAGGAATTACTTCCAAGGAGAAATTCACTAATATTAAAAGTAAAGCCAGAGCCTCCTCAGCAGACCGACAGCCAGGACAGCGGGGTGGAGCAGTATTTTAGAGAATGCTTTTCCAAACCAGTTGACCTGCACGGTGTTATTCTGCCACATCTCTCTGGAACACACATAAAACTGTGGAAACTGTGCTACTTCCGCTGGGTTCCCGAGGCCCAGATCAACCTCGGGGGCTCCATCACTGCTTTTCACAGGCTCTCCCTGCTGGCCGACGAGGTGGACGTGCTCAGCAGGACGCTCCGGCAGCCCCACAGCGGCCCTTTGGAGGCCTGCTACGCGGAGCTGGACCGGAGCAGGCTGTACTTCCGAGCCAGCGGCCCACACGATGCTTCGGGGACGCCCGAGTTTCTCTCCTCCTCGTTTCCCTTTTCTCCTGTAGGCAATCTATGCAGACGAAGCATTTTAGGAACACCATTAAGCAAATTTTTGAGTGGGGCCAAAATATGGTTATCTACTGAGACACTAGCAAATGAAGACTAAAATGTACTCTTTTTCTGAACACTTTGAGGGAAGCTATAAATGATTTTCCTCTGAATTGAAATTGCTAACCAAGGCATTTGAAGCTCTAATAATTTTATATGTAAGAGTAACAGTTGGAATTTGCACTAACATTTAAAAAGATGTATTATTCAGTTTTTTAAAAGATAGCTGTAAATTTTGTTTCTTACATCCTCTGTCATCTTAGGTCTGGCTCATTTTTAGGTGATTTGCAGGCAACATTCCCCCACTCTTACTACTGTGATCAAACTAATCAGGTTTTGTCCATGACATTGATTTTGTCTGCATCCATTTTTCCTAGCACCTCCTAAAGGTCACCTGATCCTGGTCAGATTAGCAACCCAAAGAAGCAGATGTCAGGAAAGTTAAGAAATTAGTAGTTAGTTATTTTCAAGAAGCATCTGACACACTCCTCAGCAGGCATTAGTAGGTATTCCTGTATTTTTCTGTCACTGTCTCTTTTCTCTGCTTGAACTCACCTGAGGGTTCAGTGTTCCCGGGCCATAATTTATTTTAGATCACTTTATTGGGACCTTAGATCACTGTGTTTTAAAATCACGAGTTTGCTTTTACTTCATAGGACTGACTTCCAAGTGATATGCACTGTTAACTTTAAAAGCATTTGCTGTAGATAATATAATTAAACTTAGAAGTGCCTTTGACATTAATATTAAGGTAGGAATAACAGTAAAATTTCAGTTTTTAAAATTAGGGTGTTAAAATCCCTCTGCATATTGGAAACAGCCTTTTCACACTTCGCTTCATACCAATAGGGAGGAATCCCCAAAGCCACGTTTCTGTCCCTCTGAAAGTCACCGAGGACCAGTGGGCCTGTGGGGTGGTCAGTGTTGGTGCTGTCCAGGAGCAGCGGGGCGAGTGCCGTCTGCACAGAGACCCACCCTCAAAAATAGAGGGCTTCCTCAGAGGCATTTGGGCCTTTCTTCCAGTGTGGTGAACTGTTGTTGGCACTTTCCCTTGGAAATAACTCATGGGGCCCTGAGTCAGGTCACCTGCAGATAAGTCCCCTTCCCTCAACATTCTTAATACTTAGGAATAGAGAACAGGAGAAACAAAGACATAGTCTCTCAAAATACTGCCATTTTAATAAGTAGCGAGGGAAGCAGACCTGCATCCTGACCTCTGACAGCAACATTAAGAGGAGACTGAGCAGCACGCTCAGGTGTGCTCTTGGTCTGAAACGCCCTTATTTTCACATTGTGTGACAGGAGCCCAGCCAAAGCCGCAGCAAGGACGTTTAGCACCATCCCCCATCCACCCCTCATCCCCAGTCCCTGTTTAAAAGATGGATACTTTACAATTTGGCTGTTATTTAGAGTTTCTTAAACTGCTGTCTTAAGCTTTTAAAATATTTTTTTAATAAAGTATCTAGTTAGCTTATTTCCTTTTCTAAAACAAGTTTTGTCAAAACAATGTGTTTTACCTTTATATGTAATGAATAACTTTCTATTTGAATTACTTGCCTTTTAAAAATGTTTGATAATGTCTCCAGATGTAAAGGGACAGAAGTTTCTATACAGTGTCTTAGGAAATTTCATCTTGTGGATAAAACCAGTGTTTTTGCCAACTTGTTGCCTAGAGAATCAGGGCTTTTTTCCGATTGTTGCCATTAAACATTTGATAGTCCTTGACTGGAAACCAGTCCCACCCCCTTAAAACACCACAGCGTACCCTGCCACTGAGAGTGTAATCATAATTCTCCCTTTCTCATTAAGCTGCTTTCTTATTATTACAAATTGTTCTAAATTTATTATTTTCTTGGGTTGAGCGTTTATTTCTCTGTAATTTTCTTCCCTCACACATTTATTTCAATTCCCTTAGTAATTCTTTGTTAATTTACACGTTTAAAAAAGATTAGGTACTATTAATACTATTTTAAAATAGAAAATGGGGATATTTTTGTATGCTAATCAAATGTAGTAAAATATAGTTCCTCGTTTTATTTTTGCTGGACAGTTGTTCTCTCATGATTATTGTGCCTCCGTGTGTCATGCATAATATGAAAAACAACTACAACAGCCTTACGTCCTGGCCAGTGCAAAGCTGCCTGGCATCTCTGCTAATAAAAAGGCCATTGTGGTGCTGGCAGTGCTCAGTGTGGGTATGCACGCTGTACCAAAGAGCGCCCCAGACAGCGGCCCCGCCTCACGTGGAGCCTGTGCTCATGGAAGGCCACGCAGACCGCACACAGCTTTGGCCTTTCTAGGACTGAACTGAAAGACAGACAATGTCTTACTGTTATTTTATGATGGAAACCAATTTTAAAACCAAAAATGTCTAATTTTATTTAAGAAAAGTATAATTTGTGCTAACAGGGTGAAAATTCAACACACCCTTCAACAAAATCTGCTTGCTGTAGCAGTAACCTTGAGTAGTTAAAACTTGATTTTGAGAGAAAACTAAAACCTTTGTGCCTAAAATTGATTATAACTTGAGTTAAGGTAGGATGAGCAGGAAGATAAGAAAGCTTGTTCAACAGTATGAATGTAAAGGAAATTTTGACTGGTAAATAAAATTTCCACAGAAATTGTTTGTTGGTGTTATCAATACAAAATCATCTACAAGAACATAGCGATTCAAGAAGTGAAAGCATTTTCTTCCAACTGTACCTGTGTATGTGTCATCTCCAAAGCAGTGATCAATGACATTTTTCACACGGGTTCAGAACTGGCTGTCATTAAGGCCATGTGGGTATTCATGGACCATGCCCTACCTTGTCTTCCAGTCAATAAGTCAAAAAGCTAGGGAGGAACATTTCCCTAAGAAGGTCTCAAAAGTACTCCATGGGAGCCTGTGATCCCAGTCCCTGACTCCCGGGCCGACCACTGTGATGGATCCCTTCCTGCCACGAAAATTTCCCCAGCCTGAGACTCTTCCAGTGACGAGCAGTCCTATGCCAGTTACACGGTCTGTACAGAAATCTGATCTAGTCATTAGGGTGTTCCCAAGGAGAGGGAGGAAAGGGACAATTGCCGTTGATAAAGACTAGTCATTCCTTCGGTGATCCAGGCCCAATTAGTAAGAGTAAGCATTGGCAGATGAAATAAGGAACTTAATGAGAATATTTTTTAATTCCTAAAGAAATCAGAATTTCAACTGTATGCCCTTCTTGGATAATCACAAAACAAGAATGTTGAACAGCTGAGTGTGTAGAGCCGTAGAGAAGAACTCAGATAAATTCAAGAATCTCTGTTTCCGGTATACTTATTAGAAGCATTGTGTATGCTACTTTTATAAAAGACCCAAAGCTCTGAATCATCTCATTTGTTGGGGGTTTTTCCTGCTTTTTTGTAAGTCTAATTTACTAGATGCATCTAGCTCCTAAAATAGCCACCCAGGTTTTTGCCTCTTAAAAAGTTCATTGCTTACATGGAATCAATGACTGTTTTCAAGCCAATACCAAGTTTTGTGATAAGCAGACAGTGTACAATGATGAGTCATTAACCATAAGGTTTATTACTCAATCAAAATCAAAATTAAATAAAATACAATAACGCTTTATGCTTTTGAAAATCTTAAATCCATGTATAACCAGATATTCCCAATGACATAGCTCTTAGTTAAGATTTCTGCTCTTAGCTCCAACTGCAACCACATGGCAGACTTCGACCTCAGCCCCCAACTTCTGCAGTTCATCCAGCCAGATCATTTGCTTATGCGAAAGTCGGTCATTGGGGCCTTTAACTTCCACCAGCTGGAAGATAAGTTAAAAAGTTCTTAGGATCTTACTGAAACAGAATAGCCGTTCAAATAAGCTATTGTAGTTTTCACTAACAACTATTTAAATGGCTTATTCTACTACACTGCTGTACTTATATATATATAACAAATAAATATATATGAAATTCATTGAGAAATTTTTTGATAGAAACTAGATGGTTCTTCACAGAGAATTAGTAAGTTGATTCTTAATACAGCAATTGAAAAATAGTTTCAAAGCATGCACTGGATTGTTGCTCCCCTGCTTAAAACCCTTCAATTACTTTTAGTTATATTTGTAATTAAATCCAAATTTCTTACCATGACCTACAAACTATGATCTGATCTGGGCCCTGCTACCACTCCAAAAGCCTTGCAGGTCCTGAGACAGACGACCTCTTTCCAACACAAGGGCCCTTCCTGACTTGCTGTCCCTCTGCCTAGGACATTTCTACCTGATCTTGCCTTCAACGCTCAGCTCAAATTCATCTCAGAGAGGTCCAGCACATCCTAAGTAGGGTCGTTCCTGTGTAATTCTTTCAGGGCATTTATCATAAGATAAAACTGTTCATTACATATCGGCTCCATGAAGGCAGGAATTCTGTCAATTTTGTTCACTGCAGATTACTCAACTTCAAGACATAGCAATAAAAACTATCCAAAATGAAGTACAGAAAAAAATTTGTAATAAGCAGAGGATTCAGAAGCCTAATAGATATTTAATTAGAGTCCCTAAAGCGAAGAGAGAAAAATATTTGAAGAAATAATGGCCAAAAATTTTCTGAATTTGATGGAAACTATAAACCCAAAGACCGAAGGAGCTCAGAACCCCAGACACAGAAACATAACACTACACTAAGAAGCATCATAATTAAATTGCATCATCAGTGATAGAGGGAATATCTTAAAAACAGCCAGAATTTTTTAAAGCCAGAGGGGAAAGATTACAGATTTCTCACTGGAAACAATGTAAGCTAGAAGACGTAGACCAATATTTGTTAAAGCATCGAAAGAAAACAACTGTCAACAAAAAATTCTTTGCCCAGAGAAAATATTTTTCAAAAACAAAGGTGAAATAAAGACTCAAAGACATACAAAATCTAAATAATTCATTACTAGGAGACCTCCACTCAAGAAATGATAAAGGAAGTTCTGCGAGCAGGAGAAGAGTGATAGCACATGGAATCTGGATCAACACAGGCACTGGAATTAGCACCCACGTGAGTAAATATAAAGACTCTTGTTAATCCACTGTGAAAGCACAGATAATGAGTGTGGAGGTTCTAACATGCAGAAGTATAATGTATGAACACAGCACAAAGGCTGGGAGAGGAGATACAAAAATATACTAATGTAAGGTTCTTCATACTATACAGGGAATAGTACATCACTTGAAGGTAAGTAAGTTTAAGATACACACTGTAAACACTGATGCAACTACTTAAAAACAAAGAGTTACAGCTAACAAGCCAACAAAGGGATAAAATGCAGTCTTAAAAAGGCAGAAAAAAAGGGAAAGGGGGAACAATAGAGCTGAGACAAATAGAACACAAATATGAAGGTGGTAGATTTAAAGCCAAACATCAATAATCACATTAAATATAAATGTTCCAAACACTCACGTTAAAAGGCAGAAGTTGTCAAGTTAAATTAAAAAGTAAGACCCAACTATATGCTGCCTACAAGAACCTCATAATAAATACATAGACAAAATAAGTTAAAAGAATGGAAAATGACATATCATGTTAACTAATCAAAAGAAAGCTGGAGTGGCTATCTATTAATAATATCAGTCAATTTCAGAGAAAAGAACACTACTAGGAATAAAGGAGGGTCATTTCATAATGATAAACAGGTCAAAGAAGACATGAGAATCCTAAAAGTTTATACATCTAATAATAGCGCTTCTTCACAATATATGGAGCAAATGTTGATAGAACTGCAAGGAGAAATACGCAAATCCACAATTATAGTCAGAGATGTCATATGACACCAAAAGCATGATCTATTAAGGAACAGATAAGTTGGACTTTGTCCAAATTTAAAACTTCTGCTCTTCAAAAGACATGCTTAAGAGAATGAAAAGACAAGCCACAAACTGGAATGAAATAAATATCTGATAAAGAACTTGTATTCAGAATTCTTTTTTTTCAAACACAAAACTTTATATTAATAAGAAAACAACCAACCCTGATGGGCAGCAGGGTGAGACCAGGGTGAGGCAAGGGAGGTGCCCAGTGTATAACACAGGAGGAGGTGCTCACTCTCCAGGAGCTTCGAAAATGGCTCCAATCATCCTGGCCTCCTGGTGTGCACACCCTGCGGAATCCCCTCCCTCTGAGTGTGGGATGGACCTAGTGACTTGCTTCTAACAGTAGAACACAGCAAAAGTGACGGAATGTCACTTCGAAGATGGGGTTACAAGAGACTGACTTCTGTCTTGCTCACACTCGAGCTCTTCTCACTCGCCAACTCTGATGAAACAAGCCGCCATGCAGGAGCTGCTCAGTGGCAAGGCCTACACACAAGGACCTGAGGAGCCTCCGCCAACAGCCACCAAGGAACCCCGGCCCTCAGTCCAACAGCTCTCAAGGGATTCAATCCTGCCAACAGCCATGCGAGAAATGCCAGCATTGTTGCCTTTGATTAAGTTGCTCATAAAACTACAAAAACGACTTTCTATTCTGGTTCAACTGACCTTAAAGCGATGACTTTGGGAGTTCCACACAACCAGGTCGGGGAGGCCCCCTCGGCAGTGTCGAAAGTCCACAGCCAGGCGCCTGCACACACCACTAAGGACACGGCCTCCCAAGCAGGAAACAAGATCCTGAACACAAAATACGTAGTTACCCATCCCCTTGTGAGAGAGACCCTGAAATACTTCCAGTGATCATGGGACAGAGAAAACTCGGGGTAATTCACCAGAAATGGATTCCAAGGACACCAGGTGCTGTTTTGCTGCTTGGATGGGGCTCCAGAGCCAGTGGCTAAAATTCTCACTGGCAAACTCTGGGAAACCTGTTTTCCTTTGGTCAGTTATCATACTTCTTCCCAGTAGGGAGAATCCTGGGGAGCAGCTGAGGAAGAGGGAATTTGGAGTAAGCGCTCAGGAATATGACAGTGATGACTCACAGAGGCCAGCAGTCACAGGAACAGGGACGGCTGCCTTCCTGTCAGGGGCCATAGGTCAGGCAAAGGGAAGCTGTGAACTGAGGGGAGAGAAGGCATAACTGGGGCTTGTTTTATGCCCTGATGTGTTCCTGTCAATAACAGTGGCATCTAGGCTGGGGTATTATCATATTCATACAGACACGTGCATGCACACACATATATACACACATGTGCATACACGTGTACAGGTGTGCATGTGTGTATATATCCACGCATGCCTACAGACACACGTGTATATACACATCCGTGTATGCGTATGCATCTTGACACAGTTGCCGAAAAGACACCTAGCCTTGGGGGATGGGGGAGGGTGTTACTTTCTGACCAAATCTTGCAGGCAGATTTTCACCTGAGCCTGCTGAAGAGAAGCAAAGCGATCCCAGCTGACAATGGAAGCCACTCTGCCTTCCTGCGCCTGCCACGCAGCTGCCACCCAGGCTCGCAGGCTCTCTGGAGGGGCACCGTGAATCAGCTGCAGCCTGGCCTCGATGGCCTGCCGCCTGCTTTCGAAGAAGCTGTCTGTACACAAGTCCAGTGGGAGTGCCTGTGTTGCAGGGAAAACAAGCTCTCACTTTGGGCCTGGAGAGAACCTTAATCAGAAGAATATTCAATACCTATAAAGTTTGGAAATTGGCCAATTTGATTGAATTGATACATTCCTTTTCTCAAAAGATATGTAAAAATTATCTAAGTAATGTAATATAAAAGCAACTTATTCCACTGGTTTTTAGAGTAATAGTTTGCAAAAAGAGCGTTAAGTAAACTCAGTGGAACTCTTGGTAGGCACACGTGACACAGCACACCGGGCAGAGCGCTAGCACCAACACTTGCTCAGTGAAGGGCTGAAGAAACTTACCCTGAAAGTTTCAAATGGAATTCTGAAGGTAAACTAGGCCTAAAGTTTAAAACTTAACATACTTACATTTTAAATTCCATGAATCAGATTTTAAAATTAAAAGCTATCTTTACACTGGAATTAGCACCATGATCCAAAACCCGGTAACAAGAGGCAGGCTTCCCACGGCTGCAGACACGTGGACACAGGTGGGCGTGAAGCGCGCAAGCACAGAAGCATCTGCTCCCTTAAAAAGTACCCTCTTGCTTCAACATAACAGGTACCTGGTAGGCGTTTCTGAATACATCTGGGACTCCATCCATGAAGATTATGTCCCACAGGAGGAGGCCATAGAGCGTGCTAAAGGTGGACCCTTCCCCATGGATCCCTAAGAGAAAGTCGCACACATGGAAGAAAAATCAGTTTTTTCTAGTTGTTAAAAACCTCCACCATGACCTATTCCCTACTCAGTTTGAAGGAAATAATAGAACTATTTTAGATGCAAGAGCAAATGCTGTTTTTATGCCATTCCTAGCTCACATTTTTACATTATATTGTTTATATACAGAAGCCTCATTTAAGGGCAAAAATCAAAGTAATCATGGGAAAGTTCAAGTGCACATTGAAAGCCACAAAACAATGGTTTTCAAACTTTAGTGGAAAACCTAAGGAACATGTTTAAAAATAAATTAATAAAAGCAGATTACCTCCTCAGGTTCTGGGGGTTCAATTCAACGGGTCTGGGTAGGCCCAGAATCCTGCGAGGGGCTCTGGGCAGGAGCCCCTTGGTTCACTTGAAAAGCGCTTTCTGGAAGGGATCTGACAAGGAGGCCGAGCATTCTGGGAGCCTGCGTCCTCTGATCTAGCAGGTGCTGCCTTCACTCACCTCATTCGACCCAGCATTCCATTGCTTCGGCCTGAACAAGCGTGCCCAGTGTTTCTAAGATTCATGGTTTTTATAGAAACCCTGCACCTCAGAGACGACCTAGTTCAGACCTCATGCCACACACTAACTCACTGATTGGGAGATGACCTCAGAGAGGTCCATCACGTGCCCCAGGCCACATAAATGTCAGAGTCTGGAGGGCGACGAAGGGCTCAGTCTTGGCACAGCACACAGCCCTGTCTCCCAGAGCAAGTCCTTCTCTGCACTTCCCCACAGCCGCCCGGGGAAGTGGCTGTGTGGACGCCCCTCTCCCCAGATTACTGCCTTGGCTGCAGGAGGCGCTGACTCCCATGATGCCCTCCTGCCAGGCTGGAACACATTTCTCCATGATGGCAGAAGAGCTCCTCTGGCTGGTGGGCCCCATCCCACTGTGCAGTCACGGTCAGCACAGGACGAGGAGAACAGAGACCAGGCAGCTGCACATGTGTCCTTAGGAAAGTACACTCGGGGCAGGGACGAGAGCCTCAGTCAGGAGCAATGTGGCTAGGTCCCCTCTGTCCCGCCTGCTCCAGCTGTGCGGTGCTCTTTCTGTCCCCCTCAGTTCTAGTCCCTCATCCCTGCAACCGCCTCCGGGATTCAGCAGCAGGAACAACAGGACCCACTCAGGTCCCCTGACCAAGGCTGAGTCCTCTAACTTTTCCCAGAAAGCTTTGCACTGGGATCTCGGGCCCTTGCCCAGCCAGGAGGAAAGCTGGAGCTTGATTTCCATCCTGCTTTCTGCCTGGGTGTGTACACTGGCCACTCAGAACACCGGGTGTCAGAATTCCTGAACTCCCAAGCAGTGCGCACCATGCATTTCATCGTAAGTGAATCGTTTTTGGTGAGATCCTTCTGAGTCACTCAAAAACAGACTTCTCTGGAAGGGGTTTGAGACTGCCCTTACCTCTAGATTAAGACTGATGACCAGGGTTCTGCTCATTTTCATCACATCAATTTTAATAAATGAAAAGAATATTTTATATAAAAAATATTTTATATTCTAGAATTGGAATTGTCCATCTGTTCTCCAGGCTCATGGCTAAACAGAAAGCATGTCGCTGTGCCTGGCTCGCAGCCTGCCCACCACATGCCCCGATGCTTGCTCTTTCTTCCCTCCATGCTCCGTTCACACGTCTCCTGACCTGTCTGGGGGCTGAATTCTCATTCTGTTATTCTAACCTTTGAAGTCTATCATATCTCTGTCTTCACTGGCATCTGCACTTCTGCCCCAAGAGCATCACCCTGCCCTGTAAGTAATAAAGATGATCGCATGGATTAGTCTTAACCGTTGTCTTTACACTCAGCAGAAATTACCTATGTTTTATAAAATCCCATCTTGTAGCTGTTGCTTTATGATCCTCATTAATCTTCTGAACACTGACACAATACTGAAGTGAAATACTGTCCTGATTTACACATATTTGAAGACACAGTGTTTTTCATCCTAGTAACCCTTCAGCATGGGCACAGAGGGAGTCCTCCTGGACATGAGGATGGACTTGATGCCCCCACCCCGGAAGAGACCACATGAGCCAACCTCTGGTGTCTGCTTCCAAAATCGGGGGGAGGGAGGACGGAGGAAAGACTGAAGGAAGCTGGGTAGGTACATGGGGTTCATCATACCTCCCCACTTCTGGACAAAGGCATGTCCAATATCTTCCACAAGAAAGTTTTAAAAAAGAAAACAAGACTAGAGCCAGGCCCTGCGGATCTCCAGGATAACTGCCTCGCCCTCTTCCTCATCTCCGCTGGGCAGATGACAGCTTCCTCTGCAGCTCCCGTCTCACAGTGTTTAATTTTACTTTTTCTATTCAGTACTACGTTCCACTAAGGACAAAGACTGCCAAATTCATTTTACCAATTAAAAGATAAATTCTTGATGTCTTTTCTTTAGCCTGGGCCTTAGATAAAGGACTGAATCCATGGTTCATTCTCTGAGACCAAAATCAAAGAAAAAAGAAAAGAGGGGAAGAGACGCTGATGCAGATAAACCACAAACATAAACAGTTTCCGAAAGACATAAGAGATAAGTGAATTATTTTTTTTAAAAAACCTCTTTGCTACTATTATGGTCACAAGGCTTACATGGTGACAAGAGACGCCCAGAGCAACTCTCGCCCACAAGCACCAACATACACTGTGCAAGTTTGGGGTTGCTCTATGACACGGTTACTGTAGACTACGGGGCACGGCTGTGGGTTAACAGACCCTCCCATAGGGGGGCCCTCACTCTCAAATGTCTCTGTGGAGAAGAAATACCTCTGCAAGGGTGCTAACACCTTCAACCAAAACCAGCCACTTCCTGGGCACAAAAGGCCCCACAAAAAACCACGCTAGGAAGCATGCTGGAGGCTCTCTTCTGTGTGTTTCAGGTTCTTCTCAAATGGCCCAGTCCCAATGCCCAAATATGGACTTTGCCCCCTTCCCCTGTGCATTTCCTCTCTGAGACCTCCTCGGTCACACGTATATGTCACACACACAGACGGCCACTAGCTCCCAAGGACAGGTCCCCCTCCGAGGCGCAGAACCCAGACCTCGGGAGACTGCATGCCACGCTCTGAAGCACCTGGCCCTGAGGACAGCACATGCGTTGGGTGGAAGGTGGGGGCACTGGTGGTCAGCTCCCAGCACTCTCAGAGGGGACACAGGGGACAACGGGTTCTGAGAGGAAACGAGGTACAGGATTTCGGGTCCAGGCCCATAAGGGCTGGCAAGCAGCATCCCTAGTCCTTGGCTATTAAATTTCTTAGATTCTAAGCTCATGTGCATGCCACAGTGGTCTCTCATTATTGTGCCTTTACGTCCCAAGCAGCAGAGACACCGATGCCTTCAACAGCCCTCCTTTCTACCCTGCAAAAGCACAAGAGTTCTGGGCTTTAGCTTCAAGGCTCCCATTCTTGGAACTTGGCAAAATTAATTCTCACTTGGGCTCTACATATTTCAGAAAATGGCCTCTGAATGAAACCTACAAAATCCAAAATGAAGCAGATGCCAAGTAGCCCAGAAAAAAGAGCCCTGGAGGCAACCTTGACTCTGGTCCCACTGCATTGTGGTCTCAGAAACAAAAACTATCTCAGCAGCAGCTCCAAGAGCACAAAGTCACACTCAAGCACAAGAGGTGCCAGACCACTGGCCCCTGCACCACACAAACATACACACAGACACACACACACACACACAGAAGGTCCTCTCCTCTCCTACCAATAAAAAAGAAAACAAAGAAAGTGAAGGCAGCAACAAGCTCAGTCAGTGGGAATAAGTGGTGTTTCTCTCCACTGATTTCATTTCCATCAAAGGTGCCACCATTTCACTCTGAGGTCTCTCAGTTCCCCGGAAATGTACCAAAAAGATGGTGCAGCAGAAGGAGCAATGTGATCGCCACGAACTTCTCGGAAAGGAAGACAGGAAAAGCTCAGATTCTTATTGACTTTTATTCTCCTCCCTCACAGGGGATCAAGAGAGCTCATCTTACAAGGAATTCAAATCACTGCTCTTTCTGGCAACTTCTCTGGTTCCACTGGTGCTGTCATCCCAGGACGTGGTCCTTCAATCTCCTTAAAGTCATTACCTATGAGGCCTGCTCCCTCCTTTTGGAAGCGGCCTTGCCCCAGCTCCTAGCTCCTGTCTCCTCTAACTGGTTTGGTTATCAGGCAGCATCTCTGTGGGTCCTCTGCCTAATAACTCTCTGAGAGCAAAACCAGTCTCCCTCACTTCTAACATCTCACCAGAGAGCACTGTTCCTCATGGGCGCTAGGTGGCGGATACTGGCTGAATAGAAGATGGCCTTTAACAAATAGAAGTTAGTAAAATTCTCGTCCACACCTCCCAGTCACCAGCATCTTCCTCTCGGGGCAGAGGACGATAGACAACAGCCACCTGCTGCTGGCAAACCATCTAGCAATACTGTCCGTCACACAGTCAGTGGTGGGCTGAGAAAAATGCTGCACATTACCCTGGTCGAAGCCACCACGTCTGTAATAAGCCAGCGCCAGCTCCTCCACGGAACACAGGACTGTAGCAGGGGCAGTGGCCTCCTCGGCCTCCATCACAAACACAGACTTGCCCATCCCACTCTGCGGGCACAGGCGGCCCGTGATGGTCACCTGGAACAGCAGTGGGAGAACGTGGATTAGCCTCACTTCAGCTACAATCCCTGCAAACCTGACTTTGGTGTCCTGAGGATGCACTTTCCTAGGCCCCTCAAAGCCACTCATTCCTAGCAGAGCATGTGGCCATGTGACCCCACACTCTGGTACCTGCCAGGATGCAGAAAGGTCACTGCCCCAGCCCACAGGGAGCATGTGGCCCCAAGAGCTGCTCTCCAGGCCCCTGATCAAGCAGGTGAACCTGACAAAGGCTGTGAGCTTCTGACTCAGGAGTTTTAGAGAAACTCCCGAGGCATGAGCTACCCACGCCGCAGCCAGCCCAGCCTTCTGACCTGGGAGGCACTGGTGTGAAACAGGGAGCAACAGCCAAGTCAGTGTCTAAAATGAGCATTAGATTTTTCTATGTCTAAGAGAAAAATGCACACTAAAAGTTCTTGTGCTACTTCCAGTCAGGAAAAAAACTCAGTAATTAGATTTAAATACAAAGGGCCCAAATATTCACTCACATGTGTAACATCTTCCACAGTTATTTCTGGGAGCTGATGGAAGAGGCGCCTATACTTCCGACAGCTTGGAGACTCCCTCAGGCGCACAGCTCTCTGATAAAGTGAAAGACGATGTCCTGTTCTCACTTCTGGGTCAGCCAGCCCTTCTGTGATGCACTTGATAGCCTAGCAAAGAATATGATCCCACAGTGAGATCCTAAAAGACCCTCTGGCAGCATCCACCAATTTAGTGTGACAGGAAACCCCACGGTGAATTATTCATTCAATTGTGCTAATTAGCAAATGGGCAAAGCAGTACTTCCAGACAATAAGGATATCTCCCTAAGTCTCATTCTGATACTCTGAATGCACAGATGACTCATAATCCCTGACTATTCATGTCTGGAGCACAAGTGGCCGAGCTCCTGACACTGCTTTCTGGTGATATGTGCAGATGTGGTAGGTATCAGCTGGCACATCCTCAGAGACCTAGACAGTCAGGGACACCCCTGGTTGGTGGGCTGAAGAAGACTGGAGAGAAAGTCCTGGCTCAGTGGTCCTCAGGGCATCACCTGGGGAGCTCTGACAGAAGACATATGTCTCCGCCCAATCCACAGAATGAGCACCTCCAGGCCAGGGGTACAGGCGTCCGACTGTTTCAGAGCTCCCAGGTAAGTCTCACGTACAGTCAGGAACCACAGAGCTGGTCCAAATTCCTCATTTACAGGGAGAAGAACCTTAGGTTTGGAGATGTCAGATGCATTTCCTAAGGTTATTCAGAGTTGGACAAATAAACAAACAAAAATACCCCCCCAAAAAAACCACACTAGGATATCAGTTCACACCTACCAGGATGACTATAATCAGAAAAATGGAAAATGCTAAGTGTTGGTGAGGAAGTGGGAGAAATTGGGACACTCATGCATTGCCAGCAGGAATGTAAAAATGACTCAAACACTGAAAAACAGTTTGGCAGTTCCTCCAAAAGCTAAACGCAGAATTACCATATGACCCAGCAATTCTACTTCTGGGTATACATCTAAAAGAAATGAAAGCAGAGTTTCGAACAGATATTGGTATACCCATGTTCAGAGCAGCATTATTCACAATCGCCAAAATGTGGAAACAACCCAAGTGTCCATCAACAGATGAATGGATAAATAAAATGTGGTCTATCCATACAATGGAATATTATTCAGCCTTGAAAAGGAAGGCAATTCTGATACCTGTTACAACATAGATGAACCTTGAGGACACTATGCTAAGTGAAATAAACCAGGCATAAAAGGACAAATATTATATGATTCCACTTACATGAACTATCTAGAACAGGCAAATTCATAAAAACAGAAAGTAGATTAGAGGTTACTAGGGGCTGGGGGGAGGAGAGAATGAGAAGTTATTGCTTAATGGGGCAGAGCTTCTGTTGGGAGTGATGAAAAGGTTTGGAAATAGATGGTGGTGATGCTGGCACAACATTGGGAGTATAATTAATGCCACTCAATTGTACACCTAAAGATTGTTAAAATGGCAAGTTTTACTTATATATATTTTACTACAATAAAAGAATAAAAAGTCAAAAAAAAAACCACAACCCTGCAAATCAATGAAGGATCAGGCCATCAGGAGTGGAGAAGTCCAAAGGAATCAAGAAGAGAGAATGAGACACTGAGGTGCGCTGTTACCCCAGCAGGGGCCAGTGCCGGCGGGGCCTGGCCGGGTTGCTCCTCTGCCTGGCCTGGCCAGCTCCTGGGCACTTTGCAGGAAGCAACACTCTGCTGGTAGATTCCATCACTGGAGACCGATGTAAAGAACAGAAGGAATGGTAACAAAATAATAAAGATTATGAGTGTGACCTGTAAGATCTTTGGGAAAAGGCTAAAAGGAACTATGATTTTCCATCAATCTCAAAAATAAGCTCAGCGGCTTGTCTATCTCTGAGAATAGGAGGGAACGCTCCTATTAGTAGAACAAGGGGGAAATTTGTCCACTCTTTTGAATCTTTATTTCATTGAAAGAAAGAGCCAGCATAAACCACCTTTCGCCAGTTTCGTTCTGGGCTAACGGACGCCTTCTCTTGCTATTTCAGCCCGAGCAAACAGCAAGAGGCAGGGAAGCACCACACGCGCCTCCCAGAGCAAAAACAGCCCTCACTGGCCTGAAGCACTTTAGGTAACAAGGCACTTTTTCAGCTTCAGGCAGTACAAACAGTATGTCATATTTCCACACCCAGGGTCAATTTTTCCGCCCCTGCATCACCCTGATTCACTTAATGTGCCACTGGGAAAAACAAAAGAGGCACAGTCCCCTCCATTCAACACAAATGCAAAGCTGGCGTGGAGACAGGTGGAGCCTCGGGCAGCCACACAAAGAGCCACTGTTGTCGCTGGGCACAGCAGCAGCAGGCTTCAGAGGCACCACCCTGCTAGACCAAGGCAGCTAACAGGATACTTGGACTCCCAAGATCCTTGGCACAGAGAATACCAGCGCCCAGGAGAGAAGGTTGCCTGCTCAGGGCTAGTCAGACAATACACTTCCCAAGGGAAAGGACACCTTTCGTCAATCTTCCTACCTGGAGGCCCCAAGCAAAAAGTTAATAAAATCACCATTTCCAGAAAAGGAAGCACCTGCTGAGGGTGGAGACGTCTAACTCTCCCTAGATCTTATTTCCTAAATCCCAACCAGATCCTCCTGCCAACCCATCTCCCAAATCAGTGATGGGAAGACAAAAGTCTCCTGTCTTCACTGTAACGCTTGTGTTAGCATCCTTGCTACTTCTTTTGGGGTTGGAGGAACACAGACAAAAGAAGAATGCTAAAAAAATAAACATTCAAATTATATTTACTTTTTTTTTTTTGAGGAAGATTAGCCCTGAGCTAACTGCTGCCAAGCGTCCTCTTTTTGCTGAGGAAGACTAGCCCTGAGCTAACATCCGTGCCCATCTTCCTCTACTTTACATGTGGGACGCCTACCACAGCATGGCTTGCCAAGCAGTGCCATGTTTGCACCCAGGATCCGAACCCGTGAACCCAGGGCCGCCAAAGCGGAATGTGCGCACTTAACTGCTGTGCTACTGGGCCGGCCCCTGTATTGACATTTTTAAGGTATTACTAGTTCGCCATATTTTTTAAATTTATGCAAAAGCAAAAAGAAGGCTTGGATATATCTAGTCACTGAGTACCGGTTCAAGGCGTTTCAAGTGCTGGTGCAAGTTGAGAGCCAGTCTGTCCCACCACCGGCCTCTGCTGTCAGGACAGTACACTTTCTGGGACAAAAGGTCTTCAAGTTCCTTGACTGCTTCCTGTTGCAACAACAACAACAAAGGGGGCTCATTAGACTCACACACCAAAAAACTCTAATTATATTTAGTAGCCAATAAAATTTGCAAAGTATATTTATAAAGCATACCTTTCCTTCCTAAAATAAGGCCAAGGATCCCAGACTAACAGGACAGGGACTCGGAGACGTCCCTCTAGGGTGGGCCTGAGCTCCGAGGCATCCCTACATTCTTCGCAGGTCCCCTGCCAACTGGCGAGCACACAGAGATCTGTGCACGTGTTCTCTGCAAACCAAGTCAACCAGCGCAGGGCCGCAGAGGCTCAAGCTCTAGGTGGCCGAGCACTGGTCAGGGGCTGCAGACCCACATGCTCCTGGGAACCCAGGAGATCACAGGGCCCACAGTGTGAGGAATTTGGCAAGGGCAAGACAGTAACGATGGGTGTCTTCACCCAAGGATCCCACCTCAACAGGGAGACTTTCTGGATCTACACACAAACTGTTTGGTGATTCTTTATATTAATCTTTTGTGGTTCATGAATCTCCTTGAAACATCTAATGATTCTCCTCAGAAAAATGCACAAACCCCCATATACGCACAATTGTGGAGTTTACAGACTCCAGAAGCTCATCCCATGGATCCTCTTAGGATCCAGGGACCCAGGTCAAGAAACCCAGCTGCAGCATATCCTTTGCAAAACATCATTTTTCAATACAGAAACGTCAAAACATAACAAAAGTTAACTCTAGCAATCTCACAATGTTTAGTATAAGGAAGGATACAACCAAATTTCTGACTTGTGATTGTAAATTACTTCCAGACAGTCCAGGACAGCTGTCAGGGAAACACAAGCAGATGTGCAGTCTCCACCTCAGAGAGTTCTGAAGACCTCCCAAGTCCCACACGGAGTTCTGAAAGGGGCTCAGACTCAGCTGCAGGCCCTGTCTGGGTTCCCTGCAGGGCTCTGTCCATAACCCCCAGGCATCCTGGTGCACACTCAACTCATGAGCAGACGAAACAGTTGGTGGTCTTCGGCCGTCTTCCCACCACCCAGGAGACAGCAGGCTGCCCACATGAGGTACGCTTTCATTACATTACTGTACACTGCCCAAACACATGGAAAATGTCGAGAGCACGGCAGGCTCTCCTCCACAGCTTATCACAGACACATCAGCAAGAGCGGGGCCTGCAGCTTGTGCTCTCACCTCATACATGTGAAGTCTCTGCAGTATTTCAACAGTCCGAGACAAAATCCTTGTATAAATCCACCCGACAGTAAAACACCGAAGAAAGAGTGGTAGATTCTCATGGTATCTGAAATGAAGACGCACACCAGCAGTTTAGTAATCTGGTTTATTTGTTGTAAGACAATTACGCGAAGTAAGAGAGCAGATTCAATTCCTACCTTTTAAAAAATACTGTCAGTTGTGTACAATTTTCTACACCACAAACCTACATCCTTACAGCCAGCCACCATTTCCTAGGTCACTTAGACAGTGGAGTAAAATGAGAACTGGTAATATTCTAAGCAGGAGGTCAGTAAACTACGACCCTCGGGCCAAACCCAGGGCCCACCACCTGATTTTTGTATGTCCTGCAAACTAAGCATGGTTTTCCCATTTTTAAATGGTTAAAATAAACCAAAAGGAGACTAGTCTGCGGTATGTAAAAATTATGTGAAACTCTTATCTCAAAGTCCCTAAATAAAGCCACATTGGAACACAGCCCCACTCATTCCTTCACGCTCTGCCTGTGGCTGCTCTTGCAGCACAATGGCAGAGTTAAGTAGCTGCAACAGAGACCATATGACCTGCAAAGCCTAAAATATTGACTAGCTGGCCCTTCACAGAAGAAGTCTACCAACCTTTGTTCTGTAGCAATCTAACTTCCTGGTAAAGATTTCTTTTTTTTTTTTCAATGAAGAAAATCATCTATTAACTTGTTTTAAAACATTTTTTTGCTGTTTGGTCTGAGAAATGTTAACAAATTTTCCTAAATTATCTTAAGAAAATCCTCCAACGTATGTACACATCACAAGCGTAACAAATCCACATTGGTTACCTCATTTCTAGAAAGGTCTTTTAGGAAATGCATCAATTTTCCATCTGAATTACAGAATCCTCCCAAACAAAATATAGGCAAAGCATTCAGTTATTTTTTTCTTAACAGTAAAGGCCATTTTCTTCACTCTGGTTTTTAAGGCAATATTTTTTCTGTATGAACTTTATGTCCCAAATGTCTTTTTGAAAGAGATATTTAACAATACTAGATTTTCTCATCACTAGTCACAACAGAGGTAAAAATTTCTTAACAAATACGAAATATGTTTAACATTGAACAAACAAAAACAAAGAAGGGTGATGTGCTGTGTACTTGAACTTTTAAAATAAATGTTCAATTTAGTTTTCTTTTTCAGAATAACGCCTACTTGAATTTCCACTGAAGAACACATCTAGCATGCTTCCCACAACTTCTGTCCTGCTGCTGGGTTTCCCCAAATTTAAATGCAGCTGACCACCACTCAGAGAAGCCAACACACCCAAAGACTGCAAGCTCAAAGCTGTGTGTGTGTTCACTTGAATGCCTGTTGCACAAGGGCCTGAGTTACAGAAAATTCACTTCAAACTTTTAGACATTTCTTCTCTTTCATGCAGCACCTTGACTCTACACAAAGCAAATCAGAAATTCAAGTCCACAGAAAAAAAGGAGTATGTTCTTTGTGAAGAAAATTACCTTATGTGGTTGGAACAACTTGGCCAATAAGTAAATTTTGACAAGTACCTAAAAAAAAATCTCACCTCAGGGAAGGGTGGTTTTTCAGCTTGTTCCAATCCCTTTTTGCACACTGAGAGAGCTCTTTAGCTTCTTTCCAGTTCCCATTGGCCATTGCAGTAGAAATGTCACTCAGCATGTGTGCAGCTGCTGCATATCTGGGGAAGAAAACCACGCGATCCAAGCTTCAAATGTGAATGAGCACATATATAAAAAATTACCACATCCTACCCACTAGATCTAATTCAGAAGGGTAAAAGTGTGTTTTGAAAATATAAGGGTTATTTACATTTTATTCTAGTAATAATTTACCAGTATTCCACTGGAGTGGCCTAGAAGAACTAATACAGGCTACCCAACTAGAAAGATAAAAACATTCATACTGTATTATTACACAACATGTTCCATTATACAAATGTAATATTGATCAGCTTATCATTTCCGATTTTTAGTACTCATTCATTCATTCACTCAACAATCTGGCAGCAACCACATAAACACGTAACTGACTTCAGAATTATATTAAGGTGTAGATTGGGTAACTTAATCATTGAGTCAGAGATAGCCAGAGGGATGCTACGCAAACTAAGAGAATTACTTGGGATTTTCAAAAATAACTTCAGGGACACTCTGAGAGATAGCAATGCTGAAATGCTATAAAACCACTTAGCTGAAGAAAGACAACTTCTCACTGCACTTTTAGATACTAAAAACAAGGACATCTGCCCAACTGATTCTGTAACACTTTGAGTACACAGTCATTGTATTTTGGACTCACACCTGAAAGAAAAGCATGCAGTATCAGTATGTGCAAATATGAGCAAATAAGAGTAAAAGAAATTGCCTCTAAATGTAAAAATTTGCTCACAAACTCTTGCTCTAATTCTCTTATAATATGTTAATAGACAATTCTAAGGTCAATAAGAAAAGAGAATACAACAGGGAGAAAGTGCCTGGAGGCTGGCCCAGCCTCCCCACCCCAGCCCCTCCCACAGTCCAGAGGGTCAGGAGCAGCCCCTATGCACCCGGCTGTGAGCTTGAACCTAGCCCTACCCTCAAGAGGCCATCCAAACCAAGCCCATCACGCCTCCTCTCCCCAGCTACCTCCATCGCCACCAGCCACAGTTACCAGCCCTCATCTCACCCAAACCTTTCCCCAGCACTGCGTGGAACTGCCAAACCAGGAGCAGCATCTTCTTCCACATCCTCAACCTCTCCCCTCCACCCTCTGTCTCCTTCCTTCTCTAAAACCTGGCTGAGAACGTGGCTTCCCCTACAGCCCTCTCAAGTGGGGGATGGCTCTTCTCACAGCCCTCCCATTCAGGGCTGAGACCGATGGAGGAGTCCTCCTTTCTTCCCATGGCTACTTCTAAATCATTCTTCCCTCCTGGAAAGCCTCCCATTCCTTGGAAGCTCACGTTCCTTCTTGCAGACATCTACCAGCCTCCTGTCATCTTCTGCCTGCTCTACCTCATGTCTCTTGCCATCATGGCCTCCACCATCATGGCCTGTGACTTCAACATCTGTGAGGATGAAGAATACACTCAGTTTCAATACCTCCTCACCAATAACCCCTTTCTCCACCTTCTGTCTCTGATGAACTGCATCATCCTTGAAATCTAGATTTCAAGCATTTCACTCACTGACCTCTACCACCAATCCTTTCAGCTCATTTACTGAAGACAACAATTCCCCAACTTCACCAAGACCCCTACCTGACACACTTGCCCCCACCAGGATCCCCACTTCCCCAGCTGTAAGCAACTCTTGTCCTGTAGGCCTACATACCCGACCCAGAGTCAACCAGTCCACCACTCACCAGTGAACATACTGTTCACCTAGACCCCCTAGTCACAGTGTCCATGTTGACCTCAGAGCCTGTACCCAGCTCCCTGAATTGTGCTGGAAAAATAACAGGCCCAGTCTGACTGATTTCACTTTATTTTTGTTTGTTTGTTTTGTTTTGAGGAAGATTAGCCCTGAGCTAACATCTGCCACCAATCCTCCTCTTTTTGCTGAGGAAGACTGGCCCTGAGCCCATTTGTCCCCATCTTCCTCTACTTTATATGTGGGATGCCTGCCACAGCATGGTTTGACAAGCAGTGGGTAGCTCTGGCCCCAGGATCCAAACCAGCGAACCCTGGGCCATTGAAGCCGAATTTGTAAAATTAACCACTGGGCCACCAGGCTGGCCCCTGGTTTCACCTTAATTCGAGATGAGGTTGCAAATGAGCACTTACTCCGGCACCTCCGTCTGGCCAGAGCTCCCCTGGGAAGTCTGCCTTCGCACTCCACAGGATGGCTACTTCCTACCTGTGCCTTCCCAGCCACACTCCCCATGGAAGCTTCCTCATGAGACCTTTCCCAGGTGATGAGGGGCCCCAGGCCATGAGAGGGGCCCTTTCAGCTTCCGTCCACTGCAGCCTCAGCCCTGCCCCTACTCCTGTCCTACTCCCAAAATATTTCATACAAGTTCACTTCTCTCCACTGCTGCTGGACCTAGCGCAGTCAAGGCCTTTGCCTAGCCCACCAAGGTTCAACCAGCCCTCCGGGGGCTCCCCTGGCCACCCTCCACCCCCAATCCACAGGAGGCTTGTGTAAACTGTGAAACACATCCCTCACCTGCCTAAACCCCTTCAACAGCTTCCCAGTACTCAGAGAACACAAGTCGGTCTGCTCGCCAGGGCTTCTGAGGCCAAGCACCCCTGGCCCTACGTTCCTGTCACCTTCCCCCACATGGCTGGCTCCCGGGGCTTTGGTCCGGAGCTCCTCTGAGACTCTCCGCCTCAGCAAGCTCTCCCCGTTCTCAGGGGGTGTGCACACGCTCTCCATGCTGCCTGGATGCAGGCCCCCAGACCTCCGCACAACGGGCTCCTCCGCACTCTCAAGTCTCACATCAAACATCACCTCTCCAGGGACACTCTCTGCCTGACATTCTACACACAAAGCAGAACTTCTCCAGCCCACTCCTCAATTTTCATAGCACTTTTCACACACTGTAATTTTCTGTTTTAGTTTCTATCTCCCTCAGTAAAATGCAACCCCGTGAAAGCAGACATCTGTGTTGTTCAAGCTGCAAACTCCCCCACCCAGGCACCTGAAGGGACTCAACACTCATCTCAGGTGTACTGAATAAACGAGGAAAAAGTAAAGGAAGGGTCCACTATTTCCAAGCACCAACGTGGGCAGAAAGGGTTCTCAGGGAGATACCACATTCCCAGGAATTGCATAATTACCCTTCCTGAAGCCAGCAAAGTCCAATTTCATTTACATGTTAAGGCCCTTTGCATAACAAAATGAGTTTTAATTATTTTTTACTATTTACAGCATACTTGCTTTCCAAAAAGAATACAGATGGCTTATTTTTTTCTCCCTAGCTCCCTTACTTTTGAACTTAACCATGGTTTTGTCAATCATACAACTGAAAAATAATCTCCCTTAGATAAATCAGTAATAATGACAATTATAATGCTAACTAAGATGCACTAAGCAATCCCCATAGTCAAGGCTCTAAGTACTTCACATGTGACAACACACATTTGCAGGAATATACTATCATTCTCCCCATTTTACAGATGAAGAAACTGAGGCACAGAGTGGTTTCAATTCATTAGTTTAGAGACTGGAACTTGGCTTCAGAGTACACATTCTCACAAAAGAGAAAAGCATAAAGTGACTAAAAATGAAAAGGCAAAAAGACATGAGACAACTGAAAACAGGGTAAGGAGAAATATTCTTATTAGAAGATTTGACTAAAAATGATTCTAACTGAACACAAACAAGATATTGAGCTTCCTGGTAACTAAAGCAAAATGGGCTAAAATCAGTTTATAGTGACACTGCTTTGATTCAATAATTTCAATAATTTACTTTTTAAAGCACATACTAGGCAACACTTCCACAACTTTTCTAAAATCAAGTATGAGAATTAATAATTTTGAGTCATAAACCTTAAATCAAGAATCAAAAGTAATATTTTAGGAAAATATTATATTAGGAAAGGTAA